>NC_090437.1:310601426-313001426 GCF_031143425.1 Pleurodeles waltl | reverse complement strand
CACGTTATCTGATGAAGGGAAGAGCCTGACCCACCACTTTCTAGAAAATTGCGCACAATTACAACCACCAAATACCATTAAAAAGCTGCAATCATTATTGGGCTTGTTCAACTTTGGTAGAACTTACATTCCATACTATGAATAACGCATTAAACCACTATATGATACGCCCCAACTTTTTAAGTAAATATTGGACAGTTAGAAACACACATTCTGAGAGCATTGCAGCAGGACATACTTGAAGCAAAACATTAACGCACACGATAATAAAACAAATTTGGTCATCATAGTAATTGCTGGTGCCATCGGATTCACCTGTATAACATTCAATGAAGGTGATACCGTTCCTACAACATACAAATCACACCTGTACTCCACAGCTGATCACACCTGTACTCCACAGCTGAACAACACTTTGCTCCCGCAGAAAAGATTCTGACTGCTGTTCAGATGGCTGTCTTAAATAGAGATCTCTGGCCCAGGGGAAATGCATTCTTGTCATAACCCCCATACCAGTCCTCAAAGGTTGTTACAAAACCCAGCGTCCCAAACACTAAAGCACTACATCCATGTTGGATACAATGGGCATGTCTATGACTGCCACTGAAATAGATTATGTTTTTGAACCAAAATTTCAGACTCAGGAATTCTGTCAAAACAAGCTTGCATACCCAATACCGACAAATATATTGCCTCTTCATCAATACCAAACAGTAATTTATACTGATGGTTCAGGAGGCACAAAACAACAGTACTTCGCAGCCTGTGCGGTTGTGAGTGGTGTCATGAAGAATGGCAAATTCCTTACTCAGAACACTTACACGCAGACCCTAGGGGATTGCACTGCATAATTGGCAGAGCTTAAGGCTCTGGTATTGTCCCTGGAACATACGAATCCAGGAGAGCTAACACTAATAGTGTGTGATTCGTACTAATGTGTCCAGTCCTTTAATGAATATCTGCATTACTAGCGCCAAAATGGGTTTGGATATTCAAAAGGGAACACCGTCAAACACAGATTACTGTGGGGGAAAGTAGCAGATCTGAAAGAGATGCTACCCAATGCCCATATCGTCTATACAATGTGCCATCAACGTGTAGGGATACACGCTGCAGGCAATACCATGGCTGATAAAGCCACCAAATTAGCAGTTGCCATGGCTTCTCTTGCTGTGATTACTGGTTCCAGAACGAGTATGGATGATTAAACACTGGCTGCTGTGAAAGCCTCATCAGACAGCAAGCCCTTTCTAAAGGTGTATCCCGCTGAATATTTCTACGATATAAGTGCACAGAACATTGCCTTGTAACAATACCAGGGGTGGGTGAACATGTGACTCCCCAACCAGGAGCAGAGACCAGAGTTAATAAAAGAGGCACATGAGGGAGTCGCTTCTGCCCATGCAGGTATGGCGGCTGCTATTTCTTTATTGCAAAAACATTACTTGTGGGCAGGTCTATATAAAGTGGCAAAACATTATGTCCTTGGTTGTGACACTCTCAACAAATAAAAGAATCCACCATTAAGCGCCCACTGCAGACACCCCTCCTTATTTCCAACAAACCAGTACAAGGTGTGTACCTGGACCATTGTGGTTCTTTGACTCCTGATGGTGCATACAAATACATCTTAGTCGCTGTTGACCCTTGTAGGAAGTTGGCTCTGTATGTGCTATTTCAAAGTAAGGAATAGCATGCACAGAGTCCAAGGGTTCCCCTTAGAGGTAAAATAGTGGTAAAAATAGATAATACTAATGCTCTATTTTGTGGTAGTGTGGTCGAGCAGTAGGCTTATCCAAGGAGTAGTGTTAAGCATTTGTTGTACCTACACATAGACAATAAATGAGGTACACACACTCAGAGACAAATCCAGCCAATAGGTTTTTATATAGAAAAATATCTTTTCTTAGTTTATTTTAAGAACCACAGGTTCAAATTCTACATGTAATATCTCATTCGAAAGGTATTGCAGGTAAGTACTTTAGGAACTTCAAATCATCAAAATTGCATGTATACTTTTCAAGTTATTCACAAATAGCTGTTTTAAAAGTGGACACTTAGTGCAATTTTCACAGTTCCTAGGGGAGGTAAGTATTTGTTAGTTTTACCAGGTAAGTAAGACACTTACAGGGTTCAGTTCTTGGTCCAAGGTAGCCCACCGTTGGGGGTTCGGAGCAACCCCAAAGTCACCACACCAGCAGCTCAGGGCCGGTCAGGTGCAGAGTTCAAAGTGGTGCCCAAAACACATAGGCTAGAATGGAGAGAAGGGGGTGCCCCGGTTCCGGTCTGCTTGCAGGTAAGTACCCGCGTCTTCGGAGGACAGACCAGGGGGGTTTTGTAGGGCACCGGGGGGGACACAAGTCCACACAGAAATTTCACCCTCAGCAGCGCGGGGGCGGCCGGGTGCAGTGTAGAAACGAGCGTCGGGTTCGCAATGTTAGTCTATGAGAGATCTCGGGATCTCTTCAGCGCTGCAGGCAGGCAAGGGGGGGATTCCTCGGGGAAACCTCCACTTGGGCGAGGGAGAGGGACTCCTGGGGGTCGCTTCTCCAGTGAAAGTCCGGTCCTTCAGGTCCTGGGGGCTGCGGGTGCAGGGTCTCTCCCAGGCGTCGGGACTTTAGGTTCAAAGAGTCGCGGTCAGGGGAAGCCTCGGGATTCCCTCTGCAGGCGGCGCTGTGGGGGCTCAGGGGGGACAGGTTTTGGTACTCACAGTATCAGAGTAGTCCTGGGGTCCCTCCTGAGGCGTCGGATCTCCACCAGCCGAGTCGGGGTCGCCGGGTGCAGTGTTGCAAGTCTCACGCTTCTTGCGGGGAGCTTGCAGGGTTCTTTAAAGCTGCTGGAAACAAAGTTGCAGCTTTTCTTGGAGCAGGTCCGCTGTCCTCGGGAGTTTCTTGTCTTTTCGAAGCAGGGGCAGTCCTCAGAGGATGTCGAGGTCGCTGGTCCCTTTGGAAGGCGTCGCTGGAGCAGGATCTTTGGAAGGCAGGAGACAGGCCGGTGAGTTTCTGGAGCCAAGGCAGTTGTCGTCTTCTGGTCTTCCTCTGCAGGGGTTTTTCAGCTAGGCAGTCCTTCTTCTTGTAGTTGCAGGAATCTACTTTTCTAGGGTTCAGGGTAGCCCTTAAATACTAAATTTAAGGGCGTGTTTAGGTCTGGGGGGTTAGTAGCCAATGGCTACTAGCCCTGAGGGTGGGTACACCCTCTTTGTGCCTCCTCCCAAGGGGAGGGGGTCACAATCCTAACCCTATTGGGGGAATCCTCCATCTGCAAGATGGAGGATTTCTAAAAGTTAGAGTCACCTCAGCTCAGGACACCTTAGGGGCTGTCCTGACTGGCCAGTGACTCCTCCTTGTTATTCTCATTATTTTCTCCGGCCTTGCCGCCAAAAGTGGGGCCTGGCCGGAGGGGGCGGGCAACTCCACTAGCTGGAGTGTCCTGCTGGGTTGGCACAAAGGAGGTGAGCCTTTGAGGCTCACCGCCAGGTGTGACAATTCCTGCCTGGGAGAGGTGTTAGCATCTCCACCCAGTGCAGGCTTTGTTACTGGCCTCAGAGTGACAAAGGCACTCTCCCCATGGGGCCAGCAACATGTCTCGGTTTGTGGCAGGCTGCTAAAACTAGTCAGCCTACACAGATAGTCGGTTAAGTTTCAGGGGGCACCTCTAAGGTGCCCTCTGTGGTGTATTTTACAATAAAATGTACACTGGCATCAGTGTGCATTTATTGTGCTGAGAAGTTTGATACCAAACTTCCCAGTTTTCAGTGTAGCCATTATGGTGCTGTGGGGTTCGTGTTTGACAGACTCCCAGACCATATACTCTTATGGCTACCCTGCACTTACAATGTCTAAGGTTTTATTTAGACACTGTAGGGGTATCATGCTCATGCACTGGTACCCTCACCTATGGTATAGTGCACCCTGCCTTAGGGCTGTAAGGCCTGCTAGAGGGGTGTCTTACCTATACTGCATAGGCAGTGAGAGGCTGGCATGGCACCCTGAGGGGAGTGCCATGTCGACTTACTCGTTTTGTCCTCACTAGCACACACCAGCTGGCAAGCAGTGTGTCTGTGCTGAGTGAGAGGTCTCCAGGGTGGCATAAGACATGCTGCAGCCCTTAGAGACCTTCCTTGGCATCAGGGCCCTTGGTACTTGAAGTACCAGTTACAAGGGACTTATCTGGATGCCAGGGTCTGCCAATTGTGGATACAAAAGTACAGGTTAGGGAAAGAACACTGGTGCTGGGGCCTGGTTAGCAGGCCTCAGCACACTTTCAATTGTAAACATAGCATCAGCAAAGGCAAAAAGTCAGGGGGCAACCATGCCAAGGAGGCATTTCCTTACACAACCCCCCCCCAAACGAAAGAGGATGAGACTAACCTTTCCCAAGAGAGTCTTCATTTTCTAAGTGGAAGAACCTGGAAAGGCCATCTGCATTGGCATGGGCAGTCCCAGGTCTGTGTTCCACTATAAAGTCCATTCCCTGTAGGGAGATGGACCACCTCAACAGTTTAGGATTTTCACCTTTCATTTGCATCAGCCATTTGAGAGGTCTGTGGTCAGTTTGAACTAGGAAGTGAGTCCCAAAGAGGTATGGTCTCAGCTTCTTCAGGGACCAGACCACAGCAAAGGCCTCCCTCTCAATGGCACTCCAACGCTGCTCCCTGGGGAGTAACCTCCTGCTAATGAAAGCAACAGGCTGGTCAAGGCCATCATCATTTGTTTGGGACAAAACTGCCCCTATCCCATGTTCAGAGGCATCAGTCTGCACAATGAACTGCTTAGAATAATCTGGAGCTTTGAGAACTGGTGCTGAGCACATTGCCTGTTTCAGGGTGTCAAAGGCCTGTTGGCAGTCCACAGTCCAGTTCACTTTCTTGGGCATTTTCTTGGAGGTGAGCTCAGTGAGGGCTGTCACAATGGATCCATACCCCTTCACAAACCTCCTGTAGTACCCAGTCAAGCCAAGGAATGCCCTGACTTGAGTCTGGGTTTTTGGAGCTACCCAGTCCAGAATAGTCTGGATCTTGGGTTGGAGTGGCTGAACTTGGCCTCCACCTACAAGGTGTCCCAAGTAAACCACAGTTCCCTGCCCTATCTGGCATTTGGATGCCTTGATAGAGAGGCCTGCAGATTGCAGAGCCTTCAAAACCTTCCTCAGGTGGACCAGGTGATCCTGCCAGGTGGAGCTAAAGACAGCAATATCATCAAGATAAGCTGTGCTAAAGGACTCCAAGCCAGCAAGGACTTGATTCACCAACCTTTGGAAGGTGGCAGGGGCATTCTTTAAACCAAAGGGCATAACAGTAAACTGATAATGCCCATCAGGTGTGGAGAATGCTGTCTTTTCTTTTGCTCCAGGTGCCATTTTTATTTGCCAGTACCCTGCTGTCAAGTCAAAGGTACTTAGAAATTTGGCAGCACCTAATTTATCAATGAGCTCATCAGCTCTTGGAATTGGATGAGCATCTGTCTTGGTGACAGAATTGAGCCCTCTGTAGTCCACACAAAACCTCATCTCTTTCTTTCCATCTGTGGTGTGAGGTTTGGGGACTAAGACCACTGGGCTAGCCCAGGGGCTGTCAGAGCGCTCAATGACTCCCAATTCCAGCATCTTGTGGACTTCCACCTTGATGCTTTCCTTAACATGGTCAGACTGTCTAAAGATTTTGTTTTTGACAGGCATGCTGTCTCCTGTGTCCACATCATGGGTACACAGGTGTGTCTGACCAGGGGTTAAGGAGAAGAGTTCAGGAAACTGTTGTAGGACTCTCCTACAATCAGCTTGCTGTTGGCCAGAGAGGGTGTCTGAGTAGATCACTCCATCTACTGTACCATCTTTTGGGTCTGATGACAGAAGATCAGGGAGAGGTTCACTCTCTGCCTCCTGATCCTCATCTGTTACCATCAACAGATTGACATCAGCCCTGTCGTGGAAGAGCTTAAGGCGGTTTACATGGATCACCCTCTTGGGGCTCCTGCTTGTGCCCAGGTCCACCAGGTAGGTGACCTGACTCTTCCTCTCTAGCACTGGGTAAGGGCCACTCCATTTGTCCTGGAGTGCCCTGGGAGCCACAGGCTCCAGAACCCAGACTTTCTGCCCTGGTTGGAACTCAACCAGTGCAGCCTTTTGGTCATACCAAAACTTCTGGAGCTGTTGGCTGGCCTCAAGGTTTTTGGTTGCCTTTTCCATGTACTCTGCCATTCTAGAGCGAAGGCCAAGTACATAGTCCACTATGTCCTGTTTAGGCTCATGGAGAGGTCTCTCCCAGCCTTCTTTAACAAGGGCAAGTGGTCCCCTTACAGGATGACCAAACAGAAGTTCAAAGGGTGAGAACCCTACTCCCTTCTGTGGTACCTCCCTGTAAGCGAAAAGCAGACATGGCAGGAGGACATCCCATCTCCTTTTGAGTTTTTCTGGGAGCCCCATGATCATGCCCTTTAATGTCTTGTTGAATCTCTCAACTAAGCCATTAGTTTGGGGATGGTAAGGTGTAGTGAATTTATAAGTCACTCCACACTCATTCCACATGTGCTTTAGGTATGCTGACATGAAGTTGGTACCTCTGTCAGACACCACCTCCTTAGGGAAACCCACTCTGGTAAAGATACCAATGAGGGCCTTGGCTACTGCAGGGGCAGTAGTCGACCTAAGGGGAATAGCTTCAGGATACCTGGTAGCATGATCCACTACTACCAGGATATACATATTTCCTGAGGCTGTGGGAGGTTCCAGTGGACCAACTATGTCCACACCCACTCTTTCAAAGGGCACCCCCACCACTGGAAGTGGAATGAGGGGGGCCTTTGGGTGCCCACCTGTCTTACCACTGGCTTGACAGGTGGGGCAGGAGAGGCAAAACTCCTTAACCATGTTGGACATATTGGGCCAGTAGAAGTGGTTGACTAACCTCTCCCACGTCTTGGTTTGTCCCAAATGTCCAGCAAGGGGAATGTCATGGGCCAATGTTAGGATGAACTCTCTGAACAGCTGAGGCACTACCACTCTCCTAGTGGCACCAGGTTTGGGGTCTCTGGCCTCAGTGTACAGGAGCCCATCTTCCCAATAGACCCTATGTGTTCCATTTTTCTTGCCTTTGGACTCTTCAGCAGCTTGCTGCCTAAGGCCTTCAAGAGAGGGACAGGTTTCTTGTCCCTTACACAGCTCCTCCCTTGAGGGTCCCCCTGGGCCTAAGAGCTCAACCTGATAAGGTTCAAGCTCCAAAGGCTCAGTTCCCTCAGAGGGCAGAACTTCTTCCTGAGAAGAGAGGTTCCCTTTCTTTTGCTGTGTTGCAGTTGGTTTCCCAACTGACTTTCCTGTTCTCTTGGTAGGCTGGGCCATTTTTCCAGACTCCAGCTCTACTTTTTCACCCTGTGCCTTGCATTGTGCTCTCGTTTTCACACACACCAGTTCAGGGATACCCAGCATTGCTGCATGGGTTTTTAGCTCTACCTCAGCCCATGCTGAGGACTCCAGGTCATTTCCAAGCAGACAGTCCACTGGGATATTTGAGGAGACCACCACCTGCTTCAGGCCATTGACCCCTCCCCATTCTAAAGTAACCATTGCCATGGGATGTACTTTTCTCTGATTGTCAGCGTTGGTGACTGTGTAAGTTTTTCCAGTCAGGTATTGGCCAGGGGAAACCAGTTTCTCTGTCACCATGGTGACACTGGCACCTGTATCCCTCAGGCCCTCTATTCTAGTCCCATTAATTAAGAGTTGCTGTCTGTATTTTTGCATGTTAGGCGGCCAGACAGCTAGTGTGGCTAAATCCACCCCACCCTCAGAAACTAGAGTAGCTTCAGTGTGGACCCTGATTTGCTCTGGGCACACTGTTGATCCCACTTGGAGACTAGCCATACCAGTGTTACCTGGATGGGAGTTTGGAGTGGAACCTTTCTTGGGACAGGCCTTGTCTCCAGTTTGGTGTCCATGCTGTTTACAGCTATGACACCAGGCCTTTTTGGGATCAAAGTTTTTACCCTTGTACCCATTGTTTTGTGAAGAGGCTCTGGGCCCACCCTCCTGTGCAGGTTTTTGGGGGCCTGTAGAAGACTCTTTACTATTTTTAGTTTTGGTTGTCTCATCACCCTTCTGCTGGGGAGTCTTTGTGACCCCTTTCTTTTGGTCACCCCCTGTTGAAGTCTTGGACACCCTTGTCTTGACCCAATGGTCCGCCTTCTTTCCCAATTCTTGGGGAGAAATTGGTCCTAGGTCTACCAGATGCTGATGCAGTTTATCATTGAAACAATTACTTAACAGGTGTTCTTTCACAAATAAATTGTACAGCCCATCATAATTACTTACACCACTGCCTTGAATCCAACCATCTAGTGTTTTCACTGAGTAGTCAACAAAGTCAACCCAGGTCTGGCTCGAGGATTTTTGAGCCCCCCTGAACCTAATCCTGTACTCCTCAGTGGAGAATCCAAAGCCCTCAATCAGGGTACCCTTCATGAGGTCATAAGATTCTGCATCTTGTCCAGAGAGTGTGAGGAGTCTATCCCTACACTTTCCTGTGAACATTTCCCAAAGGAGAGCACCCCAGTGAGATCTGTTCACTTTTCTGGTTACACAAGCCCTCTCAAAAGCTGTGAACCATTTGGTGATGTCATCACCATCTTCATATTTAGTTACAATCCCTTTGGGGATTTTCAACATGTCAGGAGAATCTCTGACCCTATTTATGTTGCTGCCACCATTGATGGGTCCTAGGCCCATCTCTTGTCTTTCCCTCTCTATGGCTAGGATCTGTCTTTCCAAAGCCAATCTTTTGGCCATCCTGGCTAACTGGATGTCCTCTTCACTGGGGTTATCCTCAGTGATTTCAGAGTTGTTGGTCCCTCCTGTGAGGGAACCAGCATCTCTGACTATTATTTGTGGAGTCAGGGCTTGAGAAGCCCTGCTCTCCCTAAGTAGGACTGGAGGGGGGGAATTTCCCTCCAAGTCACTATCTTCATCCTCTGAGTTGCCATCCTCAGAGGGGTTGGCCTTTTCAAACTCTGCCAAAAGCTCCTGGAGCTGTACTTTGGTAGGTTTGGGGCCCATTGCTATTTTCTTTAGTTTACAGAGTGACCTTAGCTCTCTCATCTGTAGATGGAGGTAAGGTGTGGTGTCGAGTTCCACCACATTCACATCTGTGCTAGACATTATGCTTCTAAAAGTTGGAATACTTTTTAAGAAACTAAAACTGGTTCTAGAATCTAATTCAAACTTTTACCAAACTTTTAAACTCTAAAAGAAATGCTAAACAGGATCTAACACAAGGCCCTAGCAGGTCTTTTAAGAATTTTGAAAACTTTTCAAATTGCAAAAATCAATTTCTAATGACAATTTTGGAATTTGTCGTGTGATCAGGTATTGGCTGAGTAGTCCAGCAAATGCAAAGTCTTGTACCCCACCGCTGATCCACCAATGTAGGAAGTTGGCTCTGTATGTGCTATTTCAAAGTAAGGAATAGCATGCACAGAGTCCAAGGGTTCCCCTTAGAGGTAAAATAGTGGTAAAAATAGATAATACTAATGCTCTATTTTGTGGTAGTGTGGTCGAGCAGTAGGCTTATCCAAGGAGTAGTGTTAAGCATTTGTTGTACCTACACATAGACAATAAATGAGGTACACACACTCAGAGACAAATCCAGCCAATAGGTTTTTATATAGAAAAATATCTTTTCTTAGTTTATTTTAAGAACCACAGGTTCAAATTCTACATGTAATATCTCATTCGAAAGGTATTGCAGGTAAGTACTTTAGGAACTTCAAATCATCAAAATTGCATGTATACTTTTCAAGTTATTCACAAATAGCTGTTTTAAAAGTGGACACTTAGTGCAATTTTCACAGTTCCTAGGGGAGGTAAGTATTTGTTAGTTTTACCAGGTAAGTAAGACACTTACAGGGTTCAGTTCTTGGTCCAAGGTAGCCCACCGTTGGGGGTTCGGAGCAACCCCAAAGTCACCACACCAGCAGCTCAGGGCCGGTCAGGTGCAGAGTTCAAAGTGGTGCCCAAAACACATAGGCTAGAATGGAGAGAAGGGGGTGCCCCGGTTCCGGTCTGCTTGCAGGTAAGTACCCGCGTCTTCGGAGGACAGACCAGGGGGGTTTTGTAGGGCACCGGGGGGGACACAAGTCCACACAGAAATTTCACCCTCAGCAGCGCGGGGGCGGCCGGGTGCAGTGTAGAAACGAGCGTCGGGTTCGCAATGTTAGTCTATGAGAGATCTCGGGATCTCTTCAGCGCTGCAGGCAGGCAAGGGGGGGATTCCTCGGGGAAACCTCCACTTGGGCGAGGGAGAGGGACTCCTGGGGGTCGCTTCTCCAGTGAAAGTCCGGTCCTTCAGGTCCTGGGGGCTGCGGGTGCAGGGTCTCTCCCAGGCGTCGGGACTTTAGGTTCAAAGAGTCGCGGTCAGGGGAAGCCTCGGGATTCCCTCTGCAGGCGGCGCTGTGGGGGCTCAGGGGGGACAGGTTTTGGTACTCACAGTATCAGAGTAGTCCTGGGGTCCCTCCTGAGGCGTCGGATCTCCACCAGCCGAGTCGGGGTCGCCGGGTGCAGTGTTGCAAGTCTCACGCTTCTTGCGGGGAGCTTGCAGGGTTCTTTAAAGCTGCTGGAAACAAAGTTGCAGCTTTTCTTGGAGCAGGTCCGCTGTCCTCGGGAGTTTCTTGTCTTTTCGAAGCAGGGGCAGTCCTCAGAGGATGTCGAGGTCGCTGGTCCCTTTGGAAGGCGTCGCTGGAGCAGGATCTTTGGAAGGCAGGAGACAGGCCGGTGAGTTTCTGGAGCCAAGGCAGTTGTCGTCTTCTGGTCTTCCTCTGCAGGGGTTTTTCAGCTAGGCAGTCCTTCTTCTTGTAGTTGCAGGAATCTACTTTTCTAGGGTTCAGGGTAGCCCTTAAATACTAAATTTAAGGGCGTGTTTAGGTCTGGGGGGTTAGTAGCCAATGGCTACTAGCCCTGAGGGTGGGTACACCCTCTTTGTGCCTCCTCCCAAGGGGAGGGGGTCACAATCCTAACCCTATTGGGGGAATCCTCCATCTGCAAGATGGAGGATTTCTAAAAGTTAGAGTCACCTCAGCTCAGGACACCTTAGGGGCTGTCCTGACTGGCCAGTGACTCCTCCTTGTTATTCTCATTATTTTCTCCGGCCTTGCCGCCAAAAGTGGGGCCTGGCCGGAGGGGGCGGGCAACTCCACTAGCTGGAGTGTCCTGCTGGGTTGGCACAAAGGAGGTGAGCCTTTGAGGCTCACCGCCAGGTGTGACAATTCCTGCCTGGGAGAGGTGTTAGCATCTCCACCCAGTGCAGGCTTTGTTACTGGCCTCAGAGTGACAAAGGCACTCTCCCCATGGGGCCAGCAACATGTCTCGGTTTGTGGCAGGCTGCTAAAACTAGTCAGCCTACACAGATAGTCGGTTAAGTTTCAGGGGGCACCTCTAAGGTGCCCTCTGTGGTGTATTTTACAATAAAATGTACACTGGCATCAGTGTGCATTTATTGTGCTGAGAAGTTTGATACCAAACTTCCCAGTTTTCAGTGTAGCCATTATGGTGCTGTGGGGTTCGTGTTTGACAGACTCCCAGACCATATACTCTTATGGCTACCCTGCACTTACAATGTCTAAGGTTTTATTTAGACACTGTAGGGGTATCATGCTCATGCACTGGTACCCTCACCTATGGTATAGTGCACCCTGCCTTAGGGCTGTAAGGCCTGCTAGAGGGGTGTCTTACCTATACTGCATAGGCAGTGAGAGGCTGGCATGGCACCCTGAGGGGAGTGCCATGTCGACTTACTCGTTTTGTCCTCACTAGCACACACCAGCTGGCAAGCAGTGTGTCTGTGCTGAGTGAGAGGTCTCCAGGGTGGCATAAGACATGCTGCAGCCCTTAGAGACCTTCCTTGGCATCAGGGCCCTTGGTACTTGAAGTACCAGTTACAAGGGACTTATCTGGATGCCAGGGTCTGCCAATTGTGGATACAAAAGTACAGGTTAGGGAAAGAACACTGGTGCTGGGGCCTGGTTAGCAGGCCTCAGCACACTTTCAATTGTAAACATAGCATCAGCAAAGGCAAAAAGTCAGGGGGCAACCATGCCAAGGAGGCATTTCCTTACAACCCTTGCTCCAGATTCATTTGGGTATGGCCTCAATGATCAGCTGTTATTAAAAATTCAAAACTGTTATTCAAAATGTGCATGTCTTTATCGGGGCATATGCAGTTGTGGCATTTCATTCAGACCAGGGCCTTGATTTTGCCTCAATGGTATTCATGGACACCATGGCAATGTTGGAGTTCCAATCACATTATTTGCTCCCTATCATGCCGAGGGTAACAGTATAGTGGAATAAAATAAACAAGACTTAAAGCAACCCTTAACAGTGAGTAATAGGTATTGGTCGTAGCTGGCTTAGTCACTTATATGGAGTCCAGAGAACACTTAATAATCTGCCTAGAAGGTTCCTGGGAGGGTGCACCCCATGGGAGGTTGTTTGGTAGACCTATGTGCATCCCTTATCTTGATGGCTCTGGCGCAATGGCAGCAGACACCCCTTTTGATGTAAATGAACGTCACTGTCTTGCAGGAATTACATCAGTTCCGAAATGAAAACACTTCTGCATGTGCTGCCACCCTGGGAATAAAGGATGCACCAGTAACTCCGACTGGCTGGATTCCAAACGTTGGGGATCTGGTGCGAGAAAAAGTTGCTGTGAAAAAGAATTTGGCCCTTCATATCGAACAACGGTTCCAGTTCTGGGAATACACAGTACCAGAGCTGTCATCTTACCAAAGCTGCCTGGTTCTAACGGAAACCGCTTTGTCTCCATCAATAATGTCAAGTTACACCATGTGGCTGATCCTACACAGCAGACCTAGAGGAGTCCTTGTTGGTTCTCAAACCCCTCTCACTACCAACTAAGTTAACCAACAATGCTGAAACTTTCCTGAGCTTGGTGAGGGTGCCAAATGATTTTTCATGAGTACCAGTAATTTCTTATGCAACAATAAACGTCCACACTACTGACCAGTGTTATTCAAATTCAACACAAATGGATAGAGTAATTTACTATGAACCACCAAGGGACACATCTGCCAATTTTACCTTTCTGACATCGACTCCAGTTTTTGCACGTACTGCTTCTGGATATTTTGCTGACATCAAAGATTCCTTCACTGACTCTTATACGTCTTCTGCAGTACTTTTATCAAGAGCACGCAAGCTGTTCATTTACCTTAAAACGAACTATCTGATTCGTCCATGGAACTATTTGTGGGTCCTATTAACGGTGATTGCCTTTCTTCTCTGGATTGCTTTTGTCCTTGTTTTCTTTTTGCTGATACATGGTCATTATCTTCCTGAATGCTCTGCTGTTCAACTGGTGGATGAGGTCCCAAAACCACATTTGACCTTCACATAAGGTCCGCAGAGACTTGTCCCTAGTGAACATTTCAGCTATACCGATTCCTGACAGGATTGTTTGGGATAAAGTATCCTTTGATGTCTTTGGGCTGCTGGAGATTCTTCAAATATCATATGTTTTTTAAATCTCAATGAATGATATTATAACACTTGGAGTAGTTACTGGTGATTGGGATTGAGTCTTTGCTTTCTGAGCTTGAAAAATAAACTGTATTTGAGAGTGAAGATGTTTATTAAACAACTGCTAATTATGGTGATATGTTCTGTTACAATCATTATGTACATAATTTCATACATAAAGCTAGCTCCCTGAGAGATGTTTATAATTACATACAATGGGAACATTGTCCTACCCCACCAGTGGGGAGTTCTAAAACATGTATGGAAAACTTTGCATATTTTACTGGACACGATGTAACAAATGCCGAGTCTTAATATTAATATTTCAAATTACCTCCTATGAAACTGCAAAATATTTTGTTAACAGGTACCAGACTGATTTATTCTGATTTGTTTGTTGGCCAGTTGGCGATAGAAGGCTATGAATATTGGTTAAAGTCGATTGACTTAAAAAACAAAATGTTGGCAAATACCGGGAAGGGAAGCTTTGTTTAGAACGTGCCTTATTCCATTGCAAATTATTTTTCTAAATGACACCATACAGCAAATTGGTTGTTTAGGCTTGGCAAACATTAAGGAGATGAATGCACCCAGTGTTCCCTCACAAGCTAAATATAAAAATTGGCAGAAAATAATAAATGTCACTGAAGAACAGCTCGAGGGTTGAGTCCAGAAAGGAACATTTAACACAACACTTTCAGGTCCTGAAGGTTGGTTATTGTGGCCAACGGACACAAATGGTTGTCATGCATGTTTTGTAAACTCCACAGGGGGTTTTAGAGCGAGCCAGCCTGACCCTCATTATATATTATCACAACATTCTGATATTGACATCACATATAGCTTAGGGAAATTATTCCAACAGTGGCTGAAATCTTCCTCACTAGCAGTCGTAAAAGAACACCTCAGTCTCCTATCAGAAGATACAGATCTACACAATTTCCTGTTGGGCCCCAGATGACAGCATGGAAAGAGCTTCGTATTTGCAATTTATGATGAAATTTGGAAACTTTCCCAAATAGAAGCCGCAGCCTGGTTAAGGCAAATAGATCAGGAAAACTTACAGAAAGCACTAGCCATTGTAGATAATGGGATGAACACCTTGTCCAACCTCATATACCCCCTTAATAACATAATTTCTTCTGAAATCGACATTATACAAAATGTCACGTCATTTTTACAACATGGACATAGTCAACTAAGGTCTATTAGGCAGTTAGGTTTGACTTTACAAATACTAAAAAGTGGTCACATACCATGGCAATACGTTAGCTTGAAAGACCTGTTTGCTGCATTTCATTTAACGCAACAGCAACAAAGAATAGCTAAGAAAGAAGTGATGTATGTCATGCTTAAGAATGAAAATTTAGAAACGTTGCCTTTTACTGTGGCAGAAATACCATCTGCTGTCTAGTTAATTCACGGGGTTATTAATCTACCTATTTCCACACTTCACTTTACCTTGTGCTTGAGGCACGTTCCTGTGGGCAGACATGAAAGGCTAGGAGATAGTTACATTCATAAGGTGTGGGAGCTGCCCTTCTCGTACAAATGTTTCAATAGTATGAAAGAGGCCTTTCTTAACAGAAGTGAGTGTGAGACTTCTGTGAGCCATTTGATGATTTGTAAACAGCTGTTCTTGCACAGAGCATGTAATGGTTCTGTAGCAAATTTAGCTTGTTAACTGAAGGGAGTTCCTGTCCCTCTGATTTGTCCAACATTCCAGGTACTCTTGAATGGGAGATATGTGGTTCTGAAAAAAGAGAACTGTAGTGGAATGCAAGCCGGAATTGCCTACATCGTTTCGGCCTCCAAAATTGTCACCTATTGTGCTTATTCCTCCAATGCAACAGATGAAAGTAGCAGAGATATGGCCACATGCACATTGGGATTGCATTTGTTGCAGGAAGCTTCCTTTGAGTCACCCTTTGAGGACCAAGTGGCTCTTGATGCTCCAACACCTGGCACTGCACAGGATGCTGCCGCCTCAGCTGGAGCTGAGGCATTGGAACATGAGTGCTCTCTCACCCTCCTTGACAATGAATTGGTTACATTAACATCTGCCAAGTGTGTTCTTTCCTGGATGCTATTAAAATTGATGTTATTGGTGATTTTCTGAAGGACCATGATTATTGGCGACCTGTTGACATTTGAGTGCTGTGCTTTTAAATTCTAAATTGACCAGTTTTAATTTGATGGACTTTTTGTCTGTTTGCTTGTCAACATAGACATTTCACTGTGTAAATTGTATTCTTGATTTTAAGGTTATAGCTGTAGGAATGGCATGATGTTTTCTTTTAAGCTTTGTTAGGGACCTCTACACTTTGAACCGTCAATGGGGAGGCTGTCATGAGGTTACTTTTGCTATTGCACAGGCAAGTTATTTTAGACTAGGCCTGCAGCTTGTGCCCTTTCACTCTGAGGCAAGCATTTTTTATTCCTCTATTATTTTAGCAGAAGCCTTAATTTAGTGGAGATGTTTTTATTATTTTATCAGCTTGTCCTTTTACAGAGACTTCTTTTATTCTTTCCTCTGACCGGCATTTTCATTCTGTGTTTTATTCAAGATTGTATGTGATAAGGAACAAATTATTGCTGGTACAAAGCGTTCATCATGTCTCCAACTCCTATACACAGAAATATATGTGTTGTCACATCAGGGCAGTTTTCTCAGACCGCCAGATGTTTTATTATAAAACACCTCACTGCCCCCTACATGATAGAGGGGAATTCCAACCAATTGCCATTGTACACTGCATGTCACCTTTGCAGTTTCTACTGAGACCTGATGCAGTCTCTCCCTCCATGTGGGAGAATTTGCAGTAGACCAACAGACCTCTTTTTTTACCTACAATCACAGGTTTGGCAGATTGGGCTCTCCCAGGGGCCTACATTGCCATGCTCTTGTAGAGAACCTTAGGAGTGCAGGTATGGATTTTAGAACTATTGTTGTGACAGCATGGTGAAACTTTGCCTACACTGCCATGCTCTTGTAGAGAACCTTAGGAGTGCAGGTATGGATTTTAGAACTATTGTTGTGACAGCATGGTGAAACTTTTCCTATGTTTCACTTTTCTTGTCACTGCCTTGCTTTCATTATGGTTTATGATCCTTAGAATTGCAATACATGCCTTTTTACATGGAATGCAATTTATTCAATAAAACGTATTGAACCTAGTCCTGCTTCTGTTTTGCCTTTGTATGTGTGAGACACAGGTGACTGAGAGAAAGGGTTAAGATCTGTTCCAACATCATTTCCCTGAGAAATCCAGATGACATGCTAAGGACTACCATGAATCACCTTTTACTCTTGGGTACTGGTGAGATGCTGCTAGCTGACTGGAAGGATTAGGCCGACAGCTGTCACACATGCAGGATCAGACCCAGTGCCCCTCACCTTGTGGTGCTACTGCCCAAATCCAGCAGTCTTGTTACTATTAAGAAAGTCTTTATGATAACATCATATTCACAGCACACTAGTATGATTTGGAGGTTTGAGGGGGAGATTAAGGGGGTCATTCCAACCCTGGCGGTCGGTGTTAAAGCGGCGGCCAACCCGCAAACAGGCAGGTGGCCCAAAAAATGGAATTCTGACCCTGGCGGGAAACGCCAACACAGACCGCCACTTTAACACTCCGACCGCCACAGCGGGACAAACAAACAGCGCGGCGGTCACCGCCAACAGACAGACGGCAGACAATGTACCGCCCACCCTATCACAACTCACCAATCCGCCACGTTTTCCGGGGCGGGAGCCCCGCCGATAAAAACACGGCGGAAACAGACTACGAACGGGAAAACGCTTACCCTACACACTCCACGAGGAATCTGGACAGCATGGAACCCGAACTACACATCCTACCAGCAATTGTCTACCTGCTCCTCTACCAGGAGCACGAACGCCGGCGCAGAAGACAACGGTGAGTACTGCACATACGACACAGGGGAGGGGGGAGGAGAAAAGAATACGGGCACACACATACGCGACACACCCCTCCCCCCACCCAACTACCAACACACCAATGCAGAGCAACAACTCAGAGTGACACCCCCCAAACCCCCGGAAGAATGCAAAGACAAAATAATATCTTATTGGAAATCAAATATATTGTAAGGCTAAGTAAATAAGTAAGTCGAACATCCCATAACTATATACACATATGTAAATTGTCCCGTCAAAATTGGCTTTCTGTCATTGTACGTGGGCCAATGGTCCTCAACACATAGGCAAAGCCCACACATGAGACCCGAATCCATTGGAGAGAACACTGCAGGGGCATCAGATAGGAAAACTACAGGCACCTCAGGGGGAAGGGAAGGGGGGGCACCTCAGCCACATGAGTCCACGACGCCAGATCCACGAGGGGCCTCCATGGCCTCTGTTCAATCCTGGGGAGTGCAAAGCCACAGTCTCTCACGTCTCTACAGTGGGTGGCTTGCCCACTGTGCCATCCTGGGGAGTGCAAAGCTACAGTCTCTCAAGTCTCTACAGTGGGTGGCTTGCCCACTGTGCCATCCTGGGGAGTGCAATGGCCCAGCGGAGCGGTGCAGAGACGGCGGTGCCCAGCGGAGCGGTGCTTGAGTTGAAGGGCCCAGCGGAGCGGTGCAGAGACGGCGGTGGCCAGCGGAGCGGTGCTTGAGTTGAAGGGCCCAGCGGAGCGGTGCTTGAGAGGAAGGGCCTAGCGGAGCGGTGCTTGAGTTGAAGGGCCCAGCGGAGCGGTGCTTGAGAGGAAGGGCCCAGCGGAGCGGTGCTTGAGAGGAAGGGCCCAGCGGAGCGGTGCTTATCTTGAAGGGCCCTGTTCAGCGGTGCTTGTCTTGAAGGGCCCTGTTCAGCGGTTCTTGAGACGGTGGTGCCCTGTTCAGCGGTGCTTGTCTTGAAGGGCCCTGTTCAGCGGTTCTTGAGACGGCGGTGCCCTGTTCAGCGGTGCTTGTCTTGAAGGGCCCTGTTCAGCGGTGCTTGTCTTGAAGGGCCCTGTTCAGCGGTTCTTCACATGTGTCTCCAGGGCACCAGATCCGGCCAATATATGGTGTTCACTCGCCATCCGACTTCTCGCTTGCGGGGCCCTCCTGTGCTGGTGTCCCGTGCCCGTGGGTGTACTCCTTCACCCCAGGAATGGGGCTGGTGGGGCCCTCCTGGGCAGCTCGCCTGCTGCCGGACTTGTCGGCCATGCTGCCCTTGCCATCCTTGCCTGATCCTCTATGGCCCTTGCCTCCCTTTGGAGATGTGCCAGGTGGCACCCCACTTCCTGACTGTGCCAGGGTGGTGCCTGTGGAGGCTGCCGTCTCTGTCCTCTCACGCCGGCCCTTGCCTTTTTTGGATTTTTTCCCAGGGGGTGGGCTGGCTGTCCCTTTGCTGCTGGCCGATGTAGCTGCCCTCGAAGGTGGTGGACTCCAATATCCCTGGACTATGGTCCTTGTAGGTCCAGGGGTTGTGGTGGCTGAGGTGCTGATTGGACTTTTACGAGATGGAGGGGGTGGGTCAGGTGATGGAAAGAGGTTAATTTTGGAGAGGAAAAACTTTTCAGGAGCAATGGGAAGGGTAGGTGCAGTGGGTATGGGAGTGGAGGAAGAGGATGTGGTTGTAGGAGAGTCAAGTGTGCTGTCTTTGGGTGCAGGTGCTTGTGACGGAGGCTGTCGTGAGGTGGATGGCTGTTGGGTGGGTGGCTGCCTGCGTTTTTGAGGTTTGGAACAGGGGGTGACAGACACACTGGGAGAGTACACAGGGGACGTGTAAATGGCAGTGGGGGTGGTGACTGCACGTGTGCGGAGTGTTCTGGTGGGTGTGCTGGTGATGGACGTAGTGGCTGATGAAGTGGTGCATGCAAGTGTGAGTGGAGACATCACAGGGAGGGAGGAGGGAGACGAGGAGGAGGGGGACACAGAGGAGGCAGTGTCTGTTGGCATGTCTGCATGTGGATGTTGCTTGTGTGAATGCTTGTGGGATGTGTGGTGCTTATGTTTGGATGAGCTGACCTTGGGTGTTGAGGTGTGTGCAGGCTGGTCTGTAGGTGTGTCTGGGATAGGCAGAGGAACAGGGGAGTGGGACTGGGTGGAGGGAGTTGGAGGAGGGAGGCAGGAGACAGGGACAATGGCTGCCGTCAGTGCTGAGGCAAGAGCGTTGAACGATCGCTGATGGGCAGCCTGACCCGAATGAATGCCCTCCAGGTATGCATTGCTCCGATGCACCTCCCTTTCCACCCCCTGGATGGCATTCAAAAGGGTAGACTGCCCAACAATGAGCGTCCGGAGGAGGTCAATGACCTCCTCACTGAGGGCAGCAGGGGTAACTGGGGCAGGGCCTGAGGTGCCTGGGGCGAAGGAGATGCCCGCCTTGGTGTGCGAGCGGGCACGGGGCGAACGCTGAGGGGCTGCTTGGAGGGCGGAGCTGGTGCGCTGGGTGGCGGCTGTACCTGTTGTTGGGGTGGGCACGGATGTTGCCGCCACCACAAGGGAGCTCCCTTCCGAGGACGTGTTGGTGTCGCTGATGTCTCCACGTGTCCCCGTTGTGGAGCCCCCCTCGCCCTCCGTCTCACTGGTGAAATCAGAGTCCGTTGCATGGCCCTCCGGGGCCATGTGAGATGCAGCTCCCTCGTGCTCCAATGCCACTTCTCCTCCACCAGATGATGCTAATGCACACATGAACAGGAACAGCATACAAAAAAAAGGGGGGGGGGGAGAAATAAAGACATGTTGAGTGCATGCATTGGCAACACAGTTGGCGGAGAGGACAGACACAGAAGCCCCCTGCACTACGCCGCACACTTGGGGTACACTACTCAATCAGTGAGACTTGGCCTACAAGCCAATGGACGACATCTGCACACATAGGTGACACAAGGCCATGGATAGCTGTACTTGGCACCCTACAGAGGTGGAGGGCGGGGCACAGGGCCATGCCTTACGGAGGGGACTAGCCTACAGAAATCGCCCTGGCCTAGGGATACCCACATCCCTCCTCCCCCACCCAGACACCTCCACTGCACGCTAAGATAGCAGAATGTGCTTGTACTCACCCCCTTGTGTCTGCTGTGATGTCCTCACACGCCCATCCAAATCTGGGTAGGCCACCGCCAGGATCCGAGACATCAGGGGGCTCAATTGACGAGTGGCACCCCTCCTACGTTGGGAGGCCATCTCCAGCAGAGCCTCCGAGGTCTTTCTGCTCCCGCGGCGGATGTCCTCCCTCCTCTTGCGGCAGTGGGTGCCCCGTCTGTTGTGGACCCCCAGGGTCCGGACGTCCTTGGCGATGGCACGCCAAATGTCGACTTTCTGATGGGCGCTGACCTATGTGACACGTACAGGGAGAGAAAATAAAATATCATCATTTTCTGCATGCTCGATGTGAGTGTCCCCCCATCCCCACCCTTGTCATGTGGCACATGCTCTCATCTGTCGTTTGATGCATGCCTCATACGCTCCCCTCCGCACCATCGTTCATTCACCCCACTCAACCCAGGCATTGCCCACAAAGCATGGTCCCTGTGTACTAACCTGTTGGTCTGGAGGACCGTAGAGTAGCGCATACTGGGGGAGGACCCCATCCACGAGTTTCTCCAACTCTTCAGAAGTGAAGGCAGGGGCCCTTTCCCCAGTCGCAGCAGCCATTGTCTCTTCCAGACCGAGGTCACAGCAGCACTTGCAGAATAGGTCTTCTCCTGTGGATGATCAGGTCTCGAGTGATTAAGCTGATAGAAAATGGCGGTCACGCCCGCGGCAGTGCGTACCGCGGCGGTGCATACCGCGACCGCCGGCGCACTTCGTCATTGGCTCCTGAAACCCATAGGGTTCTATGTTAACCAATGCGGCTTTGCACCGCGGTCTTTGACCGCCTACCGCCACGGTGTGCCACGCCAGCGCATTGACCTCACATCCCATTGTCACACTTCACAGGTCAGGCAGCCGCCATTTCAAGGGCCCACATGGCTTAATTTCTACTGCGTCACACAGGCCTAGGCCATGCATTGCCACTCATACAAGCCATTCAATGCATAGCGAATCGTGTACTGTGCAAGCTGTGGGAACGTACCTGTGGTTTGCTTGACTCTGTGCTCCATGTTGTCCTTCCTAGGCACCGTCCGCTGGGACTTGCGAGGAGATGGAGGAATGTTCCCGTGTACAGACCGCTGGTGGACCTGTGGACAATGGAAGAAAGACATGTCATACTGACATACAGACTTGACCGAGCCACTATACAGGAACTGTGTGTCCAGCTGGAGCCAGACCTGATGTCACCCATTCGCCAACCCACAGGGATTCCCCCTCTGGTGCAGGTTCTGTCAGTACTCCATTTTTTGGCAAGTGGATCATTCCAAACAACAGTGGCCATTTCATCAGGGATGTCTCAGCCTATGTTTTCTAAGGTTTTGTCCAGAGTGTTGTCTGCCCTGATGAAATACATGCGGAGCTACATTGTTTTCCCTGAGGTGGGCGATTTGGCTACAGTGAAGGGTGATTTCTATGCCCTTGGTCATATTCCCAACATCATTAGTGCCATTGATGGGACCCATGTGGCTTTGGTTCCCCCCAGTGAAAGTGAACAGGTGTACAGGAACAGAAAAAGTTATCATTCGATGAATGTCCAGGTGGTCTGTTTGGCTGACCAGTACATCTCCCATGTAAATGCCAGGTTTAGGTGCATGCATATGACAGGTAGATCCCTAATGTACTCACCGAAGAAGGTGTGCCAGATCATCGTGGCCTGCTGTATGCTTCACAACCTGGCTTTGTGACGCCAGGTGCCTTTCCTGCAGGAGGATGGTCCAGAGGGTGGTGTTGTGGCAGCTGTGGAGCCTTTGGAGAGTGAAGAGGAGGAAGACGACGGGGACGACACAGACAACAGGGACACAGTGATACAACAGTATTTTCAATAACACACAGGTACGAATCAACACCGCCATTTTACATGTACTTACAGTCTCCTGCCTCTCTACTGTCTGAGTTTCCCCCCAGTTTATGTTGACTGAGTTGTGACTTTCCCTTCCGTTTTCAGAGATGTGGGCCCCACTGTGTGACCTCTGCTTTGTTTGCCCATGGACTACAGCTGTGTGACAGTGGTATGTTGTCATCACAATGTAACTGAACATTTTGGCACCGTTATGTCTAATACATTTGTTCAAAATACAAGCAGACTCCAGATAATTTTCGTGCAATAAGTGATTTTATTTAAGTGCTAAATTTAGGGACATGCTTGAAAATCAGTGATGGGTGATGGTGGAGTAATGTCCATGGCAGAGTCCAGATTTTCAGTCTCACAGGTGCATTGTCCATATGCCTGTGGAAGGATGGAGCAGGGGCAGTTTAAGGTTGGACAGGGTGACACAATGTGGGACAGTGGGATGACATCAGGGGGTATCCTTTGCTGGCGGGGGTCTTGGCATCCTACTCTGTCTTCTTCCGAGATCTCAGGCCCCGCTTGCGGGGTGGTTCTTCTTCTGCAGGAGGTGGGGTTCTGGTGGCCTGTTGTTGTGTGGGGGCCTCCTGTCCACTAGCGCCGGCGGAGGTGGTAGCCTGTTCTTGGTCCATGCTAGTGACAGGGGCCCTTTGTGGTGCCACATGGTCCCGCAATGTGGTGACAATCTGGTTAAGAGCCACGATGATGGTCCCCATTGCGGAACTAATGGTTCGGAGTTCTTCCCTGAACCCCATGTACTGTTCCTCCTGCAGTACCTGGATCTCCTGGAACCTGGCCAGTACCGTAGCCATCGTCTCCTGGGAGTGGTGGTATGCTCCCATGATGGAGGAGAGGGCCTCGTGGAGAGTGGGTTCCCTGGGCCTGTCCCCCCCTGTCGCACAGGAGCCCTCCCAGTTCCCCTGTTTCCCTGGGCCTCTGTCCCCTGGACTGTGTGCCCACTGCCACTGCCCCCAGGTCCCTGCTGTTGTTGGGGTGGTGGGTCAACCTGGGTGCCCTGTAGTGGTGGACACACCGCTGATTGACGTGTCCTGGAGACAGAGGCATGGGCCCACTGGGTGGGAGCTGTGCTGGTGTTCCCAGAGGGGGGTAGGTCTGCTGTGGCCTGTGGCTGTGTGAGGGGAACCGACTGTCTAGAGGTCCCCGATGGGCCGGGCTGGTCATCTGGGTCCAGGGAGACAGAGCTGCTGTCATCACTGGGGGCCTCTTCTGGGGGTGGGATGGACATTTCTGGACCCTCCTGGGCGGTGTGGTGGCATTCGGGTCCTGCAGGGGTATAAGAGTATGGTTATTGCTTCTATGTGTGCCATAGTGTGCAATGGGTGGGTGGCCGTGTACCCCAGTGCTGGCATTCCCTTGTGGGGGCTGTTGTGACGGTGGCTTGTGGGGGAGATGGGTATGTGCAGTGGGCATGCTTTGGTGATGGGTTTCCATGCTTTGTGGACGCATGCAGGGCTAGGTGTTGGGATGGGTGGGTTGTGATGGTGAGCCATTTGCAAGGAGTTGGTGTGATGGGGGTGGGGGTGAGGGTGGGGTATGATTTGGCATCCAGGTGGGGTGGGGGGAATGAAGTAGTGAAGATTTGACTTACCAGAGTCCATTCCTCCGCCTACTCCTGCGAGGCCCTCAGGATGCAGGATGTGCAAGACTTGCTCCTCCCATGCTGTAAATTCTGGGGGAGTAGGTGGTGGTCCACCGCCAGTCTTCTGCACCGCGATGTTGTGCCTTGATACTATGGAACGCACCTTCCCCCGTAGGTCGTTCCACCTCTTCCTGATATCGTCCCGATTTTGTGGATGCTGTCCCACAGCGTTGACCCTGTCCACTATTCTTTGCCATAGCTCCATCTTCCTGGCAATGGTGGTGTGCTGCACCTGTGTCCCGAAGAGCTGGGGCTCTACCCGAACTATTTCCTCCACCATGACCCTGAGTTCTGCGTCAGAAAACCTGGGGTGTCTTTGGGGTGCCATGGGGTGGTGTGGATGAGGTGTGGGGTGGTGTATGTGTTGTAGAGTGTGGTGAGTGTGGTGGTGTGTGGTGTTTTGTGCGTGGATATTGTGTGGGTGATGTTGTGATTTGCCTCTGTGTGATGGTGTACTCTATACTGTGCTGTCTCTCTCTGGCCTTCAGTCGCAATTGTGGTCGTAAGGGTTTGTGGGTGATGTGGGTGTGTGTTTTATATTGTATTGGGTGTGTGGGAGTGTTGTGTGTATGTGTCTCAGGTGTGTGTATTTTGAATTGTCCAATGTGGCTGTGTTTTGTAAAGGTGTGTGTATTTTGAGCGCGGCGGTGTGTACTGCCAATTGAATACCGCGGTTAAAAGACCTCTGCGGGGATTTGTGGGTCGGAATAGCATGGGCGTATTTCTGTTGGCGTGACGGTGGAGGTTTGGTCATCGCCAGTTTTTCGCTGGCCGTTGGTGTGGCTGACTTTTGTTGATGTCAGGTTTTTGGCGGTTTGCCAGTTGTGGGTCAGAATGACCGTGGCGGTTTACCGCGCTGCAGCGGTGTTATGGCGGCCTTCTGACCAGCGGTAAGTGCCTTTTACCGCCGAGGTCAGAATGACCCCCTAAATTTGCACCGGAATCTGTAACAATAAGCTAGCACTTCTTTTTACTGTTAGGACACAATGGGCCTGATTCTAACTTTGGAGGACGGTGTTAAACCGTCCCAAAAGTGGCGGATATACCACCTACCGTATTACGAGTCCATTATATCCTATGGAACTCGTAATACGGTAGGTGGTATATCCGCCACTTTTGGGACGGTTTAACACCGTCCTCCAAAGTTAGAATCAGGCCCAATGTTATATTAGTGTAATTAATTGTTCAGTTTGGAATATTACCCAACATTTTCAAAAATTCTAAAAGTTCTGTCTCCCATTTCTGAATAGAGATACGCTTATTAGTTTTAATGGCAATTACTTCACAGCCTCCTAGCTCGCCCGCAACCACCTCACCACATTTGGGGGCATATTTAACAGAAGTGGTGCATCAGCCTGTGATGTGCCACTTTTCTCGTGCCCCCCCCTACCAGGACCTAACAACACCATGGTTGCGCTGTATTTACAATACGTGCACCATGGTGGTCGTTAGCACAATAGTGTAAAAAAAATGTTTTGGCTATTGTGGCGCTTTGCTGCACTAGCGTGAAACATTTTGACGCTAGTGCAGCAAAGCACAGGGAGGCCTATTGAATAAAATGAGTGCATCATTTTAACGCCTTGTATGAGCTGGCGTTAAAAATGACGGAAAAAATGGTGCTGTGAAATCGTGCAAATTTCACTGCCTCTCTGCACCGGAACGACCCCCTTGCATTTATTATGCCTGTCACAGGCATAATGTGGCGCAAGGGGTTACAAAGTGGAGCAATGCAAGCATTGCACCACTTTATAAATATGGTGCAATAAAAAGGCCACCTTAGCACTGCCTTAGCGAAAAAATAATTATGCTATGG
Source organism: Pleurodeles waltl (assembly GCF_031143425.1). NCBI lineage: Eukaryota > Metazoa > Chordata > Amphibia > Caudata > Salamandridae > Pleurodeles > Pleurodeles waltl. Next base: position 312,975,542 of record NC_090437.1, on the reverse strand, counting down.
CGGAGCTAAGGCAGCGCAAGGGGTTTGTAAATATGCCTCTTGGTCTCTACGTCAACAATATCAACAGCCCGCATGTGTTCCAATGTATGACAATTTAACTTTTCCCCAGCAGCAGCGCCTGATACAAAAATTTACTTTTGGTTTTCTTGGAACTTGATTGTGGTATCAATCCCAAGAGGCATGTTTTGGAAGAGTTCTCTATCCATCTTCCCTGTTCCTTTTTAATCTTTGCCAGAACCCACTTCCAATACTCCAAAAAGCCAGGGCATTCCCATACCACACGGAAAAGGTCACCCTCAGGTACACAGTATCTTTGCATTCCCCAGAAAGTTTTCCAAAAGGTTTATGTAATCTTGAGGATGTGAGATATTAGCAGGAGAGCTAGTTAAATGTATCAATCTAAACGTTTCTGAAGATTTTCTCCTCTTGAGCTGTTATTGTCTTCTGTTCCTCATAATGAAACTGCCTGTTGTCCTCCCATCACGTGTGAATCCACGTCACTATTGACTCCAGAGAAGCTTCAGATGTCCATATATTGTCAATCTCACCTACATCCTGGTCCCTATGCCAGGAAGTTTTGCAGCACTTTGTCCTGGATGTCATGAGGCCTCCAAGGCCCAGAAGTGTCTAATCATATTTGTTGATCTAGCATGTGTTAGGCTTTGTCCTAGGGGAATCCTGAATTCCTCCTGAAGGCCCCCATATGGTTGGAGAGCCCCAGGGTATCACAGGCCTCCCACTGCCTCCAGGTTATACTTCCTACATATTGTTGTATTTATGGCTGTCAATGTTGTGTCTCTGTCTGTTAGAGAGTGTATGGGCAATTCTGGGGCATAGGTCTTCATCCTTCTGTGCAATCTATGGTATCTACCAGCAGCAGTGGTGGGACATGGCAACCTATTTCGGGGTAGGCCATTTGTATTTGTGATGCGCTAATGTTATGATCTATAGCATGGGTATTTTCTGTGATGTGACCGAGGGCCGCATTGATGCCATCCGGGTGGCTGTACCTAGGATGCACTGATATAATATAATGTGATGTACTAAGGTGACACAGTTCTGCATGTTAATGAAATACTCTTTGGAATTTTAAATACCTTTATTACATTTTTGCTGCAGGATGCCTTTAGAAACACATTTATTTTTAAAGTTAGCTGGTGCGGGATGACTTAGTTGCTTCCCTTTTTTAACTTCAATTAACCTTTAAATTAAGGCTTGTCTTTTTAGTTAACTTCCTTCTCAGTGTTAGTGCTGAGATAAGAAAGCAGCAGGCCAGTGCTCCTGACCAGGGGGCTGCAGGTAAAGGTCACGAGGGCCGCATGCGACCCCCGGGCCATACTTTGAGTATCACTGATCTATAGACTATCTGCAAACAAACACAAAAGATAGATGGAATGCAGAACTAATCAAACGTTTACCCCCAGTCACAGATCTGGGTTTAATCCATCAATTCTTTTGCTCACCATACCACCCCAGAAACAAGCACCCTGGGATCAGTTTCAGGGTATCAACCTTCATCAGCTAGGCTAGCTTGAATCCAGTGTCATAGTGAGCCTGGGACCCATGTCTGGGCATACTTAGCACACTTAGGGGGACAAAAACAAACACAAATGATGGATGGAATGTGGAACCAATCAGACATTGACCCCCAGTCACAGATCTGGGTTTAATCCATCAATTTTTTTGTTCACCATGCAACCCCAGTTTAGACCCAGACATATGCAAATCAGTCTTGACCCTGTTCCCCTTGGGAACAGTCCAGCCCGAACTGCCAGGCCAGATCTTCCCTGGACCGGACACAAGCATCCTGGGAACAGTTTCAGGGTATCACCCGTCATCAACCAGGCTAGCTTGAGTCCAGTGGCATAGTGAGCCTGAGACCCATGTCTGGGCATACCCGATGCACTTAGGGCAACAAAAGCAAAAAAACACAAATAATGGATAGAATGCAGAATCAATCAAACATTCACCCCTAGTCACAGATCTGGGTTTAATCCATCAATTCTTTTGCTCACCATGCCACTTCAATAGACTATCTGGTCTTATTTCTTCAGCGAGGATTTTAATGTAAAGCCTCTTTAACTTCAGGAGCCTATTTCACCACATGCTTCAGCTGAGAAGAAAAATAATGCATTTGCATTAGGATTCTCTTACACATGCCTTTATAAGTGATAGCCTCAATGTACCTATGGCAATTAAAAGCTTCCCATATTTTCATACCTGTGCCATGAGAATGGAATCATTTTGCCCATCACTAACAGTGGCATTGTTTTCCAATACTTTGTTGAGCCTCTAAGGGTCCTTTCACATTCTCATCCCATAGGTCGACGTCAGAGTTGTAAGATTAGATCCCCAAATCTGAAAGTTCGGCTCTTTTATATATGTGGAAACAGGCCATATTCCATCTGTACATACGGGTGGTGATGTACTGAGAACAAGCTCCCCAATTCATTTTGTTGCCTGATATAACCCCAGGTATGTCCAACGTCCTCATGAAGTTTCTCAGCTGCAATTATGGCTTTCTAATGTTCAGGAGAATATTAACTGCATAGAGGGATACCATATGTCAATGTCCATACCCTATAATGTCTATGAGATTTCCCTCCCATACAACCTAAAATGGCATGCACAGGGCTTCATAGCCAGGGCAAAGAGTACTGATGACAGGGGAAATCTCTATCTCGTTCCCCTTTTGATAATCTATGCCTCGGAGTAGACCCGGCCTTTCTTCACTCTAGTTGTACGGCCTGTACAGAGGAGGTTATTCCGACTCAATGTCATTGGACCCCTCCCCACTGTCCTCAATATTGCAATCAAATAGTGCCAACTCAAGGAGTCAAATGCTTTCTCCATATTTAATGCAGCCAACACTAGCAACGCTAGACATGGAGAAAGGGACACCAATGCCAGGACATAGCACAGGCGCCTGATGTTTGAACAAGTATTGTGGCAGGGATAAATCCGCTCTGGTCTCGATGGACCAGAGTAGATAGCAGAGTATTAATTTAGATGACAGTATTATAACTAATAGTTTATAATCAATGTTCAGGAATGACAGAGGACAATTCAAAGACCGTCCTAGTGTATATTTGTCTGGTTTGGGCAGTACTACTGTTGTGGCCTTTCTAGTGACTTTATGTGGGTCGGGTTCCTGTGGGTCTCAGTCTCGGTAGTCATTAAAAACAGACATTGAAACGGATCCCTATCCGGCCCTTTATTGATGTCCTTAACTTTACTGGAAAACGCACTGGTCGATACCTGAACAACAAACGTAAAAAACCCATCAAGATACTCTGTCAGCGATTAGGTCCTGTTTACAGTTCACATCTTTAGCACTCTTGAGAATGTAAGATTAAGTAAGATATTTCCAGATTGTTGCATTTCTATCTTTTCTCATTCTGCATATTACTCTTGTAAAGTGCATATTGTGAGCTGAGACGCCTCACAGTGTTTACACCGGGCAATGATTACTGGAGTAGAGACTTAAGGAAGTGCGAGTTTCTCAGGGTATCAGTTAGTGGGTGAAAAAGATGTTCAGAATATATAACCATCTAATTCTCGGCATCTCTGCAGAGCACACAGAGCAATGATACGCATTCCAGATGCAATTGTGCAAATGTCCCTGAAGGAGGTACACAGCTGTCAAAATATCGACAAGGCGTGAGTAAAAAAAGAAAATAAAGGAAAATGCGGTGCTTAGAGGTAAGAGTGTGTGTTGTGTGTTCAGACTGTGGTCAAGTGAAGATGTAAGGATGTACATTCATGTGAAAGTGAAAAGTTTATGCTAAAGAGAAAAGAGATGAGGTGCAAGCTATGCAGATGAGATGTGATCGAGACACTCTGGAGACCTCTACCACTTCCCCTGGCCTGAATAATGTTTAATTCAGATTCACTTTCAGAACTGAATTTTTTTTTGTATTATTTAAAACAAAATTAGATGATCCCGGTCTGTTTAACCAGTATCAATGCTGGGAATTGTCGTCTACAGACAGGTACAAAAAATTGCCATGAATGTTAAGTCGCTGCCAGGATTCTGGTGGATTTGCATGGCTGGGACGACCATCTGACCTGTCGACTTGTCGGCCATTATGTCATCTGTCAAGGGCCCAGCATTTATGTTGCTCTGTATTTTCAGCAGCTAATCTATATCACAATGTCAAGAACAGAGACAACGTTGGCCTGAAAATCCATCATTGGGACTTATCGCCTTCCCCCACTGGGAACAGCAGGGCAATAGACAACTGGCATTACATCACTATGCATCTAGGCTACACCCCCCTCTGAGCAATCTACGGTGCCCTGCAAGCTTCTAAGTCACTACAAGTCCACTCGGCATCTCCCTCTGCATAAGGATAAGACCAAAAACTGAAAAAGCTGGCATAAACAGAAGGCAAAGCCTAGCCTTTCAGAACAAGCACCGGACAAGCCTAATTGTCTATTTGTTGAAAGTGGTTGGTAATAGGTGTGCAGCTTTACTTGTTTCTCAGAGCTGTCCTAAATAAAATCCCATAAAGAAGAACGATTTTAGACTGTAACAATGTTGAAGCTTAGGGTAGGAACAGACTGCATTAACAGAGCTACGTTGTAGCCTCAAAGGAGGGCGTTAGAAGAATCTTTTGTAAATCGGTCCCAAATCATCTAAAAAGGGATACAATGGGAATATTTATGTAATATCCCTATACTTCAGTATAAATAGGAGTGTGCTCTCTTTGCACGTTTACTAATAGTGAGTTGAACATTTTTCCGTCCTGATTCACAAAGTAATGTAAGAGTACATAAAACAGTACTTCTGTAGTTCTTTTTCCTATACTCATAAATGCTGTTGTGACTTGGCCCCATTGGTTCTCTTTCCTTTTTATTTAGGCCAAATATAATTCTACCTCAATATGTGATAAATGTCATAAGCAATCTCAGAAGGGCATACTAGAGCAGGAGTAGTCCATCACATACTCATAAATCACATTGTGGATTGGTCCTAATGCGTCCGTCAGTGTTTCCCATGCAGTAGTTCACAGACTATCAACAAATGCCTGAATACTTGGGCACAGTCAGGCAGCAGTACACTGCAGCTACCTCAGTGCTTTAAGCTTGTCTTTTTGAAACAAGCTCTGATGGGCTGCTGTAAATGGGTTTTAGGTATAGCTGAAGAAGCAATGCTTAATTTGAGCCGGTGGTTACAGGTGGGGCCTACCACCGCTTTTTTTTGGGACCAGGGCTTATGTTTTTTTCATCATAACTTGACATAGAAAAAAAACATAACAGCTTAAAGGGTTGGGGGGAGGGAAAGACCGTGACAAAGGAGAAAGCAACCATGAAGATGATCCTGTGAGAGTGAGATAACGAGCAGAGACGTACGGGGCGTGGTGGTGGATAAAAAAGGCATGAGGACGAATAAAGACTAGACAGCCTTAGAATGAGACACCCCTGACACCCCCTAGTTGCAGCCGTGGGCTTCTGAAAAGCGTTTGGGTCTCAGCACTTAGGCCCAGATTTCTCTTCGCTTTGCGCTGAATTAGCGTAGTTTTTTTTTTACACTAATTCAGCACAAACATAACTCCAAATTTATACTTTGGCGCTAGACCCATCTAGCGCCAAAGTTTTGGAGTTAAGCTAGCAAAAAAATGACTTTAACAAATGGGCAAAAATGGTGCACAGGAGGGAGGTGGGCCCAAATAATGGCGCTAAGCTTGCTTCGCACCATTATTTAACTCCTGGGTCAGGGCAGACGTTAGCGGACCTGTGGGCCTATTTCTATGAAGGAACACATGGAATAAGTCCACAGGTGCCCTCCCCAGGTCCCAGGGACACCCCTGCCCACACAAGAGTTACCCCAGAGGGTGGGGGAGCCCATCCCAGGCAAGTATAGGTGAGAAGAGATAAGTATTTTAGATTTTTGTTTTTGAAAGTGCTAATGGGGGCCCTGAAATGGGCCCCCATACACTGCACTGGGTACAATGGCCATGCCCAGGGGACCCTTGTCCCCTCTGCTGGCCATTGGGGTGGTGGGCATGACTCCTATCTTTTATGAGACAAGAGTCATGTGGTATGGTATGTTTAGCGTCAAGACATAACACTAAAGATGCTTGAGGCTGGTTAGAGTAATCTTTTTTTACTCTAACCAGCCTAACGTCATTTTTTGGTGCAAAACCCCCTTCTCCAATACCGCCACCCCCACCCGGCTAATGTCATTTTCCATGACGTTAGCCCACCCTTTGGCCGGATTAGGCCATCCCAGAAATAAGATGCCCGGCCGGCTTCTTGGAATGGCGCTAGCTAGCGGTAAACTTTTTCACGCAAATCTGCGCTAGAGCAGTTTTACGTGAAAAAGTATAAATATGGGCCTTACTCCTTTACAAATTAATCACTGCAACAGACTGACAGGAAGTTGGGCTCCCTTGAGAGAGACATTGGCCCTCATTCTGACCTTGGCGGTCGGCGGAGAGGCGGCGGTCGGACCGCGAACAGACCGGCGGTCCAAAAAATGGTATTCTGACCGCGGCGGTCACCGCCGCGATCGACCGCCACTTCCCCACTCCGACTGCCACGGCGGTCATGACCGATGGGCTGGAGTTTGCGCACTCCGGCCCGGCGGTCGCCCCAAGACCGCCACCCGTATCATGACCCTGCTTACCGACGCGGTTTCTGGCGGTCGGGAACCGCCATGCGAACCATGGCGGTAGGCACTATCGGGGCCTGGGAATTCCTTCCCTGGCACTGATAGGGGTCCTCCCCACCCCCCACTGCCCCCCCGAGTCCTCCCCCCACCCCCTCCACCCCCCTGCCACCCCCCAGAGGTGGTACGAACCCCCTCCCCACCCCCACCCCGAAATGCACATACACGCACCCCGACATGCACGCACCCCAACATGCACATCTGCACACCCCCATGCACGCACACATCACACAACACCCCCCCACCCCCTCCCCTCACGGACGATCAACTTACCTTGTGCGTTGGTCCTCCGGGAGGCGACGGGAGCCATAGGGACGTGACCGCCGACAGCACACCGCCAACAGAAGACCGCCACACAGAAATGTGGGTCGTAATTCTGGGGGCGGTGTTCTGCTGGCGTGGCGGTGGAGGTTGACCAGTCTCCACTTTCCCGCTGACCGCCAGTCTGGCTGCCGGCGGTTTTCCGGCGGAACGCTCCCAGCGGTCGGAATGCGCACAGCGGCATACCGCCGCGGTCGGCGGTCTTCACCGCGGCGGTAACTCGGCGGTCTTGCGAAAAGACCGCCGAGGTCAGAATGAGGGCCATTGTGCCTCTTTTCCTTAAAGCAGTTTTCTTCTGCCAAATGTCTGACTAAATGAAATTTTTTCAAATCACGAGAATATCCTCAAGAGACACATAAGGGTGCTTGTGCTGCTATATACATCCAGATTTCAGAAGTTAGACTAAACAAGAAACACATTATGTAGTCAACCACCCTGAACAGCTGTGGGACTTCGAGAAGTCAAGGAAAAGAGATGGGGGTCGAAAAGGCTGTACCAGGGGAGACATTGCTCCCGGCTGAGTTGTAGATAACAGTTCCAACATCTGTGTTTGATTAAGCCAGGGTATCACTGAGTGGAGTGGTAGTTAGTTTTGGGTAAAGGGCAATTCCCACCCACCCCTCCTTCAAAAACAACACTGCCAGAGGAATAGAGGTAAAAAGTGCTGCAACTTGAAAACAAGCTTTAACAAAGACATTAGGACTGGCTGGCTTTAATGTGCTAACACATAGAATCACAAGTATGTAAAATGCATACAAACTACATATGCCGTGTATCGGTGCGACCTGCCCCTTTCTCTGCATCCTATGTCTATGCAGCCAATATCTGTGCCCCAGGTTGGCAGTGCAAACATTAATTATGCAAAAGTGTGTGAAACAACATTTTGCGGAATCGCGTTTGAAAAGTAAAACACGAGGCAATACCTTGTATACAAACTTCACGTAAGAAACCAGTAAGGTGACTGGTTTGAGATGAAAAGTCTCCTGTGACAGTTTCAGATGCCACAAATCATGTTCTGCCTAAGCCAGTCTACAGTGGAACAAAAAAAATGTGCAAAATGTCATGCATTTTACCAGTGTAATGAGAATTTCACGCAGGCCTAGCACACAATGCCGCTGTAAGTCAAACCTTAAATACAAACTAATAGTAGGAGCTGAAACAAACAAAACAACACCTCTAAAAACTTGTGTCATCCGAAACAAAGCAAAGGACAAAAATGGCAATGTTGCTGAGCAAATAAACGCTGAAAAAACTTTTCAATTGTCCTTATAACCTTCAAAATGGCATATGTAAAAACAATAAAATGAATGTTATAGAACTTGTTACACCCGTGTAAGGTTGTAATGGTAAACCTTACATGGACATCCCAAATGCGACTGTTTATGTATCTGAGTTTGGGGAAAGGGAGACACTCTTGGCACTTATAGAGAGACTCTGCATCTTGTACGTCAATATATTGGTGTCGCACTAACACAACATACATGGAAAATATCACTCTACCGAGGATTTGTAGGAGTTCAAAACGCTCAGCATGATTTTCCACACAGAAGAATGACACAAAAATGTCACTATATCAAAAAGAGTTTCCTTGAGTGATACTTATACCCAGGGCGACTGGAATTATGTAATTCTGCAGCTGCATCTTTTCAGTATAGCTATGGATTTGATTTATTTGCCACATAATCTACCCTATGTGGCATAATTTGCAATTTACGTCATAAAATGTTTCTGATTCGAAAGGTTTAAAAGTTTCTAAGCAAAGTGGCAAAAATATAGTTGCACACAGTTGCACAAAGTTGGATAAATATGGGGCTATGGGGATAGCACCATTTTTTAGATGGGAATGCCTATCTTGCATTCGATTGACGCAAGGTAGGTGCACGCATCCAAAAAATAGTGCAAACTCCTATATTTTGACATTAGACGTTTCTAACGTCACAACAAAAATATGGAGTTAGGTTTGAACCGAATTTCCTTTAAAAAAAATGACGCAAATTCAATGCAATCAGAGTATAAATATGGGCCTTGATGTACTCACCAGATGAGTGATGGTAAATAAAACAGGCCACCCTGAATGGGCGCAGACCTGTAACAATGGGATAGTTAGACAGCCTACTCAAAGTATGGAATACATACATTTATTGCTCTATTTTAAGTCTGTGTTGTTGAACATTAAAGTGCTTCCCAGCTAAGTATTTACCTTTTGCATATTTAAATATACAGTACTGTTCTGTTTTACTCTTTCTTTATGGAATATTACTTCTAAAAGCCCAGTCGTGGACACACAGTAAGTCCAAAACTGAAGACCAGTTTTATAAGATAACTGGTGAACACACAAAATAAAAAGGCGCACTTTTTAATGCAAAAATGCACGTTTGTAATCTTTTTCTGTTCACAGCTGCAAAAATGGTGCACTGTGCACAAAACTCTACAATTCCCACATTTCTTGTAACACAATTTCACTCTTGGAATTAGTAGGGACAGTTCTAAACAAGCATTTGCAATGCAACGGGTCTCGCGTTTGCTCATGTTAGAGCTGATCGCGTTGTAAACTCCTAACCCGACTTTTCATCTATCGGCAAAAGTGCTTTTATGTACGTAAAAAAGTGAAATGTATAAGCGCTCGACTTCTGCCAAGCGAAATCGCGCTAGGAAAATAGAGAAAAAGTAGTCCACGATCTGACAGAAAACAGTGAGCCTCGTATGTTTTCTGTACTTGGTTGCTGCGCTCGAGGAGGGCTAACCACCGGAAAAGGCATGACGTGTGCATGCCTTCGACTAATGAAAGCAAGCAGATTTTACTAGGCAAGCCCACAAACCAATCAAACACACTGACGTGATGTCAACAGGGCTCCGAGCCCTTTTCTAATAACTAAAGCGTCTTGCTGTGATACGCATGCACAAGCGCATGCAACGCAGGCTCGACCCTAAAAAGAGCTCTTTAACTTCAGTGAAAGATAAAATTATTATTTTTGGTGACTAACATTATCAGTAGGATCTGACAAATTTGTATATTTTTCTTACTGAAGAAAGTCTTTAGTCTACAAATTATTTTGTATTCCTTTTTTAGCAATGTTTGTTTGTAGGAGGTGGGCCCTCAATGAAGTGTGCAAAACTAAGCACACCGTGCAGGGGGTCCAGGCAACCACAGGTTGGTTTATAGAGGTAAAAACTAGATCACTTAGGGCCAGATGTAGCAAAGGATTGCGAGTCACAAATGGCTTGCATCACTATTTGCGACCCCGCAAAATCTGAAATGGGATGTAAAAATCCCATTTCCGATCACCAAATAGCGATGCGACCCATCACCGACTCGCAAAATTTGCGACCAGCAATCAGGAAGTCGCAAATTGCGAGTCGCAAACCGTATGCAAAAGCCAGTCGCAAATTGCGACTAGTCGCAAAAAGCCAGTTTTGCACACCCAGATTACCACTGATTCAGAGCAGGTGGTAACCAGAACCAAAGTATAAAAGTAGACCCAGAAGGCATCTGGGCTACTCAAAATGGCTGCACTTTACATGATTGCATGGAGGAGGAGAGTCCAGGTTGCCCAGCAGAGGAGGAGGAGGCAGAGACAGGAGAGGATATACTGAGCCAGGCAGGCACTATTTCAACAAACTGAGGAGGAGATATATGACAACTATAGACTGAGCAGTGCTGCAATCTTAGAAGTAATTGAACTACTGAATCCTCAGCTTGACCGACAGACAATGCGCGGCAGCGCCATCCCCACACATGTGCAAGTGCTATGCTCACTGCACCTCTTGGCCTTGGGTAGCTATCAGGGGGTGATTGCAGTGGCAGGTGGGGTATCCCAAAGTGCACTCTCACGATTCTTCAGATGTTTCCTAGATGCCATACTCACACACATGTCCAGATATATATACCTACCCAGAAATGAGGCATAAATGAACAGCACCAAGTTGGACTTCTACTGAATTGCCAACTTCCCCTATGTAATAGGGTGTGTGGACGGGACACATATACAAATTTGCCTACCTGAAAATCTGGAATATGTGTTCCGCAATAGGAAATGTACCCACTCACTAAACATCCAGGTGGTATGTGACGCCCCTAATGTCATTACTGACATTGTAGCTAAATGTCCAGGGAGTACACATGACTCTTACATATTCAGGCACAGTGGGATACACCAACGCCAAGAATGTGGGGAGTTTGGAGACGGATATCTATTAGGTATTGGTGACTACACTCTGAAGCCTTACATACAGGTCACTGGGTAACCCATTAAGGCCCTGCTAAATTTGCCTTTTTTGTCAAACAGGTGACAGTGCATATGCCCTGAGACCATGGATACTCACCCCGTACCTAGCACCTGGCAATCAGAATGAGAGGCAATATAACACTGCGCATCGGCGGACCAGAACTGTAGTGGAGAGGACCTTTTGGCTTGTTAAAGGCAAGATTCAGATGCCTCCACAAAAGTGGAGGTGCACTCCAGTATGCCCCAGAAACAGCATGCAAGATAGTTGCCGCCTGTGCCATCCTACACAACATTGCCACCAAACGGGGGCTACATCTCACCCCGGAAGACACAGACACGGAGGATGAGGAGCAAGAGCTACTGCACCGACAGCCTGGGGATAGAAGCATCGCAAATTAGGGCAGACAGAGATGGAACCACATTGCAAACCAAGACTTTGGCAGGTATGTGGCAACCGTGACCACACTCACTAATGTCAGACACACATAGCCCAGTTATGTAGTGAAACAAACAAAACCTTTTCATTTCTAAACTATGAAAAATATAGAATAGTGCTGTATGCCACAGTCTTGAATTGTCAATTGTTTTTTAAGACACATTAAATGCATGTGACTTATTCAGAGTACAGTTTGGTGGCTCACCATCCAAGCAAAGTAAAGAACCCATTCCATTTTCGATGGTGATGTTGTTGAGGTTGACCTGCTGAAGTGCAATCATGATTTTCCTCTTACCCTTCAAAAGGGCTTATTCTTCTGGTGATCAAACCAATGATCGCTGGTCTAAATTGTATTATTGCACCAGGCCATCACTGATTCTCTTAGGTATTTTTAGCCTTTGCACTTACCTTCATAATCTCTAGTCAGCGTCTGCAATGCTTCATGGACTGGGAGCATAATCCACACAAGTACATTTTTGGGGCGCAAATTAACTCACTCAGGGCACACTGCAATAGGTTGCAAGACCTCTCACAAGGCCTCTTGGTGTGTAGCCTTTCTTGTGCTACAAAGGACATTTAATCGCTTTCCACACAGCACCACAGAGCCTTCCTTTTCTAGACTGCCTTTCCTTAATGCACCTCTCCTCAGCAGTCATTTAACTCCTTCCCTTGAAGTGGTTTGAAGTCAGCTTGTCTTGGCAGGCTGAAGGACTTCAAGGTTCGGGAACCTGCCATGGGAAGGCGGCAATCTTCAACCTCATCCCTGGGGCTTAGATGTCATTCTTGATGTCCATTGAATGGTTAATTTAGTCATTTCCAAATTTCCTCTTATGTTAATAGGAAGGACGGGCATGGCTGGGAACTCCATTTCAGATAGACGCAAAAAAAGGCACAAAAGAGGGAGAGACTTCCTCAGTGAGTTACTTCTCAACTTGTTGAGCTAATGGATCTGAGGGACAATGGAATGCAACATCAGTGCCCCACATGGATGGAACAATGGACCTGATTGTGAGGTACTGGCAACAAATTCATAAATGGCAGTAGGCAACTTTTTCTGTGCAGGCAAAATGTAAAAAGGTGTGTCCTGCTTGCAAAATAAGTTGCTGCTGCTACAGTCAGTCTTCCACACTCTGGTCAACTGATGGTAACCATGCTCAATAAATGAGTGTTCATGGTGTGCCCCTCCAGACCACACAGCTCACTTCTGGGTGGCATTCCATGTCACAGTGGGCCCTCATCATGCACTGAGGAAAAAATCATAAAACATAACCTGGAACTTGCTTGATTCGGAACTCAAGGTAGGGGTGCATGTTTTCCCAAGCAACCTCAACAGAACACCCTTTTCATCCACATTACTTCTACTTCTGACTGATGTACATTTCCCACTTCACTGACAAGGTAGGTGTTCCGAGGAACAGACTATAATGAGGCATCATAGACTGTTGTTGCAGTGTAAGCCTGATCTCACCATTCCCCAATTTCTTTGAATGTCCTTGCCTAGTGGACTCATCATCATACTACCAGTAAAGGTCCTGTTAACTGAATGGAGCATCACTGGTAAGACAAGGAAATAAGCACTGATCCAATCTGAAAGGTTCCACTCGACTCTATACGTTCACAGTGCACAATGCAGAGACATGCATACAAGAAATAATAATCCCTTATCTCTCTCTCTCTTTCTCCCTCTCTAGTAGGTCACAACGTAGTAGTGTTTGTGCATTGGGATATGTACCCAATATGATTTGGCTCAATACTGCTAGCCTAGCTCCTGGATGGTCACCATTTTTGTATTGATAATAAACTTGATGCAATTGAAAAATTGTGAAAAACTGCATCTTAGTCTTTCTTTCCTGACCCACCAATATTTCAATACCATCTGAAATAAAATTCTCAAGTCAAAAAATCCCTTTTAGATACGAAGGACATTTGTGCGATGTGTAGCATGAATTACTCTGCTCAATATACATATAGAGATGAATTTTGCCCGAGTGGGTTATAAACAAACACCAATGTTACATATTAAATCAATTCTCCGAAAACAATAGCATTTTAAAATTCCTAAGCACATTCTCAAAACAAGACCACGGTAGGCATTTTCCTTATAATATTTGTTAGTATCCCTATTCCCCACATGCAAAACTTGTTGCTCATTAGATTAAAATAAAAAGCTCTCAATAAAGTGGACCAATTTGGACAACAAGGAAAGAAAACATTGTAGTCAAGAGTTCATACTGGCAGATGTACTGCCAGTTCTATGTTGATATTAACCCTAATTGGTTCTCACACCTCGCATCTTATTACATAACAAGATCTATCTCCACTTTTATGGTGTATTTTTTACCCTGTCCAAACCAATGAAGAACAATTTAGCCCAATCTTCTCACTGGAACCCCTCACAATGGCGGGTTTTTAGTGTTTGTTTGGATATTCTCTAAGATCCATCTCCTAACTTGAAACATAGTGCTCCATAGATACTTTTTCTTGCAAGGACATTCAATGCAGGAAGCAGCAAAATATGTTTTACATCCTTTATATTTATTTATGGTATTTGATGTTTGATCGTATGATCCTTCATACTTGTTTTTTTGAGGGCTACAATTACACACCTTGAAATGTGTGCATGGAAAGAATCCTGTGGACTCTTTTCTCCTAGATATGTTTTTGACATTGTTCCTCCCTCTAAATGACTTTATACCAAGTAATCCCTTAAACTCTTAGTCATTTTGTATGTCATATTTGGACTTGCTACAATCATATTGTTGATTAACGTCTCGCTTTCAAGCACACACCAATGTTTGACAAGTATTTTCTTTATTCTCTCAGACTTACTGTTCAAAGTGATAATAAGGCTAATCCACTCTGTGTTGTTCCAATTTCTATCTTTGTCTTTGGGCACATGGGATTGCAGCAACTGATTGTATAAAAGGTCATTCCTAGTGACCGTTTTAATTTTCTCAGCTACACTGCGGTGTACTTAGGGGGGTAACCTCTAGCTACAAATTGATCTAACATCTCTAATTATGCAACCATATACTTCTCACAAGTTCTGCAATTACATTTTCATCTAACTAGCTCCCCATATGAGATGTTCCATTTTACTCCTGGCAGTGGGGCGGTGGCCACTACTTGAACATAGTACGGTGTTACCTATTGTCTTTTTTTCTAAACATGGAAGTTGTTATTTTGTCTCAGCTGATTTCTAATCTTTGGTCCAAAAAATCTATTGCAGTCTTACTTTGTGTCAATGTGAAGACAAGGTTGAGTCGATTTACAATAAATGTGGACAGCTAAAGGCTCTTCACAGCATCTACCGTCTAGCTCCTGTACATTTTCTACCTAGGTAATAGCATTGCCCACCTCTCTGGATCAGTTTCCCCACAATCCTAAAGCAAGACAAAATTGAAAGGCAACAACAACAAAAATACAACAGTATTTAAGTCGAAAGATGAAAGGAAGTCCAGCCTTCTTGTATAGATGTATTATTTAATCTTCTTCCAGTAAACAGCATACAACCCAGCAAGGCAACCAAAGCATATCACTCATACATCACAAGCTTCATCAGGGCTGCAATTTTCAAAAAAAGATTTATATACCATTAAAAACATTTAGTTTATTGTAGAAAATGTACTAAAAATAACTAGCAACCTGTTATGACATATATTTTCAACAATAACAGAACTTACAGAACCTAAATAGTACACCAAAAGTCTATTGTATGCTGGTCACAAATTAATCGATCACAAATATGTGACTAACCTCAAACCCAATAACCAAGTGTCACCATTCATCATAATGCTTTTCAAACTAAAAACCTCACGTATGAGAGAAAGTAGCAAACACATTACAGTTCATTGTAAAATTTAACAATAGTTCTGGAAAGATACGTAGGCCCTCATTACCACCCTGGCAGTCTGTGGAGAAATGGCGGTAATACCGGCAACAGGCCAGCGGAAAAAAAATGGCATTACAAGCATGGCGGTGGTCGCCCTGCTAAACCGCCACTTCTCCACTCCGACCGCCAGGGTGGTAACGACCGCTGAGCTTGAGACTTCGGTCTCCAGACCAGTGGCTGTCACTACACTGCCAGCGGTATCATGACCCAGCATACCGCCATGGATTCCGTGTGGTTCTGTACCGCCACTAAATCCATGGCACTATCAGTGCCAGGGAATTATTTCCCTGGCACTGATAGGGGTCTTACCACCCCCCTCCCCCGCCCGAGTCCTCCCTCCACACCCCTGACCCGTCTATCACCCCCCAACAGTGGCAGGACCCCCCTCCCCATCCCCCCAACATCGACACACACACCCCCTACACGCACACATACACTACAACTACACATACATGCACACATACATACAGACATACAGACAGGCACACATTTTCAAAACACACAACACCCCCGCATGCATAAACGCACTCACACACCCCCTCTACACACTCACATGCACAACCCCATGCACGTACACAACACACAACACCCCCCTCCCCTAACGGACGATCTCCTTACCTGATCTTCCGGGAGGGAACGGGATACATGGGGGCTGCTCTGCCACCAGCTCCCCGTCACCAGAACACCGCCACACCGAATTCTGGGATGTGATTCGGTGGGCGGTGTTCTGATGATGTGGCGGTGGAGGTGGAGCAGCCTCGACTTCCCCGCTGACCACCAGTATGGCTGCTGGCAGCTCTCCGTCCGAAAAAGGACGGAGGGCTGCCAGCAGTCATAATACGCTGTGCGGAAAACCGCCTGCACTTGCTGTCCTCAGCACAGTGGTACCTCAGCGGTCTTGCTAAAAGACCGCCGAGGTTAAAATGAGGGCCATAGTCATCACACTTTCCACTCTCTTCCCTGGCAATGGAAAATATATATCTTCCAATCGTATTCTTAATGTTCTCAAAGATCCACATTTGACTAAATAAGATAACTCTTATTATAGTAATAATTTATAGCACCTTGAATGCTGCTGGGTGACGAGGTGTCGTGTCTCGGTAAGTAAACAGTTATTTATTTGTTGTGTGTGTTCCACAATGCTATTGTTTTCTAATAGCAGTGCTGACTCTCAGAGGTAAGTTAAGTTTATGTTATGATGAATATATTACGTTATCCAGTTTGAGCTAGCACGGTGCTCAGTCAGCGCTTCCTAATTGTACTCATCGGCGCGTGTTTGGGCTGATTATTTAAGAAGCTGTGCAGACTGAGACTCCTCCTGTCACCAAAAATAAGACAAGATTAATAGTAGTAAGTAATATCAGTGAGGTAGCATTACCTTCTCTGTGCCTTTCTTTATGTAGCTTATGCAGTCCCTCCCAGTCGCAATCTCCCGGTGATGTGTAGTATCGTAATATGCATGTATGAATTAATAAAAAAGGGAGACTGAGTTGGCCCATCAAATGTGGTTGAGAAGCAAAGATTATTTGTTGCAATATAAAAGCATTAGTAGCAGTACAAATTTGCAAATGTAGTTAAGGTTTAGGAAATTTGGAGTAGGGCTTAGATTTAGAAAATTAATAGGTCAATTCAAGTCAATACCAGTACTATTGACGATCTGATTTGTTAAAGTCCAATGTTACTGTGTTTGCCTTTGCCTGTCAAAATATTTTGTGGGGAAATTTACTGTACCACTAATCTATTTTTTATCTTCTTAATTTTTTACCTCAGCACCCAAGGGGAAGAAGAAGGCAAGGTCTGAGGCATGTCCAGGAGACGAGGGTGCCAGTGCCACCACCAGTGCGGCATCTGGCAGAACTACTGGCCACAGTACGTCTTTCTGTTATATTATTATTCTTTTTTACCTAACTTTCACCTTTCCTCATTTAGAATAATTTTTCTTTTATTTTTGCTGTGCTTGTCTGCCTTTTTTTGTACTTATTTTTATTCTATTAAAGCTTTGTTAGATTCTTGCTATACCCGCATTTGTCTATTTTTCATTTTATGTGCTTGACATCCTCCTGTCTGTACTATCATGTAACTTTTTTCTGCTTTGTTGCTAAGCTTAGCTTTCCCTTCTCCTCTTATGTATCTTGTGCACTGCTACTGCAATACTAAGAGGACAGATTTTTCTGACAGGTACTCTACCGACTGGATTGCATAACCATGTCGTAGTTTGGACTCTTGCTCTAGGCAAGACTGCTGGTTTAAGGATAACAGTACTTATGTTTGTAGGCGACTATGCCTATCCTACAACAAGTCGCAGCTGTCGTCCCAACCCTGCCGGCTCACTAGCAGCACCTCACCAAAAACCCAAATAGTAAAAGGTGATTTGTAGCAGCCTTTACATATGGACTCAAGAGTAAGACATCTCAGGGAGTGTCGTGGTTAAACGGAGATTACCCCTTTCTCACAGATACATCATGTCTACTCCAAACACAGGCAATAACGAAGATGCAGTAAAGTTTCAATAGTTTTTATTTAATACAACTGCAATCCGCGGTAAGTTGCATGGGCTGCAATGATTATGATAATGAACAGTGCAAGAAACAGAATTGTGAAGACAAGAGTTATTATTACAAAGACCCCCACCATCTTGCAATAGCATGAAAAGACATAAGGTGTGTAATATGTCCTAATACCCTAATATGATAGGCCTAACCTCCTACCAAAAGGAGAGCTGGGTTTATTAAACCTAATCTGCCCATGACATGTCCATGAGAGGAGCCCCCAACCCTTGTTACCTTGGAATGAGGTCTCTATCTCAGTCTCCGCAGGGACACGAAGACCGGGTCAGCGTCAAGACGACGTGCAGCATCGATATCAGCGATGGTGGCTATGCCCTCTGGTCGGAATCCCTCTGATTATCTGCCTAAAGTGTGATGTATTTATACAGATCTACTTGGACCCCTGACGTAGGTGTGTTCCCAAACAATAGATAACAGACATGCTTGGGGCGGCAATTCATATAAACAATTCCCTCAAACCTATGGAGAGGGAAAGTCCCTAAGTGTGAACACCTACTGTTTGTCTTTGTCACTTGATCTTGACGCCTTAACGCGGTGGCACTGATAATGCAAAGCATAACAAGTGGCCTAACTATAAACAAGACAGCCATCTTAGAAGAATTAAATAATTAAATGGGCTAAGACAGAGCAAGCTAAGTAGGTTAAAAGTCACTAGGTGACAGGGGCACGATTCTGCAAGCCGAAGGCTAAGCAAACTCCTGCTATCCCATTAAAACAAACTAGGATTCACTACAAACAAGTCAGCTTTTCTATGTTTGTGAAGGTTTTCTTTTCCTTGCTCATGCCCATTGCATTTGCCAACCAAGACCTCACCATAGGCCTTCCTAGATTGATCAAAATATTCCACCCGTTCATTGCTTTTCAGTGACTAAGCTCTACCCCTCCATTATGAAATGTTTGCAGTTGATATGAATATCTGGCTTAACTGACATAGTTAACTGACAAAATTCCTAAAGTGAATGATAGAAAAAGAGAAAACTGTAGTGATCTATTGTGGTTGTATTTTGTTGGATTAGTTCTTAAATAACAAGGGGGGCATATCTAGCATCTAAAATGTGTAAGGTTTTTTCCAGCTGCACCGACCACCAGTGCAGGGGCCAGCTGCAGCAAAGGTGTGCCGGATGCAGCAGTGGTCAGATGGGGGAAATGCTGGCAGCAGGGACCGGCTTTTGCTTATTAACAATTAATAGTATACTGACTGCAAGGATGTTGCTTGTGACCCTCCTGCTTTAGCAGCTACAGCAGGGGTTGAGTTCTTAATGATCTCTTCTGTCTGCAACTCAGCAGACAAAAGCTCATAATGAACAGATGCTACAAATGATGGGTTGATGGAAAAGCGAACGAAGGATGGACAACTAAAAGAAAGAATGGGTGAAATGATATAGGAGTGAAAGGATGTGTGGGGGGTTGAAAGGGTGTATAGGTGAGTGATAGGAGATGCATAGGTGGGTGAAAGTATGGATGAAAGAGTATATGGGTCAAATGATGCCTCAGTGGTGAAGGGTGGTGGGTATAAGGATGCTCAGGTGTATTATAGGATGGGTGGATGGTAACAAACAATGCATGGGTAAATAGATGAGTAGGTGACTGAAAGGGTGGATACTGGATAGGTGAGTGTATGGATGCACAGTTGTATATATGAATGGCTGGATTGGAATGGCCAAAGACTGGACAAGAGAGAATATAAAGCTTAAATGTTGGGTTTTAAAGGGTGACTAGATGAATGAAAAAATGAATAGATAATTGCTTGGATCAACAAATAATGGAGCTCTTCTGGAAACAGAAGTGTCTGCTCACCTCCTTTGCTTGGTTTGCATAGTTATCAAAGCTTTAGGTCAAAGTAGAGGGGATTTTAATGTTCTGTTTACTCCCTTAACTCACTGTAGTTGTTAAAGTTGTTAAGCAAAGAAGATATGTATCCTCCCACCCATCATCATACCTCCCTCCCCATTAGTCACCCAGGCACCTATGATGTAACTGCAGCGTTGTTCAATCCACCAAAACAATAGTGTTGTCTGTTCAATGTGCATCTGCTTCAGTTAACGCAGCATTTACAAAGTTGTGAATGCATTTCAACCTTAAAACAAGGTGTGCTTCCCTACCCTTCCAGTGCCCACTCTATCACCTCCCAGTTCTTCAATCCTTTATTCTTTCCAAAGTGCTGTCCCAGCCACCCAAAATAATTTGAAAAATCCCTTTTCATTTGGCATTCACCACAATTATGTACAAGTGATTAATATTTAATGGCTTCCATAACGGATTCATGCCAGTTCAAATTTTACCCTTTCAACATTTGTCAACTACAATGAGGCGTGCATGGGCAAAAAATGGCCCTGTGACTCATAATCAGCCACATCAAATTCCAATGGCCCGTGGAACCAGTAATGTACTGCTACTGTGCCACTCTACTTTTTAAAAGAAATTGTTTGCACAGAGCACTGTTTATAATTTGTTATTTTCTTTTTTTTCTTTCTTGTTATAGTACCTCAGGTGGATATCTTCCTACTTGCCAGGAGACAACAGCCTGGCTGCAGAGGCTGGAGGCCATCTGCACTGAATATCAGTGGCTAGTGGCTCTTCAGGAGGTGGAGGACAAGGCCCAGGCAGCTGCCAACATTCCTGCTGCTGTGAGCTCCTCCATCAGAGCTGCCGCCACCAGGCATCAGCCTGTCCGTGTCCCATGACTGCTGCCCCCCATACTCAGACCACATTTTCCAGCACCGTGTCCTGCAACACTTCTTGCGTCTGGGCCATCAGGTGGAAAACCAAAGGCAACCCTCGATAGTCTCCAGGCCACGGTAGAGAAGGCCCTCTTTTTAAAAAAACAATTGTTTTGGTGGGATGGACACTTGTTATGGGTGGAGAGAGTGGGAAAGGGAGTTGGGACCTGCTTTCCGTCACTTTGGACTTTTTGGGGGGTTTTGTTTGACGTTCGCTGGACCTTGGTTGAGGACAGGACAATCTGTTTGGGGAGAGGGATGGGCCTGTGAGTGGAAAGTATGGGTTTTCTATTTGTAAATAATGAAAGGGGAATCATTTATTTTACTTAATTGATGCCTCTAATCTATTTTTTATCTTCCTGTTTTAGTTTGCATTGCTGTTTTTTAGTGTAGCCTGTTTTTAAAATCTGCTTAACAAAGTGTAAGTCAGTTAGTTATACCCTTGCTCTAATGCCCTCTGTAACTATATTGACCACTAGGGGGTGATTGCCTATTTTGCCGACAAAAACCTAGATGCACACATCTTCTTCAGAAGAAATCAATTACTAACTACACAAGTTCACTTCAATCCATCATGATCTTACCTGAATGGATGAAGCAAGGGCTGCTTCCTCAGTCTTCTTACTGCAAGTTTTTCCCAAGATGACATCTTATCTTAAGGTGGTGGTAGTTGTAGCAGCAGGGTAGGGTGCTAACAGGGAAGACACAAGGTGGCACTTCTTCCTATGTGAACTTCATCTGTAAGATAAATCAAAGGGTTATCAATCACTGTCAACTAGATTGAAAGAAAACAGAGTTAGTGGGTGTTAGACCTGGCAGCCTTATGGTGGTCTTCCCTCAACTTTTTGCCTGTCTTCCTCCATTTTTCTGATCTCCTTTTTGCTGATTTTAGGACTCTGCACACTTTACCACTGCTGACCAGTGCTAATGTGCTTGTGCTCTCTCCCTTAAACATGGTAACACTGGCTCATACCCAATAGGCATATTTAATTTACCTGAAGACCCCTAGTAAAGTGCACTAGATGTGCCCAGGGCACGTAAATTAAATGATACTGGTGGGCCTGCAGCACTGATTGTGCCACCCACATAAGTAGCCCCTGAACCATGTCTCAGGTCTGCCATTGCTAGGCCTGTGTGTGTAGTGCCACTGCCACTTCGATGTGGCATTTAAAACTTCTTGCCAACCCTTAAATTACCCTTTTCTTCCATATATGTCACTCCTAAGGTAGACCCTAGGTAACCCATAGGGCAGGGTGCTATGTAAGTAAAAGACAGGACAAAAAATGACCAAAAAATGGTGGGGCAGCATAAACCCGAGACAAACATAATGTTCCATTAGTTATTTTTTTTGCAAAGAAAGAAGTTCAACGAGAAATAATTTAAAAGTTCTATGGTGGCACTGGCATACTCAGTCCAGGAAGCAGAATTCATCCTCAAACTTAGGTGGTCTACCCATAAGTTGGTCCGCTAACACACTTGATTCTAGCCAATCAACCTCTTCTTGTGGTATAGCAGGAACGTTGTAATCAGGTGGTATGAAATGTTGGTTCATTTTGATCATGGTCAATCTCACCACATTTTGAGGTGAGAGACTGGACCTTCTCACTTTAACTACTGTGCCAGCTGTATCAGCTGTACCAGCTGTACTGAACACACACTCAGCGAAGACCATGGCTACAGGACAAGCCAGATACTTTGTTGCCAGCCTACTGCACTCTGGCCATTGGTGCATCTTCCTCTTCTAAAACACCAATGGGTTTTGATCCACATACAACTCTTTTGGATCATCAGATACTCAGGGAGCATCCTCTAAATAATCATTGGTGCTGCCACTTGCTCAACCTCTTTTAACTTTGCCTCTGCACTGGACTTAAGACCTGCGACTTGAAACCAAGCTAATGCAGAGGTTGGGTCTAATTCTTCTGTTGCTGCTCTTGCTGGTGTTCTTGTTGCTGGTGTTGGTTGCTGTGAGACAAGACTGCCCTCTCTAGAAGTTGAAGGCGGCACCCCAGAACTGCAGAGTGGGACTCTAAGTTCCAGCTGTTCTCCTTCCAGCTCTCTGGCTTGCTCAACATTCCACCTCTTGTATTTTGAAGTAGTAGTGTGGATCAAGTAGGGTGGCACATATGTACTCAGTGGACAAGATAATGTCATTTTGCAACCTTGAATGACAAGTCATGCAAAAGCTTATGCTTTCAACCAAGGCACATGCTTATGTGTTTTTCGTTCACACCTCCGAATCTTTCAGACACCTTCTATAGCTGGTCCTGTAGCAGATTCAACAACAAGATAGCTTGGCCCATCGGAATGCTGTCCTTGCTAGCTTCTAGTGTGAAAACCTCAAAAGTGAGCAGAATCTGTGTCAGGCACTTGACTAGGCCCCATTTGCACGCATCCATGGTCATAACTTTCCCAATTGCATGCCCTCCTCTGTGAATTACATATTCATTGATCTGTCTGTACTGCTCAAACAGATGTTGCAATATATAGTATATCAAGTTCCAACGTGTTGGCACCACTTGTATCACGGCTTTAATTGCTTCTCTATCAGCACGCTGAATAATCTGCAACTTCTTCCAGGCTTTAAAAGAATGGCTGAAATGAGTGCAGATATATCTGCAGGTGGTCAATATGTTGCTGACTATGTCTTCTTTTTTGAGAAAGTCTTGCACAACCAGGTTGATGCAGTGCACCAAACACTGGACCCTGAAATAGCCACCGTCTGCCATGGGCTTGACTATATTTCTGCCATTGTGCATGGCAACAAATCCAATTCGGAGACCTCTGGGTCACTGCCATTCAGACACCTTGCTGTTAAATACCTCCAAGATGTTTGCAGCTATATGTGATATCTCCATGGTGAACATGGCTTCTGTCACATGTCGCCCAATGCTCTTAAAACTTTCTTTAGGGCCAAGACCTGTAGTTAGCTTTTGCTTTCCCCCTGCAAAAGAGATCCAGTGTGCAGTGATGCACATGTAATAATCAGTCATCTGATAACTGGTCCACATGTATGCCATCAGATGCTTGGTGTGGGCAACACTCTGTTGCAAAGCTTGTCCAACCAATTGCAGCACATCATGATGCAGAGCTGGAGCAGGAACCCTGGCAAAATTGGTCCGACTTTGAACCTTCCTTTGGACAGATGACTGCCACAAATTCTAAGAATCCCACTCCTTCCACAAAAGAAAAAGAGAGGAGATCCAGCGCTAACATTTTTGCCAGCTTCACATTGTGCAAACATGCTGTTGGATGGCTGTGATTGTAGGGTCCCTCCTGTCTAAATATGCCTATAAGTAGTCTGGATTTTCTTCTTTTCTGAGGCCACTGACGCAGGCGCCTTTAAGAAGTAGGTGATGGTAGACTCAACATGAGTCATGGGGCAGTCACTGTATGCTGTGGTGTCTCCATCGGACTCTGAGTCTTCTTGTGCCATTGTGAGGTCGCTGAGGCGGGTGATTCTGGTGCAGTACTGGGGATAGAGCTGCTTTCCTTGAGGATGTCACCCTCTCCTTCCTTACCTTCCACAATGATTTGACTAGTTGTAGCTGATGCTTTGTGGCTCTCCTCACCTTCACCATCACAACAATGTTCAGCAATGTTTTAAGATTCTCCTCCCACCAGATTACGCAATGTTTTTTCACATGGGTTGTCTGGCCTCCAGTGCCATAATGTGAACCAGGCTTACCTCGACGAACACATGGTGGTAAATGGAGCATATTGCAATGTTCTCCTCCTGCTTGCTAAGCATAAAAAAGTCCCAAACTAGGGAGGAGTACTTTCTTAGTGGGCCTCTGCAATGCCTGAAGAAGAACTGGAGATAGGTGAGTGTGTCAGTTGCCTCGCTGCAGTGCATACTTCCACTGAGGTAGGGTTTGGTGCAGGTCTCAACTGGGGCCTTACAAATATGAGAGCTGGCAGTGCTACCTGTGCCACATCCCTTGGAACAGGGTGAATAATATTGTTGGACTCTTCTGTGCCAGCTTCCACAATGACTGGCTCATCGTCATCATCCTCATCATCTCCTTCCATGATTCTAAGGCTTTCACAAACATTTGTTTTCCCTTGCCTCTCCTGGCATCTCCCTGACTCTGCCAGGGTCCATTCCTTGTCCCTATCATCATCATTATAAGTGGTGTTTGGAGAAGATGGTAGGGTAGTACCCTTCGTTTTCCTTGCTGGAGATCTGGGAGCCAGTGATTCGAAAAGAGAAGGTTCTTGCTCTGCAGGAAGCTTGATCTCCTGTTCTACTCCAACTTCAGGAAGATCTATTATTTCTGGCTGTGGCTGCTGTCTGCTTTGCTCCATTTCCTGAAATGATTGAGTACTACTTTGCAAAAGGGACAAATCCAATTCATCATCATTGCTCTTCGGCGTTGCCATGATTGCTGTGGCTGCCTCACTGACAGACATGGTCTTGGGCTTAAGTTGGGGTGGTGCTGTTGGTGCAGAGGTGCTTCTACCACGTTCCTCCCCAGAGGCCAGTGTGGCAGGCACACGTCTCCCAAAAAAGGTTGCGGTCGTCACACGACTGGTGGAAAGCTGCTTCTTCTCATTGACCACCTTCTTGGGAGCAACTTTCTTTGGGGCGATCTTAAAGCTCTCAGTTGACAGTGGCACTATGCTGCACAAGCAGAAGGGATTGAAGGACTGAAATCACTGCAAAGGCCTTCTCTTTGGTAGTACTACAGGTGATGTCTCTTCTTGTCTTGTACACCTAAAAGCAACCAAGCAAGAAAAACATGTAGATAGTAAAACATGGCATTGTTGCAGGTTAAAATAGTACAGACAAATGCAATATTAGTGTGGTTGGTTAATTATTTAATAAGTAACAATTTGTCCATACAGTGTCAGGTCAAACCATACCACCATCATACCATAAAATTGAATCACAAATCAGGCAACACCACATACAGACGTAGCTCTTTGCTTTATCTCTATCAATTTTAAACCTGTGGTAGTCAGAGAGGTGGGTGGGTGCATGGGTAAATAGAACAATCCTTAAAAAACCTGTGGTGTAAAATGGTCCGGGGAATGGAATCATCAATTAAAACATGAATGATTCTGCTAATGTGTCTATAGTGCACCACAGGCAGGGTGTCCAGGAGGAAATGGAATTTTACCTAAAGAAATTGAATACTATAGTGCGGCTGTGCACCTATGGTGGACAGATGGATAAATGAATGGATCAAGGCAAAATGCAAAAAAATACATTTGAAAAAAATATATTTAAAAAGTCAAATATGATAAGAAATTAAAATTATTAAAGAATAAAATGATAAAATTATTATAATAAAATTAAGATAAACCTATCAAAACAAAAAATAAAAAATAAAAATTAATAAAAAAAGATCAATAATTGATGATGTTTGTATCAGGGGACTAGTAGAAAGTAACCTATTGAGAGGCAAGGATGTGTAAAAAAAAAAATGCAAAACCGCACGTAATAATATAACCACTGTTCATCAAAATCACATTCTTAGTATACATAGTTCACAATAATCCCCAAGCTTATTATTAAACTGGTATCACATCCATCCATGCAAGCCTATGGCAAAGGCACACTGTCTGGATGCACAAGATGGCCGTCAGCCACAAGGTCAAACAACAACAATGAGCAAGGAGGCATGGGGAACAAAGAACACATGCAAACCTATTGCAAAGGCACACTGGCTGGATGCACAAAATGGCCTCCAGCCACATGGTCAAACAATATTAGAGAGAAAGGAGGCCTAGAGAACAAAGAACACCTACAAGCCTATGGCAAAAATGCACTGGCTGGATGCACAAAATGGCTGCTAGCCACAAGGTCACACAAGAACAGCGAGGAAGGAGGCATTGGAAACAAAAAACACATTCAGGCCTATGGACACAGACTACACAAAATGGTCCCTGGCCACATGGCATGGAGAACAAAGACAAATGGTGGCTGTCGACAAACACACACACACTGGCCAGAAAAAGGAGGTATGGTGGTTACACTGAAGAAAACACTAATTTCAGCAATGCAAAACACGAAAATTAACTGAGCTCTTACAAATTTACAACACACATCCTCCTATGCCATCAAATATTACCCCACATGTACACGTTTTGCTGAAAACAAAAAGCAAATAATATCCAACATTTTTATTTAACTAAATGCCATTTCTGTCCTAAATGAAGTTTGAAATTCATATACCACAGAAACATGTATTTTAAGCACTGATGACTAGCACTGAGCCTACTGCCTAGATGGCCCATTGGAAGTCTAGGCCACAGGGTAAAATAAATCAATATTGCAAATGTTACAAACATGGAGAAAAGGTACTGAACTCTGCAACAATTTTCCTTCATAAAAGATGAGAAATCAATGAAATACAAAAAAAAAATAACCAGGCCCCTACTTAAACTCCAGGCCACTTACCACAACGAACTTGGAAATTCAAATAAAAGTACAAAGAAATACTGGTGCATGCCCTATCAATCAAACAACACCACTATACAATAGTTTTTTTACTTGCTTCTGTGATATCACAAAAACAAAGTACTTAAATCCAAAGGTATGCATCCAGGAGACAGAAAGAGTAATCCTTTCACATCGAAATCAAAGTGAAAAGTCAACAGGAGATTGACAAAGCACTGGAAGGAGCCTGCTAGATAGGAGCAGAAAGTTGGAGTCTCTGGGGCACTTCCTGATGGAAACAAAAGTGAAAAAAACAGGCTTCTCGCACTAAAAACCAACTTGAATGGTCCGCTAGAGAAGAAAATCCAATTAAAAACATATTTTTGAGTAGATTTAGCTGCTTATTGAGTTGAAATTGTACTTGAGGTGCATGTGCGCTCACAAATGGCGCTATGTTGGCGCTGTTGTGGCCGAAAGTTATGCGAGCAGGCACGAAATCTAGCACGTGCTCGCTAGCAGCCTGAGAATATTGTGGCGCGAGCGCCAAAAACAAATCTTGCATGTGCAACTGGAAAAAAATTAACTCTGCTTTGCGCTGGATGACAGAATTTGGGAACTCTGCTCTACTCTGTGTAGCACAAACTGCCCGAATTCTGAAAACTCCATGACCGGAGCAGACTTTTCTACCCGGGCCTAATCATAACTCCTAAAGTATCAGCTTCTGCAGCAAGAGAGTGAGCAAGTCTAAGATGTCGGTGTGTGCGCCACTTTTGTTCTTTCCAAGGGACACTTTTATAAGAAATACAATGATACAAAAGTTTAACATTTTCTTCAGCTAAAGTATAAGTTCAGCCAATCAGGAAACAAGAACATCATGAGAGATGAACAGTTACAGTTGGTGTGGCAAGTTTAAACAAAGAGATTTCTAAATACAAAATACATTTTGAAGAAATGTAAACTACAATGATACATCAAACAATTTTCTCAGCTGCCTAGGTCTCTGAAAGAAAGAACATATGTGTAAGTTTTTAGCCAGATCACATTAAGTCATCTCCTTTCACACACGTCTTCACACAAGAAGCCTATTCATAAAGAAGTGTGTTTGAGGTTAGTTTCACAAGTTTTGAAATTTCAATGCAGGTCAGGCAGTTAAAAAGAATAGAAGAATATAACTTTGTTAGCGTAGGACGCTTGGGTCATGAGAAGGCCATGCAAAAGTCATGATAGAAGCATTTCTGCTGAGCTAAAGCAGTTTGGAATTTGTTAACATTAGCAACTCAAGCAAGAACAGGTCATGCAAAGTTTAGAAACTTTAGCAAGGAAAATTCATATTTAAAATGCGCCCTTTGGTTAGGGCTACAATTCATTCATATGGGTTATTAATTAATCAGAATTTATTTTATTGCCATTTTTGCCACCCCTAATTGCATCATTGGCATCCCCAAACAGAAAATCATGTTTAACCAATGACAATGACAATGACCCACAATATTCATCATTATAAGTACCTTGTGTAAAGTAAATACATTTCAAAGGATGGGTGCTCTCTTTGGACACCAATTGATTCATCAATGTTGACACAATAAGGTTCAGTTGGAACCTCTACATACAGGAATTGTTGGGAGAGACAACAAAAACAAACCTACTATTTACCTATTTGGAAAGTGTATCTGATTTTCTGTAAATAGGTATATTCTATCTAAACATGTCCAAGGTAGATCTACCTGAACAGCATATTACAACAACTAAATCATAAGGTTACCATAAACACACACACATGCCTTAACACTCAACAGACTTTCCACATAATCTCAATGCTAATCCCATACTCGAGTTAGAAGGAGATACATCATCTTAAAATACTCTTAATTAACATCCATTCTACAGATCAGTCATACAAAACACAATTTTGATCTGCGATGACAACTAAGTTCAACATATAATCCCAACACTCCATCAAACAATTGCAGGCATCTCATTGAACACTTGACTACAGTCTCATATAAGAGCAAACAAATTCCAACTTAGAATAAATCCTTATATACAAGATAAGCTCATTTAGTTTCTTAATGGAGCCATTCAATATCAGAAACATATCATCAATATAGTGTAGCCACACAACAAAATCCTTCAGAAGATCATGCTAGCGGGGACCTACGGACATCTTTTTCTCCCACCAGCCCATCAATAAATTGGTGTAGCTAGGGCTGAAACAGGTGCCCATGGCTGTGACCTTCATTTGTATATATAGAGTTCGTTTTTAGGATTTTTTAAAATTATATTTAGCAGAACAAAAACAAAAAAAGACGGAATCACTAAGGGGCATAGCCCTAATTAAGATAACATGTTACAAGCATGGCTCAGTTAAATACAGCATTGAGCAAGAACAGCAATTACATGCACCAGTTTATCACATAATGATAATGACTTTGTAAGAATCAGGAAAACATAGGGGTGCTTCAAAATGTATGTGCCTTTGAGTGGGAAGGGTGACCATGCCCCAATAGGCCTGCTAATCCATCCAAATTTTGGTGTGCTTGGCTGGGCAACCCCCAAGGCTCTTACACAGGTAATTTCAGAAACATGCAATGATGCATCGCTTTGGCCCAGGGAGCATGGTGATTCACTCTTTCAGTCCCTCACTTTTTCTCTTTTAGCCACTAGTAAACCCATCTGCAGAAACACCATTTTATATTTGTTGGAGTCTAGGTTCACCATGGAGAGAAGAGAAATCCTACAATCGGGTTCTAGGAGCTACCCTAGTATCCTACCCATAATGGGCAGCACCCTATCCCACACCATCCTAAATGGGGCAAGGCTCAATCAATCAATCATAGCATTTGTAAAGCGCACTACTCACCCGAGAGGGTCTCAAGGCACTGAGGGGGGTGCTGCTACTGCTCGAACAGCCAGGTCTTGAGGTGTCTCTTGAAGGTTAGCAGGTCCTGTGTCTGTCATAGGTGGGTAGGAAGAGAGTTCCATGTCTTGGCGGCGAGGTGGGAGAACAATCTGCCACCGGCGGTCGTTATATCGATGCGTGGAATGGTGGCGAGAGCAAGGGCATGGGAGGGAAGCTGGTGGGTCGGGTGTAGAAGGTGAGTTGTCTGTTGAGGTATTCTGGTCCGGCGTTGTGCAGTGCTTTGTGAGCATGGGTGAGGAGCTTGAACGTGACTCTCTTGCAGACGGGGACCAGTGCAGGTCTCTCAGGTGGGCTGTGATGTGGCTGTGGCGGGGATGTCCAGGATGAGGCATGTGGAGGGGTTCTGTATGCATTGCAGTCTTTTCTGGAGTTTGGCTGTGGTTCCTGCCGAGAGGGCATTGCCGTAGTCGAGGGCTTGGGTGACCGTCCTTTTGGATCTGATGGGGATCCATCTGTAGATCTTCCGAAGCATGAGGAGGGTGTTGAAGCAGAAGGAAGAGACGGCATTGACTTGCTGGGTCATTGATAGCAATGAGTCCAGGATAAACCCCAGGTTGGGTGTGTGGTCGGTGGGTGTCGGTGCGCTTCCCAGTGTGGCCGGCCACCAGGTGTCGTCCCAGGTGGAGGGGTAGCAGCTGAGGATGAGGACCTCAGTCTTGTCAAAGTTAAGTTTCAGGCAGCTGTTCTTCATCCATTCGGCGATGGCCTTCATTCCTTCGTGGAGGTTGGTTTTGGCTGTGGCGGGGTCCTTGGTGAGGGAGAGGATCAGCTGAGTGTCATCGACGTATGAGATGATGTTGAGGTCGTGTGCTTGGATGATGTTTGCAAGCTGTGTCATGTAAGCGTTAATGAGGGTCTGGCTGAGGGATGACCCTTGGGGTACGCCGCAGATGATCTTGGTGGCTTCAGAGTGGAATGGAGGGAGGCGGACTCTCTGGGTACTGCCGGTGAGGAAGGAGGTGAGCCAGTCCAGGTCTCTGTCGTGGATCCCTGCGTCATTGAGGCGTGTGCATAGGGTGTGGTAGCAGACAGTGTCGAAGGCGACCGAGAGGTCCAGGAAGATGATGGATGCGGTTTCGCCGTTGTCAAGTAGGGTCCTGATGTCTTCGGTGGCTGTGATGACAGCGGTTTCGGTGCTGTGGAATCCAGATTGGGACGAGTCCAGAGTGTTGTTCTCCTTGAGGAAGCGGGTCAGTTGTTTTTTGACAATCTTCTCGATGACTTTTGCCAGGAAGGGGAACAGGGAGATAGGCCAGAAGTTCTTGAGATCCTTTGGGTCCGCCTTGGGTTTCTTGAGGAGGGTGTTGATCTCGGCATGTTTCTAGCTCTCCGGGAAGGTGGAAGTCTCGGAGGAGCTGTTGATGATCTTCCGGAGTTGGGGTGCGATGACGGAGCTTGCTTTGTTGAAGATGTGGTGAGGGCAGGGGTCGGATGGTGAGCCAGAGTGGATGGTGTTCATGATTTTGATGATGTCGTCGTCGTTGACGTGGGTCCAAGAGAGCTGGAGGTTGGTGTGGCTGGGGGTTGGTGAGTCTGTGGTGTTGGTGGTTGACGGGGGGTCTGGATATTGAAGCTGTCATGGATGTCTGCGATCTTGCAGTAGAAGAAGGTTGCTAGGGAGTCGCAGAGGTCTGGCGATTGCGGGATGTCATTGGCGTTGGAACCGGGGTTGGAGAGTTCCTTTACAATGTTGAAGAGCTCCTTATACCTGTGTGCGTTGTTGTTGGTGCATTCTTTGAAAGAAGTCCTTCTAGCATTTCGGATGAGTTGGTGGTGTCTGCGGATGGCATTCTTGGAGGCTTTGTGGTTGTCCGGTGTCTGTTCTTGGCGCCACTTCTTCTCGAGTCGTCGGGATATTTGCTTGGATTCTTTGAGGTCGGCGGTGAACCAGAAGACCTGTCTGTCGGTGCATCTGTTTGAAGGTTTCTTGATTGGGGCAAGAGTGTTGGCACAGTCGTCGATCCATTGCCTGCAGTTGAGGGCGGCTGTGTCGGTGATGTCGATTGGTGGATTCCAGGAGAGGGTTTTGATCAGCTGGTCTTCGGTGACTTTGTTCCATCTGTGGTGGGGAATCTGTTGTGGGTGGTGGTGCGTTGTGAGTTTCTTGAAGGTGAAGTGGATGCAGCGGTGGTCAGTCCACTGGAGTTCGGGGGTGTGGCTGAAGGAGCCGTGTCTGCTGGCGGAGAAGATGGGGTCGAGCGTGTGTCCTGCGGAGTGGGTTGGTGTTGTGACACCAACCCACTCCTCGGCTGCTTGAGTCCGAAGTTGGCGAGGTTGTCAAGCAGGGTTGTGGAGTTGTTGTTGGTGTTTTTGAGGTGGAAGTTCAGGTCCCCAAGGAGTATGTAGTCTGTGGATGCAAGGGCGTGCGTTCTGACGATGTCAGTGATGGAGTTGCTGAACTGCTGTCAGGGTCCGGAGGGTCTGTAGACGAGGGTCCCTCTGAGGGTGGTGTTTGGATCGGTGTGGATCTGGAAGTTTAGGTGTTCAGAGGTGCTGAGGGTGTCTTCGGTGCTGGTCATGATTCTGAGGGTATTCCTGTGGACGATGGCGATGCCTCCTCCTGGTCTGTTGGTCCGGTCCCTACGGGTGATCTTGTAACTGTCCGGGATGGCTATGCTGATGTCAGGCGCTGAGTAGGTTCCAATGTTCGATGGCATATTTGTGGACGGAGCGGGTGTTGAGTAGGATGCATCTGAGATGGTTGCGTCCTGCCCTGGCGGGTGGGTCGCTGGCATGGAGGCTGGTGAAGGTGCAGCTCTGGCAGGAGAAAGGTCCTCGGATGAGCCACGGGGTGGCCTGGTGGCAGGTGGATGAGCAGCTGGCGTTGAGCATGTGAAGGGTTATGGCGTCATAGTGGGTTCGTGTGTCGCGGTGGTGGGGGGAGCGAGAAACTGGGGTTCAGGTGCTGGGCACGGTCTAGACACAGACAGACGCAGACGGGCTTGCCTTAGGCACGCCTTTGGCATGGTCGCCATTAAGTAGGGAGTGGGGAGGAGAGGACAGCTGGGAGGCGGAAAACGGTGTGAAAAAAAGAGGGCGGGCCACAGGGGCAGCAGTGTCAGGGATGAAGCGCGAGAGAGAGGAGTGGGTGGGGCCACAGGGGCACGGCCAAACCATGTGGAAGAAATCACCTCGACTCACACCACACTTCCCAAATTACCACAGCTTAAGGTGTGTAGGACAGACCATGTGAAGATAGTGTATTTGCATTAACCTAAACGGTGTAGCTATAGCTGAACATCTAGGGGGCATGCTCACATATCTCTAGTCCTCATCAGATAAATCCACTAGGTCAGTTTCCCAAACCATTTGTAGATGAAAGATGTCTGGAGTATTAGATACAAAAGAATGAGGGAAATCTGCTGCTGGCCGATCTCTGCTTTTTAGAAGCCAGGCCTCAAGGGTGTTTTATCCCCTCGAGGCCCGGCTTCTAAAAGGAGAACTTCTTAAAGGAGAGTATAACCCTTTCTGGAAGATCTGATAAATTTCTAATAAAAGTAGCAATAGTGTGGCATTACTGGAGGTAGCAATAAAAATGGTGTTTTGATATTGGAAGAAATTCTTGTAGATGGTAGAAAGGAACCGTAGTGGGCCTTACCATGACATCTCCCAAAGTGGAGATACCAATCCTATCCCGTTCCTTCCAGAACAGCCTGGCCTGTCCCGTTTTTTTGCGTAGCTTTGTGAATGCACATGTGTGTGTATATACAAACACACACACACTTACAAGCCTATATACATAAAATTAGCTATGGCTTGACCTCCCACCCTGCACCTCTAACCTGCCCCCACCCACCTCTTTCTGCTCCGCGCTACATCTCTCTGCTGGGAGCAGACAGGGGACTGTGCTGCCTGACAGTAACAGATAAAATACTTTAATTATTTCATACTTTGTAGGCCTCTTTAACTTATGCTTCCCTAGATGATCTGACCTTTGTCCCAAAAACCGGGACATTTATTGAATAAACTGACCTTTGTCCCTAAAACCAGGACATTTATTTAAAATTAAGAGAAGCGTCGGGACACCGGGACAGTCCTCTAAAAACCGGGATTGTCCGGGGAAACCTGGGACGTCTGGTCACCTTACCTTAAGAGGATAATGGAGGAGATGGTATGGAGGCATGGCCAAGCCACCATTTTAAAGATAGCTGCTCTGCCTATCAATGATAGAGGAAATGGAGATCAGAAGGAAATGTCTCTCTGTAGTTTGGATAATTGATATTGGAAAATGTACTCCCATGCCCTCCACTTTACCCTGGTACGTTACACCGTAAATACCTAAAGCCATCCGTCGCAGTCACAAGAGACAAAAACACATCTCAAGTCTGTGTGTTCGGTGCATATAGGGTAAACCACTGATTTACTAGTATTGACTTGGAGGTCTGTGTGTGTGTGTATGTCGAATATACGTAATGTTTGGAGACCTCTGGCACCAGATATGTTAAGGTCTTGGAGAAAAATAAGGAGCTCGTCTGCATATAGAGATACCCTTTCTGAGAGGACTGGTACCCACTTTAAACCGCGCTTCTGACCATCAATACTGAGCCATTCGGCAAGGAGCATCATGGTCAAGGAAAACAAGTGTGGAGAAAGGAGGCAACCCTGCCTTGTTCATCTCTGGACAGAAATCTCTTCAGGAATGCTCTGAGTAAGACGGATCCTTGCCCACAGATCAGTAGCAGGCTCATATATTTACTAAATATATCCCCAATGTTAACCTTTCTTAGTAGCACAACTCGGTATTCCCAAGCTACAGACTTGAAGACCTTCTCAAAGGCCACCATAGGAAGTGCCTGTGGCACTTCCAAACTTGCTTTCCGCAAGAGCCAAAGCGTTGTGTAGCCTATGAATATTGTGCCTGATGAACCATCAAGGCATAAACCCAAACCTATGGGGAGAAACCAGGGAGCCAATTTCCAATAGCAGGCGAGTTGTCTGGACCTTAATGACAAGGTTGCCTCTATGTTATGGAAAGAAATCGGGCAGTAGGAGCTGTAGAGGTCCTGTGGAAATCCTGACTTGGGGTTTATTCAAATGTCATTAATAAAAAGGTCCGAAGGTAGGGGATTGGTGTCCAAGGCCTTGTCCCACAGGGCTTTGACCCTTGGAATAATATATTTCGCTGTACACCTAAAGAACTCCATTGGGAAACAATTAAGTCCGAGAGATGTTCCCCTTTGGAGTTGTGCTAGAGCTGTAGTTAGCTCATCCTCTGAGATATCTCTCTCTAATTGAGAAAGCTGATAATGGGACAAGTTTCAAGTCAGGAGATCCCAAATAGACCAATAGACTCATGGAGGGAGTGTATAAGCACATAATGACTGCCAAACTTCTGTAGTACCTGTGTACCACGTACAAGGGGGCTGTCAGAATGCCTAATTTTGGCAATGTGGTTTGGTGACTCCCTATGGCTAAATAGCCAAGGCGGCATTTTCGAGGCTTTGCTGCCATATTTACATATATGCCCCTGGTTGGACAGCCAGGCTGCCCTAGCCTCACCAGTCTTTAATTCGGTGAGTCTGGTCCTATCAGCATTAACATAAAAGCTAAGGGTGGGGTTTGTGGTGGCCTGGTATTTTAGGTCCATGGTGAGGAGTTGGGATCTTAAATATGTGATGTTCTGTAGACGCCGATGGTTATGAACGGCTACATGGCTCATGCAATGACCACGGATGAATGCTTTACCAGAGGACCACACTGAATTTAACGGAGCCCGTATTAAGTTCAAAATATCCCTCAGTCTCATTCATAATGTAAGATTTGAAATGAGGGTCTATCACCCACCAACCTGTCTGCAGGACCCCTTGGGGTCAGTGTGAGAGAGGGGTAAGAGGTCCAGCCAGGAAAATGAGTTATGGGGGCTTGAGTAATATGTATATCGGTCCCAATCAGGGTACATGTGCCCTTAGTCACTGCGTGAGCACCGTCGTACCCAGGAGTGTGTAACAATGGATACACAATCTATCTAGTGAGAAATCAGTGATGCCATTAAAATCACCTCCAACATATAGATGTCAAACTGAGAGTTGAAGTATCAGGTCCTCAAGGTGATCATGAAGGTGAAGGATAGGGGAAGAGGAGGCATAAACTTTATTAAAAGAACAGAGTGAACCTGTCACAAGTCCTGGGATGTCAACAAAGCAGCCCTGGGCATTGATACATACAGCTGTTACACAAAAAAAAATCATTGATACAGAATGCCATCATATCCAATAGCATCCTGTTATGATTCAATAGTCATTTTGGTTTGGCCCTCGGGAAATGCCCATAAGCCATCAATCTATCGTAGCATTTGATACTTCTATAAAGTGGTTGTACATCTGGTATTACAAGACTATAATTCTGATCCCAATTAACATAGTCAACCTATTTAAGAAAATATGAGCTATCTCTCAGATACAATTGTATGGTTTCAGGAAAAGAGAAAATTAATCTATGTAAATAGATGTCAGCTCAAAAAGGCCTTGTATCGCCAAACAATTGGTCGCCCTAGTGGACTGTACTTGTGGACTTTAGGAAGTAAATAAAATGCTTGAATGACCAGGTAGCCTGTTTTCAAGTATTGATATTCATCACAATTCAAGAGGTCATCATCCCTGCAAGTCATCAGTTGATTTGATGTCGTGAAATCAAATATTTGTGACACTCCATTCCAAAATTTGTATAGCACTTTATATCTCTCACTTGTCTTAGCCCCTCACTAATATATTTGTTTTCCTGCCATGGTAGAGAGGAATTTGATTGGCTGGCTGCAACATGAAACAAATGTTGCAGCTGCCATTACACAACACGGTGGTCTTGAAAAAAATGATTAACACTCTAATGGTACCTTTGCGTGCCTAAAAGAAGAAAAAAGTTCAACCTGCCGGTCCTGCAGGACCAGAAACAATTCAAAAATGGGAAATGAGAGGTGGAAGGTGGAGGGGTCTGTGGCTCGCACTGCTCACAGCGGGCTGTTAGTTACCTGTAGGGCCTGTCTTCAGAAATTCACTGAAAAAAACAAAAGTTAAAGTGAAGTTATACATAGGCCCTCTGCTATATAAAAATGAATGCTGAAAAACCAAACAAATACAAAAATTCACCAGGTATACATAACGGACCTAGGTATAATTTGCACAACTATGATTCCCTGCTTATGACCTCATATATTACATCACTAATGATATCTAAAATTTATGGCAAAACAAGGTATGCTTAGGACAGGGCAGGTGAATTTCAGTGTTTTTTTGGTTTTCAAATGTTCGTTTCTTTTAATATTAGGTGGTTGACAATAAAGCTTAGCAATCCTGAAGAATAGCTATTCGTCGGGTCAAAGAGATGAGGTACTTGTCTTCAGGGACTAGGCACGCTTTACTGAGGTGGGAGATTAGGACACCCAGAACTGGGGAGTACTGATAACAGAGGGCCAAATTTAGGCCTATATTTATACTTTTTTAGTGCCGCATTTGCGCCGCTTTTTAACGCAAAAGCGGCGCAAACTTACAAAATATAATTGTATTTTGTAAGTTTGCACCGCTTTTGCGTAAAATAATTATGCAAATGCGGCGCTAAAAAAGTATAAATACGGGCCTTAGAGTTTAAAAGATGCAGGGGAGCAACACCGATTGGGCTAAAAGGGCTTTGCCCTTGCTGCCATGTGTCTCACCAAGGGCTACTGAAGATTCCAGGACAGACACAGATCTTTATCGGATCTGTGCTGGACTGGGCGAGAGAGGGGGCCTCAGTGACAACCCCAAAATTATGTCCAAATTATTTGAAGTAAATTTGCGCATACAAAATATAAACCATACCTTAATTTAAAAATAAATGTCAAAATTATCTATTGGAAAATGCATTCCTTTAGGCTTTGAAAGCTGGGTTTGGTAATGGGTAGTAAGGGCCAGATGTAGTAAACTCCAATTTTGCGACTTGAAATTGCGAGTCTGACCGACTCGCAATTTGCAACTTGCAAAATTGGATGCAGAAAGGTGTCTCAGACACCTTCTGTGACTCTCTATTGGGTCGCAAAGACCCACCTCATCAATATTCATGAGGTGGGTCGCAGTTTGCGACCCCATAGCAAGTCCCTGCACTCACAGGGATGGTAGCCTGCTGGAGGCAGCAGACCTCCATGTCTGTGACTGCTTTGTCAATAAAGCAGTTTTTTTTTTAATTTTGCAGCCCGTTTTGCTTAAAGGAAAACGAGCTGCAAAATGAAAACTACACCAAAACAATTTGGTTTCGTTTTTTTTCAGAGTAGGCAGTGGTCCATAGGACCACTGCCTGCTCTGAAAAAATATTTTTTTTGGCATTCACAAAGGGGAAGGGGTCCCCTGGGGACCCCTTCCCTTTTGCAAATGAGTTACCACCAGTGTGACAGTGTAACTGCGAGTTGGTTTGCGACCGCATTCGCGGTCACAAAGCAACTCTGAATGGCGATGCGGTCGCAAATAGGAAGGGAACACCCCTTCCTATTTGCGAGTCACATTCCCAAATTGCGAGTCGGTACCGACTCGCAATTTGGGGATGAGCATCGCGTTCAGCCTTTTGCATGCCGCAAACTGCGTTTTTCGCAGTTTGCGACATGCAAAAGGCTTCGTACATCTGGCCCTAAGTCACTTAACTGAATCCTGGTTTGGGCATGCCAGAATAGTGATCTGTAGTTATAGTGCTACACGTTCCTAGCCTGTGACTGAAAGTACTGTGAATATGCAAGTTTCTGTGTATATTATACCCAGTATAAGAAATGCTGCAGCAAAATGTGCCAAGTTTAAGCAGCATATTTACTAACTGTTTATGCAACATAGTAAACAAGGTTGAGCTGTGTTGCATAAAAAGAAGAGATTAGAGCAGAACAACATAGAATAAGTTATGGCAAACAGCACCATATCTACAAAGATTTGGCACGTTTTTCTGCTCTCCGCTTGCTTCTACAATTTACACTAACGTGAGCCAACATGCACATTTGCCCTTGTGCAAGGGTGTATATTCCACCAAGCATAGGTTTTGCACAGGAAAGGTACCCTTCAATTACAAAATACTAAGGGCCTGATTTATTCTTTTTTAGCACCGCATTTGCGTAATTTTTTGACGCAAAAGCGGCGCAAATTTACAAAATACAATTAGATTATGTAAATTTGCGCAGATTTTGCATAAAAAAATGGGGCTAAAAAAGTATAAATCAGGCCCCGAGTTTAGACATAGTTTAACACTCTTCCAACTTTGAATGTGTGCTGTATAGTGCTGCATGCATGCAAAGTGGGAAAAACTTGGAGGAAAAAAACACTTCTCAAAGTCGAAGCCAGCCTCAAGGATGTGGTATTTTTCTACACAAAGCCCTATACACAAATGTTTAGGGCTTTGTGTGAAAAAACATGGGTGGGTGCATGGGAATGCCCGTGTACCACCCATGGTACTCCGCCTTGATTCAAAGTAGTGCTGTAATACTTGTTAATTTAGGCCTTCTTTCTAGTGCTAAAACAAGTTTGCACTGGAAAGTAAATCCCAGGTCAACTGTTTGCATCGGTTTGAGTCACATTTGTAACTTTCGTGAGGCCAACCCAGTGTAAACTGTTAGTGATTTGCCTTACTTGTTTAAGATTAAAAAAGAAGTGCTATAAAAATATATATTTTTAGTAATAGGCAGTAAGACTGTACTTTGTGTAAACCTTTATTAATAGGCTTCCGTTAGAAGGACATACTCCAGAATGCAACTGATAACACCCCTACATTATATCTCAAAAACAATAAACCTTTTTCACCATGAAGCCTCAAATGACTCAATCAAGTAAAGCCATATAGTATATCCCAATGACCCTTTAGATTTTCTGGTTACTCAACTGCGCACATTTACATTTCTTTCAGGTAGCTGGAATCCTGGCAAGTAGGTTTGTTTCCCCTTTTTCAGTGTGGTTCTGACTTTGCTTCACAGAACAGCCCCCCCCCCACTCCTTTCCTTTCAGCCAGAGGTACTTGAAGGTGGTATTTGCTCTGCAATTTTTTCTCTTTAAAAATAGTATGAAAACCTATTGCATTAAGCATTGAGACACTTTGTAAATACGGCGTGGGAAAAGGCCTCCCTAACACCGCCATAGCGTAAAACAAATTATGCTAGGGCGGCGCAAGGTGGCACTAGTGGCTTGTAAATATGCCCCTTTATGTGCTAGTGCTTCAGAACAAAATTAGAAAGCTAGGGGCATATTTTCAAGCCCCTAGTGTCACTTTGCACTGTCCTAACATCATTTTTTGTGCTAAGGTGACGTTAAGGAAGACTTTCTCCCGCACCGTATTTGCAAAGTGGCACAATGCTTGCATTGCGCCACTCTGTAAACCCTTGTGCTACATTATGCCTGCACCAGGCATAATGTATGCAAGGGGGCATTCCGACTGAGGGAGGCCCAAAAAAATGATGCAGTGAAATTTCACAGTGCCATTTTTTCCGTCATTTTTAATGCCTGTTCAGAGTAGGCATTAAAATGATGCACCCATTTTAATTAATGGGCCTCCCTGTGCCTTGCTGCACTAGCAGCAAAGCACCACAATAGCATCAAAAATGTTGATGCTATTGTCCTAAAGACTGCCATGGTGCGAAGTATTATAAATATGGCGCAACCATTATGTTGTTAGGTGGGGCAGGAGCGATGCAAGAAAAGTGGCACATCGGGACTGATGCGCCACTTTCTTGTAAATGTGCCCTATAGTATAAGTGGCACTATTTCTGTTTCTGTTGGAGTGACCTCTTTGTTGGACATTACCTATCAGCTAAACTTTCTATATGTTCTGGAGCTTGAAGGAATACCTCTGTCCTTTGTATGGTAGAACTATATTGTAAAGTCATTCTAAGGTAACTACGGCCAGGTGGCTTCCTCCCTGGATGTAGCTCTGTCATTTCATATGAAAACTGCTTGACGTGTGGTGAGACAACAACTATTTTGTTTTGATTTTGCTACTGCAGATTCTTGTCAGAGTAGTTAACAGGTGGTAATAATGCCAATTGATTGCCACTCATTTATTCAATTTCAGGAGGAATGGAAGAGGCAGTAGGAATCAAACCCAAGTCTTGCCAGTCACACATCAAGTTTACCCACCAATCAAAATGTTCTGAGACCTGTACATGTGTGTGGCCTCAAACAAGCATGTGTTGCGATGTCCTGATGAGCACACAGAAAACGTATCTTTGATCAACAGTCAGAGACAAGCGTCATTCCGAAGACGAAATTTAAAATATTCCCTCATCATTTGTCAGGAGGAATTTTGTTGGAGAATTGGGAAAAGGGGCTGTTGTCTTGCAAAAACTTTGCCCAAGCTGGTTCTAAAGTGTTTTGGATTTCAATTTATAAAAGCTGCTTTTAGGTTTTCTTACTCATTCCCCTTTCTATAGATTGTTTGTAGCCTATAAACTTTGCCAAATGCACTAAAACAAGTTTGTTATAATCGGATCACTTTTGATCAATATATTTGAAATGCACAATTTTGCTCTCTATTTTCTTCTATTGCACGAAGGATAGCTGTGCCCCATTGTTTCAATTGCTAGCCCCTCCTCCACTGGCTGACCTGTAAAGGCCTTCCGACAAAAACTTCATTGAGCTTATTAAAAGGGTCATATCTTGTAATGAATGAACTTTGTGATAGAGTTACCTTTCCACCTAACTCTAAATGTGGCCCAGTCTCTTTGATTTACTCGAGCTCTTACGGGCTATTCAAACAAGCATGGGAGACTTATTGACATGAAATGAGCAGAAAGGCACAAACAGAAGGCAAGAAACAAGCAGAAAGGCACAAACTGAAGGCAGGAAACGTGAAGAAAGGCACAAACAGAAGGCATGTAATGAGCAGAAAAGCATAAACCGAAGGCAAGGAATGAGCAGAAAACAGGCAGAGAGGCAGAAACAGAAGGCAAGAAACACACAGAACGACACAGAGGGCAAGAAACAAGCAGAAAGGCACAATTAGTGCAAGAAATGAGCAGAAAGACACAGACTGCAAGTAACAAGCAGAAAGGAAGAGGACAAAAAACTAGCAGAAAGGCAAAAACAGATACAATAACCGTGCAGAAAGGCACAAACAGAGGGCAAGAAACAAGCAAAAAGGCAGAAACAGAGGGCAAGAAACGAGCAGAAAGGCAGAAACAGGGCAATCAACAAGCTTAAAACAAGTAGAAAGGCTGAAACAGTGGGCAAGAAAGGAGCAGAAAGGCAGAAACAAGTCACGCAATGAGCGTAAAACGAGCGGAACAGCAAAACAATTGGGCAAGAAAGGAGCATAAAGGGAGAATCAGAAGACAAGAAATGAGCATAAAACTAGCAGAAATGTAGAAAGAGAAGTCAAGAAACTAGCAGAAAGGCACAGAGGGCAAGAAACGAGCAGAAAACAAGCAGAATGGCACAAACAGGGCAAGAAACGAGCAGAAAGGCAGAAACAGAGGGCAAGAAACAAGCAGAAGCTGAAAGGCAGAAACAGAGGTTAAGAATCAAGTAGAAAGTCAGAAACAGATGGCATGAAAAGAAGCATACAACGAGCATTAAGGCAGAAACAAATGTCAAGAAAGTAGCAGAACGGCACAAACAGAAAGCAAGAAACAAACAGAAAACAGGCAGAAAGGCACAAAAAGGAAACACCCATATGAAAACCCGGATGACGGGACCGGTCAGCCATTGAAAAGAACATGAAAAGGTAGTCCCAAACAATGGCTAACAACATGGACGCTGCAGACCTTAACTGTAGTTGTCTGGTGCTCTCAGGGAGGACTAAACACCAGAAAAGCATGACATAGGCATTCCCTTCATGAATGGGAATGCTGCAAAATGGAAAGATGGTGGTGCCAGCAAATGGGAAGGCTGTGGGGGGACTGAAGCCCATGATGTAGACACAGCAGTCTCTGTTTTGAGACACACATGAGTGTAGTCTACAGCCGAGACCTAAAAATATACAAATTTAAAAAAAGAAAAAACATATTGATGGTGAGGGGCAGCATAAAAAAGGAGGAGTTGGTGGGGGTCTAGAGGAAGAGCCATCGAAGCAGGAGAGGAGGAAAAATGCAGGAGTTTGGGGTTGAGGGCCAAAAAAAAAAGAAAAGCAGGACAAGAAGGGTGGGGAAAGCAATGCAACGGATGAGCTAGAGTTAGGGATGCAGGGAAGCAACACTGAAAGTGTGGGATTGGAGGGGGCAGCACATGAGGATGACAGCAATCAACACATACACTACAATGGACTAATGAAATAAAATGAAAAAATAGTTCCCTGACTATAAGCAGAGGAAGGATACACGTCATACAAACAAAAAGATGTTGAAGACGTTATGCTCAGGGGGGACACACTCAAGCAGAGGAAGGAAATCCAGTGAATAAGATGCAACCAAATGAAATTGACAATAAAGTCAACCAGTGGTAAGCAGTGAGTTGCACAAAAGCACACTACAAATGTTGGTATTGTCTATAATAGGTCTTCAACAACTGTAGGCAAGAACAAACTAGGGACCACAGGGGCATTTTGGCCAAAGGTTTGGTGAACAGAGATGAAGAGGGCCAACCTTACAGGGCAAACTGGAATGTATTCACTTTTGAGGTCATGTATAGGATTACAGGGACACATGCTTTAGGGAGTGTACCCCTCTAAAGCAGGTGACATATAAAAGCCCCTGATGGCAAATGCCTTATTGTGCTGCCACAAATGAATATAAGAGTGAGCCAAACTCTAAAACATTGACTCAAAAAGGCCTTGCTGCTAGAAGAAAGGGAGGACAAGAGCAGTATAATGCAGCTGCCCCTTTCCCCGATTTTAATGGAAATTAGA
Organism: Pleurodeles waltl; assembly: GCF_031143425.1. Lineage (NCBI taxonomy): Eukaryota > Metazoa > Chordata > Amphibia > Caudata > Salamandridae > Pleurodeles > Pleurodeles waltl. Next base: position 312,931,632 of record NC_090437.1, on the reverse strand, counting down.
ACATCGCATGATATCTGTAAAACATGCACCACCCTTGGGGGGAGGCGGCATTTTAGAGCTGAGTAACATGGTTATTATTCAACTTAGTGATATTCTTTTATCCACCGCAGTTGGCTGAAATTCTGGATCCAGCGGGATTCAAAACTGTGACAGTGGTATCAAAAACAGTCTTGTGAGGGGTAAATCAGTCAACTGAGCTGCAAATCCGGCTAACAAAGGGCATTCGCTTGGGAAGAGGAGGCACGGTCCATCTGCCAGTCATGCTCTGCACCATCATTCGATAATAAACACACGAGCTTTAAAACCATCATTGGATAATAATGACACGAGCTTTAAAGTCTGATCTGCCAAAAGCCTTTGTTTTTCCAAATGTCTCCAGAATTTGCATGTTAATGTTGCCTTACTTCTGCTATTGCCCCTTTAAAAACTGATGTACCACATAAGCTTATTAAAGCCTTTTGATAATAGGCAGGCTGACACTGACCTGCGTCATCTAAAGGATTCACATGGAGCATCTGACAGACTACGGTTTGGGAGACACCACCCTCATCTGAGCAAAACTATCTATGTGTAATCCAACACAAAAAGAAAATATAATTTAATATGGGCTTTTGCTAAAATTGGACATCCGCTGCCGCCTCGCCTGAATGCATAATAATATTGCCACCTGTAAATAGAAAGCTAGCAGGACATCTTCTGCGCAGTATGGCTAAAAGTGTATTAAAGTTAGCAAATTGCTTCAGTTGCCGTTTAAAGACACGTAATACACGTTGTCGTTATTCACAACCGTATTTCAAACGCTGGTCTGTTGTCCGCAGACGACCTTATAATTAGACAAGGGTGCGCAGTAGTTTCAATTAGATCAAGTACCAAAACGAATTATGAAAATTACAAATTACACTTTGTAATAGAACATAAAATGGGTGTTTTCGAGTTGCTTGTCTGACAGTTTAGACAAGATTGTCATTTATTTTTAATGTAGGGTTATCTTGGAAAATAGTGTAATCTCGAGGGGCCCCAGTTGAATAGTCTTTTTAGGGGAGAGGGGTTGTTAAATGCAGACAAAGTAACATTTTATTATCTCACTCACTATAATTAATATGTGTACTAATGCTTGTGGAATGAAGGCTGTGAAAATCTGTAGATGCAGAAGATGTGGTCTTTGCCGCAGAGCAGCTGGCAAGAGGGTTGGCAGTAAGGTAAGGAACTATGTTAAAGCATTTTGAGTAGCGTGGGCATGCAACAGTAGCGCATCTTCTCAAACAGGAGCCGCATGTAACCCCGGAAATCATCTTGTTCATGCTGAACACTCCCTCCATGACGTCATGCCCTGAGGCGGTGACTCCACACTGTATTATTTCTAAATGACTTAGCTCTTGTACTGTGAGCGTGTCCAGTGCTGGCTTTAGGACTGGTGGCGCCCCCCACCCCATGACCTTCTCCTGGGTTTCTCTCACTACCACCTGACAAATGTGCCCCTCATCTCTTCATCCCTCCCCTTTCACATACATTCATGTGTTTTAAAGCTCTTGTAAAGGCTGGCTTTACTAATCCACTCAGCTATCCACATAAAATATAGGGGCATATTTAAGAGCCCCTCGCGTCATTCTAACGCCACATTAGCGTAATTTAACGCTAATGTGGGGTCAGAAGGCCAAAAACGCGGTGCCATATTTACAAAGTGGCGCAATGCATACATTGCACCACTTTGTATCCCTTTGTGCGACATTATGCCTGCGCCAGTATGCAAAGGTGGCATTCCCCCGTTATGGAGGGCCAAAAAAATAGCACAAAGAAATCCCGCAGATTTCTTTGCACCATTTTTTTTCGCCACTTTTAACACCTGCTCAGGGCAGGCGTTTAAAGGAGGCGTCTGTTGGTTTCAATGGGCCTCTGGGTGGTTTGCAGGATTAGCATCAACATTTTTTACGCTAATCCTGCAAAGCGCCGGACTAGCATAAAAAAATCTGACATTAGTCCCCTAACTACTGCCATGTTGAGCCATATTTTAAATACAGCACACACATGGTGGCGTAAGGGGAGCGCTAAGGGCACAAGAAAAGTGGTGCAGCACTGTGTACAGCGCCACTTTTTTCAAATATGCCCCATAGGGGCCTATTTAAGAGCCCCTAGTGCCATTCTAACGCCACATTAGTGTAATTTTTTTTAAGCTAATTTGGTGTTAGAAGGTCAAAAATGCTGCACCATATTTACAAAGGGACACAATGCATGCATTGCGCCACTTTGTAATATTTTGTGCTACATTATATCTGAGCATAATGTATGCAAAGGGGTCATCCCCGTTTGGGGTCGGGGGCAAAACAATGGCGCAAAGAAATCTGACAGATTTCTTTGTGTAATTTTTTTCCAGCACTTTTAATGCCTGCTCACAGCAGGCATTAAAAGGAGGCTTCCATTTGTTGCAATGGGCCTCTTGGTGTTTTGCAGGATTAGTGTCAACATTTTTGATGCTAATCCTGCAACGCGCCGGACTAGCATAAAAAATTCTGATGCTAGTCCCCAAACTACCACCATGGTGTGCCGTATTTTAAATATGACACGCACATGGTGGTGTTGGAGGGGTGCTAAAGTGCACAAGAAAAGTGACGCAGCACTGTGTGCAGCGCCACTTTTTTCAAATATGCCCCATAGGACAGTGCTTAATTTGTAAATAAAAAGGTGCCGGTGCCCAAAGCGCTCCTCTTAAACACACGGCTGCTGCAATTAAATGTGTGACCCCGGAATACAGAGGCAGCGGAATCCTGAATCCATCTCGGGCCTCTTTAATCCATTTACAGGCACTCCCTGCCCCTTCAGCTCACTCTTGCGGGTTTCTTCTTTTTCTGATTGTGACGCTGTTTCGTTTTTCTCTTCCTTCGTGTTTCCCATATGTGTCTTTTTCTCGCAGTAAATGCTTGAGGCAGAAAAATAAGCGCCGGCCCTCAAAAATAAGTGCCAGTGCTCTGCACCGGAAACAACAAACACAATTTAAGCACTATCATAGGGGTATATTTAAGAGCCCCTATTGCCACTCTAACACTACATTAGTGTCATTTTTTTACTCTAATGCGGTGTTAGAAGGCCAAAAACGCTGCGCCATATATGCAAAGGGGCACAATGCATGCATTGCGCCACTTTGTAACCCTTTGCGCTACATTATGCCTGAGCCAGGCATAATTTATGCAAAGGGGGCACCCCCCCATTTAGGGGGGTCAAAAAAATGTTGCAAAGGAATCTGGTAGATTTCTTTGCGTCCTTTTTTTCCTGCACTTTTAATGCGTGCTCAGAGCAGGCATTAAAAGGATTCCACTGGTTACAATGGGCCTCTGGATGCTATGCAAGATTAGCATAAAAATTGACGCTAATACTGCAAGGTGCAGGACTAGCGTAAAAGATTCTGATGCTAGTCCCCTAACTACTGCCATGGTGCACCATATTTTAAATATGATGCACACATGGTGGCTTTGGGGGGGCACTGAGGGGTGCAAGAAAAGTGGCGCTGCACTGTGTGCAGGGCCACTCTTCTTAAATATGCCCCATAGTTCTGTTTTTTGCAGCAGGCATATTAACCCTCTATGCTACTTTATGTTGAGTCAAAGGTGCCACTAGGCAAAACTCCCATCTCTCTCCCTGGCAGGAACATTAATCACAAGAGGTATTTTAACATTTTCATTGTTTCTCGAAGGCTAGACGCACAAGGAGCTTTTCAGAAGGTGCTTTTAAATTGCAAGTTTCGGAAGTTATTCATAAGCACGGTGTCCTCAGAGGTCGGCACCGGTGCGGTTGCACCGCTCGCACTGCCCAAAAGCCTGCCCTGAGCGTGTGTGCCCCATATTCAGGCATTTGGGAGCGCGTGTACTGCTTTTGTGGCTGCACAAGTGCGCGATGCGGTGTGGCAATGGCTGTTTTATGCTGGGGATGGCTGAAAGCGTGCACAGTGTAGTTTTAAAGTCCACTATGTTGGCCATGGTGTATTAAAGAGACTGAGAGAAACCGAAGCGGGGAGAGACACCCCTCCTCCCACCCAAAAAAAAAGAAAGGATTTTTCCAAACTCGGAGCTCTGGTCTTTGTAACCCAAAACTGTACATGGAAAGTGAGGTCTATAATGAGCGGTATCCATGAGAGCGGCCGTGGGGGGCGCGGAGAAAGAGAGCATATCTTTATTTAAAGCATTTGTGATTAGATGAGAACAAGATTTACAGCCCTGCTGGAAGCAGTGAAAAACAGAACAGAAACAGCATGAGGAGGTGAACAATAAAACCGACCTGAACAGTAGCGAGGATGGGCTAGCGTGGGTGGGAGGCAGCTTGTAAAAACAGGAGCACTCATGTTGAGTGCCCAAACACAAAGAAATAAGTAGCTCTTAACATTGGAGGTGTGGAAGGCCACAAGTACTAGGGACAATCTCTGGGGGAGGGCTAAACACAAGAAGAGGCATGGGATGCAGGCAGTGGACAAATGAGCACAAAGGATAGGGGAGGGACAATGGAGCGAGCAAATAGTCTGTGGGTGGGCTGAAGCCCACATATTGAAACTACAGACAGCTCATGCGCTGTCTAGCCAGATCTAAAAAAGAAAATCACACAATTTAATTTGTTCTTTAATGTGACCACTTCCATTTTTGTCCGTAAGAGACATGTATAGGGAGCCAATAGTAGATGTGGGGAATACATCCGATATTTTCTGTGACACATTTGTTTCACAGTGCCATTATGTCTGTATTGCTCCAGTGAAGCCTGCCGCATAAAGCTAAATGCACCCACTTATCACATATAAATAGTAGGCACAGGCCGCCCCACCTCTCTCTGAGGCTGAGTTTGCGACACGCCATGGAATTTGACAAGACCATTGGCACGAAAGCTTAATAATGAGTCTGCCGCTGGAATGACCCGTCGTTTTCGAACAGCTGTGCTCAAGTAATTAATTCCTTGACAGCAGATAATCCCCGTGTTTAATACTCTGGCTGAATATTGCGGTCTAGTGCTGCTCTGGGAGACAATCAGTTGCCAGGGTGAGCCGAAAACCTGTCTGCCTACCCCTTCCGGGTTGTAAGGCTCCAGTAATTAGTCAGGTAAGAGACGTCAGGCGGCAGCGTTAGCTTCTACGGTTTCCCGAACGACAGGCGGCATATTGCGAAAGGCACAGAGGGAGCATCCTTTATTTATGAGTCAGCGTGACATCAGCTAAATAACCCATGACTTGCGTGGCTCCTTGAGTACACAGAGTACACAGGGGACAAAGAAAGATCAACCAGTCGTTGGGTGGAAACAGTCCTCTGGGGTGTTTCTGCTGTCAGGGAAAACATGTGATACCTTTACTGTACGTCACTAGCCCCAGTGCGCACCGGCGTGACAAAGCAAAAGCAAATCCTTCTCTGAAGTGACCAGCCTTTCCCTCATTAACCTTCTATTTTCAGTGAAAACAACTCCTGATATTAACATTTCCTCTTTCAGTGATATTTAATGTGTGGTAAAATGACAAAATAGCGAAATAATACTACCACAGAATGTGGCATATTATGCATGCAGAATAATTAGGGAGGGTGGTTGTATGCTGATATATCCAATACAAAAATACACTGGTTAAAATACCATAGGCTAAAATTTCCACTTTCAGCACATAAATTGTAAGTACAAAAATATGGACAACAACATACTTTGATTAAAAATACAGCAAATGCAAAAACATGGAACACTAAAATGTAGACAACAAAAATGTAGGAGGCTAATCATGAAAGCATTTTTGAGTGTGTAAAGTGGTAATCTAGTAGTACTTACTTATGTACTCACAAATGCTACTCATAAATCTATGGCTGGAAATTTCCACCTATGCCTGCCTTATTATGTATAATGTAGATCTCCTCAGACTGAAATGAATGTTTTAGTAAAATATGAGGGGGGAACAAGGGGAAACCCACAAAAAAGTAATTGTAATTGTAATAGTATTTATATAGCGCTTACTAGCCCTGACGATGCGCCAAAGCACTTTTGGGCTAGTAGCACGCTACTTTGGAACCCAAGAGGAATTGGTGGTGAATTAGTATAGGGAAATATGAGTACAGTATTAGTATTATTATGATTTAATTTGAGCAGAGGATATGTGGGTTTGTTAGTTGGATTGACTGGAGTAATAGAGGGATAAAGGAGGGAAGAATCCAGAAGTATTAATTGGTAGTTCATAGTAATAGGATGAGGCCTGGGATGAGTAAAGGAGAGATGGAGGAGGGAAGAGTCTGTGGAAAGGGTTAGGGAGTACATAGTAGCAGGAGGGACTTTGGATGAGTGAAGGGTGAGATCAATGAGGGAGAATTTAGTAGGGTTGTTTGGGAGATCATGGTAGTAAACTGAGGTTTGGGGTGCGCTAGATGTGGAAGAGGAGCGAAGAGCTTAGGCAGGGTTCTTTTGGAGATGAAAGTAGTAGAATGGGTTTGGGATGAGTCAGAATGGGGATGGGGATAGATTGATAGAGACATGACATAGTGTTATGGGTAGGCAAAGTAAACCTTACAAGAGAGTATATATATATATATATATATATGTATATATATATATATCTATATATACATTTTTATCACTATTCTTATTTTATTTTAGTATTTTATGTATTTATTCATTATTGTTTTTTTTAACTTTAATTTAAATATTTATAATTTGAATTTTATCTATAGATTTTATTTTATTTATTTTTATTTAATGTTTCTCTAGTACAGTAGGACTAGAGTAATACATAATTAGATATGAAAATACATAGTAAGAGAATATATGTTCAAGGAATATAATAATGGGTATAATAATATGAGAAGAAAAGTAGTATTGTATAAACACAGACGTTCAAGATTTGTGATATTTGAAGTTAATTAATAAGTGTACTTTTCTAACATTTATTTATCTTCCCTCAATTTTTGAATAGCGAAATGCTTATGATAATAAAACATTTGATCAGTGTGATATAAAAATGAGAGCAGGGATTCATAAGTATCTAATATAACAACTTATCTGGGAGCTATGCAATGACCTATGAACATGTTAAGCATAGAATAACATACAAATATATATGTATATACACACACATATATGCATACACACACGCACACACACAAATATACACACATAAATACATATATTTAACCGTGAGTAAATGTACATTTGTTAAACAGTTTTAAAGAGTATGCATATTATTTATTGGTATGACATAGTAGCAATAGATATTTCCTTAAGAACTATACATATCTAGAATATACACATAATCAGATTAAAAATATTTAGCAACACAGGCATATGCAACCCATTGGTGTTTGACTATGGTGGTTATGAAGGAAAGAGCCAACTCTTGAGTAATCTTCTGACGACAAGATAGTTATCTGGGGATCTTATATTTGGGGGTAATGAATTCCATAGTTTGGCTGCTTGAACAGAGAAGGATGTACCACCTATTGTCTTTTTCTTGTATGGTGGTGTTCTAAGGCGGGTGCCAATCTTGAGCGGAGGTTTCTTTGTTGAATGAATTTGGTTATTCTGTTTCTGATAAAAAGCAGCCCTGTTCCATGTATAGCTTTGTGGATGATACAAAACAGATTGAAGATGGATCTTCTGGCAACGGGTAACCAGTGTAGTGCTCTTAAGGCAGGGGAGATGTGGGCTTGTGGCTTGACATGTAATAGTAGCCTGGCAGCGGAGTTCTGAATACGTTGTCGTTTTTTCATAATAGATAGAGATGATCCATGGTAGAGGCCATTGGCATAATCCAGTTTGGATAGTACAAAAGAGATAGTAGCCTGCACCTTGTGTGGAAATCTGAGGTGTGGGAAGAGTCAAGATGATGAATCTTGTTTGTGCTAATTTGTCCACTTGGGCATGCATTGTTAACTTGGAGTCCAGGGTAATTCCAGGGTTTTTACCTTCCTTGGATAGTTGAGGAGGAGGTCCAAGATCATCAGTCCAGGCGCACAGTTGGTCATAATGTTTCCAGTCATCACATGTGAGTATTTCCGTTTTGGAAGCATTTAGTTTGAGATGGTTCCAAGTCATCCACTGATCAACAGCTCTGAGGCAACTGAAGATTTGTGAGTTTTCAGTGTCTTTGGGGCATTCCAATTTAAGAAGTATTTGTGTGTCATCTGCATAGTTGTAGCATGCGAGTTGAAAATCATTGATCAATTATGGTAATGATATCATGTAGATGTTGAAAAACAAAGGTGAGATGGTTGATCCTTGGGGGACCTCTGCTTCTGTGAGGTAGGGTTTGAATAGAAAGGGGGAGAATCGATAATATTAGTTCTGTTCTGAAGGTAGGATGTAATTCAGTTGAGAGCAGTCCCTTCTATGCCGGTTTTGTGGAGTCATTGAATTAGGGTATCATGGTCAACAGTATCAAAGGCAGCCGACAGGTCCAAATGAAGTAGTGCAGCAACTCCATTGCGGTCGACTGTGTTTTTAAGATCATCCCAGATTGCTATGGGTGCCGATTCAGTGCTTCTTCCTGAGTGTAATCCAGTTTGGTAGTCTGAAATTATGGAATTGTCTTCAATGAATTGTGACATCTGGCCAAATGCTGCTCTTTCTATCAGTTTGCCCAGGATAGGTCAATTCATGGTTGGTCTGTAGTTTTTGGGGTCCTGCAGGTCTAGATTTGTTTTCTTTAATAATGGACATATGTATGCCTTTTTCAGGTCTTCAGGAAAAGTTCCTGTAGTTAAAAAGTTATTGATGATTGTTCTTTCAGGTGTGGCAGCAGAAGTAGATAAAAGAATGTTCTTGAAGATGTGTGGTGGACAAGGGTCAGAAGGGCAACCGGAAGGCCTGCTTGCTTTGACCAAATGTAAAAATTCACCTTGTGATATTTGTTTGGAGTGTAGAGGTTAGGTTGGTTTATTCTTAGAGGGGCTTTTAGGAAAGGGGTTGGTGCTGATGGTTTTCTTCTGTCTTAAAAAGGAGTCCAATGTGTCTGCCTTGGTTGTGTAATGAGTTGCCAGTTTGTTTGTGAAATCTTGAGTAGTGGGATGACTTCCTTCCATGCATTTAGGTTTTCAAAATTCATTGAGAATTTTATAAAATTCTTTGGTTGCAGATTTAGCATTTAGAAATTTGTCTGAGTAGCACCTTTTTTTAGCTTTTTTGATTGATGATTTGTATATTCTGTTAAGTTTGTGTAGCTGCAGTTTGTCTTGAATGTTGTTTTTCTTTAGCTAGGTCCGCTGCAACCGCTGCAACCGCTGCAACCTTCTGATTTTTTGCTTTATCTTTTTAAGTTCTGTGTTTCTCCAATATGTTGCTTTTCTTTTGTCCTGTTTAGTTTTTTTGAGTTGTATTAGGATATCCAAAGCTTCCTGTTGCCCCTCGTAAAATGTTTTGGAACAGAATTGTATCTAGATCTATGTTGGCTGTTAGTTGTGTTTCTAAATCTTCAAAATTGAGTTTGCTCCATAGTCGATAGATGCATGTATGTAAGTTGCTGTGGGATGTGTTGATTTGTGGTGTTCTCTGTCAGAAAGTTGATACTATGAATGGTAAGAGTAGGACAAATAATGTTAATAAAAGATATGTCTAAATCTACTTGTGACAAAAAAAGGCTCAAATCCAAAGCCAAGGTATGCACTACTTCAAGTCTGAAACATGGTTGGTTGCTAGAGGCAAGGAAGAACGCTAACAAAATATAGTGAAAAATAGAAACGTAAATATATTTTTAAATGTCTAAAAAGTTTTCTAATATATTTACCTATAATTTTGAAACAACATTATTTTTAGCTACACGTAATACATAAAACAATTACAGAAAACTTTAATCATGTGCAACACACCTGCTACTGCAAGGGGGTAAGATGTGGCAGAAATTATGTGGTTGGCAATAGAATTACACCCCTTTCCTCACTGCTCGGTTATTAGGAGCTACAATTCAACATATGTGGCTCTTCAGCAACCCCAATACAGAGAACACCATTTCCACCACAGACCTCTAGCACCAATGTGCAAACTGTTTGGGATACCAACGGCTGCTTCACCGATGTACATGCTGACTTTCCTGTGTGTCCACACATTACAACTACATTTTTCAACCATTACCTCTTGCACATCAGTTAGTTGCTGGGGAGTTTGTTGGCAGACTCAAGACGTCCTCCATAAAATGTACTTCCACAAACACTCAGACAAAATATTGGGGCAGGAGAACAGAGCATCAGTGTGCATGACTTTGGAATGCTCAATGCACCTGAGGGCAAAGCAGGTCTTAGTGGGATTGTTACTGCTCATGTTATTACACTTACTGCTGTCCCCGTTATTCCTATTAATGGTACAGTCACCAGTGTAGCTAAAGTGCAATGGTGTGGTACAACAAAAAGAGAGAATAATATTTATTAGTTAAGTACTGATTTTGGAGAACTTTTGCAAGATATGATTACCTTTGAGAGATTGGCTACATACAATGAGGATGAATTAAAATAGCTGAGTAGAAAAGCAGCTAAGTGTGTGCGGGAAGCATATGGCAGGCTTCAGATTTAGCAGATAGGCATGATGTTGATTTATACAAGAAGAAAGGTTGTGCAGAAATTACAGAATGGATATAAGTGATGATGAAGTGAATTAAATAGTTTTATTAACTCATCAAGCACACATTAGAGAATTAATTAAATGCAAATGGAAGAAAAACATAAAAGGCAAGATACGAAAGAAAAGGACTGAGGCAGAAAAAGAAGCATATATGAGTATGAGTGATCCTGAAATGGGAATGGTTGTGTCTGAATTGCCTTTACAAGAAGTCCATGGAGGTGCTTATGTACATGATCGTAGGAACTGGTCTGACGTCTTTTAATTTACAACAAAGTTTCCAAAGATTAGGGAAAAGCCAGATACATGGTATACAGAGGTGGAGAGATTATGACAATTTCAAAGGTACTCTGGGTAGTTTTGGATACAGTGGGGCATATTTATAAGCCCCTAGCGCCACCCTGCGCCACATTAGCAATTTTATTTTTTTACGGTAATGTGACCCAGCGAGGCCAAAATCCTAGCGCCATATTTACAAGTGGCACAATGCCTGCATTGCACCACTTTGTAACCCTTTGCACTACATTATTCCTGCACCAGGCATAATGTATGTAACGGGGGCATTCTCCTGTTAGGGGAGCCGAAAAAATGGTGCAAAGAAATCTAAGAGATTTCCTTGCATAATTTTGTACGGCACTTTTAACGCCTTCTCAAAGCAGGCATTAAAAGGGGGCTTCCATTATTTATAATGGGCCCCTATGTACTCTGCAGGAGTAGAGCCAATATTTTAGCGCTACTCCTAAAGAGTACATCAATAGCGTCATGAAAATTGACGCTATTGCCCCCTGCCCTGCGCCATGGTGCGCCATATTTTAAATATGGCGCACACATGGTGGCGGTAGAGGGACTCTAAGGGGCGCAGGGAAAGTGGCGCTGCACTCAGTGCAGCCCCACTTTCTATAAATCTACCCCACTGTTTGAAACTATTGCCCCAAAGGATTTGTGGGCTGAATGTGAAGCAGCTGTCACATGGGCCACAGAGCAGCCTCTGAGAGTTTCTCTTACCAAGGGTCCAGCTCCTACTGTCATGTAAAGGCAAACATTTATTTGAAGCAAAAGGTGCCGGAGAAAGAGGCGATGGTCAAAAATTATAAGAGCTACTCAGGAGACAAAAGAATCAGTACATACATATTATGAAATGCTAATACATATTTATAGAACATACAATGTATTTAAATATCTGAGGAAATAAGGCATTAGCAGGTTCATGTCAATTTTTTGTGTTGGGTTTGCAACCAGAGCTTAGTTTGCATATTCAGCAGAGTGTGATGTGTTGTCAGACATAGAGTATTGATGAAATATACCAATATACCAATATACAAAGTATTGTAGTAACTGCTTTGATGCAAAACAGTGATAGCAGAAGGAACAGTTATTGGCTGCACAGACAGGGCATTTTCAGATGGGTGCTAGGAATCAGGTATGGATTCAGTTTTAAGTTCATGTTTTGTTGATGGTGCAATGTAAGGTGTAGGGGCCAGATGTATAAACATTTAGTGAATCGATAACCAGTCACAAACTGCTTACAGACAGCTAAATTAGGGATTTCTTATGTATGCTTCCCCCTTTAGTCTGTATTTTTTGTGATGTGACTGCATTTGGAATTGCAAAATTAGCAACTCCAAATAGCAAATCACTATTAGAGATTTGATATTACCAATTCAGTATTTGTATGTATGAGGCATTTGCAAATTGTGAGTGGTCTCAGAACAGGGTTTTTACATGTGTAATTTACCACTGTCTCAAATCAGGAGCTAATGAGGTGCCACCTCTATAAGCTGCCCCAAAATGCACCAGGCCCATTCACAATAACAGCCTTGCATATGTTGGTGAGGAGGATGAGAATTCTGACTGGCATGCAGAAGAGAAGGAGGTGGAGACAGGAGAGGATTTTTAGGAATAGGATAACTCTTTTTGAAAAGACAGAAGAAGAGATCTATGATAAACATATACTTAGTAATTAGATTATTTTAGATCTAATAGCTGATTTATAGCTACTTCTAGAAATGCCATCTGAGAGAAGTAATGCTATCCCAACGCATGGCTAAGTACTTTGGGCCAGTGCTTAATTTGTAAATAAAAAGGTGCCGGTGCCCAAAGCCCTCCTCTTAAACACACGGCTGCTGCAGTTAAATGTGCGAGCACGGAATACTGAGGCGGTGTAATCCTGAAGCCATCTCGGGCCTCTTCAATCCATATAAAGCCACTCCCTGCCCCTTCAGCTCACTCATGCAGCTTTCTACTTTCTCCCTTTGTGACGCTTTTTTGTCTTTCCCTTCCTCCGTCTGTCCCATATGTGCCTTTTGCTCGCAGCAAATGCTTTAGGCAGAATAGTAAGCCCCGGCCCACAAAAATAAGTGCCCGTGCTCAGCACTGGAAACAACAAGCACAAATTAAGCACTGCTTTGGGCCACATGTACGAAGCTAAAGAATTGCGATTCGGAAATAGCGACTCCTTGAGAATCGCTATTTCTGACTCACAAAACGGGATGTAGGTAAAAATCGCAATACCAATTTGCGATTTGTTGCGAAGTCGCACCGCAATTTGCGAAATCAAAATTAGCAAAATCGCAATTTGCGACATTGCAAATTGCACAAGGGTGTGTTCCAGAGTCGCAAATTGCGACTGGCTCGCAAATTGCACGAATGTGCAAATAAAATAGGTGAAAACACACTTCCTGGTTCTGAGTGATGACATCAGAACCAGGAAGTACCCCCATGGAACAGGGAGGAGCCTACCCAGCACAGACAGCAGAGGAACACCCAGCTGAGAGGAGCAACTACAGCCATGTCAGCTCAGGACAAGGAGGCACCCACTGCTGGGAGGAAGCGGAAACTAATGTTTTCAGAAAATGAGCTGGAGGTCCAGACTGAGGAGTGCTGCCTGACCATGATGTCTTGTTTGGCAGACACACAAAAGAAGAAGATCTGGCAGGACATCCTGAGTATAATCAATGCAATTGGAGTCAGCCATCGCACCATCAATGAGGTCCGCAAAAGGTGCTACGACCTCAGGTCCAGGAACAAAGAAAGTGTGGCAGAGCAGATGAGGGAGGTGCACGGAACTGGAGGAGGACCATCAACAGTACCACCTCCTACAGCCATTGAGAGCATGGTGGAGACCACTCTGGAGCCGGAGGCTGTGGTAGGAATCGGAGACCTGGACAGTTCTGCACCGGGAACATCCAATGCACCATGCACACAACCACAGTACACAAAAGCATGCATCCTCCAGATTTGCTCGATTCCTATATTGCAACCTACAGAACAATGCATTATGCGCAATGTAGTACAGAAGTCAAATTTTTGAGAAAGATTTATTGTGATACACCAAACATATGAGAGACACTGACAGTGTATCCCCAGGTCTCCCACAAGTACCCACCAACAACCCTACTGTGAAGGGAGAAGAATCTGCCACCAACACAGCTGACCGTTTAGACCAATTGAGTCAGTCGATTGGCCGCCTTGCAACCACTATTACCTGCCTGTGAAGGCGCACCGTAAAGCTGCAGGCGGAATTTGGCCATTTTGCTGGTGATGTAGCAAGGGGACTAGGGCGCATCAGCCATGCAGTGGACCTTATAGAGACCTCCCAGGCAGCAAGGGGCATTGGCGATATCCCTCAGGATAGTGAGGACATCTCCAGCGTGAGCAGCGTTTCAGCCTCAGATTCAAGCATCTTGCGGAGTAGCAGTGCCCGCCAAGGATCAGGGGACCAACCAGGATTTGGCCATGGTGGCCGTAGTTGCAGGAGGGTGTGATCTACCTATTCTGGGATTTGCCTGAGGCACATGATGAGAATGTGTCAGGCATTACATTTTGCTTTTTTCTTGCTGTTGAGATGTCAAAAGGGCATTATTACACTCCTGACATTAAAGGGATTTTATTTTTGTACTGCACCACCTGGCTGTGTGTGTCTTACATTTGTGCGTGTTGTCATGGTTGCCACGTACCTGCCAAAGTAGTGAGTTGCAATGTGGTCCCATCTCTGTCTGCCCTCCAACGCGATGCTACCATCCCCAGGCTGTCGGTGTGGTAGCTCTTGCTCCTCATCCTCCGAATCTGTGTCGTCAATGGTGAGATGAAGGCCACGTCTGGTGGCGATGTTGTGGAAGATGGCACATGTAGCCACAATCTTGCATGCAGTCTTTGGGGCATACTGGAGTGCCCCGCCACTTTTGTGCAGGCATCGGAAACGTGACTTCAACAAGCCAAAGGTCCTCTCAATGACAGCTCTGGTCCGCCGATGTCCTATGTTGTATCGCCTCTCATTCTGATTGGCAGGTGTTAGGTATGGGGTGAGTATCCATGGCCTCAGAGCATATGCACTGTCACCTGTGTGACAAAAGAGCCGAAATTAGCAGGGCATCACATGGTTATGCAGTGACATGTATTTAAGACATCAGAGTGCACTACACAGTACCTAATAAATATCCTTTGCCAAACACCCCACGTTCTAGGCGTCGGTGTATCCCACTGTACCTGAATATGTATGCATCATGTGTACTCCCTGGAAATTTAGCCACAATGTCAGTAATGACATTATGGGCATCACATACCACCTGTATGTTTAGTGAGTGGTTACATTTCCTTTTGCGGAACACATATTCCAGATTTGCTAGTGGGCAAATTGGTATATGTGTCCCGTCCACACACCCTATTACATGGGGGAAGTTGGTAATTCTGTAGAAGTCCAATTTGGTGCTGTTAATTTCCACCTCATTCCTGGGACGGTATATATATCTGGACATGTGTGTGAGTATGGCATCTAGGAAACGTCTGAAGAATCGTGACAGGGCACTTTGGGACACACGACCAGCAACAGCAATCACCCCCTGGTAGCTACCCGAGGCCAAGAGGTGCAGTGAGCAGAGCACTTGCATATGTGTGGGGATGGAGCAGCCGCGCATTGTCTGGCGTTCTAGCTGAGGTTTCAGCAGTTCAATAATCTGTAGGATACCTGCGCTGCTCAGTCTGTATTTTCATAAATCTCGTCCTCTGTTTGTTGCAATAGGGTCTGTCTGGTTCGGTATATCCTCTCCTGTCTCTGCGTCCTCCTCCTCTGCTGGGCAGCCTGGACTCTCCTCCTCCATGCAATCACGTATAGTGCAGTCATTTTGAGACACCCTGATGCCTTCTGGGTCTGCTTTTAAACTTTGGTTCTGGTTACCACCTGTTTGGAATCAGTGCTAATCTGGGTGTGCAAAACGGGCTTTTTGCGACTACTCGCAATTCGCGACTGCCTTGTGCATTCGGATTGCAACTCGCAATTTGCGATTTCTTAATTGCGAGTCGCAATTTCAAGTCGCAATATTTGCGAGTCGGTAATGGGTTGCATCACTATTTGGAACTCTGAAATGGCATTGGAACAAACCATTTAGCTTTTTGTGAGGTCGCAAATAGCGCTGTGACCGATTTGCGACTCGCAAAACTTTCGTACATGTGGCCCTTAGTTATCTACGCCTTTTAGCTTCTGGTAGTTACAAGGAAGGCATTACAAAAGCAGGGGAAGTTTCAGAAAGTGCCTTATCACATTTTTTAATGCTTTTTAGATCTTAGTTTGTTGAAAATTAACCAGTATATTTTATTTCTCAGCTCATAACATGAATTACAACAGACTAAGGGGGTCATTCCAACCTTGGCGGGCGGCTACTGCCGCCCGCCAGGCGGGAACCGCCATGCGGCCGAAATAACGCAGCCCCCATTCCAACATTCCCGCTGGGCCGGCGGGCGCTAACCATGTTAGCGCCCGCCGGCTCAGCGGGAATGGGGCCGCAACACAGGAGCCGGCTCCTAATGGAGCCGGCGGTGCTGCGGCCGTGCGACGGGTGCAGTTGCACCCGTCGCGCTTTTCACTGTCTGCCATGCAGACAGTGAAAAGCAGGCCGGGGCCCTGTTAGGGGGCCCCTGCACTGCCCATGCCAATGGCATGGGCAGTGCAGGGGCCCCCAGGGGCCCCAGGACACCCCTTACCGCCAGCCTCTTCCTGGCGGTGTAAACCGCCAGAAACAGGCTGGCGGTAAGGGGGTCATAATCCCCAGGGCAGCGCTGCTTGCAGCGCTGCCCTGGCGGATTATCACCGCCGGGGGAAAATCGGCGGGACACCGCCGACCTCGGCGGTGCGACCGCGGCTTTACCTGCGGTCAGAATGGAACATGAAGCACCACCAGCCTGTTGGCGGTGCCTCCGTCATTCTTGCCCTGGCAGTCTTGGACCGCCAGGGTCAGAATGACCCCCTAAATGTTCTTGTTATTGTATTGCACATTCATCATGTTACAAGCTGTGTTTATGGAACCCATAGAGCAATATGCCCACCATATGAAAATGGGTTCTTAAACTGCAATAGAAAATAGCCACTCACTCAATATACAGGTTGTGTGTGATGCCTCTTGTGTTATAACAGACCTTGTAGCCAATGTTCTAGGCAATACACGATTCATATTTTTCACCACAGTGGGATATAATCGTCATTCTTGAGGGGACTTTTGAGATAGCTATTTGCCTGGTAAGTGTGTGTAATACATAGCACACACATGTATACTGGTAAAAAGTAGCGCTTTTGTTGAGCTTTTTTTTATTTGTTATTTTATCTGGCAGTGTATATGCTTTACGGCCCTGGATAATGAACCGATATTTAAATTCTACCAGCAGAAGTGGGCGTAAATATCACCGAGGTCGCAGGAGCACGCATTCAGTTAAAGAGATCACATTCTGTAAAGAAGATTCAGAGTAATTTACAGTCCAGTCATCTTCTGCAAAATAATAGCCACGTGCCCTATGCTGCATAACATTGCAAAACAGGGTTCTATTCACTGTGGATATTTATTCCAGTTCAGATCCAGTGGATGTTAGTCTATTGCCACAATTACCCTAAGATGCCTCTCACGCTGCTGAGGGCAGAGCACGTTTCTCAGAAATAACACATCACTTTTAAAGTAAGCATAAAACAAACTTTGCAGATAAAACTCAAGATAAAAGTGTTGTAATGTCATTTTAAACGAAATTATTATTTACTCAGGTTTGTGAACAGTTTAAGAATTTTGTGCCATTCATACAGCAATAATTTTCACTTTTGGCCACGTACAACATATTCTGTGCAGGTTACGTTAACAAAACGAAAGCTAAACAACAGTACTAACAAAATAAAATATTGATGCTTCTTTCAGCTTCCTTTTTAGTGTTGAGCTCGCGCTAGCATGCCCTTGCGCAGGTGTATATCTTACGAGACGCTGTAGTAGTTAGAAAAGGGCTCGGAGCCCGTCCATGTCACGTCAGTGTCTTTCATTGGTTCATGGGCTTGCCTTTTAAAATCTGCTTGCTTTCATTAGTGGAAGGCATGCATAAGTCATGCCTTTTCCAGGGGTTAGCCCTCCTCGAGCGCAGCGAACAAGTACTGAAAACATACGAGGCTCGCTGTTTTCCGTCTGGTTTGTGGACTACTTTTTCTCTTTTTTTCGCAGCACGATCTCGCTTGGCAGAAGTCGAGCGCTTTGCGTGACATCGACTCCTGTTACATAGTTAATTGCACTTTTGCCAGTTAAGTAGATGATTGCACTTTTGCAGCTAGGTTTCACTACGATTGAACTGCAGCAGCGCAATCGCACTCCTTTTTTCCATTTAATGAGACAAGAAAAGTCCGGTTGGGAGTTTACAACTGCTTAATAGCTCTAACTCAGAGAAATGCGAGACCCGTTGCATTGCAAATGTTTGTTTAGTGCTAGGACCCGAAGGACTAGCAGACACATCACTACCTGATGTATGTCTGTGTGGTAGGCTTGGCGGTACAAAGGACTCTGGGCCGTATATATGTGGGAACAGAAAGGGTTTTTATTTGTTTTTAGGAAGACTAAGTGGAAAAGAATGTTCGTATAAGGTAGCAACCAAAATGTCTGTTAGGAACAGTTCCACGCAGGTTCTCCTTGTCTTAATGTCTCTGTCTTTTCTTCTCCTTTAGGTGTCTTGCGGTTTATTGGGTTGCATCTCTTCCTCCAGTGGGACCGGAAAAACAAGAACACAGGAGCAAACAAAAGGTAAGTGGCTTTGTGGGGCTCTGGTGCTGTTTTGATGGGAACGTGCAAAGGGGGGGGGAGAAGAAAAAGAGAGTGGCGTGTTACGGGTGAACAGGTAGAGGAATAGACCGGATAGTGAGGGAGTGGTGGGGATTTTCCTGAGGCATTTGTGTCAAGCTGCTTTTAGTGCTCAGCCCAGCATCTCGTCCTCTGTGATTCTGTCCCCTGTGACCCCCCCCTGTGTCCACCCTCTCCTCTTTTCTACTACCCCCCCTGTTCTTAATATTAGCTACAGAGTGCCGCGGTCCCCTTAGCAAAGACCTACCTTGTGAAGCCACGACCCTCCGGGGTCGTGGCAGAGCCTGCTGTCGTCTGTATCCTGATTTCCTGATTCGTCGTTGTTCCGGCGAGCCGTCTTCTCCTCTGCTCCGGATTCGGTGTCTTCCTCTCGCGGCGTTCTCCCTTCATCCGGCGGTCGATTCCTGTCTCCAGGGAACTCCTCCCCTTCCTTGAGGTCCGTCATCCGTTTTAATTTCGACACGCGTAAATCCGGTGTCGGCGACTCTCGTGGCGTTCGTGCGTCCCCATGGAAAGGCGCTAGGGTTCCGGACGAGGCACGCAAAAGGCGCCAGTCCGCAGAGTTGGAAGACGAGGTCGACGAGGCCCGTCTACAGTCTGCATGTGCATTGAACATTAATTGCTTCCGTCACTGGGAGTCTACTTCGGCTATAAACATCTTTACTTTAACCTATCCCCATAGAACCAGTTGCAAAAATGTTGCTGGTTTGTATGCTTGTAATGTACTTGTTAATTGAACTAGCTCATGTGCCACTTCCCTACTACACTGGCCCATCTCCTATGAATATTAACAGTATTGAGTGATAATGTGGTGGTTGCATGTGCCAAATGGTTCACAGACCGGGTAATACAATCTAAATAAGATATATGTTGGTGACATATGTTGGTGATGTTCGAGCTTCTGAATGAAAATGATCTTGCTCAGTGACTGTGAATAAGCTACTTACAGCTTCTGTAACCTCAAAAGTCAAAATTTTCCCCTATAAATTTGTGTCTCTCCTCTGCAGTGTCTCTTAATTTTTCCTGACCTTCTAAAAACTGTCAGATGTTTCAATTCATGACTATAAAGCACTGTGTCCACCCTGCATAAATCTCCAGCGCACTGTCTTCTTCTATGAGAAAGAAATTATCTTGAGTGGACTCTTGCTCAGTTTCATGCTGTTTCTGTGATGGTAGATCTGTGATTCATAGATATGTATATTACTATGTTGAATGTTATTTTGTTTTTACAAATTAAGCAATTAAAACATGTTTTTGCTACTAAGGATTATGCTCACAATTGTGTTGATGTAAGCGAGTTGTGCACCAAGCGAAGACCAAACAAACAATATGCACCACTTCAACTGGCTGCTTTGATTTTCTTTTTAGGTAGTTCTTGTTTAAGATATCATTATGGAACACTGAGAGGGGCATAAGTGGTCTGCACCATCAAATATTGTGAAAGCATTGAACTTGTGTAATGTGACCTCAGTACAATTGGCAGAACTGATTGTCTTGACAAGAGAATGCTGCTCAGCCAATAGATTGAGTGCTACGATTTACACTGACAACCAGTATTTCAGACAATTGTGATCACAAAGAGGTTTTATGACGTCTTCCGGTACCCCAATCAGCAACAGATATATTTTGAAACAGTTTGACCTATTGCAGCAGCCTAAAGAGATTTCAGTAGTAAAGTGTGCTGCTCACAAAAATGGAAGCGATTTAATTCCAAAAGGTAACCAATATACTGATGAGGTTGTAAAATACTGTGCTCTCGAATTTGTTACACTATATTCAAAAGCAAAAGAGCAGGACAATTTAAAACTGTAAATGATGTGAGTGACCCCGATACTGTAAACTGTTTCTTGTTAACTTCAATACATACATTGAGCGAGCTGAGAGAGCTCCAGGATGAGGCACCCGAGGATGAAAACTGAAAACAGACAATAGCAGGTTGTACAAAAAAACAAAACAAGGTTTAAGTCGCAGCTCAAAATGAGTATGTACCGCCCAATTCAAAATTGTCACTGATATGTAGACAGAGTCATAGAACAACACATGTAGGTCAAGATGCCATTATTAATCTTTTCAACAAATTCTGGTGCAACCAACACTTTAGCTTTGTAGCAGAAAATCTGCGACTGCATTGTGTCATCTGTCAGCAGGTGAACACAGTGAAAAGAATGTTGCTGACTATGAGTCAGATTGGAAAGTCAGGGGGTCAGTTTCATAGAATTCAAGTACACTTCATTGAGATGCCTGTTTATAACAATCTTAGGAACATTCCAATGGATGTGTGTTTATTCTCAAGGGGCGTCGTAGCCTACCCAATGAGAAGATTCAACAGACTATTAATGATTAAATTGATCCCTAGATGCGATTTGCCAACTTTTTAGAGCCAGAAACATACCCCCTTTCAGAGTGAAGTAATAAAGTTACTGTGCACAGCTTTCCAAATTTAACAGAAGTTTAATTGCAGCTGCAGTCCAGAAGTGTCTGGAGTTGTAGAGAGTGTTAAGGGTACACTGAAATATAAGCTGGCAAGGTGTATTCCTCACCATCACTGAACTGAACAGATGCACTTCCACTAGTGCCCATGAGCATCATAAATACAGGGAGTGCAGAATTATTAGGCAAGTTGTATTTTTGAGGATTAATTTTATTATTGAACAACAACCATGTTCTCAATGAACCCAAAAAACTCATTAATATCAAAGCTGAATATTTTTGGAAGTAGTTTTTAGTTTGTTTTTAGTTTTAGCTATGTTAGGGGGATATCTGTGTGTGCAGGTGACTATTACTGTGCATAATTATTAGGCAACTTAACAAAAAAAAATATATACCCATTTCAATTATTTATTATTACCAGTGAAACCAATATAACATCTCAACATTCACAAATATACATTTCTGACATTCAAAAACAAAACAAAAACAAATCAGTGACCAATATAGCCACCTTTCTTTGCAAGGACACTCAAAAGCCTGCCATCCATGGATTCTGTCAGTGTTTTGATCTGTTCACCATCAACATTGCGTGCAGCAGCAACCACAGCCTCCCAGACACTGTTCAGAGAGGTGTACTGTTTTCCCTCCTTGTAAATCTCACATTTGATGATGGACCACAGGTTCTCAATGGGGTTCAGATCAGGTGAACAAGGAGGCCATGTCATTAGATTTCCTTCTTTTATACCCTTTCTTGCCAGCCACGCTGTGGAGTACTTGGATGCGTGTGATGGAGCATTGTCCTGCATGAAAATCATGTTTTTCTTGAAGGATGCAGACTTCTTCCTGTACCACTGCTTGAAGAAGGTGTCTTCCAGGAACTGGCAGTAGGACTGGGAGTTGAGCTTGACTCCATCCTCAACCCGAAAAGGCCCCACAAGCTCATCTTTGATGATACCAGCCCAAACCAGTACTCCACCTCCACCTTGCTGGCGTCTGAGTCGGACTGGAGCTCTCTGCCCTTTACCAATCCAGCCACGGGCCCATCCATCTGGCCCATCAAGACTCACTCTCATTTCATCAGTCCATAAAACCTTAGAAAAATCAGTCTTGAGATATTTCTTGGCCCAGTCTTGACGTTTCAGCTTGTGTGTCTTGTTCAGTGGTGGTCGTCTTTCAGCCTTTCTTACCTTGGCCATGTCTCTGAGTATTGCACACCTTGTGCTTTTGGGCACTCCAGTGATGTTGCAGCTCTGAAATATGGCCAAACTGGTGGCAAGTGGCATCGTGGCAGCTGCACGCTTGACTTTTCTCAGTTCATGGGCAGTTATTTTGCGCCTTGGTTTTTCCACACGCTTCTTGCGACCCTGTTGACTATTTTGAATGAAACGCTTGATTGTTCGATGATCACGCTTCAGAAGCTTTGCAATTTTAAGAGTGCTGCATCCCTCTGCAAAATATCTCACTATTTGTGACTTTTCTGAGCCTGTCAAGTCCTTCTTTTGACCCATTTTGCCAAAGGAAAGGAAGTTGCCTAATAATTATGCACACCTGATATAGGGTGTTGATGTCATTAGACCACACCCCTTCTCATTACAGAGATGCACATCACCTAATATGCTTAATTGGTAGTAGGCTTTCGAGCCTATACAGCTTGGAGTAAGACAACATGCATAAAGAGGATGATGTGGTCAAAATACTCATTTGCCTAATAATTCTGCACTCCCTGTACACCAGATATAAACACTGGATTTTCCACTCATGAAGCGCTCACACTGAGATCCATGAGTGTCCCTTGCGTTCTGTCAACTGCACTTGTGTCAATAAGTCATAAGATTGTGTTAGATTACTACAAAGGCCTAGGTGATGTTGTATGCTCAGTCTCTCATCAGGTCAATTTGGCAACACCATCAGCAAAAGAATAATTGTGCCACACTTCCAGCCTGGGGGAGTGGGTCGTGGTGTCCCAGCCGTTATGCATCATCTCTTCATCTGCTTGCAGTAATGTTTGAAGTCTTTAGTGTACCAGCTGGCTCATGCTTTGGTTCTTGATTGTTTGATGCCCTTCAGGGGGGCTAGGATGTTTGAGCAGCCTGTGATCCAGTTGTTGAACTTACTTGTGGTGGTCTGCTGGTCTTCAGTGAGGTATGATTGGTTGGCTCTGAGGGTGTTGGTCCAGTCTGCTTCTTCTATTTTGTTCCAGCTGCATCTGGGGTAGCTAGTTGGCTTTTGTGTGAGGAGTTGAGGTGTGTCGTAGACGTGAACAATGGAGTGGTGAGTCCATGTGAGCGAGGTGAGGTGGTTGCATTTAACCTTGTTACTGGCTATGAAGATGGGTGTCCTGCATTGTGGGTAGGGCCTTGGATGAGCTGGGTGAATCCAAGGTTATCAATGCTCTCGAGTTAGGCAATGGAGTTAGATCTGTGTGGTTGTTGAGATGGAAGTTGAGGTTGCCGATTAGGAGGAAGTTGTGTGAGCTGATTACAATGGGGCAATAAATTCGGTGAGGAGGTTGCTGAATGTGGTGTGTGGTGTGGGGGGCCAGTATGCAAGGGTGCCTTTGATGGTAGTGTGGTTGCTGGCTTGTAGTTGGAAGTGCATATGTTCCATGACCTGCCAATTCTAATCAGTGGAGGTGGTACAGGTGATGTAGTCCTTGTGGATGATGGGGAGGCCTCCTCCTGGTTTGTTGGGCCTGTCTTGGCGGGGACCTTGTATCCTATGGCATGCCCATGGTGATGGCTGGTGTGGATGAGGGGTTGAGCGAGGTTTTGGTGGGAAAGATAATTTCAGGGGAGTATATGTTGATGATGACCCAGACTTCGGTGGTATGTCTACAGAGAGATCTGGTGTTGAGGAGCATACATGCAAGGATGGGTGAGGCATTTCTGGTGGGTGGAATAAGATGCAAGAGAAATACCAGTGAGCACACGAGACAGGTCTTACCGTTGAGTGAAATGTGGCACGGAGGCAGCTGTCATGAGGTGCCTGGTGTTGAGGGCTTTCAGGTGGGAGGATGTGTATCGCCGGTGCTCAACTAGACCAGGGTCTGTGGTGCTGGGTGATGTCCACGTGTGGACATGCACAGATGGGCTTAGCTTTGGTGTGCCTTTGGCACACCAATGCTGTGGTTGTACAGCGTCCGCCTTTAAGTTGGTTCTGGGAGGGAGGAGGGGGAGGAACTCAGGGGTGGAGGGCAGTGCTATGGAGGGGCGTGGCACAGAAGTTAGGAGAAGCCATGCAAGGAAGACACAAGAGAGGCAGGAAAGCACAAGAGGGGGAGAGTCCCAGGTGAATGGGGAGGGATTAAGGAAGTGCAGCAGGAGAATGGCAATGAACGGCAAAAAAGGAGAGAGCCAAAGGAGAACAGAGAGATGAGCAAACAGGCAGCAAGGAGTGAGAGAGAGTGTAAAAGGAGAAACGGGCAAACAGGCAACAAGAGAATGAAAGGAAAATAGGCAACAGGCAACAAAAGAGTGGGAGAGAGAGCAAAAGGAAAAATGAGCAAAAAAGGCAAAACAGAGTGAGAGAGTGTAAAGAAAAATGAGTGAGTGAGAGAGAGGGCAAAAGGAAAAATCATCAATCAGGCAACAAGGAGTAAGAGAGAGAGTAAAAGGAAAAATGAGAAAATAAGCACTGAAGAGTGAGAGAGAGAGCATAAAGAAAGGACAAGTGAAGTAAGAAGCAACAAAGAGTGAGAGCAAGAGATAGAAGGAGTGCAAGAAATGGGGTGAGAGCTCGAGGCACACGGCTAGGTCTGAAAGAGCATTAGACTGGTTGGAGGGCCAGTCCAGGTCATTAGGAGCTGAAGCCTAGGCACCTCAACGGGGTCGTGCAGCGGCTGCCATTAGCCAAGTCCTGGGAGGGGGAGAAGGGAAGGTCTAGGGAGGGCAGTATACAGAAGGCAGAAAAAGGCACATTAAGAAGATGCAGGAGAACAAGAATGGAGTAGGGGAGGTGTGAGGTGAGAAAGAATGGGAGGGGAGGCAGGGGGAGTTCTTGGAGAGAAAGGAGAGATCATAGAGGAACAGACAGAGAATAGCAATGAAGAAGAGAGACAAAGGAAAACGGAGAATGGAGAAATGAGCAAACAGGCAAAAAGGGTGAAAGAGAGTGTAAAACGTAAAAAATAGTGAGAGAGAGTAAAATAAAAAAATGGACAAAAGGAAAAGCGAGCAAATAGGCAACAAAATGTAAGAGAGAGTAAAGGAAGGATGAGTGACGTAAGGGTCAGCAAGGAATAAGAGCAAGGGAGCGAGACAGAGCACAGGAGACGAGGCGGGACGTCAAGGGACACAGTAAAGTCCGAAAGGGCCATAGACTGGTGGACCAGTCCATGTATGTGGGACCTGGGGCCTAGGCGTCTAATGTGACAGTCATCAAGTTAACAAACTGCCAATTTATTTTTGAAGAAGAAGTAGAACCACCATGAACTAGGTTTTATGCACAGAGGTTTATGGCTAGATGCCCTCTTTCTTATGTATTGTCAGAGTACCAAAAATGGTGTCAACAGCCCTATCCAGGTTCCCTGGGTGGGACAATGAAAGAGGTCAGGGTTTGCATGTGATTGACCACTAGGGTATGTAATGAGCTAAGGCTGAGGTTTTGCCACATAGAACATAGACAACAGCGAAAGTTTGAGGCTGAAATAACATGTATTTATCCACCTTCTGGTGAACTATCAACAATCACTGTTAAAAGTGGAATGTAGAAGTTACAGCTTTGCAGGGCACAGGGAAGGGTGTGCTTGACAATGTCATGTTTTGTCATATTTGCTGTTATGCTGACAAAAGTATTTCACTTGACAATGTCATGTATTGTCACATTTGCTGTTATGCTGAAAAGAAGTATTTCACAATACAAGAAATATAGGGCCAGATGTAGGTAGGTATGAAATTGCGACTGTCTCAGAACCCTTCTGCGACTCGCTATGGGGTCGCAAAGACCCACCTCATGAATATTAATGAGGTGGGTCGCAGTTTGCGACCCCATAGCGAGTCTAGGCACTCACAGGGATGGTGGCCTGCTGGAGACAGCAGACCACCATGTCCGCGACTGCTTTTTTAATAAAGCAGGTTTTTTTTTTTCTTTTTGCAGCCCGTTTTCCTTAAAGGAAAACGAGCTGCAAAAAGAAAAAAAATCCGAAACCATTTGGTTTCGGTTTTTTCAGAGTAGGCAGTGGTCCATACGACCACTGCCTGCTCTGAAAAAATATTTTTGTTGGCATTCACAAAGGGGAAGGGGTCCCATGGGGACCCCTTCCCTTTTGCAAATGTGTTACCATCCACTTCAAGTGGATGGTAACTGCGAGTTGGCTTGCGACCCCATTCGCGGTCACAAACCAACTCTGCATGGCGATGCGGTCACAAATAGGAAGGGAACACCCCTTCCTATTTGCAAGTCGCAGCCTCAAATTGCGAGTCGGTACTGACTCGCAATTTGAGGTTGTGCATCGCGTTCAGCCTTTTGCCCCTCGCAAACTGCATTTTTCGCCGTTTGCAAGGCGCAAAAGGCTTCCTACATCTGGCCCATAGCCTCATCATTTCTTTTGTCACCTTTACTTTTCAGCTGGCCAAGTGGGAAAAACCAGGGAAGAGCAAGACTAGGTTAGAAGAGAACAAAGGACCAGAGCCATCTATCGTCAGGACCTGAGGCCCCCACCTCCATTAGCAAAGAGGCCCCAATAACAATGTGGCTTCCAGTTTGCACCCTCTACTACATCGCCTGCTCCCTAAGTACTCACACCCTCCACACACCCATGACAAAAGGTAATGAAGCTGGTGATTGCTGGTTAGCAAAGACTTAGGATGTCAAACAGATGATTGATGAGTTCAGGAAAAACAGAGAGGCGCAAAATTACCAGTATTGTAGACTTTGTAGCCTCCTAACCTCCTGGATTACAGTCATTTTGTCTTGTGCAAAGCCATTTAAGAATGCCAACAGGTTTTCCATTATGCAGAGGGTTGATATATGGGACGTCTGAAAGGGGAGAGGTCCTTCTCACCAGGGGTTTCATTTGCTTTATTAGATAATGGGATCACTGGACTTGCACCAGAGTTTGCAGGTGGAGTAGGGGAGTCGTGGGGTACTGTAGCCTAAGATGCCAGTTAATGAGGGCCCTGCATACCCAGTATATAAATCTGTGTATTAGCAGCTGCTGGCCCAGGACTTGCAATCTGTCGGAGCTGAATAAGAGAGAAACTGCTGGCCACTGTCTTTTTTAATATTTCTCGATTGGGATAAACAATCCCCTATGCTCCTCCTCCTCTTGATCTGAGCTTGCTGCTGATATGGTTGCTTGGAGAAGAATTTGAGCTTCCCTCTAAATTGCATGAACTCCCCTGCCTGTGGATGGTAAAGAAGCCCATCATCTGCTATTTCATTCCCAGGAGCTAAAATTACATTTGTGACTTTAAAATTTTTAAAATAATGATTTTTGTCATAGGATTTGCAGATCAAATGCCTGGATTCACATATTGCAGTGCAGTCCTCCAGGTAGATTTGGGAATGTTCCCATGATTGGGGGGTCTGTGGAGAGCGGAGGCCATGCCCTGCAACTAGCCCCCACAGAGGGTTAGACACAGGGCCTTATGTGAAGGCAGTGCACAGCAAGGACTGGCCAACTTTGAAGGTTTAGGGGAAAGGCCTAGGCTCTGACCAGCCCCCACTGCACATGGCTGAAGACATTGTGCAGCACTGGTTGCATGCTTGTGGCGTTATGGAAGCAGAAGGCCAGACCCTGTATCCAACTCCACTATGCACAGCTGAGGGCCTGTGCAGTAGGGGTTGGCTGTCTGCAGAGGTTAGAGTGAAGGCCTTGCCGGAGGCCATACCCTCATGCCTAACCATATTGCACATAGTTGAAGGCAGTGAGCAGCAGGGGTTGTCTAGCTGCTTGAGAATGTGTGCCGGGAGGTTTTGGATTTGGGATATGACAAAAAAGAAATTCACTGAAAAAAACAAATGTTAAAGTGAAATTATTGTTTGTATAAAACCCTAATATATTTAAATAACTTTAGAAAATCATCTAAAAAAACACAATTAAAGTGCTGCTTTGGTTATGAATTAAAAACCAAAACAATTGAACTTTACAAGTTATAGACAGGAGCACAATCCATAACTTGCGTAACAGCCATGAAAACCATAGCTCACACGCCAAAAGCAATATTTAGGAACTTACATTATTTATGCCTCTAGATAATACCAGCTAAAAGTGAAATGTAATTAAAAAAGAACACATAATCACATCAATCAATGATACTACATTCATTGTCACCTCTGTCAAAGCATTAAGGGTAATTTAGGACCTAGTTTACAATTTGGTGGACGGGAAATGTCTCACAAACATGGCGGATATTCTGCATGTCTTATTGCAGGTGTATTACATCTTAATGCACCGGTAATAAGGCAGACAGTGTAACCACAACACATTTATGACAAATTACTTGTTTCCCAAACTGTAAATCAGGCCCTTAATTTGACATTGTCCCGGTTTCATCAAGGGTGAGGTCATGACCAGTGCATTTGGTGTGCCTGTTATGGTTTACATTGTTGTTGTGCATGGCTATTGGGCCAGCACACATGCTCAACAGTCCGTAGGTGGCCAGGCCCCACTGAGCACATTCTTAAAAACAGCCTGTATCTCTTAAATTGACTGATACTGCTTTTAAATCTAGAGTGAGCAGAGTTCTCAGAGTTCCAGTATGCGCAGTTCAGTGGAGTGGAAAAAAAACTCCATGAACTCCGCGTCACTCTGTGAATGGGCGGAGTTGTGCTCCTGTCGTCTGTTCACGCTGATTAGTGTGAGTAGCGTGCTCTGCGTTTTAACGTGAGCTCGAACTGCACCACACTGTCAGCCATCTTTCTTTGTTTTCCCCTAACTTCCTGATTTCTTCCTCTCTATTCCTTCTCTTTCCTCCTGTCTTTTTTTTTATTCCCACCCAGTGCCATGGCAAAACATGGAGAGGTGGCGCCAGTGCAGGGGGTGCAACGAACCCCACACCCTGTGGGCACCGGCACTGCCAGGGGGTGCAGCCTCCCACCATTTTTAGTGAGGAGGAGGTGACAGCACTTGTTTTCATGCATGGTCACCTCCCCTTCATGCTGTCAGGAGGTGGAAGTCCCAGGAGTGGGTACGGCCTGTACGAAAGTCAGCTGCTTGGGGGAGGGTGGGCCATTGCTTTTTCAGAAGTACTTGGGTTCGGCACACCCAGCAGCAACTGATGCACCACTGGGCCAATATCCTGGACAGGGAGCTGGACCTCCACGACCCTCTGGGAGTCCAGGTTGCAGGGCTTGGTGAGTACTAGTAATTAATTATTACTAATTTTGTTGTGTCCTACAATGCAATCTTTTTCCAAACAACATGCTGACACACTCACAGGTAAGTTATGTTCAGGTAGTGTTACGAATATTATGTGTTCCAATGTGAGTGAGCCAGGTGATCTGCTCGTTGCTATGGGCACACGCTCGAGCTGAGTAATAATTTAAGAAGTTATACCAACTCCTCTGTTCTCTTGTCATTACGGTAGTGGTACCGTGGTAGTAGTAGTAGTATAATATCAGTGAGTTACCGTTCTGAGTGTCTTTCTTTATATGTAGCTCAGACAGTCCCAAACAATCTCCCAGTGATGTGTAGTGTGCATCTGTGCACTGAAAAGGCAAACTGAATGAGTTGGGCCATCAAAGGAGTGTGTGATTTATGAAACGAAGATCACTCGTTGCAATGCATTAGTATTTCCAAATGTAGTTTAGGAAGTTTGAAATAGGACTTATGCAAGGTGCTGTAAATTAGGAATAGGTTGATAATATAGGGAATCTGATTCAGAAAAGTACAATGTCAACATGTCATGGCATTTGCCATTGCCTGTCAGAATATTTTCTAGGAGATTAACTGTGCCACTAATCTATTTTTGTTATCTTCTTTATTTCATGCATCATCACCAAAGGGCAAGAAGAGGGCATCAGAGGATTGGGCGAGGAGGGTGCCACTACCAGTGCCACAGTGGTGGAAGTTCAGCTGCCGCCACCAGCACCGCAACTGCTGGCACTGCTGGGTCGAGTAAGTTCTTGTTAATATTATTTATTTCTCTAACTTTTACCTCTTCCCATTAGAATAAATTTCCTATTTTCTCTATACTGTGACTTTTTTTTATATCCTCTTCATTCTTTTTAATGTTTATTCTAGTTATCCCTCCCTGCATTTTCATTTTTTCTATATTTCTTGTGTCTGCAGCTGACTTCTTGTCTGTACTAATCTGTAGCTTAAGCTTTCTTCTGCTGTGTTGTTAAGCTGTCACTCTCCCCTAACATTTATACCCTGTGGTACTGTTAGACTAAGCTAATGGAATAGGTAGCCTACTGTGAAGATTGCAGAGTTAGCAGACCCAAGAAAGCTCTTTTATGCTTGTTTTTTTGAGAAGGCTTTCTATTGCTTGCTCATGCTGAAATGGTGAGACGGTGGCCATGGTTATGGTGACCACCCCCTCCCGCTCCCCCGGGGCTCTATTGCATGTATTATTCAGTATCCTAGCAGTTTCAATGACAGTGCAGCATGGCAGGAAAGTAGGATGAGGACAGTCCCTGTGCATTCGCCAACCAAAACATATGTCCTTCATTGACCAATTTATTCTACCCCTTCATTGTGCTTCAAATGATTCACAGTCATCATCATATTTCTGCCCATCCATTACGGTTGGCTTGACTCCTGGCTTTTCTAACATTGTCAACCAACAAATGCCCAAAGTGATATATTAGATGGGAGATATGATACGCAAACTGAACTCTAGTCAAGTACTGTGGTTGTATCTTGCTAAAATAAAATAAAAAAGGAGAGGTGTGTCTGGCATCTAAAATGTGTAATGTTTTTTCCAGCAGCACAGACCACCAGTTCCAGAGCCAGCACCAGATGACACTGCAGCACCTTAAGAGGGAGTCTCTGTGGTGGCAGGGACATGCGGTGGTAAGTCAGATTGCTTGGTTATTGACAATTGCTGGTATACCCACTGTGTTTGTTGAGTGAGCCAGATCCCACACATTATCATTTATGACCACCCTGCCCATGGCATTTCGTGACCCATGAACCATGATCCCACCGAGCTGCAGCATGGTTCAATTCAGCACTGCAGTGTTGGCTGTGAAATGTGTGTCTGCTTCTGTTAATGTGGCATTTACAAAGCTTTCAAAGGATGAAGGTGTGTTTCCCTTCCCCCTCAGTCACCTCCTAGTACCAAACTCTTTTATTTGTTCCTAAGTTCTGTTCGAGCCTACCAAAAACATTGGGAAAAAAATGTTTTTGGCATGCGCCACATGTTACGGGACAAATGGTTCATATGGCTTCAATAACGGATTATGCCTGTTCAAATATTCCCCTTTTGACATCCATCATCTTTCAGCTGTCAGTTTCAACCACAGCCCCCTGTTGTTCTACAGCAAAACCTCTACTGTATCTACTCCCTGCTACTGCAGACTAAGTAAAGTTTCCTTCCCTTACTGCGAAGTGAATGCACTTGATAGAAATTATTTGTGTTTGAGGATGAGCCTAGAAAGTAAAGTGGGATTAAGTATCTGTGATGTTGATTTTTGGTTATGGGATACTCTGTGACAAATGTGCCCTATAAAATCCATATTTCCCACTCCTTTCTCTGTACTGCAGTACATCGCTTTTCCCACTGTCTACATATGGCAGACAAGATATCTATTATCTGAAAATTACATATTACATGTGTGACATATTAATCATCTGCCTCTTTGGAGTCAGGGTAGAACTGAAAGGCATTTAGAGAAGAGCAGAGCAATTAGGAGTAAAGATAATTTTTTTGTCCATTGCAGCTGCCCCAGCTGCAGACTGCAGAGAGTAGCACATTTGTACCATATGCACTAATAAGCACGCTTCCAGTCATTTAGCACACCAAGAACAGAATACTTGTTCTCCATAGTGGATGATGCCTTACTCATTAATCAGAGATATTTTTATTTTTTCCACACAAAAATTTCTGTGTGGTTTAATTTTTTTAGGAACTCCTTCACAAGAAAAAAGTAACTCTGTTTTTTTTTTATCTTATGCTTCCTCTTTTCAGCCAGTCAGTGCTTTTATATTGGGCTTGTGTTGATACAATCATGTCCCTGTGACTTTCCTAATCACATTGAAAATTCCTATGGCCCTCACAGACAAGCAGTGTACTTATAATGTGCCACTATATACTTAAAAAACAAGTGTTTGCACAGAGCATTCTTTACAAATTGTATTTTTTATTTGTTTTTCTTTCTTCATATAGCTACTCCTACTGGTCCACCACCACCACCGTCCTGGCAGGAGATAGCGGCCCCGCTCTGTCAGCAGAGGCTTCAGGCCACCAGGGCCCAGTACCAGCGGCTAGTGAACGAGGAGGGCCAGGCACATGCTTCTGTTCCGGGGCCCAGTTCCACCAGACACCATGCCAGTGCCACCAGCAGCTTGAAGCTGCCTGTCCCCGTACCACATTTGCCACCCACCTTCCAGATCAGCTACACCAATGCTGAGTGGTGCGCATGCTTTCGCACTTGGGCCGCAGGATGGCACGCCTTGAGGCCCAGATCAAACACAGAGAATGCCCTCTACTGGCCCCTTTTTTCAATTTTTGTTTTAGTGGGAGGGAGGTTTGTGAGTGGAGAGGGTGGGAATGTGGTCAGGGCATTTTTCTTTATGTACATTTATATTGATTTTGGACATTGGTTGGAGATGGGGAGAGATGTGGGAGCGGGTGGGCCTGCTGTGGGTGGAGAGGGGGAGTTTATTTTTATATGCTATGTTAGTAAAGGGGAAATCTTTCTAATCTACTTTATGTCTGAAGAATTATTTTGTGTTTCACATTAACTTTGCACTGATGCTTTTTCACGCAGCCTTTTGTAATCTACTTCTCAAAGTTTATGCCAGATAGGAGGGTATGCTGTCATTCCCGATATTGCTTACATAACTCTTGATAAACATTACTTATCTCATCTGCAGGACAAGTTAGATACATACCTAAAGTAGTTCACTTTACCCCATAGTTTACTTACCTGAATAGATGAAGTGATGGCTGCTCTCTCTGTCAATCTTCCAACACCTTACTGGAGGGTTTCCCAAGGTGCCTTCTTTATGGTAGTGGTAGTGCGCTAACAGGGAAGGCATCACAAGTGAGGTCGCACTCCCACCTAGGAGATCTCCAACTGTAGGATTAATCAAAAGGATTATCTATCACAAGCAACTAAATTGAAAGAAATACAGAGAGTTAGTAGGTTATACATATACATTTATATTACAGTTTTAGAAAGACAGGCTACTATCACCATGACATCAAAGAATGCCACATATTATAACAAAGACTAGTAACAGTAAATTATTCTGAGCAATAGTGAGCATGGAATTTAATGAAAACCAAATTTATTGAATACTCAAGTCATGAAAAATGTGTTAAAAGCCTGTACTCTGTAGTATACCAGGTTAAGCATTTATTTGTGCATAACAAAGGCCTGAATGATGATGTCAAAGTTGAGGAATGACATTCACACTTATGCATGGTTGGATGGCAGGTAATAGAAGATCCTGTAGTGAGTTGGTGTCGCATTCAACCACATCCGCCCAACCAAGTGGGTGATCTATTTGGAGTAAATAAAGACACACCTAAAAAAATCACAAAGCCTGGAGGAAGAGAGTTAGGGGTTTGGTGAATGGGTGGGAAAGGGGATTTGGGAAAGGTGTGGCAAAGACAAACACAACACAAGAACAATATTCATCAGGGTGATGAGCAGCACATCATCATAAATCTCTTGTGGAAGGAAACACAGGAATGGGTATTACACAGCTCAGTTAAATGCATTGCAACCAGCTCTTTTGCTGCAGAGACCAACATTATTAGATAGCTAAAATTCTGTCATCTAGGCTTGAAAATTATGGTGGTGTGAATTGAACACACCCAGTTTTTAAAAGATGATTGTTAAAAGAAAAATTATACTGTATTAACAAATTAGGCAGTGCATCTGCATTCTCCTCTTGAATGTCCGCCACTCCTGGGTGCCTGTCTGAACTGGTTCGATAGGTAAGCTGGGTGCTGAGCTAAGCTTTCGTCTTTCATTCATGCAGGAGAGAAGAAGGCCTGCTGATTGTAAAACAGAAACTGTATTGTAGAGTCAAGGAGAAGGACAGAAGGAAGGTCAGCTTCATGAGGAGTGTGCCAAGAAGACACAGAGGCAGACCAAAAACAAGAGAAGTTTTACGTTTGCCATCAGTGCAACACGTAGCTGAGTAGTGTACTATGCCCCAGAGTCCTCATCATCATGGTTTTGCTTTGAAGTTGATAACAATTGTTCTAGCTGTTGAGGGAGTCCTGTCTTGAGTCCTTCCAATTCTCAGTAAGTCATCCCAGTCCCGACCCGAGCAAGATAAACCTGTTAAAGAACAAGTAGACAAAAACAATTGCCGTATTTTGCATAGATTTGTATTTGTTAACTAAAGTGACTGGTCCGGTCTCTGAAGAGCCAGAAAAAAAGGAGTTGAGCCTGAAGGTACATTTTCACTAAGTAAGTTTGTAAAGGCCAATCACCTTCAGGAAAAATTATTACCCATCGGGCCCCAAACAGTGCCATTTATCAAAATCAACTATACTATTAGTTGAACACCCTCCCGCACTGTCTGCCACCACATAAATCATTATCACTCAGAATCACTCACTTACGCATTGCTGCAAGAGTTGTAGTTACCTCTTCTAATCCAAGCATGGTGGTAGGTACACAATTGTATCTTTGATGCAAGCAAAATATTGACATTTGGTATTGGCAGACTTGTAAATCAACAGTCTTCCGGGGCAGCCCTGCTAAGTGGTGCAGAAAAGACTAGGCATTAGAAGGACACAAGTATTGTCTCCAATGTCATGAAGGAATTGTGGAGGCTTCTTCACTGCATAGTGACTAAAAAATGGTGGGGCGGCATAAATCAATCTGGGGCCACAGGAGCAGGTGTCTTTCGAGAAGCTGGTGGTGGTAAGCTCAATGTGTGGCGTGGAGCAGCCACTGTCTGCCGTGGTGTCTCCATCTGACTCTGAGTCTTCTTGTGCCATTGTGTGGTCACTGAGGTGGGTGATTCTGGCACACTACTGTGGACAGTGCTGCTTTGCATGAGGAGGGTGTCACCCTCTTCTTCCTCATGACCTTCCACCATGATTGAACTTGTAGCTGATTATTCCAGACTCTTCTCACCTTCACCACGACCACTTACAGCATTTTTTTAAGCTGCGTCTCCCACCAGATTGCGTGATGTTTTTTCATATGGGTCAGTTGGCTTCCAGTACCATAGTGTGAACCTGGCTTACCTTGACGAACACTTGCATGGCAAATGGAGCATATTGCAATGTTCTCCTCCTGTTTGCTAAACATATAAAAGTGTCAAACTGGGGAGACGTGCTTTCTTAGTTTGCCACTGCCAGTGCCTGAAGAAGAGCGGGAGATAGGTGGGTGTGTTATTGATTGCCTCTCTGCAGTGCCTACGTCTACTGAGGTAGGGGTTAGTGTAGGTCTCAGCTGGAGCTTTACAAATATGGGAGTTGGCAGTGCTACCTGTGCCACATCCCTCAGAGCAGGTTAAATAGGAGGAGTAATGTCGGACTCCGCTGTGTCAGCTTCCACAATGACTGACTTGTCAAAACAATATTCATCAAGGTGATGAGCAGCACATCGTCATCCTACTCATCATCCCCTTCCATTATTCTAAGGCTTTCAGAAACCTTTCTTTTCCTTTGTCTCTCCTGGTGTCTCCCAGAATCTGCTGGGGTCCACTCCATGCCCCTATCATCAAAAGTGGTGCTCGGAGATCATGGTGGAGTACCCTTCCTTTTCCTTGCTGGAGATCTGGGAGCCAATGATTCTAAAAGAGGAGGTTCTTGCTTGGCAGGAAAGTAAATCTCCAGTTCTGCTCCAACTTCAGGAAGATCTACTATTGCTGGATGCAGTCTACTTTGATCTGTTTCCTGAAACAACTGAGTACTACTGCGAAAGGAACAAATCCAATTCAACGTCACTGCTCATCTGTGTCGCCATGACTGCACTAGATGCCTCGCTGACAGACATGGGCTTAGTTTGGGGGTGGTGCTGTTGATGTGGGTGTGCTGCTCCCAGGGTCCTCCTCGGAGGCCAGTGTGGCCAGTGTGGCAGGCACACATCTCCCAAAAAAGGTTGTGGTTGGTACACTACTGGACTGCTGCTTCTGCACACTGGCCACTTTCTTGGCAGCAGGTTTCTTTGGGGCCATCTTAAAGCACTTAGTTGGCAGTGGCACTAAGATGCATGAGCGAAAGAGATTGAAGGACTGAAGTCACACTACAGGCCCTCTGTTTGGCGGTACTGTGGGTGATGCTCTTCTTCTCTTGTGCTCCTAAAGGCAAACAAGCAAGAAAAACATTTAGGGCTTGATTTAGATTTGGGCAAACATGCTTCTCCGTCACAACGATGATGGATAGCCCGTCCACTGAAGTATAAATATTTTGGCGGATGGGCTATCCTTCACCGTTGTGACAGAATAACCCATCCGCTGAAATCTAAATTAGGCCCTTAGCTGGTGAAACATGGAGTGAGTTTGTTGCAGCATTGTTGCAGTTTGAATTAGTACAGAAAAAGGCAATATTAGCATGTTTGGTTACCTAGGTAATAAATAACTATTTATCTAACCATTTTAAAGTCAAACCACTCCACCATACCATACATTTTCATTTCCAATCAGGATTATACAACATACAGAAAGAGCTTTTTGCTTTACATGCATCTATTCTATAGGAGACAGCTGTTTTAGTCAGGGAGGTTCATGGGTAAATGGAATAATCCATAAATAAATGGAGGTTAGTGTGCACCTATGGCAGGCAAGGTAGTCCAGGGGGAAATTGAATAATCATTAAAAAAATGAATTATGCTAATGTGGCTGCAGTGCACCTACTCCATGACAGACAGGATGTTCAGGAGGAAATGGATTTATACCTACAATGAATGCTGTTATGCAGCCGTGTACCTTTGGTGAATGAATGGATCTACGAGGCAAAATGCAAAAAAGAAAAAAATGAAATGCAAAATAACAATTAATATTAAACTAAAGAAATAAAATACAAATAAAAAAAGAAAATTAAATAAAAAAATTTAATTGTATGGGAGTATAAGAAACCTATTTGTGAGGCAAGGAGGTGCAAATGATAAATGCATGTAATATAAAGGACTGTTGATCATAACATACATATACTACATGACATACATATACTACAGTGATCTTCAAGCCTATTAATAAACTGATATCACATCCATGCATGCAAGCATCTGGCAAAAGCATACTGGCTGGATGCACAAAATGGCTGCAAGCCACATGGTCAAACAACAACAGTGACCAGGAACCAATGGGAACAAAGAACACATGAAAGCCTATGACAAAGGCACACTGGCTGGATGCACAAAATGGGCACTAGCCACATGGTCCTACAATCAAGTTACAACAACAGCGAGCAAGGTGGCATGGGGATCAAAGAAAACATGCAAGCCTATGACAAAAGTGCACTGGCTGGATGCACAAAATGCCCACCAGCCACATGGTCCTACAAACAACAACAGAGAGCAAGGAGGCATGGGGAACAAAGAACACATGCAAGCCTATGGCAAAATAACTCTGACTGGATGTACTGTGAGAAAAGGCCTCTTTTTGACATGGTTAGCCCCCATTTTTTTCCTGATGTAGCCTAGAAATTATAGTGCCCAGGGCCCCTGCTAACCAGGTTCCCTGGGCCAGAGCTCTTTCCCTAAAAGTGTTGTGATGCATTGGCACAATTGGCTACACCTTTAGCTACCACTATAGATCTCTAGTAAAAGGTACTTAGGTACCCAGGGCATGGGGTACTACGGGTAGGCCCCTGAGGGCAGCAGCACTGATTGTTCCATCCTCTAGGGCCATGCATCCAGATGACTCCAGCACTGCCATTGCAAAACACAAATTAGACATGACACACTAACTATGTGCCCTGCCCACCATTCACTCCTTATACTGTGGATAAGACACCCCTCTGGCAGGCCTTACAGCCCTAAGGCAGGGGGCACCATATAATATGTGAGGGCATAGCTGCATGAGCAATATGCCACCACTGTGTCCTTGTCAAACCTGGGACATAGTGAGTAAACCGAGCAGCCATTTTAAATACATGTGTTGGACACTGGTCAACACGAATTTCCCTGCTACATGATGGCCACTCTGAACCCTGGATTGTTTGGTATCAAACAACTCAGAATGATAAATCCAACCTGGTACCAGTATTGTACCAGTAAATGTACCCAGGGGTCACCTTAGCTAAAGTCACTTCACTGACCAGTTGCTAACTGCCGAACCGTAAGTCGCAGCTGAACTCGATGACACACAAACTACTGTGAGGACCAACCATGCAAGTGCGTCATGTTTGGTGGCACTGCTCCCTCCAGTGGTCAAACCATGCCAATAACCTTAATATTGGTCAGCTGACATCGAACGCCAGGAAACCCAGCCCACCTGAGGGTGAAAAAGGACAAGGGAGAAGCCCCAGTCGAGGAACTTCAAGAACACCCCGGACCTTCTGCGAGAGTGCCCCCATTGTCCTGCAAACGACCCTTGAACCAAATTACCTTCAGCTCAAAGGGCATCTTTGAGCACAGCTCCTGGCTCACCGATTCCCTCTGCACCTGTCCGCCCTGTGCCATACAACAAAGAACCTGCTGTGCCCTAAGGTTCCCTCACCCCTTGCGACCTTGACACTCAAAGGGGATCCCGAGGAACCACCTCTAAACTTACCTGCCCATACAGTTTCCAGTGGTCCCCTTCAGTGGCCCTGCACCAGTTGCCAATACCTTCTCCAGCGCCCAAACTTCTCCAGCTGACACAGTGTGCCCAGCGACGACCTCAACCAACCTGCAAAAGAAGAACTTAGTAAAGCAAGCATGTGATTTTACATATATTTTTAAAGGTGACTATCAATCGATCCCTATGTTGCGTAATTACGCACAAAAATACTATTTTTATTGAACTTCATACATCCATATCTCAAAAAGTCCTTAACCACTTTTGATGATCTTGGTCTTAAAAATTACATACAAATGTGAAGTATTTTTATAAATTGGTCTCAAATTATTCCTTTGAGTGTGTGTGTGGCAATAAATGCTTTACACTTCTCCTAGATTGGCCTAACTGCTTGACCAAACCACTTTAAAAATTAGAGCATTAGGTGATCTGTTTTTTACCCCTGTAAACCAACTTGTGGTTGCCTGAACCTCTTGCACAGTGTGCCTAGCTTTGCACACTATATAGAGGGCTAGCCTCCTATATGCACACAATGGCTCCAAGCCACATAGTCATGCAAACAAGTTACAGCAACAGCGAGCAAGGGGGCATGGGGAACAAAGAATCAATGCAAGCCTACAGCAAAAGCACACTGGCTGGATGCACAAAATGACGCCAGCCACATGGTCCTACAAACAACAAGAGCGAGCAAGGAGGCATGGGGAACAAAGAACACAAGCAAGCATAAGGCAAAAAGCTCACCGGCTGACCACAAAATGCCCACCAGCCACATGGTCAAAC
Source organism: Pleurodeles waltl (assembly GCF_031143425.1). NCBI lineage: Eukaryota > Metazoa > Chordata > Amphibia > Caudata > Salamandridae > Pleurodeles > Pleurodeles waltl. The sequence goes on along the minus strand of NC_090437.1, from coordinate 312,891,990 downwards.
AACAACAACGAGCAAGGAGGCATGGAGAACAAAGAGCACATTCAGGCCTATGGACACAGACTTCAAAAAATGGCCCCTGGCCACATGGCATGGAGAACAAAGACAAATGGTGGCTGATGACAAACACAGTCACACCCTGGCCAGAAAAAGGAGACATGGTAACAATGAAAAAAACACTACCAATAATTCAGAAATGTAAAACACGAAAATTAACTGAGCTATAAAGTTTTTTCCAACAACACACATCCTCCTATGGCATGAAATATCACCTCACATACACACTTTTGCAGAAAACAAACAAGAAATACAAACAATAGCCAACATTTTAAATTGTATCCAATGCTATCCCTGTCCTAAATGATGTTTTAAACATATGTACCACAGAAACATTTATTTCATGCACTGATGACTAATAGTGGGTCTACTGGCTGGATGGCCCGTTGGAAGAATAGGCCACATAGTAAAATAAATGACTATTGCAAATGTAACAGACATGGAGAAAAGGTACTGAACTGTGCAACTTTTTCTCTTTACAAAAGGTGGAAAACGAAATGTAAAAAAATAACAAGGCCTCCATTTAAACTCCAGCCACTTACCACAATGAAATTTAAAAATCAAATAAAAGAACAAAGAAATTCTGGTGCATGCCCTATCAAATAAACAACACCCGTATGCAATAGTTTTTGAACTTACTTGTATAATACCACAAAAAACAATGTCCCAAATCCAAATGTATATATCCAGCAGACAGAGAGTGATCCTTCCACCTCGAAATCCAAGTGAAAAGTGACCAGGAGATGGACAAAGCACTGAGAGGAGCCTGCTGAACAGGAAAAAGAAGTTAGAGTCTTTGGGGCACTGACTTCCTATTGGGGAAAAAAGGCTTCTCACACTAAAAAACAATGTGAATGGTCTATTGGAGAAGAAAATCCACTCTAAACCATATTTTTTAGTAGATTTAGCTGTTTCTCGAGTAGAAAATCTACTTGAGATGCGTTTGCGTGCAGCACTATATTGGTGCTGTCGAGACCAAAAGCCTCACAAGCAGGTGCAAAATCTTGCTTGGGTTCGCTAGTGGCCTGAGAATATTGTGGAGCTTGCTCACGAGCACCAAAAACAAATCACACATGCATGAATGGAAAGAAAAAACTCTTCTTCACACCAGATGGTGGAATTCAGGAACTCCACGCTGCTCCACGCAGCGCAAAGATCCTCGAATTCTGAAAACTCTGCCAGCAGAGCAGAGTTTACCACCCAGGCCTACTTTTTTTTTAAATGATTCCTGTGAGGGAAGATGCTGGCGGATTTTGGGGGAGCAGGCAATGGTCCACTGGACTAGCACACAAGGGTGTGGGGGATGGCAAGGATAGGCCTCTTGTAGCCTATTTAGGCTAAGAGTACACCAGTTAGGCGATCGCCTAGACAGAGAAGAAAGTTTCAGTTAGGTGTATGAGGGAGTTCTATTTACGGACTAGGCAGCTGGGACGCGGAATGCTTAGGTTTAAAGATGTGATGCCGCCTTTGGAATAAATGTGATTATAAGGGGCAACTCCCCTCTGCATGTTCCCAGACTTGAGGCAAACCGCCCTGTCTTCATAGGGCCATACCTTTATTGTGTATTCAGGTAGGCCCAGTGCGCATTTTAACTTAATCTGCTCACTGACTAGTATATTTATCTAGTCCCTCATATATTAGGGATCCGTGAACCTGAAGAATGCCACAGACCGTTTAGGCTCTTAAAGAGGGCAAAAACATGTTGGTCCCCATTTCTTTCAGACACGTTGAATCATCATATTCAAATGTGTCCCTAGTGTTCTTTTAATCTTACCTAAAAATACCTCCATTAAAATATTGTATCTGATAGGTGATTTGTAAGGTAATTTTATATTATATTTTCCACCTTTCAACTGGATCCCTTGTTTTATCCAGGAAGATAACATTTCAACACTCCCTCAGAGTTCATTTAACAACAAGGTTGAGTCCGCTGTCATGTTTCATGCAGTTGCACAGCAAACTTTCTTGTTTTTCAAAAACAAACTCCATCAAACTCTAAAAGAGTCCATCAGATACAAACAGCAGATGAAGGTTGCACTGTGAATTAAACATAAAAAAATACTTTTATCCACTTTAAAATTCAGTAGTGTAGATTCCTCCTGTAAGTTACTTTTCAAACCCAAAGTAATATATAATGGGTTATGACTTCTTTTATGTGGTTGGCAGAGTTTACACTTCCGCGGGACAAAGAGAACACCAGTAGGTTTGATTGTTCTAAAGTGAACAGTGTCTGATCGGTGCAATCAGTTAGGAAAGTTTTGCTCATCACTTGGTGTTCAGACTTACTTTGGTGCTATGTGTAAGAAATCTCCAATGAGACTGCAACAGCCAGGGACGGCTCAGGGTAGGCATGCACTATGCTGAGCTTCCTGGAAGATATGCGACGTACATTTGGGTATGGTCTCCTCCTCAGAGAGGCCATGGCTGCAGTTCAAATGTGCAGAAGCGGATGCTAATTACTTTTTCTTTCTAAGCATTGCAAGTTTAGAAAATGGGAAATGTGAAGGGTGCGACTATTGTTTCTGTTGCTCAGGATAGGAAGTTTCTAGTCATGGCGTTTGCTTTGTGTGTCTGAGTACTGCAATAGAAAGAATGAATGACAGCCAGATGCAGGATCTCACACTTCATTGTGTCTATGTTGTGGGTGCTCGAGATTGGACACAACCCCACTGCTACCTGCCCCGAGTAGCTTTACTTTGCAGAAATCCACTTAGACTGTGTTCACCTCCTTCATCCCATCCTTACCATCAGAGGGAAAGTGAAGGCTAACCTCCAGCATATAAACTTAGCGTACAACATTCCTATTTTGAGATTAATTTACATCAGATTTTATGAGAAAATGAAACCGTATTTATTTAATAATATTTACCCTTGGATGATGGTGGTGTGTGTGCAACATATGCAAATAATGTGTTTTCTTCCTACAAGTTGGCATGCTGACTCAAACGTCAATATAACATTCATAAGACGGTGCTTGAAAAGCTGATTGACTGACAACTTCCAACTCTTGATTCTCCTTTTTATTTCAAATGACTCTGTCCTTCCTTTCCATCCTCTGCACACCTCCGCTCTCTGAGTACAGCCTAATCTAAATCACATGCATGTTTGTCTTAATCCTTACTATTGTATCTCCACAAATTGCCTGCATCTTATTTCTAAGAGCACAACTTGTCTTTAAAAGTCATACCCTGAACCCTAACAATTCCTAATCTCCTGTAGCCAGTTTTCTAGCACCACTATCAAATGCATGAAATTCCCACATCCCCCTCTCCCACTAAAGATCACATCTAATTCCTACTAATGTAACCTACCACATAGATTCTGGAGTAAATGCATGGGTTGGTTCCTGCAGAGCACAAGACTTATCTCAATAACCAGCAATAACTAGAAAAAAAACACTTACGCTGTGAGGAGTAGTAAATGCCATACAACGCAGTTGCAATACAATTACATAACCCACACTAAAACTAATACCATAACACTCAGCAGTCATAAAGTCACCTATAGTTCATACGGACTGCTAAATTATTCCCTTTTACTGCCTGCCTCTACTACACTCACATAAGACAAAACTGAGGAAGGGTCACATTGCAACAATGAAGATGTGACCAGGTCAAAGAAACAAGTTATAGAGACAAAGAGGTACACAGGCCTTAGTGGGCAAAAAAGAGCAATTGGGCAACTGACATTTGGAAAAGGTTCACTCTGTGGGATTCTACATCTCTTGTCTTCCACGTCTAGCAGCTAGAAACAACATTGGTCACTCCTGTCCACTGGGCAGACATGGCGATTCTCTGAAAGTGATGCTCCTTAGGTGGTGCTGGGCAGTGACAATATTCCAGCCTCTGCCAGACGCCTTCTGACTGCAGCAGTCCTCACAGCAGGTGAGCTTTCGTTTCTTAAGAGGAATAAGGCAGGATCTTAGCATGCCGACAGACTTTGTCCTCATCCTGGAGGGCACATCAAGCCTTTGTCCTCAGATCTTGAGTCTGGTTAAAAGACTATGAAATGGCAGTCCGGTCCTTCCTCTGGGCCATTGCACAGACCTTCCGGTTGTAGTCAGAGGTGACCATGAACACCTACCTCGCTCGGCCAGCTTACATTCCAGTTTCAGCTCGTGTCAAGTCAGCTAGCCACTCAGAACCTGTGCTGCACAGAATATCTTGGAAAAAGCCAATAAACTCCAACTGCATGTCACTCAAGTTCTATTTAGTCACGTGTTATTGAGCAGGCGATAATGTTTATGGTGTCTCTGACTCCATAGAGATGGCAGCCATACCATCGTACAGCCAGGGAAATCCAACAGTGGATTAGCTAATCAAAAGCTGCTGCAGTGATTTGCTATAGATTGTGTGGGGACTGGCAAACAGCACATCCATTGTCTCCAGGTGGAAGCAGTGACTCTGCAATGTATTTACTAAAGTATTGCTACTGGTGAAGTACAGACTAACCTGCTCAGAGTGGCATGCTACAGTAAGAACAGAGTCCTTCCCTATATGCTTGGAGTAAAGGGAACTGGAAATAATCACACAACAACGAGCTGCAATGCCTTGTGCGGGGAGGGGAAATATAAACAGCAGCACAGGAGTATGCAGAGAGACACACCACAACTGACATCCAGGAAATATGTAAAAAATATTTTGTTCCAAAGTTACACAGCCGCACCCAAGGGTGGTAGTTGGAGTAGCTGAGCTAGATGGAAAGAGATAAAACATTAAAACAAACGATTAAATTAAGAAAGGAATAACAATCTGAGAGGATAGTGAAAGATGGATAAGAGAGAAATATAAAGAAAGAATGAGTGAGGGTAAGGAAAATAAAACAGAAGGAGTAGATTATGGAAAGACAGAAATTGGTATGTAAAGACGGGTAAAGAACACACGAGGAAAAGAAAAGCGAGGTCAGTGGAAATGAGAAAAGTGGTGTTAAAGACAAAGACACACAAAATAAAAATAAAATAAAATAAAAGGCAGAAAAAAGGAGAAGGTGGAAAAACTACGCTTGGAGAAGTAGACAAAGTTGAGAATGAAACAGACAAAAGGGCGATAGGATGGAAAGAAAAGCAGATATAATGAAGAACGGATTGGAGAATTAAACAAAAACCCTGCCTTGGTGTCCTTTCTGAGAAGCGGACGACCGTGGTGTCAGCAGTGTTTACAACTGGCCCTGTTCTCTTTCTTTGTTCTGCAAAACCACAGTGGACTGGGTCAGAAGATAGGCCCAGACACCAAAATATAAATGGCCCCCTTTAGCGCATCAGATAGCTAGAAATGTGACCCACATTTTTAAATTGGGTACTTTTGAACTTGTAAAGACACGCTGTATAGGTGTTTTGCGCATTAATTTGTGTTTGCTACAAGCCATGTTTGTGGTAATAACATAAAAATCAATAGTAGAATCCAGCCCAGCAGAACATAAAAGAGACCTGCAAAACTCCAAAAAAACAACCCACGCACTGTCTCATCAGACCAGCCCCTCGTTCACTACCTCATTGCCCTATAGGCCAGTCCATCTCCGTGCAAAACCTGTTCCAAGTTCACCACTTTTGTGACTTTCTCAAAATGTGAATATTAACCGAATTCTAGCACTTATGAAATATTCATAACTAGGCCTTCACCAGGAGCCTAACTTTCACAGGAGAGAGAGCCATGTTCAGGTCAAATGTGTTTTTACCAGTGAGCTAAAGGTGAGGTGGGACGGCAGCGCCGTTTTTGTGAAATTTTAAACCCCTAGGCCCATATTTATACTTTTTTAATGTCGCATTTGCGTCATTTTCTGACGCAAAAGCGGCGCAAAGTTACAAAATACAATTGTATTTTGTAAGTTTGCGCTGTTTTTGCGTCAAAAAATGATAAATATTGGCCCTAATCCTCTACGATTTAGATGTACACACTTAGCCCACTGGCAAAGCCCTTCTGTGTATACCTTTTAATCTGGGATTGTGGTTGGTATTCACAGAAAGTCTATTAAAAAACAAATAAGGACTTCTACTGTCTAAAAAATGAATAATGGGTGAGCAACGATTAAACCTATACTTACCTTTCTGGATAACCATAAATATAGTAATTTCTTGGTCGCCAAGGGCGGTTGAAATCCCGAGAAATGATTGTTGATGAACTTTACCCTTAAATTTGACTGGCAAGTTGCTAAGGAGTGAAACTATTTTTTGTGAGCTAAACATAAACCTTTTAATATTATATGGCTAATAATGTGTCCAGAGCCTATTCGAAATAATAATCCAAGGGCCAGACAGGCCTTGTACTGCACGGGCACTGCCCGTGGACTTGAGCCGTTAGGAACCGGTTCTTCAAGCCAAGGGCCTCTCCTGGTGTCTCTGTCACTTTAACCAGCTCTCTGAGGTTATTTACAGCAGGTATGGGGAGGCTTCAAGAGAGAGAGATGGGGAGCAAGGGAGTGAAGTTACATGACAGAAGGGGCGACAGGAGAGAGCGAGAAGAGGAGAGACGGCATGAAGGGAACAAGAGATGTTGCACTAGGAAACAAAGGACGCAGGGCTGATAGTAGTCTTTTACCAGGGCTGCTTTTGGTTCCAACGTCAGGACTTGACTTAGCAAAACAATAATGTTGATAAGGCGTCTTTGACACTCAATCAATCAATCAGTAATTTGTTAAGCGCGCTAGGTCTCAAGGCGCTGGGGGGGGGGTTGCTACTGCTCGAAGAGCCAGGTCTTGAGGCGCTTCCTGAAGGTCAGGAGGTCCTGGGTCATACGTAGGTTGACGGGGAGGGAGTTCCAGGTTTTGGCGGCAAGGTGGGAGAAGGATCTGCAATAGCAGATTTGTTTGACATCTGAATAAACAGTAGTATAATAAATATCATACAGATATTAAAGAAAGAGAAATGAGGGTAGAATCAATAAAATAATTAGTCACTGATCAATAAGCAAGATATATGTTCGTTTTTTGTATAAAGTTTGTGACTTACTTACATCTCAGTTCCCCCCTCCAAGTGTCTATTTCAGCCTCTTCCTTTGCTGCTCTACAGCTTGAGATGTGTCATTTCGTAATCTCTCTTGCATGGTTGTTTGTAGTGTACACAGTTTATGTATTGCCTCTCCTGACTCTATGGTTCAGAAATCGACACAGAGGCTGGATTGATCTTCTTTAAAGCCACTGGGTAAGACTCGGCAGCAGATGGCTTCTACTCACATGCAGCTACCCCTCACTCTCGGGAAAGCCATAAAGAATGCCGCCAGAACCTCAGTAGATAAAGGGAGGGTGAAAAGGCTGCCACACAAAGCCCTAAGCTAAAAGTAACCAATAAGTACAATCTGATCCATTTTGAAAAACGAAAACAGGTATTTCTTATCGTGGCAAGTCAAATCAGATTAGTACAAACTGTGTAAGAGAGACACTGCCTCATAGCTGGACTCTACAAGACTAAAGTATAACCCAGAGGATGAGAGTGGTCCATCATCCTTAGATGAAAGAAATGGGGACGAGCATGCCGCCTCAGAATCAGATGGGGGTAATGAAAAAATGAGCAACACGTGCACATAGTCTTACTGTAAAAACACCAAGGGAATCAGACGCCAAAGACAATGTTTAGCCTTAAACACACAGAGTCCAAGTGCTATGGCCATCCTGCTCAAGAGGCTTAACCCCCAAAATATTATCCATCTCAGGGCTTCAGAGTAGGTGCAGTCACACAAGAATGTCCTATTTGTGCAGGCGCATAAGGGAGAGCAGATTGGCAAGGTGATGAGTACCCGCCTCAGGGCTGATTAACCCAGCGCCTTGCTGGAGGGCACATTAGCCATAGCAAAATAATTGGAGCCTTACTGGCCAAATTCTCAGGTGACCTAAAGTAAGGAATAGGCAGACCATGATAAAACTGTCAAGCTAATTTGCTGGACCTGAAAAACAAAAATACTTCATTTGATATTGTCGACTGTGAACTCATTTTATTATTTTAATTAATGTGGCATTAACAGGTGCTTTGTTGATTAACGAGCAGCCAGGCTGTATGCCTGTGCTGTACCCATCGAACTGTTCAGGACTATTCATTTTCAATGTGCATCACTCTCACTTTCATACTTAATAATTATAAACAAAAATGTCAATGTAGGTATCAATATTACAAGGAATTACATATTTTGCAAATACTAACGATGTACAACGATCATAATGAATGTTAAAAAAACGAAGAAGGTGAAGGATATGACCAAGTTTAAACACAACGGAGAATTTATATTGGCAGCAGTACATTATTTAGTACTAAATAAAAAACATGTGCTCAGTATACAGTGAACGCACAATGCTAGTACTGAACAATAGTGTCCTGAAAAGAAGATCACCTATAAAATATCAATAAAACAGCAAAGAGACTCGTTATGACTCCGTTAGAAAGAGACACTTAAAATCGATGAAGTTCAGAGAGAAATGTATATACACTTCTCTCTGATATATAATAAATGTCTTTAATGACAAAAGGCTGTTTGTGACGTTTTCGATTCTATAGGCATTAGCGGGAAATCACGCAAGAGCAGAAGAGATACTGAATAGAGAGAAAGATGAAGTTAACCCCAAATTTAAATACATAATTAATATGAATAAATGCGTACGATCATGTCATTTTACAATGTTAAATAACAGTAAGGATTACCCATAAAGAGAAGAACAAGAAAAGGAATTTAATCATAAAGAAGCAAACAAAGGGACAGATTTTGATATTGGCCGAGAGGTTTCTCCGTCACAACGGCGACCGATATCCCATCCGCCCTTAATCTAAATCCCATTATAGTCAATGGGATTTAGGTTTCGGTGGTTGGGATATCCGTCACCATTGTGAGGAGAAACCGCTCCGCCAATATCTAAATCGGGCCCCAAATCTCAGAAGGTGATGTGTGGATATGGATGTAAAAAGTGAACACACAGTGGCACATAAAATTAAGAAAACTCACAAACATATCACTGGGAGAGTTGAAAAACCTGTAAATTAGGGGAAAACAACATTAAAAGCTAAACATTGGGTCTAAATTTGTATTTGCATAGAAAACAACTTACATAGCAGGTCTGATTAGGATGGATTAATAAAGTCAAAGGATGAGTTGGAGTTCTGAGGTTGTGGTGGTGCAGGGAAGAGGAAATAATGTAAGAATCGAAAATCATTGGAGGACAGTAAGTACCCCTCGTCATGGGACCACAGATTAAGGTAAATGAAAGAAGAGAAATTAGAGAAGAATAGATCAAAATAGCATGAGCAGTTGAATTACTCAGGATGAGGTCATAGCGCTTTGATACCTCTGGTCGAAATGCGCTTTATTAAATACTTTTATACATTTATACGTATACATAATCAAGCAATCATATTAGAAATATGCTGACAAATATTTTGGTCAAAAAAGACTCATAATATAGACTATAATCAACCCATTGTTCCATTCATCAATGCTGTTCAGCCCTTTATTGACTAAACCACATTTAGTGATACAATGACATTTGCTACTAGTAAGTAAATGCTGAAAATGTCCCCCTCTAGAAGGCAATTTTATTTGCTCTATTACATGGCACCTCAGATCAGATTCAGTATGTTTGCTGGCAATGACATGTGACACATGCTGGGTATTTTCAGCAAATCCTACTGTTATGCTGGATGATACCTTATTGTATCTATTGTGTGGGCTGACCAATGTAAGTACGTTCACAGAAACACCAAATGGTGTACACTACATTGGATGAATTACAATTGGTGTACTGTTCCAAGGTGTGTGATATTGAGCCATGTGTACACTTATTGCTATTTCAGTATAGGCACATGCACAACAATTATGACATATATAATCTCCTAATATGGGAGGCACCCCACAACTGTTTATGAATGTTAGAAGCTGAATTCCTAGCAGGGTCCCAACACATAGCTCCCACTAGATCATGGGGATCATGGGTACTCGCAACAATTTCCCAGAGACCAAAAAGTTTAGTCTGTGATGTGCGCATTGATGCCGCAGGGAGACGGTCGGGCAAGGGGGTTGGGGAGACTGCCGGTAAATCAGGTGTAGCGAAGCAAAGGATATACATCTAGTGGCTAAATTGAACAATGTGAAACCTGAAAACTTTCCCAAGTGTGTGATCCTAGGCAATTGTTTAGTTTCACTTTCCCTCCCTTTTCTTCATTATCACATATAAGAGTGCCTCGAAATACTGCTCCTGTATGTCATTTAATAAACTGTAATGTTGTTCATGTATAATAGGAACCCAGACCACCCAAATAGGGCACTTAACAACTGACTTGCCTCCTTAATTCCCTGCTGGTGGTTTGTGTTTCTAAATTCATGCTTGTAAACTTTCACTTTTAAATTAATACTTCTTAACACGTTGACATAATAGAGTGAACTAAGGTGAAAAGGTTCTGCATGTTAATTAAATAAATATTTTTAATTTTAAAGAGTCTTTCATATTTTTACACTTTTGCTGCAAGATGTCTTTAAAAATGAAAATGCTCCTAAAGTTGAGTGCAGGACTCCATAGTCAGTTACTTTCTTTAACACCAATTAACCTTGAAATAAATAATTGCCCATCTATTTAATATATTTTTATTGTTAGTCCTGAGTCGAGTATAGAGCAGTCCAGTGCTGCGGTTGCCCAAGGGGCTGCATGTAAAGGTCAGGGGCACCGCATGCGGCCCCGGGCCATACCTAATCCATTCACTAGATGAGCTTTAAGGTTTTTGCCTTGTTTGTAATTGAAGATGGTTTAATTAGGAAACAGACCATTGGTTCTTAGAATGGAACAATTTTTAGTGGTTATTTTTATTGCTTTGTTAGTGCAGGGACTGAACTAGTGACACAAGGTATATGAGTATTTTGGGCTCCTTTCTTTGGAATAAGTAATGCTTCAGAGGGCTACTACCAAGCCAGTTTCAGGGCTTTCGATACAATGCATTTAGATAACTCCTATCCAGTAGCTGTTTGGAAAGGATGGCTGCTTCCCTGAAGTAATCAGTTTTCCATTTACAATTCCTCCATATGCGCGGGAATTGACAATACAGTAACCCCTCTCTAATGCTCCTGAAGTGGTTGTTTGAATACTGTACGAGGGCATTGCGTTCTGTGTGTTCTCGATACAAGATAGTTCCCAATTTACCACTGCATACTTCAAGACAGGTGTCTCAAACCTTTTCTGTAATAAAAGCTACTTATATTTAATGAAGATCATCCTTAGCTACTAATATTAGTGATGCAAGAGAGACCATCCCACCCAAGATTGTCAGCAGTGATCACATCAGTGCATTAGGCAGGGTTCCAGCAGTAACTTAAAAAAGGCTTTGACAATATTAATTGAAATATTACACAGGTAATACATAAAGGCCATGGCTGCAATCCCCCTGGCGCCACGTAAAAATATGAGTGATAAATCTCTCCAATTCAAATAATAGTTTTAAATATATATATTGTTTAAAAATGTAACCATGTTTCTCCAAACATCACCTTAGGAGTTCTGAAAATACACAAATTCTGACCTTGAATACATTCTTTTTTAATTTTGGTATGCATATAATATTTAAACCAAATTAAAGCTTCTATATTAGTAGGCTGGGCTGCACACATGAGAGCTACTCACAGGTAGCTGGAGAGTTATTGGTAGCTCACAAGCTGCTTGTTGGAGACACCTGTTAAATAGGAAGATCCAAATGCCAGGCCATATATTTTGGAATCAAATGTTAAAGTCAGATGTTGATGTGTGTGGTTCAACCAATCAATTAAAGATTTTAGATGTAATGTGAAAGAAAAGTATTGGATTGCTTGGAGACCACTTTACTTTGTCTTTCGTTTGTACAGGAGTGTCAGATTTTAGGGCACAAGATCTGCATGATAGGGTTATCACTCCAAAAGAAGTAGTGTTTACCATCATTAGAAAAACTAAATCCATTACTCATTCAGTAACTTAGTTGAGTTTTCCAGGGAATATAAACTTAGGTGTAGTCAATTGTCTGAATGCCTATAAGTACTTCACAATGGAGCTTAGGATTAAAAGAGTATAACAACGTCCTACATCATTCAGGAAACTCCTACGGCCTCTTCTTTAATGTTGGCCCAGTATGTGAGATGGATCATGTTTGAAGTGGTTACTGATCCTATTAAATCTGAGGGCCATTCTGTCAGCAGAGCAAAGGAAAACAAATCTTATGCTTTCAACACCAGGCTGCATAAAATCAGCAGCATCCACAAGTTGAATTTTTTTTTTAAACTTGTGGTTGGTATTGTGTTTTAAGTGGTAAGTAAAATTTGAACAAACATAATCTGTACCTTCCACAGTGTATTCTATAAATCAACATAACATAACAGAATATAAAGTTTTCCAGCTTTGGCACCAGAACATGTTCATTTTTATTAAGGACATAGTGGAGAGGATTATTTAACTCTACTCAAATATTTTGGATTTAAGTATTGTTTGTACCCTCCCTAAAATTGTTAATGCATGTTACCATTTATTTTACATTAAGGACAAAGCGGGGAAGAGAAGAGGTCAAAAAATGCATATGTTTCTGAATTTATAGGTAAGAAACAGAATCAACAGTAAAGAGTCAAATTGAAGAATTACAATGGAACTGTCATTGTGACATAAACAAACAGACTATAATGAAAGCATGGAGGGGAGTTCTTAAAGAGAAAGATATGTTAGCACGTTTTTCAACCTCCACAGAAATCAAACTCTTCACTGAGGTTGACGGACCTTTTGATCCAGAAAGGGTGTGGTTTACCATGAGAAAATGTACATAAACTTGATCATGCACCATAGCTGCTAGGCATCTGTTTATCTTTATTATGTTGCCATGTGCTCGACAAACCTCCTGAACTTTGATGATTGACCTTGTGTTCACAGCCTTGGGCTGCAATCTGCTTATCGCTGTAATTTACTTGTTCTAACTGTAGTTCAGAGAATTTTTGTGCTTAATCAGTAACTGCCAGAACAGGTTCGTACAGGTCGTTGCCACCTCCTGCCAGCTGCATCTGTACCTTCTCCCACCACACGTGTATCCCTGAAATATTCTGAAGGCCGCAGAGGACCTTGAATACGCTAGGGGTGGAGTTGTCCTCTGACTAAGCAGTTTTGTGTGTATATAAGGTTGGGTGCCCCAGAGTGAAGGGGCAGCCTCCGTAGGATAGTCACTTGACTGTCCTGGGACTCTGTATTAGCTCGAGCTATAATCCATGTAATAAACTTCTCTTTATTCCTCCAGTTGGTCACTCCGCTTGATTTGTGTACTCTCTGCTAAACGGACCCTGAAAACTAGGGTGTCCCTCCACCGTTGGGAAGAAGACCCAGGTGGGGATTCTATTTTTCCTGGTTCCTCAACCAGACACAATTATTTTCAGCATCACCCCAACAATTTAAATTCCATGATCAATGGAAGGAGACTTCAATTAATGAAAAGTTTCAAAGCTTTATTTATAACCACAAAGCTAAGCTCACATAGACTGTTCACAAGATCAAATTGTAAAGATATACCAACACCATTGGTTGCCCAAAACAGCGAAACAAGTATAATCTAATTAACATCAACACCATTAAGCATTCAAGAAGAAGAATACATATCATTAAAGAAATAAGTTGCACCACAGAAACATATCTCAGATCAGACTGTGTTAGCATTTGTCAAATCAAATTAAGCAGAGAACACAATTTGGGAATGGGTATGTGTTGTCCCTACAGCTAACCAAATCTAGATATGCATGTGTGGGGTCGGGCTTAAAAAGCAGGAAAAATACAAAAGAAGACAAAAATAATTTGGAAAGCTACGTCTAGTGCGATAGATTTCTAACTAGACAAATACAAATATTGGGTGTCAGCAAGCTAGTGTCTAATCTAGAAAAAGAAGGACATGTCAAGGGAAATGACAATCAACAGGGAAATATACTTCTCCAAGAGACATCATTCAAGGATTCTTCATCAGCAAAGCATTAGATCAGCAGCAAAGTCCAGTAAGGCATCATCCGGAAAGTGCAGAGAGAGAACTGCGCAGAGTCAAGAGTTCTTAAGAGCCAAGGAAAGACTGCCTGAAACTTACAAAGTCCACCTCTATACAAAAGCACACAGAAGGCTCTGATTTATCAGTACAGTATCCTCACATCATGCATTGAGGTATCATCCAATCAAAAGTCAATAAAATGTCATGTTGCAACAGTCCGGTATTTTCTCAGGTTTGGTCTGGGATCATATCCTCTCTCTGCATGAATCGAAGCAGTTCAGTAACAATTTATTTTTACTTGTAACAGTCCAGTTTCTTCCCAGAATGTACAATGGATTTGTCTCAAGCCCCATGTGAACCTGCAGGTTAGTTGAAACAATTAATTTCACGTTATGTCCACAGCCTGGATGTTCCCCTTTGACAGTTACAATACAAAAAATCTCTGTGGAATTGAGGAAAGAACCTATTGCTGCACATGATAACAGAACCTAGAGGAGAATTTCACGTTAGAAAGAACAATGATTCATCAGTTCATATGACTGCAAAATATAAGGCCTAGTTATGCCAACACAAGAAGTATAAATGCATTAATACATTTGTTAAATAAACACACAATGGGGGTCATTATGACCCCAGCGATAGGTGTAAATGTATTGGCGGGTTGGCTGCAGCCAACCCTCCAATTTACCATACCGACTGCCATGGTGGTAGCAGCCACCGGGCCGGAGATGGGAATCTCCAGCCTGGTGGCTGCTATTGTCCCGCCAGCGGTATCATGACCCTGCCTACCGCCATGGTTTTCGTGGCATTCACAACACCAAGAAAACCATGGCTGTAGGTCCTACCAGTGACAGGGAATTCTTTCCCTGTCACTGGTAGGAGGCTCACCCGCCCCCAAACACTCCCTAGATGCCCCCCATCCACGCCCCCCTTCTGATCCCCATCCCCCCTTCACGCACACTCGCAGACACGCACCACACATACACACACTCACTCACACAAGCATACACGCATTCATTCACGCATGCATCCATACATTCTTACACACATCCATACACACATTCACGCTGACACGCAGACACGCATTCACATTTCCATTCATACATGCATTCTCAGACATGCATACACCCATGCAAACAACATTACACACACATTCGCATTCACGCACACACTAACAGATTCATTTATACAATCCCACACACACACACACAACACCCCCCATTCCCCTCCCCTGTTGGAAACCCAACTTACCTGTATCCTGGGAGTCTTCCAGCAGGGAACGGTACGGGTCACTGCTACCGCCAGCAGCGCCCGCCAGGAGAACACCGCCAGGCCGTATTATTTTTCATAATACGGCTGGCGGCGGTCTACTGGCATGGCACTGCTGGTGGTATCAGCGCCACCTTAACAACATCTGTCAGTATGGCCACAGCCGGATTTCCGCCCTTCTTGTGGAGGAATTCCGGCTGTGATCATAACTTGGTGGACGGATGTTAGACGCGGCGACGGTCTTTTGGTGGCCGTCGCCACAGCGATAGACGGCATTTACCGCCATTGTCTTAATGAGGGCCATAATATGCAATTTTGTAACTCCAGCATTATTAATATATCATCAGAATAAGTAAAACATTCCATTTTAACTGTAAAACGTTGTTAATGCATCACATTAGATATAATAGAGAAGTGCATTTAATTTTATGCACACAGCTATTTAAACTCATAAATCACACATTAAACATTAAAAATCAACATTTGTTTCAATACAAACAATTAGTCTAGAGTCCAAAATATACTTTGGAATTATTTAAATCTTGTTAGCAATTTTTAAACCCGGTAGGCACAATTCTGACCACCACAAATGAAAACATGAGCACTTTTAAACTACGTGTCACTGCAGCTTTTCTACGTTAGGCTGTTAATCATGAAACGTAATTTGCCACCTTCTGCTGACCACTAGGTCACTAAAAGCATCACTAAAATTTACCCTGCAACAGATATATGATTAAAAATATTTGTCTCAAGTGGTTTCTTTGCAGTTTCTAACCAAATGATTCTTAGGACAAGTAGTTATTGATCTTTGAGGCAGCTGAGTATTAACTAAGTAAACAAAATTGAAAGTACAACCTCCCTCACTGTCCATAATAGAACTAAAACATTTTTTCAAGAAAACTAGAAAAATATAATGGTTATGATCTTTTACAGTCCATATGAAGTGATGTATGAGTGGAAATCAAGACAAACATATTACCTTGAAATGCATAAAACTGCTTTAATGGTAACAAATATGAATATTGGAACATCTTTGATTGAATAAACGCTTCTAAGGTTAATGCGAGAAGGAATAAGGGATGAAGAAAGGGGTCTAGCGATGCTTTTTGTGCACAGGGCATTATCTAAAGAAATCCTCTTCATAAGTTTGATAATGATCTTAAAAATTGCATATTTTAATTGTTCCCTTATCTTCCGGTGCAGGCTTTGCTAACTTAGGCCAACAGCTAGCTACAATATTAATTTGTGATTATGATCTATCTATCCTTCTATCTATCTATCTATCTATCTATCTATCTATCTATCTATCTATCTATCTATCTATCTATCTATCTATCTATACCAGCAATGGAACTCTCACCTGAATGGTTGTTTGCCGCCATCACCTAGCCTGAAACATCTGCCTGTGGATCTTGGGAGTGGCACCTTCGGCCCATTCCCCCATGGCTCCCTCCTTGTGGCAGCTTATGGGGACACACATCAGTCAGTGACCCTACAGGATCATGGGGCCTGCCCCCGTTCCCATTGCGTTTCCTCTCCCTTACTTGAAACCTGGCGCCCTGAATCCAGCTTCACACTCTGCATTCTATACCCACAGCCACAGGAGCTCTTCCACCAGGGGAAGACAAACTTGAATGATTTAATTTTGGTCTCCTTCGGCGGTGTTCACTCGGATTGCTCTACAGTGCGCAAATACACCTGATCTATTCAGTGGATTCAAGACTGTGTACCCTTGGTGCGACCGTCAGACATTTGTTGCAATTGTCAATCCTCTGGTGCCTCTAGGATCGCCTGGAAGAATTTATGATGAATCCCCCCAGGACCACCAACTTACTGCCCACTGGCACTGGGGAGCAACGACAGCCTCAGCACCCGCAGACAGGACCCTCGACAGCATACAACAACTCAAAACGACTCCTCAAACCCATTCTATTCAAGTCGACAAGGTGCTACAGGCCATTTTCGACACTAAAACCTCCCTGGAAGCCCTCATTGATGCTGTGTCCCTGGATGTGAATTTGTTATGTGCTGACCTCTGCAAGCTAGTGGAAAGAGTGAATGTATTGAGTCCAACCTAGCCACGGTGAGGCCTGTGGTGCAAGACTTACAGGAGCAGATAAATAACATGGAGGAGGAATTGGCCAGCCTACACCCAGAGCAGAAGGCGTGGAGGGGTGGTCTAGACGCAATAATATCTATCCCCTGGGATTCACCAAATGCTGGGAGAGTGCTAGTGTGGAATTATTCCTTGAGGAATGGCTGACGAAGATGGTTCTTGAGGACAGGGTGTCGAAATTCTTCTCCATTGAATGAGCACATCGGACACCTGGCAGACTCCCTGCCAGACACTCCACCATGTCCCATCCTTAACTACTGAGACTGTAATCTACTGCTACATCGCACCAAATGCCCTTGCAACTATGAAAATGCAACAATCACAGCGTATCATGATTTCATGATGGGAATGCAGCACTGTTCGGGTTCTTAATCCAAAGTTCAGCAGTGTCTCCGTGAGTTGGAATTTAAGTATGCACTTTTGTTTCCAGTGAAACATAGAGTGGTTGATGACGAAAAGACCCACATATTCCTCTCCCCGTAAGATATATGGACCTGGCTCTTTGCTAAGGGATTGGTACATGATCCATTGGAGGACTCGAGAGCTGGAGACTGGCTGGTGCCCAAGTCCAGACAGTGCAAACACAGATCCATCAAGGTGAAACCAGCAAAGGATCAAGTGGCAGCAGATCAGGCCCAAAGGGGTATCTATAGCGTCACTCCACAGCGCGGACTCCTGAGCACCTATCGGTTTGAGGTTCAGACTCAGGTGGCTCACTTTCATCAACTGCTGGGGCCCCTTGGGGTCCGAAGGTCACCCTGCGAACGGCAGATGACTTTTAAGGTGGATCTTCTTAATTGCAAGGCGAGTGGCCTGGTGAGGTTTGACTGCTGTTGGGTTTGATCTCCATGAAGACAAGCTGCATTGATTGGGAGGGCTAGATGCCACAGCCTCCGATATTGGCCCACACCACGGAAACAGTGAACATTGACACTTCCACACTCCACACAGTGACTCTAAAATGAACATGTTTTGCCCGTTCTACTCTCTATTTGTTTCATGGTTGCTCTTATGGGGCATTTTGCCGGGGACTCATGTGTCATCTGGCCAGGGGGGTATGTTTGCTCTGTCATGTTTGTTACTTTACATTTGTTTTTATGAAGCTAGTACATGTATGCAAAGGTCCATGGGAAGAGTTTGCGAGGGTGGAGGCAACGAGGGATTTGTCATTGAACTATCAAGTACGCAGGTCATGCACACTCTACACATCACATTTCGTCACTGGGTACACCACTTGTAACACTTCATCATGGGTGGATTTTATGATATGCTTCTCACACAACACAGTGTGGTGACATGGAAAGTGTGTGGCATGCTTACTGTTAGACCTGACAGCCTTAGGATGGTCAGCCCCAACTTTATGCCTGCCTTCCTCCTCTTTTTGACACTGTTTTTGCTGGTTTTAGGACTGCACACTTTACCAATGCTAACTAGTGCTAAAGTGCATATGCTCTCTCCCTTAAAACATGGAAACATTGATTCATACCTAATTGGCATATTTGATCTACTGGTAAGTCCCTAGTAAAGTGCACTACATGTGCCCAGGGCCTGTAGATTGAATGCTACTAGTGGGCCTCCAGAACTGGTTGTGCCACCCACTTAAGTAGCCCCTTAATCATGTCTCAGACCTGCCATTGCAAGGCCTGGGTGTGCAGTTTCAATGCCACTTCAACTTGGCATTTAAAAGTACTTGCCAAGCCTTAAACTCCCCTTTTTCTACACATACGTCACCCCTTAGTACGCCCCAGGTAACCCAGAGGGCAGGGTGCTGTGTAGGTAAAAAGCAGGACATATATCTGTGTGTTTTATCTGTCCTGGTAGTGGAAAACTCCTAAATTCATTTTCCACTGCTGTGAGGCCTGCTCCTTTCATAGGCTAACATTAGGGCTCCCCTCATAAACTGTTTGAGTGATACATTTGGAATAGATAGGGGTAAACAGGTCATATTTAGTATGGCCAGAATGGTAATACATAATCCTGCTGACTGGTGAGGTTGGATTTTATATTACTATCTTAGAAAGGCTACTTTTAGAAAGTGAGCATTTTTCTGCACTAAAATCCTTCTGTGCCTTACAGCCTGTCCCCAGTCCACATCTGGGCTGGTTGACAGCTCCTTTGTGCATTTCACCCAGACAACCACAAACACAGGATGCTCAGCCACACCTGCACACATCTGCATACTGAATGGGTCTTCCTGGGCTGGAAGGGTGGAGGGCCTGACACTTACATTTCAAAGGACAGTGGCCTGCCCTCACACAATGGACTGCCTACTTGGACCCTGGCAGATAGGGTTGTACTGAAAGGGGACCTTGTGGACTTCAAAACCGCTCTTTTAAGTCTCCTCCTCTTCAAAGGCACCTTTGGCTATATAAACTGGGTCAGACACTCTGCACCAGAACCTGCAACCTGCCAAGAGAAGCTGCCTGGCTGCCCAAAGGACACACCTGGATTGCTTTGCTGTAAAGGACTGCTGCCTTGCTTTTGCCCTGCTACCTTGCTGGCCTCTGGATCTGCTGAGAAGTGCTTGCCTCCTGTTTCCTGAAGTCTCAGGGCCAAAAAGACTTCATCTCTGCAAAGAAACTCCTTGTGTGGTGAAAATCGATGCACACCCTGTTGGAATCGACGCACAGCCTGTCCAGCGGTGAGAAAACCTCTGCATCGCCGAACTGGAAAAACGCAGCCCAGCTCTCTGAGTGGAGATCAACATAGTGCCAACGTTGTGACCGGAACTTCGATGCATAGCCCACCAGATCGACGCTGAGCCGGAATGATGCAGCCCGACTTCCTGCGAGAGGAATCGATGCAGCGCCAGCCAAGCAGCAGAAATTCCGCCGCATCACCCACTGGATTGACGCTGTGACTTCGTCCTGCACGGACAGTATTTCCACGCATCGTCCCTGGGCATCAAAATACCCTGCATCGCAAAGAGGATTCAAGCCTGCCGTGTCGAAAAGAATCAACGCATTGTCTGTGTGTACCCAGAAATCAGACACACACCTACCTTTTTCCACGCATCTCCTCCTTTTCTGTCCTCATGCATGTAATTTTGACACAAACCAGATATTTTGTGCTTGCAAGAGACAATTGTTGCTTTTAATAAATAAAGACTCTTCTTATCATTGGAAAAGTGATATTCTAACTTGTGATTAGCAAATCTTGTTTTGACCTTAATTTAATCAGATAAATATCTTATATTTTTTTCTAAATCTTTGTGGTGTCTTCCTGTGGTGTTCTCACTGTGTTATTGCATGATTTATTGCACAAATACTTTACACATTGCCTTCTAAGTTAGGCCTGACTGCTCAGTGCCAAGCTACCACAGGGTGGGCACAGGATAATTTGGATTGTGTGCGACTTACCCTGACTAGGATTGTGATCCTATTTGGACCATATAGGTATACCTATTTGGTATACCTCTGCCAACTAGAGACCCCATTTCTAACATTTACCCAGACTACGAGCTACTGTGTTCATGCCTACCTCAAGCGCCATCACACACACATTGCTATTTCACAGGAAACACATTTAACAGCTGCAGAACTCCAGAAGGTTGGTACTAAATGGAGGGGATAGGTGTATGGTATATCCTCCTTTGCATATCTGCGTGGTGTGCTCATCTGGTTTGCACCAAAGATTCCATACGTGGTAGAGCGTCATAGTGCAGATGCTGGGGGAAGACATTTGATCTTGGAGGGCTGCCTAGATGGGGCACAGCTAACACTTGTATCCGCTCCCATCACTGATCAAAAACACTTTTTTGATACGCTTACACTTGCACTCTTTCATGACTCTGTGGTGCCAAGTCTCTGGGGTGGGGACTTTGTGTGCCGGATGCCTCATTGGACCCCTATACAGCCCCCTAAGGGGTGCAGCTGGGACTCAGATAACACAGTATTTTCGTCAATGGCTGGTGCAGAGGCCCCTACATGAAGTGTGGTGCCTGGGTCACCCGCAGACTGTGAATACTCATTTTACTTACCTGTCTACGATCTCCACACCAGACTTGATCTGGTCCTTTGAGGCCAATAATCACTCACTCGAAATACCTGGCCTGCACACTTTTGGACCACTGCCCACCGCAGGTGGACGTGCAGTGGAGTAGGTCATACACATACTGCTGGATGCCTCCTTCTCGGAGGACCGCTCCGTCTACATAACTCAGTACTTTGACTTAAACAAAGGATCCACCACACTCTGAGCCACAGAATGTAATGCACATAAAGTGGTAGTGTGGAGAAGTTGTAAGACTGCTACCTGGGGGTACGGCGCACACAACATAATGATTTATCGAAGATAGAAGAGGAACTACGTCCCTTAGAGAAAGTGGTGGCCACACAGGGCACAGGGATTGAGTGTCTCTGACACTTGCATGCACAATACGGAGAGGCAGAGATGAGACTGAGCAGACACACTTACAAATATCAGCTCAGCAGGCAGCAAGCAGAGGGTGACCGTTCAGGTAAATTGTTAGGTTGGTTAGTCAAGGAAAATCAGCAACACCCCCCCATCTGAACTATTTGATGCAACAACGGTTCATTGGCCACAACTCGACTGATATCAATAATATATTTCGTGACTATTACAGCACCCTATACAGGGCAGTGGCTCCCCCTAACCCTGACTTGTTACAGGGATTCCTGTCTGGAATCCCACTGCATCACTTGTCCCCACTCTAGAAGGCGGATCGGGAGGAACCCATTCAGCTGGAAGAGATCAAAACGGCTATCGCCCAAATAGCCAGGAAGAAGACTCTAGGCACAGATGGATTGTCAGTCGAGTATTATGCCACATTCTCTCCTCAGCTCACTCAGCCCCTCCTGGAGTTGCTTAAGGAGGCCCGCTGTTGCAGCCGGATGCTGGACTTGCAACATGAAGCTTTAATAATTGTTCTTCCCAAACCAGGACAATATTCCTTTGACGTACAATCTTACCGCCCACTGTCCCTTTTAAACCTTGACTACAAAGTTCTCTGCAAAGTGCTCGCCAATAGGTTGCTCCCAGTGAGCAGTGCTTTGGTCTCTGGGGACCAATCTGGTGTTATACTAGATTGCATTACCTTTCTTAATAAATGTTGCCTACTATGGATTATACATGATACACCACCTGGGGCGTATAGCAGTGTTGTGGTGTATTTCAACATCGAGAAGTTCTTTGATATCCTGTGCCGGGATTTCATAAGATGGGTATGCACCTTGTACTCTGGTCCAGTGGCCAGAGTGAGGACCGGGCAACTGATATCGGTCAGCTTTCCTATTCTGATAGGGACGAGGCAGGGCAGGCCACTGCCTCCATTGCTTTTCGCAGTTGCAATGGAGCCACTGGTTTGCCACTTGCGGCTTTGGCGTGGGATTGGGGAATCCCGGAACTTGACATCCATCACATAACATCTCTGTTCACAGATGATGCGCTTGTATACCTGCATGATGTTGAAGCCTCATTGGTGGGACTATTGCACCTGTTGGACGAATTTGGGGACGTGTCTAGTCTCAGGTTCAACTGGCCCAAAGCTTGTATGTTCCCTCTAGTGCCCAATCTGAAACCCCAAGCCTCTCCGGAACACCGTCTTCAGTGGTGTCACGATATGTTCATATGCATCCGTGTCCAGATTTATCATACTGATCGAGCACTAGAGGATGGACCTGTGCATCCTTAAGTGTGATCGATATGCGTCTCCCTCCCCTTTTGGTGTTTTTTCCCTTTGTCTCCAATGGGATGAGTGGCAATTGCCAAAATCATAGTCCTTCCCCGTTGATTGTATTTTTTCGCCACTTTGCTGATAGTGCTTCCAAAGAACTTCTTGCGGGAGTTACATGGTCTTCTCTTTAACTTTATGTGGGGCACGGGAAACCGACGGGTGGCACTATCCATTGGCAATACCTGCTCATTGAAGGGGGAATGAGAGCCCCTAATTTTTAATTATGTTATGCGGCAGCCTAGCTGCAGTGGCCTCTGTGCTGGCTAAACACCCACCCCACCGCTGATGGTTGGAAGCTTGTCATGCCCTATTCGCCCCTGATCACACTGGATCACTCAGGTGTGCAGGGGCTGGCTGGTCAACATGACCTGGCACCTTGGAGAATTGTGGGGATTGGCTCGTTGGGTGATGTCTTCCAGGATGAAGTCCTGATGTCCTTCACTGCCACAACGGAAACATACACTTTAACAGAGTACTTTAACAGACAGAGCAATTCTTAACTTATCAAGCAATCAAACATGTTGTGAGAACCACGTGGGGGGTTGGGTGGCAGAACCACTCCACTCACCTCTCCTCTAGGTACTCTTCACATATGGTGGTGTGCATCATGTCATGTCGATCCTGTATGGGGCCCTGATGCCTAGCAACCTGTCTGATGTAAGCAAAGTATAGGCCCGATGGAATGATGCGTACCCCCAACTTTTGTCAGACAAAGCCTGGTCACAAGCACTCCAAAGCATAGAAGAAGTATCTCAGAATACTCAGTTTGTTTTATGCAATTTAATTATATGCAACAGGCAGATCTCTCTCTTCAACGTATCAAGCAAGTGTACCCCACTTCCATGCCGGAATGCCCGAGATGCAACCTGACGGAGGGCGGGGTTTATCATATGGTGTGGGGCTCTCCCCCTCTGCAATGGACGTGGATCAAGATTACGGCCACTATAGCAGACCTAGCAGGCCAGGCACTGACACCCACCCCTGAGACTTGCCTCCTTGGCCTTCGCCCCAGGGCGAAAGGAGATAAACACCTGCATCGCTTCATTGACAATATTTGTTCCCTTTAAGTAGCAGATTGTGATGCAATTGAAAGCAACCTCGGTCCCAGGCACTGGCAGGTGGCTGAATATGTTATTGTAGAGGGCACATGCGGAATCAAGCGTGTTCCGTTCTTTACGTGTTAAAGGAGGAAAGAGAGAAGGGGTTGAGAACTGGTACACATACATCACAAACATTGAAGCCAAGAATGACACATGCCCACCCTGAGGACGATGACTTGGATCTACAGAAGCACACCCTATCAAGGGAGAACACGTTTGGCCTGTACACCCATTACCTGGCTGCTGTCCCACAGGAGGGACACATCAGTGGCCCACACCTGCATCCTCACCTCATGGTCAATAATACCCCGCCGTCCACGTCCAGATGCTGCACGTACAACACTCAAACTTCATGCAATATTTGGATGACAATCCGCGACCCCCTCACCTGCTGCGAACGGAATGTTGTAATTGACGCTACATTATTTGACATGTTGCTTTGTATTGTTATATGTACCGTGCTCGTGAACATTATGAAAAATATGTACAGGGGCTTTCTACTTATACAATGTATGTTGTATACCTGGTTTCATCTGTGGTCATTATTGCAAAATATATATTATTTAAAAGTTCCCACACAATCTATTTCTTGATATGCATAACTGCCCTGTCACTGTAACAAGAAGTATTTTACAAATGAAAAACTTAGCACGATAAGATAAATTTAATCAACTCAAAAGACAAAAAAAAGTGACAAGGAGCTTTCCTGGGACAAATAAGTCTATGGTAAAAATTGAGGTCCTGATTCATAAGTACAGTAGTACCACTCACTTACTACAAAATACAATTCACAAACCTATAAATGTAAATCTCCATCTTCAGCTCTCTTATCTTTTCTATGGGGAGAACCTCACACGTACGTTTACTATTTAGTGGTAAATTTGGGAGTAACAATGAGGAGGGAATAAAAAGGGGAATACTTATGACTAAATGGGAGGGGTTTGGGAAAAGGTTGGATTTAGGGAGAGCTAAGAGGGGTGGAGTGAGGGCTACAAAACCACCCACAAAAGAGTAAGCCCACTGATGTTCACAAATTACACTTTCAAAGTTACTGCAACCAAAAGGGCCCGAAACAGTAATAAATGGGCTCCACAATAAACCAGGCCTTAGCCAAGCACACACATACATGGTCAACAACTGATTCTGCAAAACGCTCCATTGACAATAAAATAGAACCCCATAGGAAATAATGTCAATGTTAATTAATTTATTCTGACGTTTTAATATATATATATATATATATTTAATTACTGGTACTTAATGAGTCTATTGGACAGCAATGATTATTCCCAGGCACTTGTTATTGAAGCCTTCAGGTAAATGCTCTTGGTCTTGTGCCAAAAGGACACCTCAGCTGTGTCCTTCCACAGATCAAGTCATAAAAGTTGAATGCTTGCTTCTTGTTACAAATTGTTGTTGCAACAGACATAACTACCATGCAGTGATCTGACAGCTTGGTTGCTAAGGTCAACACTGAACAAGTGTTACAGTTAAAGAGAAATCATAGACAGGAGAAAGAGAAGAGAGCAAAAGAGAACGGGAGTGGAAGAAGGAAATGACAACTCAGGTCATTAGGAAAAAGTAAAATGACGGGAGATCACACACCAGGCTACGAAAAAAACCATGAGAGAGGAAAGAGAAGGGCAAGTGAGAGATGGGCAAGCACAGATAAGTAAAATGAGAAAGACCAGAGATGGGATAGTGATAGGCAGAGAAAGATGACGAACAGAGAAAAGGGCCGGTATTGATTACTCTGATGCTGCTGTCACTGCAATTTTTATTGCTAAAATGACAAATTATTTATAATCATTTTATCATACTATCACTATACTGGGGATTAGGCACTGGTAGAATTAATGAAAGGATTCTCCTTTGACTTTTAAAAAAAATATACTACAACGCCTGTGTTCCTGATTACATGGCAGACATTCTGCGGAAGACGTTTTCAAGCCCTTTGTTAGGCATTTACAAAAGTAATTGTAGGAAAGGGCTCATGGACGTTGATTCACCAATTTACCAGTGGTAGCAGAAGTGGCATCACACACCCTTTCACTTTAATGACATCACAAGAAGGACATCATGTAATATTTGACCTGAATTTTCCCAAGAATTGATGTCCCATGACCTTAAGCCTGATGACATCACAATAGTTGAACTCACTGAACTTTCATAAGAACAGCATGGTTAATATACCACCATGAGACAGACGTCTATTTTAGATGCCACATACGTTAGGGGCTAACACTATATGCCAAGGGGAACATTACTTGCTTTCATTTGTATTACATGAAAAATGATGTGGTAACCTGAAGAAGATATAGGCCCTCATTCTGACCTTGGCGGGCGGCGGAGGCCGCCCGCCAAAGTCCCGCCGCCAGGTTACCGTTCCGCGGTCGAAAGACCGCAGCAGTAATTCTGACTTTCCCGCTGGGCTGGCGGGCGGTCGCCTTCAGGCCGCCCGCCAGCCCAGCGGGAAAGAGGCTTCCACGATGAAGCCGGCTCGGAATCGAGCCGGCGGAGTGGAAGCTGTGCGACGGGTGCAGTTGCACCCGTCGCGTATTTCACTGTCTGCCCGGCAGACAGTGAAATACATTTAGGGGCCCTCTTACGGGGGCCCCTGCAATGCCCATGCCAGTGGCATGGGCACTGCAGGGGCCCCCAGGGGCCCCGCGACCCCCCCTACCGCCATCCGGTTCCCGGCGGTCGGACCGCCGGGATCTGGATGGCGGTAGGGGGGGTCGGAATCCCCTCGGCGGCGCAGCAAGCTGCGCCGCCTTGGAGGATTCAATGGGGCGGCGGTACACTGGCGGGAGACCGCCAGTGTTGCCGGTCCGACCGCGGCTTTACCGCCACGGTCGGAATCCCCATTTGAGCACCGCCGGCCTGTCGGCGGTGCTCCCGCGGTCCTCCGCCCTGGCGGTCTTTGACCGCCAGGGTCAGAATGACCGCCATAGTGCCACAAAAATGCCCAACAGCACCAGGAACTTAAATTAATAATACCACAAACTACCATGGTTTAGTAGTTCTGCTAGTCCATACTGCAACAAGCTTATAATTTGTTAGGAGAGGGGAAAAAGAGATTAAAAAATAAAAGCAGTTATGTCCACATATATTAATTGATATAGACAATATACTGAATATGAGCTATGTCACTGTCTTAAAATGTTTCTTATTATTACTACATTTTGATTTACAATTATTTGCAAGGCTCTATCATTCATGCGGAACACAGATTTTAAGGTTTTATTCAAACACGTAATTTGTCATGTAGTCACAACAAGGAAATTTTACATCAAGGAAATGTTTGTTTTTCACTTATTTTTAAATTTAGTCAGATGAGTTAGACTTGAACTGGTGAATGTATTTATTTGATACAACCTACAGTATAAATTCCCATCTTAATGGAAGATGCAGAAAGTAAACAGCACTCTAAATAGTGCTCATCGGCCACCCAACAAAGGCCCCCCGCAGCCCTGCGGTGCGAGGGGGCCCCGAGCTCCAGAGGGCCCCCTCATCATAGTACTCTGGCCTGGGACTTCCCGTGTGAGTTTAGAGAGGGGACCCCTCCCTGTACTTGCCGTGGTGCCCCCTCAAGTTTAGTTACTCCACTGCAGCCACTGGTTAACTTCTGTTTTTGCAGTTCTGGCTGGTGATTTTTGAAAATGGTGGGGCATGATACTTGCACTGAATAGTAGCGAGCAAGAAAATAAAACGAGTCTAACCTCTTCTATAGTAGGTTTGAAGCGGTGGGCGGAGGTTCTCCCTCGAGAAAACTTTGAAAAAACGTGCCAAATACTGCATTTTATTACACAATTCCCTCATAAATGTGCTAAAATGCACAATGTCAACATAAATTTGCTCTGAAAGGACACGCATTAAATGTTCAGGTCCTTCAATGGTATGCCAAGCCAATAAAGCCTGACATTCCCCAAGAGTTGACACATTTTTTTTCAAACTGTGCTATGGGGCATATGTGAAAAACGACCTACGTTGTGGTGCTAGGTCCAGCATTTTGTCATGGGTGTTCACGTTTGGCCAAAAATTACATACGATATGTCAAACAAACTGGTGTGGCCCAATTGAGTAAAGCTGTAATCGCCAAAATGGCATCAGTTAGCTAGAATAATGTATAACTTCCTGAACTGCCATTGATATATTGAGCACCTCTTGACAATTACTTCCACTCTACAAAAAAAGTGTTTTTTATAGCATCAACTTCTTGGCGATTCGAGGCTTTGAAAGTTATCTGTCCTCTATGTAGATGTGAAAATGCAGTCACAATGGCAATTGCAGTCCAGTTCATCAAACATGAACCAGATGAAACAGATGACTACACAGTCACCGATACTGCCTTTGTAAAATAAACATGTAAAATGTTAACGTGTCATAAACAAACTTTATGTGTTTCGATTACTAGTGCTATGGTAGTTAATGAGCCCTGCCAAACACGTGTCCATAGTGATTGGAATTTACCACAAGTGACAATTACAGAGTGGGATAAAGTCTGATGTCCCCAAGAAATTTCGGAGGGCAAATATTCTTAAAATTAACGGGTGGTTTGTGGGGGAGGAGGTCTTATAATTTGGCAACATGTTTTTTTGTTACAGAAAGTTCGAAATTAGCATGCTATGCCCCATTTTGTGCATTCAGTTTGTAATAGGCAATATTTATAGCACACTTTAAATTCCAAACCCTTGGGTATCGTTTTAAAAAAAAAATATCACACCCCTCACCTACGCGCTCCTAATAAAGCATTTAAAAATAATCTAGCTGGTTACTGCCGGTTAAATTAAATGGAAAAAAAAACAGTTACTTCACACTGTGATTTATTTTGCTTAAAAGAATCTCGAATTTGTGCTCTGTTTCACACCATTCTTCAAACAATAAATCTCATCTCATGTTCCAGGTGTTATAAATACACGGCAGTATAAATTTGCAGCAATTTTTTTAATCCAGTTCCGAAGTTTTTTCAAAACATACACGCCCTTTCTAAGAAAACGGCAATTTAAAATATAACTGGAATCCCTCTTCATCACACCTGCTGTGAAAAATAAAAGTATAATTAGAATGTTTTGTTAGTACTTCAGCAAACAAAATTTTAGCCCAACCATGAACTTGGTAACAAGTTTTGTTTATGTTATCATTATTATTATTTACCATAGATCCTCCAGTATCATTTAGTTAACATGGCCCCTAATTTGGGCCATGGCAACCTTTCCAGTTGTCCTCGTCCCATTCATTACAAGTGAGGTAATGACCACCTCCCAAGACAGAAACATATATATGGTTCCATTCCCAGCATTCGTCTGAAATATGAAACCATCATACACAAGATGAAGGCCGGGAATAAGGGAGGGAGGGAGGGCCACAATGAATGGGTCAAAGACAACTCGGACTAGGAGTTATAAAGATTACTCATAAGTAATTGGATATTACCCCCATGTCCCATTGTCCTCATCCCCTTCATTACTGGTGAGGAACATCAACACATGTTCACAGGCTTCATATAGAACAAACCAGATCGTAAACTGTAATGCACCGCAACACCATAATGGAATTTATTCTATATCTGAAGCATTTAATGCAACACAGAATTTAGCACACCAACACCAAATTGTGTATAATTATTCAAAAGATCCTGAAGTCTGCGGTGCTGACCAAAAGCATTGGGAGCCACCCAAGTGGCCATCCTACAAATCTCCAATATTGATACACCCCCAAGCTTGGCCCAAGATGCTCATACCCCTGTAAAAGTACAACCCTTCACCCAAGCAAGACGAGGAGTTCCAGGCAAGAACTATGTTAAGGAAATAGCTTGCTTAATCCATTGGGTGATGTCCGTCAGGGATGCTTTCTCCCCCTTATGTCAAATTCCAAAAGTAACAAAGAGGGAATCTGTTTTCCTGAAACATGAGGATCTTTTGAAACCCCTCTTAACATTTAAAAGATCCTACTGACAGTCAAGAGAAGAACCCAAAAATTCCTTAAGAGCAGAAAAACAATCTCCTTACTCGGAATAAAGAGACTATCTTTGGCACAAAAGAAGAGTCCAAAGTAAGAATAGCACCATCCTTAAAAAAGGAAAGAAAAGGCTCTCTTGCCATGGGAGCATTTAATTCACTAATTCCAAAGTTCAAAATTAAGAATTTAAAATCCACTTTAAATAAGGGTCCAAAGGGAGGAGAAGTGTCTGCACTGTCGTAATATGCACTGTAAACAATGTGCATTCCAAGGAGCCGAGGCCAATATCCTAGTACTGTTGCCACCGGTCAGCCAGGTAGGAACACATATTACAATGTTCCTGCTGTTCAGTCTGGCAGGAACATTGTAATACGCTCAGGGAGATGTCACCGCCAAGGTGGTGGCATACTCCCAGTGAGTTTGGCGGTCCTGCAGTGGGCCCCACGGCAGATAAGCTTAATGTATGGGTAGCGGCCAGAATTGAACAATTTGCTTCACTCAAATACAAGATGGACACCAGAACTAACGCATTTGTGCCCTGGTTCTCAGATGAGTTAAAAGATATCAGGCGGCAATGCTGGAGGCAAAAATGGAGGTGGAGGGTTCCCCTTACTCTAGAGGAGAAACGCAAACACAAAGAGCTAATTGCTACATACAAACACGCCATTCTGAGTGCTAAATCATCTTTTTATGGTAGTAAAATATGATCACCAGCAACACTCCCAAAAAACTCTTCAAGGTAGTGAAAGATCTTTCTACTCCCCACATCCAGCAATCATTTGAGAACTGACAAAGCGTCTGCAATAATGTTGCAACCTACTTGAGAGAGAAGATTTTGAAGATATTTTGGGATTTTAAAATGAATGAGGAAAGGCTTCCCATCACATAGGATGTGGGGATGCTCATTATTCAGGATTCCATCATAACTATGTCCACCTTTCGCACCATGTCATGCATGCAAGTAAAAAATCTGCTTATGCACCTGACATCAGGCTCTACAGTGAACCCCTGTGCCACCAAAGATTCACAACTTGTTCCACATTTGATCACTACTTTTTTGATAAAGGTCTACAAACAGATAATCTTTGTGGGAGCATTACTTCATCTCTGGAAGGAGGCAGTAGTTATTCCCCTTAAAAAGAGGTCTAATGATCTGTACTCCTACTTTACCAACACTGAGCATGAAGTGAGAATACTGTATTGGAATGGGGCTTCACCTTGCATCATCTACTCCAAATTGACACGGTCCTGGTATGATGGAGGCATTGCTCTCCCTGACATCCATAAATATTATTGGTCCGCACAATTGATGACGATCCATTACTGGATGCACATTCCACCAACTGAACCCGCTTACCGAATGGATAGGAGGGTTATGCACCCTAGGGGACGTCAGCGAGCCCTATATGGAAGGGCTCGCTTCACAGACTTTTAGGGCTGCACTGCTGTGTCACTTAAAATTTGTCACACTGCACTTAGGGCATTGGGATGTGCAGATAAAATTACACAGGCCACTCCACTCTGGGACACTGCCAGTTTGGGTACTCTGGGTGAGCAGCAAGGTTCTGACAAGAAGGACTTAATAGTCTTGTCGAAAGTGGGAGACCTCTGGGCCCATGGGGCAGTCATCTCTTTCCAAGACTCAAAAGCAAAATATAAACTGGTGACTTCTTAATATTACTGCTATCTACAAATCTGACATGCCCTATTCACTGCACTCCCAAGGGGTGCTCCAGGAGGCCTCCCCCCGAAGATAGATTCCTGGACAACTACATGTCCCGCAGGGCGACATCACTCACCTACCAAAAAATGATCAACAATTCCTCTGACACTCTGATTCACCTACGGGAGCAGTGGGAACGGGACCTGATGATATTGGAGGATGACGAGTGGCAGGAAGCACAGTCATCCCCTAGAGAAGTGTCTATACTCCTCCAGATTTAGGCTAGTGCAGCTTAAAATCCTACATGGGGCCTATGTTTTATGCATTATGTTGGTTAAAATGAACAGAGAAGTTCACAATCAGTGTCATAGGTGCTGTGGCTAGCCAGGTACCTTTATTCATATTTTTTGGAGCTGCCCAGTGTTGCAGAAATATTGGATGGCTGTGATTAATTGTATTAGTATGATGTGTCGACAGAATATGGAAC
Organism: Pleurodeles waltl; assembly: GCF_031143425.1. Lineage (NCBI taxonomy): Eukaryota > Metazoa > Chordata > Amphibia > Caudata > Salamandridae > Pleurodeles > Pleurodeles waltl. The sequence goes on along the minus strand of NC_090437.1, from coordinate 312,859,715 downwards.
TGGATGCAACTTGGTGCCTCCTAAAAGTGTGGGGCGAATCAGACCTGAACCACATGGGCCGCATCCGGATCACGAAGCGCAATATTGTTTGGCTTTAGGGGGCTGAGACACTACCACCACTAAAAGACTGGAAAAGTGATATAGATTGGTGCATGTTGGCGGAAAAGGTGGTCTATGAAGGAAGGGGGTGCCCATGCAAATGGATGAAAGTGTGGGGAAATTGGAATAAATACACAGGAAATCTGGGTAAAGCGATGACTGAACAGGGCTTGGACGCCATGGTGGGAAATTGAAGTGTTTTTTGGGAGGGAATGCGTGGGGGTCCGGACCAGAGGATGCTTAAAGATCCATTGAGTGATAGACTCTTCATCTCACTAGTCACGACCAACACGTTGTAGTGTATGATGCAGTACTTTGTTTTTATATGTTGTATGAAATTGAAACCAATAAAAATATTTGATAAAAAAAAGAAGCCTAATGGGGATCCATGTGACCTGCCTGCACCTGTTAAAATCTTTGAAAAATATATTGACCAGCTATTGGCTAAATTTATCACCACTCAGGACCTTCTAGACCTTTCACAGAATGGCTTCTCGAGTGTTCATAGAACCAAATCAGCCCTGGTTGCAGCAGCAGATTACATCCGTTGCCAGGTGGACCAGGGTGGCACTATCAGCTTGGTTATGCTGGATCTGTCAGTGCCATTTGATATGGTATCCCATCCCGCTTGCTGAAAAGATTGAGCCAGGCAGGGTTGAGGGATACTGCTCTGGATCTATTGGGTTCCTTTCTTACCAATTGAAGCCAGAGCGTCAGCTGCTGCAACTTCAGGGCAGAACCATTTCAGCTCACTTGTGGGGTACTGGAGGGATCTTCCCTCAGTCCCAACATGTTTAATTTCTAACATTGGGGATCCCTTAATACATTTAAATTTAATAAGCTGTAATCCCTGATTAGAAAGGGGTAGACCTGTAATGTTTAGTACTATGGAATTGTAATGACAAATCGTCTTTAATGGTAGTCTGATTTATTATTACCATTTTGTAAAAGCCACTTTTAGAAAGTTGGTATTTTCCTGCTGTTAAGCCCTGTGTACCTGCAGCCTGTCTCCAATACACATCTGGGGTGGGGGAGGGACAGCTGGACATGTGCATTACCTCTAGACAGCAACACACAAAAGGAGCTTAAATGTGTCTGATGGTCCATCAACATCCTGGTGGACTATCCTCGTGGGATGAGAGCGAGGAGTTGGACACAGCCTCACTCTTACACCTGAATAGGCTGTCTTCTGTCCACACACAAAGGGCTTAATGATGCTGTCTTATCACCCCAGTCAGCTTGGAGACAGGGCAAGGGAGGATGGGAATTCCTTGCATTTCGCAGCCACTGTCTAGAAGCTTCTCTCCCCTTCCAGAACAAGAGCACTAAAGAATAAATGCAGGACCTCAGACACCACCTCTTCAGTACACATCTGGACCTGTGGATACTCTGCCAGGAACAAGGACTGCTGTGCTGCCACAAGGATTACTACTCTGCTGGACCACTACTCTGGAAGAACTACTTTCTTGCTGTGCTGCCGTCCTTGCCTGAGTGAGAAGGGCTGGACCCACAACACTTGAACACAGAACCAGAGTGAATCCAAGGGCTTTCTGGCTTGCCTTCTGTTCTTCTGAAGTCTCAGGGACACAAAAGACTTTCAACTCACCAGCTACAGTACATGGACTCTGCTAACTGTGAGTCTTGCCCTGCCAAGTAGTGCCAATCCAGTCCTGGGTCCTTGAAAGTGTGTATAAAGTGCTGCTGCAGTAAGAATGGATACATCACCGCTGTTGCAAGAGACAAAACTGGTGCATCACCCCCGATGGGTGAATCGGAATTGGCGCATTGTCTCTACTGTGAGGGTCAACTCTGATGCATTGCCGCCACTGTAAGGACAGAACCACCACTGCATCGCCTTCAGAAGTACTGCATCGCAGAGTCACAGCATTGTCGTGGGCTGCATGGGGAAAATCAATGCATCTCCCCCGATGAATGGGTCGGCTCTGGCGCATCATCCTCGGAACCATCACGCCCTGGTATCACCGCATCACCGCTGCTGCGTTGGGAAAATCAACTCATCTACTCAACTGCATGGGGAAAATCGATGCAGCTCCTCTGCTGCGGGATCAACACTGGCGCATCCCCTCCCCTATTTCTTGCATCTTCATCAGCGCAACAAGGATCACAGTACTTTTGTTTAGAGGGCCTCACTGGTTCTCTGCAGCCTTCCCCCGCTCCATCATGGTCGGCCTGAACTCTTCACTTTGTCTCGGTTCAATACAACCAGATATCCCAAGTAAATTCTTAATGCTTCTAAGTGCTATTCTACTGATTATTCCTTAAAAATGCAGACCTCAAGATCTACTTATTGGATTGTGTTTTCTTTTTGCATGGTGTTTTCATCGTTATACTGTTTCAAGTGTTGCACATTGCCTCTTAAGTTAAGCCGGAGTGCTCTGTTCCAAGCTACCCAGGGGTGAGCACAGGTTAACTTAGGGTGTGTTTGTGACTTACCCTGACTAGGAATGTGGTTCATGCTTGGACAGCGTGCACACGTCTGCCAACCAGAAACCCAACTTCTAACAACCACAAAGAAAGGAACCTTCAAATGGCTTTTGTAATGCAGAGACCCTCAGAGGAAAATCAGTGTACCAAATTGTAAGACCACATTACGCCTGGCTGTTATACAGGCACCCCCAACCAAAGCAGATGCTCTGATGACATCAAAAGCAATGTCTGTCATGAACTCTGCAAAACAATCCAGAGAACCTTCCATAGTCTTGTATAAGTATTTGAAATCAGAAATGAAAGACTGAGAAACATAAGTCGCATAAGCACTATCACACAATGTCAAATGGGTACCAGAATAAACTTTCTTCAAAGCAGAACCAATGTTTTATCTGAGTCATGCTTAATAAAAGAATCATCCATTGAAGATGTTCTGCCCACCAAACTTGTCACAAAAGAGCCTATAGGGATGTTATCCGACAATGTTTTTTGCATGTCAGTAAGCAGATAAAGCTTAGCCACAAAACATGGTAGAATAATTTTATCTGGGTCTTTCCACTCCGTCATCAGTACTTCCATAACATCTGGATGAACAGGAAAGTCAATCTGGGAAAAGTTGTGAAACTGATGAAGAACATGAGCAGAGGAAGACTGTGTAACCTCCTCCTGCAAAAAACCCATATTCAGCTTAACATGGTTCAAAATGTTCATCAACATGTCCTTAGTGATATATCTGCCCTTCTGCTTCTCTAACATATTTGCCTCATCCTTAGAATCAGAGGAAACATCAGAATAAATCCACAGAGGGTTTATCAGGCATTAGATTCTTAACTAACGTAATTTCCAATAAAGTTTCCTTTGTGAGTTTGTTAGCCTATCATCATCCCCTTGCCTGGAACTCCTTTTCTTCACAGGGTAGGGGTAGAAGAGTCTGAAGACAAGGAAGACACAGCATGCGTCCTTTTCTTAGTATGCTTCCTTATTCTGCTCACCATCAACGATTAAGCCTAAATAAAGCCAAGAAGGTAGCAGGAACCGTTAGATCAGTTTCAGCTATCCAGACTTACCTTAGTTGCCATGCAGCACTTTATCTCCCATTCCATTCCTATGCAGAGAGTAAACATGATGCAATGCGCATGTACGAAGTGGATCTGCTTGAATCTGTCTGATCTGTGTGAATCATAGCCCTTCCACGCATGCATGACCTCCACTACTCCGCAAATATGTGTGTAATCCAGAAGAAAAAGAAAAAGCCCACACCACATTTAATTCCAGAACAAACAAGAGTGGGGGAACTGAGCAAAATAGAATCATTATATACAAACCAAGCAGGTATTGTGAATATGGTGAAATCCTTGATGGAGCCTGACAGCTCAGCCCAGCAGGAACCAACATCCGTATCCGCCTCAGTGTGACTAAAAAAGAAAGAGGAGGAATGCTGGGTTAGTACTACCTATTTAGGCTCCAGCCTGAGGGACAAGGGCAGTAATATACAGCATTAATATCTGTTTTTTTCTGTCTTGAGAGGTGGACATCACCTCACCAGTGATGTGGGGGCAAGTGAGAGGGTAATGACTCTTTTAATTGCATGTCCTTGTTCAATTGCCCTAAAGCCATGGAAGTAGCACACCTGTTTTTTGGGGGGAGAATGTAATCAATTTTTGGCAGTATTCATAATGCTTGCTTAATCGTACACTTTGATGTTGAGGAAATACATTTCTGAAGTGGAAGCAGTTAAGTGGAGACTAAAAAACAATGAGTTGAGTACCACCATTTTGCCGCACTCCAAAAAGCCAACCTCAAATTTGCTATGGTGCACCTTGGCGTTAATAGCCCTTCCTCTATTTGTAGACTCTCACTGCATTGTAAACAGTGTAGAGGTGTATTTCAATGCTGAAAAGCTTCTTTACAATTGCAGACAACCAGCTAATTAATTAACATAACAAGCCAAGCCTCTACATGCATGGCAGTAAATTTGCCCGCTGGTGATATTGTTGAGTTCCTTTTGGATGTCCTCTGCCGTTTGGGTGAATAAAGCACTGTTCTCTTCATCTTTTGTGTCAGTGATTGAAGATAGGTATTGGACTCTGCTTAGACTTGTGTTCCTTTTTGCTTCTATGAGACTAGAAGTGATAGCATCAGTCTAAGTATATAGCCCTATCTTCCATTAATCAGCCTAATACTTCCAGGATCCAACAACGGACAACTGGCATTTTCTCTTGCCTTGTATGTTTTGCTTCATTCAGGTTCTTCTATCAAGGCCAGGGTCACTGGAATGCTCGATTTGCTTATCTTATTCATACTCAAACCCATCCCATTGTGGCTATCCTGGGTTTCAACAAGTCTACATATTCATTGAGATCACATGTCCCTTCAGGTTGAGACGCTGATGTCTGTATGTACAAGAATGGACATAATCAGCTTTAGAGATGGTGATAGACTTTTGGAGCACATCTGTTCAGATCCAGTTTATTTTGGCATTGATCCAAGAGGAGAAAAATCTGTATTTACCAATTCAGCTATATTGTTATTCTCTCTCTCCTCATTTCATTTGCATGCTTGCAAACATACATATAATCCTGTCTCATATATACCTTATAATGACTTTGATTTTGGATCACAAGCCCACTAAAGGTTATTTTTCACCAATACTATATGACAGATGTACTGTTTGTGACTAAGTAATGAAAGATATTATCTGCTGGCATGGTTTGCGCTATCAAGCCTCCATTATGAATCCTTCAAGACCTCCCTAAACCTCTACAATCAGCTTCAAAGGGAAAAGAAGGGAGAGACTTAAGCGTCCTGCATCAAGTCCAGTCCCAACAACACCAAGGAACTCTTCAACATTGTCAGGGAGTTCTCCAACCCTGCAGTTGCTGAGAATAGCATCACTCCCTCACAGGAGCTCTGTAACAACCTTGCCATCTACTTCCAAACAAGATCTCCACCATCTACAAGAACTCTGAACCCCAACCTCAGGCCTCCTACTTTCTCAACATACACAGCCCCAACACTAATGGCGCAGAACTGCGACTAACCTCCTGAAACACCATCACCATCCAGGAAACAGCCACTCTCATGAACTCCATCCATACAGGAGCACTAAAGGACCCCTCACCACACCACAGCTTCAATCTCAGAAAAGATAAAAATCAGTGAAGAACTCACCTCCCTGCTCAACACCTCTGTAACCAAGGCCACATTCCGAGAAGGCTAGAAGCATGCCAAGACCAAACCCTGACTGAAAAAACCATCAGCCAACCCCAACCAACTTAAGAACTACCGACTGATCTCTTTGCTCCACTTCCCGGCCAAAGTATTAGAATAAGCCATAAACAAACAACTTTTTATCCACCTTGAGAAGCACTACCTTCTTGACTCCTCCCCATCTGGATTCAGCAGCAACCACAGCACCAAGATTGCTGGCATTGCATCTACAGACAACATCCAAGCTCTCCTCGATCAAGGAGTGATGGCGGCCCTGGTCCTCCTCGACCTCTCAGTGGCGTTCAAAACAGTATCCCATCACACACTGATCACCAGACTACACAACTTCGTTATCCAAGGGAATGCCCTCAGATGGATAGCCTCTTTCCTCACCGGAAGAACCCAGAAATTCCACCTACCTGTATTCACCTCTGAACCCAAGAAGGTCATCTGCGGGATCCCTCAGGTCTCATCCCTCAGCCCCACCCTCTTCAATACCTACATGACACTCTTGGCCAACATCATCAGAGCCTATGGACTCAATATCATCTCATACGCAGACAACACTCAACTTATCCTCTCCAGGGGCGCCACCACCACCATAGCCAGATTCCATAGTTGCATGATGAGCGTCACCAACTGGATGAAAGCAAATTGCCTGAAACCCAACACCGACAAAACAGTTCTGATCTTCGGCAAGAACTCCACCTCCTGGAATGATTCCTGGTGGCTCACAGAACTAGGATCAGCACCCTCCTCATCCAGTCACACCAAGAACCTCTGCATCATTCTCAACAGCAAACTGACTATGACATCCCAGGTCAACGCAGTGTGAGAGTGCTTCCTCACTCACGCATGCAATGAACCAGCATCAGATGCAACTTCACACAAGCCATCATCACAAGCAGGCTCGACTATGGCAAGTCCTTTACTATGGGATCTGCACACACCTCCTCAAGCACTACAGGTCACCCAGAATGCCACAGCTAGACTCATGCTCGACCTACCCTGCTGAACCCACATCTATCCCCACCTCATGGAACTTCACTGACTCCCAGTAAAGAAGAGATGCCAATTCAAACTACTGACCCACATTTACAAAGCCCTCACAACCTGAGACATCCCTACATCAACCAATGCCTGAATTTCCACCACCCGGCCAGACTACTCAGATCCGCCTCGCTCTCAATCGCCCACACTCTTTGCATCTAAGTAATCACCAGCGGAGGACGATCCTTTTTCTACCTTGCAGCCAAACCTTGGAACGATCTCCTGCTGCACACATCCTCATATCTACCAGAATTCCAAAAAGCACTCAAGACCTATCTCTTTGACCCAGCCTATCAATAACTGCAATGGCCCGGATAGACTTGCGGATGGTTAGCAGTGCTAGAAAAATCAACTGATTGATTTAAATAGTTTTGCAGTGACAATGACTAAAAACATATTCTTCACTAAACTTAATGCTATAGCTGAGTTTTCATTACAATAAGGTAGACTAACATTAACTCAACCATCTTTCTTTACTTGTTCTGTCTCTTCATGCCATTGGACAACTATGTGTGAACAGCGCCTACGTAAAATCAGCTGCTTCCCTCAGGCCCACCTCCCAATTATTAGAGCATCACAGTGGAAAACATGGACCTAACTACAATAGCCACCACCCACTCACATGGAACAATCCTACTTTCCATAAACACACACAATGGAATACACATATAAGTATAGAGACACACATTTTGCTACTCCTTGAAATACACCCATGCACTCAAACATACACAGACAGAAACACAGATCCTCAAATCACATACATACATGCATGTGCCTGCATACTCATAAACACAAGCACACACACACACCAACACCCACACACACCCACACTCATAAATGCACACACTAACCTAAAAGTATACACAGCACAAATCCAACCAGACATAAACCTTCACACACATGTAAAAACAAACACATCTGCCCCTTCACCTACAAATATAAAAACACACATCTATTCACACACCTGCAGTATGTCACAGCACTGACTCTTCAAGAATGTGATGCCAATGTGTCAACAATGTTTTGTTCATATTAGCTCATCCTGCTTAAACTGGGTGGTGCCCAGATATCTCCATTCAGACCTCATATCTAAGTTGGAATCACATTTCACAGAGGTTAATAAAAGTTATTGGTGAATCCGTTTTTCCAACCATATCACATCATCGCCCACAGTTAATTGTGGGGCAGATTCACAAAAGCTTTTATGAATACAAGAAGGAGCCCGTCAACTGACTGTCAGACCAGCCTTTCAAACACCATGAGATTATACCGTAGACCAGCCTGACGCTGATTACCTAGCAATTGTTGATTCCTTCTAGGAAGTAACTCACACTGGCGATGGGGATATCACATTTCTTTACCTTTTAACACCTGATCCATCACTGGGCACTATTTCTAAATCTGGGGTCCAATGAATTTTTCTTCTCTGTTCTGATGGGTGAGGATATAATGCATCAAATTATTCAAATTAATTACAGTGTAACTCTATGGTCACACATTCAATTCCAGAGACCAACTTATAGTTCAAAGGGCTTCATTTCAGACCCAAAGTCAAACTTACATATATGAGCCTCAAAATCACACTATGAATGTACAGAATAACCAAAGGAGAATCAAAATGTCGCACAATATGAAATTTAACTAACATGTAAAAGACCACTAATTCAATAGTGATAATGTAGAAAATAAGAAAAAACAATTGATGCATTGAGTTTGAATCCAGGTTTTCCTATCTAACCATTTGATCTAAAATCCTAACTAGGCTAATAATCTATTTCTTCAGCTAAGTAGTCAGTATGACAGACCTTCAGTAGAAGTTTCAATCAAGAGGGGTATGGCGGCATGCAGCCACATAGAAATTTAAGTTTTAAGGATGTATCTAAGTAAGGTCTGGTCTCAGCTAAATGCAAAAGGAATCTGAAGCTGACCGCTAAATAAACCACACTTGAATCTTGATTCTTCATGGGTGATCTCATAAGCAAATACATTTCCCAGTTGAAAAAGAAATCACAAATCATAAGTTGTTAATTGACATTTGAGCCTTCTGAAGTTTCAGTGTCGACCTTGGTAAACGCTCGCTCATGCTTTGGAATTCCACAAGAGTTACAGCTTCCAACCCAGGATACTCCTTTCAAAGCGTTCTTCTGGGCTTTTTTTATCTTCCCAAACAATGAGCTTCCTATTAACTAGGTCTCAGATCCTGACACCTGCAGCTTTGGGAAAACATTCAAAAAGCAAGTTTCACATTGAAGATTAGAACACTGAAAAATATATGGGCCTTAACTCTGGCCAAACTAATAAAGCATGAATACACTTCAGGTGAAATATAATGTTTATAAAGAATAACAGCAATTACTTCCTGCCATTCTGCAATGAGGGCCTAAATGTTTTATCAGGAAAAGAAACTGAGTATTCCTTTTATGTTTTGCTACTTTATAAAGGCGGAGAGCGTTTTCAACAGTGGAAGCATGAAGGTGCAGTAATTGTAACATTTCTTAAATATATAACTGAACAATACATATTCTTGTTGGGTTTCAAAGTTATTTTATCTAACTTGGAAGGGGTTTATGAGGAGACCTGCACAATTATTTGAGTCTCTGCAGACTTCTTGTCATTTATTGCTCCAAGAGGGTTACAGCAGTCTAAAACTTGGCCTTTCAGAGAAACAGTGATATGAAACATATGTAGTTCAACTGGGAGCTCGAAAATGTCAAACACATACTTCTGGGTGTTATTAAGACAATACATAAAAAAGAATAATAACATAATAAATCTTGTGCTTTCACGTAGCTTGCACAGCTAGTAAGAACAGATGAGAAAAGCATAATTTCAAAGGAAACACGAATACGTGTGAATAACTGCTCTTAGATTGAAACACAGAACACTTCTGCGCATTTTGGGCCTTTGAAAGAGTGGGTATACTTGTTACTTAAGAATGGAGCTAAGCTATTCTGCATTAGAACATACAATGTTTTGTTCAGTCTTTACTGGCCAATTAGCTTCGTGAGATAGGGTGTATTAACTGACAGTGATTAGCTGCTTTCCACAACTCTGAATCGTGTGATCTATTACACTAAAGTGACCAATCAAAACGCGAAACGTCCAATATTCTTTGTGTCTTTGTGTCACACCACACTGCTTACAAAACAACAGCTCTTAGCAATACCACATAGATTAGTTTTTTTTTTTTAACTAAAGCCTCCGAAGAATATTTTTTAAACTCTTCTGTTCCAGGATACCTTCTGAATGTTTTAGTCAAAACTCAAGACGAAATTATTACGTGATATTTGGTCATCGCCATCATTATATCCCTTCTCAGGTGGGGCACGGCACGCACAACGTGGGTAGCAGGTAATTACTGTACGATAATGTTGTCTGAAAGATTTTGGATCAAAAGGTGATAGTAAAATAGAAATTAGGGAAACAAAAAGATAATAACTGTGATTCTTGTATGATGAAACAATATTCGTTGTAAACAGAGCTTTTTCAAATATTATTATAGTCCTCGGAGAAGTCATACTTCAGCCTGCATCAGAAATCATTGTTTCCTTATAGGGAAATCTGGCAACTTCTCCTGGTGGACCCAGAGATTAATGCCTAGATTTGCTTTGTTAGCAATAAATAACTGCACAGATATGACAGCTATGTTAGCTGATTCTCTATACAATGCTAATCCTACCTGATGTAGGCGGGTGTATCAGTGAAAAACAACAATTGTTTGGTTATTGTTCAGAAAGGAAAGCACAAGTGTGGTTTGAGATTTTAGTATACAAAAAATCTGAGTATATGCAACAAAATCACAAGGCAAGAAAGATAATTTTGTGGTGGCACGAGGTATAATCCCTTCCCCCTGATATACCACTGCATAGATTTTCATTTTTGATTTGTGTTTTTGGATCACTAGAGAAGTAATTTAGCTTGGGTAGATATTGCTGATCCAGGCCAGATTTCTCTGGACAACATTCTTAAAAATGATGGATGTGTTCCAGTGATGATGTAATATTTCAGGAACCATGAAACCTATATACTTCAGTTTGGTGTCAAAACATAGGTTTTGGGGATCAAGTAGTTTTATAAAGACAGAAAATAACTCCTCAGAGCAACCCTTCCACCAGTTTCCAAAATTACAGCTATAATATAGGAAGAAGAGACATATCCAGAATTGAAACAAAAAATAATGGTTTTGAAACCTTTTATGTAAACACCAATGTTTATGATCTGAATATGAAAAAAATAATGTTTATCTCTCCTGTTTTTATTTTCATAATTCACTTTATTTATTTGTTCTGGCAATCACTCGTGGTACATTTGCAGAATGTTGAAGATTTGAGAAACGCATATTGACAGAGAAATCTTTTTGTAGCACAGGTTTTGCAAGTACATGTACATGTAAATTCTGTGGGTAGAGGCTTTAGAAGTTCCACAGGTTTTAGCACCCCATCAATATCTTCCTAACCAAGTTCACATGGATCTTTCTGTGCATATGCATGATCCAAAACATTTACGCAACTTTTGATCGAGTAGAACACTCTTTTATTGTGCCCACGCATAGACTATGATGTTGGTGAAAGGTTGCTTGGCGGTATTGATCTCTTGAACTCACTGTACCGAAGATCCTCAAATGTGTGACAGTCAGAACTCATTTTCCACGCACTGATCACTTATTTTTCTACGTCTTTAAAGTCACATTCTTCTGCTGTCTCAGCAAATTCTTTTAGAAACTTCACAGGTTCAGCACTTAAAGCTCCAAGCTTTGCTCCAATTTTGCTCATAGTGTCACCATCCATAAGAATATGTGCCTTGATAAGAACACTGGGCATCTCAGGGTCCCGCTTCTTGTCCAGAATATGAGGTAGGATTAAGTGTCTTTTCTCACCTGTTCCATAATGTATCGATAACTCTGACAATCCTTGACTGATGAACATTTCAACAAATCTAAGTAGCACAATAATAATATCTGTGTCATTTGACAGTACAATGACTCTATTGGAACCATTTCGAACAGCCCACTCAACATGTGGCACAACACAAAAGTCAGCTTCCTCCAATTTGCTGTTAAGTTCTTGAACAATATGACATGTACCTTTTGAATGTATATCTGCAGGCACCAACTCCTCATTGACAATCATTTCACTTGCAATAATTGAAAATTCAGTGTTCACTGAAGCATCAGCAATGTTTTGGCAAGTTAACATCTCCAAATTCATCCTGTTTGATATGTATGACCAGAATTCATCAAGTTGCACAGTTATAGGTGTAGAGTTTTTGATGCAGGCATGATCAACTGTTACACTTTTAGACATTCGTCTGATTCTCTCACATTCTTTTCAAAATAACTGTCAAAGACAACGTGCAGTTCTTGAAAAGTGCACACTGACTTTGATATCTGTAGAACAGTATGAATGACCTCTCTGAATTTTTGTCTGGATGAAATCTTGACCATTCACAGCTGTGACATATGGTCCACAACAACAGCAGTTTTCAATGGGGACACCATTTCAAATTGAAATTCTTCAGGTGAAAGTTTTTTACAACCTCTTGCATGAGTTTGTGCTTTACTGGTGTGGTTGCAGCATCGCCATCAAATAATGCATTTGTTGGAAGAAGACTATGCAACAGAATGTCCTTGATAAATTCATCCATTTCTTTTGCTACATCCATCTTTCTATGTGCTTGCGAAAGTTGTTTTCTTGTAACCTGTTTTATAGTGGTTGGTTGGACGAAACTCTTACTATGGCAATAAAAGCATAGACGTTTAGCTTTAGTGATTATCTCAAACAGCTTTTTCTCTTTCAATACAAATCTCTCCCGCTTCAGTTCTGCCTATAGTTTCAATCCATGTTCCAGGACATCTAGACGTGTCTTTATATCGTTATCCACATATTGTTTGGTCATGAAGTTGTGTAGTTGCACAAGCTCAGTCATTTCAAAGGGGGTGCCTTGCTGCTGCATGAAATAAAAAAGGCTGTCAACATGTTTATTAAAATGTTCCCCACTCTTTCCCACAAGATTGTGGTGAGGAACAGGCCCATTAATGTTGAATTTGTCACCTGGAAGAAAACATTGCAAATAGAAAGAACTTCATGGTAAACTAGCTGCCATTGGGCAACATATTCACTTTTACGTGTCTGACCAACAGTTCCCTTGGAGCTTTTCTGTGATCTCTGGATCGTCTATTCCAGTTTCATATCTGGAGCCACAGCATTGAACTCTCTGTATTTCACCACAAAATGTCTTTGGATTAATTTTCTGTCGAGGTATGTTTTTTCCACCTCTAGCTTCTTCACTCTTTTCAAATACCAGGACCCATATCTCAGGTAGTTTATGCAATTGAATTCAAGAAACATAGGGCCTGATTCTAACTTTGGAGGACGGTGTTAAACCGTCCCAAAAGTGGCGGATATACCACCTACCGTATTACGAGTTCCATAGGATATAATGGACTCGTAATACGGTAGGTGGTATATCCGCCACTTTTGGGACGGTTTAACACCGTCCTCCAAAGTTAGAATCAGGCCCATAGTAATTAGTGACTCCACAGTCTTCATGTGCAGCTCCCAATCACCATCCCAACCACCATGTACCATGTAGAGCTATCATGTGTAAAACATTTCCCCAGTTCTGATTTTTTTCTTCACATTCTTTGACAAATTCTACAAACTTGGTTTTCAGGTTTTCTGATTTTGAACTGAGTGTATTGAATATTGTCTGGCTTTGAAATATGTCTTTTAAATTAAGTATACCCTGTGCCTTGTTCACTTCTGAGATAAGATATGCAAAACCTAATCTGTCATTCTTGTTCCAGAGAGCATTTCAACACAATGTTTCGATAGCCTAAGATATGATAACTATACCTTGTAACGAACAAACATAATGAGTTCTGCTCAGTACTGACTGGGCAGTTTTGCTTCAAAACATTCCAGCCTCAATAAGTGCATCATCTATGCCACTTCCACTGAGATAATTTCCTGCACACCGCAACACAACTTTTGTAATGTGGAAAACGCCCATCATTGGATAAAGATCACCAAATTTTACTGGATTGCTCATAAAAATGTCAGCTACAATACGGAAAACACCTTCATCGCAGAAAATTGGCAGGATAGGCTGGTCTTCAAGCTGAGCAGCCACATTTTGGAATTTTTTTGGAGCTGTATATACTGTTGCATAGTTTGTGACTGGAGATAGTATTACTGGGAAAAAAGCCAACCCTCTTCAGTGGGACGGTATTCTGGGAGAGCAGAGCATGAATTCCAGCCCACAGATGAACTGGCTTTTTTTCATCCTTCAGTCCACACCAAATCAATTCAGTTAAACCAGCTTTGTGGACTGCAGCATCAGGTAGAAGAAGATCCATGTCCTCAGCCACTTTGAAACTTTCTGGTAGACTGGGACATGTTGATGGCTTGAGTGGGTTTTGCACACATTGGCAAGGCAGTTGGGTTATAGGTTTGCAGCTTCATTTGTTTATACATACAGCTGACATAACTTGTTTTCCAGCAGCTACTTAATCGGTACAGTCTTGAAAAAGCACCATGACAATATCATGTGTGGTGGATGTTCCAGACAAAGAAGATCTGTCTTCAAGATCAAAATTATCAAGAGCAGTAATTGTGAATCCTTTCCTGGTGAAGTAACTGGGAAGTGGTGTGCTGTCGGATTCACAAGATTTTACAGCATGAGCTGCTATTACGTTCCTGCTCTGTACTGTGTCATTAAAACTTGTTGCTACACCAATCATATTCATTTAAGTGATTAGCTGTCTACTTTTGCACTTGTCATAGATTGCATGGGCCGTCAACATGTGTAGTGCAGTTTTCTTTTTGCCGTGATGTAATTCATGAAACATGATTTGGAAAAGACAGTACATTTGCACAGCATAAGCCTGCCTGTTCATGGGATTGTCTTCCACTTCTTCGCTTAAATCCAATGTTGTTGGCTTCTGTTCTGAACTCAAAAACTTTAGTTTGTAACAGTTTTGCTTTGCTGGTAGTAAACAACGAAGGAAAAAATGTTAAGACAACATCAGGCGTTCTTGTTGACTCATAGGATTTTCAGAGCTCTGGGGCATCACAACATTTATTATTAAGTCCAAAATCAAAATCTTCCTCAATTTCTTCAAATGGTTTCTGTTGATTTTACTGCATCCTGTGATCTTATTTTGGCAGCAAAAACTTCAGGAGACAAATCAGCTTAGAACACCATAAGTGGCTCATTCTTTTTGTTGGCCTGACAAAAACAAATTCTATCATTGTACATTCTCACCAGAAAAATCTTAATTTCATTATTATGGATCAACACACTTTTATCAATGTTGACCATTATTTCTCTGATCTCACTGAGTGTGAACCCGTATCCAGCACTCAAGAATGACTTTAGAACTTAATTTGCTTTTTCAAAGAGTGCAAACAGAACTGAAGGATGGCAGTTACGCTGCTGCTGGGAGCTCATATTACAATCATATTTTCGAATATATGCCCTCATGCAGTTCAGGTGGCCATACAAATCCACTGTAAATACATTCACCTTGCTGTTTAGATTAGCTACTCGGCTGAAAATGTCATTTTGTAAGAAACTAGCTGCAGATAAAAACATGTTCACCCTTTGCGATTCACATACTCTGTACTTTGTTCTTTCGTCAATCCCTTTGGGCCTTTCTCTGGCTAAACCACAGATAAAACATTGAAGAGCCTCTGCTTTCTGATCAGTTGTTGGAGGTGGACAAGGGGTAGCCATCAACCATTAAGTGGATTGGCATTGGGCTTAGTTGTTGTTGCTTCCTCAGAAGACTCGGATTCTTGTTGTGATTCACTGGTTTCTGCTATTTTTGACAATTATTTTCACATTTTTTTCCCACTGTATGTGACTAATAGCACTTTTTGTTACAATGATAACATATTTGATCTTCTTCACTCCTCAGTTTCAATATTTTGTGAACTTTGTCTTGTCATATTTATGCAGCATCTAGAACACTCTTCTGTCCAGCCGCATTTGATGTTAGCTTTTCTTCCAGATTAGTTTGGCATATGACACATTTTTCTTTGTTGAATAAGTCCTTAGATTTTGAGGTTAGCAACATTCTGTCAGGAGGTAAAGATCCTCTGCTACCACATTCTTTACTCATGTTTACGAATTTGAATCAACGGAAAACCTGAAACAAAAAGAATATTAAAATAAATTACCAATATGATGGCTAAAACACATCATTATAGAGCGGCCATTTTGAAAAATGGCAGAAGGGTTGGTTTTAGGAGTTATTTTCTCTCTCTATTAGACTACTTGACCCCCAAAACCTCTGTTTCATGGTTACTGAAATATTACATCATCAGTGCAACACATTCACCATTTTTAAAAATGTCGTCCTGAGAAAATCGGCCGTTATCTGCAACTGGAGTACCACGCAGCTATATGTATAAATTGAAGATGACAGAGACAGTCTGGAGTCCCGGGGGGCTCCACAGGTGATAGGGGTCTTCTGTGACCTGAATGTATCCATGTGAATAAACTTCTGTCAGTTGGGAAGGTAGGACAAGAACCAGTGAAGGACATTGCCAGTGAATCCCATTGAAGGCTCCATGGTGTGTACGCGAGTACATAGATTCCCATGTTTAAATGTGTTTTGGAGTAGGAATATTCATAGCAGCTGCAGTGATCCTTTGGAATTTCCTATGTTTGAGAATATGAAAGGCACAAAGGCCCTCATTCTGACCTTGGCGGGCGGCGGAAGCCGCCCGCCAAAGTCCCGCCGTCAGGTTACCGTTCCGCGGTCGAAAGACCGCGGCGGTAATTCTGACTTTCCCGCTGGGCTGGCGGGCGGTCGCCTTCAGGCCGCCCGCCAGCCCAGCGGGAAAGAGGCTTCCACGATGAAGCCGGCTCGGAATCGAGCCGGCGGAGTGGAAGCTGTGCGACGGGTGCAGTTGCACCCGTCGCGTATTTCACTGTCTGCGCAGCAGACAGTGAAATACATTTAGGGGCCCTCTTACGGGGGCCCCTGCAATGCCCATGCCAGTGGCATGGGCACTGCAGGGGCCCCCAGGGGCCCCGCGACCCCCCCTACCGCCATCCGGATCCCGGCGGTCGGACCGCCGGGATCTGGATGGCGGTAGGGGGGGTCGGAATCCCCTCGGCGGCGCAGCAAGCTGCGCCGCCTTGGAGGATTCAATGGGGCGGCGGTACACTGGCGGGAGCCCGCCAGTGTTGCCGGTCCGACCGCGGCTTTACCGCCGCGGTCGGAATCCCCATTGGAGCACCGCCGGCCTGTCGGCGGTGCTCCCGCGGTCCTCCGCCCTGGCGGTCTTTGACCGCCAGGGTCAGAATGACCGCCAAAGTCTCTTATACTTTAGGAAACTGTTTAAAATGTGGCTATTTATCTACTAATTCAGTCCTGCTGTTCTCTGCACTATAGAGGCAGGGAAGTCAGAACCTTTCCAGGAAGAGCCGAGCCAGAGCCAAGCTAAGGGTCCGACTTGGCTTTAGGAGCCCAGGGAAGTTTTAAGGCATGGGAAAAATGGGCAATTGCCCAGAACCCTCACATTTCAAGGGGGCCCCTGGGAAAGTAAACTTTATACCTTTTTCATATAGCTTATCTCTGACTATTTCCATATTTTAGCCTCTGTCCTCCCTGCCTCCCTCTACCTCTGAGTCTCTTTCGCTCTTTGCTCAGTGGTATCTTAAGAATATTTTGGGGCCCTCGGAAGACATATTTCTACTGTTTTGTGTAAACCTAATTTCTGAAAATTTATTTGGCAACATCTGAGCTTCAATTAGCAGAAAATGGGCAGTTAAATTACAAACAGGAGGCCCCCAAAAAAGTCTTGTTCGGGCCCCCAAAAATCCTTAGACGACACTGTACACAAGCACAACTATTCAGGAGCATGCTGTACTCCAGCCTCTTAATGGCCATCATAATAATCTTCTGTTATCTGTTTGTCCCCTTTTTATTTTTATGTACCCAGGTACCTACTAGCAGAAGGGCAACATAACTTTCAGACTTCAAATCTGTTGTTTTCCTCTGCAAACATTTTTGGCCGAAATCTCTCTGCTGTTAAAAGTTATGACATCTCCGCACTTCTTTCATGAATGCTGCTACTGATCCTATTATAACATGGATGCAATTACTTTTTACCTTTCTCTTTTGATTGTTGAATTGGTAAAGCTTATAAGACCAGAGGTATGAATCCATTTACTGTTCGCAAGCCCTGCGGTATGGTAAATTGCAAGGTTTGTGACCAGAAAATGTGTTTTTAAAATGACTAAATTTAGTGATTCTGCAACATATCAGCCAATCACTGAATGGGTATACGAAAGCATTATGAATTACTATTTGTAAGGGGTGTGCTTAGGCCATCCCTTCTAATAGCAATTCCTTAGGGTATGTATTAATGTTTTGCAACTGAAATTCGGTTCCTTAACATTAATATATTGCCAATTACTGAAAGGTAGTGGTAGCCTGTCCGCAAAGGGGAAGGGCTTTCCTAAAGGACACTTTCTCCTTTGTGAATGGCAAAAAAATGTAAAATAGTTTTAAAGAATTTTCTCTTTTTTTTTTTAAACGATTTTCATTTTCTTTTAAGAAAAACGGCTGAACAAAAAAAGGATTGATTTATGCAAAACCAATCATGGTGGTCTGCTGACCCCAGCAGGCTACCATTCCTGTGATGGCAGTGAATCATAGTGTGTTGCGATTTGTGGCCTACCACATTAATATTCTTGAGGTAGGTCAAATTGCAACCCACTGCAACTCAGTATTTTGTGAACTGACCTATTAGTACACATGTCTGTTTGCAAATACCATAAGAGTCACAAAATGTTGGTGATCAAATTAGGACCACATTTTCCTAATCCTATTTTAGTACATCTGGCCTTTAACCTCTTGTTTTTAAGAATACAAAGTAAATTTATAAAATGATCTAGATGGCAGGCAGTAAAGACATAGGCTGAGGAGGTAAAAACATAGCCTTTGTAAAGCAGACAACACTGTCACTGAATGAGTGATATATGGTAAACTCAGTGGCAGCTGGTCTAACTGGGTGCAGTGGATGGAGCCCCTTGTCTTTCAGTCTGGCACTCAAGCAGCCTTTAGCTAAGCTTCAGGCCTAAACTCAGGTCATCACCTCAGCTAAAGACTGCGTTTCACATGTGCACCACATGTAACCGGAGGGCAACTGAGCCACTTCTCTCCTACCACATACAGTGTGCATGTTAAAAAACACAGTTTTATATGCACAAAGAATGGTGTAAGCATCAGCTCTTGCAAATGCAAAGACCTATAGCAGATTTCTCCCTTCTCTTTTGACTGGCTGAGAAAGGCTGTATTAGGGAAAGTACAGAGGCGGTGGAAATCTGGGTGGGGCAAGCAAAAGCTGTCAATCAAAAGAGATTCCACTTTTTCTCCCTTCCAAGCTGATTCTAAGGCTGAGAGCTCGAGCGAAGCTAAAAGCAGGACCACAGCTGGGAGCACATCAAGAGCATCAGTGGAGATGCCTGAAACGTTGAATAGTTAATTGATAGCACAGATTGTGGAGAAAGGAAAAGAGCGTGTCTGTCTGTGTGCATCTACGTATGTTTGTATTTGCACATTTGTGTATGTGTTCCTTTGTCTTTGAATGTATATCTGCGTGTTTCTTTCAGTGAATGAATGTCAACATGTGTTTTGAGAGTGGGAAGGGGGTGAGGGAGCTGTATATTTCCTGGCATAAAGATGGCCCTGCTAGAAGCTGCTCCCCTTCCTTAGCCTCTAATGGTGGCACTGGCTTAATGGTCTCCTCATTACATATTATGTGCATTATTGATATATCTGTGGATTTCTTATTATAATGGATGCTCTGTCCTAACGATGGGCCTCCTTGACATAATGAAGCCATTTCCTCCACAACTGTGTCTTCTTGATGAATTGGAGGCAATCAAGCATATTGCTGCTTTGTCTGGTGCCTGTGGAACCTTATGCTATATAATTATCCTTAGCTGTTGAGGAACATTGCAAGTGGAGATAACTAAGTGTTGAGTGTAAAGAAATGGCTCCCTGTTGCAGTTACCCCCCACTTTTTGCCTGATACTGATGCTGACTTGACTGAGAAGAGTGCTGGGACCCTGCTAACCAGGCCCCAGCACCAGTGTTCCTTCACCTAAAATGTACCATTGTATCCACAATTGGCACACCCTGGCATTCAGATAAGTCCCTTGTAACTGGTACTTCTAGTACCAAGGGCCCTGATGCCAAGGAAGGTCTCTAAGGGCTGCAGCATGTCTTATGCCACCCTAGAGACCCCTCACTCAGCACAGACACACTGCTTCCAAGCCCGTGTGTGCTGGTGAGAACAAAATGAGTAAGTCGACATGGCACTCCCCTCAGGGTGCCATGCCAGCCTCTCACTGCCTATGCAGTATAGGTAAGACACCCCTCTAGCAGGCCTTACAGCCCTAAGGCAGGGTGCACTATACCATAGGTGAGGGTACCAGTGCATGAGCATGGTACCCCTACAGTGTCTAAACAAAACCTTAGACATTGTAAGTGCAGGGTAGCCATAAGAGTATATGGTCTGGGAGTCTGTCAAACACGAACTCCACAGCACCATAATGGCTACACTGAAAACTGGGAAGTTTGGTATCAAACTTCTCAGCACAATAAATGCACACTGATGCCAGTGTACATTTTATTGTAAAATACACCACAGAGGGAACCTTAGAGGTGCCCCCTGAAACTTAACCGACTATCTGTGTAGGCTGACTAGTTCCAGCAGCCTGCCACACTAGAGACATGTTGCTGGCCCCATGGGGAGAGTGCCTTTGTCACTCTGAGGCCAGTAACAAAGCCTGCACTGGGTGGAGATGCTAACACCTCCCCCAGGCAGGAGCTGTAACACCTGGCGGTGAGCCTCAAAGGCTCACCCCTTTGTCACAGCTCAGCAGGGCACTCCAGCTTAGTGGAGTTGCCCGCCCCCTCCGGCCACGGCCCCCACTTTTGGCGGCAAGGCTGGAGGGAACAAAGAAAGCAACAAGGAGGAGTCACTGGCCAGTCAGGACAGCCCCTAAGGTGTCCTGTGCTGAGGTGACTCTAACTTTTAGAAATCCTCCATCTTGCAGATGGAGGATTCGCCCAATAGGGTTAGGATTGTGTCCCCCTCCCCTTGGGAGGAGGCACAAAGAGGGTGTACCCACCCTCAGGGCTAGTAGCCATTGGCTACTAACCCCCCAGACCTAAACACGCCCTTAAATTTAGTATTTAAGGGCTACCCTGAACCCTAGAAAATTAGCTTCCTGCAACAAGAAGAAGGACTGCCCAGCTGAAAACCCCTGCAGCGGAAGACCAGAAGACGACAACTGCCTTGGCTCCAGAAACTCACCGGCCTGTCTCCTGCCTTCCAAAGATCCTGCTCCAGCGACGCCTTCCGAAGGGACCAGCGACCTCGACATCCACTGAGGACTGCCCCTGCTTCGAAAAGACAAGAAACTCCCGAGGACAGCGGACCTGCTCCAAGAAAAGCTGCAACTTTGTTTCCAGCAACTTTAAAGAACCCTGCAAGCTCCCCGCAAGAAGCGTGAGACTTGCAACACTGCACCCGGCGACCTCGACTCGGCTGGTGGCGATCCGACACCTCAGGAGGGACCCCAGGACTACTCTGATTCTGTGAGTACCAAAACCTGTCCCCCCTGAGCCCCCACAGCGCCGCCTGCAGAGGGAATCCCGAGGCTTCCCCTGACCGCGACTCTTTGAACCTAAAGTCCCGACGCCTGGGAGAGACCCTGCACCCGCAGCCCCCAGGACCTGAAGGACCGGACTTTCACTGGAGAAGTGACCCCCAGGAGCCCCTCTCCCTTGCCCAAGTGGAGGTTTCCCCGAGGAACCCCCCCCTTGCCTGCCTGCAGCGCTGAAGCGATCCCGAGATCTCTCATAGACTAACATTGCGAACCCGACGCTTGTTTCTACACTGCACCCGGCCGCCCCCGCGCCGCTGAGGGTGAAATTTCTGTGTGGACCTGTGTCCCCCCCGGTGCCCTACAAAACCCCCCTGGTCTGCCCTCCGAAGACGCGGGTACTTACCTGCAAGCAGACCGGAACCGGGGCACCCCCTTCTCTCCATTCTAGCCTATGTGTTTTGGGCACCACTTGGAACTCTGCACCTGACCGGCCCTGAGCTGCTGGTGTGGTGACTTTGGGGTTGCTCTGAACCCCCAACGGTGGGCTACCTTGGACCAAGAACTGAACCCTGTAAGTGTCCTACTTACCTGGTAAAACTAACAAAAACTTACCTCCCCCAGGAACTGTGAAAATTGCACTAAGTGTCCACTTTTAAAACAGCTATTTGTCAATAACTTGAAAAGTATACATGCAATTTTGATGATTTGAAGTTCCTAAAAGTACTTACCTGCAATACCTTTCGAATGAGCTATTACATGTAGAATTTGAACCTGTGGTTCTTAAAATAAACTAAGAAAAGATATTTTTCTATATAAAAACCTATTGGCTGGATTTGTCTCTGAGTGTGTGTACCTCATTTATTGTCTATGTGTATGTACAACAAATGCTTAACACTACTCCTTGGATAAGCCTACTGCTCGACCACACTACCACAAAATAGAGCATTAGTATTATCTATTTTTACCACTATTTTGCCTCTAAGGGGAACCCTTGGACTCTGTGCATGCTATTCCTTACTTTGAAATAGCACATACAGAGCCAACTTCCTACATTGGTGGATCAGCGGTGGGGTACAAGACTTTGCATTTGCTGGACTACTCAGCCAATACCTGATCACACGACAAATTCCAAAATTGTCATTAGAAATTGATTTTTGCAATTTGAAAAGTTTTCTAAATTCTTAAAAGACCTGCTAGGGCCTTGTGTTAGATCCTGTTTAGCATTTCTTTTAGAGTTTAAAAGTTTGTAAAAGTTTGAATTAGATTCTAGAACCAGTTGTAGATTCTTAAAAAGTATTCCAACTTTTAGAAGCAAAATGTCTAGCACAGATGTGACTGTGGTGGAACTCGACACCACACCTTACCTCCATCTTAAGATGAGGGAGCTAAGGTCACTCTGTAAAATAAAGAAAATAACAATGGGCCCCAAACCTACCAAAATACAGCTCCAGGAGCTTTTGGCAGAGTTTGAAAAGGCCAACCCCTCTGAGGGTAGCAACTCAGAGGAAGAGGATAGTGACTTGGAGGAAAATTCCCCCCTACCAGTCCTATCTAGGGAGAACAGGGTCCCTCAAACCCTGACTCCAAAAATAATAGTCAGAGATGCTGGTTCCCTCACAGGAGAGACCAACACCTCTGAAATCACTGAGGATAACTCCAGTGAAGATGACCCCCTGTTAGCCAGGATGGTCAAAAGATTGGCTTTGGAAAAGCAGCTCCTAGCCATAGAAAGGGAAAGAAAAGAGATGGGCCTAGGTCCCATCAATGGTGGCAGCAACTTAAATAGGGTCAGAGATTCTCCTGACATCCTAAAAATCCCAAAAGGGATTGTAACAAAATATGAAGATGGTGATGACATCACCAAATGGTTCACAGCTTTTGAGAGGGCTTGTGTAACCAGAAAAGTAAACAGATCTCACTGGGGTGCTCTCCTTTGGGAAATGTTCACTGGAAAGTGTAGGGATAGACTCCTCACACTCTCTGGAAAAGATGCAGAATCTTATGACCTCATGAAGGGTACCCTGATTGAGGGCTTTGGATTCTCCACTGAGGAGTATAGAATTAGATTCAGGGGGGCTCAAAAATCCTCGAGTCAGACCTGGGTTGATTTTGTAGACTACTCAGTAAAAACACTAGATGGTTGGTTAACTGGAAATGAAGTGTGTGACTATGTTGGGCTTTATAATTTGTTTATGAAAGAACACATTTTAAGTAACTGCTTCAATGAAAAGTTGCATCAGTATCTGGTAGACCTAGGTCCAATTTCTCCCCAAGAATTGGGAAAGAAGGCAGACCACTGGGTCAAGACTAGGGTAACCAAAACTTCCACTGGGGGTGACCAAAAGAAAGGGGTTACAAAAACTCCCCAGGAGAAAGTGGGTGACACTAGAAACAAAGAAAAAGAGTCCTCTGTAGGCCCCCAAAAACCAGAACAGGTGGGTGGGCCCCAAGACACAACCCAAAACAAAGGTGGGTACCAGGGTAAGAACTGGGATGCCACTAAGGCATGGTGCCACAACTGTAAACAGTCTGGGCACCACACCAAGGACACTTCTTGTCCCAAAAACAAACCCCAGAACAAAATTCCTGGGGTAACCAGTGTAGCCATGGGAGATGACTCCTCAGATGAGGAGGTCTTCCTAGCCTTCAACTGGAAACAGGGCCCAACAGGTGAGTTGGAGATTCCAGAGGGAAGTAGACACTTCCACCACCTACTGGTGAATGGAATCCCAACCACTGCCCTGAGAGACACTTGTGCCAGTCACACTATTGTGCATGACAGGCTGGTGCTCTCAAACCAGTACATCCCAGGTGAGACTGCCAGGGTAAGAGTTAGCCTAGACAGGGTCACTAAGAGGCCTGTGGCTTTAGTGCCCATAGAAGTGGGTGGCACTCTTAGCTGGAGAAGGGTAGTAGTCAGTACAGACCTCCCCCTTGATTGTCTCCTTGGAAATGACTACCCAGAGGTTAGTCAGAGCTCAAGAGAGGAACTGGTCCAGTGCCAGTCCTCTCCCAAGGATTCTGGAAGTCCTGCCTCTGCAGTAAATGCAAGCAGGCCCCAGAAGAAGAAGAAAAGAAAACAGAGTAGGAGGGGTGGACAACCTTTAGCCAAGGTTACAGCAAGCCAAGGAGATTCTGCTCCAGTAGGGGAGAACTCCAAAAATGGCCCTGATAAAGTCCAACCTGACCCACAAGAAGTCCTGGCTAGTCAGGCAACTGTTAAACCTGAGTGGGTGGCTCCTCAGCTAACAGAAGAAAGAGTGGAAGAAGGGTGTTTACTACAAGATGTGGTAACCCCCCACTCCAATACAGCAGACAGGCAACCTGAACCCAAAGAAGCCTGTAACTTAGCCCCTTCCCTTTTAGGTGAAGAGCTAAAGGTGTGGTTCTGGGCACTGACAGCTGTCAGTGGCCTCTGCTGGGTGTTAGCCTTTATGGCTGCACTATCCTTAGCATGGTGGTCTGACCCCATGCCAAATAGCAAGTTAGGCCCCCTGACCCTATTGGTCATGGTGGGGTTACTCCAGCTCTGGGTAACCTCTCTGGGTAAGCTAGGGGTAACCCTGGCCAAGATAAGGTTAGCAGAGGTGGATACCTCTAAGACCAAAATAGAAAGAATGGGTGGAGACATTGAAGAGGCAGACAAGAGGCAATTCAGACTAGGTCCTATCACTGTGGAAGTAGGTCAGTTCCCCAAAGGGAATGACCTGAACAGAAGGATGTAAGGCAGAGTAGGCCCTGCAACTAACCAGCCTATTTCTCCTACTCTTCCTCGCCTGACAGACTAGGAAGACTCTCCCAGCTTGGGCTGAGTCTCCTGGCCTGTGGGCTGGGGGGGGCTTGTGTAAAGAAATGGCTCCCTGTTGCAGTTACCCCCCACTTTTTGCCTGATACTGATGCTGACTTGACTGAGAAGAGTGCTGGGACCCTGCTAACCAGGCCCCAGCACCAGTGTTCCTTCACCTAAAATGTACCATTGTATCCACAATTGGCACACCCTGGCATTCAGATAAGTCCCTTGTAACTGGTACTTCTAGTACCAAGGGCCCTGATGCCAAGGAAGGTCTCTAAGGGCTGCAGCATGTCTTATGCCACCCTAGAGACCCCTCACTCAGCACAGACACACTGCTTCCAAGCCCGTGTGTGCTGGTGAGAACAAAATGAGTAAGTCGACATGGCACTCCCCTCAGGGTGCCATGCCAGCCTCTCACTGCCTATGCAGTATAGGTAAGACACCCCTCTAGCAGGCCTTACAGCCCTAAGGCAGGGTGCACTATACCATAGGTGAGGGTACCAGTGCATGAGCATGGTACCCCTACAGTGTCTAAACAAAACCTTAGACATTGTAAGTGCAGGGTAGCCATAAGAGTATATGGTCTGGGAGTCTGTCAAACACGAACTCCACAGCACCATAATGGCTACACTGAAAACTGGGAAGTTTGGTATCAAACTTCTCAGCACAATAAATGCACACTGATGCCAGTGTACATTTTATTGTAAAATACACCACAGAGGGAACCTTAGAGGTGCCCCCTGAAACTTAACCGACTATCTGTGTAGGCTGACTAGTTCCAGCAGCCTGCCACACTAGAGACATGTTGCTGGCCCCATGGGGAGAGTGCCTTTGTCACTCTGAGGCCAGTAACAAAGCCTGCACTGGGTGGAGATGCTAACACCTCCCCCAGGCAGGAGCTGTAACACCTGGCGGTGAGCCTCAAAGGCTCACCCCTTTGTCACAGCTCAGCAGGGCACTCCAGCTTAGTGGAGTTGCCCGCCCCCTCCGGCCACGGCCCCCACTTTTGGCGGCAAGGCTGGAGGGAACAAAGAAAGCAACAAGGAGGAGTCACTGGCCAGTCAGGACAGCCCCTAAGGTGTCCTGTGCTGAGGTGACTCTAACTTTTAGAAATCCTCCATCTTGCAGATGGAGGATTCGCCCAATAGGGTTAGGATTGTGTCCCCCTCCCCTTGGGAGGAGGCACAAAGAGGGTGTACCCACCCTCAGGGCTAGTAGCCATTGGCTACTAACCCCCCAGACCTAAACACGCCCTTAAATTTAGTATTTAAGGGCTACCCTGAACCCTAGAAAATTAGCTTCCTGCAACAAGAAGAAGGACTGCCCAGCTGAAAACCCCTGCAGCGGAAGACCAGAAGACGACAACTGCCTTGGCTCCAGAAACTCACCGGCCTGTCTCCTGCCTTCCAAAGATCCTGCTCCAGCGACGCCTTCCGAAGGGACCAGCGACCTCGACATCCACTGAGGACTGCCCCTGCTTCGAAAAGACAAGAAACTCCCGAGGACAGCGGACCTGCTCCAAGAAAAGCTGCAACTTTGTTTCCAGCAACTTTAAAGAACCCTGCAAGCTCCCCGCAAGAAGCGTGAGACTTGCAACACTGCACCCGGCGACCTCGACTCGGCTGGTGGCGATCCGACACCTCAGGAGGGACCCCAGGACTACTCTGATTCTGTGAGTGCCAAAACCTGTCCCCCCTGAGCCCCCACAGCGCCGCCTGCAGAGGGAATCCCGAGGCTTCCCCTGACCGCGACTCTTTGAACCTAAAGTCCCGACGCCTGGGAGAGACCCTGCACCCGCAGCCCCCAGGACCTGAAGGACCGGACTTTCACTGGAGAAGTGACCCCCAGGAGCCCCTCTCCCTTGCCCAAGTGGAGGTTTCCCCGAGGAACCCCCCCCTTGCCTGCCTGCAGCGCTGAAGCGATCCCGAGATCTCTCATAGACTAACATTGCGAACCCGACGCTTGTTTCTACACTGCACCCGGCCGCCCCCGCGCCGCTGAGGGTGAAATTTCTGTGTGGACCTGTGTCCCCCCCGGTGCCCTACAAAACCCCCCTGGTCTGCCCTCCGAAGACGCGGGTACTTACCTGCAAGCAGACCGGAACCGGGGCACCCCCTTCTCTCCATTCTAGCCTATGTGTTTTGGGCACCACTTGGAACTCTGCACCTGACCGGCCCTGAGCTGCTGGTGTGGTGACTTTGGGGTTGCTCTGAACCCCCAACGGTGGGCTACCTTGGACCAAGAACTGAACCCTGTAAGTGTCCTACTTACCTGGTAAAACTAACAAAAACTTACCTCCCCCAGGAACTGTGAAAATTGCACTAAGTGTCCACTTTTAAAACAGCTATTTGTCAATAACTTGAAAAGTATACATGCAATTTTGATGATTTGAAGTTCCTAAAAGTACTTACCTGCAATACCTTTCGAATGAGCTATTACATGTAGAATTTGAACCTGTGGTTCTTAAAATAAACTAAGAAAAGATATTTTTCTATATAAAAACCTATTGGCTGGATTTGTCTCTGAGTGTGTGTACCTCATTTATTGTCTATGTGTATGTACAACAAATGCTTAACACTACTCCTTGGATAAGCCTACTGCTCGACCACACTACCACAAAATAGAGCATTAGTATTATCTATTTTTACCACTATTTTGCCTCTAAGGGGAACCCTTGGACTCTGTGCATGCTATTCCTTACTTTGAAATAGCACATACAGAGCCAACTTCCTACATTGAGGATCAATGAAAGAGATGAATCTTGATGTACAAAAGAGGCCACCTGAGTCTTTTTAAATCGAGAAAGATGTAGTGTTATCAGAAGTGTCCAGTTAGAGAGGAAAGATCTGACCACTGGTGTACAACACCTTTGAGCCCAAATGGAAGGCTTCAGTCGGAAAAGGAGGAGGCTGTGATCAAAAGTATCATTGGCACTGAGAGGCCAGGTAGTATCAAGACGCAGTAGGTACAAGACTTGCAATGCAACATCGTATTACATTCAAAATTCACTGGACACATCAATTATTATTATAGTCTATGACGATTTCCTTTGCTAGTTTAAACTCTCTTTGAGCTGTTTATTGGAAGTGTGGACCCAGGGTGTCAATGTTGTAGTGTTGGAATCTTGGAGTGCTTGTTTCTTGAGCACATTAGCGTTGGTGCTGCTTTCGCATTCGGATGTAATCCCTCATCACTCGCCAAATCTTTCACTATGCAAAGACAGAGCATTAGAGCCGAGTGACACTGACGTTGCATGTGTATTACTTTGTGCATCTGTACTACTTCACACATTTTAGTGTTGGAAGTTGAACTCTGGGTCTTTTGTCGATCTTTCTTATTTACCAAGGTTCTCTCTTTGAGATCTGCACATAAGTCACATATTATTTCACTGTTAGGTTATTTCATTTAGGACCCCCAGACGTTATTCCCTCTGGCATCTTGGGTCTTTCTCTTGGACACAAACGGTGTTGGCCCCACTTTTTGTTCCACTTGGCATCTCATGGTCTCTAAAGGTGGGCTTTAAGGTAACATTCTTTTGTGATCATTGATTTGATAGTTTACCAAAGAGTGACCCACATTCCCAACTGGTGTTTTAGAACCAGTACTTCCAAAAATGGACCTGAGTGGTGCATGACTAATTAATGACTGCTGGTGGACCCATTCAAAGACATTGCTTGATATATACTGATAATATAAAGATTGTTGCTAGAAATTGAGAGAGAGGGAGGTAATACTCTTATTAGTTAACTGTAGCCATCATTGTTCACTGTACTACTCTATATCTTCACAGTTTTGGGTTGTCTCTAAAACTGCCTCTTGTGCAGATGGCGTATTTGACCATCCTGGTAATGCTTGGGTAGTCTAAATGCTACTTCTGGTGAGAAGTAAGACATGTAAGTACACAATGAAAGCTAAACATCTAAATGTATAGAATTTAAAGCTGTAGCACTGACTCCTTTTTTGGACATAAATCCTTACCTGATGAACTGAATAATTCTATATCAAATTGAACCCATATTTCTCTTTGTTTTTAGGTCCGGCATATATACAAGTTTAACTGTCTCTCCAGCCTCAAGTAAAACCTAAAAATACAAAACGTCTATGTATATAAGTGCACAATAAATAAAAAATGCATATGTGCATAAGTACACAGAGGGGCTTTAGGTAAGCCCTCTTCCTTCATGTTCTATTCAACTTTCATTAAAATGTTGCTCTCCTCTACCACATAGTACAGCATAGGACAATGAGTCAGTCCACTTTGGACATTGTCTTTCTTGCAACTGTGATTTATGGCGTTTTTGTTCCGGACTGCATTTGCACATCCACTTTAGACGAAGTGCACTTCGGTGGCAGGAACGGGTAAGCAGTACATTGATTTACTTGAAAAGGACTACACATCGCTACCAAATGGTTAAACATTGCTTTGTTTGCAACTGGTTTCTTCTTTTAATTATTCATCTATTTAAAAATGTCAAGCCATCCTTCTGTGTTTAAACTAAGTTTTCAGGTTGCTGTAAATAAAAGGCAATAGTGCCTTTTCTTTATACCACTTAGAATAATATTGTGGATGTGTATTTAAATAAACAAAGGTTTCTTATCCCGTTTTCAGTACATCTGCTAGTTGAAATTCAGCATTTTTTGTCACAATTTAGGCGGCATGCTTTTTTCTCTTATTTTTATTTTTCTGACATATGCTTACCATAAAAAAAAAAAAATGCAACCTTCGCACCAGCTTGCCATCGCCAGACCTATATTGGCTTTCCTAAATGCTCGTTGGATTAGTTTCCACTACGTCGTTTCTACATACAATGGCATGTGAAAACATAGCATGAAAAGGGCCTTCGGTAAAAATGTTAGACAAGAACCTACACGTGAACCTGTGGTGAGAACTCTACATTTTCACATAAAAATCCAAAATATGAAAAAGTCGCGAGACCTATCAAATGCCTCACATATCGGGAAATGCGTGGGGCAACCTGAAACCCAGCAAGGATGCAGATCCGGAGAGCTTTTTTGGGATAAGCATTTGCTTTTTTTATGACATTTGCAGTCAGCTTAGCATATAGGTTTTTGAACAGTTGGAGCATGCAAAACGCTGCTGGTATGCGAGTGTTATGTTGCCGCAGACATCGCGTTTGGAGAAAGAGAATTTTTTCCTGGCTTTTAAGAGCAATGATTTTCGGTTCAGTTGGAGGATTGATCTTGGCAGGTGCTTGTGCCAAGGCTCTTGTCCCCTTCAGTGCACCGTGGAAGTGGAAACAGCCTCTAGCTGTAGAAGGGAAGATTTCTTTTTATATTCTGAGAATAAAAAATTGTCGTGTATATATTAAAAGTTTATGATACGTAAGGAATGCATTATAATGATTATTTTGTAAGTTGCAACGTAAGTAATTGTTATTTACCCTGAATTACGGTTTGCGAGCTTGTAACGGGAGCTTTACATCAGTCAGTGTGCCTATACATTCTCCCGGGGCGCTAGCCAGAGCAGAATCGATTATGTACTCGTAGACATTGACCTCTGGCATGCAGTTACTGATTTTGAAATGCTGAGTCAACCCGATAGCGATCATAACGCCCTTAAGTTATCTCTGAAAGGTAACCCGTGGAACACCGCTGATTTGGGAGCACAATCAGAGACCATCATAACACTGGGCAACAACAGAAAACCTATTCAACAGTCCAGGCTATGTTTCCACACGGATCTACTAACACAGATGTATAACACCTTTGTTTACATTCTTGAATCTCTCACTAAGCACCCATCAAAAACAGCTCCCTTACATCATCTCTACAAAGATCTATTTAAGGTTCTGTACCATTTATGTACAAAGGAGCTGTTGGAACTAAAACGGAAAAAGGCGCCGTGCCGCAGGCACCTGCCTGATGCCATAAAGCCAAAGGGCAACTAATTGAAGCTGTTAAGAAAGGATCCCCCGAGGCAATCAGTGTTGCTCGTTCTATTTAAAACAGATCACAACAAGTACCAAACAAAGTTGGAATGATTCAACGAAAAATAAAGAGTCCCAGCTCTAATACCTACAGCTCCATTGAAATATCAACCCAACCGCAACATTGGCTGGAACACTTTATGTATGCCAAAACCAATATAGGGTAGAACTAATATTACTCGATGTACAGGATTTGATAACTGTAACTGATATTGATTCTATACACTTCACACTTGATGATACACTCGCAGCCATTCAGTATTTGCAACCCAGAAAGGCACCGGGCCCCGACAAAGTTCCAGCTTGTCTGTTTCACCCAGAACCCTCTATATGGAGCCCCTATATAAATGCGTTATCAAGCAGGATTATGGTAGGTGGGAAAGTCCTCGACTCGTGGTGTGTTGTCAAGTTAATCCCATTTTTTTAAAAAAAGGTGACAGATTAGTCCCTAACAACTATCAGCCCATCAGTCTAATTGATAACCTCCACAAGAGGTTTTGCCATCAAATTCTCGTTAAACTACTTGTCTGGACTGATGAAGCCTCCTTTCTGTCTCCTTTTCTGGCAGGCTTTTGTTCTAGGGTGAGCACAATTGATCAGATCTTTCAATTCAATCTTACTGTTTCGAAATAGCTTGGTCTCTCCAAGGACCACTTATATATGGCCTTTGTGGACCTTAGGGCTGCTTTTGACATAGTTCCTGGCAGCAACTATGATCTACCCTTGCAACATTGGATATCAATTTTTCACTGCTAGACTTACTGATCAGACAACACCAGAACACTGACCACCTTTGCACAAGTTAGTTGTGGGATGGGTGGTTAGTTGACTGATTGCATACCAGTTAAGCGAGGGGTGCTCCAGGGATACGTTTTTGCGCCAACATTGTTCTCTTAGTACATAAATGATGATGTTCATTTTCTTAGCACGTGTTCATGACTCTCCCAGACTGAGCTGTTTCCCATCCCAGTGCTGCTACTTGCAGAAGACATGCTTTTGTTATATTGTACCCCATCTGAGCTACAAAATGTGCTTAATAAATGTGTGGATTTCTGCAATCTCCGTGGTTTAGAGGTGAACACCACAAAAACTAAAAGCATGATATTTAAACCCCATTGATTTAGCAGAGACGGATTCACAATGAAGGGGTCATCAGTGCAAATAGTTGATACATTTGATTATTTGGGAGTCAGCATTGATAAATACAGAAATTGTAAATCTCATATTCAAAAAGGTGAAATAACAGTGCTTCACAATGCTTCAGTGATAACAAAGAGATACAGAGCAACCACCCCGAAATCTGTCTCTCCCTCCATAGACATCTATAGGGCAAAGGCATGGGCAGCAGCCCTATATAGAGGCAAAATGTGAGAAACTGGAAACATCAGTGGTCTGAGCCTTAAAGAGAATTGCTTTTTGAGATACCCACAGGACCCCTGTGACTTCCCTATTCTTTGGCGCAGGGCTTCTACAGGATTGGTGAAGTAACATCATTAAAACCCCTTCTTCATTGGGTTAGGTTGTTGACCACCCCGAGCTTCAGCAATAAAGGCTTGCCACTGAGAAAGTCGTCAACTTGGGCAAAACACTTCTTTTGCCCTGGTTTGCGTATGCTGAATTCCATCTTAATACCGTGGGTTTAAGTAGTTACTGGAGAAATCCTTTATCAATTAATCCTGGTACTAAGGTTGCAGTACAAACTGCTTTTAGGAACAGTAAAGCCATTGCCCATCATTGCAATGCTAAACCTTGGGGGTCTGGTGGGAGAATTTGTATCCATCTAACCCGAATTGCAACTGAACATGAATGCAATCCAACCACCTCAAGCCCGACCTTTGTATATAAAATTCAGGCTGGGTATGACAATGGTCCGTAAATTTACAAGTAAATGAATAACCAATCGAACCAAATCGACAGCATGTCCACTCTGTAATCATGTGATCAAGGGCGTTGAACAGTGGTTACTCTTTTGCCCCGCGTATGACAGGCCAAGGCGGACTTGGATTCAGACACTTTGAATAACCTTAGGCATAAGACATTATAAAGTGGCCTACAGAATCTTATGGTCGGACACAAGTCCTCTTATAGGTTTTGGACTAAGTCAGTATTTATATGCGGAGTAGGTATACAGGAAATGGATAGGCATGTTTTGACATTTTATCATGCTCTTTCTTTACAAATCGTTTTTCTTTATCACTGCCAATCAATTTGATATGATAGTATGTTTATAACACCAAGGTTCTTTGCAGTAAGATTGCACCTTACGCTTTACCCCATTACTAGCTGCTGTGGTCCATCTGGTGATGTATACTTAAGAATGTAACCTCAGATGTTTTACTAATTATTTGTATCTGTTAATACCTGTCGCCTGCAGAAAGTATTGTTTTATATTAAATTTTAAGCAGAAGTATTTATATGTATATAAGTCTTATATGCATGATTTTAGGATGTCTTGTTTTTATGGGCTAGTTCCCGAAATAAACTTAATGAACCGAACTGTTATTTTCCTTTGTAGGAAACACATGTTTAATTATATTTTTTTAGAGCTTAATATTGCTTCGTTTTGGGGTGTGCAATAATTATTTTATTTTATGTTCTAGGCCAGTCTTTACTTTTATACCCAGCATTTCATGTATTTCAAAAAGACACTATTTAAAAAAGATATGTATAACAAATATTTTGAAGGACTCCACACATTTATTATAACAGCATTCACTTCTCAAATTATGTCTGCATGTTATGCATGTGAAAATCATCTTATCTCCAAAACACTCCTTGCCATCATTTCTACAGGGATTTTTAGGTCGCAGCCTACCAGACAGCACAGCTGTCTGGTTTGCTAAAGACATCTTGGGGACTTTTAGAAAGTTGACCTATGAATGCATTCCACTCATTGATTACCATTGGCTTTCTGGTTCGTAACTCACTCTTTGTGGCTTTCCATTTGCTGGCTTTTTTTGCTTTAGGCTCTTCAAGTTCAGTTTTTCCCTCCCATTGCTTAAACCTTGTTTTCTGAATCCTTCCACAAAGTCACTTTCTGTTACCAGGCTTTTAAATCTTGTTCTTAAATCATCACATTTGCTGTGCGTTCAAAGACCAAGGTCAAATGTCAAGTGCTGTCTTTCAAGGACACTTGTTTATTTTAATTTCTCTGACTTCAAAGTGAGAGGATTTATGGGACAATCTTGCTGGATACTGGGTGTAGGAAAGTGTTTTTTCTAGCACACAACAACATCTAAATGAACTGTGTAAGTATTTCAGAATATATCAGAATTATCAACGCACAAATTATGTACTTTTTTTGTTATTTCTGAAGTGCGTTGGAAAAAATACTTTAATATGCTCAAAACGAATCATTAAACTAGGTGATGCAATTTTCACACATTTTCATCTGTGCACTCTATAGTTTTATTAGTAAAACTGTATGTCTGTGTAAATATAATGCTAATTTCAATGAAAAATGCGTTGTCTGTAATGGCAGTGTGCTACTATCCCGTGAATACTCCAGTCTACACCACTCCACTCTACACCATTCCACACCTCTGCACTCTTTTCTGCACCACCCACTTTATGCCACTCCTCGCCATTGCACTCTGCACCACTCCACTCTACGCTACTGTACTCTATGCCACTCTGCAACACTGCACTCTATGACACTGCACTCTATGCCAATACACTTTATGCCAATACACTTTACTCCATACCCTCAACTCTATGCCTCTGAGCTCTATGCCAATCCACTGTATGCCACTATAATCTACTCTGCACTACTGCACTCTATGCCACTGCACTCTACACCACTTTACACCATTACACTCTATGCCACTCTAGCAACTGTACTCTACGCTGCACCACTCCACTTATGCCACTTCACTCTGAAACAATCTACTTTACACCACTCCACTCTACTCCATTCTTTAGCACTCCACTCTATGCCACTGCACTCTATGCCACTTTACTCTTAACGACTGCACTCTATCCCAATGCACGCATCACAACTGCACTCTGTGTCACCGCACTCTACGCCACTGCGTTCTACTTTGCAATACTGTACTTTAAGCCACTGCTCTCTACACCACTCTATTCCACTCTACACCACTGCGCTCTGACACTGTACTCTTCAACACTATTCTACTCTGCACTACTCCACTCTACTCCACTGCACTATATGCCACTGCACTCTATGGCATTATGCTCTATGATTACAACAGCCCTTAGGAGATATTTGTGAAGAAGAAACGTTTTGAGGTATGTACATGTGCTCAGATGGACAGTGTAGCAACAATCTATTATGTCATTGAGGCAGCAAAGCATATACCTAAGGATCCCTATTCCGCCTAGGTGAATATTCTTTCACTTGCCAAGCACATGTGTACTAGTAACCCTGAGAAGTACTGGGTCAAACAATTGTTTTTTTCCAGTGCTTGCTAACTTGTTCCAGCCAGATCCAGTTGTCAAGGCCTAAAGAAGGCGTGAATCTCACCCTTGAGCAGAAAGCCCTTTTGTATTACACATTCTGCCTCATGGCTTGTTTATAGCTGAAATAATTATAAGTCTTATGCCCCTTATCTTTTGAGTTCTAGTCTGATAGAATCCATGCTCGATGCAGGAGACAGTTAGGAGAGAGGAGGCTTCTAATAAGGTAAATACCTCTACCACAAGAACAGCAAGATACAAAGGGCCTAATTTAGAACTCAGCGGACGGGTTACTCTGTCACAAGGGTGACGGATATCCCTTCCACCAAAATCTAAATCCCATACACCGCCAAAACCTAAATGCCTCTTTATCTGGGATTTAGATTTCGGCAGATGAGATATGAATCACTGTTGTGACAGAGTAACCCATCCACCGAGTTCTAAATCAGGCTCCAAGTGCTTAGGCGTCTCTAGCGTCATCTAACAGTACATGAAAATGTTCAGGCAGTCTGAGGTTTCATCATCAGTTGAGTTTACTCTTTCTGCGAGCCGCAGAGTGGTGGGCTGGTTTCCTAGCATTTTGCATACATACCAGATCCTAGAGGAAGCACACTGCTTTTTAAAATATTTTTTTCATAAACAACTTTATTATTTTGAAACAGTATCCACTACATCATTTCCAGCTGTCACTGGGCACATACAGAACATTCAGTGTATATAGTGATAGCAGCAAGTCCAGAGTTAAAACATCTCTGGAAACACCTTTCCCATATTCAAGGTAAGGAACTCAGTCCCAAGTGATCCAACCATTTACCCCAAGTAACCTTGCGTGAACATCCACTGGCCTCATAGATTGGCTTTTCATGCTGGGCACACCATTCCACTCCGCGGTGGCACTGAGGCAATGTATGTGGGTCAGGAGATTTCCATTGAGAAGCTATGTCTCTCTTTGCCACATGGTGGCCACTCCCAGCAATGTTCGGTCGGCCCTTGTGCCCCCGGTCCATTCAAAGATGCCCATCAAGAGTGAGTTTGGTGAGAGTTCCACTTCCCAGTTCAGCATTGCTGGAGGCTACTCCGCTCTGCCAGTCCAATAGCTGGGCAAGTCCAAACCATATGGTAGAAGTCCACAGGAGTCCAGGAGCAGTAGAAACTGGTGAAGCTCAGAAGGAGGCGTGGCTTATGTAGGTGAATATGAGTGAGGTAAGCACCATATAAGTATTACCACTGCATTAATCTAAGTTAGGAGGAAATCGTAATAGTACGGGGAGCCATCATGGCTTCACGCCAATCATCATCCTCCAATGGTCCCACCCACTGCTCCCCTTGGGTCTGTAGGTGCTCCAGCATAGCGGGTGCCTCAATGACTAACATATGGTATACCTTGGAAACACCACCTTTCAATAAATCCCCTATGAGGATTTTGGTCTCTAGAAGGCTAAATTCTGGGAGTGATGTGCCCATAGAGATGTTTATTTGCAGTGCGTGTGCCGGCTGATGGTATTTGTGAAATTGTGTTCACAATAGAGCATAAGTGGAGTGGAGCTGAAAGGAGCATTGTTGGGGGGCCTGACCAAACGTCTTCATGTAGGGAAATACCGATGGTATCACACTGTGTAAAGCCCTCCAGGTCTGCTGTTTCACATAACCATCTGCCCCTCCATAGTGGTGTTTACTGAGTAAGTTTGGAGTCCCACCCAATATATCTCAGCATGGCTCTCCAGCTACAAAAAATCATTCAGGAAAAGTCTGGTAGGGCTCTAGGGATTGGGGTGGCGTTGAGCATGCTCATTTCATTGTCGACACCCATTAAGGTCAGTTATATCCTGTATGCTGTGTCAGACTACCCTCCATTGAGCCAGTCATTTATTACTAGGGCCTACGATGCTAAGGAGTAGGGATATAGATTGGTCATGCCACAACCGTCATCATACTGTGCTCGTTGACAGTTTGCAAGGGCCAGTTACGGTCTGGGGTTGTGCCAAAGAAAGGGTGTCACCAAGAAGTCCATTTTTTTTAGCCATTGTCGGGATATAGACTCTGGGAAGTTCTGAAAGAGGTAGAGGAATGTCTGTGTTATCATCATTTTATAAAGTGCAATCCTTTCCATCAGATTGAGTGGGACAGCCACCGTTTCAGGTCCACCTAACTACAGATTAATGGAGTAAAATTGAGGTTTCAAGTTGACTCCATTTTAGTTTCCACCGCTTTCTGGGATATATGGGTGGCCTGGAAGATCACCACAAGATCCCCTGTGTCAGACATCAGTTGTTCTGCTGGGGTTCCTCCCTGAGCCTGTTCCTCAGATCTGTGGTGGGTGGTCTGGAGGATCATCACAAGATCCCCTGTGTCAGACGTCAGTTGGTCTGCTGGGGTTCCTCCCAGGGCCTGTTCCTCAGACCTGTGGCGTATTTATCAATCCGAGTTTTTGGAGGGGTGGGGGACCTCGTCTTTCCCAATGTCCACCCCTGCGATGACTCAGGGCTTAGCCCATTTGCTGCAGAGTCTACGGCAGCACGAGCAGCCAGGCACCCACCAAAAGTAGGTAGCGGAGCAATGGGAGGCCAAGTGTAGGCAAGGTGCAGAAAGGTCCCAAAATCAGCAATGGCCCATCGTGAGCTCATGTCCTGCCAGTGTGTTCAGCTTCCAGGGTAATATCACAGAGTGGTCTCATGAGTAACTAGGTCAGTGTGGCTCTCCATACCTCCAGGACGACCCCGGCAGTGCCCAACAGCAACATTGTTCATTCAACTGCGGGGTTGAGGTGCGAAGGGGTGAGAGCCAAATACAGGGAAGCTTCCTACAAAGGCAGGCAAGGAAATCAGGAGCCCAGAGGTCAGTAACAGTGAGGGCCCAGGATCAAGGTCCCCAGGATCACACAGCCCTGGCCCCGATGGTGCCGATAGGGCCCGTTGTGTCGCCAGGCCCAGACAGAATGTTCTGGAAACCTCAGTTCTCTTTAGGCCGAACAGCAGGCCTCACCGCAGTAGGAAAGGAGTCCTATCAAGGGGAGGGGAGGCCCAGGTATTCACAGGCACGGGCATCCGCAGGTGGGCAGCTCAGTCCATAGGCCATCGCCCATGTCAGCTGTGTCAGTAACAGGAGTGCTCCACTCACCCACCACCCCAACACCCAACAGCAACACCAGCGACCAATCGGGGGCTCCCTCGGCGGCCCTCAGGGTCAGCACTCATCGCCTGAGTACATCCAACGGGGCATTAGCACTCCGCAGGACTCACCATTCTGAGTGCAGCTGAGGGCCCGGGAGTCAGTCTCTGTTCTGCTGGTGCTGGGGCACACAGGCGATCAAGGGCAGGCCCCCAGGGAGTAGATTGTGCAGTGGAGCAGGGTTTCCAGGCTGCCCTTTCTCAAGAAAGGTTCACTCCTTGGAATTTGTCTCTGATTTCTCTAATACCTAAGAGCATTATTCACACCTGGAGACTTGTCCAGCATGCAGGGTCTGGTATAACCAGACATCAGTTATGTCACCTTGAGCAAGGAGCTGTCTGGTTCAGGCCCTATTCAACTCCAGTTAGTGCTTTCACCTGTCTCTCCACCGCCTAAGGCGGCACAAGTCTTGAAATGGACTGTGACCACAGAACCTTTACTTCCAGTACATCTGGTTCTGATGCTGGAAGAAATATGGATATTTCAGGAGGTCTATGGAACCCCACAGAAAAACAAAAGACCTGCCATGTCTTGTCTTCAGGACCCACTCACAAGACACCAGGGTTGGCCTATCCTAAAATGGCTCCAGACATCAGTGAAATGGACTGCAGGAATACATCCAACAAAGGAATAATTCTAATCCAATACCAAGCACTTAAATCTCTGTCCAATGAAACGCAGGGCATGAGGGCTTTCACATGACCATAGCTACTTCAATTCTCAAATAGAATCCTAATAGAGCCTCGGGTTATCAGCCAAACTCAGCAGTTTGGGAAGCAGTTTTGCACTATCCAGCAATATCCAGTTCTTTTCACATCAAATACAGGGCCTTCATTTTTATTTACCTATGGGAAACCTCAGAATCAGTTCATGTGATGATGGTAGCCTCCTTGAAGGCACATTTCTCAACTCATAGAGCTATAATATACCAGTCCAATGGTTTCCTGTTGATACGTGTAAATGTGAGGACCTAATCTACAGGTCTGAACCTGAAAGGCATATGTATGTTCAGCAGACCTCCCTTTTATTTACTTTTGCTTCAAGGGGATACATATTTATGCTCAATCTGAGCAAGGAGTCAGCAGTATAAATAATGCTGATGTCAAGGAACCTTTGTGCCACTGTTGCCTGGCTCCCCTAATAAGGACTCTTTATACTATTGGATTCTCAGTGATTTAATGTAAATCCTCTCTGATTCCATCCAGGATAATTCAGCTTTGTTGAATCTGGTGCTATCTAAGGTCCTTGAATCCTCTCAGATCCAGGAAACAGTTTTCTCCAGCAAAGAAACAGTAAACCTGTCGCTGAAGTGCAATGTTATCACTGTCCATTAGTTCCAGGGGCTTATGTGACTGTCAGTATAACACAACTAATGTCAGAAAGTACCAAGGGTAACTCTGAAATCTCAGTGGACCTGGGGGAAATGTATACATACAAAAACATAAATTCCTAATTCTGGGAACAAATTCCCCATCGGGGAATTACCTGGATTTTACATAATCCTGGTGAGTTCAGTTTTGCCAACGCCTCCTGCAGTTAAGTGTTTTTACTTCGATTCACATCACTGTTTACTTAATTATTTTAGTCTTATTTTCTCCTTTTTCTGTTGCCCTCTTTGTACTTCCATGTGAGTATAGCATGGCGGGTTTTCACTTCACGTGTTTGAGGGAGTCGCCTCACACATTTAATTGATTTCTCTTCGTCACTTTTTTCACTTAGCTCATTCTTGGGCCCCAAGCTTCTTAAACCCGGATGAGGATCTCATATTGCAACTGGATCAAAATGCCGTCGGCTTGCTGATTCACGAACCCTTATACCTACTACTATATTATATAGGGTCATACTTGAATCACTTTTATCGGACACACTTTTATGCCGTGTATTAATATTTGTGTGTCGCGTTTTTGAGCACCAAGCACTTTTTTCTCACTGGCACTTTCTTTTATTATTCCTTCAAACCAATTTTGAGTTTATAAACGTTAACTTTATCACGTCCTTAAAACTTTATTACAGTAACATTTTTCTTTAGGACTTTGAAGTAGTGCCTCACACATTTAATTGATTTCTCTTCGTCACTTTTTTCACTTAGCTCATTCTTGGGCCCCAAGCTTCTTAAGTCCGGATGAGGATCTCATATTGCAACTGGATCGAAATGCCGTCGGCTTGCTGATTCACGAACCCTTATACCTACTACTATATTATATAGGGTCATACTTGAATCACTTTTATCGGACACACTTTTATGCCGTGTATTAATATTT
The DNA here is from genome assembly GCF_031143425.1 of Pleurodeles waltl. NCBI lineage: Eukaryota > Metazoa > Chordata > Amphibia > Caudata > Salamandridae > Pleurodeles > Pleurodeles waltl. Next base: position 312,818,685 of record NC_090437.1, on the reverse strand, counting down.
GTGTGTCGCGTTTTTGAGCACCAAGCACTTTTTTCTCACTGGCACTTTCTTTTATTATTCCTTCAAACCAATTTTGAGTTTATAAACGTTAACTTTATCACGTCCTTAAAACTTTATTACAGTAACATTTCTCTTTAGGACTTTGAAGTAGTGCCTCACACATTTAATTGATTTCTCTTCGTCACTTTTTTCACTTAGCTCATTCTTGGGCCCCAAGCTTCTTAAGTCCGGATGAGGATCTCATATTGCAACTGGATCAAAATGCCGTCGGCTTGCTGATTCACGAACCCTTATACCTACTACTATATTATATAGGGTCATACTTGAATCACTTTTATCGGACACACTTTTATGCCGTGTATTAATATTTGTGTGTCGCGTTTTTGAGCACCAAGCACTTTTTTCTCACTGGCACTTTCTTTTATTATTCCTTCAAACCAATTTTGAGTTTATAAACGTTAACTTTATCACGTCCTTAAAACTTTATTACAGTAACATTTCTCTTTAGCACTTTGAAGTAGTGCCCCTTGTTTTTTTGCACATAAGTATTCTGAAGGAAGCGCTTATTTATTTATATTTTTTATAGTGCTGTGCTGGTCCCCCATAAAGAGCATGAAAGAACTTTACTTAAAACAATCGACCTGAGAACAGACTAAAGAGAGAAAGGCTAAGTAATGTTATGATGGAAGGCAAGGGTGGGAAACAGCAGAATACAAAGGCGGGTAGGAGTACAGGACAGAGACAGAATAATAGACAATGACGTAAGCACACCAGTGAGACCCTTTAAGCTTTACCTGACAGAACACTGAAACTAGATTCTGTGCAGCCTGTCCAAATCGATGTTGTCCATGCTTTTTTTCTTCCAAAGTTGGAATGGTTACCCATGACACCACTCTGTTGATGAGGTGTACCTTTAAGAAAGCACAATGTTTTTTTTGTGGTCACCGCAGACACATGTATGGCAGAGGGGAGCACTGCGAAAAGCTATATTTCAGTGTTGTGTGGAACAAATATATTCATACTCCACTTAAATATGTTTAAGTTAAAGAGTGCCTTCCAGGCGTGACAAGCCTTCCTTTATATGCTGAGGGAAAATGTAGGTGGTGATAGTGAACACTAACATCACCACGGGTCTGAAAATGACAAACCCACTCCCCATAACTCCATAGATAAGACTGCGTCCTGTAGGAATGTGACTTGTTCCATGGCATGTCTTGTCGGTCAATCACCATGCAGAGGTTATGAACTAAACAGAAAGACAGTGTAAGTAAGTGACTCCCTCAGATAGCAAATTAACAAATTACTGAAGGCCTGGGATGCCTGGATATTGACCCACTACAGAAGCCTTTCAAACATGTCTCAGGCCTGCCATTACAGAGCCAGTGTGTGCATTTTAAACTGCCATTTCGACCTGGCAAGTGTACCTACTTGCCAGGCCCAAACATTTCCTTTTTATTGGTCCCTAGCTGCCCAATTGCAGGATGCAGTGTATTTATAAGTTGAACATGTACTTTTAAGTTTAACATGTCCAGGTAGTGAAAAACCCTTAAATTTGTTTTTCACTATTGCAAGGACTATATCTCCCCTATGTTAACGTTGAGGTTACCTTGGAACAGCTCCTAAATGTAATTTCCAATAGGAAAAGGGTAGACAAATGGAGCTTGGTGTCTATGCACTTGCATTTCAAAAAACATCTTTTGGAAAAGTTGGTTTTTAAATTGAAGGTTTGAAAATGCCACTTTTAGAAAGATGGCATTTTCTACTCTAACCATTCTGTGCCTTAGCTTGACTCTGAAAACAATATCTGTATTTAGGTGAAAGCTACGTTTGTGAGTTCTCTCCAAACAGCCACAAACAGGAAGAGCTGGGTGTGATGGGAGATACACCTGCATACTGATAGTCATCCTGGACAGGGAGAGGCAGTTCACACTTACATCTGAATGTGCTGTGTCCTGTCCTCACACAAAGGGCTGATTACCCCCTACTGATAGTCTGAAGCCAGGGCTGGGTAGAAAGGGAATCGTGTTCACTTTTTTAAAGTTACCCCTACATCAAAGACTCTTTTGGGTATAATGACTGGGTCTCTGATACCATATACTCAGAACACTCAGATCACGTCTGGACTTAGGAAATTCTACCAGGAGGAAGGACTGCTTTGGTGTCAGGAAAGACTGCCTCTTTGCTGTTTGCTCTGGTGTGTTTGCCTGCTGCCTGCTATTGCTTGCCTGGGAGCGACAGAACCGGATCTAACTCTCTACATCCTGCAATGTAAAGTTTCTCCAATGGGTTGACTGAGCTTGCTTCCTGTTTCTGAAGTCTCAGGGATATCAAAGACTTCACCTGTATCTTGCTACCAGCACCTGGGCACTTCTGTGGTGTGAGTCCTGCTCTTCCAAGAAGTGCCAAATCCAGTCCTGCACCCTGGGAGGTGAGAGTGGTGCAGCAACACAAGAACTGATGCAACAACACTGGCACGTCATTAGGAATTGACGCATTCCACTGCAGAAATGCAACTTTGCTGCTGCCTGCACCAAAGCCGCGGACACAGTCGCGACTGCGCAATGCAACAACCCCGACTTCAAACGCATCCCTGGCTTGGCCAATGCAGCACTGATGCCTTGGAACCAGTACTCATCGCTTCTGGACATTGACACATCGAGGACATTGTCGAATCAGGAAACAATGCATAGCCTGCAATATCAACGCATCTGGATCAACGCATCGTCACTGAGCATCGACGCAACAAAGGTATTCTCAGCAGGTCTGCGTGACTCCTGGAACAGGCCTGCGCTCCATCATGGTCAAACAGCACTTTTGGTTCTCCCGGTTAAGCACAGCAAGATAGCTCCGGTTGGAGCTATTGTCTTCTAAGCACTGCATTTTGATTCAACCCTTAGAAATGCATAACTTGACTTGTGTATGTTGAATTTGTGTCATTTTGGTCTTGTTTGACTCAGATAAATATTGGCTATTTATTAAAGTGGTGTGGAGTCACTCTGAGGTATTTTCACTGTGTTACAGTGTGTGTGCACAAATAAGAGGCTGTGACTATTCACAGGTCCTTGGACCTCCATACAGGAATAAACAAGAAAAAGATCATTGCAGGTTCATTTGAAAGAGAGGGTTCTTAGGAGTCTGTATTGGAGCTCACCATTGGCTCCCTCAGCAACTGATAGTGTGTACCTCCTCTCCTATCACCACCACTGGGCCTTGAGCCTCAGATGCCTCTAAGTCCCACCAAGTCCAATGACATTGTGGCACTGAAGAGTAACTGTGGAGCTACCATTCCACAGGTCATGCTTTCCTTTTTATCCAGTTGCTCTTTGCTTGTAAGGGTTAGGTGGCTGTATTAAAATTGTTTATGTAGGCCAATGGCAAATGTGTCCTCCATGAAAACTAGAAGAAATGAAGGTACATGAGAGGATGCTTTGGTTAGAGTGCTGTCAATCTTTCAGTTATTGTTACCAGAAAGCAGTCACTGTGGGATACACCACCAGCTCAGAGAAGCGATTGTACTCAGAGTCCTGAATTTTAAAGTAGTTCACCAATCAACATTGTTACATGTATTTAAGTGTTGATTAAAGATTTACATATAGTGCTACTCTTACTCTAAGGGTTCGGAGTGTGCTTTACAACTGACAAAAACAAAAGGCTGTACTCTTAGATGTGCATAAAATACATGGAAGCACAAATCGCAGAGCATTTAACTTGCAAATTTATTACCATGATGAAGCAAGTTGGGTAGACGCACTGGTAGGACAAAAAATTAAGAGGGTGAAGGAGAGAGCAGGGAAGACAGATGAGGGAGTAAAAGAGGGGGAAGCGAGTCTTTCAAAAAATAAATGGAATTGTCCTTCATTGTTTGAGGGGTTATGTTGTCTAAAACTTCATACCAATTAGTAGTTGCCAATTTGATTTGAATTAGACCAATGCTTCTGATCTACATGGAGGAAGTTCACAAATATGAAGCAGCCCAAGAAAGATGTTGTCATAGCAGAATGGAATTGCAATCTTTTTTCCACTAGAATAATTTCTTTGCTACTGAGCTTTTTGGCCCCTCCGAAAATGTAGAATGGAGATATATTGGTTTTTGATGTCTGATGACTTTGTATGTGAGGCTGGTGATCTAGAACTTGATTCTCACCTTCAGTAATAGCCAGTAAAAATCCTTCAATACTTTTTTAAAGTTATTTTATTAAGTATTTGCCATGAAGATCATACAAAAACAAAAATAAATAATAATTGAACAACATGACATAAGTAACCAACTGCTGAGCTGCCCTGTAAATCTCACAACTACACACTCATACTTTGTCGCAGGATACACGGAAGAAAAAGGAATAAAAGGAAAATAGCATTAGCAATGTTAACCATAAGAAACATTCTTATCACATCTTGAAACGTACCCCATCTAAGGTTCCGTAGTCAATGTCAGGAGATACACAGCCATGGGTGCCCATAATTGCTGGGACGAGAGGCCCTTGGCAATTCTTCCACGTAGGTCTCTAATTGGTCCTTGCAATAAGCAATATCCCTGAACCACTGTTTCAGTGTTAGATACATTTTCTTCCTCCAGTGAATAGCAACCTATCGCTTAACTAGCAAAAGAGGAATAACAACTAGCTTACAATTGGCGGGTTGTATAGGCCTAAAATAAGCCAACAGACGTGCGAGGTGACAGTGGACAGGCTCCAGTGCCACAGCAGTCAGTGTTTGGGTGATTTGTTCCCAGTACTGAGAGATCCTGGGGCACCTCCTGGATAAATGGAGGAAATCCGCATCAGGCCTACCACACTGCTCGCAATTGTCCTCCTGTTTAAGCCTATACTTGAGCAGTTGTGTAGGTGTTTAATATATCTGCTGCAAACATTTTAAATTAATAATACACAGGTTTCCATTGGTAGTGAGCTGTCCAGTAAGGGTACACCAGAAGGTCCATTCGGACTCGGTGAGTGGTGTATCTGACAGAACGTTCCACCTGCCAGTAGGGTGCCAGCAGCCATCGCCTCATCAGCCTGCACCACCTCATGCAGGACAGTAATAAGGCCCATACGGGTGGACCTGGTCAGCAGGGTCTGAAAGGACGTCAAACTGGGGGGGCTGTGGAAAGGACGGGTAGTGCCTCCGCAGAGTCCTTCTCAATCTCAGATAGGTGAAGTTCAAGGGGGCGTTCAGCGGCTCCCCTGTGACAGATCCATGAGGGTAACAAAGTGATTGTCAGGATAGACATCTCCCATCACCCTGAGTCCCACCACCGATAAAAGGGATGGTGCCTTCAGTTCTTGAGTGACAGACAGAGCGGGGTGATATGCCAATGGAAGCGCTGGGCATAGAGTGTTCTTTTGCCAGTGCATTTGCTCAGCACTTGCCAGGCCCCCAGAGTACAGTTGATGGCACTGATGCTAACCAGTAACACCTCTATCCCCCCACATGTGAGGAGTGATGAGAGCGGTATAGGATATGGATCATCGTGTTTGATCGCCTGCAGGCACAGATAGTAAAGGCGAAAATCCAGGGCGTTAAACCCACCTTGCTCAAAAGGTACTGTGAACTGACGCCATGCTATTCACGGTTGTTTCCTGTCCCAGACCAGTGAGCACAAAGAGGATTGGAGTGTTTTGAAGGAGGCCTGAGTGAGAGGCAATGGTATATTAATAAACAAGTACAGAGGCTGTGCCAATAACAGCATTTTCAGCACTGCTACCCGATCTGCTAGGGATAAGGGCAATCTCGACTACCTCCTGATGCGGTCTTCTATTTTGGAAATCATTCTACCATAATTATACCTCATAACAAGGTCTGGAACTTTGTGTACCCAAACTCCAAAGTACTTAACCAGTTCCAAGCACCACTACAGAGGAAGCTCCACTGGGTATTGTGTAGTATTAACAGTGATGGGTAAGACATTCGTTTTTCCCCAATTGATGCTCAGCCTCGAGTGCCGCTCAAAGCGCAGATATTGATGTATGATCAGGGACAAATGGACCTCAGGGTAATGGACATTTAGCACCATATCGTTGTCATATAACAAAATCGCCAGTGGGCGAAGTAGAAACCACAAGGCTACCGCTGCGTGCCACTGCCTGACCCCACAGGCTAGTGGCTCAAGAGCGATGGCAAAGAGGATCAGTGATAGGGGGCGGCTCTTCAGCTGATCCTCTGGAGATCCAGATAGGGTCAGAGGTGAGGCGATTAACACACACCTGGGCAGCTAGTGGCGTATATAACAGCCATATCCAGCTGATAAAAGCGGAGGGGATCCCCATTCTCTGCAATATTGTAAACAAACAAGGCCAGGCAATAGAATTAAAACCCTTAGCGGCATTGAGCAGGACCGCAATTGCCCTCACTGAGGGGTCTAAGTAGTGCTTTAGAGCATAGAGCATATGAAGATTCTGAGTAGTGGAGTTATAAACCTTGTCTGGTCCAGCAGGACCATATTGGTGGGTAATGGTTGGAGTCTGGTTGCTATTCATTTGGCCAGAATTTTGTTGTCAGTGTTGATGAGGGATAGCGGATGATAGGAGTCGCACCGCCCGGGTGGCTTATCAGGTTTCAGGACTGGGATGAGAAGCGCCTCTCTGAGGGTGGGGGCAGCTGCTGTGCCATGTAGGCTTCCTTGAACATTGCCTGCAAATAGAGTGAGAGTGGGTCAGTGAATTCCTTATAAAACTCACCTGGGAGTCCATATAACCCCTGGGCCTTACTGTTTGGCAGGCCCCAAATGACTTCCTTAAAGTCCTCTACTGTAAAAGACTGAGTGAGAAATTCCACTCTACCAGGGGATAGCCAGGCCTGGGTGTTATCTTCAAGATACTGCACCATTTTGTCAGAATCCTTCGACTCCCGGGAGCTGTATAGATCTGCGTAAAAATCCAAGAACACCACCAGGATGGATGGGGAGTCCAAGCACAGTGCACCACCAGATTTGACAATACGCATGACTTGAGAGTTTGCTCTGGGGTTCTTAAGCTTGTCAGTCAGAGCACAACACGACCTGCCCTCCTCCGGATCCAGTAGAGCTAAGGGTTGCAGTTGCCAGCGGAATTGTATAAGAAAATGGGTAGGAATTGTCAGTGTCAAGCATACTGGCGCATGATCGGATAGTGTTCTAGGAAGGTGTTGAACATCTCCAACCCAATTCGGAACCTCCCTGGTTGCCAACCAATAGCCTATTTGGGACCAGGAGTCATGAACCGATGATGTGAAAGTGCCTCCTCATATTCCCCGGGTGCCTGACACGCCACACATCCATCACCCCAAACTCCAACATGCCTTCTCTCATAACTTGGGCTGCACGTTTACTCTGCCCACCCATCATTGTTGACCTGTCTAGCAAAGGATCAAGGCATAAACTGAAATCACCACCCCATAGCAATGGCGTAGACGGCAAGGCATGCACCCATTGCCAGAGCAATGCAAAGTAGTCAGGATCATCCATGTTCGGCCCATAGCTGTTTACCATGGTGCCGCACAGGTGACTCTGTATGATCACATGACATCCGTGAGCACCAGCCTTAGAATGGACAAGCTCGAATGGTTACCCCTCTTAATTAAAATGAGCACCCTAAGTGTACATGGAGCAATTGAAGACAATACGGCATCCTGCCCACAATGCACCCACCACATTGACTGCATGGTCTGACAAATGTGTTTCTTGAATAAATGTGACATGCGCATGCTGATGATCTAAATACACCAAGGTTTTTCAAACCTCTAACGTTCCCTGATAAAATGGTAAGGGAAACCGCAGTTTGGTTGTTATTATCATGCACGCCTCCAGTATGTCAACTCTGAAGTGTGACAACAGTAAGAGCCAAGGCTAGCATAGCATTATTTAAGCAATTAATGCGGGCAAGCACAGTCAAACTACAAGTCTCTCCCTCCTCCCACTTCAGCATTATACTCAAATACCAGTCAAGCGGATAAAGCGGGGCAGCCAATTCCTTCCTTCTTCAAAAAGTCTGAGGATGCTTGCGGCATTGAGAATGTCTTTTCCCCATCCTTCAGGTCTATGCACAGCTGCGCTGGGTACAACATGGCGTAACAAATGCCAGACTGCTGCAGCCTCCTCTTCACCGGTAGAAACACGTGTTGAGCAGCCTGGACTGACGTAGTGGAATCGGGGAAAAAAACAAGCTCACTGCCCTTATAGAGTATATTTTTGCCCCTGGCCAAGTGAAGCACTACATCACAGTAGTTCAGTAGCCATGCGATGAAAGGGCACGGGGACTCCCGGAGGTGTCCTCGCCGTCAGGAACGTGTGGGCTCTTTCCACAATAAGCATCTTAGAGAACTGACCAGCGCCCAATACATCATGCAGCAATTGTTCAACAAAGAACTCCATCTTCCCCGTATTAGTGGACTCTGGAAGGCCAATAATACGTATATTGTTTCTACGAGATCGTGTCTCCAGGCCTTTGTTTTTAGCCTGAATAATTGCAATCACCTTTTCCATGTTGGGACAGGCTTCTCTTGCAGTCTTGAGTGTATCTTCAGTCGTGGATATGTGTTGTTTCGCCTCGGTTATCTGTGCCCCCGGTTTATCAAGTTTAGTTGCCATATAATCCATCCTGAGATTTTGAGTGTCAATTTTGCTATTGATCAATTGCAGGCTCTGCTGCTTGGCTAAGAGTGTGGACTCCAATTACGTTTTCCCTGATGATGGTCCTTCTTGTTCAGAGTCAGAGATAATTTCCCGCTGGGAAAAGCTGGCGCGCTAAGCCTCAAAGGTGAGATGGGATTGTTGATTATCTGCCTTCCCCATGGCAGGACTGGGTCCGCCCGCTCCAGCTGGAGGTGCAAACATAAAGCACTGGGTGGCAATATCTGAAGAAACACAGTGACACCAGCTATAGTAGGACAGTGCAGTGAATCAGCAGGTGGGTTCAAAGGCACGTGCCAACCTCCATCCCCAGCGCAGCCACCATCAACACTCTCAGTCCAGTTTTAGCACCACCAGTAGGAAGGACACTACAGACGCAAAGCACAGGTCAGGCAGAGGGGGCGTACAAGCTTTGTACGGGACGCATAAGAAGCGTGCTACTCCTCCATAGTTCAGAGGCGAGGACCATCCAGTGACTCACAAGGCCCACATCAGTGCAAGTGGTAGTGCCTGAGGCAGCAATATGCACAATCTGAATAATAAAGGCGCTATTCACCGCACATGTCATTGTGGCTCAGTCCCACCCATGCCAGCTACAAAATCAGCGGCTCTTCAGCAACATGCCAGTGGGGAATTAACCATCTCCCCCACGTCTCTCCCGCAGGCAGTTGTCAGCTTCCAACCAGGTGGGCCTTCAATATTAAGGAGGTAGAGCTCTTGGCAACCAGATGAGCCGCAGCTGAGCGGCCCGCAGCCAGCAGGTACCACTCAGGAGGCACGGGGCCCAACCACAGTTACAGGCCTTGCACGCCGTGGCACTCCACCTCAGGTTCCCCTTCGGAGGCCGCGCTGAACCCCCTTAAAAGCAGCTGGGCCTTAATTACTGGGTCCCCATGCCGTCCATACTGTAGGCAGCAGCCTCCTGCCCCGCAGCACACCAGCCAGGTCTGCACGACTGGCTGTCGGGGGTAGGGGTGATAGTCCCGCAGCAGCAGTGATATCCTCGGGAGCCTCAGCACCGATGGTCCTGAGCAGGTCAGTGCGTTATGTAGCAAAGCACCACTGCAATGTTGTAGGGCCGCAAGGGTAGCGAGGCAGGTTTATTGGAGTCGCAGCCTCCCGGGGAATACTCTTGTTCTCCACTTCAGCAGGTCATCGTCAGTACAGGGCTCAGCTTTTCCATCTGGGATGGGTACATAGATGCAGGATTATGGGCGGATAGTTCATCCTGATCCACAGAACTGTACTAAGGTTCGGCCATCTTGTGTTGGCTCTCTAGCGCCCCCCAAGATCCTTCAATACTTGAGTTAAGTGGTCATACTTTTTGGAGCTGCCTATCAATATAGCAGCTGAGTATAGCAGATGTTTCAAGGATGCAAGTGAGTTATTGGGAGTTATTGGGAGATATTTTAATAACAATTAAAGCAGTTTTAGGATGCATATGCTGCTCTTGTGATTTCACCATGTACACAATGTGTGTTACAATGGTGGTGTTTAAGTTGATCTCAAAGCCAAGAGATTTGATGTTCTGAGCCAGGATGTGAAAAAAGTCACCTTTTAGGTCCTCATTTTAATTTGTACTACATTTTGGCTGGTGTTCTCAGGAAAAGAAAATTAATTTAGATTTTTCTGGATTCAGTTTGAGGAAGTTTATCACATCCATTTTAGAACATTTTAGACTGTTGTTGAAAGTGGTGCTATTGGTGAAGGCGGCTCTATTTTTCTATCACATGCACTGTTGGATTGAAACGTCTGGCCCATCGATCAAGACACTTAGCACCTCCTTTGCAATTTGAACAATAATGTCTCAGATATGGAGCCTGGGGCACTCCACATGTGACTGGGTCAGGGTTGCAGTATTTCCCATTCTTAACAACTTGTGCATTTTTCAAGGTAGGAAATTAACCAAATCAGAACTTTGCCTTTGAAGCCATGTGTCTACTGGATCTCAGTGAGCCTCCAATGGTGATATGGTGCGACTGGTACAATCAAATTTTATTCCAGGTAGAACCATGATGTAGGAAAATAGTCCTTGTTGCAGCTACCCCCCGCCCCCACACCTTTTGCCTGATATTGATGTTGACTTGACTGAGAGTGTGCTGGGACCCTGCTAACCAGGGCCCAGCACCAGTGTTCTTTCACTAAAAATGTACCATTGTTTCCTCAATTGGCACACACCTGGCACACGCATAAGTCCCTTGTAAAAGGTACCTGTGGTACCCAGGGCCCTGTGACCAGGGAAGGTCCCTAAGGCTGCAGCATGTGTTGTGCCACCCTAAGGGACCCCTCACCTAACACATGCACACTGCCATTGCAGATTGTGTGTGTTGGTGTGGAGAAAAAGGCACGAGATATCCCCCTCAGGGTGCCATGCACAGAAAACACTGCCTGAGGCATAGGTAAGTCACCCCTCTAGTAGGCCTTAAAGCCCTAAGGCAGGGTGCACTATACCACAGGTAAGGGCATGGCTGCACGAGCAATATGCCCCTACAGTGTCTAAGTCCATTCTTAGATATTGTAAGTACAGTGTGGCCATATTAAGTATATGATCTGGGAGTTTGTCAAAAAGAACTCCACAGTTCCATAATGGCTACACTAAATACTGGGAAGTTTGGTATCAAACTACTCTGAACAATAAACCCACAGTGATGCCAGTGTGGATTTATTAAAGATGCACACAGAGGGCATCTTAGAGATGTGCCCTGTATATTACCCAATTCTTCAGTGCAGGACTGACTGGTCTGTGCCAGCCTGCCATGGAAAAAGTAGTTTCTGACCCCATGGGGGGAGAGCCTTTGTGCTCTCTGGGGCCAGAAACAAAGCTTGCACTGGGTGGAGGTCCTTCACACCCCCCCCTTGCAGGAACTGCAACACCTAGCGGTGAGTCTCAAAGGCTCAGGCTTCGTGTTACAATGTCCCAGGGCACTCCAGCTAGTGGAGATGCCCAGTACCCGGACAAAGCCCCACTTTTGGCGGCAAGACCAGAGGTATAATTAGGAAAAACAAGGAGGAGTTACCACCTCAGCCAGGACCACCCCTAAGGTGTCCAGAGCTGAAGTGACCCCCCTCCTTGCAGAATCCTCCATCTTGGTTTGGAGGATCAGGGCCAATAGGGGTAGGAATGTGCTGCCCTCCCCAAAGGGAGGGAGCACACGGAGGGTGTAGCTACCCCCAGGGACAGTAGCCATAGCCTACTGCCCTCTGGCCCTAAACCGCCGCTAAATCTTGTATTTAAGGGCTCCCTGAACCAAGCTAGTCAGATTCCTGACAAACTCAAGAAATAAGAAGGACTGCTTAGATGAAAACCCAACAGAGAAGGGAAGGAGATAACAACTGACTCAACCCCGGCCCTACCAGTCCGTCTCCTGCTCCAAAAAGCTGCAAAAGAAGAAGCAACACGTTCTGCAGGACCAGTGACACCTGAAAAGCCTCCAGAGGACTGCCCTCCTTACCGAGGACCAAGAAACTCCTGTTGTCAGCAGACCTGTCCAACAAGAAGACAAAGAAACCATCTACTCTGCACCCGACGCCCCCGGCCCGTGTCCAGAGGAACCAACCAGCCAGAGAGGACCCCCCCAGGCGATTCTGATTAAGTCTCCACCCTGGGCTGACCTCTCCACCCCTCTACGATGATGCCTGCAGAGGGAATCCCGAGGATTCCCCTGACTGCGACTGCCCGGGACGAAGATATATGACACCTGGAGAAGCACTGCACCCGCAGCCCCCAGACTCGAGAGAAACTGACCACCAGTGCAGAAGAGACCAGCAGGTGGCCCTCCTCCCTGCCCAGTCAGTGGCTTGCCCGAGAAGCCCCCCAGTGCATTGCCTGCAGTGCCTAAGTGACCCCCGGGTCCGCCCATTGAGTTCCATTGGGAACACAATGCTCTGTCTGCACCCTGCACCCGGCCGCCCCACTTCTGCTGAGGGTGTGTGTTTGGTGCCTACTTGGGGACACCCCCCAGTGCTCCTCTAAACCCTCCTAGTTTGCCCTCCAACAACACAGGTACTTACCTGCAAGCAGACCAGAACCGGAGTACCCCCTGTCTCCCTAGGGGCTCATGTCATTTTGGCTCCTGTTTGACCTCTGCACCTAACAGGCACTTTGTTGCTGGTGCTTGGTGTTTCAGGTTATCTTGAACCCTCAACGGTGGGCTACCTATGTGCCGGAGACTGAACCCGTAAGTTTGTTACTTACCTTTAAAAACTGTACTTTACTTACCTCCCCCAGGAACTGTTGAAAATTGCAGTGTCCACTTTTAAAATCGCTTTTTGCCATTTTAAAGAAAACTGTGTACATTGTTGATTCCATTCAAAGTTCTAAGTATTACTATGCAAAGTACCTTTCATTTAATGTACTTACCTGCTAAATGAATCTTGTGGTTGATTAGGAAAGAATATTTTTCTATAAAGAAACCTATTGGTTTGGTGTTAAGTCATTGAGTGTGTTTTTTCACTTATTGCTTGTGTGTACAACAAATGCTTAACACTACCGTCTGATAAGCCTAACTGTTCAACTACACTACCACAAATAGAGCATTAGTATGATTTATTATTGCCGCTGTCAAGCCTCTTGGGGAACCCCTGGACTCTGTGCACACTATATCTCATTTTGATATAGTACATACAAAGCAAGCTTCCTACACATGGCACATAACTTGGTACACTCGTTACCCTGCTCCACGAAACTGACACTGACTCGGATGCCACTGAAATCTTTACCGAGCCCACAAAGGTGTTTGATACTGTAGAATGGAACTACCTATTCACTATATTTTAGAGAATGAGAATACCCTAATTATTTATGGGCAGGGTCAGACGATTGTACTCCTCATGTGTGGCCCGATGCAAGACAGGGCTCTTTCCTATTGACTATCCTATTGCCCTTGCCCTGAAGTCCCTGGCCACAAAACTTGGGCACATTACTCACACCACCCTAAAGAGGAGCGCAGGCTGGCGGGCTCTCAGTGGGCTGCCTCCTTCCCGAGCTGCCAGGGAATCTGAGCTGTGTATTTGAGGCCATAGAGCTGTGGCCTGAGGCCCAGACACACGTCCACATGCCTAGATGCCCCGAACTCTAGAGATTGGGCCGCTTGCTGCCCAGGCACCCTGACAGAGAAGCTCTGCATGGACGACACCATTGGTGATAGGAGAGAGGAGTGCTCCCTGCTGGAAACTGCTGAAAAACAAAGTGAAGTAAGGAGAACTACCGTCTCTTTCGGTGGGGATCCTTGAGCAGAGTCCATTCCGGTGAACTGTCAGCAAGCTGCCTTCCCCTGAGATGACAGCAGACCATGCTGTGGGTCCGGGACTGAGGAGCTGAGGTCTGAGGCCCTGAAGCTTTGCCGTATTGGCTAGGTACACGGGGAGGACAAGAACGGTGCAGGGCCCCCACGACTGAACATTGTGTTGTGCCCTTGATGGGGAAATTATGTGGTGGTCTAGCAGCGAGGAGCCACACACAGAGAGGCCTGCATATCAAATATCACCCACATCACAAACTTCCCCAGTGCTGGAAGCAGCCTGGCTGCATGTCCAGGGCCACAAAGTGAGGGGGGGCAGTGAGGCCTGATAGTGCTCCGTGTGCATCTCATCACTCCTAGGAACTGGAGATGACGCCTGAGTATTGGTGTCCTTGACTCTCCCAAGTTGGATAATTACTGCTCTGCCCTCAAAGAGGCACTGAGCTACCCAGAAGGAGATAAGGTACAAGAGAGCTCTAACCCTGTGATAATGCTCACTCTGAGACATGCCTACTATTGCCCCACATTGGCAGCACTTCGACAATGTATTGAGGCCTCCAGCATAGGCTGCTGGGCCTTGCTATAAAAGTGAGGGCTGGCTGCACAAAGTAACACTGGCTACCTATGATTTTGGGGCCCTCCAGAGAACACCAGGGGGCACAACCGTGAAACCCGTTGCAGCACCCCTCCTGAGTCCTACTCCACGCAGTTGGCATGCCCACACTGTGGTGAAAATATCTCCCCTCACTTCTGTGATCTCGTGGCCCTCTGTTCTCCGAATAACAACATAGGGGGAGGGACATCATACCTGCCTCACTCACGTCTGCTGCATAGGAAACATGGGGAAGGCCACCCGGAAAAAGAATGTGGACACTGGGGGCCCAACAACGGGGGTATCCTCTGAGCCCTCCCAAGATGAAGGTGGGGCTGCCTTCCAGCTGGGAGCCCCTCTCTTCATGATATCCTCAAACCCATATTGCCTCTAGAAGGGTCCTAGAAATGAAAATTTAGACCCCGGTGGCTGATTTGGGGATACTGAAAGAAGATCCTAGTTGGCTGGCAGAACAGGGTCAAAACAGCAGATAGAGGATTAGCAGAGGTCCCCCCAGCTTTGAGGACCATGAAGGAGAAACTCACAGATATGGGGACCAGAATCCAGACACTAGGGGCCATATTTATACTCCGTTTGCGCCGAAATTGCGTCGTTTTTTTTGACGCAATTTCGACGCAAAACTAACGCCAACTAACGCCATATTTATACTATGGCGTTAGAGGCGAATAGCGCCAAAGTTCCCGGAATGTGCGTCATTTTTTAGCGTGAACCCCTTCCTTGCGTTAATGATATGCAAGGGAGGCGTTCCCGTCTAAAAAATGACTCCCAGGCCTTTACGTGGTATTTATACTCCCGGGCAAAAGCGACGCCCGGGAGTGGGCGTGGCTAAAAACGGCGCATTTGCGCCGCTTTTTAACGCCTGGGTCAGGCATGGCGTTAAGGGACAAGTGGGCTCAAAATGAGCCCAGAGTGCCCTCCCCTGCCCCCAGGGACCCCCCCTGCCACCCTTGCCCACCCCAGGAGGACACCCAAGGCTGGAGGGACCCACCCCAGGGACATTCAGGTAAGTTCAGGTAAGTTTTTTTTTTTTTTTTTTTAATAATATTTTGTGGCATAGGGGGGCCTTATTTGTGCCCCCCTACATGCCACTATGCCCAATGACCATGCCCAGGGGACAGAAGTCCCCTGGGCATGGCCATTGGGCAAGGGGGCATGACTCCTATCTTTACAATGATAGGAGTCATGTTGATGGGGGATGGGCGTCGAAAATAAATGGCGCAAGTCGGGTTAAGACGATTTTTTCGACGTAACCTGACTTGCCCCATTTTAAGACGCCCATACGCCATTTTCCCCCTACGCCGGCGCTGTCTGGTCTACGTGGTTTTTTCCCACGCAAACCAGGCAGCGCCGGTCTGATTGCGCCGTCTAACGCCATTCCATAAATACGGCGCCCGCATGGCGCTTCAGAATGGCGTTAGACGGCGCAAAACTTTTTGACGCTAAACTGCGTTAGCGCAGTTTAGCGTCAAAAAGTATAAATATGGGCCTAGACATCAGAGTGGAAGACACAAAAAACAGGTTGCGCCGCAATAAAATTAGAGTGACTGACCTACCTGAACAGGTGGAAGGGGGTCATATGCTGAATTACCTAGAACACTGGTTGCAGGAACAAATGGTACCAGGAGGACTCTCTCCATTTTATGCACTACAATGAGTGCATCAGGTACCGGCATGGCCTCCGCCTCACAGAGCAACACCACGTCCAGTGGTAGCCAGATGTTTGCACTACAAAGACAGCACCATATCCTGAACCAAGCCAGGTTGAAAGGGAACCACCAAGTTGAAAACATTAATGTCATGGTCTTCCCAGACTTCACTAAGGAAGTCCAAACCAGTGATCCACATTCTTAGAGGTGAAGCTTTGCCTTCACCAATTGGGACTGGCCTATGCCCTGACGTTTCCAGCCAGACTGCTTGTGTTGACCTCAAAGGGAGTGCAATAGTTCCAGACACCGCAGGAGGTATGGGGGTGGACTGATCAACACCAGCAGCCTAACTCAAACCAGGGATCCCCCCGACCGAAGTCTGTGAACGTCAAGGTGAAGCCCAAGACCAAAAGTGGTGGCAGAGTGGCCCCTCCAGGGTGAAGGCCCATCAAGAAAGACAACAGACGGCGCAAGTGTTCGCGACAATGAGTAGCAGTGGCATGAGTCCCCCATCTACCACAGGTGGAGATCGTACACATGACTTAGACTCCGATCGAAGATCCACCTCATCTGAGGTTTCAGTTATTGTATTTCTGGTTTTATAAGGTGTTTTACTTGGGGGTTGCTTTATCTGGGGTCTTCTACAGATCATTATGAACACACCCTGATCCCCCATGGCCACAGGGTTCCATTTTTTTGCATATGCTCCTGGGTCGTGGGAAACTAGGCAAGGGTCTTCTGCACAGCTGCATCCCTTCACCCTTTAGTATGTGTGGGCTTGTCTGCGAGTGTTTTATGTTTGAATGTGAATTTGGATGGGGGGCCATTGCCTATTTGTCCTGGGGTGTAGGAGCTGGGTTGTTATTGGTTTGTTTGATTTTATGAGTCACCCTTCACTGACCTTCTCGCTATTATCTCAATCCTGCCGGAGGGAACCTGAGGACAGAGCTGGAGCTCGATGGTTGGTGTTGCATCACATTCCTAGATACAGCCAATGGTGACCCCGGATAAACTATAAATTCATTTACAGGAACAACAGGGGGATACATCTATGGCCAAGCGATATAAAGTGCATAAGTACCTCAACAGATGGGGGCCCACATAGCAATGTTGCGAGAAACTCACCTTACAGCTAAAGTTGGAGTGGTACTGACCACTTTCCGGTACCTTTACGATATCGAACGTTTATTGCTTTATTATTCGACCTGATGTTTAATGAAGATTTGTAAACCAATAAACTCAGTTTTAAAAAAAAACAAATAAACTCTATGATATACAATCATGAGCAATTGGAAATATATTCAGAACCTTTACTACCTAGATCACGCCTGAGAAATATCCGTAGCCCAATAATGAACAAACTGTTTCTGGTGCGACTATGAAATTTGCACTCAACCCATTGTTTTGCATGCCCTCACCTGCCCATATTGCAATATATATGAAGAAAGTTCAAACAGGGATATTGAGGTGCTTTGTGATTACATATCGGTGTGAAACCTAGCACTGCTCACACTGTGTGAGGGATGAAGTGGGGTTCGGGGGGGCACAGAAACATGGGTTGGAGGACACATTGTTAAATGAACCACTCAACCACCTTAAACGTTATCGTCTCTAGCTTTTAAAAGACACGCATTATGCTGTATAGGGATTGCATCCTGACCTGAATGTCACATTATAAGAGCTTAACTGATGTACATGATGTAGAATTTAAATTGTTTTATTTTTAAATTGTTTTATTTTTCCTATGATTATGTGAGTCACAAAAAAACAATAAATAAAAAATAATGGCAGCTGTTTAGATTATTGAGCCTTTACAAAAATTGGATTGATAAGTAGCCAGAAGATATTCATTTCTTATGAATAATTTTTGAATGGCTACACATCTTTCCCAAGCCATTGAAGGTTTATTACATGTTTGAAGGTAAGTAGCATTGCGTCATTTTGTGTTTCTCTTTAATAATGGAATGATTTGAGCAGTTTTTAAGAGTTGGGGAAATAGCTTCCCCCGAGGGGAGGATTTAATTTCCACATTTTGGAAAAGAACCGCAAATTGGTTTTGATAAGAAAAGCAATAAATGATTGTCGAAGTGGAAAGAGTGTTTCAATGAGCTGATAATCTTAAATAACAGTTTTTCTGAGTTTAGATAAAAATGTGTCCATGTGTTTTACAAAATGGAATGAGGAGCAACTTTGAATCTTGGATGTGTAGCGGTATGTATGTGTGCCTGAATTAATACCCCCCTTGGAAAAGGGTGCTAACTCCGTTTATTGACCACTGAGTCTTGGGCCAAGTATCTTCAAGAATGTTGTGTTAAGCCACATAAAATGTTCCTCTGTTACGTGATTCAGGGAAGCAGAGGTGCTTTGAACACCACCTTCATCCAAACTGCCATTTTCTACTATTTGTGTTTGTGGATTCTGCTACTTAAAAGTGATTTCGGTCTCTGACATTTACTCGTTCAGGCCTGTGCATGTCATACACTTATTTCTGTAGAAATGCCTCTTCTGCGTTTGTCTTCTACTTTTATACCACCCTTGAGACATATCGACTTCTGCCTTTTACTGGGATTGTTTGCACCACATCTATTTGTCTTTTACAACCTCATATAGCTCTGTTTCTCGTGTGAACTGTCAGCAACTCAAGGAAACTAGCCTCTCAGAGTTAGGGAATTGTGATTGGCTTTAATGGAAATTATGATTTTTCTAGATAAAGAGATTGGACACGATAGAGCCAAACGTGCGTAGGCTTTAAGGATAGTTATTTCACCAGGGCTGTGGAAGAATTTGAATTGGATGGATATAAACAAAACAAGTGAAGACCAAAGTGAAGATTAATCTTCCTGGACTCCACAGGCCTCCTACTTAGATCACAATCAATCATCAAATTAATAACAACATACAATATCTAGGTTAATGGCATTTGATCACTCCACATTTTTAATATTTATATTCTGCCAGAGAATACGATCAACAGAATGGCCCTGTCAAAAGTCCTAGTGCTTTGCATCTTTAGGGTATGACAAGAACCGTCCAGGCTGAACACTTACATTAAAAGGGAAGAAAGCATTATTCTAATATTGGTCTGTGGCGATTTTAATATCAAACCGCACCCTATGATACTGGATCAAGAGTTACTCAATGAAGAGTCGGAATGGGATATCACCACTATTTCAACAACTGAGCTCAGGTGAACAAAGCTAATCCAGATATTGAGCAGACTGGTGGCAGCCAGCGCCCCATGTACACTCAAATGTCGCACTTCATTGGATACACTAGCCAAGAAATCGTTCAGGCCTGGTATATTTTGTTAAGTGTAGGCTCATCTCACTTTGTAGTTCTGGTTGTCATAAGAAGAGCTGAAAGTGACCATGACCCTAATTTTCAAAACTGCTTCTGTCCCATAGCCAGTAATCTAAGCCCAAAATAGAGTGTTACCTACAGTCTGCCAACATACGCCAACAAATATTCCTCCTCAATGTACCAGAAAGCACCAGCAGTAGAGGGCACCCTTGCAAATCATGCCACACATGACCACTTTACTGCAGTGTCTTCCAAGCTTCCAAAACCAGAGGTTATTCCTGTGTCTACACTTGAGTTCATTCATGGAGAATGATGTCTGTGTGTCACGCTGCGGCCCCCTGTGGCGCGAGCTGAGCTTTCGGCTCAGGGTGCGGCCACGGTTCCTGTTTCTGGTGGCCAGACGTGCCGCACCCCTTCAGTACTATATTTCTTCTGAGTTCTGGGTCCAGCCCGCCCTCGATATAAGGCATGGGCACCCCCCCAACCCCTCACTTACCTGGTGCAGCGTGTTCCTTTCTTCTTTTTCTCTTCTTTCTCCTTTCCTTCTTTCCTTATTTTTACACTTAGCAGCCATATTCTTCTTTATCCCAGCATGCCTTTCTTTTTCCCTGCATGCCTTAGGACCTATATTCTCCTATGATTCTTTCCCAATCCAATATGGTGTCTTTCTTCTTCCTGTTGGTCATTTCTTGTTTTAGGGTATATAATGAGTGTAATTCTTGTTCTCCTTGCGCTGCAACACTTCCTTTGGTGGTGATCTTCGCTCTTGTTGTTTTTTTCTCCAGTTTTTTCCCCTCGCTTGTTCCAGTTTCTTCCAGTATTGTTTTCTTGTTGGAAGACTTACTTTTTGCAGATTTTTGTTCCAGGGAGTTCCTGCTATAGAGGTTTTTCCCTTTGGTTTTTTTTCCTCTGGAACTCCTTCTGGAGGGTACGGACTACCTTTTGGCGTTCCATCATCAGCAGCACCATGGCTACCAGAAAGGGCCGTCCTTACCTTGGTCAAGGCAGAACCTACAAGGATCAAGATTACCTGCAGTTCCAGTTCGCCAGAGACATAAACGACGAGTAGCCTGTGACATTGTAAAGCAATAGGTAGTCAAAGAACATCGAAAGCTCCAGGACCTGACAGAATCCCTACAGACGCCTTCCACAATAACACATTGCTTTGGGGACCCGTTCTAAAAATAACATACAATGCCATCTGGATGCATGAAGAAGTTCTATCCTCCTGGAGACCAGCTATCATACTATCAATCCACAAAAACCTATCCTGCAACAGCCCAGCAAACTATCATCTCTGATTTCCCTCCCAGAAGGAGATGGGCATACCTGTAGTACACTGCTTCTAAACTTCCTCCAGGATTTGGCTGAAGAGAATAAGATTGTATCCCATCTTCAAGTAGGCCTTAGGAAAGGAGTGGGAACCACAAATAAAGTAATGAAATTCTACTTTATATACTCTAAATATGTAGAATTAAAATAATTACCTCAGTACATGGTCTTTGTAGATCTAAAGACACCTTTTGACAAGGTTGATAGAATGCTGTTTTTTCTGAATTAAGGGAGCAAGGCCTGTAAGAACAGTTATCTGATGTCCTACAACAGCTTTACTGGAAAAGCACAACCAGGGGAAGCTGCAGTCCAAGAGGGGTAAGAACATCCCATATTGACTTGATGTCATGAGCCAGAACACAGCTGCTGTCCTATATTTTTTGGAAATATATAGCAGAATATCAGTGGAGCCTGCACTCCAAGCGTATAAAATGAAAGCATTGGCTCTTAGCACATATGGCGCTGAGCTGTGGGGATTTGGGAAGGCACAAAGGCTGCAAACATTTGAGAATACATACCTGCAGCACCTATTACATCTCGGACCAGGTACACCAGTGTGAGCTATCAGGGATGAGCTGGGCACATATACCGTTGAGTCTCTGATCTGTATCAAACCTGTTTGGATTGGGCTTAGTTGCTGATAAACTCAGAGATGAAAATCTATCTTGAAAATCTATCTAAAAGCTTTGCTTGGTATTTGGACTACCAAATGTCCTTTAAAACTGTGATGTTTTGATCGCATTGCTGTAACATTAAAAGAAATAGCATTTGACAAATTTTGGGAGAATCCGAAATCAATTACCAGAATGAGCCCTGAGACAATAAAGAGCTGTTACTGGGATCTGACCGTGGCCAATCAATACAAACAAGCATTTGCAATGCAACTGGTCTCGCATTTCTCCGAGTTAGAGCTTTTAGCAGTTGTAAACTACCAACCAGACTTTTCTTGCCTTATTAAATGGAAAAAAGAGCGCGATCGCGCTGCTAAAGTTCACTCGTAGTGAAACCTATCTGCAAAAGTGCAATTATCTACATAACCGGCAAAAATGCAAATAAATATGTAACAGGGTCGATGTCATGCAAAGCACTCGACTTCTGCCAAGTAAGATCACACTGCAAAAAAAGAGAGAAAGTAGTCCACAAACCGGACGGAAAACAGCGAGCCTCATATGTTTTCAGTACTTGGTCGCTGCGCTCGAGGAGGGCTAACCACCGGAAAATGCATGACATATGCATGCCTTCCACTAATGAAAGCAAGCAGCTTTTAAAAGGCAAGCCCACGAACCAATGAAAGACACTGAAGTGACATGGATGGGGCTTCAAGCCCTTTTCTAACTACTACAGCGTCTCGCAAGCCATACGCATGCTCAAGTGCATGCTAGTGCAGGCTCGACCCTAAAAAGGGGGCAGCCTCATATTGCAGTATCTGAGCTTTAAAGCCTTAAATTTGTATGAAATGTACATAGACTCCTTATTTCCGCAGGCAAAAAGGAATCTGTACATCCAATTTAGAAGGGAATACTCCCAGATTTGGCCTATACTGAAGAATAGACTAATAACAAGATCTGCTCTGATCCTTGCAATTTTGTGGCAGGGGGGTCACGAAACTGTGTTACATTTCATCTCCTGCAATCCACATATTGCATGAAAGCACAAACATTGGCGTGCAAAGGCTTTTATGGCGTTGGGGGAGGGGTAAGGACCATTTTCTTTGCTCACTTAGATGGCATTTGAGGCAGAGTGAGTACTTAGCATGATACTTCTCCTGGAGCTTCATGCTTCCCTTCTCTGGGCTACTACAGGAGGGCCGAACTCCTGAATCCTGTGGAAAGTAAATTAGGCCTTGGCAAGAATTTCCCTTCATATTCTGACACTTCCATTTTACATTATGATCAATTTCCTAGGTGAAAGGCATGTGAAAAATCAACCATGCCATTCATAAAGATCGAAAACATTGAATTCAATATACAGTTTTGAAATACCATAAGATCTGTTTTTGCTTTCCAACAGCATTTTGATTTTTTCTACTTTTTCAAAACAATACATTGGACACAAACATTGGCAAAGCCAACAGCTCGGCTCTCTCGTTAAAAAAGGCGAGACCTATTGCCTTTGCCAATATTTGTTTTTTTTCATGCTCCCACCGGGTATACCTGATGTACATTTTGAATACTAAACATTTTGCGCATCTAAGAGACACTTTTTACTATAAGCAATAAACATTTGAATGTTTAATCATTTGTATAGCACCTCCACACCTACCCACACAGAAAGTGAGCTACATTAGGTAATGTCGAACATTTCATGAATTTCAATTCGCACGTTTGAGCATTCATAAATGATTTTGCACCGTGGACATTGGCTTTGCCCTGATCAGTGCTTATGAAGCTAAAGACAGTAACTGTAACTAACCTGCCCCTGGGCCTTGGAGCACTTTGCATTCGCACGAGCTATGCATGCTTTTAGGTGGGGAGAGATTAAGTGATTGGCACAGACTCACAAGGTGTTCCCAGAAGGCCAGATTTGAACCGCATTCCTTAGGTGTGCCGTCGGCAGCTGTTGCTGCAAGCCCCCAGTGCTGTGCACCAACTGCTGGTTGTTACACGTCTTTGATTACACGTCCCTGCATATCCACGTGTGCTGTAGAAGAGGATTAGCCGTTACCACTTTGTGTCTTTCATAAGCCAACGAGAGCACAGGAAGCGTTTAACGTTATCAAGTTAATGGTAACTTAATAATGACAGTTAATGGAAGGGTCACAATTGGATTGTAATTGTATTTCGACTGTAGTATTTATGCTTCCACTTGCCGGCTGTTGCAGATTGTGATTTACACATTTTCTACAGTAGTTCAGCTTTCAGTAATACGCCATTGTTATGACGGCATTAGGTTCCTCGGGGTAAATTAAAGGCGTCGAGCAGATTCAGCGCGCGATAAACTGCTCCGTAAGTGCATGCGCGTGACACCCAGCAGAAAGCTTATACAATGTCAAGTAGTAGCGCCTCCGCCACAGAAACATTACCACCAACACGATAGGGAAACCAGAAAAACCTTTCCCCGAAGAGGTTTTCAGCTCCCTAATAAAAGAATCATAAACAAATGATAGGAATTAAAGCCAGGGAGCCGCCGAAGGGGCTCAAGACTTGTGGGAAATTGCCAATGGAGCATCCCCTACAATTGTAACAGAGTTTTGTGGGCGTTGGTTTGAGCTATTCAGGAAGTGATTGCATTTTCCAATATCACATATCTCTAAGGGGCATATTTATAAGTCCCTAGCGCCTCCTTGCTCTGCCCTAGCGTCATTTTTTTTCTCGCTAAGGAGGCATTAAGGAGACCCCCACCCAACACTATATTTACAAAGTGGTGCAATGCACCTTCGCCGGTACAATGTAGGCAAGGGGGGTGTTCCCACGCAAGGAGGCCCAAAAAAATGACACAGTGAAATTTACAAGATTCCACTGCTGCCATTTTTTCAGTCATTTTTAATGCCTGCTCAGGGCAGTCGTTAAAGTGACGCTCCCATAATAACCTATGGGCCTCCCTGTGCTTTGCTGGACTAGCGCCATATTTTATGGTTCTAATCTAGCAAAGCGCCACAATAGTGTCATAAATTATGACGCTATTGTTGTAACATGCGTCAAAGTGTGCTCTTTAGTAAATACAGCGCTATCATGGTAATGTTATGGGGGCACAGGGTGACATAAGAAAAGTGGTGCATCAGAGTTGATGCGCATCTTTCTTGTAAATATGCCCCCTCGGGGCTTATTTACAAGAAACCGACACATCGTGATGGATGCACTAGTTTTCTTGCACCGCCCTGCGCTCCAGTCACGATTCAATTGGAGCTCTGTATTTCAATTCCAGGCTCCATGTCACAAAGTGTCCACAACAGCGTCAGAAATTCTAGCACTGTTGTGGCACTAATCCTTAACATTGCTGGAGGATTTCCACCCAAATTGTGGTGGAAATCCTTCAGTATTTGGAATATGGTGGTTGGAGGACTGCCAGCACTGGCGGTCCTCTGGCACCCATGACTTCAACGGTCTAAGCAAAAGACCGTCAAAGTCGGAGTGAGCCCCTAAGTCTGGAACCACATCCCAGAAAACAGAGTTGTTTTATTGGCAGGACAGAAAGCTGAATATTCCAGCATGTAGGGGTCAGCTACTTTGCTAAATACTTGTGTTTCTTCCTACTTGATATCTGCACTAAACCTTTCTCCCGTTGTAATAGCTTTGACTCAAGTACTGAACCCCACCATGTGTTTAAATCATTAGTGGTTGGTGTGTCCAGCACTTGTCAAGACCGATGGCTTGTACGTCATCACAGACCATAACCATTACTGACCAATCCTATCTAGTTTTAGTGGGCAGAGGATGGAATGTAGTGCCAATGAGAAGCTGTAACATCTTCAAAAATCACATTTTATGCTAACTGCTGCTTGACCCAGAGGCATTGGCCTTTCTTCATTTGAGGGGATAATGGGAAGAACAGCGTGGACAGGCAGGTGTGTATTCACAGGCTAGATATCCTGATCAGTTATAAGGTAGATAACAGCACAACAAAAATGGGGAGTACACAGGGTTATGTTTTAGACATTTGCTGGAGAGACATCACAAGCAGAGATAAGCTGTCAATGGTCTCATCTGGGGACACGACTACCAGGCAGTCAAACTGGTTGTAGTCAGTTCTTTTGCTCAGCAGCAGAGTTCCAGGACAGCCAGGATGGGCTACTGGATTTACAGGCTTTTAGGATCTGCCACATGCCGGTTGTAACATCCATCAGGACAAATATAACCTGCAGAAAATCTCCATCCTGTCCTGCAAAAACATTGTCCTTACAGTCACCACTCGAGCAGCACATTTACATCTACGCACACACAATCAAACATGACCACACTACACACATCCAAGAGAAGGACACGAGTTATGAGGAGCTGAATGGATTTTCCATGAAGCGAGAGGGAGATCCCCTCCTAATGGCAAGGATTAAAAGGCTTGTGTCCTTGCACAATACATTCAGCCACCACGACTTTTAGTGCTACTAGTATCTAACTAGGCAGACACATTCACCCTTTCCTAGTAGTGGGATTACCCTTTGGAGAGTAGCCCTTCTTCCGATAAGCCAAAACCTTAACTTGGAGCAACTCCATTGGGTTCTCAAGTTCACTGGAGGTAAAAGTGCACTGTCAGCTAGAAAAGCAAAAGTAACATAACTTTCCATCACCGAGAATACATTTGTTAAACCATGGCGAAGTTAGGAAATTGCGAAAACGTTTACACAAAGCAGTAGTGTTATTACAAGTTCATATTCTTGGGATTATTACAAGTTCATATTCTTGGGATAGACCTAACGTCCTAATTTTTTGGCAAACTGGAAAGAGCCCTAAGGTTAATCTTAATGTTATGAAACCCTAGCTCCAAAGTCTGAGATTTTAATGAAAACTAAATTATTTTTATAATGAGTATGAAAAAGCTACTAGTAAAAAGACCAAACCAAGGGTAGGTGAGCTTCATCCCAACAGTTCAGGTGGGGATTCTTAAGCAACAAGTAAGGATGAAACTTGCTTTATGGGAGGACGTGAGGGGTGGAATCAACCGGAAATAAGTACTCCAATACATTCTTAAATTGTAAGTGATACTTCCCACCACAGGCTGCCCCTTCTTCTTTGTTCTAAGCATGTTAGTAATAAAGGTAGGAGGTCTAGTATTGTGGTAACCAACCATGAACATCGGTTCTGTAATGGCAGCCCAAACACATTTGGCCAAATCTGAATAATCCCGCCTCCTTGCCCTCCAAGATCCCTATGCTTCCAACTCTCCATCTTCTAAGGAAAAACGGTGGCCACACGCTGCAGGACTTTTCAGTCTCCTGCACTGCTGAGTGGAGGCTCGAAAGAGTGTTGGACTTTCAAAAGTAAAAATAGGAGGCACCCCAAAATGGTGAAAATGCCAAGCAGGGGTGAACGGTGACAATATATGGCTTGACTTGATTGTGGAGCATTCTGTAATGCCAAGACTTCAGAACTAGGTCTAGGCAAAATATGCATTACCCTGATGTAAAATCACGTTAATTTAGTACGTTTTTGTTACACTTGCTATGAAAAATCCACAAAATACACAATTCAACCATACTGCATGATTATGTACCATCCGCGGCAAAAATTCTGTGCAAGCGCATGAAGCAACAAGACCTACTAGAACATAAGTAACTGCTGTTCTTCAGCGCTTGTTTTTTGGGCTTTTTCTTTTAGCTCCAAACGTGTCCTTGTGTCCGAAGTTCATGTAAAAGTATAGCACCAAATGCTAATGTTGCATTTTGCATAATACACACAAAATTTAGCATCATTCTTCTGAAATACTGTGTGATTACACAAAAGCAAACTAAGCAAATTTCTCACACCCATATTCAGGAATACAGAGATAGTCCGAGAATTATCAATCCTTGTCAGCGGGTTGTGATACCGTTTTTTTAGGAACGTTGTAAAGTTTTTATGTGCATTTTTCATTTATTTATCATCTTCTGGACTCAGAACTTGATTCTGGATCTGTGATGTCTTTCTAATTTCTTTCTCATTTTTGAACATTCTCATAAAGGGAACTTCTCATACTTATTATTTCTTTAGTCTCATGATTTGTTTTTCTAAGAAGTATATGAAACACAGGTCTAGCAATGATCTGCATCTACCATGGGACACATGCCCCCAACACACCAGTGTTGAGAAGAAATATCAATACATTTATGTGTTATCCCTAAACAAACTGCGGTTATTTATAAATCAACCAGCCACTGATTGTTAATGAGTTCTACATATATCCAATCAGATGTCTGGTATTTCACAAAGGCCTATTAAACCACCTAATACTGTACATGTGAAAATGACAATAATCAGAACACTTAGCCTGTTAAGAACTTCAAAACAACCTCATCACCACTGTTTCTGGCCCATTCCAAATGTCCCTAATGTTCTCTCACTGATCTAACTCCGATCTGCATGACAGATTGTTTGTCTTTCAGTTCAATGAGTTCCAAATAAACAATATACCTATATCTCATAAAAAGTTTTCAAAGAAAGTGTAACCAGACATGTTCATGTCATACGAATTTTAAGAAATTTCCATTTCTATTATATGAAGGAAAAGATACAGCTTACAGCTGCATATCAGTTTTAACTGTGAAAGCATTCAAATGACAAGAATACTGCATAATGAACAACAACACGTGGCTGTTCAATGTGTTTATAATTAGCAATTCTATTGAAAAAATATTTTGCTTTAAGAGACTCAAATAGTTTTCCTAGACGAAACAATAGCCCATGGTTTCTAAAGGGGGAGGCGTGGGTCGACTTTCAATTACTACACCTTGGTGGTGTACAATACTTTTTATTTCCAAAAATCACATCGAATCTAACCAAGATTTGCTCTGGGATATATAAGCATGCCACTGGAAGGTTCCACACTAGCAAAACTGTCGCAACTCCAAAATGTGAGCTCATTTAACACATTTACAGAGAAACACCTTGAACATGCACAGAGGAGAAACAGGGTCCTAGCAAATAAACCAAGCACAGTTTTCCGATTAAAAAAACATTTTTGATTGGTGTTATAAAGGTAGCGCTTGCTTTAAACAGCTTTAACCGCTGTATTATGAAAACAGGATTCTGGCGGTAGTAATGTATGACAAGAATGAGTGTGCCCATTTCTGTGTGGCAATATGTTGTGCTGGTGATGTGTTCTGCAGCTTTATGAACCGCTTTATTGTGATGCTTTATTGATATGTGATTTTTTTTGTTGTGTTACAGTTTTTGTGCTGAATTTTGTGTTAATTATTCTGTAGTGATGTGCCATAATATGTTTTATTTTTGGTGTTATGTGGCTTTTTGTATAGTGCTGTGTTATGTTTCGGTGTTTACAAACGCTGCCCTAAACCTAGCTGTAGGAAGTTGGCTCTGTATGTGCTATTTCAAAGTAAGGAATAGCATGCACAGAGTCCAAGGGTTCCCCTTAGAGGTAAAATAGTGGTAAAAATAGATAATACTAATGCTCTATTTTGTGGTAGTGTGGTCGAGCAGTAGGCTTATCCAAGGAGTAGTGTTAAGCATTTGTTGTACATACACATAGACAATAAATGAGGTACACACACTCAGAGACAAATCCAGCCAATAGGTTTTGTTATAGAAAAATATCTTTTCTTAGTTTATTTTAAGAACCACAGGTTCAAATTTAACATGTAATATCTTGTTTGAAAGGTATTGCAGGTAAGTACATTAGGAACTTTGAATCATTTCAATTGCATGTATACTTTTCAAGTTATTCACAAATAGCTACTTTAAAAGTGGACACAGTGCAATTTTCACAGTTCCTGGGGGAGGTAAGTTTTTGTTAGTTTTACCAAGTAAGTAAGACACTTACAGGGTTCAGTTCTTGGTCCAAGGTAGCCCACCGTTGGGGGTTCAGAGCAACCCCAAAGTCACCACACCAGCAGCTCAGGGCCGGTCAGGTGCAGAGTTCAAAGTGGTGCCCAAAACGCATAGGCTAGAATGGAGAGAAGGGGGTGCCCCGGTTCCGGTCTGCTTGCAGGTAAGTACCCGCGTCTTCGGAGGGCAGACCAGGGGGGTTTTGTAGGGCACCGGGGGGGGACACAAGCCCACACAGAAATTTCGCCCTCAGCAGCGCGGGGGCGGCCGGGTGCAGTGTAGAAACAAGCGTCGGGTTTGCAATGTTAGTCTATGAGAGATCAACGGATCTCTTCAGCGCTGCAGGCAGGCAAGGGGGGGCTTCCTCGGGGAAACCTCCACTTGGGCAAGGGAGAGGGACTCCTGGGGGTCACTTCTCCAGTGAAAGTCCGGTCCTTCAGGTCCTGGGGGCTGCGGGTGCAGGGTCTTTTCCAGGCGTCGGGACTTAGGTTTCAGAGAGTCGCGGTCAGGGGAAGCCTCGGGATTCCCTCTGCAGGCGGCGCTGTGGGGGCTCATGGGGGACAGGTTTTGGTACTCACAAAAGAGAGTAGTCCGGGGGTCCTCCCTGAGGTGTTGGTTCTCCACCAGCCGAGTCGGGGTCGCCGGGTGCAGTGTTGCAAGTCTCACGCTTCTTGCGGGGAGTTGCAGGGGTCTTTAAAGCTGCTCCTTGAAACAAAGTTGCAGTCTTTTTGGAGCAGGTCCGCTGTCCTCTGGAGTTTCTGGTCGTCGTCGAAGCAGGGCAGTCCTCAGAGGATTCAGAGGTCGCTGGTCCCTTTGGAAGGCGTCGCTGGAGCAGAGTTCTTTGGAAGGCAGGAGACAGGCCGGTGAGTTTCTGGAGCCAAGGCAGTTGTTGTCTTCTGGTCTTCCTCTGCAGGGGTTTTCAGCTGGGCAGTCCTTCTTCTTGTTGTCGCAGGAATCTAATTTTCTAGGGTTCAGGGTAGCCCTTAAATACTAAATTTAAGGGCGTGTTTAGGTCTGGGGGGTTAGTAGCCAATGGCTACTAGCCCTGAGGGTGGGTACACCCTCTTTGTGCCTCCTCCCAAGGGGAGGGGGTCACAATCCTAACCCTATTGGGGGAATCCTCCATCTGGAAGATGGAGGATTTCTAAAAGTTAGAGTCACCTCAGCTCAGGACACCTTAGGGGCTGTCCTGACTGGCCAGTGACTCCTCCTTGTTGCTTTCTTTGTTCCCTCCAGCCTTGCCGCCAAAAGTGGGGGCCGTGGCCGGAGGGGGCGGGCAACTCCACTAAGCTGGAGTGCCCTGCTGGGCTGTGACAAAGGGGTGAGCCTTTGAGGCTCACCGCCAGGTGTCACAGCTCCTGCCTGGGGGAGGTGTTAGCATCTCCACCCAGTGCAGGCTTTGTTACTGGCCTCAGAGTGACAAAGGCACTCTCCCCATGGGGCCAGCAACATGTCTCTAGTGTGGCAGGCTGCTGGAACTAGTCAGCCTACACAGACAGTCGGTTAAGTTTCAGGGGGCACCTCTAAGGTGCCCTCTGGGGTGTATTTTGCAATAAAATGTACACTGGCATCAGTGTGCATTTATTGTGCTGAGAAGTTTGATACCAAACTTCCCAGTTTTCAGTGTAGCCATTATGGTGCTGTGGAGTTCGTGTTTGACAAACTCCCAGACCATATACTCTTATGGCTACCCTGCACTTACAATGTCTAAGGTTTTGTTTTAGACACTGTAGGGGTACCATGCTCATGCACTGGTACCCTCACCTATGGTATAGTGCACCCTGCCTTAGGGCTGTAAGGCCTGCTAGAGGGGTGTCTTACCTATACTGCATAGGCAGTGAGAGGCTGGCATGGCACCCTGAGGGGAGTGCCATGTCGACTTACTCGTTTTGTCCTCACTAGCACACACAAGCTGGCAAGCAGTGTGTCTGTGCTGAGTGAGAGGTCTCCAGGGTGGCATAAGGCATGCTGCAGCCCTTAGAGACCTTCCTTGGCATCAGGGCCCTTGGTACTAGAAGTACCAGTTACAAGGGACTTATCTGGATGCCAGGGTCTGCCAATTGTGGATACAAAAGTACAGGTTAGGGAAAGAACACTGGTGTTGGGGCCTGGTTAGCAGGCCTCAGCACACTTTCAATTGTAAACATAGCATCAGCAAAGGCAAAAAGTCAGGGGGCAACCATGCCAAGGAGGCATTTCCTTACACAACCCCCCCCCAAACGAAAGAGGATGAGACTAACCTTTCCCAAGAGAGTCTTCATTTTCTAAGTGGAAGAACCTGGAAAGGCCATCTGCATTGGCATGGGCAGTCCCAGGTCTGTGTTCCACTATAAAGTCCATTCCCTGTAGGGAGATGGACCACCTCAACAGTTTAGGATTTTCACCTTTCATTTGCATCAGCCATTTGAGAGGTCTGTGGTCAGTTTGAACTAGGAAGTGAGTCCCAAAGAGGTATGGTCTCAGCTTCTTCAGGGACCAAACCACAGCAAAGGCCTCCCTCTCAATGGCACTCCAACGCTGCTCCCTGGGGAGTAACCTCCTGCTAATGAAAGCAACAGGCTGGTCAAGGCCATCATCATTTGTTTGGGACAAAACTGCCCCTATCCCATGTTCAGAGGCATCTGTCTGCACAATGAACTGCTTAGAATAATCTGGAGCTTTTAGAACTGGTGCTGAGCACATTGCTTGTTTCAGGGTGTCAAAGGCCTGTTGGCATTCCACAGTCCAGTTCACTTTCTTGGGCATTTTCTTGGAGGTGAGTTCAGTGAGGGCTGTCACAATGGATCCATATCCCTTCACAAACCTCCTGTAATACCCAGTCAAGCCAAGGAATGCCCTGACTTGAGTCTGGGTTTTTGGAGCTACCCAGTCCAGAATAGTCTGGATCTTGGGTTGGAGTGGCTGAACTTGGCCTCCACCTACAAGGTGTCCCAAGTAAACCACAGTTCCCTGCCCTATCTGGCATTTGGATGCCTTGATAGAGAGGCCTGCAGTTTGCAGAGCCTTCAAAACCTTCTTCAGGTGGACCAGGTGATCCTGCCAGGTGGAGCTAAAGACAGCAATATCATCAAGATAAGCTGTGCTAAAGGACTCCAAGCCAGCAAGGACTTGATTCACCAACCTTTGGAAGGTGGCAGGGGCATTCTTTAAACCAAAGGGCATAACAGTAAACTGATAATGCCCATCAGGTGTGGAGAATGCTGTTTTCTCTTTCGCTCCAGGTGCCATTTTTATTTGCCAGTACCCTGCTGTCAAGTCAAAGGTACTTAAGAATTTGGCAGCACCTAATTTATCTATGAGCTCATCAGCTCTAGGAATTGGATGAGCATCTGTCTTGGTGACAGAATTGAGCCCTCTGTAGTCCACACAAAACCTCATCTCTTTCTTTCCATCTTTGGTGTGAGGTTTGGGGACTAAGACCACTGGGCTAGCCCAGGGGCTGTCAGAGCGCTCAATTACTCCCAATTCCAGCATCTTGTGGACTTCCACCTTGATGCTTTCCTTAACATGGTCAGACTGTCTAAAGATTTTGTTTTTGACAGGCATGCTGTCTCCTGTGTCCACATCATGGGTACACAGGTGTGTCTGACCAGGGGTTAAGGAGAAGAGTTCAGGAAACTGTTGTAGGACTCTCCTACAATCAGCTTGCTGTTGGCTAGAGAGGGTGTCTGAGTAGATCACTCCATCTACTGAGCCATCTTTTGGGTCTGATGACAGAAGATCAGGGAGAGGTTCACTCTCTGCCTCCTGATCCTCATCTGTTACCATCAACAGATTCACATCAGCCCTGTCATGGAAGAGCTTAAGGCGGTTCACATGGATCACCCTCTTGGGGCTCCTGCTTGTGCCCAGGTCCACCAGGTAGGTGACCTGACTCTTCCTTTCTAGCACTGGGTAAGGGCCACTCCATTTGTCCTGGAGTGCCCTGGGAGCCACAGGCTCCAGAACCCAGACTTTCTGCCCTGGTTAGAACTCAACCAGTGCAGCCTTTTGGTCATACCAAAACTTCTGGAGCTGTTGGCTGGCCTCAAGGTTTTTGGTTGCCTTTTCCATGTACTCTGCCATTCTAGAGCGAAGGCCAAGTACATAGTCCACTATGTCTTGTTTAGGCTCATGAAGAGGTCTCTCCCAGCCTTCTTTAACAAGAGCAAGTGGTCCCCTTACAGGGTGACCAAACAGAAGTTCAAAGGGTGAGAATCCTACTCCCTTCTGTGGCACCTCTCTGTAAGCGAAAAGCAGACATGGCAAGAGGACATCCCATCTCCTTTTGAGTTTTTCTGGGAGCCCCATGATCATGCCTTTTAATGTCTTGTTGAATCTCTCAACTAAGCCATTAGTTTGCGGATGGTATGGTGTAGTGAATTTGTAAGTCACTCCACACTCATTCCACATGTGTTTTAGGTATGCTGACATGAAGTTGGTACCTCTGTCAGACACCACCTCCTTAGGGAAACCCACTCTGGTAAAGATACCAATGAGGGCCTTGGCTACTGCAGGGGCAGTAGTCGACCTAAGGGGAATAGCTTCAGGATACCTAGTAGCATGATCCACTACTACTAGGATGTACATATTTCCTGAGGCTGTGGGAGGTTCTAGTGGACCAACTATGTCCACACCCACTCTTTCAAAGGGGACCCCCACCACTGGAAGTGGAATGAGGGGGGCCTTTGGGTGCCCACCTGTCTTACCACTGGATTGACAGGTGGGGCAGGAGAGGCAAAACTCCTTAACCTTCTGGGACATATTGGGCCAGTAGAAGTGGTTGACTAACCTCTCCCACGTCTTGGTTTGTCCCAAATGCCCAGCAAGGGGAATATCATGGGCCAAGGTCAGAATAAACTCTCTGAACGACTGAGGCACTACCACTCTCCTAGTGGCACCAGGTTTGGGGTCTCTGGCCTCAGTGTACAGGAGTCCATCTTCCCAATAGACCCTATGTGTTCCATTTTTCTTGCCCTTGGACTCTTCAGCAGCTTGCTGCCTAAGGCCTTCAAGAGAGGGACAGGTTTCTTGTCCCTTACACAGCTCCTCCCTTGAGGGTCCCCCTGGGCCTAAGAGCTCAACCTGATAAGGTTCAAGCTCCAAAGGCTCAGTTCCCTCAGAGGGCAGAACTTCTTCCTGAGAAGAGAGGTTCTCTTTTTCTGACTGTGTTGCAGTTGGTTTCCCAACTGACTTTCCTTTTCTCTTGGTAGGCTGGGCCATTTTTCCAGACTCCAGCTCTACTTTTTCACCCTGTGCCTTGCATTGTGCTCTTGTTTTTACACACACCAGTTCAGGGATACCCAGCATGGCTGCATGGGTTTTTAGTTCTACCTCAGCCCATGCTGAGGACTCCAGGTCATTTCCAAGCAGACAGTCTACTGGGATGTTTGAGGAGACCACCACCTGTTTCAGGCCATTGACCCCTCCCCATTCTAAAGTTACCATTGCCATGGGATGTGCTTTAGTTTGATTGTCAGCATTGGTGACTGTATAAGTTTTTCCAGTCAGGTATTGGCCAGGGGAAACCAGTTTCTCTGTCACCATGGTGACACTGGCACCTGTATCCCTCAGGCCCTCTACACTTGTCCCATTAATAAAGAGCTGCTGCCTGTATTTTTGCATGTTAGGCGGCCAGGCAGCTAGTGTGGCTAAATCCACCCCACCCTCAGAGACTAGAGTAGCTTCAGTGTGGACCCTGATTTGCTCTGGGCACACTGTTGATCCCACTTGGAGACTAGCCATTCCAGTGTTACCTGGATTGGAGTTTGGAGTGGGACTTTTCTTGGGACAGGCCTTGTCTCCAGTTTGGTGTCCAGACTGACTACAGTTTCGACACCAGGCCTTCTTGGGATCAAAGTTTTTACCCTTGTACCCAGGATTGTTTTGTGAAGAGGCTCTGGGCCCACCCTCCTGTGCAGGTTTTTGGGGGCCTTTAGAAGACTCTTGACTATTTTTATTTTTGGCTGTCTCACCACCTTTCCCCTGGGGAGGTTTTGTGACCCCTTTCTTTTGGTCACCCCCTGTGGAAGTTTTGGACACCCTAGTCTTGACCCAATGGTCCGCCTTCTTTCCCAATTCTTGGGGAGAAATTGGTCCTAGGTCTACCAGATGCTGATGCAGTTTATCATTGAAACAATTACTTAACAGGTGTTCTTTCACAAATAAATTGTACAGCCCATCATAATTACTTACACCACTGCCTTGAATCCAACCATCTAGTGTTTTTACTGAGTAGTCTACAAAGTCAACCCAGGTCTGGCTCGAGGATTTTTGAGCCCCCCTGAATCTAATCCTATACTCCTCAGTGGAGAATCCAAAGCCCTCAATCAGGGTACCCTTCATGAGGTCATAAGTGTGAGGAGTCTATCCCTACACTTTCCTGTGAACATTTCCCAAAGGAGAGCACCCCAGTGAGATCTGTTCACTTTTCTGGTTACACAAGCCCTCTCAAAAGCTGTGAACCATTTGGTGATGTCATCACCATCTTCATATTTAGTTACAATCCCTTTAGGGATTTTCAACATGTCAGGAGAATCTCTGACCCTATTTATGTTGCTGCCACCATTGATGGGTCCTAGGCCCATCTCTTGTCTTTCCCTCTCTATGGCTAGGATCTGTCTTTCCAAAGCCAATCTTTTGGCCATCCTGGCTAACTGGATGTCCTCTTCACTGGAGTTATCCTCAGTGATTTCAGAGGTGTTGGTCTCTCCTGTGAGGGAACCAGCATCTCTGACTATTATTTTTGGAGTCAGGGTTTGAGAGACCCTGTTCTCCCTAGATAGGACTGGTAGGGGGGAATTTTCCTCCAAGTCACTATCCTCTTCCTCTGAGTTGCCACCCTCAGAGGGGTTGGCCTTTTCAAACTCTGCCAAAAGCTCCTGGAGCTGTATTTTGGTAGGTTTGGGGCCCATTGTTATTTTCTTTATTTTACAGAGTGACCTTAGCTCCCTCATCTTAAGATGGAGGTAAGGTGTGGTGTCGAGTTCCACCACAGTCACATCTGTGCTAGACATTTTGCTTCTAAAAGTTGGAATACTTTTTAAGAATCTACAACTGGTTCTAGAATCTAATTCAAACTTTTACAAACTTTTAAACTCTAAAAGAAATGCTAAACAGGATCTAACACAAGGCCCTAGCAGGTCTTTTAAGAATTTAGAAAACTTTTCAAATTGCAAAAATCAATTTCTAATGACAATTTTGGAATTTGTCGTGTGAACAGGTATTGGCTGAGTAGTCCAGCAAATGCAAAGTCTTGTACCCCACCGCTGATCCACCAATGTAGGAAGTTGGCTCTGTATGTGCTATTTCAAAGTAAGGAATAGCATGCACAGAGTCCAAGGGTTCCCCTTAGAGGTAAAATAGTGGTAAAAATAGATAATACTAATGCTCTATTTTGTGGTAGTGTGGTCGAGCAGTAGGCTTATCCAAGGAGTAGTGTTAAGCATTTGTTGTACATACACATAGACAATAAATGAGGTACACACACTCAGAGACAAATCCAGCCAATAGGTTTTGTTATAGAAAAATATCTTTTCTTAGTTTATTTTAAGAACCACAGGTTCAAATTTAACATGTAATATCTTGTTTGAAAGGTATCGCAGGTAAGTACATTAGGAACTTTGAATCATTTCAATTGCATGTATACTTTTCAAGTTATTCACAAATAGCTACTTTAAAAGTGGACACAGTGCAATTTTCACAGTTCCTGGGGGAGGTAAGTTTTTGTTAGTTTTACCAGGTAAGTAAGACACTTACAGGGTTCAGTTCTTGGTCCAAGGTAGCCCACCGTTGGGGGTTCAGAGCAACCCCAAAGTCACCACACCAGCAGCTCAGTGCCGGTCAGGTGCAGAGTTCAAAGTGGTGCCCAAAACGCATAGGCTAGAATGGAGAGAAGGGGGTGCCCCGGTTGCGGTCTGCTTGCAGGTAAGTACCCGCGTCTTCGGAGGGCAGACCAGGGGGGTTTTGTAGGGCACCGGGGGGGACACAAGCCCACACAGAAATTTCGCCCTCAGCAGCGCGGGGGCGGCCGGGTGCAGTGTAGAAACAAGCGTCGGGTTTGCAATGTTAGTCTATGAGAGATCAACGGATCTCTTCAGCGCTGCAGGCAGGCAAGGGGGGGCTTCCTCGGGGAAACCTCCACTTGGGCAAGGGAGAGGGACTCCTGGGGGTCACTTCTCCAGTGAAAGTCCGGTCCTTCAGGTCCTGGGGGTTGCGGGTGCAGGGTCTTTTCCAGGCGTCGGGACTTAGGTTTCAGAGAGTCGCGGTCAGGGGAAGCCTCGGGATTCCCTCTGCAGGCGGCGCTGTGGGGGCTCAGGGGGGACAGGTTTTGGTACTCACAGTCGGAGAGTAGTCCGGGGGTCCTCCCTGAGGTGTTGGTTCTCCACCAGCCGAGTCGGGGTCGCCGGGTGCAGTGTTGCAAGTCTCACGCTTCTTGCGGGGAGTTGCAGGGGTCTTTAAAGCTGCTCCTTGAAACAAAGTTGCAGTCTTTTTGGAGCAGGTCCGCTGTCCTCGGGAGTTTCTGGTCGTCGTCGAAGCAGGGCAGTCCTCAGAGGATTCAGAGGTCGCTGGTCCCTTTGGAAGGCGTCGCTGGAGCAGAGTTCTTTGGAAGGCAGGAGACAGGCCGGTGAGTTTCTGGAGCCAAGGCAGTTGTTGTCTTCTGGTCTTCCTCTGCAGGGGTTTTCAGCTGGGCAGTCCTTCTTCTTGTTGTCGCAGGAATCTAATTTTCTAGGGTTCAGGGTAGCCCTTAAATACTAAATTTAAGGGCGTGTTTAGGTCTGGGGGGTTAGTAGCCAATGGCTACTAGCCCTGAGGGTGGGTACACCCTCTTTGTGCCTCCTCTCAAGGGGAGGGGGTCACAATCCTAACCCTATTGGGGGAATCCTCCATCTGCAAGATGGAGGATTTCTAAAAGTTAGAGTCACCTCAGCTCAGGACACCTTAGGGGCTGTCCTGACTGGCCAGTGACTCCTCCTTGTTGCTTTCTTTGTTCCCTCCAGCCTTGCCGCCAAAAGTGGGGGCCGTGGCCGGAGGGGGCGGGCAACTCCACTAAGCTGGAGTGCCCTGCTGGGCTGTGACAAAGGGGTGAGCCTTTGAGGCTCACCGCCAGGTGTCACAGCTCCTGCCTTGGGGAGGTGTTAGCATCTCCACCCAGTGCAGGCTTTGTTACTGGCCTCAGAGTGACAAAGGCACTCTCCCCATGGGGCCAGCAACATGTCTCTAGTGTGGCAGGCTGCTGGAACTAGTCAGCCTACACAGACAGTCGGTTAAGTTTCAGGGGGCACCTCTAAGGTGCCCTCTGGGGTGTATTTTGCAATAAAATGTACACTGGCATCAGTGTGCATTTATTGTGCTGAGAAGTTTGATACCAAACTTCCCAGTTTTCAGTGTAGCCATTATGGTGCTGTGGAGTTCGTGTTTGACAAACTCCCAGACCATATACTCTTATGGCTACCCTGCACTTACAATGTCTAAGGTTTTGTTTTAGACACTGTAGGGGTACCATGCTCATGCACTGGTACCCTCACCTATGGTATAGTGCACCCTGCCTTAGGGCTGTAAGGCCTGCTAGAGGGGTGTCTTACCTATACTGCATAGGCAGTGAGAGGCTGGCATGGCACCCTGAGGGGAGTGCCATGTCGACTTACTCGTTTTGTCCTCACTAGCACACACAAGCTGGCAAGCAGTGTGTCTGTGCTGAGTGAGAGGTCTCCAGGGTGGCATAAGGCATGCTGCAGCCCTTAGAGACCTTCCTTGGCATCAGGGCCCTTGGTACTAGAAGTACCAGTTACAAGGGACTTATCTGGATGCCAGGGTCTGCCAATTGTGGATACAAAAGTACAGGTTAGGGAAAGAACACTGGTGTTGGGGCCTGGTTAGCAGGCCTCAGCACACTTTCAATTGTAAACATAGCATCAGCAAAGGCAAAAAGTCAGGGGGCAACCATGCCAAGGAGGCATTTCCTTACACTAGCAAAAAGCAACACATGCCTTAAAGTTACCTGTGATAAAAAATAATTCACCACGTTCTACACTTGTGAAATATCTCTTGAACCATTAAGGCTCCTGTCAGCCCAAAACTATGGTCGCCACCACCGCTCACTTTATGTGATATGACCCTGAAATTCCTTTATTTAACAGATTGCAGACAACTACCTCTACACAAAGAGGACACAGATGCTGGGACAACAAAAAGTTTGAAGTATCTGCACTAACCCAGAACTGCTGAAGACGTGAATTCCCTCCTTTCTGGAACCTTATCTTTTCCCTAAACCCGATGAACCAGTTATTTTCCGTTCAGATTGTGGCTGAAATGGAATGAATGACATCATGTAATTGCTATTTGAGGAAGTGTAAGCTTAGTGTGGTCAACTATTCAACCTGGTTACTTAACCTCAGGCTGGTATAGTTGATTAAAACTGAAGTGTTTGATGCTTTGATAGCTGGTTCATTGTACGATGTTAGCATAATAGATTTGGTCCATAAAGTCCTAGAGCAGTGGTCTTCAAACTTGGTGCACCCCACCATCAGCTCATCAGGACATTATTGGTCCTGGAAGCAAACATCAGAAGCTATAATCCAGTCTGATCTGAGTGTGAAAAAGCCTGAGATGACTCCAACTTAACACATGGAATCAAATTGCTCTCCAAAGTTCAGCTGGCTGGCTTCCTCCAGCAGCTTCAGGGACACAAAAGTTGAAGAAGTGTTCAATGCTGGGTGGAAGAATCAGCTGCCATGTTGGGAATGTACTGCACTGGACTTTGTAATAAGCCTGGGATGAAAGAGACCTCAGCACTGGAAGCTTTCCTTGAGGATGTGGAAGCTACATATCAAATCAGTGGTCACTTTCTCAGCAGCAACAATGACTAGGACTCAGTTATTTTCTGACCTCTGGAGGACAGGGCTTGGCACTAAAAGCTCTCAGAAAAATGTGCACCCTTTCCAGCTTTTTCCATCACATTTTGTGGCTATTTTGGGGCCTCTACAAAGATATAAACAATAATGTGGAGCCCTTATCGAACACAACCTACTGCTTGCTTTGCCCTGCTGGAGAAATCAGAGAACCAGAAAAAAACACTAATGAGGTTATTCAGAGCTGGGCAGATGGAGGACATCCTCAAAAAACTAGTGTTAACCCATTCATGAACAGAGAGTATGAAGAGGTAAACATGCTGAATAGGTCAAATGGGATATTCTCCATATTTTGCAGGCGTCCTACATCTGCCAAACTCTCAGTCATACTCTAAGCCTGTATACACAAATTAAGACTGGACTGGAAGAAAAATACATTGAAGTGGTAAAGTGTCCTCTGGTGGCTACATAAGTTCATTTTTGTTCTACTCACACCTGTTAGCAACAAAATTGAAGGATTTGGCAGGAGCTCGACGTCAGCAAATAAGATGTTTCCTCCTGCCCAGCAGGAAGAAAGTGAAGACAAAAAACTAACTAAGCGCCAAGGTAAAACTTTTAGCATTGGGACCTGTAAGGCTTACTCGACCCTCAATGAATCACAATAGGCCTGGAAATGAGTCTGGGTCTCAGACTAACACAAACATTGGTTGCCACTTGACATTTTCCATCCATTTTATGTCATCTTGCCTAATACATTTTTCTTGATTTTACTAAATTAGTCCCAAAAACATTTTGTATTAGGATTTTAAATGTAATGTTTACTACTGCTTGAAACTATCACACATTTCTCTGAGGATCAGCCTTCTGCTTCCGCCATACATACTAGAGCTGAGCATAGTTTTCTCAGTGAACTCTTGCTGTAACCTACATGGCTGTATTTCAGTAGGTCAGTAGGGTCATCCTCTCCCAAATTACTAATCTACTTTCTGACAGCATATAAAACGCATATGATGGCTACAGATCAATCATAGGGGAAATGGTGGAAGTTACACCCGCCTTTCTTTGGCCCTGGAAATTGTTGATGGGGTTTTAAAATGTTTCTGCTAAGAGATCACTTTTTGAGGTGGGTAAACTTTCAAGATAATACTGCATTTATTTGTTTGCAATTACATGCAAAGGGTGTCAGAGCAATAACACAAGAACGGTTACAAGTACATAAGCACAATTAGATGTGTTTCATTTT
Source organism: Pleurodeles waltl (assembly GCF_031143425.1). Lineage (NCBI taxonomy): Eukaryota > Metazoa > Chordata > Amphibia > Caudata > Salamandridae > Pleurodeles > Pleurodeles waltl. The sequence continues at coordinate 312,777,463 of NC_090437.1, read as the reverse complement.
GTAGAAAATGTCAAGTTACAATCGCACAAAATAAGTTTCTTCAAAGAGTTCACACGGCTATCTGGCCCAATAACTGTTTGGGAATGAGCATCCAGAAGCACAGGGTCCTATTTGCAAACTACATTTTGTGGTATTTTTAGTAGTATTACTGTAGTACAGTAGTACTAATTTACATATTATAAAAATTTATGTGCGGAGATCCTAACCCTAACAGTGGAGATCTTTGCACAAGTTAGCATACATGTTAGTAGTAAATGTGGGAGGGAAAGTGGGAAGTGGCTGGAAAAAGGAAAATACTTACTACCAAAGAGGAGAGGGGATTGGGAGGAGTTAGGAGAGGTTAAGGGAGAGTTACTAAGGGGTTATTGAAGGGTTTAAGGAGGGACATGCAGTCACCCGCAGCTCAAAGTTGCAAGAAGTGAATCAAATTTACTGCTTCAAATATTATCTATGAATAAAACAGAATTGTGTATATCAATGTCAAAGTCAGTTTATTTCAGCCAATAAGTTCATTTAAAGTAAATATTTAATTTAAAATGAAGTTAAAATGCCGTAGCATTTTTTTATTTTGCTCGAAAATAAATAGTTTAATTTTCTTTAAGTAAATATCTAATATTAAGATATTTTAACTAATTGTTTTTAAGCTTAATAAACGTTTTCCTATACTTCTCATATAGAGGTCTCCACCCTGGTGATGGAGACCCCCGCCTGCATATGAAAGGGCACAACAATTAACTTTACTCTTGTAAATTAGGGTCCCCCTGGATTCATGGCGTGGGGACACGTAATTCTAAATTCTTGCATAACTTTATTGGTGTTCATTACCACCTATGACTCTGCCTGTAAGGACTTTTCTAAAGTTCTCAATAAGCACTAGCAGTGGCTGAGTAGCAAACCAGGATTGGAGGATATTGTGTTAACCACACCTAAGATTTACATATGTCTTGGTTCCAATTTTTAAAAATGAGGTCAGAACCAACTTTGTGAGGCTGGTAGAGCTAAATGCCAATTGGCTTCCTACATTTCCAGGCGTTTTTTTTATTTACAGCACTTAAATAATGTGCAAATGTGGAATGAACAGAAAGGTGGTGTTCCAGTACAATCTACATGGAGCATGTGACTGTTTGCAACTGCAAGTTAATACGCGATGGGAGCACCACAAGAACTCTGAAGTTAAGGATGCAAGAACATGTTAGGGCAATTAAGAATGTGGATGCACATTATCGCCTGGCTCTTCATGTAAAGAAAAACATCCACAACAAGAGGATTTCATTTCTTATGGTATACCAGTAATTGCTTGTAACCCTAGGAGTGGAGACAGGGAAATTCATTTCAGAAAGGCTGAGAAAGGATGGATTTGTCAGTTATGTAGTGTGGAAATGGGTCTTAATAAAGAAAATAAACAACATTTTTTTTGTATAATCCTCTACTATTAATACAAGTCTATTTGGCTGATTTATTTGAGAATAGTAATCCATATTGGCACAGTCGTTTACAGATACCTTTCTCCCTTGAAAGTGTATTTATATTGTGCAGAGTTTGTTCGACATAAGAAACTACTGTAACCAAGAAGCTACTCTAACCATGAGACTGTCTAAAATAGGGCAAAAAGGATTAATGACAGGGTATTGGCTGCAATTAGTGGATATAGATTTAGGGTCCGATTACAAGTGTAGGTGCTATTTATCACACCTGATAAATGATACTGAGGGGTTTGTTATTTATTGGGTGCAATAAATAGCACCTATTACACCTTTTTGGGTGAATAACATACAGATTTTTATGTTTTATGCACCGAAATCTGCATGATACAGTAATGACTGTATGTTTTTCCCATTTTAAATATTGGTAGGCTTGACCTGTCGAAATTTAACAAGGGTTGAGGTATTTAATACACCTGATAATTATCGGATGCATTAAATACTAACCAACTCATAATTCCAACCCGTCTGTAAACAGGGGTTTATGTACGAGTTGGAACTGAATAATAAGGCCCTTAGAAAGTGGTAAACTTTGAAATGCTGCATGGATTACATTTGTTCCATTATGTGATCTGGAGGATAAAATTGGCCATATGGAGAACATACTATACACCCATGAGATTTTTGCAAACAGGAAATAAAGGATTAATGATAGTGTATCAATGGCAACAAGTGGGTATAGAGAGTGGTACCGTTACAAATGTGGAATTTATTCATTGTTGTTCCATGATGTGAGTTGGATGATGAAACCTTCCATTTGGAGGACATACTATATGACCAATAGATCCTCAAATACTATTTCTAAGTGATGGCCCAAGTATCAATGTACTACACAAGAATACCTTAGGATAAGGTATCCTTTGATGTATTTGGGCCAAAAGAGATTCTTCAAATACCATATGTTTAAAGTCTCAATGAATTATATTATAACACCGGGAGAAGTTACTTATGATTGGGATGTAAAAACAGTAGATTCTATGCTTTCTGAGCTTGAATAATATACTGTATTTGAAAGTAAAGATGTTTATCAAACAATCACTAATTATTGGCAATATGTTCTGTTACAATCATTTCATACATAAAGCTAGCACCCTGAGAGCGGTTCATAATTACACACAATGGGAACATTGTCCGACCCCACAAGTGGGGAGTTCTAAAATGCATATGAAAAAAATTGCACATTTTACTGGGCACAATGTAACAAATGCTGAGTCTTATTACTTCAAATTATCTCCTATGAAATTGCAAAGTATTTTTTAACAGATACCAGATTGATTTATTCTGATTCCTTTGTTTCCCAGTTGGCAATAGAAGGCTATGAATATTGGTTAAAGTCGATTAACTTAAAAAGTGTTTGGGGAACTATATTCCTCTACGCCGGGACCACAGCCCCTCTACGCCGGGACCACAGCCAAACTCCAAAATCGACTGCAACGCATTCAAAACGCATTGGCACGCCTCATTCTCGACGTACCCCGCAACAGCCACATCTCCGCACACCTGAGACACCTGCATTGGCTCCCAGTCAGCAAAAGGATCACCTTTCGACTTCTCACCCACGCACACAAAGCCCTCCACAACAAGGGACCGGAATACCTCAACCGACGTCTCAGCTTCTACGTCCCCACCCGCCTCCTCCGTTCCTCTGGTCTCGCACTCGCTGCCGTCCCTCGCATCCGCCGCTCGACGGCGGGTGGGAGATCTTTTTCCTTCCTGGCGGCCAAGACCTGGAACTCCCTCCCCACCAGCCTCAGGACCACCCAGGACCACCCCGCTTTCTGGAGACTCCTAAAAACCTGGCTATTCGAGCAGCAGTAACCCCCCCTTTCCCCTAGCGCCTTGAGACCCAAACGGGTGAGTAGCGCGCTTTATAAATGTTAATGATTTGATTTGATTTGATATTGTGGCAAATACCGAGAAGGGAAGCTTTGTTTAGAGCATGCCTTATTCTGTTGCAAATTATTTTTCTGAATGACACCATACAGTAAACTAGCTATCTAGGCTCCGCAATGATTAAGGAAATTAATGCACCCAGCATTCCCTCAGCAGCAAAATGTTAAGAATTGGCAGAAAGTAATAAATGTCACTGAAGAACAGCTCGACGGGTGGGTCCAGAAAGGAAGGTTTAACACAACACTTTCAGGTCCTGATGGTTGGTTATTGTGGCCAACAGACACAAATGGTTGTCATGCACGTTTTGTAAACACCACAGGGGTTTTTAGAGCAAGCCGACCTGGTTACATTTCATCACAACACTCTTATATTGCCACCACATATAGCGTAGAGAAATTTTGCCAACAGTGGCTGAAATCTTTCTCACTAGAAGCCATAAAAGAACACCTCAGTCTCCTAGCAGACAACAAAGATTTACAAGATTTCCTGCTGGACCCCAGAAGACAACGAAAAAAGTGCTTCCTATATGCAATTTATTATGAAATTTGGAATCTTCCTCAAATAGAAACCGCAGCTCAGTTAAGGCAACTAGATCAGGAAAACGTGCAGAAAGCATTAGACGTTGTAGATAATTAAATGAACACCTTGTCGAAGCACATATACACCCTCAACATCAGTTCTTCTGAGATCTATTTTATGCAAAATGGCATGTCATCCTTACAACATGGAAAAAGTCAACTAAGGTCCATTATGCAGTTAGGTTGGACATTACAAGTTCTTAAAACTGGTCACGTACCATGGCAATATGTTGGCTCAAAAGATCTGTTTGCTGCATTTAATTTAACGCAACAGCAACAAATTATGGCTAAGAAAGAAGCGACTTATGTCATGCTTAACATCAAAAAGTTGCCCTTTACTGTGGCAGAAATACCATCTGCTGTCTGATTAATTCATGGGGTTATTAATCTGCATATTTCTCCATTTCAATTCACCTCGTGCTTGAAGCAGGTTTGTGTAGGTAGATATGAAAGGCTAGGAGATAGTTACATTCAGGAGATGTGGCCTTCTTGTACAAATGCTTCAATGACACGAAAGAGATCTTTTTTAGTGAAAGTGACTGTGAGACTTCTGTGAGCCATTCGATGATTTGTAAATAACTGTCCTTGCACGGAGCATGTCATGCATCAGTAGCAAATTTAGCCTGTTATCTGAAGGGAGTCCCTGCCCCTTTTATTCGTCAAGTGTTCCAGGTGCTCTCAAATGGGACCTATGTGGTTCTGAACAAAGACAACTTTTGTGGAATGCATGCCAGAATTGCAGAAGTCTTTTTGGTCTCCCAAATTGTCATCAGTTGCGGGAATGTGCTTTTTCCACCAACGCAATGGATGAAAGTAGCAGATATTTGGCCTCATATTGCTACTTCAAATGTAAATTTTGACAAGCTAAGCAGACTGAAAGCTCTTTTGTATCAAAAACCCATGGTGCTTACATCTGCCCGCGAGACCTATGCTCTTCAAGTGGCAAAGTCAACTGCGGAGATACAGTCTGTTTTAAATACTAACTTTCCTAATCATTTCAGTGAATTAATTGGGCGAATCTTTAACACCTTGAACAACGCTGGGATTGCACATTTGTTTAAGGATGTTGGTTCTGGTTTTGTCAGCACTTTTTCCTCTATATTTGGCATCACGCTTTCAGCTATACACTTTATTTTTTTTCAGAGGATTCCTTATCACTTTGGCATTAACTGGAAGCATTTTGCTATTGCTATCCTTTTTTTTGTAATGGCTGACCCTTCACAACAAGGAGGACTGATGGTGCTTCCACCAACCCAACTGTGTCGCGAACGCATGATGCAGTATTTTGGAGCACACCTTCTGGAAGAACTGGAGTGCAACTAGTCTCTGTCATTCAGACCATTTTCGAACTGTGTGCAGCCTGTCCTTCACTGCTTTTGGTGCCCTTTCAAACATGCACAGGAAGTGTGTACTGCTACGCAGCGCATACCTTCTCTGAAAGCTGATCTGTTGATGTTCTCGCTGAGGGCTCATTACCAGACATGCACATTGAGATTGGATTTCTTGCGGGAAGCTTCCTATGAGTCGCCCTTTGTGGACTAAGTGGCTCTTGGTGCTATAACCTGGCACTGTACTGGTTGCTGCTACCTCCGCTGGAGCTCAGGCAATGGAACATGAGTGGTCTTTTACCTTCCTTGCCAACAAATTAATGGCATTAACATCTGCCAAAGTGGGGTCTTTCCTGGATGCTATTGCAATTGAGGAAATTGGTGATTTTCTAACAGACCATGATTATTGCTGACCTATTGTCATTTGGCCCTATTGTTATGTTTTTAAATTCTAAATTGAATAGTTTTAAATTGACCAACTTTTTGACTTTTTTCTTGTCAACATAGACATTTTATTGTACACATTTTAATATTGATTTTAAGGTTATAGATGTAGATTAGCAGCCTTTCACTTTAGGCTTTGTTATGGACCTCTACACTTTGAATCGTCAATGGGGAGGGTGTTGTGAGATTACTTTAGCTATTACACAGGCACATTATTTTAGCCTAGGTCTGCAGCTTGTGCCCTTCCACTCGAGGCATGCATTTTTATTTTTCTATTATTTTAGCAGAAGTCTTATTTTAGTGGAGATGTTTGTATTATTTTATCAGCTTGTCTTTTTACACTGACTTCTGTTATTCTTTTCGCTGCATGGCATTTTCATTCTGTGCTTTATTCAAGGATGTACGTGATAAGTTACAAATTATTGCCAGTACAAAGTGTTCATCATGTCCCCAACTCCTATACACAGAAGTATACATGTTGTCACGTCAAGGCAGTTTTCTCAGAGCACCAGATGTTTTATTATAAAACATATCACTGCCCCTACACGATAGAGGGGAATTCCAACCAGCTGTCATGGTACACTGCATGTTGCCTATGCAGTTTCTGCTGAGAGCTGACCCAGCCTCTCCCTCCATGTGGGAGAACTCACAGTAGACCAACAGATCTCTTCTTTACTTACAATCACAGGTATGGGGGGTGGGGTTCTCCCAGGGGACCTGATGGGCAGATTAGGGCTTACACTGCCATGCTCTTGTAGAGAACCTTAGTAATGCAGGGAGGGCTTTTAGAACTATTGTTGTGACAGTATGGTGGGAGTTTTCCTTTGTTTTACTTTTCTTTTCACTGACTTTCTTTTATTATGTTTTATCATCCTTATAATCGCAATGCATGCCTTTTTACACAGAATGCAGTTGGTTCAATAAAACGTATTGCAAAGCAAAGCAACAGGCAGGGTGAAACTTCATCCTACAGTGTCTAGCTCTTCTTCCTGGCAGAATGATCTCAGTCCACAAGGATTCTAATTTTGTGGGGTCAGAGGTCCAGTACATATACCAGGTCTACCTTTGAAGTAGGCAAACTTCAAAGAAAAGTCTTTGTAATGCACAAGACCCTGCCTTTACTGCCTTGGCAGCAGACACACTCCAGGGAGCTGGAGACTGCTTTGTGTAAGGACAGGCACAGCCCTATTCAGGTGCAAGTGTCAGCTCCTCCCACCATTCTAGCCCAGGAAAACCAGGATATGCAGGGCACGCCTCAGCTCCCTTTGTGTGACTGTCTAGAGTGAACTCACAAACAGCCCAACTGTCATCCTGACCCAGACATATATTCCACAGACAGAGGCACAGAATGGTTAAGCAAGCAAATGCCCACTTTTTAAAAGTGGCATTTTCAAACTTACAATTTAAAAAACAACTTCACCAAAAGATGATTTTCAAATTGTGAGCTCATAGCCCCAAACTCAATATCTCTATCGGCTCCCAATGGGAAATTACACTTAAAAGATATTTTAAGCCAATCCCCATGTTACCCTTTGGGAGAGATAGTCCTTGCAATAGTGAAACCTAAATTTAGCAGTATTTCACTATCAGGACATGTAAAACACACTAGTACATGTCCTACCTTTTAAATACACTGCACCCTGCCCATGGGGCTGCCTTGGACCTACCTTAGGGGTGACTTACATGTGGTAGTAACAGGGAAGGTTTAGGCCTGGTAAGTGGGTGCACTTTCCAGGTCAAACTGGCAGTTCAAAACTGCACACACATACATTGCAGTGGCAGGTCTTAAATGTTTACAGGACTACTCATGTAGATGGCACAATCAGTGCTGCAGGCCCACTAGTAGTATTTGATTACCAGGCTCTGGGCACACATGGTGCATTATACTAGGGACTTACTAGTAAACTAGATATGCCAATCATGGATAAACCAATCACCAATACCATTTAGACAGAGAACACTTGCATTTTAACACTGGTCAGCAGTGGTAAAGTGCCTAGAGTTTTAAAACCAGCAAAAATTAAATTCAGCACAAGATCAAAACAGGACGTCAGAAACCAAGAACAACACAGAAAACCCTGTAAAAAGGACAATTTTCAACAGTGGCCTGCATGGGGTCTGTACCTCAATGGCATTCCTCCATTGTTGCAGTAAGTAGCTTTAGTTCTCGAAGGATGACCTGTGTTGCTACATAAATTCCAATGATGAAGTAGCTGCTCTGAGTTTACAGTTGCACACTGTTCAAGGGCAACAGCCGTCTGCTTCATCATTGGCCGCCTCTTCACGTATGGGGGGTCTTATTCCTCACACTCAAGCCAGTGTCCTTCTTCAGATCACAACACTGCACAGGGAGACCGCTCTCACTTCACAACAGTGGTGCACACGGGCGATGGTCCATCAGCTGCACAGCAGCCCCCATTTGGAATAGGAGAGTTGCTTTCCGCCTCATGGCGACACCCCTCTTTCGGTCACAACATTGCACAGGGCAATAGCCCTCTCTTTAACACAATGCAACTTTAGGATGATGGCTCTTAAGCTTCACCAAGGTCGCCACCTCATTCTCAACATACAAGGGTGGATAGCTCAATAGGGGAAATGGTCCAATCTTCTCTGTAGCCCCCACTCAGCACATAGGTTGCCAACACGATCAGTGCGCTGATTCAGATGGACCAGAATCTCACACACACCCCAGCAGGGGGTTCACTCTGATGTTACAGGCTTCACCAGGAAAAGTGTTCTTGATTGTAATGTCTCCCCACCCAGCACAGGAGACTGGAAGACCCTTAGTCCTCAATCCTGTTTACAACAGGCAGACGTTGTGCTGAGCTTTTCCATGCTCATGTACAGCTTCAGTTTGACAAATTGGGAGTCTAAAGCTCCTTTTTGTATATCCTTTTCTATATACAAATGTGATTTAGGGGGTCATTCTGACCCTGGCGGTCATTGACTGCCAGGATCAACGACCGCGGGAGCACCGCCAACAGGCTGGCGGTGCTCCCAAGGGCATTCTGACCGCGGCGGTATGGCCGCGGTCAGAAACGGAAAACCGGCGGTCTCCTGCCGGTTTTCCGCTGCCCTGAGGAATCCTCCAGGGCGGCGCAGCTTGCTGCGCCGCCATGGGGATTCCGACCCCCTCACCGCCATCCTGTTCCTGGCGGTCGTGACCGCCAGGAACAGGATGGCGGTGAGGGGTGTCCTGGGGCCCCTGGGGGCCCCTGCAGTGCCCATGCCAGTGGCATGGGCACTGCAGGGGCCCCCGTAAGAGGGCCCCTAAAAGATTTTCAGTGTCTGCCATGCAGACACTGAAAATCGCGACGGGTGTTACTGCACCCGTCGCACCCTTCCCACTCCGCCGGCTCCATTCGGAGCCGGCTTCCTCGTGGGAAGGGGTTTCCCGCTGGGCTGGCGGGCGGCCTTCTGGCGGTCGCCCGCCAGCCCAGCGGGAAACACAGAATAACCGCGGCGGTCTTCTGACCGCGTAGCGGTTTTCTGTTGGGGGAACTTTGGCGGGCGGCCTCAGCCGCCTGCCAAAGTTAGAATCACTCCCTAAGTGTCTCTGAGTTTGTGCTCTGGGGGATGCCCACTTTGAAGTGTCTGTACCTCTGTCCTGCTCTTCCTCCAGAAAGTAGTCTATCACAGCAGGAGTGTCTCCAAAACTGATAGTCCAAAACACAGGCCATATGAGTGACTACAGGATCACACCTGGATGTCACCTTTAGTGATATGTGTCTCAAGCGGTTACAAAGATCCCCAGCCCTAATGTTAATGATTCTCTTATCAGCCCCATCTCCTTGCTGAGACGTGCCCAGGTCCCCTTGACCTCCAGTTAGTATGAAAGAGTCCTTTTTAAAGTGTACTGAAGAGCCTGTCTCTTCCTTTCTCCAGCATATGTGTCCCAGTCTGCTCTCTGCAATGCAGCAGTCCACAAATCTGTCAGGGGGTCTACTCCACCTCCATAAGCTACTCCAGCAAGCACCGGGCCTCCCAAAATGGAATCTAGAGACTTCCTTGCATAGTGTCCTTCACAAGCATGCATACACCTCAGTGCACACATGCAACATTGTGCACTCTCATGTACTGTACCCTTTCACAGGCATATATGCATTCATGTATTACACCAGTTCATAGGCACTTGTACAGCCGAGCTCACACATGCAACCAGGCGTGCTGTCCGACATTGCATACATTCCATTGGAGGCCAAGGGTCAGTTAAGCACATGGCAGTGGATGTTTACACCAGTGAGCTAGAAGGCACAACTCCAGAAACATTGGTAAAAATCCCTGTTCCTTCTCCTGACCATGATTACTGAAAACACGGTATGCTGTTACCACTGCACTTGTGCACCTTACTCAGGTGAAGGTAGAAGCCTTCTACCACCCAATGGTAGTGCTTTGAGCACCTCTCCCAGTCTTAGCAAGACTGCAACCCATGAAACAGTTGGACAGGCCTAGTTAATGGAGCACACGCATGATCAGTGTTCACCCACGATCAAACAATTGTAAGCAAGGATCTAGTTAGTTAGGCAGGGGTACATGCCCATTAACACGCAAGGGATTTTTCTGTTCCAACAGCCTGTTAGTTTGTCCTATAGGTGTTCAAAATACATGCTCACGAAAGCAAAAGAAAATAACATGCGTACAGGTGAATGTGTGGGAGAGAAGGTGAAGGGAAGGAAATACATGCAAAAGAACGCAAAAAGAGGGTGCAAAAGAGGAAAGACACAAGGTATGAAATATGTAGATGAAAGAGGTGTGGCGTAAAAGGGAGTAAGTGTTTTAAAGATGCTGAATGGAAAAGTGTTGTAAAGGGAAGATCTGAAATCTGAGAACCGCTACTGATTCCACAGACCTCAGTAAGGCTTAATCTCACATTTTCAGAATTTAAATATACTCAATTTTGATGTGCCACAATATAACTAGCACACATTTACCTGATAGTGATAACAAACACTGGCAAACCTAATAGGTCTGGCTTGTTTCAAACGCTTGTCCGATATTGTTTGGTGTGTCTAGATACAATACCACCAAACTCAGAGAGAGGGACTCAAGTGATAGTCACCTGGCACGCTACCTGAAGAACAGGATTTTACTTCACATTTTAAGCAACATCCTTGATAATATAGACCACCTCTCCGTGAAAGAATTCATTTACATTCTTCTTTGATCACATCTGTTTTAGAGACTCCATTAACTTTTTCATCTCACTTAAAGCGCTTATCAATTGCGTATATGTCAACAGTCCAGATTCAAGTAGGATACTCATGATTTTGAAGCCAAAAATAGACGTGTTCAGTCTCACCCCTCCAAAATTGCCTCTGCTTCAATGTATGTGACTTGGGAAATATATTCCCACGATTTGTTTTCAAAATCTCTCACTTTACAGTTTTAAACTGTTGCCATGTATGCAACTGTATTTTATTTCCTGTTTAATACATGCAGCAACTATCACATGATGTTCCACCATTCCAGTGCTAGCGCAGGTGTTCTAATAAAAATTATTAATGAGAAATTCATGTATTCTGAGTAATGGATTTGTGTAGAAAATATAATAACGTAGAGAAATAATGCACGCATTTGAAAATATGATTACGATGAGTGGCCGCCAATGTTTACAAAGTGTATTTATTAATATTCTAATACTATGAAATGTTGAGCACGCTTGACTAATGTAGTAATATGTCACATTAAGGGGTTTGCATTATGTATTAGGTTTATTAACTGTAGGCCTTAACTTAGCAAAGGTCTTGGCCTAGTTGCCAGGCCTCATGTCAAGCTGTATTTCTTAACGTTTAATAAATGGCTGTCCTAGAGAGTTAAACTGTGATTTTCCATTGTATTGTTTAAATGTGCTCATAGCTGAGAAAGTTTTCTCATGAGAACTGACTGCTAGAAGATGCTGTTCTTGCTAAATGTAACGTTTTGTGTGAAATGTGTGTAAGACTGACTTTCTCAGGAGTTGACTGCAGTAGAAGCTCAACAATATTGTTACTTGACGAGCCAGATGATGAGGACATTGCAGGACAACCAATCAACAACTTGTGAGCGGAGTAATAGTAGAATTCATAGGTTTGGAGTTTTATTTTTATTGGACAAAGTGTGAACATGCGATCCTTTGACCAATAGGGATTTGGGAAATAGTTTTAGTGAATTCAACTTAACGAGACTGCACTGAGAAGAATCAGGCTGTCTGCATTTTGCATTTTTGCCTTAAGCATTCCACATTTGCCGATAGCTCATTCTTGTCCCTTTTGCGTCTTGACAAAAGACGTGCTTAACTTTATTGCCCTCATTATGACATTGGCGGTAAATCCCACTTACTGCCACGCTGACTGCCACTAACATGCCGCCGCCACCGCGGATATCCGTTCACCATAATATGACACACACACACCAATCCGTTACTATTCAGCCACAGACACAAGTCCGCTACACCAAAGGTAAGTGATAGACTGGCGGTATCAAAACCCACACCGTTACGCCAGCAGAACAATGCCCACCGCATTATGACCCACGAATCACCACGGCAGACATTTAATGGTGGTAAACCATTGGCGGTACATACCGCCGCGCTCAAAATACACACACTCAAACAAAACAACGCCACATTGTACAATTCAAACAACACACACCTGACACCAATACACACACCACACCCACACCACTATAAAACACAGTACCCACAACCCCTTATGAATACAAACCTTTGGCACGAGACAGACACTGCGACTACAGACAAAACTAGAGCCACACACCACCTACACCTATACACCACCCACCCCACATCACACACCCCAACACATCACCCTACACACCCTCACCTACACAACTCACACAACACCTATGGCACCACAAAGACATCCCAGATTATCAGAGGAGGAGCATAGGGTCATGGTGGAGAAAATCATCAGGGTAGAGCCACAGCTATTTGGAGCACAGGTGCAGCAGATATCCATTGCTACGAAGATGGAGCTATGGGGGAGGATCGTGGCCAGGGTCAATGCCATGGGACAGCACCCAAGAACAAGGGACGACATCAGGAAGAGGTGGAACGACCTACGGGGGAAGGTGCGTTCCATTGCAGCAAGATACCAACTCGCTGTTCAGAGGACTGGCAGTGGACCCTCACCTCCTCCCCCACAACTAACAACATGGGAGGAGCAAGTCTTAGCAATAATGAATCCTGAGGGCCTGGCCGGAGTAGCAGGAGGATTGGACTCTGGTAAGTCAACTCTATACTACTACTACCCCCTACCTGCATGCCATCACATACCCCCACCCCCACCCTTACCCTCACTCCCATCACTCCATCACCTCCCACAACCCCCCATCATCACATCTCACTCATCCCAATGCCAAGCCCTGCATGCCATACCAATGGATGGACACCACTCACAGCCCTGCATGGACACTCATCACTAAAGCATGCAATCATCCCGCCATACACCAACGTACAAAAGTGAAAGCTGCCAGGGCAAATACAAACAAAGAGGGCAACCCACTGATGCACAATATGTCACACACAGAAACAATAACACAGAATTTACATCCCCACAGGTATCTCAGCCAATGTCAGCGGAGAAGAGGTGCCAGCACTATCCAGTCCCCCAACTGAAGAGGCCCACAGTGATGACAGCAACTCTGGTCATCTGGATCTGGCTGACCAACCTGGCCCATCAGGGACCTCTGGACAGTCGGTTACCGAGGCACAGTCACACACCACCACAGAGCCTCCCCCATCTGGAAACACCACCACAGAATTCACCCAGCGTACCCATAACTCTGTCCCCAGGACAAGTCAATCAGCAGTGTATCCACCACTACAGGGACCCCAGGGCACACCTCATACCCAAGATAATCAGGGACCTGGGGTCAGTGGCAGTGGGCACACGGTTCAGGGGACAGAGGCACAGGACAACAGGGAAACTGGGAGGACTGCTGTGCGCCAGGGGGAGGACTGGCCCAGGGAACTGACTCTCCAGCAGGCACTTGCAGAGATCCTGGGAGCCTACCAACATTCCCAGGATACCCTGGGCCAGATCCTGGACAATGTGCAGGAGAAAAGGCGGCTGCAGGAGGGACAATACCAGGGGATCAGTCAGGACTTGCAGGCCATCAACACCACCCTGGTTTCCATAGCAGGGGTGCTGGCAGACATGGCCAACATTATGAGGGAGGCAGACTCACAACAGTGGGCCCCTGCTACTAGCCAGACATCTGAACTGCCTTCCAACTCCGCTGCCGCTAGTGGACTGGAGGCCCCGCCACAGGACCAAGACCACCAGCACCCCTCCTCTTGCAGAAGGTGAACCACCCCGCAAATGTTCTCAGATTCAGGCAGAAGCCAGAGACTATTGCCAAGACCCCGCCAGGAAATGAGACTCTCCTGATTGCCAACTTGTGTCACACCCTGTCCACCTTGAACTGCCATTGCTCCCCTTCCTATGTCCCCTTGGTCAATGCATCTGTGCACCAAATAGACTGGAACAATACCCTGGACTTTCTTCCATCATCACCCCATCCCAATGCACTTGCCCCTCTTCTTCTTAGCACTTCAATGAACACCCTTTGAAAAAATACAAATATGGAGTATGTCAAATTTTTAAAGTATATATTCGTTTAACCAGGTTCAAACATTGCAATTCAACTGTACAGTAATGTTCACATAGGAAAGACCTGTAGTTGGCAGCAGTGATCACACCAGGAGCGATAGTGGGGCACCAACATCTGCAAAATGAATTGCCAAAGGGTACAGTGAGTGGGCACAGAAGTGGGAAATAACAGCATGCCAGTGCCAAAGATAATCTAAATAATGACAATAAAATGTGAAGTAACACTGTCCTACCTGTGTGTCAATGGAAGTATTGTCGTATCACTGCTGTTCTATTGTCCTCATCCTCATTGTCCACAGGGTCCACTGCTGCCACACGGCCATCTCCAGCCTCCTCCTGCAGAAAAGGCACATGGCGTCTCAAGGCAAGGTTGTGCAACATGCAGCATGCCATAATTATCTGGCAGACCTTCTTGGGTGAGTAACACAGGGATCCCCCAGTTAGATGGAGGCACCTGAACCTGGCTTTCAGGAGGCAAAGGTCTGTTCGATTATCCTTCTTGTTTGCCCATGTGCCTCATTGTAACGTTCGTCTGCCCTTGTCCTGGCATTCCTCACTGGGGTCAGTAGCCATGATAGGTTGGGGTAACCTGAGTTACCTGCAAATATAGAGGTGCAGAATTTAGGGACACACTATCCTATATGGCCCACACCATACACCAACATCTACTGGGTGGGAATCAGGGCTCACCTATTAGCCACATCCGGTGCCTCTGTAGTTGGGCCATCACATTTGGGATGCTGCTATTCCTCAGGACAAAGGAATCATGCACTGACCCTGGATACTTAGCATTGACCTGGGAGATGTACTAGTCCACCAAGCACACCATCTGTACATTCATTGAGTGGAAACTCTTACGATTTCTGTAGACCTGTTTTGACGGGTGGCAAATGCAATAAGTGTTCCATCAATCGCCCCAATTATGTTGGGGATAAGTCCCATTGCATAGAAGTCAGCCTTAACTGTGGCCAAATCCTCCACCTGGGGGAAAACAATGTAGCTGCACATATGTTTAATCAGGACAAACAACACTCTTGTCAGCACTATTGAGAACATTGGCTGTGACATTCCTTCTGCCAAGCCCACTGTCACTTGAAAAGAACCAGTTACCAAGAAATAGAGCACAGATAGGACTTGCACAAGAGGGGGGATCCCAGTGGGGTGAAGGATAGCAGATATCAGGTCAGGCTCCAATTGGGCACACAGCTCTGTGACTGTGGCCCTGTCAAGTCTATAGGTGAGGATAATGTGCCTGTCCTCCATTGTTGCTAAGTCCACCAGGGGTCTGTTCACGGGGGTATGTCTCCATCTCCTATTCATCCACAGCGATTGCAGTCTAAGGGACAAAAGAGTGAGGAGCAGGTCACAAAATGAACATTGGAGCCACAACAGTACAATGATGATGTTAATTTGTTTTGGTTAAGTGCGATTTGTCCTGCATGTCCTATTTTTAACTGTTATTATCCAGGGCCTGCCCCCCACCTCTGAAATGGCATCCGCCTGTCCTGTGTGGAAGGACAGGTGGAAGTGAGGTAATTCCGCTGACGTTGATCGCCGTTGTGGTAGGCGGTCGGAAACCACAGTGCAACTCCTCATTGGTTAACATTGGGCCCTATGGGGTACAGTGGCCAATGGTGATGCACACTGGCGGTGACGGTATGCACCGCCACAGATGCGACTGCCATTTTCTATCTGATCACTCACTTGCTATCTTACCTTCAGCGGGAGAGGACCTACACTGTATGTGCTACTGTGACCTGTGTCTGGAACCTACCATGGCCCATGTGACTGGGGAAAGGACCCGTGCCTTCACCTCAGTGGAGTTGGAGCGACTGGTGGATAGTGTCTAACCCCAGTACAGACTGCTGTATGGGCCTCCAGACCAACAGGTGAGTACACCGTAGGCACGATGCATGTGGCATGAACGCATTGAGTGGTATGTGTGAAGGCCTCGTGTAGGGGGGGTGGGTGTATGTCCCCTGGGCGGCGTACAGCTTGTGTGCTGGCCCTTGTGTGTGTAAATGGTGATGTGAAGGGGTATGGTGGGCCTTAAGTGTAACAGGCAGAACAGTCTGACTGATACCATTTCCTGTGTGCATTTCCTCTGCAGGTCAGCACCCATCAAAAGAAGGGTATATGGCGTGCCATTGCCAAGGACGTGTGGACCCTGGGGGTCTATGGCAGGCAGAGCACCCACTGTCAGAAATGGTGGGAGAACCTGAGACGATGGGCACAGAAGACGACAGAGACCCAGCTGGGGATGGCCTCCCAACGAGGAATGGGTGGCCGTCGAACCCTGACCCCCCGATGGCCCACATACTGGCAGTGGCCTATCCGGAGCTGGATAGGCACTTGAGGGCATCACAGCAGCCACAAGGGGGTGAGTACAGTGCCCATCATTACAACTTACGCATGGTGGGGGTGTACCCGGGTGGGGTATGTGTGTCAGTGGGTGCCCCTAGGCCAGGCCTGACATTGCAGAGTAGGTCCCATGTTGGCCTGGGTTCTGAAGTGATAATCCTGCTACCTAGCTCGTAGGCATCCACAACTGGTCAGGGCTGTGTGTGTCGCAGGTGCTGCATTTGGCGTTATGTGCCCCTCCCCATGCCTTGGTGGCTAGCATTATAACTGGTAGTGCAATGCATAATGCGTAGGGCTGTTCCCTGTGTGTGATGGTGGTGTGTACGCCGAGGGCACCAGTGGGACGGAGGGCGAGGGGAGCACCAGGGTGGAGACAGGAGGGGGCAGCTCGGACACAGATACCTCCTCCGATTGAAGCTCCCTGGTGGTGGCGGACAATTCTATGACCACCCGAACTACAGGTACAGCCACGACCCCCTGTACCAGCACCGCCCTCCCAGCAGCCCATCAGCGAGTTGCCCGCTCACCCAGGAGGGTGGGCATCTCCTTCCCCCCAGGCACCTCAGGCCCTGCCCCAGTTAGCCCTGCTGCCCTGAGTGAGGAGTCTCTTGACCTCCTGAGATCCATCTCTGTAGGGCAATCAACCATTCTGAATGCCATCCAGGGGCTGGCAGCCCAGATGCAACAGACTAATGCATTCTTGGAGGGCATTCACAATGGCTTGGCGGCCCAACAAAGATAAATCCAGGCTTTGGCCCCCTCTCTGATGGCAGCCATTGTCCGTTTCCACCCTCTCCCCTCCAACTTCCTCTCCCCAATCCTATTCCCCTCATCCCCAACCTATCCCAAGCACACAGGCAGACGAGCATGCACACAAGACAACACACAAGAGTAGCACAGGCAAACACAAGCACCACACATCATCCCACAGGCACTCACACAAACACCATCCGGATGCGTCATACAAACATCCACAACTTCCACTGTGTCCCCCTCTTCCTCCTCCCCACCTCCCTCCCAGTTCTGTCTACACTCACACCTGCATGCACTACATCCTCATCCACTACCAGCATCACCACCACACCTAGCAGACACACACACCTCACTGCAGACACCTCCACAACAGCCATGCACACATCCCCTGTCCTCTCCCACTGTGTCTGTCACCCCTCCCAAAGTACACAAACTCAAGCACTCAGACACCCAACAGCCATCCACCTCACAACATCATCCAGCCCATGCACCTGCATCCAAACACAACAGACAGACACCTCCTACAACCACTCTCTCTTTCTCCACTCCCAAACCTTCTCCCTCTCCCTGCCCCAATGTCCCTAAGAAGTTTTTCCTCTCCACCATTGACCTCTTCCCTACCCCTCCCCCTGTCCTTTACGTCTGGACAGGGTGTCAAAAACGCAGGCAAGCACCTCAGCCACCCAGTCCATGGGCCCAGTAGTCTTCACACCCACTCGCGGTGGGAAAGGATCAAGGGCACATGTCCAGAGGTTGAAGGAGCCTGCACCAGGCAGCCTCAAGGAAAAGCTGCCTGCCCCAGCTGCAGTCCGGAAGACCAAGAAGCCTGCCCCAGCTGCTGCCAGGAAGGGCAAGGAGCCTGCCCCAGCTGATGCCAGGATGACCAAGGAGCCTGCCCCAGCTGCTGCCAGGAAGGGAAAGGAGCCAGCACCAGCTGCTGCTGCTGCCAGGAAGGGCAAGGATCCAGCACCAACAGGCAGTAAGGACAAGGGGCCTGATGCAGCGACCCAGATGGAGACCCCACCACCAACCATGGTTGTGCAGCCGTCTGTGGCTGCAGGGGATGGGCAGAAGCTTCCTCCCACCACCAACAGCAGCACCACCACCACCATTGGGCAGCCATCCAAGGCTGCAGGGGATGGGCTGGAGCTTCCACCCACCACCACCAGCAGCAGCACCACTACCACCACTGAGCAGCCATCACTGCCGGTGGGCGGTATGTAGTCCTGCCTCCATGGGCTGCTGTGCGGCCCGGCCCATGCAATTCCAGTGGGTATGACCCCCCCTGTGAGACTGTGACCTTGCACTCCCCAGGATCAAGAGCACAGGGCACGATGTCCCCTCCAGAACCAGTGGGTAAGACACCCACCAACCCCAGCCTCCCAGGATCAAGAGCACAGGGCACGATGCCACCTCCAAAACCAGTGGGTAAGACACCCACCAACCCCAGCCTCCCCAGGATCAAGAGCACAGGGCACGATGTCCCCTCCAGAACCAGTGGGCAAGTCACCCTTTTGAGAGACTGTGGCCTTGCAGTCCCCGGGAACAAGCACAGGGCATGTTGCCCACTCCAGAGCCAGTGGGCAAGTCACCCGCTTGAGAGACTGTGGCCTTTTACTCCCCAGGACAGAGCACAGGGCAAGTTGACCCCTCCAGAGCCAGTCTGCAAGTCACCCACTTGAGAGACTGTGGCCTTGCACTCCCCAGGACAGAGCACAGGGCATGTTGCCCCCTCCAGAGCATGTGGGCAAGTCACCCACTTGGGAGACTGTGGCCTTGCACTCCCCAGGACAGAGCACAGGGCATGTTGCCCCCTCCATAGCATGTGGGCAAGTCAACCGATTGAAAGACTGTGGCCTTGCACTTCCCAGGACCAAGCACAGGGCACGTTGCCCCCTCCAGAACCAGTGGTCTTATTCCATCTGCCGGCTGAGACACACCCGTTCCCCGTCCCCTGAGGTGCCTGCCTATTTTCCAACTGATGCCCCTGTAGTGTTCTCTCTATGTGGGTGCAGGTGACAAGTGGGGCCTTGGCCTGTATTCATGTGGCCCATGCACAACGAGGACTGGGCAGTGTCCCTTGAACTGTACATATGTATATACCAGTTACATTGCATTTTCGTATTTCTACTGTGTTGATATTATTACACTCACTTTAGCACATTCCTGTTGTCCTTGCATTATTCCTCAGGAGTACGGGGTAGATATGTTTTATTACTGCAGCTTATTGTGTGTATGGTGTTGTGTGTGTGTGTGTGTTGCGTGTGTGTGTCACTCTCTTTTTCCTCCCCCCTCCCCTGTGTGCTAGGCGGCTGTACTCACCGTGCTCATCTTCGTCATCGTTGGTGTTCATGGTGGAGCAGGACGTAGAAAATCATTGGAAATATTTGCAGTTTGGGCTCCATGGCGACGTGGTTCCTCCCTGTGTCTCCAAAGGTGAGTCCTTTGACTTCTGTGCTCTGTTTCCGCCAGGCTTTTGATGTCGTTGGTACCGCCCAGGGAAAGGTGGTGGTTTCCTGTCTCATAATACGGTGGGCGGAACATTGACTTTGGCCTGGCTGTAGGTGGCTACCTCCGTGGTGGCTGTTGTTTCCGCCTTGCTGATCGACTGATGTCCTGATGAAGAAGACTATCTTGTGTTGCCGATCCATTTGAGGAGAGGTATAACTGTTATCTATGTGTCTGTTATACATATTTGCTTTTTCTTTCTAGGTACCAACCACAGTGTTTTGATAGAGCACTAGTTAGATGTATTTCCAAATTCGTGTTACTAAATTGTTTTGCATGAAGCCCAACATGCTGATGCTAATCTGGTGTTAGTCAAGGATCCTCACTAATGAAAATCTGCTAATAGGGAATAATGCTTGATGAATTTCTCTACTGAAATTAAATTAATGTGATCACATTGACGCAGTTGATCTTGTTATTAATTTGCACCATAACCTTAGAATGTGTCGTAGTTCAAGCTTTGATTAGACTGCGTTTCTTCTGCCGCTTTGGACAGCCAGTATTGTTTCTGTATGTGTTTCATTTGATTTTGAGATTAATCTACATGACTATAGCATTGTTAATATAGGGAAATAAATATTCTAACTTTTACTAAAAGGTGTGGTTATTCATGACTAAAAGGTCATGGGGTGGGACAATTACTGACTCTATTGATTATTAATGTTATTGATTATTGTTGATTATTAATATTGTGAATTGGTTATTGATTATTGATCTGAATGCACTGGAATTATGATGGGATCATCTTAATTGCGAGTCAAAAGGTTCATTGACCAATTCGTGTCCCCTTGTAAGTTTACTTATTAAGGTCAGATGTGCTAACAGTGATGGTAGCAGAGGTAATGGTTAGTTTCCTTAACAGCCTATCATAAGATCTTCAGAGATAGTACTAGATGCACCACCATCTCTGGTAGTTGATAATTTGGTCCTTTGAGAGTTCATTATTACTGAGATTTGGATTTTATTTTTCAATGACAATAATTGGAGAGAAAATGTTCCCTTAGGCCCAGAAATGACTTTCCCAGAATCTCAGATCTTGCTAAAGGTCGTTTGAGGATGTTCTCAGCGTTCTAGTGACAGTGTGGAAGAAGTAGGTTGCGCTTGCACAGCTTATGCAAATCACAGGTGAATTGTGAGGTTTGTGAGGGTTTAGGGAGTTTGCGTACTCCAAATGAAGTTGTAGAAGGAGTTTGCGTACTCCACAGTGTGGGAGTAGGGAAGCTGTCGAACTTCACATGTGTGTGGTGCTTTGTGCTCAAAAATTGCACACGTGGTTGTTGATGTACGGGCCCTGCATGGTCTAGGACTCCGGAGTACATTGAAAAGTGTATGAGACACTTTTATGTTGTAATCTGTCTGGTTTAGTAGGTTGATCAGGCGTGCTTGACAAGTCAGAGTGTGCGTCAAAGTGAGTGAAGGAAAATTTGGACTGAGATCTGGCGAGTCCTATGTGCACCAGGACAGACCCACTGATCGGTTGAGAGTAGAATTTGCGGGTCAAATTTTACTTGCGAATCTGGGAGACTGAGAACGAAGGAATAGCTATAAGTACGGGAAGAGCCGTCATTGAAAAATCCATAAAGTTTCTGAAGCGATTGTGTTACCTTCCCTGTAGTAAACCAGCAGATTTGGTTTTGGTTTTTGATTAGTGCTCGCAATTTTTGCATTAGTTTGTGTTAATCGAAGTTGGGAGGACAAGCCGCAAGACTTTGTCGGCCGCAGTACGTGTGAGAGTGATATCATTGGAGCCACGCTGGGATAGGTTGGTTGGTGAGAAGGGTCGCGCACGGATTGGCAGCTGTCCGTGAGAGGCAAGTGGTTGAGAAAGTAGGTGAAAGGAATTCTGGGATTAAAAGTCACTTCCTGATTTGATTTTGAATAACAGAAAGGTCAAAAAGATGACATTTTTCAAAGCTTTAAACAGTGCTTTAAGGAGAGATATGTATATTACAAGTATAGGCGAAGCTACACAGCCAGAAGGTACACCAGCTTACATTGTAATAGAAGAAAAGGGTGTTGCGCCATGCATTTGGCTAAAGCAATGGTGCAAAGTGACAGAGAAGGATGGGACCTTGGCATTTCCTACAAATGGGATGTTCAATTTGAGGGTTTTGGACCATTTAAGGATAGTGCTATATCAATAGAAGCCCCTTCCGAGACCAACACAGTTTGAGGCATTAGCAATTTGGGAGCTAGTAGCCAGACAGCAACAGCAACAGAAATTCGAGAGGAGGATGAGAAAGGCAGAAAAGTCTTTAGCAGAGGCTAGGTGGGACAGTGCTAAAACAAGAATTTTGCCCAAGAATATTGATTGGCAGAGGATTGACAGGACAGCTCAGGAAGCAAAGGAGTCGATACATGCGTATTATCAGCGATTGTTGCAGGCATTCAAGCATTACAATTGTACAGAGACAATTGAGGTGAAAGACATGATTCATTTTGTGTTCAGATTTGTGGAAGGGTTGAGACCTTAAATTGGCCAGATTATTAAGAGTAATTTGATTTGCTGGCAAGCAAAGCCGATTGATGAGGTGTTGCAGTATGCAAAATACTGTAGTGATGACATTGAAATTAAACAGAAAAAGTTGAAAGAGAAAGCAATAGTGATGCAGATTAAAGCTGCTCAAACGGGTATGCAAGGGACTTTTCCACAAGTTACCACAGCAGCAGCAGGGAAACATGATGCTTCAGCCCCAGATGAGAGGTAGAGGTCGCAGAGGTAATGTGAATCATGGTCCAGATTTGGGTACCGTAGGGGTTCAGAATGATGTGCAGGGAATTAAGAAATTATTGCCATTTCACGTTTGCGGCGCCGTTGGACATTGAAAACGGGAGTGTCTGATGATGTTGCAGGAAGGTGCCACTCAGCAAAGTAATTACATCAATTCATTCCAAAACATAAGAGGGCCGAGAGTGAGAGGTTCTAATCCAAATTTTCAAAATAATGTGAATCAAGTGCAGAATTTTCAACCCATGCTGCAGGTGCAAATGCCACTTGTACAAATGACACAGTTGCAGCCAATGCAACAACAGGTTCCCATGGTACCTAGACAGCAAATTCAAATTCCTCAAGCCCCAATGGAACATCAACAGATGATGCTTTCTCAACAGGTCAGAGGCTTAACCAAAATAATAACACAGTGCACCGATTCCCGTTACACAGTGAGAATTAAATAAATGATGATTGGATGAGCGACAGTTCGGATGAGGAGCCATGTGTGCTTGCAACTTCCTTACAAGTAGATCAGAGAGGTTCCTATGTGAAGGGAAAGGTTATGGGTCACAGAGTTTCATTCTTGGTTGACACTGGAGGTACATGCTTTACAGTGAGAAGTGCAGAAGTTCCACATTTTCCCCTTTCAGCTACAACAGTTCAGATTGTAGGAGTGGAAAATAAGTATTTGACCAACCCGATTACAGAACCAGTTCAGGTTAAGATTGGCAACTTTCAGGGACTGCATAAATTTGTAGTCTGCGATTCAGGTCCAGTATCCCTACTGGAAAGAGACTTGCTGTGTAAGACGAATTGTTTGATTGCTTGTTCAAATGATGGTATTGAGATTCAGATGAATAGTGATGATGAAGATGACCAAGCCACAGAGTTAGAAGGTGAAACTACAAATGAGGAGTACCCTCTGATTGAATTTTTCCCTATGTTCACAGTGAAGGAGCTTCATCCTGATTTGCAGGAAACGGTTAGGGAGAAAGTGTGGGATTTGACATGAAAAGAAGTAGGCCTGATAAGGGGAGTTGAGCCAGTTAAAGTTACTGTAAAGCCGAATGCGGTTTTCCCTCAACTTCTGCAGTACCACATGCCACAAAATATCCTTATGAAGGTCACCCAGATACTTGCAGACTTTGTAAAGCAAGGGGTTTTGAAGGAAGTATTGAGCAGCCCATGTAATTCACCTATTATGGGTTTGCAAAAGCCCTGTGGGAAAGTTCGAATTGTCTAGGATTTGAGAAAAATAAATGAGATTGTGGTCAAATGTTGTCCTGTGGTGCCAAATCCAGCTGTGATAATGTTTCAGATTCCGTGTGATGCTGAGTGGTTCACTGTCACTGATTTGTCACAAGCCTTCTTTTCTGTGCCTCTTCATGAGGATAGCCAATTTCTCTTTTGTTTCAAATTTCTGGATCAAACTTATTGTTGGTGCAGAATTCCTCAAGGGTTTTCAGAATCACCTTCCATATTCAATCAGATTTTGAAAAAGAATTTGGAGTTGTTGGAATTGCCTTTCCAATCGACCTTGGTGCAGTACATTGATGACTTGCTGATTGCGTCTAAAACAAAAGATGAGTGCAAGTATGATACGATTGCCTTATTGGACCATTTGGGAAAGAATGGTCACAAAGTGTCTCTGCTTAAATTGCAATACTGTCAGAAAGTAGTGAAATACTTGGGTCACCAGATTGAGAAAGGATCAAGAAAGATATCCAGAGAAAGGATTACAGCCATATTGCAGATAAATTCCCCGACCACACAGAGAGATGTCAGGATGTTTTTAAGGATGGTAGGCTACTGTCGCCAATGGATTCCAAATTTTTAAGTCATTTCAAGACCATTGCAAAACCTCACTCATAAGGAAGTCACTGATCCTATAGTGTTAGAACAGTCTGGAATGAAAGCGTTCACTGAATTGAGAGAGAGTCTGTTCAAGGCTCCAGCTTTGGGTATGCCTGACTACACGAAACCTTTCACATTGTTTTGTCATGAGCGAGATGCATGTTGTCTGTCTTTACACAGGTTCATGGAGGTGTAAACCACCCAGTGGCATATTTTTCAGCTACTTTGGACCCAGTTGCAGCAGCCTTACCAGCTTGTTTGCGCGCAGTTGCAACGGTTGGGTAAAGCCTAACACAGTGTGAAGACATTGTGATGGGACATCCCCTGACTATAATGGTCCCTCACTCTATTGAGGTTCTACTTACAAGGACGAAAACCCAATATTTGACTGGTGCGAAGTTGACCAGATATGAAATGAGTATTCTAGGGTCACCAAATGTGTAATTGAAAAGATGTACAGTGCTGAACCTGGCAACCTTACTCCCAAATGAAGATGTTGAAATTGAAAAGATGGAAGATGTTGGGCATGATTGTCTTGAAGTAACTGACTTGTGCACAAAACCGAGACCTGACATTAGAGATACCCGATTGGAAGAGAATGACCAAATTATCTTTGTAGATGGTTCCTGTCTGAGAGACAATGCAGGGACACTGAGAGCAGGATATGCCATGTGCACAATTACTGGTATTTTGGAGGTTTCTTGGATTCGAGGAGTATATTCTACCCAAGTAGCAGAACTGGTAGCCCTTACTAGAGCGTGCCATATTTCTGATCAGCTGAAAGTTACAATCTATACAGATAGTCAGTATGGATTTGGAATAATCCATGCTTTTGGCCAGTTGCGGTCACAGAGAGGTTTCATGACCTCTTCTGGTTCACCAGTGGGAAATGGTGAAAGGATTAAAGCACTGTTACATGCTATTCAAAGATTGCCGTGGTGAAATGCAGTGCACATCTGAAGTCGCAAGACTTTCTATCATTGGGAAATGGATATGCAGATCAAATCACACAGTTTTGCGGACTGAACTGTATATCGTTCAAAGATAAGTGGGAACTGTAACATGAAGAAGAGGAAACTTGTCCAAGTTTTGCATTGAAAGTAATTGACACCTTGGAGGAATTGAAAATGTTGCAGAATAATGCTGACAGGGAGGAAAAACGTTTGTAGAGCAAAATGAAATGTGTACAAAGACAAGATAATTGTGGGTTTCAGAAGAGGGTCAATTGGCTTGGCAAATAGTCTGTTGTCTCAAATGGCTAGGTATTATCATGGTCAAACACATATTGGGAGGGATACCATGATTCGGATGTTCAAACATGATTGGTTCAACCCAAGGTTTAGACAGGTTGCTTAAGCAGTTTGCCATTGTTGTGTCATTTGTAAACAATTGAACGCGGGGAAAGGGACAGTGGTTACTTTGAGCCACATTGGAAGAGCAGGAGGTCCATTCAGCAGAATGCAGATGGATTTTATTGAGATGCCTGTGTGTGGAGGTTTGAGATATGTGTTTGTGATTGTTTGCATTTTTAGTCACTGGATTGAAGTTTACCCTACACAAAGAAATTATAGTCTCACAGTAGCGAAACTACTGCATAGGGAACTGATACTGTGTTTCGGGTTTCTGATCTCTTTGGCATCAGATAGGGGAAGTTACTTCAACAATGAAGTAACTAAATTACTGTGTGCAGCATTGAACATTGAGCAGAAGTTGCATTGTAGTTACCGCCCTGAAGCATCAGGACTAGTGGAACAGATAAATGGTACCTTGAAGTCAAGAGTTGCAAAGTTGTTTGCGTCCACTAATTTGAAAAGGCCTGACACATTGCCTTTAGTTTTGATGTCAATGAGAAACACACCCGACAGGAAGAAAGGATTGTCGCTGCATGAGATCCTTATGGGCTGAGCCATGAGGTTGCCAGCGATGACTGCAAACGCACTTGTCAACATTACAGATGATATGGTGTTTGACTACTGCAAAGGTCTGGCTGGTGTGGTTCGCTCTTTCTCTCAGCAGGTGGACGCTACCACACTTCCCCCGATCCATGACCCAGGGCACAACCTGAGAGCCGGAGACTGGGTTGTGGTCCGGAAACACATGAGTAAAATGTGTTTGGAGCCTCGTTGGAAACGACCATACCAGGTAGTTCTGACAGCTACCACAGCTGTGAAGTGTGCTGGAATTCCGAATTGGATCCATGCCAGTCACACGAAGAAAGTGGCATGTCCACTGGATTATGAGTAAGAAGACTTGTTGAGAGTACCAACAACAGCTAAACAAGTCTCAGGGCCGGAAAGAGAACAAAGAGGAACTGAGACCGGATCTATGCCAGTTGAGGACGGTTCAGTCACTCCTGTGAGAGACGAAGGAAAAGACCTCCAGGAGGGTGACTGGGAGCATATCTCAATTGAGGCAGCAGGAGAGCCTAGTCAGAGGAGGGTTTTCCCAGAAACAGACGATTTTGAGAGATGAACAGAGCTATTGCCAGACCCCGAGGGGGAAGGAGTTGAGGCAGAGGTGATCTGGCTCCTCCTGAACCAGTTTGAGGTCCGTCAAGAGAAAACACCATATACCAAGGAGAAGCTCAAGTTCGACTCTGAAAAGAACACTGACCAAAGGTCCACTGAAAGGAGATAAGTGGCCAGAGAAGCAAGAAAAGGGATAGGAAGTGGGTGTCGGCACAACAATTGAAGAAGTGGATACAACAAGGAGAGAATATCTAAGTGAAGGAGAATTGAATGGTGATCAAAAGTTGAAAAGAAAGAGCATAGCAAGTCGAAGATACACAGGTCCTGAATGGACATATGCAACTACAAGTGAGTGGCAGAAATAATTGTTGTCTTTTTCTTTTAATAGAGACATTCTGGGTCAGTATTTTGGCACCTGAAGGAAGCTGGTGAACTGAACTGTTGAAACAATCTGAGAGAAAATTTTGAGAAAGAAACTGTTGAAAGTAACCGGAAGAGACATTGATAACCTGATTTGACTTTTGAAACCTGATTTTGAGAAGCTGCTTAACTATTTTGTCAATGGATCCTGGAAGTGAGACTGAAAGCTGTAAATAATTGCTGAAAGAAGAGTTGTTTGTTCTTGATTTTTTCTGCAGTTTTTCTAACTTTTCTTCTGCTTTCTGATTATTTACAGATCATGAGTAACATTAACCAGCAGGGTAGGAATATAAGGTGCTGTAAATATATGAGTATTGGTTTGGTGATTATGTGTGGGATATTGTTTGTGGCGCTGTTTGTGGGAATGTCTGTTCTTGATAAGAGTGAAGCCAAACATACTTCTGCTTTTGAGACAACTACTGCACTAACAGCAATAGAGATGTTTAGGTTAGATGAGAAGTATTTGCATGGGGATACTAATGTGCAAGGAGAACTTTCTTCTAATGTCTTCTATTGTTTGTTGAGTGAGTATGTTGAGACGACGGATGCGAGGAATTGTTATGAGTGTACACAGATTCCTACATCAGTTGAAGAAGGAGTTACTTACCATAGTTTGCCTTTAACATCTGGAATAAGTTGTAGTCTGCTACTAACAAGATTCTATAACCAGGAGTACATCCAGTACTTTTACTCGAATCATGATGTTTTGTATTCGTTTGTCCCTATAATTAGATATTTGAGTAGCTTAGCTAAGGATAATGACATAGTGTTAGTTAGAGGTGTCTTTTAACCTATATTGATGTTTGGCACAGCTTATGCTTGCAGGAATAATGTGACATGCTTGCTTACACCTTTAGAGAAAAGCTTCTTAGATCACACAGATGACAGGAGAAAGGCGTTAAAGGAGAAGTTAGAAAAAGGCTTAGAAAAAAGGGCTTACAGGAATGATTATGCTTATAGTGCAATTAAAAAGCAAGGGAGATTAGCTCTAGATGTGCAACACGTAGGGAAACTTTGTATATACAGGCCTAAATCACACATTGACACTTTATTTGTGGGAACGAGTGAATATAAGCATGTGTTTTTGTTTCAGAGTAAATATACGTTTATGTTGAATGGACAGGACCCGGATATTCCTGGGATTTATTTTATCTGTCGTCTTAATGCTTATTACCGTCTTCCAAAAGGATGCAATATGTATTAGCTTTATTAATTGTAGGCCTTAACTTAGCAAAGGTCTTGGCCTAGTTGCCAGGCCTCATGTCAAGCTGTATTTATTTATGTTTAATGAATGGCTGTCCTAGAGAGCTAAACTGTGATTTGCATTGTATTGTGTAAATGTGCTTATAGTTGAGAAAGTTTTCTCATGAGAACTGGCTGCTAGAAGATGATGTCCTTACTAAATGTAACATTTTGTGTGTAATGTGTGTAAGACTGACTTTCTGAGGAGGAGAACAACCGAGACATTGACTGGAGTAGAAGCTGCAACAATATTGTTACCTGATGAGCCGGATGATGAGGACATTGCAGGATGACCAATCAACGGCATGTGAACAGGGTAATAGTAGAATTCATAGATTTTGAGTTTTAGTTTTATTGGGCAAAGTGTGAACAAGCAATTCCTTGACCAATTGGTATTTGGGAAATAGTTTTAGTGAATTCAACTTAACGAGATTGAACTAAGAAGAACCAAGCATTCTGTATTTTACATTTTTGCCTTAAGCATTCCGCATTTTCCCATAGCTGCTTCTTGCCCATTTTGCATCATGACAAGAGACGTGCTTAACTTTATTGCTTAAAGACTTTGCGTTTTCTGAACTTTGATGCTGAATCCTGATGCCTTGCTGATCGACTGATGTCCTGATGACGAAGACTATCTTGTGTTGCCGATCCAATGGAGAAGAGATATAACTTGTATCTATGTGTCTGTAATGCATATTTTCTTTTTCTTTCTAGGTACTAACCGCACTGTTCTTATAGAGCACTAGTTAGATGTTTTTCCAAATTTGTGTTACTAAACTGTTTTGCATGAAGCCCAACATGCTGATGCTAATCTGATGTTAGACAAGGATCCTCACTAAGGAAAATCTGCTAATAGGGAATCATGCTTGAACTTAATGTATGTGATCACATTGACGCAGTTGACCTTGCAAATAATGTGCACCATAACCTTAGAATGGCCGTAGTTCAAGCTTTGATTAGACTGCTTTCTTCCGCCGCTTTGGACAGCCAGTATTGTTTCTGTATGTGTTTCATTTTATTTTTAGATTGATTTACATGACTTTAGCATTGTTAATATAGGGAAATAAATATTCTAACTTTTACTAAAAGATGTGGCTATTCATGACTTAAAGGTCACAGAGTGTGAGAATTACTGACTCAATTATTGATTATTATTGAAATTCTGTATTGGTTATTGATCATTTATCTGCATGCACCGGAAATTATGATGGGATCATCTTAATTGTGAGTCAAAAGGTTCATCGACCTATTCGAGTCTCCTTGAAAGTTATTAAAGTCAGATGTGCTAACAGCCAGGACAGCCTTTTATATGTATGTCGAAACCCAGTTGGTGTTTATTCGCCCGCAACAAAATAAACTCGGACTTCCTTTTGTGCAAATCCTGCTTTAGTTAATCGCCTCGGGGGTTGTAGTTCATTTATTTTTGCTGCTGTGAGTTTCATTAAAGGAAGAAAAGCATATTTAGAGCATCCGGTACTGCTACAGTATCCAAATGTAATCAAGATTCAATCGGACACAGAAAAGTGTCCAAGGTGCTTGACTAGGTTTTCCATTACAAGTATTCAATGATATCAGATATTTTCGGACAAACCGGCATATTGTCTCTTATTGCTGTGGATTACTTGAAAGTCACATCATTCAGAAGGACGAGTTAGCTCACAAAGACCAACACTTGAGCAGAAAAAAGCGCACCTTTAAAGGGGCAGGTCTCCCCTTGCCCTGCACTTGGCTGGAGGGTCACTCATCATTGGGTCGCCATTGTGATTTCACTGGCGGCGCCTGTCACCGGCAGCCTTGGAGCGGCGCCTCTTTCACTGGGTAGGGGCGTGTGACGCACCCCCCGGCTCCGCCGAGTAACTGTAGTCTGTCGCCCTCTGCTGCCCCTTCCCGGTAGACATTCTGAGGTGACGTCACCGCAGAATGAGTCACTCCGGTCCGCGCGGCCTTCCGGCTCAGCGGGTATTGCGAAGCAACCACAATGGGAGAGGCTATGCCTCCCAACGGTGGTGACCTCACCCCGGGGAGGGGGCGTAATTTGAGGGATAAGGCAGGCACGCGCTCGATCTCTGCTGGAGGTGTGCGCGAGACTGCATACAGTAGGGGGTAGGCCACTGGGTAAAGTGCTCGAGTCTGGGCGTGACGTAGCATTGCGTAGCAGAAGCTGAACAAGGAAGAGCTGGTCGGGAAGGGTGGAGCCAGACCTGGCCCCCCCACGGCAATTGGCAAACGCGAGAAGGGGCGTGGCTTGCGCGCGCCGCTGGCCGGATTGGGCAGAGGAGCCGACGTGATCCTGGGGGGTACCGTGTCAGTTGGAGCGCGGCCGGGAGGGATTTGTGTGGAGCAGCGGCTGGAGCAGGTGCTGCGGCGAGTCCGGCCCTCGGAGCGACAGAGGCAGATCCATCGGCTCGGTCTCGTCACAAACCGTGAACCACCATAGACCCGTGTTCCTCCGTCGCAAGAACCCCCTCACCATTCGCCATGCCGGTGCTGGAGCTGGCACTGCAGGGGCTTGCCCTCTTCGGACTGATTCTCTTCTTCGTGCTGTGGTTCATGCACTTCTTGTCCATCATCTACACGTAAGTGACGCTTGAATGGGGCGGCTGATGCAGTAGAAATGACCCTTAGCTCGTCATGCCTCTGTTACCGACTCCAGAGGAGGCAGCGGAGTAAAAGGTGTGTGTGCTGCTGGAGTTTGGGGGCGGGATCTACGTCAGATCCCATGAGAGCAGCAGTCATAGAATGACGAGCCGGGGTCCCCAGCACTCGAGGGACACCAACACTGCTGCACCAACCCACCCCAGTGTCAGTCTAGCAGTGTGCAACGACAGCCAGCCACACCCCCAGGAAACGGCACTAGTCAGCAGATTGCCTCTGACTGTGAAGGTGTGCCTGGCTCTCACTCATTCCAGCCGGTCCCGCCGATGGCGTAAGCCCATTCGGCGCTCTTGTTTATTTGTATTTAACGACTGGATTCAAGCAGTTTTAATTGTAATAGGAGACGTGGAAGGTTGCATAGAAAGCCATACTGGATTAATTACTCTCACATGCCGTGGGAAATACTGTGCTCCTTGCACGTGGCGCTTTCTTGGTCTTCGTTCCGTTGCAGCTGGCACCCCAGGCAGTCATTGCTTATGGCTCGTGACCCCAGCATGCCCCCGCCCAGGAATGCACGTCATCGGTGACACATGTGTAGTACAGTCCCTCATATTGGGGACAAGCAAACTATAGATGCTTCTAACAGTTAAAGCAGTATCTAGTCTCTTCTCCAAGCTCTTTGTTCCCAATCTAATGCTGCTTTTGGAGTTAGTTGCCTCTGGTGTGATATGCTTGTGACTGTCTGCAGATCTGTCATGTGAGATTAGCTTGTCGCAGCTCTATGCTGTTCTTGTTTTCCCAGATGTCTCATGCTTGCATGGCAAAATGTACAACCTGAATCCGCTTCTCAGTGGTGTTAGGCTACTAGAGAACTGTTCCCGCTATGTTTCCATTATTATGTCCGTGCACCGGACGGGGGTGAATTCATGGCTTTATGGTGAGAGCCTGCGTGCCTCTGGGAGAGACTGCCTCTGCGTCTCCTATCCCACCCCCAAAAGTGTGACTGTGTTTCTTGTCAGGCAGTCGCCTCTCCATTGGCATGTCTAGTCTGGTCAACGCATGCTTTTCAGGTTAATTTCTGTCCCGATGTTAGAAAATCAGCCATTATCACGTCTAATCGAGGCCAACTTCCTTATTAAATCTAATCGGCTTCTCTCAGGACTGAGTTATTTGCTTATGATGGTAGCTTCACGCATTCTTTTAATTTGTTTGCAGTTAGTTACTTTGTCAGCTTAGCCAAGCACATAAACAAATAATTTAATGGCAGCATCAGCAACAAGCGCATTTTACAGCCTGCTGATGACTTAGGGATCTGTATGCATTGTCAAACTTAAATTTCTTATACAGCTCTGTCTATGGCGTGGGTCATTTTGAATGAAGTCACTGCTTTCATCATCCGGGAGTATTGTTTCATGCATTCAGTGTCAGTTCCATCGAATGAAAAAAAATCACTCTGAAATCACCCCCTCCGCCCCCATTTGCTATTTGCAAGGCCATTTTTCAAAAGATGAAGGCGGTAGCTCTGTTTACACTTTTGTGGGTTTAGTGTCATTATTCTTAGCGAGGCTGTACTAGTAATATTTAGAAGGCAGTCTGTTCTTCGCTGTGAGATTTCCGAAGACGTGTTTACATCGCGACCCTAGATTAAATGTTTTGATCGACACATTAATGCCACCAGAAGTCTACCAACAAACACTTTCGAACCATACTTTACAGCCTAGTTAAATGTACGATTTGGCAGCAAAAACCTGCACTCATAATGCATGTCGAGTTTCCTAGATAAATTAAGAAATATGAAGAAAAAAAGTGTCGACACTATCATTGTGCTCCCTTTGTCCTCATCGTAGTTTAAAAATTCTTGTAAAATGCCCTTGTCTGCATGACAGCCCAAGTCACTGAGAGCAACAGCACTGAAGCATACTTAGCAAAAAATATGGTGTAGCACTCAAATTGACGTTGAATGCAGTTTTTTTTCTTAAAGAGAGAGGTGTTGGGCCTCGTCGAGAGGGGCAACGTGAAAGCATAAATGTCAGATGAGGATTTGTGTTGCAGAATTTAACGAGCTTCATAACTGTGATTAGCTGCAATAGACATTTGATGAAACTAGGCACGAGATTTGCGTAGACGTAGCTCACATTGTCGAGTCCGCCCAGGAATAGCGTGCTTCCTGGATAGATACGTCTTTAAAGATTTTGGAATCTTAGCAACAGCAGCCGCACGATTTCGAGCCGCAACGACAATACGCACACGATCTGCCTATAACAAAAGCTGAAAAGAAAGGAGCCGATTTCCTCGAATAAGAAAAACAGGCCGTGTTTTATTTGAGGCTTTTGGACTTCATCCAAGAGTAATGGAACATAAGGTTTTCTGGAACAGCTCTGAGTGGATGGAGTGAGAGGCCAGAGAAGTACAATCGTGCCTTGTCTTGATGCGCTTTGCTGCTTTGAATAGTGCCAGGGCCACTGCAGCAGTTTACTCATAGCCACGGATGCAGCAGTTTACGCATAGCTACGGATTTACCACATAATCCATCATCTGCTGCATGATCTGCAGATTTTACCCAAAAAATAACGTTTCTAGCACAAACGGGTCAAAAGTTATTAATACATGGTGGCACGTGTCCCTCCCTGCATGGTGGAAGACCCTTTGCAAAGGTTGACTTGTCGTATGTAAGTTGTTTATTTCTGCATTCTGGTATTACACTAGTACTAATATGATGGAATTTTTCCCCGGTTTGTACTAGTGTATGTAAAAATGACAAAATAATGTAGTCTTACTATTAGAAAAAGTGACACATTAGGCCACATATTAAGCATTTTCTTGCTGCATAATTTAATCCATCCTTTTGCATAATTTGGTCCTCCCCTGCTGCTTAATTTCATTGATCTTGAATATAGCCTGAAGAACTCTGTGTAGAGTTAAATGTGTTTAACGGCTGGATGTAGTAGTGATGCCCGACACAGTTGAATGCCATGTTTATGCAGCTGACTTTTTTCCTTTGTCTAATGGTAGTGGTTTATTTATACTTCTAAGATTTGTTATTATTTCACACGCATGACCTGCAGTGCCGATCAGAGACTAACTGCAGTGTACAATAATAGTCTGGTGTAGATGTTAAATGTTCCAATTTACACTCGACAGACATAGGAACGTCAATCGTATAAAATCACGATATGGTTATTGTGTGGAACATAATTGACAGCAGTCAGTCAGGGTGGGAAAGGGACTAAAAGAATATATAAAAACAGTACACTGTCTCCCTCCCTCTCCTGTTACCTGTCTGGCAAACCTGTGGTCTAGAAACATCGATGAAAACGACCACTATCACTTTCACACTTCATGTGTTACTTATGACTCCTGATAATGTCTTGCCTGTGCTCGCTATAGCTTCCCCAGTGAGAGGCCTACCCCATATGTAGACAGCCAACATAGCCTTTCTCAACACAATATGCTCACCTGTAAATACCCCACCACCCCCAATTCACAACCAATCTAATCCTTTCCACCCAGAGAGGGAGCATATGTTCCGGCAGAACCGAAACTAGTGTTTAGACCTAGAGGTGCTATTCATAGCATCATTCAGCTAGTAGTCCAAATGTGTGAGGCTTTCCTAGCTCGACCTTCAAGGATAACTTTTTCACGTGTCATGATGCGGCAACTCTGCTACCGCGTATCACTGTGGTGCATGGACTAAATCAAGGAAACACACTTCCAAATTCTGTTGAATTATTGGAGCAAATGTAGAAAATGGCCACAGTAGCTCCTGGCATGCACTCCCGTTTAAGATGGAGATTTGGCGTGTAGGCTCACACTCTCACCAGTGGCCATTTGCTTGAAGCCAAATTGGAACACTGAACAGGGGTGAAGAATATGTGTGCATTTAGTCCCCCACTCCCACGCACTTTTCTTTCCTTATTTTCTCTGTATTTCTTTGTAAACACATGGGTCACCTCTTAAGGAGACGTTTAGCCATTTCATGAAAGGGTATTACTTTTAAAGGTGAGCAAGGTTGGTTCCAAAAACGGACTGTGCTAGTCATTATTCAGACGAGGCGTTTGTGCTATACATTCTTCAATTTTCCTTATCCTTCTTAATGTCTGGTGTCATCGACATCCATTGCCTTGTATATAAGAATGCAGGTGTTTCCTTTCCACAACAGAGATAAGTGTCCGTTGTATTCCTAATGTCAGAGTTGCGTTTTGTCAGTTTATAGGTAAATGTTACTTTTTTAAGATCTGTATTTTTGTTGTCAAGCAAAAACTCTGCACTAGGATTTAGCAATTTAACTTAAAAAGAGCCTAAAGGTCAACCCCTTGCAAAGGTTAGTGCCCACCAACATGTTGTAAATTAGGTAGAAGGAAATTTCAGTCTCAAAGGCTGCACAGAAGTCACCTTCGAGTGCTTATGGAAAGTGAGGGTCAGCACGAAAATTATCTTACTTGGGAAGGATCTCATGAACATTTGTCGCAAAAACATCCGACCCAAGCAACTGACAACCTTATGAGCTATATGCAGTGAGTGAAGGAGATATATGTTCTCTTGTCTTCATGTGGGCCACAGTCTTATCTGCAGCATGATACATGCTTGAGAATCGGGACGCCGTGCAAACAAGCTGCTGCTATTGAGTACTGCTGTCTTAAGAACTCTGCATCCTCCTTGAAGACCGTCTCCTCCAACATTAACGACTTCAACTTGAGCCTTTTGTGGTTCATCTTCTATTCAGTCCATATCAAACAAGCTTTGAGCTCGAAGGACTGGCTAACATTACTTACTGGTAGTCTACATTACTCCTAGTCCTAGCACCCTTTCCCAGTCGTTACTTTTGAGGTTGTCACCTCCTCCAGACAGGAAAAACAAACCAGGAAATGCTGATTAAACAAGCCTTACCAATTCCCCTGGGCACCATATAATGCTTAGTTTACCCAGCACCCCTTGCAATTTCAAGCATAACAAAGATGTGGAATGGGAGTCCTCGCCTGTCATAATGGCTGGTACGAGGAGCCAGGGCTAGGAGTAATAAAGATTACTGGTAAGTAATCATAGCTATGACATTCACACCCTGTGACTTTGTCTCAACCATTACTTCTGAAGAATACCAAAGCAATGCATGGTCTTAGTTGAAACCACACATAGAAAAGCACCAAAGTAAAAGAGAGAGGTTACAAAAATAAAGAATAATGCTACCGTAGTGCTTTAATGAGCGTAAGTAATGGAACTTGTTTGTAACAACATTAAAATTAGAACCCCACAACAAGGTTCTTTTACTCAGAATCAATCCCCTGGAACCTGTAATGCTGAAAAAAGTACTATGAACAACGTACTTGTAGCCCTACAAATCTCTATTGAGGACACACCATTGTCTTCCACCCAGGGTGCTGCCATTCTTATTGTTCACCTCTTTTGGATGTCCTCTGGGGGTGGCTCTTTCACAGTGAACAAGTAAACGCAGCAGTTGATCTGATCTAACTGCTGATAGTCTCAGGAGAGGCCTTTTTACCTTGCCCAGAGGGCTCCTTCGATGGC
Source organism: Pleurodeles waltl (assembly GCF_031143425.1). NCBI lineage: Eukaryota > Metazoa > Chordata > Amphibia > Caudata > Salamandridae > Pleurodeles > Pleurodeles waltl. The sequence goes on along the minus strand of NC_090437.1, from coordinate 312,740,693 downwards.
ATAAATGGCATCAGACTTCCTGCTATAGGTACTCAACTCTGTTTTGCATTCAAAATATGTAATCTTTCCTAGCCAGGAGAGAAAGGAGAATGGAAAATGCAGGCATACCTATTTCTTGGACTTTGGGCCTAATTCAGAACTCAGCAAACAGGTTACCTCATCACAACAGTGCCGGAAATCCCATACACCAAATTTTAAATCCCATAGAAGATATTGGGATTTAGATATCAGCGGTCCTGATATCCGTCACCACTGTGATGGAGTAACCTGTCTTCAGAGTTCTAAATCAGGCCATTTGTTTGCAGCGGTGGGAACTTTAGAAAGAAAGGCAGGATCTAGTCCTAAACTTACCTTTGTCTTCCAATGTACCTATGAAAGGCGGATAATTATTTTGGCTGAAGCTTGGGCTACTAAAAACAAAACTCTCATAGTCAAGAATCTGATACCAACAAAATCCAGAGGCTCAAAACGCTGACTTTGCAGAACTTGCAACACTAAACGCAAACTCCAAGGAGTGGTCAATAATCTGGAATAAAAGCGAGCAAGCGAAAAACTTCTAAGTAACTGATAGACTAAAATTTCTACCTCTTCCAGATTTTTTTCTTGGATCTTTAAAGGTTTTAATTGATGCCCATTGAGATTTCACTGTGGAAACCTAAATGTTTTTTTTTTATCAACCACCACCCACTAGAATTGCAAAATCCCATAAAGCAGATATTCTCTAACTTAAATTAACTTCCTGCCATACTATTATTGAAAGTTCTTCCTGTGTTTTAAAAAGCTTCAGCATTGATGGCTTTTGTGAATTCTGGACTGTTTGCTCTAAATATGCTACGATTCTATTCCTTTCAGCCCCCGATGTATATGATTCGGAACCTGGCAAACAGACCCCATCAATTGAAAGTGAAGTCAAGGAAGAAACCTCAGAGATTACATGGCAATGGGCATTAGTAGGGGAAACCAGAATTTTCTCGGTCAGCATGGCACTATCATAATCTCCTCCTGCAATCGATCCCTGGTCCCGTGCAACAGCCTTGGAATTAATGGAAAGGGTGGGAAAGCCTAGAGGAACTGTGGAGGCTTCTACACAAACCGAGCAGCCAGCCCGATTCACCCGCCTCTTGAAACTTAGCACAATATCCCAGAACCAGTTTGCTATTTCACGTTGCAATTGTTTTTGATAACGGTTTCTCCAGTCTCTTTCATACAGGTTTACAATCCTGAGGTAACAGACACATTCTGTGGGATGGGATCTTACTGCGCAACCAGTCAGCCTCCAGATTTACATCGCTTTTAGGGAAAGGACCTGCATGTATGCCCACTGACAAATTATCCATCCAGTTTGTCACAGGAATGTTGTCCTTGGATAGTTAAATATAAAACTGTGCCCATATTGTTTGACTTTATTATCACATCCTTCCCCTTTATAAAATCTTAAAATCGAAGGCCTTTTCCACTGCTGTTGGCTCACTCCAGTTGGAGGGCTAAAGACTTTAAACCTTTTGGCCCTGATGTTGACTTGGTCCCCAAGTGGGCTATTCACAAAGGGATTAGGCTGCATGACGTGCAATAAATGCCCATCAAACACTTTGACCAAAAGAGAACAAACTAGATGTCATCAGAATTAGAAAAACCAAAGGAGTGAATGAAACATGTAGTGAAATCGAACTTAGACTTAAAAAAAGAAAGGGCAATGAACCACATTTCAGAGACTTTCCAGAAGTGGTACAACGGGACTTCGAACTAATCTAGGGAAAGTTAACATGCTTTAACAAATATGGCACCTCACCACTCCAGAATTTGTCCTTGTTGGAACTCATGCTGGCTACCAGAATAGTGGTGTGGCGGAGGGTGTCTAACACAGCGGACACAGCAACTAATAGCAGCAGTTGTACCATTGCTGTCCATTACCATACTTGGATCGTTGTCTGTTAACTGTGTGCCACTAAAAACCAAATCCGAGCTCCTCCCTAGTACGGGCGCCTATGCTAGTATAATTCTCCAACTGTGCATTGACCAGTCACACAAGTGACATCACATAAGAGAATTTAGTGACTGACTGATATCATGGGGTGCAGGTGGCCTGCTGGTTGTTTACTGGTTTGGACTAGCCCACACTTTTTTTTAAGGAAAAGGGAACAAGTCTAGTATTTAAAGAGGGATAAATGATTTTCAGGAACTGAGAACCAACAGAAAAAATATTACTACAATTGGCTCATTGTTTTTGAGGGATAATTGAGGAGACTGAACACCTGCTGCCCTTGATCAGATGATTCTACAGTTAAGGTAAAAAGGGAGCTAGAAAGAGGAGTTATTAGCATCAGACAAAGTAGCTAAGTAGCATATATTCAGGGGTACTGCCCCGTAAACGTGATTTTGAGGTGAACACAGATGAGGAAGACATGCAGTGGACGAAAAGGCTTTTGTGAAGCAAAAATGCCACGTGTTGTCTTCGCCCCTGCCCCTTGAAGTGCCTTATTTTTTAGTTTCAGCCACAGCATCCTTAATGGCTTTGGCGACAAGTTTAAGGATCACATATGAATGTTGCTGTGTTCGTTTCCGAAGCCTTTCCGGAAATTCCAGTCCAGCCTAGTTTCGCTCACAAGCCTTGTTCACCGACCGCGCCCTGCTGGGATTACAGAGCACGAAACTCCCAGTGGTACTGGATCATTCACTGTTTGGAAGTTTGACAAATAGGTTTTTTTTCTACGTCTAAGTAAGGGTAAAATACTGAATGAAAACCTGTTGCACTGCACCTGGGGTTACGGTAGAGCTTCCCACTTTAGACCAGGGGAACCAGCTTCAAGTCTTAATGTCCTCTCAACATCTTATGACTGAGCAAATCACTTATCTTCCCGTGCCTAAAAAAATGAATATGATCTTGTGTAATGTCACTGGTGTTCATATAAAGCACTCCCATACCGTTCAGGCGATATTAAAAAAAAAAAATGCACAAAAAAAAAAAATTGCAAATAAGTGGCGAGTCTGAGTTTCATGATTCTCTCCTTCTATATCCTTCTTTTTCCTTCTTTTTCTGGTTATGTGTAAAAGAACTTTAGCGTTGCCCAGAAATGCTTCTTTGTGGTTTTTTTGTGCGCAGTTTTTCTGGAGCTTCACCGACAGTTCTGTGGCTCTGATATATTTCTCTTATGGCGAAGCACTGCTGTCTTCGAGGAGGTCTTCCACTAATGGAGATTTCAAATGGCCCCGAATCCATGCTCCTCTGTCCAGAGAGAGTTTTCTGCGTGTGCAGCAAATGATGTCAGGCTGTGTCCTCGACCAGCGGGTACATTAATTTAACATATCCGTGGCGCACGCTGCGCCTGGCAGCAGTTGCATGAACACTCGTTTACCAACACTTTCTTACACGACCCTTCATCAGTGCCTCTGGTTTCTTGCCTTCTGTTGTGCATGACAGTTTATTTAGAAATTATCCCTTTTTTCTCTGCACTGCACGACCTGTGAAGGGCATTCAGCGTGAAGGCCTGTTTGCTAAATTGAAACATTTCGTATTCCAGACCAAGTACCACATTAGGGTGCGACTACTTGTTTACGGTAGACATATAATCGGACATGAACACACATTGCTGTGATGTGGAATGGGGTTTGGGTGGAGGTGACTGAGCAATGTGTTGTCAGGACATTGTATTGGCACAGGGCTAATGTAGCTGGCTGCAGTATTGTCCTCCAGTTACAAAACTGTACCAGGAAATTTGGTCCAGTGTTGATATTGTTATGATTTTGGGGTAGAATCTGACCAGTTCTGTGGAGGTGTTTTCATCAAGTGTGTAAAGAGTAAATGGTTCCCACATAGTGTTTATTGAGTATTTTGAGAAGTAGCAGATTATTGGTATCCTACCAGAATATTGGGTTCTTAAATATCATCCTACAAAAAAGTATCCTTGCATGAAAATCGACTAACAAAATACTGATGATGAGTGGGTATGTTTAGGTTAGTATAGTACTTGTATACTTTAATCCAAAATTTCCCTTTGAAGATATACCCAAGTTCAAAGTATATAGATTGGGATTTAAGCATAGTAAATCTATACCTGCACACAGGCCTTTCCTTCACCATATTTCAGTAGTTGATATTTTGGCGACAATATGTTTTCAACAGTATTCTGACATACAACCAAATTATTTGCTTTTGGTATATGTGGGGTAAATGGAATGCCGATTAGGTAATAGTTTACTGGTAGTATGCTAACATTGGGCTGCTGTTAAGTGTTTGGAATAGTGTCTTAGATCAACTGAATTTAGTGACAGCCTCAACATTTGGCGGGTGCAGGACACCATGTGATGTTTTTTGAAACAATACCCCAAGCAATGAAGTGTGCTGTAACTTTATCCCATAAGGTCTGCCTGTTTAGAAACGTTTGTGGCAAACAAGTATCTATCAAAGTAAAAGTACAACATTTGTATTCTCAGCCACAGGCTTGTGCAAATGTGTATATGGTATTTCTATAGCTTAAACCGAGCCAAAAGGCAGTTGGGCTGTACTTGGCCAAAAGCAACCTTAAAGTTGTGGTCGGTTAATCTGTTGTGATGTAGTGTTCTTAAAGAGGTGTGTCTTCAACTGTTTCTTAAATTGGAGCAGCATTTAGGTGGTCCTGAGGGATACAGGGATGTTGTTCCAGAGCCTTGGTCATAGATAGAAAAAAAGGCCTGTTGTCAAGTGTTTTTTTTTTTTTTTTTTTTTTTTTCATTTTTAGGTCAAGCATAGCAACGCACAAGCAATGCTCTTCTTAACATGTTGTAATCTATTCTGTGGGCTTTAACCATGCCCATCCTCAGCCCATCACTTTCATTAGTTCCTGGGCCTGCCTTTCAAAAATCCCTTGATGTCCTTGGTAAATGCTTTTGCTTGTCCTGTCTTGAGGCTATTTTGTTACTGCTGTAGAGACTGGCCCTATTACATGGATCATTGCATGATCGGCCAGCTAGCTTCATGTCGGCTTCACTATTTTTTTCTTTGGCCTTGCCGCTTCACGCTTCTGGAGGTATGTTGTTTCTTCATCCTCCTTGGTATCTGGCATCTTGTTGTTTCTTTGCAATGTCTGCGGGGTCTTTTTTTTTTTTTTTTTTCTGTATTTTTATGTAGCACAAACTCAACATGAAGGTATTGGGCTCTTTATTTTTTTTTGCAGGTTTTATATAGGGCAAACGTAATGCAAAGATATTACAGTGCTTTTCATGAGCCTAGGTTACATTAAACAAAAACACATTCATTTTTGGTAGCAAGGGGAGATTCAGTGATTTGCCCAGAATCACAGGATGTTGAGGTGGTGTTGAGGCTCGAACCAGGTTCCCCAACTCCAGGGTCTGCAGCTCTTGCCGTTACCCCACATCCTCTCCCCTAGGGTTCTTTGTCTGGTGCGTGTTGGGGCAGTCTGGGAAAAACTCCATCATTTTTTATTTTTTTTTAATATAGTGTTTGGTTCTGCCATTTCATAGCGCTGCAAAGCAGGTGCCATTCTTAACAAAATTTCTATAATTTATTTGCATTTACGCTGCCTCTTCTGTTATCCTCTTTGTATACAGTCAATGTTCTTAAACGTTAGGCTGGTATTGCCAATGTAGAGGAATAATTCCTTTAAAAATTTAACACAGAATATATGGCTGCCCTCTTTTCTTTGCACCTAACTCTTTTGACCCCCTCATTCTCTGGGTTAAATGCCACGAAGGTGCCTCTTTGTGGTTTGTTTGGTGCTATAAAAGTTTAGTTAAACACACTAGAAAGGGTTGCATCTCTAGGGTATCACAGCCAGTGCTAGGAATGAGGCTAAAACACTCCCAAGATAGCAGACTTCCTTGTTTCCTCTCTCTTGCAGCAACAGGCCTGGGAGGGGTAATGTGGCACCTGGCATACACCCACTACATTATAAATCAAAACTCATAGGTAAAAGACATTGTCATTTACAACGCCAATAGCTCTAACTGTCACTCTCACAAATGTGAGACCTATTGCATTACAAATGCTTGTTACACTTCTTAGTCCGCAATGTGATGGCTGCGGGTGTCAGGAACCACCAGAGATGGTGTCTGCAAGATAAGTGTTGGTGCTGTTTGCGATGGCTTTGTACATGACCTAAACTCGCAAGCAGGGGCTGTTATAAAAACATCTTCACCTTATCAGACTTCTTAAATTAACCCCTATTGCCTTTCACCCTACGGGGTAGCGGGGCATTGACACATCTCTTTTATTATGGCAAAACTTTGCCTAAGAAGTAGCTAGTCGACTCGGTGAAAAGATTCCAGCAGGTGCAGAATGTGTCTTGGTGACTGATTTTGATCCTGGAAAACCATGACCCACTATCAGCTCACCTCGAGTTTACACTAGCTCTTTATAAAGACAAGCGATTATCTGGCTCACAGCTAAATGCATTGAAAGTTTGACCCCTAGTTACGTATGCAGAAAAAACTTAGCACATGCCCATGCACGCAACGTATGCTCAGCCAAAGGACTTCCTCTTAGAGTCTCCCCTATTCCCAACCCACCCCCTCCCCCCCCCCAATCACTAGATGCAAACGCAGAGCAGCCAATTATTGGTTATTCCGCTGAAACAGCCAACTCAGAAAAATCTACCGCTCACTTGTTGCCCCTTCCCCCACAGTTGTGAAATGTCTCACCCCTGTATTATTTAGCGCCTATTTTCTATGTTTAACTGTGCCTCGCCTGTATGGTTTAGTTTGCAGCCGTGTAATTATGCATCTAATTGAAACTATGTAACCTGCACTACACTTCCGTGACTTCAGCTGTTTATTCTTTGCCAGTTTTGCCATTCCTTGTAGAAACTATTTGCTCTCTCACCTGTTTGCTGCGCTTTTCTGCTCTTTGCCTTGGCTCCTGGAAGCAATTACTTTTTAGTGTGTGCCAGTGCTTTAAATGGGCCGGTACTGCCCGGTACTGAGTACCGGCACTTTTCTATTTTGAGCGGGAGAGTACCGGCACATCTCAAGAAAAACGTAATACTTTTAATTGGGGAGTACCGGCACTTCTCAGAAACAAGCAGGTACTCTAGCACAGAGTACCTGCACTTTATTTTTTCCATTTCAAGCACTGGTGTGTGCACATTTTAAGCAGTAAATAAACTCAGCACCTTGTGGGACTGTGCTCTTATCGTTATGCCAAATATGGATTCTTTGCTCCAGGAACATCACACTGTTGCACACACGGCTACATTTTTCATGTAATCCATGTGCATCCTTTGGTGTTTTTTTTTTTAGTTCCTGGAAAGATTAACAGCGTCACTAAGCAGAATCCATCGTTCACGTGATAGCAAAGCAGTCAATTTATGAGCACTCCTCCTTTCCTGCATCAACGACCTTTACTTTATCAGTCACCTCAGCCAACAAGTTCGCTACAAGATGCATTTGTGTCTGAAGGCCTGTTCTTTTGATGACCTATCGAGCATGTTGCTCTTTTTTATTTTTATATATTTAGGTACTCTGTGAAAATGCCCCCCCCCCCCCCCCCCCCCCGAAGGAGCTAAAATATATTTTTAAACTTGGGTCGAGCGAAATGAAAAAACTGAGACCCCCTGTGAAGACTTGCATCTTTGAAAGAGAGAGCAGAAAGTATCCCAGACAACCGTTCTGCTTTGGAAGTACCTCTCTCGTGTCCACACACCAGCTGCCACATACATGGTGGCATTTAGGCACTGGAAGTTCGTCCCTTTTCCATAATGCCACTACTACAGTCAGGGTAACCAATCCGCATATCACTTGCAACAAGTCCAGACTGCCCTCAGACCTTTGATTGGTAGTGGGGTTGGGCCAGTTGTATCCCCGTGAACTGTGTACATTTATCTTTAAGATGCTCCACTGCCTCACAGTAACAATTAATCGACATTGTAGCAGGGCCAGATAGTGAGGACTGCATTATCTTTGTATTGGCATCATGTACATTTTTCCACATATCAGAAGGTACTTTATAGCAGCATCATAATTACCATAGAGCTGCTTCTGTAGAATCATGCTGTGGACAGGCTTCTTTCTCTAAACATGTTGGTGAGCGACCTAGTGTAGTACAAAGGGTCATTCAGATCAATAGTCATTCTTATTCTGTAGTTTTAATAATGGTATCACTAGAGAACGAAGTACTCTTTGGTTAGGGAGGAATGGAGAAATAGACTGGTTCTACAGTTCTGCTCTTGTCAGTCATGGAAGGATTACCTTCACCGGCCAAGGGAAAATTGCTTAGATCACCCTCAGAAGAAAGGAAAGTACTGTGGTTTGTTCCAGGTTTTTCTCTCTTATTTTCTGCATTTGCAATGATAGGATTGCCTTGGATAATTCTTGGGGTTCTTCACTCTCTAGCACTCTATGATTGCGTTTACCTAACCTTACGTCTGACTTGTTTGCAGAATATGTTAGCTGTAATGTTTTGTGCCCATGTTTGAAGGCTCCCCCACCAGCCTATAAACACAGACCTTAAGTTACAATCTGTCCCTTGGATTGTAGCAAATGGAATTCGATGTCGGGCTCTCCCCGGCGGCTGAGACTGCAGCAGTCATTCGCTTGGTACACTGCTAATAGATTGTTCGTTCCAGAGATCAGTTCTACTGGGTTCGCCTGATATCACGCTGGTTATTGGCATGGGGCAGCTGTCCTTCTTGATGCTGCATCTTGTGTTCAGTTCGGTTTCCTTAAAGATGCTGTTCCATGCTCTCTTTCATCAACTGCTCCAATATCTGCTTTCGTTATGCTTTTCTGCAGAGAAGGCTGCGTGTAGTAACAGATGATAGGATGGGACTTCTTCTTGTTTGTTGGTATAGTGATCACAACTAAATTACCTGACTTCTGTCCTGCACTTATTGGCCTTTAGCCTGGTCAATAGCAGTAGGGAGGTTGTGGTGCCTTGCCAGATTCAGTGGTGGTGATAACTGGGGTCAGCGTTACTCGGAATGACCCAGCACGTTAGGAAACTGGTTTATGTGTTTTCTTTCAGCCACGCACATCCTGCAAGAACAAACAAGTTTACTTAATTTTACCGATTGATAATCGAGGAGACACAGTCAAGCCGGTGCAGCTGAAACTCAGTCTTGCAGAGAATATTTTTATGTGCTGAGATGTCTTATAATCTTCCACTGCACGGATAATTAAGTTAGCATGTTTTAAAAATACAGGCATCAAACAGGAATAGACCAACAGAAGAAATGAAACATCCAGGGTCTTCAAAGTGGATTTGGGGAAACAGGAACGTTTTGATAATGTAGCAACAATGACAGATGAATCAGATCATAAGGAACATGTCATATTTCTAAGCTGGTATATCTGGAAATTGAATCTCCTGCCTTCACAGAGAATCAATAAACGTCTGATGGAAGCCATGGCTGTAGAACGGAGGAAGGTATATGTGGTACATGCGATCGGACCGGAGAGGAGAAAATTAGCATCACTTACTGAAATGTGCCAGGTTGGACGACAAGCCCAGAAGAGAAACCGAGAAACCTTGGATGGGACTTGAACCAAGATGAGAGTGGAATATTGAAAGGGTTCAGGTGTGTGCCAGGGTTCAAACAAAGGACAGTCTGATGAAGAAGTGGAATTCGTAGTTAATGATCATCATCTAGGCAACCTTACCTGCTTTAACTGTTCCCATGTAGTTGCAGTCAAGCACCAAGGTTATATAACTTTGGACAGATGGCCAAACTTTCTTCTAGCAATGTTTATGCATTTGCTTTGTTGGCAGTGCTGAGTGCTAAATTTATCACACATTGTAATTGAATTGTTTCATCACTGGCCTCATTTTCATTTCTTTGGCCAGTTTTTATAGTGTGTTCAACATTTAAAATGTACCCTAGCTGTCAGGTTCCCACCTCTTTAATGCATGGAAATGTCAGAACTCTCCTAATTTATTTGGGCTGTGTGCCCATAGCAAACACTTTGCAGCAGTAGTTCAGATGTTAATGTTGAGACTGCTAACTGCACACACAGCTGCCCTTTCGTGGTCTTGTTTTCCATAGCTCACTTTCCTTTTGGTTATTTGAGGTTTAAAATGATGATTGTAGCTGTAGACCTACCTGCTTCTTTGTGGTGCCCTCATCAGTCTGAGGCTAAACAATGTTCTGTAAGCGTATAGGGGCCAGGATTCGAAGCTCTGTACACCTTAGTAACGACCCGTCCTTACCACGAAGAAAGAGCTCAAACCATAGCACACGAGAAAAAGGAAAAAGCCAATTCCTGATCACATGTAATGTTTGTGGAAAAAATAAAATGGTTTTGGGCATAACTTACTTGAGCTTTTTGTGGGAAACTCATTGCAACTAAAATAAGTGTTACGTGGAAAGAGTTTCCATTCCGAATATTACCATTTGAATGATTGCATTTTTTGGGGTGTTTCCTTTTTTGTCTCACTCCCTGTTGACGGCAACCCTGGTTTTATCATTGAAAGACCACACACTTGCCTGAGGACAGGATAAATCTTTGTATCCCTTCAGCGCATTCCTCCTGTGAGCTCACTCAGGCCTTGTCTTGGAATATCCTGGAATACAAGAAACTATTAAAACAAGCCTTCAGATATCCCAGAGATACATGTTCCACGTGCTACTCAGAAATCTGTAAATCTGGGGGTCCTAGCCACCTGGGTTTTTTCTGGTATCTACTAATTCAAGTTCCACTCTTTCTTCATTTGTTTTGAAACTTGATACTGTCTAGTGCTTTCTCCAAGATGACAATTACTTTTCCAGGAGATTGTAACTCAGTTGTCCTCACAACCTCCTGGGGCCACCACCAGATTTGGGGGCTACCACAGTCCAATGTGTTGTGCAGATATTGAATGAAACTCTCAGTTTAATGTACAAAAGGGCTAGCGGAATGGCAGTTGTAGAAGATGACATTGTTTTTCTCATGGAGTTTATGTTGATGCTGTGACTTCTTTTACAGTGACGCATATTTCTTAGAAAATATGAGAGCTTAAGTTGGCACATACATGGTACCACAATATGCCAAGGAATGGCTAACCAGCAAGAACACTTCCTGAACTAGCAGCCATAAAATGACAATGTTTACACGTTTTACACAAATAGTTTAGTTTTTGACCACTAGGGAACAGTCAATCGAAATACGTAATCTGGGTATTCACAAGTTCCACCCTAGAACAGCTTGATAATGTGGAACTCTTTTTTTTACGCACATACATTTTTTTGCAAATTTCTGCCGTACACAAGCTTTCATCCAAACAACTTGAATATTAGAGCAGGAAGTATGTCACCACAGTGTCTGCTGAGATTAACGGAGTAACAGATTGCCCGAGAACGTAGCCTTTCTACGAGATGGCATTCCTCGGATTGAGTGAGAATTTGAGTGTGTACTGCAAATAAAAAGAGGGACTCGTAGAACACAGAGATACCGAAGCAGGAGTACATGGTTAAAGATGTTCAACCACATATCAGCCACGATGAAACAAACCGTGCTGGTTTGATGCAAATCTCCATTGCAGCAGGAACAATTGTTTGCAGGCTGTAACACATACTTTTATTGGGAATATGTGCAAAGTCGATCAACGATTGCACACGATAATATGGGAGGTCAATATGCTGGGTAGACAAAAATTCGAGTATTAATTGAATCTGTCCGATCATTTAGGATCTGGAACCCGCCATCAGTTACATGGCACTGATCATACTTAGTATTCACCAAAGGACCTTAATAGATGACATTTTTTAAAGAAGCATAATGATTTCACTCATGCTTCCTTGAGTTATTGAAAGTAACAAACATCGAGTGCCAGGGGGCTAAATCTTGACATTAGAATGAAGTGCAGTGCTTCAAATTCTGCATCATTATTATATTTAATTGTGAGCAGTCGTGCATGATTTACAGTACTTTGTGTTAGTCTGCTAGCATCTAAATGTTCAAAATTACTAGACTTTTAGAGCATGTGGCCAAATTGCAATGAAACAGTCAGGATTGCCATTTGGGAACCTTTAATCTCGTAGCACTGAAAATGTTGGTTACACAATGCAAGTACTGATTGAAAGGCCCTGTTTTTTTGATAACCTTGCACACCCTACCATTAGCTGCCCTCTCTGACTGCAGGTTTTAAATACCAGGACTCGAAAAATCATAAAAATGTTAGAGACCTGCAGGTCGAATAGCTCGAATAATCTACTCGACCTAACTGTAACGTACTTGACCCGGAAATGGGTCTCAAATTGTGTGATCCTAGGCAAATATTGAACTTTACAGTCACCTTTCTCTTCATTCTCCCATATGAGTGCACCTTCAAATATTTGGGTTCAGCATTTCTGTTGTAAAAAAATCCTCTTTTGTTTGATTAAATACAAAAAAAGTTTGCTCCATGTATAATAAATCTAGCCCACATATAGGCGACACATGATCCATGTATGACTTGCCTTTTAGTTTACTAATATCTTTGCCATCAGGGCAGGAGTGTTTCTCAGTTTGTCTAAACACTCACTTTTAATAAATATATTACTAAAGCATGATGTGGTAGCGCACTGTCATTTACAGACAGTAACTTTCCAAGAAATGTCCAAAAACGTTTCCACTAACTTGCAGCTTTACTGCTAAAACTATGTAGTGCATTAACAATAATCTATGAAAATTGGGTTTCAGAAAACATTTATCATTTGCACATCACCAAGTAGTGTTCTGACTTTTTCATCCTATTACATTTTTTTTTCATCACACAGAAGTACAAAAAATGGTCTTTCACAGCTACTGAAATATATTTTTAAATGTTTGTAAAGTTGCCTTAGTTGTATAAATGTTGTGTGTTAGGAAAAACCTGATAACAAAAGCATTTCATTTCACATAGGTCAGACAGTTCACCTTACAAAATCCTGGAACTCTGCAATCACAAGAAAAAGTATTTGCATTGCAAGAAGACAAACTGACTTTTGACCTCTGTCTGAACAAAGAGCAAATGTGACAAGAATAAGATTTATAGGCATCTTTATTGCTAACTCAGTTTCTGACTGATCAGAACACCTCTTGTTTATCTACTCACCAGGAGTGGAATCTAAAAATAGCTTGACCTCATAAAGAGTGGTTGAGTAGATTTATTCAAGCCCTGCAAAAATGCAAAGGTCCTTTGCAGTTACCAGGGCTTTGTGTCATAAATTCCTTTAAGACTGCCTACTTCAGCACTTCAGATAATATAGAACTTAATTTTACTCATATTGAATGCTGTTGGTTCTTCTTAAGCATTTCCCATCTGGAGAGGGTCATGTGAGGTATCAAAGGCTGATGTACTGTTCTCAGCTTGAAGAGCAAGTCAGATGTGTGTTAGAGTTGGACTGTAATATCCCTGTATGGCAAATCATCCAAAGTATTGTGATGACAGAATAAAACAAATACATTTTTAACTTGGCAGTCAAACCACAAAACCAGTAAAAAATAGTTCTCCCCAGCTTCTGGTCCAGCATGCATATCCTCCCAGACACCATTTTCTAAAACATTTGTTTTGGTGCCGAGAAGGGAGGAGGGGCGGCTCCTCCCTTAAGGCGGAGGAGCGTCGCCCCCGCCAGCAGCAGAAGCTGCAAAACTTTCACATCAAATCACAACAAGGGGATAATAAACTATGTTTATTATCCCCTCTGTGAAAGGGGCGGAGCATCTGGGGTGAGGAGCTGTGAGGGGGAGTGCTCAACACTCCCCCTCACTGCGCATGTATGCTTGGCTGGGCGTCTCGGGCTGGCCAAACACACATGCGCGGTAGGCTCTCTCTAGCCCTGGGAGTGACCAGCCTGGGTGCTCACAAACAATCCTGATGCTGTTTTGAACAGCGTCAGGATTGGACGCAGTGCAGGATGGGAGCCTGTGCCTGCGTGCAGCCAGCAGGGAAGAGGAGTGTGGCGCCAGACCATGCTGAAAAGGAACGTGTCTTTTAAAAAAAAAAATTAATTACATTTTATTAAATTTTAGGTCGTTGCCCCCACCCCCTCCTCTCGCACTGCACCCACCTTTCTCCTTTTGAGCGCAGCATCTGCCCTCTCTGTAGGCTCCTTTTGTGGGGGGGGAGATGGAGGGGGGAGGGCGGCTGCAGGTGAGGAGACCACTGGGAAGCAACATTCAGCTTGGCACTTAAATTTAAAGACGTGTTAGTGTGTGAGCAGTGGTTCTCTGAGGTTTTGGTCAGTGCCACGTTCCTCTCATCTGCACTGTATTTTGTCGTTAACATGTAGAGGCCTTGAGGCATGTTATAAGCTTAATTAATGTGTATTTACTTACCAAAGAGAATTCTCAATATTCTCATCTCAGCAAATGTTCTTCCTCAACATAGCAGTCTGCCCTGGATTGTATTTTGACCTGAACAAATCCTTACCTTGTAAGCATGATGCCTGAAGCTTGCAGTCTTTGTAATGTGTCCTTTAAGGTTTAGCATGGTTAAATGTGGTGTGTGAAATATGATAGTTAATCATCCCACTGAGTTTTGTATAATGCAGGATATATCTTCTACTTTGCCCAATGGGCAGATGGTATAGCACTCAAAGTGTGCAGTATAATCAAATTATGTTTCTGTTATGTTTTTTGTAGACGTCTCCACCTCAACAAAAAGGCTTCGGACAAACAGCCTTATAGCAAGCTACCTGGAGTGTCGCTTCTGAAACCGCTGAAAGGTGTTGACCCTAACCTTATCAACAATTTGGAAACATTCTTTGAGCTGGAATACCCAAATGTAGGTGACGCAATTTTTAAAATGTTTCCCGATACTGTGTACCCTTGGTGGTGTTTCTCAAAAGTGTGTGTAGGCAACATTATTAGCAAGAGCAGAGCCTTAGGAGTGGCTTTGCGTTTCACTGTATGACGCTGGAGCTGTTTTAGTTGAGCAGTAGGTCAAACACTTTGTTCTTACTTACTCATAACGTGACTATGGGACCTGCAACCATTCTTACTGTATCCTTGGGCAAATGAAGTAGACTTGGAGACAATTGCCTTTTAGAAAGAATGAAGCCCTCATTCTCTTCTGTAGTTTGGACATCAGGATTTTTTATAATGAAGCTCAGCATTTTATCTGTTGGCATAACCTTAACAAAAAAAATATTCTCAATTAAATTCCCAGTAATGAAACATATGCAAAAATGCTAATATACAACCCAGTAATAACAAGTTTGAAAAACTTTTGGTTGTACACGTCAATCCCACAAGTAATAGAGAACAATTAATCCACATTATTTATAAGCTCATTAGACACATAACTACTGTATATGTGTGTATATATATATATATGTTGGTGTGTGTGTGTGTATATATATATATATATATATATATATATATATATATATATATATATATATATACACACAGTTGTATCAATTGAGAATATAACATGTACACTTTTTTCCTCGATAGCCCCCGTAACGCAACACAGGTTGAGCTACTGTTTGAAGCTTAAAGTGGCTTCTGCATTTCTTCTTTTGGTCCATCCCTCAACAAAATTCGCTGGCCAACAACATATTTATTGTGGACATGTCTGGAGATGAGAAATGTTGACTTTCGGATACCATCACAATTAAAAACAAGTTTAAGGTTGATTCTCCTCAATACATCATACAGAATTCAGGATGGCATTTTGGTGAACTGTTGCATTGGAGACGCCATGTAGGTACTAGTACCTTGGAAAATAATCCTGAACCAGCAATTCATCAGTCTCATCTCAGGGGGTATCTTTTGATGGATTTACAATTCTGGGCACCAGTTGTGCTTGCCAGCATGGTTTTAACACCGTTCTCACATAGAAAACCCCTGACAACAGTCTCTGAGGTTCATGCTGACACATGCCACGTTTAGCCCAAATCCAAGTCCTTTAGTTGTGCTACATATACAGTTGGGAGTCTGTCTTAAGCTTTAGTATAAACCTGCTGTCATCATACATATTAGGCCTGCTTGCATGCTGTTAATTTATGTCATGGGCCTTAGAAAAATGGCTCTGTTAGAACACTGATCAGCACCGTTTTCACCATTGTCTGCAAATGCACTAATGTCTATAAAGTGTACTCTGTGTTCGCATTTTACCTTTTTTCTGCATGCGATCTTGCTGCTTTTTTGATAGATACATGGTACCAATCACTGTGATTAACCGTAAACCTCAAACCAACACATCTTAAAATGGGGAGCTTATTTACATAATTGTCTATTCTGGCAAAGACTATGGGCCTCATTCCGACCTTGGTGATCTAATGACCGCCAGGGTCACGGTGGCGGTTGGACCGCTGCCAATGCTGCGGCCCGAGCACTGTATTACGTCCGCTGCGGTAGTGCTGCGGTCGGACCGCCTGCACCGCCAGGTTTCGTCTTCACAATAGCCCTAGCAGTTCTGGGGGTCCTAATCCGCCTGGACAGTGCAGCAAGCAGTCCTGCCCCTGGGATTATGACTTAGTTCTCTGGCATTGATTTCATGGCAGTGCTATGAAAAGGCTGGCAGAGAACGAGTGCAGAGGCCCCGGGGTACCCCGCACTGCCCATGTACTTTGGCATGGGCAGTGCAGGAGCCCCCCCTGGCCAGCACCGTCGCAGTGTTCACTGTCTTTGCAGACAGTGAACATTGCGAGGGTGCTGGTGCACCCTGCGCACTACAGCATTGCTGCCGGCTCGATTACGATCTGGACACAATGCTGGCTGTTTCCCGCTGGGCCAGCGGGCAAAAACTGAGGTTTCCGCCAACTGACCCAGCGGGAAACTCGTAATGGGCACTGCGGCGAGGCAGCCACAATCGTTACCACAAAAATCAATAATGTGGTAACCCATTCGCAAATGGGAGGGGGCCCTCAAAGGTGAATGGTCATAAAAATGTTTAAGAACAGGCATTGATCGAGGGACCTCTGCATACTCTTAAAAAATGAAAGAAAAACTTTTATTTTTTGTTTTTGTCACACATCCTGTTTTCCTTTAAGAAAAGCGGGCTGCATTTAAAAAATAAACGTTGCTTTATGTAAAACCAAACAGTCATATGGTGGTCTGTTGCACCCAGCAGGCCATCATCCCTGTGTTTTTTTAGCGATTCCCACTAGATCGCAAATTGCAATCTACCTAATGAATATTAATGATGAACTTCAATTGCAACCACTGGGAATCGCAAACGATGTAAAACACACAGTTTCTTAGTAGCGAATCACAATGATTTGCTATGAGGAAATCACAAACCCAAAACTACGTACATCTGGCACTTAGTTACTAGTTGTATTTATTATCAAATGTCCCTACATTAACACAACCCTGAGTAGGAAAGACTGGTTCAATTATATTTCTTCCTGGAGTTGCTTTAGAGAGGACTGCAGCATTATGAATCACTTGAATCCTGGTTGAGAGAGCCAGATTCTTTGGAGGTAGAACTAGAAATTGTCTAGAAGCCATTGCCAGCCACGCACATCATAACAATCAGTTCACATTTTTTATGTTATTGAGCCCCTGGCAGGTCTTCAATCCCTCTTTCCTGTGCTGCTGCTGCAGCAGCATTAAAAATAAAAATTGGCAATGCAGTTCTACGAGTATTTCTTCATTTTTTTCAACAGCTCAGCTAGTTCTTTGGGCATTTATCAGGGTTTACGTTTGTAATCTTTGTAGAGCTTTAAATCCTCGCACTGCAACACAGTCCTTTTTTTTTTTTTTTTTTTTTTTTTTTAAACATGGGGTCTCAAATTTTGCCATGTCATTAATGTATGTGTAACAGACTTTACGTCCTCCTACTCCACATTAGCGTCTCTAACTCTCTTATTGAATTCCACAAGATGGTAAAGACCTGGTGTTTCAGTTAACCAACCTACTTTAGGCAAAGCTCAACACACGCACCTACTCAGCGCCAGGATACGCTTTACAAATGCACATAACTCATGATAGACTTGTATAATGTTTGATATAATTTGATTTGGATATCTTGTACTACAAGGGCCTCATCACACATTGTTAGGCCTGTTTTTAACCATTGTCACGTGTTGGCTCATCGAAATATAGAAATTTGGCACCGAGAGGTAATTTACCAGGAACACAGTGTGGATAAATATTGGATTTGGAATTCAAAACCCCGTACTATGAAATCCTAATGGAGGTACACGTGTTTTACAAAAACCTGAATAATAATAATAAAAAAAAAACACGGTCATCTTACTCCACAGCTAGCAAGGTTGCCACCAGAGCTCGTCGGTGAAGGGCTGTGTTTTTCTTTCCTGTTTGGCAGCAGTGTTGCTGGCTTTGTGTTTGTTGCACTTCCAGCCTCAGTCTCTTAGCCACAGTGAGCGTTAACTGACCTAACCTCGGCAACAGAGACACAGGTGTGTAATCAAAGTTCAGAGCGTTGCTCTGGCCCCTCGCTCGGCGCACTGGAAGGTCGGCGAAAGCTACATTGGCTTTCCTTCTGTTTGTGAGCCTTCGAAATACCGACATCCAGTCAGGTTGCTTTAGTTCCTTTAAGTGAACTTGTTGGCTACGTTGCAAACGCTGACAGCGTGTAAAGGTTATAAATTACCGCTGGAAAATGAATTGTCGAGGCATGTGTCTTTTTAAGTAGTGTTAAACCTTTGCCCTGAAGTTAGTGGCCTATAGCGCGATGTGTGCCCAAGCTAAGAGTTGTCAGCTGAGCTGATGACTTGCTGCAGTTAATACCGGAAACGTTTTGTAATTTGTTTCGAAATTATGAAATACAGTTGCGCTTACCCAGACAATTAATATCCGTGCTGAAAGCTGAAGGTTCGCGCTCATTTTTTATATCCATAGTGACAATATCCAAGAGGCCTACTGTGGGATACCTGCCTGCGAGCCAAGTTAGGGGCCAACTCAAATACCTGAACAGCAGCAGCGCCCTTTCAGTAGGTGATTAAAGCTGTTTGTGTGGTGTAGGCCCCACGAGCATGAGCTGCACAGTTCAGCCTATTTGTGGCTGACTGCGTGAGCCGCCAGAGGGGCCGGAGTTAGGTGCCACGGCTTAAAGCTGCAACCCTCTTGGCACCCCGGCCACTGTACCGTTCCTAGCTGCTGTCAGTAAATGGGTGCAGTAGCTAGGGTGGTCTCTAATGCGATGACGGCAGAGGATAACTTGTGCGGCTTCAGTTAGAAGGGCTGTAATGTCATTTAAAGCTTTCTGTTGCTCCATGTTTAGGTCAGGTGTGACAGGGCAGCAACCTATTAACGTATTGCTACTAGTTCTTAAAAATCTACACAAAGTGGGCTTTGGTTCCACGTAGAGAGAGGCGTTACTCGCGCGCCTCATAATATTTGCTATATCTTGTATCATCCCATCTTCCACAAGGTGCGTCCTATGGAATGCATGAAAGACGATTTTGCAGCTGAAAAGTGCACTCAACAACATACCGTTAGTGACATTCATATCTTTTTCTCTTACGGACATTCTGTTTAGAAGGCAGTATTTGTTGCTGCGTTTTCGCCAGTATTGGCAAAGCGAGTAGGACAGTATTTAATGTGATAAACGCTTGTGCATGCTGTGTGTGCAAAAATCATTTGTGAACGCCTTTGCTTATGAACATAGGCACATTAAAGCCAGACATGCCTCTTTGCCAATGCATGTTTTCATTGGAGCTTGCCGCCTTCACAAATTCATATTTTGTTTGGATAAGGGTATCATTATTGACAGTAAACTATTACATGCAAGTATTTTAAGTTGTGTTGTTATCTGGCAGTCTGTACCCCGCTGGGCATTCCTGCCGCTGGACTTAATAAGTACACTCTTTTATGGCGCACTCCCCCAGTGCAGAGTGCCGAGGGTCACATGTGCAGTCACTGCTGGCAGGGGAGCACGTTTTCAGTCATGACACGGTTTGAAGTACTTCAAAGTGTGGCTGGTCATCGGCTCACTCCCTTTTAAGAAGTCTTTATTGTCCACTAATTATCAAACACATTATTTAAATATATACAGTTAGATTGGAATGTAGATATCAGTACTGTACTGACAAACCCTTTGTGGCCAGCCCGTACATTGCAGGAGAACCTGCTTCATGCCAAGATGGCTCGAGGCAGTTCACACTGTATGACTACCGGCCTTAGAATAGCTGGACCAAAACAGGTATATGTTGCTTAACATTTATGTAGAAATTCAAAGATAAGTCAGACATGTTTATTCATCATGTTTGCCATTAAGTGTCTTGTTGTCTGCCTCTTTTGGAGTATAACCTTCAAAAATACGTACACAATGCATTATCTATTACCTATCTGATGCCACGTGTGTTTTAAAAACACTGATCTCTTAACAGTGCCTGGATTCGATTTAAACTGGTTTCAAACTACTTTGATCCTCCCTTGGTGTAAAGCTGCCAGCTGGGAGCCTCCGGTAATGTACTCCTGCAGCAGTTCAGATTCTCCACTTTCTGTTTCAGCTCTTCCGTGGATTTGATTTGATTTCGTTGACTGATGTTACCTTTTGTCTGATGGCTTCATCTCCCGCATTGTCGCGCTGTTAGCTGGGTGAGATCACGTTTTTCTGGGGTGTTTCCACCTGCATATGTATCGTTCGCCATGTTTGGTGCATCTCTTTTCACCTCTTGGCGCTACTGTGAAGGTGTTAGGTCACTGCTCTGAAAACCACTTGAAAAGTTCAAATGTTCAGCTCTGTCTGTGACAACCCCAACTTACATTAAGGAGGATTGTGTATTTTGTTAATGACTAATTGCAGTGCATTACACCTGTCTG
This sequence comes from Pleurodeles waltl, assembly GCF_031143425.1. NCBI lineage: Eukaryota > Metazoa > Chordata > Amphibia > Caudata > Salamandridae > Pleurodeles > Pleurodeles waltl. The sequence continues at coordinate 312,720,086 of NC_090437.1, read as the reverse complement.
TGAACATATTGATGGTTACAGTAACATCAGTTGGGTCCCGTTAGCTGGATGCTTTGCTGGCCACTTCCTCTTTAGGACTGGTTTGGCAGTGCATCTATTTGCAAGGCCTGTTCTTACCAATGCATTACAATCTACTTACGGTTGGGGTTTTGCTACCCCCAGAGGAGTCTTTTTCTCTCGCCTCATGCTAGTGTTTTTTTTTTTTTGTTTTTTTTTGCAGTAACATTCTATCTGCTATTAAGCAATAGCATTACAAAGCATGATAAACTACTTTACATCTCAAACGTGCATGAATCACATTACTCATTACATTGTTTATTGTATAGATGTGTTGCTCACAGAACATAATAGGTTTTTGCTTTCTGCACTGCAGACTTCAAAATGCTAGCCAAACCTAATGGCTTTGCCATTACTTGATACTTTTGGCATCTACATGCACTGCTTTTATGTTGCTCAGATGAAGAAACAGCTGACCCCGCATTTTGAAACATGGCATACTTCATGCAGCACATTGATTTTCTCTGGTTACAGTTATTGAACAAATTAATTTATTATCAGTTTCCGCACTTATGGGTCTTTCATACAAAGCTGTTGGGGGATGGAGGGTGTATAGCACGTGCCTTGTGCTTTAAAATGCTACGCGATAAAAGATTCCATGTTTGAAGGTGTAAAAATCTTCCAATAACTGCATAGTGTTTTGTGCAAAAAAGGTGTTTAGAGACGAAACATGGAGGAGCTGGTAAAAGTGGACTGGAAAGAAAAAAGCAGCATGATTAAAGCACGTAATGCTGTGAGTGACTCCGAGGTTGTCCCCTAGGAAGGCGCCTTTCATTACATAAAAGATCTGCATGCTGTGCCATGTACTATTGAGTGCCCAGTGTGCATATCATCACATTGCAACTGTGCTTTCTTTTATCATTAAGACTGGTTAGGGACAAGACCTACATTTGTTTTGTCACATGCTTTAAGGCTTTTGGAGTTCTGTAGCTGGTTCTTTCACAGATTCATCTGAAATCTTTAGGGAATACTAGAGTTGATTGAATTAGTGGCATTCACTGAGTAGCATGGGATACCTTCTGTTCTCTGTAGCCTCACCATGCTGCAGTTTCATTCGCCTACCAGGAGCAAGTAACCCTTAAAGTAAGGAGATGAGATGCTCGACCTTGCTCTGCTCCTATCTACAGCTAAGCGTTGTCCCTGGTGCACCTGTCGATAAAAAGTGATAAATCCCTGGAGCCTTAAGACTTGGCGTTTTGGAAGTTCAAAGGAGCAAGGATTGAGAAGCCAATTTGCTCATATTTAGCTGTGTGTCCCGAGCTGATCTGAGGATCCAGCTCTTGCAGAAAAATATATGTATATTTTAATTTAAATTAATTTAATTTGGTGATCATTGTTTTAATGAAACATCCAGTAAATATAGCCAGGGCCACTGTGTTTTGCGGCGGCGGAGGGCTGAATTGTGTGGGAGGGGTTGGCTGAAGTAGGCAGTAAGAAAAGGCAAACTGCTCAGCATAATGTGCAGTCTGTCAGAATATTATTTTGCTATTTTGTCATTTTATCACAAGCACTTACTATTTAAACACCCACATGAAGCAACATGCAACTGAAAATTGAAACGTAAAACTTTAAGGGATGGTCCAGAACAATGCACAGTGCTTTTTTAGTAGTTTATCTGTTGGAGCTAGAAATAATATTTGTTTGTTGAAATGTGCAAATTATGCACCAGGAAATGGTTTATGTTATAATTGCAGTAAATTGATAATGGTGTGGAAACTCTGCAGAATTCCAGTAGCCCTGAATATAATTCATACGAAGACAGCTGCCTTGTTCAAGGTGAGCCAAAGCCTACTTGGCCAGGGAGAGAGTGGGCATCTCAAGTCAGGCACTCCGAGCCCCAACTGCTTCGACAGGGGTAGTACGGGCCCTTTGAGTGTGCAGCACCACGTTTTCGTAGTATTATCTTGTTCCAAAATGCCCTGGCCCTCGCTTGGGTCCGCGGAGTTTAGAACTTGGGCCGTAACTGCCACGTTTTGGGGTTAAAGTACTGCATTTTCCATATCGTCGTTGCTTAAAACATTTATAAAGTTATACATTTTACACATGGCTTGCACTAAAGTGTACACGCCACCGATAACTTAATGGGAAATAACTTGTGAAGCTGGCAAATGCTGTACATTTTATTGCTGTTGGGCTTTGGCACCTGATAATGACTCAAGCTGTAGCTCAAAGGTGTATTCGGTGCCGGAAACACATTTCTCCTAACCACGTGGTGGAAATAAGTTTCTTTCCTGGTCAGTACGTTTTCACGACCTGACTATCCGAAAGCTATATAAGCTATAACCTTTAAAAAAGGTCCGTTCTGACCAGCGGTAGCACACAAAGCTGGGAGTTCCAGTGTCCCCCATGCTGCTGCAACTTCATACATCTCAATTCACATCACGTGTGTTAGGACCAACACAAATATTGGCACACAGAATGATTCAATCATTCCAGTGGTTAATTTTCAGGTGTTTTCGTGGCCTGTCGAGGCCTTGCTTGTTTTCTGGCAGGGCCATTTTAAGGATTTCCAGGGCCCTGGGCCAAACGTATTTTGGGTGTCCCGGCCAGAACAGCTCTGACTTTATGATCCCGTTTCAGCTCTTTCATGCCCTTTTTGGCTATGCGCCCTCGTCCAAATTCTAAGTATATGTACATCCAATACTCATGGACAGTGTTGTGGATTTTAATATTGTAACACAGCAGCAGCTCACTAGCATTACTGCAAATATTCTCAGTGACACCCTCCCATTTCTCATATGTGAGGTCCTTTTTTTCATTTAAAAGATGGATGTTGCATTAAACTCAAACTGAATATTTCTCTGCAAAATGCCAGTAAGAGACTCCCACACCTCACCCACATTAAATATAAATTAAAGGAAAAATGTATTTAAAACGATCGTTTAATAATTATTCAAGGTCACCAGGACAAGACTGTGCAGAACAGAGCTGGCTCTTCCTTATATTTGTGAATCGTGTAGTTCTGCATTTTGCAATTAATCTTGTACTTCCCAATGGCATTCAGCAAAATAGCCTTTCTTACATGGAAATTCTTCTCTGCTGTAACACTGCCAGAACCCAGGGCACCGTAGTTGCAAATCATCGAACATAATGTAGATACTCACCCTTAAGACACCCTTACTTACTAGCAGGTGTTTTTCCAGTCTTAGAAACCCTTGCTCTCTTTCTCGCCTCTAATAAAATTATGACCCTTGTTTAATATTTCTGTGTGTAGTAAGCTTAAATGGAGACAGTCCAGGGTTGTAAGTACTTGATCCTGGGATCCGACATACTGGCAGATGCAGCAGAAATTGCTAAATAGATACCTAATGCAAAACCAGCAGAACCACATTTTTAAAAATATCATTATGGATTTCAGCCAGAAAGGCAATTAGCTCAGCAGACAATGCATTACGCGATTCCACACGGGTGTTGATTTTTACTCTTCTGAATGACCAAAAAACACACCGTTTTAAAAGACAGAGGTTCTATGAACTAAAATCACAACGTTTAAACGGTCTTGTTGCCATCGTTCAGAAACACAGTTCTTCATAAGCAAGTAGAGCAGCACCTGCAGATCTGAGGTGTCTTCTAGTTTGAGAGATTAGCGGCCCAAGATTTCAGTTCAAATTCCACTACTCTAGGACCAGAGTCTTATCCATACCACTTTTTCAGAATCCATACAGGGCTAAGCAAGTGTCTTCCAATTTACACTTTTTGTATATAAATTGATCCATTGCTTTGTTCTGTATGTACTAGACCAGAACTCTTAGGTGCGAGATTACAATGGGTGGATCAAAAGATTCCCAAAATGTTTAAAACACCCTGAAATTATCAGGGTCAACACTTCATTTAATTAGTAAATGCTATAATATTCGCATAATAGACCATAGGCTTGATAGTAAAGAATCACAGACCATTATCTTAACCAGAGGTTTCCTTCCCAGTCCAAACAGTTTTCATGCACCTTTTCTTCCTTTAATGCATCTGTATTTGAAACTAATGTTTAAAAGTTTGTTTTTGTTTCTGTTGTGGAGAGTTTTACATTCTTTCTTTAATACTTAGACAAACTGAAAATAACCTGTCAGCAAAACATTGAAGGAAACCTTGCATTCCATCTCCTCAGTAAAATATCTAGCGTGCTTTAAACCATTTAGAGCAGTGGTCTCCAAACGTTTCAATGCCGCACCCCCTAAGTTGAAAAATAAAAATCATTGTGCCCCAACTCGGAAAGATGGCAATGTTTAAATATGTCGAGACCTATTTAAACTTTGCAGTTAAGTACTGTTATCTTTTTAAACATGCAATAACATGCTTCTACTTAAAACAAAGGCCTGTTATCTGTATAATACTGCTTTTGGCCAGAGTCTGGCGCCTCCCCCGAGATCACTTGAGGCCCCCTAGGGGGGCCCGCTCCCCAGTTTGAAGACCTCTGATTTAGAGAAATACTGGTAATTCTTTGTGATCATATTCTGTACAAACCCACCATAAGACAAGGATTCTTGAACCAAGTTTGGTCCCTGGCTAAAGTGGCATGGTCGACAAAAAACAGTGAACTTGATTGCAACCCAAGCAGTTGCCACTGGCTAAGACTTTTACAAGCATTCCAGACATCATCTTTGTGCCTTCCTCAGCGTGACGTACTAAGTCGACTAGGTATTCCCAGATGAGGTACTAGTGCTGGCTGTGCCACAGGATAGAAGTTGCAATTAACTAATGAGGCCCAACTACTCTAACATTGATCTGGGATTGCTTGTCATCCAGCAGGTAACTGGCCTGGCAGTTGGGCTGGACTATTACTATGTGAGAATGACTGGGTGTGACGAACATAATTTTGGTTCCTGACTCAAGTAGCATATTAAGCAGAAAACAGTCAACTGAAATATGACAGTGAGTGATTTGTAGTGGTTGAGTCTTTGGCAAGCATTCCACCTATCACCTTTACATTTTCCTCAGAAATTCTGATCCTCAAAATATAAATATTACACAGAAAGGTATAAAATGCCCTCCTAAATACACAGGAATTGCTTAGAGAAGTGGAAGAATGTGCAAACTGCCTAGAACATGGTAATGAGCAGCTCTGCAGACATTCCCAAAGCCCTTCTCTCCCCCTACTGTTCAGTGTCAATCAATGTTGAAATAACCACTCCCACTTAAGGCTTGCAAAGCGCGTTTTCACAATTGTGGAATCTGCAGCAGGTCTTACTGACAAAATCCCATTATGTCAAACCAAACACTAGAGCTTTCTCAGAAACGTACTACAGGTTTTAACAGCCAGCTGAAAAGATCAGCTCATTTGAATATCTCACAGCATTTCCATACATCAGCGGTGGGCAACATCTCACCAAATATATCCCATGATCTGGCAATAGAAACAGAGTGAAATGTTCATAAGTCCATAAATGACGGAATCTGTCAGCATGGGATAAGTGTAGACAACCCTACTTCTACCAGGAGAATTCAGAATTTAACACAATGGGTTGTTGTGCAGAGCGCATTTCAGAACAAGATGCAGCTGGAGACCGTGCTGTACATCGATTCTTTATTAAGTTTAACAAGCATCAGGAACAGGCCATCCTCCGTTCGTCTCCGCCAACCGCCTCTTCCCCACATCGAACCTCCGATCCTCCCTGGTTCTGTAATTCCAGCGTCATGGCAACTGCCATGACGCAGTAATTACCAACACAACACATCCCCCTTCTTTAAAAATAATAATAATAATAATAAAAAAGAAGTATAAGAGAGTACCAACAAAACAACACAAGAAATAATAAAATAAAAACAAGGCAATACTAAACAATAAATCTAATACAAAATCTTTTAGCCTCCTCAGTAATTCCCCTTTTCTCTTATTAGTGTCCAAAATCTGATTCTGTTCCGTCTCCTGTGACTCTTGTTGTGACTCATGCACCTCTGCACCATCTAACCCTTGTTCATCCACTTCTTTCTCTCCGTCACCACTTTCTGCTTCCACAGTTATACGAGGCATACCACAATCAGTGCCCCTCAAAGTTGGTGTGCCTTGTTCAATAATCTTATAATCATCTGTTCCCATGGGATCATTCACTTTATCATCTAGACTTTTTCCCTCATTTCCTTCTGGACACACAGCAACATGTTTCAAATCCCATATCGTCCCACTTCGCAACCTCACTGTATTATGTAACACATCCCTTACCAGTTCTGGTTCAAAGTACTGACTCGCCCCTTTCACTACCTTGAAGGGTTTTTTAACCCTCACCCAGCCTCCTGCTTTAACCACAGTCAGTTTCACACTGTGCACCTTGCCATAATATGATTTACTTCTGTCTTGTGTTCGTTCTATTTTCTTCTTACATCACTGGAAGACAGCCGCGGCTGTTGCCAAACCAAAAGGCATTCTTTTAAATTGAAAACAACCCACATGAGTGACGAAAGCTGCTGATTTCCTTGATTTTGGTGACAGAAGAATTTGGTGATCATGCTGCAGATAAGTGAATGTTGGAAAACTAAGTCGCACCCTTCAAACTTGAGACTATCTCTGTAATTTTAGGCAAGGGTAATTGGTCTATGACAATGTTATTGTTAAGATGACGTAAATCCACACAAATTCGGATTTTTACATTACTGCGTTGTGCTACGACAACTGGTAAAATCCATTCTGAACTTTCAGTGAGCTCAATAACATCCATGTGTAACAACTTCTCCAGTTCATTTGACACTTCTTCCCTTACCATTATAGGTACCGGTCTCAACTTATGCATTTTAGGTTGTGCATTTTCCTTCAGTACCATTTCATGCTCAGATCCCTTTAATTTTCCAAGTTGGTTGCAGAAAACCTTCGAAATAGTTCCACTTCCATTGAACTTCCAGTATCTGCAATAAGTACTTTATCCTCGCTGTTAGGATCCAATATCATATGTAATTTCCCTTGATCTTGCTAACCCAAAACAGAAGGTCCTTTTTCTGCCACGTATAGTTTGCTTCTAGTACTGCTGCCTTTTGAATTGAAAAATCAGCCACCTGAAACCAAAAATGTTTTTTTTTTTTTTTTTTTTTAATTTCTTTTTCTCACCCATGTACTTTTCCGGTTCAATATCAGGTGGCAATAGATATTCTTTAATCTTAGGTACGCATTTATTCTTCCTCACTTTTTAGTTAATTATGGTAAACGGTGTCCCTGAATCTGCGTGAATTGTAATATATACGCCACCAATCTTCATTTCACACACAGTTTTTTTAAGCACGTTACTTTCATTAATATTCAGTACAAATGTATCCTGTAGATATTTTAACCACGTTCATATTTTCATCATCATCCTCTGACTCGCCACTTCTGCCTTCCTTATCTTCATACACACATTTAATAGTGCACTTTTTCTTCTGACACACTTTTCCAAAATGACCAAACATGCCACGGTTATTGCACTTTTGTTTCATAGCAGGACAAGAGTTTGAAAACGCCAAATGCTCTTCACTACCACAACGATAACATTGTTTCTCTCTATATCCTGCCTTCTCTTTGAAGTTTGGTATGGAGATTTTATCTGACTTCCAGTTGTTTACTCTGTAAACACCACCCTTCTCTGTATCGGGTGGTTTTAATTCTGTCGCACATCTCTCGGAAATCTCAACCTTGCATACGATTGCAAGAACCTCTTCTAGTGGAGTGTCGCCATTTATCCATAAACGTTCCTGTATAGACTGATTATGAGCAGGCATAACCAATTGATCTCTGATGAGATCATGTAATATGCCAAATTTACAATCAATGACTAACTACTTCAATTCCGCTACATAATCATCAACATCTTCCCCTTTCTGCTGTTAACATTGAAAACATTTAAATCGTGTAATATCAGTACACACCTTTGGCGCAAAATATTTATCAAGATCCAGTAAAGCTGCAGAAAAAACATTCCCATTTCCGCCCGGTACATTCTTTTGCATTCTACTATGTCTTTAACCCAACAGGGCCCAAAGAATGCAATAAAATTATTTTTTTCTGTTCCCCTGACACTTTTCCTTCCTCATCTTTGGCCTTGATATAATTAGTAAAATAATCCTTCCATTCGGTCTATTTCATTGAAGGCTCTGATCCTGAGACCCAAAACGCATGAGGAGGACTAATACTGAAGTTCTGTTGCACAATTGTGATCAAAAGAACACCTACGTACCAGTTGAAAATTACGCAAAAGGAGTAGGACATGTTCCTATTAATTAAAGTCTAAACAATGGTTCACTTCCAGCAGAATTGACTTTTTTTTCCTTTTTTTTCTTTAAAAAGAAAAAAACATTGTTTCCTCCTGAAGGACGCTGCCTTTAACAAATAAGTACCGATTTGAAGCACTCGTCAGTGTTGCCTTGACAACACTAAAACGATAGTATCATCCATTCCTGAGCACGCGCCAGTGTTGTCTTGGCAACTACTAAACAACACTGAGATGACGTGTACATCGGCGTGTCATGCCGTCTTCTGATACTTCAGCCATGCGCAGTTAACACTGTCTTCGCGCGCCACACAATAAGTTTGAAATTGTCTAATTATTCCTTCGGCAACACAACACAATAGCTCCACTTACTGCTGATCTTTATTCCAGGCAGGCGATTAAGCATGGCTTCATTCCTTCTCGTACTGTTGTAAAAAGAAAAAAAAAATCAGCAGGTCACACATACCGCCAAATTTTGTTGTGGAGGGCACCTTTCAGAACAAGATGCAGCTGGACACCGTGCTGAACTTCGATTTTTTATTAAGTTTAACAAGCATCAGGAACAGACCATCCTCCGTCCGTCTCTGCCAACCGCCTCCCGTCTCTCCCCCACATAGAACCTCCCATTCTCCCTGGTTCTGTAATTCCAGCGTCATGGCAACTGCCATGACGCAGTAATTACCAACACAACAGTAGTCCTTTACACTTTGGTACTTGTTGGTTGACAGTTTAAAGTTGTTTTAATGTGCAGCTGTCAGCAAGCTGTGATAATGTCTCCTTTCCACCAGGTACTTTTACTACGTGCAGCTTAACCATAGAATGTAGTCATTTGTGTGAATGCGTGTTCAAATAACACATTTTCCAGGGTCGCACTTAATTGTCCGGGCATGGTGGCATTGGGCATAACCCTTCCACTGCAGTAATGAATGTGAGTCTAGGTCTGATTTATTTATTTATTTTTATTTATTTTTTCTCTTTTTAATCCAGATAATCTGTTTTGTTTGACCACGTTTATTCGTGCGTGTATTTTTTAGTGACATGATATTAGCATGTACATTAGACCTTCGAATGGAAGACGATGAGCTTTCCTCTGGTTTTCCTTCTTTTCTTTCCACACCAACCACAATTGACCTGCACACTGATACTCTACCTGACTTTGGCCACAACAAATCCGAAGGCTGGCATCAAAGTTGGTAGACCACGGTGTCCAATCAGTTCTTTCTTTCTGCTACAGGTTTGCTGGTGTGTAGTGAGGTCTCCGCATAGTTGGACTTGGGAGCATGTCTCATATTACTTAATAGAAACACTGGACTGTGCAGTTGAAACATGCATAATATGTGGTGCGTTTTGCTGCAGGTTGAGGAGCCCCACCATGACTGTGCTGTTCAGTTATTCGTCTGACCTCAAAATAGTATTTCTTATGGTCACAATTTGAATTATTTCAGGTGTCTCCCATGTGCTTTTTCCTAATGTGTTCGTTTACAACTAGGGTAAGGTTTCACTCGTTGGGGGCATTGCAGAGAATCACCTTTTTATTAAATGATATCTCAAAGCACTATTCTTCCTTGTGCTCCTCTCTCCTCGTGTGCCTTGATTTGATGAACCAGTGCTTATGCCATCAGTGGTAATCAATAGTTGTGGGTGCTGGGAGCCTCTTGTAGTCTAAAGGCCACTACCAAACATCAACACCCGATGGGCACTCAAATTACTCTTTTTGCATCTTCTAAATAACTGATTTTTCTCAAATCTTGCCTGCATCTACTTTAAACTTCGTACATGGACTAAATGCTCCCTCAAGGCACGTTTGAATGTTAGAAAAAAATCAAACATCATAAAAAGCACATCAGCAGTAGAAATACTAAAGCAGAAAAGATTTTAAATAATTCAGCTGGGTAGGCCCTTCTAGTAGCAGTACAACACGACTGGCACCTGTATCCTCCTTAGTGAGGTATCTTAGAGTAAAAAAAACACCAGAATTGTGCAAAATGTGATACTAATATGGCATTTGGCACAGTGTTAGGTTTTCCTATAAACATTGATTTTTTGATATAGACCCCAAAAATCTGACCCAAACCCCCCCACTCCTCCCCAATTTTAGGCATGTGATGTCCTAATACAAAATGGCCGCCGCAAGGGCCAGTAAATCATCATTAATGTAATATTAGTCTTCCAGCACATAATTGTAATTTTTTTTAGCCAATTATTTAAAAAAAAATGCAATTTAATTGGCTCATAGTACACTTTGATAAGTATGCATATAGATACATGGTAGACATCCAGTGTGTTCCACATAACTTGCTCACCCCCCCCCCTTAACTTTTGAAGTTAGAAATTTCAAACAAAAATCATGGTTCATCAAAAAAGTCTAGTTTATGTTGTTACTGTTTTAGGGGCGCTTGGGCCCCACATACAGCTTGTAGCAAAAGTCTATTACAAAATGTTAAACAACACTCTGCATATTTTTGCTATATTTTATGTTATAATGTAAAACGGATTTTGTAACATTTAAACATTAAAGCATTTTTTTATTGAAAAATTATGAAAATACAAATTATATTGTTATTAATGTTTATTGTTATTTTAGTCAACTTTTTTTTTTTGTAAGGTTACAATTTGGTCGGTCATCTAAAACAAATCCTCCTCATTGCATTGTCCATAACAAACACAAAGATTAGTACATGGAAGAGACAGTTGTTTACATTTTCAAGAATGGGTACACAGTGTTTTACATCCACACTTAACAAGTTAATTGCAGTATTTTGAAGCATCCGGCAAAAGTGATAACCGAGGTTCATATCCAGACTCTTCCCTCTGCCATCCCCACTGAGCTGAACCAGATACATCAGGATACACATTCCACCACTAAGACCCCATATAACCTGCTTGGAAAATAGCTCTCTTGCAGTGCTGTAAAAAGCAGCCTCACTTGTTGGCAAATTTTCTAGAGAGCGATTAAGCTTGGTCACCATCATTCTTCGACCCTCGTTAACGGAATCTGTTTTAAGGTTCTTATTGTATAAACTAATTACACGTTGCTGAAGCTGACTGAAACTGTTATTTGAAATATCTGGTGAGCAATGAGGGAGCTCAATAAACGTTTCTGTGACAGCCTGAAAATGTTGCCACGTTTCCCAACCTGTTTTCTTGCCACAACCTTAAGATGCAGCTACAGTGCCACAACCTGTAAGTGCATGGAAAAATAAACTACCATCACAATCACTTTTGCCAAGTTTATTAGCATACTCATAGATAGTCAGTAGCATTTGCTGTTTCCCAAAATCAATATCAATCCACACATTTGAAAGATATAAGCTACTAAATGCATAAAGAGAAAGAACTGCTACATCGGAATCAACAGTACATATTGTTATAGATTTCTGCCCACTTTTACTAGCGTGTTTTGCATGTAATAGTATTCTGTGTCAGTTTCTTCTTGATAACATGGTCTGAGTTCAGATACCTTCCGATTTTTGGGAATATTCACCACGTTATCATCCTTTGTCAATATTACAATTTTACCCTCTGGTATCGCAAGAGTCAAAATGTTAGAATCCAAGAATTGGAACAAATCATTTTTGTTATTTTCATTTTGTAGAAAAGTCGCCTAGTTTTTTGGTATCTTTGTTGAACCTTTTACACAATAATTGCGTGGACCAAACCTCGCCTATTTCTTTCTTCTTTTTTCAGAGACCCCTCTATATAACGGTCAAATGCTATGTCTACTCGTTTCGATTTGTTAAGTATGTTCATTTGTTTCATAAGGCTGGAATATATAGCTGCTGTAGTCTTGAAAATTGCATACGTTATCAGGTTTAAAAAAATGTATTATCGCTGATCCACCCATAATAACACAGCTTGGAGTGTGGAATGTTATTCATGCTATTTACCACACTGTTAAGCTTTTCTATACAAGAGATGATGTCAGACTTTGTCCCTTTTTTTTATTTTATTTTTATTTATTTTTTTAGTAAACCTTCCTCAGGAAGTGATGGGGATAATCAAGATTCTCATGGGCAAAAAAATCCTTTAAATCTCCTTCTCTATCTTGGCAAGCACTATACAGTCTAGTGAAAAGTGAGAAGTCGTTTTTTAAGATGGAAACTTTGTGGTTTACTGATTTAAACATAGCTTGTTTCTAAGAATAGGGTCAAAAATACATTTTTCGCAGCGCACCAGGCATTCATGAATGAAGGTTCCATATTGAGTTCTCCCCACATTGTCAGCAATACACACATTTATTTGCATTATCACTCATGATTAAGTTGGATGCAATATTAATAATACCACAGGCATAAGGATTTCTGTTATCATGCGAAAACACTTGTGTAAGTTCCTTAACATCATTTACAAATCATGTGTTGCAAAAGATGTTGTCTTCTTGGTGAACAGTTATTTTTGTTTTCACTGAGTCCCATTTCTTCATCAAATTGTCCTAGTAAATTGGCAATTACAAGCCCAGAAACCATCCATTTAATAAATGCACTAGGATTATCAAGAATACCAACTGCCCGCATCTAATAATGAGTTATGCAGGAATAAGGTTGTAGTATGCATGAGAGAATAGTAAGAGAATCCTTAGGAGTAGTGTAGAACTGGGTGAGGTCATAGAACTGTGGGATGTGAGGTAAGAGGCTGAGACAGAGAAGCTGGCAGTTGGATGCTGTTTGGATGGGACCTCTGTCATTGGAATAAACTTATATTGGATTACATCTTTGGCATCTTCCTTTCATCTTGGAGCAACATAATTGATATTACACTGGCGACGAGGTGGGATGCTAGTTTTTTTAACCCAGTGGCATTATTTCATTGCACACGGGGGAACAGAGGTCTCAACAAGGAACTTTAAGGACACGAAGCACAAGAAAGGTGAGCGCTTTTTCCGTATTTAGGAAGTTTGACATTTTCTTCTCTAAGCGCGTTCATTTAAAAAAAAAAAAAAAAAAAAAAAGACAATTTCGCCGCTTTCAGCTGAGGCCGGCAGTTGAACGCGTGCCAGCTGTCTCGCGTGCATTTCTATGGAGACTGCATAGCTTCAGCCGCGCGCCAGCTACATTGTGTGCTTGGGACGTGCCGCGTGCGTTTCCATGGATATTTAACACGCGTGCCAGCTGCATCATCTGTATTCTGAATTTGCCGCGTGCAACAGGCAGTAAATGCCACAACCAAAGCAGATGGACAGCCTGTAAGGGATAATAATTCACGTTTGAACTGTGAATTTGTAAACACACAGGAATACAGATTGGAAACCACATTTCTAAATTTGTTTTTCAACAGTATCGTGACATTAAAAGACTTGCACTTTGGAAAGCTGTGATTTCATTAAAACGGAAGTTCTTCATGATGCAGAATGTCACTGCACCTTCTTTCTTTTTGGCCATGCCAGGAGAACCACCTATTAAATGGCAAAAGTGGAAGAAGGTTTTTGAGAGATATGCAAAGGTGTGTGGCGCATCTTTAAGCAATGAGAGGAAGACTGCGTTACTTTTACATTGTTTAGGTTCAGAGGGTCAGGAAGTGTTTGACAATCTTCCAGACATTTTTGATGAGAACCTAAATGAATATGAGACATGCATAGAAAAACTAGATAGACATTACATTCCGAAAATTAGCACCATACTCGAAAGATATCATTTCGGCAGGAGGAATCAAGGAGAATGTGAAACTGTGGAAGGCTATGTTACAGCTCTTAGAAAATTAGCTTCATCTTGCAAGTTTGGACCTTTGTCAGAGGAGAGGATCAGAGATCAGTTTATGTTGGGCTGTAACATAGAAAGAGTTAGGGAGGAAATTTGGCAAAAGGATGATCCATCATTGGATGAAGTCTTAGTGTTAGCCAAGAAAATTGAACACTCACTCATGTGTGTTGAAACAATAAAGAAGGAAGAGAACAAGAGTGAAAATGTACAACAGGTCAAGGACAAGCGAGAGATTCCAGTAAAGCAGGGTTATAGAAAGGAAAAGAAAGCTACTTTTCAAGGGAAGTGTTTTCGTTGTGGCAAGCAGGGTCACATGGCAAATGATAAGAACTGCCCAGCAATTAAGGTGGTTTGCAACGTGTGTAAAAAGAAAGGGCATTTTGCTAGTGTGTGCAAGTCTAAAAATAGTGTATATGGTGTTAATAACGATTCAGACACCAATGATGGAGATGAATTTGAGTGTGGCCAAATCGTCCTTCAGGTTGGAGGAGAGAGAAGGAAAGGACCTGTTGATGGAGTTTTGGTGGATGGTGAAAGAACTAAGGTTCTTTTCGATTCTGGAGCAAAGATAACCATCATTTCGAAAGAATTCTATTTGGGAAAACTCAAAGACAAAGTAAAGTTATTCAAACCGGATATAACGCCTCATGCATATGGTGGAGAACCTATTAAGCTGTATGGGTATTTTTGGGGTATACTTCAATACAGACACAAATATACTAATGCGAAGATTTACGTGTCCAAGAAGGGTGACAGTGTTCTGAGTTGGTTCCATCAGAAAGATTTGGATGTGATACTTGATCCAAATAATGACCCCCCTGTGAAAATTAGAGATCAAGTGGGGGTGAATGAGATTGTAGAACCTGGAGGGGCTACTGCTCAACAAACCACAGGTGACGATGATTTTGTGGCAAAACTTAAGTTGAGATTTCCCTTGATCTTTCAAAATAAACTGGGGTGTCTTCGACACTACGTACATCATATTCGCCTCAAAGAAGGAGCGAAACCTGTATGCAGCAAAGTTCGTGGTGTACCAGTAGCTTTGCGTGAAGAAATGAAATTGGAACTGGGGAGGCTTCAGAAGGAAGGGATCATCGAAGAGGTCGAGGGAACTGAATGGTTGGCACCAGTGGTTGCAGCCAGGAAAGCGAATGGGAGTCTTCGCTTATGTGTGGACTTGAGAGAATTAAACAAACATGTGATTGTAGATAGATATCCCTTACCAAACATTTCAGATATGTTGATGTTGATGCAAGGAGCAAAAGTGTTTTCCACAATAGATCTGACGTCGGCATATCATCAGATTAGGTTAACTGAACAGTCTAAAGATCTCACTGCCTTTGTCACTCCGTTTGGAACATTCAGGTACACCAGGTTACCATTTGGGTTGATATCTGCAGCCTCAGTCTTTCAAAGGATGTTGGAAAAAGTTTTGAAGGGTTTGGAGGGTGTTAGGATTTACCAAGACGATGTCTTGGTATTTGGGAAAAATAGTTCTGAGCATGAAAGAAGAGTATTTGAAGTCTTGGAGAGGCTGGGAGAGTGTGGTTTGACCGTTAAAATGGAGAAGTGTAAATTTCAAAGGGACTCCATTGAGTATTTGGGACATACGATCACTGGAGGAGGTGTATCACCAAAGAAAGAGCTTGTAGATACCATTAGGAAGTTACAGTCACCAATTAATAAAGAGGAACTGATGAAATTCATTGGGATGGCTGAGTATTATGGGAAGTTTATCAAGAATTTTGCTGAAATGTGTGTGAATATGAGGAGGTTATTACGGAAAGGTGTAGAGTTTGTATGGAGTGAGGAGTGTGAAAGTGAATTTAAAGAAATTAAGGAGAAGTTGGTTAGGGCTCCCAAATTGAAGAATTTTAATCCGAATCTTTCATCAGTTTTGATCACTGATGCCAGTGCAAAAGGTCTAGGAGCTGTTCTGCAACAAGGAGATCATAAGTCTGAGCAAGTGGTTTTGTTTTTGTCGCGAGCTCTAAGGAATGCGGAGTTGAACTACTCGGTAATCGAGAAGGAAGCTTTAGCGGTACACTGGGCTGTGAAGAAGCTCAAGAACTTGCTGTGGGGCACCAAATTCGAGGTTAGGACAGATCATAAACCTCTTTGTGAGATCTTTAAAAGGAAAGGAGTTGATGCGATATCAAGTAGGATCACGAAGTGGGTGGTATCATTACAGGACTTTGATTTTGAGATTAGATACATTCCTGGAGCGCAAAACAGGGTGGCTGACACATTATCAAGGCTGGTACGGTCGACAGAAGATAACCAGTTGGGAGAAGGGAGTGAAGAGGACTTGGATGACGAAGTGGTATGTGAAATCGAAGAAAGTGGTTTTGATGACAGTGTTGTGACTAAAGAAAGATGGAGGAGAGAATGCGAGTTAGATTGCACAATGGTTGAAATACTTTCTTTGATAGAGAGAGGTTGGGAGAACAGGAATGAAGGGAGTTTGGAGACTCAGAAGTTTTGGCATGTGAGAGGGGAATTGTCAAGTAGAGATGGTCTGCTGTTTAGGGGTACAAGATTAATTCCTCCCATCACATTAAGACAGGAGCTTATTTCCCTTGCCCACTCGGGTCATCAAGGTGTTTCAAAAACCAAAGGGAGATTGCGTTTGACGTACTGGTGGCCAGGAATGGACAGTCAGGTAGAAAGAATCATTAGAGAGTGTATGCAGTGTGTTATGAGCGAGAAATCTATCAAACCCAAGGTTCAACCCATGGAGATTAGAGATCGTCCCACTCAGCCGTGGGAGGAAGTTGCGTTTGATATTTTAGGGCCTATTCGTGGAGAGGGTTGTGATGTTTATCTCCTCGTGCTGGTGGATGTGTTCTCAAGGTGGCCGGAGATCAAATTTACTAGAGGCATAGAGACAAAGCACGTCATTGGTTTTCTGAAAGAAGTGTTTGGCAGAGAGGGTATTCCCAAAGTTATCCTCACTGACAATGGTGTGCAGTTAGTGTCTAGAGAGATGGAACAATTTTTAGCGGACTGTTCCATACGGCACAAGAAGTGTGCGCTTTATCATCCCGAAACCAACGGCATGGTAGAGCGTTTCAATAGGGTATTGAAGGAGACTATAGCTTTGGCCAAGGGTAGTGGATTGAATTGGAGGAAAGAAGTGACGAAAAGGGTTGAGGCTTACAGGGTTTCACCTCACTCCACTAAAGGTAAAACACCATTTGAACTGCTCAGAGCCAGACACCCTAATACCTTTTTGTCTCCCAGGTGGGTGAATGATATGGAGTCAAGGACAGGTGTGATATTATCAGATGGATGTTGGAGAGAGAGGGAGCAAAAGAAAATAGAAGCTCGGAAAAAATATTTTGATTCAAGGAAGTCAACTCAAACAACTAAAGTTAAAGTAGGTGATTGGGTACTTATTCGTGGACCTTTGAACAAAGGGAGAGGCATGAATAAATCTAAGCCTGTAAGAGTGGTTAAAGTGTTCAACAATGCGATAAGAACAGAAGATTCTAGGATGTGGAATCTTAATCGGGTGGTGGTTCTCAAATGTAATAAGTTTAGAAAGACTCTTAATGATAGTTTGGTTAATTCTGTTTCACCAATATGTTAATTAGAACAAATGTATGTAGCAATGTTGTTTTTTCTTGATACTTATTCTTGAACAAATGTATATAGCAATCTTTGTTTTACTTTTAGTTCTTATTGTTTTTGTTTTGTTTGTTAGTTGATAAAAGGGGGAGGTGTGTAGTAGGCATGAGAGAATAGTAAGAGAATCCTTAGGAGTAGTGTAGAACTGGGTGAGGTCATAGAACTGTGGGATGTGAGGTAAGAGGCTGAGACAGAGAAGCTGGCAGTTGGATGCTGTTTGGATGGGACCTCTGTCATTGGAATAAACTTATATTGGATTACATCTTTGGCATCTTCCTTTCATCTTGGAGCAACATAATTGATATTACAAAGGTCTACCACTTTTACAAACAACAAAATATCTGTTTGAAATTTTTTCGTAAAACATCGGAAATTCTTGTTTTTAGCGTGACAAGCCTTTTAATGAACACTGGCAACCACCTGGCATAGAGGGTGTGGTTTATAACAAACATCTAAGGACAGATAATTTGCAGGATCGAATGGTATCTAGAAATTAGAATAGCAGTAATTTGAGTTGAAGTGTAGTATACCAGTATTTGAAATTAACAGACTCTGCAACTCTTTGTGTAATCCATTCTTTCATGGATATTTGCCCATCATTAGATACATCATAAGCCTTCTTCAAAAGTATATAGAGTGATACAACACTAACTTAGTGTATGTAGAAGGAGCATTTTACATGAGACCCTTTCAGACATTGTCCAACTTTACCCTCACTGGACCCATAGGCTTCAACTAAAATATCAGCCCAGCCACTGCCATCAAGCCAATCTCCTAAAACTGCAAGGAATGCCATTTCAATGTGTAATGCTCCCATCATGACTACCAATTTGTCTTCCTCATACAATTCTGGAAGTAACCACTGTAATTATTTAGCTGATGCATAGACTTGTTGATCACATGACACCACAGTAGTCTGATTAGGATTAATTGTGGCCATTGTACGCTTTAGTATATCAAAGCAGTGGCATACCATAGAAGGAGAATTTATTGACCCATTTAATAAAGGTAGCAATACACTCTGGCTTTTTGTGACAGAATCACCTCTGTTGGAGTGGCAGCAGCCCAACTGGTGTGGCTTATATTCGTTACATTATAGAAATCAAGAGTTTGATTCCTCTTCAGCCATTCATCTGACATAGGTTAATTATGAATAGGAGGAGGCTGGAAGGCATTCATATTACTTACAGGTACATTTGGCTGTTTTTTTTGTCATTGTACCTAGTAACTGCAAATACCATTCTGGTAGGGATAAAGTACATTTCTTGGTCCGCTTATTTTCTTCAATTTTTTGAAAGATGATGTACCCTGTGCATCTGTTTTTCTCTGTATTAGAGATATGGCTGTTCCGTGAGTGGATGAAGATAAGGGATTGTGATCAATATTTTCTATTGGAGTGCTAGTGAAAGTGTAGAGTTAAAGGTCTTTTGGACACACAATCCCGTCATTGCAGAAGTGCTTAAGTTGTTAGTTATTGTTGCTGACACTTCTTGAACAGGCTCAAATGACACACATACACCCAGTGGTATTTTTGATAACCTTACCTACACGTTTTATGGAATTTTCCTCAGTTTTCATTTAACAGTTGTTCAACTACATCATGATATTTTAACAATTGTGTCTTGATGATTGATGGAAGTCCTTGTATTTCGTCAAAGCTAGCAGTGTGTCAAGCAAAATGTGGGCCCAGTTCCTTTATCAGAAGGTTCACTATTAGCTGGACACACTAAGACTTCTGGTAAATCTTGTTGACACAATACACAGAGATCCCAATCAATCTTGGTTCCAACATTTTGTGTACTAGTTATAAACTCTTCATTAATATTTACAAATTCACATCTTCTTTTGGTAGATATTTTTGCTCATTGACAGCAGATAATCTTTTCCCAGCTTCAGAAACCTGCAACAAAAAAACGAATTTTAGTTTACAAGGGCAGTAAGTACAACATACTTTTCTATTTACATCATATGTTATTTACTTACTGGATCCATTAAAAATTTCTCATACTTGTCAAGGGTCAAATGAAATGCAGAATTTGTATCACTTTTGGCATTCCCAACCAGAATATTATGTGAAATGAGGTGATGGATGCCTAACATTAGATTCATAATCGCTATACAAATAGTAGTGTCGGCCATTTTCTTTTATGATGTTATACGGGCAAAGTAGCCATACGGTTTTTGGGGTCTATGTCATCACTCATTTTTTACCTTATTATTAAGCCCTGTGCTAAGTTTCATGTTGCTATCATATTTTGCACGATTCTAACATTAAGCTGCCTCATTACCTTCGCCACAATCCACTCTGTGAAGAGCACAGGAAAATGCAGGAAGTGGAAAGTGTCTCATCCTGAGTGCATATGCGACCAAGGACTCAATGGACCAGAGTCATGACATTCAGATGTGACCCTCTGTTTCTTCAAGCTCTATAACGAGGCACCAGTAGTGTTGCATGGATGCCGTGGCACCTTGTGCAAGCAAGGAAAATGGACCTTTTGACTGCTGTAGTGATAGTACAATGCAGCAATTTACATGGTTCAGTGGGCCTTGGTGCCACTGCACCACTGGTGTATCTATGCTTCTGTTAAGCATTTAAACTTCTAATACGGTGCCAGGCCCGTCCACAGGCATTTCTTTGAATATGTATGCCAGAGCAATAGCACAATGAGGTATATTGAAAAATAAATTCTTCCTTGATATTCTTAAAGTCTTTGATTTCATAATGATGTTAAGAATGTTTATACCTGCGGCTGTATTACCAATTGAGTGCAAAGGCCCAGGATGCGCAATGCTGTACCCTTAAGAGGAGATGGTGCACCATGAAGACTGGTACAGTGTGCCATTGGGCTAAAAGTGCAGACATTAAGGGCCTTATTTATAGTTTGGTGGGTGGTACATTCCATCAAAACATGACGAGTATCCTGTCTGTCGTATTGCAAGCGCCATAGGCTATTATGCACCTGTGGTGTGGCAGACAGAACATCTGCCACATTTGTGACAGAGTACCTCACACACCAAGGTCTAAATATGGACCATTTTCACCATTGCCTTAGAACCCGCCGTAGCGGGCTCTACCGGCTATTAAAGGCCTGCTCCTGCGCTAAAGGCCCGAGCCGAAGGCCTTTAACAAGGGAGAGGGCCTTTAATAGCCAGTAGAGCCCGCTACGGTGGGTTCTAAGGCTATTAGAACATTCTGCCACTCAGGGCATTAAATAAAACAAATTCCTCACGAGCCCGAGGGGATTAAAATCCCTTCGGGCTCCGTGAGGCTTTGTTCACAGCTGGTGCTGTGAACAAAGCGAACATTGGAATGTTGGCGCTGCGGGCTTTTACCGGCCAGTAAAAACCTGCAGCACTCCATTGTTTTTCAGTGGAGCCGCCAACGTTCCAATGTTCTAATATACATTAGAGCTATCCTGCTAATGTCCTGCACATTATCCGCTCATGCAGATTTACCAATTACACATGAGCAAACAATGAAAGCACTATTTATGGAAAATGACTTCTTTTTGTAAATTTGCATTTTTCCTGCGTTTCAGGCGGTCACATCTGAATGCGCTTAGCGTGTGGACTGTTTCAGCTTTGAGCACTGAAAGTGGGAAGCATGCGAGTCAACATGTTCCTGTGTGTTTTTTGGTCAAGCATGCAAGTGCTCTGGCCTGTTGTAATCTATCTGTAGGCTTTTAACCACGCCCACTGCACGCCCATCACTATCACTCGTTCATGGGCTTACCTTTCAAAAATCCTTTGTTATCATGGGTAAATGCTTTACATATGTCCCTCCTTGGGTCAGTTTTGTTACTGCCTTGCAGACTGCCCCTGTTACATGGATAATTGCATGTCTGCTGATACTTTTGACTGCAAGCAAACTTTTTTCCTTTTGTGTCTCTTCTTCACGCTCATGGCAGCCATGGCACTTTGAATTGGCCTGCTTATGTCAACTGTTTGACTTTTCATTTTCAATTTATGTGTCAAGAAAAGTCTAGTTAGAGCTTGTAGCGTTGTAAATTCCTAACTCGAGCAAACGCAAGACCCATTGCATTGCAAATGCTTGTGTTTTTTTTGTGCACATTCATGGTAGAAAGTAGAGTTCTACTATCATTGTTCCTAGTGTGCAAAGAAGCGGTAAACCCACTTATGCAAGTTTGGAATTCGTTCTAATCTTTCAGGGCTAAAGAGATAATCGCAGCAAGGCCAATTATTATAACAGTAATACATGAATACATTATTATCATATATAATTACAGCAAAGCCAAAAAAGCCCATGAGATACGTTTTGTTTCCTTCTGGTAGCATGGGGGATGGGTCAAGATGTACAATGGGCATCAGATGAAGGATGTGGCATTACACTGGTTAAGGGGTCAGTTTTTGGTGATATCGTTTTTGAAGTCTGTAACTGCCACCTTGGCGAGTTCAAGCTACTCTCCCGTAATCCAAGTATAGCGTCCTGGATCTGTAAATCAGCAGTAGTAGGTAAATGTGTGTAAATAAAGTATAATAAATGAACACTGTTTTTAAGCTCATAATTTACAATTTACACGTAGAAAGATCATATTTTCAGAACTGTTTTCACCCCCTTTTTATCCACCTGTGTTGCCATGGCTTAACTTGGAGGAAAAAGTGTGTGACCCAACTGCACATTGTTTACCTAACAAAAATTGCATTGTCACCGACTTTAAATGTGACTGTTAGTGTTTAAGATTAAAAAGTGTTAAAATATATATTTTTACTAATCCAAATGTAACTAACACAAAACTTTCTTTAAGTTTCCATTAGGATGCCTTACTCCCAAACTCTGCTTATAGCTCCATTACTTTACAAAAAGAATACATCTTTGTTCCTATGAAACCTCAAGTAACTTTATCAATTATAGCCATAGACTGGCTTCAGGATGTCCTACAGATTTGCTGATTAACCAACTGCACACACTTATATTTCATTTGGGTAGTAGTAACCTGGCAAAGTAGGCTTGCTTGTTCTTTCGCTTTCTGCCTCATGTGGCTTTAGAAAACAGGAGGCACTCATCCCCTCATTTTCAGCTTGAGGCACCTGAAGGTTGGCCTTATGTTCTTGAATGGTTCTTTTTAGCAAAAAGTATGGAACTCTAAACGTTTGGGAAGGTTGTCCCCAATAGATGCAGCCCACTTCAACCACTGAGGTCATCAGAAAGTCACTGACCTGTAGTAAACGCTTTGTGTTTTCATTGCACATCATGCCTCGTGGTGGTGTGCTTTCTCTGCCTATTCAGCGCACTTGCAAGATGCCAATAAAGAACATGGACCCCGATTGTTAGTTGTAAGGAGTGGAATTCCTGTATGGAATTCAGATTTACTGGCTTTTGGAACAACAAACCTGATTTTACTGGCTGGAAAATCTAGCAGGTAATATCACTGTGGGGAAAGGCTACATTGTAGTCCATATCCCTTCCATAACCTCTGGTCGAACTTCCAATAACACATGTGGGAGCGTTACATGTTCCACCCTGCCAGGCAACATTCTCTCTCTACTCATTCCGTCTCCCGCCACACTCCTTTTACAACACTCTGCACACTTTTGCCACCTGCTCAGTGCAGGTAGCAAATGTCTGTTAAAAGTCCACAGAAAGGGAATACCATGCAGGATACCACCTGGTAAATACGGGTCAGTACTGCAGTTGACCCCACCCAAACTTTGGGTCAAGTTGTGTCCTTGGTGTGCCATATTACTGAAGAAATGCGTTGTTCCCAGCACAGGCGTGAAATTGAACAGTTTGGACCTGCACTGGGAAAAGTGCATCATTAAAAAATAAAATTGCGGTAGAAAACTCTAGGTGCCTATTTCTCTATTTGGTAAAGTAGTTGACAGAGAGACCCCGTTATGTTTGCGCAGCACTGAAGCTCTGAATGGAAGGCAGAGATCAGAAGCCTAGTGTAGTTGCTAATGGTACTTTGTAAAACAAAATGAATAAATAAAAATAAAATAAAGTAGCCCTATGTAGCAGTAAGTCTCCGCGAGTTGCTCTGGTGTGCCCCTCCTCTTAACCTTAAAATCGGGTTCCCAAGTATAGGTATGAAGATCACAGGTAGGGGAGGCAGGAAGATCAGCGTGGCAAGCAGTGCAACCGCTAGGCTGGCATTTTAAAGAGTGACAGTGCCCCCATATGTTAATAATAGACTACCTGAAGCTCCTAAAATACCACAAGTTATTACATGTGAGTAACTCAACCTTTTCGTAGTTTATCAAGTAGTTAACGGTTGACTGGGTGTCTTAGTTGAGATGCTGTCTGTTCTTCTCACTATTCGCTGAAATGTATTGGAGGAGGTGAAGCCTCTTGTTCCACATGTATTTATTTGACCTTGTCTACCTCCCTGGAACTGTAAGCACTGCCTTTGCGTAAGTGGAGCTCCAGTACATTTTTTTATTGATGTATCGTGCATCTCCCTGCATTTGTGTCTATCTCACGCTGTTACTTCAGTGTAACAATAAGAGAACAAACCTAGGAAAGGTAGATGCATACCTCCGCAGAGCGGTTATGCAACTGAATTGGGACACTTGGTCCAGACAATGTCTAGCTATGGAATCGTCAACTAGCAAAGTAAGGAGAGACGGAGTCTGGAGTTATGAAAGAAAAAACAGATACAGTTCGAGGTGGGTGGTAGGCAAAAGTACAACACATGCCCAAATATCTAGGGATAAGCGGGAGGGGGGGGGAGGTAGACCCTCGCAGGTGAGTTAGACAATGGGTCGGATGGCATCAGTGGCAATGATTAATTTTGCTCGTTGGCGATCTAAACGTTCTCATATTTTTCCAAAACCTTGATTTCCACACATGGAATTTCTTTAACTTATTTTTGTAGATGGCTTCATGACTGCTGCAGGTATTTATATTTAATTTCTAATATGAGCTGGGAGGAGAGAAGTGGGGTTCCTGGCGTTGACTTCATTTGATCTGCTAGAGTATTTTTTTTCTTTCTTTACAGCATTGTTTAAACTGCATTGACTGTTTTCACTAGCTCGGCACTGACAGGAAGGGCAGCCGTTGCAGAGGCAGGCATGTACCTACATGTACCCGAGTACCCTTTGCCTGACAAGTGATTCGACTACACACTTGCTTTTCATGATGTTGAAGCAACTTTGCCTTCTTCGCAGTCCCATTAAAAATGTGTATCATTGTTGTAAAAGGGAAAGTAGACTCAGTTCATGGATTGGATGGTCCAGATCAGTGAAATAATTTAAAACAGTGCAATTCTTTCATACAAATGTTGCAGCATTTTTCACTGGTATGGCTCGTAATGTGCATCAAGTGTACTTAACATTCTGAAGGTTTTTTGAAGTTCTTAAGGGCCTAGGGACATAGAGCCGGACAATTATTATTATATGACCGAATTCTTATATCTTACCTGATCACATTTATTGGCTGCTAAACAGCACTTCAACCAGTACTCTGCTGATGATCTGCACACAGTACTCCAGTGAAGTACATCCCAGTGCACCTCTGAGGTGTGTCACCCAGTGATTCCCTGATGCACATCACCGTGTTTCCCTACTGCAGTGCATGACTGACGGCCTCCACACTGATGCTTGTGATGTTTTTATCAGTCCATGTGTGTGTGTTGTACATTGTGAATATGTGCAAACGTGCCTGCATAGGTGCAGCTTTAAGTTTTGTGCCTCCCTGTGGATGCAGTAGGCAAAAGCAAACCTACTGCCGTAGTCTCACCTCGTTTGTTGTGTTTTTAAGCCACCTATTTTGTTGTCTTTACTCTGTCGGGGTGGAGAGATTTTTCGTAGTGTGTTGTTTCCTGTGTTTTATTTTTTAACTGTTCTGCTGCACTGTGTTTTTTTTTTTTTTAAACTGTTCTGCTGCATGGTTACTAGGTACGTTGCAGTAGTTTATGGTGACGTGTATACTTGTGGCATTTCATGAGTCCTCTCCTGTGTTGATTCCATGTTTGATCATTGCAGCCATCTACTTCCGTCGTAGATCTTGGTAAAATCACAGGCTGGTTGGATTGCAAGAAGAATGTATCTTTGCCCTTAAATGCTTCACAGTTTTTCGCCGAATGGGATCTGTGAAAGAGCAGCGATGATTGTTGATAAAGTGCCACCGTGTTTACCCAGTAACAGAAAGGCAAGACAAGTGGATATTTGTTTCACTGTGGACCCCAATTCAGCATGAGACACTGCCCATAACGGCCCTGCCAACTGACACGGTGCCACCATGTGCTATTGACCCCATTCACACGGTCTCCCGGTGAAAACTGATATGACACAGCGGCACAAAAGATGAGTTCGAAATTCCATCCCAGAGTAGGTTTCCTGTTCGTGTTTTTGGCCCTGCACAGACAAAATTGTTTCTCGCTCAACAAATCCAAAAGTTACTAAAACCTCAGCCACACGTGTTGCCTCGCATTGGAAGGCCTTTGCAAAACTTGACAACTTTCTGTTGCTGATTGATATATTTGAGTGTTACCCTGGTGCTAATTAGGTTCAACCAATGCCACAGACGGTGTTAAGTGTACTAAAATGACAACATAGTGATGTAAAACTGTCACAAAATGTGCCTCATTACGCCGCATAATTTGCCTTTTCACATAATTTACTCAACCCTGCCACATTATTTGGCCCTCCTGCCGCATAATTCCAGTTTCCCTGATTATGGGTTGTAAAAGATCTTAGACATTGGCAGCAGGCATAGAATTTTTTTGTAGTGCAGAGTTTGAGGGTGAATAGAAGGGCCCTTGTTCTTCAGAATGAGCTGTTCAGCTGTTCAAGGCAGTGCTTTAAATAGAAGTACAGAAGTCTAGCTACTCGTTACTTAGAGTACGTGTTTGCTCCTGAAAAGTGCCGGTACGCTCCCTTAAAATCGATTTGAGCAGTGCTGAGAAGTAGCAGGTACGTTCCCTTTCTAATTAAAAAAAAATAGAGCAGGTACTCCATACTCTCAAACACTTCCTACTGAAAGCACTGGTTCAAGTTGATTGTGTTCTCGCCCATTTGCTCCGTGCTTCCCTGTGCCTCTCCGAGACGTGAAATTGCTCGAAGCTGTCTTTATTCCTCAGAGGCTCCTGCAGAGGAATGCGGCCCGACCACATGTTCGCTTCCTCAGAGCCGGAAGGCGTGCTCCAAACCCCCGGGGCAGGGTCACATCCCCGTTTGGCTTCAGTTGTGTTATTCTGTATGCGATTTACAAATAAGCGCCATTCTTTTCTATTTATTATTGTAAAACCAGTGACTTCGCGGAGAGTACAGCGCGCGCAGTCCGCGGGGTGCGTGTTTTCGGAGGTATTCACCTTTAGCTTTTTCCTTTAGAACGGGCAGCGGCTCTGCCCTGGGGTGCTGGGCAACTAGGGAAGATGGACGACTCAAAATGCAGTCACTTCACTAGAGACATTGTGGCGTTGCTGCCTCTAGCTTTGGTGAGAATGCTGATCATAACAACCACTTTATCCACTGGCGTCTTAAAAAGTTGACAGTAACGACGTTTTCTTCTGGGAAATATATTCAGATGACACGGGCAGTGACTCCACAAGAAGTTATACTGCCCTTGTAATAATCCATTATTAAAAGTCCAAAGGTTTCTTTTTTTATAGAAACAGCAGCTTAACATAATCACAAATAAATACAAAAATATTTTTTTATATACATCGCGTGTATTTTTTCACATACGAATTATCCTACTGAGCTTGAAAACGGCTGTAAGTGACAATATATTTTTAATAACGCAAAAGGATGATGGACGGAGTGCTGAACAATGCAAACACTCACCCCCAGTCACAGATCTGGGTTTAATCCATCGTTCTTTTTCACACCATAGAATCAGCAACTTAACATAATCACAAATAAATACAAAAATATTTTTTTTATATAAATCGCGTGTATTTTTTCACATACAATTTATCCTACTGAGCTTGAAAACAGCTGTAAGTGACAATATATTTTTAATAGACACGTGGAACTTGCAAATTCCATTCCTGCAAACTGCTTTTGCTGGCTAAACAAAATGTGCTGGGTGTATTTTTAAACATTAAACTTGCTGTTATTGCACGTTTGTTTCCTGTTGGTGTTAGGTAGCTAGCTGCAAAACACAAAAATGCTTTACATTTGCAGTTCATTGAGCAATACCTCTCAGGCTAAGCAGAACGGAGGCCCCTTTCTGGAAATCGCCTGGCACTTCATACACCGCATCCGCCCCGGACTGCAAAGGGTTAACTTGTGAGTGATCTGGATGTAGATGATGAGTTTAAGTGGAAACAGTTGACACCCATCCTGAGAAAGTACGAGTGGTTCAAGGGGTAACTGACGTACCATTTAAATTTCAACTTCATCCTGCCGTCCCAACATCTTGAGTTACAGCTCATTAAATGTAAAGGCCTCCTTCCAACCTTTCAAACATGTATTTTAATTCAACATTTTCAACAACAAATTAGAGCAAACCAGGTCAGTCTCTACATTTGCACATGATTCCAACTCTACCTGAAGGATTAGGGCACACCACCACTTTCATCTCTGGTCCCATTCTAATGGCTTCCAGTGTCAAGAGGAATTCATTTGCACCTTCCAGGTCCCCTGTCTGGAGGCATATTTGTTCCAGACGTCTTTAAGATCGTCCTATAAGTCTGCCTTGCAACTTTAAAACCTAATTGTTGGTCAAGAAACCACAATTTGTAAGCATTAAAGATACGTTTTTTGGCATTAGTTGAGTGTGCAGGTAGGAAAATGCTAGCTGTACAATATCCCAAGCCCCTTAAACTGCCCCATTTCATACCCTGTCTGACCATAGTCTACCTCCCCCAGTGATGTCCTCTTTGCCTTTCAGTGTAGTGATATGTAATCTAGTGTTTTAAGAGTCTTCTGAAGGGGGTAACAGTCTTTCAGCTCTCCCCCACACACTAAAACATCTTAGGCCACGGCAAGCAAGAGACATTTGATTAGTTTGGGTTTTGGTTTTACGTTTGGGCCATGAGACACGTGGAACTTGCAAATTCCATTCCTGCAAACTGCTTTTGCTGGCTAAACAAAATGTGCTGGGTGTATTTTTAAACATTAAACTTGCTGTTATTGCACGTTTGTTTCCTGTTGGTGTTAGGTAGCTAGCTGCAAAACACAAAAATGCTTTACATTTGCAGTTCATTGAGCAATACCTCTCAGGCTAAGCAGAACGGAGGCCCCTTTCTGGAAATCGCCTGGCACTTCATACACCGCATCCGCCCCGGACTGCAAAGGGTTAACTTGTGAGTGATCTGGATGTAGATGATGAGTTTAAGTGGAAACAGTTGACACCCATCCTGAGAAAGTACGAGTGGTTCAAGGGGTAACTGACGTACCATTTAAATTTCAACTTCATCCTGCCGTCCCAACATCTTGAGTTACAGCTCATTAAATGTAAAGGCCTCCTTCCAACCTTTCAAACATGTATTTTAATTCAACATTTTCAACAACAAATTAGAGCAAACCAGGTCAGTCTCTACATTTGCACATGATTCCAACTCTACCTGAAGGATTAGGGCACACCACCACTTTCATCTCTGGTCCCATTCTAATGGCTTCCAGTGTCAAGAGGAATTCATTTGCACCTTCCAGGTCCCCTGTCTGGAGGCATATTTGTTCCAGACGTCTTTAAGATCGTCCTATAAGTCTGCCTTGCAACTTTAAAACCTAATTGTTGGTCAAGAAACCACAATTTGTAAGCATTAAAGATACGTTTTTTGGCATTAGTTGAGTGTGCAGGTAGGAAAATGCTAGCTGTACAATATCCCAAGCCCCTTAAACTGCCCCATTTCATACCCTGTCTGACCATAGTCTACCTCCCCCAGTGATGTCCTCTTTGCCTTTCAGTGTAGTGATATGTAATCTAGTGTTTTAAGAGTCTTCTGAAGGGGGTAACAGTCTTTCAGCTCTCCCCCACACACTAAAACATCTTAGGCCACGGCAAGCAAGAGACATTTGATTAGTTTGGGTTTTGGTTTTACGTTTGGGCCATGAGAGCTTGTCTATCTCTCAAAATCGTCCCACTTGAAATGGTGAGGGCTGCACTTGTTGAATTTTCGGATGCTGCCATGGAGAAAATTCCACAAGACCTAGACACATCTGAAAACTAAATATCTGGGTGAGTCCAGGGTGGTGTGCTTCACATGCACGCGCACCATTTTCTTACCCACAATGCTCTGCAAACCTCCAACTTTGCTGGAAATCACACATTTTCCCACATTTTTGTGATGGAACCTTTTGGAATCTGCAGGAATCCACAAAATTCCTACTACCCAGCATGGTCACATCCATACCGATAACAATTCTGCCCCACTTGTCAGCCTAAAATGTTTTTTTTCAAACTGCCCTTTTGGACATGCTTTAGTTTCCCCTCAATTTCAACATGTTTTTGGCTCGTCCCTGTCACAGGCACTTGGCCCACCTACACAAGTGATGTATCATTTTTACCGGGAGACTGAGGGGAACGTTGGGTGGTAGGAAATTTGTCCTGGTGAGGTGATCCCACACAGAAATGTGGGAAAAATGTTTTTTTTTTTTTTTTTTTTTTTTTTTTTCTTTTTTTTGTTTTGTTTTAGCTAAATTTGAGGTTTGCTGAGGATTCTGGGTATGAAAACACTGGGGGATCCACGTAAGACAGACCTCCCTGGACTCCCTCAGGTGTCTAGTTTTCAGAAATGTTTGGTTTGGTAGGTTTCCTATATGGCTGCTGAGACCAGGACCAAAAACACAGGCCCCCCACCCCCGCAAAAACAGGTACTTTTGTATTTGATAATTTTGATGTGACCACATAGTGTTTTGGGGCATTTCCTTTCACGGGCCCTAAGCCTTCCCACACAAGTGAGGTGCCATTATTATCGGGAGACTTGGCGGGGGATGCTGGGTGGAAGGAAATGTGTGGCTCCTCAAGTCACTCCATCCTAGAATCCCCTAGATGTCTAGTTTTAAAAAAATGCACAGGTTTGGTAGGTTTCCCTAGGTGCCAGCTGAGCTTGAGGCCAAAATCCACAGCTAGGCACTTGGAAAAAACAGCTCTGGTTTCTTTGGGAAAATGTGACGTGTCCACATTGTCTTTTGGGGCATTTCCTGTTGTGGGCACTAGGTCTAGCCACACAAGTGAGGTGCCATTATTATTAGGAGACTTGAGGGGTGGGGGTGAATGCTGGGTAGAAGGAAATGTGTGTCTTCTCTTAGATTCTAGAACATTCTGTCACCGAAATGTGAGGATAAAGTGTGTGTTTTTTGGTCCACATATTGAGGTTTGCAAAGGATTCTGGGTAACAGAACCTGGTGAGAACCCCACAAGTCACCCCATTCTGAATTCCTTTAGGTGTCTAGTTTTCAAAAATGTATAGGTTTGCTAGGTTTCCCTAAGTGTCGGTTGAGCTAAAGGCCAAAAGCCACAGCTCGGCACTCAAAAAATTTCAATGTAAAAATGTGATTTGTCCATGTTTGTTTCCTGTCGCGGGCATTAGGCCTGCCCACACAAGTGAGGTACCATTTTTATTGGGAGACTTGGGGGAACACAGAATAGCAGAACAAGTGTTGTTGCCCCTTGTCTGTCTCTACATTTTTTCCTTCTAAATGTAAGATAGTGTGTAAAAAAGACGGCTATTTGAGAAATGTCCTGCTTCTCAACACCTTATCTTGTGCCCAGTTTAGAAATACAAAGGTTTCCTTGATACCTATTATTCACTCTTAATATTTCACCAAATGAATTGCTGTATACCCGTTATACAATGAAACCCCATTGCAAGGTGCAGCTCATTTATTGGCTGCGGGTACATAGGGTTCTTGATGAACCTACAAGCCCTATATATCCCCGCAACCAGAAGAGTCCAGCAGATGTAACAGTATATTGCTTTTGAAAATCTGACTTTGCCGGAAAAAGTTACAGAGTAAAACGTGGAGAACAATGGCTGTTTTATTTTTTTACCTCAATTTCAATATGTTTTTATTTCAGCTGTTATTTTCTGTAGGAAAACCTTGTAGGATCTACACAAATTACCCTTTGCTAAATTCAGAATTTATTCTACTTTTCAAAAATGTTTAGCTCCCCGGATCCAGCATTGGTTTCATACCCATTTCTGTCACTATCTGGAAGGAGGCTAAAAGCACAAAAATAGTAAAAATGGAGTATGTCCCAGTAAAATGCAAAATTGTGTTGAAAAAGTGTGTTATTCAAGTCTGCCTGTTCCTGAAAGCTGGGAAGATGGTGATTTTAGCCCTGCAAACCCTTTGTTGATGCCATTTTCAGAAAAAAAAACACAAGCTGCCTTCTGCAGCACTTTTTTCCCATGTAAAAAAAAAAAAAAAAAAGATTTATTTGTTGCTGTGTTTGGGTAATTTTTTGGTCTCCTTCAGGGGAACCCACAAACTCTGGGTACCTCTAGAAACCCTAGGATGTTGGGAAAAAAGGTCACAAATTTGGAGCAGGTAGCTTACATGTACAAAAAGTTATGAGGGCCTAAGCACGAATTGCCCCAAATAGCCAAAAAAAGGCCAGGCACCTGAGGGGGAAAAGCCCTGGCAGAGAAGGGGTTAAATAAATGCTTGCTTGTTTACTTAACATCTCCTTGATGTTAGTGCTGTCAAGTAAAAAGCAACCCATTGTTTCTGTTGAGGAGGGGTCCAGATGTAAAGGTCAGGGTGGCTGCATGTGGCCCCCTACTGCTGCATTAGAGGGTACTTCTGCTAAACAAAAGCATCTTCAGAATATTACACATTGGCATAATTTATGCTGTTTTGGGTACCTAGTGCAGCCTTTAGTATTCACTTGCTCTGAAGTGTTGATTTTAATGGTTTATCCTTTCAACCTGGTCCTCTTTCATTATTGGAGACAACCTTTTGAGGATCATACTGTAATTTATAAAACATCAGTCCTCCTAGCAAAGGGGTCTCCAACCTTTTCTGTAGTGAGAGCTACTTCTGATCAGTGAAAAGCATCATGAGCTGTTGAAAGCTAAACAACTCACTAATTATTACCAGATGGCCTCATGCCCAGCTTCCTTGACTTTGAGCCTAAAGTCCATAGAGCCAGACTCAATGCTTTGAACTAAGAGGCATATTTACTAGCCCCTTGTGCTCCTTTGCGCCACCCTAGTGTTATTTTTTTACACTAAGGAGGCCTCCACCGTGTGCCATATTTACAAAGTGGCACAATGCATGCACTGCTCCACTTTGTAACCCCTTGTGCCAGATTATACCTCTGCCAGATCTAATGAGTGTAAGGGGGATGTTCCCATGCTGGGAGGCCCCAAAAAAATTATGCATTAACATTTACAAGATTTGACTACACATTTTTTTCTGTAATTTTTAACGCCTGCTCAGGGCAGCTGGCTCCCATAGTAACCTCTGGGCCTCTCTGTGCTTTGCTGGACTAGCGCCATCATTTGTGGCGCTAATCCAGCAAAGCGCCACAATAGCATTTTATATTATGGCGCTATTGTGCAAACGTGCACCATGGTGCGTTGTGTAGTAAATACAGTGCTACCATAGTGACGTTAAGGGGCACAGAGCGACGCAAGAAAAGTGGCGCATCAGAGCTGATGTGCTACTTTCTTGTAAATATGCCCCTAAATACTTTAACTAGGGGCACTATGTCAGGACTGCCATGAGTCAGCGAGACTGTGGTATTTGGGGTTGTTTGAACATGTGTGCATATGAATGGACTGTGTGTTGTATATACTTGTGGCACAGGACATACCTTTCGCCATATGTGGCACCCTTAACCTATATAACACAAACATACAACCATTTTTTAAAATAGGAGAAATTTTAAGTGCAAAAATCTTCATAATGTGGAACCATTTTCTGCACTTTAAATTTATCTCATTGAAAAAATGGACTGAATTTTCAATTATAAATATGGCACAGTGTTCTAATGGCCACTCAGAGCGAGAGGCCTGCTGTTTCTAAATGCAACACTTTCATTAAAAAATTGAAAATTAAAATGAAAAGTTAACTTAATTAGAAGATAACTTTTCATTTTGATTTTCCCTGATTTTAAAAGCATTGAGAAACATTGTTTGTTTTCTCTTCTAATACTGAGTTGATAAGGACTTTAATTTCAGAGTTAAATATCTTAGTGCTTCCATTCTTCGCCCTGTGTCCTAGGTCATAAATCTGACCCCAGCTCTGCTCCTTATCAGGCCCTGATATCTGCAGCCTGTTCATAATAATGTAAAATAAACACAGCATTCCCTTCAATTTTATAGTAAAAATGTGATCCTGTGCTTACTTAAAATGAACTCCAGGCTGTGAGCTACTCTAAATAGGTCTGGGATCTAGGGGTAGCTTGTGATCAACTTGTTGGAGACACCTGTCCTAGCCTGTGCTTTTGCAGGTGTGCACGTTTCATTCGCACTCTAGTGTTAAATTGACTAGGGTTTCATAATTTCTCTTTCCATTTAGCTAGCTTCTGAATCTCTGTGCCGAGTTTAAGTACATTGTATGCTGCAAAAGCAATTAATCATAAGATAACAAACAGACCTTCTTACTCAGCATCCACATACCTTTTTCTTCCACGTGCGTACTTTGTGTACAAAAGGAGTGAACAAGATGCTGAGTCCGCTGTCTAGCTTCGCACCATAACTAAAAAAACACAAAAAAAACCCAGAAAGGGCATGCATACGTACTAATATTACACCAGAAAATTGAACTTTTTTTCCCAGTCCACGTGCTGTGACATTTTCACTTGCCTGGTACTTCTCATTTGCTAGCTTAACACGAATTGTATTTCTCAAAAACCAGCGCAAAATGTCAGTAAGAAAAGCTGTTTTTTCATGTATTTTGAGAGAACAAGCCATTCTGTTTTTTTCTGGTCGATTGGTATGTTTCATTGATCTTTGTTTTCTTCCAAGTGGGAGGGTGCTATAGCTAAGCTATCAGTTTTGTAATTTTTGCACCCCCTTATTTATGAGTACATTTAATAAAAATGCACGCTTGTCTCCTTGTGGCGTGGCTTATCCAAGCACTTTGGGTGTAGCTTAAAGACAGAAACCTAACTCGAACCTCATTGGAACTAAAAAGATGATTCACATGTCGAATATGAAGCAGAGTTATATAGTAGTTTGCTTCAAAAGACGTCTGTGACTTGCAGCCACTTAGACGCAAGCATTGAGAAAGGCAATTGATTTGACTTTTGCATAGTGAAATATTTGTTTAACCAACGTGTACACTAACAGCAATATCTACAGCATAGGCAGCAACAGTGCAGTGTGAAAACTTTACAAACGCAGAAAATGTAAGGACGAGTTAGCAGCTGGGCCAGCTTTCCTCGCCTGCAGATAAAGTAGCAGGCAAAAGTGCTAAACGCTTCCCTTCCACACTCTGTACTCGTGCAAGTAGTTTGCTATCAGAAAAGGGGATGGGTAGATAGCTGTGAGGAAAGGCTTCTAGTTCTCTCTTCGCTCGTATGCTGTAAAGAGAGTCCAAATTTAAGAGGACCTTGCAAATAGAAATGTAAAAAAAAAAAGCTTAGATAAAACGGGTGAATGAGGTAGTTCCCTGGGCTTTGGCGAAAATCTTGCCATTACTTGTAATGTGGAGAAGTGTAGTCAGCACAACTGGAATTATGTCATTTTTGCAGCCTTGGGATTTTCTGTATAATTGTGAATTTGCCGCATAATCCATCATCTTCTACATAATCTGTAGATTTTAACAAAAAATATTTATCTGTCAACATGTCAAAAGTTACTAAAAACTCGGGGACACAAGCTGCCACACAATAGAAGGCCCTCCGAAAAGGCTGGCTAGTCACCTTTCTGTTGGTTATTGCTTTATTTGGATGTTAAACTGGTACTAATGAACTGGAACCTACGCCCAGACAGTGTTAACAAGAACACAAATGATAAAATAATGAAGTAATACTACCACAAAATGTGCCAAATTACTATGCATAATTTATTTTGCCTGCCACATGATTTGGTCCTCTCTGCCACAGAATTCCAGTGTCTATGGATGTAGTACAAAGCTTGATCTCAATAAAATACCACCAACCAGCTCTGCTTCAGTCATGCAGAAAGCATAAGGCTTCATAAACACGCCAGATCTCTGCATTTGCTCTGCTAACAGGCTGGCAGGAGCTTGGCCTGTGGACCAGCCTTGATCGACTTTACTTCACAAAGATTTCATGTTCATCTAGTTGCCCACTTCGATTATTCCCCTGCCCGCTTCCTACTTCATCCTACATGCATATTTACTCGCAAAATTTACCACTTTTTTATCCACTGTTCTTCATGCCAAAACTATAGTGTTTGTCAGTGCTTGTTTTTCTCCTGTTTTTGCAAGCTTTGTCATATGTGCGGACAGAGGCAAGTTCTTCCTGGCTCTCCCTATTTACAAAGTGCATCCAGAAGGTGTTTAGTGACAAGACTGTGTGGGAGTTGCAGAGCTAGGATCCACCTGTTTATCTTCCTCACCTCTAATTCTAAAAATAAATCCAAATGTTTGCCATCAAACCCATAGAGAATAAAAATAGCTCTAATATTGATGTGGACAGGCCTTGTGTTTGGATGAGTGATCTGCTCCGCATGTCCTTCCTCCCTACCCCTTCTCCCATCATTATTTTCACTTCCGGTCTTTCAGCTGCTGTCACCTTTTACTATTTCTACTTACAGCACCATCTTTTGCCTACATTTTCTTCAGCTCGCTGCAGGATCTCAAAGCACTCTAAAAAATGAGTGCTTCACAAAACACTGAAAGTAACTTAGGGCCCTATTTTGAGTTTGGCGGAGGAGAAAGCCTGTCTGCCAAACTCCCGACAGGTTGGCCGCCGCCCATGCGGCGACCTCTCCGCCAGTGTAATTAAGAGTTTCCCGCTAGGTCAGTGGGCGGAAACCTGAGTTTCCGCCTGCTGGCCTAGTGGGAAATAGGCTACAGCATTGTCTCTAGCTTGTAATCAAGCCGGCGGCAATGCTGTAGGCTGCAGGGTGCACTAGCACCCTTGCAATGTTGCAGACAGTGAACATTGTGATGGTGCTGGCCAGGGAGGCCCCTGCATTGCCCATGCCAAGTGCAGCTGCACCCGTTCTCCGCCAGCCTTTTCATGGAGGTGCTACCACCATGAAACCGCTGGCGGTGAAGGAGGGTCATAATCCCCAGGACAACGCTGCTTGCAGCCCTGCCCTGGCAGATTAGAATCTCTTCCACCACCAAACCACCGGGATCTATGATCCTGGCAGAGCTTGCGACTTCCTGGCGGCTTGACCACCAGGGTTGCAATGTGGCATTCGGACCGCTGCATTGGCAGTGGTCCGACCACCACCGTAAGTCTGGCGGTCTAATGACACCCAGACTCGTAATGAGGCCCTTAGTATTTGCAGTTGTAGTGTCTGTATTTATGCATTTTCCAATTTCCTATTTTCACGAGAAGTGAAAAAGTATATATTGCTAGTGCGAAAGGTTAACACCTGCATCCTGTTATAAATATTTGAAGAGCCTCCCCTATGTATGTCGTGGAATAGAAGACTGTGTAAAAACAAGGCTGTTTCTAAATTGGGCCTACATGTACTTTCACCTTCCTGCCAGGCACGATCTCACTTAGTCAAGACAGGCTTTACGTGTGTTTCATTTTGAGTTGAAGAACATACAAGGTTGTGGCTTTGTAAGTGCACAACATTTCCATGCTGATATTTTTTAGAGGACAGTGACAACATTCCACACAGGAACATTCCAAAGTAGAAGTTCGTACTTTGTCATGCAAGTCACCCTTCCGGATGGTGGTCTGGAGCTGCTGTTTACATTTTAGGAGAAGGGCCATCTTTGTCACTCCAGCACCTCAACATGTTCTTCCGGGTACTGACACTGCAGGAATCTGCCAGGGATTAAAAGCCCTACCAGACATCACCAGCCTGTATTTCGTATGGTTATTTTGTTTATTGCCTTTGTGTATGAGTAGAGAAGTCACTGAGGTGCTGATATTGCAGCTCGCACATACTCCCATGCCTTGTCCATGGGGGAGGTGGGCCACAAAGATGCCACTCCCAAAGATAATGGACCATTTCAAGCAACTAAATACTGCTAGCTAAAGAACAGCACTCTATTGAAACACACTGCATGCTTGTCTGTTGGTTAAAATCAATGCACTTTACTTTTTGTGTAAAATTCAGTTGAGTACAGCCGGTGCGGTTACTTTTAAGTCCTGATTAATTGCTTTCTACTCTGGTAGTGGTCTGCAGCTAAAGGAAAAGAAGTGTGCTGCCAGTTGAGTTGGAGAAATCTTTTGTAAATAAATGACACTGAAGATGGTTTCCTTCTCGCAGATGATGTTCAGATTATGTTATGCAGTATTTGCCTCTTAGCCTTCCTTCTTGCTGATCTTCGGTGTGCAGTTGTGGATTTGCTCAGACTGTCCCTGCAGAGGGTTACACTTCACTATTTCCACCTCAATAGACAAATTTAATTTCAGAAACCTATCAGATACATCTACTCAGCTGGAATCCTTTGTGCATGCAACCCAAGCATACACAAAACCAGAACTGGCGGTCTAGCCTTCTCCTACAGCCCGTCAAAAGTCTGGAATGACTTGCCATTACACATCAGAGCTGCATTTTTAATTCTTGAATTCAAGAAGCTGAAGACCTGGCTCTTAGAATAACCCACTCATCTTCCTTAGGCCAGGCTAGGACCACACCCGAAGCACCATAGGTGATAATGCACTTTACAAATACATGTAACATAATTCATGCAGTGGGATTCTGCTAATGAGACCTAGAGTCCTTGGTCCAGCTATTAGAGAGAACATTCTCTTTCCTTTTCATTATGTTTACATGCAGATCATCGATTTGCCTATTTGTAAATAGGTCCTCTGTGACTTCCCACACTCCAGAGGTGGTGGACGGTATGTGTTCATACTGTCTCAGGGGCAGAATAACACACATGGTCATCTGAGCACTGTACGTAATTCCACCTTTATCAAGAGCAGTTTCTATAATACATTGTCATATCCTTACTCATTTGCTCTTACTCCAATTGAGATGGCAGACACGGGCTGAAATGGAAAAGAAACTGCCATTTTAAACAAAATGCTGCAGACTCTTGTAATTGCTTATCTTCAGAAGGTTGGTGTATTGCTGTGAAACACAACATCAAATGTCCCTTTTGTGATCTTGCAAAAAAATCAGAAAGCTTTTAGACCAAATTCTGTAAAAATAATACAAACATAGAATAACTGTAGTAGGCAACATCAACTATGTTACAATCTATGCTTCACGGCAATGCTAAATTATTACGTTATTTTAGAAATAATACATGAATGAGCACTGCCGAAGTAATGGCATCGTAGGATCAGAAAAAGGAAACGTTTCTAAAGGCATGTAAAGGCACTGCCTTTGTCATTTTCTCATTTCCCTGTCTGGGTTTCCCAGTAAAAAGAAATATCAAGCTGCAGAACAGGACATTGATTCGACAAAAAAAGGATGACAACCCCCTAGCAGTCCAAAACGGGCTACATGCAGTCAAGAAAAATTCTTTACAGTTTTAGTATAGCTAGGGCTTCATTTTACGCCCTTTTTTGGCCTAAGCACAGTGCCTAAATGGCAAGATCCGTCTTTTTGCTTGTAGTGCTTAATGGATGCAACGCTTCACTTAAGCATATCCTCCTGAGAATGCCGTCTTAACTGGACAATAACAGACGGACATCTGGATGACTTTCCCCCTGTATGCTGCCAGTGCTCTGATTACATTCATAGCAAAGTATATGTTGCTTTGCCTACCATGAAATATTATCATTTTATATGCCCTCATGTAGACTCTGGATTTCATTCTTTTTCTTACATTGTGACCATCCATCCTATGAGATTTTGAAAGCTGCACTCTGAGAAAAGTGGGTCTTCTGTGGCCAGCATTGTAATTTTAAGGGGAACTTTGAAAATTGGTAGTTGTTGAGCTGTACAACAAGGAACATAGATTTGACCCTCTGTCAAATTGTTTGTTCCCCCTTAAGGTCAATTTAATATTTTAGTCTTCTGTTACCTACTCAGGTCATCAGTATTTTGTCAGTGAAAGAAAACGTACATCTAGAAAGCAGTTAAAGGCAGTGTTTTAAGTGTAATATCTGAATACGCCAAATGTTATTGAATACATAGAGGCTTACATTATATACATGAATCTTACCCCCCTACCCCCTAAACAGGAGAAATTTAGTATGTGTAATTATTGAATAAAAACATACTCTACTTATAAACTTTGGTAGTTCAGAACCTTGCCTGTTTATGCTTTCTCTTCTGGCTCTTACACATGGCTGCTTTTAATAAACAAATCAATATATAATCAGCACTACGATGCACTGTGTTCTCAATTTGATTTGCTATATAACTGTTCTTGTAAATACTATTATTTGTCATGGTATAAATGAGATAATGTAAACGGCTATAAGAAGTGCATGGAGAAGGCACAGGATATAGGTACTGTAATGTGGCTACACAGTTGAATACACTGTGTATTGAGGTGTGAAAGTTGTAGTATATGGAAAGTGTTGCGTAAATTATAAATTAAAGAGATAAGTTTCGAAATTTACATTTTGCAGTAATTTATCTTTTGTTTGTAGCTGAAGAATACATAGTTATATTAATTTAAGGGTGGTGTGCAAATTATGAATGTAAGGCGTAACTATAACTTAAGAATTTGTAATGTTTGTATTTTAAGTTTGGCTTGTATAGAAATAATAAATACAATTTTGCTAACTATAACAAAGGTAGGGGTGTGTGTGTGTGTATATAAAAAAAACTTTATCCAAAATCTCATTTTTTGCAAACATTTGGTCAATCTTCAAATTTCAAAATGTCTTTCAATTTTCTCCCAGTTAATAATCTTTTTATGCCATAGCACCCTGTGACAGATAAACTCAAAAAAATAATCTAATTGACTCCAGTGTGTTTCATCTTTAAACATACCCCCTTTTCTTTTCAAAATTATGTGGGGCGAAACCTGCGTAAAAGGTTTTCTAAACGTTGTCAATAACTAATACTGAGGTTGAAAGATTTAGCCGAGTTGGCAAAGGAACCTTCGATTTTTGTGCCGTACAACCGTTTAGTGAGAGCAGTATTTCTTCTTGGGTTACTGAAAGAAGTGACAGTTTGGAACTCTTGGTATCTTTTGACACTCAAGCAAGTGAAAACCAGACAGAGCGATATTTCATGCTATTCCTTCTCTTTGGGATCCTGCAGACACAGGTTTCTGTGCAGATTTGATAGATTAAGGCTGGATTCTAAAGACTAGTGATCAGTGCTTTTCATTAAAACTGGTGAGTAATTAAGGGTCCTGTCCCTTTTTCAACAGTAGGACTTGTCCCGGGCCATTTAAAGAATTGATATCTCTGCAACTATTGAATACATGAGGACCTCCAAAAACCTTGGTTCTGTAACAGTTGAATCCGTAATACAACTGCTCTTTCAACATTATTTTGTCCTTAGACATCAAGAGGATGTAATTTAAAATAGATTAGCTGTCTGTTTTTCGTTTGCAGAAAGAAAACATGGGCCACATTCAAAGACGATGTATGTAAATTGTCCTCCCACAGAAACTTTTAGTGCGTTTATAAAAAAAAAAAGTAATAATCACAGAACAATTGCTATTCTTGAGATATAAGCACAACAACCACCCTTCCCAGTCAGTGTGCTTGAGTTAACACATTCCCTCCCTCCCGAAACAATAATAGGCAACCATTTGTTTCGTTCCCATAGATCAGGGGCCTCCAACCTTTTCAGAGCTACTTGCGATCAATAAAAATCATCCCAAGTTGTTATTATCATTAGTGTTATAATAATGACATCAGACAAAATTACATTTGTGGCCACCTCATTCCATGTAGTGATCACAACAGTGAGTCAGGCAGGATTGCCAGCAGTAATGTAAACAAGCATTTTCAGTGCAATACAGGGAGTGCAGAATTATTAGGCAAGTTGTATTTTTGAGGATTAATTTTATTATTGAACAACAACCATGTTCTCAATGAACCCAAAAAACTCATTAATATCAAAGCTGAATATTTTTGGAAGTAGTTTTTAGTTTGTTTTTAGTTTTAGCTATGTTAGGGGGATATCTGTGTGTGCAGGTGACTATTACTGTGCATAATTATTAGGCAACTTAACAAAAAACAAATATATACCCATTTCAATTATTTATTATTACCAGTGAAACCAATATAACATCTCAACATTCACAAATATACATGTCTGACATTCAAAAACAAAAACAAATCAGTGACCAATATAGCCACCTTTCTTTGCAAGGACACTCAAAAGCCTGCCATCCATGGATTCTGTCAGTGTTTTGATCTGTTCACCATCAACATTGCGTGCAGCAGCAACCACAGCCTCCCAGACACTGTTCAGAGAGGTGTACTGTTTTCCCTCCTTGTAAATCTCACATTTGATGATGGACCACAGGTTCTCAATGGGGTTCAGATCAGGTGAACAAGGAGGCCATGTCATTAGATTTCCTTCTTTTATACCCTTTCTTGCCAGCCACGCTGTGGAGTACTTGGACGTGTGTGATGGAGCATTGTCCTGCATGAAAATCATGTTTTTCTTGAAGGATGCAGAC
The DNA here is from genome assembly GCF_031143425.1 of Pleurodeles waltl. Classification (NCBI taxonomy): domain Eukaryota; kingdom Metazoa; phylum Chordata; class Amphibia; order Caudata; family Salamandridae; genus Pleurodeles; species Pleurodeles waltl. The sequence continues at coordinate 312,678,022 of NC_090437.1, read as the reverse complement.
TTCTTCCTGTACCACTGCTTGAAGAAGGTGTCTACCAGGAACTGGCAGTAGGACTGGGAGTTGAGCTTGACTCCATCCTCAACCCGAAAAGGCCCCACAAGCTCATCTTTGATGATACCAGCCCAAACCAGTACTCCACCTCCACCTTGCTGGCGTCTGAGTCGGACTGGAGCTCTCTGCCCTTTACCAATCCAGCCACGGGCCCATCCATCTGGCCCATCAAGACTCACTCTCATTTCATCAGTCCATAAAACCTTAGAAAATCAGTCTTGAGATATTTCTTGGCCCAGTCTTGACATTTCAGCTTGTGTGTCTTGTTCAGTGGTGGTCGTCTTTCAGCCTTTCTTACCTTGACCATGACTCTGAGTATTGCACACCTTGTGCTTTTGGGCACTCCAGTGATGTTGCAGCTCTGAAATATGGCCAAACTGGTGGCAAGTGGCATCGTGGCAGCTGCACGCTTGACTTTTCTCAGTTCATGGGCAGTTATTTTGCGCCTTGGTTTTTCCACACGCTTCTTGCGACCCTGTTGACTATTTTGAATGAAACGCTTGATTGTTCGATGATCACGCTTCAGAAGCTTTGCAATTTTAAGATTGCTGCATCCCTCTGCAAGATATCTCACTATTTTTGACTTTTCTGAGCCTGTCAAGTCCTTCTTTTGACCCATTTTGCCAAAGGAAAGGAAGTTGCCTAATAATTATGCACACCTGATATAGGGTGGTGATGTCATTAGACCACACCCCTTCTCATTACAGAGATGCACATCACCTAATATGCTTAATTGGTAGTAGGCTTTCGAGCCTATACAGCTTGGAGTAAGACAACATGCATAAAGAGGATGATGTGGTCAAAATACTCATTTGCCTAATAATTCTGCACTCCCTGTAGGTCTTGCATATTTCAAACAAGTTAATTGTTATCTTTTGACAACAGCACCCGTGAGAAAAAAAAAAAGAAAACATGAGTGGAAACTTAGAAAAGACGACTTAACAAAATAAAAGAAAGTTAGCTTCAAAAAATAAAACTTTACAATTTTGTTTGTCCTACTAGGCACGTTTTTGCCAGGTACAAGCGTTCTGTTTGCGGGGCACTGGAGGTTAAAATGAACAAAATAGTGCCTTGATCACGTTGGGAGCAGCGGACGGGCACTAGTTAAGTTGAAATTAGTTAGCGCTCGATTCCTGCTCCACACAGAGGAACGGAAATGATGCTGGGCGTGCCTTGACAAATTACAAGACTTCAAAGAAGAGTGCCACTCAAACCAGCAAATAGTAAGTGACAGGCGGGCTCCAAGCCCTTTACTGAACATAACAGTGTCTCACATGTGAGACGCACTCGCAGGCGCGACCCTAAACATAGGTAATACATTAATGGTCATAGTTTAAGTGCCCCTGGCACAAAGGTAATAATACCAGTAGTAAGCCTCCTCAAAGCCAAATGATTTATCACTCAAATATCAGCTGTAAATAGATTTTGGAAATTCAAACATCTTATCAGTTCTGAAAATACACATTTTGTCTAATACACGTTTCAATTTTGGTATACATATACTTGGTCAAACAAAAGCTCCCAATTTAGTAGGCAGCAGTAGACACAGGAGAGCTAATTTTAGGTAACTGAAGAACTGTCAGTAGCTCCTGAGCTACTCGTTGGAGACGCCTGCCTTAGATTTATTACAGGATGATGATCCATTGACATGTAACCCTTCTGCTTTTTTTCTGGAGCACCTAAACTATAGTGTAGCACCTAAATTAGAGCAGCTTTCCAATGCTATGCTTCTCACCAAATCCCAGCAGGCTTTCTTGTGCTGTAGGCAGAAACCGCCTTGCACTGTTTTTTTCTCACTTAATTATATCTTTTTTGTAGGTCAGACTTGATATACATAGAGTGGGAATGGCTCCGTCCAGAGGAGTATTTTTTTGCCTCATGGTATGTTGTTTATGGGTACGTCATTCTGACTCCTATGGGGTGGGCTTGTTTTGCAATGCATGTTGCACTGCTTTACATCTCAAAAGTACACAGAATCCTCAAGTTATTTCGTTCAGATGCATTGTATACAGAAAGAAAATGTTTCTGTTTTGTTTATTCACAGCAATCTCCTAATTAAATCAGGACAGTAATACATCGATGTCAAGATCAAGTGTGTCACATTCTCACAGATGCCTTTCACACCACACCCTATGGCATCCTCAAAATAGCTGCTTATTAGATCTTTGATGTCCACGCACTGAAAGTGGTTCATTGTAGGAGAAAAGATGCATTGGGAAAGCTAGTTCTGTGTTAGTCTGCTAACGTCTACAGTGTAAGCAAATTAAAGCCAGCCGAAAACGAAAGGCAGACTTAATTGAAGGCTCCTTAATTCTAAAGTAGTCCTTGATACAGTTAAATGCAAGCACTGAAGAGAAGGTGGAAGGATACACCCAAATAGCCTATATTGAGTGAAAGAAAATTCTCAGCTGGGGTCAAGCAACAGGCGATTAACAACTTCTCAAGCCAATTGTTGAAAGATGCTGGAAACCCGATGTTTGGAAGAGTGCACTTTGTGTATTGTAATATTGTAAACAATAGATCTGCTTCACAGCTTGCACTGTCAAAACCCAAACCTAAGATTGAGATTGTGAGACCGTTCACAGCAACTTCGAAGGCGAGCCTCGTGCTTCCCGGGACCCTCTACATGCTAACCTTGAGGTTTATAAAATGCACACAGGACTCCATAACGCTCCAGGAAAAATGCCTCCTAATGATCCAACTGAAGACACGCACTTGCCTTCTGTCAGCGAAGTTCATCAGGCTTTTGCTCACTGGGCCACGTTCTGTGTACACTGCGGCCTCCATGACCAACCACTTCACACACCGGGAAGGTATCGAGAACATGAAAAAACAACTTGGCTCACACAAAAATGGAAAAGGACTTTACCAGTACCCAACCGTTTCACAGACCTTATCATTTTCACATTGTTTTTAAGGTGTTACTCAAAAGCTAACGCCCACTAGTTCTACAAACATGCCGCAGTGTGAAAACAAAACGCTGGCATACTAACGTCTGAAAACAAATGTTAAGAATATTAAAGAAACTTTGAAGCTCACCACAGCAGAGAATAATAAACAGTACCGCAAATAGAGGCAAGGTCCCAAAATGCCTTGGGCTTATGTACGCACATTTTTTTCGGCTGCCAGAGTATAAGTAAAAGATGTGTGCATAACTCTGAAATCTCCACAACCCCCACTGAAATGATAGACTTTCACTGTACAGATAATTGTAAGACAACATAGATTCATTCACAGAATAGATCTTTTATTAGAGTTCCTCAGCATCAAATTCCGCAGTAGGCCTGTCTCTTTACTTCTGGGGTCATGACTCCTTGCAAATGAAGGGGTTTGGCCGCCGTGCAAATGAGGAAAGACTTTGCCTCTGCTTCCATGGCTTTACAGACACTGGTGCAGAGACAGAGAGGCTGCCAGGAGTCAAACTCTTTTATGGGGGAAAGAGGGTCCTGGAGAGCCTGCAGATATTCACCTGAGGACAGGTGTCACCCCTTACTGCAATTGGCTCAAGAGGATCTCTGCCCCCTCTTAAATGCAAGCTGGTTACCACATACATAGTGAAAGATGGACAAGTGGTTTCAAACAACTGTCCACCTTTCACTGGTGTGCCGCCGCCAGGGCAGGCACAGGTACGCGGCTTTGCTGGCACCAGCTTATTGTTCTGATGGGGTGCACAGACCCCAGTCTGTTCCCACCTAAAGCTGCACTGGGGTGTAAACCAGGGCACTGCGCGCTGTTTGTGATATTGTTCCATAGAGTAATGGAGTGATACCACTTCATAGATCAGTCCGCTTAGGAGGGATCAACATGTCTCTAACATAGGCTACCGGGTGCGGTCTGTACGCAGCGTACCGTATTGCAAGATACCTCATAGCAAGATCTTCTGTTCTACCTAACAGTAGATTTTAGAATGTTTGGTATTGATTTTCCACCAAATTGGGATTTGGCAGACATAATAGTGTGAAATGGCACCACTCTCTATACACTAACAGGTTTGGTTTTAGTTGCAAAAGTGGAGACCGTGGGACAAAACTATCAGTAGTCCCCATAGTGCGTCTGCGCTTCGCTGCAAGCAGCCAACGTACATTGTGCTTTTTTAGCTAAAAAATTTATGTAAACTCGTTCTTGATCTAGAATTTAGTCTTAGCTACTTCTAAAAACTAAGCCATGTTTATAATGGGTGTTACAAGTAACTGCCTCTTTAAAACGCATATTCATCTCAACATATATTCTTTCAATTTCCTCCTCAGTTTGAAATACTCCTCTGTGTACAAGATCATGACGATCCAGCTATCGATGTGTGTAAAAAGCTACTTGGCAAATATCCACATGTAGATGCAAGATTATTTATAGGTAAGTATGCTTCTTGGCTGAGCTATCACGGGTTTTAACAGGGCAAGAGAGAGCTTTTGGGTACTCCAGTTAGCCCGATGCCTGGAGACCTGTCATTTTACACATATTTCCAGTTTCGATTTTCATTCTTCAGACATGTACTGGGATTAGCGCTTTGTAGGCATTTCTTACTTGTTAATTAGGTAAAACATTTCAACAGGTTTCCCCTTCTCTGTCTTTTCACTTATTGTGCTTTCGGGCTGTTTTGGTGTGTCGCTCTACCAGAAGTTAGATTTAATTTGTATACTCTTTAACATGGCCTGGCAGTACTGTATCATCCGATTGGCAGGTAAACTGAGTGAACAGAGGTTGTATTGAAGGGGTTCTGATACTAGAAAGTCGTTGCTCATGTACTTTATGCACATTGGTTTTACTTTTTAAGGGAAAGCTTGTGCAGAAAAGCAGTTCTTAAGACTTTGCAGTGCTTCTTCAGGACTAATGTGACTAACTTAAAATACATGTTACATCCACAGGTGGGAAAAAAGTTGGTATCAATCCCAAAATAAATAATTTAATGCCAGGGTACGACGTAGCCAAGTACGATCTGATATGGATATGTGATAGTGGAATCAGAGGTAAGTTTAATGTTTGTGTTGTGGTTGCATGAATAATGTTAAATTAGTGTGAATCTTTCACTCGTGTAGCGCTTCCATGGGGATCTGCATAGAGTGGAAAAGTCATTTAAAAGCACAAATGTTAGTAATCCTTATGTGTTTATCAGTGCCTCTTTGTTTATATAACTCGTTCTATGCCACAGTTGTTTCAATGTAGGTCTTTCAAGCTGTTAACAGCGAGTGTTTGGGATGTTAGATTGATGTAACTTCGTTTTAGCTCTTCCCCATCAGTAGTGCCTTTTGACCCAGAATCAATGGCAGTCTCTTTGATCGTCTCTAGTCGCAAAGAACTAACCACCTCTCGACCACAAAATGGTCACAATTATAGTAGTTAACTGCCCTCACAAATATCTCCATTTCTAAGAGTGGTCAACTTTACCTTCAGATTTCTGCAATGCTAGCAGAAACCTTTGCAGATAGTGCCACCCAATTAAATACTGGAAGCACTTCTTTGTTTTCGTTGACCACAGGAAAAATCTAGACCATTTGCATTCCTACTTTAAGTGCACATAGGCAGCGTATATTGTCCCTGTGTCTCAATTTTGTTATTTTTTGTGTGTAGTTTTGAGCTGATCCCGAGTTCTGATATGTAGGTCACACCTTCTCATGGAAAGATCTTTGTTGATCTAGCCGGTTCCTGTCTGTTCTCAAATTCAGCCGGCCGTTTAGGGATTTGAGCATTGGCAGTAAAGCCAATGGGACAATCATTGTTTGTATTCCTTTGTGCTACTGAGTTTGCCTATGATTCCAGTGTTAACAGTAAGTAAGCGCCAGACAAATTAAGAATTTCAAGATTTTGTCTGTGTAAACTCTGTGATATAACTAACAAAAGTTAGTCAGTGGCCATGTACATAATTTTAAGAATGTTAAAATCATGGCACTAAATTAAACGTATCAAGTACTATTTAGAACGTTTGTCTTATAAAAGTTGGCAAATGTGGTTAACAATTTAAAATAATACATAAGGAACCCCTTTATTCACATAGTACTGCCCAACAAAAGCCAGAATCTGGAATCTCAAGTTTCCATAAAACCTTTGGCAAAATCAACATTCCTCAAGATTCTGCTCAGATTTGTCAACATTTTGCATCTGTTTCATAAGGAGACTGATTTTGTTGTATTGCACAGGGATCCTCGTTCTCCCAGAACAAACTTGAAGAGTTGTAGGTACTGTCCTTACTGTCAAACATCTCACCAGGTAAAACTACATTTCCCCCTCTGGCCTTCACTTACATCTTTCATGGAGTGCCATAAGGATTCTTGCAGTACCCATCCATCTTCAGGGTCCTCTTAGTGATGTAACGGTGTAATTCATGGTTCTTCCCAGTTCCCATGTCCCGGCTTAATTGGTGGTTCACTAATTTCCTAAACATATGCTACCTTACCTCCTCTCCAGATGTCTAAATTCAGTTACCAAGAAACAGATTCTAGTCTATCTACTGAGTTGCACATATTTTGAGGTTGAGTATTTTGTGTAAACTTCTGTACTATAGTACGTTTTCACTTTGGAAACCCAACAAGGGATGTTCCAGAAAGGTCTATAAACTCCTTTTGTTTGTATCAGGCAAATGATATCACCCTTGGGTTGCTTCCGCCTTTCACTATATGACAATGCTCCTCCATCCCCTTTTAAACTCCTCACTTTACACCGCTCTCTAAAGTGACAAGCAGGCAGCTTAAATGGGCTGTATAAATAATAAAGCAGAATAGAAATGGCTTTTCCCAAAATTACAATTGGACTAGTAACTTTCGACATATAACAGAATATTTTACTCATTCTATTCTGTTTCACTTTAATGTGGAAAGAAACTAAATTCAACTTTGAAAATTAGATTTTGCATTTCAATTCTTGAAAATGTCAAGCAGTCTGTGCTCTGGGCCTCCCAAAGGGTTTGAAAGTGGTACAGTGATACATTGGTTGCTGCTGTCCCAGATCCTTCTTCTCAGCCTGTGTTGGAAAATTGGTTATTGGTAAGGGCGGGTAAGTGCCTACACTTAGCAGTAGGCCACTAACCTCCACTTAGGTCCAGCTAGGTCTCAATAAATTAAACCCAGCTCAACCCTTGGTACCTTGGCAACGAGTGACAACGCTTAACTTAGGAGACATATGTGTAAAGCATTTAAAAATCACAAAACAGTAAATAAGTAAAACAGAATAAAAATCCAACACCAATTTATAGAAATAGATTTTATTTTTATCTTTAAAAATGACACCAAAACGATTAAAATTGGATATGGGTAACCGGAACTATCAATTTTTGAAGAATTACTGTTTTCTAACACATAGAAATGAAAAGCGCCAATCTGGTCATCAGGTCGCATCTTGACCGGGGCAAAGTCAAAGTTTGAGGCTGACCGCGATAGAGCCCTGCTCGGCTACAGCTCGTGGGAGGCCTCAGTCAAAAGTTTACCTTTGGACTTAGTCATTGTCTTGAAGATTTTCTTCAGCGGGACAAAGTTGCTAGTCCAATCCGACCTCCTGGAACTCTCCTTGGATACGTGTCACAGGAGACCTCGGTGGGGATGGAAGTCCTTTGACTGGGGCAAACCTGAATCTTGATCTGACGTCCCTTGAGTCCTCTTCTGATACACTGCCTGGAAGGTCCCAGTCAGCTTTCTACGTTCGGACATAGTCACCTTTTCGGAGATTTTCTTCACTAGGACGAACCTGCAAGTCAGGCCGGGTCGCGGTTGAGGTAAGCCGGCTAGAGTTGCTGTGGCGGGTCTGTCCCTTTATGGAGCTTTTTTCCAAAAGTTCTCTAAACTTCTGGATCTTCTTCCAGATGTTCTTTTAAGGTTCTTTTGAGGTCCACCGCTCACCCCAAGGTTCCAGAATCCCTGAGATGCTCCTTGAGGGTACGGAATACAACTCACAGAATGCACCTGGCACAAACTCCAAATTGGCCACTGGACAGTGGTCAGCTGTTTAGTTCCTTCATGAATTGGTGCAGGGGACTCTGGTTAGCAGTTTATCACCTGTAGCTAACAGGGAGTCCCTCCTTGAACCAGATGAAACCAGGCAAAATCCTTCTTGTGGTGAAGCCCAAGTGTGCAGCTGGTACAGTCCTCCAGAGTGCAGTGTCCAGATGCAGGTCAGGGGTCAAGCAGGGCAGTCCTTCTTTTTCTGTAGTTCTTCCTTGTTGGAATCTGATAGGGATCGCAGGTGTGGGTACAGCTCTGCCAAATTTATCCTTGCTCCTGGGTGAAAAACAGGGGGATCCCGATTCTCCAACCAGGTGAGAGTCCTTCCCCCTGTGATGACCACTTCCTGGGAAGTGTGGCAAAAATCAGTCCCAGGAAACAACATTCCTCAACACTCCATCATGGCTGAAACTGATTTTTGGAGGTTACTTCTGACTGAGCCCACCCACTCAGTCAGAAGGGGCTAAAAATCTTAAACACAACCTTCTCCTGCCCTCTCCCAATTTAAATCAGGGGGGCACCTAGTTGTCTGGGTTTGCAGGATGTGAGGGAGGTGCTGGGTTGCTCCAAAATGTCCTTCCCTGCCTTTGAAGACCAGTTTGGCAGCCCTCCCTCCTCCCCCCACCCCTTTCCTCCTTCTCCATCTACTGGGGGAAGTTTTCCTCCCCCAGGCACATCTATTTGCGTTCAGCCCTGCTACTTCACATCTCATCAAGGCTGCCTGGCAAGGCTGCCAGAGAATGGCCAATCAGAGCAGAGCACTGCAAGGCTGACACTGGCAACTTTTTAGGTGGAGTTTAAAACTCTTAACCTGAACAAGTTATATTAAATCCAACAATTGTAAATTGCGGGATTTATCATAACAAATAATTTCATACCAAACTTGATGTATCTGACACCGAAGGAGACTTTTAAATTAAATAAAGTCTCCCAATTCTAGCCTATGGAGGTCATTCACTAAAATGAAGGAAAAACAAATTTGGCTGTTTTACCTCACCAAGGCTTATAAAACTATCTTTATAAGGTCCATGCTTATAGTTACATGGCACCCACCCAAAATAAAGTTGTTTTCAACTTTGGAAGTATTTTTTATTCCAAAGTCGAATTTGCATATAACTTTAATTTAAAAGCAGCCATCAAGGCAGGCCTGCCTTTAAAATGACACTGGGCAACTCAGCAGTGCACTTACGTGTGCACTATCTATGCTGGGGTCCCTAAACCTACATGCCAAACTACATACTAGGGACTTATATGTAAGTTGACATAGCCAATTATTATTATCCTATTTGCATACTTAGGGGCATATTTATACTCCGTTTGCGCCGAATTTGCGTCGTTTTTTTCGACGCAAAACTAACTCCATATTTATACTTTGGCGTTAGACGCGTCTAGCGCCAAAGTTCATGGAGTTAGCGTCATTTTTTTGCGTGAACACCTTCCTTGCGTTAATGAGATGCAAGGTAGGTGTTCCCGTCTTAAAAAATGACTCCCAGGCATGTGCGTGGTATTTATACTCCCGGGCAAAAATGACGCCCGGGAGTGGGCGGGGCAAAAAACCCCGCATTTGCGCCTCTTTTTAACGCCTGGGTCAGGGCAGGCGTTAAGGGACCTGTGGTCTCAGAATGAGCCCAGAGGTGCCCTCCCCTGCCCCCAGGGACACCCCCTGCCACCCTTGCTCACCCCAGGAGGACACCCAAGGATGGAGGGACCCATCCCAGGGAAGAAAAGGTAAGTTGTGGTAAGTATTTTTTTTTATTTTTTTTTGTATCATAGGGGTGCCTGATTTGTGCCCCCCTACATGCCACTATGCCCAATGACCATGCCCAGGGGACAGAAGTCCCCTGGGCATGGCCATTGGGCAAGGGGGCATGACTCCTGTGTTTGCTAAGACAGGAGTCATGTTAATGGCGTCTGGGCACCCAAAAAAAAATGGCGCAATTCGGGTTAAGACAATTTTTTTGCCTCAGCCTGACTTGCCCCATTTTTGGACGCCCAAACGCCATTTTTCCCTACGCCGGCGCTGCCTGGTGTACGTGGTTTTTTTTCACGCACACCAGGCAGCGCCGGTCGGCTAACGCCGGCTAACGTCATTCAATAAATACGGCGCCCGCATGGCGCTTCAGAATGGCGATAGCCGGCGCTAATTTTTTTGGCGCAAAACTGCGTTAGCGCAGTTTTGCATCAAAAAGTATAAATATGGCCCTTATTTTATACACAGCACAGGCCCTGGGACTGGTTAGCAGTACCCAGGGCACCATCAAAGTCAGGAAAACACCAGCCAAAAGTGAAAAATGGGGGCAAAAGTTAGGGGCCTCTGCAATCAGCCCTGTTTTCGCACAGCCTAAAACAACATAGGACTGTGATCTTTTGCAGAAATAAGAAATGACTTTTTAACAATGTATCACTGAACGTTAGTTTTCGCTGTGCTTTTTAAAACGTTAGCACCTTTAGAGTTAAATGCACACATTGAGACATTTGTTCTCTGTAATTTAGATGTTGGCATCCACTGTTGTGAAGTCTATTGCATTCTCAAGTACTGAACTAACAGTCAACCTAAATATTGTTTCCCTGCACAGTGCAACCAGACACACTGACTGATATGGCTAACCAGATGACGGAAAAAGTGGGATTAGTCCATGGGCTGCCGTACGTGTCTGACCGACAGGGCTTTGCTGCAACTTTAGAACAGGTGAGCATATTACAAACCCCTTGACTTATCAGAATTGTTAGTCTTGACAACATCTAAATACTTTTGCTTGTCAGTTTGGATATATGTTCATGCATGCTCTGTGTGTTGACAGGTTTGGTTTTTTATCAGTGTTAAATGTAAAGTGATGTGCATGAAAACCCTTCAGGCCACTCAAACTGTATCACACAGTAGAAAGGTGCAAGCAGGCAGACATGGTATGTGAGACCCAAACGTGTCTACACTTATTTTAATTGCTGTGCTGCAGTTTAATAATGGCTGTATTGACCAGGACTGAGCATGTGAATATCGGACGACATTTATATCTGGTGGACAGACAGGGGACTTTGGAGGGGGGGTTTGCAGGGGGCGTTTAGCTGCCATATTATCTGACCGTGTGGAAAAAATATAGAATATTGACTTCATGTTCCTTTCAACGAAGGAGCCAACATTTGCTGTGATTGTTGCTTTTAATGTGCCTTATTACATTCCGTTACCGTTTCTCATCAAATGCGTTTCAGGTGCATCCGCAGCCTTGTTCCCTGACAGCAAAGCACCATTTTGTGCCTGTATTTACACCAGTGTTAGGCGTGTGACCTCCCAAATGAAATCGAAAACAGCCTATCATGTCACTACATTCGAACTGAGCGAAGGGAGAGTTGGGATTGTAGGGAGTGTGCCGACTTTGAATACGCCAACGTGCACACGCACAGGAGCAGGGCAGCGCTGAGCAGTTGCAGGACTTCTATCTCCTTTGGGTTAATTTTAAAGTTCGTCCCTAATCTAACTACCTTTTTGATTTCACATATCTTTGTGCATGATTCACCCCAAGAGATTGAGTTAATATTTACATTACAAGTTAATATTTGTTGCTTTCTAAAATAAATCAGTAGGTTCTCAAGTCATGAGCTTTGTGGATTAAAAAAAAGTGTGAGACAATTGGAAAACATTGTGTGTGCATTTTTTCTATTGGCGTGTAAAGTTGCTGACCAAATGGAAATCAACTTAGTCGCCATAATTTCAGTCTTATGATTGTACATATAATATCCCAGTGTGTTCTGCACTCTTATAATCATTTTTACCATTGACTCAGACTGGGCTCGTAATCTGTTTTATCAGTAATATTAAACATGACGTTGTTTTCCTACATTAGAGTGTAAGACTGCCGGTCACAGCACCATATACTTTGGGAAATCTGTGGGTTTTTGTACTCTTAAAAAAAATAATAATAACAATAATCTGAATCCGTTTTTCGAATATACATTTAAGCATCCTTTTTGGGTAACCGGTTTTGTACACATCATATTATGTAAATGATCCAGCCCCAAGGCACAATATATATGACAGTTTCAAAAATGTATTTTTCTCTCCAAGGCCTACGGGTATTTTCTTGAATTTGGCATCCCTCTACCAGATGAACAAATGTAGCATGGTTAAATGGCTAAAAAATGTTGTTGAGGTAGATGGAATGAAAACAGTTTTTATTGTGAAGCTGATATGGATCCTGATCAGAGATTAGCAGAAATGTATCTGATGTAAGCCAAGCTCAGCAACTTAATTGTCAACTAGCTGTCATTACAGTTTCTAGCCGTTTCTGGTACTGCTCCCTAAAAGCAAGGATATTAACTGAAGTTCATGGTTTTATGTTCTTGTTACATCTGCAAGTAATTTTCTTGTGTCTATGTAAGTACATGTTCGATGGCATCTGTTGCTGCAGATACACATGTGTGGCACAGTCCGCTGCCTGGTGTTGGGCTCGGAGTATTACAAGTTGTTTTTCTTCGAAGAAGTCTTTTTGGTCACGGGACCGAAGGACTCCTCCCTCTTCGGCTCCATTGCGCATGGGCGTCGACTCCATCTTAGATTGTTTTTTTCCGCTGTCGGGTTCGGACGTATTCCTTTTCGCTCCGTGTTTCGGTTCGGAAAGTTAGTCAGAATCTCGGAAGAAAGCGTCGGTATTGTTCCGTTCGGTATCGGGATAGTTAGGTACATCGACACCGATCATCGGAAGACTTTGGGGCAGTTTCGATCCCCCATCGGGGCCTGGTCGGCCCGACCGCGTGCGACATCGAAGCCGATGGAACGGACCCCGTTTCGTTTCTGCCCAAAATGTCACAGTAAGTATCCTTATACAGATCAGCACTTGGTCTGTAACTTGTGCTTGTCCCCCGAGCACAAGGAGGATACCTGTGAAGCCTGTCGAGCCTTCCGGTCCAGAAAAACACTCCGGGACCGAAGAGCCAGGCGTCACCAAATGGCGTCCACGTCGACAAAACAACGTTTCGACGACGAAGAGGAAACATTCTCGGTTCCGGAATCAGAATCCGGAGACTCCGACGTCGAACAACAGCAACAAACTGTGAGTAAGACGTCGAAAACTAAATCCATCGACAAACCAAAAGCCCAGGGGACGCCACTGCCAACAGGCCATGGCTCGACCCATAAATCAGGCGACCCGTCGAAGGGGCCGAAAAAGGGCACGCCCATAGCGAAGACACCCGACTCCGGTCGAGGGACCGCCATGGAGCAACCTCGGAGCCGAGAAAGCTGCTCCGAGAGACAAAAACAAGATATCGGCACCGAAAAACATCGGCACCGAGAATCCATGCCGAAAGGAACAAAAATTCTGTCGGTGCCGAAACCGTAAAAAGATTCTCTCTCGGCGCCGAAAAATACCACACCTTCATCCTACTCAGAGGAACATGGACTAAGTGGCCAAATGCACAAATTTGGACAAGAGCTCCAAAGTGTAGAATCGGACTACACACAAAAGAGACTGTGCATCCAGCAAGATACAGGGAAGATATCAACCCTTCCCCCAATCATGAGGAAAAGAAGGATCGGACTTCCAAAGGATGACGCACAACCACAAGCCAAAGTGGTTAAAAAAGTCACGCCTCCGCCCTCTCCACCACAAGCATCGCCGGCACAAACACCGCCACAAATGCACTCACCAGCGCAAACTACCATAAGTCATGACGATCAGGATCAAGACGCTTGGGACCTGTATGACACCCCAGTGCCGGACAATGATCCCGAGTCATACCCCACAAAGCCGTCACCGCCAGAGGACAGTACCTCCTACTCGCAACTGGTGGCTAGGGCTGCAGACTTCCACAATGTCCAACTGCATTCCGATCCTATAGAGGATGATTTTTTATTTAACACCCTCTCGGCTACACATAGCCAATATCAATGTCTCCCAATGCTACCAGGGATGTTACGGCACGCAAAACAAATTTTTGAGGAGCCCGTAAAATCAAGAGCCATCACCCCAAGGGTGGATAAGAAATACAAACCACCACCCACAGACCCAGTGTTTATTACTTCGCAGTTACCACCCGACTCTGTGGTAGTAGGGGCAGCTCGCAAAAGAGCAAATTCACATACATCTGGCGACGCCCCACCTCCGGACAAAGAAAGCCGAAAATTTGACGCCGCAGGGAAAAGAGTGGCATCACAGGCAGCCAACCAGTGGCGCATCGCAAATTCACAAGCGCTGCTGGCCAGATATGACCGCGCACACTGGGACGAGATGCAACTTCTCGTAGACCATCTTCCCCAGGAATACCAAAAAAGGGCGCAGCAAATAGTGGAAGAGGGACAAACGATCTCAAACAATCAAATCCGCTCTTCACTAGACGCAGCCGATACTGCAGCAAGAACAGTCAACACTGCTGTCACCATAAGGAGACACGCTTGGCTACGCACTTCAGGCTTCAAACCTGAAATCCAGCAGGCTGTCCTTAATATGCCCTTCAACGAGAAACAACTGTTTGGCTCTGAAGTGGATACAGCCATTGAAAAACTTAAAAAGGACACAGACACGGCCAAAGCCATGGGCGCACTCTACTCCCCGCAGAGCAGAGGCTCTTTCAGAAAAACTCCATTTAGAGGGGGGTTTCGTGGCCAACCCACAGACACCACCAGCCAACAATCAAGAACCACACCATATCAGGGTTCCTTCCAAAGGGGAGGTTTCAGGGGATATCGGGGGGGTCAATTCCCAAGGAGTAGGGGAAAATTCCAGACTCCAAAAACACCTCCACCTAAACAGTGACTTTCAAGTCACGCAACCCCTTCACTCAACACCAGTGGGGGGAAGACTAAGCCAATTCTACCAATCTTGGCAACAAATTACAACAGACAATTGGGTATTAGCAATAATCCAACATGGCTATTGCATAGAATTCCACAACTTCCCACCAAACATCCCCCCCAAAACACGCAAAATGTCACAACAACATTTAGAACTTTTAGGACTAGAAGTTCAAGCACTACTGCAAAAGGATGCAATAGAATTAGTACCAGTACAACAAAAAAACACAGGAGTTTACTCCCTGTACTTTCTAATTCCAAAAAGAGACGAAACATTGAGACCAATATTAGATCTCAGGACACTAAATACCTACATCATATCGGACCATTTTCACATGGTCACACTACAAGACATCATTCCACTGCTCAAACAGCAAGATTACATGACCACATTGGACCTAAAGGATGCGTACTTTCATATACCAATACACCCTTCTCACAGAAAGTACCTACGGTTCGTATTCAAAGGAATACATTACCAATTCAAGGTGTTGCCATTCGGAATAACAACTGCGCCAAGAGTGTTCACAAAATGTCTAGCAGTGGTAGCAGCACACATCAGGAGACAACAGATACATGTGTTCCCTTACCTAGACGACTGGCTAATCAAAACCAACACAGTAAAACAATGCGCAAACAACACCACTTTTGTCATACAAACCCTTCACAAACTGGGGTTTTCCATCAACTACACAAAATCACACCTAGAACCGTGTCAAACACAACAATATCTAGGAGCAACCATCAACACATCAAAAGGAATTGCCACTCCAAGTCCACAAAGAGTGCAGGCATTCCACAAGCTAATAAGTGCTATGTCTCCAAACCAAAAGATACAAGCAAAATTTGCGCTAAAACTTCTAGGCATGATGTCATCATGCATAGCCATTGTCCCAAACGCAAGACTACACATGCGACCCTTACAACAGTGTCTAGCATCACAATGGTCACAGGCACAGGGTCAACTTCAAAATCTGGTGTTGGTAGACCGCCAAACATACCTCTCGCTTCTATGGTGGAACAGCAAAAATTTAAACAAAGGGCGGACATTTCAGGACCCAGTGCCTCAATACGTTATAACAACAGATGCTTCCATGACAGGGTGGGGAGCACACCTCAATCACCACAGCATTCAAGGACAATGGGATATACACGAAACAAAATTTCATATCAATTACCTAGAACTGTTAGCAGTATTTCTAGCGTTAAAAGCCTTCCAACCCATAATAACACACAAATACATTCTTGTCAAAACAGACAACATGACAACCATGTATTATTTAAACAAACAAGGAGGAACACACTCAACACAATTGTGCCTCCTAACACAAAAAATTTGGCAGTGGGCGATTCACAACAACATTCGCCTAATAGCACAATTTATTCCAGGAATACAAAACCAACTAGCAGACAACCTTTCGCGAGACCACCAACAAGTCCACGAATGGGAAATTCACCCCCAAGTTCTGAACAAGTACTTTCAAATTTGGGGAACACCCCAGATAGATTTGTTCGCAACAAGAGAAAACTAAAAATGCCAAAACTTCGCATCCAGGTACCCACACCGCGAATCACAAGGCAATGCTCTATGGATGAATTGGTCAGGGATATTTGCGTACGCTTTTCCCCCTCTCCCTCTCCTTCCATATCTAGTAAACAAGTTGAGTCAAAACCAACTCAAACTCATACTGATAGCACCCACATGGGCAAGACAACCTTGGTATACAACTCTACTAGACCTGTCACTAGTACCGCATGTCAAACTACCCAACAGGCCAGATCTGTTAACACAACACAAACAACAGATCAGGCATCCAAACCCAGCATCGTTGAATCTGGCAATTTGGCTCCTGAAATCCTAGAATTCGGGCACTTGGACCTCACACAAGAATGCATGGAGGTCATAAAACAAGCTAGAAAACCTTCCACTAGACACTGCTATGCATCTAAGTGGAAAAGATTTGTTTACTACTGCCATGCCCATCAAATACAACCAGTACATGCCTCTACTAAAGACATAGTAGGATACTTACTACATTTGCAAAAAGCAAATCTCGCTTTTTCATCTATAAAAATACACCTCGCAGCAATATCTGCCTACCTACAAACTACTCATTCATCGTCTCTATTTAGAATACCAGTTATTAAAGCATTCATGGAAGGGCTAAAAAGAATTATACCACCAAGAACACCACCAGTTCCTTCATGGAATCTTAACATCGTCTTAACAAGACTCATGGGTCCCCCTTTCGAACCCATGCATTCCTGTGAAATGCAATATCTAACTTGGAAGGTCGCATTTCTCATTGCAATCACATCCCTCAGAAGAGTAAGTGAAATACAGGCATTTACCATACAAGAACCATTTATTCAAATACACAACAATAAAATAGTTCTAAGAACAAATCCAAAATTTCTGCCAAAAGTAATCTCACCATTCCATTTAAATCAAACAGTAGAATTGCCAGTGTTCTTCCCACAACCAAATTCTGTGGCTGAAAGGGCACTACATACATTAGACATCAAAAGAGCACTAATGTATTACATTGACAGAACAAAGCTGATCAGGAAAACAAAACAACTGTTCATAGCTTTTCAAAAACCACACATAGGAAATCCAATCTCAAAACAAGGCATTGCTAGATGGATAGTCAGATGTATTCAAACATGCTATCTTAAAGCCAAAAGAGAATTGCCTATTACACCAAAGGCACACTCAACCAGAAAGAAAGGTGCTACAATGGCCTTTCTAGGAAACATTCCTATGAGCGAAATATGTAAGGCTGCAACCTGGTCTACGCCTCATACGTTTACTAAACACTACTGTGTAGACGTACTAAATGCACAACAAGCTACAGTGGGCCAAGCTGTACTAAGAACATTGTTCCAAACTACTTCAACTCCTACAGGCTAAACCACCGCTTTTAGGGGAGGTAACTGCTTTACAGTCTGTGCCACACATGTGTATCTGCAGCAACAGATGCCATCGAACTGAAAATGTCACTTACCCAGTGTACATCTGTTCGTGGCATTAGTCGCTGCAGATTCACATGTACCCTCCCACCTCCCCGGGAAGCCTGTAGCCGTTTAGAAGTAGATCATGAATCTTAAACTTCTGTACATTTGTAAAAAAATTATTATAAACTCTTAACGTACATACATATTCACTCCATTGCATGGGCACTATTTATAGCAAACAACTCCATCCTCACCCTCTGCGGGGAAAACAATCTAAGATGGAGTCGACGCCCATGCGCAATGGAGCCGAAGAGGGAGGAGTCCTTCGGTCCCGTGACCAAAAAGACTTCTTCGAAGAAAAACAACTTGTAATACTCCGAGCCCAACACCAGGCAGCGGACTGTGCCACACATGTGAATCTGCAGCGACTAATGCCACGAACAGATGTACACTGGGTAAGTGACATTTTCATTATCTCGGTTTGGAAAACTAAGGAAGAAGGCAATGAAAGGTGTTAGGCTGCCCACCTTACTTACTGGAGCTACTGTGTCAAATATTAATTAATAAAGAAAACACAATTTCTATCTACCATCGTGCCTTAAAGTTAAAACCTGAGGCTACTGTGCTCTAGTTCATCTCCCTCATGCCTATTCAGCGTCAGCCTTAACTGTGCCATTAGGAGCCAACTGCTGCTTCAGCAGTACATCTGGGACCAACCTGATATTTCTAACAAAGCACTTCCAATTCTCCTTGCTTTGTTTCTGAAGAATTGCCTGTTTTGATTAGCTAGCGCTCCTGTTTTTTTTTAGTTTTTTTTTTTTAACAGAAGTCACTTCTTGATTTTGGCTTTAGCCTCTCTGTTTATCCTCCAAGCTGAGGGTCGGGCTTCAACTCTCAAAAGACTCCATTGTTATCAGTTATTGGTCAGATCTCCATCTCACTATGGGGACAGAAATAAGAATCTGATTTGATTAACGGTGATTTCACCTATTGAAACAGCCATACGCTTGACCTAACGCGGCAGGGGGTGGAGTCAGATTAGAGAATCCTCCACTAGACCTTTGACTAGAGACTGAGGCCCTCATTACGGCTTTGGTGGTCTTTTATGTAAACTGCTGAAGCTGCTGCAGCCAGCATACCATACCATACAGTATGCTGGCTGCCGTATTAGGAGCGTTTCCACCCGCTGGCCCAGCGGAAAACTCACCACAACATTGAGAGACAACATATTCTGCTTCTTCTCTCTTTTTTGGTTTTAGTAAGTAAATCCAGTTTGATAAATTAATAAATAATATATTTGGCTGAGAAGTCCAACCTCTGATTAGCTAGGCACATGCTGTGCTAGTTAGACACTGCACATTTAGGAAACCCCAGGGTGAGACAGGCTTTCCATCATGTAATGTAGGGTCAGAGAGACAGTTTGTTTTTCCGGCTCACCTCAGAAGGATCCCCTAACACCGTTGCCTTTCTAAAGCTGTGTTTTAGCTGCTAACTTACATTTTGTTTGTGTGTGGGGGAGGGGCTGAGGGGCATTTAGGGGGTGGTTGACGTTGTCTTCAATTTTCCTGTGATTTCTTTTTGCAGTGCTTCTTTTTCTTCTGCTCTGTCCTCTGAGATATTTCTCCTGACAGCACTACTTTGATCACCATACTGGCAATTTTTGACAGGTGCCCCTCATGCGGAGGTAAGAAATCCTCCATCTGTCTGAAGATGCCTTACTGGTGCCTCAGGGTATAAGGGAGGAGGTTTGCCTGAAGGCAAAGCACGGGGAGTTGGCTGCTGTGCCTCGTGGTCCACCTGTTCTAAAAGTCTAAGGGAGTTTTCTATGTCTTCGTCAACCACTGGTCTGATTTCCCTTTGGGACACTCGGGCTACTCCTCAAGTCGCGTTCACTCCTGCTCTGGTCTACATAAAGGCACTGGACATGTAGACATTTGTCCCTAGATTGTCGACATTAACTGTTTCTAGAGTTTCCTTTTCAGTGTCTGAAGCTCCCTCTTCAGTGAGGTCTGTCTGTGTTGAGGGTCACAAGTACTACAAGGACTCCTCCTGCCTCATATGGCACCAAAATGCCAGATGATGACATCTAGAAAAAAGAGGAGATCCTGGAGGTGCATCTTAGATGTTCCACTATTTCCAGAATCTCATCCATCTACAGAAGCTTCCCCCTACTTCCATCAGTCAGATTACTCTCAGCCACCTTGAGGCCCAGTGGGTCCATCTGCGCCTTCAGCACTGCCTAATGTGGGTGAGAATCCTCCAATGCCCCTCCCTAAGCGTTGCAAAAGAAGGAAAAACATGGCCATTGCAATACATCGCAGGATGAGCCAGCGAGAAAAAGGAGGAAGCTCTAAACGGATCTCACAGATCAAAATCACTCATCCCTGCAAGACAAATTTCATCCTCTTCAGGTTCAGATATAAGTAGGCTCTCAGTTATGTCTGTGGACTCCTCACCTCTTAGATATCCCTGGTATCCCTCGTATCCTTGGAGAAGGATGTGTTTTATTTTATGAAATATCTAATAGGACTGCCTGAAAACGTAATGTTCAAACATCTACTACATTTTTGAGACTTTACTTATCTTTCAGCCTCTGCTCCCAAAACCTCAGGGCAAAACTTCTAGTTTCTATAATTCCTGGCCTCCTAGACCCAAGCATTGGTAAATATAATACTATTATTGTAGAGCTGAGCCTTGTTATAGGATACATTAAATATGTGTTGTTTTAAAATGCCACTATGCTGTGCAGTAATGTATGACAAAATGTGCAGCAACTGTGTGTTATGTAGTCCACTACTGTGCATTTCATGCCCTGCTGATAGCCTTGGCATTGCCAACGTCGCTGATCAGCATGATTTGTTTTCACAGGTGTACTTTGGCACATCACATCCAAGGTCATACATCTCTGCGAATGTTACTGGGTTCAAGTGTGTCACTGGCATGTCGTGCTTGATGCGGAAGGATGTATTGGACCAAGCGGGTGGACTAATAGCTTTTGCCCAGTACATAGCTGAAGATTATTTCATGGCCAAAGCAATAGCAGACCGGTAAGATAAGGCGCCTTTCCTTTTAAAAGTGTGTTTGTATTAGAATTTCTACCTTCTTGTGTATGTATTAATGCACATTGCTTTGTAGGAGTGCTGGTGTCCTCAAGAACAAGATACCACTTATGCTAAGATTATCGTTTCTCTGTAGTGCACGTTCCTTTTGATGTGATTTCTTTTTGCATGAAAAGCAGTTCCGATTGGATGTTTGTAGGGTATTTTTTGTTTTTCCTGTTCCTTTTTTTAATACCCCAGGGTGACCTGCCCTTACTAAATTAAAGAGCTGCAGAAATAGTTATACTAGTTAACATTAATGAAGGAATTTTTGGAAGTTTAAAAGCTATCAACTGCATAGTATGACATGAAGAAATGTGCATAGTCTAGCAATGTGTCCAACACACCAGTACATATTTTCTGTTTTTTAAGTAGTACCTGTTTCATAGAGCAGGCCCAACGCATGGCCAGTATCTTACATTAAATTTTATCAATCCATTCCTCCATACCTGCTTCCCACTGCAGATTCCTTTTGCTTGTGTTTGGGTATGTAGGGCTTCCGTATGTTTCGCTTTGTGGATCTGAATCTAGCACAGTTGCTTGCGTTTATATATAACCCTGCCTCGAGTGTTTTTTTAAAAATTAATAAATATAACTTGTAATGTATGAAGAACTGCATGCTGCTTTTAGACACACAGGAGGTTCAGTGTGGGTACTGAGTATGGGAACAAAAGTTGACTTCAGGCACATTGCTGTCTTTTACATTACCTACCATTCACATTTCTGTTCTCACAAATCTTTGGGGTGTTATGTTCTTTTTATCGTCTTCTGTGGACAGTTCATATCCTATTGGAGGTTTATGGCTGTATTTGATATTTTGTTGTTTCATTCCACCTGGCCAACTGCCAGTGCCCCGTACTGGCTCTATCCGTGATTTTCAGGTCTGGGCCTTAACGGTTGTTCTCTAAAATTGTGAAGGCTCATTTTAGATTGGCTTTATGTTTTCACTTCTACTTTTTTATGGACTGCTTGTTTGAATTTTTGTTTTGACCAGAGGCTTTTATCTTTAATGGAAGATGTCATTTTCTAAGTAAATTAACTCTATAGGAAAGCACTCTGAAGTAATATAATATTCTGTAGGGCTTAACTTGCAAGGAAAGTGTAAAGATACATGGATGCATTCTACCTTCCAGCAAATAGCTGAAAAGCAAGACGGTAGTGTTGGCCATGCCAAGAAGGAGTTAATGATTCCTTGAGATTGTTGTCAGCGTTGCTTAAACAGATTATGTGCTTAAAGAACCTTTATGTACTTTATTTAACCATAACCAGAAAATGAACATTGTCGCTCAGAATGGTGTACCGCAAAAAGATTCCCTTTAACCTGTTGGGTGCCTTGGACGAGCTGGTCTCGCCCTCGGCCATGGTTGCCGAGGACGAGACCAACTCGTCCTGCTATGGGCCCTAGCGCTCCACCCCACTCCCCGAAGGCCTGGCACCCCCCTCCCCTGGGCAAGGATGGAAGAGGAGCCGCCTCCCCTTCCAACCCCACCCCCGTCCTGGATCCCCCTGTGGCATCTGATGACGGTTGCAGCATCAGAGGCTTCTCCCACAACGCTGGAAGCTCAGCAAAAGCATTTCTCCTATCACGTTGCGGGAGCGAGAGAGGCATGAAAGGAAAGGCCTTTCCTTTCCTTTCATGTCTCTCTCTGCATTTCTACTGCCAGATTGCGATGCGATTGGGCAGCAGAAATGCCCACTAGACACCATGGAATAGTTTTTTTGTATTTCCGCATACGGGGATGGCCCCTTGGGTAAGGGCCGCTCCCCAGGGGGCAATTTATTTTAAGACCGTGTCTGACACCTCCACCTCTTCTCCCCCCATCAGTCGGGGAGGGGGAATGGTGGCAGAAACCCAGAGACACCAGGAATTGGTTTTTTTGTGTTTTTTTTTTTTTATATGTGAGGGGCGACCCCTTAGGCTAATATCGCTCCCTTGGGGGGCAAATTGTCTTTAGGCTATTTCTTCTCCCCTTGGAAGCAGATCAGCCTATTTGTATTAGGCCAATCTGCCCTCAAGGGGGGGCAGAAACCACTAGACAGCAGGGATTTTTATTTCTTTTGCGTCAATTTCACGCAAGGGGAGCAACCACTTAAGCAAGGGTCGCTCTCCTGGGGGCGAATTTATTTTAGGCCATTTCTGCTCCCCTTGGGGGCAGATTGGCCGATTTCTATTAGGCTGATCTGCCTCTGGAGGGACAGAAATCACTTAGGCGCACCAGGGATTAGTTTGTGTGGGTATGTGTGTGTTTTGTTTGGGGGACAGCCCCTTTAGTCAAGGGTCACTCCCCATGGGGGGGGGGCACATTACTGTTGGTCATATCTGCCCCCTTTTTTGGAATGCCCATTGGGGGCAGAAAGGCCACCAGAGACCAGGGAAGATTTTTTTTTTTTTGTTGTTTTTAAAAGACGGTGGGGGGTATGGCCATACCCCCACCCCAAATAAATGGGGACAAAATTGTTCTGCCCACCAGTGGACAGATGGTGCAATTACCCCTGATCCACTCCCTGGTGGGGACAGAAAGCCTACTAGATGCCAGGGAATAAAAAATAAAAAATAGTGGGGTGGTGGCTACCAACCAATATGGGCCTGGTTATGCCCCACCCCCAACTGAAGGGGGTAACAGTCTTTCAGCTCTGCCCCGCACACTAAAATATCTTAGGCCACCGCAAGCAAGAGACATCTGATTAGTTTGGGTTTTGGTTTTACGTTTGGGCCATGAGAGCTTGTCTATCTCTCAAAATCGTCCCACTTGGAATGGTGAGGGCTGCACTTGTTGGACTTTCAGACGCTGCCATGGAGAAAAATCCACAAGACCTAGACACATCTGAAAACTAAACATCTGGGTGAGTCCAGGGTGGTGTGCTTCACATGCACCTCGCACCATTTTCATACCCACAATGCCCTGCAAACCTCCAACTTTGCTGGAAATCACACATTTTTCCCACATTTTTGTGATGGAACCTTCTGGAATCTGCAGGAATCTACAAAATTCCTACTATCCAGCATTGTCGCATACATTCCGATATAAATTCTTCCCCACTTGTCAGCCTAAAATTTTCTTTCTTCAAACTGCCTTTTTGGACCCGCTTTGGTTCCCCCTCAATTTCGACGTGTTTTTGGCTCTTCCCTGTCACAGGCACTTGGCCCACCTACACAAGTGATATATAATTTTTACCAGGAGACTGAGGGGAACGGTGGGTGGTAGGAAATTTGTCCCGGTGCGGTGATCCCACACAGAAATGTGGGAAAAATGTGGTTTTTTTTTTGTTGTTTTTTGTTGTTTTGTTTTAGCTACGTTTGAGGTTTGCTGAGGATTCTGGGTATGAAAACACTGGGGGATCCATGCAAGTCAGACCTCCCTGGACTCCCTCAGGTGTCTAGTTTTCAGAAATGGTTGGTTTGGTAGGTTCCCTATATGGCTGCTGAGACCAGGACCAAAAACGCAGGTCCCCCACCCCTGCAAAAACAGGTAGTTTTGTATTTGATAATTTTGATGTGACCACATAGTGTTTTGGGGCATTTTCTTTCGCGGGCACTAGGCATTCCCACACAAGTGAGGTGCCATTATTATCGGGAGGCTTGGGGGGGTGGGGGGTAGGTATGCTGGGTGGAAGGAAATGTGTGGCTACTCAAGCCACTCCATCCTAGATTTCCCATAGGTGTCTAGTTTTCAAAAATGCACAGGTTTGGTAGGTTTCCCTAGGTGCCACCTGAGCTAGAGGCCAAAATCCACAGCTAAGCACTTTGCAAAAAAACAGCTCTGTTTTCTTTGGGAAAATGTGACTTGTCCACGTTGTCTTTTGGGGCATATCCTGTCGCGGGCACTAGGCCTAGCCACACAAGTGAGGTGCCATTATTATTGGGAGACTTGGGTGGGATGCTGGGTGGAAGGAAATGTGTGGCTCCTCTTAGATTCTAGAACAATCTCACCGAAATTTGAGGAAAAAATGTGTTTGTTTTTTTGTCCAAATATTGAGTTTTGCAAAGGATTCTGGGTAACAGAACCTGGTGAGAGCCCCACAAGTCACCCCATTCTGAATTCCTCTAGGTGTCTAGTTTTCAAAAATGTATAGGTTTGCTAGGTTTCCCTAGGAGCCGGTTGAGCTAAAGGCCAAAATCCGCAGCTAGGCACTTTCCAAAAAACAGGTCAAATTTCAATGTAAAAATGTGATGTGCCCATGTTGCATTTCCTGTTGCGGGCATTAGGCCTACCCACACAAGTGAGATACCATTTTTATTGGGAGACTTGGGGGAACACAGAATAGCATAACAAGTTTCGTTGCCCCTTGTCTGTCTCTACATTTTTACATTCCAAATGTAAGACAGTGTGTAAAAAAGACGGCTACTTGAGAAATGCCCTGCTTCTCAACACCTTATCTTGTGCCCAGTTTGGAAATACAAAGGTTTCCTTGATACCTATTTTTCACTCTCTATATTTGATCAAATGATTTGCTGTATACCAGGTATACAAGGAAACCCCATTGCAAGGTGCAACTCCTTTATTGGCTCTGCGAACCTAGGGTTCTTGATGAACCTACAGGCCCAATATATCCCCGCAAAAAGAAGAGTCCAGCAGCCGTAACGGTATATTCCTTTTGAAAGTCTAACATCGCAGAAAAAAAAGTTAGAGTAAAACGTGGGGAGAAATGGCTGTTTTTTTTCACCTCCATTTTAATTTTATTTTTATTTTAGCTGTTATTTTCTGTAGCAAACCCTTGTAGGATCTACACAAATGACCCCTTGGTGAATTCAGAATGTTGTCTACTTTTCAGAAATGTTTAGCTTTCCGGGATCCAGCATTGGTTTCACACCCATTTCTGTCACTAACTTGAAGGAGGCTAAAAGTACGGAAAATACTAAAAATGAAGTATGTCCCAGTAAAATGCCAAAATTGTGTTGAAAAATGTGGTTTTCTGATTCAAGGCTGCCTGTTCCTGAAAGCTGGGAAGATGGTGAATTTAGCACCTCAAACCCTTTGTTCATGCCATTTTCAGGGAAACAAACACAAGCCGCCTTTTGCAGCCCTTTTTTCCATTTTATTTTAAAACAATGAACTTTTAGCTTTTTTTTTTGGCTAATTTCTTGGTGTCCTCCAGGGGAACCCATAAACTCTGGGTACATGTAGAATCCGTAGGATGCTGGAAAAAAAGGACGCAAATTTGGCATGGGTAGCTTATGTGGACAAAAAGTTATGAGAGCCTGAGCACAAACTGCCCCAAATAGCCAAAAAAAGACTTGGCCCCTGAGGGGGTGAAAAGGCCTGGCAGCGAAGGGGTTAAGAGGGCAAATGTATATTTCCACACCTTGAGAATCCCATGAAAATTGGAGCTCATTTCTCACACATCTATTAACTAGCTGTTCTTCGTCTGACCACACTCCTTGCCCCCTGAGATCTTCTTATAAGTAGGCTTTAGGATGTTGCGTGGGCTTCTTTTCTTATTCTGTTGCCATTAATTTAGAGGGCAGCTAATGCAATTACTGGAAACCAGTTTCTGCTGAGTTAGTGATGGCGCATGGATATTTCAGACATAGTTATTAGTCATTCCTTAATGGTCTGAGCAGTACGCTAAGTGTATGATCGGTTCGTTCTCCATTTCGTGGTACTTTATAATGCGACTTAATAGCATTGCAAGTGAAAATTTCATTTTAAAACATGAGTAATGGCGCAGAATAATTTAGGATAACTTAGGATCTCTTTCACTGTCCTGTTTATTACAAGAACTTCAAAATGCTCATCATTTTTTTAATTACATCTTCATTATAATTGTAATACCAATGAATATTTGTACACAATAAATGCCATTTGTTTTAGCTCCATAAATTAAAGGGGATTAGATTTCTAGCAAAGAAAGCATGACCATGCAATAATATCTGCAGGTTCCTAATCACTTTCATTATGTTAGTTTTGTTCGAAAGATCTGGATAGCAAGATCCGTCTGGCGACTGAATCTAAGCTCTGCAAGGTGTCCTTCATTCAGTTTGTGGCCTTTTCTCCTAACCCGACAGTCCAGATTCCTCTTTTTTCAAGGACAGAATACAACAGCAGGCTTCTTTCAGAAGTATAGGTCCTGTAATTTTGGCAAAACAACAACACAGTCCCGATGAACGTTTCCATGGGCTGGTGCACAGAGCACTGTCATGAGTGTAGGTGAAGTGCAAGTTACAAGCTCAGGGGCAGTCGGTTGTTAATTAAAACTCTTTGGGGGACACTAGTGCAAAATAAACACCAGATGTCCGTCAATCCAGACAGAATGCATGTTCTTAAAATTTAAGGGATTTTGCACAGCTTCTTGTAGGGGCCTGACACCAATGGTCACTGGAATGTGGTTCTACCTGAGAGAAACCAAACACTTAAAGCCATGGTTCACAGATTGCTAAACACTTGCAGGCAAAGGACAGAGGAACAGGGTGGCACTGGAAATGAAAGGTGAGGTAGAACTGATTACAGGTTCAGCAGCATGTATAGATAAAAAAAAAACAAAGACAAACCTGAAGGCGAATCACCATTTTGTACAGCATTCACTGTGTCATTGTGTTCTCCCTCGGGCACAGTTCTTCCTTCGAACTGTTTTACACAATCCACCCCAATCCTGGGAATGTAACAAAACCACTTGCACGGACTGTCAGGGGCGGGCCCTCTCCTTTTCAGGTGCTTGTGCCAGTGGCTTATAACCGGCAGCCACCATTCGTGCTGTTTTTTTTGTATTTTTAGGCCATCCCCTGATTACGAAATATGGTATATTTTAGGTCCCCCTCCTGACGAACAAAGCCCTTCATACTTGGTGAAGATCTCGCGTATCTTGCAACACCCCCAGCGACTTCAGATGTCTAGTTCAGTGGCAGAAATACTCCTACATTGTAACAAAAGAAAAACGGGGCACAGTAGCACTTTTTCCTTGTCACGTGAGGACTGTTGCATCCACAACACCATTTAGCACACATCATATTTTAAAGATTTCGGCGGTGAAGTGTTGTTTTATAAAATGTCTCCAGAATTGGGTTGTGTTGCTTGGTTATTATTTTTAAATGGGTTTGGTTTGCTCACTACCATTCCTTTAATAAAACGGTGGTCACTTAAAACGGAATTTCTTATTTCCATGCACTCTGTATCCAGGCTGCCTTAAGGGGACAGTGTCCAAGATGACAAAATGAAATAGGTTCAGTGTGTCTTGCATATTTGTAATATTGCCACCAGCACTTGAAAAACTGTGGTTTTCAAAGATCTGAACCTGTAATTTTTGCCGCTTTGCTGTATTCTGGCCAGAAGATCATTCAGTAGTTTTCCGTTCTTGATAGGTCTTAGTCCTAACGTGGAGAACACCTTTTGGTGTTTTGTTGGTGTCATACTACTGCTGTTGTAGGACTCAGGGATCCCACTTGGCCTATATATAGTGAAGAATAACTTTTAGATGATGTGTGAATCCTTTTTCCACATTACCTGATTGTACAAGCATTACATCTTAACCATAATGCACTTCTTGATGGGCAACCATTAACCATTACATGCTAGTTCCACTATGGGACATTATGCAGACTACACTTGGTTCTTGCTTTACTGCCTTGATCGAATAAGAGCTCTTATGTTGGGTGTCCACTTTGGAGTGTTTAAGGAGGTTATGATAATTCTTCCAAATCTAAAGTTCAAGTTACAGTGCTTAGTGTACTTTGATACTTGAATCTATATGTATCTCTACCCTTTCCGTTTTCCTGAAACTAACAGACTCGGACTTTCCATTAGTTCTGTGGAGAGCATTACTTTGATATCAATAAAGGCTAGTTTGTTGTACTTCTATAATATATCAAACAGTTGTGAGAAGCTGCAGTCTGCTTTATTTGTCAGATTTGTATATTATTGCTTTTTTTTGCTTTTCTTGTATATTTCCACAGGCTTCACTCTTTTGCCACAGAGAGCGTTGTGCACTTGTATTTTAATTCCCCCATGTACATTCCAGAAGCCAACATCTGTGCCTCAAGCTTCTATTCTATGTGTCAAACTAAAGGTTTACTACTATTGAAAAGCTACTGTTGGAGGTGCAGCAATGTTAAATTTATCGTTCAGTACCTCTCACAGTGCTTCTAAATTATTTTCTTCTGGACATTTATTGCAGTGTTAGCAATTGTCACCCAGCCTTCCAGTTTAAAAATGCAGAAGATCTACATTGGACGATTTGCAGAACATAATCTGGGTCCCTTGAAGGACGTTCAACAATAATTAATGTCTTTGTCAGGTGGTCATCAATTCAAGAAGGCATTAAAGATCCTTAGCAATTCTCCCATCCGAGCCATATGGCCAGTAGGTTCGTGATGGGAGCCCTAAAAATGTTAGAAGTGTATGGGATGCACACAGCAAGCGATAGACAGCGTTTTTGCCCATTTGTTTTAAAGAGCCTTGCAATGTGACCTTTAAGAATTTTGATTGGATTCTGTGTATTTCATGTCGGTGATAATCTGCTTCTGCTTTTCTTTTCCAACGCTTTGGACCACCCTTGCTTTTTGCACTGATTATAGCTTCTGCAAGTTTTTTTAAAACTCTGCTCCGGTTTCTTTTTCAGGGGTTGGAAATTCGCCATGGCCACTCAAGTTGCAATGCAGAACTCTGGTTCATATTCCATTTCTCAGTTTCAGTCCAGAATGATAAGGTAAATTTCAGATGTTATGCGCATCACTGTTTTATCGTTGTCTATAGTTTCACACACTTCTTTTTTTCTGTTATCTTTGAAAGGCAGATTATTCTTTTTTTATTTTATTTTATTTTTGCTTGCACATCTAAATTATGCGTTTGTTATTTGGATGTATTTCATGTTGAACAAATATCCTGATACTACATTCTAACTTATGAAAATAAATCAAACCACAGCATTCCAATCTGCTTAACCAATTCTTGTTTGGATATGCTAATACTTGGCTGCAATTCACTTTTATTCGGTTTCACTACATATTCTCTGAAATTGATTGCGATGCTGACACTTTGTGCATATTTTATGCAAGAAGGGAAAAATATTTAGACCTTTATAACCAAGCATCAGTTACACTATGAAGTAGTTTATATATGTACTGGTCTTCTGCTACATCAAAGTGTGCACTTTGAAGTTGGGGCTGTGTTGCATATTAGTTCTTGAAGATCTAGTTGTGGTCATGTCTGTTTGTGTCATAAGCATTGGGAACACTCACATTACCTGTGTGTCATTCAGAAAATTATGTCTTTCAGAGGAGAGCAAAGAGCCATGAGTTGAGGTTACCCTACTTAAGTTATTGCCAGCAAGGGTCTTCCTCTTAGGATCAGACAGTCCAGGCCGTGCACTCAGGAACATCAGCTTTAGTGTCCCCAAAATGTGCATACTGTCGTCACATGTTTGATTTTAAACCAAGGTTTACTGCATTGCTCTTCCACTGTCGTGCCCAAAGCTAGTCAATCCAATTAGGTGTCTTTTGAGCTTGACTGTTGTACAGCAGTGCCATTGGGTGACACGTACAAATAAGACCAAAACAAGATATCTGTCTTTTTCAGGAAACTTGGTCTGCAGAACAGTTATCCATACAAGGCTTTACAACCTATTTTTCTGCTGCCCAACCTGCCTCTGTTGGCTTTGGAAGACAGATAGGAGGGTTAATGATTTTATTGAACAATAAGCTAGAATGTGACCACTCCATGATAAAGTTTAATTCCTATGATCTGCTGGGTGTCCAACTCACATTCCGACCTGGATTCAGGATGATTGTTCTGAATACTTATGCAAGATCCGTTCCCCGTGGGTCAGAATCAATTGTTCTCACCAGCTGACGGATTATATAGAGCTTCTGGACCCTTCAGATCTTCTGATTATAGCAAGTGATTTTAATTGTTCTTTTGTGTTGGACAACACCATCAGCAATCTGACTTCTGAGGAGGACGAATATTGGGGTATTCCCCAATCTAAGGAAATGGCGTTTTTGGCCGTTTCCCGTGTTGCATCTCAGTTGTCTTCCCTTTGTCTGAAATATGGCCTGAGAGAATGTAACGGCCGCACTAAATCTGATTCAGAGCGAGCCATCACTTTCAAGCGAGGGCTTTCCTTTAGTACTATTGATTATATTCTGGTGGACATTAGGCAATGGTCAAGTTCACTGGACATGGAAATTTTACCTCGCTTGGATAGCGATCATAATCCTCTGTGCCTTGTACTGACCAACCATGCATTTTTAAGAGTCCAGCAGATAACGATCACTAACGTCCCACTCCCTTACCTGAACCATAGACGTTCTCGGGTCTCCTGGCCAAAGGTGGAATCCAACCCGTATTTGATTGGGGAAATATATTCATCATTTTTAAAACTCTTTGCAGACTATGAGGAACAAGAAGCCTCTGATATTCCCATTATGGCTATCCACAATAAATTGGTGGATTCCCTACAGGGTATCTTCTATAGGGAAATCCCTTCCAAACCGAGACCTGCTGACACCCCTCGTAGGGATTGGTATAATCAGGATTGTGTGCGAGCAAGATCTAATTTAAACAAGGCTGTAAAAAACTCTACCCAAGTGGCTATTAAAGAGGCCCGACGTAGGTATGTTAATGCCCTTAAACAAGCAAAAAAAGACTGGAATAATGAGATATGGCAGAAGCTGCTTGCAGCAGTCAAATACAAAGATGATAGTTCCTTTTGGCGGCTGTTGACCTCTAGTTCGAAAAGGGGCAATGATGACATTGGTATGTACATACAGCCCGAAAGATGGGTGTCCTATCTTTCTGGAATTTATGCTCTGCCTGCACCGCAAGCTCTGGAGGACCCTGGATATGATGAGCGTTGGGCCGTTAACAAGACTTCAACTGAGAGTATTGTTTTTACCTTAGCCGAAACAACAGCTGCAATTAATTCTCTGAGGCCAGCCAAAGCCCCTGGTCCAGATAAGATCCCAGGGGACCTGTTTAAATCAGAACCAAAGAGATGGGCATGGTACATCAATTTATTGTCTAATGCCATAGCAGCTGGTAGCCCTATTCCAGATTCTTGGCGTGGCGCAGAAATAATACCAATTCACAAAAAGGGTGATGTAGGTTCACCTTTAAACTATCGACCAATCAGCCTTATCGATATCCTTCAGAAGACGTTTGCCAAGCAAGTCCCAGATAGGCTTACCGATTGGATCCAAAACAACCAAATTTTATCCCCCTTACAGGCCGGTTTTCGGCCTAAAACTAACACTATGGACCAAGTCTTCAGGCTGTCATTACTATTTTGGAAGTATGTCACCCTATCCAAGCAAAAACTTTGTTGCTTTTGTTGATCTAAGATCTGCATTCGATTTTGTCCCAAGAGAGAAACTATGGGGAGTACTAAATAAAATCGGTATCCCAGGAAATTTAGTGCATTTAATTCAAAGATTACATGAAAAAACATTTGCACAAGTCAGATGGGGTAAGCAGGGGGAACTCACCGACAAAATAGATATTAGGAGAGGAGTGCGCCAGGGTTGTGTTCTTGCCCCAACATTATTTACATTGTTTATCAACGAGGTGGTGCAAGTCGTTCCCAACTGCCAAAATGCTGCTCCATCCTTGAACAACCATAAAATTCCAATTTTGCTATTTGCTGACGATTCCCTCCTGATCTCCAGAACTCCTATGGGTCTCCAGGTACTTGTGGATAAGTTTAGTTTGTTTGTGGTGACTATGGACTTGAACTCAACCATAGCAAAACTAAACTCATGACCCTGGGCTGTGGCCCCACTAAGAGATACTCAATTTTCTATAATGGTACCCCCCTAGGTATGGTAAGCTCCATAGATTATTTGGGGGTGAGAATTAGCAACAATCTGCATTGGGGGGCCCAAATCGATAAAAGTTTAGCTCTTCTGGCACAGAGATCTGGGGCCATTTTACGCTTTCACAAGTCTACCTCTGAGAGAGTGATTACTCCAACTATTAAAATGTACAGAGCAAAGGCACAGAGCGCTGCGGTCTACGGGGCAGAAATTTGGGGGTCCTCGAACACTGGCAAGCTTGCAGTGGGGGAAAACAACTTTGTAAGGTCAACTTTGGCCTGTCCTCGCAGTACCCCACTGCTGCCTATGTTCTGGGACCTTGGCCTTTCACGCATCTCAGATGTAATTGCCCTACGACCATTGCTTTTCTGGGTCCGTGTATGGACCACCCCTGAGCTATCCACATACAAGGAGTCTATTCAAGACATTCTAGATAGACCAAATGTACTTACCATTCCCTGGTTTAACCACATCTCAAAATGGTTTCACAGATTGGGTCTTAGTGAGTTTTGGAGCCATCCAGAAAGTATAAGGAAGGATCAGAAGAATCATTTGAAAACTGTTTACTGGACATATGTCAGAGAAAACTACCTGCTGTGCTCAACACACGGCAGATTGACCTCTCAATTCTTTGATTTTAAATGGTACCCGTATCTGGAACTATTTATGGATACAATTCTTGACCCATTAAGTAAGAGTCTATATATTCAGTTCAGATATGGTTGTCTGCCTCTTAAATCCTATGGCAGTACACGGAGTGCGACTCCAAGTCCTGATATTTGTCCGAGTTGTAATCACATTTCAGAATCTATTGTACATTTTATGTTTATATGCCCTGCTTATTTGATTGCGCGACGGAAGTGGTTACGACCTGTGTGCAGGAATCTGGGGGCAAGACATTGTATTGTTGCTTTAAGGATCATGATGAGGGAAACTTCTCTCCCTCTATCCTATGCGGTTAGCAAATATATTGTAGCTGCCTGGCATATACGTACTAATTTTCTGGGGAAAAATGATGATGAGGACCCAATTTTTTTTTTTTTTAAAGTGTTTTAGTTGCTAAATTTTAACTACACACCTAGACTGAAATAAAACCTCATGTTTATTTTAAATGATAGGTATTAGGGGGTTAGGTGCATTTTTAAGGAAAATAATTTTATGTGTTTTTTAAGGCTGAAACATATGTTTTTATTTTATTCTTATCCCTTTTTAATTTAATTCCTATTTCCTTTTTTATTCAATTGTTGGTTGTTTTGCTTTTATGGTTGAAAGTAACCGAATAAAGCTATGTGTTGATTGATTGATTGAAGACCAAAATGTCCCATGTGCTCTTAAATGGGCTTCTATAGCAATAGATTTCTCCATCATGAGTTTCGTGCCTTGGTTTGACCACTAGATTTGTTCCCTCAGGTAAGAGGTCTAGAAACAGTTTTTAAATTCCTATTCAAAAATTATTTGTTAAATAAAAAATGAAAGTTGTTCATCTTTTTAAATTAAATATGTAAGAGACTGGACAAAGATTAAAGTGATGCCAATTTATGGCGTTCAACCCACCTGCACCCACAATATCCTCCTTCACTCAGAACCCTACAGTTTTTTTAATGCTAAGCCAGTGAAGATTCCAGAGTGTTCTGACCTTTGTTTTTTAACCTTTTCGATTTCTGCTCTTGGTATCCCTTAGGGGTATTGCAGCAGTTGTTGTCTTTATTGTTTTAGCTTTAATTGTGCTGTCATTGTTTAACAATTGCAACACATATGAAAAGAAAGATTAGCAAGGAAGTTGCATGCCATTGCTATTATTTTAAGTATTTAAGAGCAATGATGAGCTCATATCTGCGAATCTTTTACTATTTGTAATCATAGTTTTCCATCATAGGTGTGTTTGAACTCCTGAAAAACATACTTAACCCCTTCCTCCTCCCCAATTAAATCAAAACCCTGGAGTTCTAATATCCAACTACACAACTTGATTCAACCAAACTGCCTTTTCAGCTATCTCTGCAACACCACCTGGTATAGTGGGTCTAGCTGGTTAGCTTTAGGTGAGCGACAGGCAGTGTTTCCAAATAGAGAACAATCTCCACTGACTATTTTCGATCATGTTTACTTTTTAGAAGCATATCCTAAAGTTATGGACACTATAGTAATTTTCAGTTATTTCTATCCATACTTTGTACTTGAATACACATGGGTGCTGTGTCATCAATGATCTTTTTCTTGCTCAGATATTCTAAATCCAAACAGCAGTAATTTCCTGGCAATTAATGTATGCATTCCTTACTCGTTTTGTAAATATCTTACTTCGCAGTCCTGCTCTATTCATTAACCTCTCTTCTCAGTGTTTTTATAATCATATACCACATAACTGATTACAGCATTACTTTGAAAGTATCTTAGAATCAATGCATCATACCTTCCTTGTAAGCCCATACCTTAATATCTGTAAACAAAAGCATATAGAACGGACATTTCTCATTTAGGTTCCAGTAAATTCAAACTTAACACCTCCTACAATCAAAACCCCAGAGTACCTTCCCCTCCCTCCAAAGCCTTGGCTGTGTATAGATCATCAAAATAGCATTTTTGTAGTTATCAGGAACTTCTGTTATGGTGGCAACTCCTCATTGGATCTTTAGTCCAAAAATATATACGTCATGCTTTTCTTCTCTATAGCTGACCTAGTCTGTCCTTTCTTTTACTTATATTTCTACTTTTCAGACTAAGTACATCATGCCTTGAATCTCCTTGAGTCCCCTCTGGGATACACATCAAGTTTTTGAAGCCATTTTGCTTCACGCTAAGCATGTTTTCTCCTTGGTAGTGTGACTGTCAATTGTAGAATTATAACCTTAATTTGATTAAGGTTGTGTCTTTCCTTTATAAAATGCCTTGCTAAGGATGATTTCATGTTTTGTAGTTCAACATATGACTGGTGTTCATTCTGTCTCACTAAAGCAGCCCTCCATCCCACCATAATAAAGTTTACATGTGCAAAACTTCGCTTATATACAGTACTGTGAGTTATAGGTGCCATACTATCTTTTTCTTTGTGTACGGATGGGTGATAGTACTCTTTTTAAGCAAGATAATGCAGTTCACGCATTGTTGACAGAGAAACGTCTTTCTTTTTTTCTTTTTTCTTTTTTGGACTTGCCAACTAACATTACCTTTCGTGGTTTTCATCTGTCCCCTGCATCTATTTTATCTCTGCTTTGATATCTAAAGTCATCTTCGTGTTAGATCAATTTACATTTGTTGTTTAACTCTTTATTTGCATGCTTTGTTATATAAATAAGTGTTGTTCAGTCGTTCTTCTTTGTATTGTAAGAGCTACAATCCTTATTCTTTATATCCTCTCTTAGCTGCTTTGTGATATATCCTTCTTATATCCTTTTCATTTACATTTTTAGGAAAGACTTTTAAAAACCTTTCCACAGATCTACACATTTCAGACATCACTTTCATTTCTGATTTTCACATGCAAAGTAAGAAAATGTAGATTACGTAAAAACATTTTCACGTGCTGCGACTTCCTGTACAGAGGCAGAAATTAATGGGAGGCAATTTACAAAAACATCTATGATCATGGTGAAGCAATACTCTTTTATGGACTCCCATTTGTCTTTGTGAATCAGCCCAAAATGTCCAACTGCTTATCAGTAGAAGTGCAAAGAGTGCCCAGTCCTATCTAGTTGTTGTAACTGTTTATAATTATGACCCAAATATTCCCACTTTTGATGTTTGGGACCCACTCAAATAGTCATGTAAGAGCCCATAAAAGTCCTACAGGAGTACTATTTTCTGTCCTTTTACATGACTTTATGAATTTGACCCCAAGTGATTTTAATTTCAATCAAAGAAGATAATCATGATTGAGAACAAGGATTTCAAGTAAGTAATGTTTTGTTTTCCATTATGACTGCTATGTATCAAGTGCCACTGTCTGCGTATTGTAATGAGGATTCATGCCTTTTAGATCTTCCACTGAAAGGAACTAAGAGGCCAGCCCATGATGAGAATAGGCAAGACTGATATATACACTTGATGATGCTTTGCGGTTCAAGCTCAACCATTGTCCCTTTATACTTAGATTGCGAAAAATAGTGTTTTCACTTGAGGAATATTCTAACATCATATAATGATCTAGATTTTTTAAAATACCCCTCTGTAAGCATTCAAAAGTGCTTACACCGTGTTGGGTTCACATACATTCATCATAATAAGTCCCAGACAAACATGCACATCCATCTTGCCCCTTTTGGAGCCACTAGCAATCAGCGGGATTGCGCACGGCCACAGAGCACTGTTGTGAATGCCATCTTTTGATATGCTATCATTGTTGCTGGTTATAGTGTCATGAATGTTTTATCTCAGTGCATATTTGTTGGATACTATTTTCGTGGAAGCCTATATCTGTCCTTGATGATTTGTTTTTTTGTTTTTTGATTGCTATTGTAGACATAATACGGAGTGGTGACTACATAAATGTTGCTTAGAATCATGTTTAATTTTTAATTTTCACAGATTGTCAGTATGTGTAACACAAGTTATCTTTAGTTTCCCATTGTAGCCAATGGATTCTAAGTACAATATTTAAAACCAGAATGAAATGTAAGTATCGCTTTATTGGATTTCATCAGTTTTACAGTATTTAAAAAAGATCCCATATGAATCAGTGCAGGTACCATATACAGTATTTCTGTGGCTACAGTAAGTGGGTGTTTGACAAATAAAGAAACATGGTTATGGCTCATTGCAGCAAATTGTCAGTGAAATTTTACAATTCAGATTTCCTTTCTCTTCGTTTGTTTCAGGTGGGCCAAACTACGAATAAACATGCTGCCTGCTACAATTGTCTGTGAACCCATCTCCGAATGTTTTGTTGCCAGTTTGATTATTGGTTGGGCAGCGCATCATATTTTCAAGTGGGACATCATGGTGTTTTTTATGTGCCACTGCTTGGCATGGTTCATCTTTGACTACATTCAACTGAAAGGTGTCCAGGTATGTGTCCCAGTTTAAATGCATGGATTTTTAAGTTGTTTTCTATTCTGCCAGCTTGTCAGGCACTGTCATTCAAATTCGAAGTGTGCTTTCTCAGGGATTGTTTTGGGACTTTTGATTCATCAGAACCTTTATAGGAGCAGGGGAAACGACTGGCAACGGTAAGTATGAAAACTCAGAAAGTATATGTGTAAGTAAGTTGGAATCCACAGCTAGTTCTCTATTATGAGATCTTTATTAATATTCGTGAATATTGAAGATCTGTACCCAAATGCTTATTTAATGAGGACAATTTCATCTGGGCTTTCCTTTTCCTTTTTGTCAGTTCAGAGGTGATCCAGCTTAAAAACAACACTTGTGCTGATTTAATCTTTCGATATCTGTGTGTTAAAATGTAAATGAAAACAAGTAAAAGGAGGCAGTTACATCAGTATGAAATGGGCACAAGTATAGGAAAACCGGTTCCATGTAAGAGCAGTATCTGAAAAAAGATTTGTCTGAGATCTAAGGCATTAAACCAGTATTGGGAGGTCCTGATTACCGATGCTGAAAAGAGTCGTGGTTTCAAAAATCAAAATTCCTTTGAGAATGGATAGGTACTGACTACAGGAAATTGAGGTCCTTATTGATATTTGCTTAGAGTTTAGGACTTTATTCCTCCAAATTTAACTGAAAAGAGCCTCAGATTGCAGAATAATTGGCAAGCCTAATCCAGATGTATCCCTCATCCCCTTCAGCTCCCCCAAAATGATACTCACAGCTAAATTGGCTGATCGATCCCCCAATGATGTAAAACATACTTTTAACACAGAAAGTGTAAAGACTATAGGGAGCAGTAGCTTTGTAGTGCAATTCTCTATAATATATTGTAATAGTCTCTAAATTCCGAAGACGTATGGTGCTAAAGAGTTGGTTGGATGCAGTGATCTCAATAATTCACAAAGCGGACAGTGACAAAATTGTGTGGCTCTTATAGGCCCATCTCATTACTAAATAAAGGGACTTCAATTTTTTCAGTGGTCTTAGTCAATCAGTCGGGTAGCCTTCTACCTGCTTTGATTCATGAAGACAAGGTAGTCTCCACAAGGATTCAGCAGGGATGGACATCCATTAGGAAAGTGACCACTGTAATCTATTTGGCATGGAATAATTTGGGGGATTAAAACAGCAGTTAGAAAAGCAGATTTGGGTGTGAACTTTGTGACATAGATTTAAGCTACATACAGTAAACTCACAGCCAGACTGTCATTCACCAATGCAGCTTTTGGTAGTGCTCGGTCCTCTGTTTCAAGGTGTTACTTTCCAGTGATAAATTGTGATCTAAAAGTGTATCAACAAACACAAAAACAGCACGGCCTGATATCTCAAGTACAGGGTGGTCAGGAATGGCCTGAGCTGGGAACTTGCTTGGATACCCATTGCAATCTCCCTTGAAAACTCATTATCCCAAAAGGACTGCAGGCTGCCAGTCAGCCTTGAAACCCAGACCCCACACGCCGAACGCTCTTCCCACTGATTGGAGCCCCTCATACTTTTCCAGCATATTTCCAGCTCAGGCCATTCCCGGCCACCCTGTTCTTGAGACTTGCCACCACGGACCACTTCCTTTAGAAGCTGTATTACTCTTCTTAATCTTTCTCTCTGGCTCTTTGTAGCCCCGTGTCCTGATGATGATCCCCCCCATTTTTATTCTGATCAAAACACTATTGACTTTAAGAACCATGGACCCTCTGTGATTCATGAGAGCTTCTTCTAACAGGCCTTACTGTTCTCGTATTTATTGATACAGTTATTGATCACGATTTATCCCTTGAGTGTATGATCTCAAAAGAGCACTGAGGAATTTTGTTTTGCACCAATATTCACTATTCTGTGTGTCTTAAAAATGCTTTTCATTTACTATTTTGAATAAATGCTGTTGGACCTGGCCCTTTTTGCAGGGCTATCCTCAGACTTGTTGCCTTCTTCCTCCTATTTTTTCTGACCCATTGTTGTTGGCTTTAGGACTCCGGGTGATTGGTTTGTCCATGATTGATATATTTAATTTACTAGTAAGTCCCTAGTACAGTGCACAGTTTCTGCCCAGGACCTCAAAAACAAATGCTACTAGTGGGCCTGCAGCACTGATTGTGCCACCCACATGAGTAGCCCTGCAAACATGTCTCAAGCCTGCCATTGCAGTTCCTGTGTGTGCAGTTTTAAACTGCTATTTCGACCTGGCAAATGCACACCCTGCTAGGCCCAAACCTCCTCTTTTATTACCTGTAAGTTACCCCTAAGGTAGGCCCAAGATAGCCTCGTGGGCAGGGTACAGGGTATTTAAAAGTTAGGACACTTAATGGTGTGTTTTACATGTCCGGATAGTGAAAACCAGTATTTCACTATTGTAGTGCCTATCTCTCCCATAGAGTAACATGGGGATTGCCTTGAAATATCATTTAAGTGTAATTTCCCATTGGGAGCAGATATATTTGGAGCAGATAGAGATATGGAGTTTAGTGTCTCTGAACTCACAGTTTAAAATACACTTTAGGTGGAGTTGGTTTTCCAAACTGTGAGTTTGGAAATGCCACTTTTAGAAAGTAGGCTTTTTCTTACTTAACCATTCAGTGCTTCTGCCTGTCTGTGGAATATACATAGGGGTCAGGATGACAGTTGACCTCTTTGTGTACTCACTCTAGACAGTCACATAAAGGGAGTTGAGGTGTGCTCTGCATATCCTGAGGGCCCTTCGCCAGGCTGATGGGTCTTCCTGAGCTAGAGTGGTGGGAGGAGCACTTGCACTTGAATAGAGTTGTGCCTGTCCTCACACAAAGCAGTCTCCAACCCCCGGGAGTGTGTCTGGGGCCAGGGTAGGGAAATGCCAGGTCTTGTGCACTACAAGGACTCCTCATTGAAGTTTGCCTACTTCAAAGACAGAAATGGGTATAAGTACTGGCCCTCTGACACCACATATTTAGAACACTTCTGGACTGAGGACATTCTACCAGGAAGAACAACTGGATGATGTAGGAGGGACAACCACTCTGCCTGTTGCTTTGTTGTGCTGGCCTGCTGCTTCTATCCTGGGAATGAAAGGACTGGACTTTGCTTTCTACATCCTCCTTTCCAAGGTTCTCCAAGGGCTTGGACCGAGCTTGCCTCTTGTTAAGAAGTCTCCGAGCCATCAAAGGCTTCACCTGCCAGCACCTGGGCTCTCTTGCTGACAGTCCTGACTTGCTTAGTGGTGCCAAATCTAGTTCCTGAGCCCTTGGGGGTGATTTCTGGTGGAACAAGGAAAAAACTAAGCACATTGACACTAGAGCGGCTTTAGAATCAGCGCCGCTCTCTGTCTCCGCACCGCAGCCGGCACTGGAGCCGTGGTCCACGATGAGTAGAATGACCGCAACCTGCAACACAGGCCGGACGCCACTGCAGCACCATCGAAGTCCCACCACAACGTGAATCCCAAGTGCCTTGTCACCGACATCTGTGACATCCGACTCCGCCACAGCACCTGTGGCCCCGTGATGTGATCGCGACACCGCAAAGTCGAGGTTTCACATCTTGACCTGCTGAATTTATCGACCCCCACCCTGTCGCAAGGAACCAGCACCTCACCACTGACGCCGCATCACCGCCCCTGCAACCATAAGGAACCAACACCTCACCTTACCTGCCTAGCAGTAAGGAACTGACGCTGCACCGGCTTGAATTGTGCCTCATCTCCCCAACTCCATGCAACATCTTTGTTTCCTCATAATTTTCCAAGGGACTGTATCCAGGGTCCGTGCGACTCCGTGACTGACCCGCACTCCCTTTCGAGTTGCGTCGGACTGTTGGAAGTGACTCCATCAAGACGCCTTGATAACCCCAGTTGGAGCTTTTGTGCTTTTAAGCGCTATACTAA
This sequence comes from Pleurodeles waltl, assembly GCF_031143425.1. NCBI lineage: Eukaryota > Metazoa > Chordata > Amphibia > Caudata > Salamandridae > Pleurodeles > Pleurodeles waltl. Next base: position 312,636,570 of record NC_090437.1, on the reverse strand, counting down.
GATTTAATCTTTGAAAATTTGTACCTTTATTCTTGTATGTTGTATTTTTGTTGTTTTGTTTTTGTTTTACTAAGATAAATATTTTTCTAAACTGGTGTATAGTGTACTTTTGTGGTGTTTAACTGTTTTATTGTGTTTTAACACTTTTATGGTGTGTGTGTCCAAATACTTAACACATTGCCTTTGAGATAAGCCTGACTGCTCGTGCAAAACTATCAAGGGGTGAGCAGGGGTTATCTTAGTTGTGTGACTCCCTTACCCTGACTAGAGTGATGGTCCCTACTTGAACTGGGTGCAAACCACTGCCAACTACAGAACCCATTTCTAACAAATTATATTCACCACTTGGTTCTTTGCATCTAAAGTATTGTTAATAGGAACCAGTGTGTTTTTGTAATAGTTATTACCCAGGTCCCCAGTGATCCTTGGGTTTCTCTTGTTGAAATAGTTTTGTATTCAATGCTTGAGACACTGGATTGTTAGTAGCTCTGAAAATCAGTGAATACAAATGACGGCTAGAATGTTTGCAAAAGTGCCAACCACTGGCAAACTCTCAAGACCATGTTCCAATCTTTTTTTTGTTTCTTGTTTTTTTGTTGCTCACTCTACCACTCCGACTCCGGACACGGACCAGCCATATGCAAATCAGGCTTGATCTGTCTTCAGTAGGAACAGTCCAACCCAAACCAGCAGGCCAGATTCATTCAAGCCACTCTGGTTTTAACCTTGTTGGGCCTCATTAGTAATTTGCAGCTTGAGTTTTGAGGAACAGCGAGTGCGGGATCCAAGCCTGGGTATACTTGGTAAAGAGCGCTGAGCAAGTAGGTCAGCTGTTTAGAGTAGTGGATTCCTAGTGTGCTGGAAAGGGAAAGGAGGAGGTGAGGCTACCCAGAGCCACTATTGTCATCACCTCAAGGTTGTCTTTACAGATAAACAATGACCCCACAATCCTTCAAGAGAAGTTTGTCTATGAAAAGATCCTAGATATAGTTGAGTGGAGACTCCCAGGAAATTGACACCGGGAGCCATCTTAATAAAAATCTACTATCTCACTGCTTCAAGGGAAGACTTGAAATTTAAGGTCTCTTTATGAGGTTGGCGGGCTGACCGTCAGTCTGCCAGCCCCGTGGAGAGGAGACTACCGCGGAACTGGCGGTCTCCCCCACCAGGCCAATTACAAAATTTCCACTGGGCTGACTGGCAGAAACCTCAGAAATCGGAGGTTTCCACTGGTCAGCCCAGTGGAAACCGTGCGGCGGCATTGGCGTTGGCTCCTCATGGTGCCAAGGACAGTGCCGTCGCACAGAGGGTGCTCCCAGCACCCTCCGAATACACACTGTGTGCCATAGCACAGTGTGCTTTCCTAAGGTGCTGGGCAAGGGGGGCCCTGCACTGCCCATGCCATGGTCATAGGCAATGCAGAAGTCCTCCTGTGGCCCAAGCTCTTGATGTCTGCCAGCCTTTTCATGGCGGGGTCTCCACCACAATGAAAAGGCTGGTAGAAACTGGACTTGTGATCAGCATGGTGTGGTTGAGTTCAGCGCCGCCATAACTGACCACAACTCCGACCGCCGCCACACCATCTGGAACCTTGTTCCTGGCGGTGGCAGCGGTCCCCTGGCGGTCTGACCGCCAGGGTCCTAATATGGCTGTCAGACCGCCAGGAGTGCAGGGTCCGACCGCCACCACTGCTTTGGCAGTCCTCAGACCGCTAAAGTCATAATGAGGGCCAAAGTCTTTCAGAGGTCTTTTATCACACATTCAGCAATGAAAGATAAATTATAGGCATACAAAGATTCCACTAGGAAAAGATTCTTACTTAATAGCGGCCAATGCTCTGAACAGATTATAGAGACATAACATCTAACCAAGAGCAGAGATTTCTGACTTAAGGAATTGGTGATTCAAACAAGTGCTGGGTGTTTTTTTTTTGTTCTTTTTTCTCCTATCAGTTCTTGCTCATCCTGAGAGTACACCTCAAAGTGATGTGGCCTCAGCAACCAGAGACGGTCCTGAGCATTGTCAAGTAGTTTCCAAACTTCAAAATCTTTTGGCCATCTTCTCTCTTCAGTACAATATTTGTATTGTCAAGGCATCATGAACGGAAGACATTGTTTTTGGGAGATTATTAACCAAGAAAGCCCTACTGACTGATCAAAAAATGCTGCATACCAGTTTACATTTTTGAGTAACACTGTAAATGTAAATATATGTGTTTTCCGCTCAACTATTAGGAATATCCTAAAAGTGGACATCCAAGTCCTCTGGGTGATTTTAATCGATATGATTGTTCTGTTTCTTGTTCATCTTCTATTCTTCTTAGCAGTGGGTAAGAAAGTGAAATCTTTGGTGGCCCAGGATTCTCATGGTTTCTGCATATTTTGATCTAATTCCTCTATCATGGCCCATCTCATGAAGCTAAATGTAGACCAGACCTGCTGTCTGAAACTCAAAGGGGCTTAATCAACATGTAACTATGATGAACGTGTTAACTCCGACATTGATTACATAGATACACCAGATTGCATGAAAACATCTTGAGATCTAATCATTTTCAAGATAGTCTGGTGCTGCTAAAATCAGTTGTGAATGGTTCTGCATTCTCATTTCAAAGAGATTGCATCCCATGCCTTCATTTCTAGACTGTATTTTCATATCCAGGAGTTAATCCCAAGCACTCACGCTGTATCCTGTATCATAAATGTTTCAGTTTTTTGCAAATTGAAAATCAAAGTTTGCCTCTCTTTCGAAATGATTTCTATAATTGTGACATGAAGTTATAAGATTGTACCCCATCCCCTTAGAAATTATGATCACTTGGTTGAGGCTCTCTGTGAGTATTTGCATGGTCTGACATTGGATAATTTACTAGGAGGGTTGCCTTTATCTTCAACGTCTCTAAGTTAGATATTGAGAGTAATGCAATGTTCATTGAGGTTCCTTCTACTGTGTTTCATAGGGGAAATGATGTATCGGACTATTGCACCTTTTTGTCATCATACCTTTGAAGTCAAAATAGGGCCATGGTGTGTTGTATTTTAACTGAGTATATCAAACAGATTTAAACACTCCTCCTTATAATTGTACTGCCTTAAATAACACTGTCTATAAGCAACGAATCTATACGTGCTTTTCATTAGGATTTACTTAGAATCAAAATGTCAAGTGCTACATACAGAATAGTGTGTTATCCGTCGACCAAAAGTGATTCAGTGCTTTGTCGGCAGTGAAGAGCTACATAAATGTAACATCTTATTTAGCTTGCCATGTTACATACAGTCCTTACCTCTCTTCAGACTCCTTACATCCTCTTTCTACTGTATACTACAAAAACTAGAGCAACGCTGTCCGATATGAAGTCAGGCAGTCTTTCTGGGAATGGTTAGAATTTTAGTGGCAAAGGCAGGAAGAGGATTGAAACGTTTCGATTTTAAAGGGATTGGAACACGTGTATATAGATAGTGGTGGAGAGCTATTGCGCCAGCGAATAGCGTTTCTTTTTTTGAAGTCCCTGGAGGCCACATTGCTTTGATAGGGCTACTAACCTTCAGCTTAATAATCAACTCCTGTTAACACAGACAGACACTGTGGAGACCTCAGGACTGCAGAGGTGGTTCAAGCAACAGATAAACCCGTTTCTCCATGTTTTTCCATTAGCTCCGATCCTCACTGTACACCAAGATTGTTGCTTAGCTTGTGACCATATCAAAGTCCCTAAAATGACAACATATGTTTTGCTGCACTAAATCCTTTATTGTACTGCCTGCAACTACTTCCGTGTAGTTACTCTAATGGTGTTTGGTTAAGTTATGTATGTATGCTTCTAAAACGTGTACAGCACTCTCCCTTCTCCTGTGCTATGTCACAGCTTCACAAAGCAAAAACAGTCAAATACTTTATAAAGCCTCTGTTTTTTTATATTTGGCATGTGCTTGGACTTCTATTTTGTATTAATAAAGACTATGGTATTGTTTGTTATTAATTGTTTGTTATTCTAAGAAAGGCTATTTGGTGCAACCGGATATTTGATTAACCCAAAAAGATTATATTGGCCAATAGAACCAGTTAGTGAGACCAGTGTGGCCATAAATGGTGTAGACTATACAAAAGCTGTTTTTCTTGGGTACTGTTAACTGTTGTACTTAATGGCTTGAAAGTTATTAAATATTAATTTCATGTAATTTGTTCTTCGATTCCCAGGGTGGCGCTTTATGTTTTTCAAAGCTCGATTACGCCGTAGCTTGGTTCATTCGAGAATCCATGACGATATACATCTTTCTATCTGCCTTGTGGGACCCAACGATCAGCTGGAGGACAGGACGGTATAGGTTACGCTGTGGTGGCACTGCCGAGGAGATCCTTGATGTATAACCTTGGTTGGGACTGCGTGTTAAAAAAAAAAAAAAAAGTATTATAAATTATGTTTATATAAATGCTTTTAATGATATGTAACTTGAAATGTTTTATTACATGTATCTTTTTGGTATCTCACCATTAATTTATTTTTTGCATGGCACTTGCATCTGTGAAAGCAAATTCCATCTTTAATTTCTGCCACCTTGTACAGTGGACCCCATTTTTTCTGTTAGTGCAAGGGAGATTGACCGCACTTGGCCCTTAGACCCATGTTCCACGTAGTTGCACTGCACTGAACATTATGTGGGTGCGACCTTGAAAAATACTTCTAAGATATATTTTTTGTTCTTTTTTTTTTTTTATGGCTCTGGTCAGCTCTTTTTATCGCACCCTTCACCATTACAAGTGCTTCTGTCAGGCGGATCAGTATCTTGATAAAATGGGCGGCTACACTATTTTTAAACCTTTGCACTTACTGAGCCACTTAGCAAAGGTACTACCTCGTGTTTCTGCAGAGCAAATATGAATCTTCATTCCTGTACCTTCAAACCGGCAAATACAATTTGAACGAGTAGACCGGCTGGAGGGTACGGATTTGAGTCTATTTCTCTTCAGTACAATGAACCGTAAATTAGTGGAGATTGATGGTTTTGAATAGCCTGGTGGTGGGTTCACGCAGGTTGATCCTGTGAAATGTTGCCAGCCCCCAAGCTAGTTTTAGCCTGATGTTTCTTCCATCCCCTCATCCGTATTCCACGTCTCCTTTCTCTCTGTGTGTTTTTTCTTTGTTCATATGCAAGTGAATATTGTCCAAGTAGGTTTGAGAGACTGCAGTTCAAGAACATTTTACATGAGCTATTTTGTTATAAAATGTCATATTGTTGATGGAAATGTAATTTCATGACACAAGTATGTAATATCTTCTGAAGCAAAAAAAGTGCATGTATTTTGTTCATTGTCAGTAAACTGAAAAAAATCACAGCAATTATTGTAAATATATACATATGTAATAAAAAGGGCAGGGTGAGTAAAAATACGAACTGAATTGTATACAACCTTAAAATATTTAACTGTCAGTCTACTGATGGGTTGCTTACCTTATGCAGTTGATTTAGTCATATTTCAGTTGGGATTTCTGTTCTCAGCCAGTATGATTCAAGGGGCATAAATTATAAGCAAGCTGTAATGCAGAGTGTACTACATTCTTATGTGCTACTTCACTATCTGTATTTACTTGCCTGCTTTCTGACTGAATGTTCTTGAATTGTGGCGAACTGGACTGGTTTTTATTAAGTCAAAAAAATTATCAAGGAGTAACAGTTGAACAGGGGATGCACAAGCCTTTCATGTAATTGTATATAAGCTTATCTTTTTTTTTCTTCATAACAAAGGACCAGCATGCTAGTCATGACGATAGTCCTTAACACTAGTTTATTATCTAGTATTGACAAGTTTGGCAGTTACGCCATAACTTAATGCTGCCTTTGCCAGTAAGCACTATCTATAGTATATTAGCAATAACTATTTATGAAACCTGGACAATTTACTGAGCCAGTCCATTGTCTGCTAAATGCGCACATTTGCAGGAAATGTAAGATATTTATAGCTTTTATTCAAGCCAAACTGTTCTGTCTAACATAATTCTCTGCCTTATGACATCATTACTTTGTTTGAAGGGCATTTGTTTTCTACACGGGGAGGGCTTTTGCTGCATGTTCATACCATTTATATGATTCAGGATCTTTCCTGAGGAAGTTGCACACGGAAAACCAGTCTAGTTGTGACCCACTTAAGTTTCATTTTTGTTTGTAATGTAAATGTAACAGCTGTGTTCTGTTGACTTTGCATATTTTTGTGTGTTAAAATGAAGTTTGGTTGATGCCTTCCCATGCACTGCTAATAAGATGCTTCGTTTGATGCTGAGTAGGTGGCGGATCAAAGTAATGGCAGTCTAACAAAAAAACAAAAAGGAAGAAAAAGGCTGGACAGACTTCTGTTTTTTAAAATGTTTTGTAGATATTATGACTGTTCTATATGTGTGCATTTTGCACTACTTGAGCCTGTGTTACGTAGAGGAAAAAAACAGCTCTGCTGAATCAAACTGCATATCTTCATAATGAAAGAAAAGGTGATACAACTGAATGCTGAAGATGGTAGCATAAGCAGAACTTAAAACAAAATTCCATGTATTTTGTTAATTCAAACTTGTCTTAAACATAGGTACCAATGAAGAAATGTAAGGAATAGACCATGTTTATTTAAAAATCATTGTCTTCTGAGTTTCTGTTAAAATAAATTTTTGATACAATCAAAAGAACTTCTATTTTAGTATTGTTTTTACTTTGTCTATCACAATTCTACCAAGGTTTACTTTTAGTACTCACTAGTATTGAGTACTGAAGAAAGATCATAGATAACAACCAACCCAGCAGGGAAACAAACATGTAAGTATGAATATAAATTCAACATAAAATACAGAAAAGCAAAGGTAGGTCGTAATCTGCATTAAGATCTGCTATGCACTGGCCAAGAAGCAACCACCTGAAGGTTTGCGTGCTCATTCTACCAGAACTACAGCCGCAACTGCTGCGTTAGCACACTGAGTTCCAGTACTTTAAATCTGTCAGACGTCAACATGGGCATTTCTGCATTTGTTTACCAAACACTGCTGCCTTGACAATCAGGTCCGTAGGGACAGGTATTTCGTCCATTCAGTCCGGCAGGACTTTCTAGTATGATCTTGGTTAGCAGACCCACCTCTGGGTATAATATTGCTTGGGTAGCTATTCTAAGGTAAGGAATCCGCAACTTGAAGTCTCAGATGAACAAGTTACCTACCTTCAGTAACACCTTATCTGGTAGAGACATATTCAAGTTGCACTTGGCTCGCCCCAGGCAGTTGTTAAACACATCCAGACCAAGGCAAACCTATCATCTTTGACGTTCACTATCAACGTGCATAAGCCACACCTGGCGCCTTACTAGATGCTGCCCTTCATCAGTGCCATTCTAGACATGGTTCGATATATGCTCCTCTCCCCCTGGGGAAGAATCAAGAACATTTAGGCTATGATGAGGATCTTTCAGCCTAGGTCCTGGTGTTCAGCACAGTCAACTCTGTGGCTGCTGGGAATGATGGCTTCCTGCATCCTGCTGGTCTAGCAAGCCAGGTGGCATATACAAGCTCTGCAGTGGGATCTGAAGTCTCAGTGGAGCCAACATCAAGGGAATATCTCCAGTCATGTTTAGATGAAAGACTACGAAAGATCTACAGTGGTGGTAACTGGACCTTGATTGGGCCAGCGGCAGACCCCTCTTTCTTTTTTTGCCCCTCCCAGAGCTAACAGACTTATGCATTTCTTCTGTGTTGGGGTAGTCATCTGGGAGAAATGGAGATCAGAGGCCTCAGGTCTCTGGAGGAGTCCCGCCAACCTATCACCATTCTGGAGCTGAGGGCCTTTCGCTTGACGTTAAAAACCTTTCTTCCGTCCATCAGGTGGACACTGGTACTGATGTTGACAGTCAAAACTGGTGCCATGTGGTACTGCAACATGTTGGGGGGGGGGGGGGGGGGGCAACAGGGCTTGAGCCTTTGGAAATGACTTGACCACCAAGTAATTTTCCGTATGGTGAACTACCACACAGGATTGGCGGATGAGTTCAACCTTTGGCATCTAGCAGATCATGAGTGGCAGTTGCACCCAGAGGTGGCGCATGGTCTCCTTGGTGAATAGGGAGAACCTTGGCTTGATCTGTTTGCCACCACTGAGAATGTGCAATGCCAGTACTTCCGTGTGTTGGAGTTTCCAAGGTGTCTCACTTGGAGACACGGTCTGCCTCGAGTGGAACTCAGGACTTTTGTATGCCTTCCCACCGATACCACTCATGCCCTCAGTTCTCAAGAAAATCAGAAAAGACTGGAACCAAGTCATCTTGGTGGCTCTGCATTGGGCACAGAATATGGTATCAAGAACTCCTCCAACAAGGCTGCCCCTTTGGGAGGATCTGCTGCAGCAGCAGGGCAGCATTCTGCGCCCAAGGCTTGACAGTCTCTATGTTCATGTTTGAATGCTGAATACCTTGGACTTTCCTCCAGAGGTGGTTGATGCCACTGTGTCAGTCAGATGTTACTCAACGAAAACCATATACACCTTTTTTTGGGACAGATTTGTGGCTTGCTGCGGTACTCACCAGATAGACCAGCTCCAGGCAAATTTATGTGGCGTTTTTGTAATTTTTTTGTCCCTAGCCAGGCAAAGCTTGGTTCTAGGCACAGATAAAGGGTGCCTTTTAGTTATTTTGGCTTTTTTTGAGATTGCAGGATAAGTCCTCATTTTTAAGTCTCCAGTTACGTGCTTTTTCCAAGGTTTACAATATTTGTTTCCTCCCTTCCATTTTATCATGCCACAGTGGGAGCTTAACTTGGTCCTTGAGTTTCTGAAGTGCACTCCATTCCTGCCCCTTTGACAGCTCCCTCTTGAGGCTTCACAACCTCAAGACGGTGTTCCTCATCACCTTAACATGGGTGTGGTGTGTAGGTGAACTTCAAGCTCTCAAACCACCGTACACCATCTTCTCAGACAACTTGGTTAGCAAACACAGGCATCTTTCTTACTTAAAGTAGTGACGCTGCTCCATGTCGGTCAGAATATCACATTGCCAGTGTTGCAAGCTCCACCTCGCTCCTCTTAGTAGGAAGAGAGACTCCATTGCTTGGACTCCAAGAGAGCACTGAGCTTTTACATAGATCATATCTAAGAAAATCGGGTGGATGATCAGGTTTCTGTGGGGTTCTCTTGAGCTAAAAAAAAGGCTAAGCTGTGCAGAAGACAACAATCTCCCACTGGATCGTGCTCTGCATTAAGATCTGCTACGCAGTGGCTACAATACACCTTGATAAATATACAGAGGGAATAGATATGTATATAGAAATATATCTCACATGAAAACATCAATTAATCATTGAGGACAATTATTGTCTTACACATTACTAATTTTTATTTAGTGTTTTGTGTCTCCTTGTTTGACTCTAATCAAGAGGTGGATTACCACATAAACATCACTCAATACATGACTACATCACTACATATCTACATATCTGACATTATACAAACAAACAAATAACCAATTAACAACATCATAAAATCATACAATAAAAGTAGAAAAACAAATAATTATTATAATTTTGTTGCTCCTAGCACTGAAGTCTTTTTTCTTTTTTGATAAGCTGCTAAACCTTCAGGCAAACAGTCTTATACACATGAGGTGATGGTATTTGGTATCATTTCCTTTGGGGGTCTTTCCTCCCAATGCTTATACATGATGCCATCTCATTTCAATTGTTCCTTTGTTCAATAATTTCAAAAACATTCCTCCAGAAAATAGTCGACACGTTTCGGCCCTTCTACTTCTGGCCTCCTCAGGACATCAAACACAGTACCTATATACAAATTTATACAGAATTACTCTCAATCAACATCATGTGAACACCACCACCAGTGCTCCAAAAGCACTGTTCACCCTTTTCTACACCACGTATGTGACCTCAAAGGCAAGCAATGTCAGTGTGTATTCTATTTATACCTTACTAACCAGCACACACATGCTATATTCTCCCATCTGGTGTGGCATGCCCACGGCTCGCAATTATTATATATAGGCCCTCATTCTGACCTTGGCGGTCGGCGGAGAGGCGGCGGTCGGACCGCGAACAGACCGGCGGTCAAAAAAATGGCATTCTGACCGCGGCGGTCACCGCCGCGATCGACCGCCACTTCCCCACTCCGACAGCCACGGCGGTCATGACGAACGGGCTGGAGTCTGCGCACTCCGGTCCGGCGGTCGACCCAAGACCGCCAACGGTATCATGACCCTGCTTACCGCCGCGGTTTCTGGCGGTCGGGAACCGCCATGCAAACCATGGCGGTAGGCACTATCGGGGCCAGGGAATTCCTTCCCTGGCACTGATAGGGGTCTCCCCCACCCCCCACTGCCCCCCCGAGTCCTCCCCCCACACCCTCCACCCCCCTGCCACCCCCCAGAGGTGGTACGAACCCCCTCCCCACCCCCACCCCGACATGCACATACACGCACCCCGACATGCACACACCCCCAACATGCACATATACACACACCCCCTACACACACACATACACAACGGGGACACATACCCGCACACATACATGCCGACATGCGCACCCGCCGAACTACACACATTGCCCATAGGCACAGCAGCACTCCCCGCCCGCATGCACTCACTCACACACCCCCTCTACACACTCACACGCACACCCCCATGCACGCACACATCACACAACACCCCCCCACCCCCTCCCCTCACGGACGATCAACTTACCTTGTGCGTTGGTCCTCCGGGAGGCGACAGGAGCCATGGGGAGGTGACCGCCAACAGAAGACCGCCAACAGAAGACCGCCACACAGAAATGTGGGTCGTAATTCTGTGGGCGGTGTTCTGCTGGCGTGGCGGTGGAGGTTGACCAGTCTCCACTTTCCCGCCGACCGCCAGTGTGGCTGCTGGCGGTTTTCCGGCGGAACGCTCCCAGCGGTCGGAATGCGCACAGCGGCATACCGCCGCGGTCGGCGGTCTTCACCGCGGCGGTAACTCGGCGGTCTTGCGAAAAGACCGCCAAGGTCAGAATTACCCCCATAGTGCTCTTAAGAGAAAATGAATTCTTCTTTTGATAAAACCAGGAAACCATGCATATCAAGGCAATAAAAAGCCTTTTCTATTATTATACATTCCCTTACAGTTGTGTTATTCTTATGATCAGTGAAAGTGAAGTGGACAATGGCTGACCTTATTTTTATGTACGAAATTGCCGTTCAGGGAACTTGTTTTTCAAAGGAAGAGTTGCCATTGGTTTCAAACCATCCTTCTGTAATACTGAAAACCAGTATTGTAATATTTGAAGCTGAGTTTGTCGCCGCTATGAGCAATTAAGTAAAAAAGCAAAAACGGACCAGATTTTCAACGAAATACCCAACCGGGTATTTTTGCCAGCCATCTTGGAGCTGTCAAAACCTGTATCTTTTTAAAGGACGCTTCATCGTTATTAGTAGCATAAAAGCTATACGTCCCGTATATTACTGCCTCTATGAATGCGGTGGCCATAGTAGCTTAAACTGAAAAATGGTTACAAGTGAATGCCCAAAACATGGGATTGACTTTAAAAACTGTCAATATGCAGCATATAAAAGGATTTAGAATCTATACACTGCTTATATTCAAGTGGGTCACATATAATTAGAGACTTGAAGGCCAAATGTTAGTGTTCACTTGCCATAGGACTAAACATCAGGAACTTAAACAGAAAGGGGGAAAGAAACTGATCCAGGCCCAAAAGGATTCAAAACAGACATCCCCTGATTTTTCTAATGCCCACATCTTACCAAGATCATTCAACCCTCTTCTAACTGAATTTTTCAATTAATCTTGCCTCCATCCTGTGTAGAATGGAGGTACATTCAATAGCTGTTTGTGTTTTCTCTACCACATATAGTACTGACCATCTTATATCGTCATTTGTATGCCTCTTTTCCATATAATGATCAACCAGTGGTGTGTTTCGTGTTTCACATCTAATTCTAGACAGATATTATAGAATGCACACTTTTACTGGTTATGTTGTCTGGCCCATATATGTCAACATGCATGGGCATGTAATGCAATAAACTACATTCCTAGTGTTGCAGTTGGAGAAACGGATTTGTTGGTAACTTTTCCCGTTAACTACAATACTCTTCTTATTCTCTGTATATTGACAAGCTGTGCAGTTGTTACATTTGTAGTGACCCATGAGGGGAGGTAACTCTAACATTCCCCTCACATCTCGCGTTTTCTTAGGTGTAGAAAAAGAAGCATGAATTAATGTGTCCTATATTACGATCCCTTTTGAAAGAAAAGAGTGGCTTCTTTATCCCGAATGGGTATAGTATTTTCCAGTTTTTTTCAATGATGGACTTAATTCGTTTGGCTTTGGGGTTGTAAGTTAAAACACAAGTCAATGGGACTTCCTTTTTCTTTTCTCTAGGAGTTAATATATCTTCCCTCGGGGTGTACCAGGCCCGTTTACAAGCCATCTTTACTATTTTTCTGGGGTATCCCTTTGCTGTCAATCGCATTACCAAGTGTTCTGCATTTGCAAAATAATCTTCTTTGTTGGTACAATTTCTGCGGATTCATAAGAATTGGCCATATGGTAACTTTTCTTTCAGGTTACGTGGATGGTTACTAGAGAAATGTAATAAGGTATTTCTATCTGTAGGTTTTTTGTATAGATTGACTACAATTTGACCTCATTGTGACTCAATCCATAAATCCAAAAAATGAATGCGTCTGGAATCAACAGACATCGTAAATTTTAGATCAGGGGTAAGGTTATTGATCCATTCATGGAAAGCCATTAGGGATTCTGAATTACCTTCCCAAATCATGAAGATGTCATCTATGTATTGTCCAAGATGGCTGCCAAAAATACCGATTGGGTATTTCGTTGAAAATCTGGTCCGTTTTTGCTTTTTACTCAATTGCTCATAGCGGCGACAAACTCAGCTTCAAATACGCCGTGTTTATACACACGCGCGTTCGAAAATAGGTTGGAGCACCGGTGTTCGGGCAGTGCTTCTTGTGCGTTCGAAGTCTTTTCAGGAAAGACGTTCCGAAGACCAATTTGTAAGTAAGTTAATGAAATAATAATGTCTGCAGGAAATGTAGTACTCATTGGATGGCAACTAAGTATATTGCAATCATGGTTTTCAGTACTACGGAAGGATGGTTTGAAACCAATGGCAACTCTTCCTTTGAAAAACAAGTTCCGTGAACGGCAATTTCGTACATAAAAATGAGGTCAGCCATTGTCCACTTCACTTTCAATGACTATAAGAATACCACTGTAAGGGAATGGATAATAATAGAAAATGCTTTTATTGCCTTGATATGCATTATTTTTGGTTTTATAAAAAGAAGAATTCATTTTCTCTTAAGAGCACTATATATAATAATTGCGAGCTGTGGGCATGCCACACCAGATGGGAGAATATAGCTTGTGTGTGCTGGTTAGTAAGGTATAAATAGAATACACACTGACATTGCTTGCCTTTGAGGTCACAGACGTGGTGTAGAAAAGGGTGAACAGTGCTTTTTGGAGCACTGGTGGTGGTGTTCACACGATGTTGATTGAGAGTAATTCTGTGTATATTTGTATATAGGTGCTGTGTTTGATGTCCTGAGGAGGCCAGAAGTAGAAGGGCCGAAACGCGTTGACTACTTTCTGGAGGAATGTTTTTGAAATTATTGAACAAAGGAACAATTGAAATGAGATGGCATCATGTATAAGCATTGGGAGGAAACACCCCCGAAGGAAATTATACCAAATACCATTATCTCATGTGTATAAGACGGTTTGCCTGAAAAAGGTTTAGCAGCTTATCAAAAAAGAAAAAAGACTCCAGTGCTAAGAGCCACACAATTATAATAATTTGGTTTTCTACTTTTATTGTATGATTTTATGATGTTGTTAATTGGTTATTTGTTTGTTTGTATAATGTCAGATATGTAGTGATGTAGTTATGTATTGAGTGATGTTTGTGGTAATCCACCTCTTGATTAGAGTCAAACAAGGAAACACAAAACACTAAATAAATATTAGTAATGTGTAAGACAGTAATTGTCCTCAATGATTAATTGATGTTTTCATGTGAGATATATTTCTATATACATATCTATCCCCTCTGTATATTCATCAAGGTGTATTGTGTTTTGGCCCAGATACAGTGGGGTTACCGGGCCTCCCCTTATTGGTGTAGATCACGCAATGGCTACAAAGCAGCTTCCAGAAGGACTGCATGCTCATTTTATCAGGGCCAAATCTGCCACCCGTGGGTTGGCATTCGGAGGCCCTGGCCTGGACATTTTCCAGTTATCTACATGGGTGTTCCTCCACATGTTTATAAAACTATTATTTTTACAGTCAATTTTGCTGAGAGGGACATTTTGCCCACTCAGTCCTGCAGGACTGGTTGGAGTCCATTCACAGACCCACCTCCAAATAAGTACTTTTTGGTATCTATTCAAAAGGTGAGGAATTGGTAGCTAGAACTCTGTCAGAAGAACAAGTTACTTACCTTGACAAAGGCTCTTTCTGGTAGAGACTCTACCTAGCCACAGATTCCTTACCGACCCTCCCATCCCACCATTCTGCAGTTGAACTCTATCCATTAATAAGATTTAAAGTCTTGGAATCTGCACACTGGCCATAGCCTAGTTGCTTTTGGTTCTCTGCATCTGGGGGTGGACACTCTCAAAAGCAACTGACGTCAGCACCCAGGAGTGGTGCTCATATAGGCTCGTCATTTCTGGAATGGCATTGTGTTGAGCCGCACAATGTTAACTACTGGCATGCAGAGATACTGCTGAGAAGTTTCCAGATTCATTCTAATGACTGTGGAATATTTAAAAGGTGAGGAATCTGCAGTTACCTAGAGTCTCTACCAGAAATAGCATTACCATAGGTAAGTACCTTGTTATTTTGAGATGTAATGCCTGCTTTCTCATAGAGTGTAGGAATTCACACACTTTATACCTCAATCTGTCCAAGTGCAGTGGGCTTCTCGAGATTGCTCTTTGGTTGCTGCTGCACCAGTGGATAGAATCCTCATAGCCCATCCAGCACACATGAGCACTGCACTGTATGTATATTGAACGAGTGAGGTGGAACGTGCAATGCACTCATTCACACCGGCGGCAGTTGTGCTGTGATTCTGAATGAATTGGTATTCCATGACACTGAAGATGATATTTGTGACCTACCGCTAGCATCTCCTTGCGCATGTAGCAGTGAGTTCCACCTTTGTCCAATCTCATATTGGTACAGGTGGAAAAAGGCAACCGGGAGAGGCCCCAAGTGTTACTTTTGCCATTTAAAATCCCAAGGGGGTCTTACTCATTAATACCACAAATACTCCTGGATAGAACAATAACACATGTAGGTTGCAGGCAGGAGGCATTGTTATACACACGTTTTACTTGGTATAAATGTGTATATCATTATTAAATAGCAAAAAGAAGCGAGTCAAAATTTGTAGAGATATGTCTATGCCAGGGGCTGTGGATGTAAGCATGGACAGAATATGAACTCTAAACTCTCAATCTGATTCTTTGATGTAACAAAAAGTCACACTTTTCTGCTGCCATTTTTATATTTATAATTAAACTGTGTAGGAAATGTCCCTGGGTCATTGTAGGAGAAAGAGGGGAACACACCCAGGCCCAGAATAGACTATTCCACAGTCTACAGTTACCCAAGGGTTCTACGCATACATATTTCATCCATCCATTCGATCAGCTTCGAGTGAGCTAAAATTGCTTCCTAGACAGGTGATCCCCAGTTTGCGGACACCAACAGTCAGTCTGTGTGGGCTGCCCTGCTTCCAGTAGCATCGAGCCTATTTTCAGCATAAACTGTCAGTTCAATCTTCGTGTGTTTGTATGGCTAGGTCGGACATATGGATTGCAGTTTATGTGTGGAGGGTTGTATGACGCAATCACACATGGCATAACTACGCAGTCGGAACCATAACCGCGTCTTTACCACACATGCCTTTACAACGAATTTTGTTGTAAAAGCATGCTTAGTAAAGTTATATGTGGTAATGCAACGCGTGGTTGTGTGATACCACCCTCCGACCCCCTCGCCCTAAAACCTACCCTGTCCTAATTAATAAATTAGTATACTGCATCCAGCGATGTGCATGTATGGGAATGATAATTATTTAACCGTAACCAGAGCACAAGGGTGTAACTCAGTGCAGATAAAATCACTATAACTAGCCCTTGTGAGTATGGCCCCAGTTGTTTTCTTCTTTGAACCCCCCCACCCTGAACCCTAAAACCTACCCTGCCCTATCTTAAAAACTACCCTTAACCCCGTCCCGGCCATAAACCCTAAAAGCTACCTTGCCATGTCTTAAGACCTACCCTGCCCTGTCCTAAAAACTACCCGACCCTAAAACCTGCCCTGGCCTAAAAACTACCCCAATTCTCCCTAAACCCCACCCTGTCCTAAAAACCACCCTGACCTTCCACCTCGCCCTAAAAGCTACCCTGTCCCAAAAACTACCCTACCCTGTCCTAAAAACCACCCTGACCTTCCACCTCACCCTAAACCTTCCCTGTCACAAAAACAACCCCACTGTTCTAAAAACTATCCCGACCCCCTACCCTAAACCCTAAGAATGACCTACCCTGACCCCCCGCCCTAAACCTTAAAAGCTGCCATGTCCTAAAATCTACCCGACCCCCCCACCCTGAACCCTAAAACCAACCCTGCCCCGAAAACTACCCCATCCTAAAAACTACCCTGACTTCCCACCCCGCCCTAAACCCTAAAACATACCCTGTTCCAAAAACTACCCCACTCTTTTCTAAAAACGACCCCGTGTCCTAAAAACTATCCGGACCCCCTGCCTTAAGCCCTAAAAACTACCTGCCCGCCCTAAACCCTAAAAGCTGCTTTGTCCTAAAACCTACCCCGCCCTGTCGTAAGAACTATCCTGATTTCCCTACCCTAAAACCTATCCTGTCCTAAAAACTACCCTGACCTGCAGCCTTAAACCATAAAACCTACCCTTCCCTGACCTAAAAACTACCCTGAGCCCCAACCCTTAACCCTAAAACCTACTCCACCCTGTCCTAAAAACTACCCTGACCCCCCGCCCATGAACTCTAGAACCTACCCTGCCCTGTCCTTAAAAATTCCCCACCTGCCCCAGCCCCACTTACCCGGCCACTGCGCTCCTCTCCCGACTGTTCCTGCTGTGTGCCTGAACCAGCCATATGCATGGTGCCTAAACCACGCATTTGCGTGGTTCAGGCAAACGTGGTAACGCTTACGTGGCTACGCTACATGTTTCTCCAGCTGCGTATAAAAGACTGTTTACCGGTATGGAGCACATGCCTGTGGCTCCCGAAGAGGTCACAGTCTTTATGTAGCCCGAGGCCAAGGCCTATATGATCCTTGTGACCTCCGGAGGGGTCCATAAGTGTAAACTATGTACCCGTTCATTTAACTCTAAATGTCATATATGAAACCCTGCCATGCATGTTTTTTCTATGTGAAAATGATGTGACCATGATGATTTTACTAAAGTACAGAATACTAAATGTTGATTTCATGCAAGTCACAGGAGGCAGATGTTGGATGGAGATTTTTGTCACTAATTTGTTATAGTGCTTAGATTTATTGTTTGCTGTGTTGTTGCTCAGATTTTCTTTATTTAGTGAATTTTATTTGTATTGTGGTGGTGCAGTGTGCAATTGCTGTGTTATGTTATTTGTTTTGGATTGTAGTGTTGCTTTTTTGTTGTTCTGCTGTGATTGTGTTATTGTTTTGTTGCGGTCTATTGCATTTTGTACTTTGATTGTTTTGTGTTGTATTTTGTTGTCATTTGTATGTTGTGAGTGGTTTTATTGCTTGTGTGTGCTAATATTGTGTTATTGTTTTGTATTGATTTCGTGTTGTTTTGAGTTTGCCATGCTGTGGCTTTGAAGTTTATGTTGTGACGTGCTCTTTTGATATGCTGTTTTATTACTCTGTTGTGAGGTGACATTGCCTTGCGTGTTAATATGCTCTTGTTTTCCTGTTGTGAAACTGTGGTGTATTTATGTATATATGTGGCACTATAATGCTGTACTGTTGTTATTTTCATGTTACGTTGTTCCTTGGGTCTATGTGAGCGTTTGGTGCGCATACTCGTACAGTTTTGCCTATATTGCCAGAAGCATATTGCAGAACTATCTGCTGACATTTGAGGTCGAATGTACCAATCAGAAATCAGGCAAACATCCTTGATTCGTGAGAGACAACACCTCACGTAGGCCGCAATTCCCCTCCTCTACCTCATTGGTAATAAATAGTATACTGCATCCAGCGATGTTCATGTATGGTAATGATGAAGTTATTTAACCATAACCAGATCACAAGGGTGTAACTCAGTGCAGGTAAAATCACTATAACTAGCTCTTGTGAGTATGGCCCCAGTTGTTTTCTTCTTTGAAGTGATTCTAAAATAAAATCTTTGAGGCATTCATCGGTGTTGTCTCAAGTCAGTTACCCTCTTCATTCGTAATAACACCTTTTCACTTTAGTTATAAGGTTGTGGTTATTAGTACATTTCTTCCAAAGAATGTGCTATTAGCACACATTTGTTTCGCCAGCATGGCATACGTTTGCGGATATGCAGTTGTAATATTCTGTTCGTTGCCATTCTTGAGTGCAGGGAGGGCTGTAGCTAATGAGAGACGAATCCTCGAGTTGTTCATAAAGGCCCTTTCCCTCCTTTACAAATTACAATGTTCTCCGAGCTGTCTGAATTTAGGAAAACCATGGTCATGTGCCTGTGCTAAACATCCGCCAATGAGGATTATGCATCTATATCTTAAATTAACTTGTTTTATTTTATATAGAGCTTCAAAATGCTTACAAATGCTGCAAAAAACGGATAATAGTAGATAACATAAGACTCGAGGATCTGCATCTTTGGTTTATGTCATGCTTTGATTTCGTGGGCAGTAATAAACAGTTATTTAACCATAGCCTGAGCATAAGGGGTTAAAACTGCAATGAACCAGGATTACAGTAGCTAGGCCTTGTGAGTTTGACCTCGGTTGTTTTCATTTGTTCAGTGACTCTAGAATGGAATACAGTAGTTAAGGGATTAAGACGTTTTTCCTGTATCAGTCAAGCTTTGATGTGATAATAATCTGCTGTGATAATTTGACCTTTGCACTGCCGTAATAAATGGTTCTGTGTTTACTAGTACACTTGTCCCAAAAGGTGTTATTGAGCAACATACACAACTAAAGTTGAAAAGGGATTAAGGTTGACAAATATCTGTATAGTGACTTGGTCCTTAACAAAAGTAGTTACGAATCCCCTAGTTGAGCTGCAGTCTTAACTCCCGTTGGTACTTGCTAAAGGTTGTCCTTATAAGTGTGTGAAAGATTCCATGATGGTGTGGAAAAAAGTTTGAAGTGACCTTGTTGTGCATTGTTAAATGGTGTCTCTGTAGGTGTAAATTATTTATGTATTTGTATGTAAAGGTGGTAGTGTGGGTGTATGTTATACGTGTGTGTGTGTATAATGGTTTGTTTGGATGTATGAGGCCAGTTGTGCTGGTGCATAAATGTGACTTTGTTGGTATTCGACAGTGGTTGTGTGCCTCAGTTTTTAGTTGAGTAGGCTTGCAATATGTGTTTGAGTGAAATTTTTGTTTGCGTGTAGATGGATCTATGATTGTATGATTGTTTTCTTGCAGACGTAGCAAGAATAGTGTAGCATAGGCTAGGTTAAGGGTGCTGTTGGTATATGACGGTCATTGTGTTGATATATGAACTGTGTGTTGCTGTGCTACGGTTGTTCTGTGTATGTACGGCTGTGCAGATGTGCTGGCATATAATACTGTGTCCGAGTATAGACTGATTATTGTTAGATAGGAATGTGTCTAATTGTGGGTGTATAAACGTAACTTTATGATAGAGGTTATCTTACCATATAATAATGTGTTTACAATGCAGCTTCTGCTGCCATGTAATGTTCATTAGATGTCTTTACGATTGTGGTGGGTTTTAATATGCTGTTGGGTGGATACAGTTATGGGGAGGAGTTGTTGATTATGTGAAGGAATATATGACCGTGTTGCCATATGATCTACTTAATCATGTTTTATATTGTGTAATGTAATTATTTGGCTGAACAGGCATGTGATTGACTGAATACTGCATGGTGGGGTAGGAGTTCAGATTGACTTTGTTCGGGATGGCTGGGATAGGAGGCGAAACTAACACCCTAACTTGGGATGTGTTAACACATTTGTAAACATTTTGGATTGTGAAACCCCAATAAAGATATTTGTCCACCTTAACTACTTTTTAACTTTAGTTTTTTTTAATTACATTTCTTGTTTTTTTCTAATGAAATGTTATAAAACAATACACCCACCTTGTGTAACTACCTTGCCTAGTAAGTCAACATTAACTCCCTCTCCTGTTAGATAATATATTGGTGTTTATCTTTGTCGTGTTTAGATTTTAATTACTGATGTAAGATAATTTTTTTAAAAATATAGTCTTTGTGAATATACGCCATTCAAATGTATGCATTTTTCAAATAGGTGACTCATGTCATTCATTACTTGTGAACGTTGCAATGCTGTCAGTGTACACATGGTCGGAATCTATCCGAAAGAACACGAAATACTTGCTAAGTAAGTCACGTGTTCAGTAATGTGATATCTTTTGTTGGTGACATAACAGTTTTCAACCAGGGCTTACTATTTTTGATAGTGGTTGTTCTATCTTTTAGATGGGCCTGCATTTTAAATCATTTCGATCTGTTACTTGGACTGTGAAGATGGCTGTTCACAGTTCTCCTGACTCTGGATCTTAGGAGATTCTTGGGTCTACTTGGCATACAAGTATGCTGTTGAGCATAATTTGATTTGGGTTGTGTAGAAATTAAGGTAAAGTGGTTTGGAGGTTGTTATTAGAGGTGGAGTGCAGTGCTCCCAGCATTAGAGAATATGGCCAGTTTGAACCGTTATAATTCACCTGACTTTGAAGATTCCGTATGCTGTTGACCATGACCTGGAGTTAGCTACAGAGTTAACAAGCACTGTTTTTTTTTTTATAGAGGAATGTTTACATATGCCTTTTCATTGTGGTGTTCCTAGGTAATACCAGTGATAAAAATCATTACATTTAAGGACATGACTACCTTGCAGAGAGATTACCTGTTCTGTGTAGTTGAGACTGCACAAAAAGGGTTGAAAACTCAGCCACACACCACTCGTTTGGACCAGATCAACGATCTACCACCGATTTAATCAGTACTTTGTTGTTGTTGTTCTGTGGTTGCATGTACCAAAGGCTCATACTTTGCAACGTTACTCTGTTCTGCTTGTGTTGGTCACATTCACCAGCATCAGCTGCTGTGCAATATCCGACTCAAATCAAAACAAAAGTTATCTTCCCAGCTTTCACAATAGCCTGGCCCTGCTCCCAATTCCCCTCGGGAAGCTAGCCCCCGCTGTGCAAAGCCTTGGTGCGCAGCAGGGCTTGATTGTAAGACCTGTGCTCTAGCCAGACCCTCTCCCCAAACTGTCAGTGGTGGTTAATGTCTGCTGTGCAGGACCTGTTGTCAATTATGACAGGGTTGGCCACAGAGCCTGCCTTTCAGTCTGGCCTTCTGCCCAACCTGTTGATGGGGGCCATTCTGTGCTGCACACAGCCTTCACCTTATGCAGAGGAAGTTGGCTAAAGGGCCTGGTCTGTGGACAAGCTAAGCAAGAACCCACTGCAGGTGGATAAACCCCTCTGTGGATTGCTTCTCAGCTATGCAAAACTGATTTTGGACAGAGGTGACTACCCTCTGCTACATATTGTTTTTGGCCATGCACAGCAGGCGTTGGTCGCTGATTTTTGTTTTTTTGTGCTTTGTTTTATTTTACACAATATATCTATTTTAAATATAATATGCACACACTGTTGGAAAAAAATTGTAGGATTTTATTTGCTACACTACATTTTAGCATTGCACTGCATGCAGTACTATGTGAAGATGTTGAGGTGGAGGCTGTTCTGCTCTTCAGCCTACTGCAGCCCCTCTCCAGGAATACTTTCTTGTGTTTGTGTGTCTTCGGCAGCTGGTGCTGCTGTCGTTAGCATGTTTTTTACATTGGTCATACAGAAATTCTTCAAACTCCTTTTTGTGCTTTGTCTACAGGTGCTTTCATGATCAAAGTTCCAAAGGAGTATAAGCCTTTTTTGTCCCCTTTTCAACTTCAAGTCGGAGAGAGTGCAGGGTAACTTCCATTGCACTCTTCTCCCCTGGGGAATGTGAGAAGCATTAGAGTCTTTTGGTGATTTGGTTCTGATTATACTATCCTTCCTTTGCACCTTACTACTACTTCTTCTCTTCTTCTTAAGATGGAGATCCAAGTGAAGGCCCTGAACCTCCTTTTTATCTCTGCCTGCCCTAGGTCAAATGATAAACGCAGCAATAACACTCAATAGCAATGATCAAGGTCTTATTGCTGTTCACTACAAAATGGAGGATGTGATATCCGTTGCTATTAAACAGGCACTTCGGATTATATTCTATTGTATTAGAGTATCTGTATAATACTTATAGTCCCTGTGAGGAGCTCTGAAGTGCTTGTTCGCGTGATAGCATGCTACACCATGCTGGTGGGGAAAGGCGTTATCTTTGCTTTCAACTTTAGAGGGAAGTCTTTCCAAGTCTTACGTGATGACCGCTGAGGTAAGGTTCTGGGACACCTCATGATGTATGAGGGAGTGTAAGAGACAGACACACATTTGTAAACCATGTTATTCTGCCAGGTCTCATAAGTTCTGCTGGTACCTTTATTGTTTTGGTAGTTTATCTTTTATGTTCTCCATCCTTTTTTACGTTGTTTGCAGCAGGAGGTTGTCCAATATTTGTCCCAGTGGGGTCTACAAGTAATACCAGGCGTCTATAAAGAGTAAGAGGGGATCAGAGATCTGCCCGGGCAGACTGAGTTTTGTCTTCTTTTTTACAGTTGCTATTATGGGATACCATTTGAAGAGATTTGTCAACATGGACTGCATTATTGTATGCTTTTTTCATTATTGGATGTCAAAGCTCAGAGCATGTAACTGTTTGTATGACATATGTATACGTAAAGTTGTAAGCAATGAAATGATCAGAATGCTTTTAAAGTTCCTGGAAAAGTTTGCAGATTTCAATAGAAGACTGCAAACCTTAAAGTAACCCGGTCTTTGTTTTTATGCCTGTGAATTTACAAATTTCACTGGAGGTTTGTGAAGTTTATAGGAAGCCCCACCAAAGTTCTTGCTATCTATATGTTCTGTACGAGTTTATGACCTTACACTGACGTTAGCAGACTTTAGAGGAACACCCATGCTGTGCCTGTGAATTCACAAACTTCACTAGAAGTTTGTAAACTGTAGACGTTCTCCCCATATCGTGCTGCTCGAGTCTGGAACCACTGTTGGAAGACTACAAACCCTGTGTAAAGAATATTTTTTATTCAATAAATTTACATTAGTTGTGGAAAAAGATTACACATCAGCTATTCATGGCCACATATAAACCAAACTTTGCACCCACTTTTTTGGTCAATCGTCTGTCTCCACGACTAAATAAAGCCAATATTTTTTTAAATAAATGAGCGAAGCATTTTTCAATAATCAATACTTGACCATAGCTTATTCTGTTGATATTCTGGCGAAGAAAACAATATCTTATCAATCCATAACACAGTAAGTAATTTTTAACGTTTTATGACAATCAATGAAGTGATTTAGTCGTTCCAAGCATTCTTATAATGATTTTTTTATCCATCTTGTCTTAGGATATCCAAACTACACCCAACACATTTCGTTCTGCTAGAGAGAAATTTCATAGTCCTAATATATTCTATTTTATTCAATTCAGTGTTTTCTTAATTCAATCTTGTATCCACATTGTATTTGTCAGGATGTCCTTAACAAATTCAGCATTTTTTCTAAATGTAATGTGTTAACTTTTCTTATTGGCTCTAGCAATTGGTAGGTCTTCGTATGAACTGGGCAGCTTCCATTTAGATGGCAAGTTTTAACAAAGAACATTCTAAATATACAATACATTTAACTATTATCTAAACAGCAATGAAATAGTTGAGTTTCTCCCCACCGGTCAATGTCTGAAGGAAAGAGTAGTTAAATGAGCACGATACATTTTTGATTGATTTAATTTCCATTCTCACATATCTTTCTAGCAAAGCTAATTCATAAGGAAACAGTTTTAAGATTAATCTTACATTGCAGTAACTCTTTTGATAGGTTAAATGGTCATGAAACAAAGCACTAATATTCTGTATATTCATTTGTTTGTTACTATAGAACATTTGCGTCATGAAAGTGTTATACTTTTGGCCATGACGCAGGTCAAAACTAATTTAGAGGTAAGAACGAGGGAGAAGGAAAGTAATAAGAATTTGTTCTTGTTAGAGGCTCAAGCAAGTACATGTTGTTGTGCAAGTTTCAAATGCACAACCCACCTTAAGCCCCTTAACTGCTGGGCCTTCCCCCCCTCACCAGTGCTGTTAGGGTAGTTCTCGTCTAGTGCTCCTTAACATTTTTTTCTATGTACGCGGTCCACACCAGATTTGCGTCTTCAGGGTTTGTCGATTCCCCTGGTAGGGACGAGAAATTAGCCAACATAAAGCTAAAATTTGGTTTTTTTGGCAGGGGATGAGGGGAAAAGTGCTGCTGAAGAAGGTGTCTGTTTTTTTCCCTGCAAAGGGCATCAACAAATGGTTTGTGGTGCTAAAATCACCATCTTCCCAGCTTTCAGGAACAGGCAAACTAGAATCAGAAAACCAAATTTTTCAACACACATTTGGCATTTTACTGGGGCATACCCCTTGTTTAGGTCAAGCGTAAGCGTGCAACCTCTTGTATACTTTTAAGTATACTTCTATGGGCCTCCAGCTATTTCATTTTTTAGTTTGTGTCATTTAAAAGCAATTGTTGTTTGCTAGTGGTCAGTCATGCCTCTTTGTTCCTTCTTTTGTGTGGGAGCAGGAACCAACTACTGTAAAAGTACGCTTTGTCCTGTTTATCTGGTCTGTAGGGGACCTTTTTTTTACTTTGTTTCCTGCTCCTGTCCAGGGAAGCTTCCCTTCTCATTTGCAAAGCATTCTTCCTCTGAGCCTAGCTGTAAACAAGGCTATAAGTCAGGCTGTTATCTTGGTCACATTTGGTTTCTGTGGGCTCTCTGCACCCTCTCTCAGCTGCCTAGCTCCTTCCCTTCCTTGGCTTGGATTTTCTTTACCAAATGTGCCTGCCTGTGTGCTGAGAGCAAGGGCAGAGGATTGCTAGTAATTGCCTATAGCCAAGGCACCCAGCTGTACCAGGGCTCTAAAATCCTTAAAGACAGTGCCCACTTCTGCTCCATACTGGAATCCCTCTCGCAGCTCCATCAGTGCAGGACAGTTCACACACTCCAGGCCCTCAGCTGTGCCAGGAACCCCACACATGCTGTCTGCATGAGCACCTCAGTTCTCTGCTGCTCCAGTACTGAGACCCTAGGTGCAGCTCTATCAGTGCACAGCAGTTCACACATGCCAAGCCCTCAGCCGTGCCAGGAACCCCACATACACGGTCTGCCTGAGCACCTCATCTCTGGCAGTCAGTACACTGCTGCTCCAGTACTGGGACCTAAGGCGCAGCTTCATCAGTGCACAGCAGTTTACAAACTCCAAGCACTCAGCCGTGCCAGTGCTAGTTACCCCACACATGCTGTCTGCATGAGCACCTCAGTTCTTGCAGTCAGTACACTGCTGCTCCAGTACTGGGACCTAAGGCGCAACTTCATCAGTGAACTGCAGTTCACAAACTCCAAGCACTCAGCCGTGCCAGTGCTAGGAATCCCACACATGCCGTCTGCCAGAGTACCTCAGTTCTTACTGTCAGTACACTCTGCTGTTCCAGTTCTAGGACCTCAGCCGCAGCTTTACCACTGCACCTCAATTCTACCCCTGCAAGGTCACTTCCTTTCCTATACTTGGACCCCGCGCACATACAGTTCCATTATAGCAGCTCAATTCTAATATTCAGTCCCACTGCCAAGCCAATACTGGAACCAAAAGAGCAAAACACAGTTTAGCCAGTGCTCCTCAAGTCTAACATCCAACCGCCACTGTTGATGGGAACCACCACAGCTCCGCCACAGTCCTTCAATTCTAACATTCAGTGCACATTTCTTCTCAGTACTAAGGCTCACTCACAGGCCCTTCAGGACTCCTCACTTCTGTGGTTCAGAGGCAATGCCATTCCCATGCTGGGCCCCACTCACAGCTTCACCAGGGCACCTCCAGGCTAACACTCAGCAACACTGGCGTGCCAATACTAGGTTCCACACATAGCTCCATTAACATACTTCACTTCTGACCTTGTGTGCCTATTACTATTCCAGTACTGCAGCCCACATAGAGCTCTGTCAGTGCACCTCAACCCTAACATGCAGCACCCCCTTATTACAATACCAGGAATTACACAGCGCTCCATTTATCATTCCTCACCCGCTGCCTTTCTGTTATTCCAGCACTGGGCCAGGACACTGCTATGTCTATACCCCCAATCCTGATCTGAATATTGCTGTATTGGGGTTCTTATATAGCTCTGCTAATGCACTTCCTGCTGTTCTGCAGTGCCCCCCTGCTGTTCCACACTGACTTCTGTTTTGAGGACGTCGGGGAGCCAATTAACTCTATTCTTAGCTGCCATCTTTATTTGGGAGGGTCCGTTTCATCTGTCTCACTTCGTTCTTCCTTTACTCTGTTTACTCTCAATGTTTTCTCTCTCCCTCACTTTTCTCTTTCCAGTTCTTACAATCCACACGTTAACAGTTTTGCTCTTTCCTTCAGCTGTTTATTTCTACTCCTCTAGCCTTTATTTCTCTCTTCCGTTTGCTACCTCCTCTTTCAAACTTGCAAAAACTGGGTTATTTCTTTCCTTGTTTTTTTCCTCTCTTTTTTCTTCATCAGGTGTTCCTTCTTTCACTTTTTTTTCTCCTCCCTTAATTCTTTCTTTCTTTTTTATTATTCTTTCCTTTCACTCGGTATGTGTACTTTCACTTTTTTTGTAGATCTTTCTTCCTTGCTTTCTCTGGTGTTTTTCTTATCTTTATCTGTCAATTCACGTTTTAGTATAAATCCCTCTTTTTCCCGTTTGTTTTTTGGAAGCCACAAGTTACTTGCTGGGACCCGAAGTGTAAAAGTGTTTATCTCATACTGTGTCTGTGGGAAATGTGTCTGTACATACATGCCCTGGTTCTTTCGCTGCTTGTTTCTCTCACCATCTATTTTTTCTCTAATGGTCACTTTTCTCTTTCTTTTCACAATTCTTCCATTATTTTTTCCTCATTATCTTTCATTCGCTAGCTTCCTTCCCTTTTTTCTTTTGTCTCACGTTTGCTCTAATTCTTCTCTTAGTTGTGTTTTTATTTTCACATTCTTTCTTTTCTTCTTTCTTTTATTTCTTTGCAACCCGTTCTCTATCTTCCTTTTGTCTGATGTATTCCTTTTGCTTCTCTTTTTCTGCCCCATCTGCTTTCTCTTCTGAGGCCTAGTTATCAATGAAGCAACAGATGCAGTGGCACTGGGGTCCAGATACCCATGAACCTCACTCAGTTCTAATTACTGCTGTAATTTCCTACTGAAATTGCAGTCAACCATTTTACTTTCTTACTCCAGGGCCCAAGACACCATTACTATGCCACTTGTCCTCTCCATCTTTACTCCTGATTCCCTCTTTCCTTCCACCTTTCAATTTATCCCAAATTATATTTTTGATATTGTGTTTTGAGCATTACTCTATAACGCCAAACAGATAGAGGAAGAAGGTAAAGGGAAGTGCTTTAGTTATAGTACAGAAACTAGTTACGTCACAGAAATTATGATGCATGGTTGACCAATTTATATGACAAGAAAAGTCCAGCTATGAATTTACAATGCCAATAGCTCTAACTCAGTAAAATGCGAAACCTATTGCATTGCAAATGCTTGTTCCTATTTTTTGTGCTTTCAACCTCCTTCCAGTTAGTGACAGAAATAGGTGTGGAACCAGTGGTGGATCCTGGAAAGCTGTACATTTCTGAACAGTAGACAAAATTCTGAACTCAGCAAGGAGTCATTTGTGGGGAGCCTTCAAGGTTTTCCTGTAGAAAGTAACAGTTGAAATAAAATTCTGAAATTGAGTTGAAAAAAACAGCCATTTCTATCTGTGTTTTCATCTGTAACTTTTTCCAGCTACGGCAGATTTCAAAAGCAATACACTGTTAACTCCGCTGGGCCATTCCTGGTTATGGGGATATATAGGTCTTGTAGGTTCATCAAGAACCCCAGGTACCCAGAATCAATAAATGAGCTGCACCTAGCAATGAGTTTTCATTGTGTACCGGGTATACAGCAATTCATTTGGTGAAATATGAAGAGTGAAAAATAGGTGTCAAGGAAACCTGTGTATTTTCAAAATGGGCACAAGATATGGAGTTTTGAAGCATTGGTCGTTTGCACATTTCTGAATTTGGGGTGGGCGGGTCCTTATACTAGTGGGGCATTTCTCAAAATGGCTTCTTTCTTACACACTGTCTTACATTTGGAAGGCGCAAATGCAGAGAAAGACAATTGGTAATAACACTTGTTCTGCTATTCTGTGTTCCAATAGCAATTGGTAATAACACTTGTTCTGCTATTCTGTGTTCCAATAGCAATTGGTAATAACACTTGTTTTGCTATTCCGTGTTCCAAGTCTCCCAATAAAAATGGTACCTCACCTGTGTGGGTAGGCCTAGTGCCCCAAAACGCAACATGGTCACTGTAGCCGGGATTTGGAATCCCCAGCTACATTGCATATTACACCGGGAGCGGAATGCCGCTTCCCCGACCCCTGTGGACACGACAATAAAGATATTGGGAATCCGGATGAGCGGATTCCCGAAACTATACCTGAGAACCATGGAGACGGGGACGCGATCGCCATAACTGGGAACCCGGATATCCGGGTTCCCGACATTATAGAAGGAGACGACGGACTACGCGCACGAAGCGCGTTAACAACAGAAGATGCCGAGAAAGAAGACGCTGAGGAAGGAGATGCAGAGAAAGGAGGAAGAACGAGGAAACCACCAGGACGAACGCAGGAGGAAGAACAGAAGGACACCAGTCCAGGGGATACCTCAACGGGACAGGAAGGTCCAGAAGAGTGCGAACGCCGCCACGTCCCCGGAGGGACGTGGCTCAGTCAGGTACGGTCATGTTTAAAGGACAGCCTTCGTTTTTATGATAGGGAGGGAGGGGGCGGCAGGAGGGGAGAGAAGAGGAGAGGAGAGGGGCAAGGGGAGGGGGACAAGAAGGGAAGAGGGAAGGATTTGAGAAGGGCACCTGAATAATCTTAAGGAGCACAAAATAAAAGAAGTTTAATAATTCAATTATCACTCACAGAGGTGACTTCCCTGGATTCCTGAACTGTCTGTCACCACAATACTCTATCTGTGGGGAGCGGACACACACAATCAATCTTTCTCTCTCTCTCCCTCTCTTCCTCTCTCCCTCCCTCTCTACCTCTCTACCTCTCTCCCTCCCTCTCTCCCTGTCTCCCTGTCTCCCTCTCTTTTCAAGAAATATACAACAGTAAGAAGGCCCCTAGACTTACCGATATTTCGGTTCCTCTTGTTTTCCCGGTCCACCTGGAAACACTGTCGGGGAATATCATCTCCAGCCACCAGGAACCCTGAAGGAGAAGAGGACAGCAGAGAATTACTAACCAACCGGCCCCTAACCATTGGACATTTCAGTTAAAACTTGATATAATAAAACCACGTTTACTCACCCTTACGATTGAGCACCGTAGTCCTTCTTATCACTACGCCCACTGCAACAGTCACATAACAGTTTTCTACTGGAAGCATACATTTTTCGCAACATGCCTGACTGTCGATTTTGGGCTTTTGCTCAGCCGGCACCTAGGGAAACCTAGCAAATCTGTACATTTGTGAAAGCTAGACCCCATAGGGAAATCCAGGATCAGTGACGTGGGGCTCTTACTAGGTTCTGTCACCCAGAATCCTTTGCAAACCTCAGATTTAGGGGGTTATTACAACTTTGAAGGAGGTGTTAATCCGTCCCAAAAGTGACGGTAAAGTGACGGATATACCACCAGCCGTATTACGAGTCCATTATATCCTATGGAACTCGTAATATGGCTGGTGGTATATCCGTCACATTTGGGACGGATTAACACCTTCTCCAAAGTTGTAATAACCCCCTTTGTCTAAAAAACACTTTTTCTTCACATTTCGAAAATGGAAAGTTCTGGAATCTGAGGGAAGCAACAAACTTCCTTCCACCTAACATTTGCCTAAGTCTCCCAATTAAAATGGTATCTCACTTATGTGGATGGGCCTAGTGTCTAGTACAGGTAACACGCCAAAACCCAACGTGAACACATCACATTTTCACACTGAAAACTGACACTTTTTTGCAAAGTACCTAGCTATGGATTTTGGGCTCTAATTCAGCCAGCCTGTACATTTTTTAAAACTACACACCTAAGGGAATCGAGAATGGAGTTACTTGTGGGCCCTCACCAGATTCTGTTACCCAGAATCCTTTTCAAACCTCAAAATTAGGCTACAAAAACACCTTTTCCTCATTATTTCAGTGCGCAAACTTCTGCAATCCACACAAGCCACACCTCTGTGGACTCCCCAGGGTGTGTAGTTTTCAGAAATGTCTGTGATTTATAGGTTTCTATATGTCAACCGAGCCCAGGACCAAAAACACAGGTGCCCGCCTTACAAATACAGGTTGTTTTGTGATAGATGATTTTGATGTCTCCACAATATGTTTTGGGCCCTTCCCTGTCATGGCCACTTGCCCACCCACACAAGTGAGGCAAACTTTTTATTGAAAGATGTAGGGGAACACTGGGTGGTAGGAAATTTGTGGCTGCCTGCAGGTTCCCGGTCTTTCCCTCATGGAAATGCAAGGAAAATTTTTTTTTTTTAAACAAAGTTTGTGATTTGCAGGGGATTCTGGGTGGTGAAAAATTGGTGAGAGGCATGCAAGTCCTGCACCCTTGTCTCCCCTGTTACTAGTATGTTTAAGTTAATCCACGGCTCACACAGGTTGGTTTTAGCACCACCAGAAATTCTGGTTTCAAAGCATAAATACTTATCATAGTATCTGAATATTGTAAGCTAGCCTTCTGAAGGTGAGCCATAAAGCCTCTTGACAGCACCAGCCGCTTGATGGTCCACTCATACGCTATTCACGCACAACACACAACAGTTTCATACCGCCGGCCCAATCCAACCGATCATTGCACCAACATCAACTTACCAGCGCCAGACAAGAGCCCATCACATTCATACACCATAGGACGGAATAAGTTTGACTACGTTTTACCACCTGTCAAGTAACCGCCTCCTTCTTCCTGAACATTACTGAATGCATGCATAAGGAGCCTTTATTAATGGCTCCTGTGACAGCCACATGGGGGGGTCAGAAAGACATGTCTTTCATGTGCCTTTAGCGCACTCAGTTTGCTAAATAAACTCCATCCAGTTTGTTGATGCAAGCTGGGGGTGTCGGAAAATGCCCTGTGAGGCCCCATTCATCGAACTGAGTGAGCATATCTACCTTTGAAACTAAGGCAGACATGCTGGGGAATTTTCACAAAGTTCCCTGAAGAGAACGTCATAAACTATGAAGAAGGGTAGTGTTTGGTACACTGACTAGTCTGTGAGAACGTAACATATGTCCCAACCACCGTTATGCGCAGTGCTGTGACTGTAATGCACTTCTCATACAGCAAATTGAACATCTACATCTACTAATTTCTGAGGGAGGAAGAACATAGCAAGCAGGTTGAACACTGACCCTTTTGTGTCATTCAGTGCAATTGCAGCAACAATGGGTTTGAATCCATAGATGTAGATAGTGTGCATCTGTACTACCTTTACTATCTGCCTTCTACCTAAACAATATCCCTGGGAAAGCACACCCACTGTAAACTTTTGTTACCCATTAATGTCTCTGTCCTCATCAGAGTCCTGACTAATCCTGTATAATTGCCAAGTGAACCTATACTAATGCCTTCCACCCACAGCTACTTGAAGGTCAAGAAAACATGTCTTTCATGCACCATTAGCGCACTTACTAAGCAAAATCCAGCTCCTTCCAGGTTATGGATGCAAGTTGGGGGTGCCCTGCGAGGCCTATTCCTCAAACTGAGTGAGCATATCTACCGCTGAAACGAAGGCAGACATGATGGTGAATACTAGCTAAGGTGTCTAAAGTAAACAGTCAAACAAATATCCTGTGGGACACATTCACCAATGCTTCTACTTTTGATTTGAAATTGAAGCTACAAATTGAGTTTGCATACTTTCAAGCAAGCAGAACTACTGGGCATTTGTTTGACTTACTACACTTACTCTGGTTTTTGTTGGCAATCAGGGTGATCCATGTGTAGCATACATAAGTTCCCCAACAAACACTTCCAAATTCAGTCATGCCTTTAACATTTTGTCACACAGGGTACTCCGTGACAACGTGGCGTATGTTCTGTCTACTAGAATGTGGAGTGTGAGGACTATAATGCACATGACTCATCTAACAGAACACCTACCACATTCTAATGGCAAATAAAGGTGTTGAGCAGGCCATAAGGAAGTCCATGATTTCCTGAAGTAGATGAAAAATTCTGTGGCTGGCTGCTTGCCTAACAAAGTTGTGGCCCATGGATGTTAGGTATCCATGCACAGCCATTGAAATGTTTACCCAACGGCAGCTCCCCCTCACTCAATTTCCCGGACGTTTGCTTTAGTATGATACAACATAAAGCAAGTTGGAAAACACAGGGCTGAGATGGGCACTGGGGACAGTAAACACCACTCTTTCCCGGCTACAAGCACACTTTACATCAGCGACATGGTTGATAATTTTTGGGTGCTTTAGGAATGCGATCAGCAAAGTGTCGCTCCCGCAGCCTTGCCACATTCTCCAGAACTTATGAAGAGGAGGCTGCTGCTTCTGTAGCAGCAGTGAAGCTTTCAATCACAGACAACAGAAAGTCAAGGAAAAACATGAGTATTCCTGTGGTTGTCTGACGATAAACAAAATACGCACTGTATGTTGCCACCTGGATCAGGTTCTTGTACCAAGTGCAAGTTTTACGACTCGCATTGCATGGTTGAAGTTCCTGGTTCTTGTCCACTCCACCCATGTACATCTTGTAAGCAAGTATAAAAGGCGGACTTGTGGACTTCGGCCATCTGACCCCAAACCATGATGGGGAAGTGCTCTCATCATGAATTGTAGTGAGCACGTACACATCACGCCTATCCGAAAACTTGACTGTGAGCAGTTAATTGGAATGCAATACAGTACTCTGGGATTTCTGGAGCTTTTTACAAACAAGCTCCTGTGGAAATCCTTTGTGGTGACAATGAAATGTACCACAGGCCACAGTGGTAGCCTTATAGAGCTCACTGAACAGCTCTACTCCTTTTTAGAAATTGTTCACATAAGGGTTATAACCTTTGTGAAGGAGTGGCAGGACAAGGTCCCATACAGTCTTTCCTGTGACCCCTTGTCTGGGAGGGCAACCTACAGGGTTTAGCATGGAGTCCTTCCCTCTATACACTCTCAAGCTGTACACATAGCCAGCAGAGCTCTTACACAGCATGTACAGCTTGATGCCACAACAAGCACTTTTGCTTGCAATATACTGCCTGAACAGCAGCCGCCATTTGTACAGGATCAAGGTCTCATCAACTGCTATATTCTTTCCAGGAGTATAGGTCTCTGGAAACCTGGCAGACAAATGTTCCACGACATGCCGAATTTTGAACAACCTGTCATGGTCTGAATGGTTCCAGGCCAATACAGCAGAATTCTCATTGAAATGCAGCATGCGCTGCAATAGCAAAAAAAACGATCTCTGCTCACATATTGTGCAAAGATGGGGGCTACCCAAACCATGTGAGTCGTCCAGTAGGACTGCAAGGTGGGTTTCTGCACTAACCAAAATAGCCCAAAAATATCTAGAGTGCCTCCATGCTCCCTCAGAAATTGTTTGGCACGCAAATTGGTTTGCTGCACAATTTGCTGAAGGATGTCAACATTCAAAAAGAGATGGACCGAGTTAATTCGCAAAAAGTTGGCCGTATCAACTTTACATCCAGCGTCACCAGTAAAAGGTGGAATTTGGGGCTGATCTAAATTGGGTGGCTGCCAAAAGAGCATTCTGTCTGTGCTTGTCGTCGCACACACCTGTTTTCTGGGTGGGGCTAACCTGATGTTGTCCTGCTGCACAGACTGTATTTGCAAAGGGACAGCACAACTGTCCTCATTGTTTCCTTCAGAATCACTGGAAGAGGAGTCGTCGGATGAGACCCGTTCAACTGAAAAATCACTCCCAGATCCTGCTCCATTGTCCTTTCCCTCAGATGCTGCCTCAGTATCTGCTGTCTCAGTCTCTGATCCGGCCTCAGCGCTATCCTCCATAACCTGAATTAGGGCTTGAGCAGAAGTCATCCAACGAGACGCCATCTCTGCTACTGGCTAGTCTGTCCCTCTAAAACACTAGCCTATGTACAAGGCAAATATGGTCACAAAATTGCTAATTGGGTGGAGGGTGTGTGTGTGATGTGTGCAACAGTAAACATCACTCACCTTACCTTCGCTTCTTCCCTCAATCAGCAGGTTCTCTGAATAGACTGAAAAAAACAAAAAAGACACACTTCACCTTGCCACATACTCATCATCACAGCCTTTAGCGCTGGTGGTGTCCATTGCAACAATCATTTTTGGTGCTCCCATGTCCTCCTCCTCAGATTCTCTCACTACCACCCAGCAAAAGTGCCCTTCATCTCTCCATAGCCCCCTCGCACATACATTTCATTTGTTTTAAAGCACAGGTAACAGCTGGCTTTACTAATCCACTCAGCGATTCACATAAAATACAGGTCTAATCTTTGCAGGAGGCATATAAATCTTCTGTGCTACTTTATGACTTCAAAACTGCCACTAGACAAAAGTCTGATCTCTTTCTCTAGCAGGAACATAATCACAAGAGTTATCTTGAGATTTTTATTGCTGCCGGAAAGCTACATATACCTGAAAGATATATATCAATATATATGGATCTGCTCTAGAGATACCCCTCTCTATATGTAAATATATTTATATAGAGAGTCTATCTATCTATCTACATATATATATATATATATATCACATTAGTATTTTTTTTATATATGTGGTTTCCCTGGGGGCCGATTGCTGCTCCCGGAAAACATCACATGTAAAAAACAAAGATATATATATATATATATATATATATATATATATATATTCAGTCTCTCTATATCACCTTTTTATTTTTATTTTTATTTTTATATACATGTGTGGTTTTCCCAGGGGCCGAATGTGACCCCAAGGCAAATAACACATGTAGAAAAAGAAATGATGCTCCCATAGGGGGTCGGCAATGTTAGGAGGACCGACCCACCATTTTCATTGAGCTTTTATTTATTTTTTTAATCCCCTGAGGGGGAAAAAAATTATGTCCCCTCAGGGGGTCGGCCTGTGTCAGGGGGGCTGACCCCACCGTTTTGCTTTGGTTTTTTTGTGTGTTTTTTTTTAGCCCCTGGGGAGGCGCAATCACCCTCCAGGGGAAAACCATTGATTTAAAAAAAAAAAAAAAATGTCCCCCACAAGGCGGGGGGCTGGGGAGGGAGGGTGCCGGGGTCCCCCCCTCCCGTCCCCCCCCCCCCCCCCCCCCCCATAAACAAGATCCCTAGGGCTGTTTCCTGGCCATGGATCGCAGCCGCGCTGTAATCCATGGGCAGGAAACTGTGCCAGGAATGCATCAATGGACAGGGGAAACTCCCCTTTCATCTGTGCCTTCCTGGCCTCTAGGAAGGCCATTATGGCCTTTTTTTTTTTTTTTTACCCATTGGAGTGGGAAGAGGATGCTTACCTGCTTCTCGATCCTCCTGTGGGGAAAAACTGACATCAGCGCACCTCGGGCAGGCTGACATCACAGATGGGAGGGAGGGGGGTTCAGGGGAAGACACAGAAGCTATTCTGCGTCTCCCAAGGGCATTAAAAAAAAAAAAAACATCTGGTGCAGAGCACCGGAGGATTCTTTTAAGCCCTCCCTGGTGTTGGCCAACGGACGTGGCCCACTGACACACGCACCTAAGGGGTTAAATGCAGTGTTTAGTTAAGGCCTACAAAATTCTTCCATACCAATTAATAATATAAAGTCTTATATTTTCATAAAAGACTCATCTGCTATTCAATACAGGTCCTGTAAGAATAAGAATAGAGGGCACTCTATGTTCAGGCAGGCCAATTTGCACCGCTGCTAGGGCACAGCAGCCCTGGGCCTAGCACAGCCAGTTGGGCAGCAGGCAAAAAGATCATTTTCACCAATACTGCACATGGTTTGGCTGCTCCCAGGAACCAGGATTTGTATGAATACGCCTGTGATATAAGGATGGCGGCAGGAGGTTATATCTTGGTGTGTCTCCTAACTTGAGGGCTTGCTTCATCAGTTATTGGAAACAGCTGAAATCAAACAGTAGAGACATCTTCACTCTCCACATCACCTAACCAAAGTAGAAGTCCGAGGATTCACTTTCATCAGGCTGTCCTCCTCAGTGCCCTATAATGGAGTAGGTGATTGTAAAATCTGTATTCCATCTAAATGATTCAATTGAAATAGGCTAAATAAGAGTGCTCACACTATCAGCCTCCAAGGTGAGCACTTTTCATGTCGGGCTCAAGACCTTTTTCTAACAATCCTTTAAAGTATACATATAGTAGGTTTTAGTTCCACCTCACAAGAGTATATATGTTACAACTCATGTAATTGGCTGCTTGATGTATCATTCCATCTCCTCCGACGTTCCTACATGAGGGACTATTCTACATCAAAAAGTACATGCAAAAATGACTCGTTCACTTATATTAAATGTGCATTCTAATCATAATTCAATCCTTTCTTTGTTTTTTTTTTTTTTTTTTTACTAAAGCAGCCCTTTTAAATGCTTTTGATGGGATTCGAGTGCAACTCTGACCTTAACAGGCCACCTTATTAAGTTATCCTCCTGAAGATCAGGACAGGCTACCAAACAATGTGCAACAAATCTTCCAAGTCTTTGGCTCACCTTTTGAGATCAGGCCATCCAATTTATCCCCAATGCTATTTTTTTATTTCAGCACCTCTGGCGGCACTCTATCATGCTGCCAGTCGGCTGCTGCTAGTGTTGAGCACTTCCTGCTTCTTTTTAGCTCAAAGCCTACCAGACAGAGCAGTTGGGGACATTTGGAAAGCTTCCATGGGATGGCATTCTTCCCGTTGCTTACGTCTATTTCCTGGCTTTATTTGTTTTAGGTTGTCCACTTTGACTTCATTCCATCCATTGTCCAAAGTCTTGCAGCAGAGCTTGTTTTCTGTAAATAGGCCTTTACACCTTGTTCTTATCTTGTCACATTTGCTGTGCATTGAAAGACAGAGGTCAAATGTCAGTCTCTGTCTTCCAAGGAGCTTGGTGTTTACTTTTCTTTCTCCAACTTCAAAGTGAGAGGATTTATGTGAAAATCATGCTGGAAACTGGGGATATGCTGAGGTAAGACTGAAACTGTTATTTTTTTTCTAGCACACTACAAAATTCAAATGCGTGTAAATGAACTGCGCTAATATTTCAGAATAAATAGGAATTAGAAAAGCACAAATAAAGCACATGTTTTGGTAATTCTGAAGTGTGGTGGAAGCAAATCAATACACTAGGTGATGACACTTCCACACCCTATCATTTGTGCTCTTTATACTTTTATCAGTAAAACTGTGTCTGTGCAAATGTAATGGTCATTTCAATTGAAGATGTGCTGTGTGTAACAGCAGTATGCTACCACACCATGCCTACTTCACTTTGCCCTACTCCACTCTATTCTGCACCTCTCCACACCACTACAGTCTACTGTGCACCACTCCAAGCCATTCCACACTGTCACTGCTCTCTACTCTGCACCGTCTACTCTATGCCACTCTGTCAATGCACTCTATGCCACTACAGTCTACCATGTACTATTCCAGTCTATGCCAGTGCACTGTGTAAATGACACCCTTTACACCACTTTACTCAAAACCAATGTGCTCTACGCCACTCTACTCTGCAACACTGCACTCTCTATCACTGAACTCTATGCCGCTCTTCTCTGCATGACTGCACTCTATGCCACTGCACTGTACTTTGCACCACTCTACTCTTTGCCACTGTACAACACTCTAACATTGCACTGTATGCCACTACAAACTCTGCCACTCTACTCTGCATCACTCCACCCCGTGCCACTGCACTCTATGCCATTCACTCCAAGCCACTCTAATCTACTCTACAACACTGCAGTCTGACACTGCACTCTATGCCACTGGACTCTACGCCACTGCACTCTACTCTGAAACATTCTACTACATTCCACTGCACTCTACTCCACTCTGCGTTATTCCACTCCACTGCAATCTAACTTGCATGACTCCACACCACTCTATTCTATGCCTCTGCACTCTACATCATTGCACTCAATGCCAATGCACTCTACACCACTTTACTCAAATCCACTACACTCTACGCCAATCTACTCTGCACCACTATACTGTATGCCACTATACAGTACTCTGCAGCACTTCACTATATGCCACTGCACTCTACGACACTCTACTCCATTGCACTCTACATCACTTTACTCTGCACCACTCTACACCACTGCACTCTACACCAATGCATTCGGTGTCATTCTACTCTGCACCACTGCACTCTGTAAAACTCTACTCTGCAACACCACACTCTCTGCTACTGAGCTCTGCACCACTCTACTCTGCACCACTGCACTCAGTGCCACTGCACTCTACTCTGCACCACTCTAATATGACACTATACTGCACTCTACACCAATGCACACTACCCCGATACACTCTGCTCCAATGCACTCTACTCCACTGTACTCTACACCACTACACTCTGCCACTCTAATCTACTGTGCACAACTGCACTCTGACACAGCAATCTCTGCCACTGAACTCTACCCCACTCTAGATCACTCCAATTTGCGCAGCTGCACTCTACGACATTCCACTCTGTCACTCTATTCTGCTGCACTGCACTCTGTGCCACTGCATCCTATGCCAGTGCACTCTACCCTCCACCACTCCACTGAACCTAGCACCACTCCACTTAAGCCACTTCACTCTACTCTGAAACAATGTACTCTATGCTACTGCGCTCTACGCTGCGACTCTATGCCACTCCACTCTAACCTGCACCACTCCACTTTACTCTGAAACAATCTACTTTATGCCACTACACTCAATGCGACTGCACTCTACGCCACTCTCCTCTGTGCCACTCTGCACCACTCCACTGTACCCCAGTCTAACAAAATTAACTGAAGGCAATTTCTCAAGCCCTACATCTTTAGTTTGCCTGCCACTGATTATGACCCCTTTGTGCTATAGTAGTGCTTCCCAATAGTAAAATAGGAATCGCCCAACCTCTTCTAACCCTGAGAAGCATTAAATATTTTAATGCTCTCCCCGCCCTTCTGTTTTTTCATATACAACTGCAACAGATCACTTCCATCTTTTGAAACC
Source organism: Pleurodeles waltl (assembly GCF_031143425.1). Classification (NCBI taxonomy): domain Eukaryota; kingdom Metazoa; phylum Chordata; class Amphibia; order Caudata; family Salamandridae; genus Pleurodeles; species Pleurodeles waltl. The sequence continues at coordinate 312,596,927 of NC_090437.1, read as the reverse complement.
ATTGTTGTTCAATTTCCATGGGGATAGACCTAAAGAAGTAGAGAACCTTTGGCAATAGCAGCATATTTATTATGTTACAGCGACCTATTAAAGTTAGATGTAGATTGTTAATCCGTGCCAGATCCCTCTTACTTTTTGTCAACACAATGTTTTCCACCCTGGTTGGTATTGTGACACCCAGATATGTCACACTATCAACTTTGCTTTCGTCTTCCATTTGGATTTTTCTGTTGACAACATTTTGGGTCTTACTCTTATTCAAATGATCGCCAGCTATTTTCCCAAACTTTTCTGCCTCGCTTTCCACCTTTCCTTATAGTCCCTACAAGTTCAGGAGTTACTAATGCAATATCATCAGCATATGCCAATATCTTGGCTTTGATTCCATTTACTACTACAGGGCTAATTACAGCATTCTCCTCGAGCCTTATCCGTGTCTCTATGTATAGGGCGATTAAGAGGGGTGAACAAGGGCATCCATGCCTTTTTCCCCTCATAATCGCCAGTTTGCCAGATTCCCTCCCCATTATTTGCAACCTAGCTTTTGGTTCATGGTATAATGCCTGAATAGCTGTAATAAAGCCAGGCCCTGTCCCTTTCTTCTTGGGTGCCAGCCATAAATAGTCCCATGCCACCCAATCAAAAGCTTTTTCGATGCCAAGAAGAATCATAGCCATGGGGTAGTCCACTGCCTCCAATGCATCAAACAGTGTAATTACCCATCTAACAAGATCAGTGGTCCCTCAAACCAGGATAAAGCCATGCTGCCAGGAAGAGACCGTTTTAGCTAAGACCCTACCTAGGTGCATCACAAGTATCTTACAGTATATTTTTGCATTGCTATTAATCAGTTATATTGGGGTATATGAGCCTAGATTCAAAGGGGGAGGGTTCCCCTTCTTCTTAAAGACCACAATGTTAGTTACTGTCCATGACACTGGGGCTAGGAAACCTCACTGGGCTTCGAGGAAGGTATTGACCAGACCCCCTCCAGTATTGGAAAAAAACCTTATAGAACTCCAGCGGTATCTTGTCTGGCCCTGTGGCCTTTCCCATTGCTAGAGAGGTGAGTGCTAGTTTGATCTCCAGGGTAATTGGTGCAACCAACATTGCCTGTTCCTCTGCCGCTAAGCCCCTCTTTTTTATCTAAATCTAGTTAGTGTTCAATATCGGCCATAGGGAGAAGTTTCTCAGTCCGATATAATGTTTCATAATACACCTTGAACACACTTACAATAGCTTCCAGGGTGCTAACCACCTGCTCTGCATTGTCTGCTATACTGTTAATTGTATTGGATATCTCCTTCTGCTGCATGGTCAATCCACTGAGCCTACCTACAGTCTCGCTGAATTCGTAGCACTCCACCTTCCAAACTTGGTATGTTTCTGCTATCTTCTGTATATATAGATTGTTAATACTTGTTTTAACCACAGAAATCTCTTAGAGGACCCCTTGCACCAAAGTGCTACCACTATTTCTGTATCAAGCAGGGTTTCCAAATCACCTACTTCTTTAAACAGTGCATTAATGAGTTGAGCGTGTGCCCTTTGCATGTGTAAGCTAAAACGAAGTCCCCCATTATGACATTGATGGTTAATCCCACTTACCGCCATGCCGACTGCCGCCAACATACCGCTACCGTGGCGGTATACCGCTACCCATGTTATGACCCACACATAGCAATCCGTTGCTATACGGACAAAAACACAAGTCCGCCAGCCCAAAGGTCAGTGATAAAATGCCAGTAGCAAAACCAACACCATTACGCCAACAGAACTACGCCCACAGCATTATGACCCACGAATCACTGCGGCGGACATTCAATGGCGGTAAACCATTGGCGGTGCATACCTCCGCGCTCAAAATACACATACAAGACAACACCACATTGGACAATTCAAACTGCACACACCTGACACTCATACACACACCACATCCATACACCCACACCACTATAAAACACACACCCACGCCACCCACTTCCCTTTACGACTCAAATAAATTGACAACTGAGAGAGACACACCAAGAGCACCCACAGAACCAGAGCCACAGAACACCATCACCCATACACCATCCACGCACCTCACAGCACACACCCCAACACATCACCCTACACACCCTCACACACACCACTCACACTACACCATGGCACCACAAAGACACCCCAGGTTCTCAGAGGAGGAGCTAAGGGTCATGGGGGACAAAATCATCTGGGTAGAGCCACAGCTATTCAGATCACAGGTGCAGCAGACATCCGTTGCAAGGAAGATAGAGCTATGGCGGAGGATCGTGGGCAGGGTCAAGGCCGTGGGACAGCAGAACAAGGGATGACATCAGGAAGAGGTGGAACGACCTACGGGGGAAGGTGCGTTACGTGGTGCCATGGCCTGCCCCCTCCCCCCTGCAATGGTGGACGCCTGTCCTGCCCACAGCAAATCTCGTGGATCTGACACCCAAGTGACAGACTGTGAGCTTGCACTACCCATGTGCTGCATCACAGGGCACAAAGCCTCCTCTAGAACCAGTGGAAGAAGGCATCGACTCACCCCTTCCTTGCCAGGATGAAGCACACTGGGCACAGAGCCCCCCCCAGAACCAGTGGAAGAAGGCATCCACTCACCCCCTCCTTGCCAGGATGAAGCACACTAAGCACAAGGCCCCCTCCAGAACCAATGGAGAAGCCACCCACTTGAGAGACTGTGACCCCCTGACCTGATTTGGGTCAGGAGTAAACTCTGCTCCACCAGCCTGCCTCCGTGCCCCTGACCCTGCTGTTGCTGCAAAAGAAGTTTGAGGCCCTCCACCACCCGCAGGCACCCACCTGCGCCTCATCCCTGGTGCCTAGTGGTAGGCGTGTCTAGTATACCATGTATTTCGTTTCCATATCTCGTATTTCGTTTCTTGTATTTGGTTTTTCGTTTTACACACTGTTTTTACCTGAAACTGCGCCCATTTTCTGCTCCACTTTGTAATTAGCGCTCTATGGCTGTGCCCGTTATCTTTTCCGGTTCTCGCCGGTTTCTCTGACCCAGCCGCTGCGTCCCGCCCCCCTCAAACCCCCATTGGACACTCCCTCCTGCCTCCCAGCTGCTCCTGCCTCCCCTTCTTAATGGTGCCAGCACCCCGCCTGCGCCCAGGCCAACCCCAAACACACACACAGACCTTTCACATGCCACTCATGCCCTTTCTCCTGCACTCACACCAACACCAGAAACACCAACAAGCATCACAACTCCACCAAACCCCCCAATCACCTCAACTGCATCCTCCTTAACACCCGCTCCATCCACAAGCACACCATCGAGCTTTGGGACCTGCGCACCACAAACTCTCCTGACATCGCCTTCCTCACTGAAACATGGATGAACTCCTCATCAGAACCTGACATCGCCATAACCATCCCAGAAGGTTACATAATCACCCATAGAGACCGCACCAACAAACCAGCTCTGGGCCATCATCAACATTTCCTTCGACACCGCAAGCTTCCCAGGTATTTGGAAACACGCTGAAATCAACGCTCTTCTCAAAAATTACAAAGCAGACCCTGAAGACCTCACAAACTACCGACCCATTTTTCTTCTCCCCTTCCCCGCAAAGGTCGTGGAGAAGATAGTAAACGTACAACTGTCTCGCTTCCTAGAAGACAACATACTCAACGTCTCCCAGTCTGGATTCTGCAAAAACCACAGCACAGAGACCGCCCTCATCACCTGCACAGACGACATCAGGACCAGATTGGACAAGGGCGAGACCGTCGCCCTCATCCTCCTAGACCTCTCTGTAGCTTTTGACACTGTATGCCACCAAACCCTCCATGCACGTCTTTTGGATGCCGGAATTAGCCACAAAGCCCTGGTCTGGCTCACCTCCTTCCTCTCTGAAAGAACCCAAAGAGTTTGCCTCCCTCCTTTCCAGTCTACAGCCACCAAGATCATCTGTGGGGTCCCCCAAGGATCCTCCCTCAGCCCCACCCTCTTTAACATCTACATGGCTCCTCTCGCCAACATCCTCCTCCCCCAAGGCATCACCATCATTTAATACGCTGATGACACCCAGCTCATCATCTCCCTCACTAGGAACCCAGCTACCGCCAAGAATAACCTGCACGCCGGACTCCTCGACATCGCCAACTGAATGACAGCAAGCCACCTCAAATGGAACTCAGAAAAAACAGAGATCATCATCTTTGGCCCCAACAAGGCAGCATGGAATGACTCTTGGTGGCCCACTACCCTCGGACCACCCCCAACACCCACCACCCACGCACGCAACCTTGGCATCATACTGGACTAGATTCTCTCCATGACCCAGCAAATCAACGCCATATCATCCTCCTGCTTCAACACCCTTTGCATACTATGCAAGACTTTCAAATGGATTCCTTTAGAAACAAGAAGAACAGTCACCCACACCCTCATAAGCAGCAGACTGGACTACGGCAACGCCCTCTACGCAGGGACCACAGCCAAGCTTCAAAGAAAACTCCAGCGAATCCAGAACGCAGCCGCACGTCTCATCCTCAACCTCCCTCACCACGAACACATATCCATCCACCTCAGATCCCTACACTGGCTGCCCATCAACAAAAGGGTAATTTTCTAAATCCTTGTCCACGCTAACAAAGCCCTCCACGACACTGGACCGACCTACCTCAACGAATGAGTCAACTTCCACATCCCAACTCGCCAGCTCCGCTCTGCCGACCTCGCCCTCGCTACAGTCCCCCGCATCCAGCACACCACCTCTGGAGGCAGATCCTTCTCCCACCTCCCGCCAAAACCTGGAACTCCCTCCCCACCAACCTGCTCAAGACCCAGGACATCCTAGCCTTCAGAAAGCACCTAAAAACATGGCTTTTCGAGCAGTACCTGCCCCCCGCTCCCTCCCAGCGCCTTGAGACCCTACTGGGTGAGTAGTGCGCTTAAGAAATGTATTTGATTGATTGATTGCACTCCCCAGGACCAAGCAGTGGGCAAACCACCCACTTGAGAGACTGGCTTTGCACTCCCCAGGACCAAGCAGTGGGCAAATCACCCACTTGAGAGACTGTGGCCTTGTACTCCACAGGACATCGCAGAGTGCATGTAGCCCCCTCAAGAAGCAGTGCTGTTCTATCATTTTCCGGCTGAGGTGCCTCCCCCCTTCCACTTCCCCTTCCCCCTGAGGTGCCTGTGTATTTTCGACCTGATGCCCCAGCAGTGTTCTCTCCATATTGAGGCAGGAGTCAAGTGGGATCTTGGCCTATGTGATATGGCCCTGTGGCCCACGGACATTATGGACTGGACAGTGTCCCTTCATTTGTATATCTGTAAATACTGTTTTGATTTTTGAGGACGTATTTCTATTATTTTATATTATTACACTCACTTTTTTCCAATCGTTTTGTCCTTGCATTATTCCTGAGGGGTGGGGGGTGAATATGTAATGTTATTGCATCTGCTTGTGTGTATGTTGTTGAGGGTGCGGGTGTTGCATGTGTGTGTCCCTCTCTTTTTCCTCCCCCTACCCTGTGTGCTAGGCGGCAGTACTCACTGTGGTGGTCGTCGACAGTGTTGGTATTCCTGGTGTAGGAGGAGGTAGACCAGCATGGGGAACACCTGCAGTTCAGGCTCCATGGCGTCGTGGTTCTTCCTTCAGTCTCCAGAGGTGAGTCCTTTGCCTTCTGTGTACTGTTTCCGTCGTGCTTTTGATGGCATTGGTACCGCCCCGGAAAAGGTGGCGGATTGGTGTGTCATAATACAGTAGGCAGAACCTTGTCTTCCATCTGGCTGTTGGCGTTACCACTGCGGTGCTTGTTGCTACCGCTGTGGCAGTCTGTGTTTTAAAGGTTTCCGCCAAGGTCATAATTCCATTTTTTTTTTTTGTACCGCTGACCTGTTGGAGGTATTACCACTGCTTCATCACCGACTGCCAGGGTTGTAATGAGGGCCTAAGTGTCTCCACCCTGATTCTGGCTTTCAGTGAGTCCCAAACCAGGGCTACCAATGTGCACCCTCTGTTGCTTTCCATAAAATCTGTTAGCCTCTGATTCATTTGTGCTATATATTCGAAGATGAATAGTAACCCCCATCAAAAGAACAAGAGTGAGCCTGTACTGCAGTAGCTGCTACCTGAAACCTTGTCATCAGGGGGTTGTGGTCTAAAAATATAAATAGAAGCCTCTCAACACATGCCTCCCTGAGTAGCCCAGCGGAGAACAGGAAGCAATCAAGTTGAGCAAATTTATTATATGGGTACGAGAATTATGTTGTTAGAAATGGGATCTCTAGTTAGCAGGGGTATGCAGCAGTCCAATTAAGGACCACCACTTTAGTCAGGGTAAGTCAGATACATACTAAAAGATAACCTGTGCCACCCTCTGGTAGCTTGCCACAGAGCAGTCAGGCTTATCTCAAGAAGCAATGTGTAAAGTCTTTGTGCACACACTCAGTAACACAATGAAAACACCACAAGAAGACTCCACACATATTTAGAAAGATAGACACTAATTATATGAATAAATCAAGACCAAAACAACAAAAATCCAAAAAGCAGAAGTAGAGTTATGAATTTTTAAAGAAAAACAAAAAGAGTACTAGCGGTTAGGGGGTTATCTGGTCAGCTGGACCGGGGCAAAGTCAACAGTTCAGGCCGACCACAATGGAGTGCAGGCCAGGGACAAGAGCCATGCTGGCCCGGTCAACCAAGTACCTTGATCTTGGTCGCAAGGGCGAGATGCGCGGAGCCAATAAAAGATGCATCAATGCTGAGCCTTCAGTCGAGGTAATGTGTCGATATCCAAGGAATCCAAGGACGACGTGCCGAGCCGTGATGTGTTGGTTCTGAAGTATGATGTACCAGCTTTCTCTGCACAGTTGAGAAGAGGTTGCTCCTATTTCTCCGAGCTGCTGCGAGGCACAGTTCCAAGCATCTGAGCTCTCAAGGCAAGGCGTTGGTGCAGACAGCAATGCACTGGTTCTACTTCTGAAACAGCGTTGATGCACTGGTTCTGCTCCAAGCAGACTGGAGGTAATTTAATTTCTCTGGTGCAAGTATCTGGGCCCACTTCCAGTGAGCCAGGAGCAGGGGTAGAGATGTTAATATCCCTGAGTCTCAAGCAGCAGGAGGCAAACCAGCAGGCCTTTAGAGATCAATTCAGTTGCAAGGCAGAGTCCAGCTCTCCCTCAGCAGAGTCAGACAGCAGCAGGACAGCACAGCAGATATGCAGTTCTTACAGGTCAGCAGTCCAGCAGAGTAACAGTCCTTAATGCAGCATAGTAGTTGTTCTGACAGAGTACAGTTGTGAGTCCAGACGTGTCTGAATTGGTGGGGTTAGACTTAGTCCCTATACCCAGTTGTGCCATTGAAGTGTGGGTGACTTCAAATATTGGGTTTTTGAAGCGTACAGATGTCTTTTCTTCCTAGCCGTGGCTCCAGTCTATCACTAATTGGTATTTAGCACTTTTTGTGTGATGATAGGCACAACCTATTCAGGTGTAAGTGTCAGCCCTCTCCTCTCTTCCTGCCCATGAAGAGCCATCAGAATACAGATGAATGCTCAGACACACATAACATTTGTGGCTTTCTAGAGGGAATGCACGAACTGTAGCTGTCACACACCCCAGATGTGTATTAGAGACAGGCTGCAGGTACACAGAGCTGTAAGAGCAGAGACATGTCCACTTTCTAAAAATTGGATTTCTAAAATAGTAATGTTAAATCCAACTTTGCCAGTAAAGATGAATTATCATTACTATTACAATGATATGAAACATGACATAGCCACTCCTTCTCAATCAGGAATTACAGCTTAAAAGTGTAATAGGTAATTACTAATGTCAACCTATGAGAGGAGTAGGCCTTACAGTAGCGAAAAACAAATATAGGCATTTTTCACTACTAGGACATGCAGCACTTAAAAGCATATGCCCTAACCTTTTACTTACACAGCACCCTTCCCTATGGGCTACCTAGGGCCTACCTTAGAGGTGACGTATGTGTAATAAAAGGGGAGTTTAAGGCTTGGCAAAGGGTTTTGAATGTCAAGTGGAAGTGACAGTAAAACTGCACTCACAGGCTCTGCACTGGTAGGTCTGAGACATGTGTAAAGGGCTACTTTTGTGAGTGGCACAAGCAGTGCTGCAGGTCCACTGGTAGCATTTAATTTACAGGCCATGGCCACATATAGTGCACTTTACTAGGGACTATAGGTACATTAAAAATGCCAATTTTGGATAAGTCAATGTAACCACATTTTAAGGTGAGAGCACAAGTATTTTAGCATTGGTTAGCAGTGGTAGAGTGCAATGAGTCCTAAAGCCAACAAAACAAGGTCAGAAAAAGAGAAGGAGGAAGGCAAAATTTTGGAGTGACCGTTCAGAGAGGGCCATTTTCCAAAATGCGTGTACTCTGTATCAGGAGCCTTCAGCATGTCCCAAGCATCCATGAGACCATGATTCCTCATAAGTTGCTGAACTGTTGTATAAACCCTAGGATTTTTACCCAAATACCTCCTGGTGATGCTACCTCTTAAGTACAGTCTAGATGAATATTCAGATGTCCACAGAATTAAAGCTGCGTAGGCCACGAGGCTAACTCAACATACAGATATTCCATGACTGCTGGCTCATCCAAATTAGAGCCATAGATGTGATGTGGGGGTGTGTTATGTTGTTATTGGAACTTATAAAGCGCACTGTACCCTGCTGTGTCAAAGCACTAGCGGAAAGCACCCAATACCAAACAAAACAGAAACAGAGAAGCTCCATGGAGAGAAAAAGCCATGTTTCAGCAGTTTTTTAAAGTGGTAAGAGAGTCAGCTCCTGAGATATGAGCATGCAGGGCATTCCACAATTTGGGAGCAGCCACCAAGTTGGACCGATCTCCCCATCTGGCCTTGCGAAATATGGGAACCAACACCTGCTTGAGAAAGGAGGATCTGAGAAGCCTATTTGGGGAGTACCAATGAAAAAGGGTGTTGAGTTGGCTAGAACCTTTCTGATGCAAAGCTGAAAAAAACATGCAGAGAACCTTAAAAAGAATATTTTTTCTTAACTGGAAAGCTCTGGAGGGAGCAAATCCCTTCTCTGACCAAAAAATGCCTCAGGATGTTAAGGATAAGTTGGAAAGCCATATCCTGGACAACTTGAAGTTTGTTAACACGGGAAGCACTGATATTAAGGTACAGAGAGTTGCAGTAATCCAATCGAGAAGTGATAAGCTCAATAAAGGCTGATTGGCGCTGATCCTCTGAAATATAAGGAAACATTTTTCTCAAAATCATGAGAAAACGTGCTGGTAGTATGGCTGACCTGAGTATTAAAGCTCAAGGTATTGTCAAATAAAACACCTAGGATTTTGGCGGATTTGACGGGTTGGGAAGAGGCCGGCAATTATCCAGCTTCCAGATGTTGGAGCAAATGGACTCGTGAGTAACAAAGACCAATACCTCTGTCTTGTTGGCATTATGATTAAGTGTTTTGTCTTTCATTCACCTACTAATGCTAGACATGCAGTGATTGAACTTGGCTACAGAAGTTAGGCCGTTGGAAATAAACATGATGATCTTAGTGTCAGCGTATGACAGTACTTGGAACTCGAAAGATTGCAACAAGTCAGCCAACGGACACCATACACATTAAAAAGAGTTGACTCGGGGACGAGCCCAGAGGGACTCCACAAGGAAGACTAAAAGCTTCCTTCTTGAAACCTCCACAGCTAACCGTTTATACTCTGTTGGTAAGAAAAGAGTAAAGAAGCTTTAAGAGCAGACCCACGGACCCCGATTTGCTGCAGCCGTTGAATCATCCATACTGGCGAGACAGTGTCAAATTCTGCTGAGAAATCAAGCATCACCATACTGGCTGAAGCCCCCCACCACCCCCAAAATTTAAAGAGTTCCTGGTTAACAAACCTTTCAAGAATCTTGGCTGGCACTGGAAGCAAATAAATAAGAAGACATTTTTAAGATCCTCAGGGTCCACATTTGTGTTTTTCTTTTTTTAGTAGTGGAGTAATGATTGCTTCCTTCCAGGAGGTGGGAAAAACTCCTGATTGCGGAATGAGGGCAAACACGTCCTTTAGGAAATCTGCAGTAGATTCAGGAGTCAGTTGGAGTATTTTAGGAGAGCAGGTATCAGATGAGATCCAGATTTAACACCCATCAATTATTTGGTCTGATGCAAAGAAATAGAGGATAATTCAATAGGCTTTTTGACCTGGTGTCTGGAATGAAGACTTCGGGAAGGATTTCACTATCCAAAGGTAGATCTAAATTGGAATAAATATTCAGAATTCTGTCCAGAAAATATAGCGCAATTGTATTACAGAAGTCTTGATATGAATTCACCAAGCCCAGATACAGATCTTTTACTACTTCAATAAGTGTCTTAGAAGAGTTATTAGCGACCCTAATTTTTTTGTTTAAAAAAAGCAGCCTTTATAGATTTAATGGTGAGCTTATAACACAGCAAGGGGGCCTTATGCATTTCATTTTCACCCGGGCCAAGAGTAGACCTCCATCTCTGCTCTTGTCTGCAGCAATCCTGTCTGAGACCCATGAGTTCAACTAAAACCCAGGCGCGGATTGTTTGCTTCTGGTAGGCGTTTTAACCTTAGGTGGGGCTATACTATCCAGGGAGGTAGTAACCCAAGCTTTGAAGCCTTCTGCAAAATCACCCAGGGTTTCAACATGAATGGCTCTGGAAAGTTTAAGTGTCTGTTCCAAATTAGCAGAGGTAATTTTGCTCACATTTCTACAGATGATAGACTTGGGAGGAGCCCGGTTTGCCCTAGACATTGAGTGAGAGACAGGAACACTAAATGTGACAGCCTGATGGTCTGTCTAGCTAAGAGGGTGAACAATGTTGACAGTCAGGTTTTCATAATTAGAAAAGATACCATCGAGAGTGAAACTAGAAGTGTGGGTAGGCACACAGACCTGATGAGAAAGCCCCAGGTTAGACATAAGTTCAAAGAAGGTAGCTGTATCCTTATTTAAGGGGTCATTAAGATGGAAATTAAAATTGCCAGAATGTTAATAGGATTGTGTACCAGATATGGTTCCACGATCTTGCCCCAAGTCTCCAAAAAATTACCCTTTGAGCTAGCAGGACGGTATCCCAGAAGGCCAGAAAAAGTATTATTGGCCAAGATTATAAGCCTAACAAAGGCAACCTCCATAGAATCCTCATTGCTCAAGGCCACAGAATCAAACGTTCAACCAAGTCCATCCCATACTATAGCTGCTAACTCACCTCCCATGCTACCCATGGCAGTCAAGTCTAGAGATGGTATAACCTGGCGGGATGGCATCCACCAGGTCAGGACCAGAGTCCTCTTTGGCCCATGTTTCAGTTACGAAAAGATAGTCCAGGGCTATAGCCAGAATCAAACTATGAGTTTCCTTCTTTTGTTTAATGAGGGACCATAGCCCTTTCTGGTGGTGAAGTCTAAGACTAGGGGCTTCATGCAAATCCCCAGCAGTTGAGTAAGAGGGGCCTGCAGTACAATCACAGGTGTTAAAGTGGAAGTTACAGCTAAGGCAGTACTTGACTTTGCAATTGCAAACATCTATTGAAGACTGACAAGCCGACTTAAAGCCTCAATACTGAAGGTCCATGAGTCAGAAATGAGAATAACACCTTACCCTGGCCAGACTCTGATTGAACCCCAAACCGACAGCATACCTGGCCTTGGTGCTGTTCATGCGCCTTAAGAAAGTGAAGAATGAGGAAACTGTAAAAACTAGACTGCTAACCACCAGAATGGTGGTGCAGTACTCATTAAACTGGAAGACCTCCTGTGTAGTGCCAGCACTCTCTCCACACAAACAGCCAGAGAAGCTGTGGCAGACTGGAGGGTAATGGCCAAAAGACAAAGTAAAAGCAAGTCCAGCCCACTATGGAACAAATTCTAAACCATGACCCAGCATCCTGACATTCTACCATTGCCCTTCTTCCTAATTTATCCAAGAGGTTACATTTCACCTTGAAGACATTCCTGCCTGCCAAAATTGCTACCCCTGCATAGTATACACCAGAAGTGCATAGCCCAAGGTTTAGAGTACCCCCTCCAGATGTGTCTCTTGTAGACAAATAATATCTACACCCAGAGCTTTAAGCCACTCTGCCACCTCAACCTTTTTAAACCAGTTGTTCAACCTACAGACATTGGTTGTACCTATATGAATCTTCCTTATTTGTGCCATTCAGGCATGTAATACAGTCTTTACATACTGTTTTGTTACCAGCCTTGATTCATTATTCTCACCATTTATCTTTTCTCCATAGTCCAGAACTTGGGCATAATTTGAAGCCCAGCACACATCCTTCTTTAAGTTCACATTCATGTTCTCCATGTTGCTCCCCCTTCTTACACCCTTCCTTACCACCACTTTACCCTCTTCAAGACCTACCTCCAACCTTCCTTTATCTCATCCCCTTCCCCTCTTCCTCCCTTGTGAAACTGTCAGACCTGATGCGGTCTGTGTGATGGTTTGTGTGCCCTCCTTCCTCCCGAGCAGGCCCTTTCCGTGGAACATCAAGAAAAAAAAGAGATGCTTGTGAAAAAACATTAATATATACTACACATCAAAGCCCCCCGCCTCACACAAGCACATTTTAAGGCCCCATGATCAGCTATTATGTAGCTCACTGGATGACTTCCCTGTCTCATGCACAATCTTATCATCATAGGCTCTCCAAATATTATTTTGCCTAATTTCAGACGTGAATACCTGTGTCCTGCCACCTTGAGCCTTGCAGGATTCCTCACATAGGCTTCTGCCCTCTTGTACTGAAACAGTTTTATCAATTGTCTTAACCTCCATCGTCTCTCTACTGTTGTGTGAAACAAGTCGGGCTTTGCATTTAGAGTCAGGGTGCTCTTTTTCAAAGGTTGCCTGTTTTAAGAGGTAGTTGCCAAAAAAGACCAAAATGGCCCTAGGTTTTATGGTAGCTGAGGCATTTCCCCAATCCACACATTTCATCATGAGAGGGAATCTGAGCTCTCTGAATTTCATGGTCCCAAGTCCACCCTTTAAGTTCACAGAAAGTGCTTTGAAATACTTTGATCATAAATGCTCTCACATCACTGTCCTCTGCGCCCTCTTCTATCCTCTAAATTCTTAAGTTGTTACTGTGTTGCCAATTTTTTTAATCTTCTAATTTCCATTGAGTATCCACTAGTTATGCCTCATGTGCTACAGATTGATCCTTCATTGTAGCAAGTTCTGTTGCTAGATCTGCCGCCAGGCTGTCCACTGCAGAAATCCTCTTTGCAATCTCCGATCAGGTTTTTGAAATTTTCCTCACTGTGCTCTGAAACTTCCTGGTTGCAGTACGTGCTCTGCTATTATCTGAGTGAGTCTCTTCCCTTTGAGATATAATGTCATGGTGTATGGCATCAATGATAGGTGATTCATTCACTCTTGATTGTGGCTGCTCGGTATTATCTTGGGTGATGGCATTACCCTCAAAGGCATGTTGAGTGGTAGCATAGTCCAACTTCAGACGGCCAGCCCCAGGCTCTCTGCTTCCCTTACCAGGATGCTTATGTACAGTTGACCATGTGTGCTTTCCCTCTGCTCCTTCATGAGCAGCTTCTCTCACCTTGCTTGATGAGCTATTTGAAAAGCCCTCTTCTAACATGTCTGATTCATTGCTTGAGACCTCCGACCCCTCCGACAATGAGAAGAAACACTCAACGACCTCCAAAACCTTTGTGGCTGTTCCTTTGTTGGTAGTATTGCCTCCCTTCCTTCTCTTGTTTCCCCTGACTGCTTTAGGCTGACAGGTGCTCTAACTTCCAAAAATGATCTGGCCAGGGTTAGCCCTCTCACCTGCTCACTGCCTACATAGTATGTGATCTGAGATTTTGAGCTGCTCACGCCATCTACTTTTCATTGACTTGTTCGCCCTCCGTGTGTGCTTAAGTGGCCTCCTCCTTGGGTGGCAAAGGCAGTGGTGTAGTAATAGAGATCTGGGGCCAGGCCAGTGCCTTTTCATCAGTGTAAACCGAGTCCTTGGATGATTTAGCCATATCAGATTCAGCCTGACTGTTACTGTTTCCACTTATGCCAACTGATTTTCCCCCCCCTTGAAGATTAATCTTTCGCTGCCAATGTATATACTGTACGTGCATTGCAGCTGCCACTAATCTAGTTTCCTTCATCTCCAGAGCCTATAGAGGAGAGGGGGCCCACAGCCATTGCTGAAGGTTGCATGGGGGTCATCAAACTGTCTCTTTCCTATCCCTGACACCACAGAACCCTGAACAAAGAGCACACCTATACCAACTGCCTTGGCATGACACAACTCTCTAGGGATGCACAATGCTCCAAATATTTGCTCACAGGTCCCTGTGTTCCCTCATAAACTGATGGCTTGCCTATGTGCGTGGATTCAGCTGCCAATTGTCCTTTCTCACTCAAAGTAGGTTTAAGAAGGTATGTGATAATTGGGTTGTGCCAACGGGTATTGGTGAATATCCTAAACAATGTCCCTGGCTTGCTACCTACCTTAACTGCAGTTTCCTTCATCCGCACCAATATGTCCTGGGCAGGCAGATCCTGCTTTGGTCTCCCTGTGTCCTCAATGTAGGAGCCTCCCGACTGTCATCCACGCTCCATGTTGCTGCCAGAGGATAGTGCCGTTCCAACATGGTTTTTGGTAGCCCTCAGCACTTAAGGGTCATTGTCCTGCAGGCCTGCATCCGCCCACTTCTCTTCCAAGTGCTTTAGATCTCACACCTGCAGCAGCCGTCTGACCTTGTCAGCGTGTGCCAAATCACAGTGCCTGGAATGCACACGGAAAGGAGCCTGCTTGCACCATTCAGCTGGCAAAGCAGCCTCCAAGCACCACAGCCACATCCTTGGGACATGTTGGGGCAGCTTCCTGGGGCCTATCAGATCCTCGATCACATCAGCCTGGCGCAGGAATAGAGAGGAGCTCGCTTTCGGCTGTTCACATGGCTGCCATCTTGTCACTCAACTCTAAGCCACTACACTCTGCATCACTCCATGCTACTCTAATCTATTCTGCACTGTTGCAATCCACACCACTCTAGTCTATGCCACTGCACTCTTCACCTCTGTACGCTGCCATGCACCACTCCACTCTACCCTGCAGTACTCCACTCCACGCCACTTCACTCTACTTTGTCACTGCACTCTGCGCCACTGCAATCTACCCTGCACCAGTCTACTCTACGTCATTGCACTCTTAACCAATGCACTCTACATCACTTTACTCAAAATGCATGCACAAACGCCACTAAACTATGACAATCTACTCTGTACTACTGTACTTAATGCCACTTCACTCTAGGCGACTCCACTCTACAACACTCCACTCTACAACACTCCATTCCACAATACTCGACTCTATGATGTTCTACTCCACTCTATGGCACTCAACTCCACTCCATGACATTCTACTTTACTCTGCTCTATGACACACTACAATACAACTCCAATCTACGATGCTCTACGCAACTCCCCCATGCCTCTCCATGCCACTTTACTCCACTCTATTCTGCAACACACTATTCCATTCTACGACACTGTATACTGTGCCTTTCCACTGTATGCCACTCAACTCAACACTGTACTCAACTCTATACCATTCCACTCTCCTACACTACTCCACTCTATATCACTCCATTCTACTGTGCAGTACTCAACTCCACTCTACGAAACACCAACAACGCCACTCCACCTTGCTTTACATCACTCCACCACACTCTGTCACTCAGCTCTACGATGCTCTACTCAACTCCACTCCACTCTATGCCCTTTCACTCTGTCACTCTTCTCCCTCCACGACACTTCACAACACACTACACCACTCCAAGACACTCCAGTTTACTCCACTCAACTCTACGCCACACCCATTTACCCCACTCATTTTTAGCCATACTGAACAGCAGCCAGGCTAGTGTACAACATGGCTAAAACATATTTGCAAAGCCAATAGCTCTTACAAAGGCGATACCTATTGGCTTTGCCTATGCTTGTTTCATCCACCCACTTGGCTTCTGTTCCCCTCTAAGGCACATTGGGCCACTATAGGTGTTCAAGCGCCCAGTAGCCCCTTCTCGCCTAGCCACCATGTGGCTGCTGACAAGCATTTGCAAAGAATATGAGTTCAGTTTGCAACTGGAAATGCACACCATACCTATTGGCTTTGCCAGTGTTTGTTTTAGAAGACATTAAAAGTAAGGCAAAGATACAAAAAGCACATTTCTCCCCTGCCCTGAGATACACAGCACACTGTGGGTGAAATACTTGCATTAATATCGCCACTGCTAATTACTGGTAAAACCCGATCTGGGGTTTCATGTGTTGTTGTTCAGTGGGGCACAGCCTGCAGATCGGGTACGAATGTTCCTATTGGAGCAGCACCAAGGCTGATTTTCATATCACTTGTTCTTGTTTGAGGTGGCATGGCGGGCAAAAAAAAGTTGATGTCCGGGGATGCAGCCCCAAGTAATAACCAAGGGTTAAATTAATTCAAGCACTCTGCCCATCACTTTTTTTTCATAAAGTATTCAATACATTTAGATTATTGCAAACACGATTCTGGAGCAGAACACACACATTAAGTGTAATGTATTCGCATATCAAATTCCTTTTCAAGTATGCAAATAGCTCCATTAACCAAAAAGTGCATAAATACAGACTGTCACCAATCGTTGTCCTTAGACTTCCATTAGCAAGACACCTTTCTTCCTAATTTCTGCACGCCGGAGAATTTTGTTTTGTAGAATACTCTTGTCAGAATGATCATCTAACATAAATATTGTCCTAAATATCACTTTCAAATATACTGGCCCGTTTGAGTTAATAATAGAAATTCTGCACTGTATGGGATTGACTGCATTTAGTAAATGATTATTCAGATCAATATGTATGTAATACGTTATTTTCCTATATGATATTCTGATATACTACCTGAACGGGAACACGATCTCAGTCCTGATAATCAACTTTCTTTTTCACTTTCCAAGTTTGATGTTTGAATCACAGACCTATCAATTATAACATCTAGATGGGGTGCCAACATGTGATAAAATCAATAATTCCATAAACTGGGCAAATATCAAGTATATAGACCGGCGTCACAGTATCCAGTTTATATTGGTTTGCCAAACTAGGGCCCATATTTATACTTTTTGACGCTAAACTGCGCTAACGCAGTTTAGCGTCAAAAAGTTTTGCGCCGTCTAACGCCATTCTGAAGCGCCATGCGGGCGCCGTATTTATGGAATGGCGTTAGACGGCGCAATCAGACCGGCGCTGCCTGGTTTGCGTGGGAAAAAAACACGTAGACCAGACAGCGCCGGCGTAGGGGGAAGATGGCGCATGGGCGTCTTAAAATGGGGCAAGTCAGGTTACGTCGAAAAAATCGTCTTAACCCGACTTGCGCCATTTATTTTCGACGCCCATCCCCCATCAACATGACTCCTATCATTGTAAAGATAGGAGTCATGCCCCCTTGCCCAATGGCCATGCCCAGGGGACTTGTGTCCCCTGGGCATGGTCATTGGGCATAGTGGCATGTAGGGGGGCACAAATAAGGCCCCCCTATGCCACCAAAACAAAATATAAAAAAAAAAAAATCATACTTACCTGAACTTACCTGAATGTCCCTGGGGTGGGTCCCTCCATCCTTGGGGGTCCTCCTGGGGTGGGCAAGGGTGGCAGGGGGGGTCCCTGGGGGCATGGGAGGGCACCTGTGGGCTCATTTTGAGCCCACAGGCCCCTTAACGCCTGCCCTGAGCAGGCGTTAAAAAGTGGCGCAAATGCGCCGTTTTTTGTCACGCCAACTCCCGGGCGTCTCTTTTGCCCGGGAGTATAAATACCACGTAAAGGCCTGGGAGTCATTTTTTAGACGGGAACGCCTCCCTTGCATATCATTAACGCAAGGAAGGGGTTCACGCTAAAAAATGACGCACATTCCGGGAACTTTGGCGCTATTCGCCTCTAACGCCATAGTATAAATATGGCGTTAGTTGGCGTTAGTTTTGCGTCGAAATTGCGTCAAAAAAAACGACGCAATTTCGGCGCAAACGGAGTATAAATATGGCCCAAGGTTACTAGAGAAAATACATTTAGGCCAATCTTTACAGAAATGTCCGACAACAGGATACTGTGGGTGAACTGTAAGAACTGCTCTGAAAAGTTTTCAAACAGATCCTTGAATGCAAATAATGTCAAACAATCCACTACAAGGTCAGTGCTCTACTTAATACATTAAGAATGGTGAAACGTGTTTTATTTCTGACGAATGTAACCTTGTTCATGTACCAGTCCCATTTGAAACCACCCGCATTTACCACATGTCAAACCCCTCTTTCAGGCTTGGTGGAAGCCATGACAATTTTATAAAATACACAGAGAGAAGCAGTGCAGCAGATCATTCAGTTAACTTTTTGACTTGGAAGTTGATCATAAAACATTTTATTAGCTTTTTTTTATTCAATTTCAAGTTATCAACAACAACCATCAGTGCAGCTCTTAAAACAATAGTGACAGTATATAGTGAGCAACTGGAGGGATACTCATTGCGTTAACAATAATATATTCGCAAGAGGCACTCGATCAGTGATATTACAGTGAAACATCCACCCCTAACTTTCTGTTTCGTTGCGCTGCAGGGGATGTCATGGCAATATCATCCAAGCCACCGTAGTGTAGAAACTGACCAAGCCCCACCGCAAACTTCCCTTGCACATCCTCAAAGGAGAAAGTGCTTGTGGGGTTGCAAGTCCCCCCAGCAGTTCACAGACCCCATCCCACCATGCCTGGAAGAACATATTGGCCTTCACGCGCCGGATCAGAACAGGAATCCATACCGGTAGCTCCAGATGGAAGGGTCTCTCCCAAGGACTTCATTCAGGGGTCGCAGCTGCGAACCTCGGCTTGTCCCTTGTGAACCCTGGTACTGCCTTTGCGGCCCCTGGCTTCAGAGGTGGCAAAATCAGTGCCAAGAGCACAGTGACAGCTCGTCCTTATGGATGTCAGTTGAGGTTCCACTCTTAGTTTTCTTTGAATTTTTAATATACACTAATAGTGAATAATGAAACATTATTCACTTTTAGTGTAATAATAATAAAAAATTGTTGGTGAATTGATGCTCATGGTCTCTCTTGAGCACTACAGACACCAACCTTTGCCACACACCAGTGATCTCTCTAACCAAATATAGTAAAGCATTGGACATGTCCATCTCCTCCATCAACAAATGCTGGGAGCTCGGCACCGTTGGCCAGTTGTGCCAATAGTAGTTTCTTCCAGTTACTGCTGTCGGCCATCCATGGGGCACTATCCTGCATAGTAACAGCAAAATAATAAAACTCCAGGCCAGCCTCCTTATAACTCTCATCAAGTTTACTCGAGCCACCATACTGAGCTTACCCGCCTCTAGAAGTGAAGTGAATAAGGAGTCTAGCTGCCTAACCACAGTTGAGGTAAAAAAAACATAGGGTTCTGAATGGTATACAGACTGTGGGGTAGTAGCACCATCTTAGAGACCGCAATCATGCCCAGGAGCAAAAACAGCAACATGTTCCATAAGGACACCAAATATGCAGTGAGTCTAGCAGCCTCCTGATATTGAGCCACAGCTATTTTTCTTTCGTGTGCGTAACCTTCCCGTCCAGATAACGAAAAGTGGTCAAGTTCCCACCTCAGCCCAATATCAGGCAAATGATCACTTAGAGTCCCCACCAACGCCACCAGTGGGGATAGTAATGACTTCCTACCATTAATTTGCAGACCAGACATGTCACCAAACTCATCCAGTAGTCGCAGCAAAATCCTGAGGGACTCTCCGAGGGGCCCTAATATAAAACAGAACATCATCCACATTTCACAATAAAATGTCCCATGTCACCCCCGGTTCTAAGACCCAGCCATACAATTCCCAATGGGCCCACACCGTCAAAGGCTCAATTACCAAAGGCAACTAAGAGAGGAGACAGTGGGCAGCCCTGCTGAATCCCCCTACCAATTCCCAAGTGTCCAACCGAAACCATCTAACCCGGACCCCAGCACTGGGGCCAGTATAAAGTAAAAAGATCCATGCCTTAAACTGTGGCCTGAACCCCATGACCTTCAGGACCTCAAGCAGGTACCCCCCCCAATCCACACTGTCAAAGGCCTTTTCCAACTCAATTGAGAGCAACGCTACTTCCCCATCCCCGCCCTCTACTTCATGAAGTACATGTGTCAGTCTCCTCAGATTAACTCCTGTAATACGGCCTGGGATAAATGCACACTGGTCTTCATACACCAGGTCCCTAATCACCGGGTTCAGGTGATTGGCTAAGAGTTTACATAAAACTTTTACTTCTGTGGTTATCATGGTAAGTGGCCTGTATGTCGCTGGGTCCATTCTGTCCCCAACGTCTTGGGCAACATACAGATGTCTCCCTGCCCCATGGTGGGTGCAGCATCCCCTTCTCTCTAGCTTCCAGGAAAACCTTGAGAAGCCCCTGCTTGAGGGCAGGCAGCTTCCAGGAAATCCTTGAGAAGCCCATGCGTGAGGGCAGCCAAGAACTTCTGGTAGAAGTCGTCTGGGAACCGTCCCCCCACGAGCCTTAGACTTAGGGAACATCCGTAGGGCTGTGCACAACTCATTCAAAGCGAGGTTCCACTCTTGCTTATCAGCCACCACTGCATCAACCCAGGGAAGATCTAAGCGGCCAAGTAAAGCCCCAATCCAGTCAGTTGTAATATGCAGATTCTACCGGTACACCTCCTCCAAGTGCCACCAAAAAGTGGTCTTGTTGTCCTCCCTCAAGGTCACTGTTGCGACCTCTGCTGTGAACAAATTTGATATTGGGGTGAGCTTCTCCTTAAGCAAACTCTAGGCCAGCAGCCTGCCTGACTTATCACCCTCCTGCTGCAATCTCCGACAATACTGCTGCAGTGCATACTTGTGCAATCTGTCCCACGTCTCTGCTTATATGCCAGCACAACTCAGTCTCTTCTCTGCATGAGATGGGATCAGACAACTCCTGCACCTGCATACAGGCTAGACTGGTCGCCAGTGTATGAAGTTCTTTCTGCCGCTGGTGCAGCACCTCCAATGTCAACCCCAAACGATGCCCCTGCAACACTGCCTTCATAGTCTCCCACCCAGTGGCCCTCCAAGCGGTTGTGTCCCACTTATGCTCTATGTATTCAGTCAACGCCTGAGACATGGCCTCCTTACCTGCTGCATACCACAGGACCTCCACTGCGAATCGCCACACGGGTTCATGATGCGCAGACCCCACCCACTTTAGCATACAACAAACAGGGGTGTGGTCAGACAAGAACCTAGCTAAATGTGATATAGTCACCTGTTTAGAAAGGGGGATACTGGCCACCAATACCATGCCCAATCTACTGAAAGTGTAGTGAGCAAGATAGTGGCATGTATATGCCCTCAGCGACAGTTGAAGCGCATGACAAATCACCGTCCTTGGGGAAATTGTCATGCAAGGTTTATTTCCCTGCTTGGGGTAGAAATCTATCAAGATCTCCATCAGTCACACAATTAAAGTCGCCTAAGCACAATAGGGGCACCTCTGCATCCTGGCTAACCAAGTCCTGTACTCTGTAAAAGAAGAGTGGATCATCCATTTTTGGAGCATAGGTATTGAGCAGGGACACGTCCTTTCCATCCAGCATACCCTGTAGTAGCACATACCTGCTCTCAACAGCAGCATCCGCGTAAGTAAGGGAAATCAGTATGCCACCCAAACCAACACCCTCCTAGCATACGTAGAGTAGGAGGCATTAAAGACCTGTTCCCTCCACTTTTTAGCCAACCTCTCTCCCTCCGCATCATCCAAGTGCATCTCCTGTAGACAAGCTTTGCGGATTTAATGACGTTTCGGAATGATGTACTGCTTAGTATAGAACCCTAACCCATGGACATTCCTTGTCAAAAAATGGTATTCATCCACCATACTGATGATGCAGGAGTGCAGGAAACCCTCCCATGCCCATCAGCACTGTGATGACCCCCCGCAAGCTGCATCAACTTGTTCAACAGCACTGGAACCACAACAAATAACACCCCCACCCGGACACACATAGTGCAGCAAAAGGCCTACATATGTCCCCCCAGTTCATGTGCCAGGGCCAAAACAACAGGACCCCATACACATGGCTCTCCAGCCGACTGCACACACCCGCAAGAGCACCTGACTCCAGGGGGCGGGGGGCACTTAGGCACCACCATGCATCAGTCATTATTATGTCAACCCATTTCGAAGTAGAAACCCTTCCACCATACACACAGAGGATAATATATAGCAAGAGCCAAACCAAGGCAGTCAACATGCATCACAATCAATTCTGGATTCCAGAAAACATTACGCAAACAGCAGAGGCCCCATAGCAAACACTCCCCCTGCCCACCAGCAAGTCTCAAAGAAGAGGTAAACATAATCTCAACAGTAGGATTAGATCTGTATCAAGTCAGTTAGCATCATGTCTGGCACACAGTCTACTGCAACACTGGGGATGCCAAACTCCAAGCCAGCTGAGAAGAGTGCCAATATCGCCCCTGACACATGCATGGTGCCATCTTCCTGGATCGTGACTCGAGGTAAATCTGATGAGCCAGCATCTGGTGGCTCCCTTTGGGACTGGCCATGCCAAGAACGATGTACAGGCCCAGTTTCTGAACCAGATCGCTTACACTCCCCCAGCCAGAGGGCCACTGTTTTGTCCCACATCTCTATTTATTCCCAGACCTCCCCAGTTGCTCCAAAAAGTATGCTTTTCCCTGTGAATTGGCCTTCAGTTTTGAGGGATACAAACGCATTTACTTCAGCTTCAGAGCACATAGTTTCTGCTCAAAAGTGAAAAACGATTACTGCTGCCTCTGCACCTTTCAAGAGTAATAGGAATTTGGCGATCTTACTGTTTTAGATCAGAGAGACGTCCCGCTCTCTGGCAGCAAGCCATATGCAACCCCTTACCCAGTAGTTCGGGGTCTTACCAATGATGGCCCTTGGAAGGGCACCAGGGTCCTGTGTGCTTGCTCTACCATGAAGAAATCCGATAGGCCCTGTGGTCGGAGCTGTTGCCTCACTCAGTCCTCCAAAAAGACCTCCGCCAAGGCATCCTCAATCTTTTCTGGAAACCCCCAACACACACAAATGTTATTGGGCCAGCTTGGCCCTCTGCATCATCCAGCTTGTGCTCCAACTCACGGGCAACTTTAGGCAGTTTACCCATCTGCTGCATAAATGTCAACACATCCCACTTTAGAGTCACAATGCTATTCTTAGTCATGGTTACCTTACCAGCCACATTTCCCAAGTCAGCCCTTAGTAGACTAGTGTCAACAGGGACAGTCTTGATTTTTTGCTCAAGGGCTGTTCGAGAGTCCTGGATAGCCACCAGCAATTTTGCCCTCAAGGGCTCCAACTCATGTTACGGGGATGCACAACGAGAGTCTGTGCCTCCCTGGTGGGTGAACCTCTGAGAAGGTGGCCTCGATGTCATATATTGTGTGATGGTATTATTGGTGTGTGATTGTGCTGTCTTGTCCTTCCCTATGTTACACTTGACCAGGAGCTGCAGCATGGCCTAACCCAGCTCTCTGCTCCCGTTAGCCAGAAATCAACCACCAGGCTACCAGTCCCAGGCCAGGGCCCTCAAGTCTGGATGCCGGTCAGTTGGGCCAATGAGCCACTGCCACCCCAGAGGCCACAGCAGGCAGGGCAACCATTCTGCAGTCACCGTCCAGGTCTAGCAAGGGCAGGAGCACACAAGGCCAGACCAACACCCGTACCCAGGGCGAGGAGGGGGTAATCCCCACAGCCACATTGCAGCAGCCCCGCCCTCCTGCACTTCCCCCCGAACTCGGTTCCCCTGGTGCCCCTACTCCTGCCACTTAATGACTGTACCTGAGGTAACTGCCTCCTGCCAAGGCCAGCCAGTCCACATCTCCGGGCACCAAAGATCGTCAAACGTCCAAGGAATCTTCTTGTGTTCCAGCCAGGCCTACGCCAGGCTGCTATTAAGTCGGAATCCCTCCTTGGGCCAAGCAACAGGCAGGCCACAAACCAATTTGAGCCCGCCAGGAGCCTGCAATTTCAAGCCATCACTTATATCCAGGGCATCCATTCCACTCCTCCAGAGCATGGGCCCACAGGACTGCTGGTGATGTTCCCAACCCACAGCAGGCCTCAGCAGCCCCAGCACAGCACGGGGTAATCTTCCACTGCAGCGCTGCCCTGAGGAGCCTCCCTTTGACCCAGGCTCTTCGTTTCAGATGCACCACTAAATTTAGAGCTTGTGCGAAGTACCTGGCAGCCGTGGGCTATCTTCTCACCCCTTCCAGTCACGGCCAGCCTCCGTTCCCAACATGAGGTGGGTGGTACTAGCAACCTCCTCCATGCACTGATAGCGCTGCAGCAATAGCTCAGCCGGGGTGGAGGGTGTTCCTCTTACCTCCCCAGCAGCGACAGGCAGCAGTGCGGGAACACTCTTGTGGCTCCCGTCAGGTGCAGACTATCGCCTGGCTCATCCCACTAATAGGCCTCCGTCACTCCGGTTGTGATGTGGCCCAGGCCCAGCCGACATCTTCCCCAGGCCGAGAATGGCCTCCCCCAAGGGGCAGGCGGGCCTCCTACACTGGGTCAGCACGCAGTCCCTGGTCACCTCGCAGTGGAAGACTCCACCACACTCACCTCTAAGCTCTACAATCCAGCAAGGCCCTTACAGGCCTCAGCAGTATGGCCGCCCCCAACATTGCTCCTTGTGATGGTGGCTCCAGGCTCCCGGGAAAATTCAACAGTTCATTGGCAGAAGGGAGACCCAAATCAGGACATGCAACAATCCCCTACATGTATGCAGCAGGCAGGCGGGCGGGCGGATGAGGTATGATTTAGGTTGGGCCATGAGCCAGCAAAACTACGTCCTGTCGGCCATATTGTCACAACATTTTATGTACTTTAATGTTTTACAAAAAAAGTTATTGCATTCCTCATTTGAACTTTGTATATATCCAGCGTTGCAACCTTCTTTCCTCTGTTCTCTCCACCCTTCCATTCAACTTTTTTCCCTCCCTTTCATGTTTTCTTCATTTCTTTCCCAAGTCCTTCCTTTCACTCATGCCTACTACCTTCCATCTCCCCTTCCTCCCTTCCGGTTCCTACTTACCCGCCATTCTTTCTTTCCTCACCTAATTTATTCTTTCTTACATTTCTCTCTCCCACTTGCTATTTGTTTTTAATACTCTGTCATTCTTCTTTGATCATTAATCTCTTTCACTGAACATTTGCTTAGCAGCCTAGACCCTAACCTCCACCTTTCAGCCCTTCCTGCCTACTCCTTTAGAGAATGTTTATGAACTGTTTTTGACAGAAGGAAGAACATAAACACTTAGCAAATATTGCAGTGAGTCCCAGATTATTACGCAGTGAGTTCCCGTGGCAGCCCCCACTTTAGCTGATGAGGCAGGGGGCTCACAATGCACTGGCTACAAATGTTTGTAACTGCTATTCCTCTTGCAACCCTGACATCTGGCCTAGTCATTGCAACACTGTAGCCCTAGAAGTCCTCTCTCAAACGCCTAAAACTAATTAGAGTTTGCAGTGTGCAATATGCAAACAAATATAGGCATGATAAAGCTGATGGTAAGTTGGGTAACGAAACACCACATACTCCTGTATATGTGTGGTTGATTGTTAAGGCAACTTGTGAAGTGTATGGTATAGAGTCAATGTTGCATGTAACTCATGCTTGCTACACCTAAGGTAGTTGTATCTGTGACAGCATTAATGATGATTCATATTATTTTGAGCTATTGTGTACTTACTTTCATGCCTCTAACGCAATAGGAGTTTATAGAGTAGTGTACAAAAGAAACTTGGGTGATGTCATCAATTATATCATTAGTGATGTCATAAAAGATGTCATAGAACATGTCATGGGTGATTTAATATGTGAGGTGATAAGCAGTGCATGGCAGGGTGCAAGTTACAGTTAGCTCTGCTAACTTTAATTGGTAAATGTATGTGATTGTTTGAAATCCAAATGTTAATGTCTGTTAGAAATTGAAATTTTTAGTTGCCAGAGCTCTGCACCCTGTTCAAATAGGGACCACAATCCTAGGCAGGGTAAGTCAGATAGGCTCTCTAAATTAACCTGTTCTCACCCCCTTGTAGCTTGGCACAGGACAGGCAGGCTTAACTTAGAAGGCAATGTGTAAAGTATTTGTGCAGCACTAAAATTACAGTAACACAGTGAAAGAAACCACACAAAGACTCAGCACCAGGTTAGAAAAATAGAGAAGATTTATCTGCTTAAACCAAGACCAAAACTGCAAAATTCAATTAACCAATTGAGAGTTAGGGGCTTCAGAATAATTGAGATCCACAATTAATATGAGTATAGATGCCACAAATTAATTCTGTAAAACTCTCTGTGATGTTAGAGGATTGTTTGTAATCTCACAATGCCCAATTTGCAGTGTTAGAGCAAGAGGAAGTGTGTTTCGTGGACATCATGCTGTCCCAGAACGACGATGGGCAGTTGACAGAGTATTGGGAAAAATGTGCTGGTGCTTCCTTTCTGATGGTTTCGGTAATCCAGATGGAGGGTGGTGAGGAGCCTTGAGTAAGGCATTGGGACCTCCTGGGTCCAAAGTAGTGAGAGGGAAATCAGCGCTGTGGAGCGGAGAAAAGTGAGCAGTACTCCTGTTAGCAAAATTACGGCATGGATCCTTCTGTGGCTGTCTCGGTTGCTGGAATCCAGGCAATGCTGATGCGTCTCTGCGTCTCGTGGAAGGGAGACTCCAATGTTGCCCCGCAGGTGAGTGCTTCCTCCACCTATATTCCTTTGGCTGTGACCAATAGGGGACGTGGCGCCTGATCCTTGTGGCGCAACACTGTACTAGTGCTCTGCTGCTCCGATGCAGACTGGCCTCGCTCTTTGAGGCTCAAATCACCAATAAGGAAAGGACCTTCGACACGGCCTCGGGGAGGTGGGCGCTCCAAAACTTGCTGAGGGTGATTCCAGCGGGCTCATGCACAGGACCCGTGCTCTCCAGTGTGAGTGGGCTCGGCCAAATGTAGATCGGCCTGATCAGTAGCCCCGGTGGAAGCTAGCTCCTGTCAGGGGAGATGAACTCTGGTAGTGGGCGATGTACTGAGCGTGGTTGATAAGCAGAAAGGGTCTTTGATGTCCCGGAGACCTCGCAGCAGAACCGGAGGCAAGCCAGCAAGCCATTGTAGACTCTTGGGGCAGGGACAGAAAGAAGAGTCCAGGCAGCAGGCCAACACAACAAAGCCAAAAACATACAGGAGGGCTTAAATAGTGGGAGATTTAGGAAAGAGCTGGTCCTGTGCATATTACTCCCATATAAAACAAGAAAACATGAATGCACAGTTCCAAAGAGATCTAACAAATATTGATCTAACCCTAGTCCAGGGAATATCAAGCTACGGGTCCTGTGAGTAACCTGAATCAGGAACAAGTGCCCTCACTCACCAGTAGGTGACATGCTTTATCATCAAGCTTTGCTCCTCGTCAGACCAGCACTGCAATGTCTGATGGGCCTTTCGTGGGGGCTCTTTGCCGAAGATCTTTTGAAGAAAAATGCAGTGAATGCAATAATGTGGTGCTGGTGTAGTGAACATGAACTGTTAAAATTGACTAGACCGACCATGTAGTGAAATGTTTAATGAAGATATGGGCCTCTGTCAAGATTAAAAACAATATAGATACGAGGAAGAAAGAATGTCAGTCTTACCCTATTCAAAATGTAGTGTCAAATGTAGATTAGCCCAATAATCTAGGGATCAATTATGTGTAACACAGAGTTGGATATCCCTACACTGCCTAGATAGAAAAAGGTCAACATGTTTCTCTCTAAAAATAAGTCTAAAGAGATCTAGGTGTGATTCGTCAGGACCTAAATTTTATCATATTTAATCCTCACAGCTGTAATAAATTAAGTTTGCGAAACAGGAACCTAGAACCTTCTGTTTAGGTTTTTAGGGTAAGACTGACATTATTCTTGCTTCCCGGTATCTATATTGTTTTTAATCTTGACAGAGGGAAAGTTTAACCATACACAAAGAAGGATTATCAGTACAAAGTTGGATCAGGGTCTTCAGACGAATCCGGGAATCAATTTGCTACCACTTTAGTTCTAGCACAGATGATTGGAGTAGTAACGAGGAATGGAAGAAAAATCCAAATCATCAGTTCGCTCAAATGAACAAAGTACCCACATTTCCCAATGTGTAACCAACCCCCGTACTCCTACTTCCAACCCCGCCCACAGGCACCATTCATTCCTTTTTTAGGAAGAGGCTGGGGCAGGGGCAGAGGAAGAAACAGAAGGAGAGGCAAAAACGTACATTGGGCACCAGAAGAACCACAGATGATAACCAGGAGTCACAGTGGAGCAGTGGGAAAGAAGAGCTAGTTGTCAATTTGTATTGCAGAATACTAACTCCCACTGAACGCACTGTTCTAAACAAAGGTTTAGGCTTTGTCCCTACCCTGAAAGAAGACTTATTTAAACTAAATTGTTAAATAACTTCTCTTTTTCATAAGATTTGTTTACTTTTTTTCATTCATAGACTGTCCCATGACAACCTTGATGGGGGGGACGCCCATTTGAGAAAGCCATTCACCTTCATGCCTCCTCCTAATATGATACCTATTGAAGTTCTTACATTCGAAAAAGCAGTTTGGCATGAAATTGGTCTACTACAATCTACACAACCTTTCCAAAATGTATCTAATAATGAAAGACAGGCTTTCTGCTCCTTGTCCCAAGATCCTGATATTATCATCAAAACAGCAGATAAAGGAGGAGCCATTGTACTTCTGCTTTTTACACCCAAGAATGTAGGAGACTACTGAGTGATACCTCATACTATGAACATATAGGGGGTCATTCAGACTTTGGCGGGCGGCGGAGGCCGTCCGCCAAAGTCCCGCCGTCAGAATTCCGCTGCGCGGTCAAAAGACCGCCGCAGTAATTCTGAGTTTCCCGCTGGGCTGGCGGGCGACCGCCAGAAGGCCGCCGGCCAGCCCAGCGGGAAACCCCCTTCCATGAGGATGCCGGCTCCGAATGGAGCCGGCGGAGTGGAAGGGGTGCGACGGGTGCAGTTGCACCCGTCGCGATTTTCAATGTCTGCTTGGCAGACACTGAAAATCTTGGTGGGGCCCTGTTAGGGGGCCCCACGACACCCGTTACCGCCAGCCAGGTTCTGGCGGTCAAAACCGCCAGAACCAGGCTGGCGGTAAGGGGGTCGGAATCCCCATGGCGGCGCTGCCTGCAGCGCCGCCATGGAGGATTCCCTAGGGCAGCGGGAAACCAGCGGGACACCGCCAGTTTCCCGTTTCTGACCGCGGCTGTACCGCCGCGGTCAGAATGCCCATGGATGCACCGCCAGCCTGTTGGTGGTGCATCCGCGGTCCCCGGCCCTGGCGGTAGTCAACCGCCAGGGTCGGAATGACCCCCATAGTGTCCAACCCGACTCAAAGGTTGCAACAAATTATTCACAGTATGATAGAGGAAGCAGTAAGTGCGGGTTGGATCACACATCCAGAAGCAGCGTTCTTGGACACAAAGGAACCTCGTGTCCCCTACTTTTACTGTCTCCCCAAAATACACAAAGGGACCCCTCCCCAGGGCCGCCCACTTGTCTCAGTGATAGGATCTATTTTGGAACGCTTATCCAAATTTTGTGATTTCTTTCTCCAACCTTTTGTCCAGCAAACACCCACTTTTCTAAAGGACAATAAAGATACTTTGATACTTTTGGATCACATTGATACCAGTGGAACCACAGATATGTTGATATGCTTGGATGTTGAGGCATCATACACTAACATACCGCAGGATGCCACTCTAGGAGCGGTTAAGGAGATTCTCACCACCAACAAAGCCTTATAAGACCCCCATAAGTTTTGTCTTGGAATGTGCCACACTAGCCTTGAAAGAGAACTTCTTCCAATTTGAGGATGACCTATATCACCAAATTCAAGATAATTCTATGAGCAGCACCTCTGCTCCCAGTTTAGCCTGTCTTTACATGTACACCTTTGAGAAACGCCACATTTTAGAACTACACAACCCTTCTTCTCTAACATTCGATTATGGCGAAGATATACTGATATCCTGATTGAATGGAAGGGTGCAACAAATGGGGCCAGTAGATTTGTGAACTGGATCTGTACACTAGACCGACACTTACGTTTTAGTGCCACCACTTCCGACAAGGAGGTAGCATTTCTGGACTTAAGGATCATATTGAAAGACAGAATTTTACACTCCTCCATCTTTCACAAACAGACTGATAAAAACTGCTTATTACTCTTTGACAGTCATCACCTGAGATCCTTGAGAACCTATTTACCTTTTGGTCAGTTTCTTAAATTGAGACGTATTTGTAGTGACATCAATGATTTTCATACACATTCCTCCATGCTCAGTCAGATATTAAAGGACCGACACTACCTCCCATGGGTTATTGCACAAGCCAGGAAAAGAGCCTGCAATATTCCGAGAGAGACTTTATTGACTGATTCAATTAAAGTAAAACAGACCAGATTAACTTGTGAGACCACTTTTACACCTCTGAGTAATCATGTAAAGAAGATTATTATCCGAAGTGGTCGAGTTTGACTAGCACTGGGGAGTCCTTAGAAAATCCCCTATTTGCTTTTAGGAGGACACAGAACATCAGGGATCTCATTGTACACACTAGACCCAGATTAAAAAAGACCTCAGACTCTATTTTGCCACAACCTTGACTAAAGGTCAAAGGGCACCATCCTTGCTGGCATTGTAGTGTCTGTCCCCTGTCTATGAGCACTGCGGAATTAGATTTAGGGGAGACGCATAAAAGTGCTTTGAAGTATTAGTCTTCTTTAGATGGCAGCTGCAATACTCTATTAACACCGCCAGTCCTCTTTTCCATTTCTTTGCCCCACACCAAACAGCTTCTCTCCAAAACAAGTGTTTTCACTTCACAGACTTTCCAAGATGGCGACCGCCAGTCTAGATGAGCACCGCTAGTCTCCTTTTTATATCTATGTTCCTTAGCTAGACTCTACAAAAACTTTCTAAGATGGTGACCGCTATCTTAGAATTAGCATCACTAGTACCCTTTTGATGTTTATGCTCCGTAGCAAGCTCTGCCCACCTTTAAATATCAGGCTCTCCGCACAGGAACCATTTCTGGATATGCGGAGCAACGATAGATGCTAACGGCAGCCGTGATCATCAACCAAGTAAGTTCCCCCTTCCCGAGCCTTATATTTCAATGATGGCATCCATCATGATCCCTACCTTGGGAGAGTTTGGCTTGCTTTTGATGTGTTCTTCACCCTTTTGGTGACATAGTTTAAAGTGTGTAAGACAGGGGTGTTTTCGATCTGCCCTAGATATACTTATTACACCAAGGGACTCCTTGTTGTATTACCAACGACTTCATTATGAGACGAGTGGTCTGCACATTTTACCTCCGGGTTACATGTACCAAATCATGTGGGGGCATTTATTTGTGTATTTATGACGTGAGTGTACCGATCTTGAACCACATGTGATTACGGGACCCAGTGGTCCTCACATTATGATTGCCTCCTGACGATAAGATTATCTGATGTTCTTAACACTCAGGATTTATTCCAGTCCTTGATGGGAGCTGTCAGTTTACACAGTGGACAACACTGTTTATAGCGCAACAGTTTCAACCTTATGTATTGCTCATATGTATCTTGGTGGGAGCTGTCATCCACCCAACATAAAATAATTTTCCCTACTTTTTTTAACTTTATTTATACAGACTTACGTTACATATATCCAGTTTACTTAGATATGACCATCTTGTTTTTTGACATACATACGATCATGCAGATGAGGGATGATCATCAACATCATATTCGACTACCTAAGATTTATATACACCATGTATCGCTCACATTACTTTATGTAATTCTAAACCCTTGGTTTTTCCTTGATACATTTGGTTCATGTATGGATGAGTACTTTTGATTCCTATATACGGTCACAAGATATTTAATGATGATATGCATTGATTATTGTTCTTCCTTGTACTCCAGATTTACTGATTATTATATTGGTGTGATCACGTAGGCACTCCGCTATTTCCATTAGGGCCTATCATTTAATTTGAGGAGGGTATGAACCTCAGCTTTGTTGTGATTTAGAAGTATAGATTTACAAGTCACATGAGCACCACTAGGGATCCTCACTAGTGTTTACACTGGCATGTTTTTTTCAACATTGTATGTTACTAGATGATTGTGTTCATGTTGTTTTTTTTTCTTTACTTTTAGGTTCCTGTTTCGCAAACTTAACTTATTACAGCTGTGAGGATTAGGTATGATTAAATTTATGGCCTGACGGATCGCACCTAGATCTCTTTAAGCTTATTATTAGCGAGAAACATGTTGACCTTTTTCTATCTAGGCAGTGTAGGGATATCCATCTCTGCCTTACACATAATTGATCCCTAGATCATAGTGCTCATCTACATTTGACACTACATTTTGAATAAGGTAAGACTGACATTATTCTTTCTTTCCCGTATCTATATTGTTTTTAATCTTGACAGAGGCCCATATCTTCATTAAACATTTAATTACATGGTCCTTCTGGTCAATTTTAACATTTTATGTTCACTACACCAGCACCACATTATTGCATTCACTCTCTGCATTTTTCTTCAAAAGATCTTCGGCAAAGAGCCCCCCCGAGAGGCCCATCAGACATTGCAGTGCCGGTCTGACGAGAAGCAAAGCCCGAAGATGAAGCATGTCACCTATTGATGAGTGAGGACATTTGTTCCTGATTCGGGTTACTAACAGAAACCGTAGCATGATCTTCCCTTGACTAGTGTTAGATCAATATTTGGTTGATCTCTTCGGAACTGTGCATTCATGTTTTCTTCAACACAACAAAGCAACAGCAAGGTGGCAGTCTCTCCTACACTTCAGCACACAGCAGCAGTAGGCCAACACAGCAATGCAGTATCGAGTGGCAATCGCTCCTGGCAGCACAGCAGAGCTTCTTCCTGACAGTGTGTCCCTGTCCTAGTAGTGTTCTGCTTTGGTGGGGTTTGGGTTCCAGTATTTATTCTTTGGTATCCTAGTTCTAGAAGGTGGGTTCCAGCGGCAGGCCTTTGAAATGGACAGATGCCCTGCCTCCCCTATCTGGGCTGGCTAGAGTGACAATACAGGGTCGTTGGGCCCTATTATAGGTAAACAGGACAATTCTATTCAGGTGTGAGTGAGGCAGTGCTAAGCTCCGCCCCCATCAAGCCAGTTAATGGCCCATTATGACCTGTTAAGACCCATCAGGTCACACCTAATCTCACATGTTGTGTGGTTTTCTAGAGGGAATGTTCAGAGGCCAGCTGCCGCCCAACCCAGACATGTATTCAGAGGCAGGCAGAAGCACAGAATGATTAAAGTAAGAAAATGCAAACTTTCTAAAAGTGACATTTTCATACTTACAATTTAAAATCCGATTTTATCAGCAGTTGTGATTATAAATTGAAAGTCCAGAGACACCAAACTCCACAGTTCTATCTTTTACTGATTGGGCATTACACTTAAAAGATGTTTAAAGGTAATCCTAATATTATCCTAGGGGAGAGATGGGCCTTCCATTTGTGTAAAATGAATTTAGCAGGTTTTTCACTCCCTGGGCATGTTAAACCTAAAGGTACATGTCAAGATGTTTAAATACACTGCACCCTGACAGGACTAACTAGGGTCTTCCTTAGGGGTTACTTACATATAATAAAAAGGATGGTTTGGGCCTGGCAAGTAGTTGCACTTGCCAGGTCCAAATGGCAGTTTAAAACTGCACAGCCAGCCTCTGCAGTGGCAGGCCTGAGATATGTTTAAAATGCTTCTGTAGTGGGTAGCACAATAAAAGCCGCAGGCCCACTACTAGCATGTAATTTACAGGCTCTGGGCAACTAAAGTACACTTTTCTAAGGATGTACAAATGCCAATTGTGAATAAGCAAATGTTACCACGTTTTAAGCAGAGAGCACAGGCATTTTAGCACTGGTTATCAGTGGTAAAGTGCCCAGAGTCCTATAGCCAGCAAAAATGCATTCATCAAAAAGTGGAGGAAAAAGGCAAAAAGTCTGGAGATTACCCTGTTAAAGGGCTATTCCATTTCCAACATAGTCACTGACAAGAGATGCTGTGGCAATATAACAGACCATTCAGGGCAGAAGGAAGAGGCAGTAACAGTACAACCAACAGACCCAATTCAGGCAAGAGACTCCCATTGTTTTTAAGCTCAAAAGGGACTTATTTTATCTGCCTTCTGCCTAAAATATCCTCTTTTTCAATGTAAGTCAGTGGGGAAAATCAATTCCCCAGTTTTTTTTTCTTCAAAATCTCCCTTTTCCCAAGTTCAAAGTGATGGCAAGTATGGTACATTGGATCCACAGAGAGCAGGAGGAATGGGGAAGGGACATGGTGTCAGATAACAAAGGGCAGAAGGGGGATGAGGAGGGCATCAAACGGACCCTACAAAGGCAAGGGCAACAAGCTGACCATACTGGACAAACAGGAGGAAAAATTGCAGCACAGTGGTTCATGAAGGGCAGGAAGGAGGAGGCAGTGGCGACACATCGGACCATGTAGGGCAGAAGGGAGGGGGCTGGTGAATGGACTCGGACAACAGAGGGTAGGGAGGCGGTGGATATGGCAGCAAGCTAATGTTCAGGGTAGGCAGTAAGGGCAGTGGCAGAACAAGGGCTGTAATAATGGAGCAGGGGCCTGGACTTCGACAATAGAGAGCAAAGAGGAGGTGGGTAGGAGCAGCAAGCTTCAGTGGGGCAGCGCAATGCCAGACCAGACCCTGAGTCCAGCATTACCACTCCATGCAATGTGATAGGAATCTTATTTAACGTTAAAAAAACACTGGAAATTCAGTGAAAAAATAGAGGTTACAGGAACATTATATTTAGGAAATAGAATTAAAAAAACATAGAAATGTGTTAAAAAACAAAGGTTACAGGGATCTTATAGCTAGGTTCAGATTTTACACACGCAAAACAGTAGAAATTCAGCAGTTATAGTTATACTTATTTCAAGAAACCATTGTTAATGCCCTTAGGTAACTATAACTCATGCCCTCACCATGCACTGCTAATTACCCCACATATTACATCACTCATGATATCTTCTATGACATCATTGATAACATCACCGTACCACATCCAATAAAAATATTGATGAGGAAACTGTGCATGTTAGTGGTCATCTTCTTGAAAGAAGTGACCGAAAGGGCGTTTCAGGGGAGGACAGGATAAAAGAACAAGTGAGTTGATTTCTGGAAAGGACAGTAAGAACGCACATGTTAAAAAAGTATTTTCACCCTCATGTGCAAAACACTAGAAGATATGATTCACTTTACTTTTTAGCATGTACCAAATGTTGAAAAACAAACGGACAGTGTATTATGTATGTGAGGCTGACCTTAGCTACTACATTTAGGTAGCACATTCCTCAAACAAAAACAAGCATTGGCAAAGCGAATAGGTGTGAATTTAATGTATTAACACATTCAGTGTTCGCATGTTAGAGTAAGATACACAGGAGGACTCGGGCCGAGGCCAACAGAGAAATCTTTAGTTGTAAAGAAGTGCCACATGCAGTTAAAAGCAAGTACATTGTGGAGCCAAAAGGGTACACTCAAACAGCCATAGCATTAGCTGAGAGATGAATAATCCACTGGGCTGACACAAGATGTGATTGACAAAATCTGAAGCCAATGGGTGAAAAAGGCTGGTCAAATAACGCAGACTTTGAAAGATGTGGACCAAGAGCCTAGCCTGTCAATTGTTAGTAGTAGGTTTTTTTGACAGCTGTGCTGTCAAGACCTGGATCTAAAAAATCAGACGTCATCCTTAATGGAGAAAGTGACTTATAAATGTACAATATATGTGCCAATGAGTAATACTGTTTTACAAATATATTTTCGATATTATTTGAAATTTATGTGAATCAGGTTTAAAACATAGAGGGAAAATGGGCACACCTCCTTATGAGAAATTCATAGACCAGATACACAAAACATTTTGTACATCTGAGTTTTACTTCGTTGTACCAAAAGTTTCATTTAAGAAAATGACTGTTACTAGGATTACGGTCTGTATATATTTATACTTGCAGATGAAACTCAGCAGATGTTCCTCAAATATGACAGATTTACTAAAGTCGCAACCCCAGAGCCAGTGGGTCTGAACAAGAAATCGGAAATGTGATGACCTATAACATAGGTGTGATGTAGCCGAGATTTTAATGCTGTCCCTCATGTCACAAACATCATCAATATGTGACAGTTCATGCCATATGTTAATCAAAGTACTATTGGTTTGAATGCAGAAGCTGCACTGACATGTCTTTTAGTAATGTGCATTCGTTTACACTGTAGAGTTCGACATAGGTGGTATTTTTATTAAATTAAGGCTTTAACTGATATTATGGTGTATTTTAGACTCTAGACTAATAGAATGTATTGAAACCATATTGAATTTCTAATGATTAATGATTTAAAAATATGTGTAAAAATGGAAGCAATGTAGTTTCCCATTATACTTATTGAAATGTATTGAGTCTTTTCTGGTTTAAAGTGAATGTAAGATGCATATTAATGAAGTGTTATTAATGTTGAATTCATATGTTTGCATATTAAGATGTGTTTATTCAAATGTAGTGTTTAAATGTATGGCTGTGATTCACTTGCATTGGCCTAAGTGAGGCCTGCTAAGCTTGTATTTCGTGAATGTGCAGGAAATGCTGATTCATTCCTCAACATGAGTTTTCTTTCAGACTTCGTTCCCATGAGAAGATAAGCTTTAGTAATAGACCCCTATTGTTTGAGATATAGAGAGTTGTGCAATTTTGTCCTTGAATGTAGTACATCGTGGACCATGGTCTGCTATTGTATACAATTGTTTCAAACTGCGTGTAGCCACCTGGTTGGAAGACGTTTCCATGACAGACTTGGGAAGCTTCATTGGTGTTGCCATTTGGAGTTGTTTGATCGATTTCTATGGATGATGCACCTTCAGCATAAAATGTACTTTCACCTTTGGCTAATTAGAATGCCATATGAACTTTAATATACTGACGACCAGTTGGACTTTAGTCAGTTCTTAGAGATCTTCGTATTCTCCAGACCCCTGCTGATGAAGGACTCTGTATTCTGTGCCCCTTGGAGAGATAGCTTCCTCTCTGCTTCCTCCTCTGAGATGCCCCACTAAGACTTAGAGATTTTCTTCCTAATGCTTGCAGAAGACTCTTGAACAGGCTTTTGCTATGCTGATGCTTTCTCTTTTTACCTATATTCTGCCCACCTTAGCTAGTAACCTGATGTCCGAAATTATCTTTTTCCAAGTTCTTTTTGCCTTTTTCGTACTTTATGTCTTTTGTACGCATGTGTTCCGCCCCACACATGTACTTCCCTGATTTGGTCAATGGTAGAGTTTTCACTGTGCTCAGCTAAAATTATGACTCTGCTAAATTGAATTGACTGATGATTGCTAATCCTGAGCAATGCTCCACTTATGTGTCTCAAATATTTCTGTTGATTATATGGATTATCCTTCTTGAATGGCTAATTTTGTTAATGTTAGTCTGCCTGAATTTATTTTGTCGCCTTGGGCAGCTCTTGGTGATTATGGGGAAGATTTAAGAAAAGTGGCGCTGCATCCAATGCAGTGCCACTTTTCTTGCACCCATTAGCGCCCCCCCCTAATGCTACCCATGTGTGCGCCATATTTAAGATACAGCACACCGTGGCAGTAGTTAGGGAACTATTGTCAACATTTTTTACGCTAGTTTGGCGCTTTGCAGGAGTAGCTTAAAAAATGTTGACGCTAATCCTACAAAGCACATTGAGGCCCATTATAACTAATGGTGGGCCTCCTTTTAATGCCTGCTCCGTGCAAGCTTTAAAAATGCTGCAACGAATGGCGCAAAGAAATCTTTTAGGTTTCTTTGCACAGTTTTTTCAGCCCACCTAACAGGGGAACCCCCGTTTGCATACATGATGCCTGGCGCAGGCATAATGTGGCGCAAGGGGTTACAAAGTGGCGCAATGTATGGATTGCACCAGTTTGTAAATCTGGTGCAGCGGTTTTGGCTTCGCTGGGCCTCATTAGCATTAAAAAAAATTACTCTAATAAATCCCTTAACTTTATTTAGGACTGAAGTTTTCCTTCTATGGCCACATTAGTCATGGGGAGTAGCTTCAGTGGGTTTGTACTGAAATTGTGTTAGTGGTTCTACCACACCCTGTTGCAGGGTCCGAAGATCCATTAACCTCAATAAGCATTTATTGCTGTGAAGGATGTCAAAGTTCAAGCAGGTGTGGGCACAGACGCTTCTGATGCTTTATCTGTGCCCTTCATTTCACCCCTAAAAACTATGGTCTAAGTACTTGCATTGATTGTGAAATGTCACAAGCACCATTAAATATCATGGGACCATTTTTGAAGGCTTTTATTACATAGAGCAAAATATATTCTATGTGACCGGCAAAAAAAATATTCTAATGTAAATGCATGTGTTTTATTGGGTGTAAATGCACGTTTTTTTTTTGCAAAATGTAGTCTTGCTATTTGTCCGCATTGTGGTCAAATAGAAGGAGATGGTGCAGAGGAGTACGCCTGTCATTCAACTGAAATGCATAAATCCTAAGCCATTGTGTAAGTCACGGATGCAGGATTTTTTTTTTTTTTTAAATATGCCCAACATGCATATTTTCCCTAAAAAAAAAGAGCAATTCATTGTTAAATAACAAATAACTCGGAAGTGGTCACACTTTATACGTATTATTGTGTACGTGCGAAAAACAATGTTTCTGGATTCTTTTTTAAATTTTCCATTTCAACGAAAAAAGAATGTCTGCAAAATGTTGCACTGTTGTCAATGAGTACACAAGAAACTACAAAGGCTGAGTGTTCACCGCAACGGCCACCACATTATTATGATGACGAAAAAAGGATGTGAAAGCTGCCTGCGTCGTCTTGTTAAAAAAGTAATTATGTGTGAATGTGCACATGCAGAAGTCTCTAGTAAAGACTCGAAAAGCAACCTGTGTTAACGTGGCTGCACAGCTTGGGGAAACTATCTATCAGGCAAGACATGTTTTACTTGCTAGGAGCTCACTAGAGTCTAAGCTATCAGCTGTCAACAGCTGTCTGTAGGAGGCTGGACTGGCTTGTAGTGAGTACCAAGGGGTACTTGCACCTTGCACCAGGCCCAGTTATCCCTTATTAGTGTAGAGGGTGTCTAGCAGCTTAGGCTGATAGATAATGGTAGCTTAGCAGAGCAGCTTAGGCTGAACTAGGAGACGTGTGAAGCTACTACAGTACC
Organism: Pleurodeles waltl; assembly: GCF_031143425.1. NCBI lineage: Eukaryota > Metazoa > Chordata > Amphibia > Caudata > Salamandridae > Pleurodeles > Pleurodeles waltl. The sequence goes on along the minus strand of NC_090437.1, from coordinate 312,557,534 downwards.
ACAAGTGTCACTTGCACAATATCATAAGAAAACACAATACACAGTTATACTAAAAATAAAGGTACTTTATTTTTATGACAATATGCCAAAGTATCTTAGAGTGTACCCTCAGTGAGAGGATAGGAAATATACACAAGATATATATACACAATAGCAAAAATATGCAGTATAGTCTTAGAAAACAGTGCAAACAATTTATAGTTACAATAGGATGCAATGGGGAAACAAAGGGATAGGGGCAACACAAACCATATACTCCAAAAGTGGAATGCGAACCACGAATGGACCCCAAACCTATGTGACCTTGTAGAGGGTCGCTGGGACTATTAGAAAATAGTGAGAGTTAGAAAAATAACCCTCCCCAAGACCCTGAAAAGTGAGTGCAAAGTGCACTAAAATTCCCCTAAGGACAAAGAAGTCGTGTTAGAGGAATAATGCAGGAAAGACACAAACCAACAATGCAACAACTGTGGATTTCCAATCTAGGGTACCTGTGAAACAAGGGGACCAAGTCCAAAAGTCACAAGCAAGTCGGAGATGAGCAGATGCCCAGGAAATGCAAGCTGCGGGTGCAAAGAAGCTTCTACTGGACAGAAGAAGCTGCGGTTTCTGCAGGAACGCAAAGGGTTAGAGACTTCCCCTTTGGAGGACGGATCCCTCTCGCCTTGTAGAGTCGTGCAGAAGTGTTTTCCCGCCGAAAGAACGCCAACAAGCCTTGCTAGCTGCAAATCGTGCAGTTAGCGTTTTTGGATGCTGCTGTGGCCCAGGAGGGACCAGGAGGTCGCAAATTGGACCAGGAGAGAGAGGGGACGTCGAGCAAGACAAGGAGCCCTCTTAGCAGCAGGTAGCACCCGGAGAAGTGGCAGAAACAGGCACTACAAGGATGCATGAAACGGTGCTCACCCGAAGTCGCACAAAGAAGTCCCACGTCGCCGGAGAACAACTTAGGAGGTCGTGCAATGCAGGTTAGAGTGCCGTGGACCCAGGCTGGACTGTGCACAAAGGATTTCCGCCGGAAGTGCACGGAGGCCGGAGTAGCTGCAAAAGTCGCAGTTCCCAGCAATGCAGTCTAGCGAGGTGAGGCAAGGACTTACCTCCACCAAACTTGGACTGAAGAGTCACTGGACTGTGGGGGCCACTTGGACAGAGTTGCTGGATTCGAGGGACCTCGCTCGTCGTGCTGAGAGGAGACCCAAGGGACTGGTAATGCAGCTTTTTGGTGCCTGCGGTTGAAGGGGGAAGATTCCGTCGACCCACTGGAGATTTCTTCAGAGCTTCTAGTGCAGAGAGGAGGCAGACTACCCCCACAGCATGCACCACCAGGAAAACAGTCGAGAAGGCGGCAGGATCAGCGTTACAGAGTTGCAGTAGTCGTCTTTGCTACTTTGTTGCAGTGTTGCAGGCTTCCAGCGCGGTCAGCAGTCGATTCCTTGGCAGAAGGTGAAGAGAGAGATGCAGAGGAACTCGGATGAGCTCTTGCATTCATTATCTAAAGTTTCCCCAGAGACAGAGACCCTAAATAGCAAGAAAAGAGGGTTTGGCTACTTAGGAGAGAGGATAGGCTAGCAACACCTGAAGGAGCCTATCACAAGGAGTCTCTGACGTCACCTGGTGGCACTGGCCACTCAGAGCAGTCCAGTGTGCCAGCAGCACCTCTGTTTCCAAGATGGCAGAGGTCTGGAGCACACTGGAGGAGCTCTGGACACCTCCCAGGGGAGGTGCAGGTCAGGGGAGTGGTCACTCCCCTTTCCTTTGTCCAGTTTCACACCAGAGCAGGGCTAAGGGGTCCCCTGAACCGGTGTAGACTGGCTTATGCAGAATTGGGCACATCTGTGCCCAACAAAGCATTTCCAGAGGCTGGGGGAGGCTACTCCTCCCCTGCCTTCACACCATTTTCCAAAGGGAGAGGGTGTCACACCCTCTCTCAGAGGAAGTTCTTTGTTCTGCCATCCTGGGCCAGGCCTGGCTGGACCCCAGGAGGGCAGATGCCTGTCTGAGGGGTTGGCAGCAGCAGCAGCTGCAGTGAAACCCCAGGAAGGGCAGTTTGGCAGTACCAGGGTCTGTGCTACAGACCACTGGGATCATGGGATTGTGCCAACTATGCCAGGATGGCATAGAGGGGGCAATTCCATGATCATAGACATGTTACATGGCCATATTCGGAGTTACCATTCTGAAGCTACATATAGGTAGTGACCTATATGTAGTGCACGCGTGTAATGGTGTCCCCGCACTCACAAAGTTCAGGGAATTGGCTCTGAACAATGTGGGGGCACCTTGGCTAGTGCCAGGGTGCCCTCACACTAAGTAACTTTGCACCTAACCTTTACCAGGTAAAGGTTAGACATATAGGTGACTTATAAGTTACTTAAGTGCAGTGTAAAATGGCTGTGAAATAACGTGGACGTTATTTCACTCAGGCTGCAGTGGCAGGCCTGTGTAAGAATTGTCAGAGCTCCCTATGGGTGGCAAAAGAAATGCTGCAGCCCATAGGGATCTCCTGGAACCCCAATACCCTGGGTACCTCAGTACCATATACCTGGGAATTATAAGGGTGTTCCAGTAAGCCAATGTAAATTGGTAAAATGGTCACTAGCCTGTTAGTGACAATTTGGAAAGAAATGAGAGAGCATAACCACTGAGGTTCTGATAAGCAGAGCCTCAGTGAGACAGTTAGTCACTACACATGTAACACATTCAGGCACACTTATGAGCACTGGGGCCCTGGGTTACCAGGGTCCCAGTGACACATACAACTAAAACAACATATATACAGTGAAAAATGGGGGTAACATGCCAGGCAAGATGGTACTTTCCTACACAACCCCCCCCCAAACGAAGGACAATAAGACTAGCCATGACCTGATGAGTCTTCATTGTCTAAGTGGAAATATCTGGAGAGTCCATCTGCATTGGAGTGGCTACTCCCAGGTCTATGTTCCACTGTATAGTCCATTCCCTGTAGGGATATGGACCACCTCAACAATTTAGGATTTTCACCTTTCATTTGTTTTAGCCAAAGTAGAGGTTTGTGGTCTGTCTGAACAATGAAGTGAGTGCCAAACAGGTATGGCCTCAACTTCTTCAGAGCCCAGACCACAGCAAAGGCCTCCCTCTCAATGGCAGACCAACGCTTTTCTCTAGGGGTCAACCTCCTACTAATAAAAGCAACAGGTTGATCCTGGCCCTCAGAATTAAGTTGTGATAGGACTGCCCCTACTCCTAATTCAGATGCATCAGTTTGGACATAGAATTTTTTAGAGTAACAAGGGCTTTTCAGGACAGGTGCAGAGCACATGGCCTGCTTCAGCTCCTCAAAAGCTTTCTGACAGTTTGCTGTCCATAATACCTTTTTAGGCATCTTTTTGGAAGTGAGGTCATTAAGAGGGGCTGCAATGGAGCCATAGTTCTTAATGAACCTCCTGTAATACCCAGTGAGGCCTAGGAAGGCTCTCACCTGAGTCTGTGTAGTAGGGGGAACCCAATCAATAATTGTTTGGATTTTCCCCTGTAGTGGTGCAATCTGTTCCCCACCAACAAGGTGTCCCAGATAAACCACCTTACCCTGCCCTGTCTGGCACTTTGAAGCCTTGATAGTGAGGCCTGCCTTTTGCAGGGCCTCCAAAACTTTCCATAGGTGGACCAGGTGATCATCCCAGCTGGAGCTAAAGACAGCTATATCGTCCAAATATGCTGCACTGAAAGCTTCCAGCCCTTGCAGGACTGTGTTCACCAACCTCTGAAAAGTGGCAGGTGCATTTTTCAAACCAAAAGGCATTACAGTAAACTGGTAATGTCCTCCAATGGTTGAAAATGCAGTCTTAGGTTTAGCATCTTCTGACAATTTGATCTGCCAATACCCTGCAGTCAAATCAAAAGTGCTTAGATACTTGGCAGATGCCAGTGTATCTATGAGCTCATCTGCCCTGGGTATAGGGTGAGCATCAGTTTTGGTTACCAAGTTGAGACCTCTATAGTCTACACAAAACCGCATTTCCTTCTTTCCATCTTTGGAATGGGGTTTTGGTACAAGTACCACAGGAGAAGCCCATGGACTGTCAGAGTGCTCAACCACTCCTAGTTCTAACATTTTCTGGACCTCTTGCTTTATGCAGTCCCTGACATGGTCAGGCTGCCTATAGATCTTACTTTTGACAGGCAAGCTGTCTCCAGTATCTATAGTGTGCTCACACCAAGAAGTGGTACCTGGCACAGTAGAGAAGAGTTCAGAGAATTGATCTAGGAGGTTTATGCAATTGTCTTTCTGCTCAGCAGTAAGACAATCAGTCAAAACTACACCTTCCACCAGAGCATCTTGGTCTGTGGAAGAGAAGAGATCAGGTAGAGGATCACTGTCTTCTTCCTGTCCCTCATCTGTTGCCATGAGCAGGGTGAGATCAGCCCTGTCATAGTAGGGTTTCAGGCGGTTGACATGGAGCACCCTAAGGGGACTCCTTGCAGTGCCTAAGTCAACTAAATAGGTGACTTCTCCCTTTTTCTCAACAATTGTGTGGGGTCCACTCCATTTATCTTGGAGTGCTCTTGGGGCCACAGGCTCCAAGACCCACACTTTCTGCCCTGGTTGGTACTGAACCAAAACAGCCTTCTGATCATGCCATTGCTTCTGGAGCTCTTGGCTGGCCTGAAGGTTTTTACTGGCCTTTTTCATGTACTCAGCCATTCTTGATCTGAGGCCAAGTACATAATCCACAATATCCTGCTTAGGAGCTTTTAAAGGTTGTTCCCAACCCTCCTTTACAAGTGTGAGTGGACCCCTAACAGGGTGTCCAAAAAGAAGTTCAAAGGGGCTGAAGCCCACTCCTTTCTGGGGTACCTCCCTGTAGGCAAAAAGGAGGCATGGTAGAAGGATATCCCATCTCCTGCGGAGTTTTTCAGGGAGACCCATAATCATGCCTTTGAGAGTTTTATTAAATCTCTCCACCAGTCCATTTGTTTGTGGATGTTAGGGTGTTGTGAACTTGTACGTTACACCACACTCCTTCCACATGGCCTTTAAGTATGCAGACATGAAATTGCTTCCCCTGTCTGATACCACTTCCTTTGGGAAGCCCACCCTGGAAAATATTCCCAGGAGGGCCTTTGCCACTGCAGGTGCTGTAGTGGTCCTTAAAGGAATAGCTTCAGGATATCTTGTGGCATGGTCCACTACCACCAAGATAAACCTATTGCCTGAAGCAGTAGGAGGGTCAATGGGGCCAACTATGTCAACCCCTACCCTTTCAAAGGGAACCCCAACCACAGGCAGAGGGATAAGGGGTGCCATTGGGGTGCCACCTGTCTTGCCACTGGCTTGACAGGTTTCACAGGACTTACAAAATTCCTTTGTGTCCTCAGACATTCTAGGCCAATGAAACAGGGGAACAAGCCTGTCCCAAGTTTTCATTTGTCCTAGATGCCCAGCTAGCGGAATGTCATGAGCCAGGGTTAGGAGGAACTTTCTGTACTCCTGAGGAATCACTAATCTCCTGGCAGCTCCAGGTTTAGGATCCCTATGCTCAGTGTACAAGAGGTTGTCCTCCCAGTAAACTCTGTGAGAGTCACTGACATCCCCATTAGCCTGTTTGACAGCTTGCTGTCTGAGACCCTCTAATGTGGGACAGGTTTGCTGTGCCACACTCAGCTCCTCTCTGGCAGGCCCCCCTTCACCCAAAAGCTCAGCAGTGTCTGCTTCCAGCTCCTCTGGTGTAGGTTCTGCACAGGGAGGGAATTCTTCTTCCTCAGGAGTTGAATCCACTGTAGAGGGAGGGATAGTAGGAAGTGGTTTGCTTCTACTAGCCCTAGCTTTAGGGAGCACTTGGTCCATTGTTCCAGGATCCAAGCTTCCCTGTCCTTTTTGCTTTTTGGCCTGAGCCCTTGTCAAAGCAAAAATATGCCCTGGGATGCCCAGCATTGCTGCATGGGCCTCCAACTCCACATCTGACCAAGCTGATGTCTCCAAATCATTTCCTAGTAGACAGTCTACAGGTAAATCTGAGGCTACCACAACTTTCTTTGGACCAGTAACCCCCCCCCCCAGTTGAGATTAACAACAGCCATGGGGTGGCTAAGTGTGTTGTTGCGAGCATCGGTTACTTGGTACTGGTGACCAAGTAGGTGTTGTTCAGGGTGGACCAGTTTCTCTATGACCATAGTCACACTGGCACCAGTGTCCCTGTAGGCCTGAACCTCAACACCATTTATTAGGGGTAGCTGCTTGTACTTATCCATATTAAGGGGACAAGCAACTAAGGTGGCTAAATCAATAGGCCCCTCAGAGACTAACACAGCCTCTGTGGCCTCCCTAACAAGGCCAACCCCAACTAAGTTACCAATAGTGAGCCCAGCTACTCCCTTGGATTGGCTATTAGTAGGTTTGCTCCCACCACCACTGCTATTAGTAGGGACACTAGGGGTAGCAGTAGGGGTTGTAGTGGTAGGAGCATTGGTGCTTTTCTTTGGACAACTGGGATCTGTTGTCCAATGGCCTTTTATTTTACATAAATAGCACCATGGTTTCTTTTCCTTGTTCTGATTAAAAGAGGATTTGGGCCCACCAGAGTGTTTTTGTGGGCCTGATGAAGACTCATTTTTAGATTTGTCCCCACCCTTGTCAGAAGACTTACCATCCTTCTTTGTGTTGCCATCTTTGTCACCCCCTGTATGAACTTTTCTGTTCACCCTTGTTCTGACCCATTTGTCTGCCTTCTTTCCCAATTCTTGGGGAGAGGTCAGATCAGAGTCCACCAAGTACTGGTGCAACAAATCAGACACACAATTATTAAGAATATGCTCTCTCAGGATCAAGTTGTACAGGCTGTCATAATCAGTAACTTTACTGCCATGTAACCACCCCTCCAATGCCTTCACTGAATGGTCAATGAAATCAACCCAGTCTTGTGACGACTCCTTTTTGGTCTCTCTGAACTTTATCCTGTATTGTTCAGTGGTTAAGCCATAACCATCCAGGAGTGCATTCTTAAGAACTTGGAAATTATTAGCATCATTTTCATTCACAGTAAGGAGCCTATCCCTACCTTTTCCACTAAATGATAGCCATAGGATAGCAGCCCACTGCCTTTGAGGGACATCCTGTACAACACAGGCCCTCTCAAGTGCAGCAAACCACTTGTTAATGTCATCCCCCTCCTTATAAGGGGGAACTATCTTGTGCAGATTCCTGGAATCATGCTCTTTTGCAGGATGACTATGGGGAATACTGCTGCTGCCACCATGGGTTTCTAAACCCAACTTTTGTCTTTCCTTCTCTAGTTCAAAAGACTGTCTATCCAAATCCAGCTGTTGCTTTTTAAGCTTCAGTCTGGTCTGTTCCACCCTCAACTTATTGAGTTCCCTCTCTAACATTCTGTCATCAGGGTTGGTGGGAGGGACATTCCTAGATACAGAGGTGTGATGGGAATGAACAGAAGGAGACCTGTCCCTTACAGAAGCCACCCTAACAGCTTGGCTAACAGAAACATTACTACCAGTATGGTGAGAATAAATGCTTTTGCTATGATGTGAGACAACACTATTTGTATGGTATGGCTCATCATCATTACCAACTATGCTAGACTGTCTAGTAATGGGCAGGCTAGGAAGTTTCTTTCCTGAATCTTTTCCTGGGGGAGTCCCTGAATCAGATTGGGAACTATTAGGTACTTTTTCAACAGATGGGGCACCTATAGCCTTATCTTGTTCTCTAAGCATGTTAAGTAACAGTTCCAAGGAAGGATTCTTCCCTACACTCAAACCTCTCTCTATGCAGAGACTCCTTACTCCTTTCCAGCTAAGGTGATCATATGCAAGTTTGGACAGATCAACATTTTGGCCTGTGCAAGACATTTTTAGAGAGAGTTAAAGTGATAGAAAAAGAGAAAAAAGTTTGTCAGAGCTTTTAGAAAGACAGAGAAAAAAACTTTTTAAACTTTTTAGAACTTTTTAGAAAGTTAGAACTACTTTTCAGCACTTAGAAAAGAGTGAAAAGAGGAAATGCAAAACTTTTTGGCTATGTGTATATACACTGACCTTGTTTTGTATATTTTTCTCTTATGAAAAGTACAATGACAAGAGTGGTAAGTAGTCTCAAAGCACTTATCCCACCGCTGCACAACCAATGTAGGAGGCTGGACTGGCTTGTAGTGAGTACCAAGGGGTACTTGCACCTTGCACCAGGCCCAGTTATCCCTTATTAGTGTATAGGGTGTCTAGCAGCTTAGGCTGATAGATAATGGTAGCTTAGCAGAGCAGCTTAGGCTGAACTAGGAGACGTGTGAAGCTACTACAGTACCACAAGTGTCACTTGCACAATATCATAAGAAAACACAATACACAGTTATACTAAAAATAAAGGTACTTTATTTTTATGACAATATGCCAAAGTATCTTAGAGTGTACCCTCAGTGAGAGGATAGGAAATATACACAAGATATATATACACACAATAGCAAAAATATGCAGTATAGTCTTAGAAAACAGTGCAAACAATGTATAGTTACAATAGGATGCAATGGGGAAACATAGGGATAGGGGCAACACAAACCATATACTCCAAAAGTGGAATGCGAACCACGAATGGACCCCAAACCTATGTGACCTTGTAGAGGGTCGCTGGGACTATTAGAAAATAGTGAGAGTTAGAAAAATAACCCTCCCCAAGACCCTGAAAAGTGAGTGCAAAGTGCACTAAAGTTCCCCTAAGGACAAAGAAGTCGTGTTAGAGGAATAATGCAGGAAAGACACAAACCAACAATGCAACAACTGTGGATTTCCAATCTAGGGTACCTGTGGAACAAGGGGACCAAGTCCAAAAGTCACAAGCAAGTCGGAGATGGGCAGATGCCCAGGAAATGCCAGCTGCGGGTGCAAATAAGCTTCTACTGGACAGAAGAAGCTGCGGTTTCTGCAGGAACGAAAAGGGTTAGAGACTTCCCCTTTGGAGGACGGATCCCTCTCGCCTTGTAGAGTCGTGCAGAAGTGTTTTCCTGCCGAAAGAACGCCAACAAGCCTTGCTAGCTGCAAATCGTGCGTTTAGCGTTTTTGGATACTGCTGTGGCCCAGGAGGGACCAGGAGGTCGCAAATTGGACCAGGAGAGAGAGGAGACATCGAGCAAGACAATGAGCCCTCTTAGCAGCAGGTAGCAGCCGGAGAAGTGCCAGAAACAGGCACTACGAGGATGCGTGAAACGGTGCTCACCCGAAGTCGCACAAAGAAGTCCCACGTCGCCGGAGAACAACTTAGGAGGTCGTGCAATGCAGGTTAGAGTGCCGTGGACCCAGGCTGGACTGTGCACAAAGGATTTCCGCCGGAAGTGCACGGAGGCCGGAGTAGCTGCAAAAGTCGCGGTTCCCAGCAATGCAGTCTAGCGAGGTGAGGCAAGGACTTACCTCCACCAAACTTGGACTGAAGAGTCACTGGACTGTGGGGGCCACTTGGACAGAGTTGCTGGATTCGAGGGACCTCGCTCGTCGTGCTGAGAGGAGACCCAAGGGACCGGTAATGCAGCTTTTTGGTGCCTGCGGTTGCAGGGGGAAGATTCCGTCGACCCACTGGAGATTTCTTCGGAGCTTCTAGTGCAGAGAGGAGGCAGACTACCCCCACAGCATGCACCACCAGGAAAACAGTCGAGAAGGCGGCAGGATCAGCGTTACAGAGTTGCAGTAGCCGTCTTTGCTACTTTGTTGCAGTGTTGCAGGCTTCCAGCGCGGTCAGCAGTCGATTCCTTGGCAGAAGGTGAAGAGAGAGATGCAGAGGAACTCGGATGAGCTCTTGCATTCGTTATCTAAAGTTTCCCCAGAGACAGAGACCCTAAATAGCCAGAAAAGAGGGTTTGGCTACTTAGGAGAGAGGATAGGCTAGCAACACCTGAAGGAGCCTATCACAAGGAGTCTCTGACGTCACCTGGTGGCACTGGCCACTCAGAGCAGTCCAGTGTGCCAGCAGCACCTCTGTTTCCAAGATGGCAGAGGTCTGGAGCACACTGGAGGAGCTCTGGACACCTCCCAGGGGAGGTGCAGGTCAGGGGAGTGGTCACTCCCCTTTCCTTTGTCCAGTTTCGCGCCAGAGCAGGGCTAAGGGGTCCCCTGAACCGGTGTAGACTGGCTTATGCAGAATTGGGCACATCTGTGCCCAACAAAGCATTTCCAGAGGCTGGGGGAGGCTACTCCTCCCCTGCCTTCACACCATTTTCCAAAGGGAGAGGGTGTCACACCCTCTCTCAGAGGAAGTTCTTTGTTCTGCCATCCTGGGCCAGGCCTGGCTGGACCCCAGGAGGGCAGATGCCTGTCTGAGGGGTTGGCAGCAGCAGCAGCTGCAGTGAAACCCCAGGAAGGGCAGTTTGGCAGTACCAGGGTCTGTGCTACAGACCACTGGGATCATGGGATTGTGCCAACTATGCCAGGATGGCATAGAGGGGGCAATTCCATGATCATAGACATGTTACATGGCCATATTCGGAGTTACCATTGTGAAGCTACATATAGGTAGTGACCTAAATGTAGTGCACGCGTGTAATGGTGTCCCCGCACTCACAAAGTTCAGGGAATTGGCTCTGAACAATGTGGGGGCACCTTGGCTAGTGCCAGGGTGCCCTCACACTAAGTAACTTTGCACCTAACCTTTACCAGGTAAAGGTTAGACATATAGGTGACTTATAAGTTACTTAAGTGCAGTGTAAAATGGCTGTGAAATAACGTGGACGTTATTTCACTCAGGCTGCAGTGGCAGGCCTGTGTAAGAATTGTCAGAGCTCCCTATGGGTGGCAAAAGAAATGCTGCAGCCCATAGGGATCTCCTGGAACCCCAATGCCCTGGGTACCTCAGTACCATATACTAGGGAATTATAAGGGTGTTCCAGTAAGCCAATGTAAATTGGTAAAATGGTCACTAGCCTGTTAGTGACAATTTGGAAAGAAATGAGAGAGCATAACCACTGAGGTTCTGATTAGCAGAGCCTCAGTGAGACAGTTAGTCACTACACAGGTAACACATTCAGGCACACTTATGAGCACTGGGGCCCTGGGTTACCAGGGTCCCAGTGACACATACAACTAAAACAACATATATACAGTGAAAAATGGGGGTAACATGCCAGGCAAGATGGTACTTTCCTACACTGTCAAGCAGAAACAAAAGAATACTTCCCTTTTATGTTAGAAAAAGTAAAAACCAAAGCACACAGCCAGAGCATGCGCAGTCATAGCTTCAACAAGCATTAGCAAAACCATCGGGCCTGAAATGAAGCAAAAACAGACGACCCCTGCAAAACTGATAGGAGCTGCGGCACAGGGGAACAGAACACTAACCATTAAATTGAATACCACTTACATTACAATATGCTACTAAATTGGCAATAAGTCAATGTGTTACTAAATTGCCAGTAAGCCTTTCATCTAATACATCACCATTTTACAATGTTGAGCTAACAAGAAATACAGTAGGCATAATACAATTTTTTCGTTTTGTATAGCAAAAAATCACTTTTTAAACATAATTCATACTAAATACCTCAATATCCACAGACTATTTATTTAGAAAATCGTCAAAACACAACCTCCCACCTTCACAACCCTCAAAATAAACCATATAAAATCACCAATCATACAACACCCACATCTTTCATACCGCATCCATTCTGCTAAAGCACATCAACTCCCTCGTTAAGATAAACACATAATCAAAACCTCTCTTATATTCATTGAATCTCGAACAACTTCCTATAGTATTCAAATATACTTTTTTTTTTTTTTTTTTACATATTTGTGACCAATGTTCCATAAGTCGATGGCTACAAAAACCAACAGGGCTGACCTTGGCAAACCTGTAATGTTTTTGTATTTGCTTTTGGCAAACATAAGTAGTAGGCATTACATGTGTAAAAGTAAAACAAAGCATATAATGTCAAAGTCTAAAGCTGGGCTTCATAGCAAAATATACTTTAAAAAAAACAACGATCCATTGCAAACATTAATTTAAAAAGTAGTACTATGTAAATTATAAGGGATTTTATTTCGCTGCGTTGTTACAGCAGTCTGTGGTCTTTTGCGGCAGCAATATCGGTTTGTGTTTCATTTATGCAGCCAAAGTACGAACAGTGAGCTTTAATGCTGCAAATAGCACTGTGGTTAGTGCCAGAGGTTGAAATGGCATGAGGGACCTGTTGTACTCTGCACAGAGTACTCGTGTGCTTCTGAGAAGTGCCGGCCCTCTCCCACTAAAAGCACTGGCCTCCCACTGGGAAGTGCAGGTACTCTCCATTTAAAGTTAAACAAGTGCAGATACTCCGTAACTTTGAGTACCTGCCCATTTTAAGCACGGTGTAGACCCGTGTCACGAAATGGAGCAAAACAGCAGTGGTATGTGACATAATTTTACGTGTTAGAATTGGGTAGAACTGCAGGAAAACAGAAAACCTTCACGGCATTCTGTAAACAAAAAAAGAGGGGAAAAAAAGTTTGGTTGTTGCTGATCAGGTACATGCGCGCTCTGGCACCTGAGGCCTGACTGCGTGTTGCGCTTCACACGGTTACCGTCTGCATTACCACTGGTTCCAGTCACCTTGTGGCCAGATCTTAATCCGACAGGTTTTCGATGAGGTAATGCTCGCCGTCATTGGGAAACCAAAGTCCTCGGGGATATATATGCAAATTTGAGCGCGAAGTCGCGGAGCAGGTTTCACGCGGTAACCAGTCTCGCGCCAAGTGCAGGGCAGCCTACATTAACCTGCTCCAAGAAGGGATGTAAATAGACTGAACACTGGCTGGCAGCAGTCTGCGTGTGTACATTTTAGGAGCGCCCTGAATGTGGTGAACTAAGGCTACATTTGCTTTGCTTCCGCGTTCGTTTGTCCTGCTTTATTTGCTTCTCTCCACCCACGCCATGCCTGATTTTTAAGGATCATGAAAATATACTATTTGGAGTCCTGTGTGGAGACAGATGAAGTAACGCACTGCTGAGATTGTGTGAAAGGAAGTTTAGTGAGTCACAAAGACATGCAGGGGAAAGGAAAGTAGACCTGGGAGACTGCATAGACGTCATTTAGGTGTCGCTTGTCCCTTGCGACCCCTAAGACTGCCTTTGCGACCCCTGGCATCAGAGGTGGCAAAGTCAGTGCATGGAACACAGTGGCAGCTCTCGGGACATACATACGTGACACTCTTGTTGGTGTAAAAGGTCATTTATTAGAACAGGATTTAACACAACAATACTTCAAAACATTAACTGTATATCTTTTAAAGCAAAACTTTAACTTTTAGAACTCCCTCTACTTCATTTTCTCGACAAATGTCTCCCTTCAATTTTCCTAACGTATATGCTCCCCTATTCCGCCCATGCCTTCCTTGCCTGTAGCCTACCCCTCCCTGCTCTGATGCTTCACCTCCTTGTTTTCCCCCTGGAAGGGTGGACAAACCCGCACCTGGCTCTCCACCCTCCCCCATCTCTCCACCCTCCCCCATCTCCTGCTACCTCTTCACAATTCACCTGTCCTAAATGACTGTTGACCCCAACCTACCTGACCTAGCTACCCTACCTAAATAAAACCTTTCCTCCCCCTGTCTTCCTAAGCTGGGTGGGTGGGTGGTCACTTAAATAAATCCTGCCCCCTCCTAAGTCGGCGCGCAAAGAGGCCCGACCCCACCCTCCACCCCCCTTATAAACCTACTCTAACCCCCAACCCCACTTACCCCTATCCAATCAGGCGCCTAGTGCGCCACTTCCCCCGTCCCGAATCCCCCCGCGGAGAGACTAGACTGCGTCTATCTCTCCGCGGGTCCCTTCAATATTACAAAAATGCTTTTACATGTATGCTGTGTGCGTGCTTGCAGGTGGTGTGTATACGTGAGAGAGTGTGTGTGTAGGTGTGAGTGTGTGTAAGCGTGTGTGTGTGAGTGAAATATAAGGACAAAGGGCTTGTGATAGGCGTGCAAAGTCATTTCCACTCCCCCTGGCATTTTGGCGAATTGACGTTAATGGCAGACTGGTGTTGCAGTACCAACACATTTGGTAGAAATGCAGTTACCACTGTTGCTGAACAGAACTTGGGCGAGTCGGTGTAATCACGATAGTCTCACTCCTTGATGTGTAAAATGCTTCTTTAATGTAAAGCATCTGTGCTCTCAAAATTATAATTGGTGTCATGCCATACAGTCGTAAAATACCTCGCCTCCCCAGTACATAAAACAAACTAGCCACCTACTACAGCTGCTAAGCTCCCACGCCTGTGATTTTACTGGTCAATAAAAGGCATCCAATCCTATTTGTTACCTTTCTGAATTTGAACTTGGAAAGAAAATTCAACTTTTGTCATACAGAAAGTGACAAAGTCCAATTTCAGCTTTTTTCTTCATAAATGTGACAAATTCCCATTCTGAGATGGGAATTAGAAAAAAAATCAACATTTTTCACCCAAAAAGGGACAAAGTCTAATTTTATTTTTTTTCTTCAAAAAAGTGACAAAGCCTCATTATCCCATACCAGAATTAACCCTCTGCCCATCTGCGGTGACCATCCTTAAACCTTGCTCCAGCACTGAATACCAATTTACCCTCTGATTGCCTTCTCGCCTCCATGTATATTCGTAGGTACCTGTCATTCAGCACACATTAGCTCCTCATACATCCACCCCTAGGAACCTTCCTGTAAAACTTAATTCCAACTCCACATCCAAGCGAAAATCTCACTCTGAGGAGTGCTCCTGCTCTTCTTCTTTGAGCTCTTCTCACCTGGTCATACCTGGTCCCTAGTTACTACAAAACCAACAACTTCTGTCTCATTCCAATCCACCCTTCTTCCTCCACCCATGATCGCCTCAACAGCTCTCTCTGTTTCACTTCATATTCTGTCCCAATAATTAACAGAATAATCCATTTTATATCTGATTCCTTCTGTGCTTGAACTTCAATTTCCCCTTCATTTTTTTTTCTTGGTAACATGTAGCTGACAAAACATGTACCCTTAATTTCTTTCACACTTCCCTCCATCTCATCAGGACGGTCAAAGGGGTGTACCTGGGACTAATTGACTCGGAGACCACTTAATAAAGGGCCCCAAAACTGAATACTTCAAGTGACAAGGTAAGAAAGGATTAATTGTTCACAATAAAATGATGATAACATGGTCTGACAAATACTTTGGGCCTGATTTAGAGTATGTCGAAGGGGTTACTCTGTCTAAATCCCATAGGAGTAACCCATCCACCAAACTCTAAATCAGGCCCCTTGTTCTTCCAGCCTTTGCAATAAAAATGATTTGCAAGAGCCAGTCAGGCTGAATTTGGGGCAACACTTTCTTCCTTTAACCCCTTAAACTTGCACCCTTTTGTGCGGCCATTAGAACACTTCAACAAAATTGTGTTTTGTTTGATTTTACATCACCCTCAGTGCTTCTTTCTCCTTTATGACACCTTCATACCCTCCATGTTCAAGTGCAGCGATTTGAATGTTTCACAAACTTTACATTTCCACACCATCTTTTATTTGAAAACCTAACACAGAAGTCCCCTTACCATCCAAGATTCGGTCCTCCTTAGTGCCACTAACCACCCAGCCACAACCAGTTTGTCTTCTTGACACCTCCTTACCCTGAAACACCCAGAATAAGGAGTTCATTTGAACTCTTCAACAACTCAAATTTTCTTCACCATCCTGGATATTAAAATCCCAACAAAATTACCCTTTTATGTTTCAATCATCCTTGATGTCCCAGACCATCTGTATACTTCCAATATGGGTGGGGAATATCGAAGACAGAATACCAAAGAGCCACAATATTATAACCTGAATATCAATGGATAAAATATCGAAAGGTAAGTTTGTAAATATTTCCTGTACCTAATTCCCATATACATACCTTGGTGACAAAAATATCTTCAAGGTACTTAGATGTGGAATTGATATTTAGTCTCTTGATATTATGGTCATAATATTGTGACCCTTTGAAATTCTGCCTTCGATATTCCCTACCACAATCAATACTTCAATTTTCTTGCCGATTCCTGACCATCTGATCGATTAGTAAGTCCTGTACCTGGCATTTCCCCTGTACTTCATCCCTATCAGCCCCTTTGCCATATTTGGCCTCTATTCATTGCAATTATTGACACTTCAATCACTAAAGCACCACTTTGTCTCTAACTTTCTCCTTTTTCTTTTTCTCATAGAACTATTGTCTGACCTTCCCCCATTGTGCCTGTCCCCACACTTGTACCGACTATACCATTACCAATACCCCAACATGCATGCACAGTGCCCACTAATTTCCTCATCCAAACTCTACTCTTAATTTACTTTGTTGCTTTGACAAAACTTTCTTAGCTTCTCATGCACAGCTCAATTCATCCTTTATTGAATCAAGGGCAGCCACCCTCTCTTTGTGAAGCTCTGACCATTTCATTTGTGCGAGCCACTCTCCCATGTAAAAGACACCAGCCTCTTCCATCCTGTTACTTGCGTGTCACAAACACAAAAGTGCCGCCTCCCTCTTTCCTTGTCTACATCATCCCATCCTCCATTTCTATTCTTCCATTCCCCTAATTACTATATATTACTCTCACTATCCATTACCACCCCTCCATAATCTGTTCCCAGTAGTGCTTCCCTCATCCTTCAGCAGTTCTCTCTCCATTCATGACACAGTCTGCTTCCCATCTCCAAATTCACCAACCTTCAGCCTGGATCTGCACTCATCACCCTCCAATTTGGGTGGTGCATCCACCTTAGTTTCATACCAGCACCAGATCCATCCTAACTCTGCCATCTCTTTCCATGCCGAAATTGCTAGATGTTGTCTTCTCCTTCTGCTGACTTTCCATACAATTGAACTGGCTCCCTCACTGTCCACATAAATCCATACTGATCTCCACTCCTTCTCCCAGACTCACCTTTCTATCTTGCACACACCCAGATGTTCCTTACCCCACCCACCAAGGACTCTGTACTTGCTAAGTATGCTGTACTTTGTAACTGAATTTACTCCAATCTCTTACTTTCCTCAGTCTCCTCAACTGCCTCCATGATCCTTGGTTGACTTCCTCGCCCTCTTGAAAAACTTAGCTGAAGGTCACTAAACTTCAAATAGCACCTTGGGATGCATGAGTACCTGATGGACATCAATCAAGGATTTCATTGTTTCAGTGATGGTTTCAAAGTCAGTTTTTGAGCACTGTGTGACCATTTAGCACATTAAAGCACACATTTCTCACCCCACCCCAGCAAATTTCACCAAACCTGATATGCACACATAACTTCTTTGACCTTTATGTACATCAAAAAATGATCAAAACTTACTAAAGCAGTGGTTTTTCACTGTGGTCCGGGAATGCAACACCTACTCTAGGGGTGCGTGACTCCTTAGAAAATTAAATAATATTAACAGATTAATAAAGAAGAAAATGTAAAGTTAGAATTTTTAGAATGCTCTGTAAATGTGAAGTAATTTGAAATTGGGGCTAAAAAGCTGGTATCATCAGATTGATTTATGGGAGCAGTCAAACACAATATAGTATGGACAATGAATGGCCTAAATTGAATTTGGAAAAGCTCATCCCTTCCCATTAAAATGTTGATCTTTTAATATTTGTGAATTCAGTAACATATTTATTCATTTGTATATTTGTTTGATAAATGCTGCTTTCCATATTATTTTGTATTGTTTTGCGGTTCAAATCATTGAAATTGCTTATGCCTGTTTCCCTGGAGTCCAATAATGGCTCTGTAGGGGTCCTAGGATTCCACTAATGATTCAGAAGGGGTCCCCTGATTCCAATAATGATTAATTGGGGGTCCACAGATGTACGAATGTTAAGGACCACCGACCTAAAGCATTTGAGAAAAATACTTAAACATGTTGAAGATGTTTCTATAGTGTGGATGTGAACTGCAAGAACTCAGTGGTATAAGAAAAGCATAGTAGAGCACAGGTTATGACAAAGACATAAATCTGAAACCACAAACTTATACCTTCACCTGGGTGCAAATGTATGACTTTTTGCAGTTCTGCAAACCTTCCTACTGTGCACCTGGACAGTTCCACTTGAAATGCTGAGCTGCTCTTGGTATCATTTTAACCTTTGTCCTGCAGGTTACATATAGATGGTGCAGATAGTACAATACTAGAATGTATAGCCAGGGCCACTGGAATAGTTCTGCGCCTGTGGTCTTTTTTTTGTGTAATTATGGATTTGTTGCATTTGCCACATAATGCATCATCAGCTGCATAATCTACAGATTTTAACAAAATTTAAAATTTAAAAATATAGGCTGTAGCTAAAACAGATCAAAAGTTACTTAAAAACATGGCAGAAAGTGTTTCTGTGCATTGGAAGGCCTTCACAAAGGTTGGCAATTGCTAGTTGCTGTATTTGGGTATTAAACTGGCACTAATAAGGTGAAATATTTTCCCAATCATTGTTACCATGGGTAAAAATAATTAAATAATGAAATAAAATTGTCACAAAATGTGCTGAATTACATTGCGTAATTTGCATTTTATTGCTGCATCATTTAGTCAAACCTTCCATATAAATTGGTCCTCCTCTGTCACATAATTCCAGTGGCTCTGAGCCACCTACATTCACATGCCATATCATGTGAATTGAGTAGAATGAATGTTTTTTAACCCACTTTAAAGATACAGCATTTCGTTTATTTACACTTTGATTATTTAATTTGTTTTTCTTTGAGAGCTGCATGCAAGAGACGGTCTTACGCCACTGTGAAAATAAACCCCATTAAGCCGTATGTTCTATTTTTCTGCACAGTTTTATTTACTTTTCTTGAGAATTGAAAATATTTTGAATACATCTTCTGCGCTCCAAAATGTCCTGTGGAACAACTACATTGGAAGTTTGATTATTAAAATTACTGATATTATAAATATCATCAATTTCATGTGTTTGATCCCAAAGGTGCCCTGAGAATTTGGGAATTACCACATGGTTGGGAGTACGTACCCAATTCCACAGTAGATCGCAATTTTTGGGCCCATTTCCACCCTGAAATTACACCAACGTTTAGAGGGGGAAATTACCAGAATTTCAGTAATTGAGCATCTATTCCTTAATCATCCGGATACACTTATACACTGTACTGAATCAGGAATTCCTGCCTCATAATCAGGGCCACTATAATTATGGGAATTATGGGGGTCATTCTGACCCTGGCGGTAGACTACCGCCAGGCCAACGACCGCGGATGCACCGCCAACAGGCTGATGGTGCATCCATGGGCATTCTGACCGCAGCGGTACCGCCGCGGTCAGAAACGGAAAACCGGCGGTGTCCCGCCGGTTTCCCGCTGCCCTGGGGAATCCTCCATGGCGGCGCTGCAGGCAGTGCCGCCATGGGGATTCCGACCCCCTTACCGCCAGCCTGGCTCTGGCGGTTTTGACCGCCAGAACCTGGATGGCGGTAACGGGTGTCGCGCGGCCCCTGGGGGCCCCTGCAGTGCCCATGCCACTGGCATGGGCACTGCAGGGGCCCACTAACAGGGCCCCACCAAGATTTTCAGTGTCTGCCAAGCAGACACTGAAAATCGCGACGGGTGCAACTGCACCCGTCGCACCCCTTCCACTCCGCCGGCTCCATTCGGAGCCGGCATCCTCATGGAAGGGGGTTTCCCGCTGGGATGGCGGGCGGCCTTCTGGCGGTCGCCCACCAGCCCAGCGGGAAAATCAGAATTACCGCGGCGGTCTTTTGACCGCGCAGCGGTATTCTGACGGCGGTACTTTGGCAGGCGGCCTCCGCCGCCCGCCAAAGTCAGAATGACCCCCTATGTGATTATGCACCCACAGCTTGTTCCACATAGTTATAGATTTGCTGCATTTCCCATATACTCCATCATTTGCTCCATAATCTGCAGATTTTAACAAAAAAATTGTTTCTAGCTCAAATTGATAAAAAGTTACTCAAAACATGGGGATATGTGCTATTGCACATTGAAAAACTCTTCACAGAGGTAAACAGGTCATTCTTTCAGTTGTTTATTTATGTATTTGGTTGTTCAACTGGTACTAATGAGGTGAACTCTTTGCCCAGATAGTATTAGCATGTGTACAAATGTCAAAATAATGTAGTAATATTATCAAAAATTGTGACGTATAATGCTGTATAATTTGCTTTTTCTTGCTGCATAGTGAAAAATGTCCTAGTTATCGTAACAGAAAGTTCAGTTCTATTATGGACACAGAGGCAAGGATCGTGCTTTAAGTCTTTACTTTGCTTAGTACAAATTTTAACAGCAAACATTTGAATTTTAGCTTATTGTAAACAACTATCCTTCCCAAAAGTCTTTGGGGCATAACAAAAAACAATACTCAATCACAGCCAGGCAGACCCAACATAGTCCATTGTCGATACCCATGCTGCCTCTTTTCTTTGCGCAAATCACTCTGTCATCTGTTGATCACAAATACTGTTTGGAACTGCCATTTCCTATAGAGGTAAGGAAAAAAAATTAGAATATTTGAACTGATTCTCCCAAGAGAGGCAAATAGAAGCACAGTAGAACAAACTATTGTTGGTCCTGTATCAGACATAACGAACACGTATCAGAATGTGCATTCATAACTATGTGTGTAATCAAGCCACTACTTACGGATAACGGAGAGGGAAAAGAACAAGGCACTTCTCATCAGGAGGGGTAATTATCACCTTCTTAAAAGAATTGAAACTTTCCATTACGATAGCTAGGCCATTTTTCATTCTATGTCTTGACCAGAGGCTCAGATTATGCTAGTTTAAAGCTTGCTTACCACCAATTGAGCTACATCCAGTACCGGCTTAAAGCAGAACCTCTTAAAAGTTGAGTCTGAGGACCAATCCGCTGCATTCATAATGTCCTCAAGATGGGCAGCCAAGTGGAAGGCCTTGGAGGCCATCACCCCCTCCTCTGTGAATGTGCCCCAAACACTCCCATGTTTATACCTGCCTCTTGCATGGCCCAATGCACCGAACGGGCGATCGTGGGTGAGGATACCATCTTGTGCGGTTTCCAGATGGCAATCAGGAGTTATCTTTCACCTGGTGTGCAGAGTTCCTCCGTCATCTCCTCATACGCTATCAAACATTGTACCACGCACAGTTTAGGAGAATCGGGGAATGCTGGGTATGAAATGATGTAAGTATGACTTAGTGTGTCAGCTGACTGTGAAGGAAACACCATGTGGCGAGGATACACTACCTCTATTGTCCAGAGCTCGAACATCTGAGACCCAGAGACAAGAAATCAGACATTGCAACATGGCTAATTAAGCCGAAAGGTCTTTCCTTGAAAGGAACCTATTATGTTGCCAGGAGTGAAACAGATTAAAGACTTGGTTGATGTCTCAGAGAGAGTAGAATACTGAGTTTCCAGCAGCAAAGAAAGGCGAATGCTTTCTAACAATATGTACACAAGGGTGTTTTCCTTCTGGAGAGCCATTGATCCATGCATTACCTCCCGAGATGGCAGATTGGGAGGTATTAATATATCTCTAGGCCGTGCCCTCAGATGATAACTCCCAGAAAAAATTGAGAATCTGCACTACTTCGACATCCACATGATCCAGGCCCTATCGTATACACCAACCCAGCCATCTTGTCCAAGCCGATCTATACCTCTTGATGGTGTGTCAGCCCCGGCCTTTGACAAGAGGACTTCAGCCTGTCGCCAACGTTCTGGCATTTGCCACCTTAGCCTGTAATCCACCATGCCAAAAGGTACAGGGAGCCTCCAATCACCAAGCAGTACAGCATCTGGTTTGGATCGAGAAGGATATTCTGAAACGGGGGAGAAGGATTGGAGAATCCCAAGAAAGTTCCATCAGAGCTGGGAACCAAACTTGCGACCTCCAAAACGGAGTCACCAAAACTACCTCTGCTTGCTGTCTCTGCACTTGGGCCAAGACTCTTGTGATCACTTAGAATGGAGGAAACGCATACCCCATCTCCTGAGTCCAATCTTGGAGAAATGTGTATGTCGCCAGTGCCATGGGGTCTGGTCTCCTTCTGAAGAACCTGGTCACCTGATGTTCCAGGCAAGAAGCAAACAGGTCCAACATGAAGGGGCCCCACCTGTTTGCGGAAAGCTCAGTGTTAATCTTCTGTAGACTTTCCTTGTAAAGATGGCAGGAGTGCCAGTCTGCCACCTGATTCACTTGACTGGGAAGATATTCAGCCTTGACCAACATATGATAGTCCAGGCAATGCTGCCAGAAGTCTTTCGTCAAGTCTGACAGGGCTTTCTACTGCTTTATACGTTGTCCATCTTGAGAAGAACACAAGATTGAATCCTGTCCGTGGTCCAACAATGAACCGCGAAGGACCCCACAAGGAGCTCCAGGCAGTTGATGTGTAATTTCTGTTCTTGTTGAGACCAAGTTCCTTCTGTGGAGAATTCCCCACATTGTGCACCCCAGTGCTGGCATCAGACTCGATGATCAGATCTGGAGTGGAACCAAATATAGCTCTTCCATGACAGGCCTCCATGCGGGAAAGCCACCATTGAATTGAATCTTGTGCCTCTTCTGATAATGGCACTGTCCTTTCTACATATGGAGGGCCTTGAGGCGTTGTTCGTTAATGAAGCAGTCCCAGGAAGATCGTCTGAATGGTAGAGGAGAGTAGTCCTACCAGACATGCAATATGTCAAAGAGAGGTGTACGGTTTGGAAAGGGTTTGCATCAGTTTGTGGTGAATTATCCCCATCTTCCGAAACAAAAGATTCAGATTGGCTTTTGAAGAATCTAGGACGAAGCTGAAAAACATGACTGATTGAGAGGGGGACAGAGAGACTTTCCTTCATTGATCACAAATCCCAGGTTCTCCAGGAGGTTCCCAGCTGTTTGCAGTTGCATGAACAATGTTTTGTGTCATTGATTCACGACAAGCATCTCGTCCAGGTAAATTACTATCCTTAATCCCTCCATAACTGGTTTGAAGACCATGGTGCTGAATACAGCCTGAACGGGAGATGGGTAAACTCAAAGGTTTGGCCCCACCACAGAAACTGAAGGAAATGTTGGTGGGGTGGAAAGATTGGGATAGCCAAGTATGTGTCCTTCAGGTCCAGGCCCACCATCCAGTTCAATGGCTGGTGCACGTCCTGTAACGCTGGAGCACGTCCTGAAACAGATTTATCCCTTCCATCTTGAAATGGTGATACACCAGCCATTTCTTGAATTTTTGAAGGTTTATTACAGGCTGTTGGCTCCAATCACACTTTTCGAGCTTGAGGTCGCTTATAAAGGCCTTGGGATGAGGCGTAGTTGGGCAAATAGCACCTTTTTCTGGGAAATCCTCAATCTTTCTGTCTATAAAGTCAGTCTGGGCTCCGTTGCTGAAAAGGTTAGTGGATGCAGTAGTGTCACCTGACAAGGGGTAGCCAAAGAACTTTATCTCAAAGCCCCGAGGGTTTGGAGCACCCATGCGTCCATTGTGAGGGACTTTCACCTGTGGAGATATTGCACCAGCCTGCCCCCTACCCTTAGTCGGGAAGAAAGGTGAACACTCACCGTTGTTAGATGTGTTGGACGTTTGTCCCTTGGAAACACCTCTGATTTGGAAACTCTAGCCTCTGGTGGGATAGAACTTGGTGAAGCAAGCCTGGTCTTGGTATTTCCAGCATCTGGAGCCTTGTTCCTGGGGGAGGCGAGTTGAGAGGAGTAGTGGCCGTCCGAGCTGCCTTTTCCACAGAGAGCCTCTTTGAAAACCCAAGAGTTAAGGATTCTTTTAATGGATGACTGGGGCTTGTCGAGTGACGAGAAGGTTGCTGCGAATTTTCCAAGCTCCTTAATGAAGGGTTTTCCAAAGAGACCAGTGCTGCCTCCGTGGCTGCCAGGTCACCCAGTTTAGGTTAAACTTTAATGAGAAGTGAGCGGCAAAGCTCTGTGGAAATGACGCAGTGAGAGTTTCCAACAATGATGGCTCTCCAGGCCCAGCCAAAAGGACTTCCGATGAGGTCAGAGAGCCAGAGACTTTGACCTCCTCTACCATATGCAGGATCTTTGTCAATTGTTCCGCATATGTCCAGACGTTTGAGCGCCAGGAGTGGTCTATCCCCTTCTTGGGGTCTCTGACAAACTTTTCCAGAAAAGTGGCCATGCGTGTATCGATTTCTGGAGTGTGTGCAACCTTACCCTCCAAAGAGGTTGGGGCATTCTGCTCACAAGTGGCTGTGTGCTTCTTCGTCCAGAGGCTTGTGCAGATGGCCTGCAAAGTCATTTGCGATCTTGGAAGCTGGAGTCCATTCTACCGAACATGGATGGATAATGTCATCTGGGTCCAGCATGTGTGATGGGGAATCTGGGTTATTGGGAGCTGCAGGGGGGTGTCAAGTTCTTGAGGGACTTGCCTCCGAGTCCGAGTCCCCATGTGAGTCTTGTCATCTCCCCCAATATCTGGGAACTGGGTTATGGGAGCTCCAGGAGTTCATCTGCGAACCCCAAGAATCCAGTGCAAGGCTGTGCCTTTGCTAGGAATGCCCATTTAGGTGCCCAAAGGCATCTCTGTCTACTCCCGGACGTTTACGTTGTGGGCATGAGCATTCCGGGGGAGCCAGGGATTTTGTGTATCCATCCAGCACCTGCCTGAGGAGGTGTTGTTCCACGACGACAATCGCCTCCGCGACCGCTCTGTGTATAAAGGCATCCATGGCCTCATAAAACTCAGTGTCCCATGGAAGGAAGGAAATGACCTCCTCCTCTGCATACATACTTTCTGATGACTGCATGGCCTCCAGGTGAGGGAGAGCCTATTTGGCGACAGCGGTGCTGCATATATGTGGTACTGGGGTGGCCAGTGATGTTTTGGGGAGACCAGAGGCCTCCAATATGAGGGGGGGAAGAAACCCAGGGACACAGCACCCACTAAATTTCAAGTGTTGAGCCTGGGACGGTGTCTGTTATATTGCCTGTAAGGCTCCTGATAGAAGAATACTGACCACACAGGGTGTGTGATAGTTATTTCACTGATGAGATAACGTGACATGGAAAACAGGCTACACCCTGCGTAGTATTGACAAATCAGGAGTATAGTGTGGCCCTCGGGCCCATACGACCTCACCGGAATTATTACTGACTCTGTGGGGCATTGAATTCAGTACCGACTCATCAGACATGCAGAACGAAGTTGTTTGCAAACACCGATACAGACCCCCAGGCGAGAGGCGTAGGTCTCCGAGCTCAGGGAAGGCACTCCTGGGCTCCCGCTGTGCGTGCTGTCCAGCTCAAAGAAAACTGATAGATGCTAACGATGCAGAGTTGAAGGCAGCAGGAGAGGTGCGCAGTATGCGCGCGTCCACCTAGCTGTTGGAGGGCTGCACCACCTCTGCGATTGCCGGCCTGTTCCACTACTATAGCGCTGTATATGGAGCGCATAGCTTTCCCGTGGTGGACTTCTAACAAACGAGATTTATACAAGCAGTAATTGCAAAGGCAAGCACTCCTGCAGTCTAATTACGATTGCCGCATAGCTAATAATGGTATTACCAAGGCATTTCATATGAGAGAAGGGACCAACACTTATATGTGGCTGCTGAGCAGCGAAGAACAGAGGCACCATGGATATAGACAGTGGACTATGTTGTGGTTGCCTGGCTGTGATTGGATATTGTTTTTTGCTATGCCACCAAAGACTTTTGGGAAGGTTAGTTTTTTTGCAAAATGCTAATGTTGAAACGGCTGCTGTTAAAATGTGCATTAAGCAAAGTAAAGACTTAGGGGGTCATTTTGACCTCGGCGGTCTTTTTCCAAGACCGCCGAGGGACCGCCGTGCGGAAGACCGCCAGTGGTGGCGGTTTGCCACTCGGCCTATTATGACCGTCGGCAGCTCTCTGTCCTTTTACGGATGAAGAGCCGCCAACAGCCATACTGGCGGGCGGCAGGGAAGTGGAGGTTGCTCCACCTCCACCGCCACGCCAACAGAACACCGCCCAGCGAATCACATCCTGTGATTCGGCATGGCGGTGTGGTGTCGGCGGAGCAGCCCCCATGGCTCCCGTCCCCTCCCGGAGGATCGTCGGACCAGGTAAGTCGATCGTCCGTGAGGGGAGGGGGGCGGGGTGGTATTGTGTGTTGTGTGCGTGCATGGGGGATGTGTGTGTATGTAGAGGGGGTGTGTGAGTGCGTGTATGCTTGCTAAGGTGTTGTGTGTATGGGAATGAGTGTGTGTATGTCTGTAAGTATGTCTGTATGGATGTGTGCGTGTATGTTTGAATGTGGGTGTGCGTGTCTGACTGTGTGTGTGGATGTTGGCATGTATGTCGGTGGGTGTGCGTGTATGTGTGTTGGTGGTGCCTGCGTGCGTGTCGTGTGTGTATGAGTGATGTGATGTTGGGGGTCGGGTGGGGTCCTGCCACCTTTGGGGAGTGGCAGGGGGAGTGGGGGGGTGTAGGCGAGGGAGTCGGGGTGGGGGTGGGGGGTGGTGGACCCCTATCAGTGCCAGGGAAGGAATTCCCTGGCACTGATAGTGCTTACTGCCATGGATTTCATGGCGGTTTCAAACCGCATGAAATCCATGGCGGTCAGCCGGGTCCGTCTCCAGCCCGGCGGGCGGAACGGAGAACCGGCGGATGACCATGGCGGTAACCGCCATGGTCATAATACACAGAGGAAAGACCGCCAGCCTGTTGGCGGTCTTACCGCCGCTTCTCCGCCTTCCACCAGGGTCATAATGACCCCCTTAAATTATAATCCGAGCCTCTGGTCCTGACTTAGAATTTAGTCAACCATGCCACATAATTTGGTGCTCCCCTGCTGCATATTTCCAGGAGCCCTGCTCATAATGAAGCCCTGTCTTTAGTTATTGTATAAAATTTCGCAAACATGTTGCTTTTCATTGGTGGAGGGTAAGTGCTTGTGGTAACATTAGCTTCTATCCCTGATGATGTCCCACCTGCCCCCACATTTTAAGAAGCCCAATGTCATTGGCGGTTATGACATAGTGAGATGAATAGGCTGATGCAATGAGATCCTCAGACTCCGATGAAGCATTACAAATAGATTTCCACGGAGACCTATTTTTCCTAATCCTGAGAACCAAGATTACTCGCTACCAGGAATACTGACTTTTGCTTATTAACAAATTATAAGAACGCTTTTGGCCACATAAGTTAACAAGCAATGGAAATGGAAACTGATTTGGCTTTTGCATAGTAAAAGGTTTTGTACACACAAAGAACAGCTACTACAGTAGTTTCAAAAGGACAAGATTCCCTAGCACGAACAGAACAGAAATCATGTAGGCATCAGCACTGTAAGCTCCCATCACACACAGAACATGTACCTCTTACAGGCACATAAGCACTGCAAGCTCCCCCCATTTCACACCAAGAACAGAAAGGTATGTCCATCAGCTACCCTCGCACAGACAGAACAGATACAACCACAGGTCGCTGTAATGCAAACCTCCCTCACACAAAACAGAACCAGTCTTTGTAACAAACACCGCGCATACATACACACTGCACAGAGATAGTTGAAATGTAACTGATCCCAGATAAGTCCTTCAATGCACACATAGCAGTCAGGGTATCCCGCAGGTAAAGGATAAGTAAGTACCAGGGGCTGGAAGTAAACTTACTGGTACGAGGTTTTTCTATGATAAAGGATGAGGCAAAAATTGGCATCTGTCTACCAAAGGAAGTGTGGCATGACTTCCTCTGGAGTCCTTTTTGTAGGAACTTTGTAAACATGGGTTAGATTATTACCCTATGATTATTCCCAATGGCTTTTCTGGAACATGAGTAAAACATAGCATATTTCTGAAAAAGTCCTTTGTTGCTTGTATGAAAAAAGCTGGAAAGGTGAGTGGACATCCACCTATATAAGCACATGCCAGAATCCAGGCTTTACCACATACTCTCCGCCTGGGCCAATCCCTGCATTCATGGAATTTCTGTCATGTAAAAATAGAGTTCCCTAAATATTATTGTATGAGTGACTTTAACAAAAGTTGAGTCCAGAAAGCTACTCCTTTTCAGCAAATATGGAGTGGTGAGCAGGCCTTCTCAAGGGCGGCAGCGCGTCTCCTCATGTGTGTAGCATGGGTAAGAGGATTTTAGGCAGGTTGCAGAGACTGGCCTCTGCAAACGGCTGGTGGAGGTGACGCTAATCATCCTGGTATGACTCGGGGGAGTATGCTACAGATGCAGATATAGATGGGCAGTCCTATTGTTTGACAGGCTCCCAGTGGTCATGTGGAGCCTCAAAATGCATTGTAGTAGAGGAACATCCATGCAGGCTTTTAAGATTGATGTGGAGTCCACTTACAGGGAGGCCAACTGTGTAAATCTTAATCACTTGGTCAATGATGACTTCATCCTGCTTCAATAAGGTCCAGCCCAAGGTTCCAATTTAGCACCTCTCTGCTAATATCATTGGCAAGAGGCTGGATCCACAAACATTACTGCTATGGACACATAATTTCATTGTGGTTTCAACGCTTTCATGCTACCTATGGTGATGCTTGAATTAGTACAAGAAAGACAGATCTGCCCTGCTTATGGCAGAGGAAAGTACGGTGCACTTATTCAATAGAGTAAAGATATTTGAAGGCAAACTATTTTGCGGCCTATTTTTTGAAATATACATTCCAAAATTTTCAATTTTCTGGCAACGAACACTGGTAGGCCTTTTTATTCCTTACATTATTTTCAAGGAAGGCTATACTTTTTTTTGTTTTTGTTTTGTCTAGCTATTTGGATAATTTTACTGACACTTACTGTTATACCGTGCATGAAAACAGAAAGGAGTGTAGCGCATTCAAAGCAGTTATTTTATTATCAAGCTTTTGTCAACGGAACAATAATAGCTCCCATCTTGTGCAGAACATGAAGGAACTTAATAAATAATTCATGCATTTATTAGTCATATTCATACCTCAGGAGTATCTGACCGACTGTTGTCACAGGTTTATTAACAGTCTTTAGTAATGGGATCTGCCTGTGTACAGAAAGCTGAGGGTGGCTAATGCACTGTTGGCCTCCAAAATGGAGAATGGTCTCGAGTTGGTACCCTTACAGATTTCTGTGCAGTGGGAAAATCTTTACTATCAAGTATCACCCGACAAATATATAATTTTTCTGCTCTGGGCATCAATTATGCAGCCTACACCCTGTACTGATGCTCAACAGTTGTTTGGGTATCTTTAACCCATCCTAAGAAAAAGCTCTGCAGGCCACCAATGTTCGCTGGCTATCGTCAACCCAACCAATGCTGGGAAAATGCTGTAAGCAGCTTATCTTCATCCAGTTATCTGCAGCTTCATGCCACATCTGACATTGTCTGGTATTGACAAATGTGTGTGCTTCTTACAAATGTGTCAACTCATTGGTTCTCTGTTTAGCCATCATTTTGGCACAACACAACAAACCACATTTGTAGCCATCCCCTAACCGTCATAATTTGTTCCTTCGGTGTCTGTACTGCTATTGCACTTGTAGCTCCTTTGCTTCTGAAAAAGAGTTTTGTGTGCCCTCTGGTTCAAAGCAAATACCTGCACAGAAGCTTTGATTATGCTGATGAATTGATTTGTTGCCAGAGGCTAACTCATGCTCAAGCAGCCTGTCAGGCCACATTATCTCACAGCCTGTACTACTTGTACATGGATGTCACCAGACATGGCACACACTTTGTAATGGCTTTCAACAGCACTCACTCCCTTTTTCGCCACTATTCAGTTTTGGTTCTCTGGTTCCTGATGTCCAAACTATTCTCTGTCAACAAGAAGGCCTTTAATTGCAGTATCTGGCCTTTACTATGGTTTCTTTTTGCTACCGCTAGCTCAGCAACATTCAATGTCCCGAAGAGAGGTCAAAGGTATTAACCATAATGCTGGGCCATCTGGGATTATTCCTCCGGTTGTAGCTCTAACAATCTTCTTCTCTTCTCCCAAGACACTCTCTATTTTTTAGATTTTTCACCATAAATGTATGAAGTACATTTTCCCTCCACACCTTCTATGGCAAACATCTGAATACGATCCATCAACTTTCTTCATTTTAACTGGTGTACAGAACTGCCCATACATAATCTTCAAATCAAAGTCCCTCTAATGCACCACTGTGCTGTGAAGGGAATTCCTCCTATGCATCATTTCCCATTGCTTCACTAAAATATTTCTCCCAAGCTCTTTCTCTCACATTATTCTATAGTTTACAGTGAATAATTTAGTTGCATATGTAATTACTTATATAACTTTGACATCAAAAGGTTTTACCTAGACAGGCACCATTGTGATGCCCACCATCTCCTGGATCTCCTCATTATCTTCTGCTTCAAGGTTAATGCCTAACATCTCTGTCTTTCCTGTGTTTATTTTAAATCCAACCACATTCCAAACATGTTGAGATCAACAAGCAAAGCCAGGACCTTTGTGTTAAATTCTCTTACGCTCTTAACTACATAATCTACAAATAAACTTATTTTGTACTCCTCTCCACCTAATAGGATCCCAACCATTTTTTAATTAATCTTTTTATTAGCATTTGCAGCATACAGCATACAACAAGCCCCCAGCCCAACACAAACTTGTTCCCCACCAACGGAATGGCTCTTTGTTTCTCCAAGGATTCCAGATCCTCTCAAATGTGCAAGGGCAGCCACAGACGTTGCATACTAGCTCCTCTGCCCTCATGCACCAGTCGAGGTTCAGTGCCCATTCCCGCACAGTGGGCAAATGGGGCTGTCCCACCTTTTCATTATGTCCCATCGGGCCACAGCAGGGCAATATTGCAGAAGAGCAATGTGTATCGTTCCAGTGTCTGCTCGCCCCATATACCCAACGTGACCAACTGGGGTGTGAGGTGCAAATGCACCTCTATCACTCCTGATATTCGCACTCCGATTCTCTCCCAGTACCTCCTAACTGGCGGGCACTCACATTTGGTATGAAGAAAGGTGCTTCTCCTGCTGCAAATCCTCACGCAAAGGCCAGTCTCACTACCACCCATTTTGTGTATGATTACCCTCATATAGTATGCTCTACTTAATAAATGTAGCTGTACCAGGCGGAAGTCCACACTTATCGCCACCTACCAGGAATACCAGCAGGCCTTTCCCCATGCATCATCCACCAATCTGCCTTGATCCCATTCTCACCTGTGCCTGAGTGAGTCTAATAGGCGGAGAGTATGAGCTAGAAGTGTTGTGTAAAACAGTGAGGTGGCTGTGCAAGGGAGAAAACAGTATCATATAATCTAGGGGGGATTCTTCCAGCAGGTCCTCCAATTGGGGGGCATGCTTCTTAAGGATGTGTTGCATCTCCAGGTATCTCAGGTACTGACTGCTTATAGGATCATATTCAGCTTGCAGTTCTGCAAATAGGATCAGCAGCCTTTCCTTTCAGGCATCCCCCAACAGGGTGATACCCACTATGTCCCATTTTTTGTGGCCCTCAATCCCCCAAAGATCCCTTAATGCCTCCAACTCCCATTGCCGTGTAATCAATGTTATCTTCACTTGCTAGCCGTGGCTCGCTCTGCCCTCCTTCACGTGTCCACCACAATTGCCGTCTGCGATGGGATCCCCTTGTCTTCCCTCCAGGATTCATGTGAGAATCTCAACTATTTTTTCACTCTCCCTTATCCTCGGCACCAGTGATTTCAGAGACAGTGCTAAGAAGAGGGGTGGCAATATGTACTCCTGCCTTGACCCCCCCGCAATTGGAATGAGCCTGGGATTTTTCCATCAATCAATACCCTGCCTCTAGCTGCTGCATCACTGGCTATTATACATGTACAAATATTAACCCATGTACCTGTTGTGCTCGCCTCAGTGTTATTCATGATCAGACCCGTTAAATCCTTGTTTGCTCCAAAAAGAAATATACCCTTGTTGGAGAAAAGGAGAACTGGCATGTGCCTCTCACTCTTCTTTTAGTGAGTTATGTTGTGTTGTGTTAGTCAGGGAGTGTTAGGTGTACAACCTACCTATCAAAGAATGTCTTACCTGCAGGTGATGATGAAGTGAAACTCAAGCCTTGTACCCCCAAATCAGTACGCTCACACAATGGTTGGTATTTTACTATCATTTCATTATTTATTTTGCAGTATTTGACTACAAATCCTGAATATCAGAACAATCATAACTACTTTACATAACTCAGCAGATAACATTCAGATCCAGGCGAATGTTAGATAGGTCCCAATCATAATTCAACACACATACATAACTTAGTAGCCTGTTCCCTACCCTAGGTTTTTATATACTATTAGCCATCTACCTTCCATAGCTGTATTAGTACATTAACCTTAGATTATGCAAAGCCAAGTAAAGTTTCCCCGCTTACCTTATTCAGTCGTCAGGCTAGCAGTTGTAATTCTGTCTTTCAGCATCTTCCCTCAGAAACCAGCCCATGTGTCTAACCCCTTACCTGTATCAGTATCTTATACACATTTTATTGCTAGTGATATCTTATGGAGCAATGAGTGTTTGCTCGTTCTTATCTCCTGCTTTGCTTCAAAATCATGCCCCTTTAGAGGTCCATACAGAAACTATGGAAGCCAATGCTGCTTTTCCCTTTTTCCTTCCAAGATGGCTCTTTTCATGGCCATCTTCATTTGACGCTGCATTCATGATATGGTGCAACAAAAAATTGGAAAGCTTTCTTTCTCTGTCTTGTTAGTTTGAATAGGGTCAGAAAACACAGGGTTTCTAGACTGAAAATGTGGCAGTCAACCACATTATTGTTAGCATTGCCATTCAGACAGCCATTCTCCTTTCTATGCCCTATATCTATTACACACATTCTCTAATACTAAATGTAGTCATGTTTACCCGCAATCTGGTCTGTCTTGCATGTAACACCGTGCTTAATTTGAGCCAGTGGTTTCCGGTGCTCGGCACTTTTACAGAATAGTCAACACCGGCACTTCTGACAGTGGCCACATGGTGACGCTGTTTGTGTAATACAAAGATACGCAGAACAACAGTTGATTATTGTTTCGATCAGCATTTGAAACAACTAATAACTGTTGCCAATCCATTCTTATAACTTTGGGTGCCGCTAACAGTCAAGAATTATCAAACTTGCAGCAGTGAGATGGTTAGTAGTTGTGTAGGTACTGTCTTTGGCAGCACTGGCAGTGGTAATGGGTAGTGTAAGCTGTGGTGGCTTTCTGAGAAGGCCCGGCACTATTTTTTTTACAAGCACTGATGAAACTGTAGAGTATATGAGGTGTTAGAAGAAAAACAAAGACTCTGGAAAGTGTGCCACAGACTTTCTTTAGTTAGTTCCCTTCCTCATGCCTGAAATTACCTGTAATACTCGCTGGCAGCATGCATTTCTCTTCCACGTTTTCCCCGCCCCTTACCGGCAGACGTCACGCCCCTTCAGTCGTCCTTTGTCCCTTCACTTCGGACTAGGCACCCTGCCCCCAGGGACCTAGTGCTCGATTTCACCGTAAGATGTTTTATTATAATTATATGAAACCCCTTCCACACAAGACAACCTGCCTTGACCAGCATTCTTTATATGAAGTCCTAACTTTTTGTGGACCGGCACTGCTGTTTCCCCTTTCTACTTTAATTGATATAAAAAATGTGATATTTCCCTAGTCTTGTTACTTGCTTGACGTTCTTTCATGAACCCCACTTGGTCCAGTCCCACGGATAAAGCAACATTTTCTCAAGCCTTATTGGTATGACTTCAGTGAACGGTTCAGCAGTTAGCATCAAGGTTAAACGGGGCTATTGGCCTGTATTATGCCTACCTCCTCAAATCTCTCCCTGGCCTAGGAAGAATGGCAATGGCGGCCTCCAGCATTGTCTTACTTACCTCATTACTAAGAAGGAGTTCAATAGTTTTTCCATGGCCCCTACCAACCAGTGGTGTAACAAAGGCCTGCGCAGCCCCTGCGGTGCAGGAAAGCCCCGAGCTCCAAGGGGCCCCTTCAGCACAGTACTCTGGGGCCTAGGAGCTCCTGCGTGAGTATGGAGGAGGGGCCCCTCCATGTACTAGGCAGGGGGGCCTCCTCAAGTTTCGTTACGCCACTGCTACCAACATTCCAGCCATTTTTTAAACACAATTCTTTATTCAGTTTAAAAAAAAATACAAACATTGGAGAAGTCATATATCAATCCAAAATTAAGAGAAATGTTAGATCAATAATCAGAATGTATACTCAAATGACAATGTGGTTAAGGCACCATAAAATGGAGATAAAAGAAAGAAGACAAATAATCAAAGCTTAATTCCATACTCATCATCACAAAATAGTGGTATAGTAAATGTTACAATTAAGAATACAAAAAATACATTTATGAAGATGAACAAATTATGAAAGATGTACATTCAAAATGAAAGCTTCTAATATGAAGTTAAAAACATCAAGAAGATGATATCACGTCTTAGTTCTTGTGAATTTAGGGAATGCCACAGGATTAGACCGTTCTGGTATCAGATTGAAAGCTACACGAATCTACACTCCAATATTAATATTTCTTTTTCAAATCTTTTGTTACTTTTACATAATATCACAGATTTATCACCTATATCCGTTCATACTTTCAAATGGCTTTCCACTGCTCTTAGTTTGGCTAAAATTAACATCTTACGCTTTTGGAGATCTAAAGTTATTCCAACTTTTTAGTCATGACTTGAAGATATGTTTCATGTGGCCAATTTTGAGAAAATTATTTATAAACTGAATGATATCCCAGCAATGTTTTATAAAGAAAACATCCCTGTATACCTATCTGGCCCAGACCCTTATTTATCTTTAACAACTTAATTGCCTGCATTATTTTAGGCTTTTTTATCAGCTCCTATAAAAATCTTTGTGTGTGTGGGTAGCTCTACCATATAGTTGTCTTTCAGAAACTCATCCTGCAGCACCTCTTGTACCAGGTCAACTGTATATAGGGCCAGATTTAAGAAAAGTGGCGCTACGTTACATGCAGCCCTTTGCGCCCCCTTACCACCACCATGTGTGCACTACATTTAAAATATGGTGCACCATGGCGCAGGGTAGGGGGCAGTAGCGTCAGCATTTCTGATGCTATTGATGTAGTGTTCAGGGTTAGCGCCAAGATTTTGGTGTGATAACGCGTCCAGTCCTTATAAATTACTTATACCTGGACACGTCGGAGGTCGGTGAACCTTTTAGCCGAGTTGGGCTCTCCTCATCCTAGAATAGTCGGATCTCTCAAATCAATAATCAGTAACCGTTTTAATCAATACCCAATGCTCAATTTACTAGATCAAACAACACTTTAAAATCAATAACAATCGGTATTTTGACACACCATGACCTTTCAGTCATGAATAACCACACCAGTTTATTTGAAGTTAATGAATTTATTTCCCTATATTAACAAAGCTAAAACAATATATCTGAGTCTCAAAATCAAATGATATATGTATATGAACATTACTAGCTGTCCATAACGGCGGAAGAAACGCAATCTACTCAAAATCTGAATTATAATACACTCGGTTATAGCAATGCAAATCACTAATATGAGTAATTGAGTTTGACTAATTGCATACATCGGTCAGCATAACAAGATTTCAATTCAGCATGGTGCGTCAAGTGAATACCTCGACTAACCTCTAATTAGCATTGGCATGTGGGACTTCATGCAAAACGAATTTAGTCAACACAAATTTGGAAAACTTCTAGCTTGGGCCCTATCAAAATAGCAGTTGGTACCTAAGAAGGAAAACACAATGCATAATACAGTTATCCTTTCATAATTACCAAATACAATCAGATTTCAAGAAAGTCTTCGTCCTTCAGGTACCGGTTTGATCAGCATGGGGCAGATTTCAAAGGGGCAAAGTTAAGGGCAAGTTTCCTTGCAGCAGCAAGGAAAATGGGGCAAAAGTTACTGCATGGGCAAGACGGGGCAAATTAAAGTTAAAGTCTCTAGGGTGAGAATTCTTAAAGTCTCTTTCTCTGGAATAGAGAAAAGGGCATCAAGATGTCATATAAGATGGCGTCTTGCTTCAGGCATCAAAATGGCATCAAGGAAAATGGCTGACTTCTCTTTGTCCAGTGGGTTTAAGTAAGAAACATTCCAAAAACTTCAGGGTCTTCCATTGGAGGGTTCATAGGGTGGCTTCAATTTGACCAATGAATAGTGTCTTTCTCCTAGTACTCATTTATGCATACATTGTCCTTGGAGCCTTGGAACACAAGTTGCAACAAAGTTTGCCAATTATTTTCGATATCAGTACTTTTATTGTCCACACCTGCAGAAACTGACCTTGCATCAAAAGGGATGCAGCCAGCCTAGCACGAAACCTTGAGTTAAGTGTATTAGTCATTTCTACTCGAAAAATACAACCTTTAAATGAAATAATATATTTTGTTAGTGCAAGTGAAAACCACGCAGTTAAATTTGAGACCAGGCGACTAGGCCAAAGCCTCTACTAAATTTAAGCTGAGCATAAAACAGTTTCAATCAAGAAAATCATAAAACACATTTGTAATTATGATGGATGACTATAATTTTCAATTCTTCGTGATTAATTAAGCTTGTTTATAATAATGGCGAACTACCCCGAGGCCACAATTTCCCTCGTTCATTATTTTCTTTACTAAAATCACATTACATTATACGATTTTGGTTACATGATATACGAATATATGTTGGTCCTTCTTTTTCTGCGTCATCAATCCCTCCTCTGATGACTAATTATGTCATCACATCAAATCTACCCACAAATTTTATTCCATTAAAATTCTGTTTTAGTAATTTGGCACTTCAGTCAATTCCCTCTTTCTTTTGGTTCCCTTTGATTTTTCTCTGTATATTTCTCCCATTTTGTTTTCTATTTTTTCTTCTCTTCTTCTTTTGTTCCTTGTTTTCAATATTTTAATAGCTTTCCATATTCCCCAAATACCTAATAAACAAATTAATACTATTAATATTCCCTTTACGATTTTCAGTAATAATCCGTTCCAAATTTTGATGAGCCAATTTCCCACGGAAGCAAATCCTTTTCCAACCTTTTTCCATACTCCTGGTTCTTTCAATTCTTTCAAATCTGCACTTTCGTTAGTTACATTTGTAAGCAATTTTCTAATTTGCCCACTGTTGTCCGGAATATAAGTACAACAGTGACGTGTACCAAGCATTTTGTAAACGCCGCCATCCTTTGCTAAAAGAATGTCTAAGGCAAGCCGATTTTGAAGAGTCATAGCTCTTTCTGCAGCAAGTTCAGCATCCATCAGGATTATAGCTCCTGAGAATTTTGTCAGCATGTTATCCACAATAGTAGACAACTTTCGTATCTTGATTGAATTCAATATGACTCCCACTGAAGGAATCATTGCTCCAAATATATCTCCTACCACACCAGAAGCTGTCTCCCTTTTCTGAACATGATGTGATTCAGACAGCTTTGGAAATGTCTTTAAGTCGTACAGTTGATAAACCTTTGGAAACACTATTCCCAAATAACATCTCCCATACCATCCTTTAAGAAGACGATAATAGGCGTTAAGTCCACAAATATAATATACCCCTGGAATAACTGGGTCTTGTCCATTCAGCATGAACGTCCATTTGGGTTGAAACAAAAACGTATGTTTACATTCACTCGTTCCCACAAAGACTGTGTCATAATATGATTTATGTCTATGTACACAGAACCTCCCCACGTGTAATGTATCTAAAGCTATTTTCCCTTGTTTCTTTATCGCGGCAAAAGCATAATTATCTACAGATGTCCTCTTGTGTAATTCCCATTCTAATTTGTCCTTCCCCTCCTTCCTCCTATCGTCAGTGTGATCTAAAAAACGTTTCTCCATCGGTGAAAGCAAGCATGTAAGGTTTTCTCTGTGGGCGTGAGCTGTGTGGAAAGGTGACAATGGCTCAAAGAAACCCCTCATTAATTTTATATAATAATCTCTTGCTACCTTACTCAGGTACTCTATTATTGGGATATATGCAAATGTAACGTCCTGATTGGAATAAAAGTAGTGAAAATACTCCTGGCCATAAAATCTGGTCATTATTAAACTACATGTAATTCCATACGTAAGAGGCATGCTATGATATGTCACCCCTTCCACTACTAAGGTAGGTATTTGTGTGCATACATAACAATCTTTCGCATCCATTGTCTCAACATACTCACTCAGCAAGCAATAGAAAACATTGGACGAAAGTTCCTTCTTATCATGCAAATGTCTTTCGTCTTGTTCGAGTTTCTTCAAATGAGTTAGTTCAGTAATAGGTTTAGAAGTAGAAGCATCATTCACGTCTCTCTCATTCTTCCCATGCATTCCAAGAACTATTGCTACAATGATTAGTACACATGCACTTATTAGACCTATACACATGTATTTACAACACTTCATTTTATGTCCCTGTGTAGTGTAGCCTGTCAGGATCTATATAGAATCAGAAAGTTGAAGACACTTTATCAAATCAGATTTGCAGATATATATAAAGCTGAACGAGTTCAATGTTCACACGGGTCTTTTTAGCAGCTTAGTCTCTTATCGGTTTAGCAGCTTTGTCTCAAAATCGGTTTCAAAGTAAATCAAGTTAGCAATGTCTTAGCCGGTTCAAAAGTCAATCAGGTTGTCAATGTCTTGTTCGGTAATGTTCATGGGATTTCACTTTTCAAGTGCCGAAGTGAAGTTCTGCTTCTTCGTTCTCAAGACTGAGAGATAGGAATTCGTCTGACCAATCGTTTGTGGCAATGTATGCCCATTCTGGACCAGAATATCTTCTGCTCGGTATTCTTTTCCTTTTCAATTTTGCCTCTCCTTTTGATTCTCTCTCGCTGGTACTTTCTTCCTTGGCCGGGTCTTTCTCTTCACTTGGTGTTGTTATTGCGACAGACACTTATTTTCTTTTCTCTTTCAACTTTGGCCCTTCACTTTCGTTTAATATTTCCCTAGTTCTTAATTTCACTGGCGATATGCTTTGTCTCCGTTTCGCACTTCTTTCACCTGACGGACCTGAAACAGGTTCTGGAAGAGGTTGGACGATTTCACCCTTACCCGCCTCCTTTTCTTCCCCTAGGAGGTCAATCAGGTTTTCTTTTTCTTTGCCTGTATCGTTTGCTTCTGGGAAAGCCCTCCTCTGATCAGGCTCTTCGTCACCTTCAAGATCTTTGTCACTTTCTGATGTTTCTCCTCCGACCTCCCCAAATGGGTCAGCTGCTTCTTCTTCCGAAAATATTTCTCCTTCTTCTCTTTCTGCTTGTTCACCTCCAGGTTCTCTTTGTTCTGTCTCGGTGCCTGGTACTCTTTTGTCAGTCACTGGTGATTTCAGCGCTTCAACTTCCTCTTCTGTGGGGCACGTCACCCTCTTCGTGTGACTGGCGTGAATCCAGTTGGGAACTCCTGCACACTTCACAGCAGTGGTAGTTGTCAGAATCACTTGGAAAGGTCCTTTCCAACGGGTTTCCAAACACGACTTCCTCACGTGCTTCTTTAGCACGACCCAGTCACCTGCTTTCAGGGCGTGTCCTGGACCTTGGATTGGTGGCAAGGTGGTGAGAGAAAGAGCGCACCACATCAGCTAGACCTTTGCAGTAGTCCAACACCATGTCATCTGTAATATTCAAAAGAGCATTTGCAGGAACTGCAGGAAGCCTCATGGCTCTGCCCATGAGGATCTCATGCGGGGACAGTCCAGTCTTTCTATCAGGGGTGTTTCTCATTGACATTAACACCAAGGGCAATGCATCAGGCCATTTCAAGTTTGTTGATGCACATATTTTCGCCATCCTCGATTTCAATGTGCCATTCATTTGCTCCACTAGTCCTGATGCTTCAGGGCGGTAGCTACAATGCAATTTTTGCTCAATGTTCAGCGCTGCACACAACAATTTGATTACTTCGTTATTGAAGTGACTTCCCCTATCTGATTCTAAAGAGATCGGGAATCCAAAACGTGGTATTAGTTCCCTCAAGAGTAATTTTGCAACTGTGAGACTGTCATTTCTGCGTGTAGGATATGCCTCAATCCAATGACTAAAAATACACACAATCACCAACACATACTTCAAGCCTGCATGCATAGGCATCTCAATGAAATCCATTTGCATCCTGCTGAACGGCCCACCTGCTCTTCCAATGTGGCTCAAATTTACTACTGTTCCCTTCCCTGCGTACATTTGTTGGCAAATGACGCAACAATGGCAAACTGCTTCAGCAACTTGACGGAATTTGTGATTAAACCAATCAATTTTGAATAGCCTAACCTTGGCATCCCTTCCAAGATGGGCTTGTCCATGATACAGTCTGGCCAACTGCGTCAAAAGACTGTTTGGTAGAACCAATCTCCCTTCACTTGAAACCCACAAATCATCTGGTTTCTTTACGCATTGTAATTTGCTCCATGAGAGTTTCTCATCTTCACTAACATCGTTCTGTAAGGATTTCAATTCATCGATCGTATCTACAACCTTTAGAGCAAAAGCTTCACTTGGTTCAAGTTCTGGCTCATTTATCAAGTTCCATTCATCTCTGAGCAATATACAGTTCAATGCGCAGAACCTTGCGACTTGATCTGCATACCCATTTCCCAAAGAAACATAGGCCCTCATTCTGACCTTGGCGGGCGGCGGAGGCCGCCCGCCAAAGTCCCGCCGTCAGGTTACCGTTCCGCGGTCGAAAGACCGCGGCGGTAATTCTGACTTTCCCGCTGGGCTGGCGGGCGGTCTCCTTCAGACCGCCAGCCAGCCCAGCGGGAAAGAGGCTTCCACGATGAAGCCGGCTCGGAATCGAGCCGGCGGAGTGGAAGCTGTGCGACGGGTGCAGTTGCACCCGTCGCGTATTTCACTGTCTGCGCAGCAGACAGTGAAATACATGTAGGGGCCCTCTTACGGGGGCCCCTGCAATGCCCATGCCAGTGGCATGGGCACTGCAGGGGCCCCCAGGGGCCCCGCGACCCCCCCTACCGCCATCCGGATCTCGGTGGTCCGACCGCCGGGATCTGGATGGCGGTAGGGGGGGTCGGAATCCCCGCGGCGGTGCAGCAAGCTGCGCCGCCGCGGAGGATTCAATGGGGCCGCGGTACACTGGCGGGACCCCGCCAGTGGTGCCGGTCCGACCGCGGATTTACCGCCGCGGTCGGAATCCCCATTGGAGCACCGCCGGCCTGTCGGCGGTGCTCCCGCGGTCCTCCGCCCTGGCGGTCAAAGACCGCCAGGGTCAGAATGACCACCATAGTCTTGTGATTTTGAGTGTGCACTGCATTTTACCACTGCAACTTCTCCTGGTAACTGGATGGCATGTAACAATTCCCTTATTCTTTCGCCATTTTTCACTGGTGATCCTGAAGAGGTCATGAAGCCTCTTTGTGACCACAACTGTCCAAAGTCATGTACTATTCCAAACCGGTACTGACTGTCAGTGTAAATGGTGACTTTCATTAATGCGGAAAGTTGGCAAGCTCTAGTAAGGGCTACTAGTTCTGCTACTTGTGCAGAGTAAACTCCTTGAAGCCAAGATGCTTCCAGAACACCTGTTATTGTACATACAGCATATCCTGCTTTCAATATTCCTAGTGCATCTCTTAAACATGAACCATCAACAAAAATAACTTGATTGTTTTCTTCCAATCGGGTGTCTTTGATATCAGGTCTTGGTTTTGTACAAAATTCAGTCACCTGAAGACAGTCGTGCTCGATGTCTTCAGCGTTCTCAATTTCGACATTTTCACTGGGAAACAAGGTTGCTGGATTCAACGTAGTGCACCTTTTCAGCTGCACGTTAGGTGAACCCAAAATTATTGTGTCGTACCTTGTAAGCCTAGCACCGGTCATGTGCTGTGTTCGGGAACGTGTCAAAAGTATCTTGACTGAGTGAGGGACCATGACTGTTAAAGGATGTCCCATCACTATTCCTTCGCTTTGATTGAGGCTGATACCAACTGCTGCTACGGCACGCAAGCACCCTGGCAGTGCTGCTGCGACCGGATCCAAAGTAGCTGAAATATATGCTACTGGTCTGTTTACACCACCATTGGCTTGAGTCAAGACAGACAAGGAACATGCATCACGTTCATGACAAAACAATGTAAAAGGCTTTGTGTAATCAGGCATACCTAAAGCTGGAGCCCTGCACATGCATTCCTTTAATTCAATAAAAGCATCCATCTCATCTCTTTTCAGCACTATTTCATCCAGCGCATCTTTCTGGGTCAGTTTCAGTAAAGGTTTTGCTAGAGTTGAGAAATTGGGAATCCATTGGTGACAGTAGCTCACCATTCCCAAAACCTTTCTCACGTCCCTCCTCGTTTTGGGTGGACTCATTTGAAGTACACTTGTTATCCTTTCTTTCATGATTCTTCTCGACCCTTTCTCTATCTGGTGACCCAAATATTTCACTTTCTTCTGACAGAACTGTAAGTTTGAAGGTGACACTTTGTGTCCATTCCTTCCCAAATGGTTCAATAGGGCAATGGTGTCAGCTGTACAGTCACTTTCTGTCTTGGACGCGATCAGCAGATCGTCAATATACTGCACCAAGGCTGACTCAAA
This sequence comes from Pleurodeles waltl, assembly GCF_031143425.1. NCBI lineage: Eukaryota > Metazoa > Chordata > Amphibia > Caudata > Salamandridae > Pleurodeles > Pleurodeles waltl. The sequence goes on along the minus strand of NC_090437.1, from coordinate 312,515,115 downwards.
GGGTAATTCCAATGATTCCAAATCTTTCTTTAGAATCTGATTGAAAATTGATGGTGACTCCGAAAACCCTTGAGGAATTCGACACCAACTGTAGACCCTGTCCAAAAATTTGAAACAAAAGAGAAATTGGCTGTCCTCATGAAGGGGCACAGAAAAGAATGCTTGTGACAAGTCAATGACTGAGAACCACTCAGCATCACAGGGAACTTGAAACATTATCACAGATGGATTTGGTACTATGGGACAACATTTGACTATTATGTCATTTATTTTCCTCAAATCCTGAACAATCCGGACCATTCCACTCGGTTTTATTAGTCCCATGATTGGTGAATTACATGGACTACTTAACACTTCTTTTAGTACTCCCTGTTTCACAAACTCATCAATGAGTTGGGCGACTTTCATGAGGGTGTCTTGTGCCATATGGTATTGTGGGGTCTGGGGAAAATCTACATTGGGTTTTACGGTCACTTTCACTGGTTCTACTCCTTTGACCAATCCTACTTCTTTTCCTGTCATATCCCACACTTCCTTTCCAACTGTTTCCAGTAACTCAGCAGGAATATCTGCTTCAGTGAGCATAGGATAAAGAGTAATCAGGGGATACTCTTCATCGACAGTTTCCACTTCGTCTCCTCTTAAACTGTCCTCTTCTTCCTCATGACTGTTTGTCTGAATTTTAATTCCATCATTTGAACACATAATCAAACATCCCAATTTACACAGTAAGTCTCTCCCTAATAGTAATATCGGGCTAGAGTCACACACCACAAATTTATGTGACCTTTGATAGTTACCAATTCTGACTTGCACTGGATCTGTGATTGGGTTTGTCAGGTACCTATTTGCTACTCCCACTACTTGAACTGTTCTCCCTGAAAGTGGCAAATTTGGTACTTCAATGCTTCTAATTGTAGAACGTGTAGCTCCGGTGTCAACCAAGAACGAAACACGGTGACCCATAACTCTTCCTTCCACATACGGACCCTTTTGATCAACTTCCAAGGATGCTGCAAGCATACAATTTCCCTCCTCATCTGAGCTTTCACTCTCCCACGCATCGTTTATTCCATTCTCACTGTGTAACGGGAATTGGTGTACTGTGTCATTTTGGTTCATCCCTTGACCCGCCACCTGTTGAGGAAGCATTACCTGTTGCTGATTCATTGGTGCTAAGGGTATTTGCATTTGCTGATTAGGTACCATAGGAAACTGGTGTTGCATTGGCTGCAACTGTGCCATTTGTGCACGGGGCATTTGCACCTGCTGCGGTTGTATGGGTTGTAAACCCTGCATCTGATTTATATTATTTTAAAAATTTGGATTTGGACCTCTCAATTTCGGTCCTTTCATATTCTGAAATGCATTGACATCATTGTTTTTCTGACCTACACCTTCCTGCACCAACAATGGGCACTCCCGTTTCCAATGCCCGATGATTCCGCACGTGTGACATGGCATCACCTTCTTCATTGCCTGTATACCATTCGGAATCATAACAGTATTTATATCAGGACCATTATTCACAAAACCTCCTCGGCCTCTGCCTCTCATTTGTGGCTGAAACATAGCATTTCCCTGCTGTTGCTGCTGCGGCAACTGTTGTTGAAAACCTTGCAAACCTGTCTGAGCTGCTCTAAGCTGCATCACCATCACCTTTTCTTTCAACCTTTTCTGCTTCGTCTCAATCTCATCACTGCAGTATTTTGCGTAGTTCAACACTTCGTCGATCGATTTTGACTGCCAACAAATCAAATGCATTTTAATCATCTGACTGATCTCGGGTCTCAACCCTTCCACAAATCTGAACACAAAATGGAGCATGTCCTTTGCCTCAATCGTCTCCGTGCCACTGTAATTTTTAAACGCTTTCAACAATCTCTCATAGTACGCATGTATTGACTCTTTAACTTCTTGTGCCGTTCTGTCAATCCTCTGCCAATCCACATTTTTCGACGCAACCTTTGTTTTCAAGTGCTCAATCACCTTATGGTATAAACTCATTACCGTAGGTGATGGTGCACCTGTGTCCCTATCCCTTTCTGGTTCACTTGTCGGCCAACCTACAGCCCTCTTACAATCTTCCCACAAATCTGCCGGAACCACAATTTCGAATAAGGTGTTCAGGTCTTCCCAAAGACATTTTGCGAGTTTCACAAATCTATCTGTTTGTTGATACCATTCAATCGGTTTCTCTCTTAATTTAGGGAAATCATCCGTAAAGGATTGCATATCGCACCTGTGCCACGGTACATGTACAAGTTTCCCCCCTGCTGTTTCTCTCATTGGCAACATGGTTATCAGGTCGTCATTCTGTTGTGCTTTTTCATTCCGATCTGGGGTACTTTCTTTCTTTTTGTCCTTTTTCTTAACCCATCTACTTTCCCACTTGTCTAAACATCTCCAGACCTGCGCGCTCTGCAGTATCTCCGTAAGATGTGTTTTCATCCCTGCAGATCTCATGTGTTCAAAGTCTTTTGTCTCAAAGTCTAGCCTGTAACTTCTGCTCAGGTGTTTAGTCTTACCTATATCGATCTCGTTCCTATCTGCAATTTCTTGTAACTTCTTATGTATGTTGCTCACTTCTCTTGTAATCCTAGGGCACATGTATCTCAGCTCTTCTTCTGTGTATGATTCTAACCTGTTCAGACCCATCGTTCCCTCTACTAGTTCATCTGCTTCCATGCCCAGTCTTATTTTATTCAGGTATTCTTCTCCCTTCCCGCTGGATGTACTCTGTGGGGAGTTCAAACTGTTGAACCATTGTGTTAGCTATTGTGCGTTCAGTCCCATCAATGTAGCACTTACATCAACTGCTACTGATGGTCGCTGCAACGTTTCAGTTTTTGAAGTTAACGGTATTATTAGTGGTGGATTTGACCTTACAACAGTTGACGGAGCACAAATTGGAATTGGGCTAAATTCCGACAAAGACCCAGATCCATTTGGCAGTGTTCCTACCGGAGTCGTTTATGGAGTGTTTTCTATGCATCTTCTCCCTGTCTCATTTTGCGTCATTACACCTTGATCTCATACGTTTGGGTTTGCCTGTATATACAATGGTACTGGTGGACCTACAGTGATAGGCAGAGATATTGCATCTGGATTCTGTCTGTTCCCCGAATTCTGTGGCATGTTAATCCCCACGTTATGGTTCATCATTGCTGGCATACCTAACTGGCTTTCTGTTACTCGAGTGTACCTCGGCACTTCTTGTACCTGCTTTTGAGGCATCAAAATTTGTGTTGATTCGGCTTGAATCAATGTCGTTCTTTGATAATTCTGTACTCCCTGCGCCATTAAATCAGAAGTTATTCCCAGATTATGCTCATCACAGCAGCGACTTTGAACCTGCGGCTGATAGTTATCGACAGGATTCAATTTAGGCATGTCAGGATATATCCTCTGAATCTGTGGTATTTGTGGTGCAAAGGGCATATCGGAACTGCTCTGCCTCTGTGATATTCTCAAATTCGGTGTCACATTACCTTGTATTGGTTCTGGAGGGGCAGTACTAATGCTTGAGCCTTTTTCGCTTTCCACATATGGTGGCGGGCGATCATTTAGCAATTGTATAATGAACTCCTCATCATCTGACTCGTCTGATCTTTTCGAATTTCTGTTGTTTTCTCTATCTATGGACTGACTCCTGTTTGTTTTATAGGTAGCTTTCCTTCCTTGCGTCACTGCTTCGTCAGTAATTGCGGAAACAATTTAATTCCCTGCAATACGTCCGATCTCCAAACCTTTTGTATGCTATCCCATCTAGCATCCGCTAGTGTCTTTTCTACTTTTCTTATCCGTGTCTCAAATTTCTTTTGTTGTTGGTTTCTAGCTATTAGCTCCCAAATTGCTAGTGCCTCAAATTGTGCTGGTCTTGGAGGTACTTTCATGTCGTATAGCGCAAATCTTAGATTCTCCAAAACTCTTAGATTAAACGACCCATGGATAAGGAACGCTACACTTCCATGTTTTTCTGTTAATTTGCACCATTGCTTTAGCCAAAGACATGGTGCGATACCCTTTTCTTCAATCACGATGTAAGCTGGTGTACCCTCAGGCGGTGTTTCTTCTCCCACATTTGCTTTAATATATACATCTCCCCTCAAGGCACTCTTGAATGCTTTGAAAAATTTCATCTTTCCGTCTTTTATTTTTCTAGAATATGTAATCAATAAGTGACTTTCATTCCCGGAATACTCTTCGCTTGCCTTTCCCCACCAATTGCACTTTACGGACTGCGTCCAATCTGTGCGCGACCCTTCTCACCAACCAACCTATCCCAGCGCGGCTCCTAGTGACATCACACTCACACACTGCGGCTGACAAAGTCCTGCGGCTTGTCCTCATTCATTCAACTTCACTCAAAAACGAATTTCCGCAATATCGCGAGCACTAACCAAAAAGAAGAAAACAAATCTGTCGGTTTACTACAGGAAGGGTAATACAATTGCTTCAGAAACCTTAGGGATTTTTCACTAGCCTCAGCAGTTATTCCATCTTTCTCGGTTTCCCACTTTCGCAAGCAAAATTTGACCCGCAAATTTTACTCTCAACTGATCAATGAACTATTCTAGTGCACCTTAGAATTCGTCAAATCTCAAAGTCGAACATTTTCTTTCATTCCTCAATATTCATACTGACTCGTTGACCACACCCGATCAACCTATTAAACCGAACAGATTACAACATCAATCAAGTGTCTCATACACTTTTCAAACCTCGGAGTCTGTTGACCTCACAGGGCCCGTCTCAACATCAACAACAACGTGGACAATTTTCCTGCACAAAGCGCTACACACATGTGAAGTTCGATGACTTCCCTACTCTCACACTTTGGAGTAACACTCCTCTAAAATCTTTTAATTGGAGTTCGTAACCCCCTAAAATCCTCACAAACTTCTCAATTAATCTGCGGCAATAAGCTGTGCAAGCGCAGAACTCTAACTTCTCTCATACCGTCACTAGAAACGCCGGAAACATTCTCACACCTCCATTTCCTCCATTGGCAAGCTCCGAGATTCCGGGAAAGTCATTGGGGATTTAGGGCATCATCATCTCTCCAACTTGTTTTATCAAAGAAAATTCTAACTTGACTCCGTCTATTGTTTGGATGGGGTCCCAAAGGGCGTAACCATCCTCTGCTACCATCTACTGATAACGCGTCCAGTCCTTATAAATTACTTATACCTGGACACGTCGGAGGTCGGTGAACCTTTTAGCCGAGTTGGGCTCTCCTCATCGTAGAATAGTCGGATCTCTCAAATCAATAATCAGTAACCATTTTAATCAATACCCAATGCTCAATTTACTAGATCAAACAACACTTTAAAATCAATAACAATCGGTATTTTGACACACCATGACCTTTCAGTCATGAATAACCACACCAGTTTATTTGAAGTTAATGAATTTATTTCCCTATATTAACAAAGCTAAAGCAATATATCTGAGTCTCAAAATCAAATGATATATGTATACGAACATTACTAGCTGTCCATAACGGTGGAAGAAACACAATCTACGCAAAATCTGAATTATAATACACTCGGTCATAGCAATGCAAATCACTAATATGAGTAATTGAGTTTGACTAATTGCATACATCGGTCAGCATAAAAAGATTTCAATTCAGCATGGTGCATCAAGTGAATACCTCGACTAACCTCTAATTAGCATTGGCATGTGGGACTTCATGCAAAACTAATTTAGTCAACACAAATTTGGAAAACTTCTAGCTTGGGCCCTATCAAAATAGCAGTTGGTACCTAAGAAGGAAAACACAATGCATAATACAGTTATCCTTTCATAATTACCAAATACAATCAGCATTCAAGAAAGTCTTCGTCCTTCAGGTACCGGTTCGATCAGCATGGTGCAGATTTCAAAGGGGCAGAGTTAAGGGCAAGTTTCCTTGCAGCAGCAAGGAAAATGGGGCAAAAGTTACTGCATGGTTAAGACGGGGCAAATTAAAGTTAAAGTCTCTAGGGTGAGAATTCTTAAAGTCTCTTTCTCTTTAATAGAGAAAAGGGCATCAAGATGTCGTATAAGATGGCGTCTTGCTTCAGGCATCAAAATGGCATCAAGGAAAATGGCTGACTTCTCTTTGTCCAGTGGGTTTAAGTAAGAAACATTCCAAAAACTTGAGGGTCTTCCATTGGAGGGTTCATAGGGTGGCTTCAATTTGACCAATGAATAGTGTCTTTCTCCTAGTACTCATTTATGCATACATTGTCCTTGGAGCCTTGGAACACAAGTTGCAACAAAGTTTGCCAATTATTTTGATATCAGTACTTTTATTGTCCGCACCTGCAGAAACTGACCTTGCATCAAAAGGGATGCAGCCAGCCTAGCACGAAACCTTGAGATAAGTGTATTAGTAATTTCTACTGGAAAAATACAACCTTTAAATGAAATAATATATTTTGTTAGTGCAAGTGAAAACCACGCAGTTAAATTTGAGACCAGGCGACTAGGCCAAAGCCTCTACTAAATTTAAGCTAAGCATAAAACAGTTTCAATCAAGAAAATCATAAAACACATTCGTAATTATGATGGATTACTCTAATTTTCAATTCTTCATGATTAATTAAGCTTGTTTATAATAATGGCAAACTACCCCGAGGGCACAATTTCCCTCGTTCATTATTTTCTTTACTAAAATCACACTACATTATACGATTTTGGTTACATGATATACGAATATATGTTGGTCCTTCTTTTTCTGCGTCATCAGGTGCTAACCTTGAACAGTACATATGGGCTTATTGAAAACAATGGTATGCACCCTTTTAATGCCTGCTCTGAGCAGGCTTTAAAAATGGCAGAAAAAAATTACACCAAGAAATCTCTTAGATTTCTTTGCGCCATTTTTGCTGCCCCCTAACTGGGGGACCCCCTCTCCTGCATACATAATGCCTGATGCAGGCATAATGTGGCGCAAGGGTTTACAAAGTGGCACAATGCGTGCATTGCACCACTTTGTAAATATGGTGTGGCGTTTTTGGCCATCTAATGCCATATTAGCGTAAAAAAATGACGCTAATGTGTCGCTCGATGGCGCTAGGCCCTCTTAAATCTGGACCATAGTGTTTGACGGAATCACCTACAGAAGCTACTCTTCTCTTTCTTTAATGTTTCAGTCTCCCCCTCGCCTTTTGAGTGCCCTCAGTGTATGATATAAGCCTCCCTTCCTGCAACCTATTTGCCAAAATCTTGCCTGTTTTGTTGGGGGTTTTTTTGTGGAAAAAATGCAGTGATTTTATCAACATTTTATCATTTGGATTCGTGCGTAGAAGATTTAGTTGCACCTTTGCTCCTTTCAACCTACATCTCCTACCAGTTCTTCTTTAAGTTGCGCACAATTTTCATTTTTGTCGCAAATGCAATTACCTTTCACCTGAGCACGGCTTTGAACGCATCCCAGACCTGCGCTTTTGGACCCTGTGCCGTATCATTCATCTCAGTCCTCCTTTTAGTTCCTTCCTTTAGTTCACTATAGCCATCAGGTCTCAGTAAACTGCAGTATTAAAACTCCATCTCCCATCCACTAGGCCTCAGCATCCTATGTTCAGGCGTGTGATCTGACATTGTTATATTTCCTGCAACAGATTTTATCGCATCCTGTGCAACATCCTCAGATATGAAAATATTATCAATTTGGGTATATGATCTACAGATCTAGCAACATAGGGAAAGAAGGAAAAATATCTCCCGACGGAGTGCATCATTTTCCACATTTCTATCAATCCCATTTTTTCTAATTTAGGTTTGGATTTTTGGAAATTACCCCTGTTGCCCAGCATGCTTTGTTTAGTTTGTCCATGTTGCCCTACAGCACTAGGGCCCATATTTATACTTTTTAGCGCCGCATTTGCGCCGCTTTTTGACGCAAAAATGGCGCAAACGTACAAAATACAATTGGCCCATATTTATACTTTTTGACGCTAAACTGCGCTAACGCAGTTTAGCGTCAAAAAATTTAGCGCCGTCTAACGCCATTCTGAAGCGCCATGCGGGCGCCGTATTTATGGAATGGCGTTAGCCGGCGCAAGCAGACCGGCGCTGCCTGGTGTGCGTGGAAAAAAACCACGTAGACCAGGCAGCACCGGCGTTGGGAAAAAATGACGTTAGGGCGTCTTAAAATGGGGCAAGTCAGGTTGAGGCAAAAAAATCGCCTCAACCCGATTTGCGCCATTTTTTATGACGCCCAGACGCCATTTAAATGACTCCTGTCTTAGTAAAGACAGGAGTCATGCCCCCTTGCCCAATGGCCATGCCCAGGGGACTTGTGTCCCCTGGGCATGGTCATTGGGCATAGTGGCATGTAGGGGGGCACAAATAAGGCCCCCCTATGCCACCCCAAAAAAATAAAAAATTATACTTACCTGAACTTACCTCAATGTCCCTGGGGTGGGTCCCTCCATCCTTGGGTGTCCTCCTGGGGTGGGCAGGGGTGGCAGGGGGGGTCCCTGGGGGCAGGGGAGGGCACCTGTGGGCTCATTTTGAGCCCACAGGCCCCTTAACGCCTACCCTGACCCAGGCGTTAAATAGTGGCGCAAATGCGGGGTTTTTTGACCCGCCACCTCCCGGGCGTGATTTTTGCCCGGGAGTATAAATACGACGCATTTGCGTCGCCGTCATTTTTTTAGACGGGAACGCCTTCCTTGCATCTCAATAACGCAAGGAAGGCGTTCACGCAAAAAAATGACGCTATTTGCCCATACTTTGGCGCTAGATGCGTCTAACGCCAAAGTATAAATATGGCGTTAGTTTTGCGCCGAATTTGCGTCGAAAAAAACGACGCTAATTCGGCGCAAACGGAGTATAAATACGGGCCAATTGTATTTTGAAAGTTTGCGCCTCTTCTGCGTCAAAAAATGACGCAAATGCAGCGCTAAAAAGTATAAATATGGGCCTATGTTTCTGCGGCCCATTGATGCTTTGTTACTTTACTTACGGTGTGCAACCAATTAATTAGAAATCCCCATTGACTTTGGTTCGCTTGTATATCAAAGCCATCGCAACCTTTCCACTCATCCTCTGACGAGCAGATTTTGCCCCTCGTCTCCCTTAATTATGCTTTCGTTGTGGAATAGAAACTACTCCCATAAGGGAATAGTAACAGCAAATCTGTCTTCTCCCTCCTGCACTCAATCTGAAATGTCGCCCTGGGAAACGTTGATTTATTTTTGGCCTCGTCTTTGCTTAAGAGATGTCTTTCGCATCTTAATCTCACCCCCCGTGTTCCTCAACAATGTGAAGATTCTCACCCTCTTATATAGAGCATTCCGTCTAAGCCATGGAAAAAAATGTTTACACCGGCATACTCTTGCATAAATTTCAGGATTTCGAGGTACATTTATTACATGAAGTGCATGAAATTACATCATTACACCATATTGCATAATAGAGATTTCATTCAGGTAAAAGCCAGATGGCCGGAACAATGAGAATGAAACATATGTGAGAGGCTGCTGCCAGCGTTATGTATGACTTCCACTATTTTTTCAGTGCGAAATTCATCCTGCATCCAAAATGGACGCGATGATCCTTTTCGCCCCCAAAAATAGAGCAAAATACAGGACTACCATTTTGCATAATAACGCTGAATTTCCTGTAATTTGTGGTCATTTTGAGTAAATTATGCAAAGGGAATTATGTGAGTTTCATCCAGGGTTAATACAGCCCCTTTACACTTAATGATACTATTTTAAACATCTCCTTCATGACTACAGAAACATGGCTCAGCAAAGATTCTGCACCCACATGCCACAGAACCATCCCACAGATTCTCACATTATTACCAAAAGTCATTTTGGAAGCATTGAAGGAGGCCTAGCTATCATCCATAAAAAGCACGCTACAGCACTATAACAGAGCCTACAAAAGAGCCATCAGAACCACAAAAAGACACCACTACTCCATGTACATAACTGAAGCAGACTGCCCTTCCAAAGAACTCCATACATTTCTAACAGAATTCCACAAAACAGAGTGCCTAAACACAGAAACACCACGATCACAAGACTCCTGTGACAAAATCTCAAATGAATTGATATAAAAATGTACAAAGATTAAACATTACCAGAAGGAGAATGTGGACAACACCACAAGAATGCATGACCTAACCAACACAGAAAGAGACACCAATAATCATCCATCAATGCATACCTTCAATATCCTGTCACAAACATATTTCCTCAATATTATTATTTCAGCCAGGCCATCAGGATCATCATCAGACCCAGCACCACCAAGAATCTTCAAAGATAACCTTTGTTCAATCTGTGCCAGGAGAGGTAGCCGGAGGCCTACTCAACAAGTCCCTGGAACTGGGTTAATTCCCACCAGAGCTCAAAACAAATTACATCAGACCTCAAAAGGAAAAGCCTCAACTCATCTGATCCAGCAAACTAGAGGCCTATATCAAATGGGCCATTTTGAGGAAAACATTTTGAGAAAGCTGTGTTTACTCAACTCTCTAACTTTACAGAACAGTATGGATTTCTGTCAGATAAGGTAGAGGCACAGATTCAGCCATCATATCCATCTGACAGATGATCTAAAACGTACAGTGGACAAAAACAGAGTAGCTGCTGCATTACTTCTGGATTTATCAGCTGCATTTGACATTGCCCACCACCACATGCTCCTGCAAAGACTTCACAATATCGGTGTCTGTTAAAATTCAAAAATGAATTACTTCTTATTTTATGCTACAGTATGTTATGTTATGTTACATTACGTCATGTTATGCTACGTTACGTTCTGTTGCCTTATGACTGTTTGTATAATGCTCAACTCATCCAGGAAATTATCCTGGCACTGAAATTTGAGAAACAAACAGCAGATAGACTGGCAAAAACTTTGATTTTGCATGATTAAGTAACCTGATGATTTTGATGCTGCCTGTTTAAGTCACCTTGAAGTGACTTGGAATGTGAACACACTACATGGAGCATTGCAAATTCATTTGTTACATGGTAGGTCTAACCACATCAAATTTTAACAACTAGAGAAAAGGTTCAGCTGGACAGTGCCCAGATACAATATTTACCACTTCGTTCTCACAATAGTGTCGCCCACATTGGCGCTTTCAAGGACTTGTTAATTCTCAGTACCCTTTAGGCTGCATAAATGCATCAGGGAGGAGTAATGTTAGATTACTGCAAGGAATTGTGGTATTCTATCCCTGGAGACTCTTTGTGGGACTCAAAGCTAAATCAAACTTGATGTCATACCACTATGCATCATGAGTGAGCCATGATTTTCATGTGAAGTTCATAGAGATACTGGAAATTATTATACCAGGCAGAATATCTTGGACAAATCCAGGCAAAATACAAAAGATATTGGCCCTCATTACTAGTGGCCCGATCTTTTCCGATCCACAAACTATTGTTTGCACAGAAATTGGAATTAAAAGTTTTGTAGTAGTTACCACATGCCTAACAATTTTCCCCAGGTAAATTTCGGCAGGTGAAACGTGTCGAATTTTATGGGGGGAAAATACCCAGTAAATCCCGTTATGTGGATTTTGGTGTGCAAAGCACTAAAATTTCCATGTTATGCCCAGTTTTAAAGGGCATAATTAGTAATAGGTGATAATTATCACACCTTTTAAATTCTGATCCTTGTGATATTAAAGGTGCGTTAATAATCGCCTTCCCAGAGGGGCCACCCGTAATTAGGGCCATAGTATACTCCTTCCCTGAAGTAACCGAATTGTAAAAACAAGGCCCAAGAGAGAAGATGGGAATCAGAAGAATAATGTAGAATTTAAGCAAATCCAATGTTACAGAATAGAGTGTGAGGGAGGCACCCTTTTCACAGAGTAAACCATTCAGCGAATCGTCTGAGATGAGAAGTCAGCCTATTGTGGCCACTACACCCATACCCTCACGAGAACTGGTGAGCAGTGTAGCGGGTATTTCCTTAGCAAGTGAGTCTATTGAGGGTGTGCCAAACAGAAAGTTTGTGAGAGCAGATTATAGACAGTCCTAACGGGGAGTGAAGAAAATCTCCTAATCATTCAGATCCTGTCACCGTTCCCTGGAACAGTATTTCCCACACAGAAGAGTAAGGGTCTCATTTAGAAGGCCGTATCATCTCACTGCGCCACAGGAGCATCTTTTTTTTTTACTCTTCGGTGGCCCAGTGTGCCGGCCCATATTTACAATGCCACCTTGTGTGGCTTTTCATGGCCTTGTAAATATGGCCCCCTTTCACGCAAAACTCTGTGTGAAAGGGGCATTCCATGGGTGTTGCTGTGGGTGTTCTCACGCAACACCCATCACAGAAGTCTGCCGCATTCCCAGGTTTACAAGGCTTGGAATGCATCAGATTCCTACGCCACCTCAGGGGTGGCTTTAAAATGGCACAACGGGGAGAAGTAACATTATTTCTCACCGTTTTTTAATCTTTCTATGTGTGCTGCACTATGCATCACACATAGAAAGTGGAAAACGCCACTATGATTGTTTATGTGCAGGAAGATGTCCCTACCTGCACATAAACAATCAAGCCTGCAAGGCAGGCAAGTGCCTGCTTTGTCGGTAGACAGCAGTTAGTGCACCAGCGCTGGGGAAAGTAGAGGGATGCATCGTATTTCTGTAAATACGAAGCATCCCTGTACTTTCAGAATGATGCTGTGCACTTCAGCCAGCTGGCTTGCAGTGCCACGCTGCGTCATTTCCTCATGAATGTATTTCTTACTCTCTTGGTTTCTATTATTTTCCTCCTAGTCCACCCCCTCTCCAAGGCATGTCCGAACTCTTTCCTTCCTTGTCCACAGATGTTCTTATTTTCTTCTTCCTCCCTCTTCTCACTTACTCTACCCTTCCTTCCCTTCTCCTCATGCTCACTCTACATCCAGTCTGCCTTCTATGCCTTTCCCTCTCGTTCCCATCTCACGTTCTCTCATTTTCTTTTTTTGTCTACTGTTTTGTAGATCAGCCACCTCCTTTCTTACACTCTCTGCTTCATACTACTATTGCTGCTCTCCGATTGGCCCTATTCTCTTTTGCATCTTTACTTCACATTTTACACGTTCCCCTCCTTTGCCTTTTCTCACTCACCCACTACCCCCCTCTCCTGCTGTCTCTCCTCTTCTGTATGTATTTTGTGTTATCCAGCAGGAATGCCCGTGAAGCAGCTGTCTAACAACATGATGGTGAATCAGATGTACAATGTCCTTTTGCAGTCTTAAATCTTGTGATTCACAAAATCACAGGGTGTGGAACTGCAAAAGCTTTATTGGGATAGCTCCAAAATAGAAATAGAATGGGGTATGAAACGCCTCGCCCCTCCTATTTCTGATTCAGAAAAGAATGGTTCAATGATTTGTGACCTAAAAAATGGTCACAAACCATTCCAGCTGCATTTCAATTTTTTTTTCTTGTTTTGGAAAGCAAATGAAGGGCAGATGTCTTCTGAGCATTGCATGCCTCTTTCCCTGCACTGGCAACCAATCACCCGTGGTTGCAAATTGCAACCTACCTAATTAGTATACATTATTCTTGTCATTATGCAACCCACGCTGACTGGACAATCTGTGATGCAACCTAGTAGTATGTAGGTTGCATTGCAATTGCATTCCCATTAGCAAACCAGATTGTGCGCAAATTGCCCATACTTGGTTTGGGAATGAGAATGATACATCTGTCTCCAAGTCTTTTAATTGTTTGTACTACTTGTAAACTATTGGGATATAGTCAGGCAAGTTCATTATCACAATAGGTCACATAACTTAACCAATAGGTCTGGCTGTAATGTACCAACAGGTATTCACAAATGCTGTTGGATGCATGTCCTCCTGGCTTTGACAATGCTGGAAAAAAGTAGCAAAATGTTTCTTTTGGAGTAGAATATAGGAAAAAAGAGCTGATTGTGACAAACAACGTAGTTCAGTTTATTTTTTCAGTTTTGGAATAACAACTCCTTGTGCATTCTCATGGAATCACCTCCTGGAAGGTGGAATGATACATCACTGAATGATAGTGTGAGGTGAGAGAGTAATTCTCCTCTGGATATAGTAAATGTAAAGCACACTCTATGCATATTTTAAAGATACTATGAAGCCATACCTGAAAAGTGAAGCTTACCGTACCGAAATATGCCATTATTATGAAAAATGTAGAATTTGTATTGATATTTGCTGTATTTTGTCATTCACTGACTTACTTCATTGGAGCGCATTTAAAATATGTGGCAAGGTGTAAAAAATAATGTGAAATGTATGTAAAGTGGGTTTCAGTGCATCTAACACCATTTTTGCATCAAGAGAAAAGTACTAAATTTCATGTCTATTAGCACCAAATTACAAGCAAAAAACTGCTGCTAATTTGTACACCAGTAATTGCACAAAAATAGAAACAAAACATGCTTGCACATTTGTCTGTAAATTTGGGGTAATGTCAGGATGACTGTTTATGGTGACCATATTAATGAATTGTGGTATAACAGCAAAATATCTAGCATTCTGTAAATGAATCCATTAGTGGGAAGGTGCTCATTCTGCCATATGGCAATGCATCACACCTCCATTGCACATAAACAGCTGAATGTAGTCCTGAAAGTTCTCCCACTGAGTATCTAAAAACGTTCTTCTAATAGCTTAAAAAAGTAAGCTTTGCTGTCTTACTCGACTCCACAAAGGGCCTTATAACGATGTCTGTAATATAATCCGGGAACTCCTCCTGAGAGAACCGGATACCAGAACTGCAGGAAGGGAGGTGGCAATAAAATAACCGGATCACAACTGGGTCCCAAGGGTCACTTTAGAAATGAGGAATTACCGGAGAAACAGTCATTTGATTCCCTAGTCTTCCCAGTAGTTCACCCTTAGGCTCCCCTAGCTTTCAGCATGCATAGCCCCTGTTAAGGGGTAGTAAGGAGTTTGCTGGGTTCAGGAAAATGTAGCATTTAGGGGTATTACGGGGTTTTTAGAGTTCAGAGAAGGATTACAATAAGGGTAGTAAGACATTTTTAGGATTCAGTTTTTGGGATTTTTAAGGCTCAACGAAAGGTAGTATTAATGGGTAGTATGAGTTTTTAGAGTTCAGGGTTGAGAACCATTAAGGGGTAGTAATGGGTTTTAGGGTTCAAGGAAGGGTTTAGTTAAGGGGTAGTTCAGGTTTTTAGGGCTCAGGGATGGGTAGTATTAAGCAACAGTAAGGAATATGTAGGTTTCAAGGAGGGGGGTGTTCATGGGTTTGTAGAGATCAGGGAAGGGTAGCGTTAAGGGTTTTTTAGGATTAGGGAAGGGTAGCATTATACAGGTTTTTGGGATTCAGGGAAGGGTAGCATTATTGGGTAGTAATGAGTTTTTGGGGTTCAGGAAAGGGTAGCGCTAAGCAGTAGTAAGGGTTTTTAGTGTTCAAGCACAGCATAGGTTATTAGAGTTCAGGTAAGGCTAGCTTTAAAGGCTTTGTAGGGTTCCTGGAAGGGTACTGTTCAGGGGTATCAGGAGGCTATATGTTTCAGGGAATTCCCTGAATCATACAACCTCTTACTAGAGCAAGTAGCATTAAGGAGAAGTTAGGTATTTCTAACGTTCAGGGATGGGCAGCATTAAGGGGTAATACGTTTTTCAGATCTGGGAAGGGTATCATTAAGGGATAGTATGGACCTTTAAGAATTTAAGTTTTGTAGGGGGGGTCAGGGAAGGGTGATATTAAAGAGCTGTAAGAACTTTTTAAGGTTCAGGGATCGGTACCAATGAGGGGCAAGAATGTTTTCTAGTTCAGGGAAGGGTAGCGTTAATGGGTAGTATGGATTTGCAGAGTTTTGGGAATTATATCTTTGGGGCAATAAGAGTTTTTTAGGGTTCAAGGACGTGCTGCATTAAGGGACGGTAATGAGTTTTTAGGATTTACAAAAGGGTATCATCAAGGGATAGTAAGGGATTTTTAGAGTTCATGGAAGGGGAGCATCGATTTGTAGTAAGGAGTTTTTAGGGTCAGGGAAGGGTTATGTTAAGCAATAGTACAGGGTTTTAGAGCTCACCAAACTATAGTGTTAATGGGTAGTAAGGAGGTTTTAGAGCTCCAGGAAGGGTATCATTACCGGTTACTAATGAGTTTTTAGGGTTCAGGGAAGGATAGTGTTAAAAGGTAGCAAGGAGTTTGTACGGTACAGGGAATTATAGTATTAAGCAGCAGTAAGGAGTTCTTAGGATTCAGGGAAGGGTATTTAAAATAACAGTATAATAAATAAAAACCTTTTTTTAAGTGATACAAAATATTAAATCTGAAGTAAATGAAATACGATATTAGTAGTGCAATGTTGAGAAAGTAATAATAAATTAAGAACAATATTTAAAATATGTTTTGGGAGACAAAGAGCTTAAAGTCTCAGCCTATAATTCTTAAAACTAGGAATTAGAAAGAAAATAAGGCATTCTGTAAAGGAGTGCCATGTTATGGTACCTTTGAAGTTGATGATGGAAAGATAAGTTGGGTGGTAGCTGGGACTGCAATACAGGGACACATTCCTCTTGGGTGCCTTCTTCATGTATGCTGCTGCCAGGGAAGGAAAATCAACAAGGGAGTCATATTGCATTGAAGTGGTATGTGTATGACATAAAGGCCAAGCTCTGCTGGACAAAATAGTTATACTTGTTAAAGAGCTCTGTGTCATGGCACTTGATAAACAACTGATTACAGCTCTTGGAGAGTAAGCACTTTTCTGTGAATGCAGATAACATCTGCTCAATCAAAAATGTACTCCTGTCCACCAACTTGTGGGTGGAGCTAAAACACCTCTCTGTGTACTTCTCAAAGCTCCTTTTTAATTCAATCTCAGAGGGTTAGCGACAGCTGCGCTGGCAAACCAGACCTAAAAAGGCAGTGTCTGGCATAAAGTAATCATGAATAGGCAACATGCTGGGAGGCACTTTTGATTTAGTAAGTGACTCAACGGTTATCTACTACCTGCCAGCTCGAATAGATATACAATTAACAATTGCCTTGGTCGTCTTTAGTTACAGAATATGACTACAAGGTATGCCCTGCTCTAATCCTCTATGATGCATGTTTAACCTTGTCTACTAGCAGGTGCCTTTGTTAATGTTGCACAACATCATGCATGTATGAGTGTGGTACACTAAGATAGCAGACACCTATGTACTTTAGGTATACAACATTGACTGCAGGGCCTGCCCCTCTCCAAATACCCACCTTGGGGGCCCTTTTTCTCCATAGATTGTATTGGTATTACAGTATTGGTATCACTATAATGCGAACTTTGATGTACAAGAAAAAATAGCACCCTTGACCACCAGCAATGGTCATGATATTGAGTGCACTGTAGTGAAGAAACACTTCACTGTTTGATGAAGCCTGTAAACACACCATCGATTGGATAGTGGAAGCTAGTTCTCGCACAACTGTTTAGAAATGACTGAAGTGAGCAACAGTATTGATAGCGCAACACACAAATGCACCAATAATTGTGTGCAGTGAATCATGGATTACACACCAATTTCAGTAATGTCACACTCTAATTTTGTAAACGAATAATGTTATTCTGATCGCCTTCTACCCTCAGATAACATCCTGAAAGTACCAGTGTGATTTGGATGGAGTAAATGCAGGGGTTGCACGAATGGATATACAACCCCTAATGATATAAGACTATCATGAGTAATAATTTAATTCTTCTAGAAAGAATATGGGGATATTTTCTGTCCAGAAGAAAACTGGGTGACCCATTGGGCAGACCAATGCTGGTTGAAACATGTAGACTTGGGGCATAGATGTACCAACACTAATCCTCACCACCAACATCTGACATTGATTGTAATTTGCCAAAAGATCCCTTAAATCAAAGTGGGTACATAAGGTAGTTTCTTGTAGGCAATTTTAAAAGATTTGTTTCAGATTCCTTAACAAGAACATCAATAGCTCCCTTCCAAGAGTGAGGCTGAACCCATTTGGATGGATTTCTATACCGGTTGAGGACTCAACAATGAAGCATGCCACAGAATTTCTGTGGGCAAGAGTCCTTTTAATGACATAAATTGTTTTCCGTATGGTACAGGGACTGTAATTTTGAAAGAAGTGGATAATCTATTTGTAGTAAGAGATAAAGGGCCTGATTTATATCTTGGCGGTAATGGTCCTGCTGTCGCTTTCTCCACGGAAAACCCACCCTCCGACATGGCAATCCGCCCGTCCAATTTAGATGTTGGCATTCCCATAGACAATTCACATGCCAAGTCCCACCGTCTCCACCAGGAATCCTCAGCTGTCACAATGGCACCATTGGAAATAGTGCCTGGCAGTGGAACTCCAGCCTCTATTCTTAAAGCCAAGCAGATTTGGTTGTACCTTACCTCCAAGCCAACTGTGGCGGTCCGACCTCCACATCTGAGTTGGCAGATTGGGGGGAAATGAGGTAACAACATACTTTTTTTCCAGATTCCACTTTTGCTTTGAGCTGGACGTAAGTGGACAAGACCTACCACTGTTGCTGCCACTGGATCACGGAGATACAACGACCTTCCCGTCGCTGGGCTCGAAGGTAGGGAACCCGCATTGGCTGTGTATGTTGTGGGGTCACTGCACATGAGCTCAAGACTACTGCAGTCATATACATGCCACAGTAATTATTTTAAATTACTGTGACATGCATATGTTGGGAGCACAATTGTGTCAGACATGGATGGGGACAGACTGGTACACAATACATATACAACTGTCATTATTGTGTCAGTATTCATTGCCAAATGAGTGCTGGCACCACAGTAACATCACAATTGCACTTGCCAACTATGTCCATGTATACACATTGCAAGGGGACATTTATCTGTAAGGTTGTGCTACCAAATGTGTATGTGAGCCAGTATTTATATGTGTGTGTGTGTGCAATTGGATTGGCTGGGAGAGGTGGAGGGAGGTGTAGTGGGTGATATGGTTGTGTCAGATTGTGTTCCACTTGCATGTGGGTCTGCTGTTATTGTGTATGTCTGGTTGTGTGTTGTGTTGCTGTGTGCAACATTCAGGTGAGTGTGGTTGTTTTGTTGTGGTCCTTGTTGTGATGTGTGTAGTTGTGATATCTTGTGAGTGTGTTTGTGTAGATGATTGTGTAGTTGTGCTGGTTATTGTGGTTGTGTTGTGTGTGGATGTAGTATTGATAGTATGTGCCTGTTGTGTCGTGGATGTATGGCAATGTGTGTTTTCGGCTTGTACATCTTGTGTTGTGGTGCAATGACAATGGATAACAGTGTGCATGTGGTGTGTTGTGTAGTGTGTACTGGAGGGGGACACATATAGCTAAGGTACAGTGTGCATGTGTGTGACTCTATTTCACAGCCACTGCCATTGTACGATGTTCATTGGGTCTCACAACGTCCTCCCTCTGTCAGTAATCCGCTGCCAGTATACCGCCTGTAGAACTGTAACATCTAAATATGGGTGGTGGGAACCCGCTAGCCTGGTGGCTTGGAAGAGCACTCTGTTTTGGCGGTCGGCTGCTCAGCAGCAATATATCTAAATGCAGCGGGTGGACGGTGTCATCTTGACAAAGTACTTGGGCCTGCCACTGAGGCAGATTGGCGGTAATACAGTCAAGATCTAAATCAGGCTGAAAGTAATCAAAGCATGTATGAAATGAGTACTTGCATTTTGCCAGGTGCGACACCGTTTAACAACTTGTTATTTCGAGCTGGAATAAAAAGCTACCCCTATGAGGAACTATGCTGCTTTTATTTTAGGGAATGGACTGGCGGGTTCAAGCACTTGCAGAAATGGACGTGGAATGGACTGGATAGGCAAAGTATTCCCATCACTGGTTCCCAGCCCCAGTTTATGGTAATGAATACCTTAAGGGAATTTTGAAAGTGCTTCCTGTCCAGAATGAAATGAGTGCTATTGTTGTAATGATGATTTCTAAATGTTTGGCTGCTCATAATACTTTGACAATTTATTTTATGAAATTTCAGAAACTCTATAAATTGTTATGTCTTCTATTTCACTTATTGGTCAAAATACATTTTACTAATGTGTGTAATTTTCTCTTTCTTTATAAATGCATTGTAATTGTTGTGCTACTTTTCATAGTATTTTTTAAATTTAATGATAAATATATAGATATTTTGGTCTCCTTTAAGCTCTGGGAACAAATTTGTGATTTCATGCACTTCTTCAATACATAGCTGTAAAAGTGTATGAAGCAGTGATAGAAATTGGGTTACTGGTTAACTGGGGTGTAAGGCCTGGTCAAGCAGCAACCACAATACTTGTCAGGGTAAGGAACAAGCAAGCATCAAATTAACCCCTGCTCACACACTTGTAGCTTGGCACAGATCAGTCAGGCTTAACTTAGAGGTGATGCGTAAAGTATTTGTACAACACTTCAAACAGTAAAACAGTGAAAAAACCACACAAAAAGTACCCCACACCCGGTTAAAAAATAGATCTGACTGTAATAAATAAAACAAAACCAAAATGACAAAATCCAATCAATAGAATCAGAATTATGATTTTTAAAGAAAAAATTGTAAAATAGCACCTAAAAGTAGAAAGCTCCAACTGCGGCTATCTGGTCACGCTGGACTGGGTCAAAGTCAGGAGCTCAGGGCGACAGTGTTGGAGTGCGGGTCGGATACAGTCCCATATTGGACCTGGGGAAGGTTTACCTTCTCAAGTTTGGGACCAAGAGTCCCGTTTGTGTTGGAGATGGACGCGAGGAGCAAGAAGGAGATAGCGGCAGTAGTTGGTGCAGTGCAAAGAGCAGGCCAGGCGTTGCATATGGGTGGGCTGGTGCTTCATGCTGGTGGTCTGCTGTGAGCATTCAATGCTGCTGTGTGAAGAGCTGGGCTGGTGGCGGCTTGCGCTGAACTTCAGTGTGAGTGGTGCGGTTCAACTGCAAATGGGCCCGTTTGGGGTCGCGAAGAGCTCAAGAGCTTGAATTACAAGCCTTCTGAGCCACACCAAGGGTCCAGGACCAGAGGGGCACCATTTGAGGGTCAGGCACTTGCTGATGACTGGTCTTGAAGCTGTTGGGGAGCTGTTTATGTCCCTTAAGCTCAGATCAGGATGCCAGGCAAACCAGCCCTTTGATTCAGGTGTAGGTGAGGCTGGGCCCAGCTCCTCCCTTCCATCCTGCCAGCGATGGCCCATTCATTCACACCTAAGCACCCCATTGTATGTGATTGTCTAGGAGGAATACACAAAGCCCAACCTCTAACTACACACAGTCATGACTGGAGACAGTGACTGGAGACAGGCTGCAGGCACCATATGGCTAAAGCAAGAAAATGTCAACTTTCTAAAAGTGGCGTTTTCAAAATTGCTATTCACAATTCAACTTCACCATAAGTTTGGTGTCAGGCTTGGTCCTTTCCGCAGGAGCAAAATGGACACAATGTAGCTCCCAACTTCCCTATGAATCAAATGGACTCCAAAAGAAGTCACGCTTGACTCACCAGGATGAAAGGACGAACCTTGACCAGGACCAGAACAGACTTCTACTGTGCAATGTCAGGTGTCTTTGCAGTTTTCTGAAGACATAAGAATAAACTTTTGTACCATAGACTACTCAGTTTTACTTCTTCCAAATTTTATGTAACCCACATTTGATTTACCTAATGTACCTTCTCCCGTTCTTTTAGGTTCTGGTTCCTGTAGGCTGAATTGGCTATGCAATACTTCTAAAAGCAAATTCAAGATAATTATTTCCACAGGTATTTGTCTTAGGTATTTGTAGGCATATAACAGTTCACACTAGCACCTACCCAAGTATATATGCTTTACATACCTAGATAGTCAAACATATGTCCTTTACAATGGATCAGGGTTCAAATAATGATTCCTAGGTGTAATAGTCTTTTATCTCTTGAAATCATAAAATACACAATGTGTCATTAGTCTAACTAAAAAAGCCACTGTGCATTAATAATGACAGGTACTAATAACAACCTTAATGAGGGTCCTTGAAATATATATATATATATATATTGCTGCTGAAAAGCAATAATACATGTATTTTCTTTTCTTAGGTAGAAACAACATAAAAATAATGGTTGACTTAATTAGTCTTTTTTTAACAGGATTCCTTCAGATAAGTATTCCTTCATTGTTTTAGTAGAAATCGTAAATGTTTCCAATAAGTAAAGGTTGCCACTTGAATAATGCCTTTTGCTTGTCTTTTTCAGGTTTGGCAGTGGAAAGCGGGCACAGAAGAAAGAAACCCGGTGACTCAACAGAGAGCAAAGAATCTGCTCTGCGAGGACACTGAGTGCTCAGGAAGGACAAGATGGAAGGAGGACAACACCTCCACATAGGTGAGTACAGGGGAGGGAAGCTGACGACAAGCGGTCGTCATGGTGCAGTGCGTAGCCTTAAAGGCTACTTTCTCAACCTTAAAGGGGCCGTCGTATTATGCGTGCAGCGCCCGACATTAAGATTTGAAATTGTGATTCTAGAGACACCAAACATGAACTGGGCATCTCTTCTTTTTTGGAAATTACACTTAGAAAATGTAAAAAGGTAACTCCAATGTTACCCTATGGGAGAGATAGGCCATGCAGTAGTGAAAAACAAATTTAAGAGTTTTCAAACTTAAAAGTACATGCCCTACCTTTTAAATACACTGCTCTCTGCCCTCTGGGCTATCCAGAGCCTACCCTACGGGTGACTTATATGTATAAACATGGAAGGTTTGGGCCTGGCAAAAGTTCATTTTGCCAGGTCAACATGGCAGTTTAAAACTGCACACACAGGCTCGGCAACAGCAGGCGTGGGACATGTTTAAAGGGCTACTTGAGTGAGTGGCACAATCAGTGCTGCAAGGCACCTAGCAGCACTTAATTTATATGACATGGGCACATGTAGTGCACATTACTAGGGACGTATGAGTAATTTAAATGATGCCAATTAGTCGTAAGCCAATGTTACCATGTTTTAGGCAGAGAGCGCAAGCACTTTAGCACTGGTTAGCAGTGGTAAAGCACATGGCGGTCTAAAATGACGGAAGCACCGCCAACAGCGCCGCGGTCGTACCGCCGGGGCCGGCGGTATACCGCCAAATTTGCCCCGGCGGTGATAATCTGCCTGGGCAGCGCTGCTAGCAGCGCTGCCCAGGGGATTACGAGTCCCCGACCGCCAGCCTTTTTCTGGAACCGCCAGGAAAGGCTGGCGGTACGGGGAGTCGTGGGGCCCCTGGGCAGCGGCGGGGCAAATTTGGCGGTATACCGCCGGCCCCGGCGGACGGCCGCACGGCTCCCATGTTGCGGCCCACATCCCAGCGGGGATGTCCAAATGGGCACCGCGGGAGTGCGGCCGCATTGGCCAAAGTTGTAATGACCCCCATAGAGTCCTAAGGCCAACAAAACAAATTCAGCAAAAAATGAAACTGATGTCCGCAGCTCTTGTACTCAGACAGTGTCTGTGCTATGCCATTTGTTGCTGGCTGATGATGTGCACCTGAGTCAATAAAGGTAAAGTGATATTGCACAAATTCACAATTAAGGGCTTAAATTAGGGATTATCAATCATTGAGGCTAATTCATAAAAAAGGCCCTAATGTCTATATTTTAATTTTGGTGAAAGGCCACTCATAGAACAAAAGGGGGTTGAACTGCACCTTTAACAGTAATTTATGGCTTGTTCATGAGTGCTTTCACCTAGTCCTTCGTATGGTGTCTGGTTTCAAGCAATGCCTAACGGCGTAACATTTCTATTATTTTTTCATATAAGAACAGATCATATTCATCAGCAATTGAGTACAAGTATCCAATAACTAGTATTATGTATTATATCAAGTAATTTTCAATTGCTTGTCTTAATTGATTGTTGTATTCTCTGAAAGACACTCTTGGTGGTGAATCCCCAGATTTTACTATTTCTCTGTCTTTAATATATAGCTCACTTGTGTTCTTGCCTTTTCAGTTAATATGTGTTTCTCCTCCTGTGGCCAGCATGCGTGGGTGCCCTGTTTATTAAGCTGTCAATTGTTATGTTGGTGTCTTTTTAATTCTGTCTATTTTGGTGGTAAGCCACCTTTGTTTGGTTAGAGAGGTCCTTATGACTTGGTTTCCCTGGAAAAAGTCTATATGGTCATCTAGATGTCAGGAATGCGCTAGCCAAGAGCTAGAGAATTTAAGAGGCACCGACATAACAATTGAAGTCGAAGCATTATTCCTTGAGCTAGGCTTGTGCTCTTTATCTCTATTAAATGAAGTGGCCATAATAGAATATATGCTACCTCTGTGGCAGTTAGCAAACACGTCTCTTGCATCGAAAAGCATAATAGATTTATGTAAAAGTGATATAGCATTTGAAAATAAGTCAAGAATAA
Source organism: Pleurodeles waltl (assembly GCF_031143425.1). Taxonomy (NCBI): domain Eukaryota; kingdom Metazoa; phylum Chordata; class Amphibia; order Caudata; family Salamandridae; genus Pleurodeles; species Pleurodeles waltl. Next base: position 312,490,809 of record NC_090437.1, on the reverse strand, counting down.
AGCTTGTAGTCTTTTTGTTCTAAATCTGGAATATCACTTAAATTTGAGGAATTTACAAATGGGTAAACATAGGGGTGTGGCAACGCACAAGATGGAGGCAATCCTTCGAGTTCTGTGCAGTTACATAGCTGCTTGATTTAGCAGCTCCTGCGTCCTCTATTCTTTCCTGAAATTTGGGATGGCTTCAGTTTTTTGGGGGTAAGTTTCTACCCAATTTGTGGCAGAATTTTGATGTTTTTTTTAAAGAGGGTGAGTCCTAGCTGCAATTTTGTTTTTTCTTTGTGAGGGGTTTTTGTGTCTTTTGGGCGCACCAAACTAAAGAGCATTTCTTTCCTAGTTTACAACAATTGCCTACTTTGAACATTGACTTTTGCAAATTCCTATGTGGTTTGCCTGCAAAATGGATGCCTTTATTATAAGTTGTATACTTTCTCATTGATGGTAGCCATTTTAGATCTGAGTATATACTCTGTTGGTGGGTGCTGTCCTTCAATGACTTGAATCTACTTTATTTTTGCTGTTTTACTTTTCATTACCATATATCATCTTCAGTGTATATTTTTCATGGGCAGACGTCATCACTCAATTGTTTTATTCTAAATCAGCATCAGCATCTGGTAAAATGGCCTCAAAATCGCATTTAAAAATGAAGTCTCAATCTTCTTCAGTTATCAAATTAAAGAGACTCAAAACTGATCCTCCTTCTATTTCATCCCTTAATAATTCCAGGTAAGTCTTAGATAGTATTTTAGATGAGACTAGAACATTACACCATTTTATGATTGCTACCAACAATAAACTACAGCAAATAGAAGAACGATAGGTGTTGATGGAGAATAGACTCACAGAAGTAGAATTACAAATGAGACAGTTGAAAATCTTGTCATCAAAGATCGTGAGGATGGAGTCCAGCTTCAGAGGCACTCTAAAGAGTTAGAAAACCATAATCACTGTAACAATCTCTGTCTTTGTGGTCTTCCAGAAGGAGGTGATTTTCTATCGTTTTTTAAGTCTTTTCTTCCTGAACTAATAGATTTGCCTAAAGCTCTTCCTGTCACAATCTAGAAAACACATTGTCTTGGCCCTACATCTGAATCAACTAAACCAAGGGCTTTTTTTGCGTTATTCCTAGAATATACTGACTTGCTGTGAGTGATTAAAATTGCAAAACAGAAGAAGAATCTATGGTGGTCTGACCAAAACATTTACATTTCTGAGAATGTATCTACTGATACCAAGGCCAGAGAGAAGGAGTTTCTGGCCATACATTCCTGGATGAGTGAGTTGAACGTCCGATATGGCATTTTACACCCTTGGATCTGCAAAATTACTCACGATGACAACACCAAGGCCCAGATTTACAAAACAATTGCGCAAAACTGCGCTAGTGAAATTTCCTAGCGTCATGTATGCACCAAATTTACAACATGGTGCTACATGGCGGTAAGGAAAGCTTAGCGCCACAAAAAATGGTGCTGACGTAAGTGGCGTGTCTCAAAAGAAAATATTGCTATTGCCTGAAAAGTAGCGCTAACCTGATTCGCGGCACGTTATGTGACGCTAATCGTAATAGCGTCACTTTTTGGCTTCAGAAGCCTGAAACTAGGAAAATGGAGGATATTGGACAGGAGAGACCCAAGAGAGACCCCAATGAGCTGGGTATCAGCCAGGATGCCTATGCAGACTCACAGGAGAAGGGAAAAACAAAGAGAAAGTGCAGGTTCAGTCAGGAGGAGAATAAAATACTGATCACAGAGGTGACAGAGCACCAACACCAGCTCTTTGTCACCTCTAAATTGCCAATAGGTAGGGTGGAGGCCATGTGGCAGACCGTAGCTGATAAAGTCAACAGTGGGGCAGGGGTTAGAAGAACTGTGGTTGAGTGTAAGAAGTGCTGGCATAATTGCAAGTGCAGAACTAATGAGAAACTGGCCAGCAACAGAAAGGCAGCACTGCGGACTGGAGGTGGAAGCCCTGAACCCCAGGAGCAGCTAGATGAGCATGAGGAGATGGTGGTAGAGGTCATCCTGGAGGAGGTGGTGGAAGGGATCCAGGAACAGGACAGTGTGGGGGCAGTGTTGTAACCCACAAATGACATAAGGTGGGAGGCACTTTGGAGGCACTGTATGCATGCTTATGGGTTGTATGGGAGCACGCTAATGGCTAAAAATCAGAAGCATGTAATGTCCACTGCCCGCCCTCCTGCCATGTACACAGACCTCCTCACTACTGTTACTTCACTACCTTCACTGTTTCAACTGTACCACCTACCCATTTCTGACTTACATTGGGCAACACGGGCCAGGCATGTTGTGTCGGGGGGGGTACCAAGGTCTGGGAAAGGCCTGCCTGTATTACTGGGAAAGGGCGCCAATGTAACTTTCACAAAACTGATGAGGCTCCCCTGTCCTCACCACTTGGGTTGCTGCACATTTTGCTGCCATGTGGCCATGCAGACACATCAGCAACATACTGCAAGGGGCCTGTGTTGATGAAGGGACACCTCCTTGTATGGACACATACACACAAGGCGGTGCATCTTACTATGGTTGGTGCAGGATAATGCACACAAAACAAGAGATCACATGGAGGATGCACATTGACTATAACCACCCTTGCATCACTTATACAACGCGAAGGGGTTGGCACAGGGACCAGACACAGTCCCAAAAATGCAGATCTCGCAATGCAACAGATTATCCCTGATTCCATGGGTAATGCATAGGTACGCCACGAACAACACCTATGGCATCCAAATGCCATACAATGTACAGCAAGAAACAGGTCACATTCAGCTGCAAATGAAAAGCTGCTTTACTGAGAGGTGGCAAGACTAGAATATGTGGACTTGCACAATGTGTCAACAGAGGGTTATCCAAATAAATGTCCTTGTGGCATATTGTGCACCCAGGGGCCTGTGGATTGGGGACTTGATGTGTGGCTCAGTGCCAACTAAATTAGGCAAAAGTAACATTTCTACATAGGACTAAAGATTAAATATAATAGCTAGTACAGGACAACAGTGCAGAGACAGAAGGAATCCCTCATTGCCAGCTGCCTGTCCTGGACTTGAAAGATGATATTGATGACCAGCTAACTATCATCACTCCAGACACCATCCAGCAGATCCTGGGTTCCATCCGGTCACCATCTTTGGTTGCAGGGAGGACAAACAGCAGTTTGGGGTCGCCACATGACTCACCCAACAGAGCACGCACATCACCTGCTAGCTCACACACAGCCCTGGACTCCCAGGAATCAGACATTGTTTTCCAAATTCAAGTAGTAGGAGTCCAGCGGGAGCTGGCACAAAATGTGCGGGTGGGGGTGGAGACCATGGCGGGCAGCTTAGCTGAAATACAGAGTTGCCTCAGTCCCAATAGGGATAACTCAGCTGCCATCAGAGGCACCCACTTCCCACTGTGTGGACTGAAGTAGTCCCTAGCTGAAATCGCTGGTGTCTTTAGGCAGAGGCACAAATAAATCCCCTTCCAAAGTGGCACCAGCAAGGTTGGGGAAATGCTCACTGTTAGGCAGCCCATGCAGCAAGACCTGGTATCCATCAAGGAGTACTTGGCTGCCTACTACCATGACGCTGCTGCTGTGTTGAGAAACCAGCAGGTCCTCCTTCCTGCAGTGATGCCCTTCATTTTCCCACAGATGCCAGCTACTGGGACCTACGATTCCACTTCTTCTGTCCCTGATGTGTGTGTGCCTCCCTCAACATCAACTCCAGCACAATCCCGGGCACAGGAGGCACTGCACACATCAGAGGATGAAGATGTGGAACAAACAATTTTCACTCTTAAGACATCCCGGTAGCTACAGTCAGTGGTCCATGCACAGTTTCTCTTTAGCTCTGTGTTCATGATCCTGCCAGTGTCGCTAAAACAATCTATCTCCCCACTCACCCACTGCTGACCAATCAGACCTATGGACTGTCAAAGTGCCCCATCCAACTAATGGCAATGTGACCACCTCCTGACTGAACCATTCCTCTTCCACTCATGTTTTCTTACATGTCCCCCTACCTCTTGTATCTCATTGGGTGTCTAATTAATTGGGGCATTTCTTGGGGTCTATCTCCTGTGCAATAAACTGAATCAATTCATCACATTTGGAAATGTACATAAATGCACATTACATAAAATCTGTGTCAATCTTTGTTTGAGGTTGAAAGTATTTGAACAGAAAGCATCATGTGATTTTGAAACAATGCTGGGGATATGTACATAGAAATGGGGATGTGCATTTCCTCAAGTGAAGTTAATATGCTAAGATGTGTCTCATACAAAGTGCAGGGTGAGGACTTATGAAATAGAACAAACACAGAGTGTGTGCCTACAGTAGCTAATGTGTATGATATACAGCCCAGCACCAATGCTGGCATCCTAGCACCATGCTGCAATGTGTGGCAGGCCTGCAGATGTTTGTTGCAGTATGTGCAGCAAGGTGTACCTTTCAGAAAAACAAAAGTCTATATTGTATCTTTGAACTCCCCATGTGTGTAGGAAAACTAGGAACACATAGGAAAGCCAATCTGTGAAGTAAGAATTATCTTCCTGGTAAATGTGTCATGCAAACCACACCCCTGGGCTGGTGTGAGTAAATTATCCTTTGCCTCAGGTACACGTATCATGGTATGGCTGATGCTGTGTTGAACATCATGATTTTGGTTTGGGTATGGCATATTCACCACCCACTGAATGCCCCTCCATGGCATCACCCTGCTGCTGGGGAGCTACACCTGTAAATTTGGGTTGTGGCATCCACAGTGCCACAGTACATATTTGTACATTTGTGTGAGAAATCATCACCACAGCATTATTGCAATAAATTACAGCGTTGTGGTGTCATTGCATTACACATATGCCACTGGGTACCTCCCAAAGGGATATGTGTGTAAATGTGTCTGGAACAATGCCATATATACTGACTGCAACATGATTAAGGTGACTGAGAACTATGAGGAGAACCAAGTAATACATGAGCCATCCAAGCATGGCATGTGTCCTGTAGCATGCATGTATCGTGACACCTGACTACAAATACAACACATGTGGGTAGGCGGAGCAAGTCTGTTAGTTACATCACACCATCTATATGACAATGACATAATGCATGTGTAAGATTGTGAGGCCTAGGCATGAGTAAGCCTGTCCCAAAACCTTGATGTAGGGGGAATCCATTGACAATTATTCCATTGACAGTGCCTGTCGCATAACTTCAACCCACATTGTAAGTTAACATCATAATACTTGTGTCAGGATGTTTAACCATCCACAAGTAGAGTGACACATACCTTTCAGAAATTAGTCTTCACCAGCTGACATCACAGTCTTGACTACCTGACAGGACACTCAGCACAGGTGATACACATTTTTTCATATATGTCAGAAAGTACTGCTGCTCGGGTAAATGGATTATACCAAAATTTAACTAAATAGACATGCTATCACCTACAGAATAGACATGATATAGAGGAAGCTGTATGGTACAACTATATTTATTTTACAATAATTTTAATTCAAATTGCACACTAATTATAATACCTAAACTATGCTATACTAACCTAACTTACCCTATCTTATAACTACAACTATCTTAGCTTAGTCTAACCTATTCTAAACATCAGACACCAAAATCAACACCCTACCCCCTGAATCACATCCATTGACAAAGACACCAGTGACTAAAGCTAAACATTGACTAACTATACATATATGCTAAACAAAGATTTATTTTTTTATTTTTTCAAAAGAATATTTTTATTTTTTTAGTTTTTTTAATTGTTTTCAACATGAAACATTGACCTAAAACATCTGCCCCCCCCGTTCCCCATTAACACCAAGATGTCCATCCAACCCCACCCACCCAGTAAAGAACCATGACCTAAATATACCTACTCTAAACTAACTTACCTATACTAAGTAAACCCCAAACAATAAAAAATTTAACATTTTGAACGGGGGAAAGGAAAACAGTCAAAATCACAAGTCCTTTATATCATTTCCTCCGCTTGTTGACCTGTATGTCCTTTACAATACTTAAGACCTGTTCTCCTTTATGTTCGAGCCTGGCAAGTCTGTATTTCTGTTCTGCCAGTTCTGTGTGGAGATCCTGTATGTAGGATGGCTCTACATGGTGTTGCCCTGGCTGTGATCCTGCAGTTGGTGGCTGGACATTCGGTGGCATAGGTGCGAAAGATGGTCATACTCCAGATGGTCTTTCTATATCTCTTGATGCAGACCTGGTTGGGTGGCAGAACCCACAATGTCGCTTCCTCGTCCCTCTAGTGGGAAAGCCTTCTAGCTCCCTGAGCCCTTTTCCCATTCATAGATGGTCTCCATATTTCTGTATCCCCTGTGGACCTGCCTGATGTGGCGATAACGCTCAGCCCTTCATGAGAATTTGCTCTTATCTTCAAGGGTCATGTTGGCAGCTGCATGAAAAAGAGGACATGTTAGGCTACTGTCTGTGAGGCAGATGACAGAAATGCAGTGAAAACAGGCAACTACAAAACTATGACATTGATGTAGACATTTAAATAATTGGGTTTTAGGGACAAAGTATAGCCAATTTGGCCCATATTAAAGCTTCCTAGAAATGGAACTTATTCAGGATGTCTCAGGTTATCAACTGTCTACCAATAGATAAGCAGCACCCTTTTTCATCTCCTAAGGAGGATGACACCCTTGTCAACTATTATCAGACACAGTGTCCATGTGTCCATGGTATGTAATACTCATCATGTGGGATAGCTCTTCTTTTACCCTCATTCATGCAACATAGACCCATGCTCTTTTAGCATGTACAAATTAAATCTGAGCAAAGGGCGCTACTGACAGGTAGGCTCACACCAGTTTGTGCCTGCTGTGGCAGGGATATTGTTTGATCGCTAGCAGCATGGAAAAGATTGAGGGGAACACCAGTCACACAGAGGAGGCTGAGACATTCCACATATCACTACAGCTCTGTACAGGTTCTTTGTGCCATAACTGACGGGAGAATCCAGGAGTAGCATCATGTCTAACACTATACTTAGCATACTTATTGTAGTGGTCCAAAACATATGTGTGGGGACAAATGTCAAACACCTATTCTGCACTGTGAACTTCGGTCAGCACTGACTAATGCTTCACACATTGTGAAGCAGGTTCAGTCACATCATGGACACTTACAGGTCCTTTACTGACAGCGAATGTGTGACAAGATGGTATGTGGTCAGACAAGGTTCTATGGACAAGTCTCAGCCCTCACACAAGTCACGTTATCTGATGACCACATGTGTTGCCAATGTAATGACTAACAATAATGAGTATGGAGTGTGACACCGTCTTGCTGGTTGAGATGTGTGTAGTACTGATTTGTTCAATCCTGCCCACTATACAGCATCATCTGGGTACTACTTAAAGCATAAGAAATCTTGTGTCCCACTTGTACAGTCACATATTTACCAAACAACACATGAACATTGTCCAAATGTATGTCAGATTTCTAAAACCATGGACATTTATTAACAGTTAACACTGGTCTTGATACTCTTATAAAATGACCAACATTTACAAGTCTCTACCGGTACATGTAGGCAGCAGGACATTTTGTACTAGTAAATCTCATGTCAAACACGTGCAGCAAATAAGTCTACATCCATGTTTTGCATATGCGGACTATAATGGCATGCACGCAAAAGTTCAAGACCATCACAGATGACCATGTCACATCTCAAACCTTGCTATCACCATGAAAGATGTACAGTATGGTGACACTTATTGGCATGTTGAGGGTCAGTAAAAAGTGGAGACTTCACCAAAGGTCTAAGGTAGTGGACTGCCTGGAAAAATAAGCATTTGCTTTGTGGCTGTTGAACAATTAACAACATGGTTACATTTTGCACATCACACAGATTTAAATAAAGTACATGGGTGACCTTAGATGTAGATAACCCAACAAATAGGCTAAATGAGATGTACATGTTACAAGACATTTCATAGGTCAGCTTGGCATGGTAACGTGTGCAGGGACATACGTCTCATCAGTCCTTTATTTAGCAAACATGGACAAATGTCATGTCACCCAAAGGACACACTCAGTGTCACATTCACAATTAACCCCTTGGGTGCTGAGGACGAGGTGGTTACGCCCTCTGCCATGGTGCTCAGGCGCCAGGGACGGAACCACCTCGTCCTGGACCCGTCCCAAGGGGGGAGCGTGGGCCTCCCACCCCCCCCCCCATGGGCAGAGATGGAAGGGGAATCGCTTCCACTTCTACTCGATCCCCTCAGTGACGTCTGAAGATGTCAGCACACGATCGCACGCTGACTTTATCAGAGGTCTCCTCCCATCGTGCTGGAAGCATGCTTCCAGCGCGATCCGAGGAGGAATAGATTAGTTTCTCCTCGGTATGGGGGGCGGGGGAGGCAGAGAGGCATGAAAAGGGAAGGAAAGGCTTTTCCTTCCCTTTTCATGTCTCTCTGAGCATTCCTGCAGCTTGATCGCATAGCCATTGTGCAGCAGGAATGCCCACTAGACACCACAGATTTATTCACTTTGTGTAAACAAAGAAGGGGAGCAGCCCCTATTTTAATTAGGCCGATCTTGCCCCTAAGGGGAGCAGAAACCTCTAGGCACCAGGGATTTTTTTTTGCACCAATTTCACGCAAGGGGAGCAACCCCTTAAGCAAGGTCGCTTCCCTGGGGGTAGATTTATTTTAGGCCATTTCTGCCCCCCTTGGGGGCAGATTGGCCTATTTTTGTAAGGCTCATCTGCCTCCCTGGGGGGCAGTAACCCCACCAGACACCAGGGAAGATTTTTTTTTTTAAAAGAGGGTGGGGGTATTGCCATACCCACACCCCAAATAAATGGGGCCAAAGTTTTTCTGCACACCGGTGGGCAGATGGGGCAACTACTCCTGATCCACTCCCGGGGGGGTGCAGAAAGCCTACTAGATGCCAGGGAATTAAAAAAAAAATAGTGGACTGGTAGCTACCAACCAATATGGGAATGGTTATGCCCCCACCCCAACTAAAGGAGGTAACAGTCTTTCAGCTCTCCCCCGCACACTCAAACAGCTTATCCCATGGCAAGCAAGAGGACATTGATAATTTTGGGGTTTGGTTTTACATTTGGGCCATGAGAGCTTGTCTAACTCTCAAAATTGCCCCACTTGGAATGGTGAGGGCTGCACTTTATGGACTTTGGGACGCTGCCATGTATAAAAATCCACAAGACCTAAACATATCTGAAAACTAAACATCTGGGTGAGTCCAGGGTAGTGTACTGGACATGCACCCCTCATCATTTTCTTACCCACAATGCCCTGCAAACCTCCAACTTTGCTGGAAATCATACATTATTCCCACATTTTTGTGATGGAACCTTCCGGAATCTGCAGAAATCCACAAAATTCCTACCACCCAGCATTGTCGCATCTATACCGATAAAAATTCTGCCCCACTTGTCAGCCTAAAAATGTTTTTTTCAAACTGCCCTTTTGGACCTGCTTTGGTTCCCCTCAATTTCAACATGTTTTTGGCTCTTCCCCGTAACAGGCACTTGGCCCACCTACACAAGTGAGTTATAATTTTTACCGGGAGACTAAGGGTGAACGTTGGGTGGTAGGAAATTTGTCCCGGTGCAGTGATCCCACACTGAAATGTGGGAAAATTTAGATTTTTTAGTCAAATTTGAGATTTGCTGAGGATTCTGGATAAGAAAACACTGGGGGATCCACTCAAGTCACACCTCTCAGGACTCTCTTGGGTGCCTCGTTTTCAGAAATGTTTGGGTTTGGTATGTTTCTCTATATGGCTGCTGAGCTCAGGACCAAAAACGCAGGTGCCCCTCCCCCACAAAAACAGGTTGTTTTGTACTTGATAATTTTGATGAATCCACTCAGTGTTTTGGGGCATTTCTTTTTGCGGGCACTAGGCCTACCCATGCAAGTGAGGTACCATTTTTATCGGGAGACCTGGGGGAATGCTGGGTGGAAAGAAATGTGTGGCTCCTCTTAGATTCCAGAATTTTCTATCACCGGAATGTGAGGAAAAAGTGTTTTTTTGCCAAATGTTGAGGTTTGCAAAGGATTCTAGGTAACAGAACCTGGTGAGAGCCCCACAAGTCATCCCATCCTGGATTCCCCCAGGTGTCTAGTTTAACAAATGCACAGGTTTGGTAGGTTTCCCTAGGTGCCGGCTGAGCTAGAGGCCAAAATCCACAGCTAGGCACTTTGCAAAAAACAGCTCTGTTTTCTTTTGGAAAATGTGATGTGTCCACGTTGTGTTTTAGGGCATTTCCTGTTGTGGGCACTAAGCCTACCCACACAAGTGAGGTACCATTTTTATCGAGAGAACACTGGGTGGAAGGAAATTTGTGGCTCCTCTCAGATTCCAGAATTTTCTGACACCGAAATGTGAGGAAAAACTGTTTTTGTGGCCAAATTTTGAGGTTTGCATAGGAAAAATGCCAAAATTGTGTTAAAAAAATTGGTTTTCTGATTCAAGTCTACCTGTTCCTGAAAGCTGGGAAGATGGTGATTTTAGCACCACAAACGCTTTGTTGATCCCATTTTCAGGAAAGAAAACACAAGCCTTCTTCTGCAGCCCTTTTTTTCCATTTAAAAAAACAAAACAAAATTTTCGCTGTATTGTGGCTAATTTCTTGGTCTTCTCCAGGGGAACACACAAACTCTGGGTGCCTCTAGAATCCCTAGTATGTTAAAAAAAAAAAGGATACAAATTTGGCGTGGGTAGCTTATGTGGACAAAAAGTTATGAGGGCATGAGCGCAAACTGCCCCAAGTAGCCAAAAAAAGGCCTGCACCTGAGGGGGAAAAGGCCTGGCAGCGAAGGGGTTAAGTGGCGCATCAGCTGTGATGTGCCACTTTTCTTGCACCACCCCCCCTACCGGCACCTAATGACCATGGTAGTGCCGTATTTACAATATGGTGCAACATGGCACACGTTAGGACAATAGCGCCATAATTTATGGAGCTATTCTAATACTTTGCAGGATTAGCCCCATGAATTATGGAGCAAATCCAGCAACTTAAAGGGAGGCCCTTTGAAAGAAATGGGCAGGTCATTTTAACACCTGCTCTGAGTTGGCAGTAAAAATGACGATAAAAATGGCATAGTGAAATTTCACTTCGCAATTTTTACAGGCCTCCCACCGCCAAATTGCCCCCTTGCATAAATCATGCCAGGCACAGCCATAATATGGTGCAAGAGGTCGCAAAGTGGCGCAATAAAAGCATTGCTCCACTTTGTAAATATGGTGAAGAAGGATGACCTCCTTAAGGCCACATTAGTGAAAAAAATGACACTAATGTGGCGCTAGGAGGTGCCAGGGCCTTGTAAAGCTGGGGTTCAGGCTTGTTCACTTGACTTCTGCATCATTTCCATCATAACATGTACAACACTGTGCAACATACAACATATAGAAATTCCTCACTAGTTCAGAATATACTTTCATGTGGACGTGTACTATGTGTCCATGACACAGTAGTGTCAATATTTCTACCCATCATCTCAGTGTGAAAGAGATCTAACATACCATACTGGGGAAAAGCTGAGTTATTTGACGTATTCCTACAGCATGTTACTTCACTGGTTTTATAATGCTTGCATTTATACAGATTTGACTTCGCACACTAGGCCGTCCTGATACTTTGCTTAGAAAAAATTGGGCATATTTCAAGCAGACATGCAGTAGCATTTGCACAACTAGAATAACATACAAAGTCCTAACACTCACCAACTGTTCTGCCAACCTTTACTCCGAGGAAGTCCAATAGGCCTGCCTCACGCGCAATCAGGTCTACCCATCGATGCTTGAGCTGACAGACCATCCTCTCCACCTTGAATATGCTTTTCATTTGGGTCAGAACTTGCCTCAGCGCAGCTTCCTAGCCTCGGTCCAGTAGCCCTGGATGGCCCTTCCATCCTTGGCCACAATGTGGGGGAGGTAGTGCAGGAGCAATCAAATCAATCCCCCCACCTCATCTGCACCAAAATGACGGTACCTTCCTGTAGCAGGGTCGGCGCTACCCTGCATCGATACCCCGTGGAACCTAGAACAGTGCCCGGGGGTGCCTTTCAGCTCCCGGATGTAGCATCATCCGACATCAACCCGGACATCAGGAAGGAAAACCCGACCTCCGTGAATAGTGCTGCGTCTCGGAAAGCTGAGGTGGATGAAGCTGCCGAAGAAAAGGAGAACGCGTAAGGTATGACGACGAACACCAGGATGGAGGGAGCGTCGTGCTTTACAACTCCAAGTGAAACTTCACCCCGGAGAGACCGGACGAGCACCAGAGCCAGCCACATCCCTCGAGGGATGTGGCTCATGCAGGTACGTGCCTGCTTGCTGAATCCCTCTGGATATTGCTGGTAGAGAGATCGCTAAGGTTTTTTTTTATTTTGCTTATCTGTGTAGATTTTTTTTCTTATATGACGAGGCTCCACAAAAGAGGTCGAACATTTTGGAGAACAGTCCATTGAACACCTATACCCTTACCTGGCCTGGGGTCCCACACTGACTATTCACCAGAACGTTCGTTACTCACACAAAGATCACTTACTTCATTATGATAAGAATAGTCACTTGACTTTGCTTCTACTAGTGTGTTGGTGTATTCCAGCACTCCTTGCCCTTTAACTTTAATGAAGGAAAAGATAAGTACACTTACCATTGTTTTCGGTTCCCCGTTTCTCCTTGGGGTTCCACGACGGTGAGACGCTTCAGTCACGGACACACCTACAAAACAAAGAGAAAAATAAGGAGGACATTAAGTGATCCCCAGACCCAGGAAAAGAAGAAGAGAAACTAGAAAGGAAGAAACAAGAAAGATACTTATAAACTGAACACAAGTGATTATACAGACAGAGTATATTGAATGAAAAGTATTATAAAGTCCACAGAGAGTAGTCATCTTCCATTACCGGGGCAAAGAACCCTTACACTTCCCTTCCTTGACGTCCTACCCTCCCAAAGTACCCTACCCACCCAAAAAAACAAACAAACACTACCAAAATCCCAACTGACCCAACTACTAAACTACCCCTAATACAAACACATCAAAATACAATGACAACACAGTAGACAAAACGATCACTACACACCAAAGGGACACAATTAACAATACAGGGACACAACACAGTACAACACATCACTCCAAAAGCACCACAATTCTCTCAAACAATCTCTCACAACCTTCCTCCCTCTGAGATAGACAAAAAGACTGTGATCAGAAAATGAAAGCAAAACTAAGTCAGGAGGTCCTGTTTGGCATCATGCCAGATATGTTACATAAGTTTATGTGCACATGCTGCACATTTTTTTAAATGGGAAAATGATGCAACGCTCAAATGCGTCATTTTCCCATGAAGTCACATTAACAAAACAGAAAGTTGTAAATATGCGCTGCATGGTATGCATCGTTTTTTTCATGCACAACATGTGTAAAAATCACGCATATAACCAATGCATTGTTTTTTTTATACAAATGTGTGTAATGATATGTTTGCAGATGTATGGTGTTGTACTACACAAGTTCAATATTCCCCTACCTTGCGGATGTATGTCCTGTGTATGTAAGCTTGTATGGCACATACTCCTCCACACACGTGTACAATGTCTGTGACAACTGTTGCCAGGGGTTCTGATACATGCCCTAGAAGGACGTGTACATGTTAAGGGTACATTTTGTGATCGTTTTGTACATGTAAACTACTGATATTTGTTTCATGTACTGACATTCTGTCAGATTACAATGGCCATGTCACGCACATGGACGTGATGTACTTAACATGGAATGTGATTGTTATATAGATACATATAAAGTTATTATGTGCTGAGTGTATGCTGTCATGCTAGGTTGTTTGCTGGATGAGTAGCTTATTTTGGGCCTGCAGACATGTTTTGCGTTATGATGGACGGACAAGATTAAATCTTTATTGGTTTTTGACATTACATGCATGTGCATGACAATTGTTCTTCGTGAATCTACATCTTCTGCAAGCAACAGGTGTTTTTTCTGTCAGTAAACATTTTTCAACAATTTCACTGTATGAAGGGTCAATGCAGCCTTTTTTGTGCAGTATCTTTGCTCATAAGGGCATATCACATGTTGTCCAATGTTGAGTCATCTATCCTGAACATAGGTGTGCAGAGGTGGTTTAATCACACACCAGGTCCATTGCTGCATCATTGCCTTATGCATGTTTACATTGGTGATACACACAACGCAGGGGGCTACTATGGAGTTCATTTAGGTATTATATTGTGTAAAGGTACCTTAAACATACACTTGACGATGGGCTTGCACTTCATGTGTCATTTCACTGACTTACTTTAGATACACACTCTGTATGGCAGGGCCATTGTCAGACAACGAGTACACAGTACATATCAGCACCCAATGACGCCCCATGACACTAACCATTGCCTTCACTCCCCTACCCTATTATCTATTAGGGTCTTACAGCTTGCTCAGTTTAATGCATACTCATTATATCCTATGATTTGTTGTAAGTTGGTGGTAGTCATGCCGCCCCATTATCTACTAGGACCTTATAGGACACTGCGATATGTGGGTTTCATGTCTTCCGTCTGTGCTCTTCCACCTCATTAGTAGAATTAAGAACGGGTACATGTGTTGCAACCTAGGATTCAAAGAGTGCCATTGTCAACATGCCTCACTCATACTTGTTAGTGGTGGTCTATCACACTGTGGGATTTCCTAACAGTGAGAGTGTGATGTAAAGTTACATACACATTGTGTATATTTGTGTGTGGGCTCACATTGCTAGAGTGGTGTGTTGTGGACTCCATATGAAATTTTGTGATGCTTCCTAGACATTGCAGATACCTTGTGCTGTGTAAGTGTCGGTTGTCACTTGGCTGCCACAGTTTGCATCTTTGAAATTACATCCTCAACTTCCTCATCCCTACTATCCACTTCCTTCGTGCACGTTACAGTATGGGCCAGATGTAGCAAAGGTTTTTCCCCATTCTATGTCTATGGGAAAAAGTGTTCGTACATATGGCCCTATATGTCTTGACACAAAGCTTGATCATAGAAATCTGTTCACCTCTAGGACTATCACTATTTGCTGTAGCATTTCCATTGTACGCAAGAGTGTGGCTGACCCCCACATAATTACAGACTTTCATCGCAACACTTGTGAGCGGCCTCCACAAAGTAGGTGGGGCCGTTGAGTAGAGGAGTGTTCCAAATGTCCTTCAAAATGTGTGGGTTTCACATGTATACTCCATCATAGCTGCAGCCAACATCCTTTGTCAGCAGCATAATGATTTGGCATAGCATGTATGATAAGTTGTGACAGACATGGTTGCAACATGCTTGTGGTTATATGTCTGAGTCCTGTGTTACAAATGCATATTTCCCTGGATTTGGGACATTACGTCTCATACTTTTATATACATGCAAGATGACAACAGACTTGAGTGTGAAAGTGCTAGATATTGAGGTGCTGTGTCTTCTGTATTTCTTTCACTATTTGTTACACACATGTTTGCCTCTGAGAGGTCTGTTGGTAGGTGTAACGTGTGATGGTGCCAGTCCGACATAGATTTGTGACATGGCTCACAGTGACCTTTTTATGCAGGCACTGACTACTGCTGTCCTACCTTAGGGTAGCCTATGAATGGCATACATGACTTGTATTTGAAAAGTTTCAGCTAGCATGTTTCATTCTGACAGACTTGTGCTATTTGAGTACAGCTGTGTGATAAGTATGCTCATATGGCAGTGTATACGTTTGACTTGCACATTTCTTCCGCAGTGCAGCTTGTGTGTATGTTGGGAGTTCTAGAGTGTGTGAGTTCTTGTCTGACAACATTTGCAGGCTACTCATGGTATGAGAATTGTGGATGATTAACAGTTGCGTACTAATGTAATACATTATTCCAAGACGATTGTGATGAAAAGTGATTTATTTACAGCAATGGTGCATAGTGAACATACTTTTTTTTTAAACTAATGCTGCGCTTCTGCGTGCCCCAGCAGCAGTACTGAGTAGTCCTCTTTCAAGTGGTGGGGCATCATAGTCCTCATCCCCCTCCCTGGGGACTTCCACCTGTTCTTCGAAGGGGACATTGGCCCTCACACATATATTGTGCAATATGGCACACACAACTATGATTTTGCAGATAAGTGGTGATGAGTTACAACAGTTTGCCTCCAGATGAATCCAGGCATCTGGAGCAGCACTATAGTATGCCAAATGTCCTCTCCACCAAAGTTCTGGTCTTTTTGTGTGCCTCATTATACACCTTCTCAGAGTCTATTTGTAGGTTGGCACATGGGGTCATCACCGACAGTTGGATGCCATATCCCTAGTCTGCTGCAATGGGAGAGGTGAGACTGTGTTAGGGTTGCCCTTGTGTATCATTTCTACTGGCCTGACACAGTTTTGGCACATGTTTTAGATCTTTACACTGACTTCACACATTGTGTGGGTTCCTATGTGCGTCCATGATTACATTGGTTTGTAGGGGCACTCCTTCCAGTTGTATGTGCAGCATCAGGGTAATGGGGATTGTCTAATTTAAATGGATTCACAGTTCACCCATGTAGAATGTGTATGATGTAGATGTCTGTAGATGAAGTAAATTATTACATGTGACCTACCATAGAGCCATGTTGTGTGAGTTTGATCCCTTTGTGTGTCTTTTGTGCCATGTGACAGGTGTTATGCCAAAAAACTAATTTTGATATTTTGAGACTCACATGCATGTGTGTGTGTGCGCATCATGCAAAGTGTGGCATAGTAGATTGGAATGTATTGGCATGTTTTTTATTTTTGGCACACGATGTTACAGGTATTGCCTTGAAACCCCATCCTACACCACTGGAACATATCAGCAGTGTGCCATGACTACTTTATATGGAGCATTGCTGTCCTCAGCCACTGTGCTGACACTTGTTCAGCTGCCAAGTTGCAGGACAGGCACCCTGGCACCTAGATTGGTTGTTTGTATTCAAGACTGTCACCTTTTCTGCATATGACATACCTATGTAGACAATTGACTAACTCTATGGTGTTGTAGACTGGTTATCACAGTGGGAGATATGTAAATAATTTAAAGACAAACTTGTTTGTCCTTTTTGCACACTACTATTTTAACCCTTATGATTGGGCTTAATTTACATTTTTACCTTAAGTGTACATATTGCTATATAGGTGTGCCAGTGCAAATATGCAATATATTGTGTGGTGGCAGAACCACATCATGACCCAATGTGAGGCCCTTCCACACTCAGGGGTGGATGTGATACAACTCTGTTGACACAACTGCTTGAAGAGCCAATTTAATGCTCTGAATGCAGAGCTGCCAATATTTTACAGTTGCATCATTGTGGATGCCACTCAAGTGGCAGTAGGGGCTTATAAAGTGGTCCTTTTGTTTTGAAGATGTAGATTGTAAGTTTGCTGTGATGCATGTTGCATGTGTATTGCTGGTTGTTGATTCATGTGTCCCTATCCATGTGTGGGGAGTGTTGTGTGTGTATAGTTAGGACCATGTGTGTTGTAGGTGTTAAGTGACAACTGATTGCTTACCTACTAGTAGACCAAAGCCATATTGTCCATCCTGGAAGTATTGGTTGATGGTGGAATGCCGGAAGATGTAGGCATCATACACACTTCCAGGATACTTGGCCAGCACATTGGTGAATAGTCCCTTCTGATCCATAATGGCCGGCACATTGATTGAATGTGTGTGTTTTCTGTTACTGTACAGGTATTCAGTTTCAGCAGAAGGGGCAAGAAGCACACGCATGCAATCCATGGCACCCAGCACATGTGGGAACCCTGCAACTTCATAAAATCCCTGTTTGG
The DNA here is from genome assembly GCF_031143425.1 of Pleurodeles waltl. NCBI lineage: Eukaryota > Metazoa > Chordata > Amphibia > Caudata > Salamandridae > Pleurodeles > Pleurodeles waltl. Next base: position 312,472,945 of record NC_090437.1, on the reverse strand, counting down.
TCTCCTCCTGCAGGTGCTGGGTGTTGGGGAACAGTATATGGCGAGGAGTGAGGCGGATGATGGTATCCAACATACTTGGCAGTAGGGCTGAGAGGCAGAACTGGGATAATCCACACATTTCTGCCACAGTTGACTGGAAAGTGTTCAGAGGACAGCATGTGCAGCACAGCCAGAAGCTTGGTCATGGGTGGTATGTTGGTTGACCTATGCCTTCTTGGTGTGAGTGTTGGTGCTATGTCATGATGCAGCTCCACAATGGTCTCTGGCTTCAGCCAGAGTACCCGAGGACAGTTTCCTCTCTTTGGCTAAGGATGGATATCCGTTTTCAATAGATGTGCTTTCTCCTGCTGCACTGCCTTTGTGGTTGGTGTTCTGGTGATGGAGGGACCTGTGGTGAGGCTGGCAGTGCTTGGCGGCCTCGCTGTCTTCTTCTCCTCGTCCCTAGCTGCAGCAGCAACAGGTCAATGTTTCTCTGGTTGTTGCTGAGTGCCTAATGTGCATTTTCCTTTTATACCTGTGCCTTTGCACCATTTTAACGCCAGGTCTGACCAGGCATTATTTTTTTGGTGCTAATGGGTATTTGCACCGTTTTTCTGACCCACGCACAATTTTTCGCCAGGCTTGTAAATATGGAGTTAGGTGGCTTGTGCCATTTTTTAATTGGGAACACCTATCCTGCATATCATTTTCATAAAACTGCGCAGGGTTAGAAGGTGCTACTGATGAATGGTGCAAGGCCATGAAAGTAACGCTGCACAGGTTTAGTGCCACTTTTTAAATAGGACGCTAACTTTTTGGCACGGTTCCGCCAAAATTTGTGGCGCAAGTGCAGCACCTACTCCTTAAAAATCTGGGCCAAAATGCTTTGAGGATCCTGCTAAGCTGAAAGGACATCTTTGTGGCATTCCCTTTTCTACAATGGACACTTTAACATCTAGTTCATGACTTTTATAACATTTTCTAAGCCAACAGTTTCTTTATACTGCATTACATGTGCATCAATGACTATCTTGTGATGTTGCTTTCACGTCATGTTCTTTGTCTTTTTTCTTCAGGTCTGTGTTTTCCCCGTAGTCTGCTATTATACTAATTTTCTTCTTATACTTTTATCTTTATTGTTAGTTTTTTTTTTATTTCTGACTTTATTATCTCTTTCCTGTAGTCCTATCTCAAGCATGCATCTTTTTCCTGTTTTCTGTACTTAATAGTTTTTCCTTATTTTTCAATAGTTGGTACCTATTATTGTTTCTTAATTGTATATGCAGATTGTCCTGTCCTGTTGTTAATCCTTGTTTGTATTCATCCCCATTGATTAACATTGTATTGTGGAATGTCCATGGATGGGGTAATCATGTGAAACGTCAAAAGGTACTATGTAATTCTTCTATACTTAACACTCAAGCTGTTGTTTTGCAAAAAACACATTGTACTGCTGAAGAATTTCTAAATCTCATCAATTGAACAGCTGTTGGGTGGAACATGTTTTTTCTCTTCTACAGCTGGGACGAAATGGGGAGTTGTTATCTTGTTTCACAAAACTCAGTTGTACTTTCTCATTAATATGATAATAAGGTTTTTGGGGTTTGGTTACTGTTAAACGTGACCAGATTACTCTTTCATTTTTTAATATCTATGCCCCAGTATAATCTGATCCCTCCTTTACAATTTAAATAAAGAAAAGTTCACATCCCTTTCAAAGTTAAATATTATTCTCTCAAGGCATTTTTAATTAAATTCATGACTCCTTTATGGATAGCAATTCAAAATTTATATTTAAACCAGATAGGTCCCACAAGGCTTTTGAAGCTACCATTGCCTCCTGTTCATTATGTGACTCATAGCCTTCATACAATCCATATTTATTACACATTCCTTTTTTATTCCCCCTTGTGGTTCTTTGACCAGAATAGATTGTATTTTTGCATCAGGGTCCTTTTTACATTGCTTGCAATCTTCACACATAGGCTCCATCTACACATCTGACCATACATCCATCATCTCTTGTCTTGCTATACTTCCCGATTTCCTAAATATAATCATTCACAATTTAATAGTTATCTTTTATCTGATAAGGACTTTATTTATTTCTGAATGTTGATACTTTTTTGATTATTTTATCGTTTTAATAAAACATCTGACTCCTCTGTTAGAATAACTGGAATGCTTTTAAGGCTTTTAAAAGATTTTGAACATCAATATTCTATTTCTAAAAGCAACGTGATACTGAATAAACTAATTAAAAGCAAAATGAACTTTACTAAAATTGCCATTTTAGAAGCATGCACTATTTTATTCTGTATCAAATCTAAATTTCAGTTGCTTTACTTTAAAGATACTAATCCTTCTGATCAGAATCTTGACGAATTCTTCTCTGAAATACCTAATCTGAAACTACAGGAGTCTAATTATGATGTTCTGGAGGAAGATATTACTGCCCAGGAGAGATTGCTGTCCTTTAGGAGCCTCGCACGATTTCTCTACCCAGAATCCAGAGTCCCACACTAATGGCTAGGAAAATAACTTTCTGTGCTCCTGAGTTGAGGTTTTTCCTGCCAACTCTCCTTGCCAAGTTTACGACCACAGGCTGGTGTTTGACAGCCTGCCTGGAGTAGGAGCGAGAAGCTGACTTACAGAAAGGAACCAAATGATTACTGTTGAAGGGCACTGGAGCTGCTCTTGCAGGAGACTGCATAAGACCTAAGCAGGTGAAGATCTCTGATGTCCGCTGTAGCCTGGGGAGGACCTGCACTACTGACGATGACAGTTGAAGTCTATGTGACCCAAGGACACTTACAGCCTGTGCTCTCCTGTGGAACTGCCCGAGGTTGAGGGTCTTCCTAAAGAATAACGAAAAAGGACTATGTGAATAGCAGGCAAACCCACTACTAGACGCTAGAAGCGAGAGGTACTCAGCAACTTATAACAGTATTCTGCATCTCCCCTGTTCAGAGACAAGTGCATTGACATTGCCTGACTCACCACAGAAACAAGGATGTGCCCCAGCTTTTTTGGGGTTGGGGGGCTGCTGTCTGCACCCGAGGAAGAACCTGAGAAGTAGAACTCATCAGCCTATGAGCAGTGCTATAGCTGCACAGTAGCTCCTACGGCAGTACTGGTGCTGCCTCCTTGTGTCTGACAGAGTCTACAATGATGCATCTACCGCAGACAGCAACCAGCATTGGCTGGTCCGAGGTGAAGAGTCATCAAATCAGCTCCCAATGGACGATATACAGCCCACACCACCTGCACTGGTATTGCTGCCAACCAGCGACTAGCTGCAGGCCTCACCAACACAAACTACCATCAAGGGCACAATGGTACTGTGTCATTGTGACTTCAAACGGATGTGGGAGAACAATCACATATTTTGGCACAGCAAATGGTAAGTTTTGGGCAGAAGGGCAAATCAAACCACAGGAGTTCACCCACAGACAACTCCCAGAAATACCCCCTGGAGGGCCAAGGGCCAATGAACATTACCGTAGACTCCTTGTCCATGAGGAGCTGTTAGACTGTTCTGCAGAGTACTGTGATTACTAAAATCCACTTAGGATATTGCTTGCGGTGTTGTCTGATGGTCCTGTATTGTAATTGCATTGTGTGTTGGTATGAAGGTACTTTTCTTTTACATTTTAAAGGCTTGTGATTTGTTACTATTAGATGTTTTATAGGGTGCTAAGTCTCTAACCCCACACCATCTCTCTAAGTAAGCCTTCGGCTGCCGACGTCACTATCCTGAGGGGCAAGTGCTAAAGGTGTGTACTTTGTGCTGAGTTTTGGGTTCAATTGTAAGGTTAAGCCCTAGAACATCGTCAGAAATAGACTCTGATTGTCCCAATCTCCGCCCAGTTACCCTATATCGCGCGGGGACTCCTGAAATGGTTCCCACAACCTCACTTACTGTTGAAAAAATGTAGCAGTAAAGGTTGACACTGTCCCTCAGTTTAAAAAGTACACCATCTGTAGTCTCTGATTTCTCCATTTAAACTGAAAAATGCTGCAAAATGCAAAAAAGAGAAGAATCCCACTGCTGTGGCAGCGCTGATTGACTCCTGGTTGCACTATTACAATCACCACTTGTTGGGCATTGCTAACTCACTTCTGAATCACTTCCACACTATACAAAACCATACAGCTGGATTGGTATGTATGCTCCGCCTCACTCTGGTTTTGAACAAAGTTCCCTGGATGCCTACAAAGACGAAGCTCTCTTTTAGGCACTATGCCTGGCACAAAATGCCTCCTTGAGCAGTATCGCTTACCAGACCGCTGCGATCTTTTAACTCCTTCTTGCTAAGAGAACTGAACTTCAAAAAGCGGGGCTTTGAAACTGGTGTTTCTACTTAGTTTTCCTCTTTTTTTATTGCTCTTCCACTGGACTTGAGAAGAACTCCCCGCCACTCTGGACTCATTCAGGAGCTCTCAGACCAGGCTACGGTGCAGAGGGGGTCTCCCTGGAGTTCGCGGACCCCCTGCACCGCCGGGCCTGCGGGGGACTTTGTTATGCCAAGGGGCAGGGCTCTTGTGTCAGGAATGTTGTGGTTTGCTTCCTCATGTATCCCCTTGGGATCTGAATGCCACCATAGCATGGGTGGTGCAGTTTGGGGGAAGGGATGTTTGCACACATTGTAGGAGGTGTTTAAATATTTTCAGTTCAACTTCGAATGCTGCTTGTTTCTGTTTTGAATGTTATCCACCCCATCAGCTGTTGTTAATTTCCCATGAAATCCGTCAAACAGATGCAGGTTTGTGGTCAGGCGTCTGCCACATCAGCAATTTCTCCTTCAAAGGAAACATTTATTTCCTCTGCTCGAGTAGGTTGATGGTGTAAACCGGTGCTTCCTGCAGTATCCTTTCACACGAGAACTGTACATACCACCGAGGGGTCATGTGAGGTGTCCGGGACAGTGCACGTCGACGAGCTCAAGCAGGAGGCTCTCTCAGTGGTTGCCACGGTATCGCACTGTTAGTTTCTCGACAGTATGGTGCGCAAGGTGAACTGCTTAACAGCACGCGCCCACCCCGGATGTAATCCGTGCCCGTCCACCCGTCACACCTGCACGGCACAGCACACCTTGTTGCGAAATTGGGATGAAATCAGGTTGTGGCCACATTACAGCCTTCCATTGCAAATAATGATCATTTATTTGCTTGCAAATCAAGTACAAATGTAATATGCAAATCCAGTCTACCTCAAATCCCTGTCGCATATCTGATTTTCATGTCTCGAAAAACAGTACGAAAAACATGAACAATTCTGCTTTGCACATTCATCAATACCCTTTCCATCTAGTGATGTGCGCTCCCTACAGCAAATACATATTAACATGGTCTTACATCTTCTTCAAAGGTTAGGGAATTTTACTGTTGTACCTCTAAATGCATTTTTTAAAATCTTGTATTGTGCAATATTTGTTCTTTAATATGCTTCCTGCGTTGATCACTCATTCGATTAAAGAGGGGACATTATGTGAAACATTGCGTATATGGCACTTTTTTGGGTTGTCACACTACGTCAAGAAGAAGTAACTCGAAGTTTTTGTTTGCTGTACTGTTTTTCCTCACATCTGGGCTCACGAACGAAATATGAAAACTAAAAAACAATAGTGTTTCAAATAATTGTAAGCCATTTCATTCATTAAAAAAATGTTGTGGTGTGGCTTACAAGATTCACCCTTGAAGTACGAAGTTGAATGTCAAGGATTTGTTTCTGAAAATATTATTTTGATATATTTTATCAGTGATAAAAAAGGGGTGTGTATTAATCTAAAAGAATCCAAAATAATCTTGTCATTTCTGAAATCAGTAATGTTCTTATAGCTCTGAGTCGGGATAAATAAGCTGTCTTGCATCCACATGCAAATATTGGTGTCAATATTCAAAAAGACCTCTTTGGGATGCACTTGGTAGACCCATAGGCAAGGCTTGTGGGTTCATTTTACTTCCAAATTTGTGACAGCCTGCCTGAACTGCATCAGACTGCCATCCTGGTGTTTCCTACTGGGTCAATACTGACTGACCTTCCACTCCTTCACGCATGCATTGTCTTACATTACTTATGCATACATCCTTTTCTGGTCACCGTAGTTCTCTTCTTCCTGTATTGTTTGCTTAGCCTTGTCTTTAATCTACGTATCTCACGCTCTCTACTACTACTATTCTCCTTCAAGGGCTCCATTGGAATTTGATTTCCCAGATCTCCTCCACTCTCCCACTTTCCTCTCTTTCTGCACTGCAAAGGGCTGATAGAAAGTAGTTGTTTGTATATATATCTCACAGTGTTGGCAGTAGCCACACTCCTGTACCTGCCACACAAGATGTACTATTTGGCATGATGGTGGACTGCCTGGCTGCTGGTAACCTGAATATATATAGTTTACGCGCCAGTGCCCTGACATATTCTGAGATCTCCTTCCACAATACTGACTTAAATAAAATAAAATTCCAAGTTAAGGCAGCTTCATATGCCACCTTTCTAGGGTTAGTATGTTTTACACAACACTTGTCTAGCAAGGCCAAGTAAAAAAATAATAATAGGAAGGTTGGAACTTTTCTAAATTCAATTGAATCCACATATCATCTGTACTACTTTCTGTTTGATGTATCTGAACTGCTCCCACAAATCAATCTGAGCATGCTAATTTAATTTTTAGCTTCTGATTTCAAATTCATTGACATTTACAGTACGATTTAAAAATTACAGTTGTACATTTAGCCACTTTATTTATTTACACTTTATTAATCTGTGAATATTAGTTAATTTTCTAAGCAGTCTAAGCAGTCACCGACCCCCAGGAGTCCCCAGACCACAGGCTGGGAACCACTGATGTAAGAAACAGTGGGTTTCCAAAGGCAATAAGAGCTATATTAATAACCTACTATAAACATTCTGCAACTAACTGTAGCTGAGATCGGATATACCTTAGCTGCATCTCTGTGTAACCAACTCTCTCTGTTCTGATGTGTAGTTTGTTATTCCTGAAACTAAACATACAAGATAGGATTATCATGTACATGTGTTCATTATAATTTCTCCATGTTAGTATAATAACTACCTAAAATTCCTAATAATGCACTATCTTTTGAAGATGAGCCTAGTTTCTACTTGACTCTTTGTGCCACTGAGAAAGCAATTAACAAGCATTAATATTCTGTAGGTCCTATCGTAGAAATTTATGTAATTCTTAATAGGACCTTCCCTCCTAATAACTTACTCATTTAACAAACATTAACATTCTGTAGTTCGTGTTTTGGCAATTCACATATTTCTTCCTTGGAACTCAGAGTACCTTGTGCACAATCATGTCTACACATCATGTGTTACACTGTCCTGTCATGAGAATTATTTTTGTCCTGTCACAGGAGTCAACTCAAGTTAAATACAACAATCTGAACAGTTTTTAAAGGTGAACGTTAAATGTTCAAAACTAGTTTGTGGTTCGTTTTTTTCAACACAAATTATCTTTCAGAATATTTATCTGTATTTGCAAATGCCTACCAACAAACTCCAGAGAAAGCAACTGTTCTTTCCAAAGGGAAATCCTGAAACTGAGTAGCAAGGTTCTAGCAGGTGCAACAATGTTTCATGATTGCTTAGAAAAGATTGTGTGAAATACAAAGAGTTATATTCAGTAATTTAAGAAGGCTACCACCATCTCCAACAATGTGAATGTTCAGGGACTGCTGGGAAATGTAGTTTATTGTCAGGGTACCATCACATAGTGCTTCCTCCACACAAGCAAAATATCCCACCAGACAGTGCCAACTCACTGCAAGCAGGTTTGAAGTATCGCTCGCCTACACTTCCGAACCATAAGAGGTAAGCCATACTATCTGACATGCCTACTGCCAGTGGTCTTCCCTTACCAATGAAAATGGAGCTCATTTACAGCATCCATTTTAGGACATCCTCATTCCTCACTCCTCATCTCTACTTCTCATCCCTGCTTCTCATCCATCATCCCTACTTCTCTTCCATCATCCCTACTTCTCATCCATCATCTGTACTTCTCATCCATCATATATTATCCCTACTTCTCATCCATCATCCCTGCTTCTCTTCCATCATCCCTACTTCTCATCCATCATCCCTACTTCTCATCCATCATATATCATCCCTACTTCTCATCCATCATCCCTACTTCTCATCCATCATACATCACCCCTACTTCTCATCCATCATCCCTGCTTCTCTTCCATCATCCCTACTTCTCATCCATCATCCCTACTTCTCATCCATCATACATCACCCCTACTTCTCATCCATCATCCCTACTTCTCATCCATCATCCCTACTTCTCATCCATCATACATCACCCCTACTTCTAATCCATCACCCCTACTTCTCATCCATCCTCCCTACTTCTCTTCCATCATCCCTACGTCTCATCCATCATCCCTTCTTCTCATCCATCATATATTATCCCTACTTCTCATCCATCATCCCTGCTTCTCTTCCATCATCCCTACTTCTCATCCATCATATATCATCCCTACTTCTCATCCATCATCCCTACTTCTCATCCATCATACATCATCCCTACTTCTCATCCATTACCCCTACTTCTCATCCATCATCCCTGCTTCTCTTCCATCATCCCTACTTCTCATCCATCATTCCTGCTTCTCATCCATCATACATCATCCCTACTTCTCACTTCTCATCCATCATCCCTACTTCTCATCCATCATACATCGTCTCTACTTCTCATCCATCATCCCTGCTTCTCATCCATCATCCCTACTTCTCATCCATCATCCCTGCTTCTCTTCCATCACCCCTACTCCTCATCCCTGCTTCTCATCCCTACTTCTCTTCCATCATCCCTACTTCTCATCCCTGCTTCTCATCCCTACTTCTCATCCATCATTCCTACTTCTCATGCCTCAGCCATCATCCCTACTCCTCATCCCTCATCCCTACTCCTCATTCATCATCACTCAGTCATACCAACACATTTTCAGTTTTGTGAAACACACCTTCACACTGATTGGTTGGGAACAGCCAATCAGAGTTATGAGAGAGAGCTGCATTCTATTTCAATGAAAAACAGCCTCCTCATTGCACATGGTGGGTGAAGAGGGAGGAGAGGAAATGCAACTGTGTGTTTGTTTCCAGTGAATTCAAGGTTGCACAATATTTCATTTTATTTAACTCAGTGTATTTCTGTTTGCACAGGCCTCTGCAGAAAGCTCTGCTGGTTTGGGAAATACAAGGAGTGCACAGCCTGGGCCATAAATCAGCTCTTGGAGAAAGGGTTATACAGGTCATCTACAGTTCAACCGAAAACCTTTCTGGTTTCAGTTTCATATGTAGAAACAAAGGGCCTGATTACAACTTTGGAGGAGGTGTTAATCCGTCCCATAAGTGACAGTAAAGTGACGATATACCACCAGCCGTATTACGAGTTCCATAGGATATAATGGACTCGTAATACGGCTGGTGGTATATCCGTCACTTTACCATCACTTTTGGGCCGGATTAACACCTCCTCCAAAGTTGTAATCAGGCCCAAAATGTTGAAAATCAACTCTGGTGACAATTCAATCCAATTCATCCAAACCTTTTCTGGTTTCATTTTTAATTGTAACAAATAAAATGTTTAAATCTGAGCCTGCTTTTTATTTGTAACAAATAACATGTTTACATCTGAAGCTGCTTTTACCTCAGAGAGCTGTTTTTTTAATTTTCTGAAACCAGAAAGTTTAGATGAACTGTAGATGAACTGTATAACCCTTTCTCCAAGAGCTGATTTATGGCCCTAGCTGTGGGCTCCTTGTATTCCCCAAACCAGCAGAGCTGTAAGAATGCTGCTCTCTCTCATAACTCTGATTGGCTGTTCCTAACCAATCAGTGTGAAGGTGTGTTTCACAAAACTGAAAATGTGTTGGTATGACTGAGGGATGAGGAATGAGGAGTAGGGATGATGGATGAGGAATAGGGATGATGGCTGAGGCATGTGAAGTAGGAATGATGGATGAGAAGCAGGGATGAGGGATGAGAAGCAGGGATGAGGGATGAGAAGTAGGGATGATGGAAGAGAAGTCGGGATGAGAAGCAGGGATGAGGAGTAGGGATGATGGAAGAGAAGCAGGGATGATGGATGAGAAGTATGGATGATGGATGAGAAGTAGGGATGATGTATGATGGATAAGAAGCAGGGATGATGGGTGAGAAGTAGGGATTATGGATGAGAAGTAGGGATGATGGATGAGAAGTGAGAAGTAGGGATGATGTATGATGGATGAGAAGCAGGGATGAGGAGTAGGGATGATGGATGAGTAGCAGGGATGATGGATGAGAAGTAGGGATTATGGAAGAGAAGCAGGGATGATGGATGAGAAGTAGGGGTGATGGATGAGAAGTAGGGATGATGTATGATGGATGAGAAGTAGGGATGATTGATGAGAAGTAGGGATGATATATGATGATGAGAAGTAGGGATGATATATGATGATGAGAAGTAGGGATGATGGAAGAGAAGCAGGGATGAGAAGTAGGGATGATGGATAAGAAGCAGGGATGAGACACAGGGATGAGAAGTAGGGATGATGGAAGAGAAGTAGGGATGATGGATGAGAAGTATAGATAATATATGGTGGATGAGAAGTAGGGATGATGGAAGAGAAGTAGGGATGATGGATGAGAAGTAGGGATGATAGATGAGAAAAAGGGATGAGAAGTAGGGATGAGGAGTGAGGAATGAGGATGTCCTAAATTGGATGCTGTACTCGTGACATTCAGTAAATCATACAGCTAACTCACAAATTGTTGGTGCTCCATGCCCACTAAGCATTACTGCGCTTACTGGTTGTGACAATAATAATCGTAGTTCAGTTCTGTTCAAGCTCTAATGGACGAAGGGCTGGGCATGGTTGTAGTGGCAAAGGATGTTATACATGCATCATGACATAAAATTAGAATTGGGCATGGCTTGCCAATAGGAAATGCCTGAGCTTTTCATGGTGATATCAAAGATAAAAGTCTCATACGCTTCATGCTGTTTCACAGACAGAGGGGGTCATTACAACATTGGCGGTAAAAGGCGCTTACTGCCGTGCAGAAGACCGCCAACACACCGCCGCGGCGGCGGGAGCCCACCACAGCTATTATGACACACATCACGGAATCCGCTGAAATTCAGACACCCACACAACACCGCCACACCAAAGGTCAGCGATAAACATGCGGAAACAAATCCTCCACCTCCACGCCAATAGAAACACGCCCATGCCATTACGACCCACGAATCCTACACGCGGTGGTCTTTCAACCGCGGTATTACATTGGCGGTACACACCGCTGCGCTCAAAATACACACACAGCTCCAAAACACCGCCACATTGGACAATTCAAAATACACACACCTGATACACATACAAACAACACTCCCACACACCCGTTACAATATAAAACACACACCCACATCACCCACAAACCCCTATGACCCAAAATTAGAGAGAACGCCATAGAGAGACAGCACAGAATAGAGAACCCCATCACACAGAGGCACACTACACCATCACCAACACAACATCCACGCACAAAACACCACATACCACTACACTCACCACACTCATCAACACATACACCACCCCACACCACCCCATGTCACACCAAAGACACCCCGCTTCTCTGAGGAGGAGCTCAGGGTCATGGTGGAGGAAATCCTACGGGTAGAGACACAGCTATTTGGCTCACAGGTACAGCACACATCCATAGCCAGGAAGATGGAGCTATGGCAAAGAATAGAGGACAGGGTCAACGCAGTCGGACAGCACCCAAGAAATAGGAAGGACATCAGGAAGAGGTGGAATGACCTACGGGGGAAGGTGCGTTCCACGGTATCCAGGCACCACATCGCAGTACAGCAGACTGGCGGCGGACCCCCACCTCCTCCCCCACAACTAACAACATGGGAGGAGCAAGACTTGATCATCTTGCATCCTGAGGGCCTCGCAGGAGTCGTTGGAGGAACGGACACTGGTAAGTCAAATCTTAAGTATCATATCCCCCACCTTACCTGCATGCAATCACACACCCCCACCCTCACTCCCTCCCCTATCACCCTAACTCCTCACTAATGTACCCATAATACCAACCACCCATCCCAACCCCAAGACCTGCATGACACAACTAAGCATGGATACCCATCACTAAAGCATGCCCGCTGCACATACCCAGAACACCCCCCAACCATCAGCACACAAGCCCCTACACAGGAATGCCTGCACTGGGGTACACACACACCCAACCATTGCACACCATGAAACACACACATGCAATAATCATGTACTTATACCCCCGCAGGAACCCGAAGGAACGTCACCACACCAGAGGGTCCAGACAACACCACTCCACCCCCAGAAGAGGCCCACAGTGACGACAGCAGCTCTGCCCTACTGGATCTTGATGACCAAGCCCGGACCATCGTGGGCCTCAGGACAGTTGGTTCCCCTTGCCCAGCCACAGCCCAACACCGAACTTCCACCCTCTGGTAACACCAGCACAGCACCCACCCAGCGGGCCCATACCTCCCTACCCAGGACAGGTCCATCAGCGGTGTGTCCACCACTACAGGGCACCCAGGCTAACCCACTACCCCAACAACAACAGGGACCTGGGGGCAATGGTAGTGGGTACACGGTCCAGGGGATGGAGGCACTGGAACACAGGGGAACTGGGAGGGCTGCTGTACGACAGAGGGAGGACAGGCCAAGGGAACCCACTCTCCACGAGGCCCTCTCCTTCATCATGGGAGCATACCACCACTCCCAGTAGACGATGGCAAGGGTCCTGGACAAGTTGCAGGAGACCCTGCGTCTGCAGGAGGAGCAGTATTTGGGGTTCAGGGAGGAGCTCAGGACCATCGTCTCTGCCCTGGGCACCATTGTAGGGGTGCTGACGGACATTCAAAAGACTTTGAGGGACACCGTGGCACTCCAAGGGGCCCCTGACACTAGCCACGACGATGAAATGCCCACCACCTCCGCCGGCGCTAGTGGACAGGACGCCCAGCCACAGGACCACCACACCAGCACCCCACCCCCTGCAGACGGACAACCACCACGAAAGCGGTCCCTGAGATCCAGGAACAGGACAGAGCAAGATGGCAAGACCCCCGCCAGGAAATAAGACTACCCTGATTGTCCCCCCACTGTCCCACTTTGTTACCCTGTCCAGATTGGAACTGCCCCAGCTCCACTTCCAATGGCCAGATGTGCAATCTACCTGTGAGACTAATAGACTGGACTCTGCCATGGACATTCTTCCACCATAACCCATCCCGATTTCACAACCCCCCTTCATTTTTCTGCACTTAAATAAACACCCTTGAAACACTAATAAAACTGGAGTCAGTCTATGATTTTTAACTTTGTATTGTCAATTACAGTGTCAAAAAGGGTTACCCATTGGAAGGCCAACATACCAATGTCACACATCACAAGCCTTTCAAGGGTGCAAGCTGTTGACACGTAGGTTACCACATTTGTGAAACTGAAATGGAAGGGGACAACTCAATTAACAAATAGTGAGTGAAATGTAGGCACAGGATAGAGGTAGACGTGTGAAAGTTAATGTAATGTTAAACCTGAAAATGTACTCACCTGTGTCTCACTGGATATATTGCTGTATGACTGACTCCCTGTTGTCGTTTTCGTCTTCCTCAGCTTCATCCTCATCACTGTCCACAGGCTCCACAGGCTCCACAGCTGCTACAACACCGTCATCTGGATCATCCTCCTGCAGAAAAGGCACCTGGCGTCGCAATGCCAAATTATGGAGCATGGAGCAGGCGATGATGATGTCACACACCTTCTTTGGTGAGTAGAATAGGGACCCACCTGTCATATGGAGGCACCTGAACCTAGCCTTCAGGAGGCCGAAGGTGCGTTCGATCACCCTCCTAGTCTGCCCATGGGCCTCATTGTACCGTTCCTCTGCCATGGTCCTGGGATTCCTCACTGGGGTCAATAGCCACGAAAGCTTGGGGTAACCAGAGTCCCCCAATAGCCATACACGGTGCCTCTGGAGTTGACCCATCATATCAGGGATGCTGCTATTCCGCAGGATGTAGGCGTCATGCACAGAGCCAGGGAACATAGCATTTACCTGCGAGATGTACTGGTCTGCCAAACAGACCATCTGGACATTCATCGAATGATAACTCTTCCTGTTCCTGTACACCTGTTCACTCCTCTGGGGGGGGACCAGAGCTACATGGATCCCATCAATAGCACCTATGACGTTGGGGATATGTCCAAGGGCATAGAAGTCACCTTTAACTGTAGGCAAATCCTCCACCTCAGGGAAAATGATGTATCTCCTTACGTGTTTCAGCAGGGGAGACAACACTCTGGACAAAACGTTGGAAAACATAGGCTGGGACATCCCTGATGCCATGGCCACAGTAGTCGGAAATGACCCACTTGCAAGGAAATGGAGCACTGACAGCACCTGCACGTCAGGGGGGATTCCAGTCGGATGGCGGATTGGTGATATCAGGTCTGGCTCCAACTGGGTACATAGTTCCTGGATTGTGGCACGGTCAAACCGGTAGGTCACGATCAAATGTCTTTCTTCCATTGTCAACAGGTCCACCAGCGGTCGGTACACCGGAGGATTCCGCCATCTTCTCATATGTCCCAGCTGACGGTGCCTAAGAAGGACAACAGCGAAGAACCAGTCACTATTCCTCCAGGTATGTACCCACAGTTACACACAAGACTACACCACTCACAAAACCCCTTCCTGTATGTGTGTTGATTATAGGCCTAGCTATGTGTGACGCAGTAGCAAATGAAGCCATGTGGGCCCCTGAAATGGCGGCTGCCTGACCTCTAAAATGGGACAATGGAATTGTGGGGTAACTGCGCTGGCGTTGGACACCGTTGCGGTAGGCGGTCGTAGAGCGCGGAGCAATGCTGCATTGGTTAACATTGGACCCTATGGGTCCCAGGAGCCAATGAACAGGTGCACCGGCGGGGATGATGTGCACCGCCGCGGACGTCACCGCCGCGGACGTCACCGCCATTTTCTATCTCTTCAATCACTAGATACCTGACCTTCGACAGGAGAGGACCTACACTGCTATTGCTGCTGTGACCTCGGTCTGGAAGCGACGATGGCTGCTGCGTCTGGGGAAAGGGCCCCTGCCTTCACTGCACAGGAGTTGGAGAAACTTGTGGATGGGGTCCTCCCCCAGTATATGCTACTCTACGGTCCTCCAGACCAACAGGTCAGTACACAGGGAGCACGTTGGATGGGCTATGCCTGGGTGGAGAGGGCTGGTTGGAAGAGAGAAGGGTGCAGAGTTCATAGAACATAAATGCATGGGAATGAATGGGCCACATGGCCAGAGTAGGGAGGGGGCCACTCACATTGACGGTGCAGTAGGTAATGACTGTTCCTCTTTCCTTGTGCATGTCATGTAGGTCAGCACCCACCAGAAGAGGGACATTTGGCGTGCCATCGCCAAGGAAGTCCGGACCCTGGGGGCCCACCAGAGACGGGGCACCCACTGCCGTCAGAGATGGGAGGACATTCGCCGCTGCAGCAAGAAGACGGCGGAGGCTCAGCTGGGGATGGCCTCCCAACGTGGGAGGGGTGCCCTTCGCACCATGACCCCCTGATGTTCCGGATCCCGCCGGTGGCCTACCCGGAGTTGGATGGGAGCTTAAGGACATCACAGCAGACACAAGGGGGTGAGTACAACCTCATTCTGTGGACTTTGCGTGCAGTGGAGGTGTCTGGGTGGGGGAGGTGGGCTGTGGGTGTCCCTAGGCCAGGGCGAGTTAGGTAGGCAAGGCCCCTCTGCAATGTAGGCCATGTGGCACTCTACCCCAGCTCAGAACAGTGGCAAGTTGATGTATATTTGCCCCTTTGCCATCCATGTGCGCAGATTTCTACCATTGCCATGTAGGCCATATCCCAGAAATTGCATGTGCAGAGGGCAGGAGCACGGCGTAATGCATGGGGCTGCTGCGTCTGTCTTGTCCGCCAACGGTAGCGGTATGCTATGCACTAAAACTCTCTTTCTTCTGTCTCCCCCCCTTTTCCTGCTCTTTCTGTCCTTTTGTACATCAGCATCATCAGGCGGAGGTACAGTGGCACCGGAGCACGAGGGAGCTGCATCCCACATGGCCATGGAGGGCCACACCACAGACTCTGAATGCACCAGTGGGACGGAGGGCGAGGGGAGCTTCACGTCGGCCACAGGATCACCAACCAGCAACACTGACTCGTCCGCCGATGTGAGCTCCCCTGTGGTGGTGGCACCATCTGTGCGCCCCACTTCTACAGGTACAGCCGCCACCTCCCCTACCAGCACCGCCCTCCCAGCAGCCCCTCAGCGTTCGCCCAGTGCCCGCTCACCCAGGAGGATGGGCATCACCTTCGCCCCAGGCACCTCAGGCCCTGCCCCTGTCACCCCTGCTGCCCTCAGTGAGGAGGCCATTGACCTCCTCAGGTCACTCACTGTTGGGCAGTCTACCATTGTGAATGCCATCCAGGGTGTAGAACGAGAGTTGCAACACGGTAATGCATTCCTGGAGGGCATTCATTCTGGTCAGGCTGTCCTTCAGCGAACCCTGCAATCTCTGGCCTCAGCACTGATGGCAGCCATTGTCCCTGTGTCTAGCCTCCCCCCTCCAACTTCCTAAACTCAGACCCAATCTCCTGTACCCCAGCCCATCCCAAGCACACCTACAGACCAGCATGCACACAAGTCAACACCCAAAAGTAGCTCAAGCACACATAGGCACCACACACACCACAGGCACTCACACAAGCATCACACCCATACAGACACAGCAACATCCACTGTCTCCACTGTGTCCCCCTCCTCCTCTTCTCCCTCCTCCCTCCCAGTCTCGTCTACACACACACCTGCATGCACCACATCTACAGGCACTAGGACTCGCAACCGGGACACCCATCACCACAAGACGCTCACCTGCACTCACCACCCCCACTGCCATTTACACGTTCCCTGTGTCCTCTCCCAGTGTGTCTGTGACGCCTCCTCCCAAAGTACACAAACGCCGGCAATCACTCACCCAACATCCATCCACCTCACGACAGCCTCCAGTACCTGCACCTGCACCCAAAACACCTAAAGTGACACCTCCTACAACCACCTCCTCTTCCTCCACTCCCAGACTCCCTCCAACTACCCATCCCAGTGTCCGTCAGAAACTGTCCCTATGTCAAATTGACCTTTTTGCCCCCACCACCCCCCTCCAATTCATCAGTCCCGTTGTAGCGCCTCAGCCAAAAAGCCTCCAGTACCAGTGGTGCGTGTTCCAGGTTTTTGGAGTGCACCGTCCACCAGGGCAGGCAGTAGGACCCGGAGCCAAGGCACTGTCAGCCCACCCCCTTTAAAAAGGCTCTGAAATTGGAGAGTGGACGACGGGACCGTGTCAAGACTCCTGGTGGGACTACAACTGAAATGGGATCGAAGGCGATTGGTGAGTCAGCTGTAACTCCAAAAAAGGTGGGGAAGGTCCCGAGGAAGTCTCCCCAGCCTGTTGTGAGTGTCATGGCGGAGAAGTGCGCCATCATTCCCGGCGGTCCAGACACAACCGCCAGCACCGTCCTTACTGGTCAGGAGACCACCGCCAGAGTCACAGCCCAGGAGGGCCCAAGTATCGTCACTGGTCAGGAGACCACCGCCGTAGTCACAGCCCAGGAGGGCCCAAGTATCGTCACTGGTCAGGAGACCACCGCCAGAGTCACAGCCCAGGAGGGCCCGAGTATCGTCACTGGTCAGGAGACCACCGCCGGAGTCACAGCCCAGGAGGGCCCAAGTATCGTCACTGGTCAGGAGGCCACCTCCAGAGTCACAGCCCAGGAGGGCCCAAGTATCGTTACTGGTCAGGAAACCACCGCCACCGCCGGAGTCAGTGCCCAGGAGGGCCCAAGTATCGTAACTGGTCAGGAGACCACTGCCGGAGTCACAGCCCAGGAGGGCACAAGTATCGTCACTGGTCAGGAGGCCACTGCCAGAGTCACAGCCCGGGAGGGCCCAAGTATCGTTACTGGTCAGGAGACCACCGCCAGAGTCACAGCCCAGGAGGGCCCAAGTATCGTTACTGGTCAGGAGACCACTGCCGGAGTCAGTGCCCAGGAGGGCCCAAGTATCGTCACTGGTCAGGAGACCACCGCCAAAGTCACAGGTCAGGTATCTATTGTGGGCCTCGCCCATGCATTTTTGGACTGTTGGTGCACGGACATTGTTGTGTACATATCTGCACTACTTCTTGTATTGTATATATAGTTATGACAGATTTCGAGATATATATCAGTATATTTTTGTATGACATGTATATTGGCACATTACAATGTTTGACCGCAATTCGCTTTGTCTTTGCATTCTTCCGGGGGGATTGTGGGTTGTTCATGTGATATTTTTGACTGCATTGGTGTGTATGTTGTGATATGCGAGGGTGGGAGTGTTTGGTGGGTGTCCCCCTAACTTTTGCCTCCCCGTGTCGTAGGTGCAGTACTCACCGGTATCTTCGGCGCCTACGTCGCTGTTGGTCGTAGAGGAGCAGAAAGACAAGGGCAGGTAGTATTTGGAGTTCCGGCTCCATGGAGTCGTCGTTCCTCGTGGAGTGTGTTCAGGTGAGCGTTTTCCCATAGCAAAAGCTGTTTCTGCCGTGTTTTTATCTGCGGTGAATCCGCCCCGTAAAAGGTGGCGGATTGGTGTGTTCTGATACTATGGGCGGTACATTATCTCCCGCCTGTCTGTTGGCGGTGACCGCCGCGCTGCTTGTCTGTACCGTCGTGGCGGGCGTTGTGTTAAAGTGGCTGTCTTTGTTGGTGGTTTCCGCCAGGGTCATAATTCCCTTTTTTTGTCCGCCGGCCTGTTTGCGGTCTTACCGCCGCTTTAACACCGTCCACCAGGGTCGTAATGACCCACAGAGACTTTAAAATCACAACTTTGGTGCATCTTGCACATAGGAACAATCCATTGCTCAAGCATAAGTAGGAGCTTGTCACAAATGGCAATGGGACATTTGTCTCTGTCCCCCACATGCAGTATCTCAGAGGCACTCCTCAAATCCGTTCAAACCCATCACAAGAGGACAATATGTATAGATAACCACATAGCAACATGTTAATAATTAAACCAGCATAGAAATTCTTGCCCACTCGTTCATGTACTCGTCAGCAAAACCACTGCTTCCGGGTTGAAGCATGTGCACAAACCTACTGAGTGTGCTTTGCTGACTATCTGCACCACCTCCCAGTGAGAACTTGCATGCAGTTCATGGACATGTTCTTGTCCAATGCACAGTGTGCAGACTGAGATGGGTGAGGTCGCCCATAAATGTGCAAGTCTCAGCCCTACATTCCGGTGTTCAATTACCTATTGTGCAAAGACTGGGCAGACACCATTTGGAATAGTGAAATTGTGTTACTCCAGCAGCAAAGAACAATCATTGTATTAGGGTCAGTATTGGGCGAAATAATTATTATGCTGTTGTAATGTTGGTGATTTCGCGTAACGAGTGACATAACCCACTGCGTCTCATATCACTCAAGCTGCACTTCGCTGATGAGGCCGAACGTGGCTGAAACATATCTGGGGTTGCTTGTGTCCAGTACACTGAGGATGTGGTTTAGCAGTTTGGGCTGGATTTTTCATTTTGGGGTTGTTAAGGATTTGTCTGTATTTATGTTTTCATTTATATTTTCATTCAATATTTACAACGTGCAAAATGTGAGGTTACACTGAAATATAAATGTATACAGTGATATAATGCTATTGCCATTGAAACAAGTTTCATAGATGTATAGAAGAGTGTTTTCTAGACTATGTTAACTAGGCCACAATTAGAATCTGGAATCCATCTCATCCAAAATGGATGTTACCCTTGTTCTCCCCCTGTACATCATTACCCTGCTGGATATTTCTGCAGCACAGAGTCAAGCAGATGATTTCTTGTTTATTTCCATTGTTATTGCATGCTGTTCTTGATTCCTCTTCCCAGGCTCAGTCATGAAACTGTAACTGTTTCAAAGACCTTCTACTAAGTCACTGTACCCTACTCGTTCATAGTAATTTGCTGTTCATGTAGCTAGTTTGTTCTGCCATCGCCAGATAGCATTAGCATAGAGTAGGGAGAATAATTATTCATGTAGTGGGATAGTGCTAAAGTACCAAGAAATATGACTTGAATTAAGTTGTGCTCTGATTTGCTAAAGGAATGATACTTTTGTCACATCACAGTGATTCAGAAATTCTGTTAATTTACTATGCAAAAATAATAATGTATAAAAACTCTCTATTTTGGAGGTGAGTCAAAAGAAGACTTTGCGAAAACATAATGCTGCTATTGAGACTGCCTGTTTCTCTCTTGATTTTGCTGCCCACTCGGGACTTAGACTAATTTTCAGATTGCTCACTTATTTGTATTGGTCTATTCGTTGACAGCCTTCATGGCATTAGCTGTACTGTCTTACTTTTGATTTTTAGAATTAAACTCTTTCACTATTCCGCTTATCTAAAACTCAGTTATTAAGTGAGCCCTTTTACTTAATTGAATGTATTTTCTTGATTTGTGATTTGTGGAGAGTTGCCTTAACTCAGGGACACATTGTCCCATGATATTGTGGTTTAACACTGTCTTCAATTAACCGAATAACATATTGTATTCAAGAAAGGTACCAAAGGAGGAGCCCTTGTGCATCTAAGGCAGATAGACTCACCCTCCGCTGACAATGCGGACAATTAGTTTATTTTCCTTTCCCTCCAGAGACCTGCCAGCAGGTGCACTTATGGAATAAAGTGAGGCATGGTTATTACATAGGAACTTCAGTGCCCTTTTCAGTTTAAAAAGATGGACTTGGTGATGCAAGTGTGTGAGATTTCATTCCTCAAGCATTGTTTGTATATTGCCAACAGTGGAATAAAATATTTTTCCTTAATTCATTTTGTAGATGCGACCATCTAGTCCGATAAAGACCCCATGAAAGTAACTTGTGAGGGGTCAAAACTTTGACATTTATACATGTGGACTGGCATTCATTGTCATTTACTGAAGTTGTACTCCAAATATGAGACAATTTTCCACAACAAAATGTATTGCTAAACTAGTATACAGTATTGGGTTCCTTTTTGTTTTAATTGTACCAAGCAACTAACAGCCACTTTTGTCACCATTCACAATCACTGTGCCATTTGTTGGAGCAACCACCTCATGATGTTGACATGTACAGTTGCTAATTTTATGTTTATTATGAATTAAACTCAATTGTAGATATAGGGGGTCATTCTTACTTTGGCGGGCGGCGGAGGCCGCCCGCCAAAGTAACCCCGTCAGAACACCGCACCGCGGTCGAAAGACCGCTGCGGTGATTCTGAGATTTGCCCTGGGCTTGCGGGCGGCCGCCAAAAGGCCGCCCGCCAGCCCAGGGCAAATCAACCTTCCCACGAGGACGCCGGCTCAGAATTGAGCCGGCGTAGTGGGAAGGTGCGACGGGTGCAGTGGCACCCGTCGCGTATTTCAGTGTCTGCAAAGCAGACACTGAAATACTTTGCGGGGCCCTCTTACAGGGGCCCCTGCAGTGCCCATGCCATTGGCATGGGCACTGCAGGGGCCCCCAGGGGCCCCGTGGCACCCCCTACCGCCATCCTGTTCATGGCAGGTTTCCCGCCATGAACAGGATGGCGGTAGGGGGTGTCTGAATCCCCATGGTGGCGGAGCGCGCTCCGCCGCCATGGAGGATTCAGAAGGGCAGTGGTAAACCTGCGGGTGACCGCCGGTTTACCCTTTCTGACCGCGGCTGAACCGCCGCGGTCAGAATGCCGTTCGGAGCACCGCCAGCCTGTCGGCGGTGCTCCCGTGGCCGGTGACCCTGGCGGTCACCGGCCGCCAGGGTCAGAATCAGGCCCATAATTCGGTATATGTTTGTTACTGTAACAAGGGAGCTCACACTTTTGACTTCCTCTGAGAGAACCATTGTAGTGTTTCATTGTTTATGTGATTGTGACAACGAGGCGAACTTGACCTGGCAATGTGTAATTAACTGGAGCAAAAGTGATCATTGCATGGATTTGTGAACTTAGCCAATGGAAATGTCAACATATGATGTATATGTGACCCTAACCTTGGACAAATATGAATGTGAATGGTATGGGAACCTAATCAGGAAAAATGTATTTGAATTTAGCATGAATATGTGAATCTAACCTGGTAAAATGTGAACATAGTACAGATATGTGAACCTGGAAAAATGTGAACACAGGCTGGATGTGCTAATGTAAAAGGGGCAAATATGAACATGGTACGGTCAGGGATACACAAGTGACATGTATTCAAGAACCTAACTAGGGACACTGAGACACTATCAAGAAATTTGAAAATGTATACTTTGAGAAAGTGGATTATTAGTTAAAGTGAATTGAAGTCCTCTTCAAGTAATAATGGCACTCTTCTTTACTGAGTCCAGTTAGGTTTCGATAGTTTAAATCTGAGCTCAACCCTTGGTAGCTGTAGTGCAGAGAAAACAAGCTTAACTTAGGCGAAACATGTAAAGCATTTATCAGTATGAGAACAGTTAAAACGTTGAAGTCAACACAATTAAAATCCCCTTTTAAAAATTAGATGTAGGGGAACAGAGATATGATTTTTTTACGTTTTAGGTGTTTCTAGCACTAAAATGTGCAATGCTCCATCTGCACATATCTGGTTGTGCTAGCCTGGGTCAAAATAAAAAGTTAAGGCTAACCAGGATGGTGTGCAGGTCAGATATAGGGTCGAGGTTCAGCTTGTTGGAAAAGTTACCTTTTGATTTAGTCTCTGGAATGGAAGTCGATAATCGTTAGCGGGGCAAGGCAGCAGGCTGCAACCGAGTTGGGTTCTACAGAGCCGGATAGCCGTCGGACAAAGTCCAAGTGAAGCTGTTGACTATGGCGGGGAAGCTCAGAGTGGGAGAAATTAAAAAGTTTCATCCAAAGAAAGTCCTTCACCAGCAGGATACTTTTGGCACCTTCACCTGGTAAAGATTTCTTCCTTCGGACTTGAGGATCAGCACTCACTCCAAGGGAAGACACTAGCAGGGTCCAGGGCAAGTCACATTGAAACTGGTCAGCTGGGTTCTTCAGGAAGGTGGGCTTCTTGCAGTTGTTGTGTGCTGTAGCCTAACAGGAGGCTAGCTAACTAGCCCTTGGAGTCCAATCTTCGGTCAGCTCAAGCAGAAGCTGGTCCAGCTCTTAGGGTTCTCTCCACAGACTACATTAGGCACAGTTCTCTTTCTGAAGTCCAAAGGGTTCA
This sequence comes from Pleurodeles waltl, assembly GCF_031143425.1. Classification (NCBI taxonomy): domain Eukaryota; kingdom Metazoa; phylum Chordata; class Amphibia; order Caudata; family Salamandridae; genus Pleurodeles; species Pleurodeles waltl. The sequence goes on along the minus strand of NC_090437.1, from coordinate 312,449,662 downwards.
GCAAGTGCAATCCTTCTTCTGTCTTCATCAGGTCCAGCAGTAGTCTGAAGAACTAAGGGTGCCATTGTTATGCCTCGAACTAGCTTGTGGATGGGGGAAACTCCCTGTTCAACACAAAAAAAGTTCCCTGGGTAATCCTAGCCACTTTGTTATAATTTCCTGGGGGTTGCTCCTTAAACAATTCCACAGTGCCCTGCTCTGCCAAATCCAATATGGCAGAATCTTTCCTCCCTTGTTCAGATCTCTCTTCACACCCCTGATGTTGCTCCATGGAAATGAGGAGCTCCCCTGCAAAACAATTGTGGTTTTCCTCCCACTAGGATTAGTGTCACTACGGTTACTTGGAAAATGGCAGGTGTGGGGCTTGATGTGAGTTACATCTGCCTTTGAAGGGGGATGTTCCTTTGAAGCTTGTGCAATTGGTGGGTACATCCCCCAGGCCATCCTGTCAGAAGGAGGTCACACCTCCTCCCAGCCAAAGCCCTTTTGCTCCCTTTTCCGTGAGCCATTCACAACTCCCAGCAGGCTGCCAGGTAACAGTTCGGGATTAACTCTGAAAAGGCCATTGGAGGCTTAAGGCAAGGAGGTGCCAACTTTCTAAAAGTGGTATTTTCAAAATAGTATTTTAAAATCTGACTTGACCATCAGATTGGATTTTAAATTGTTATTGAGTCCTTTAACCATGGTTCTACCTATTCTTAAACTGTACTTATGCATCATAAGGTGTTATAATACACCCCAATGCTTTTCTATGGGAGAGCCACCCTTGCCTAAGTGAAAAACAACTTTTTTCACTGGTGGGACATGTAAAACGTAAGAACACACCCTACTTTTAAAATACCATTCACCCTCCGTATAGCCAACTAGGTCCTACCTTCTAAGTGACAAATAAGTATTTAAAAGGAAGGTTTAGGCCTGTTAAAAGGGTGATTTTAACAGGTCAAAATGGCAGTTCGAAAACTGCTCACTCAGGCTGCAGGCGTAGGCATGAAGACATGGTTTGCAGTTACTTTAGTTGTGCCACAATATGTGCTGCAGTCCACTAATGACATTTAACTTGCAGACACTGAGTACACCGAATACCACACACTAGGAACCTATAGGTAAATGAAACATGCTAATCAGGGATTAGCCGATTCTTCATGTTTTAGGGATCAGAGCACATACATTGGCCATTGGACAGCAGCACCCTAGTGTCCACCAGCAGTAAACCTGACAAAAAATGGAAGGGGGGCTGGTGGAGGGATGACAACACAAAAAATACCCTTTCTTACATATACATATGAGGGGTATTGTGGTCTTGGCATGGCACTGTGTACCTAACATAACTCTCATAAAATATGGATCTATGTACCTTATCAAAACCATGAAATACTGACTTGGAATCGTACTGAAATGATGCATTGCGATTCTTTCATGACACTATACCTATTCAAAGCATTGTCATACTGGTGTGGCAATGTGTGACTTGTTAGATGAATGTTGTGCTGAGATGTAGAAAGAACCACCACTTTAGCAGTAGCCACGAATGCTTGAGCATACCCTGCTATTATTGCCAACACTATGGAACTGTGAAAAAGGTGATAGAGTACACTGTTAAAATAGCACAACCGACTTTTCTTACTTCCTGACAATTTGTTTTACTAGACTATCAAATGACAATGAAACAACAATGCTCATTGTACTTTCCAGCAGAGTATTAGACAGGAGGTATTGAGTATTGAATCAGTGATATCACATTTTGTATGATATGCTTCCTGAAATTCTATTAATTGTATAATTTTCTGACTGGAACACCATTGTCCACTGTTGCAAATAAATAATATCCCTCTGTAGAGTAGTGAGCCATAGAGTATTGCAATATTTCAAGTGTTCCTCTTCAGAACTGCCTTTAGAGCCTAACCCCTCTGTCAGAACCCATTTCAGAGGGCCATAGGGCACACAGGCATTACTGGGCCCAACTGCAGTGGTTTAAGACTTTTACTCCTGATGTCCCAGGACCTGACCTATTTTGGATCCCACCCACCTGTCCCAAGTACCCTTTCTGCAGGTGACTCTCATTTGTAGCTGTGGTCGAGCAGTCAAAGATCCCTTGGAAGGGGATGTAGATATAGGTGAGTGAACACAACTCATAACTCAAAATGTAAACAGTGTGACCAATAAATCATTGTCCAGCCAAATACTTGCTTTTATAAGTAAAAGTAGTATTTGATTTCTAACTCTACACATGAAAAGAGATGCAACATTCAAAGCAACAACACAATACTCATTGAGTTCGGGCTGTAGTAGTTGTTAGGCGAATCCCTGTCCCATCCTCCTTCCAGTAACGTGTTCAGGGTTATTCCCCATTCACTGGTGACTACACTATAAATGCAAACTCTTAGGCTGTACTCAAGAGTTCCCTCTTCTGACCTTTTAGGAACTTAGTCAAAAGTGTGAGCAGCACTGCGTATGGTGCTGCAGGACTGTGTTAGCAGTGAGTTCATCGGGGCCCAACTGGCCCAATTCATGTCTTACTTGCTCTCGCAGCAAAGAAGAATTCAATGATTCAGCGGGTGCCTTCAAGCATACACCCATGAGTCCTGCTCAGTTTGGAGAGGTCGGGCTGTTCGCTGCCCACGCAGCAGCACTCAGTGATGCAGGCTCTCTCGCCTGAGTGGCCCTGCCAGGGATCTCCCAGGTGTCAGAGCAGTTCTCTACTTGTGAACATGCAGTAAGATGACATTGCTCAACATGGAGGGCAGGGGTGGTTTAGTAATTCTTTTTTCAGTTCCCAAATGGAGCGAGTGAGGGTGCAACGCAATCCACAGTGTCTTTGACGGTCCTCAGGGGTGAGTCTGGGGCAGTTTCCGTGCAGTGCAGCTCCAACCTGCAGATCGCAGTCTCAGTCTCTGTTTTGGGCAGTGGCCCAAATCCTTCTGCAACATTGGTAGAGTAAGCCCTTAATGGCACACGCGTTGCCACGGTACGTGGTGGCAAGGGTGCAGGCACTTCCAGACGGCACCCAAGCACAGATGGTCACAAGTCTTAGCCCTCCTTGAAACTGCACTTTACTGGTGGCCCACTCTGGCATATAGGGTTATTGCAGTACCTTGGTATGGGCATAGCAAGACCTGCAGGTCATTCTACACATGGTGCAGTCTATGGTGAGCCTCTCCTGCCACACGGGGGTTGCAGAAAACAATCTTGTATACAGGGGATGGCCTGCTTGGTGCTCAGCCAAATCCTCACACCTCGCACAGGGGGTCCTCATGGTAGGGCCTTGCACTGGACCTTTCTCCCTTCACTTCCTCACAGGTCACACTGGTCTTGGCAAGAAGGCAGGCACTGGTGCTCTAGGCTCCAGGGCAGGTGTTTTTTGTTTCCATGGGTGATATACCCTCACCCAGCAGAGAGACTAGCAGGTCCAGCCCACAGTCCTGGTCACAGACAGAAGTCTTCTAGAGCTTCCCCTTCTCACACAGCCCTTCTGGCTGCTTGGCAGAATACACATTTTTCAGGGTTCAACCTCCACTTTTTAAGCACCTTTTTCAGACACCAAATGTAATTTAGGACTTTGGTCTTTGAAGTTTTATGTTGGGGGTCTGCCTCTTTCGAAGTAGGTACTTCTCCTTATCATCTTCTATCAGGAAAGAGGGCTGCCACAGCAGACACAACTCCGAAGCTGATTGTTCACAGCACAATTCAGGGGTGTGACCAGAGTTCACACGTGGATGTCAGCCACAGTGATATGAGCCCAGTAACCCTTGCGTGCCCCATTGCCCTCTGAAATGGGTTCTGACAGCTGGGTTAGGCTTTAAAGGCAGTTCTGAAGAGGAAAACTTGAATTCAAAAGGTTAACCCCAGACCCCCAGCCCTACTTTTTATGATTCACTTATCAGCCCCAATTCCCTTTGTAAAATGTGTCAAGGTCCCTTCTTTGTCAACTATCACTGCATCAAAGAGCAGTCTTTTGAAATGTAAAGGGAGTCTCTTCCTTTTCCCTCCAGTGTGTCCCCAACCAGTTCACAGGAATGCAGCACTACACAAATCTGTCTGGGGTGATTATTCTCTTCATCATGTCTTTACCAGGCAGGCTTGAGCTTCCTAAAATGGAACCCAGGGTCCTTCATACAATGTACCATTGCAGGCACACTCACTCAGTGTACTGTCACAGCGCACTTTGGGTCCAACACTGTTATCTCTATGCATTGTATCCTTCCATGTACACATGCCTTCAGTACATACGCTCCGTTTGAGCACACTGTTCAGAACTGACTCTTTTCTATCTTTAACTAGGGTTTGCTATTTTAAAACACACACACTGCCAGCACACACACTCACCATGTGCTTGCTGTACAACTCTCAACCTTCAAGTATTGTACTTCACACAAGCATGCATATTCCCAGCACAAGCTGTTCCTGTGCACGCACTGCACAACATTACATCTCTCTCTCATGTAATGTATTCTTCTCAGACACACACACACACACCCAGTATGTGTACTAACCTTACACGTACTGAACAATATTGCGCCATCCTTGTACTACACCCTTCCCAAGCACACATACACTCAATGTACAGTCACTACTCCTGTGCTATGCAGCACTCCACATCTACCTGATGTAGGCCAAGGGTGAGTGAAGCACAGAGCAGCAGAACATTTGAAAAGGTGAGTGAGCCTGTAGGCCTCACTCCAGTGGCACAAGGTAAAAAGGTCCGGATACTACTACTGTTCGCCACATGATATGCTGCCTCCACTGCACTCTTGCTGCTTGGCTCCTGGTTAAGGAGGTAGCATTTCACCACTATGAAGGTAGTGCTTTGGGTGCCCCTCTCGGGCAAACAAGGCTGCAGTCTGTGAGGCAGGCCTATGTCATGGTGCACACACATGATTGATGTTTATCTATGACAAAAAATCTGCATTAGGGATCCAGACAACAGGACAGCTGAGCACTCAGGGCAGGGGTACACATCTTTACCACGCAGAGGAATTTTTCGTCCTAACACCCCAGTTCCTTTGAAGTTGCTCAATTAGGTGAATTTGGCTCTGCTTTTTACTGCATCCCTTTTTCAAAGTTGGGTAGTCACCAGTCGTCGGGAGGTAAGAAAAAATGTGGGCTCTGGCCACGAGTTTCGGTGAGGTTAGTATCTTATATTCTCTATTAGGTATACTTCTAATCGCCTGTGTTACAGTAGTAGAAAAACCACAGGTGTAATATAAATCCCATATTTAACTAAAATCCATGTAGCTGAAGTTCCCCTCAAATTAGGTATATTACTAGATGTTCCTCTGAAACTGGTGCTCTGTCTAGAATTTGTGCACAAGGCAAGAAGGCATGTACATAGGAACAGCTAATAAAGAAAGATGAAAGAACCTGAGCAAGAAAGACAAGTGTGTGGAAGGAGGCATAAAGCAGACGAAGGAGGCACAAAAGCTCAAAGAACGAAGCACCAGTTTCAGGGAATGAGTGAAGCAGCTCAGGGAAGCAATCCAAGTCAAATATATTTGTATCACACCTTGTTCATTAGGTAACAAGGTGCATAGAAAATACAATTAGTCTAAAAGCTTCTAAACAGCCCACAGAGTGGTGGAGAACATTGATCCGCCATACAGAAGTTGTTCTCATTTGCAGAACCCCTTGGGCACATGGCCTTATCTGTATGGGGCTTGACAGAAGATTGCTGTCAGAACTTTCAGGATATCCGTTGCCAGCATCAACATCAAATACCTGGAAAAGGAGTATCAACTCCATTCCAGGCTCATTTTGATTGGAATCATCTTTTCAGGTTAAACTAGTCAAGCTTTCTTTGTCGTTGTAGAACCAAGATGTCTAAGACTCGGAATGCAATGATGGAACTGAGGATTAGGAAATAAATATATTATTTCTAGATCTTGTAATTTATGATGTCAACAAGTTTTTTCCAATATGACATTCTGTTTCACAGACCAGCTGTTCTCCTAATCTAAAACTGAACTGTGAACTAACAAACATCAGTACCAAAAACACTTTGGCGGTCATTCTGACCGCGGCGGGCGGCGGTCGCCGCCCGCCATGCGGTTACCGCCGAATGCCCGCTCCGCGGTCAGGAGACCGCAGCAGTCATTCTGGCTTTCCCGCTGGGCCGGCGGGCGACCGCCAAAAGGCCGCCCGCCGGCCCAGCGGGAAAGCCCCTGCAATGAGGAAGCCGGCTCCGAATGGAGCCGGCGGAGTTGCAGGGGTGCGACGGGTGCAGTGGCACCCGTCGCGATTTTCACTGTCTGCAAAGCAGACAGTGAAAATCTGTATGGGGCCCTGTTAGGGGGCCCCTGCACTGCCCATGCCAGTGGCATGGGCAGTGCAGGGGCCCCCAGGGGCCCCACGACACCCGTTCCCGCCATCCTGGTTCTGGCGGTGAGAACCGCCAGAAACAGGCTGGCGGGAAGGGGGTCGGAATCCCCATGGCATTCCCTGGGCCAGGGGAAAACCGGCGGGAAACCGCCGGTTTCCCTTTTCTGACCGCGGCTTTACCGCCGCGGTCAGAATAGCCCAGGAAGCACCGCCAGCCTGTTGGCGGTGCTTCCGCTGCCGCCAGGGTTGGAATGAGGGCCTTTATGTTAATGGTTTCAGCTACACATGATAAGCTGGCTGGTTTCTAAATCCGCCAGTGGAAACCATGCATCGATGATGCGGAACCTTATTTGTTGATTTGACTTTTGCCACTGTGGTCGGTCAATGGAAATGGGAGAGATGAACTCCAGTGCCAACAATTCTTCACATTCTTCATGTTATTCTGTTATGTCAGGTTTCAATAGCTGTTGATGCCCTGAGTGCAGCAAATTAACTTTGGGCTCCCAAATCCCGACATTCCCCTAAAAAATGTGGGCTTTAGGGAACATCACTGGCTAAGAAATAGGTTTTGACGCAAGTCAAAACATTAAAGTGAATGCACTTCACACATCTAATCAATAAAATGCCTCTGCGCTCATAGGATGGCGTGTGTCATCTTGAAGGTTTCAGTGTAGTGCTATTAATGAAAGGAGGCTTCACTGGATAAAAAGAGTTGGTACGAGTAGTGCAATTTTAGACTTCTGCCACACTATGGACCCACTGCTGAGGTTGATTTGCCAATAAGGGCTTTGCACTGACCTGGATTTTATATTTAAAAAACTCTTCCTAAGGAGGTGCTTGGCCAGTGATCCTACTTTCCAGTTATGGAGTGCACTTATGAAATGAGGAGAAATCAGCATTCTCCTCTAAGTTCATCTACATTTTTGCCTTAGAAATTGTATTTTTATTCTTTTGTTTTTTTCCTTGATGGAATAGCTCTATGTGTAGAAATGCATCAATATACAGCTGGCGCTTGTTTTGCTCAAGCCTCAAAGACATGCAAGCTTTCTTGAGGCATGTACTTGTCACATTCTTTCGAACTTCTATTAAGGAAATTTCCACTTGAGCCAATAGCCTTATGTCGTTTAAGGCAGTGGTTCCCAACCTGTGGTCCGGGGACCCCTGGGGGTCCGCGAAGCATCTTCAGGGGGTCCATGACTGCTTAGAAAATATATTAATATTTACAGATTAGTTCCCCAGCTTTCAGTAATGACTCACTGGGGGGTCCCCGAATTCCAATAATGATTCAGTGGGGGTCCCCGGGTTCCAGTGCTGATAAAGTGGGGGTCCACAGAAGTCAAAGGGTTGGGAAACACTGGTTTAAGGCACCTCTGAAATGTGCCAACTTTTTTTTCATTTCATAAAGATAGCTATTTCAACAGGACACCAGCGCATGAATATCTGGACTATTATATTAAAACAGCACCTTTCCTAGCCACAATATATTCTTAATGACAAGACCTAACAATATCACTGTACAAAACATCTCCTCATGCCGTTTTATTTTGAGGTACTATCCATCTACTTTAAAAATATGCTAATGATACTTTTAAGGATGGACAATATCTGTAAACTTCCAAACACGCTATTATACCAATTTTATTTTTGGTATTTATTTGCTATCCTTTTCCAAAGATCATGCCTCCTTACAGAAGTTCTCTAACTTTGATGTTGAAATCAATTTTGTTTTATAGTTAATTTCCACTAAAAGAAAACATATATTCGTAATAGTGTTTTCACACTACAACAGTTTAAAAAATCTCACGATAAAAATAACTTGCGTTTCCATTTTCAGCTTCAAGATTGCCATGGTGACAAGAGGGATAGGGTGTGAGTCTGCAGACCAGTGTGATAAGCAGTAGAGTCTTATCATGCTTTGACTGTCCCATGTGACCTTACCCACTCGCTAGCTGAGACATCAGATTAGAATGTGGACATTGGTTTAATCTGGTTCCCTAGTAGAGGACAAGGGCGATTTTGGAAGGATAATTGGAGGCAGAAGGGAAACAAAACAGTGGGCCCTGTCAGGAATAATTGTGAAGGAGGCCTTGAAAAAGAGGACTGACTCCAATTGTTTTCAAGGCACTACCCGGCCCCTCTCATTTTTAGTTTGAGAGCAGTTCCTAGCTCTTGAAGCCCTGCCTAACCTAGATAGGCCACCTCTTGGAGATATGAAGAGGGTGCCTCAGAAGCCTAGGCCGCTGGGTGGCCACCAGGATCCAAATCATACTCTTGCTCCGAGGGACACACTGTTTGCTGACTGGGGAATGGTGCCAGAATATCGAGTTTTAACTATCGTTTTGCAAAAATATGACAGCAAAATAGTGATGACCAAAATATCGTCATGATAAATATATTTTGGTAAGGATAGGTTTACTTTCCTTAATTCCACATATATTAACTGTGATAGTATATACATGCTCAGGGTGCATAAGTGTGGGTTAAGAATAGTAAATCTATACATAGCATACTATTTCGAGTTCAATAATTTTGCTACAAAATTCTTGTAGCCTGATATATCTGTAGTTGATACTCTGACAAGGTAGGGCAGATGAATTACAGGTGAATTTTGGTTGAGTGCACCCAGGGAGAGCCTGAGTTTGTCCTAGTACACAGTTAGGATCCCCAATCCAATACACTGCTTTACTGATCCCACTATGGTAAGATTGCAAGGAGGAGATATTCTCTCAGGAACTGAAAAGGGGGACATGAATTAACTTATTGTCCAGCACGTGGCCAGGAGAGCTCTGCCTGTAGCAAAGTCTGAAGAAGACATTATAATAACGAATGGTAGCCCAGGTTGAAACCACACATTTGCACCTGGATGTAAATGCACGTTAATGACGGAAAAGAGAGCGAGAGTACCACAGCTCTACATGGTTCCAGTAACGAGAAGTGAGACACGAAGAAGAACATGTAAAATGAAAAGTATACAACTGTAATCCAAAAGCGGAGAGCTGGGGACTAAATGTAATTCATTTTAAAACGTTTAATAAGCATAGCGCTCAGCCCATAGGGCAAGTGGACATTGTTCTTTGGAGACGGTACCATAGCGAATTCATCATTTCCCTGCTAACACACAGGAGGTGAAGTTCAGGCAATAAGAAATGAAACAAACTTAAGGTTGGATCACCAGGATCATCTATGTGGGTAAGCCAGCATCCTCGCAACTGGCACTCGGTATTCCATTGCATTGATACCTCAGAGTTTCATATATCGCAGAATATATTCACATCACTGATACCATCGTGACAAAGTAAGCACCCCACTCCTTGGTACTGAATACAGCAGCAACATCTTTGCTAACACAGAGTTCAACTCAGGAACCCACGCCAGAGGGGATATGATTTTAAAAAGACAATCGTTTGTGGGAACTGAGAGTTCTCAAACTATATCCTTTTTTCACACTTATTTATTACTACAAACAGCTATTTGCTGTGTATGTGCATCATGAATGCATCTGTCCAGTGATTTAGTTTACCTGATCCTCGTCAGAACACTTTGGGTCTGATTTTGAGTTTGACAGACAGTACCCTGTCCACCAAAGTGGCGGTACTTCTGCACTATTATGAGTCAGGAGGACTGTAATGTTTACTCTGTATGTTAATCCGCAGCCTATGTCTTTGCAAACTCTACACTGACAGTCAAACAGATATGGGGCATCAGTGTAGGTGCATCAGACCATCTACCCTATTTAAAGCAGGTCTGATGTTCGTGTTTTTCAGGTTGGATCCACCAGGGAAACCCCACTGGTCTTTAAGCAAACTGAAAACTTTTAAAAATGCTCCCAACACCCTCTGAGAAAACGCTCAGAAAAATATAAGGACCACTAGTGTTTTTGTTTTTTCACAAAAAACTCTCTGGGAGTTTGTTTTTGAAAAATAAAATAGTTTGCTGAGCCACTGCCTGAACCATGATGGCCTCTCAGCAAATTTTCAGCAGACTCTCTGCGCCTTCAGAGGAGGTGCCCTGGCAGGAGCTCCTTTGAAGGTGTAGAGATCTCTACAGGGTCTGCGGAAATCTCAAAATATGCTGAGTGGTAGTCTGGCCAAGATGACAAAGGTAACTCCCTCTGCCACCCTGACAGTTGCCGGGCCACCCCACCGTACTCAGAACCAGGCCCTTAAGTCCTTCTGCTCTTACTTTTCCTTTATTGAGTCGTAGTTACCCCCTTTGTGACCACCATGCAAATGTTCTTCAATCCATCATTTGTTCAGTTCCCATAGTAATTTCAGATCACCATGAGATATTAGTGCGCTTTGTAGGTGGCCTCATTTTGTGTGGCCTTCTTTTTGTGCGACATAATACAGCAGTAATTATTGATATGACACAGTGCAATATTTTGTGGGTGAAGTGTCCACTTCCCATCCTGAGTTCTGAACTTTGGAATGGGGAATAATACAGTAGTATTGCTTGTTTCCCCATTAGGAGACGCGAAACTCATATATTGTGGTTATGGGAGAAGTGGTGCAAAATTTGCAAATTAGTTGTAAACTCGATTCCATGACCAATTCCTATTCAATCCCAAACTGTCATTCCTTCTTAACTCAAAATTTATTTATATGAAATTTCAATATGAACAGTTAATACATATTGAAGAACGTACTTGCACTGCGTCTTTCATTTCAAATCATATGCTGAACACTGTTTCATCAGTGTATCTATTCAAGGATATACTATTAAGCTAATCGAGAAGATCCATCATGGGAACCACTCTAGATTTCTTGCTGAGGTCTGCTGTACCGACCGTACTGCATGGCTTGCTCATTCACTCGGAAATGCACCTTTCCTTAATATGCCCAACCCTCATACAAAATGTACTTTGTCTTTTGTCAATGTTTACTACATTATCTGCAGTACACTCCCATGATGCCCTTCAATGTTTTCATATAACTTGAAGCAAAAAGCAAAACCGGATTCAGTTCAGTTTACAGAAACACATATAGCCAGCAACCACACATTAGGGCTACTTCAATTAGAAAACAATGCGAGATGGCCCTCTAAAAACACAGTAAATATGTTAGTTTTGCTTTGCATTTATGGCAGCCCATTGTATCTCACTGATTATAAACTATAATGGTTGGTATTCTACAACAGGCTCATAAACTATAAATGCACACACTTTTGTCTTATGTTCTATGCCAGTTGATTAGTGGTATTTATTTATGTATTCATATATTAGTTTAAACATTTATATGTATTTGTATTCAAGTGTGTATTTATGTATGTATGTATTTATTTATGGGTTTGTACAGCAAATCTAAACCAAAGGAGAGACAGAGCACTTCACATAGATTCAGGGTAGCTGCATTGGTACAGAGAGGCTTATGACTGATTTTTGGGGTACATTAGGTTATTGCTGGAAAAGTATTTTTTCATCTCCCTTTTAAAGATGTTGAGGTTTTACTCAGTATCACGAGTTCCACAGATTGGGAGCAGATCCAATGAAAGATTGCCTAAGGTCCCTTTTCTTTTTTGCACACCGTAGTTCCAAGGAAGTCGAATTAAAACTATGTAGTTGCCGATGATTGCCAGAGATTACAAATTTGTTTGGGAGGTAGTGTTGAGCCTTTATATAAACTGATATGTAAATAACGAAGGCTAATTTCAAATTGCGTTTTGCTTCAATTTGAAATCAATTCAAATACTTCAGAATTGAAATGATAAAAAATGTTGGTGCCTGACACTAGTTTCATAACAACACGGAAAGCAGCCTACAGAGGTTGAGGTGACGTTTTGGCATACCTTTGAGATAGAAGTCAGCATAGTCTAATCTAGATAGACCTAGGGATTGTAGAGCTTCTTTCAATTCTTTAGCCAGAAGGAAGAATTTAATTTCACAGTCTGAACTGTAGTAGTGACCATTTTGCCGAGGCGCCCGTGAGTGTTTCCGGGTTGGTATTCTTGTCTAGTAGGAACTTTAAGTATATTGTGCAGTTGGTGATAGAAGATTACATGATTATTGAAGGCATTTGATCAAGGTTGTGCAGACGTTGAGCAGTTGGGTGAGAAAATCAGTAGCAATTAAGTTTTTGAGGGGCTCAGCTTGAGGTGATAGTGTGTCATCTAAGAGTGGATTTGCTCTAAGAATAGGATTAGAAATACTGTCTCTTTTGGGAAAGATTATTCTAGAAATTGCTGGGTGCTGTTAGCGTAAAAGTGAAAGGAATGGTTGGAGGCTCTTTTAATAGAAATTTCGCTAGTTGGCCAGAGGTTTAAACATCATCATAACCTATCTTTGGAGAAAGAGTGAAATCATGCTAACTTCTCAAAGGCCTATGACCAAAACCCTGAAACACTAACAGCAATTACTAAAGTATGTCATGTTGAGCACATTCACCCCTCACCCAACAGATCACCACACACTTGTTTCTCTCTCTGCTCTCTCCTTCTGACTTCATGGTCACACTTCAAACCTCAAAACTCTACTTGAGCATTTTCAATTCGTTTTCCTCTTTCCTGTGCCAGGTACTCTGAAGCCACTCTTTTTTGCAGTTTTATATATGGGGAACTCAGCCCAAGGGCATAAAAGAACTTTACAGAGAACCAGGTTATGTAACACAATTCTTTAGGCTAAAGGAGATTAAGTGATTTTCCCAGAATCACAGGATGGCGAGCCTTGGCCAGAATAAGAATCTGGCCCATGAATCCTCTCCTCTTTGAAGAACATGGCTGACCTCCTCAATCACATGTCCTCATGCTTCTATAACTTGGCAACATTTCTACTAACTGCAGAATCTGATTGTGTATTTACCAATTAACAGATGTAAATTTAGACACTGCTCCTGCATTCCCAAGCCTTCTCTAAAGTCATACTACACTGGGCTCAAAATGGCATTTTCCTCAGCCCAACTCTCAATTCTCTGCAAAATAAAACAGCCCAGGATGTTCACCATTGAGTCTAGAAGGGAAATAAGCCAATAACATTTGGGGTCACTTCTATTGCCTTTTCTATATACAGGAACTATGCATGCTAATCGCCCAGAGGGGGGAATTCCATGAATCGCAGAAACATTTAAAATATTAACAGTAAAGGGTGCTCATAAATTGGCATTTTCTTTGAAAAGGTCCATTGGTATACCAACACGGCCTGGTGCCTAGTTTGCCAGACTTTCTTCAATGGCTGCAATCGCCTCGTCAAGACAAAACAACATCTAAACAGGGGTGGGATTTAGCCGGTACCTCCACATCTGCTAGGGATTCCCCATATGAATAAATACAGCTAAAATGATTATACCAACTTTCAGTTGGGAAATTACACAACAACCCATCTGACGCTCCATTGAAAAGCATCCTTTATTTACAATACTCCAAAATATCCTAGTATTTCTAATCAAATAGTCTTGGAAAAGGTTCTCCCACATCTCTTTCGTAGCCTATAGTTTCCTATTTTCGATTACTACCTTATATTGAGATCTAGTCTTGATCACTCCTGTCCCATCCCTGGGATTTGTGCTCAGCTCCTTATGCAATCTCTTTCTAGCAACTTTACATGTACTATCGAACCATCCACAATGATGCTTTTTGATGGTCTACGGGTACCGTTAATTATATCTCTGATTGAACTATTCAATTTATCCTTGGCAGTCATAGTCCCTGCAGGGTGGGTTTTCAGACAGTAGAATGTCCAAGATCAAGTTAAGATTACGTTTCACCAGGGTTGAAAAAACAAATGTAATATTAATGCATTGTCAGCTCCCCCTGAGGCCATTATCATTAATTTCCATGCCCCTGGATCCCATGGCTGTGAGGGAGCGTCTTAAAATCAGTAAATCAAATACTATCTCAATAGGATTATGGTCACTGTGCTCCATCGCCTGCACCCGCTCGAAATACTGGCTCAAAATTCTAGATACAAAACTCTGTTTAATAACTGTACTAGAGCCCCAACCCAAAAAAGGTAGGGTCTGCTTATAGAAATTACCCACCAGCTCAGCAGTATTTATCAAGCCAGAGTTTAGAAGGGCCTTTAAAAGGTTTCCCCCTCTATGGTCAACACTCTGGCCTTCTGTTTGACTAAGATCTGTCCTTTCAAAGGGGTTTTGCATTAAAATCCCTTGCTATGATAACACAAAAATCTTTGAAATAGTTTCCATTTTCTGTTACAGTGTTAACAAGGCCGTAAATAAAATTTGGATTTGACATCCTGGCTCCCACACACCATTATAATAGTCTACTACAACAATGTTAAATTATTTGAAAAAACAACCCAAACAATTAGAATACCCTGGTGGTTGCAATCAATTCGGTAGGCCCAGTATATCCTAGAGATGTGAATAAGCCCATCCCTAGCTCTATTGCCTCGGTCCCGAACATCTGGAAAACAAAACCTGAAAAACCCATCCCACTCAGCACCCCCCACGAACCAGGTCTCCTGCATCAACAGAATATCAAATTTAGAGATGTACTCCACCCACCCAGGGCTCATCCTGTAATTTAGGATCAAACCCAGTAATATTCCGGCAAACAAGCTGTAGCAAAGAATCCACCCTAGTGCAGGAGTCGGAAGAGATATAGGTGCCCCTCCCACCAGGGGCGGCTCCTCCACAATGGCAGAGGGGTGTTGCCCCCCTTGCTAAGACCCAGCAGTTGAAAAATAAAAACAATAGCTTACTATTGTTTTATTTTTCATCTGCTGGCTCAGCCAGAAGTGCAGGGAGCAATGAGGCTAGGCCACAGGAGGTGGGAAGATGAGGAGAGAGTGCACCTAAGTGCGCATGTGTGTATGGACAGCCGTCGAATGCCAGTCAAACACACATGCGCACTTAGGTTTCTCTAACCCGGCTGTGTACAAAGCTGGGCTGGAGAAATTACACAGACCCCAGGGTTCTGTCTGAGTGGCAGTCCAGGCCACTCAGACCAATCCTGACGCTGCTTATCATAAAAGTAGCACCAGGATTGCTGTGGAGTCTGTGCTGGTGTCCTAGGGAATGCTAGGACACCACATCGAGGGAAGAAGAGTGAGGAGCAAGGTGGCAGGAGACGGTGGCATCGTGGTGAGAGTTTTTTTATTTTTTATTCTCATACCCCCTCTGTCTCTGTCCCCCTCCCCTTGAGATTTGCGGCAGCCATCGCTGCCCCCTGCTTGTTAAATTGGACGTAGTTCCACTGGGTATTGGAATGTTATCAGCGATTGTTAGTCAATTATTGACCTCTAAACTGTATAATACTGAGAATCTATTGCTAAGCCTAACATGTGGCTGTCAGTGAGCACCGTTCTCATTCTCAGATCCTGGTGAATTGGTTGTTTTTCCCCAGTGGGTACAGGTGCCTATTAAAAAAAAAACAGACAACCTTCAGGTGTTTGACTGATGGACCCCACCATTCAATCCTTCTCATGAATAAAATACTCTTATATTCCATAGGGAGAAAGTCAGAGTTCTTGCCCAACCAAAAACAGACCTTGTTTTTCAGCTGGGCCGTAGATTCGCTAGCTTCAGTAGGCAGCGGAGGTAGATTTGTTAAAACTACTATGTAAGGGCCACATTCCAGTGGAAGATAGAGGGGCGAGTGGGCATTAGGATGATCACCTCGGGGCATAGGCACTTCATGTTCATCTGATAAGTCCCCATTAAGGACTGGCTCATTCCTATTCTGTAGAAATCGAGCGACTCTTAGAGAGTGAGAGTTGCCACAGTTAAGATTTATTGAAGGTAAAAACCACCCATACATAACATCGATGCCAGAGAGCTTCAGTCACAACCAGCGTTTTTTTCCGCCAGATCGTTGAGCGTAAACATTCTAAATCAATGCCTCCTGACATCCTGCATAACGAGTTGACCACGTGAAGTGACAGTCATTGCGTGCCAGTGTTGCGAGCTGATGTGAAAGGAGAATATTACATGTGTTTTCCTCTTCAAACTAAAAACACATTGCAATTTAAAGCTTATACACTTAAGAACCACCTATATACACAACAATACATAGCTATAATCGAAACTAACAAACTATTATTATGAGAGGGTTATTGAAAGAATACCAAGCATAAGTTCATCACAAACATAAAATAAACATATATGAGGAAACAGTTAAAGCATAACATTTCCTAAATTTATGACTTAGATTTATCTATATCTGTGCGTTTTACGCCGCACTCGAGTACTTTTTCGTACTAACATGAACTTATTGTTAATGTCACTAGAAACATCATTTTTGTGATTGTAATCTTCCACATGAAATCACTTGACCTAAATATTTGACTTTTTCTTTAAAAAATTCACACATCTCTTTTTAATACTACACCATGTTCTTGAAAAATTGACAGAACCTGTCTGAGCATGACATCATGTGTTTGGCGATCAGGACCAAATGTGAAAACATCATTCTGAAATATGGCTATGTAGGAGGCTGGACTGGCTTGTAGTGGTACCAAGGGGTACTTGCACCTTGCACCAGGCCCAGTTATCCCTTATTAGTGTATAGGGTGTCTAGCAGCTTAGGCTGATAGATAATGGTAGCTTAGCAGAGCAGCTTAGGCTGAACTAGGAGACGTGTGAAGCTACTACAGTACCACTTAGTGTCATATGCACAATATCATAAGAAAACACAATACACAGTTATACTAAAAATAAAGGTACTTTATTTTTATGACAATATGCCAAAGTATCTCAGAGTGTACCCTCAGTGAGAGGATAGGAAATATACACAAGATATATATACACAATAGCAAAAATATGCAGTATAGTCTTAGAAAACAGTGCAAACAATGTATAGTTACAATAGGATGCAATGGGGAAACATAGGGATAGGGGCAACACAAACCATATACTCCAAAAGTGGAATGCGAACCACGAATGGACCCCAAACCTATGTGACCTTGTAGAGGGTCGCTGGGACTATTAGAAAATAGTGAGAGTTAGAAAAATAACCCTCCCCAAGACCCTGAAAAGTGAGTGCAAAGTGCACTATAGTTCCCCTAAGGACAAAGAGGTCGTGTTAGAGGATTAATGCAGGAAAGACACAAACCAACAATGCAACAACTGTGGATTTCCAATCTAGGGTACCTGTGGAACAAGGGGACCAAGTCCAAAAGTCACAAGCAAGTCGGAGATGGGCAGATGCCCAGGAAATGCCAGCTGCGGGTGCAAAGAAGCTTCTACTGGACAGAAGAAGCTGCGGTTTCTGCAGGAACGAAAAGGGCTAGAGACTTCCCCTTTGGTGGACAGATCCCTCTCGCTGTGGAGAGTCGTGCAGAAGTGTTTTCCCGCCGAAAGAACGCCAACAAGCCTTGCTAGCTGCAAATTGTGCGGTTAGCATTTTTGGATGCTGCTGTGGCCCTGGAGGGACCAGGAGGTCGCAAATTGGACCAGGAGAGAGAGGGGACGTCGAGCAAGACAAGGAGCCCTCTCAGCAGCAGGTAGCACCCGGAAAAGTGCCAGAAACAGGCACTACAAGGATGCGTGAAACGGTGCTCACCCGAAGTTACACAAAGGAGTCCCACGTCGCCGGAGAACAACTTAGGAGGTCGTGCAATGCAGGTTGGAGTGCCGTGGACCCAGGCTGGACTGTGCACAAAGGATTTCCGCCGGAAGTGCACGGAGGCCGGAGTAGCTGCAAAAGTCGCGGTTCCCAGCAATGCAGTCTAGCGAGGTGAGGCAAGGACTTACCTCCACCAAACTTGGACTGAAGAGTCACTGGACTGTGGGGGTCACTTGGACAGAGTTGCTGGATTCGAGGGACCTCGCTCATCGTGCTGAGAGGAGACCCAAGGGACCGGTAATGCAGCTTTTTGGTGCCTGCGGTTGCAGGGGGAAGATTCCGTCGACCCACGGGAGATTTCTTCGGAGCTTCTAGTGCAGAGAGGAGGCAGACTACCCCCACAGCATACACCACCAGGAAAACAGTCGAGAAGGCGGCAGGATCAGCGTTACAGAGTTGCAGTAGTCGTCTTTGCTACTATGTTGCAGTTTTGCAGGCTTCCAGCGCGGTCAGCAGTCGATTCCTTGGCAGAAGGTGAAGAGAGAGATGCAGAGGAACTCGGCTGAGCTCTTGCATTCGTTATCTAAAGTTTCCCCAGAGACAGAGACCCTAAATAGCCAGAAAAGAGGGTTTGGCTACCTAGGAGAGAGGATAGGCTAGCAACACCTGAAGGAGCCTATCACAAGGAGTCTCTGACGTCACCTGGTGGCACTGGCCACTCAGAGCAGTCCAGTGTGCCAGCAGCACCTCTGTTTCCAAGATGGCAGAGGTCTGGAGCACACTGGAGGAGCTCTGGACACCTCCCAGGGGAGGTGCAGGTCAGGGGAGTGGTCACTCCCCTTTCCTTTGTCCAGTTTCACGCCAGAGCAGGGCTAAGGGGTCCCCTGAACCGGTGTAGACTGGCTTATGCAGAATTGGGCACATCTGTGCCCAACAAAGCATTTCCAGAGGCTGGGGGAGGCTACTCCTCCCCTGCCTTCACACCATTTTCCAAAGGGAGAGGGTGTCACACCCTCTCTCAGAGGAAGTTCTTTGTTCTGCCATCCTGGGCCAGGCCTGGCTGGACCCCAGGAGGGCAGATGCCTGTCTAAGGGGTTGGCAGCAGCAGCAGCAGCAGCAGCTGCAGTGAAACCCCAGGAAGGGCAGTTTGGAAGTACCATGGTCTGTGCTACAGACCACTGAGATCATGGGATTGTGCCAACTATGCCAGGATGGCATAGAGGGGGCAATTCCATGATCATAGACATGTTACATGGCCATATTCGGAGTTACCATTGTGAAGCCACATATAGGTAGTGACCTATATGTAGTGCACGCGTGTAATGGTGTCCCCGCACTCACAAAGTTCAGGGAATTGGCCCTGAACAATGTGGGGGCACCTTGGCCAGTGCCAGGGTGCCCTCACACTAAGTAACTTTGCACCCAACCTTTACCAGGTAAAGGTTAGACATATAGGTGACTTATAAGTTACTTAAGTGCAGTGTAAAATGGCTGTGAAATAACGTGGACGTTATTTCACTCAGGCTGCAGTGGCAGGCCTGTGTAAGAATTGTCAGAGCTCCCTATGGGTGGCAAAAGAAATGCTGCAGCCCATAGGGATCTCCTGGAACCCCAATACCCTGGGTACCTCAGTACCATATACTAGGGAATTATAAGGGTGTTCCAGTAAGCCAAAGTAAATTGGTAAAAATGGTCACTAGCCTGTTAGTGACAAATTGGAAAGAAATGAGAGAGCATAACCACTGAGGTTCTGATTAGCAGAGCCTCAGTGAGACAGTTAGTCATTACACAGGTAACACATTCAGGCACACTTATGAGCACTGGGGCCCTGGGTTACCAGGGTCCCAGTGACACATACAACTAAAACAACATATATACAGTGAAAAATGGGGGTAACATGCCAGGCAAGATGGTACTTTCCTACACAACCCCCCCCCAAACGAAGGACAATAAGACTAGCCATGACCTGATGAGTCTTCATTGTCTAAGTGGAAATATCTGGAGAGTCCATCTGCATTGGAGTGGCTACTCCCAGGTCTATGTTCCACTGTATAGTCCATTCCCTGTAGGGATATGGACCACCTCAACAATTTAGGATTTTCACCTTTCATTTGTTTTAGCCAAAGTAGAGGTTTGTGGTCTGTCTGAACAATGAAGTGAGTGCCAAACAGGTATGGCCTCAACTTCTTCAGAGCCCAGACCACAGCAAAGGCCTCCCTCTCAATGGCAGATCAACGCTTTTCTCTAGGGGTCAACCTCCTACTAATAAAAGCAACAGGTTGATCCTGGCCCTCAGAATTAAGTTGTGATAGGACTGCCCCTACTCCTAATTCAGATGCATCAGTTTGGACATAGAATTTTTTAGAGTAACAAGGGCTTTTCAGGACAGGTGCAGAGCACATGGCCTGCTTCAGCTCCTCAAAAGCTTTCTGACAGTTTGCTGTCCATAATACCTTTTTAGGCATTTTCTTGGATGTGAGGTCATTAAGAGGGGCTGCAATGGAGCCATAGTTCTTAATGAACCTCCTGTAATACCCAGTGAGGCCTAGGAAGGCTCTCACCTGAGTCTGAGTGGTAGGGGGAACCCAATCAATAATTGTTTGGATTTTCCCCTGAAGTGGTGCAATCTGTTCCCCACCAACAAGGTGTCCCAGATAAACCACCTTACCCTGCCCTATCTGGCACTTTGAAGCCTTGATAGTGAGGCCTGCCTTTTGCAGGGCCTCCAAAACTTTCCATAGGTGGACCAGGTGATCATCCCAGCTGGAGCTAAATACAGCTATATCGTCCAAATATGCTGCACTGAAAGCTTCCAGCCCCTGCAGGACTGTATTCACCAACCTCTGAAAAGTGGCAGGTGCATTTTTCAAACCAAAAGGCATTACAGTAAACTGGTAATGGCCTCCAATGGTTGAAAATGCAGTCTTAGGTTTAGCATCTTCTGACAATTTGATCTGCCAATACCCTGCAGTCAAATCAAAAGTGCTTAGATACTTGGCAGATGCCAGTGTATCTATGAGCTCATCTGCCCTGGGTATAGGGTGAGCATCAGTTTTGGTTACCAAGTTGAGACCTCTATAGTCTACACAAAACCGCATTTCCTTCTTTCCATCTTTGGAATGGGGTTTTGGTACAAGTACCACAGGAGAAGCCCATGGACTGTCAGAGTGCTCAACCACTCCTAGTTCTAACATTTTCTGGCCTTTTGCTTTATACAGTCCCTGACATGGTCAGGCTGCCTATAGATCTTAGTTTTGACAGGCAAGCTGTCTCCAGTATCTATAGTGTGCTCACACCAAGAAGTGGTACCTGGCACAGTAGAGAAGAGTTCAGAGAATTGATCTAGGAGGTTAATGCAATTGTCTTTCTGCTCAGCAGTAAGACAATCAGCCAAAACTACACCTTCCACCAGAGCATCTTGTTCTGTGGAAGAGAAGAGATCAGGTAGAGGATCACTGTCTTCTTCCTGTCCCTCATCTGTTGCCATGAGCAGGGTGAGATCAGCCCTGTCATAGTAGGGTTTCAGGCGGTTGACATTGAGCACCCTAAGGGGACTCCTGGCAGTGCCTAAGTCAACTAAATAGGTGACTTCTCCCTTTTTTTCAACAATTGTGTGGGGTCCACTCCATTTATCTTGGAGTGCTCTTGGGGCCACAGGCTCCAAGACCCACACTTTCTGCCCTGGTTGGTACTGAACCAAAACAGCCTTCTGGTCATGCCATTGCTTCTGGAGCTCTTGGCTGGCCTGAAGGGTTTTGCTGGCCTTTTTCATGTACTCAGCCATCCTTGATCTGAGGCCAAGTACATAATCCACAATATCCTGCTTAGGAGCTTTTAAAGGTTGTTCCCAACCCTCCTTTACAAGTGTGAGTGGACCCCTAACAGGGTGTCCAAAAAGAAGTTCAAAGGGGCTGAAGCCCACTCCTTTCTGGGGTACCTCCCTGTAGGCAAAAAGGAGGCATGGTAGAAGGATATCCCATCTCCTGCGGAGTTTTTCAGGGAGACCCATAATCATGCCTTTGAGAGTTTTATTAAATCTCTCCACCAGTCCATTTGTTTGTGGATGATAGGGTGTAGTGAACTTGTAAGTTACACCACACTCCTTCCACATGGCCTTTAAGTATGCAGACATGAAATTGCTTCCCCTGTCTGATACTACTTCCTTTGGGAAGCCCACCCTAGAAAATATTCCTAGGAGGGCCTTTGCCACTGCAGGTGCTGTAGTGGTCCTTAAAGGAATTGCTTCAGGGTATCTTGTGGCATGGTCCACTACCACCAAGATAAACCTATTGCCTGAAGCAGTAGGAGGGTCAAGGGGGCCAACTATGTCAACCCCTACCCTTTCAAAGGGTACCCCAACCACAGGCAGTGGAATAAGGGGTGCCTTTGGAGTTCCACCTGTCTTGCCACTGGCTTGACAGGTTTCACAGGACTTACAAAATTCTTTTGTGTCCTCAGACATCCTAGGCCAATGAAACAATGGAACCAGTCTGTCCCAAGTTTTCATTTGACCCAGGTGCCCAGCTAGGGGAATGTCGTGGGCAAGAGTTAGGAGGAACTTTCTGTACTCCTGAGGAATCACTAATCTCCTGGCAGCTCCAGGTTTAGGATCCCTATGCTCAGTGTACAAGAGGTTGTCCTCCCAGTAAACTCTGTGAGAGTCACTGACATCCCCATTAGCCTGTTTGACAGCTTGCTGTCTGAGACCCTCTAATGTGGGACAGGTTTGCTGTGCCACACTCAGCTCCTCTCTGGCAGGCCCCCCTTCACCCAAAAGCTCAGCAGTGTCTGCTTCCAGCTCCTCTGGTGTAGGTTCTGCACAGGGAGGGAATTCTTCTTCCTCAGAAGTTGAATCCACTGTAGAGGGAGGGATAGTAGGAAGTGGTTTGCTTCTACTAGCCCTAGCTTTAGGGAGCACTTGGTCCATTGTTCCAGGATCCAAGCTTCCCTGTCCTTTTTGCTTTTTGGACTGAGCCCTTGTCAAAGCAAAAATATGCCCTGGGATGCCCAGCATTGCTGCATGGGCCTCCAACTCCACATCTGACCAAGCTGATGTCTCCAAATCATTCCCTAATAGACAGTCTACAGGTACATCTGAAGCTACCACAACTTTCTTTGGACCAGTAACCCCCCCAGTTGAGATTAACAACAGCCATGGGGTGGCTAAGTGTGTTGGTGTGAGCATCGGTTACTTGGTACTGGTGTCCAAGTAGGTGTTGTTCAGGGTGGACCAGTTTCTCTATGACCATAGTCACACTGGCTCCAGTGTCCCTGTAGGCCTGAACCTCAACACCATTTATTAGGGGTAGCTGCTTGTACTTATCCATATTAAGGGGACAAGCAACTAAGGTGGCTAAATCAATAGACCCCTGAGAGACTAACACAGCCTCTGTGGCCTCCCTAACAAGGCCAACCCCAACTAAGTTACCAATAGTGAGCCCAGCTACTCCCTTGGATTGGCTATTAGTAGGTTTGCTCCCACCACCACTGCTATTAGTAGGGACACTAGGGGTAGCAGTAGGGGTTGTAGTGGTAGGAGCATTGGTGCTTTTCTTTGGACAACTGGGATCTGTTGTCCAATGGCCTTTTATTTTACATAAATAGCACCATGGTTTCTTTTCCTTGTTCTGATTAAAAGAGGATTTGGGCCCACCACCCCCACCAGAGTGTTTTTGTGGACCTGATGAAGACTCATTTTTAGATTTGTCCCCACCCTTGTCAGAAGACTTACCATCCTTCTTTTTGTTGCCATCTTTGTCACCCCCTGTATGAACTTTTCTGTTCACCCTTGTTCTGACCCATTTGGCTGCCTTCTTTCCCAATTCTTGGGGAGAGGTCAGATCAGAGTCCACCAAGTACTGGTGCAACAAATCAGACACACAATTATTAAGAATATGCTCTCTCAGGATCAAGTTATACAGGCTGTCATAATCAGTAACTTTACTGCCATGTAACCACCCCTCCAAGGCCTTCACTGAATGGTCAATGAAATCAACCCAGTCTTGTGAAGACTCCTTTTTGGTCTCTCTGAACTTTATCCTGTATTGTTCAGTGGTTAAGCCATAACCATCCAGGAGTGCATTCTTAAGAACTTGGAAATTATTAGCATCATTTTCTTTCACAGTAAGGAGCCTATCCCTACCTTTTCCACTAAATGATAGCCATAGGATAGCAGCCCACTGCCTTTGAGGGACATCCTGTACAACACAGGCCCTCTCAAGTGCAGCAAACCACTTGTTAATGTCATCCCCCTCCTT
The DNA here is from genome assembly GCF_031143425.1 of Pleurodeles waltl. Taxonomy (NCBI): domain Eukaryota; kingdom Metazoa; phylum Chordata; class Amphibia; order Caudata; family Salamandridae; genus Pleurodeles; species Pleurodeles waltl. The sequence goes on along the minus strand of NC_090437.1, from coordinate 312,425,636 downwards.
ATAAGGGGGAACTATCTTGTGCAGATTCCTGGAATCATGCTCTTTTGCAGGATGACTTTGGGAAATACTGCTGCTGCCACCATGGGTTTCTAAACCCAACTTCTGTCTTTCCTTCTCTAGTTCAAAAGACTGTCTATCCAAATCCAGCTGTTGCTTTTTAAGCTTCAGTCTGGTTTGTTCCACCCTCAACTTATTGAGTTCCCTCTCTAACATTCTGTCATCAGGGTTGGTGGGAGGGACATTCCTAGATACAGAGGTATGATGGGAATGAACAGAAGGAGACCTGTCCCTTACAGAAGCCACCCTAACAGCTTGGCTAACAGAAACATTACTACCAGTATGGTGAGAATAAATGCTTTTGCTATGATGTGAGACAACACTATTTGTATGGTGTGGCTCTTCATCATTACCAACTATGCTAGACTGTCTAGTAATGGGCAGGCTAGGAAGTTTCTTTCCTGAATCTTTTCCTGGGGGAGTCCCTGGATCAGATTGGGAACCATTAGCTACCTTTTCAACAGATGGGGCACTTCTTGCCTTATCTTGTTCTCTAAGCATGTTAAGTAACAATTCCAAGGAAGGATTCTTCCCTACACTCAAACCTCTCTCTATGCAGAGACTCCTTGCTCCTTTCCAGCTAAGGTGATCATATGCAAGTTTGGACAGATCAACATTTTGGCCTGTGCCAGACATTTTTAGAGAGAGTTAAAGTGATAGAAAAAGAGAAAAAAGTTTGTCAGAGCTTTTAGAAAGACAGAGAAAAAAAACTTTAAAAACTTTTTAGAACTTTTTAGAAAGTTAGAAGTACTTTTCAGCACTTAGAAAAGAGTGAAAAGAGGAAATGCAAAACTTTTTGGCTATGTGTATATACACTGAACTTGTTTTGTATATTTTTCTCTTATGAAAAGTACAATGACAAGAGTGGTAAGTAGTCTCAAAGCACTTATCCCACCGCTGCACAACCAATATAGGAGGCTGGACTGGCTTGTAGTGAGTACCAAGGGGTACTTGCACCTTGCACCAGGCCCAGTTATCCCTTATTAGTGTATAGGGTGTCTAGCAGCTTAGGCTGATAGATAATGGTAGCTTAGCAGAGCAGCTTAGGCTGAACTAGGAGACGTGTGAAGCTACTACAGTACCACTTAGTGTCATATGCACAATATCATAAGAAAACACAATACACAGTTATACTAAAAATAAAGGTACTTTATTTTTATGACAATATGCCAAAGTATCTCAGAGTGTACCCTCAGTGAGAGGATAGGAAATATACACAAGATATATATACACAATAGCAAAAATATGCAGTATAGTCTTAGAAAACAGTGCAAACAATGTATAGTTACAATAGGATGCAATGGGGAAACATAGGGATAGGGGCAACACAAACCATATACTCCAAAAGTGGAATGCGAACCACGAATGGACCCCAAACCTATGTGACCTTGTAGAGGGTCGCTGGGACTATTAGAAAATAGTGAGAGTTAGAAAAATAACCCTCCCCAAGACCCTGAAAAGTGAGTGCAAAGTGCACTAAAGTTCTCCTATGGACAAAGAGGTCGTGTTAGAGGAATAATGCAGGAAAGACACAAACCAACAATGCAACAACTGTGGATTTCCAATCTAGGGTACCTGTGGAACAAGAGGACCAAGTCCAAAAGTCACAAGCAAGTCGGAGATGGGCAGATGCCCAGGAAATGCCAGCTGCGGGTGCAAAGAAGCTTCTACTGGACAGAAGAAGCTGCGGTTTCTGCAGGAACGAAAAGGGCTAGAGACTTCCCCTTTGGTGGACGGATCCCTCTTGCCGTGGAGAGTCGTGCAGAAGTGTTTTCCAGCCGAAAGAACGCCAACAAGCCTTGCTAGCTGCAAATCGTGCGGTTAGCGTTTTTGGACACTGCTGTGGCCCTGGAGGGACCAGGAGGTCGCAAATTGAACCAGGAGAGAGAGGGGACGTAGAACAAGACAAGGAGCCCTCTCAGCAGCAGGTAGCACCCGGAGAAGTGCCAGAAACAGGCACTACAAGGATGCGTGAAACGGTGCTCACCCGAAGTTACACAAAGGAGTCCCACGTCGCTGGAGAACAACTTAGGAGGTCGTGCAATGCAGGTTAGAGTGCCGTGGACCCAGGCTGGACTGTGCACAAAGGATTTCCGCCGGAAGTGCACGGAGGCCGGAGTAGCTGCAAAAGTCGCGGTTCCCAGCAATGCAGTCTAGCGAGGTGAGGCAAGGACTTACCTCCACCAAACTTGGACTGAAGAGTCACTGGACTGTGGGGGTCACTTGGACAGAGTTGCTGGATTCGAGGGACCTCGCTCGTCGTGCTGAGAGGAGACCCAAGGGACCGGTAATGCAGCTTTTTGGTGCCTGCGTTTGCAGGGGGAAGATTCCGTCGACCCACGGGAGATTTCTTCGGAGCTTCTAGTGCAGAGAGGAGGCAGACTACCCCCACAGCATGCACCACCAGGAAAACAGTTGAGAAGGCGGCAGGATCAGCGTTACAGAGTTGCAGTAGTCGTCTTTGCTACTATGTTGCAGTTTTGCAGGCTTCCAGCGCGGTCAGCAGTCGATTCCTTGGCAGAAGGTGAAGAGAGAGATGCAGAGGAACTCGGCTGAGCTCTTGCATTCGTTATCTAAAGTTTCCCCAGAGACAGAGACCCTAAATAGCCAGAAAAGAGGGTTTGGCTACCTAGGAGAGAGGATAGGCTAGCAACACCTGAAGGAGCCTATCACAAGGAGTCTCTGACGTCACCTGGTGGCACTGGCCACTCAGAGCAGTCCAGTGTGCCAGCAGCACCTCTGTTTCCAAGATGGCAGAGGTCTGGAGCACACTGGAGGAGCTCTGGACACCTCCCACGGGAGGTGCAGGTCAGGAGAGTGGTCACTCCCCTTTCCTTTGTCCAGTTTCGCGCCAGAGCAGGGCTAAGGGGTCCCCTGAACCGGTGTAGACTGGCTTATGCAGAATTGGGCACATCTGTGCCCAACAAAGCATTTCCAGAGGCTGGGGGAGGCTACTCCTCCCCTGCCTTCACACCATTTTCCAAAGGGAGAGGGTGTCACACCCTCTCTCAGAGGAAGTTCTTTGTTCTGCCATCCTGGGCCAGGCCTGGCCTGACCCCAGGAGGGCAGATGCCTGTCTGAGGGGTTGGCAGCAGCAGCAGCTGCAGTGAAACCCCAGGAAGGGCAGTTTGGCAGTACCAGGGTCTGTGCTACAGACCACTGGGATCATGGGATTGTGCCAACTATGCCAGGATGGCATAGAGGGGGCAATTCCATGATCATAGACATGTTACATGGCCATATTCGGAGTTACCATTGTGAAGCCACATATAGGTAGTGACCTATATGTAGTGCACACGTGTAATGGTGTCCCCGCACTCACAAAGTTCAGGGAATTGGCCCTGAACAATGTGGGGGCACCTTGGCTAGTGCCAGGGTGCCCTCACACTAAGTAACTTTGCACCCAACCTTTACCAGGTAAAGGTTAGACATATAGGTGACTTATAAGTTACTTAAGTGCAGTGTAAAATGGCTGTGAAATAACGTGGACGTTATTCCACTCAGGCTGCAGTGGCAGGCCTGTGTAAGAATTGTCAGAGCTCCCTATGGGTGGCAAAAGAAATGCTGCAGCCCATAGGGATCTCCTGGAACCCCAATACCCTGGGTACCTCAGTACCATATACTAGGGAATTATAAGGGTGTTCCAGTAAGCCAATGTAAATTGGTAAAAATGGTCACTAGCCTGTTAGTGACAATTTGGAAAGAAATGAGAGAGCATAACCACTGAGGTTCTGATTAGCAGAGCCTCAGTGAGACAGTTAGTCACTACACAGGTAACACATTCAGGCACACTTATGAGCACTGGGGCCCTGGGTTACCAGGGTCCCAGTGACACATACAACTAAAACAACATATATACAGTGAAAAATGGGGGTAACATGCCAGGCAAGATGGTACTTTCCTACAGGCTACACTTGTAATGTATTTTAATAGATTGTCCATGACTCTCTGTAACACTGACGCAGCAGATGTGAAACCAAAAGGCAACCAACAATATTGATAAGTGGCCCATGGTGAGACGAATGCTGTAAAATGTCTAGACTCAGGTTTCAGATCTATCTGGTGGTATGCTGAGTCCAAATCTATTTTAGTAAAGTACTTAGCCCCTGCAACTTGTGCTAACAGATCATGGATCTTTGGTAAATGGAGAGAATCCGAATTTCTTTGTTTAATGCTCGAAGGTATACCCTGAGTTACCCATTTGGTTTTTTTAACCACTGAGATAAGTGCACCTGTGGCCCTACCTCCAAGCAGCCAGTAGTCAGGAGTCTCTTGGGACGCAAAGTCCTGGTCGCCAACAGCAGCATCCCCCAGCAGTGGGAAACCCTTCTGCACTTTGTAGCACGAAGCGCCTGTGGCCTTGCCTACAAGCGGCTGGTAGTCAGGAGTTTCTTGGGACACGTAGTCACGGTCACCAACAGCAGCGTCCCCCAGCAGCAGGAAGCCCTTCTGCACTTTGTAGTGTGATGTGCCTGTGGCCCGCCTCCAAGCAGCCAGTAGTCAGGAGTCTCCTGGGACGAATAGTCCCAGTCACTAACAATAGCATCCCCCACCAGCGGGAAGAGCTTCTGTGCTTTACAGCGCGATGTGCCGTCACCCCACCTCCAAACATCCAGTAGTCATGAGTCTCTTGGGACGCGTAGTCCTGGTCACTAACAGCAGTGTCCCCAGCAGCGGGAAGCTCTTCTGTGCTTTGCAGTGTGATGCACCTGTGGTCCTAACTCCAGGCAGGCGGTAGTCAGGATTCTCTTGAGATGCTTAGTCCCGGTCACCAACAGCAGCATCCTCTCACTGTCTATGAGTGTTTTTCCTGCTACCCCCTAACTGTGCTTTCATAGTCAATATTCAGCAACCAGATTCTTTGACATTTCTACCCCTAAAACGACAGGTGGACTACATCCAGCCAGAATAATCCAACCAGAACAACTCTGGAACATCAACCTTAATTTCTAGCAGCACTAAGAACACATCCCAACTTCCTACAGATCAGCATTATTTCAAGCATGATCTCTTTCCTACTGATTGCTGCAGACTTCCATTCTACCCTCCAAACTCTCTTACCTTGTCCCCGCTTAATACATATCCAGCCACCGTACAGGAAGGGCCTGCAGGTCATTTTTATTTCCTTCTTTCAAGATGAACGATTTTTGGCTATCAACTGAACACATGCCTTCCCTCCCTTGCCTGTCCAGAATACCTCAATCTTCATACGGTGTGGACTCAACTGTCTCTTAAGCATCCCATTCTCTGCCCAAAATATGGAATGCCCTTGTTTCCAGGTCTCCTTAATGCCCCCATCTCCCCGTGTATCAGAGAAAAATAAAAAGTTAGCAACAGATTATCCCCCACTAGCATATCCAAACCCATGTCCGTCATGACCTTGGTATCTGTATGCTGTCTGTCTGCCCAAACACATGAATTTTTGCACACTCATTTTCACACAGACACTCTCGGTGACAGGAATGAGTAAATAAATACAAAGGGTTCAATCCAGATTTCCCTACACCTTTTCTTCCAATCCAAATCTTCATGACTCTAAAATGATATGCTTTTGGAATTAAAAAAAAACACACAGCTAGTGTGGCTCCCTACAACCAAAACTTTACAAGACACAACTGGAATTTCGGTGACACAAGCAAACCACCTCCAGTTAAACTATGTACTTTATATCGTCACCAGAACCTTATTCTCACCAACCTTTCTGTTGCTAAGCCTGGTCCATGCCTCTAGCATTCTGTTCCCCATTTCACCTATCTGTGGATCATAGTTGGTTTTGGAACCATTTATTATAAAAAGCTAGGTCAATGAATTGCACAGTGACCATCTCCAAGACAAGTTTCCTCACAACCAAGTGTTAACCAAAATGTGTGTATTTTATCTGTCCTGTTAAAAAAATACTTACATTCCTGTAGTCTGCTCCACTTCCTGGAAACTTCCCCAATATTTGCCTATGTGCTGGAGATCCAGTTTCCATAATTCGTGGAAGATCTGAGATGGCACCTACTATGCCTTTGGTACCAACCCAGAGAGATTTTCAAATCGGTGCCACGCTGTTGTCAACTACTGTTATATGTTGTGTTTTAAACACAATACTCTAGCCCAGTCATTCCAGAACAAAAGCTATCATAAGCTGAAATGCCAGGGGACAGATTTACTAATATCCCATGCTGCTATTGTCATCGCCTGCACTGGCAAACGTTTTGCTATGCATACTGTAGACTACCTTGCACCTGGCACAAACCTTTAGCACCATAGTACAAGGGTGTGTGTGTGTGATATGTAGAGTAGCTTTTGTACTGGAAGGGTACACTTCTAGTACAAAATACTATACCTAGACATAGTTTAAAGCTTATCTAGTTAAGGATGTGCTGAACATTATAGCACAGATGCAAAGTTAGGAAACGTTTTTGAGAAAAGAAAGCTTTTCTCAAAAGTTACACTTGCTCGAGAAGGCATAAATATGTGACACAATGTCCTGTCTACCTTTTTAAAGTAGATAGAGCTTTGCATCAAAATTCATGGGTGGTTGCATGGTAAGATCCATGTACCATCGATGCACTTTCTTTAAGGTTACTTTCCTGAACAAATCAAGATTTGTGATTTGTGCTGAATAGTAAATAGTTCACCAAGATGGCAGTTTGTGTCACTTTTGTGACACTGCACTCACTCAAAGCTTTGATACATCTGGTCCTAGATTTTTGGTTTGTTTGCTTATTCAAAAACAAATGCTTGTACCTGTTGGATGGTGCTGCCATCCAACTTTCTGAGAGGCTGAGTGAGCCATCATGCTGACGAGAGTTTCCTCGCCTTTCATTTGTAGTAGATGAATCTGTTGTCATTAAACTGAAACGTTCCATTCGTCACCTGGACAATCACAAATATGTTTTTTATATATAATTTTATAAGATGCATATACAACTTACAAAACCAGTCGATTCAATGCTCTAAAATGTGATCCATTTAATAGACTGCAAAATTAGCAATGTAGATATACACATATGAATGCACACACATATTCATTCTTCTCTGGTTAATTTATGTAGGGCATATTTAACAAAGCAATACTTTGCTTCTCTGAGCGGAACTGATTGTACTGTTGTACTATCAACAGTCATTCTCGAGCTCCCCTTATTTAAACATATTTCCTGAAAGAGTGTTAGACTGTGATAAAAACAGTATTTCTGCTTAGATATCCAGAGCATATGCAGGAATTGATCAGAGTAATTCGGTGGGACTAGCTTTTCAAAGGAGCAGAATAACAGGGTGTACTCTACCGTGGCTATGAAAATCAGCCTTGGGTCACTGCTAGCTCAGTTTCTTGAGGTTCTGTGATGCCTAGGAATGCAACTTTAAGGTTTGTTTACATAAAACTGGAAATCTGGTGATAAAGAAAAATTGGCGCCAGAATGTTTCTACATTTGGTAGACCCAAAACACATGATGCCAATCACTTACCTCTCAAGGAATAGTGGATTAGAATGATGCTGAGGAACAACTGGTGATGTTTAATAAGGTATGACGTTAAAGAACTGCATATGTTTCCAATAACAGCTTCTGATACAGTGAAGGAGCTGATTTTCTGACACTCATGCTCAGCGAATTTCGAGTCTTGCCCTGCCACTTCTCTATTATTAGATGGGAGGGGTCTTCACAGAGCTTAATTTGTAAAATAATGAGTGTGGGAGCCCTGGGCTGGCAGTTCGGGCTGGACTGTTCTCATGGGGAGCAGGCTCAAGACGCATGTGCATATGTCTGGGGCCAACCTGGGGTGGCGTGTTGGGCAAAAAACCCAATGGATCTTTGTGACTGGGGGTGAATATTTGCATTGTTCAGCATTCCGTCCATCATCTGTCCTTTTTACAATAAGAATAAGTCACTATTATATACAATTTCATGAGATCAATGACCAATCTTTACAGACAATTGGATTGTCAAAAAAGTGAGGTTCATTGGTAACTATCAAGCCTCTCGGGCTGAATTTGCCTTCAAATAGTCTGTCAACAGAGCCCAGTCAAGATGGGTTTTGATCTGGGGTTTCTCTCTCTCTTAAAATGCATTGCAGTGTTATTCATTTACTAAGGCCTGTGTGATGGTAGTATCAACTGGTGTTGACGGGGCTGTCAAAATGGATGTGGCCATATTGTCATTATCTAATGCTCTAAGCTGTTCAGCCATTGCTATACAGATACAAAAGCACTGACACCTACCTCTGATTTTCCTTCATTAATAAGTTAGCTCCCAAAGCTGTTAGTGGCTCAGTGTCACTCTACAAAAAAAGGTGTGGGGGGGTGAGAGGAATTATTCACTGATATGTCCTCCAAATCCAAATTATATTTGCTGCACATAAGACTATGGTGTCACAATCATTCCATACACAAAACCACAGGAGAATCACCTTAGTCGTTTAGAGATGTTTTATTAAACCAATAATTGGCGTGTTCCAAAGGCCTGGTATGCCTAGTATGAGTGGTTATCACACCTCAGTACTACAGAGTGATGTCATATTCCTTTCCAGGGCAGATCTGGCTCATGATTGAATAAAACAGCAACCTTTGTCGGAGCACTTTCAGTATTCGGATGTTTGGGAAGGTCAACAGTGTACCTGAGAGTAAATACCCTTGGTGAAGTAAGTCCTCCAGTATCGCTATTGTGCTCTCACCTCTTTAATTTTAATAGTGTGTGACTATAGGGATTACCATCACTCTCCATCCATGAGGTGCCAATTTATTTTATCCATGGGGAGACAGGTCATATATATGAAATAATAGTGGAATGATAAAGAGATCACATAGATGAGGTGCGCACATAAAGTGGGGTGGAGTGTATCAGAGAGTCATTTTCACGATTTCTGGGTAATATTACACATTTTAATGTGTTCTTTTTTGTTAGTATGATATAACATAAGGAAGGAATACATGGATTTCTGAAATTAATTTTTTTTGTTATCTCAGAAATATATATCTAGTTCTGTGGATGCTGACATTGCTAGTACTACCTTTTTTGCTAATTTATTTACGTACACTCACATGAAGATGGGGATCGTAAGTCCTGGTGAAAGTCATAGACCACTGGGTTTTAATGTAGCGGTTGAAACATGTCGACTTTAGAATGTGGGAAACACTGCAGTTCATTCACATCCATGTATTATTGATTTTAGTCTTACAAGGGGCTAGGAAATAAAGGCATGTGTATGGTTCCCTGGTAATCTTTGTATTTTCTCCTCCAATCCCAAACCAGGAAATTATGACATATAAGAGCTCCCAGATCAGCGTTAGCCTAGACAAGCAATGTACAGTTCTTCCATGGGAAGGACCTCAGTGGCGTAACCAAGGCACCCACAGCTCTTGCATTGCGGTGGGCCCCAAGCTCCAGAGGGCCCCCTCAGCACAATGCACGGGCTGCAGGCCCCTGACTGGTGTCCAGGGTGGGCACTATAGGTACTTTGCAGGGGGGGGGCCTTAAGTTTCGTTAGGCCACTGGAGGACCTATGATGAAACACACCACAATATGTGGGCAAGAGTTCTTCAAAAACATGAAGTATCAATCCTGTATTTGTATATACACAGCAGCATGGAAGTATTGTTGCGCCATATTTGTGTGCAGGGAATGAATAAGACTTCCCTGGGGTACCCTTGCCCCTCATGTGTGGAATACCAACGGCACACCTGAAGTAAACTACTTTCATCTTTAGTTTGAAAAGGTCACAACATTTTGTTGCCATCACTAGACGAAAGAGCCATTCCACTAACATAAACCAAGGTGCTCACCATGGCAATCATGTGCATTGGTGAATTAACACAATGTTACTACCCTGCCTGTCCAGAGTGTACACAGCGCACTATGAATGAATGAGTAATGGTACACAAGTGTGTATTTTTTCTCTGCTTTTTCTGTGCGTTTTTTTTCATGAACCGCCTATCTTTCTACATACTTTTGACCTTGGCAGATGAATGAACGTCTCACACTTTTTACACCACTGATGCAACAACCGCTTCGGTGTCCACAAGGCCCTAAAATAAGCATAGAGATTGTATCATTTTCTTTTGTGACTGGTCAAAAAGTTACTAGTTCATCGGTGGTGTACAATTTGCATTTCATTTGATCGGCCACTCGTCTGTGTGATTTTTTAAAACAAGGAAGATGCATAGTTTATTTAATGAATATATATGTTATATGAAGTATACATAGGTCACAAGAGCCTTCAAAGATTATGCAGTTTTTTAACAGCGTGGTGTGTGTGCCTGCATACATCCTTTCACCGACTGTAAATATGGTTTATATGTGAAAACAAACCTCTGCAAACCTGCCCTTTATTCCCAGTCTAAACAGATGTTATTGCTTGCAGTGTCTATTTATATCGAAGAACCCAGTGAGAGTCGCTGCTTCCACGGACACTCTTCACAAAAGCCTGTTCCTTTCAGCTTTTGCCCTCCTCTTCCAAGTTGGATATGTTTAAAACTAGGCCACTATCTTCACAATAACAGTGCTTAATTTTAAAGAACATAAATGCAGATGACCAAATGGCTTCTTAAAAGTCCTCTGCGGGTACACCTGAACAAAGCGGACTAGCAAATAACAACCTGCCCAGTCTTGATTCCATCTCATGCCTCTTTTTACCACCGCCCTGCACTTTCTGTGTTTTTATCTCACGCTTGCCAGTATCTTTTTATTTTTGCTTTCTCCTTTTTCTCACTGTTTTCCTGTCTTATTCTCCCTCCTTCCTTCTCCCTTCTCTGCCTTTATTTCTTCCTCTATGGTCAATATCTGATGAAGGAAAATAAGCCCTGGCTCCTTAAAATAAGTGCTAGTACCCTTTGCCTGGAGCCACCTGAGCAAATTAGCACAGAATGCTAATAGGGTAGTTGTTTTCTTAGATAAATAACAGGAAAATCATGGTGTGGTTTCTTCTGCTCACGGGAATCCAGCCAGGACAAACCAATCATTCTTCATAAATAAACACTTCACTGGTAATTAAAATCCTACGCCAATAGGAGGTGAAAAGTATTAATTGCACAGTAAAAGCACTCTGTCCTAAATTTAAAATTAAGTACTGAGTGCTTCTATAAACCACAGAAACATTTACTTTTCTCCATGAGCAGGAATATATTCAGAACATCATATTTGTAGGAACGAGACAGACTCAAATGTTCTTTGAGAGATACCAACATCTAGCTGTCATGATCACGCGAGGGCGCAACCAACTAATAATTTTTCAAAAACACGTGGCATTGGCTTTCTCATTCCCATACCGTGGTGCTATTGTGCATCAATTACACTCAATTACATCACTAACCTGTCTGCTGTGAGAAACTGCATCTCATCCCTCAGCACCTCATCCATATTCATCTCACAAAGCAGTATGGCTGGCGATCCTGCCCCACAATGTGTCCCTTCACCAACTCTCACCTTAAATGTGCACGGTCCCCTATTTCAACGATCTCCTAATCTCCATGAACACAACCGCCACCCACTTAATTCCTCCAAATCTAGTCTACTTCTGACGGCAAATAAACATCAAAAACGTACAAGAGCATGCAGCATAGAAAATGGACGACCAGCACAGAAAGGGAAGTGACGAACTCGTAGTAGTAAAGGCCACATGCACACTTGTCAAAGCTGCTGTAATGTACAGTAAAAGCAGTGAGAAACCGACTCACCAGCTTTAACGTGTGCATAGCCTGTCATTGAGAAGGGATCAACGATTTAATGAAAACGTTGCATGGAAGCAGAGCAATACAGTCCATTCCAAGGGCCTTTAACTATAGTGCACACAAATCATGAAAGGCAACAAACAAGCCGGAGAAGCAAAAAGTGGCTTAGTGAACCATTGCCACTAGCAGTGGAGACTCACAAATGCATCTGGCTCTTAAGTAAAAGTGAAACATGGACTCTTATACCCCGTTATGGTAGGAAGAAACAACCATAATTATAGAGCGGTGGGCCGCTAATGCTACTGGGAGCCGGTGCCTCTGTACCTGCTGCATTATTGATAGCTCAACCCCCCACCCCCCCCTACAAAGGAGCATGCGGCTCTTCTCTACCCTACCAAGCGGGCTATCCTGGCCTCTCCCCCAGTGCCTCCTGTTACAGTCCTGGTGTAGTTAGTAGGAGGCACTCTCTAAAGTAGGGGAATCCCGCCTGCTGGAGATCTCTGCACTGAGCTTGAAGGAGTCAAGGCACATGCCGCAGCAGTCTGCATAATGCTACACCGTCCTCTAAAAACTCCACTAGTGCATGATCTGTCTTTCACATTTGCAGTTAACAGGGATTTTGGATTCTGGATTTTTCGACTTCCTCTGCCCTCCATATTTTGCTGTTCTGAGTATTTAGAAATCATTTAAACATTATGTTATTATACATGGAGTAGTAAGCACTATACAAATGCATTTAACATATACATTCTCTACTTGCTGTTCAGGGCAACAAGTGTTTCCTGCTACCAGCACACAGGGGTTTCTGTGAATGTTGCGTTGAGGTGTGAGATATTGTTCCCGCTGTCAGCTCTTCACCCCTCTTTCCCCCAGGAAACTGACCTCAAAACCTCTGGTACCTATTCACAACTGCATTTTGTAGTACTTTTGTAGTACTACAGTAGTACTATTAAAGTACTACAAAATGTTATTCACAAATTTACGAGTGAACATTTCTACCTGCACCTCTCCTATCTTTTCTATGAGGGAATTCTCTCACATCTAAAATTACTACTTAATAGAAAATGTGTGTGGGACTAGGTGGAGTGACTGGCTGGAAAGAGGGTAATATTTACTGCTAAATATGAGGGGTTTAGGGAAGAGAGGGGTGTAGAGCAGATTAGGGAGACGTTTGGAGCGGGACATGCACCCACCTACTAAACAGTAAGACTACTGCTATTCAGAAACTGATCGTCTTAAGTAACTACAGCCAAAAAAAGGGGCCAAAACAGTAGTAAATTACACAAGCTTAGAGCTGAATTAAGTCCTGCACCACCCATGCCCAATCGCTGCTACAGCAACACCTTCCCATAGATAATAACAGTGTTAGGGACTTTAAAAAAAAGCCCATTGGGAATAATGCTAAAATAATTAAATTATTTAAAATAGTTTAAAATATGAATCAATATAGTTTTATGTTTAAAAGTCTCAAAATAAATCATACAAAATGAGTAAAATATTTGTATGTTAAATATTATTATAAATTAGTTTTATATATGTATTTTAAATAGAGAACAAAAAATGCTACATCACTATTAACTCGATTTTGAAGTAAATCTTTAATTAATTTAAATATATTAAATTGAATTAAAATTACTTTTCTGGAGTTTAAATTAAATATTAAATTCCCACATGAAGGAGAAAAGTAAAATAAAATGTATTAATAATTATTAATAGTAATAGATAGAATTAATTAAAATAGTTTAGATATATTTTAATATAAATTAACTTTACATTCATGTATAAATTAAAAACAGGTTAAGACATGCTTTAGGTGAATTATGAATATACTTTGTTTTAAATAGTTTATAACATAAAGTTACATTTACTTCAATTTTAAGCTATTTTAAATAATTTAATTTAACATTATTGCCAATGGGGTTTTATTCTAAGCCTTGTCTCGATTATTATCTGTGGAAAGATTTTGCAGTGTCACTGGCTGACCATGAGTGGTGCTGAACTTCTCACTATTTCCGCTTGGCAGTAGTAACTTACACATACAAATTTGGCATCACCCCTTTTTTCAGGGGATGGAGACGTGTCTACATTTTAGAGTGACTTTACACTTGGGTTTTGTGAATAGCCAAAATGAGTAAAATGACTCAAAAGTGTAAGAATAAATTACACATGTAAATTACTTAAAAGCGTATGTTACCTTGTGAATAGACCTGTTTGTGTTTGGATTTCTGGGGCTCATTCCAGTGCCCTCCAGCTTAAAACTGACGGGTCTTGGAAGGATTCACACAGACTACATATTAGAGACACTCACATTAAAGCTGAACTTTGTTATCATGAATTAAGGTCTGTCCCAAGCCATGAGGAAGTGAGTGATTGCCCTCATTTCTGATAACATCTCCCCATGGGTGCTACTTCCTAAGGCCGACTCTCTTCCCTGTTAATTTGAGCTTTCCCTTCATATGTTGGCATTCTGTGTTGTCCTGCGGTTCTGCGGTATGCTACATCCTTAGCGTCAGTGTATAAAACCATACGGAAATCAAGCAGCCGGTTGGCAGATAACTGTTGCCAGGGGTGTGTCCATGTGCAATTGACCTTGTGTATTATTTGTTCTGTGCATAATGATTGTGAATAGAAATACATATATGATATCTTGATTGTTCCCTTGATAGGACACTGAGATATAGAAGTGTTTTTCTCAGGGCACCATGAAACTTGTAGATGAGTTTTAATCTTGATTGATTAAATTGACTGCATTTGTAATCCCGAGAAGCACACTTTGGTCTCAATGTGCCCAGTGGTGCCTGAAGGAGATAGAGTCCCTCCCCCAACTGGAAAGAAAATGACAGCCATAATTGAGATGCAGAGGGCCCTTACAGACCTTGGTGCCGTGGCATCTCCTACACCATCGATAAATAAGCCACTGATCATTACCTGGTCACAAGAAAAGCATTTTTTTTTTACTAAAGAAACATGGCAATTATATAGCTTAAAATACGTTAATAAACATGGTTGGGAAGAACTCCACGGCAGTGGACCAAAGAAGCAAATGCAGCTCTTATTGTGTACAGCAAGCTAGATATTGAGGGGCATATTTATACTCCGTTTGCGCCAAATTTGCGTCGTTTTTTTCGACGCAAATTCGACGCAAAACTAACTCCATATTTATACTTTGGCGTTAGACGCGTCTAGCGCCAAAGTTCATGGAGTTAGCGTCATTTTTTTGCGTGAACACCTTCCTTGCGTTAATGATATGCAAGGTAGGCGTTCCGTCTTAAAAAATGACTCCGATGCATATGCGTCGTATTTATACTCCCGGGCAAAAATGACGCCTGGGAGTGGGTGGGTCTAAAAAACCCGCATTAGCGCCGGATTTTAGCGCCTGGGTCAGGGCAGGCGTTAAGGGACCTGTGGGCTCAGAATGAGCCCAGAGGTGCCCTCCCCTGCCCCCAGGGACACCCCCTGCCACCCTTGCCCACCCCAGGAGGACACCCAAGGATGGAGGGACCCACCCCAGGGACATTAAGGTAAGTCCAGGTAAGTTTTTTTTTTTTTTTTGTGGCATAGGGGGGCCTGATTTGTGCCCCCCTACATGCCACTATGCCCAATGACCATGCCCAGGGGACAGAAGTCCCCTGGGCATGGCCATTGGGCAAGGGGGCATGACTCCTGTCTTTTGCTAAGACAGGAGTCATTTCAATGGGGGATGGGCGTCGTAAAAAAATGGCGCAAATCGGGTTGTGGCGATTTTTTTGCCTCAGCCTGACTTGCACCATTTGTGGACGCCCATACGCCATTTCCCCCCTACGCCGGCGCTGCCTGGTGTACGTTGTTTTTTTTAACGCACACCAGACAGCGCCGGCGGCTAACGCCGGCTAACGTCATTGAATAAATACGGCGCCCGCATGGCGCTTCAGAATGGCGTTAGCCGGCGCTAATTTTTTTGGCGCAAAACTGCGTTAGCGCAGTTTGGCGTCAAAAAGTATAAATATGGTCCTGAGTATTATGTGCCTTGATTCCCCACCCACCACTCCCAAATTTCACTCCTTGCCTGTTCTGCTATTCTGCTCCTATGCCACAACAGAGAGAGGTACCACGTGCCTTCGCAGAGCAAGGAAAAGAGACTCTCAGAAAATTGCTGTCCTTTAAATAGTTCTTTGGAGCCTAGTGCTGAATCAGTCATCAGGCATGGTTTTCAGCCCTGTCTGGACAGGGCACTGAGTCCAGTGGCAGATCAAACATTTCCTTAGTGTTCAGTGGGCATTTCGCTCCTCTGTCCTTCACTGTCTTGTGCCATAAAAAGAGACATCTTCATGATGCCACTCATCATTTAATTAGTTCGCTGCACCATGGATGTGTATTCATTGCCGGCGTGCACCTTGCAAATGTCAGGATACGGTTCCAGCAGAAATTATGGGACAAAGGAAGAGGTTCTTGGAATCTGTTGCACTGGCCCTCCCTTTCTCACTGCTGTCCACACCTCCCCCCCCCACCAATGCATGTTGCACAAGGCTTTAAAAGTGCTGATGGGGAATCTTTGCACTCAAACAAGGTCATCATCTTGGCAGCGCTGGCAAAAGAAGGCAATGGTTCAAGCACATTGCAGACCCCATTTTTTGTACGAAGGTGCACATTGCATAGTGTGGAGGGTGGACCGAAGCCTTGTCTTCATTCTAGGAGTGTAGCTTGAAGAGGTACACGCAAGTATGTAATTGATACAGTTCTGCTCATTGCTGGCATGGCTTGTAGCACTGAAGCACCGATAGATTAAAGGCTGCACATCGTAGGCAGAGTAGCTCTGTTTAAACTCCACTCTTTACACATCACAATTATGCAATTATACGCTTGCATTTGACATTATACTCACTGTGTGCCTTATTCGCATTAACATGTGTGAAGTATTGAAACGTAATAATGAAAAGTAACCATTGTAGAGGTTAGAGATTTATATACGAATGCACTAATGTTTTGCTAAGCATGTAATCTTGGTGTTTTGCATATATTTTGAAAGTTACACTTGTGTATGCATAATCATGTATTCAAATTCATGTTAAATGATAACTTTGCTTAGGTGACTGTAGGCCTAATTTTCAAAAGCATTTACGTGTGCCAGTGTGTTCTTTCTTTCTTTGCAAGAGCCTTATCATGATTCTTGTTAGCTAGGGAAAGGGGTATTGTTATATTAGACTGCTGATAGCAAGGCATGAAAGGAAGAAATTGGTAACCAGTGTGGAGACTACATGGCTAGAAGCCTCTGTTCATCATGTATCAGGAGCACAAGATGTTCAAGGTTACAGTTAGTCTGATTGTTGCCGCAAATGCTCATCATAATTGGTTCCTGGTAGTGTGGAAAAATATAAGGATGTTACTGAAACTCCTCTTGGTTAAACTGGTCTTCACATAGTAGTTTGGCAGATTCCCTTTAGACTTTGAGAGGTACAAACCTCTCAGCTTTCTCTAATCTGGCCAATGTAAAACCTTAAGCAGGACACTTATTTCCTTTTTCCTAGACTTCTACTGAGGTTGATACTGTTCTGCACCTTCTATGCTCCCTAAATAAGAACCTTTCTTATGTGATTTTATGACTGACTTTTGTTTAGACGAGAGATGAGAAGTTTCTTTATGGAACACCTATTTGCTTTAATTTGTTTTATTGTTGTGGCTGTCACTATCTTGAATCTCATCTTATTATGCCTACACCTACTGAGATATTTCAGCTACCAGTTGTGTTGTTGTAACTTTTTAATTTATTCTTGGTATGCCTATGTACTGCACTGATTATTAACCCAAAATAAAACCCCTAGTAATTACATTTGGTGATTCCTGATCCTTCTTGTGAGGTCACATTGACTTCACAAAACAGGAATGTATTGTTGATGTTTCCTTTCTTTTAATGCTTCACGTCAACCAACAAAGGTCTATACAACCAATGGGAAAAAATCTTTGATGACATTATTAAAAGATTGATGTGTAAATAAGAGCATATTGTCATAGGTGCTGGATGTCTGCTGGTGACTCTATAGTAAAAATCCATGGCAGTGACACTGCTGGTTGGTGTGGGTCCCCGGAGGCGCTCATGGGACTCTAGTGGCGAAGAGGTCACTGCTATCCTTGTGTTGACAGAAGGGCATGGAAAACAAGGCTTACACTAAAGACATAAGCATGCCTCATCATATTCGGAAATAGGAAAATACTTTCCCATTTAGATTGGTCGATAATAGCCCTTCCACAGCTTTTGAAATGATCTTAGATTTCTAGATGAGAATCAGCCCTGGTGCCAACATTGTTTACACGCTGTTGTGCTTACAGTGGAAGGCCTTCTCACCTGAAATCTCATCTGTAGCAGTAGAAACTAGTTACTGTTCAAGTAAAGTCTACACAAGTTGGGTCCTGTGACTGGCAGAATTGGTACATTTTTTTCTGTAATGGATACACACAATTTGATGGTACCTAAGTGTGTTCTGGTGTTGCACACAGAAGTGCAGTTAGGGGGATGTTCTAAAACAGTTTCAGTGCATTGGTCAAAAGACACAACCGTACAAGTCAAGTGCAGTGAAACCTAAACAGTTACACAAAGTTCTGTGCCATGAATCTGTGACAGAAGTCTACTGTAGTGTATCCAGGACATACTGATGTGACTTTATTGTAGTTCTCACTGGAGATCCACCTTTTAGACTCGAAGATTACACTAAAAAGAAGTCCAGAATACTGTCATAAGCTGAAGGCAATGTCAAGTAACTGCCAACTGGCATCTCTCCAAGTTGGTCACCTATGTTTGGGATTTGTCAGTCTGATGTACACATGTATTGAGAGTAAGAGCAGCTTAAGTGCTGTGCCTAATACAAGGTGACCACATTGCAGATATGAACAACAACACAACACAACACAAAATATTAGTAAGCACATAGAACCTTTGTGTTACAAGACATCTACGCCATAAAAAAGCGATACACACAAAAAGTGAACTTCCTGGAAGAGAACTTACTACTATCTAGGCAACAAACAGGCTTCCATTCAAAGAAAGGTACCCAATCTGCCTTGATTTTCATCTGGATCGACTTAAAAATGATGATGGACAGAATGGTGGTCCAGTACTACTTCTCCTCAACCTACTAGCAGCCTTCAACACTGTGTATCATGAAATGCTAGTAGATGTATTAAAAGAAATGGGCACTCAAAGAAATGTTCTTGACTAGGTCTCCTCCTACTTTATGGACATCATAGCCATACTTCTGTTCACCTGTGTGCCATTTAGTTTCAAGGAAAGAATATCTCAAGGGTTAATCATCTTGCCATTCCTTTTCAATGTTTAGACATCAGTCCTCTGCCAGAACTCATCAAAAGCTTTCACTTCACATGCTATAACTACACTGATGTTACCCAAAAAAAACTTATATTGGAAAAATCTACTGGCATTCAAGTCTCTAGTCAACTACGCAATTGCCTCAAAGCCATTAATCGCCAGATGATAATGTACTACCTTAAACTGAATGCATCAAAAACTGAGATTCTAACATGCAAAAGCTATGATTCACTGCCAGTCTCCTTCAAGAGTTAGGAGTACCACAAATAACCTCAAAAGAAGAAAGAAGAAAAAAAGAAAAAAAAATAGTAATTATCATGAACTCAGCCCTTATGATGAACCCTCAAGGTAACCAAGTAACACACTTTACCTATTATACTATGTAGATTATCTGGCTTCTCTCCCTCATCTGTTATTTCCTCAGAAGATACAGACAACTACTTCCCTCATCATATTAAGACTGGAAAATGCCAATGATTTATACCATGGAATACCAACTTTAGTTTAGTGGAGACATCTCCAAAAGATTCCGAATGCAGCATCAGACAACTCCTACACCTAAAGCTACGAGGCCACATCACCATGTGTGGAAGGACCTTCACTGGGTCCCTATTTCCAAATACTCTGCAGTGCTTATAAGTAAATACAGGGAAAGAGATCAGTCTTTTTACAGATGAAATGTAAGAGATACTTGTAAAAAGGACATTGTATTTTGGCATGGCACCTCAATTAATCATTCCACCCTAAAAAACCCTTCTTCTGTCCTTCCGCTGATCAAGTCATGATCGGAGTTCTGGGTGACAGTGGTGCCCTATTTATATACAGAAATTGCCCTCAGGATAGGTTGAGGTTGGTAGTTAATGGGCTACTAGATTCCCTCCTTTGTGGAAGTGTGGTCTCTGACTATCCAGGAATGCACCATTCTGCCCGCTCCCAAGATGGCAGAACCCCTCTCCCCGCACCCAGAGCTCCCTAGCCCAACCTAGGGGTGTCGCTACCTATGGGGCTCCATGCTCCTGGAAAAATGGTTGGACGACTGGTTTCTCCTTTCCTGTCCCTAGTGCCAGCCTGTCTACCTAAACAATAGAGCAGTCACTATCCCAAGTGTTTCCCATTCGACTTTCAAAAGTGGCTTATCCTTTGAAGCATTCCTTATGGACTAAATACCATGTGGCTTCCTGCCTAGAAGAGGTAACACCTCCTCTGGTGGCAGGTCTTTATTGTTTCCTTTCTGGGGAGTTGTTAGCATATCTCACCAGGGGGCTGAAAGCTATCTACAGGACAGACCCCAAGTCAACAGTAAATGGGCACTGGAAACCTTGGGCAACTAAAGTGGCAAATTCTAAAGTTGCACTTTGCCCACCTGTGACATTAGATTTGATTACCATTAAATTACACTTAATGCACTGATTCTTTTGATACCTTGCAGTACCAACTTTAGTGCTTCCATTCAGAAGTTAGCAGGGCTGAAATGTCGGCCTGTAAATCTATACTTGCCAATGGGGTTCCTAGCCTTCTCATAGTAAAAAAGTCAATTTAGGGTTTTTTACTGCTCAAACATGTAAAAGTACATGTTGCACTTTGTAAAGTGCAGCGCCCTGCCTTAGGGCTTGTTAGGCCTACCTTAGGGGTGATTTACATATACTAAAAAGGAAGGTTTGGGCTTTGCCATTATCATAAATGTCAACATTGAGTTAGCAGTATAAATCTACCCTTCCAGTCTGAGGTGGCAGATTGGCAGGCATGTTTTACCTTGTCCACTCAGAGTGGCTCAACAAGTGCTGCAGTCCCTGGGGGCCACTCTAACGTGCATGCCCTGGGGACCCCTGATACCATATACTAGGAACTTACAAGTAAGTTAGGCTATGCCTATTGGGAGCAAGCCAATTAAACATGTATCAGAGCACATGTACTGAATCCTGTCTAGTAGGGGTCAGTGCATTTCAGAGTCATTACACCAGTACCTAGTCGTCAAAATGGGAGCGAAAGAGGGAGAAGGCGTAAACCTCCAAAAAGCCTGTTTCCTTACATTAACCTTTTAAAGTACATGCACTGATGCATACAAATAATCAACAGAATTTGTATTTGCTTTGATTTCTACATATTGAGTTTCCAAGAGGATACCATATTGTTACAGGTTGTACTCAGGGTCTCCTGTACAGAGGGATTACACTAGCGTACCTGTTTCAATAACAGTTTCAGTGTCAAGAGCAGCTTTGGGTATATTAACTTGCAAGGGGACAATTTGCAATACGCTTATTTGTTTTCAGGTATAGCGTTTTTAGCTTCAGGCGTTGGATTCCACCCTCAGTAAACAAGCTAGTCAATTGACAATCTAAAATCCAGGAGTCCTCGCCGCCGGTACCCTCGGAGGAAAGGAAAGGAGATAGATTAAAATGGGACAGCATAAATATGTATTAAATTACACAATGGTTCAAAGTTTATGAAGTTTGTCTTAGCAACACTTTGCCTAGTTCAACTAACAAGAATGATCAGAGGCTGCAGCAACGGTGTATTTGGGTGAAATTCACGATTCAGGATACAACAGTGGGCAATGAATCACACATGACGTAGTTTAATGGCCCTTAGTGGAGGAAATTCATCCCCCATAACACAGTGCACCAGGAGGTGCTTTCTGGACCTGAGGGGGTGGACTTTGAGCTCTATATAGTGCCACCCAGATACCCACATCGCGGGAGGCTGTTTTGCTGCCCCTGAGTGGAGAAACTTCATCCCCCATAACACTGTGCACCAGGAGTTGCTTTCTGGACATAACATCACGTCCCAGGAGGTGCTTTCTGGACCTGAGGGAGCGTACTTTGAGCACTATATAGTACGAACCAGATACCTGCAGAGCGGGGTGCTGTTTTGCTGGCCCTGAGTGGAGGAACTTCATCCCCCATAACATTGTGCAGCAGGAGATGATTTCTGGACCTGAGTGGGCGGACTTTGAGCGCTATATAGCATGACCCCGATACCCACAGTGCGGGAAGCACCTGGGCGAAGACCTGGCCAAAAGTGGGCCCGTTTGCACCCATCCGCGGTTGGACGAGGCTGGACTGGGCCCACTCTCTGAAATCAGGTCTAGGGTGAGTGGTTATTTATTTCTTTTTATTTACCTCAAAGCTCCTGTACGTGGTTGAGGACTGCCTTATTAGACCCCAAGCACCCTATTGTGTATCTCTTAATATATCACTTTCACCTCAAAGCATTTAAGTATTCAGGCACTAAACAAGTGTTATGGTAAAAAGCAAAGTCTTGGGCGGTCCCCTGTTACCTCTCCTCCTCCTGTGACTAGTATCAGCAAGATGTTGCAAAGGCTTGTGGGGATAATCTTGACAGAAATTGCCCTTACTGACAGAAGGTTGTCGCTGGGCACCGGCCCTTCTTTGACCCCTGCTGTTAATCTTCCTGCTGGTCCTGCCCAGGCTCCAACTATAGCTGACTCTGATAAACAGCTAACTACTCCTCTGCAAACATGAGCCTGACCCCCATTTCCTATGTTGAAACAGCCCACCCGAAGGAAACCCAGCGGCCTACGAGCCAGCGACCCGGTATAGTAGCCAAGCAGCGCAGATGCCACTTTTCATCTAAAACACCCACTAGGCTGGCTAGTCCCTCTCCAGTACTTTCCTTACCGGTGGTTACTTGCCATGGTCTGGAGAGGACTTCACCCATTTCACCATGGGTCAAGGACTTGTTTCAGGTTTACTTCGGGAAAATCAGAGTCATTGTGTCAGTCGAATTTTCTCCCATTTTGGCATGTTTTGAAGCCATTGAAAAGAGAATTATTAGCATCAGGGACCACCAGACTCAGCCACCTCCGGTCTCCAATCCAGTACCCAAGGACGTCCATGACAATATTTCTAACTGTTTAGTTAGAATAGCCTCTGAGGGATCAGATAATTCCCATTGTACACTCACAGACCCCCAGCACACAAACACTCTGAAACTCCCAGCTGGGCCCACTGATGGTAACTGCCCTCCTGGTAATGTAGAAGCCTTGCTGGGGGATGGGGCCCCATCGAGCCGTAAGGGCAAGAGGGAGTGGAAATCTCTGACATCAATCAGAAATAGCAATTCCTTCCATACACATCCAGTGATACACCTTCCGCCTGCATCTTGCACCTAAGACAGGTGCCCTTTAATTGTTGATGTGCCAAAGGGAAGTGCAGGACGAGCTCATAAATAAATATTTGAATT
The DNA here is from genome assembly GCF_031143425.1 of Pleurodeles waltl. NCBI lineage: Eukaryota > Metazoa > Chordata > Amphibia > Caudata > Salamandridae > Pleurodeles > Pleurodeles waltl. The sequence continues at coordinate 312,402,429 of NC_090437.1, read as the reverse complement.
GGTTGATGCAACATAGGAACTTCCCCCTCTCCCTGTCTAATCGTATTCTTTTGTCCCATAGGGTGGCTTGGCTAGGGCCAGTGGACTGTCATGGAGATTGTGTTGTTATTAATTTCAGGTCACACCGGGCAGTGCACAGTCTATTATTTAATTGCTACAAGGCCTTCGGAAGGGTTTCCACTGCTATTGATTTGCTACCATTAGGATACTTCTATAAACCTAGTCCCGCTGTGAGGCCTCTTCATTGTTCTGACAGGTCCTGTCTACAATCTGCAATAGCTGTGTATGCTAATGATTGTGTTAGTCTTATAAAACCCTTTAAAATACCAGTCTCCAACTGCTTTGAAGCCCTGGTGGGGGTGGACTGACTAAATATTCCCTGGGGTATTCTCAGGGTGAGGGGTTATGGTGAGAACGAGCAAAGGCTAGTTAACAATTCTGCATCTCATATTGTGATCTCTGAGAACCCTTCTATAAGTAACCTGCTAATGGTGGATATTCTGTCTTGGAACGTAGCCAGTTTGAAATTGAAGCTTTGTGACCCAGGTTGGGGGGTATTTATAGACCAATTTGACATATGCCTCCTACAGGAAATGTGGAGCCTGGAAGCTGCTCATAGGTCCGGCTATGTTTCATATTACATCCAGGCCAGTGGTTCAGCAGAGGTTGCCCCTCTGGTGGTCGTCTTGGGTTAAAGTATCTTTAAATGTAAAAATATGCCTATTGCAAATTCCATCAAAATAGATCTTGGTCTTATCTATTACCAGAAATGATTCCCACATATACTATTTGCATAATGTTATAATCGGGTGAATAGAACGGGGGACTCAAAAACGATTTAAGATCTCATCACCCATATGGATTCTTATGACATTAAGAACCTGGTAATTGTAGCGGGGGATATTCAAGCCTTTTAATAATGTCTGTATCTCCCCTGTAGTGGCGAAAGACGAGCAGCGGTGTATCTCTGCACTAAACATCTCCCCACCACTGGACTGATGCAGCATACCAGCTTTTGTCTTTTTCTCTAGCTCATGATCTGAGGGCCTGTAATGGTCCTACACCTTCTGACCAGCAAACTAGCTATACATTCAGCTGCCCAGTCTGTATGAACAGTATTGATTATATTTTAATTAGCCTCCCTCTCTGGGGTTGTTTGATTGATACGAAGGTTTTAAATGGGTTGGATGGCGATCATAACGCCCTCCATTGCACCATGAAGGGCTTATCTTTTCACTTAGGTAACATCCCACAGTCGCTATCTAACAACCTTGTACCCGCTAATAATAGGCAGAGGGTAAATTGGGGCAAAGTGGCGGGCATGCAAATCCTCGGGGACAAGATGGGCTCAGCATTTAAAGATGCAATTTTTGGCTTAGACAACATCCCCTGCGTACAGGATACAAGCTCTGACATCTCACTTATAAATAAAAACCTTTTTAACACCTTAGGGGAGTGTTTCAGGCAGCCTTGCAATCCTTTTTGTACATCTGCAAAGTCTAACCATATTAGGTTTAAGAAAGACTGTAGTCGTAACAAGATGGAGTTGGGTCACACATTGAAAAGTGGTGATATTAGCTGAATTAAAGCAAAGCGGAAAGAGTACAGCCTAGTTCAACACATGTACATAAAGAGTGGGATGTGCAACTCTGGGAAGATATCAATGAGGCATCTGTTGGCAAAGAGTTGGCTGTACCCCTAAGCTCTTTGCTGATTCTATTTCCCCCGAAATATGGGTTAACCACTTTTCTGGTCTTTATGACCAGTCATTAGGGCAGTCATGCAATGTAGGGACTTTCCTAACACCAGTAAGAGGTTCGGCCTTTCCCTTCCTAGGGATAGAAATGCAGGAGACTGGCTCATGTAATTCAGGCCATCGCAATGGGAAAAACTGCTTGTCCCAATCGAGTCCCGAACGATCTCTTTCTAGCAGACATTGAGACTCGGCTCTATATTTGAATAAACTATTAAAATACATCCTGGAAGGATGTAGATCATCCCTGACAGATGGAAGGCAGCAGAGACTGTGCCTATTCCTAAAAAGGGCCTGACAGATTCACCCCTCAATTACAGGCTGATAAGCCTTATTGATGTAGTGCAAAATCTCTTTGCCAGGCAGATTTTAGGAAGATTGGAGACCTGGATTGAGGAACATTAGGCCCTGTCACACCTTCAAGCTGGTTTCAAAAGACATATTATTTCTATACATCAAAGTTTTAGGCTCCTAACTATTTATTGGAAGGCTGTGATTCTTCAGAAGCACAGTTGTATTTAGTTTTTGTGGATCTAAAATCTGTTTTTGACCCAGTCCCCCAAAGTAGGTTGTAGACGGCTTTGAGGGATAATGGGGTGCCTTATGATCTTTGGGATATCTTGGTGAGCTTACATGAAGACACATTTGCCCGTGTTCGTTAGGGTCCAAGACGGGAATTGACAAAACGGATAGGGGTACACAAAGGTATATGCCAAGGGTGCATTCTCACTCCAACCTTGTTTTTTTGTTTTGAAATGATGTGGTTACTTTCTTGGAGGATAGACAGAATGGCGCGCCGTTGCTGGCGGGACATAAGATTCCACTTCTGTTTTTTGCAGATGACACTCTGCTGATGTCTATAACACCAAGTGCCTGCAAAATGTAGTTGACAGGTTTGTGACCTTCTGCCTCGATCATGGGCTGGTAATCAATCATTCCGAAACTAAATTCATTGGCATCAGCCCACATAGGTCCTTTAGGGGTACTGTCAATCTTGAGGGCAATTTGTTGGAAAGGATGATGAAGTTTGACTATTTTAGGAATAAGGTTACCTGGGTCCATGTCATGGAGCCCCCCAGATTAAAAGGTGTGGTTAGAATCTAATCCAGCATGCTGCAGCCATCCCATGACTATACAGGTCATCCAGAGTCAGGTACATATCCCCTGTGCTTAGGGTATATAGGGCCAAGGCTGAGGGAAGTGTCCTTTATGGAGCTGAGTTGTGGAGGACTGCTACCCTAACTGCACTTGGGGCAGCAGCTAACTCCTTTCTTAGATGTTTAGTCAATCTCCCTAAAAGCACCTCTTTAGTTCCTTTGTGACATGATATGGGCGTTATGCCACTGCCCTATAAGGCCCGGCATAGGCCACTTGTATATTGGTGCAGGCCAAAGTAGACCCCGGCCCTCGATGATTATTATAATTCCTTCCAGGAAGTGGTTTCATTGGACACTCTTGAGAAAATCAAGTGGCTAAACTATGTAAAGCTAATTCTAGCTCAGCTCGGTCTGGGAGATTGTTGGTCCACCCTCCCCTCAGCAAAATCCTTAACTGTAAACTCCCTTTAGGAGGTGTATTGGAACCACTTCTTCCAGAGTGAGTTTAGGAACGCTAAGAAGGACCCCCTAACTTACTATTTCCTAGATTTTAACTGACACTTCTTTTGAATGTTTTTTAGACCGTATCTACTCTCCCAGGGCCAGACAATTGTACCTAAATTCCGTTACGGCACACTTCCCCTTCTCCCTGTGCACACAAAATGAAAGGATAATTCTACCTTATCTACTGTCTGCCCCCGTACTGCCAGACTGAAGGATCTCTGGTTCATTTTATGTTCTTCTGTGCTACCTATGCACGGCCCAGGAAATCCTGGATTATTCCAAATTGCAAGCAGCTGGGATGTAGGCAGATCTTATAGTTCTTAGGCTCCTGCGCACAGAGCAGCTCCAGTCAGTTGTATGTACGGTTGTTAAATATCTTGACTGAATCTGTGCTATTAGAAGTAAAGCCTTGGGCTAGCCTTTTCCACTTTTTGAATGCAAGTACATTTGTAAGGGCTACTTGCAATGCAAATTGGCTGTCAATTATGCAGGATGGTCCTATTCCTTTGTTAGGTGCAATGTCTCTTGTTGAGGTTCTTTTTTCAGGGCCTCGGCTGACTCAGGGAATATTTCTGGGAATTATTGCGTTTTTAACGCACATTTATATGTATTTATCTCTTGTGTATATGATGAGATGTATTTTATGTGCCTTTACCTTTTTAAATTGTACTGTTTCTATTACTATGGTTGACACTTTTATGGTTGTAAAATACTTAATAAATTATGTGACTGATAATGAGGATGCGTCTTGTTTGATAACATTGCAAGTATATGGTTTTCAATATAGTTAACACCACTTTCCCCATTTCTAACAACTTGCAGGCCAGGAAAGGGAAATGTTGCTCACAGAAAAAACAGTTAATCATTAATTCTTTGGAACTGTCTATGTGATCTCGTTGTAACAGAACTGTTAGGGTTATTAGCACATAAATGTTTATATACCTCAGCCACGTTAAATTGCCTAAGTCAAAAATGCACGTTCTGGAGTTCTCTTCTAGAACTTGAATCAATGCAGAAAATAAGCATTTGCACGAACACATACACCCATTGCACAAAACAGTAAAAGACTGTAGACTGATGTTTTAGAGCATCACTGTTCCCAGGGTTGATATAATATAAGATCTAGGTTCATTTCTTCCTCTTCACTAGGGCTATAGCATCTTCATCAAAAAATAGTTATGGAAACAACGGGCGATGATGTGTGGGTTAAGTCTGCAACAAGTAGTGATTCAGCGCTTGGTTAAGATTCTTCATGAAATGTATTGACCAGTTTGGAGCCAATCAAAATATAGTATTTGATACTGAGTAGCTGTTTGATTTACGATCTCCAACAATATAGCATTTAAGAGAGCTGGCAATACATATTTCACCAAATCAATGATAGTTTAGCATTGTCGTTCCTTGTTATCTTAGTTCTCTAAGGTCCAGACTTGCAAACACTTTGCATCAGGTTTATGTTACTTTTTAATGCAAACCTGACAGAAAATGTTGTTCTGAGATTTTCAATTCAGCCCAAATCATGAATTGCGTTGGATTGTAAGCCAAAGTAACGCAAAACTGTACAATTAACTGCCTTGCATTACTTTGCATCAAGGGGCATGCTAAGGGTGGTGCAAAAGCAACAACCCTTGGGTTTTGATTCAAGTCCCTATCTACAAAGAAGTGGAGACAGGGATGTGTGCCAAACAATTCTGCACCTCATCGAAGCAGGCCTAACTAGAAGTGTTTTAATTCCAGCACAAAGTCTATGTTTCTTACAACACACACCCCTTTTAACTATAGCGTAAAGGTGTCTGAGTTGGCACATGGGTGCCTAAAGTGTGCCAGCACAGGGAGAGAGCAGAAGACTGCAACATCTTAGTGCAAACTTTACTTGCTGCCCTGAATTGTGTGACTTTCATGTAAATCTGGACCTAAATGTATATCATATAGAACCCTCCCTCTGTGACCCGCAGGTGTGGATGTATTAAATCTGCTTGTAATTCTATTTTCACTTCTGACCAAGTCTGAGTGATGGAAAGAGCAAACAAAAACATTCAACTTAAAAACACATTGCGAAAGTCTGCCTCTGCCTGCAGCAGGTTGTTAAGTAGTAGGCCATAATTATATGGTATACTATCGGTGATTGGTGCGCTTCTTCTGGTAAACAATATTGAAATAGAAAGCTGGCAGCAAGAAGACTCCGGCGCATGTAATTCCTAATACTTCACTGAAACGTAACAAATTATAGATTACAATCTGGCTATCTTATTTTTTATATATTAATATTTATGAAATAAACATGCAACTGTCACCTTGCCTCATATCTTCAGGAACCATGCTTCCAGCCCTAGGAATATATTAGATAACTTTATGTCTGATTTGTGAAACTATTTTCATGTGTAAATTTGACTTACACCGGGAAACATTTTATTTTAGTGGTACAAACCGTCTATTGTAATTCACAAAAATCATTTTTGCACTGGTAGAAGGAGTTACTCACAGAAAGGTTTCTATGTGAGTGAATCATTACAGGAAGGTGCCCTTTTGGATGGTGCCCCAGTGCTGGTGGTTATGACTCTGAAAGTGCACTTGTGTCTGCTAATCAGTCGCCTGTGCCAGTGTTCTCTCACTAAATCTATGTGTAAATTTGGTATCCCCAAATGGCAAGGACTTTAACCCCTTTCTAAGTCCCTAGTATATGATACCAGTGATTCTCAGGGCATGGGTGTTAAAGTAGTCGCCAGGGACTGATGCACTGATTGTGCAACGCTGAGTGATCCAAGTAAACAGCAGACAGCTTTGAAAAATAGTGATTTATTTTTTACTCCAAAATCTATAACTCCTGTTATATGTATCTGATTGGCATCACTTTGGTGTCTAAATCAATATAAAAATCAGCGTTATTTTTTAGAAAATGGTGTCAGATTTTTTTTTTATCGTGTCATTTACTTATCGCCGATGTTGGTATTCTGAAATGCTTAACCCTTGTTCCTCTTGTTAAGCCTGACTGCTCACTACATACTACTAGGACTGGGCTAGGTAGTTATAGGGATCAATCCAAAGGACCCAGTTTGGGCTATTGTTAGAGAATTTCATAGTGAGACTTACCCAGCCCCACTACATAATATTCCACTGTCCCACAATCATTGTTTCTGCTTGGGGAGTAAGTGTTCCAGGTCCCCAATGCCATTTAAGTTTGTGATTAGCTGCAAACTAACACATTTGTGGGTATTTGCAAAACGTTCTCCTAGTGCTTCCCTGGAGAACATGAGAAATGTCCTTATGGCAAATGTGGGAGTGAATCCTTTTCTAGGGCAGGAGGGGAGAGGGAATCCCTCAAAATATTGGTGGGGGTGGTGGTGAAGTTTTGCTTCGCCAAGCAAAATATTTTCCCTATGGTAACAAGTGGAAAAAAGTTTTCTTTTGTGAGAAAATACGTGTGTGCACATTTTCGTGAACGAAAACAGAATTCAAAAAATCCCAATTGCTTCAGGAAAGATGACAGTGGAGGAGGCTTCCACCTGTAACTTGGAAAGGTTTTGAGAATTCCCAAAAGTCATACATTTGCACCCCTGTGAGATAGTGAAACTCCAGGTGTAGATTTATATTTCTGACTCTGCCAGGTCATTTTCTGAGTTCTATTTAGACTGACACACCTCCTAACAATTAATTATAAGAATAGAAATAGAACTCGAACAATCTTGTCACAACATCATGGAGCTAGCTGGTTCCTACCCTAAGTACACAGCTGCACAATATCTCTTTTACCTTCATCCAGCCTTACATAAATATTGTCCTCTCTTCCCACACTTTACAGATCAGTTTAAATTAGCTCTCTATTGCCACCGTGCTGATACTTATTCTGCTCCATTTCCTATTAATGGTAAGACAGAGAGGTATACACAATCCTGACTTGTTTAAGCAGAGATAGTAATGTTCAGAGGCGGTTCCTTTGCAATGGCGAAGAAAAGCCACCCCACTGGTTGAGCCAGCAGCTTAAAAAAAAAAAGATATTTCACTATTGTTTTATTTTTCAGCTATTGGCTTAGCCAGCATGTGCAGAGAGGGGAGGGGTGGGGCCATGGGAGGAGGAAGAGTGGAGTGAGTGCACTTAGGGGCATTTGTTTGAGAAAGTGGTGCTTCTGTCCCGATGCACCACTTCTCTTGTGTCACCCTTGCCCCACCTAATGAAACCATGGTTGCACCGTATGTGCAATACGGCACAACATGGCAGCCGTTACCACAACAGTGTCAGAATCTTTGACGCTGTTGTGGTGCTTTGCTGCACTGGCGTCAAAAATGTTGACGCTAGTGCAACAAAGCACAAGGAGGCCCAATGATTTTAATGGATGTGTCATTTTAATGCCTGCCTTCAGCAGGTGTTACAAATGACAGACAATGCGAAAATGAAATCTAGTAAATTTCACTGTAGCATTGTTTCTGACTTCCCTGCGTCAGAGCGCCACTCTTACAAGGGGTTGCAAAGTGGCACAATGCATGCATTGCACCACTTTGTAAATCTGGTGCGGGGGAAAGGCCAGCTAAACGCCACCTTAGCATAAAAACAATGATGCTATGGTGGTGTAAAGGTAGAGCAAGGGGCTTGTAAATATGACCCTAAGTGTGCATGTCAGTCAGGCCTGCCATCTTAGTCCGGTCAAACTAACATGTGCACGTAGGTTTCTCCAACCCGGCTGTGTTGCAGAGCTGGGTTGGAGAAACTGCACAGACTCCAGTGCACTGACTGAGTGGCAGACCAAGCTGCTCAGACAAATCCTGATCCCGCTCTCATGCTAAGTATAGGATAAGAGCAGCACCAGGATTACATGGGGAGACCATGCTGTTGTCCCAGGGACACCATGCTGTTGTCCCAGGGACTGCTGGGACACCAACACCATCAGAAGAATAGTGAGGCAGCCGGCAGCCATTGGCAGGAACAGGTACTTTTAAAAAAAATTACTGCTTTATTCCCCCGTCCGACCCTCCCTGTGAGATTTGCGGAAACGGCCGCTAGTAACGTCAACATGGTGCTGAAAACTGCAAAATGGTGGCCATGGGGGAGGTGTAGTTCACATTCTAGTTATATAGGAAAAGGGAGATGAAAAGCTGGGTTGGAAGGGTTGGAAGCCCAGCTGTTTGTATTTAAATAGAATTTGGGTGTTATTTAAATCCTAAAAAGCAAGTGCAACCACAGTCCAGGATGAATATCACTTACACTAGGGCATCGGAGTGCTTTTGCATTTGATTTACACTTTTGTGGCTAATAATGGAGAACAATGTGTCCAAGCTTTTGCACCCATTTGTATGTGTTTTTTCCATATTATACATTTGTAATGGGCAGTTAACTCCATGTGTATCTAGGTGGTAAGTGCCTGGGCAAAAACTGGAGCTAATTTCCATTTGACTCCTGCTAGGTACAAGGGGTATCCTGGGAATCTATCTTTTCACTAGCACAATTACAGCTTTCCGTTCTGTGAATAACAAAGTGCCCTGGAGCAAAAAGGAGGCCCCCGGTTAACTGGAAAGCTTTACAGGACAGTTCTACTTAAAGCACTAGGATGATGTGTTTATTCTTAGGAAAAGGTACATGGTCTGGAAAATGTAACAAACCTCTTCTGTAACACTAGAATTCCCTAGACCAGTGGATCTTAACCTTTTGACTTATGAAGACATCTATGGTGCAGCTGAGAATTTGCTGTCACCTTTGACGTCAGAATGTTGAACTATGAGTAACCACAATGAAAACATGTGTGAAATAATGCTGAGTTAATGTAAAGTGGTGCACTCGTCGTCCATAATTAAGAGTACTCACTATAGTGTTAGGAGAAAATGTATTGTGTGGTATAACCATATTAGATAAAATGTACCACTGAATTGAATTTTGCAACCATCCTCTTACTATGCGAGTGTTTACCTTTAAAACGATAATGATGTTATAATGTGTGTACTAATGTTGTTGGTTAATGTTGAGAAATATAGTTCCCCATCATATTCATTTACAGGCATTACCGGTTCTATTTAGTTTGATATTAACTATAACATGAAGCTTAAATAATAATCTAATTGATACTATATAATGTAGAAGTCAACATGCATAAAACAAAATGAATTAAATGTGTAGTTCTAATTTCTGTGTTGGCTTGACCTTACTAGGCCTTAATTTACCTAACGTGAGAAACTGTTTTCCATTTCTGCCAACGTGATATTTAATTTCAGGTATTTTCACATGAAATGTTAGTTTGGGAATAGGTGTGCTATTGCCTTACTCAAAGAGAGCCTGAGAAAACCACCTTGGAGAAGGTACGTGGAGAGACCAAGAATGTGAAGACTGCCGCTATTCATACATGTTGCAAAAGGTACAGGAGAGCAGCGACCTTCCCAGGAGTATCTTGAGAACGCATGGTAAATGTTGCAAGTTCGACTGTGAGAAGGAAGAAGATGAGACCTGAAGTGTTGTGATTGAAAGAGGCGTTTCCTAACTAAACTTGCAGGAATAACTAGGAGTTTCACTAATCAGTAGAAGTAAGAGAGACAGATTCTCTTGGACTTGGAGAGCTACAGACCTCTTTCCCTTACCCTGCAATTTGCCAATGCTTTGATGAGTGAAACTTAGACTTACACATTATCTTCTGAAAAAAACTCTTGATCGAGCCTCTGAAATACTGGCACCTTCCCTTTTTACCTACTTTTTGCCTGCATTAGTTTGTTTCTTTTTGCCCCAGGTGTTTTTTTTATCCTATATTTGCTTTTTACCATTTGTCCCCATGTTCTGTAATCATATCTAATTCTACCTTTTCTAAAATGTGTAGGGAGAATTCCCATGTGTCCTTATCTAATTTAGTTAGATGCTTTAACTTTCACTAATATGTAAAAGAAATGGCCGTGATTGCTTTTGGAGCATTACATTCTTCTGATGATATTTACAATTACTGAATGCTTGGTATGCCTTATGCTGACTAGATTAACATTTTCCACTGTTTTGTTTTGGTTACCCAATGGTAACATTGTATCTTTACAGTAATTTCTTGAGATTTGCTGTCATTAACCTGAGTGTTAATTTGTAATAAAAATCCTTCAACTTTATTTCTGATGGGTTTTGTATTATGTGTTCAATTGGTTACACTGTAAAATAATTGCTTATTGATGCTTTATTTAATTCATTGTTAACCCCTGCTCAAGTTCTGTCAATCTTGAGTAGAACATACAGAAAATGTTCCAACACCACTAATTTACTACAGGAAGCTAGGGACCCCCAAGCCTTTTTAATTCCACATCATTCTGAAATCCTCCATTTTAATGTTTCACACATCATTGCTTTCTTCTTCACTTTCTCAATCTGGATATATTTCCGCGCTACCCCGCATCCCCCACTCACAACAGAACATACCTATTCAGCTATAAACACTTCAGCCCTGTCAATATTGCTCCAGCTTTGTACATCCTTCGCACAATTTCACATTTGATCACAATTAAAATTGGTGCGTGCCACCACTGCTCTATATACTTAGCAGAGAGGTCAAGCATCAGGTGTCAAAGTAGTCTGAACAACTCAATGATGAACTAATAGCCACTGTGAGGTATTTACTATCTTCAGCCTCAACTCCAAACCTCTAAAATGTGACCCATTAATAAGTAAATTAAGTAAAAGTGAAAAATGTAATCATACGCTTTCTTACTGGCATAGATTACCTCATTTTGATTAAATATTTCAGCTTACATTTGGCCCTTGTTTCCCCAGATAGCTTTGGCCAGTGCTACACTCTCAGCTGGCGGATACCCTGAGAATGTGTTGCAAACCAAATAGGGTCCATTGTCCACAGGTTAAGTACCACTGCCCTAAACAATAGAGATGTAGCAATTCAAATGAAATGATACTGACAGTTTCGATTTTTATTTTTTAACAGGAATCTTCTGCATGTCACAGCCATCTACATGCCTGGTTCCGGATCACATACAAGTGTCATCTTTGACTGGATAATGTAGGTTGGCTTGAAACACCTGTAAGCTCTACGATGAACAGGTGTGCACCTCCCACACCAAACTCTTGCAGAGTGGCTTGTAACAAAGCTCTTAGACTTCCAACCAGTTATATACTTTCTAAAATCTTATTTACCAGTAAGGAAAGAAGAGTTAAGGACATACTGTACATTTTATATACAGTGGATACCAGAAAAACTCCATGTGCTTGTTTGATTCTCTTCATATTCACATGTCCATTTGGGTGCTATCCCATGGGTGTGTCCCTCCGTCAGGACCCCGAGGACAGTTTATCAAAAATAAAATATCAACAGGGAAGTCTAGATTTTCCATGCCTCACTACACATGCATGTATGTACGTTCTACATTTATATTCAAGGTACAAAGATGTGGTGTTAGGAATATTCAATCTATACTTTTCCATATGCACTTAGCTTTCAATATTTTGTGTCTTAATATTCTGTCCTTGATATTCTTGTGCCACAATATTGGTGGTGTTGATTTTCAATAGTACAACCATCTCAGTGTTATTCCCAGTATAATAGGAAAGAGGGATTACATTTTTGCCTATTGAGATAATAGCAACACACTCTCCTATAAAACTCCCAGCTCTAAAAGGTCCAGCTGCCAACCAACCACCCAAAGAAGAGATCACCTCTAAAGTGACTCCTATATGTATTGTTTCTCTTAATGCGAACGAGTCAGACTTCTGGTATCCTACTGTAGACCTTTGCTACAAATCCACATTGGATGAGGAGCTGGTGGAACTTGAATAATTACCATTTGCTAAAATACGGCTTGTGGCAGATTTTAGCTGGGTGGAAAATACTTTGCTGTCCCAAATTTCATGTGTCCCAAACTTGGATATGATGGAGTCAGGAACCTACAAAACATCACAATTATGACTCAGCAACAACACAAGATAGGGTGACAGGGTTTTCCTTCCAACAGTCATTATGGCCCTTGACTGTTGATCTTGCTGTTTTATGGTCTGATGGCAACACACACTTGTCCCCTCCTCTGAGTGTCTCATCTCTGTCTTGATGCCTTTTGCATGGATTAACTCTTGAGATGGCAAGAGGCCCAAGGAGTAAATGCAGGGGGCTGCAGGGGCTTGGTTAGTAGTTGTTTAGTGGTAGATGTATGGCAGTGTCATTCAGACAGCTGTTGAGAGCAGTTGTTGCCTGAAAAGAAGCAGCAACTGACTTTTAGTTGTGGGTAAAGGGTATGAGAAGTGGCATGCTGAGGGGAGTTGATGAAGTTGCTTAATGAGCCTCCATAAAACAATTATCTAACCCTCTCATCAACGATGGTCCCCCGGGCCACTCAGTCATTGTTTCTGGGTAATCAGACTCAGAGAATACTACCAGAGATTATACACAATCATTGATGCAACTGGGGGATAGTTCTGTGGAGCCATTCCAGCTGAGGCCCTCATTTAGAGTGTTTTCGTGAGCACCCTTTTAGGACCTGGGTTAGTCACCCCTGTTTTAGTTTAGTTTAACAGCTTATGTTTTATGCACATTTTATACACATTTTATTCATGCTAGCAACACTGCTTTTAGGAAAGGCTTCTACACATTTTATCAGTTTGTTTTATCCTAGAAAAGCAAGGAACACAGTTCTGATTTTATCAGCCTTTGCACTATATGTAATCAGTAAATTCTGTCCAAGGCTATGGAGTGCAGTACACTTTATGCTAGTTTGTGCTGCCCTCAAGGAGACAGCTTCTGTCACCAAGACTTAGCATTACATCAGAACTGTAGTTCCAATGTGTTATGAGCTATTATATAAACCTCACACTGACCCAAGGAGAGCAAAGTGCATTCCGGCCACAACCATCCTGGGACTCATGCTGCATGGCGTGCGGGTCGGTAGACGCTGATCTTCCAGCTTCCCAAAGGGATTGCCATCTACAAGACAGACTGATTCCTGACCCTTTATCCAGGTATGGGGCTGGGCTAATCCCTTAGATCGGATCAAGCAGAGGGTTACAACCACTATGCTCTCACAAATGCACATAGGGTTAAGTAAGAATCTCTAGAACCTCTAGAACATCCAGAGCTACATGCATCATGATTGGATTGTGTATCTTCTTTACCATGTTTGTAAAACTGATTAACTTGCTTTGTTTTAGCTGCCTAATTATCACAGCACACTTGCTATATACTAGATTGCAATTGTTTCAATAAATGTATTAAAAACATCTTGTATCTGTGTGTCTCGCCTTGGCATGCATGAGTAATTGAGCAAAAGGGGTAAGATCTGTGTCCACTGCTTCCTAGGGGAGTCGGAGTATCATGTTCAAGTTGCCATAATCACCATTCACTCAGGTGGGTTTGGAGGTTTGGGTGAGGCACTGTGAGCTAGCCAGGAGATAGGCCGACAGTTACTAAAGGTGTGAATTGCACTCTTCCACATTATGCAGTTCTGCCATCCTTAACATGCAGTTCTGTTACCAACGTAGGAGCCGCATAACAATGTGCTAAATTTAAGGGTAATGCCCAGATGTGGTAACAATCTTGCTGCTGTTGTGAGGCCCATAAATATTGAACACTGTGTCATGATTGTCATTTTCACAGCACTCTGCATGACGACCTCATTGGTCATCAAAATCAACTTGCTCAAATTACCTGAATACATCCTAGAGCACACTCTTTTTAAGCAGGTTGCTCATTCCAGAGGTTCTTGAAACATTAGTCCCTCCTGGCACTTAACCCCTCTTTCCTTGGTTCTGACTCTATTGCTGTTTCAGAATGTATCTCTTTTCATAGCAGTACGCATATCTCCATTACCATAGATGAAGGATTTCCTTTCATGTAGGCCTGTCCTCTGGCAAAAAAAAGTGTCAGCTGCAGAGAGGAGCTACATTTCCTCCATGCATTGTGTTGTTCACTCGCCCCAACACATACAGTTCCAAGGGTGGATCATTCTTATTCATTCTTTATAAAGCAACCTCAGATTGGTTGCACCTTGCATTATATTGTGTGCAATTATTACATTGCATCTTAATACAGCTCCATGGTCATTTACCCAATCCCCCTAAATCAATTATGAAGAGGAACTTATAGAATTTATAAATCTGCTGGTCAAAATTCATAGCAACAGCAGCACTTCAGTAGACTTCACCTCTGAGCAGAAAATAAAAGGTAAGCTAGGGCAAAAAAAAATTATTTTAAGGTTCATGTAGCATGGACACATCTGGTCGACATCAGCATGCATTACAATAGAGTGAGTCAAAGAGAAGAGCCCCTTTGTAGATCATCTTAACTAAAATAACAGATTGTGACATTTTTGCCTGGAAAGCCAGGGTGTCAAAAGGGAACACATAGAACGCCTGCATTGTATAGACTGACAGAAAATGATTTGATTCAAAACAGCAGAGCTTGTGCACAGTTTGATTCAAAACAGTAATGGTGGTGCACAAACGTCAAAATCATACCCCTAATACTCAAAGAAAAGTTTACATGGCTTTCAATTCACCAACTCTGCGATTTCAAGAACTAGTTGTTTTAGGGGCAAAGCCTTGGAATTAACTCCCATTTGGACTTGAGCTAAAGCAGTGGGCTATTTATTGGGTGGATGTGAGTCCACCACAAGTAATAAATCCACGAACTTGTGGGAACGCATAACTTTGGCTGTGCAATTGTCGTAGACTCTCGTTGTAGTAACAAGACTGCTGGATTTTGGCTGCAGCACCACCGAGCATGGGGGGCTGAGTCTGATCCTACACTGTGTGACAACTGCTGGCCTAACCCTTCTGGGTAGCTAGCATCACCTAACCAATACCAAATGTAGATGTGATTTGTGGCAGCCTATATCATGACACTCAGACTCCTCAGGAAAGTTGTGGTGGAACAGATCGTACCCCTTTCTCTCAGACATTCATGTCTCATACATGCAAAGACAAACAGAAGCAAGATCTTGGTTCAATATATATATATATATATATATATATATATATATATATATATATATATATATATATATATATATATATATATATATATATATATATATGTAACAAAAACTTCTGGCAGCGCACTCCGTTAAGGAAAATGCTCTTGATTTATTGGTGCAATAAACAAAAAGAACGACGCGTTTCGACTTGGCAGTCTTCTCAGTTTGAAAGTCCTTTCTTTCTGTTACTATTTATACATTCAAAATTAGTGAGCTCTTACAATGCATTCTGGATATTGCAGTATATTGTTTTTTCCTTCTCAAAACACAAAACTATTCTCTTTATACCTATTTATAATAGCTACGCAAACCATAATATGACAAATTTTGTATACCTCAATACATTTAACCAGTAATTTATCAACATTTTTTACAAGAAAGGAACATCTCATTAATATGATAAATATACTTTAAATATAAAACATCAATTCACTCGAAGATGGTAAGTAATTTCTGCACAATTATTTCAAACTTAATTATTAAATACTGTCATTTAATTAAATTATGACCAATTTATACAACAGGGAATTCTTTTTTATATGATTATTATTTAATATCAACATTTTTTGTTGACGGGGCCTTCCGATATGTAATCATTGGTCCTAAGCCTATCTTGGGTCCTAAATCTGGATCCCTGCATATCACATGCCAATGTTTACATAATATATCCCTTATCAATCCTTACCCTGTTTTCATCAAATGACTTTTCTTTTTTGGATTGCTGTGAAAATAACAGCTCATCCCGATAAACGGTTTACATTCTTTCTAAATTCTTCATCAACATTTTATGGTTATACCCTCTGTTTCTGAACCTTGTTATAGTTTCCTTATATTTTAGTTGTACTTTCTTCTCACTGGAACAATTTCTACGCATTCTTACTAGTTCACCATATGGAATGCTCTTTATTAAAGGTTTGGGATGAAAGCTTTCCCCTTGTAATATACTATTTGTTGCTGTTTCTCCCAGTGTTTGTGGCGGTTAAGGAGATTTGAAACTGATAGGGATCCATTTACTAATAGAAATTGGACGTTGCAAAATAAAAGAAATATATAAAAAAAATACATTAAACATTCACTTGATGACGGAAGCCAGAAAAAACAAACGTTCAATGATGGCTATAAAATTATTTGGTGAAGGTGATCAAAATATTTCGTCAGAAACTATGTCATTACAACAAAAAGACTCATCGTTGAACTATCAATTTTTTCAGCTATAGAAACAATATAAAAGAGAAATTAGCAAAAGCTGGGAGGTACTTACCTTGGAAAAATACATTGAAGTTAAGAGAGTTCCCAGGGAGTTATGGATTTTCACTATTCCAACATACTCGGATGTGAAACCAGAGTTATTCCCAGAGTGGGAAGAAAATAACACACAATGTTCTAAAAATATGAGGAGAATATTAATTAAATATGCAAAATTGGACTTGAATGAGACTCATAAGAAAATTAAAGATCTAGAGGAACGAATAGCTAAGAATGAACCTAAAAATGAGCAAGAATCATTAAGGAAAAGTGTGGAAAATAAATTGGATAAATATGAAGACATAATAAAGGAACGTAAGAAGAGCAAATTTATAAGATATGAGAAGGATTACAAATATGTAAGAATTTTAACATTTGCGAAAAGTTTTGAAGTATGATGCTAAATGGAATAGTGCAAAACAAAATGGGAATAACACCAATACTTTCAGTGAATCTGATGTAGACCTAAGTGAAGGAGAGGGATCTTTAGAACATTTTGATATTCCGGTGAAAAATACTTTTTTAGAGGAGATCAAAGTGTTGTATTTGGATCAACGGTTAATGAGAGGAAGAGGAAGAAACAAAGGCCGTGGTTTTGGGAGAAACACAGATTCAATAGGAAAAGGAAAAGAAAGACAAGAAGAGCAAAAAGAAAAAATTATAGAAGGAAGACAATATCCTCTCAGGAGTCAGAAAAAATAACAGAGAAACTTGATTTAGTAATAAATTTATCAGACTATGAATTAACACCAGCTGAACATCGTATGTTGAATAAGGGTTTATCGTTATGACCTGAGACTCATTTTATTCCTGTGGAGACTCGTATTGATGTTTATAAATGTATTTGCAAATTAAAATTGATCAAATTCCACTCTATGCAATCGCAGGAGGGAAACTGTAGTAAAGATGATCCAAAAATTAATGAATCAGGAAATTTGGACTTACAAATTGATCAAATATCTGATTTAAAAAATATGTTTGACTTATATCATAATTTATCAGATGAAGACTATACAGAAATGGAAGTGCTTCAGGAACTAAATGTGGATACTAACAAACATAAATTCAGTCATTTCAAAGAAAGATCCAAATTTTGCCTGGTTCTATCACCTGGCAATAAAATTGATAAATTTTCGGAACTTGTATTAGGAGACATAGATAAATTACAAAAGACAAGACATAATGGATTATGAGAGAATCTAACAAAAAGTAAACGGTTGGCAATAAAAAATCTGATGAATAATAATAACATCATAATCAAGCCAGCAGATAAGGGTGGAAATATTGTGATATTAAATACACAAAGTTAAATCATGGAAGCATATAGGCAATTAAAGAATGAGTCGAGTTATAAGAAACTCAGCCATAATCCTATAAATCTGATGATTCACCACCTACACTCTAAACTGGCTGACTGGCATCAACAACAGTTGCTTAATCTGGATGAATATAAGTATCTAAAGAAGGAAAATCCAACTTTACCTACAATCTATTTCTTACCCAAAATTCATAAATCTTTAACCAATCCACCAGGCAGACCAATTGTTTCTGCATGTGATTCACTCTATGAAAGAGTTTCTGATTATGTAGACTTTTATTTGTCACCTATTGTAATGACATTGTGTTCATACATAAAGGATTCAGGAGATTTACTAAACATTTTGACGAATGTAAATTGGAGTGATGAATATTTGTTGGTCACTATTGATGTAGTCTCTTTGTATACATCTATTAATCATGATATTGGTTTAAAGGCATGTGAATACTTTTTAAGGCAAAGAAATATCACTGAATTGGAGCATTCAAAAATGCTATTGTCCATGATAGATCTGCGTCTTAAAAATAATATATTTACATTTAATCATGAGATCTATCAGCCAATATGTGGGACAGCAATGGGGATTTCCCTTTCTCCGAATTATGCCAACCTAGTAATGGGCTGGTGGGAGAGAGAAATAGCATGGGGAAAACAAATGACACATAATTGGACAAAATTGCCTTATGGGTACGTTTTATTGATGATCTGTTCATCATTTGGCAGGGCTTGCAGGAGAAATTCAAGATATATTTTTCAAACTTAAATAAAAATGATATAGGATTACAATTCACATGTAATATGAGTAAAACTTCGATTGATTTTTTGGATATCACAATTTATGTTGAGAATGATAAATTAGAAACAACAGTTTTTCGTAAGGAAACAGCAACAAATAGCATATTACATGGGGAAAGCTTTCATCCCAAACCTTTAATAAAGAGCATTCCATATAATGAACTAGTAAGAATGCGTAGAAATTGTTCCAGTGAGAAGGAAGTACAACTAAAATATAAGGAAACTATAACAAGGTTCAGAAACAGAGGGTATAACCATAAAATGTTGATGAAGAATTTAGAAAGAATGAAAACCGTTAATCGGGATGAGCTGTTATTTTCACAGCAATCCAAAGAAGAAAAGTCATTTGTTGAAAACAGGGTAAGGATGATAATGACCTACAGTAAGGAAAGTGGATTGATAAGGGATATATTATGTAAACATTGGCATGTGATATGCAGGGATCCAGATTTAGGACCCAAGATAGGCTTAGGACCAATGATTACATATCCGAAGGCCCCGTCAGTTAAAGATTATATAGTGAAAAGCCATTTATCCTTGAAAAGTCAACAATCTTGTTTAGCAGAACAACAGCAAGGTCTTATTAAATGCAATAATTGCAAAGCTTGTAAGATTGGTAAGTCAATGAAATTGGTGAAAATGCCTAATGGCACTGATATGCATATTAAGCATAGAATAACCTGCAATACCAAATTCACTGTATATGTAATAGAATGCCATTGTGGCGCAAAATATGTGGGTAGCACAATTTGTATGCTGAAAAAGAGAATTTTAGAGCATATCAGGGCAATTAAACATAATGATTTATCCTATACGGTTACTAAACACCTAAAAATACATGGAAACAATGATTGGAAAACTTTAAGGTATTTTGGCTTGGATCATATTCCAGAACATGAAAGAGGTGGTGACAGGATTAGGAAATTAAGGCAACTAGAATCCAGGTACATTATTAATTTAAGAACTAAGATACCGTTTGGGATGAACAATGATGAGGAACATTTTGTACATCTTTGATTATCTTGAATACTAAGGTTGAGAGTAATGTCATATTAGTGATTACCAAACAAATATTGATATTAAATAATAATCATATAAAAAAGATTTCCCTGTTATATAAATTGGTCATAATTTAATTAAATGACAGTATTTAATAATTGAGTTTGAAATAATTGTGCAGAAATGACTTACCATCTTCGAGTGAATTGATGTTTTATATTTAGAGTATACTTATCATATTAATGAGATGTTCCTTTCTTGTAAAAAATGTTGATAAATTACTGGTTAAATGTATTGAGGTATACAAAATCTGTCATATTATCGTTTACGTAGCTATTATAAACAGGTATAAAGAGAATAGTTTTGTGTTTTGAGAAAAAAAAAACAATGTACTGCAATATCCAGAATGCATTGTAAGAGCTCATTAATTTTTAATGTATAAATAGTAACAGAAAGAAAGGACTTTCAAACCGAGAAGAAGACTGCCAAGTCGAAGCGCGTTGTTCTTTTTGTTTATTGCACCAATAAATCAAGAACATTTTCCTTAATGGAGTGCGCTGCCAGAAGTTTTTGTTTTACATATTAATTGAAAGCTCGGCCAGCTTTCGCGCATCGCACCAACTGACGAGCGCGTCACGGTGTGTTGCCACAGTGTACTGAAGATATATATATTTATATATATATATATATGCAAAAATGTATATATATTATTGAACCAACTGTGTTCTATGTAAAAAGGCATGAAATGCGATTACGAGGACAATGAAAGACAACACTATTACAGCAGTGACCAGGAAAATGAAACACAGGAAGCGTCCCACAGTATTGTCACAATAATGTCCCTGATATCCCTACCTACACTACTAAGTTTCTACATGAGAGCAATAGCTGTGTTAGCCCTATTCCATCCATCTAGTCCTGGGAAAGAAGCCCACTTTCCATACTTGTGTTAGAGGTAACAAAGAGATTTGTTAGTCTGCTGGCAGTTCTCACACGTAGACAAAGAGAAAGCGTCAGGTGTCAGCAGAAACTGTAGAAAGATGGCAAGCTGGCTGGAATGTCCCCTCTGCCTTATTTTCGGACAGCCTGTTGTTTTATAACAAAACATATTGGTGTTCTGAGAACTGTGTAGGATAGATATTGCACTCTCTGGAGCGGCAATACCTGGTAAACTATCGCGTATAGTCTTGGGGTGAGCACAGGATGAAATGCTATGCAGAGAAATTAATAACAATTCTGCGTGGATGGGCGACTAATATAAAATATTAAAACCTCACCACTGGAATGAAGCCTTTGCTAAAATAATAAAAGGAATAAAATGGCACTTGACGAGATTAGAGGACAAAGGCCTCAGACCCAAGCTAAAATAAATCTTCCTACATAAAACAGTAGATTAACCCCACAACACCATTAAGTGTCTCAGGAGTGACATAACTATTTAATCAAAAATACATATATTGTGTGCCTTAACGTTACTAATGTAAAGGAGAGCATCTAAACCATATTACTGAAGGTGCTACCCCAGTAGAAAAGAAATATTTTATATATATGTGTGTTCTAATTTTTTTAATTTAACATGCTGAATTTAATATGCATGTACATTTACACTGATTATGGTATTATGATGGAATTTCATATAATCAAATCCCATTTATGACTTTTGATTTGTTTATAATTGTAAAATGCGCTTATAATCATGTATTCTGAAGGTGCAGTGAAATTTTATATTGTTAGCTCAATTAGAAGCCTGAAATTTGAGCTTATCTGTATAAACCTTCAATGTGGAGTTTTGCTTGCGTTGTAATATTTTCAATTTGCGGGTACATCCATCTGAGTCCATCGTTGATGAAAAGCATATTGTGTATTTGAGTGCTGTATGGGAGGATACTTTGGCAATGATGAAGGAACACTAACACACTGAGAAGAAAAGACTCCTGTTTGTGTATTGTGCACCCAGAGGCTTTTAAGGTCATCCTGATGTTCAATTTGTAAAATGAGGACTTAATGGGAGTTGGCAACTTCAACTGTGCAAGGAAGATGGAAAACTGTTGGTGTTGATCACATAGACTTCCCGAACGTTCTGTAAGTTTAATTGACATTCACTTAGATGAGGGCAGATTCATTTTTACTTCAGATGACAGCAGATTTCCCTGGTGACTTGGAGGAGTACAGTCCTCTTGACTCTCTATCCTCTGTGTGGCTTTATGCAGAATTCTACTGAGGTTTCTGTTATGCTGACACTTTCTTTTCTTTCCCTGAGACCTAATTAAGTTTTCCTTTAGTTTAAATCACAGTATTTTGATTAATTTGGTTCTCCAATGATCAGACAAGTGGACATCAATTTATATACTGATCTTCAGTTATTGTTCCTTATCTTTTGCATTTCTGCAACAAAGATTCTTCATGCCTTATCCTTGTAGGATTTCATCTTTTTCAACGTTTTACTTCACCATTGGTGATTTTGTACTTATACAGCTTGTTTTTGAGATTCATTTATATAAGGTTGGCCCTTAATTTGTAATAAACATTTGAACTTTACTTTCTGTCTCTGGGATTTAATGTGTGACCAAATAGGTTTCACCGTTAATTGAGTTGGAGAGTTGTCTTTAACTCCCCTTTACCCCTTTGAGATTCGTAAAAAGTTCTGTTGGCAGAAGAGATGCAAGAATATGGGCCTCGGGCATCATCAGATGGTAGCATTATGAGTATGGTTAGGATCTCAAAGTGGGTGAAGCTAGAACCTTTAGATTAGTTAGTCCCTAGAGCCCAGTCCCTAGTGCCCATGTCCAGAATTTGGAGGCTCAGCAGAGTTCCGGAGATTTGGGAGGGAGTCATCACAGCAGCAGAGAAGTAAGCATCAATAGGGTTGTGAATTTCAGTGGTTCATGCTTATCTTGCTGTGTTTTGTAAAGTCTGGATGGTGTTTTTCGGAGATGTTTTGAATGTTGTATGAGTGTGGTGTCTAGTAAAGAACTTGAGGTTGTATTGGGTCCAACATGACCTAAGATCCCGGGATAGTACTAAAAAATATTGAAGCCACCATATTGTAATTGTTTGCAAAGTTTGATGGTGCTTGTCATGAAATGTAGACAGCACAATTAAAACTGGGACATTCTTTGCGTGAATATGAGGTGGTTGGTATAGTGGATCCTAATGCGCAGGCTGAATCTGTACTAATCTAAATGATATACTGCAGGTCGAGGTTTCATTTCAAGTGCTTGTTGATTTTTGTATGACTGAATACTGTCAATTCTCTAGTTGAGCAGACAAAGGTTATTTATATTGTATTTTGTTACATGCGTTTGATATTGAGACGAGTGTGTGCAAGCAGATTGCACAGGAGTGTGAGCTGCTGCAAGAAGCGAGACTGACTTCACAATGTGCAGCGCTGGTATTGGTCGGTTGGTGTAGTGATGTGCTGGTAGTGGTTGTTTATGTCACAAAGGGTTCTGCTATGATTGGTTGTTGTTGCTGTTGAACAAGAATTGTGGACAAAGAATTATTTCTTGTTTCGGAACATAAATTCATTCTGTGATTTGAATTGCTTTATGTGTATACGAGATTTGTTTAGGAGAGATGTGCTTATACCAAGTATGTGAGAATGATTGAAAACCTGAGAATGGTACTGTACGAGATGAAATCACCTCCTAGACCCTTACAATATAAAGCATTTCATGCTTGGGAACGTGCTGCTCACTCTATGGAGAAAGAAAAAGTGCTACGGAAGAGCTTGAAAAGCAGTGTGTAAATATGCCGATGTTAGATGGGATCCTGTAAAAAAAAGAGATGGAAAACTGACTTAACAAGTGAGACATTTGAGAGAGAAAAAAAGAAGAAAAAGGACAAGAAAGGATGGAAGGCAAAAAGCGGCAGATGATATGAATGAGATTAGTGAAAGAGATTCTGGTGAAAGCTTTTTGGACATATTATTGTCATAACATCCACCCCCATTTAATAAGATCCAAGTGGATGGAGGAAATATTACTAATGGTGGTGGAAATATTGGATTTGCTACTGCCTCAATGAATGTGAATCCTGGTTTGTTGGGAGTTACACAGGTGAATGTTCGTCATGAACCAGCAGGAGAAGGCTGAGGAATTCATGTTCCTGCTAGCCCTACCATTCCAAATACTGCTGATGCTCTTACTGTTCAAGTTACTATTGGTCCTGTAGCCCCCATGCACAAGCCTGATTTCTCAGGAAAGACAACTTATAATTTGGCTGCCGCCAGTGCAGTAAGTGCTTCAGGTAATCCTACTTTAAGTTCAGATACAAGAGAATTTGTTCCCCTAGTTCCAGCAAATACAAGCTCTCCATGTGTGCTGAGGGCTGACTCCACTTTGAGTAGTGCAGGGTGCTGTTCCATGAGCACACCTCAGAGAATGCCAACTTCTGGTATACCCATGTGGTAGTCACCTTTAAATTCCATTGGTGGTGCACATGGAAGTGGGAATAGGCCCAAAGTGTCACAGAGTCTTAGCACTAAGGACATAGATGAGTGTGTGAAGGCGTTCAATACAAATACTCCTTTGAGTGATATCAGAGTGCTAAATTGAGTCAGGTAACGATTCAGTCATACATGGGAGAGAACCTGGTGGATGTGATTAAATTGAAGTTAGAACTGGATGAGATGATTAGCAGAAATCTTGATATGACGCCTTTTGGCTCTTACCTTAAAAAGTAGCTTGTATTTATGTGTAAGTAAAGGTGCAGAAATAGCAGGCAAATATTTTGCACCCCTTAAGCCACTATATACTGCATATGCACACAAACGTAACTTGATTGTTCAATGACAGATGTAGAGAAGACATATTTGAATAAAGTGTAAGAAAGAAGGAGAGATTTAGGGGGAGATTTAAAGAAAGTGGTGCTGCACCATGTGTGAGCCGTATTTAAAATACATCCACATTGGCGTAGGGTAGGGGGCAATAGCGTCTTTCTTTTGACGTTATTGATGAACTCTGCAGGAGTAGAGCCAACATTTTGGCACTACTCCTGCAGAGTACATAGGGGCCCATTATAAATAATGGTATGCCCCCTTTTAACACCCGCTCTGAGCATGCGTTAAAAGTGCAAAGAAAAATGGCTCAAGGAAATGTCTTAGATTTCCTTGCACAATTTTTTCGGCCTCCCTAATGGAGGAATGCCACCTTGCATACATTGTGCCTGGCACATGCATAATGTGGCGCAAGGGTTTACATTGCGCCACTTTGTAAATATGGTGCGGGAAAAATCCCACTTTATCTCCGCCTTAGCATAACAAAATGACGCTATGGCGGCGCTAAGGTGGTGCTAGGGTCTCTTAAATCTGCCCCTTAGAGTCTAAGGGCCAGATTTACAAAAAAGTGGTGCATCAGCTATGATTTCTTGCGCCCCGCCCCCCAACAACACCTTGTGTGCTCTGTATTTACAATACGGTGCACCATGGCGCACGTTAGGAGAATAGCATCATAATCTATGATGCTATTGTGTTACTTTGCAGGATTTGCGCCATAAATTGTGGTGCTAATCCTGCAAAGCAAAGGGAGAACCATTAAAAGTAATGGGTGCATCCTCTTAATGGCTGTTTTCAGCAGGTGTTATAATTGACTCCAAAAATTATACAGTGAAATGTTGTAAATTTCACAGTGCCTTTTTTTACAGGCCTCCCTGCGCTGGAATGCCCCCTTGCATACATTATGCCTGGCGCAGGCATAATGTGGCGTAAGGGGTTACAAAGTGGCCAAAGCAAGCATTGGGCCACTTTGTAAATATAGCGAAGGATAATGGCCTCCTTAACACCACATTAGCATAAAAAGAATTGTGCTAATGTGGCTCTAAGAGGCGCTAGGGCCTTATAAATCTGGCCCTAAATCTGGGCCAGATAAAGATCTTAAGAAACATCACAGATGGATTAGAGAAGAAATTGAACGTGCAGAGAAACAACCAGCATTAGCACTAGACTGACAACATAAGGGAAAGTTGTGCATGCACATTGACCAAAGTTATTTGGATCTGTTATTTATAGTGAAACGTGAATGTGAACACACTTTTGATGTTAGAGGGAAGAATGAATTATTTTTAGATGGGAAAGATCTTATGATTCCTGGAGTGTACTTTATTTGTGAACAGTATGCTTATTTCAAGTTGGCCATGGTATGTGCTATATTTCAGTATAGTCTTCCTGAAGATTTACCACGTAAAACATTTCAATGATCCTGTGTGGGAGACAAAGCCTAGAACAAGAAGAGGGGCTAATGCTGGAGAAGTGGTAGGAGATATTTTCCATGCATTAATCCCATCTCTAGGTGTGATTCCAAATGATATGGAGATTCGAAAGCTGTTTACAATAGTGGATAAACTGGCAACTAGTACAGCAAATTCCTTGTAGCTTGTAAATACAGAGATGGTAGTGATAAGATCTATGGTTTTGCATAATCGACTTGTGTTAGATCTTCTTCTTGCAAAAGAGGGCAGAGTCTGTTGGATGCAAAACGTTTAACAATGCTGTACTGACATCCCAGACAAAAGTAAGGATCAGGAGTATATCCAAATTATTTCCAGACTGATGAAGGGTTTGAATGTGTTGGAAGCAACAGGTGCCTGGGAGGCTATTGGAAATGGATTTGCTGCTGCAGGCAGATGGTTTGGAAACTTGGGAAGTGAAGTTGTAGGTTTTATTCTGAAGCTGTTGTTAGTTATTGCCATTTGTGCAAAATGCATGGTTGTAGGCTTTAGAATTTATTGGAGGATGAAAGTTGAACAAGCAAAGAAGAGTAAAGGAGCTGGAGGAGAATCTGTGTAAATATTATGATGATATGAAGCATCTAAAAGAATCTAGATGGAAATTGATAAAAACTACAAGGTTCTAGTCAGAGTCAATGAAGGACTTTATCATGGTTGTGATGACTTAATTCTTCATCAAACAGGGGTTTGGGGGTGCATAACTATGGCTGTGCCATTATGCGTCACAGAAGTGACAAAACAATGGAATCGAAAATACATATATTGAATGCCTTGATATTACTAATGTGAAGGGGAGCATCTACATTGTATTACTGAAGGTGCAACCCCAGTACAAAAGTATTAATTTGCATATATGTGTGTTCTAATTCTTTGAATTTAGCATGTTGAATTTAATACGTGTGCACATTTATACTTGTGCATTCTGATTATGGTATTATGGTAAAATTTCATATAATAAAATCCCATTTACAACTTTTGTTTCATTTCTAATTGTAAGATGTATTTATAATCATGTATTCCAACATTCCAACATAACATAGAAATGTTATATTAAGTTAACCCAATTAGAGGGCATGAAATGTGTCTCATCTCCAATGTGGAATTTTCCTCAAATTGTAATATTTTGCATTTGCAGGTGCATTCGTCTGAGTCTACAGTTAATGAAAAGCTTATTGTGTATTTTAGATAATGGGATAGGGGAGGACACATTGGCATATGAAGGAATGCTAATGAACTGAGAAGAAAAGACTCCTGTTTGTGTACCATGCTCTTAGAGGCTTTCCAGGTCGTCCTGATGTTCAATTTGTGGTGTGAGGACATGATGAGAGTTGCCAACTTCAACTGTGCAAGGAAGATGGAAAACTACTGATGTTAATGAAGTAGACTTCTTGAAGGTTCTTTAGGTTTAATTGGTATTTACTTAATTAAATGACGGCAGATCCTTTTTGACCTTAGGTGAGAGCAGATTCTCCTGGTGACTTGGATGGGTAGAGACCTCTCAATCCTCTGTGTGGCTTTATGCTAAATAACACCTCTCAATTTCAGAACTTCTACTGAGGTTTCTGCTATGTTGGCACTTTCCTATACTACCCAGATACTTAATTAGGTTTCTTTTAAGATCAGTTTAGGATATTTCGATTAATTCGCTTCTGCAATGATTAGACAAGAGGACTGCATTTTATATACTGATGATCAGTTACTGTTCCTTATCTTTTGCATTGCTGTGACAGAGATACTTGTATGCCTTATGCTTGTACAATTTAATCTTATTTGAAGTTTTACTTGATCATTAGTGATTTTATACTTTTACAGCATGTTTTGGTTGGAAATGGCATTTCTGGTTGGCTAGGGTATGAACCTCAGCCAGGCAGAACCCACCACTCTAGTCGAGGCGAGATAGTTACACACCCAAGATAACCACTGCTCACCTCCTTGGTAGCTTGTCATGAGCAGTCAGGCTTATCCCAGAGGCAATGTGTAAAGTGTTTGCACAACACACACAACACATGTGACACAATAAATACATCACAAAGGAGACACAACAACAAGTTATATAAAAATGAACTGTATTGCATAAAACATAATTAGACCAAACATAACATGTATCCGTAATACCCTGCTACACAAGCAGTTGTCAGAACATCACACAGATTACCAGTACTCTGCAAAAGCCAGCAGTAGTCAGGTAAACAGCTAGGTTATTACTATTCAACAACACAAGCAGTAGTCAGGTCATCATTGGCACCAAAAACGCACGTCATAATAACCACATTATCATAGATGCCAAGGCACCATAATGTACGCAAGAATATCCTCTTCTTTTGCATATGTCATAAACCTTCCCCTCCCTGTGTATCTTAGACAGGTCCTGAAATATATTAGTTATCCCAACAAGGCAACCAAATCATATAATCAGATGTGCAGTCTAATCACGGAGGGCAAACGAACACAGAGATGATCTCGAGATCATGTGGCAATCACCAACCAGACCCCCTACACGAAGACCATCGTGCACCTGCGCTTCTCTCACAAGATATGTGGTAGGCAGATCACTCCCAGTCAGTGTAGGAGTCCATGTGCTCCTATTAGAGGATGTGTGGTATGAACTGACTCTGCAAGAAGGAGACCTCCGTCGAGGATCCCTGTCCTGTCCTGTGAGCCGTACTGGGAATGCAAGCGAAAAAAGAAGGGCAACCTCGCTAGGCCGCTTCCTGCATAAGGCACAAGTCTCTCAAGCAAAAGTATGTCCCACAGGAGATGCGGCAGAGGCACATGCATGACTCCCATGGTGGCAGGCAGATCTCTCTGGGTTCCTCTGCATAGGGAAGAATACTAGGCAGCCACCTGTGTCCGCGAGGGCTAGCTGCTAGTCACTGCGGCTTCCTCTTCTGCTGCTCTTGCACAGGAACGGGTCCGGAGCCCCCCAGGGCCTTCAGGACCACTACGGTGGCCTCCACAGGTGCAGAGAAAACCTCTTGGGGTTCCCTCAAGCAGAGGGGGCTCCTTAAGTCAGCCCCACCTGGGCTCTGATGCGGACGGTGAATCTTGCAGGGCCACCTTGGGCCCGGGGTGAACACTCAGCCGTGCAGAAGGGCATGAGCTTCAGCCCAGCGGAGCACAGCTGACCTTGTGGATCTGGCTTTAGCTGTAGTCATCTTCTGGTCCTCCAGGGGCACCAAGGGGGAGTGCTTTCACCAGCTGGGGGGGTTGCATAAATAAAAACAATGTTGCGGGCTCCCTCTCACTTGGCCTGAGGTGACCAGGTATACCCAGCGCTCTTCACATGCTGTAAACAAAAGGAATGGAGTGCTCTTCCCGCTCCAGATGTGATGTGCACAGCGGTTCCCTCGTGCTGAAGTAATGAATCATAAAGCACCCTTCCTGTGCTTTGAGAAAGGGGCAATGAAAGGGAAAGGGGGGCACACCACCCAGCCCCTGGTGACACCAATGAGGCACAGGGGTCCCAGCAAGCAGGCCTGCACACGGGTTAAGAAGGCAGTGGCAGTTCCTCTCAGTGACCTAGCAGGTCACAGGTCAGCACAACAGCAGGGCAGTCCCAAGGCGGTTCCTGGCAATTCCTTCCCGCACCATCCAGTGTCCAGTTCCTTAGTCCATTAGTGTCTAAAATTGTGGGAAACAGTCCCCTGTACTTATACTCATTTTGTGCAGCTTCCACAAAGGGGCAGGGGGTTCCAACCAGCACTAACCAGTTCCAGGAATGTCCTCTTTCTCCTCCAGCACTGGCTCCAGACATCAGTAGGGGGTAAACAAGCACTTTGTGTGAGGCCAGGGCACAGACTTTACAGATGCATGTGTTCCCCGCCTCTAGCTCTCCTAGCACAAGAAGGCCATTCAATATGCAGATGCATTCTTGTGACACCTCCCTGTGTAGAGGCTGTCTGAGAAGAATGCACAAAGCCCAGCTGTTACTCCGCCCCAGACGTGGACTGGAGTCAAGCTGCAAAACACCATGAGCATAGAGAAATGTTCACTTTCTAAAAGTAGCATTTCTATAATAGTAATAAAAAATCCACCTACACTGGTAAACAGCATTCCCACTAAAATTCCAATCTCATCATACATGCCTACGGCACCCCTCATAGATCAGACAATACCACCTAGACATATGTTAGGGCATTTCCAATGCAATCCTATGAGAGGAGCAGTGCTCGCAGTAGTGAGAACCTAAGTAGGCAGTTTGTCACTACAAGGAAACGTAGTACATAAAGACATATGTCCTACCTTTTACATACACAGCACCCTGCCCGTAGGGCTAACTAGGGCCTACCTCAGGGGGGACTTATATGGAGTAAAAGGTGAGTTCCAGGCCTGACAAGTAAATGAGATGCTAGGCCCCTGTGGCAGTAACTGCACATGCAGGCCCTGCAGTGACAGGCCTGAGACAGGCTTGAAAGGCTACTTCTGTGAGTGGCGCAAGCTGCCTTGCAGGACCACTAGTAGCATTTAATTTACAGGCCCTGGGTATAAGGGATACC
The DNA here is from genome assembly GCF_031143425.1 of Pleurodeles waltl. Taxonomy (NCBI): domain Eukaryota; kingdom Metazoa; phylum Chordata; class Amphibia; order Caudata; family Salamandridae; genus Pleurodeles; species Pleurodeles waltl. The sequence continues at coordinate 312,372,078 of NC_090437.1, read as the reverse complement.
ACTGTACAATGGACTTATAGGTGAAATAAATGTGCCAATCAGATGTAAGCCAATCATACCAAGTTTAGAAGGGAGGGCATATGCACTTTAGCACTGATGAGCAGTGCTAAAGTGCTCAAAGTCCTAGAGCCAACAGTAAGAGTTCAGAACAAAATGGGGAGTGAGGCAAAAAGTTTGGGCATGACCCTGGAAAAAGGGCCAGGTCCAACGGTTTTTGAGATTCATTTATATAAGTTTGCCCCTTAATCTGTAATAAACGTTTGATCTTTACTTTCTGTCTCCGGGATTTAATGTGTGACCAAAGAGGTTACACTGTTAGTTGATTTGAAGATTTGACTTCCCTTTACCCTTTGACACTAGAATATGGGCCCGAGAGTCATCCTTGTCAGGTTAAATACAGAGGCCCAGATTTACATAGAGATCATGCACAATAGGGCAGCAAGTAAAGTTCCTGCACTATGTGGCGTGAGTGCGAGAGAGCAGAGCAGCGCCATATCTACTAAGATGTGGCACTGTTCTCCTTTGTCCCTGCATTGCAGTAGAGCACATTATGAACACCATGTGCCAAAACAGACACCCTTTCTCCATAATGCAAGGATATCTGAGATGTCTGAAACATGTTTTTGTACTGGGAAGGGTACTGCAAGGCTTTTCCCCCTTTGTATGTGTGCTATAAAATTCAACACACTTGCAAAGTGGGAAAATCAAGGACAAATAAAAATATGTCATCTTGTTACACCTGCCTCATGGCATGTTTGACAGAATATCAAGGAAACAAATGTGGTGTGGACAGAATATTGTGCAAAAGATATTGAGGACCAATATATCAGAACGTATGTGCAATGAGGTAAGTATAGATTTACTATTCTTAACTTCACATCAATGCACCTTGAAGATATATATATTGTCAAGGTACATATATGTTGAGTTAAGTATAGATAAAGCTTGCTTACCCAGAGAAACTTACCTTCACAATATTTTTGTCCTTGACAAAAAAATGTTTCTCCAATATTTTGTGCAAACACAGTCTCAGGGAGGTGCAAGATTTTATCTGAAAACCCTGTCTATAGTTCTTTGTAGTTAGGGATTTGTGTCAAAACCCGTTTGTGGTTGCTTGGAAATGCCCATGCTTCACCCATGGAATGTCCCCTTGATGCAGAGTAATGCAAGGTAGCACATTGCACAACTTTGTAATAAGAAAAATGACACAAAAATTACTAAAATCCACTATGGGAACATAAATGGAGTTTTAATTTTTTTAGGCTAAAATAGGTATGAAACAGCATAGCATCAAGAAGTGCAGTAGACCGAGACCTTGGCACAAGATGAGTCCAACAGTGATCCTCCTGAGGCTGGCTAAGCCTAGTAAAGGGGCCTGGTGAAGATGTTTTCTTCGGAATTAATCTTTATTATGGAAGCCAAACTACTGCAGTGAGTAAAGATTAAAGACTGTATCCAACAAAGTCCTCTCAAAGTTGAATAGTTATTAAGTGAGGTCCAGCTGAACCTGTTGGTTTTGGCAGGAAAGGTTCAAAGTGGAAAATTCAAATTTAGCGCCCGTCAAGGTTCTCTCGCTGGTCAGATACTTTTTGCACCTTCAGTCCTCTTCTGATCTTCTTCATATCCAGGACTGTTCTGAAGTGAGTGCCTGGAATAGCCACATTTAATAATGGCTCAAGCTAGAGGGTGGGAATGACCCCATGGACGCCCAAACAATGGGCTAAATGTTCTCCTAACCTCATGCACTTGGGCTATTTCATTATGTTGAAAGTCTTTGGCCATGCTAAACTTAGGCTCTAAGGATGGGGGGAGGGGTGAAGAATGTATGGATTCCGAGGGCCATATTTATACTTTTTGATGCAAAACTGCGCTAACGCAGTTTTGCGTGAAAAAAATTAGCGCCGGCTAATGCCATTCTGAAGCGCCATGCGGGCGCCGTATTTAATCAATGACGTTAGCCGGCGTTAGCCGCCGGCGCTGCCTGGTGTGCGTGGAAAAAAACGACGTACACCAGGCAGCGCCGGCGTAGGGGGATATGGAGCTTGGGCGCCAAAAAATGGGGCAAGTCAGGCTGAGGCAAATTTTTCGCCTCAACCCGATTTGCGCCATTTTTTACGACTCCCAACCCCCATAGAAATGACTCCTGTCTTAGCAAAGACAGGAGTCATGCCCCCTTGCCCAATGGCCATGCCCAGGGGACTTCTGTCCCCTGGGCATGGCCATTGGGCATAGTGGCATGTAGGGGGGCACAAATCAGGCCCCCCTATGCCACAACAAAAAAAAAAAATGACTTACCTGAACTTACCTTAATGTCCCTGGGATGGGTCCCTCCAGCCTTGGGTGTCCTCCTGGGGTGGGCAAGGGTGACAGGGGGTGTCCCTGGGGGCATGGGAGGGCACCTCTGGGCTCCTTCAGAGCCCACAGATCCCTTAACGCCTGCCTTTTCCAGGCGCTAAAAAACGGCGCAAAAGCGGGCGTACGTCATTTTTTTGGACCCGCCCACTCCCGGGCGTGAATTTTGCCCGGGAGTGTAAATACGGCGCACATGCCTCAGAGTAAATTTTTTAGACGTGAACGCCTACCTTGCATCTCATTAACGCAAAGTAGGTGTCCACGCTAAAAAATGACGCAAACTCCATGGACTTTGGCGCTAGACGCGTCTAACGACAAAGTATAAATATGGAGTTAGTTTTGCGTCGGAATTGCGTAAAAAAAAACAACGCAATTCCGGCGCAAACGGAGTATAAATATGCCCCCTAGTATTCTGCCACTTCTAACACTAAAATCCAGTTTGAGGCCCGGCCTCTACCCACAACAGCCTCAGAGACAGACGTCGGGTATACCAAAAGTTGAGTTTACAGCAACCAGACAGTTTCTCATTTTGAAGTGCACCACAATAGTCATATGAAAACCCCTGCAGACCTGTCAAGCAGGATTTGACACTACAGCCGGACTTGACAATGTGATGTCAACAAGAAGCCCACTTTGACTTGGACCGGTCTGGCTGGGAGGAAAAAAGGTTACAGAAATGGGTGTTAGCTAAATCTGCTTTGACAGAGTAGGCCTCTTTGAAGTTAATCAACTTCCTGAGCCTAGCCCACTGACCATCCTGTCAAGGGCACAACACCTCCCCACACCCAAGGCCTTTTGTCCCTGTTCTGGCAGTAAGTTCATACCTAAATCAACCTGTTCAAATGCTAATTATTGTCTGAGAGGAGTGGGGGAAGCAAAATGTAGACTAGCTTCAAACGACTTCAAGCAGAGAAAAGGTAACCTTTTAAAAGTACCTTCTTCTTAATAGGAATACAACATTCAATTTTACAATTAAATTGAACTTTGAATAGCTACTAAATATAGCCCTTGTATTATTTTTCTAGCTGCATCCAACCTGGAATTAGCATCATTAGATGTAATAATGTAATCTAATGTTTCCTTATGGAGCAGCCAGCCTTTCCACAGCAAAATAGCTTCTGGGTCTTTTTCACTGTAAGGACATGTGGAACAGTAAGCTTTTCCATGTCCTACTTTTAAATACCATGCACCCTGCTTTATGTGCATTGGGATCTAAGTAGAGATGACTTACTAATTTTAAAAGGAAGGTTTTGACCTGTCAAAAAGGGTTTGTATGACACGTTGAATTGGTAGTATAAAAATCACAGCCATGGTACAGTGGTTGGTATGGAGACAGAGTTGCTGCATCACTGCAGTAGGTAACACAATGGGTGCTTCAGCCCACTAAGGTCATTTAACATAGAGGCCCTGGGTACACTTGGTACCATATTCTAGAGACTTATGGGTAAGGTTAATATGCCAATCACATGAATACTGGTTTCGACATACTAAAGGGGGGGGCACAAGCACTTTATTACTAGTTAGCAGGAGTAAAGTTCATAGAGTCCTACAGCCCACAAAAATAGGGTTCATCAAAAAAGCAAAAAATCCACGGTGACCCTGCTGAAAGGGCAAATATTCCAACAGGCAGACTTCACCCTGACCTTTTCATGTTAATCAATCAATCAATCATAGTATTTATAAAGCGCGCTATGTACCCGTCAGGGTTTCGCGGCGCTGAGGGGGGGGGGGGGAGGGGGTTGAGCGCTGCTGATTTAGCGGTCGAAGAGCCAGGTCTTGAGGAGCCTTCTGAATGCGAGGAGGTCCTGGGTCTGGCGAAGAGATGTGGGGAGAGAGTTCCAGGTCTTGGCGGCGAGGAAGGAGAAGGATCTGCCGCCAGATGTCTTGCGCTGGATTCGGGGTACGATGGCGAGGGCGAGGTTGGCGGATCAGAGTTGACGTGTTGGAGTGTAGAAGTTAAGTCTGGTGTTGAGGTAGGAGGGTCCGGTGTTGTGAAGTGCCTTGTGAGCGTGGGTCAGGAGTTTAAAGGTGATCCTCTTGTCTACCGGGAGCCAGTGGAGTTCCTTTAGGTGAGGGGAGATGTGACTTCGGCGGGGTATGTCGAGGATCAGTCGGGCGGAGGCATTTTGGATACGTTGGAGTCGTTTGATGTCTTTGGTTGGGATGCCTGTGTAGAGTGCGTTGCCGTAGTCAAGTCTGCTGCTGACGAGGGCCTGGGTCACCGTCTTTCTGGTTTCTGTTGGAATCCACTTGAAGATTCTGCGGAGCATTCGAAGGGTGTTGAAACAGGAGGAGGAGACGGCGCTGACCTGTTTGGACATGGTGAGGGCGGAGTCCAGGATGAAGCCGAGGTTTCTTGCGTGGCTGGCAGGGGTGGGCGGGGGTCCGAGGACGGAGGGCCACCATGAGTCGTTCCAGGCCGAGGGAGTGCGCCCGAGGATGAGGACTTCCGTCTTGTCGGAGTTGAGTTTCAGGCGACTGTTGTTCATCCAATCGGCGATGGATTTTAGTCCCTCGTGGAGGTTTGTTTTGGCGGTGAGCGGGTCTTTGGTCAGGGAGAGGACGAGCTGGGTGTCGTCGGCGTAGGAGATGATGCTGAGATGATGTTGGCGGGCCAGTTGAGCGAGGGGGGCCATGTAGACGTTGAACAACGTAGGGCTGAGGGAGGATCCTTGGGGGACGCCGCAGAGGAGGTTGGTGGCTTTGGAGCGGAAAGGGGAGAGACGGACTCTCTGCGTTCTGTCGGAGAGGAAGGATGAGATCCAGTGGAGGGCTTTGTCTTGGATGCCGGCTTCCTGGAGGCGGGTCAGTAGGGTGCGGTGGCAGACGGTGTCAAAGGCGGCTGATAGGTCGAGGAGGATGAGGGCTGAGGTTTCGCCGTTGTCCATTTGATGTCTGATGTCATCTGTGGCGGCGAGGAGAGCAGTCTCAGTGCTGTGGTTTCGTCTGAATCCGGATTGTGAGGGGTCCAGGATGGAATTGTCTTCGAGGAAGTGGGTGAGCTGAGTGTTGCCGATCTTCTCGATGACTTTCGCTGGAAAAGGGAGGAGAGTGATCGGACGGAAGTTTTTGAGATCGTTGGGGTCGGCCTTGGGTTTTTTGAGGAGGGGTTGGATTTCTGCGTGTTTCCAGCTGTCCGGGAAGGTGGCAGAAGTGAAGGAGAGGTTGATGATCTTGCGGAGTTCGGGGGCGATGGTGGCGTTGGCTGAGTTGAAAACATGATGGGGGCAGGGGTCCGTGGGGGAGCCTGAGTGGATGCCGTTTTTGAACCCTCCCCAATTGTCCTCCCTAAGAGAGAATGAGTCACATTCCTCACACCCAGGCCTTCTTGCCAAAAGGACCAAGCCATTATCATAGTTTTCACACATCAATGAGTGGAAAGCATTGTGAGGAAGCAGCTGCAGAGCGGCTAATGCTAATTAGCCTACTAGAGATTCAGGCAGGAAGAGTACACCTTTATAAAAATTCAACTTCACTATTGGAATGGATTGGTTATATATTAAAAAGAATGGTTTGTATGGGCTCTGTAGCTTAGTCTTAGCCTGAGGTGCAAAATAGCATTTTAATTGTACTATAGTTTAAAAAAAAAAAAAAAGAGAAAGCTACAGCTCTAGATAGTGAAAATAGCTTTTGCGGGCTAGTTACTATAGGAACATGCCAACTTTAAATTCTTAAATTGTCCACTGATTTACAAAATATTTTAATGAGTGCAAACCCTCAGATTCTGTAAATTTTGTAATTTACGAAGCCCAATTAATAATTGACAAAAAGGTTTTCTGAATCTTTTAAGGAGTTGAGTAAACATTGAAGAATCGCTATTTGAAAAAGGCCCTTTCAAAAACTTGACTACATGAAGAAATGTATTCATGTTTTGCAACCGAAATCCAGTCACAAAGCATCAATATTTTACCATCAAATCCAAATTGGTGGTAAGCCATTCACAAATGGGAAAAGGTTCAAACGGGTCGTCCTCCCGTCTGAGACCGTTGACAGAAATGTTGGAGTGGTCCATCGGGCCACTGCTTACTCCTAAAAAAGGTTTGTTTACCTTTTCATTTTTTTTAAAGCAATCAAAGACATGGTGGTCTGCTTACCTCAGCAGGCCACCGTACCTTTAATCCTACCCAATCAAAGTGGGTCACAATTTGTGACCTTCCCCATGCATATTAATCAGATAGGTCAAATTGCGACCAAGTATGACTTGGAATTTTGTGAACCATACTATCAGTAAATAGGACAGTTTGCAAAATTCCATTTGTAAAACGTCGATGATCAATTTGCAACTAGGCCCGGTCGGAGTTTGTGTAGTCGCACTACGTGGAACTCTGCAAAGTGGTGAGATAACTCTGCTTCGCTATGCAGAGTTCTGCGAGTGGGTGGAGTTTCTTTTCACGCCTATTTGTGTGACTTTTACATCAATGGCAATGCGAAGTGCATTCTTGCACTGGAACTCTTGCGTAAACGGCACCATGCACAGGTGCAGCCATCTTTATTTTTGCTCTGTTTATCGTGATAGGGCCTACTTTAATCCCTCATTAATCTCTTTCATCCTATGGCTATAAAACTTATTTTATACTCATTTGTATTCATTATCTTACCTTTTATCTTGATGTTTGTGTATTTTATGTTTTTTTCAAATTTTTTGTGTCATTTGTACTTTTTACATTTTTGGATTTACTTTCTTATATTTTCCTTCCTTATTTCTTTTTACTTTCTTCTATCTTCCCTCCAGTGCCCCACTCTATGGCAAAGCAGGGGAGTGGCAGTGTTACGCCCCCCGAACTACCACCATCATCCACCTTCCTCACGCGCACCAGCACCACAAAGGGTTGCCACCCCACACCAGTTTTTCTGAGGTGGCAGCACTATCTTTTAAGGTGCAGTGCCACCGCCTCCCCACCCTGACAGCAGGCAGCAGGCCCAGAAGTGGGTAAGACCTCTGGGAGCACCTGCAGCTCTGGGGGAGGGTGTGCCGGGCTGTGCACAGCAGCTTTGGGATCCAGCACACCCAACAACAGCTGACGCACAGGTGGGCTGTCATCCTAGATTGGGAGATGGACCTGCTTGGCATGGAGGTTGTGGGGCTCAGTGAGTAACTAATAATTATCTATTAGTTGTGTTATATGCTAATATTTTTTCCCATATAGCAAGCATACTGCTCTCATGCAGGTAAGTTAAGTTTATGTCACAAATATTATGTGATCGTCATCTAGACAGGTGCTCGGCACCACCTAATTGTCCTTGTTGGCACTCGCTTGGGCTGATTATTTAAGAAGTAATGCAGAGACTTCTGTGTCCTGTCCTGCCACTAAGATAGTGATAGTTATTAGTATTAGTGATTTAGCGTGTTTTCTCACTTCCCGTGCCTTTCATTTCTGTAGCTCTTACAGTGCCAAGCAATTTCCCAGTGATGTGTGGTATGCATGTATGCATCCATCTATGCATTAACAAATGCAGACTGAGGTGGCTCTTCAAAGGGGGTTGAGAGATTGAGAATGAGATGAGAAGCAAGAATCATTCATTGCAATTTATTAGTAAGTCCAAAATGTTGTTCAGGAAATTTGGAATAGGGTTAGGAAATTAGGAAAAGGTTGGTCCACAATATTAGTACTATACAGGCGATCTGATTTAGAAAAGTTCAATATTACTGGGTTTGCCTTTTCCTGCCAAAACAATTTTTGGATAGATTATTAACTGTACCACTAATCTTTTTTGATTTGTTTTCCTTATTTCTTACATTAGCACCCAGGGGCAAGAAGAGGGCTGGTCAGGCTAGTGAGGGAGCTGGAGGTTTCCCTTCCACAAGCGCCACGGCAGATGGCTCCGCTGGCCCCTGGTAAGACCTCTTGTTGTTATTATTAATATATATTTTCCTAACTTTTACTGCTCCACGTTTAGAATCATTTTTTACCTTTTTACTGTGCCTTCCTTCTATTTTTTTCCAACTAATCTTTGTTTCCTAAATTCTTCTTCTCCCTGCATTATTCTGTTTTCTATACTTCAAGTTTCTGTATCTTGCAGTAAACTGTCTGTCTGTACTAGTCTGTGTGTAGCTTCCTTTCTTCTGCTTTGTCAGTAATCTTTTCCTCTCTCCTTACTTATCTTGTGGACTGCTGGTACTGTAAGGCTCAGAGAACCCATTTTAGGTCAAGTACTCTACTGTGAAGATTGCATGCCCAAGTAAGGTATTCTATGTATGTTTGTTGAGAAGGTTTTATTTTTCTTGCTCCTGATCACTCAGTAAAAAAGGAGTGTTTGGACATGGTCATGTAATTGGACCCTCCAATTCTGTGTGTGAATTATTATTAGCATATATACCAGCAATTGACGACCCTGTACCATGGCTGCAAGTATGAGGAGGAGCGCCCCACTCATTTGCTAATCAAGACCATATGTCCTTCACTGACCAATTCTTGCATCCTTTTATTTCTCTTAAAAAAAACTCAGATTCATCTATATCTCTGCCCCTCCACTAAAAATGTTTTAGTTTGGCTTGACTACCTAGCTTTTAAAAAATTGCAGACCAACAAAATGCCCACCTGATATTTTGATAGAAGATACTGTGACCAAATTGTAGTGATGTAATGTGATTGTATTTTGCTATAAAAAAAAAAAAACAATAGGTGGAGGCATTTCTGGCATCCAAAATGTGTAATTTGTTTTCTAGCCGCACCAACCACCAGTGCTGTGGCCAACAGCGCCAGCACAGCAGCAGATGTGGCAGCGTTCGAAGGGGAGGTCTCAGCAGTGGCAGTGGCGGGTGATGGTAACTCATATTGCTTGCTTATTGACAATTGGCAATATACTTACTGCAAGGGTGTACTATTGCTGACTCACTTGTGAACACCATGCTTTACCACATACAGTGGGATTGAGTAATAATGACCTTTTCTTCTATCTGCAACTCAGCAGACAAATGTTCATAATGAACTCTAACTGTGATGGGTTGATGGAAAAGGGAAAGAAGGATGGAAGGAGAAAGGATGGGTGAAATATAATGAGTGAAAGGGTGTGTGGGAGAAAGGGTGCATATAGGTGGGTGATAGGATGCATGGGTAGGTGAAGGATGGATAAAAGGGTATACGGGTGAAATAATGCCTGCGTGGGTGGGTGAAAGAATGCCTTTCTGGATGGTGAAAGGAATCCTCGGGTGGGTTGGATGGGTGAATGGGCAAAAGGATACATGGGTGGTATAGGGTAAATGGATCTTGGTGAAAGGTTAGTTGAAAACCATGTTTGGAATTTGGATGGATATAGATGGTTTTCAGTGGTGAAAGACTGGATGAGAGAATGTAAAGTTTAAATGGTGTGTATCAAAGCCAAGGGTGAAGACTAAGAATACTAGAAGAACAATGAAATAATGAATGGACAAATGCTTTGGATAAAAAAACAAGGGAGCTCTTCTGGATAAGGGCGTTCTTATCACCTACTTTACTTGCTTAGAATGGTTTTATCAAAGCTTTGATTCAAAGGGTTTGGTGGTATTTATCACTACTCCCTTGACACAGTATTTTTCAAGTGAGGCAGATATTATGTATCTCACCCATCCTTAATCATCACCTCCCTCTCTACCTATGCTGTTTCACCAGTGCCACCCACAACGACCTAACAGATGCATGGTTCAATTTGGCACTGCAGTGTTGGCTGTGCAACATGTGTGTGGTTAAGTTAAATTAATGTGCCATTTATTTACAAAGTTTCAAAAGCAAGGTGTGTTTCCTTTCCAGGGCCCACTCAGTCACTTCCTAGTACTTCACTCCTTTAATCTTTATTAAGTTCTATACCTGCCTTCCGAAAAATTTGAAAAATCCATTCTTTGCTTGCACCACATTTTTCTAGCGAAGTGATATATTTCTCTATGGCTTCCATAAAGGATTTACGTTTGTTTAAATTTTTCCTTTTCAATATTTGCCAACCGCAGTCACTCACTACTAGGCAAACCTTAGGCACATGATGATGATCAGTAAAAAATCTATCTACACAGCCTAATCCCCTCTAACGTACCCTGAAGAAGAGTAAATTAAGATTCCTTTCCTTACGGCCCAGCAAATGTATTTTGTTGGAAAAAAGTAATTACAAAGTGTAGTGGAGAAGGGTGAGGCCAGGGAGTAAAGTGGGACTAAGTAAGTGCACTGACATTTGCAGATGGCATAGACTGTGACAAACGTTCATGATACAATCTATATATCCCGTTCCTCTCGCTGTACTGCAATGCATCGCTTTTCCCACTTTCTACATACGGCAGACAGGATGGCTGCATGATTGATTTTATAGCATGTGATGCGTATCATTCATCATATTCATATGCCTTGTAATCAGTGTAAAACTGAAACGGCATTTTGGAGAAGGGCAGGGCCATTGGAATAAAGTAATTGTCCATTACAGTTGCCCCAGGTGCAGGCAGTAGCAAAGTGTGACTAACGAGTACGACTACGGCGCCAGCTGAGCTAGCGTGCCTCCATTAATTTAGCGCAACAGGAGAAAGAATACTTGTACTCCATAGTGTGTAATGGCTGTGACTCTAATCACATCAAAATAGAATGGCCTGAGGTGATTAGCAAATGTACTACTACTGTGCCAGGACAATTTTAAACAAGTGTTTTGCACAGAGCATTGTTTACAAATTTGTCTTTTTCCTTCTTTATATAACTATTCCTGCTGGTCCAACATCTAGGCAGAAAATAGCAGCCCAGCTGCGGCAGCAGAAGCTAAAGGCCATCAGGGCTGAATATCAGTGGCTGATGGCCCTGGAGGAGGAGCAGCAGGGGCACCTGCTGGCCCAAGGCACCAGCCAGCCCCCAGTGCCTGCAGGCGCTCAACACCAGTGCCGCAATCTGCTGGCAGCTGCACGCCGCCTTTCCATCAATGCTGCTCCTCTCCCCCCCAGACTGCGCATTTCAATACAGCGCCCTGCAAAGGCTGGCATGGATAGAAGCCAGGAAGGCACATATGGAGTGGCTCCTACAAAAAACTTCTGGCCCGGCATTGTGCCCTCTTCTACCCTTTTTCATCCTTTGTTTTGGTGGATGGGACTTGTTGTGGGCGGAAAGGGTGGGAATGTGGTTTTTTTGGGACTGGGACAGTGGGACATTTCTTTTATCATAGACAGTTGAGTTTTTTGGACATTGGTTGGGGACAGGGAGATTTGTTTGGGGAGATGGGTGGGCTAGCTGTGGGTGTAAGGGGTGGGTTTTACATTCTTGTTAGGGTTAATAAATATTTATTTAATGTAATTGATACCTCAAAACTTTTTCAGGATGTTTTACTTTGCACTGCTGCGTTTTAGCGCAGTGTGTTTTTAAAATCTGCTGATTGTGTATATCAATTAGTTATGTGGTTAGGTACCCTTGTCGTACTACTCTCCTAGTCTCAGCAATGCAGTCTGCAACTATACTGACCCCTAAGGAGTGGGAGAGGGAAGATTTTCCATTACCTATTATATTGCCTAAAAGTACAACAACGTTCCATAGTTATTTTACCTGAGTAGATGAAGCAAGGGATGCATGGTTTCTGAAGGTGCCATGGTGGTAGTACTAGTAGCATACTAGTCCGCTAACAGTGAAGGCATCAGAAGTAAGGTACAACACCCACTTAGGTGAACTCAAATGAAGATCCTGCGCACTTAATCGTTGTTGCTTTCACCACATCCACCCCACCAAGTATGGGATCATAATGTTGTAAATAATTAAGTCATACCTCGGGCGAAGAGGGATAGGGATTTGATGAATGGATGGGAAAGGGGATTTAGGGAAAGGTGTAACAAAATTACAAACACTACACAAACACAATATTCAGCTTGGCAATGGTCAGCAGCCTGTTGTGGGTGGTATAGAAAGGAATTACTATGACATAGTTAACTTACATGCATTGAAAACAGTCTGTCAGCCCCAGAGAGACCCAAGTTATATATCTAAATGTTATGTCACCTAGGTTTGAAAAATAGTAAACACAAATAATGTTGGAGTGAATCGAACACACACACTTCTACAAAAAAGTTTAAAAGAAAAATGATACTGTATTGCCAAATTGGGTGGTGCATCTGCATTCTTCTTGGATTGCCCTGTCAATCTTGAGTGCCTGTCTGACTGAAGCAGTCTGATAAGGTAAGCATGAGTGTTATGGTGCTGTGCCTTTCGTGCCAGGAGAAGAGAGGGCCTGCAGATTGCAAATCAGAAATGATTATCCTGATATTGTAGAAACAAGAAGAAGGATATAACAGAAGGTAAGCTTCATGAGGAGTAGTTTACCAAGAAGACTCAGAGGAGGCAGAGCAAGAGCATAGTCCTTTGCAATCATTCATTTTATGGCTGATGTGCGACCAATTAAGTAAGAGCAATTACAACAACCAGCCATCACAGACAAGTGGCTGCATGTATTAGGATGATCACACTCGCTACTGTCATGATGATCATTCTCATAATAACATTTAGAATAGAGCACATGCATAATGTGAAGATGTGACATCATTCATCACATGTCTGTCTCCAGTTGCCTACAACAATAGGCCGCCCCCAACCACATAGGTTCAAATTTGAGCCATCCAGCACAGACGCACAGCAGCATTGCATTCCCCAAATCGAGTAATCAAAGCGCCTCTCATCGGTCCAGAGTTGAGTAGACCTCTTAGAGTCATCATCCATGTTGATTTCCATGAAACTGATAACTTCTTTCTTCTGGCAGTTGTTGAAGTTGTCAGCTCATGCCCTGAGTCCTTTATCATCCTCCTGACTCCACTTAAAGATTATGCCTAACCTAGTACCGATTCCTCCCGAGAGTTCGTCTCCTGACCCAATTGAGAGAAACATTGATTGTTGTGGTTTTTTTTCTGTAGACTAGATTTGTGTTTTTTAGTTACATGCACTGGTCAGGTCTTTGAGGAGTGTGAACCAGAAAACAAAGCAGTGTGAAACTGGCAAACAAATTTTGCTAAGTGTCAAAGGGAAAGGAAAACAAATCACCTTTAGTAAAAAAAAATATTACCCATTAGGCATCCAACTGTGTAAATCACTCACAAACACAATCAAACATAATAATTATAGTTATACAATAAACACCCACTCTCACTGTCTGCCACCACATGAATCATCTCAACAGTGAAACAAGAATCACTCATATATCCCTCATTAGTGCATAGCATTGCTTACCTGTTTCTGTCAAGCATGGTAGTACATTGCTGATCTTCTTTGATTCACAAAACGAAACACACATTGACCAGTCTAAGTTGTAAATCAAATGTTCTGGGACATGGCATGGAATAGAGACAGGTATTGTCTCTCCAATGTCCTTAAAGGGATTTGGGGGGGAGGCTTCTTCACTGCACATTGGTCCAACTCCAATCCGACCATACATGTGTCCAAAGCGGTGGCGGTTCATTAGTCAGTGAGACAAACAAAATAATAATGTTCTCCCAGCTACCTACATCCTTTTTCACTTTTGTTTTTCCAAACCAGTTTGTCGATAGAAGGTTCTATGGTGGCCCAGGTTTACTCAGTAGTCAGGGAAGTAGAGTTCATCCTCAAACTCAGGTGGTTCGCCCAGAGGTTGGTCAGCTAGTACACTACGATTACCTGAGTCTGACCAATCACCCTCATCCCCCTACTGTTGTACTTCAGATATGCTGTAATGCAGGGGTATAAAGTGCTGATTCATTTTGATCATGGTCAGTCTCTCGACATTTTGGGGCAAGAGACTGGTCATTCTCACTGTGACAACTGCACCCGCTGCACTGAACACACATTAAGAAGATACAATGGCGACAGGGCAAGTCAGATACTTTATTTCCAGCCTGCTGAGCACTGGCCATTGGCGCCTCTTCCCATACCAATACACCAATGGGTCATCCAGGAAGAACTGGACCATCCTCTCAATAGTCATTGGGGCTCCACTTTGCTCAACCTCTTTTACCTCCACCTCTGCACTGGACTTAAGCCCTGACTTTAGAAACCAATCAAATGCAGATTTGGGGGCTGCTGCTCCTCTTCCTGTTGTTGTTGTTGCTGATGTTGTTTTTGGCTGTTGGGAGCCAACAGCACTAGATCTATGGAAGTTGTAGGCAGCATCCCAGAACTTCTGCCCATGAGTGGACCTCTAATTCCCAGCCATTCTTTTTCGAGGTTGCTGGCTTGCACAGGAATCCACATCTTGTAGGTTGAAACATCCCCGTCTGAAAAAAGGAATGAAGGTAGCCAGTAATTGTTTGTTTCATGGGTCAAGAATTGTGGCACAGATGTTATGCTTGGATGACACAATGTCTCTTTGCAGCTTTATGTCAACAGATAAGTGAAGAATTAAGCTCTCCGCCAACTTCTGTGCATCTGTTTTTTCATCCACACCTGCATACGTTTCGCACACCTCCTTTAGCTGTTTCTGCAGTATATGCAACAATGGGATAGGTTGACCCATGTTACAGTCCTCCTTGCTGACTTCCCGTGTGAAAATTTCAAAAGGAAGCAGGATCTCTTTCAGGCATCTGACCAGGCCCCATTGGGCTATCTCAGTGATCATGCCTTTCACAGTTGTATTCCCTCTTTGCATGAGATATTCATTGATCAGTCTGTACCACTCAAACAGTTGTTGCAACATGTAAAAAGATGAACTCCAACGTGTTAGCACCACCTGCATGAGTGCTTTAACTGGCATTCTATTATCACGCTGGATAATCCTCAATAGCTTCCAGGCTTTAACAGAATGGCTGAAATCAGTGCAGATTATTCTGCATGGGGACAGTAAGTTGCTGACTTGGGGTTCTTTTTTGAGAAAGTCCTGTACAATGATGTTGTTGCAGTACGTCAAACACTGGACCCTGAAATAGCAACCATCTGACATGGCCTTAACTATACTAGTGCCATTGTCCCTTGTAACAAATCCAATGTTAAGCCCTCTGGGTTGCAGCAATTCAAAGACCTTGGGGGTTATTACAACTTTGGAGGAGGTGTTAATCCGTCCCAAAAGTGACGGTAAAGTGACGGATATACCACCAGCCGTATTACGAGTTCCATAGGATATAATGGACTCGTAATACGGCTGGTGGTATATCCGTCACTTTACCGTCACTTTTGGGACGGATTAACACCTCCTCCAAAGTTGTAATAACCCCCCTTGTGGTTAAAGTCATCCAAGATGTTTGCAGCTGTATAGGATTTCTCCATGGCGAACATAGCTACCATTGCATGCTTCCAAGCACCATTAAATTTCAGCAGTGTCAACACCTGCAAATATAATTTCTCTAATCCCCACAAAAGAGACCCAGTGTGCAGTGATGCACATGTAATCAGTGGCTTGGCAACTGGTCCCCATGTCTTTTATCAGGTGGATTGTGTGGCAGCACTCTGCTGCAAAGCTTATCCAACCAATACCAGGAAATCGTGATATAGCAGTGAAACAGCAAATCTGGCAAAACAGGTCTGGCTGGGAACCTTGCATTAGGGGCAGATGGCCACCACAAATTCTAGAAAACCCACTCCTTCAACAAAAGAAAAAAAGAGGAGGTTCAGCGGTAACATTTTAGCCAGCTTCGCATTGTACAAACGTGCCGGTGGGTGGTTGCGTTCGTACTGCCCCTCCTGCATAAACATGCCAGTAATAGTAATCTGGATGTTTTTGTTTACTGGTGTTACTGATGCAGGTGACTGCTTAAAAGCAGAAGGTGGTCGTAGGCTCAATGTGCGTCTCAGCGGGGCAGCCACTGTATATTCTTGCCTTGGTGTCTCGCCCTAACTCTGAGTCTTGTACCATTGCAATGTTGCTGATGTGGGTGACTATACTACTGCACTTCGGGGACAGGGCATATTTGTGTATTGAAAATATCACCCTCTTCTTCACCTTCACCTTCCACCATGATCAGATCAGATTCCCTGCTCTCACCACCTTCACCAACACTACTTGCAGGTTTTTGCCCGCTAGGTGCATGGTGTTTTCTCAAATGGGTTGCTTGGCACATTGTATCTTACCAAGCTATACCAAGCTTACCCTGACTAACACTTGCTCTGCGAATGGAGCATATGGCAATGTTCAGCTCCTTTGCACTAACTGTAAAGAAGTCCCAAACTGGGGAGGTCAACTTTCCAACACTAGTGCCACTGTCAATGTTGGAAGAAGTGGCAGTATGTGGGTGTTTTGATTACGTTTGCCTCTCTGCAATGCCTACTTCTATTGAGGTGGCTGTGGATGTAGGTCACAGCCGGAGCCTTGTTGTAAATATGGATGATGGAGGTAGTTGTGGTGGTATCTGTGCCACATCCCTCAGAGCAGGTTGAGAAGATGGGGTAATGTCAGACTTAGCTGCAGGGCTAACTTCCATGGTGACTGCCTCATCATCAGATTCATCACATCCACTTCTTTGTCCATAACTCTAAAGCTTTCATGGACCTCCCGTCTCACTCCTTGTCTCTCCTAGCGTGTCTCAGACTGAGGTGTCATCCAGGTGGAGTCTTGATCATTGGAAGGGGAGCTTGGAGAAGAAGATGGTGGTGATCTGGAAGACAGTGGCTCTTGTGAAAGAAGGGCTTCTTCCACTTCCTCATCATGAAGCTCAATATCCTGGTGTGCTCCTACATCGGGAGCAACTACTACTGCTGGCTGCAACTGTTGTTGTCCACTGAGCTGAGTTTCCGGCAACAATTGAGTACTACTTTGAAAAAGATATAAGTTCAATTCAACATCACTGTTCGTCGGCGTTATCGTGATTAGAGTGGCTGCCTCTGTGCCAGACACGGACTTGGGCCTAGTTTGTAGTGGGGCCGCTGATGCAGGAGTGCTGCCCCCAGCTTGCTTCCCATATTCCGGTGTGGCAGGCACACAATTTTGCCCAAAAAGGGTCTTGGGCGACATACCAGTGGTTGGAAGCTCCTTCTTATCATTGGCCGCTTTCTTTGTAGCATCTTTCTTTGGGGCCATTTTGAAGCTGTCAGTTGGCAGTAGCAATTAGCTTCACAAGCTGAAGAGATGTCTTTGTGGTGAGTTGTCAACATCAGGACAGTGCGCGCTCTACAGGCGACAAAAATGCAAAAACCCAGTCTTTATGCAAGAGCATAATTCATGTATTGTGTATATATGCAGTAAGTTAACCTTTTGCTTTTGCATTGCAGAGTTTAACCTTGAAAAACACTATTAATGATGTTTGCAATAACTGTTAATTTGCAAGGTATTGCTGCAGGGTGTGGTCCCTTTCTAGAAGCTTTCCCTGCAGCATGACTGGGTGTGGTTTGTGGGCTGGGCCAGACTCTATATAAGGGAGCCAGTCCAGCTCCACGTGCTCACTATTCAGAGGTCCCGGTGCAGAGCAGCAGCAACTTCCTAAGCTCCTGTTCCGGAGGCCTACCTTGTTGTTCCAGGCCTGTCCTCATTATATTGGTGATCCTTGAGCAGGGCGGTAAGGCACAGGTCGACCCCCGTTCTCAAAGACATTCAAGTTTTGGGCCTAGTTGTGAAACTCTCTGTGTGCGTGAGTGTGATTTCATGGCATTCGCATATTCTTGTTCGAATTGGCAGAGTGCACGATTCATATCTATCATGTAAACCTTGGCATTCAGATCGGCAACAGTGTGCGCGATCAGTTCATGGCATTTGCATATTCTTGTTCGAATCGGCAGAGTAGGCGATTCATTTCTATCATGTAAACCTTGGCATTCAGATCGGCAACAGTGTGTGCGATCAGTTCATGGCATTTGCATATTCTTGTTCGAATTGGCAGAGTGTGTGATTCATTCCTAGCATGTAAACCTTGACATTCAGATCGGCAACAGTGTGCACGATCAGTTCATGGCATTTGTATATTCTTGTTCGAATCGGCAGAGTGCGCGATTCATTCCTAGCATGTAAACCTTGACATTCAGATCGGCAACAGTGTGCGCGATCAGTTCATGGCATTTGCATATTCTTGTTCGAATCGGCAGAGTGCGCAATTCATTCCTAGCATGTAAACCTTGGCATTCAGATCCGCAACAGTGTGCGCGATCATTTCAGGGCATTTGCATATTCTTGTTCGAATCGGCAGAGTAGGCGATTCATTTCTATCATGTAAACCTTGGCATTCAGATCGGCAACAGTGTGTGCGATCAATTCATGGCCTTTGCATATTCTTGTTCGAATCGGAAGAGTGCGCGATTCATTCCTAGCATGTAAACCTAGGCATTCAGATCGGCAACAGTCTGCGCGATCATTTTATGGCATTTGCATATTCTTGTTCGAATCGGCAGAGTGCGCAATTCATTCCTAACATGTAACCCTTGGCATTCAGATCGGCAACAGTGTGCGCGATCATTTCATGAAATTTGCATATTCTTGTTTGAATCAGCAACAGTGTGCGCGATTCAACCCTGGCATAAAACGCTTGGCTTTTAGATCAGCAGTGTGTGCCATCATTTCATGACATTGAAAACGTTGGTGTGCCGTGTTTGTTGAGGTGCACACATTTATCCCGAGCTTTTGGATTTCTTTGAAAACGCTTATTTCAAAGTGTGACATTCTCTGTGCATATTAAGTTCCTAGTGCAGTTCCTGTTGTTTCCATGGAATGTTCAGATGGCCTTTGTCCTCATGTAAAAATGCAATGTATATTCTGAAACATTATTCAAGAAGGTTCTTGTATTCTAGACAGTATGTGGTATTTCATGAAAAGCTCATATAAAACATTGTATTAACCCATTCTTGACTTTTCCAGGTACCTAGATTTCTTGAGGTCTAGTTATAGTCATTTCTTAGGTTATCCATGATTACAGTATAAGAACTCTTAGCACCATAGTCTATCGAAAGTCAATGTGATTATATCTTGATATTGTGTTGTTTAACTTCTTGCTTCCTACAGGTCTCCTTCCCAGCTGTTCCCTACCTAATCCCATTTTCCCCCACTTGGACTCTCTCAGGCTCTGTGATATGTCTATCGGAGCTTTGGAGCTGTCTAGTGTGGACATGTTGGGAACGTGCGTAGGCCCCAAGGATCTGGTATCCCTGACATGAGTGTGGTCATGCGTCATGTCGTGCACAGGCCTTCTGTCTGGCAGGGCTGAGGGTGTTGTCTCTTTCTCTTCTCTTTTTCACCTAAAAGCAAACATGCAAGAAGAACATCAGTGAAACGTGGCATTGTTGCAGTTAAATTAGTAGTACGAACAATATTATTTAGTGGTTACTTAAAGTTTCAGTATTTAACAATACAGTCTATCCTTTCATAAAATGACACCATCATAAACTTTCATCATCATGTACACACAGGAAGGATAAGAAAGAGCAACAACTGAAACATACAGATGTAACTATTAGCTTTATGTACAAGTTGGCATCTGGCACTCAGGGAGGTGCTGGTGACAATGGAATAATCCTTAGAAAATTATTATTATGAATTAAATAAATTAAATACAAATGTTTGTGAAAAAAGTATTAAAAAAAAAAAATTAAAACAATATTATTGCTGATGTACTAGGGGAAAGGGACTACCATCAGAAACCATTGGAAATCGAAAGGCAAGGACTGATGTGGGTGAAATACGCAAAAAAGTATATAATATAATATAAATCACTGTTTATACAGTACATTTAGTATGAGCTACAAGGACTCAAGCATAACACACAAAATGGCCGCCAGCAACATGGTCAAACAAGAACCAGCAAGGGGGCTTGGCCATAGCAAAGAACACATGCAGGCCTAAACCTACACTGGCTGCCTGCACAAAACGGCCACCAGCCACATGGTCAAACAGCAACAAAAACAACCAGCAAGGAGGCATGGCAACAACAAAGACACATGCAGGCCTAAAAGTACACTGGCTGCCGACACAAAATGGCCGCCAGCCATGTGGTCAAACAGCAACAGCAATCACCAGCAGGGAGGCATGACCGCAACAAAGAACACATTCAGGCCTAAAAGCATACTGGCTGTGTACACAAAATAGCCACCAGCCACATGGTCAACCAGCAGCAACAAACAGCAAGGAGGCCTGGTCACAACAACAAAAAACACATCCAGACCTATGGCGAAAGCACTCTGGGTTCCTACACAAAATGCCTACCAGCCACATCGTCAGACAACAAGTAGGATGAATGAAAAACACAAAACACATATAGGTCTATAATTGGCATTACAAAAAAGGGCCCCTGGCCACATGGCATGGGGAACAAAGATGGCCTATGACAAACACACTCACCCACTGGCCAGACGAAGGAGGCATTGGTGAGACAGGAGTAAAGAAACAGCATTATGTCAGCAATTCCAAAAACTAAAATTAAATGGGATAAAAAAGTACATTTTACAACAACAACACACATCCTACAAAGGCATCAAATATATTACCCAACCATACACTGTTTGGAGAATGGTGTAAAGGATGTTTCATTTTCAAATTGTTTCATCATGCACCCATGACTAGTACTGGGCCTACAGTTGGAAGCCCCATTAGGAGGCTAGGCCACATAAATAAATGAATTGAATAAATAAATACATTTTGCAAATGCATTATAAAACATTGAGAAAATGTACTGAACTGTGCAACATTTTTCCTTTAAGGAAGAAAAATGACATGTAAAACAATAACTAGGCCCGTACTGAAACTGCAGGCCACCCACCACAATACATTTTTAAAATTGAATAAAAGTACAAATAAATCTTGGTGCATGCCCTCTATCAAACAATCAAGTTGTACAACACCCTTATGCAAGAGTTTTTGAGCTTACTTGTGAAATCTCAAATACAAAGGGGCATATTTATACTTTGTCTGCGCCGAATGACGCACATTCAGCGCAAACCTTGCACCATATTAAAACTTTGACGCCAGAGCCCGCGGATGTCAAAATCCCGCTGTGTGTGTCATTTTTTGGATGCGGGAAACCGCCTTGTGTTAATCATATGCAAGGTAGGCGTTCCTGTCCAAAAAATGACTTAAACGCCCGTGCGTCGTATTTATGCTTCCAGGCAAAAATGCCGCACGGCCGGGAGGCGGAGGCGGAAAATGACGCACAGCCTGATTTGCGTAAAAAATTAATCCCTGGGTCAGGGCAGGCATAAAAATGGGGCAAACAGACCTGTATTTAATCAGAACACACAGAAGCAACAGCAGAGCAGTGAAAGGGAGACATGGAGGTGCTTCTCATCCAGCGTGCACGCAGACGCAGAGCCCAGCAACAACAACAGCAGCTACCACAACACCAGCAGGGACCTCAAAAGCAGCGCAGAAGGCAGGAGAGGATATTCCGCACCAGAACAACCCTTCATGGCCTCAGGGAACATAACATCATCCAGAGGTACAGGTTGAACTGGCAGGCCATTCAGCAGCTGCTGCGCAATATAGAGCCTCAGTTGGCACCCACCTTGCTGACACCCCGCACCATTCCAACAGAAACCAAGCTGCTAGCTGTACTTCACATGTTGGCAAGTGGCTCTTTTCAAACAACTGGTGCCCTGGTTGCTGGAATATCACAGCCATCATTCTCTGCCTTCTTGCCCAAAGTACTGGATGCCATCATTGGACTCACACCCCGCCACATCTGCTTCCCAAACACACTGCAGAAGCAGCAGGAGACAAAACATGGGTTTAGTAGCTTCCCACGCGTCCTTGGTGCCATTGACTGCACACATGTACGCCTTGTGCCACCTGCTGCAACTGAACACCTCTACCGCAACAGGAAGCACACACATTCCATCAATGTGCAGGCCATTGTCGATCACCAAGGATTGATCACCAGCATCGTGGCAAAATATCCTGGGAGTGTCCATGACTCATTCATCTTCCGTCACTCTACCATCAATCAGCACTTCCATGATGGACGGTATGGCAATGGACTACTTGTTGGTAAGTACAAAAATCTACTTATATACACACTGCACAGCAACCCTCTAGGACACACAACACATACACCACGACAGCAACATGTGGACAGGAACACACTGAGGTCGTGACATCGCTGGCAATGTTTCATAGGTCAGCATTGAACCTGTCACACATCTGAAATTAGTGTACAGTCTAATGTAAAGACGCCAATGATCACAACGTTTGGAGAGGTTTGCCTATTTGTCACCTTCCAAAATGTAAGCGTCTCACTGATGTTTAAATAAATACATTGCATAAGTCTAAAGGATTGGGATGTCCAGGGTACATTGATGCTAACGTGTTAACAACATTGTCAAAATGAATCTGTGTATGGAAATATCATCTCACCCCCAGTGAAGACACAGGGACACCTGTATCACAAATCACAATGCTAGGGAGTGCACACTGTACTGCAAATCCCAAAACATACTGCTGACAACCGGTCAGCAGGCAAACACTCATTCAGCCAAGGAAACAACCCAATGCAGATAGTACATCCTATAAGCCTAGGAAGGAACACAATAATACAAAAGAGTCACAGACAACACAAGACAACTACTGCCATGCAAGGTGATTTCAATGGGGCAAGCTACATCAACATGATCCCATTCATTTTCTTTTTCAGCTGATCAGGGGCATGGGATCCAGCCATGGATAATGACACCATTTGGCAACCCAAGCACTGCAGCAGAGTGTGCCTACAATGATGCACATAGGAGGACACGCAGCATAGTCAAGAGGACCTTCGGCATACTCAAGTCAAGATTCAGGTGTCTCGATATCACTGGTGGCAGCCTCCTATATTCCCCAGAAATGGTCTGTAAGATCATTCTAACATGTGCCATGCACAACATTTGCATATGTAGGAACATTCCCCTCTTAGAACCAGATCCACACATGCCTGAAGAGGAGGAAGAGGAGGATGCTGGCCTGCAACATGAAGGGGAACAACAAAACACGGCTGCTGGATTGCGTAGGCACCAACTTATAGTGAACAATTTCTTTTAAAACTAATCACCATCACCACTGTATTAACTAATGTAAATAAACACTGATAATAATCACAATATCATGGTCTGGCTAATCGTTTTTGCTCACCTTTATCTGTAACTATCAGAATAAGAGTGTAGCCTCATGGAGCATTACTGATATACCGATCAGGACCCAGAAATTTCCTGAGCAATTGTAATGCGTATCATACAACAGTCACATAAACACACACTGTAAATGACACATATCCTGTACATTTCACCTTTGAAGGGCAATAGCAGAGGACCACACCTATTTCACACATACATGTTGGCAATATGATTCATCACAGCATATGGCACACAACTAAGACACCATCACTCAATAAGGGGAAAACAAGCCTCATACATGAGGCAGTGGATGTGCTATTGCATTGGTAACAGGAATGTATGACAAGACCCTTGACAGCAGTAAGTCCAACTGCACCGATCTTTGCAAGGACTATCTGTGACTAGAGTTCCATATAAGCAGAACATAGACAGCACCAGTGCCACGCCTATGACCAGCATTGCACACATGACATTCCATGTACATGTCAGCCCATTTCCTAACTCCTGACACACCCATGCTCCTGGTCACAACCCACCTGTCTGAAGAGGTCCCTGGAATGGTAATATGTGTACCCCGATATTCCCTCCTCTACACACACAGACTAACAATACTAATCCGGTGTGCTACACCCTTTCCTATGTTAAGCCATTGTCATAGTACATCTGACTACATGGAAGTCAGGTCAATTAATACACTGGCTTGCAGTTTCTAAGCCCTGTTATCACCTGTAGATTGCTTCCCGTGTGAAAGGTACTGTTGGCCATTTGAATTTGAATCTCACATACAGGACTTGTGAGAAACTGATGGAGCACACACCTGTGATCACCTCCATGCACACCACCCATTTGAACATGCACTGCCCCTGCTGATGCCTGGAACAGCATAGAAGTTTCCATTTTGTCAAATACACCGTTATGCATTGCTAGTAATTAAGCCGTGTAACACAGCCCTTGGGCTTATGTGTCACCTTCAAAAACACAGGACATACACAGTTTTCCATGTCAACTGTCTTGTTCTTCCTCCGACCAGTCTTAGTCAGACCACTGATTATGTACCTTGTGAAATTGCTGGATCTAGATTGACCCTGCATCCTGTCAGCCTGACTGGCACCTGTCTGTGCGTTACCCTAAAGGTTCCTTGTGGCTACATATGTACCACACTTGCGTTACCAAACCTCTCATTCCTCAGAGGGTATTTTGTCATGTGCTTCCTCAATGCATACCCAAATACATTGTATAGCATCATCTGCTTTTTAATTGTACCATATTAGTAAAATTGTCTTTGAATACCAAAATCATGGCCCATCCCTTGTCTGGGTCTCATGTATGCATGAACGACAAAGTGTGACAGTGTACCAGGGACGTATGCAGGGATTGGGTATGGTGCCTCCAGCAGAACCCTGACAGTTCACACGCTGAATCACATTGCTCACAACATATTGATGGGCTGTGCATGCTGAATAGCTGCTACATTAATCAACACAGAGGCTATGATGTTCCCAGATGCAGTGGGAACTTCACAGGCCAACCTGTGTACAAATGTTGTAATGACACCTGCCGGAACATGACACCTGAGACATTATCTCACTCAGCACGTCAAGGTTGCCCTGTTGACAGTCTCATGACACATCTTCATTGACAGGGTGGGACCATCCCCATGTAGGTTCTCATGTCCTCATCGACTTTACTCACATTGATCTCCGAAGGTTACTCAATAGATACAGGAATAGCTGCCACTGACTCATGATGAGACCTGGAAGTAACTGTGACAACATACACCCCAAAAAATATACAGGATCAACATTGGACCACACACATTAACAAGAAACCTCTGTGCAATTGATCACTGGAAATATGTGGCCACGTGCTGCCTCGTCTGCTGGTCCACTACTGCCACAGGGTAGTTGTGGCTCAGTCATATGACCACAGCTGTGGCACCATATTACATTTGTGGTTCACCTTTGGCTGTCTGTGCCAATAAGATGGTACCTACTTAGTCTATGCATGTGCCTGACTCACTGTGGGTTCACCAACAAGTGCCTAGAAAGCAGTTACCAAATTTCTAGGACATGGGATGGCCAACTTGTGGACCATTGACATGAACAAGCGTCTGCCATCTATCCGGTGCATGCTTTGTCATTTGTGGTATCTACGTTACCCCAAATCTTGGAAGTGCACACAACAGATGTTGCTACATGTATGACTAGCACATGTCCTCTCTCATTTCCACAATGGCTTGCATCTAAGGTTTGGACACATTGACTTCACATTCATACAAGCATATTTGCAATAATGCATCTTGTGATGCACACACACTGGGTCGACAACTACATTAGTAGCCAATGCACACACATTGAGACATAGGCATTGAGGTATTGTACTTATGTGCGTCACCTTGCTATCCTCTCCTGATGCCAAACATGCCCAAATTGTGCAATACATATGTGTAGGCCACCCATATGGCCATCTAGTGCGTCAGCCAAGCGTGAGAATCCTGTTAAGGAATTAGCGGGTCATGGTCCGCAGCAGTATGATGTCTCACATGTGAACATTCACCATCAACACCAAAGTGGGTGCAATCGGCCTATCTCAGTTGTGTCACAAATGTAACATTACAGTAAAATGGAAAAAATACCCAAAACCAGTTCATGCCCTGAAATACGCTTATGCCCGAAAAACGATGCATAATGCCCTGAAAATTGGTTATGTGTTAAGACTATTTCCAAATATATGGATGCGCCTAATTTTTACTCCTGTGCAGTGAAAAAAATTACGCACATACTGTATGCGTGAAAAAATATGATGCATAACGATAAAAACGGCGGACATTTTATGCAGGCAGTGATGTAATAGGATATCCTGTTTACAGATTATGTACAGTGGCAGTACTTTCACTTTCACTTTGCAGTCTGTGATTCTTCTAGACTGTGTGGCTGTGTTCTGAGTTTTGTCCAGTGAAATTGTGCTTTTGTCTCCTGTGTGCTCCATTACTTGTTAGTTTGTGAAATAAATATTGTTGTTGTATACTGTCTGAGTGTGTTTTGTGTACTATTGTTCAGTATCGTATTGTCTTTGTTGTTTGTGGGAGTCTGTTGTGGGTAGTGCTAGTTTGAGGATAGTTGGGCTCTTTTAGTTGTTAAGTTTACTTTTTTGTACTTCTACTTTCCCCCTTTTCTCCTTTGTTCTTCTTTATCCCCTATTCCCCTTTTCAGTGCTAAGATGTTTGGTAGGCCACGTCTTGGCAAGATGGGTGAGGAGGAACTTGGGGGGTTTATATGGCTGGTGTGCCATTTCCTCCCACTGATGATTGAGGCAGGGGGAAGGGTGATACAGGGGTATCACACTGAGGCACGACGAATACAGTGGGGAAATGACCTGAATCACTTGTAGCGCGTGTATTGGAGCCCGAGGAATGACCACCAGCTGAAGCACCGCTGGGCTGACCTTATCACCAGGGAGCAAGATCTGCTGGACCACCTGGGAATAGTGATTGGTGGCCCTATTGGTGAGTACAAATCATGTAAATGTGCACAATTAAAAGCTCTGTAGTGACATCAGATGATTTGTACAATATCTGCCAGCTAAGTTGCTGAGTGTGTGGAATGCTTCGGAAACATACAGGGTCATTGATGGACTTTGTGAAGGACCAAAATTGCTGGCTGTTAGGAAGCAAGTGCTCTGCAAACTTACTGAATACTTTTGCTTAATGTAATTTGGTGCCGCCTTTGTGTCTGACAGCAACACAAATTGGGAGCCAATCATGTCTATATAGGTCACAGTTGCCAGTGAAGTATAGATTTAGTTAGACTGACTTTTTAAACACTACATGATGCAGAAATTGAGTGCAGGCTTCACGTCAATTGATGATAGCATTGTGGCCCAGACATATGTCTCATGTGTGTCTGGTGAGTGTGTAAGGAAAGCGGAAGTTCTATGAATGTTAGGGATTATTGTGGTCCTTCATCATTTTGGATACATGTCAGATCTGGATTTGGAAACATAGGGAAAAAGTGTAAGGTGCCCTCAGCTAACATCTTACACTGGTATTTGGTGTTTGGTGTTCCACCTTTCGTTTAGGGATGGCAGGCCAAAGGTATGCACATGGGTTCATATCTCTATGGTTGGTGCAAATCACCATAGCTGGGCCACATCAAATGAAGAAATTGTAACAACATGAGGGCTTACAAATGTCCCTGCCCCTCTGTACATTGTACCTATGTGTCATAAATGTGTCATGGCCACAATGTCTGTTTGACTGGTAATGCACTCCTCAAGTAACCAGGCTTTGGATGTCTCTCTTGGATGCACATGATGAGACGAATACATGCCATTATTATGTCTGCTCACTAATGAAGGAGCATGTTTGCCACCACATGATAGTTAGGGCCACTGCATGTGTGCAGATATGTGTGTAATTGTCACAGGAGACACATGCTATGTACATGTTAGCCATGCTATATCGGATGCAGTATCATCATGTCTGAGTGGCTTTACTTACATATGTCATCTTACACATAGTTTTTGTCTTTGGAATTGTTGGTCAGTGCACAGATTTTGAGCTCATTTCTCCCTTCCATGCCTTACAGGTGGTCCCGCACCCTACACTGTGGGCGAGGTGGCTTCATTTGATTATCCCAACAACTCCAGTAAGTGTTGATATGTCTGTTATGTGTTGTGTTTGCTGGTGATGTGTGATGGACTCCTGTGTGTTGAACACATAGCAAGGTGTGATGCACTGGCCCATCATTTGTCTTGTTCCATGAGTGGGATTTCATTTTCTAAGCATTTTGGAGTTTGCCAATGCTTATCCTATTGTCTTATCTAGGGATTCTAGGTCATTCCTGTAGGCTCCGCAATGTGAACTGGGGTGAGTCATGTGGATAACACTTGTATCAACAAGAGTCGCACTGGACCTTATCTCAGATTTAGTCTGTCTGTCAGACCCACATTCTCCCAGAATGTGGCTGCAAAATTCTTACCCACAGACTTCTACTTCCCTATTCACCAAAGCACTTATGAAACTGTAGGGTGAACTTCCTAGCAGCATGTAGCTCCACATGTAGTGCTACAAGTATGTGGCACTTGAGTGCAATGGCCTAGGTGTGCATGCGAATCATGGCCAGGGGTGTTCTTGCAACTCTGTGTCTGTTGAAAGTCATGCCTTACTGGAAGTATATGATGTGGACAAAGGTCTGCATTTCCAGACATGTGTGGCTCTGCAAATGGTCAAGGTTTTGCTTTCTCCTATTTGTAGATACACCTTACCTGTGGTGTGTGTGTAGATCCAAACACATGTCCAGCTTTCCTAAGCTTCCTGGGTGTCCATGTTGTTTGAAATTGTTAGTTGTTTCTCCACCACCCCACCCTGAAACACAGGCATGGGTTTGTGAATAGTGTACTGAGGACTGATGATACAAGTATGTTACACAGACATGTAAATCAGTGAATATTTGGTTGAAACCTAGTATACACCCTCCGGTATAGTACACAAGTACTATACTAGCAAGTCCATTTACAACTTGCAGATCATGTGGCCCTAGATTTCCATCCCGTACACTGACATTTGTAGCCCTGACATTGGCGCACGATGTGCTGCATGATTGTTAGCTGACAACTGTCAGAACTCTGATGCCAAATTAATGCCAGTTGTTACCCATCTTGTAGGGTTTGGATGTGCTATGTGTGATACGACCTTTGTAGGTTGGCCTGCCATGTACTTCCTCAGGGACATTCAATGATCTGTATGATGACAGGAGCTGTTACAAGTACAGTAGATGTACTGTCTGATTTACTTCTTGTGCCATTTCACACAATACAGTTCCTAATGTAATTTTTTGCCTTTGTCTTCACAGCTGCTAACATGACACCCATCCAGGTCCGTGAGTTCCAGAGGCGGGCAATGCGTTACCAGCATATCCTGCTGGTAGAGTCGGGGTTCAGACGGATGGCCTGAAGATACAGGAACGAACGGGCCTCCGGAGCATGGAGGGTTTTCCCACAGGGTGGCCCTACTTTGCTCACCACAGCCACCACCAGCACGACCACCACTTCCACCCAGGCGGCACCACCCACAGCTGGGACTGTTGTCCCAACAACGTCTGCAAGTGCTCCAGGCCCTAGCAGTGGACCACCTTCAGGGCAGCCCACAGGCATTGACTATACACGCCCACACACGTCCTCAGCTGGTACCCATACCGCCCCAGCTGCTACAGTTGACCCTGCAGCTTTTCAGGACAGGCAGTGCAAAATGGACCGTGTCCTCCGTAAAATTAGTCACCTGAGCCGGGATGTTCGCCATATGAACAGGAGTGTGCTGTCCATAAAGCGGACACTCCGGAGGGCCAACCTCTAGACTTTGTAAATGGACATGATTCCCTCCCCTCCCTCCTCTTTCCTTGTTCTTATACTTAGTGGGCTTAGGGGGCTTAGTGTTAGGTTAGTATAGGCTGTTAGTTTAGTTAGTGTTAGTGGGTGGGGTTCCTGATTATTTCTATTTTTTCTTTTTGAGTGTGTGGGTGGGTGGGTGATGGGCTATGTTGGGGTTCTTGTGTGTTTAGAAAAAAATATATATAAAAAATAACAAAAAATAAAAATATATATATCTTTGTTTGGTATAGGATAGTATGTGTTTAGGTTAGTATCTGTTGTCCTCCATGTGTCCCGTCTCATAAGAGGGGTGGGGAGCTGATGTTTAGAACGTTTCGTTACATGTGATAAGTAAGTTTAGCTTAGGTTAGGTAGGGACTGTTGTGGGTAGTGAGTAGTTAGGGTAGATTAGGGTAGGTAAGACTTTTCCCTGAGTTTCCTCTTCTGTTATTACCGTTTAATAAATATATAGTAAAGCCTTTACAGTATGTGTTAAATGCTTGTTGATCAGGGCCTTGGCAGAAGTGTACATTAATTTTGTTTTATTACATTTGTGTCCTATGCTACGAACAAATCCCAACTGAGCTGTAGGATTGGCAGCTACCCCAGAGCTACCGTGCAAAGATTCCACCATTCATTGCAACCACCAATCACAGTTACTATGGATCCCAACATGTTTTTTTCAATAAGTATGTTTTCAAAGTCACAAACAGTGCTTCCAGATTTGGTATTGAGGGAACTGTTTTATGTCTGACTGCAGTGTGATGTTCAAGGAAACCCTTATAAGGTGAGTGGTCGTAAGCACTCTTGTAGTATCGTGTTCATGACTCACAGACATCACTTGTGACACTGTTCAGCATCATTACTAATTTGGATGTAAACTCAGACACCTTCATTCATGCAGTTTTTTGAGTGTTTGCTCAGATTTGTGGGCACTGTTATCTGTGTTAGTATTGCATGGTGACAACATTTTGCTGCCACTATTTGATGGCTTAGATATCCCTTGAGGAAGCATTATTCTGTCCAACACAGCATCATGGTGTATGGTTTCTCTTTTCATCCGATATTACTCTCAGGAAGGGCAGAGTATGATGCAATCCAAGCCACTGTGCAAAGTTATCAGACTACATAATTTCAGGACAGTTGTATTGACAAGGTACGTAATTTGACAGGAGGCACATTTCAGTTATCTGCTGCACAGTTGATGTGTCACATTACACAGAGACAAAGTGGTTGTGTAAGTGCTATTTATTCAAAAGTGCTGTAGTGGTAAATGTATATTGTCCATGATTGTGAGTCCATTATAGTGACATCTTCCATTGTGATCCTACACAAGTGGTAAAGGAAAATTGCATTTGACATGCTGGGGTGATGTGTCAGACAGTGCAGAGGGACAGGATTTGCCAATGAGTAAGTGAGAGACAATCACTGGGCAGGATGACAAGATAAACAGTGGTTTGCAGAACAGTCATTGAGTACAGTTGTTGTAAGACTGGCATGTTACAAAGCACTGGACCTTGGTAATGGTTGGCCATGTGGCAGGGACTAGTGCTTCCGTGTACTTTTCTGTGTGACGGTGATCTGTTCCATGTCTTCTTCTACTGATATGTGTGTTGCCTCCTCTTTACTTGGTGGTGGTGGTTGTGAAGGGGCAACACACACCTCGGTGGAGTCAGACATCCCGGTCGCTGCTACCTTAAGGGCACTACTGCTGCAAGGAGGATCTGCTGATTCTTAAGAATAGCAGCCACATCACAATGGTAGGCAGCCAGGTCGGCCCTGAGGTGGTCATGATTGCATTTGTGCATGCAGTGGAAGGTTTGGGGTGCGAGGTGTTGTGGCAACTCCCTTACTGCAGTGGTGAATTCCTTGACAGTTTGTTGTAGTCCTTGCAGGATGGATGTTAGGGCTTGCATGGCTGCTGCCTGATCTGCAGATGACATCATGCATGAACGCACCCCCTCTAGGCTGGCTGCCATAGTTTGCATCCCCACCCGCACCTCCTTGGCCAGCTCACGCTGTACTCCGACTACAGTTCTCTCAAAGCTGGTGCCTGTGTTGTCTGAGTCCTCAGCTGTATTGGAGCTGGCAGGTCTTACAATTGGTGTTGTGGGTGAGTCCTCTGTGATGGCTGCTTGTTCTGAGCTCCTCCTTGTGACAGAAGGTGGGGTCTGGAGGGTTCCAAGGACATCTTGGAGGGTTTGGTGGCTGATGTTTGTCAGCTCGTCATCCATATCATCAGGGTATTCCTGGACAGGCATATCCGCAGGAGATCCATCATCCTCTGCAATGAAATAGGGTACAATTAGTGTGTCTGTGTTGTGGCATTGATGATGTGACATGCCTGCCTTGTGATGATTTCACATTGTGATCTTGTTTCCTGTTCATCGCTCCAGTCTTTCAGATGGGCATTCTCCCAGGCCCATGGTCCACCTGCATGTCACATGTATTGTATTAAGTTATTAGACTTGTCGGCATCATCTCCTCTAGTGTTGTTTCTGGCCAAATAGTGAATTGCCACCTTCTTGTCCCACTCAATCCTCTGTCTACATCCATTCTAATGGCGAGGCCTTTCACTGGCTGTGGGTGCTCTGATGGCACTAGCAGCACACTTAACAATCTGGACCTGCCCCAGTCTCTGATCTTTCACATCCGCTTATATGTAGTTGACATGTAGTGTATCCTATGCATAGCATTGTTATGGCACGATATGGATGTTAGCATTGGTAATGTGTACAGCTGATGTTGGGGAATGTGTGGTACATTGGATTGCCCTGATAGTCGTAGGAGTGTACTATTTCCTCCTCTGACTGTGCAGGTGTATGTCAGTGACCAGTTACATCTGTCCTCCCCCTCAATGCTGTTGTCTGAGCAGTATGACATTTGGGATGTTGCATTGTGACCCAGGCATAGGATGGACCCTAACATATACAGCATGGGTGTGTCCTTAGTGCTGTGTGGCTCCTCATGTTGATGACATTGGCTGATGTTTGCGGCAACTATGGGCATTCACATATGACAGGACTGGAGCCTTTGTCTTGTTTCAGGGGATTGTTAAAGTAGTCATCCTCAACCCACTAATTTAGGTGTGTATGATCCATGGGGACGTTACTGCCATTGGCAACTTGAGCTGCACACAGAGCGGAGGTGGTAGTGGCAACTGTTGTCACTGTTACATTCCAGTTGTCTGTATGGCTAGAGGTGTTAATTGGGCCCTAGTTAATATAGGGGGTATAGTGGCTGATGTGTGCCAGGATGTCAGTTTGACGTTGTGCCCTTCCCTCCTGGCGTGCCTTTACCTTTGCTCCATCGTTGGCATGGCAGCCTGCCCCCATGGGACTGTTGTTGGTGTAGTGTAATGGTGTTCCCC
Source organism: Pleurodeles waltl (assembly GCF_031143425.1). NCBI lineage: Eukaryota > Metazoa > Chordata > Amphibia > Caudata > Salamandridae > Pleurodeles > Pleurodeles waltl. The sequence goes on along the minus strand of NC_090437.1, from coordinate 312,339,117 downwards.
AGCTTCTCTCTGTGCAGGCCATGCCCCCATGCCATACCCCTTTACCCATGCCACTCCATGTATATGATGACTTCCATGCATTTTGTGGTCGGTATCCCCCCGCTTACAGTTGACATTAGTGCATTATAATTCCCCATTCGACTTACCCTGCATGTGCGTTGTCCCCTGGTAGTCTGCGCTGTCCTGTCCTTGAATCCCTGTGACGATCTCCTCAGGGATGACGGCTGCCACCATCTCCTCCATGTGGTCCAGGGCCTCCTGGTGTGCTGGACTCCCACCTCCAGTCTGCAGTGCTGCCTTCCTGTTCCTGGCCATCTTTTCCTTTGTCCTGCGCTTGCAGTCATGCCAGCGTTTCTTGCACTCGATGACTGTTCTGCGTACTTCTGCCACACTGTTAATCTTGTCAACAATTTGTTGCCATATTGCCTCTCTCCTATTGATTGGCAACTTTGAGGTGACAAACAGTTGGTGCTGGTGTTCCGTCACCTCTTTAACCAGAATTTCCTGCTCCTCTGCACTGAAGCAACACTTTCTTTTCTTCTTAAAACTGTCCTGGGTCTTGTGTGGGTCCTCTTGGCTGGTTCCTGGTCTGTTGTCATCCTGGGGTCTGTACAGGCATCTGGGATCCATTTTGGCTCTCCTCTGCTGAAATGACTGTGTTTGCGGGGAATTTTGATGCTATTGCGTCAAAAAACACTGCATATCCAGTGTGCGGTGTCGTAAATCGACCCACAGTCATTTCCGCCGCGTTAACGTCGTTTTGCTTTACGACTTGACGCTGCGGTGTGCGTAAAAAAAAATGACTTACACCTGTGGTTTGCGCTGCCGGGCGTCAAAGTATAAATTTGACGCCCACACGGTGCACCGAAATGGCGTTAGCTGGCGGTAAGATTTTTGACGCAAAACTGCGCCGACGCAGTTTTGGTCAAAAAGTATAAATATGGGCCAAAGTCCTTAAGTTAAGTCCAATGAGGCAACCAAGAGACAAAGCGATTGATCCTTCCAGCTCAAAAGCGACCAGGAGATGGACAAATCACTGCGAGGAGCCTGCTGGACAGGAACAGGAAGTTGAAGTCTCTGAGGCACTTTCTCTTGTTGAAAAAAAATAATTAAAAAAGAACTTTTCGCACAAAGAAATAACATAAATGAGAAGGTTTTTAACTCCAAATTGTCTTAGTAGGAGATTTGGCTGCTTGATCTTCTCCAGGTTGCAGCTGCGGTCAATGGCGCTCACCTGCCTATGTCACAAAAGAAGCACTAGAAGTCTCTGGCGCAGCCGCAAAATTTTCACAGGAACTCGCTGGCGGGTAGAAAATCTCGCTTGAGCTCATGAGTGTCCGGCACGTCTCTTGTCATGCTCCCCACGCACACGCAATGACATCAAGAGTGCACTAACGTGGGGAAAAGTCCACTCCATTGCGGAGTGCGGCGTCTATTGGTAACTCTGTGGAACGCAGAGTTGCTGAATTCTCCAAACTCCAGGAGCTAAGTTTTACACCCAGACCTACTTGCAACCACATTTTGTAAAAGAAAAACTGGTAAAGCAGGTCCCTGGTTTCTCAGGATTCTGCAACAACAGAATTTTACTATTGTCCTTCTGCTTCGACTATGTTACTTATGTATGCCATAAGACAGTACCTGCAGTTAATTAGCAGTGCACAAGATCCTGCCATCTACAAGCCCAGACCACTCAAACATTTTTCTAGAGTACCACATATTCTAAAAATATATAGATACTACCAACTGTGGAGCAGTTTTGTACATAGTGGATACTAGTTAGAATTGCTTATTGTAATACATTGTATAGAGAGTACATTAATTCAGAATATCTGGTCAAATTCTTATTGATCCCCCTTCCTTCCTAAATGCTAACGAGCCCTCTGAAATTCATTGGTCTTTTCAACAGAGTCCATGGACAAGCAAGAAATGGGGTTTGGCTAACAGTGAAACTCTCAAACTTAAAAACTGGCACAGACACTCTTCTGTTCCTCTACCAAGAAATGGGGTTTTGCTAACAGTAAAACTTTCAAACTTCCACAAACCCAGGTCTTCTACCAGGAGATTCAGTTGAGTATTGATCTCACCACATACGTAAGACGCCAACTACAATACTAAATCACTCAGCGGCATATCTACAAGCTTTTAGCGCTGGGCAGCGCCGAAAGCCTTCTTACCTGCAGTGTGCATTGCCGGACAGTCCCTAAAAGTGACTTTCTGGCGAAGCAAAGGGCCTTGTAAAAATGGCCCTAAGGGTATTTGTGTAACACATATGCTTCCCTTTACCTTTTTTAGTGGTGGAAACTTAAAAGTCTGATTTATGTAGCACGTCTTTGTCCTCAACCTGGAGAATAATTACGTAGTCATTCTTACCTACAGTTATTTCCGGGGTGTACTGAATAAAGTTTTGGGGAAGCGCTGTGTGTTCATTGGAGGCGGGGCAGGAGCCCTTTAAAACTCGTTCGCGCTCACGCCGTCGCGGGAAGCGCTGTGTGTTCATTGGAGGCGGGGCAGGAGCCCTTTAAAACTCGTTCGCGCTCCCGCCGTCGCGGGAAGCGCTGTGTGTTCATTGGAGGCGGGGCAGGAGCCCTTTAAAACTCGTTCGCGCTCCCGCAGCGCGGGACGCACGCGGGCGCGCCCGGGCGAAGCCCGGGCCAAGGGCGGGCCCGTCCTGCGCCCGTCCTGCGGCTGACAGAGGCTGGGCTGGGCCACCCCCCTAACATCTATCTCCCAAGAAGGCCATATTGTACTCAGCCCCTTTTGTTATTTCCAACTCTGTGTCCCCAGTCAGCTGCTCCATTTAATCTGACACCTTATCATTTAACCTTGCACCTACACTAACACCAGATGGGCAAAAGGAAAGCAATAGAGGCAGGGGCCGGGGCAGTACTAAAAGCCAAGCGAAAAAGGCATAAGCATGCAGCTAGCAACTGCGTTATGGATAGAATCGACTCTCTCCTGGGCGAATGCAACGGAATACTAACTAGCCCCCAGGGAAACATTTCTATTGCAACTGGGGAGGGGCCCACTTCAACTAGCAGGAAGGAAGGTTCCATGAAAATCGCTGAGATTTTCGTGAAACGTGGGCAACAAGTTACTGACACTACAGGGGTGGGTGAAAGTAGGAACGTTATCACCCATGCGGCCCCCTCCCTAGCAGAAGACCTACCACTTGCCACCAACGATTCCATCCAGCTCAGTAACCGCTTCAATCCCCTAACCAACTTCCCTGAATCACGCGACGACATCAACCCAGACACCCTGGCAGATGGGCCAGCAGCAACCAACACGCACTCTCCTCATGTAACCCCACAGCATATCGAATACATACAAGCTCTAAGGAAGGAAGTCACAGAACTCAAGCATATGGTTAACTCATTACTTGCAATAGTAAAACAGCTAACCCACGCAAATAACACGACCACCAGTAACCTTGCCCAAAATCCAATCCTATCAGGCATCACAACAAACTCGCCCAACTCCTCTGCTTCTTGCCACGCTGGCCCTCACCCTACCAAAGAAAAGACCATGAACTCCCACCAGACTCCCCTCTTCCACAATTTAGGCATAGGAAATTCACTAGACATCTATCATAATACCCTCAAACCCATGAGCAACACCGCCTCAAAATACTCTACGCAACCTGCCACTGACCAGTCCCATTTAGGTAATATAGTTCTAATGGTTAACGTTCCCAAGTTAACCACATTGGCGCGCAAGGAAAGGGTAGACTCTATCAAAAACAAGGCAATCCACTGGATTCGCCATGTTAGAGGCTGCCGATCCATAATACGCGAGGACCTAATTAACGTAGTACGACAGCCAGAACCGGGAACTCACTTTGATATCCTAAAACTGACACTCAAGAACAGGACCATGGCGAACAATCTGGTGGCCCTAGACGCAAGAACAAGCCCACCTGCACACTCACGCATCCAGTTTAAACAGCCCAGGTCACCTACGCTCCACGAGGAATGCCCGAGTTACCACCCGGCAGAAAACCTATCCCCTCTTGGTAAACATGATTGACTCACAGCCCCACCTAAAATCTATGCAGGCAAACCTTGCAACCTTCCAACATCTATCACCCCCAGATCCTCCTTTTACCCCACCACTGTCTGTCCATGTATTCACCCCCCTACCCATGACACCAAAACCATTTCCGGCTCACCGAGCAATCATGACAACGATGCTCCACCCATCTTGCAGGCACATTGCCCACCAAACCTAGAGCTGCTGTCTAGGCCCGCAAGCACCTCCTTGATCAGGACTAGGCCTGTTCCAACAGAGGAACATCACCAACCACCACAAGCCTCACGGGCAAACATTGGTATCAACCCATCTCTGCTCCCTCAGCCACATCTGCCAAACCAACCCCCGACAGCCAACTTCACAAACCCCGGGCATTTAGGCAGGACAACTCAGTCACAATCTGGGGTACGACTTGTCTCATGGAACGTGGCAGGTCTGAAATCTATTCTTCCCCTTCCATCCTTCTCCTCATTTATTGACGAACATGACATATGTCTCTTACAGGAAACATGGTCACTCGACCCACTCTTCCGAACAGGCTACTCAAATTTCCACATCCCCGCTGTGGCCAGCACGAGAGGCAGGCCCTCAGGGGGTCTGACCATCTGGATCAAAACATCGCTTAGCTGCCATATATCACAGCTACCTACCGCCTCTCCCGACCTGTTAGGCCTTCGTCTATCCTTTGGGCCTGACTCTGTGGTGAACATCTTTAATATCTACACTCGAGGGGTCAGGGGGGTCAAGTCTCCAAAACCCTCTGCGCCCTCGTAGCCCTCTTACAAAATTATCCCCGCCATCATAAAACCATTGTGGCTGGGGACTTCAACGTCACATTCGAACCCCTTGACTGGGACGATCTCAGGTCCACCCGCGAGGAAGATCAAGCCTGGTCTATCCCCGCCCTGTCAATTCCACCCATCAAAAGGTGGACGTCGGTTGCCATTCAGGTAAAATCATTGACCATGGAGTTTGGACTCAGGGCGCTAAATGGCAGAACTAATTCAGACACCAACGGTAGTCACACATACAACAAAACAAACCACACCAGCAGAATCGATTATTGCCTATTCGATATAAGATTATGGCCTCTAGTCATCGATATGACAATCATCGAAAGGACCGAAAGTGATCACAAACCTCTCTCTGTCCACACATTAGCCCTAGGTAACCTCCCAGCCACGTCTAACCCCGCAGCAGTAGCACCCGAGGGTATTAGCCTGGCCAACAACAAAAGACACCTAAAATGGGACAATATTGTGGCCCGGCCCGCACTCATCAATGCTGCCAACAACACCCTAAAATCCACACTAAGGGACCTAGAGGCAGGTTCTGCAACTCCCCACCAGGAAATTAGCTCAATCCACACCTCCTGCTTTAGGGATATCGCAGCCCACTTCTCAGCACCCCCAGCCCACGACGACAAACGACCCAAAGCCAGGCACCGCTGGTTCAACAAAACGTGCCGGTCCCTAAACAAGCGCCTAGTTCAAGCCATTAAATCCAAGGACCCCATCGCCATCCGCGTAGCTAGGAAGTCCTATAAATCTGCAATATGCATAGCCAAGCGTGATCAAGATAGCAAATGGTGGACAGCACTCAGCGACGCTGTGCGCGAGAGAAATTATAGTCTGTTCTGGTCCCTGGCAGCGCGAGGCCCAGAAACCAGTGGTTTGGACATCACAACCAATATTGCCCCAAGAGACTGGATAGTCCACTTTAGTAGTCTGTACTCCCCTGATCATGATAGCCCCACCTCTGTTTGTACGGGCCCCCTCCTACTTCACTCATTAGCACCAACCACCGCAGCACCCCTGTTGTTCTCTCAAAGTGATATAACTTATTCTCTAAGCACTCTAAAACGCGGCAGGGCCCCTGGTTCAGACTGCGTCCCAGCAGACCTATTCTCAACAGACCTAGCATCCTGGTCAAGATATCTCACCATTCTAGCTAACGCAATAGCATCTGGGGCGCCAATTCCCGACTCTTGGAAAGCAGCCATTGTTATTCCAATCTTTAAAAAGGGCGACAGATCTCTTCCCTGTAACTATAGACCCATTAGTCTAATTGACTGTGTCCAAAAAGTCTTCTGCCACTGCCTCCTGGGGAAGATCGAAGAATGGATAATTGACCACGATATCCTTAGCCCCCTCCAAGCCCGTTTCCGAAAGAAGATTTCCACCACTGATCAAGCCCTCAGATTCCTATTATTATATTGGAAAACAGTGTTCATTGGTAAAGGCAGCCTTTATGTAGCTTTCGTGGACCTCAAATCTCCTTTTGACCTAGTACCTCGCAACAAACTGTGGGTCACTCTCTCTCGGATGGGAATCCCGGAACACATCCTTGCCATTTTGATACGACTCCACGAGGACAACTACGCACAAGTCAGGTGGGGCAACAAGGGCCAACTAACCGATAGAATCCACGTCTCCCGGGGTGTGCGGCAAGGTTGCGTACTTGCCCCGACCCTCTTTTCCCTGTACATCAACGAAATTGTCCCCTCCCTCCTCAGACTGCAGGCTGACGCACCTTCACTTGGCACACAAAAAATCCCAGTCTTACTCTTTGCCGATGACACTCTTTTGATATCTAAGACCCCTAGTGGTCTAAGGAAACTCCTTGCGTGCTTCGAGCATTTCTGTTCATCCCAGGGACTCGAAATCAATGCATCGAAAACCAAACTAATGACCCTTAATCCCCACAGATCTTTCAAAGGGAAATTTACTTTAGAGGGCTCCTTACTCGAGAAGGTGGGCATTTTCAGCTACCTGGGCATAACACTCACTGACAACATGTCCTGGAAGCCACACATAGGAAAACAAGCCCTTAAATTAAGACAAACAACTGGGGCTCTACTAAAAAATTTCCACCTCTCACACACAAAACCAATTCGCCCAGCATTACAGTTATACGAAGACCAGGCAGTTTCCTCAGCGCTCTACGGGGCTGAACTTTGGGGTTATACCAAAACCCAAGACCTAACCACCACTGAAAACAACTTCTTAAGAAACCTTGTGTCCCTTCCGCTAAGCACCCCACTGTTCCCTCTTTTCAAGGACCTCGGCATCAAACGCATTGGTCACAAAGCCCGCCTGCGACCTCTGCTGTACTGGCGGCGTCTCTGGACCACTCCGGAACTTGACATCTTCACCGAAGCTCTACAGGTCATCCTAAAAGCCGACCACCTGCACAGAATCCCCTGGCTACGATCCATCAAGGATTTACTTCACTCTATCGGGCTCGATGATCTCTGGAACTCACCAGCCACGTCAGTCTTTCCCTCGAAAAGCGAACTAAAGAAACTATACTGGCAAAGGGCCAACCACGAAGACACTCGGGCTGCACTCCACACTACATTATCTTGTGACTTTGCCAACCTAAAAGAGTCATGCAAGTACGAAACTTTTTGGGACCTAATCACGGCCCCAAGGGAAAGGAAACTGTACTTCCAGCTCCGCATTGGAACACTCCCATTAAGACTCTTCACCAGCAGCTGGTCACACAACGAATCCACCGCATGCCCTGCTTGCAAAGCCCCCGTCGAGAATCTCCCTCACCTCCTTTTTGCATGCCCCGCGTATACTGCCCCCCGCAGGAAATGGCTGGCCCCGGCATGCAGACTACTGGGAGCACGCTGCTCTGCGCTAGCTCTGCGAATCCTTAGATCAGACACCAGGCCAACGCTAGTGATCGCTATCGCCAAATTCCTCGGAGCTAGTTGGCTTTTCAGAGGGAAAACTCTTCTGGACAAAGACTCCAAATAAGACTGTCCCAACATCCTGCACAGCGCATTTCATTTCATTTCATCTAATTTCATTTCATTTTATTCTATCTCATTTTTATTCCATTTTAATTTTTATTTATTTTTTTACTCCCTTTTATCACCATATTTACCTGCAATTTCATTTTATTATGTGTATTTATTTGTATTTATTACTGCTCGTGCTTTTTTGGCTCTTGTAGCCGCAATAAAGCTTCTTTGAATTGAATTGAATAAAGTTTCTATCCAAAGCACTTACCTGCACAACACACGTGTACCTAGTAACTTCGTCTATTATACTTAAAAACAACATTCAATTTTGTAATGTCTGTCCTCCCATAACAGTCATATATAAGTGTTCCTCTATTTGGCGATATAAATATGAAAAAAACTCAGACACAAACACGCAGGTCGGTAGTTCTGTTCTGTTGGAACGTCACCTGAATGACTCTAGAAAGAATTGCTGCCCTTTCGTGACTTTTCTCTCAGTGGTCTCGAGAATCATGAAAGCCCAATAAGAGTTCTCTTGTTTTTATGATATGAAACCACAGAACTCGGCTCTGAGCTGGAAGGGGTACCCAAAGTGCACTCAAAGAGCACCCCTCTGTTTGAGAGTGGCTACAGTCCTCGCCACCACAGCTATGAGAAACTGATGGTGGCGGCAGCATGATAAAAGTTGAAGATAGGGCATGTCATATGTGCTGTAAGGGGGATACGTCTACAGATTTCTCCAATGTAAAGTTCTGTTAAGTCTTCTGTACCAGGGAACTTTGCTTTAATTATGCATGGGATGTGCATGGAAGGTGCAGTTATGTATATGAATAGTGATGTGGTCTTGAGTGTGATATATGTAGATATCACTGGCTGAGTGCATGGTCAGGTCCCTTGGACTTTAACTGCTGTGCCGACACTTAACCTGAAAGCCTACATGTTTTATATTTCTTTCCTCCTGTCCAAGCATAGTAATTGCTGTGGATGATGGGTGTCGTCCACCAGACCTTAGAAGTTGCTGCAACACCGCTGCTAGTTAATACCAGCCTGTATGCTTGTTTGACTTCCATAGGTTTGAGATTTGGACTCATGGGTGGGGGCTGATACACAATGCTGGACCTGGCCCTTTTTGCATTTTTGGTTTGCATTAGTACTCTGTGCACTTTTCCCTGTTAACCAGTGGTAAAGTGCTTGTACTCTCTCCCTAAAACATGACATCATTAGCATCTACCTTTGTGTATTCCTCCCGGACAGAGACACAAAGGGGACCGGATGTGGGCAGGATGGGCCATCCGGCCAGGATGGCAGGGAGTGGAGCTGTACTTTGCCCCACTTTTCAAAAAGCTAAGCCTCCAGCACACACAAAGGAACCTGACACCAGCCTTTTGTCACCCTACACATTTTGGAGCCTTGAGAGGGGAAGGGAAGAACTTTCCAGAACCAGATATGGGGTAGGACAAGGTGTTCCCCCCACACAAAAAGGCTGGCACCAGGTAAAACCTTTGGACCTGCAGAACCACTCTTCAGTACACTTCTGGAGTTGTGGAAGACGCAGAAGGACAGCCCTGCTGCTTGAGTACTGCTTTGCTAACTGATAAGAAAATCTGGACCTGCTTACCTTCATCCCAGGCTAACCCAGAGTGACTCCAAAAGTCAGTTGGCTAACCTGCTCTTTGAGCTACGGTGACATAACAAGCTCCACGGGACTCCCTGCAACTTCCCAGCTTACCTGCGGCACTGGACCTTCCTGGGCCTGCAACTGGACCTGCCTGAGCCCTGCGGGCTTTTGTTGGAGTGAGTTCCTGATTCCCTGAGGTGTTGAGCTCCTCCTAAGACAAAAGGTGAGACCCTAAAGTTTTAGGTTCTTTGTGACAGACACATTCACACCAAGGCTCTGCCGTCCGTGATGACTGCCAATGGAAAGCTCCAGTGAATCCGGTTCTTCAAGCTACAGCGACCGCCAGCAGCGACCAGCAATGCAAAATCTTCACTTTGCGCTAGAACAACGACAGCGTCCTGTGAATTCCAATGTAAAGCTCCTGCAAGGAGCATCCATGACGCCCGACCGGACCTTCGTGCTACAGTGACGTCCATCTGCGATGTTAAGCCTGCTCCTTGCAGTACAGCGATGACTACCTGCACGATCTGCCTCCTCCTTGCAGCTTCCTCCACTGTCAATGGAACTCTTCATGCCAGACTTTGAGAAGGTAACTTTTTCAGTGGGACTAATCTGGTCCATATATCTGGCCCATGCTCCATTGCGGTCTGAACTTGTGACTTTGCCCTGGTCTAGCATCTCCAACAGACTCACCGTGGTGCTTTGTGCTTTTAAGCGCTGTTATCACAAAAACTTTAAACTTGCCAATCGCCAGTACTACTGATTGTTTTTTGTCATTTTGGTATCATTTTATTTATTAGAATTTACTCTATTTATCTAAATTAGTTTGTGTTTTTTGTGTTTTATTTTTGCTTTATTACTGCTTGTGTGCTGCATAAATACTTTACACACTACCTCTCAATTAAGCCTGACTGCTTTGTGCCGAGCTATTAGAAGGTTAGACACTAGGTTAATGTATTGAATTTTGTGATTCACCCTGAAAAAGATTGTGTTTGTTGCCTGAGTGGGGCTTCCACTCCCCTCACCCAGTAATCTAATTACTTACACACATTCTCCCTGGACCGGCTGATACCTATCCAGGAGAAGCTAGAGTTGACCACGACTCCTACATGCACCGATCAGGCAGTAGTCATCTTCCTCCAGGAACAAAGGAACACCTCAAAGTTCAAACAGTTTGGTTAAGACTGACTATTAGTACTGGCTCTCTTGGGCAGTACCTTGTTCAACTATTTCTCATTAGTGAAGAATCACAGCACAACAGTGTACCTGAGAAGGACTGTGATAGATAGAGATGAACATGCTAGTTGCTATATTCCTTCAAGTATAGGCAGAAGTCTAGGCCAAATCTAAAGAAACTGCTGATATGACCAATATGTGCAAGGAAAGGAAAATGCCTGCCCCTTGCAGTAGGTAAAATGGGGCTTCCAAGAGGAGCGGCTTGCTACCAGGGAAGTACAGAGACTAGTTGACTGAACAGGCCTGTGAGAGACTCAGGTTAGACTATATCTGCTCTAGGAAGTTATACCTTGCCAGCAGCTGAGATATTGTTTTCATCAACTACTGCATGATGACATCAGGCCAAGGGAAGAGCCTTCAGCTTTTGTATCTGTTGAACGCAAACCCTCTTCGTCCCTGACAATGCTGTGTAAAAACCTGGGTGTTCTTTCCTTTTCTCCTCACTTCATCTCTTGGAATTCTGAGATAGGTAGCTAGAGGAGGGTAACCTAAGTATGCAACCATTGACCGATTCTTTCTAGTCAATGCAGTCCAAGAAGTCCACCGCTTTCAACCTTGTCATTGCTATTTCCGTTCTCATTGGTGATGCTCCCGGACCTGTGGGAACACCTGCAGCCAGAGCTTTATAGCTGTGAATGTTGAGTCCTTAGACACAAGCCAATGAATCTTTCACCATGATAGCGGCCATGTAGGCCGAATGGCAATTGAATCAGCTATTGCCCTCTAGGACTAGCCCTAGTCTATTAGCCCTGGTCTATGTTGTGCCCCAATATTGGTCACCAGACACTATGCTTGTATCTCTGAGAGAGACTGTTGCTGTGAATCAAGCCTGCATGAGCACATCATTCTTTTGGAGTGGGTCTGGAGCAGTTCAGAGAATTCTCAAGTGTTCTGTGGCAGGTGCATTGAAATCCTTTAACATTCCTCAACCAAAATATAAAACAAAATCATTGCACATCAAACATAATTACACTTTTCCCTTGAAGTCTAACAACACCAGTTTTGTGCTTTGAAGTCAATACTTGCAAGATTAGGATTTGGTGCTTCCTTTTCCCACGATCCTTTCAGTTAGGAGTTTTGCATTGTCTCTGTAGGTATGCAGAGCCTTTGTGAACACTGTGTATTAAATTACATAGTTTTTTAGATCCCCATTTTAAATGATTTTATACCGCCTTAAGTTTAGTATTAGCGTTTGAGGTTGTATCTTTGTTTCATAAGATGGAGAGTTGAGGTTGTCTTTGCTGTTCTTAATGTTACCTTTAGTTTGTTCTTCTTTTTAAAGTGAAGCACTGACTAAACATTCAATTATTGTCAGCTATTGAAGTGTTCACCAGGTGCTGGGTGCCTAACCAAAGATCATTATCTTGAGTAAGCAAGGCTTGAACTGCTTAGAGTCGCTCCCTGGGGAAGTTAAGTACTAAAAAGAGTACTTGGTCATTTCTGATTAGGTCCGGTGGCATTGTAACACCAAGGTCAGCAGTATTAAACTCTACAGGTATCACAATGGGAGCACAGAACCCCTTGACTACCAAGGGCCCCAAGAACACAATGTCAGCTAGAGGAGAACTGATTACTGTGTTCTATTCTAGCTGACCACTTGTTTTCAAATATATTTTAATAATTGTAATACTTTTAATAACCCCTACCTAATTCTCTGTAGAAGATGTTTCAAACTTCAGATTTATTTCTTTTTCAAGCAGCTAAAATATAGGTGAGGCAAGACGAGAGGTGTGAGGCCATCAACATGACCTCTTTGTATGCTCCCTCAGGCACCAGAATTGTTTTAAAATCAGAGATAGGTTTAAATCATGTACCAGATATATATAAAGGACATCCCAATCCAGCTAGAGCAGTGCAAACAATCTGATTTGCAAATGCTATGTCCATTTTCCATTGTTTTAGTTCTGCCATCCGATAGAGCGTATATTTTGTGCTGCTCAAGTCAGCAGACTGGTGACAAGTTTCAGTCACAAACGTAGAAGAGAGAAAAACTAATGTAGAACCCTGAACTGACATGCATTTTACATGTGCTCTTTGCTAGTATTTCACAGTTCGGAATATGTTTTTTTTTTATTTTAATCACATGGTAGAAGGTTAAAGTTGATGTTAAAGGTAATTTAGACTCTAAAATAATAGCCAGTGTCAAAATGTCAATGTTTTATGAAAGATTAATGACCTTGAGAATATGTGGAAGATGAAAAGTGCACTTCTCTGCTATATTTAATGTAATACAATAACAAAGTTTTTCAATTTTAAATGAAAGGTTTTACTTACACTGATGATATATTATTAATGATGAACTTATAAGTTTGCACATTTGGGCCCATGTTTAAAGGAAAATGAAGGACCATGACGCTGCGCCAAAATTGGCAGTGCCGCTCTCCATCATTTTCACAATGCAGGGATGTACCGTATTTAATTGACTATGGCCAACTCCTGTGTTGTCTCCTGCGCTGGCGCCAAATTGAGCTTTGTTGCACCAACGCAGGCATGTCTGCGTTGAGGGGTTTGATTGTTTATGTGTGGGAAGGTGTTCTTTCCTGCACATAAACAATCACTAATGGTGATTTGGCACTTCTGTGTGTGCTGAATGCAGTACATATAGAAAAAGCAAAAAACGAGGAGGAATAAAAGTATTCCTCCTCATTGTGTCTTGCTAATGCCACCCCATGGGTGGCGTTAGATATTGCCACTGCCTCAGGTTTCCTAAAACGTGTAAATCTGAGGCAGCATCAAAATGTAATGGGTATTGCTGATGCACACCTACAGCAACATCCATTGTTCTCCCCTTCCATGCAAAGGGCTGCGTGTGAAGGGGCCATATTTACAAGGTGCTGTTAAGCCGCAAAAAGTGGCTTAAGGCCACTTGTAAATACAGCACGGGGCATCACACTACCGCAGCGTCACGAAAAGTGATGCTCCATCTGAGATAGGGGCTCATAAATATGCCCCTATATGTGTTTTACTAACAAGTATTTTTCAAATACATTTTATATTTTCTTGTTTTGGTGTAACTATGTGTGGAATCTAGAATAGGTGAGTAGTGATGTAAAATAGAACTCTGGTATGCGAGCAGTTAGCTTGTTGCTATGTTTGTGGGGATTCTAAGAATGTATGGATTAGACTGAGAGGCAGTTGAGGAGCTGTCGGTATGATCTGTTTAAAAAAAAATGATTTGCATTTTATACCCAAGGTCAGTATTGTCTTGGAACGATACCATTTTGGAAAACGAATGCAAAGATCTGATGCATCAGTAGAATTGTATATAACTTCATTATGCAAATTGACATGTATTTTAGTTGCTTAGTGCCAGAGCAATTACAAGATCATTATGCTAGGGGGCCTGGCCAAGATGGCGGCCGAGACGGACACTTAGAAAACAGCTCCGCCTCTGGCCAGCAAAAACATCCTGCCAGATATCGCCAATCCACCAACCACACATAATTGAATAGTGGTGGTAACGAAGTGGAGAAAATTTGGGCAACTCAGAGACGGAAATTACGACCGGGGCCGTTGCCGTGGACACGCAGTGTGTGCGGCCTATGTGAGGGCAGGAGCCCTGCGACCCGAGGCTGAGTGGAGGGTGGACACGAGGGCGGCTCGGCAAGGCACTGGAGTGGTCTGCGATCGAGCGGCCCCCGCTGGTGGCGGAGAGAGGATGCGGCCTGGGCTGTCGGCAAGAACCGAGACGCCTCTGCTATATTGCAGTGCCTTGTGAGCCACACATCCGAGTGCTCTGTCGGCTGGTGGGAGCTGCCCGGAGAGGCAGGGTCGGCCTCGCGCCTGGTGGTTACGTCGTGGGAGCAGTGCGGAGAAGAATGAGGCACACAGCATAGGGGCTCTTGGCTGGGATCTCACAGAACTATGAACTAAATATAAGAGGTACCATTTGTTACTGGACCTACTCTTTACACCGCAGTGTTGTCCTTCATGATGCGGCAATCGGAGGTGGCGTGGGATGCCCCTGAGGTGCAGGTCCCAGGGAATCACACTTACTGACATTGCGGCGGCTGAAGTAGGTGGCAGAACTTGTTGGTGAAGCTGGCGGCTGCAAACTGGTGTTGTGCAGGAGACATAGAGTGCATGCATGAAAGAGGAGAACGCACAGAGCTCTGGAAGATGCCACTCTTTGATCTTACTCCTATCTGGGATCGTGTGCTGCAGGGCCTTGCTGTCTGCCTCACTGGGAGTCTTGATCCCACTGTGGGGGCTGATACGGACGGACTGAGCCTGGAGGGGGCAACGATTTCTTGGTCACACCGGTGAGAATAATTGGGCCGACCGGGAGGGCCGCAGTGAAGGTTGGACAGTAGGAAAAGACTGTCTACACAAGATCAAATGTGAACTATGAGAAAGGAATGATGAAGAAAACCAAAGGTGCCAAATCCCTATCGCGGTGTGAGCAAGAAGCTCCCTCTGACACACCGCTGAGGGCATTGGCTCCAATGACTCTGCAAACTTTGGTGACCACCCTGCAGATGCACTCGGGACAGTTTGAGAGGCTACTGCAGGCCATTATGGACACCAAGTTGTCCCTGGAGAACAGAATAGATACCGTTTCTCAGGGTGTTAATTTGCTCAGAGTTGATCATCGTACTCTGGCGGATAGGGTGACGGTGATGGAATCCAGCTTACAAGCCTTGGACCCCACTGTCTCGGAACTGAAGAAACAAGCGAAGAGGCTAGATCTGGAAGAGAAAACTCTACAGCACCGAGTGGAGGATGCTGAGGGGAGATCACGCTGCAACAATGTTAGGTTTCTGGGATTCCCGGAGAAAGTGGAGGGGCACAGCACAGAACTATTCTTGGAACAATGGCTCATGGACACGGTGTTGAAAGGTACAATACCAAAAGTTGTCTCTGTAGAACGGGCGCACAGGATTCCAGGCTGGCAGCCGGCTCCGGGATTGCTTCCTCAACCGCTTATAGCAGGCTTTCTTAATTATAGGGATCGGGACATGATACTGCAGCATTTTCGGAATAATGGTCCAGAACGCTGCAAAGGGGCCTTCATAACGGCTTATCCAGATTTCACAGCGGAGGTTCAATGCAACGCTATTCATATGTGAAAATTAAACAATGTCTCTGAGAACACAACATCAAGTATGCCCTGATGTTTCCTGCCAAACTCTGGGTGATTATGGATGACCGCACTCACATGTTTCCTACACCGGCAGATGCCTGGACATGGATGCATGCTAAGGGTATCGCCCAGCCTTCGGCTGAGGACAAGGAACCCGGGGAATGGCTCACGCTGTCTTCCCATTGGCGGACATGGAGGAGCGAGGAAAGCAAATGCTAATGTGTGACTATGGGGGTCATTACAATGTTGGCAGTTCCATAACGCCATGGTGGTGAAGGCTGGTGGAGAAGACTGCCAAATTATGACCATGGCAGTATTCACAACAGAATATAGCCAAACCACTGCCTGCACTGCCAGTGCGGTCAGAGTGCCATGGATGGCGGAGGGCACCTTCAGGCCGACGGAGACCACGTTTCTGCTGAACACATTACGAAGTAGCACACTGCCAAGTTTTCCACCGCAGTCACACCATCACAGAAACCCTTGCAGAAACCAACAGTATAAATGAAGACACCCACCTTCAGAAAGCCACACCCATCTGCAGCCACCAGGGAACCTCAACTACTCGTCTTCCTGCTGCTCCTGCTTGCCCAGCGACTCCTGAACCAGCGACAACGACAACAGCATCTACCGTGAGTACTAACACTTACCAGTCACTGTCGAATAATGCCAAGGTCGCAACGCACACACAACATACACATTCCGGAACATGTGGCAAGGGCGACACATATGCGTACTCCTACACTGACATGCACATTCACACACCGCCACATACACACATGCACAGACCCAGGACACACACCATGGCCAAAACACAATAACAAAACACATACCGAGCCCCAGACACACAGCACCAGCACTGTCAAACATAACAACACCACCAAATTACACAACAACCGCAACACCTCAAACTCACCGTCAAAATGCCACAACTCACACCCCCACCTGACAATACATATATACAACACAACATTACAACACCATAGTGTCAAGACATACAATCGCAGAAGCCATACAATGAGGCATGTGTCACACCATGCCAACACACCACACAGCGGTTCGGAAATACCAATCAACGCAGACACGCAGACACGCACACACACAGTACAACCATACAAGGGAACACCACAACCCAAACCACAACAGCCAACACAATTATTCCACACAAAGCTTCCAAATAGTATGTTCCACACACATACTGTACATACCCAACACACCATACCCAGCCATCACTCTGGGAGAAATGCAAAGCACACAGCCACACAAGCAGCCCAGACACAATAGGTAGCAGAACCAGCACACTTACATGACTCACTCACACACAATATGAAGAGGGCAAGACCATATCAACCATGATGAATGAAAGGCAGGACAAAGATGATAACGTTGGAATGAGCAACTGGCTGGACCAGATGTATATAAATAAATAGAGCTAAAAAAATTTAAGATACCATAATATACAAATGTAAAAGGCCTCAGACCAGTCCCATAGTGCAAAGTGCAACATACACAGCTGGCATGTCATACTGCCCCAATTTGACTCCTGACTGCTAAATACCTCCAGTAGGGGCATGAAGGGGGCAGGCAGGCACCTCAGGGGCCGGGGGAACCTGGATGGGGTTTGGGCCTAGGTTTGGGATAGGGATCTTTGGGCTTGGGAGGTGGGGCCTTTGGACGTGGCTTAGGGGAGGGCTGGAAACACTTAGGAGGGGTAGCCTTCTTAGGGGGGGAGGGGCATGGGTACTTTCAAGGGGCAGGGGAGGACTTGGAGGTGGTTGGGCTGGATTTGGGGAGGTAAAATGATCTTTTGGGGGTCACACAGGGTGGGAGAGGAGTAGGGAAAAGGTTCAACTCCGAGAGGGAAAACTTCTTAGACACACGGGGACAGTCATTGCAAATGGGATTGCGAGTGGAGGGGGAGGGAGTGCTTGTAGGACGTGTTTTGGTGGGTGCTTTGGGTAAGGTGTCTGCGAGGAATGCTTATATATGCTAGGTGTCTGTTGGGTGGGTGAGTGTGGGTGTTTATGTGTCTTGGGAGGAGGGGGGGCGGAGGAGCTGGGAGATGCAGTGCTTGATGGGTAACTGTCTGTTGTGGTGGTGACTGCAGGTTTGGTGGATATGCTTCATGTGGGCGTGTAGGTGGTTGTGGTGGTTGCGGATGTGATGACTAGGGTGAATGTCTGCGGGTTTGCTATTTTTGCTGACTGTGGGTACTATTGGAGTTGTGGCTGGATCTGTGAAAGTTGGTGTGGTGTCTGCTGATGTGTCAGGTGTAGTGTTTGTGAAGGTCGGGTGGTGGGGAAGTCAGTGCAGGTAGTGGCTGTTGGTGTGTCTGCAGGGGGTGTTGTTTGTGTGCATGCCAGTGGTTGGTCTTGTGATGCTTGTGTTTGACTGCAGTATCCTTGGCTGTTGAGGTGGATACATGCTTGTCTGTCTGTGTGCTCTGGCTGAGCGATTTGGGATTTGGTAGAGGAAGATGGAGGGGGGATGGGGACTGCCGTCAGTGCAGAGGCCAGAGCCTGAAAGGATCTTTGTAGGCCAGCCATTGCATCGAGAATGCTCTTCAGGAACTCATTGCTCTGTTGTACTTGAGCTGCAAGTCCCTGGATGACATTCACGATGGTCGACTGACCCAGAGAGATCGACCTCAGGAGGTCAATAGCCTCCTCACTGAGGGCAGCAGGGCGGACAGGGGAAGAGGTGCCTGATGCAAAGGGGAACCCACCCTCCTGGGTGAGCGGGCATGGACAACTGGGTGGGGAGCTACAGGGAGGGCGGTGGTTGTAAGGGGGTGGTGGACAAAGATGTTGCTGGGGTGGTCCCAGATGTCCACTGAAAGAGGATTCCAATGATGGTGATGTTGCGGTCTTCCCCTTGGCACTCCCCTCTCCCTCTGGACCACTGGGTCCCTCGCTGTCACTGGTCGCAGCACTCCAGGTCCCTTGGCCAGCAGCATCCCCATTCGCCTGTGCTGATGAACACAAATAGAGAAAGAGGGAGGGAGAGACAGAGAGGGAGAGAAAGGGTCATCACATTCACACATGAAAACATGCAGTACTGTAGGTGAACAGGTCTAGGCCAGCTTATCTCTGTTAGCATTACACATATCCTATCCCAGGTCACATCATGTTAATATTATCCACCACTTCAGGTCATTCCTCGTACCCACATCCAGATTTGGGTAATCAAGCACAACTGGATTAATCTATCTGTACACCTGTAAAGCCATATCTACGTGCTACTCATGCCCTTGCTGACGTAAATATATCAGGCATATTCCACATCATATCTCTCCATACTCCCATCACCAAAATGAAGAGCAGGTGAGTAATCACACACATCATGCATGTCCTGAAACTACACCTGACCACTCCATCTCAGATATTAATGTCTCTTCAAAGTGTAGACTACCCAAATCACACCCCACACAGCACATGCCACACATATCACATTGCTGTCTGACCTCAATAAGAAAAATGCCAACTTGGGTACCTGAACTGATCAAGCCACAACAAGTGTCACTCCCATACAGGTGACAACTGATGTGCAGAAAACATGTCTGGATAACAGCCATGGCATGGCATTCACACAATTACAGATGAAGATCAGCACACACCAAACACAGATACACCACATCACTTAATTATTGCATGTCCACCTACAATGGCCTACATATCACCCAATACACATTCATAGTCAATTACAGAGTGTAGTGTCACAACTACACATCAGGCAGCCACTACAGACATCATAGGCCACCTACCATACCTACCATTCCTCCTGACATGCAGCTCAAAGTTCCGGGACTTGGCGACATGACTACGCCTATATCACTCACAACATACCTGACATATGATTACATGTTCATAACTCCAGATTACAGAAATGTCACATGGAAATGACATGTACACATGATTTACACATGGCCCAACATGACTGCCAGTGCATTAAAGACATCTTCAATAACAACACATACCTGCTTAATATACAGTGCTACAACCAGACCATTACTTCATGATCAAATGACTGATGCAATACATATGCCTCACCTGACTGGACACATCAGCTTGGCCAAGAGTAACTCGATTGTCATACTCCCCAGGGTGTGCCCCCAATTAACCAATGAGACATGACGTAGGCAGCACATTACCCAGCTCACATGCACAGGAAGGGCAGGATGTGCAACACGTGCTATTGACATTGGGCATTTCCACATGCACTCAGAATGATATCATGATGCATGATTCAAAAATCCACACATAGCAAAACATGATGCTGGTCCACATCTCATACACAGGCAAGGTGGTACCAACTGATTAACACTAGTCTAGAAACATTCCTCAGCTACAACATCATCACTGAAGGTAATGTGAGACAGCAAACAGCATTCACCCAGAGCCAAGTACCAGGTAACAGTCAGTACTTACCCCCTTGTGGCAGCTGTGCTGCCCTCAAACATCCATCCACCTCAGGTTAGGTCACCGCAAAATTCAGGCCATTAGTGAGGTCAGGGTCCGACGGGCACCCCGCCCTCATTTGGAGGACATCTCCAGCTGTGCCTCTGCAGTCTTCCTGGCCCAGCGCCTCAGGTCCTCCCACCGCTTGCAACAATGGATGCTCGGCCGGCTGTGGATCCCCAGGGTCTGCACTTGCTTGGCAATGGCACACCAGATCCCTTTCTTCCGATGGGCGTTCCCCTGCATGGATGACACAGACAAAAGGAGAAAGTCATGTACACATGCACCATACTAAAATTATTTGACACTACACATCTGTAACAGCAAGTGGGCACACATACCCATTCACCATGGCTGCACGGCGGTACCCTATACCACCTGCATGCATCTACACCAAATAGAGTTCACATGGCCAATTTACCATCACACGCAACACACAACACACATGGCTGGGCCATAGGACTCACCTGTGCCTCTGGTGCCCCATATAGCTGTCCACACAGGGGAAGGACCATCTCCACCAGCTTTTCCAACTCTTCTTGTTTAAAGGCAGGGGCCCTATCAACTGCAGGATGTGGCATGATGGCTCCCAGAGGCAGTACACAGCAGCTCACGTAGTGGAGGTCAAGCTAGCAACCATGCCAGGAATCAAGTGACGTACAGGACTGTCACCGCCTGCGGTCATCGCCATTGGCCCAACTCCACCATAGGCAGCAATGATAACCTATTGCAAGTTAACCAGCGGTTGCGACACCTACCGCCATGACACATGTACTCGATGAATGTTCTTAAATAAGTGCGCCGTACACCTGATCGAACTTAATTCAATGTGACCCAATGTAGTGTGTTCATGATAGTGCAACATAATGGAACAAACAGATAAAACTAACCTGTTGAGACTGTATGTGTGTGGAAAGGTCTGTGTAGCTACTATGTTTATAGGCGTCTGATAGTGATAGGTGAATTTAGAGACAACCACCAGAGCACTGTCCACTGGTAGACCTGGCAACCATGCAGGACAGGCATGCCATCCGTTACCATCTGAATCGCCAGACTATCGTAGATCTCTGTAGACAGTTGGAGTCAGATCTGATTCCAGGCAATCGTAATCCCTATTCCATACCACCCATCGTTAAAGTACTGTCAGTGCTACAATTCCTGGTCACTGGCACATTCCAGCATACTGTCGCATTAACACCAGGGATGTCTCAGCCCATGTTTAGTCAGGTTTTGAGGGATGTACTGTGTGCTTTCATGCAACACCTGGACAGCTACATCAGATTTCCCCAAAGAGCGGATATGGCCAATGTGAAGGGTGACTTTTTATCAGATGTGACTAATTCCCCATGTGTTAGGGGCCATTGATGGCACCCATGTAACCCTGGCCCCTTCCACTGTCAGTGAACACGTGTATAGGAACAGGAAAAACTACCAGTCAGTCAATGTGCTGGTGGTGTGTCTGGCAGACCGGTATATCTCCCAAGTGACTGCCAAGTTTCCTGGATCAGTGCATCATTCCTACATTATGCGGAACAGCAATGTCCCAACCATGATGCCACAACTACACAAAGAGAGGGCCTGGCTGGTTGGTGAGTATGCATTGTTATGTTTCTAAATGTTATGTGACCTTTCATCACAGTCTGCACAATCTCAGTACCTTAACTGGTTTTGTTCTACAATTGTGTTCACAAGTGACTCTAGCTATCCAAACCTTCCTTGGCTGTTGACACCTCTGGGGCACCCAGCCACGCCAGGGGAACTCCATTTCATTGAGGTCCACAGGAGGACAAGGAGTGTAATAAAGCTTACTTTAGGCCTCCTGAGGGCAAGATTCAGATGCCTGAACATATCTGGAGGTGCCCTCCTCTACTCGTCCCAGAAGGTTTGCCTAATCACTGTTGCCTTCTGCATGCTCCACAATCTAGCCCTGAGGCGTTGAATACCATTACTAGCTGATGAGGGTGAGGCAGAGGTACCTGTGCCTGCAAATGGTGATATGGAAAGTGATGAAGAGCCAGAGATAAAGGAGCTGCTGACTGTAGGAGTGAGCTCACCAACCAGTACTTCCAGTGACAGACAGGTATGTGAGGTGGACCCTTTCATGTCTTGTCAGTGCACAATCAGAAGTGGATAGCTGACATTACACTTCCTGCCATTTGAGAAATGTGATGGTGTAATGATGTCCACTGCCTGTGTGTGAGTTGTTATAGCAGACAATAGGTATGTTGGTATATAGTATTAGTAGTTCTGCCCTCACATGTGTTGTGGCAACTGATTCAAACATTCACTTCTTTCATGGACTGACCAGTTTAGAGCAGATCTTCATGTATTCTCCTGTTGCCAGCTCCTCCAACCCACAGGATGTGGGATGCCATCTCTTGGTCTGCTACCTAGGCTTTGGGTATACATAGTCAGTAGTCAATGGTTATAGAGTACAGTTCTGAGAGGTGT
The DNA here is from genome assembly GCF_031143425.1 of Pleurodeles waltl. Classification (NCBI taxonomy): domain Eukaryota; kingdom Metazoa; phylum Chordata; class Amphibia; order Caudata; family Salamandridae; genus Pleurodeles; species Pleurodeles waltl. The sequence continues at coordinate 312,316,489 of NC_090437.1, read as the reverse complement.
TCAGGACAGATAATTTGGTCACATGATATTAGGAAGATCCTGAAGCCTGTGCTGTATAGGTCATATCTAGATGCTCATGATTTGGAGTCTTACTACAAAAGGCACACAGTTGATACATGTGCTTACTGTTCACTCATGCCTTCCATCCTGATGGTACTCTATGTCTTGCTCTATTGCAGATACCTCAGTGGACTTAACCATGGTGTTACTGTGGATTTCTATATCATTCTGTGACATCTGTGCATCAGCATTTCTGTTATCATGTGTGTCCTGCTGAGGGGGCCTCCATGTGATGGCCATTTTATTGCCAGTTAGAATCAGGGTGCCAATGCCAGACCATATTTGTGTTGAAGGACATATGCTCTTGTACTATTAAACACACATGTACAGTAGCTGTGTCTATAAATCATGTATTGTGCATATCAGTATTGTGAGAAGCCAATTCAAAGTGTGCAACATAATAAACAGGTGATGAGTGGAGTCACAGGAGGTGTATTGATCAGAGTAGCTGCTACAACATTTGGCCTCATAAGTCCGGTGTCCTTGTCCCATGAGAAAATGGACTTAGAATTCTGCACAGTCAACAGGGTGTCTCAGAGGCACACAAGGATGACAAATCAGGAGAGGTTCACTTCCTGGTAGTGGGTTTGGTCTTGGCAGCTGCTGCAGCCGGATGTCTGGATGGTTGTCCACATTTGCGGGGGGTACTACTGCTACAGAGGGTGGGGTGTCTGAGGACCTCCATTCCACTAGCTGCCACTGATGTTGGGGGGCAGCTGTGACGTTGCTAGTGGAAAGGGCCTGATGGTGGGTAGCTATTTCACGCACAGTGGTTTTAATGTCCCTCAGCACCCCTGCTGTGTGACTGCCACTGCTGCATGGCCTCCTGGTAGTATTCCCACTGCAACTTTGATTTTCACCCAACATGGTGATGATCTGGCCAATCCTATCCTGGGAAGATTGGTATGCTTCCATGACTTTGAAAATAGTATCCTGGTCAGTCGAGTCCCTTGGCTGCCCCATCCTCTGTCCCACAGCATTCCTTCCACTCCCCCTGCCCTCAGGTACCTGTGCCCTTGGGATGGTGTGCCCAATCCCAGTTTTAGCAGGGCCATCATTGTCTGGAGTGTCATGGTCAGACTCAGGACCCTGTACTGTAGGGCACACAATTTTTTAACAGTTTTTGGGATACAGGTTTTGGGGTGCTTGCTTGGCTGTGGTGTCTGTGCAACTGTGGTGGTGGGGACTGATGTGGGCAGGGTGAGGCTGGGAGTCATCGACTGACCAGATGTCCCGGATGGGCCAGGTTGGTTGTCACTGTCCAGACATCCAGGCATGTTGACCTCACTGGGGCCTTTATCCTGTGGAGGGCTGGCATTATCTGGTATCCTCTCCATTGTGGCAATTGCAGGGTTACCTGTGGATGGAGTGAGGCATAGAATACAGTTAAGAAAGTTTGTTTGGTACCCTCTTTGTGTGATACAGACAATGGCCTAGCATGATTCACAGCAATGACAATGACAGTTGCTGCACACTATAGCTTGGTGGTATGGTACATAGAAGTCTGTGACAAGAGTGCCATACTTCATGTTGTGTGCTGCCATCAATGTTTGGGTTTCTGTGACTCTCTGATACTTGACATGCAAAAAGACCCTGGTACCTGGTGTGTAGTCAGGCTTGGTAGTGGTGTCACATAATGGCTGAACATTGGCCCATGATGCTCCATAGGGAACAGAGTATGTGGTTATGCAGGGCACAAACTCCTGTTTCTGGATCTTTTCTGTGTGCATGGAGTCTGGCATCTTACTTTCCAAACCATGGTCTCTCCATTACAGGCTTGGGGATATGGATCAGTGTCCTATTTGAATGATTACAGGGCTGTTGCTGTGTTTTGCCTTACTTGTCATTGCGGTGTGCCATAGCATTGCTGTAATTGCCATGTACTGGACCTCAGTCATACATTCTAGATGGTGTTGGTTGTACAATAGTCATACATGCATGAAATGTAACCTGAAGTGCACATTGCAGGTTCTTCCATAGATGGTATGGTGCATTGTGGGAGTCACAGTGATAGGATTAGGCTGTGATATCCTCTGCTTTTGCCAAGGGATGTGTGGGCAGTAGGGCTGTGTGGGGTGGTGGCATGTAGGACAGGGGCACTGGGGTATAGGCAGGTAGGTGCAGTGGGAAAATCAATGAATTGTGGAGTGTTTAGGTGGCGAGGAGGCATGCAGGATGCGACAATTGTGTGACTTTGATGTTGTGGGCACTTACCAGACCCCAGTCTGCCAGGTATTCTATTGAGGACCCCAGGATGCAGTATCCCCATGACCTTCACCTCCCAAGATGTGAAGTGTGGGGAAGGTGGTGGGGGCCACCGCCAGTTTTCTGCATGGCTATGTGGTGTCTCCATTGAACACCCCTTCTCAGGTAGGTTGTTCCACCTCTTCCCCTATGTCTTCTCTTGTGCATGGATGGCTGCCAACAGAGTTGACCCTGTCGAATATTCTTTGCCATAACTTTGTTTTCCTGGCAATTGATGTTAGCTGGACATGTGCTCCAAACAGTTGTGGTTCTACCCTGACAATTTCATCCACCATGACCCTCAACTCATCATCGGTAAATCTTCGGTGCATTGGTAGGGACATGTTTGTGATTGTGTTTACGGTGTGAGGGGGTGTTGCGTATGAAATGGTGCAGTGTTGGATGAATGATGGGGTGTGGGTGCAGCGTTGTAAGGGGTGGACAGTTGTAGCAGAATGTGTGTGGTGGTTATGTGTATGTTGTGTTTGTTTATTAGATGTGTGATGCGTGTGTGCCTGTGATGTCAGGGTGCTTTCTCTGTGTATGGGCCTGCTCTCAGTGTATATGTTTGGCGTTTTCGTTGCAAAGGATTGTGGGTTGTGTGGGGGTATGTTATATGGTGGTGTGTAGAGGTGTGTCAGATGTGTGTCAGGTGTGTGGTATTCAATCTGTCCAATGTGGTGGTATGTTCTGTCCGTGGTGGTTTTCTGACCGCGGCAACTCGCACTGCCAATGGTTTTTCACCATGGAAGTACCGCTGTGCTGATTTGTGGACTGTAATCTGGTGGGTGGATTTGTATCAGCCTGGAGGTGCTGGTGGTGGGACAGCCTTTTTTCCGCCTGCCAGTGTCCTGGCGGTTTCAGAATTCTGGCTGTTTTTTGGAGGTCTTCGTTGTGTGGGTCATAATACAGTGGATGGATGACCACCAACATAGCTGTCTTTTGGCAGCTGCCACCATGGGGGTCTTGCCTAAAGACCGCCAAGATCATAATGAGGCCCTATGTGTTGATTTGCGTGAACTTAACAAATGTGTTATAGTAGACAGTTGCCCTTTGCCAAACATAACAGAAATGTTAAGTTCTATAGGAAATGCCAAGTGTTTTTCTTCTTTCGACTTAACATCCGCTTATCACCAGATAAGCTTACATCCACTGTCCCAAGACCTGAAATCTCTTGTTGCGCCTTTTGGGACATTTACTAACTCAATTTCTTGGAATGGCAGAATACTATAACAAAATTATAGTAGGATTTGCGGAAAAAAGTGTTGGCATGAAGGGTCTACTAGAAAACAGGAGTGCAGTTCAAATGGGATAAGGCTTGCCAGCAAGAATTTGAGATGATAAAAAAATGAGTTAAAAGATTTTGAACCAGGAAAAGAAACTTTGCTGATGACGGATGCTAGATTGAAAGGATTAAGTGCCATTTTGCTGCAAATGACAAATGGTGGGGAAAGAACAGTATTGTTTGTATCAAGGAGTTTGAGAAGAGCAGAAAGAAACTATTCAGTTATTGAGAAGGATGTGATGGCAGTATTTTAGGCAGTGAGAAAGCTGAGGTAGTTTCTATGGGGAAGCTAATTTGTGTTTAAAACTGATCACAAACCTTGGAAAGAGATATGTAAGGCCAAATGCTTGGATTTAGTATCTACCATAATGTGCAAATGGGTAATCACGTTACAGGAATTTGTCTTGAAGTGGTGTATGTTCCTGATGCTATCAATATACTCGTGGACTGTGTGTCTTGCATGGCGTGGTGAAGAACTTCTGGGTGAGGAATATAATGAGATTCTGAAGGGGGAGTTATATGAAGATTAAGTTAAAGTTTGTGAAGTTACAGGAGGTTCTATACTTGAAGAAGAATGGATTGTTGAGTTGAAGAATGATCAGAATTACAGGAATTGAAAGAATGGATTTTATTAGAAGTGACAGGTAAGGAGGATTGTAAAAAGAAAATAACAAGAGATTTTTGGGACGTGAGAGAGGAGTTATCGGCTCTGGAAAATTAGCTGTTGAGAGGTAGTAAATTAATTCCTCTTTCTGCATTAAGGAATAGAATCATTGAATCAGGACATGTAAGTCATCTTGGGATGTCAAAGACTAAAATGAGAATTAGACCTGAGGAAATTTCTCTTGACATAGTTGGTCCCATTAAATCAGGCAGTGTTGACCTGTATGTGTTAAGTTGCATTGATTGGTATTCGAGATGGCCAGAAGTGGCGGTTGTGAATTCTGTGGAAACTAAAACCATGATAAAATTCTTGGAAAGGCTGTTTGATTGAGAACGTTGTCCTTCTATATTACTGATGGATAATTAGGGGTGGGCTGTGAGTTCCACTCCACTGGCAAAGTTAATGGTGTTTTTGGCACTCCGTGCTCCGCTTAGAGCGTGGAGTTCATTTAAAAACTCTGCTAACCCCGGCAGTAGAGTGGAACTGACTGTGTGCAAACAGCATCCCAGTGCAAGTGCAGACAGTCTGTGCTTGTGCTGTGTGGCCCATAACTGGTTTGCGCTGTGCGCACTCGACCCAAAGATATCGGCAAGCTGCTGGAGTGCTGGTGAGAAGCTGCACCGGTGCCAGCACCAGATCCAGGCCTCCTTACTTTCACTGTCCTCAGCAGCCCGGGAGCAGGGGCAGAGGGAGGCAAAGAGCTAGGCCGCTGGCAAGTGGCAATAGGGACCCTAGAGTCGACCTGGACCTTATAAGACCTTTAATTTTGCTTTCTCTTCTATGTGCACCCAGGGGCTGGCACAGGCATGGACAGAATTAGCATATGTGGGGGGTGGATGGGTCTGTGCTTGGAAAAAAGAAAACTTGCAGTCAGAGCTCCACTTGAAAAGAACCTGTCTTCCCAGAGTCTCTGGGAAAGGAAGTGGTGTTATGAGGTACAGTGCTGAGGCCAGCAGGGAGAGCTGGAGACCAGAGGAGCATCAGCTGCTTAGTGGTAGTCTGGCAGCCCCCACCAGATAGAGATGTGTATGGCCTGGGAGAGTGCCTTAGAGCCCAGTGGCAAGCCAGGCTAGGTACTTTGTGAAAATACCAGGCTTCTTGTAGTGAGCTGGTTTGCTGCTGCCTGTGCTGGGCCCTTAAGAAAAGGCAGTTTGAGGTTGTGTGTAATTGCAGACAGAGCGATTGGAAGGCTAGTGCAAGACAGGGGGTGTGCTTGGCCCTCCAAAGCAAGTTTGTGGAGGAGGGCAGTTGGTGAAGGGAAGTGTCATGCAGATGTGGTTGAAAGTAGCAGGCTTCAGGCTGGTGGGCTGTGTCAGCTTTTGCTGCTGTTTTGGCATACCTTGGCCTGAATGCACCCGATCTTGGAAGCGATAAGCAGGGTCGGGCCTGGTTAGTACTACTAACCAGACCCGACCCCACTTAGCACTTCCGAGATTGAGCGCATTCAGTGTGATGTTGGAAGGACAGCCAGCACTCAGCCACACATGGAATTCCACAGAATTATACAGAGTTTTTACCCAACTCCACGGAATTCCGCGGAGTAGAACTTCGGGTGCTCTGCTCATCACTTCTGATAATGGGGTAAAATTGACATCAAGAGAAATGAAAAACTTTCTAAGAGACAAGGGCATAATTCATAAAAGATCTGCCATTAATCACCCAGAATGCAATGGCATCATTGCGAGATTCAACAAAGTGTTGAAAAAAACAATTTAATGTTCAAAAGTGACTAACAGATCATGGGTGAAGGAGATTCAGGATGAAGTAATATATAGACTTTCACCTTATTCTACCACTGGAGTAACGTCATATGAGCTTTTCAGGGAAAGGAAGCCTAATAGTGTATTGTGCCCTGGTAGAATGAATAGAAGAAGAGAAGATAATGTGGGAGGTGGTGATGACAAGGAGTTATGTAAGAGTAGAGTGGAAGAGAGAATGAGGAAAATGAAGGCGGAATTTCATAGTCGGGAAGAAGTGAAAGTGACGGATGTTAAAGTTGGAGACTGGGTGAGAATTAAACTTCCTGGATTTGGTGGTGAAAATTATAAATTTGGTGAGCCTATTTACTAATGCCAAAAAAAGGAAGATCACAAAATTTGGAACTTAAATAGCGTGGCTACATTTAATGTGGTGCAACTTGAGAAGAGAAAAAGGACTGTTTGGAGAGGAAGAAGTGTGGAGAAAATGAAGATGGTCCAAGGAGAAGTGCAAAATCCATTGTGAAGCCATCATACTTGAAAGACTTTGTAAAATATTATGGCCCTCATTACAACTTTGGTGGGTGGCAACCGCCGCCCGCCAAGTTGTAACCGCCGCGCGGCCGCCAATGCGGCCGCACTTCCGCAGTGGCCATCACAACATCCCCGCTGGGCCAGCGGGCGGAAACCGCGTTTCCGCCCACCGGCCCAGCGGGGATGTCAGCCGCAACACGGGAGCCGGCTCCAAATGGAGCCGTGGGAGTTGCGGCGGCGCGACTGGTGCAGTGGCACCCGTCGCGCTTTTCACTGTCTGCTATGCAGACAGTGAAAAGCTCCATGGGGCTGTGGCAGGGGGACCCCAGGGGCCCTCCGAACCCCCTTTCCACCAGCCTTTTCATGGCGGTTCCTACCGCCATGAAAAGGCTGGCGGGAGGGGGACTCGTAATCCGCTGTGGTCATAATACACAGGATTGCACCGTCAGCCTGTTGGCGGTGCAATCCGACGAAACAGCCCTGGCGGTCTTTGACCGCCAGGGTTGTAATGAGGGCCTATGTATCTATGAAATGTTGTTCTTTACATAGAGTGAATTTCTTTATGTTTTGTTGAGAGGGGGCGATGTGTGGTATCTAGAATAGATGAGTAGTGATATAATATAAAAATTCTGGTTATGCGAGCACTTAGCTTGTTGCTAGATTCACTGGGATTCTAAGAACAGATGGATTGGAATGAGAGGCCGTTGAGGAGCTGACAATATGAAGGGAAATCAATCTTGGCTGGTTGAGGTGATTAGAAACATCTTAAAATAAATAATCTTTAATTAACACCTTCGCATGTGTGGTGTCAGCAGGTGTCATCACCTTCATACTAAGGCCTACAGAGCTTGCAATTCACATTCATGTAGACATGCTGACTTTGTTTTTTCATACCATGAAACCTTCTTTCAGATTTCATTCCCCTGAGAAGCAAAGTCCCATTTGTCAAAGGTCTATTGTTTAGCAGTAGAAGAACTGTATTTATTTGGCCTTGATTTGGATATAGTGCAGGAACATGGCATAATTTTGTTACAACCTGACTGGAGTTACACAAGGAAAATGAGATGTTCTCATGACAGACCTGGGAAAATGTTGGACTGCTGCAGCCTGGAGTTTGTTAATAATTTGATTAGATGATACCCCTTTTCTGTAATATGAACTTATCCTGGAAGCCAGTCGGAACATTTCATGTGAAATAATATGCTGCTGATTGAACTTTGCTTAGATGCAGATGTAGAGGAGATACAGAGCTAAAGCAGTCTTGTCCCGATCTGAGACAGACACACTCCTGATGCTTGCTGATCAGGGGCTATATGTATGAAGAAGTTTTGCTAGTCGCAAATAGTGACCGGAAAAAGGCTTCTGGCCATGTACCATGTCTATTTTGCGAGTCACTATTAATGCTTCCCTTCCTAATAGTGAGTCGAAGGGCCATGTAAGAATGTTTTACAACTGGGAATGCAGTTGCAAAACATTCTCAGTTACACCGAACTTCAAGTTGGTGGTAACCCGTTTGCAAACCGGAAGGGGTCCCCAAGGGACTTTTTCCCCTTTGCGAATGGGGTGCCAACATTTTTGAAGAGCAGGCAGTGGTCCCATAGACCACTGCCTGCTCTTCAAAAATTAAAAGAAAACATTTCAGGTTTCTTTGTGTAATGCATCTCGTTTTCCTTTAAGGAAAACAGGCTGCATTACAAAAAAAGACTGCTTTATTTAAAAGCAACAACAGACATGGTGGTCTGCTGCCCTCAGCAGGCCACCGACCCTGTGATTGTGGCCATTCCAAAATGGGTCGCAAATTGCGACCTTCCTCATGAATATTAATGAAGAAGTTCTCTTGTGACTCATTCGGGAATCGCAAACAGTGTCAAACACACTGTACTACATCCCAGTTTGTGATTTCCTAATAGTGAATCGCAAAGATTCACTATTAGAAAATCGCAAACCACTTTTTACATATATCTGACCCTAAATGCTTTGCTGACGAAGATTCTCTGAATGTTGTCTCCCTTGGAGAGGTACCTTCCTCTCTGCCATTTACCCTTGCCCCTTGACATGATTCTTTTTAGATTAGAAACTCCACCATGCTGACGCTTCTTTTATTTTCCCTAGTTAGTATCCAGTAGCCCAAGTCATTTTATTTTCCAAATTATTTTTTGTCCCTTTTTGTATTTTGCCTGCATGTATTACTCACCAATCATGTGTGTCCCTAATTTGGTTAGACAAAGGAGTGACCTGTGCCCAGCCTCTGATTTGATCAAATTTGAATTGACTAAATGTGCAATGTGAGCACCGTGAGATTTCTGTGTCTCAGATATTTCTATTGGCTTTTTGTATCATTCTTCTTGAATGCATAGTCTTTTTGATGTTAGTACACCTGAACTTATTTTGTTGCCTTGGGCAACCCTTGGTGATTATGTATCTCTATAACTTGGTTTTGCACATAGTCTACATGACTTTGAGCTTGTGTTTGTAATAAAGCTTTGAACTATATTCTTGATTGGAGTTTTCCTTCCATTATCACATTGGTCATGGTGTCTAAATTATTGGGTTTGTGATTAAGTAAATTGTTTATGATTCACAGAACTTCTTACTGGGTCAAAAGGTCTGTCGACCTTGTTGTGCATTTGATTTGTGCAAAGGATTAAAAATACGTTCACACATCCGTAACCCTTTTTGCTGCTGCCCTTTTATGACACAATTCTACCTGCTATTTAACCAGTGTTTCCAAATGATCCATCCAAAGACTAGGGGGCATATTTAAGAGACCCTAGCTCCACTGGAGCATCACTTTTAGTGATGCTCCAGTGGTGCCATGTTCTGCGCCATATTTACAAGGTGGCGTTAAGCCACTTTTTGTGGCTTAATGCCACCTTGTAACTGCGGCCCCTTCACACGACCCTCTTTGCATGGAAGAGGCGTACAATGGGTGTTGCTGTGAGCGTGCCACAGCAGCACCCATTGCATTTTGATGCTGCCTCAAATTTACAAGATTTCGTAAACCTGAGGCAGTGCCAAAATCTAACGCCACTCCAGGGCAAGGCATGACAAGGAGAAATACTTTTATTCCTACCCGTTTTTTGCTTTTTTATGTGTGTTGCATTCTGCAGCATGCATAGAAAGAGCAAAATGCCAGACATGACTGTTTACGTGCAGAAAGGTGTTCCTTCCTGCACATAAACAATCATTTCAAAATAATGCTTTGGCACTTCTGAGTGTGCTGCATTCTGCAGCACACACAGAAGTGTCAAATCCCCATTAGTGATTGTTTATGTGCAGGAAGGGACACCTTCCCACACATAAACAATCAAACCCCTCAATGCAGACATCCTTGCAGATTGTGCAAGGATGCCTTCGTTGACGCTAGGCAACTCAATTTAGAGACAGCACAGAGGACAACACGTGGTGCGCCATATTCAATTAAATACAGCGCATCCCTGCGTTGTGTAAATGACGGAGCACGGCGCTGGCAATTTTTGTGCAGCGTCACGCTTCATCATTTTCTTTTAAATATGGACCTGGGTGTGTGCAATCTTGAGTCCTAATGTCATGGCTTTTATTCTGGTTTCCTTTTCCCTCATGTGTTTCACTCCGAATCCCACTGCCATTTAGAAATACTGAACTCTGTCTAGTTTCTCCTAGATTAACTTCAAGGTTGCCATTATTTCTTTCTGTCCCTTCATCAAGTTCCCAGCCAGTATTTCACATCTTCTTTCATCCACTACCCCTTTCTTCCTTCCTGAGGGAGGATGATGTCTCCAATAGATCGGGCTTTAAAGGAATGCGGCATGACAATGTGAAACATTACAAGTAGATAACATGGGGATTAAATTGTATGTGTGTTTAAGCAAAGAACTGAAGAATAATATTGATGAGTAGGGGACAGTTGTGCAATCAAGCCAGACCTAAATATCAATGTAGGTAAATAACTGCCCTACTCCCATCTGTGCTGCTGCTAGAGAAAAACACCATAAACTATGTAGTTAACTAAGACACTTTATTAACTTTACAATGTCATGTGTGTGCCCCTGAAAATGCGAGTTCATGCAGGTGGATAAATAAAGTGATCACAGCTGTGTGGAGGCTTATCACTTTTTTTTGTGGAAGCACACAACTTTTGGCCAATCAAAACATGTACTCCTGCCTCCCAACACGTAGGCGGAGTCAAAGCCCTTCTCTGTGATTCTGCATAATTGTCTGACGATAGCTGAATTATCAAGCCAAACCATAAAAAAGAACGTGCTGCAATGCTGGTTTATAGATTTGAATGAAGTAAGGTGCAAAAGCACTAAGGGCACAATTTTGAGGTTAACAATAACTGGTTCTGCCATAATTTGGTGGCTGTCCCATCTACCCACCTCTTGCATCTTCGGCCTCATTTAGAGGTGGTAGGTGGCAGTCGACTGAGTAGACCAAACACCAGATGTCAGTGCCTTTGGAAAGCCCTCACTATTTTTGTTGTGTCCTCAGATGAGATGTGGTATGATCCAGGGCAGAGAGAGAAAACAGAAAATGTGGAAGGAAAAAGGAGGAGAAAGACAGAAAATGTGGAAGGAAAAAGGAGGAGAAAGACAGAAAAAAAGGGACAAAAGAGGAAGGCAGAAACCTGTAAGAATGAGATCAAGGGCCAGAGAGGGTCTGGTGGTGGGTCACCCGACCCTTGATAGTGACAGTTTATAATCAAAGCTTTGGGACCCCAGCACTTATTGTTTTACAAAGTAAGCAGTGTCCTGCTGCGATTGAGAATCCCCACAATCCTAGTCACTTGGCAGCTGACCCTTCAAATGAGGTCTTAAGTGATTAGCTTTTTATGGAGTTTGAGGTGTTCCCTTTTACATTTTACGGCATCATGCTGAATGGTATGGTTAGTTTTAAATTAGGGGGTTTGCACAAATTGTGCTAGTACACTGGTTTTGCATATACAATGCTTTGCAAATACAATTTTGAGGGAACTATGTGATAAAAGCAATGCAGTATGTGTGACTAGGGAATATTCTGTTAAAATCTAGTTGGCAAGACCATTTGTGCAGGTTATTCTCCATTGTATTGGAATCAGGTGCAAAAAACAATGGAATACTGTAAAGAAACAGTGGGGCATATTTATAATAAGGTGGTGCAGGGTATGCTGAGTCACTTTAGAAATGCAGGGATGCGCTGTGTTAACAAGAATATGGCGCACCTCGTGTATTCCCCTGCACCAGTGATAAATTTGCTGCAGAGCGCCAATCCAGCCACCCATGCACCATGGTGCAAGGGTGGCTGCATTGCAGGGGAGATTGTTTTTGTGCAGGGAGGGGCACCTTCTTGCACAAAAACAATCTTCAATGGCGATTTGCTTTTTCTATGTATGCTCTCACATCACAACAAAAACTCCTGTGTGCTCCCCACACACCTCTAAACCACCACCTCACTTCCAGAAATCCAAATGGCCTTCAAGACCTGACTGTTCAAATACACCTATGGGACCTGCAATCGCCTGGATTCCCTATCGGGTGATTAACCATGCTTTATAAATGCTGATTGATTGATTGATTGAGTGACACCAACAGTTCAGTTTGTGCAATTGGATCATTCACTACATTTAGAAGAGATTATTATGACCTGGACCTCTTCTTCTCAAGCGAAGTTAGTTTTAAATGAGTGTGCAGCATTTGAGAACTGAGGTATTGACATAGGAGAAGTTAAGTCAATGAAATACCATTACATCTTAAACAGCACATTTTAGAAATGGGGTCTCTAATAATTATACACCTTTGTCCATGTAGGGACCATAATCCTAGTCAGGGTAAGTCACACACATTCCAAATGATCCTGTGCCCACCCTCTGGTAGCTCGGCACTGAGCACTCAGGCTTAACTTAGAAGGCAATGTGTAAAGTATTTGTGCACTAAATCATACAGTAACACAGTGAAAACACCACAAAAAGACACCACACAAGTTTCGAAAAATAGATGATATTGATCTGAATAAAATTAGGTCAAAACAACAAAGATCCAATAATCAAAAGTTGAAATATCACTTTTAGAAGGTTTAAAAGAGTCTTAATCCTTAGAAATGAACAGTTGTCTCCTTGTTACACACAGTACCTGGTATGCGTCACAATTTCACGTATGGAGACCACAGAGGAGTAGATGTGTGGAAAAATAGGGTGTTACGTCAGATTTTCTGAAGAGGTACAGACGTTGCTTCATTTCTTTCCATGCTGCAAGGGGTTTGCGTAGTTTTTCGGCACCCAGTCTTGGTTCCTTACTGCGATGCGGGGGATCATTTGACGCCTAGGGATAATGTGGGGAAAATTCTTCACATGCTAGAAATAGACACGGATGCTGTGTCAATCTGATAGGCAAATTTTCTGTCGAAGGCGGGCGCTGCATTGAATTTCCGGTCTGGGCTGCGTCGTTCCTCGGTCTCAATGCAGGCTTTGCGTCAATTCCGGCAGGTGTGAGTCAATTTTCAAAGCACAAGGAGTTTCCTGAAGAGATGAAGTCTTTTTGGACCTGAGTCTTCAGAAAACAGGGGGCAAGCTCAATCCAAGCCCTTGGAGAGGACTTTTGGGGAAGGCTGAGTCCTTCTCAGCAAAGTCAGAAGCCACCAGGACAGGACAGTAGGGCAGCAGGGCAACAGCAGGACTGCAGTCTTTCACAGCAAAGCAGTCCAGATGAGTCCTTTAAGCAGCCAGACAGTTCCTCTTGACAGGATGCAGGTGTAGATCCAGAAGTGTCTGAGTTGGTGGAGTCAGAGACCCAGTTTATCTACCCAAAAATACCTTTGACGTGGGGATACTTCAAGGAGTGGTATTGAAGTGCACAAATTCCCCTTTCAGTAAGTCCTGTCTGCCAGTATCCCAGTAGGAGGTTTGGCAGTCCGTTTTGTGAGGGAAGGCCACTAGCTTTAAAATATAAGTGTCAGGCCCTCCACACTTCCCAGCCCAGGAAGACCCATTCAATATGCAGATGAGTGCAGGTGTGACTGAGTGTCCTCTGTTTATAGTTGTCTGGGTGAAATGCACAAGGGAGCTGTCAACCAGCCTAGCTCAGACGTTGATTGGAGACAGGCTGTAAGGCACAGATGGTTTTTAAGTGCAGGGAAATGCTCACTTTCTAAAAGTGGCATTTCTAAAATACTAATATAAAATTCAACCTTACCAATAAGCAGGATTTTCTATTACCATTCTTTCCATAATATATATGACCCGGTTACCCCCTTCAGATCAGAATCTACCACTCAAAAAGTATATGAGGGCTGTCCCAATGCTAGCCTATGAAGGGAGCGGGCCTCACAGTAGTGGAAAACGAATTTAGGAGTTTTTCACTACCAGGACATATAAAACACATATGTACATGTCTTGATCATTACCTATATAGCACCCTGCCCTATGGGTTACCTAGGGCCTACCCTTGGGGCGACGTCTATGCAGAAAAAGGGTAGTTTAAAGCTTGGCAAGTACTTTTAAATGCCAAGTCAAAGTGGCAGTGAAACTGCACACACAGACCTTGCAATGGCAGGCCTGAGACATGGTTGAGGGGCTACTCATGTGGGTGGCACAATCAGTGCTGCAGGTCCAATAGTAGCTTTTAATTTATAGGCCCTGGACACATGTGGTGCACTATACTAGGGACTTATAAGTAAATCAAATATGCTAATTGGGAGTGAACCAATATTACCATGTTTAAGAGAGAGAGTATATGCACTTTGGCGCTGGTTAGCAGGGGTAAAGTGCGCAGAATCCTAAAACCAGCAAAAACAGTGTCAGAAAAGTGGAGGGAGGCTGGCAAAAAGTTGGGGGATGAACACCCTAAGACTGTTAGGTTTTACAGCACAACAGACTTGGAACAAACTGAGATCCAAGTTTCAAGCATGCTAAGGAATGCTCACAGTGCGTTGGATCATAATGCAAACAAAAATGCATTGATCTGGGTATGCTACCATAAAGGTGACTCGGCAAAAAGACATGGTCTACACCAAAGGACCTCCGGGAAACCAAGAACCCTGGAGCTGGCTACCAGTAATGCTACAGGTCGCAACCAAACCACACTCCTAGCAGTGGCATTTGTAAAGCAATGACATAGGTGGTCATTATGACCCTGGCGGTGCCCCCCGGCGTATTTGGACCACGGCGGTAGCGCGGCGGTCGCACCGCCGGTGCCGGCGGTATTACGCCATTTTAGCCCCGGTGGTGATAATCCGCCAGGGCAGCGCTGCCCTGGGGATTATGACTCCCCTACCGCCAGCCTGTTGCTGGCGGTTTGCACCGCCAGGAAGAGGCTGGCGGTAAGGGGACTCAGGGGGCCCCTGGGGGCCCCTGCACTGCCCATGCACTTGGCATGGGCAGTGCAGGGGCCCCCAGGCAGAGCCCCGCCGCGCATTTCACTGCCTGAATTTCGGGCAGTGAAATGCGCGACGGGTTCTACTGCACCCGCTGCACATCAGCATTGCCGCCGGCTCAATTACGAGCCGGCGGCAATGTTGATGTGACTTTTCTGCTGGGCCAGCAGAAAAGTCAAAATAGGGAGCCAGCCATACCGCCAGCAATGGCGGTATTCTGGCTCCAGCAACCCCCATAATGTCACTTATGAAGTAAAAAAGAAGGTCTGTTCTAATTAGTTTTCTACCACAAGCTCCACGAGAGCAGTTAAATCTTTTAAACTACAGATTAAACTAATAGCATGGAATGTTTCTTGTCTATGCTATTTAATTACTCAGCAAAAGGCATACCAGTTTATCACTACTTGGGAAATAATGAGACATATTTATACTTTTTGGTGCAAAACTGCACTAGCGCAGGTTTGCATCAAAACTTTTTGCACCGGCTTGCATCATTCTTGAGTCCCAGCCGGGCACCATATTTATGGAATGGTGCAAGCCGGCGCAAAGGGTAGGCTAGCGTTAAAAAAAATGACATTAGCCGGGTAGGAGTGGCGGTATGGGAGAAGGAGGTTATGCACCAACAAATGACGTTAGGCAGGTTAGAGTAAGAAAAATGACTCTAACCGGCCTAGCGTCATTTTCTGAAGTAAAACCATCCATACCACATGATTCCTGTATTAGAAAAGACAGGAGCCACGCCCACCACCCCAATGGCCAGCACAGGGGACCAGGGTCCCCTGGGCATGGCCACAGCATCCAGTGCCATGTAGGGGGGCCCATTTCAAAAATACTTACCTGTACTTACCTGGGATGGAGTCCCCCATCCTTCACTGTCCCTCTGGTGTGGGCGGGGGTGTCCCAGGGGTCTGGGGAGGGCATCTGTGGGCTTATTCCATGGTGTTCCATGGAAATAGGCCCACAGGTCCCCTAACGCCTGCCCTGACCCAGGCGTTAAAGCAAGCTTTGCACCATTATTTGACCCCTCCTCCCCTGTGTGTGATTTTAGCACTGGGGGATAAATATGACGCTAAGGCCATAGAGTAATTTTTTGCACGGGAACGCCTACCTTGCATCTCATTGACGCAAGGTAGGTTTCCATGTCAAAAAAATTACTTTAACTCCATAACTTTGGGGTCTAGTGCCAAAGTATAAATATGGAATAAGCTTTGCACCAAATTTGTGTTAAAAAAATTACGTAAATTTGGCGCAAAACAAGTATAAATATGCCCCAATATGTCTGCGAGAAACTTGGGTGGCTGACCTTGTTCCCACACAAGGATATCATGAATTTCACAAACCAGCAATAAAATTCAAGGACTTGAGGGAACCATCTTGTGGGCTTTCCATATGCGTTTCTGCTACTTTGAACCTCAAAGTTAGAAGTGTAGACTCCAGTTGTCCAACAGTGCAAGCAGTGACAATCAACAGCTGTAACATTGGTGGCAAATTAAGTACTATACTATTGGATAACATCTACTTAAGCCTCCATAAGTTCAAAAGAAATGTAACTCTTAATAACCGTTGTGACACCGTGGTAGAACTAATTTGCACAAATTCATCTGCTAAGATCATTCTCACTGGAGATTTCAACGTAGCCATCTTTGGTAGGTCTTATTTCAAAGATCAAATAAAGGCTTGGCTAGTGGGGAATGATCAATCTTCTGTTAACTCATAACTGAATCCTGATGCAGTGAAGTAAGAGCCAGACTATGAAAGCAACCTACTACCTACATTTAGAGGCATTGCCACTCTGGACTACACACTTGTGAGTCATGCGATGCACTTCACCTATAAAAAGTATGAAATTAAAAACTTCAGGCCAGTGGTCATCTCCAACAGTGTTTCTCCTTTTGGCTAAGGCAGCCACCAAATTAAATGCCGTTGGCAAGACTCACTGCAATTAGAACTATGCACCACTAAAAAGGCTAATTTGGAGCAAGATTAGCAAATCCACATTCAGCCATTGGAAGGCGACTTTCAACTGCATCATATACATGGGGGATTCTGATCCATTTCAAAGTCTGACACTATCTTTGGGCTCTATCATGAAAACCTTGTATAAAGCCTTAAAAGACATACAGGAAACTATCTATTCATATAAAGCCCCGAAAGACGTTCTAAAAACACATGGTACACTGTGGAGATGCGGAAAAGCAGCAGGGTACTAAGGCTAGCCTTGAGAGAATACCGAATAAACAGTCATAATATTACTCTGCACAAAGGGTCTTCAAATTAAGAAAACAACATTAAAAACCAGTATGGAATGCTAAGACTAAACATCTTGAAAAAGAATGGCTCAATGTTCACTCCCTCCTTGGCTTTGACAACCAAGCAAAATTTTAGCAAAACAATTACAAATTAGAAAGCATAAGGGGAAATGGGGTCACCATGGAGCTATGGGGTAAACACATTGAGGGATTATATAATAAAAAAGCAGCTCCTCAAGTCACTTTATTAAATCCTCTTGACCAGCCGTACTGTAAATCAATCAATTCTCCATTGGAATCTTTAAATTGTACAGAGGTGATGGTGAAAACAGAGTTTGCACAAAACTTTGGACATGATCATCAAGTGTTCATGTTGAATAATGAAGCTGATAGTAAAGTTTCAAAAACAATCAGAGGAAACGGGGCGCTGGACATGAATGGGATACCTGGGTCAGTGGCCAAGGCTGATACCGAGATGTGGACTAGCATCCTCAATGTCCTTTATGTCTACTTCTTCCAGTCCACTCAAATTTTAAAGTCCATACTTTCATTATTATTATTTTAGGTTTTTGTAGAGCGTACAGCTACTCAGGAAGAGTGCCCTGGCACAAAGGTTCAGTTACCACTGCAGAAGGCTGAGAGATTATTTAAAAATCCAAATTGAACAGCCAGGTTTGTAGACTCTGAAGGAACTTTTGTCTTTGGTGGCCCATAGATGGAAGAGCTGGCCCACTTCTTCCTCCTGGTTTCTGGCACAACAGCCAACCTGGTGCCTGAGGAACGCAGAGTTCGCGCTGGAAGATAATGTGTAAGTCTATTGGCCAAGTAATGGGGACCAGACTTGTAAAACGCTCCATGGGTCATCACAAGCCCCTTGAACTGAACTCTTTCACAGATTGGTAGCAATGTAAATCCTGGAAATGAGGTGCAGATGAATGTGGCTATATTTCCAAAGATTTAAGAGAAGTCAGGCTGTCGCATTCTGCACAAATTGGAGTCTCTCACGTTGGTACGCAGGGAGGCCCCAGTAAAATGCATTGGTGTAGTCTGGCCGTGAAGTTATTAATATTTTGATAGTTGGGCATTGATCAGTTTTTTTAGAAAATGCTGGCAATAATGAGATAGGCTTGTAATTGGCCAGGATAGTTTTATTTGCAATAGGTTTTTTCAAAAGCGGAATGAGGTTAGCTTTTTCCAGCAGCTGGGTGCCGTGGTTTGGAGTGAGGAGTCATTTAGGAGGGAGTTAGGAGTCAAATTGATCACCTTTAGACCGGCCGCCAAGATATGAGGAGGGCAACGATCATCTGGAGAACCCCATTTAAAGGATTTTAAGACTTTGGCAGAGTCCTCCAGAGAGATGGGAGCAAATTCAATCAAGGGGCAAGATGTAATGGTAGTAGCTTTGGATTACAGGTTCTCTAAGTATTCGAAATATTACCCAAACCTGAGATTTTCAAGACCTCAACAATACCCTTGATTTTGTTGTTAAAGAAGCCAAACAGTTGTGCACAACGTTGGGGGGAGGCCTCAAGGGGCTGTGCTAAGGTGCTGGGATTTTAGAACTTCTTAGCTATCTTGAAGACCTCGCTAGGTTTATTGCTGGACGTTGCGATTTTGCTAGCAAAGAAATTGGCTTGGGCCCTCTATATTTCTTGGTGGTAGACATTTAGGGACATATTTAAGAGCCCCTGGCACCACAAGAGCGTCACTTTTTGTGACGATCCGGTGGCGCTAAGCATTGCTTGATATTTACAAAAAGGTCCTTGTAAATATGGGCCCCTCTGACTCATTTTTCTGCATCAGAGGGGTGTGCAATGGGTGTTGCGGTGGGTGTTCCACCACAACACCCATTGCTTTTGATGTTGCCTCAGATTTACGAGTTGTCGTAAACCTGGGGCAGCGTCAAAAACTAACGCCACTCTAGGGGTGGCTTTAGCATGGCAAAACAAGGAGGAATGCTTTCGTTCCTCCTTGTTGTTTTGCTTTTTTTATGTGTGCTGCATAATGCAGCACACATAGAAGGAGGAAAGTGCCATGGACAATTGTTTACGTGCAGGAAGGGGCACGTTCCTGGACATAAACAATCATTCAAAATGACACTTTGGTACTTCTATGTGTGCTGCATTTTGCAGCACACATAGAAGTGCCAAATCGCCTTTATAGATTGTTTATGTGTAGGACAGGACACCTTCCTGCACATAAACAATCTATCCCCTCATCGCAGACACCCTTGCACTATGGTGCAAGGTTGCCTGCGTTGGCGCTAGGCAGCTTAATTCAGCGCTTGCACAGGGGGAAACGCAGGGGTGCACCAAATTCCACTAAATACGGCGCACCTCTGTGTTTCTAAAGTGGTGCAGCACAGTGCTGCTATGTTTGGTGCAGCACCACGCTGCACCACTTTAACAGAAACCTGGGACTTAACTCCTTTTTGTAGAGATCCTTATCAGCAGGTCGGTAGAACTTTCTCCACGACCTTTCAAGTCTTTTACAATGTTGGTGTTTTTTTCTAAACTCCTCATTGAACCGAGGAGCTACGGAGCATTTTAGAAGTCCAGACCCTGCCCTAGTGGATGAAAAGGTGCCCACCGTATGACTTAACCAGGAATTCACTGCGTGTGAGTCCACCTCAATGGCTCCATTCAGAGGTGGAACACTTATATTAAGTATAGAAGAGATCTCCTCCTTAGTTGTCTTAGCCCAACTGCGATGAGATACACAAGATTGACTCTTCTACTGTTAGTGCCCTGTTTCAGTTTCCAACTAAATAAAACTGTTGTGTGGTGAGTACAAGTATTACACTTGACATCTGCTGTTTCCACATCACAGTTGGAAATAATGGGGTCCAAAATATGACCCGCTAGATGAGTGGATTCATTGACAAAATGCTTCAGGTTCCACACAGACATATTGTCAAGGAGGCGAGGTGCATGTGGATCAGTAGCCCTATCCCCTTGAAGATTTAAAATCAGATCTCCCAGGGCAGTGAAATTAGAATACTTTAGGAGTTGTTTAGATAAACACTCATCAAGGGAGGATAAGAATTCCCCAGCATAACCAGGAGGACAGTAAATTAAAACACCCGCCACTTTTTTGTTGTTCTAATGAGAGAGACAGAAGCCCAAGAACTCATCCCTCAGGAATTCAGTAATTCCATACTCATGGAAAAGATCCTTATTAGACGTGATTCATAAAAGAGATCCATCACAGTTCCATGGAATGATCGGTTAATTGCTCTGCGAGATGTAGAAGTTAAAGCGTATGCAAACGTTTTATTTCAGGAACTTGAGGCATGGTTTGCAAACCGGTTTCAGGCCAAAGTCACTGATCATAGATGGCATGGATGCTCTATCTTATTTGGTTCTTCATACCATGAAACCTTTCAGTCCATCACTATTCACCTGTTTTATAGATTACTCAGCCACAATTGACAGTGTGGATAGGAGTATATTACGGTCAAAATTAGTCCAACAAGGCATCTCCTCCTCTCTATTGAAGGCACTTATTGGTCCCTATTCCGACACATGGGTCCATATTAAGTTTGACAGTGGAAACAGAGTTACACCTGAAATACCAACAAACCGAGGACTGTAACAGAAGTGTGTGTTAGCACAGACTTGAGTTAGGTCATATTAAATGCTAAAACACTACCGCCTAGGATTGCATTTTACAGACTTAGGCCCTCATTCTGACCTTGGCGGGCGGCGGAGGCCGCCCGCCAAAGTCCCGCCGTCAGGTTACCGTTCCGCGGTCGAAAGACCGCGGCGGTAATTCTGACTTTCCCGCTGGGCTGGCGGGCGGTCGCCTTCAGACCGCCAGCCAGCCCAGCGGGAAAGAGGCTTCCACGATGAAGCCGGCTCGGAATCGAGCCGGCGGAGTGGAAGCTGTGCGACGGGTGCAGTTGCACCCGTCGCGTATTTCACTGTCTGCGCAGCAGACAGTGAAATACATGTAGGGGCCCTCTTACGGGGGCCCCTGCAATGCCCATGCCAGTGGCATGAGCACTGCAGGGGCCCCCAGGGGCCCCGCGACCCCCCCTACCGCCATCCGGATCTCGGCGGTCCGACCGCCGGGATCTGGATGGCGGTAGGGGGGTCGGAATCCCCGCGGCGGTGCAGCAAGCTGCGCCGCCGCGGAGGATTCAATGGGGCGGCGGTACACTGGCGGGACCCCGCCAGTGGTGCCGGTCCGACCGCGGCTTTACCGCCGCGGTCGGAATCCCCATTGGAGCACCGCCGGCCTGTCGGCGGTGCTCCCGCGGTCCTCCGCCCTGGCGGTCAAAGACCGCCAGGGTCACAATGACCACCTTTGTGTACTCCAATATGCGGATGACTTATCCTGGACCACACTAGAAATGGAATGCAAAGAGCACTTGACCAGCTGAACTCATGTAACACTTGCAACAAGCTCACTGCTAATGCTGGAAAGACAAAGGTCATGACATTCGGCAATTACAAACAAAAGTCGAATTAGCAATGGAGATTAGGGGGACTAAAGATAATTCATCAAATTACAACTATTTGGGAGTTTGGTTCTCCAATAATCGTAGGCATTACATACTATTACAGCATCTTAAGAAAAGAGGTCTGCAGTCATATTTACTCTCTGCAAATTAAATCAACATCTGCACAGTTCTTCGGCTGAGGCAATAATCCGAATTGTGCAAGCCAAACTACTACCTGCTGTTTCCTATGGTCATCAAACTAATCCTAGTCAGCTGTCACTAGATAAGAGAACATGTAATTCCAAAGGCAAATTTTCGGTATACCAAACTACACTAGGCAGTCGCTGCTATGACTAGAGTTCAGCTTTACTAGGCAAGAGCTTGAGTGCATGGCATCACATATCAAATACTATGACTCACTTGTCACTGCTGACCCAAGAACCTTAAAGAAGGCTATGCTTGAGAATCATAAGACCGCAAACAACACCTGTGGCCATATTTAGCAGCCACGGCCAACAATTTAAAGATCAACTTAGAGTCAGTTCCTGCTTCAAGGGTTATACCTTTGTTTATCAAGTCTACTTTGAAAAAACAAGTTACGATATCTCAAAAGCTAATGTAGAGAAAATAGTAGATGCTCCCTATGCATATCTAATTGTTAAATCTTATGAAAATACAAATATCCAACCTTATATTCAAAAGTATTTAAGCAGAATAGCCTGATGTTCATTTTTATGCCCCAGGCTAATGACTTTGCTGATCCAATAAAGCGGAACAGACTGGTCAATACAATTGAACTGGCAACACTGTAGATTCTGTGATTGTAGGCGAGAAGCACTGCTGCACCTACACTGTTGCTGTCCTGAATTGTTTAAAGCATGTTGCACTTTACTAAGACCTTTATTTTTAACCCATGGAATTAACACCTGAAAGGAGGCCTGAACTTATTCTGTTAGTATCAACAGCCTGACAGCCCTTGCCTGCTTTGGAAAACGTATAAAAAGTTTGCACGCCACCATGAATCCCATTAACTCCCCTGCACAATAGAGAGTTTATTCCGTTTGCGTTGGGCCCTTAAAATTGAGCCCTCTTTTTAAAACTTTTTTGGCTGCACTTTTTTTTTAACTCTTTTTCCAACATTGTGTTTTACATAACATTGTGATTTAAAATGTGCTATTGCACCAATTTCTATCATTTGCCACTATAAAGGTTTTCAAACAGTTACAAAAAATCAGTAGTGGATTTTGAGACTGACTCCACCACAGCATTCTTAATCTGTCCGTTACAGATGTTAAAAAGCAAGGGGATAAGGCTGTACCTTGTGGCCCTTTAGAGGAAAGGACAATTGGTGGTGATAAAAACTGACTAAATTTAATTTGCTGACCTCTGCCTGAAATGGTATACTGAGTCCAGAAGCCTGCTCCATGGTCCAGTTGATTTAACAAAATACTTTCATGCTGTAAAACGTCACTGACTGGTCTAACTAATAAGGTAAGAAAAGGAGGTCTAGGCTGGCCCCATAAATTCACCAGTTTTTCTTTCATCCAGGACAACAGTTACAGTTCGCCAATTGAGGTGAAATTCTTACCAAAGTTCAGAGAGCAACTGGTTAGGTTTCGTGTATACCTGTGGTTCCCCAGTAACCACAACCTTACCTATAGGTAAGATAACCACCTTATCTACGAAAATAAGTGACATTACTCCATCATGAACACTACCTCCAGGGATGAAATTAACAAACAACATAGCTGAATTGGTTCCTTGAAGTTAACCTGCCAGTACAAATGTTACTTGGAATTCCTTTTCAAAAACACAACCATTTGTAAAGTTTTCCACTTGACAGAGTGTCTCACACCTTATACAAATGAACAGACTGACATGTTGCATATGGAGGACCAAATAGACAACAAAGATGGTGTACAACCCAAACTAGAACAAACTCTGTAAACTGAAATGCTAACATTGAGAAAGCCCCAGGCATCATTAGCCGACGAGGAACAAACTAAGAATGCTGTACAATAAAATCATGCTATTTCAATGAGGATTCAAAATAATAATTGCAACTGTACAATAGTACATCTGTTCTAAAATCAAAGTATATTATAATCAGGATACTGGATCTCAAATTACTGGTGTTATCTGCTACCTTCCATAATACATAACCGAACCCTCTGGGTACTAAGGCCAATCGCAAGATACTGAGTACTATACTCCATAAGAATCATGTCGCTACCAATTAATTGTCAATTTAGGAACCACCTCTTTTTACATATCAAATGCCATTTAGGGTGACAAGCACTACAATACATCTCCAGAACTCCTTTAAGTGCTACACACAGACACTCTAGATCTCTGAGATGATGTCAGCTGTCTTGTACAGGTTGACTGCTCAAAGTCTTTGAACACACCTTTACCTCCTGACTCCAATGCCTCGGCCCATTCTTGTGTAGATATTGAAGGATAATGCCTTCTCAATAACCATCTGCCTAAATATCAGTCTAGTCAGCTGACACTTTTTGTGAAGATTCTACAATTACAGTGAAATGAGACAATTGTAGCTTACTGCATCCAATTTGGTTTTCTTGAGCACTTGGGCATGTTAATGGGTAGTAATGAATGTGCATAAACATTTCATTACTTCATGAATGACTGCAGAGAGCACTTGTTTGTAAGTAAGTTGGTTGTGTTAAGTCACTGATAGGTCTCTGCTTGTGGATGTGATGGATCTTACTTCCTTGCTCCCCCCATGATATGCCAGTGCACATGGGACATCCTGACTTGCATTATCATGGAAAAACAAGTCGGTGGGTTAGTATTTTGGATGCTTGCTGTTAGCTTGTCCAGTCCATTAGATAACATAAAGCAGTGGTTCCCAACCTGTGGTCCGCGGACCCCCAGGGCCGTGACACATTCCCAGGGGGTCCGCAGGCCTGGGCCGGGAGGAAGGCAATTCTCCTTTGACAAACACTTGTATTTTTTAAAAATATTTATTGCTTCCCTTGAACAGTTTTAAAAGCAGTGCAAACTTCCTCCAGCTTGCACAAAAATAAAAGTGTCAAGATTACTCTAATGATTAATGTCGTTGCTGGGGAGAGGCCCGGAGTTTTGTCTAGTGGCAGTTTTGACTCAAAGGTAGCACAGATGGTTAATATGCCTGCTGCAAAGAACCTGTATCGGGCAAAGAATGGTATTTTATGTGCATAGCACAGTGAGTGACTGCTTTTGTTTCTTTTCTTACTGTGCAGTACATAAATTACAATCATAATCTAGCACAGTGAGCTATGAACTACCATTAAGGAACTGCATGCAAACTGCAAGGCACAAATTAGAAAGTTATTTTTTTGTTCCCTAGGCTTTCATTTTCCTTACACTGCTAAAAAAGGTTTGACTGCAAAGAAATATATTCTTATTATTGAAGTCAACGCTAATCACTGGGCTCTGTTCTGAATCCTGAGTTTGTGCTTCCCCAGACCAAGCACTCTTAGAAAATGCCTGCCAGTGTGGATGACATGAATCCTACACCTTGTTTTCCCCTGTAAAGTGCTCTGACTCCCTACACTGGTATGAGAGGTGCTATAAAACAAATGAATTGCATGTGATAGAGAGGCTATGGAGAGATGAGAGGCCCTTGTAGTTTTACTTCCTTTCCCCACCGTATATTTATGTGAAAAAAAACTTTATCAGATCTATATACCTAAAGATAAAAACAGGAATTGCTTGGGAAATGTTGAATCTGACCTGAGGAGTCAGCTTTCCTAAATAAAACTAAACATTGAGAAGTTAGTCCCTGAGATGCAGCGCCAACCTTCCCATTAAAATGTTTCAATTTTGCATATTTTTCTATATAAAATAATTATATTGTTAGTAATTTGAGCATTTGTTTGGTGTGCACTTGTTTGTGTACTTTTTGCAAATTACTGTTTTAATGTTTGAAATTTAAATCGTACAAGTTGCTTGGGGGTCCCTGACTTTCAGTAATGATTCAGTGGGGGTCCTCAGGAGTCAAAAGGTTGGGAACCACTGACGTATATTGTTGTTGACCAAAGCAGAAACTAATCAGATTCCCTGTAAACGAAAATAATGTATGCCTGTTTTTAATGCATTGGGGCCTTTGTGCCACTCAAAAGGGACACTGCAATCAATTTGCAAGATTTGTTGCTACCTTGGATCCAGTTACAGTAAAAATGAGACTCTGTTCTCCTGCAGTCTCTCGAGCTCTCTTGCAACTGGATGGTGGTAACACCCTGCTGTATGGCCTCTCCGACTTCACACTGGCACCCTTTATGTGAATGCTACATGCTGCAGCATATGTGACCTAGGGCCTGTAAGATATATGGTCACATCACCCCAACCCTAATGGACCTACATTGGCTCCCATTGCCAGCCCACACCATCTTGAAACCAGCTGCATCATTTACAAAACCAGCACAACCAGAACTCCCACTTACCTTTCAGACAAACTAATCACTGAGGGAGCAGATTTTATAATTTTCTGAAACAATGCATTTAACATTAACATGTAAAATCAACATGTTTTGCTTGTAGGAAAGGCAAGTGCATTTAAACTGTAGAATCTGTATGAAACAGCCACAGTTACACGTATTTAGTTTGAATAGCTGAAAGCTACATTTATTTTTTTTACTGACAGCTGACCTAGTTTTAGAATGTGAAATGTTATTTTTCCTAACCTTCACATAGGCATATGTTTCAATAAAATGTATTAACTTGAGTTAATCATTTACATGTAACCTTGCAAATGTTTCCAATTAGACAAAAAGCATTGTAGAATTATAAATGAAGACCTTTACATTATGGAGGTTATGTAGAAGCATAAACATGAAGTGCAAACTCCTGAAGCTAATGAATGATGGGAACGAGTTACAAAGTTATACAAAGTAGTGAAGAAGAATGTTTATCTTTCTAACAGACAATAACAGCCGTTGATAATATGAATAACAATAGTTATTTAGTAGATTAGCTAAGAGTGTTCTCATATGCAAAATGTATTCTTCTAAGTAGAAACTGAATCATATATCATGAATAATAGGACACTTGATAATAAGAGGTGAATGTGGCTACATATTGTTGCTGCTTGTGGTGGTTGTATTCCGGAGAAGAGAAGAAGGAGTGTTCCGTTCCCAAGAAACCCTGCAAGCTGATTGCATGACTGAAAATTGGAAGAAGAAACACGTTGCAAAAGCTTAAGACTGTACTGTTTCTAAAATGCATGTTCCTAGAGTAGGTGAGCAGATGACTTGAGATGATCTCTCACTTGCCACTTACCCTGACTGAGTCTAAGCAGCTCAGGCTCGGACTCTATTGACTTTTCTTTTGAACCTCTCTTTAAGGGAAGTTCTGCTCTGATTGATTCTGGTATTTCAATTTAAGCTTTCTGCTTGACCTCTCGATAGATCATTTTATGGTCTCTTTTTTGGGCAACTTTTTCAGTTCCCTTCATATTTTTTTATCCATACCTCCTCAATGTCCACACAAAGTAATGTATTCATTTGTTTAATTGTTTAATGACTTTGTTATACACACATAGAAGCACTGCTCCCATCAAGAAATACATTTTTGGGAGCATGAATGTATTTCTTACAATGTTGTAACCAATTATGTTCATAGGAAGTAAGTGCTAGCTAGATTTTCTAAATTGTTTGACAATTCTTTCAATATTCTAAAGCCTCCATTCTTCTTTTTCTTAATTAACTTAATAACTAAAAATATTAACACACTTCAGAATTATATAATAGTGAGTCTTGCTGAATTTGTGTGTGCTACAGTTGATGATTGTCATGTCCCTGAATTGAGGATGGGTTTCCTTTTAACTTTGTTCCAAAATTCATTTTGACATTTTTTTCAATATTCTTAGAATTCAGTATCACTGAATGTTAGGTTTTCCATATTGTGTGTGGGATAGCCACATCACAGTTCCAAAGCCTTCCATCTTTTTTTTCTATATTTACTAAATGACCAAAGATATTATCACAATTCATAAGTACTTAACCTTGAATCTTGCTGATTTTTTTTTGTCATGTCCTTGAATAAAGGCTGAAGTTTTTCCCATCCTCCAAAATAAAACAGTATCATTTCACATTGCCCCTTACTTTTTGGATCAAGGACGCAGATGAAAAAATAAATAAAGTCAATGCCCTTGTCTTTTTCCTTTACTTATTTTGATCTACTCGAACAGGATATGGTTTGCTTGAGGATCTTCATATCATTTCTTAATAGCATTGACCTATCCAGGTCTAAGGCAAAATTTCTTAAGAACATGCCAAAGGAAAAATCAGTTTAATCTATCAAATGCATTGGCTGTGTCTGTTGTTAGATTACTACAAGAACATGTCACTGGTGTCTATAACCTCGTGTCTGCCATAGGGTAGAAATGCTCTGGAAAGCATCTCTTACTTATTATTACTTAAGAACTGTGTCATTGGGATGTAGAACTACTATGTCTGTGATACATTTGCTAAGCTCAGACTACCATTCAAGCAGGAACACATTCTGACCAATGCAAATTAAGATCTGGTAATCTTATTCAAAAACTGTGCAATTGTTTTTGAAAGGGCTTTGAAATCTATATTATGTAACAATAAGGCAAGAAGCCTTTCCAATTGTAATTCTTTCTGATATCTTCTCTTTCTACTTGATTTCTATTTATAGATATCTCTTTCAATAACCCACTCAGGAATGCTGTTTGGAAATCTCATATTACTTGTACTGACTACAAATCACGATTATGTTCAATGAAGACATTGGATTGCTGTGCAAATGTTGTTTTACCCTCTTTTTAACCCCATTTCGCAACTATGTAGTCATTAAAAAATAGTAGAGTGATGGTATTTACACAAGTTAAAAGTTAAGCTACAATATACCTTGTTTTTCTTTCTATGTATCCACAATATTAGGGTTCACTATTACATTCTTAAGTGTTTTTCCTTTTCCCCTGCATTTCTTACTTTGTCTCTTTCATTAAATGCGTATTTTATCTGTTTGCTGGTAAGGTCTGTATATCCTGGATTTGATTCAATCATTTTTTAATTAATGAGAAAATGTCTAAAATTGATGGTGTCCCTAAAGAATGTAATCTATGCCCATTTACCATAATACTTCTGCCATGCTTATAATCTCCAAGCTATCAGGACTACTCTTAAACAAGTTGGCATTGACATTTAGAGTAAGGTTGGCCTGAACATCTTTCTACCATTTTCAGCTTGTGGCTCAAGCTCATGGAGTGTGAAGATGGTCTGGAACACTCGGACCACTCTGTCCTAGCCTGCTGTTTATGTAACTTCACTTTGTACCAGGATATCTGTAAGCATAGCACCTCCTCTTTCTCCCGCAGATCGACCTACTGCTCCCACTGCTGTCCATCCACCACACATTCTTTGTACTATCCCTGGTCCTCATGACCCAGAGAAGAAACCGTACACAGCTTTTCTCCAGCTGCAACTCATTGTGCTGATCCCCATCCCTAAATGTGAGTAAATTGAGAAGAAAATGTATGTTTTCCTTATGTTATCCTACCAGAAATTCAACAATATTTTCTTGCAGGGTATATCGATGAATCTCTTGATATACATAAAATGGTGGGGCATAAGATGCTGACTTCTTTAGGTTGAGGTCTACCACATGTGGGAATCCTAATACTAAATACAATAGCTGGTTACATGAAGTGCCAGGACAGCCTCGTGGGTGATAGTATGCTTTACAAATACATATAACAAAATGTAACAATGGTCATTCCCATAGATGTAAGATCTTCCACCACCCTGGGATGCATTCAAACGTATATACTACACTCTTTCTTTTTGACACCACAAGGAACATCATAGTCAATTGCCATAAAGTATATGTCACAGCCATGTTGAGAGCTGTATATCCATGCCCGACCACAACTATTCTTAGACTGTATCCTAAACCTCTGCCTACCCCTCCTACACATTGGGAAACCAGACACCTAACCTCTCCTCTCCCTACATGCAGTTAGAAGACCTACGACACAGCACTAAATTATCCATAATGTTTTTGCACCTTCGCTATAAAGTTGTTTAAGTGCCACCAATGACTAAATTAACCAACCCAGTAGCCTTTACTGCCAGCTGTTCAACTTTCTAGAGCCATCACATTCACTAAACCTCTTACTAAGGAGGAGCAGTTCAGAGTGAACAATACTTTCAAAGCCTCTTTTTATGTTTTTATATTGTGCTTTAAAAATATTGCTAGAGATATTTTTTTTCAAATCAACATACCAGCAGCAGTCAGTCCACAAGTGGAAGAAATCTCAATAGCTCCAATACTATACTTTTGAATTTTGCTCCTATCATGACTAAGTTCAAATACTGAGACTGAGTGTGAGTATTTGAAATGTTTCAGCATTCCATCCATCATCCTTTTGGCTGCTAAAGGGGCCCTAAGTAGAAATGGTATGCCCAGACTTGGGTCCCCTGCTCACTGTGCTACTGGATTGAAATTAGCCTGATGATGAGGGGTGATACCCCGAAACTGGTCCAAGGGTGCCTGTTTCCAGTCCAAGAGGACCTGGCCTGGCAGTTCTGGCTGGACTGTTCCCTTGGAAAGCAGGGTCAAGACTGATTAGCATATGGCTGGGTCCAGACTAGGTTGGCATGGTGGTCAAAAGAACAATGGATTTAACCCAAATCTGTGACTTGTGGTGAGTGTTTGAAAGGTTTCAGCATTCTCTCCATCATCCTTTTGTGTTGCTAAGTTCAGATACATTCTTTTTAATAAAGGTATGATTTGAGGGGACTCAGTTTGAACAGTAATAATTCTTGTTGGCTGGATATTTAAAACCTACAAAACAATATTTAAAGTTAAAGTGGTCAGCTTGCAAGCCTTATGCAGTCTGCCTGATTCTACCTCTTTTTTATTTCGTAGATCGATTTTATTTAGGGTTGTCTTGCACATCAGAGACAGATCTCGGTGCCCAGCGTCTTCCCAATACAACCAGGTTAGATCAGCTGTATCACTAAACAAACTATAGTGAAATTTGCTGGAAAACGCTCTTATTTCCTACGGATCAGCTGTGCCAACTTTCTCTTTGAAGACACATAGGGCCAGATGTAGCAAACATTTGCGAGTTGCAAATGGCCCGAATCGCTATTTGGGACCTCGCAAAATCCGAAATGGGATGCAAAAATACCATTTCCGAAATGCAAATAGCGATACGAGCCATTACCAACTCGCAGAATTTGCGACCTGATTTAGCGACCCGCAAATGGGAAGTCGCAAACCATATACAAAAGCCAGTCACAAATTGCGACTAGTCGCAAAAAGCCCATTTTGCACATCCAGATTACCACTGATTCAGAGCAGGTGGTAACCAGAACCAAAGTATAAAAGGAGACCCAGAAAGCATCTGGGTGACTCAAAATAGCTGAACTGTACGTGATAGCATGGAGGAGGAGAGTCCAGGCCGCCCAGCAGAGGAGGAGGAGACAGAGACAGGAGAGGATATACCGAACCAGGCAGACACTATTTCAACAAACTGAGAAGGAGATATATGACAAATATAGACTGAGCAGTGTTGCAATCTTAGAATTAATTGAACTACTGAATCCTCAGCTTGAACGACAGACAATGAACGGCAGCGCCATCCCTACACATGTGCATGTGCTATACTCACTGCACCTCTTGGCCTCGGGTAGCTATCAGGGGGTGATTGCTGTGGCAGGTTGGGTATCCCAAAGTTCACTCTCACGATTCTTCAGATCATTCCTAGATGCCATACTCACACACATGTCCAGATATATATACCTACCCAGGAATGAGGCAGAAATTAACAGCACCAAGTTGGAATTCTATAGAATTGCCAACTTCCCCCATGTTGTAGGGTGTGTGGATGGGACACATACACAAATCTGCCCTCCTGCAAATCTGCAATATGTGTTCCGCAATAGGAAATGTACCCACTCACTAAACATCCAGATGGTATGTGATGCTCGTAATGTCATTACTGACATTGTAGCTAAATTTCCAGGGAGTACACATGACTCATACATATTCAGCCACAGTGGGATACACCAACGCCTAGAACGTGGGGAGTTTGGAGACAGATATCTATTAGGTATTGCTGACTACACTTTGAAGCCTTATATACAGGTCACTGTGGAAACCATTCATGCCCTGCTAAAATTGCTTATTTTTGTCAAACAGGTGACAGTGCATATGCCCTGAGACCATGGATACTTACCCAGTCCCTAACACCTGGCAACCAGAACAAGAGGCGATATAACAGTGCACATCGGCGGACCAGAACTGTCATTGAGAGGACCTTTGGCTTGTTAAAGGCAAGATTCAGATGCCCCCACAAAAGTGGAGGAGCACTCCAGTATGCCCCAGAAACAACATGCAAGATTGTCGCCCCCTGTGCAATCCTACACAACGTTGCCACCAGACATGGGCTACATCTCACCCCTGAAGACACGGACACGGAGGATGAGGAGCAAGAGGTACCACACCGACAGCCTGGGGATAGAAGCATCACAAATGAAGGCAGACAGAGACGGAACCACATTGCAACCCAATACTTTGGCAGGTACGTGGCAAGTGTCACCACACTCACTAATGTCAGACACACATAGCCCAGTTGTGTAGTGAAACAAGCAAAACCTTTTTATTACTAAACTATTTAGGAAAAAGAATAGTGCTGTATGTCACAGTCTGTAATTGTCCAATTGCAATTAAGACACATTATAATTCATGTGCCTCATGTACAGTACAGTCTGGTGGCTCAAACTGTTGTGGTGGACCTGCAGGCAATTTGCGAGTCAGTCGCAATTTGCGACACCCTTCTCGCAAATTGCGATCTCGCTTTTAGCGAGGTCGCAAATTGCGACCTTGCTAAAAGCGGAGGTCGCAAATTGTGGTGCGACACCTCTGCGACTCGCAAATTGGTATCGCAAATATTTCTTGCATTTGATTTTGCGAGTCGGAAATAGCGATTCGCATGGAGTCGCTATTTCTGATTCGCAAATTTTTTCCTACCTACATCTGGCCCATACTTTCAGATTGCTTTCCAACACTAACCAAATCAAGGTAACATGTATTTACTTTTCACACAATGCAACAACTAAATTTGCTGTGCTGCATTTCGTAAGAAGCAGAGAGCAGAATACAGCCATATCTATTAGGATATGGTGCTGTTTTCTTCTCAACCGAGCTGGCTAGCTTTAGGTTGCCATGTGCCAACACACACGCACCCATGCACCATAGCTCAAGGCACTTATCTTATATCAAGCATAGATTTTGTATCGGTAGGGGACACTTCAGGACACAAAATTATGCTTAGATAGAGTTTAATGCTTTTCCCACTTAGCATGTAAGCTGTACAGTGCAAAACCCATGCAAAGTTGGAGAATTAAAAACATTTCTCCAAGTAACATCCGCTTCATAGAGGTGTTACTTTTGGCAGTTAGTAGATTTTAGTTTGTGTCAAAAACCATGGGTGATTGCACAGGAATGCTGATGTGCCATCCATGGTACGTTTATTATATAGCAACGCAATACACTGCTCATGCTACTTTGTGTTACTTAAGAGCAAGTAAAGATTTGCGCTGGGAGGAAAATCTCACATCGAGAGTTTACACCAGTCGCCATCACCTTTGTGACTGAACTCAGTTCAGTTCAGTAAATTCTTTATTCGGTCAGTACAAGGCCATAGAAGCAAAAGTAAGAAAGTTACACAGTAATAGAACCACAATTATAATACATGACTTTCATGATTTGATCTACCATAAAAAGTAACATCTGAAGACACACTCGTTAGTAGAGGCATCTGAATACATTGCAATATGCTGCCCAGACATAGGGGGTCATTCCGACCCTGGCGGTCCATGACCGCCAGGGCCGGGGACCACGGAAGCACCGCCAAAAGGCTGGCGGTGCTTCCAGGGCCATTCTGACCGCGGCGGTACCGCCGCGGTCAGAAAAGGGGATCTGGCGGTTTCCCGCCGGTTTTCCCCTGGCCCAGGGAATCCTCCATGGCGGATGGGGATTCCGACCCCCTTCCCGCCAGCCTGTTTCTGGCGGTTTACACCGCCAGAAACAGGATGGCGGGAACGGGTGTCGTGGGGCCCCTTGGGGCCCCTGCACTGCCCATGCCACTGGCATGGGCAGTGCAGGGGCCCCCTAACAGGGCCCCATGAAGATTTTCACTGTCTGCTTTGCAGACAGTGAAAATCGCGACGGGTGCAACTGCACCCTTCGGACCCCTGCAACTCCGCCGGCTCCATTCGGAGCCGGCTTCCTTGTTGCAGGGTCTTTCCCGCTGGGCCGGCGGGCGCTCTTTTGGCGGTCGCCTGCCGGCCCAGCGGGAAAGACAGAATGGCATCCGCGGAGCGGCCATTTGGCGGTTCCCGCCAGGCGGGCGGCTCCCGCCGCCCGCCAGGGTCAAAATGAGGCCCATAGTCCTTCTAACAAAGACCTCAATTAAGGGCCCACTATGTTAAGGGTCCTTCATCTGATATTTAGACAATAATAATTTAGGCAAAAAAAAAGAGATAAAAGGTAATAAAAATCATAAAGTCAAGAAAGTAATACTGAGGTTATCTAACATTTCCTATAAAACCAGTTCTGCTAAAAAAAAGACACTATACAGCTGGTCAGAAACAAAAGTCTTGAACTTGGCCTACTTAAGAGGCATACTTTCTCCTTATCTTTAGTGCAGAAGAAACTTAACTGATAACTGAGGAACAAACAATTCGGGAATATGTAGAAAATGCAGTCCCTCTTCAAACGCACTGTGGGCCATATGTACGAACACAGTTTCCCATGGACACAGAATGGGTAAAATCCTTTGATACATCTGACCCTGTAATTCATGTAGCTAATAATGAGCAAAATTGTTGGTACATGTGCCCCTCAGCTTCTAGCCTCAGTGCATGGCCAGCGAGCACCTCAAATCCCTCATTGTTATTTAAAGAAACTTTTACTGATTTACCCGAATCTTTTATGTATCGATTGTGCTAAAAATGTTGTCCTGAAATAAAAGACCACCTGTCATCTTTCTCCAAAATATGCAATGACACATGGTCTAATGCAGCAGGCAATGATCGGCAGTATAATACTTAGAAGTATTCCAAACCAGCTATGTGGAAAACGTATTTTCTGCATCAGAGTGATTCCCACAATGAAGATGAATCCATTTGTTATAGAGGATCCCCACCACGTCTAGCAAGGAAATTGACGTTTACATTTTGATTCTAAAGCAAGCTTTTTTTGTTTAAAGTAGGACTATTGCTTCTTGTTTCCATGATTTAGGCACTCTGTTTGACATACAGGTAGTTCAGGAAGCCAGCACACCGTTCCGGATCTTAAGCCATAATATTTCAAATTAAGCTGTCGAGCCCAGCTCAGTAGCTTTTGTTTATGTCTGGCTATAAATAGCTTTAGCTGCCAAAGTTTGCGTCACCAACACCAAAAATATATCAGATGGCATTAGGGTCAGCCCCATTAGAAAGAGCAATTCGCTTTTTGGATGAGGCCAGAGGAGTGTTTCAGTGTAACCATTAGCTATGGACAAGTGCGTATGTTAGGTTGCCAGCCTCAGTTCATGAACAATGAAGGGAACCCTGCATGCACTCCAGTAAACCTGCATTTATGCGCATGAAAGTGGTTCAGTGATCTTTTTGACAATTCACCAATTTTGCACATGAATATGATTTTGCACTAAAATGTTTTTTTTGCTCCTCAATGTTATTTGTGCTGCTAAAAGGACTTTAACACTACTGTTGCAACAATGGTTATTTGTTTACTTTATTGTGATTTTGCTCCTAAATGTAATTTTGCTTCTGCAAGTGATACACATTGCTGCTTATTTTGCACCAAGGATGAATGTGTATCTAAAACTAATTTTGCTTCAACAGCAAAGTGCAATTAGTGATCTTAATGTTTTTTCTTGGTTATACAGAGTTTGCGCCATGGGTGATTTCTCACTTCAATCTTCTAGCAACTAAATGGGATGTGGTCTTAGTATGTCATAACATTGCATTTGCTCTCTATCCTGAGTGATTATCTGCCCAAAAGTGATAGCCCACTCCTGCTGACTGTGGACCAAAATTTATTTTGCACCTAAATGTGTTTGTGCATGTAAATTCGATTTTGCACTCCAGTGTATTTTTGCACCTGAAAGTGTTTCAACACTCCTGCTAAAGTTGCAGAAAGGCTGATTGTGCACCTCAGTCTGATGGTGAACTAAATGTGAAGTCACACTGATGTATACCTTTTACACCTAATGTGACATCTTGCTACATATTTTTTTTTCACATGAGTTTAATCTGACTTCCAGGCCTAAAGCAAAAGGTTTTTCACATCAGCATAAACACTATGATGCAAGTACAATGACACAGAGATCATATTTCCCCTAGACTATCCAACACTAACCTCAAATACCATAAACCCCAAGCCCCAACCTGGAAAGCTTTATTGCGACAAATACCATATTCTCAGACTGGGCTTCCTTAAAACTGACAAGCTGTTTTTCTCCAATGACATAATCTCTTGCACTGATACACTATGATTCGTGGTGTCCCTTATGTAGAAGTGCAAATGTTAGCAACACATCACTATGTATGAAAATAGGAAGCCACGTCCCAATGCCCTGAAATCAATCTACAGATCTTCACCACATTATTTGATATTTTGAAGACCCTTAAAGGTTCCAAAATGACATGGGACTTTCTAGCACAAAATGTTCTTACTACACGTTTGTCTCCTCCACCACCCTCCTTCAAAGGCCCCACACTATTCGCTCCACCTCTTCTGCTCCTCCTCCAACCACTGTCTCATCCCAGCTGTTCCTGTCTCAACCCCTACCTTCAAAGAATCCAACAATCCACCACGTATCACAGAGCAGGTAGTAATGGAAAGTCAAGTTGGACATTCCACCCCATGAACCTAACCAATGAATCTTCACCCATTCCCTCCTCTCCCTTGAACATTCTTGCCCCACACACTCTCTAAACATAAATGACAAATTATCTCCTCACAAATTGTGCCAATCTCAATTTTATCTGCCTCCCCGCCATCCTCCTATTTTACTGATGTCAAACCCTGGGCTTCACTTGTGACATAAGAAAATTCCTTGTGCATGAGGATCACTACAAATGCTATTGGAGAAGGACATATAAAACCTGATCTTATCCTACAACATTCCTGCCTCCCAAAAACCTCTGGAAGCTCCATCCTGCATTCCAATCTGCAAGTGAAACCAATGGCATGTGACATGCCTCACCAGAAACCAATTTGACAAACACAGCCTCATTCAACTTCTGATCACCTTCATTATAGTTACAAAAACTGTTCACTCCTCCCTCAATTGCATTCTGCACAGCTGTAGATCAGAAGCCAAGCATAGAATCAAAGTAGCAGAAAAGATCCACACTTAATAACATAGACCTACTACTGCTAACTGAAACCTGGCACTCTGACTCCTCTAAGCCAGTCGTTGCTATTTGAATACCTCCAGAATATTATACTGATGGCCTTGTGTGAGAGGGGAAGACCCGCTGGAGCAGTGGCTGTCATCCACAAATTTTCTATTCAATGTATTCAATGAAAACAGATC
The DNA here is from genome assembly GCF_031143425.1 of Pleurodeles waltl. Taxonomy (NCBI): domain Eukaryota; kingdom Metazoa; phylum Chordata; class Amphibia; order Caudata; family Salamandridae; genus Pleurodeles; species Pleurodeles waltl. Next base: position 312,279,398 of record NC_090437.1, on the reverse strand, counting down.
AATCTTCCTCAGTCAAATGTCTCTCTATTGAACTCAATACTTCGGACTTCAAAATCAAATTTTTATATATAATTTACCATCTACTTGAAGAAAGCCTTCGGTTCATTAACCAGTTCATAGCAGTAAAATCCAACTGAAACCCTGATAAAATCTTCTTGGGATTCAATCTTCACTGGGAAGACTAGATTGACAGAGCTGTGGTACAGCTGCCCCGCTTTCTGCTCAATAATGACCTCAAACAAGTCTGTGTCTCTCCCACTTATGTGAAACATTCAATCCTCAACCGTCTTAGTTCCTGAGACAAGCTCATTAAGACAGAATCTCCAATAACTGTTGCCTGGTCAGACCACTTCTTTACACTTTTTTCTAAGTTAAATACTGAAACCTCAACATGGGGACACACCATGAAGTCTAAAATCTGAGGAAGAGAACATTGACCTACCTCTACTAGAACCCAAGATTACCACTCAGCTAATGGACTTGCCAGTCAAATCTAATGCAAACTGATTAGCCAAGAAAATCAATGCAGTCATGAACAGACTACAAGTAAAAATGCCCCACTTTAACTAAAAAGGCACAACAACAATAAATTCACTCAGTGGCAATGCAAACAACACTTAGAAGAGTGTAAAACCCTCAGATCAATCGAATAAATGTGGCATTTATACCCATCATGTCACGCACTGAAAAAGCTGCAAGTCAAAAGCAAGGAATACAAAAAACATCTCTTTCTCAGGCTGAAGCTACCTACGTCAAAACAAAGAACAGCAGGGTCAAAACCTGTCATAGAAAGCTCTTTGACCTTGTGAAGATGTCCAGCAATTACCCAGTTCCCCTTGAAATCCCAAACTCCAAGGAGTACTGTGTCAAAAGCTCCAATTTCTTTGAAGAGAAAAAAATTATTGCCAACTCTCTCCCAGCAACAGTCTTACAATAGGAAACCTTTTCCAGCAAATCCACAGATTACTGGATTTGAAGAAATATTGGAAACTCACCCTGTAAATTCTCTCCTTCATCAGCCCTTTCTCTAATGTCTCTGTCCTCTCCCAACAACAATGGTGAACAATATCTCTGCCTCTATCATGTCCTACTTAACTCAACCAACCAAACCCTCCCTAGGACAAGATGATTAAAACTGGCAAACTTACCCTTCATCACAAAACAAAGCTGCTGCAGACCCTGAGGACCCCTATAACTTCCAACCTATGACCAGCGTCCCCTCACTAGTCAGTTTACTAGAAAGCTTTGTAGCAAAGCAACTAAATAATCTCCTTGATGACCTCCAAATAGGATCCAGGGCGGGCTCCTGCAAAGAGACAACAATGTAGCGTAGTGGATAATGCACTGTGCATTTTGACAACAGTACCTATTACCTCCTCCTGCTTCTTCAACTTTCATGCAGCTTCCATCTCTGCAGGTAGGCTAATCACCAGCTCTATATAATCAAAACACATAACCCCTATCTTGGTAGCACTAACGTGGCTACCCATCAAGGCAAGATGCATTTTTAAATTAGTATGCATAGTCTACAAGACAGTACACAAAAAGGTTGACATGCAAATCGGTAACTTCAAGAGAATCCTGCTCTCCTCTCACACTTTGTTACAGTCACATGATAATGTGGTCACATGCTCAACTGTATTATGAGCCTGCTTGCTGTGATTTGTTTGTGCTTAGGTCTGTGCAGCAGGTGGTTCAAGGGGCCTGAGCAGAGACCCTTGTAATAGCCAGGGCAGGTCGGGACTATGGCTATGATTTCAAACATCCTTTTGGGAAAGCTGGAAATGGGACGTTTTCACCTCAGATCTCCATTTGCAAGGAGTCATGTAAACTTCTTCCTCAGTAATTACAAGCCAGGAGTCCTCTGTGTCTTCCTGTGATTGGCTGCAAATGCAGGTAAGGGGGCCTTTGAAGGACAGCAGGACAGCAGGACCTTACATAGTGGAATACCGACGATTTGTTTTAAAGTAGGAGCGGCTTTCAAAAATAAAAGTGGGCAAAAACATAGAAGTGAGCATGCAACGGTTCCCTAGAATTCTGTCTGTTCCCCACAATTCTAGCTGCCACCATTATTCCCCTGGGAGTCAGCAGCAGATCAATGGTTTGCAACTGCTCTTGTGGCTGCAAAGCATTAACACATTGCCTAGCAAAGTGACAAAGGAGATTGACATGCACACTACATACCCCCTTGAATCTCCTTAAAAATCAGAGTGATGCTTGCTACACAGAAATAAATTTACATAGGCCTACTTTGAATGTCTGAGTACTGGAATATAAATGCAGGCCACAGTAGCAATGAGAATCTATTCCTTTTCTACCTAGTCATTTTAGATTTTCACTTTCTGAAGAACCCTATTCTTGTAGATGTTAGGACTCTGTGCCCTGTGACACTTTTATTTGCTGTCACAGAATGTACCCTCCGCCTCTAAAATGGTACAGTGAACATTTCACCCAACTGGTTTATTTAACTTTCCTGGAAGCTCATGATAACTGGTGCATAAAATCACCAATGACAGGGGAGTTAAATGTCTTGTGGGCTGCAGCATGTTTTTACACCTTCCACATGCATGAATTAAATATATTGCGGCCATCACTATGCTTTGGCTGGGCTACAGTTTAAAACACTGCAGTAACACATGGAAAGGAAAAGTGTCTTTGTCATTCATAAAACCCTATTGGATGCATTAATATGTCACCCTTAGAATGTGCCTCATTAGCACACAGGACTGGTTGCTTAATATATAAAAATGTGCTACCCCACATGTTTAAAAGAGTGTCGCCTCACAGTAACTACATGTCTCAAAGATGTATCTTTATGTATTTTTAGCTAGATTCTCCGTAAATAGGTCTAGGCAAAATAAAAATTCCCAATTCATAACTTCACCTGGGAAGATGCTAGCAAACGTTGTGCTAACAGTTGTGGGAAAGTAAGTTGTGAAAATGTGCTTAGTGCTGCCCAAGGCAAAACTGGCTTGGGACCAGTGTCACCAGTTATCTGAACTCCAGAGTCTCAACAAACATTTCTGACTGGGGTGAATGGCCAAGCTCTCGAAATGACAATGGCTGGGCCTCTGGGTCTGGGAAGGCAAGGTGTTCTCAACCACAGGCCAATAAATGGGAATTTGCCATATGAAAGGGTGAAGAAACAGTTGGCAAAACAAATGACTGTCTTAACAATTCTTATGTTTAGCTGCAGATGCTAAATGGACTGCCAGTATATACTTCCACGGCCTTCCTAGACTTTCAGACAACAGCCTCGGCAGCGGGGAGAAACAGTCTGAACCATGACAGATGAGAGGTTACAACATCTAAAGAGGTGTGTGGTTTAGGGAGAGACAGAGACCCTACTGTTGAAAAAAGGGTTAGTCATTGTAGATATAGGGCTTCTGGGATTTTGTACAGCTAAGTGAAGAGAAAGTGCTGCAAAAAAGAGGCAAGCCTCTTGAGGAAAAGTAGACAGGACTGGGTAGTGGAAATGTTCCATTCACTGGCGATTGCACAGAATAAGACTGGTACCTCACCTCCAACTCCACAGAACATTCCTGAACCTGGGAACACCACTCCTAGAAGGCTATGCTGGAAGAAAGAGACTGCTCTTGCTGGCACCCAGAGACTGGAACTGCTCTCCAAGGGTTAGGTGACTGAGCTGCTGTTGCAGTCTCAAGGAACACAAAGGTTAAACTCCTGATTTCAAGAGGACTTCAGGGGTGGCCAGGAGGAACTGTCTTGGACGTTTGAAGAAACAGGACAGGCTGCTGAGGTTTGCCCAGGGCTGTCGAACTGAAGGAGAGAAAATGTGTCAGGCTTGTCCAATTTGGAGCTTTTTTTCCATTCTAAAAATAGGCTCCGTGGAATCTCACAGAAAAGGTATCCAGTCTTGTGAGTCTTGCTCAGCTACAGCTTCCAGTCTTGCTCTGCTGGTGGATTTTGAAAACAAAGTGGCTAAGCCAGAAGATAAAAACTTAGACTAATTTAAAGAGGCAAATCCATCCCAGTGATTAAACAGCCTTGTCAGTTATGGAATCCAACCTTCTTCTGCTCTGAGCTTTAGGTGCCAAAAACAACTACTTCAGTGGGAGCTCTATGTCAGTGTATACACCTTTGAGGGATCCTAGACCCACTTCAGTCTTGTCCTGTTTCAAGACTTTGACTTCCAGAAAAAAAAAAGATCTGAGGGTAAAATGTTGACTGTGTTGACCTGCCTTGTGCATCTGACATCTGCTCTATCGGACGTGGCCTGAACCCATGCCTATGTTCTGGTCAACTGCGAATTGTCACTCCCAATTGATGCTCCACTTTTTCTAGTTGCTTTTTTCTTCAAAACTTTTAAAATTGATATCTGTGGTTACCCTTACTTGATTTTGATAATTTTGGTGTGTTTATGCTCATAAATGTAATATCATTTTTTATAACTTTTCTGGGGAATTTTATTTTGTAATTTTCTTGAATGTAAAATTGTTGGTACTGTTGAACTTTCTAACATTTCTCTGCGGAATTGCCTGCTGGTACTAAAGCTACAAGGGGCTGAGCAGAGACTTGTGTTGTAATGTAGCCAGGGAGTGTTTAGTAAATTGGTAAGGGTTCCCTCTTCCAAATTAAAAACCCACTTTCTTACAGTCATCATAGAGATACTTCGTGAGAGCCCTGTTGTATGCCAGGGACACAGTGCATTAGATGGACATTGATCCTTTTGTGACACAAATGTATTTGCACACTGTGCACCCAATATATCATAATGAGCATAGAATATACATGCACGTTCATAATTGCTGCTTTTCCCATTGATTGAGATGTAGTGCTATAGTAAACTGTGGTGTTCTCTGGAATATTGAAATAGATCATTAGTTCCCCTTCAGGACATATGTAAAAGCTGTAAGTTTTTATACAACGCATTTGAAAAAATGTGTTGGAAAGTGCACTGATTGACCTCACTTTCTCTCAGATTTGCATGAGGGTGCGCAAGCGCCCACCTCCATACCCACTGAAGAGCACCAGGGGTGTAATATACAAAGTGCCACAGTTGTGCAACGGTCATGAGTGGCCACTTTTTATGCTCCTGGCGCACTTTGGTATTATGAGCGATCCTCAGAGACTTGCACTGCAACTTCTGTGATATGGATTGTGATAGTGCTAATGGGGACATTCCTTCAAATGCATGGGAGCGTGGCCCCTTGCAAATGAGGCCCCTTGCGTTTGCGCACATGCTGTATTACAGATGGGGGAACAGAGGCAAAGAGGCCGTCATCAGGGGGGACTGGCTGTAAGTCACAAAAAGATGGCACACATTCAATGCTGCCCCGAAGGAATCCTGTGGGAGGAGGATATGGAGGTTTCTTGGACCCCAAACCCCAGCATCCGTTGCAGGCAGGAGCAGTTGCTCACCTGCCATAGAATCCCTATCCCTCTTTAAAAGTGAGCTTGGTTATCTGCCTGCAGTGAAAGCCAGGCCATCTTCACTAATGAATTTCGGCTACCAAGCAACCCATCAGCAAATCCACCAGTGCAGGTTTAGAGCCAGAATCCCCTTGGGCCTTCAGCACCTTTTTCTCAGCCATCCAGATTTCCACACCCTTTCTATTCCAGTGTGCGACGGAGCAGTGATGTGTCCTTCACTCAGGGAGCAATAAAACGCCTCTCTTTTCCTGTTACCGCATGCTATTTATTTCTCAAGGTTTCAGAGGTGAAGTGGGGCTTCCATCGTTGCGCACCTAGAAGTCTGGAGATTTTAAGGTGTCATGGTCTTACGTCGACGCATGGGTTTTTTACACGTGCTCCCAAAGGCGTACTTGATTACATAAACCACAACATTACTGTGATACGCGATTAATTTCGAAGCTCTTGCCAGCACCAGCTCCCAGATGTTTACAGCCTGCCAGCAACACTTCCCAGCACACAGTGCATGAAGCACCCTAGAGCTGACTGCTTGCCTCAAATGCACTTTTGACGATTAGGGACTTGATTAAAGGCTAATAATTTTGTTTTTTTATTTTACTTATAGAAAGAGGTGTTCACTATTCGTGAAGCTGAATATCGTAGCAAAGACGTGCTTTGGTCATCGGGGAACTCGAGCATGGGAGGAGGGTTGTTTATTCAGGACTAGTGCGGAGGTTTATTTCAATCGGGTATGTGTTTGCTCGAACGGACAATGGCGCGCTGGCATTTAAATTAAACTGGTCCTTGAGTTTAGCAGAGGGCTCTGTATTCTCCCGACACTTTAATGACAGAAGTTTAGAGTTTGTGATGTAGTAGACCAGTCTGGCGTTTGGTGCCCACAAAAACATAATAAGCAACGAAGGACTGCCCAGCATGTTTGCTGGCGCGTGCTGTGCGTTCTGTAAAGTAAGGGAAACCGTATTTGTCTCCTACACGTTGGTATTGTTCAAAGTCATTTTGTCAGCGTGTGTTTTATTAATGAACCTACTGCTCGTGGAGATGGTTTCCTCTAGGGTTTCAATCGTTAAAAATGTAAACCTATATCCTCTCATAGTTTTGCAGTGTGTGCTGCGTGGCTTTCAATGCTGACAAGATATACGTGCAATTCATCGTGAGAGGTTTTGGAATCAGGGTGTCCTTGATGGTGCTTGGATACCCGGTGACCAGCGACAAAGTAGTCTGAAGGATTTGGGTTTGTTTTGTATTTCTTGGGGATGAGTCGTACTGGATGGTGACCTACAAGGTTGGTATTTCTGTGGCAGCGCCAAAATCTAAAGCCACCCCAGGGGTGGCCTTAGCATGGCACAACAAGGAGAAATGCTGCACACACAGAAAGTGCAAATCACACTTGAAGGTTGTTTTTGTGCAGAAAGGTGTTTCTTCCTGGACAAAAACAATCTCCCCTGCAACACAGCCATTCTTGCTCCATGGTGCAAGGATGGCAGCATTGGCGCTTGGCAGCTAATTTAGCGCAGGGGAAACACAGAGGTGCGCTGTATTATTGTAAATATGACACATCCCTGTGTTTCAGAACTGATGCAGCGTCACGCTGCCAATGTTAGCACAGCTCTTCACTGCGCCAGATCTTTGTAAATATGACCCAACGTGTGTAACCTTCCCCACAGGCATCCTGTGACCTAATTGAAACAAAAAGAAACCCTTACCACCTTGCCTCTCCTTTAAGTCCCCTCCCGATCAGGAGGGCTTATTCAGGGACACCAATCCGCCAGCACAGCCAGCCTTCACCAAGCAATAGAAGTCAAGTCTGCGAACTAGAGAGAGAGGGTGGGGCATAAATAGGGAGGAACATAATTGGAGTAATGAAGATTACCAATAAGTAATCAACTCTTTACCTCTTCAACTCTACCTTGTTCCATTCCATGCTATCTGAGGGTATAATTGAGCCAGAGTGCAGTGATCTGATGCCTAACAATGTACACCAACTAATAATTCAATATATCTGCAATAATGAACAATACACAAGGAGAGGCGTGGCCGAACCACCCACAAGATGGCCCCATTCTTCTGAGTCTCCGCTTCATCACAGGACCTCTCAACTGAATTGGACTGCCGTCTGCCGAATAAGGAGAAGGAAATGAATGGAAGCAGTATGCGAAGGCGGGGGAACATGCATCCTTACTTATTTCTTTCTTTTGAGCCTGTTTTACTTGTTTTTATCCCCCCGCATTCGCACCCTTCACATACACCTGTCGTGGCCTCCATTTTGAACACAAATGCCATATTTCATAATAAAGGCTGGGGATTTGAGGCAAAAGGCCCCCTTTGGTGGACCCCTCTCAGCTAATTTACGTAGTCTACAAGTACTTCTCCTTTCTTTTGTGGGCTTTAAAATTTACTCTATTCAACACACATGGAGCCCTCTCCATCCTCCTTTCAAAAGGCTGTGACCCCATCTGAAATAAGGCCCTTTGTTCTGAAAGATTTTAACACTGCCACTAAATGCCAAAAGAAAGACCCTGGTTCTCCAATGAAGGCTCCATTGCCTTTGACCCTTGAACACCTCATGGAAGAGATAAAGCTCTTAAATCCTTTGTAATGAAGACAAACATTATGCTTCAGCGAATAGAAGAAAAATGGTCCAATCTTGAATCCAGGGTAACTGATGTGGAGCAACAGCTAAGTACTATACAGGGCGCAGCAACTAAAACGCATATGTCCTAGGAAATCTTGCTTCTAAAACAACAAATTCAGGAACTAGAAAACTGCAACAGATGTAACAACCTCAAACGTTATGGCATCCCTAAAGGGGTGGAGGGCTCAGACATGCTTGGCCTTCTTAAGACACACTTTCCAAAAATAGCTGGGCTCAAGAATGGTACATCCTCAATTTACAAAATACTCATTGTGTTGGCCCTAAATCTTTGGGCGCATCATCATCAGATCAACCCAGAGGAATAATAGTTCTTTTTTTGGAATATACAGAGTTACTTATGGTTTTATCAGCAGCCAAACAAAGGCAGCAAATGCTGTGGTCTGGTCAGAAGATTTTCTTTTCACCCGATGTGGTTCGTGGATCTGCGGATCGTCACAAGGAATTTCTCTGACTTCGCCCTGTCCTATGTTCCATGGACACTCAATATGGCCTTGTGCATCCTTGTTTTTTCAAAGTGACTTATAAGGAGAGGACTTTCTCATTTGATTCCTCAGACAACCTAAGGAAATTCATTTTTCAACGCAAGGGCGAAGACATGGAACTTGGAAAATATGGAAACATTTCTACTTTTCTGCTAGCTATTATTGTTCTCCTTTTTGTATGTGTAATGTCTCGATTCTCAATGATGTCACAGTTTTTTATTATTATTCTCCCAAGGCTTTTGTTCCAACTACTAATTCTTTTTTTTCCTTTAAAGGTGTCTCATGTCTCTCCTGATCTCTCCCCCAGTTATATGTTCCTTACGAGTCTCACATCCCAGACCTATTGTATATATCATGTCCTCATTTGTCGGTAAGTGCTTTTTATCAGTCACTGGTCTAAATTCTCCATTTTGGTATTCCCCTGTTGTAATTCTATTGCATGTTCTCAACTGCTGTTCCATACTTTTATGTTACCTATTGAATGTCTCTGTGGCTTCCAGCATGCATCCCTGGCTGACTCTCGTTTGCCGTCCATCTTTTCTGCGCACTTCTGCACCCTTCCTCGATATTGCTGTTGCACTGGACGTGTCTTTGTTCAATTATGGTTGAAGCCTTTTGGCCTATAGCCATCCTTTCTTTTTTATCGGATACAATTTGTTTTCTACTTCTTACTACTTTTCCTTTTCCTTTTCGAATAATTGAACCTTAATGTACAAACATATGTTGTATATGTGTTTTGAATGCTTGGTTGCCTTTCGTATATTGCTTTGTTCTTTTTCTTGAATTGAAGATATATTTATATTATAATTCGTTTTTCACCTTTTTATATGGTTAACAATATGCGTATAGTTTCCAGGAATGTGAAAGGTCTACACAACCTGATTAAGAAGTAGAGAGTTCTCTCATACCTAGCTATAGAAAATTTTAAGATTGTTATGCTACAGGAAACTCACCTTACTGATAAATAGATCAATTCTTTATAGCAGCATTAGGTAGGCCACCTATCCTGTTCTCCAGCAAAACAGAATAAAAATGGGATTACCACATGATTTCACAAGTCACTTTCCCTGACGATTGAGGAGGAGAAAGATGAGGATGGGAGATGGCTTCTCCTTCATCTTTCTACCAATAATACCCCAATTTCTGACCTCAATATTTTTGGCCCTACTGGCATAGATGTACAAATTTGGGGACACATTTCCCACATTTTCCGTTCCTGTCCAACTAATACCCTTCATGTGGGAGGAGATTGCAACCAAATTATGGGTACCTTTACCAACATGAAATCGCTTGCCAGGTAAATCCCTAATAAAATGCAAAAAACATTCACAAACACTATCCAGTCCAGGGGACTGGTAGACACTGGGAGAATCTACAATCCAGAAACTATGGAATTTACTTTTTATTCCCCTACACATAAATCCAAATCTGGATTTGATAACATCTTTTTGACACCTCAATTACTTGCTACCTTAGTTCATGCGTAAATTGGGTCCATACTAATATCCAATCATGCACCCATATTTATCAATATGGAAACAACAGTTGAAACTTCTAGACCAAATAGATGGCACTTTAATAATTATTTATTGAAAGATCAAACTTTTGTGGAAAAAGTTGAAATATTTTGAAGGAATATTTTGATACTCACATTACCTCAGACTTATAGTTTAATGTCATTTGGGACGCTTTTAAAGCAATGGCTAGAGGCCAATTTATCAATTACATTGCTGTTAAAAAGAAAAATCTCTTAAAGAATCTGCACTCCTCCTCTCATCTATTAAACAACTTGAGCATGAACATTATACTTCTAATAATGGAGCCACTCCTAAACATCTTTTTAAGCCAAGCTGGCTTTTAACAAAAAATTGACAGAAGAGGCTTCTGGTGTGCTTTTGAATATTAACTCCAAGTTCTATGGTGGGCGCAACAGAACCGGAAAGCTGCTTGCGAACTATCTCAAAGTCAAATACCAAAAATCCAAAATATCAAATATTACAGATGTCAAAGGTATTGATAATTTTAGGGACAATTAATTTTTACAGTGCTTTAATGATTTTTATCAAAATTTGTCAACACCAGAATTTTCTCCATCAGAAGCAGCCCATGACTCTTTTTCCGACTCTCTTCCAACTCGTTCCCATCAGCCGCAGGATCTCTCTCTATTTGACAAGGACATGTCCATAGTGGACGCTAAGATTGCACTAGCCAAATTACCCAAAGATAAAGCCCCAGGACCAGACGGTTTTACAGTTGAATTTTACCTTTGTTTTTCATATGTTCTACTCTGCCATCTCCTCTCCTTATATCAACACTTTTTTTTCATAATAATGAAGCTCTCATTATATCAGCACTTTTTTCATAATAATGAAGCTCAAGGTACTTTTTAGAAGCAATTCTCTGTCTGGTTTAGAAAAAAGACAAAAACCTGTTCTCATGCACTAATTAACAACCTATTTCTCTCATTAATCTGGATTGCAAGATTTTTGCAAAAAAATTAGCCCTTCGGCTTAATGAGGTAATTCCAGATCTAATCCGGATAGAACAAACCGGTTTTGTTAAGGGTAAATATATGTCTGACAACTCCAGAGCCTTATTAAGTATTCTGCATCTTGCCTCTAAAATTTCTACCCCTATAGCCGGCATCACATTAGATGAAGAAAAAGCTTTTGACCAGGTTCACTGGCGCTTTATGATGTGAGCACTTAAATGGCACGGTATTAGGCCTGAAATTTTAAAACACATAAGCATACTTTATTCTTCCCCAACCACCTCTATTTTTGTCAATGGCTCCCAATCTTCTTATTTTTCCCTCCAATGCGGTACTCGGCAGGGATGCCCATTATCACCGTTACTCTTCATACTATCTTTAGGACTTCATTTACACACTCTGCACCATTCACCTTCTTTTCATGGTTTTACTTACAAAACCACTGAAATGAAATTCACGACTTATGCGGATGACATAATTCCTTATATTTCAGATCAACAAAGTCCATTTGTGTCTTTATAGATCTTTTAACTACCTATTGCAATCTGTCTGGTTACAAACTAAACTTTAATAAATCTAAATCCTTTCTGTGAGAAATGGCCTCTTTTTGACATGGTTAGCCCCCACTTTTTGCCTGATGTAAGATGTAGCCTAGATATTGATAGTCCCCAGGGACCTTGCTAATCAGGTTCGCTGGGCCAGAGCTCTTTCCCTAAAACCATTGTGATGCATTGGCACACTTGGATACACCTTTAGCTACCACTATAAGTCCCTAGTAAAAGGTACTTAGGTACCGAGGGCATGGGGTACTAAGGGTAGGCCCCTGAGGGCAGCAGCACTGATTGTGCCACCCTCTAGGGCCATGCATCCAGCCCTCAACACTGGCAATGCAGGCTGGGTGTACTGGTGCAAATCTAAAACACAAATTCGACATAGCACACTACCTGTGTGTCCTGTCCACAATACACTGCATAAGACACCCCTCTGGCAGGCCTTACAGCCCCAAGGCAGGGTGCACCATATCAAATGTGAGGGCATAACTGCATGAGCAATATGCCCCCACAGTGTCCTGGACAAACCTGGGACATGGTGAGTGAACAGAGCAGCCATTTTAATACATGAGCTGGGCACTAGGCAACTCGAGTTTCCCAGCTACATGATGGCCACTCTGAACCCTGGGTTGTTTGGTATCAAGCAACTCAGAATGATAAATCCAGCTGGTACCAGTATTGGATTTATTCCTAAATACACACAGGGTTCACGTTAAAGGAGCCCCCTGCAAATGCTAACTACCCTGGCATGGCTGCCTACTGGTTCTATCCAGCCTGCCATCTCCAGACACCCAATCTACAAACCTTGGGGGAGAGGTCTGTCTCTCTGGTTTGTAGAACAATGCCCTTCCTGGGTGGAGGTGCTAACACTCCCTCCCTCAGGAATGTGCACTGCTCTGCCGGTGAGCTTCAAAAGGCTTACTGCCTTTGAAACTCGAACCCCAGGCCTGATGCTAGCAGCAGATGGTCAACCCCTTTGCAAACCCCCACCTTTGGTGGGAGCAAAGGCAGGAAATTACACAAAGAGTGGGAGGAGTGGCCCCACCTGGCATGCACCAGCCCTAAGGTGTTGTCTGTGAGGTGGGCACTCCATTTCATTTTCCTCCATCTGAGATGGAAGGAAAATAGCTAATCAGAGATAGGGAATGACCCTTGCCACAGGAAGTGGTCACTATAGTGGGTGTAGCCACCCAAACGTAGATGTCCCATTGGACACTACCAGGTTCCCCCTAAAACACCAACTAAATTCAGTATTTAGTGGGCATCCCTAGACCAGATAATCAGGTTCAAAGGACACAAAGATGATCAGCACCAAGAAGATCCAAGGCACAAGAACTGTAGACCTACTGCACAAAGAAAAGGCACCAAACCCTGCCTGCTGTACCCAGGACCCGACAATCGCTGCTAAGGAGCTGCTTGGTAACTGGACTCACCTCAAGAACCCCAGAGGACCTCCAGGCTTCACTAATCGCCCAAGAACTCCCTCTGGAGTGGAGGTACCACTCTGCAAAAAAGAAGAAACCAGCAACCCAGTGGGGGTCACTTCACCAACCAGCTGCTAACTAATGAACAGGAAGCTGCAGCTGGACCCAACAACATACCAATGATTGCAAGGATCAAACCTGCTAAGTTTGGTGCACTGCACCGTCCAGTGGTTGAACAGTGCCAATACCCTGGGTATTAGTCAGCTGACATCGGACACTAGGAAAACTAGCCCACCCAGGGCTGAAAAAAGACCAGGAAGAAGCCCCAGTCAAGAGACTTCAGGAACATCCTGGACCTCCTGCTAGAGTGCCCTCGTTGTCCTGCAAACGACCCTTGAACCGACTTACCTCCAGCTCTGAAGGGCATCTTTGTGCACAGCTCCTGATTCACTGATTTGCTCTGTACCAGGCCACCCAGTTCCCTGCCATGAAGAACCTACTGTGCCCAAAGGGTCCCTCACCCCTTGCAACCTTGACACTCCAATTGGACCCCAAGGAATGACCTCTAAACTTACCTGTGCAGACCTTTTCCAAGTGGTCCCCTGCAGACGCCCTGCACCAGCTCCAGAGACCTTTCCCCGCTGCTCCAGCTGGAACTGGGAGACACCCAAACTTCTCCAGTTGGCACAGTGTGCCCACTGATGACCTCGACCAACCTGCTAAAGAAGAACTTGGTAAAGCAACTGTGATTTTATCTGTATTTTTAAAGGTGACTTTCCATTGATTCTTATGGTGCGTAATTATGCACAAAAGGACTATTTTTATTAAACCTCAAAAAACCATATCTCAAAAAGTACTTAATCAATTTTGATGATCCTGATCTTAACAATTACATAAGAATCCAAAGTATTTTTGTAAATTGGTCTTGTGTTATTCCTTTGAGTGTGTGAGTTGCAAGATTGGTACTGTGAGTACAACAAATACTTTGCACTTCTCCAAGATTGGCCTAATCGCTCGACCAAGCTACCATACAAATTAGAGCATTAGGTGATCTAGTTTTAACCCCTGTAAACCAACTTGTGTTTGCCTGGGCAACCTGCACAGTGTGCCTAGCTTTGCACACTACATAGATGGCCAGCCTCCTACAGTTGGTGGATCAGTGGTGGGATAAAGGCTTTCCATTTGCTGATACCACTTTGTCAATTTTGTGAGCACATGGATAACTCTCCAAATTGCATTTAGATTTTTGATTTTCAATTGATTAAAAAATGTGTGCACATTTTTGAAATACTTGCTAGAGGCCTGGTTAGGTCCCTACAACTTTAGCAAACAGTTTTAAAAGGTCCTTACTTTAGAAGGCATATCCAAAAAGGGGATTCTAAATTTCCAAAAAGGTCCAAACTTCAGTAAAATAAAAATGACAGATGCAGAGACCAAGACGCAGGAGCACTATCTGGAACCTTATGAGGCATATAGCTGTGACCAGTTAAGGAGACTCTGCAGGCTGTACCAAATTCATACTGGAAAAAGCCCCAGTGAAGAGAAACATAAGTTTCTGGTGGCCTGGTATGAAAAAGATAATCCCTCAGATGATGGAGATGATGATGCATCTGTGGTGGGTGAAGAAGATCCTGTGGATAATGGGTATAAGGGTAGATCCTCTTATACCAGAAGCTTTAGAGCACCCACAGAAACAGACCTGGACATTGCCACGCTGACCAGGAAACTGGCCTTGGAGAGTCAGCTCTTGGAAATAGAGAAACAGAGGAAAGAGTCGGGCTTAGGACCCATCTCTGGTGGCAGCATACAAGCATTGAGAGGGTGAGATCTTTCAACATTAATCTCCCAAAAGGAGTTGTCCCCACCTTCACTGAAGGGCATGATGAAGTCAAATCGTTTTCTGCCTTTGAAAAAGCCTGCATTGGTTGGAAAATTGAGAAAAACATTAAGGCACACTGTTATGGGAGTTATTCTCAGTAAAGTGCAGTGCAGGGATAGGCACCTGACACTGAATGAGGAAGATTCTAAATCCTATGACCTCATGAAGGGTACCCTAATTGAGGGCTTTGGAATTTACAACTGAAGAGTAGAGAATAAAGTTCAGGGAGGCTCAAAAAACCCAGAGCTAAACCTGGGTAGACTTTCTGGACTATTCTGTTAAAATGCTGGGTGGTTGATTAGCTGGAAACAAGGTACAAGATTATGATGGGCTGTATAACCTGTTCATTAAAGAACATCTGCTGAGTAATTGTTTCAATGATAGGTTACTTCAACATCTGGTAGACCTGGATCCACTGTCCCCTAAGGAATTGGGGAGGAAGGCAGGCCATTGAGTCAAAACAATGGTGACCAAGACTACCACTGTGCGGGAGACCAAAAGAAATAGATCAAAATGCCCCCAGGGGAAAGATGGTAACCAAAGCAAAAATAACAAAGAGTCTTCTCAAGGCCCCCAAAAACCTGCACAGGAGGGTGAGCCCAGAGACACCTCACAGTCCAGGGGTGGGTACAAAGGTACGCACTTTGATCCCAGCAAGGCTTGGTGCCATGACTGCAAAACTAAAGGGTACCAAACTGGGGACTCTAGCAGTAAAAACAAAACAAATGCCTCTAGTCAATCTGCAGTAAATGCAGTTGCCAATCTCCAGATGGGATCAGAGGTGTGGCCTGACCATGTCAGTGACCCCACATTAGTCACTGAGGGTGGGCTAGAATTATCCTGTGCTGCCTGAGGAAGTACTATGCAAAAATACAGTCAACACCCTTTGAATAATGGGGCGAAAGTGGAAGCTCTGAGGGACACAGGAGCTAGTGTTACTATGGTAGCTCATGACTTAGCCACTCAAATCTGTTCCTGGTAGGGAAGTCTTATCCTGGCACCAATGCTAACAATGAGACAAATTTCCATCCCCTGGCAACCTTTGATTGGGGGGGAGTAGTAGGGCAAAAAGATGTGGTTGTGTACTCATCCATCCCTGTAGATTGCCTGCTTGTAAATGACCTGGAGTATTCCCTCTGGGCTGAGGTAGAATGGAAGACCCATGCAGCAATGCTAGTTATACCTGAGTGGTCAAGGCAAGGGCACAGAGTAAACTTCAGAGAGAAAAAGGAGAGCTGAATCCTGAAATAGTGGACCAGCCTCCCAAGAGAAAAGGTAAGAAGACTGGGGGACTAGCTTCAAAACAGATTCAAAATCAGGACCTCTCTTCCCAGGGAGAGGAGCCAACCTTCCTGGAGGGAACTGAGACTGAAGAGCTTGGGCCTTACCACTCAGTGTTCTTGGGCCCAGGGAACCTCTAGGGAAGATCTGTGCCAGGGGCAGAGGACCTACCCCACTCTTGAAGGCCAGAGGCAGCAAACTGCACAAGAAGAGTTAGGGAATGTCAGTTGCACCCACAAGGTTTATTGGGAGGAGGGGCTCCTGTACACTGCGGCCAGAGACCTCAAGCCTTGTGCAACCAGGAGGATGGTAGAGCCCCAGCAGTTCAGAGAATTACTCCTCACTCTACCACATGACATTCCTCTAGCTTTGCATCTGGATCACAACATAACTTGGAGTAGGTTAGTCAACCACTTTTATTGGCCATTAATGTCTCAAAAAGTGAAGGACCTTTGTCAGTGCTGCCCCACGTGCCAGGCCAGTGGCAAAACAGGTAGGCACTTAAAGGCCTTAATACCACTACCTGTGGTTGTGGTACCCTTTGAAAGGGTGAGAGGTTGACATTGCTGGCCCCTTGACCCTCAAACAGCATCAGGACACAGATATATACTAGTGGTGGTGGATCATGCCACTAGATATCCTAAGGCTATACTCCTGAGGACCATCACTACACCTGCAGTTGCCAAAGCCCTGCTGGGTATCTTCACCAAGGTAGGGTTCCCTAATGAGGTGGTATCAGACAGATGTTCAAACTTCATGTCTGCATACTTAAAACTCATGTGGAAGGAATGTGGGGGGACCTATACGTTCCCCACCATATACCACCCACAAACAAATGGGCTAGTTGAAAGATTCAACCAGACCCTAAAAGGCATGATTGGAGGGTTCACTGAAAAACTCAGAAGGAGATGAGATGTCCTGCTTCCTTAACTGCTGTTTCCCTATAGTGAAGTGCCACAAAAGGGAGTAGGTTTTTCTTCAATTAAACTTTTGTTTAGGCACCCTGTTAGGGGACCATCACGTCTTGTTAAGAAAGGCTGGGAGAGGCCTCTCAAAGAGCCCAAGCAAGATAATGTGGACTATGTGCTTGGCCTACATTCAAGAATGGCTGAGTACATGGAGAAAGCCAGCAGAAATCTTCAGGCCGGCCAGGAGCTGCATAAGCTCTGTATGACCAGAAAGCTGCTATGATGAAGTTCCAACCAGGGCAGAAAGTTTCAGTAATGGAGTCTGTTGCTTCAAGGGCCCTCCAAGAAAAATAGTCTGGGCCATATCCCATACTTGAGAGAAAAGGGGAGGTCACTTATCTAGTTGACCTAGGGAGTTGCAAAAACACAAAAAGAATCATGCATGTCAACTGCCTAAAGCCCTACTATGATAGAGCTGATGTGACCATGCTCATGGTTACAGATGAGGGACAGAAGGATGAGAGTGAGTTTCTCCCTGATCTCTTCTCCAGCAATCCACAAGATGGTTCTGTGGATGGAGTGTGCAAGTCCTCAACCAGTATGCTGAATTGTTCTCTCTGACTCCTGGAAAGACAAACTGGATTACCCATGATGTGGACACTGGTGAAAACTTGCTTGTCAAGATTTACAGACAGTCAGACCATGTCAGAAAGAGTATTCAAGCAGAAGTTAAAAAATATGCTGGGTTTGGGTGTCAGTGAATCTTCTGAGAGCCCCTGGGCTAGCCCAGTAGTTTTAGTCCCCAAACATCACTCCAAGAGAGAGAAAAAGGAAATTAGGTTTTGTGTTGACTACAGGGGCCTCAATGCTGTTACAA
This sequence comes from Pleurodeles waltl, assembly GCF_031143425.1. Classification (NCBI taxonomy): domain Eukaryota; kingdom Metazoa; phylum Chordata; class Amphibia; order Caudata; family Salamandridae; genus Pleurodeles; species Pleurodeles waltl. Next base: position 312,261,458 of record NC_090437.1, on the reverse strand, counting down.
AAACGGATGCACACCCACTTCCATGAGCTTATGATGTCATAGACAGGTTAGGGGCAGCCAATTATTCTGAGTACTTTTGATTTAACATCTTGGTACTGGCAGATTGGCCTGACCCCAGGAGCAAAAGAGAGGTCAGCATTGTCTACTCCTAGTGGGCATTATCAGTTCACTGTTATGTCCTTTGGATTAAAAAATGCACATGCCAGCTTCCAGAGGTTGGTGAACCAAGTCTTTACTGCACTGGAACCTTTTAGTGCAGCTTATCTGGATGAGATAGGTGTCTATAGTTCCACCTGGCAGGATCACCTGATCCACCTAGGGAAGATCATTGAGGCTCTACAGAAAGCGGGCCTCACTATCAAGGCCAGTAAGTGCCAGAAAGGGCAGGGAAAAGTTGTTTATTTGGGTCACCTGGTTGGTGGAGGTCAAGCGCAACCCTCCCAACCCAAAATTCAGACTACTCTGGCTTGGGAAGCTCCCACAACCCAGACACAAGTCAGGGCATTCCTTGGCTTGACTGGGTACTAAAGGAGATTTACGAAGGATTATGGCACTATAGTTGACCCCCTCACAAAGCTAACATCTAAGAAAGTGCCCGAAAAGGTTAACTGGACAGTGAGTTGTCAAAATGTATTTGACACTCTGAAGGAAGCTATGTGCTCTGCTCCAGTCCTGGAAGCACCAGACTACTCCAGGCAATTCATAGTCCAAATAGATGCTTTTGAAATGGGGATAGGAGCAGACCTTTCCCAGATAGATGATGATGGACATGACCAGCCAGTTGCTTTTATGAGCAAGACGCTTATAAAATTGGAACAAAATTGGAGTGCCATAGAGAGGGAAGCCTTTGTTGTGGTTTGGGCCCTGAAGAAGCTGAGGCCATACCTGTTTGGCTCTCACTTCATAGTTCGGACTGACCACAGGCCTCTCAGATGGCTACAACAGATAAAAGGTGAAACCCCCAAACTGCTTAGGTAATCCACTTCCCTAAAGGGAATGGACTTTCAAGTGGAACACAAACCTGGAACTGCCCATGCCAATGCAGATGGCCTTTCCAGGTTCTTCCAATTAGTTGATGAACACTCACTGGGGTAAGGGTAGTCTCATCCTCTTTCATTTGGGGGAGGGGGCAGCGTGAGAAATGGCTTCTTTTTGACATGATTAGCCCTCACTTTTTGCCTGATGTAAGATGTAGCCTAGAAATTGATAGTGCCCATGGCCCCTGCTAACCAGGTTCCCTGGGCGAGAGCTCTTTTCCCTAAAACTGTTGTGATATGTTAGCACAACTGGATACACCTTTAGCTATCACCATAGTCCCTAGTAAAAGGTACTTAGGTACTCAGGGCATGTGGTACTATGGGTAGGCCCCTGAGGGCAGCAGCACTGATTGTGCCACCCTCTAGGGCCATGCATCCAGATGCCCCAAGCACTGCCAATGTAGGTTGGGTGTACTGGTGCAAAACTAAAACACAAACTTGACATGGCATACTGCCTGTGTGCCCCTTCCACCATACGCTGCATATACTATGGGTAAGACACCTTTCCGGCAGGCCTTACAGCCCTAAGGCAGGGTGCACCATATCATATGGAGGGCATAAGTGCATGAGCAATATGACCCCACTGTGTCTTGTACAAACCTGGGACATATTGAGTGAACAGAGCAGCCATTTTAATACATGTGCTGGACATTGGTCAATACAAGTTTCCCAGCTACATGATGGCCACGCTGAACCCTGGGTTGTTTGGTATCAAACAACTCAGAATGATGAATCCAAACTGGTACCAGCATTGGAGTTATTCCTAAATGTACCCAGGGTTCTCCTTATAGGTGCCCCCTGCAAAAGCTAACTACCCTGGCTTGGTTGCTGACTGGTTCTATCCAGCCTGCCAGCTCCAGACACCCAGTCTACATACCTTGGGGGAGAGGTCTCCTCTCTGGTTTGTAGAACAATGTGCTTCCTGGGTGGAGGTGGTAATACCCCCTCCCTCAGGAATGTGCTCTGCCCTGGTGGCAAGCTTCAGAGGGCTTACTTCCTTTGAAACTCGACCCCCAGGCCTGCTGCTAGCAGCAGATAGTCAACCCCTTTACAAACCCCCACTTTTGGTGGGAGAAAAGGCAGGAAACTGCACAAAGGGTAGGAGGAGTTGCGCCACCTAGCATGCACCACAACTAAGGTGTTGCCTGCTAGGTGGACACTCCATTTCATTTTCTTCCATCTTAGATGGATGGAAAATAGCCAATGGTGAGTAATTATGCATAAAAAAACAGTTTTTCTTAAACTTCAAAAATCCATATCTCAAAAGGTACTTAAACAATTTTGATAATCTTGGTTTTATAATACATAAAAATCAGAAGTATTTTTGTAAATTGGTTTCGAGTTATTCCTTTGAGTGGGTGAGTTCCAAGACTGATACTGTGAGTACAATAAATGCTTTGCACTTCTCCAAGATTGGCCTAACTGCTCGACCAAGCGACCCTAAAAATTAGAGCATTAGGTGATCTAGTTTGTACCTCTGTAAACCAATGTGTGGTTGCCTGGACCCCCTGCATAGTGTGCCTAGCTTTGCACACAACATAGAGGGTCAGCCCCCTACACCTTCCTTTAAACACATTTTGTTTAAAGGAAATATTTTACATGGAATTCCAATTATATAAAATGTCTAGAAATCATTCAATGCCTCTTCAACCACAAAAACTTTCCAGATCAATTTGGACGACGTTCTTCAAAAAGTCGTTCACATGTAAGAGAAGGGGTCACCTCTGTATTTATCCTGATGTGTCAAGTTAGAATCAATCAAGATGATGATGCTCCCAGTCATTATTTTTTATGTATCCATGCTGCCAGTGAAAATCATTTTAAAGTTCTTTAAAACCCTTAATAGTACCTTAAGCACATTTTTATGGACAGGCCAGAAAGCACACATTTCCTGTGCAAACCTAAATATATAGGTGGAGTTAACTTTCCCAATTTTCAGCAGTATCATTCCTCATTTTTATTAGAACAAGTTTTACCACACATGCACCTAACCACAGACACACCCTTACCAGAGTGGTCCAAACAGGAAGACTCTTTGATTTTTCCTTTCTCTTTTCAGTCTATAGCTCGTTTCCCGCATCCTCCACGATCTTTTACACCCCCCACCATTACACATTTAATATCCACTATTTTTCGGCCCCTTATAAATCTCTTTCACCTTGGCATGCCTTCCTTGACTCTTCCATTTGGCATAATAAAAATGTTAGAATACCTAATCACACTATTTTCTCGAAATATTGGGTTGCTAAAGGAATTATTCAAATCAAACAACTACTTTGAGACACTCACTTTCTCTCCTCATCTGAAGTCCAGTTCCAGTTTGGTCTCTCCGTTACTTCCATTGTTCAATATGAATCTTCAAGAATTTCCCTTACACAACATATATCCTTCCTTTCACAGACTCCTTCACTCACTCCTGCCTTATTTCCGATGCAATTAACCCTCTCCTCACCCACTAGGCCTCATACATATAAAAATACCTCCACTGTCTACTTCCTTATCGTCCCAAATACAAACTAGAATTTCTATGGGAATCTGAACTACAACACTCTTTTTCTGTACAATCATGGAACTCCATTTGGTCAAGAATACATCATACCACCGGTAATGCTAGCACCACAAAAAGTCTATGGTACTTTTACCAAAGGTTGTTTTTAACTACTACTTCCGTCTCTAAATACAATCCAAACTTACCAACTTGTGTTGGACATGCTCGTTTTTTCATTCCCCAAATATAGTCTCCTTATGGCAGAAGATATGCAACACAATTTCATCACTATGTTCTACGAATTTTCCTTTTGAGCGTGTAGTGGGTCCTCGTTACGACTTGTGACTATGGTTGTAAATGATTCCGATTACACCAGGGACTGCCGTACGTGATCTTTATTTGACTTCTTGATAAAGGGAAACGTAGAGATATAAGTTTGTTTAGATACTGTTTCTCTTTTTAGGAAATGTCCGGGTTTCCCTTGATCTTTTGCCACAATGAATATGATATTTTCTTTTTCTTCTCTCAGGTCTTTTTCGTCATGATATGGTGGCCTTCAGGATGATACTGGACCTCTCCGTCCCCGGATACTGGTGGTCGTTCCCCAAAGAAAAGGAAAAGAACAGGTGAGTCTGAGTCTAAGGGGACTATTTATTATAGGTGGGTTAGTAGGCGGGTGTGCGAGGGTAGGGGTTGTGCAGGGTGAGAGAGGATCAGGCTTTTTAAGTGCACCGCAATCTCCCCCGTGAACTTAATCTTTATTGCAGGGCAATTCTCTTTCTTTTTGGAGGTGAATGGTTATTTTCACCACTCCCTCCTTGTGATATTTAAGGTAAGTGTGAGCTCTGGCACAGGTACCTTTTCCCAATCCCTTCCTCCTGATCCCTCCCCTGCGTTCCCTTCTCACTTCCGCCCGCAACCACCTGGGTAAGAAATTTACCCGAAGGCACAATCGTACCTGTGCTAGCCATGCCCCTCCAGGGACGTGGCGGCGATGGTTGTGTCTCTCGTAGGTCTCTGTGGACACCTTTAAGTTTCCTTTGTGGCTTCCCCGAATGGCTGGATTCTCTCCTCGTTCCTCCGACTCCTCCCGACCTTCCTTCTTCAGCTCTTCTGCTTGTCTCTCCAACGTCTCCGTATTCCTTGCGACCTCTGACTCCTCTACTCCTTCGTCCTCTAACTCGAGAGTTTCTCCCTTCTCCGGCTGTCCGTCTTCTGCTCTCTCCGCGTCCTTAACCCGGATATCTGGGTCAGGAAACACTTCCGGATGTGCGATTCCCGAGATGGTGCCCCCGGGGCACTTTCTCGCTGACTCAGTGGTGTGGCTCTGATTCGCGGCGCTGATCACCCGGTTACAGAGAGCAAATCTCTTTTTTGGGAAGCTCCACACCTATTTGGATTGGTGCACGTAAACTAGGCACGTTTGTGGATTTGCTTTTTGCTACTGCATTTCAAATCATTACATCTAATTTGAAAGATGCTACCAAAGTCACCTTTATGGATGGTGGAATTTACTCTGTCATCACCATAGACTTGACAGAGGATCTGCAACTTTCACACAACAAACTCCTTCAGGAAAGATTCTAGTCACCACTCAACAATTACTAATGCAATCAATCTGCTCGGATCCAGGACAGTAATTCTGCTATTCAACCACCATGAACCACTATTTTTATTATTAATACCATTAAAATGCTATTTCATTGTACTATTATCCATTGTATTATGCTTTGATAATTGATAATAATAGACACTGGTAGGGTTGTTTATCCTTATTTTTCCTTTTATTGTCTTTTTCTTCATCTTCTTTCTTTTCTTTTCTGGTCTTTCTCTTTTCCCTCCCACAAAATACAAAATGCGGTACTAGTAAGGTACATTGTTTTAAAATGTCATTTTGACTCAAGTATTAGACATGTTACATTAAGTTGTACCATCCTGCTGAAATCATTTTAATAAAATTTTCTTAAACTTAAAGAAAATACACTATTACAGGAGGAGGGCATTGGTCTGGAAGAACAACCAGAAATAATCTGGTCCCAAAGTCCAGGCCCTTCCAATCTATCAGATTCTCACAATTGTTGGGCTCAAATGTAGAAGAAGGTGACCAAGTGGTGGCACAGCAGATGCCCTGGGGAGATGCCCCCACAGCCTCTTCCCAGGAGTTAGCCATCCCACCAAGAGACCAACCCCAGACAGCACTTGGAAGAGATGATCTCCTGGGTAGCATAGGTCTGAGAGATAGCTCAATTGAGCCAGTGACTCAATGAGGATGAAGAGGCCCTAAATCTCCAGTAAAAGACACCAAAATTGTCAAAAGACTATAACAAGTTAATATGACATAGAACAGGATATGTAGAACAGCACAGCTCTAGTTACTTCCAAAAAATGCCAAGATATGTATTCCTTGAAAGAAGGGACAGAGAAGAAAGTATATGGAAACATGAAAATCACATTAGTCAAAAACTGAAGCCTTCATTGTGCATCAATATATCCAAAAGACCCTAGTAATGGGCAGGGATACACATAGAGCCCATTTCATTAAGCCAGTGTGATGACCACCAAAAAAAGTCTTCAGAATAAAGAATTTGAAGTCCACCTTCTCCAAAGGTTCAAAAGGTGGACGATGTAACACTCTCAGAACCAGAAGAAGCAAGTCTCAAAAAGGACCATTCCTTTTAACAGTGGACCTATACAAAAATAAAATATCTTTCAAGAGATGGGCACAATAAATCTCCACTTTGGAAAGTGCCTACCAAGGCACATTAACTGCCTTTGCAGTTTCCCATTGAATTCCGAGGGTGTAGACTGCCAAACCAAAATCAAAGCCATCCTGAATTGGGCTCACAGGTACAAGGATCAAAAGAATGTGTTTATCACAGGGGGATAACAATAGTCAATGGCTTTTGTTCGATCTTTAAGTCTAACCCCTGCTCATTTCCTGTACTGAAGCTGCCACAATAGAAGGAAGACCTAACTGTTGAAGTTCCCCCACCCTTCAATAACCACTAAGCTAAAAGGTATACCCACTGGTAAGGCAGTCAACCAGAATTAGGCTTCGTAGTAACAGTAATCCGAATGTCTAACTAGTGAAAGGACTCTAGTGATGGAGAAAATATGGTTCAAGGCACCCAAGAGCTGGTGAGCCACAGCATCTGAAAGACACAGGAGGCTTGCAGCAAAGAGAAGAACACAACCTTCACAAATTCTAAAGGTGACCTACCCCAGTATTCTGCTCAAGGCTGGGCCTTACCATACCTCCCTGAATCCAAAGTCAGTCCCTGACCAGAGCATTCTCTTGATAAACAGGATAGAAGCTTTCTCACAATCTTGAAGCCCTCAGGTTGGGCAGAAACACAGCTGAGTCTTGAACCAAATCCCATTACATTCCAGATCCTGGGGTGCATCAGGAGGAATTTCCTGAGATTGATTAGGAGTTCATGATGGGAATAAAGTTGACACACCATGTCTCTGTCCCTCAGGGCACGGGAAGCAGAAAGGGATTGAACCAGACAATCATCCTGGTAGGGATGAAACAAGATCCTATCATCATGGATGTTTGCCACTAGCTGGAGCCACTTGTGGGAAGGGTGAACAGGGATCTTTCAGACCTATGGTCATTAACCATTCCCCTGAAAGGACTAATGGAATAATCTGCTACAATTTATCCATCTTGGAGTGTGCTTTCCAGATGCAACAGCTTGATGGCGTCAGATTAATTATCGGGTGGTATTCCCCAGAAGGCTCCAACATCAGGAATACTGAGGAATAAACCCTGTGACCAACTTCTGATGGGGGAATAACTATCGCTGCCTTATATTGAACTAACATCGGATTTCCCTGGAGGAGAGCCAGCTGTTCTGAAGTGACTTGTGGCCCAATCTTGAGGGATCACATCAATATCCAAGGAATAAGCGTGCCTGATAACTTAAACATTCAGGTGTCTATGACAGAATCAACCAGATTAGACTGGCAAGAGACAGACAAACACCCACAAGCCCAGGTGCAGGCAGGTGACTGACATAGTCACGGCTGCTGTCAAGACTTGGAGGAAAAGGCAGCTGACGTTCCATACCTTATACTTAGAACAAAGAAGATTGGAATCGACCCCTAGAGGAAGGAGAGTGAAATTGCTTCTTGATATGTATACGAGAATAGTATAAGAAAGGTTCCACAGGAGTAGACTGATCCTTGAAGGTCTTAACATGCTTCTGGTTTTTGAAGGTCGTTCAAAGAAGCTCCTCTTAGCAACCTTAAAAAAGACTAGCTTTCAAATAACAAACTCAGACACTTTCTCTGCACCTTCAGTTTACCAGCCACCCATATAGATTTGTTGTTGGGCTACCACATTAGACCCTGTAGCAAGATAGGAACCATGGGCTAGATGTATCAAGCTTCCGGTTTGCATTTCTTAAATAGTGAATTTTAAGAAATTGCTATTTGAGAAATGCAAAATGGGATGTATGAAAATTGCGATTCGGTAATAGCGATTTCTTAAAGATCGCAATTGCTTTTAGCGAATCGCAATTAGGGAATGGGACTCCATTCATCCCTATGGGCCTGTAGTCCCATAGGTGCAAATGGTTTTGCATTTCCAAATCTGGGTATTCCTATTAGGAATTCGCAAAATAGGTAATGCAAATCTCAGGGTGCTGTGGCCTAAGGCCCCCTTTGATGCACCCCAGAAAATATTTGTGGACACATGTAGCATCACATTTTTTTAAATGCATTTTGAATGCATTTTTTAAAGTTTCACATGCTTACCACCAAACTTCAACTCGTGGTAATTGAATTTCCTTTATGCCAAAATCACGCTACATGTCGTTTTTTAAAATGCATTTTTAATGCAGTTTTCAAAATTGCACATACTTACCACCAAACTTCAGTTTGTGGTAATTGCATTTCCTAAATGCCAAAATCGCATTTAGAAAATGCATGATACATGTGCACTGGTAATTGCAAATAGGTATTCCCTATTTGCGATTCCCAATTTAGGGAATTGCAATTTGCGATTCCCTAAATTGAGTCGCAATTTCAGGTAATCGCTATTTTAGCGATTCCTTGAAATTGCACAGCGAATGCCTTTCATACTTTCTGAAAAGGCATTTTTGCATTTGCATACGGTGGAATTTTACGATTTGAACCATTTGAGAATGCAGAATCCTTTGATACATCCAGCCCCATGGGCCCATCAGAAATAACATCTGTTAGAAATAGCCTGTTTCTGCAGGGTCATGTCCAGACGTTTTGCCTTCCACCTCCTGTTTTTCTGAACCTGTTTTTGTTGGCTTTAGGACTCTGTGCAGATTTTCACCGCTGACCAGTGCTAAAGTGCATGTGCTTGGTGTTTAAAACATGGTAACACTGGCTTCTGCATGATTGGCATATCTGATTTACTAGTAAGTCCCCAGTAAAGTGCATTATGTGTGCCCAGGACCTGTAAGTCAAATGCTACTAGTGGGCCTGCAGCTATGGGTGTGACACCCACTAAAGAAGCCTTTCAAGCATGTCTCAGGCCTGCCATTCCAGAGCCTGTGTGTGCAGTTTAAACTGCCATTCCAACCTGGCAAGTCTACCCACTTTTCAGGCCCAAACCTTCCGTTTCATTATATGTAATTCACCCCTAAGGTAGGCCTTGGTTAGCCCCATGAGCAGGATGCAGTGTAAATAAAACATTTTCAATACGGGATAGCACACCAGGGTAGGTTACCCTGCGCATTGTCGGCACTGAACAATAGTGACCGCTTCCGGCATGCTACTTCCCAAGGGGCCCCCCGTATAACAAGGGATGGGCGACCGTTTTATTTTTTGACAGACAGTGAACTTCAATGTAAGTGACTGCATGATTTGTTTTGATTTCTATGATCTGACTCCCTCAAACTTTTTAAGAGTCAGGAGAAGTTTTGTCTATTGTTGGTCCTGAAGAAGCGTCATAGGATCTTTATAGACCACTGTACGCGAAACATGTTGACCATATTGTAGGAGATCCGTGATAATTTCCCATCTCCCACTCCTGGTAGAAAGTGGTTGAGCATGAACTCTCATTTTTTACTTCCTTATGTTTTTAATCTTGGTCTCAATCCTATCCTTTTGACTTATTAATTAAATTGCCTCATTGGGACTGAGAACTAATTTTAATATGTTACTCTCCTGCCAGGAATAGTGCCTGACCGTGACACTGTCTAGTGTGTGTCCACCACTACAGTAGCCACCTAAAAGATCTCCGGCAAAGAGCCCCCTAACGGGGAGCCTGTCAGACATTGCAGCGCCGGTCTGACGAGGAGCTACCCCATGATGAAGCATGACATCCTTTCAGGATGTGTGAGGGCTCTTGCTCCTGAACACTAACGTTCCCTAGTTATATCCTTCCTTGTAACAGTGTACACTTTAATTGCATTATAAATAAAACATTGGGCAAGTACTTTTAGGTTTAACATGTCCAGGTAGTGAAAAACTCTTAAATTTGTTTTTCAATCAATCAATCAATCAATCAGGATTTATAACACAATAGGGTATCCAGGTGCTTGCAGGTCCCCGAGGCTTATTCGAACAGCCAGGTCTTGAGGGCCTTTTGGAATTCCGGAAGTGAAGTGATGGTCCGGATATTCTTGGGGAGACTGTTTCAGGTTTTTGTTGCGATCTGAGAAGAGGAGCATCCTCCATTTCTGCTTCAGTAGATGGGGGGAGTATGGGCAAGTGAAAGGGAGGAGGAGCATAGGCTTCTCAGCGGTTGGTGGAAGTTCAGGCAGTGATGAGTGTATACAGGTCCTTTGTTGTGTAGAGCCTTGTGTGCATGGGTCAGCAGCTTGAATTGGCATCTCTCGGGGAGCCAGTGAAGTTACCTGAGGTGGGGTGTAATGTGGGTTAATCAGGGAAGGCCGAGGATGAGTCTGGCTGCGGCGTTCTGTATGGTCTGAAGTCTCTGTAGGAGGCTGTGGTGATTCTTAAGTAAAGGGCATTGCCGTAGTCCAGTCGGCTGGTTAGGAGGGCCTGTGTAATGGTGCATCTCATGTGTGAGGTTACATGGCATAGGCAAAGTTTCACAATTGCAAGGACTATCTCTTCCATAGTCTAATGTTAGGGTTACCTTGGAACATCTTCTAAGTGTAATTTCAATGGGGAAAAGATAGAAAAATGGAGTTTGGTGTCTCTTGACTCGCAATTTAAAAATACATATTTTGGAAAAGTTGTTTTTTAAATTGCAGGTATGAAAATGCCACTTTTAGAAAGATGGCATTTCCTTACTTTAACCATTCTGTTCCTTAGCCTGTCTCTGAATACAGGTCTGGGTTTAGGTGACAGCTACATTTTGTGCATTCTCTCCAGACAGCCACATACAGGAATGGTTGTGTATGACAAGAGCACATATGCATACTGATAGTCATCCTCTGCAGGGAGAGGAAGGGGCAGTTTAAACTTACATCTGAATAGGCTGTGTTCTGCCCTCACACAAAGGGATGATTACCTCTACTGGAAATCTGGAGCCAGGGCTGGGTTGAAAGGGAAATTTGTGCACTTCAGAGAATTCTTTTGAAGTACTCTTATATTAAAGGTCAATTTAGGTATAGGTACTGGGCCTCCGACACCACACATTCAGAATGCTTCTAGACTGAGGACATTCTACCAGGAAGAAGGACCACTTGCTGTCAGGAAGGACTGTCACTTTACTGTTTGCTCTGCTGTGTTGGCCTGCTGCCTGCTACTTCTTGCCAGGGCTGGATCGAACTCTCTACATGCAATCTAAAGTTGATCTAAGGGCCCGACTGAGCTTGCTCCTTCTTTCTGAAGTCTCAGGGATATCAAAACTTCACGTGCATTTTGCTACCAGCACCTGGGTTCCTCTGCTGTGAGTCCTGCTCTGCCAAGTGGTGCCAAATCCGGTCCTGGGGCCTTGGAGGTGAGTATGGTGCTGCAAAAAAAGAACTGACGCAAGAACACCAACACATCACCTGGAACCGATGCATCCTGCTGCAGGAATGCTGCTTTGCCCCTGCCTGCAGCGAAACCACAGACACCGCTCACCGACTGCGCAATGCAATGACCCCAACTTACAACACAGCCCTGGCTTGGCTGATGAAGCACCAATGCAGCAACGAGGCATCAGAACCAATATTCATCGCTTCTGGACATCGATGCATCAACGACGTTGCCCGATCAGAAAATGACGTATTGTCTGCCAGCACGACGCATCCCCTCCTCTGGATGAATGCATCGTCACCAAACATTGATGCAACAAAGGTACTGTCAGTGAATTTGTGTGACTCTTGTACCCTACCTGCCCTCCATCGTGGTCAGACTGCACTTTTGGATTTGCTGCAGTCCAGCATGACCAGATAGCTCCAGTTGAAGCTATTGTCTTCTAAGCACTGCGTTTTGATTTAACCTTGAAAAATTGATAACTTGACTTGTGTATGTTGAATTTTTGTCCTTTTGGTCTTGTTTGACTCAGATAAATAAATAGATGATATCACAAGTCATATTATCAACTACAGATATGCTGGCATCCTACATCATATCACCATTGACATTATCAATAATGAGATTACTACTTTAAATACAGTTGTACAGATGGAGTTGTATTCTCAGCATGTAGGTATCCTTCTAAAGAATGAAGAATGAATGGTGGATGTAGACATATCCATCAGCATTGCATTTACTTCTATACGTTATTTGAAGGTAGAAGTTTCCAGTACCACTTTCAACATACAGAAGCCTTTTCCAACCCCAAATAATGGTGTTTTCCCAATGTAAGCAAACAAACATGGATAAAAACAAATGTGTGCAGGTTCACTGATGAAATGGATAAAGAGAACGTAAAATGTCACCAATGATGTCATTGGTAATATACTTTCTGACACTATTCCTCATATAGATAAAAATGTTACTGCACTAATGCAAAGTAGCAATACATATTTTTATAGCCCAACTCATAAGTAGACTGAAAAGTCCAAAGTTTTCCTATTAGAATTACACCCATTTTTAAACAAAATGTCTGACCTGTTTGGAATTCTCAAATAATTTCAGGAGTGCTCATGGAGATATTTGACAGTTAAAGTTTTCCAGGAAAACTCACATGTTTAAAACTTCTATATGCAAAATTAACACACAAGAAATTTCCACAAACAGAAAATTTATACAAATGTGCCTTACAATTTTAACCTCTTCCTCTAAAATACTGTTAAATATTGAACTGCTCTCTATCCAGTTTCACTACAGAAATGTCCTTACTCCAACCCTTCACAAGAGTAAATCTGTACACATTTACAGGGGGTGTAGCTACCTGTAGGAGGTATGGTAATACTCATAAACTTTTGGGTGTCTAGTTCTTAACTTGCTTTTGCAGATAAAGTTTACTAGAACACTCACTATTTCAACCTTAACATAAAATGTACAATTAGAGAAATTCCACTCTATTGGAGGAATGTATATTGTTGCAATGGGAGGGACACATTCAGCTAGCTATAAATATGTGGTTCAAGATTGGTATTTTGGATTCATAAGTACATTAATTTGCGCACGTAAGTTAAGCATAGGTGTTCAAATCGCTATTTTTCAATCGGGACAATAGACATTACTTGTGGACATGTTATACAGTTCTTACAACTCAAGTAGGACTGTGTATCTTGTCAACATAAACACCAATGTATAGGGACTCAGTCTGCCTATGCCATCAGGGAATATTGATACAGTTTGTAGCTAGCTCACAGTGCCCCATCTGAACCCCTAAATATACCAGGTACCAGATGGTTTAAGCAAACTTGAACATGGCTACTCAGATTCCAAAGGAAATCATTGAAACAGATCTTTCCTTTCATTGTCACTCTGCACACCCAAAATGAGACACAAGAAAGATGTGCAAATGTTGTTTTAAACATTCATTGCAACAATTGTATTCTTGTGTAGAAAACATGAGCGGTGATTATTAGGCAAATGAGACAAAGCATGGTAACCAGCATTACAAAAATGGTGAAGAGGATGAAAAGTTCAAACATTATAATGCTATTATGTTGGTACACCCCTATCTGTTCCTACCTACACTACTGAGAGCACAATAAGAGTACTCTCTGACAGAAAACTGGGATAGTCTGACCACCCAAACTTGGGTAATATGTACCAGGAAGGCAGGAAGCCGGTCGGGTGCAGTGCAGGCTATTGTCTCTGATAGGGTGGCGGTCAGTGTCAGTAGGGTTGTATCTTTGCCATAGTGCACCACATTCCAGTATAATCCTATCAGAAGTGCTCCTCTGCTGACTGTGGTGCAGAGACAGTTTTTATAATACCATCACCGTTTGTGTCATACTGTGTCAGAGGTGCAGAGAGACAATGGGATGATATGTCTGCAAGTGAGGAGCTGTCTCCATGGGCTATCACAATACTATTGCACCACGTTCTGTGTGCCTAGCCTTGGACGGACTCTACAGACTGCATGGCAGGAACACTTACAAGAAACAAGCTGCATGTACAATGATTTCTCAGTACAGTATCTCATGAGTGGAAAGTCTTGTAAAAGGCCACCATCAGAAAATAAATGCTAAGTTAAAATGTGAATTCTAAAATGGAGGTATTAAGCGGGCCCTAGTGTGCTTCATCACAGACCGAAGGTTGCACTACCAATTTCAACATATAGATGTCCCTGCAGCTTTATTATTAGCAAACAAGTTTTGCCATTTTCTTAATCTCATCCATAAAGTCGACAGTTATGTGATATGTAATGTCAGTAAAATTTACACATGCAGTATTTGCACCAGAATGGCATTTGTCCAGACGCATGTATTAGCACACTTAGCTTCGCCTTTTTTCTCCACAATGAAAAGACCCCCCATGATAAATATTTTCCCCACACCCTCATTGTTCCATTATATACATCAATGTTGCCTCCTCATCTCCATCCTGAGTCACACTTCTTTCTTCCCTGACAGGAGTAGATTTGCTTTCCAGCTTGGGAAACCACCTCATTTAACCAATTATGACCTTTCTAATATAATCTAAGCATTTACATTTTAAAGGCTGCTGTAATTAAATCCACCATCAATTCATATCCTCTCAGACATTACTTGGAACAGAAAGGGTAGTAGTACCACTTTCAGCATTTAGATGTCCCTGGAATGGTTTTGTATTGCTCCAGCTTTGCCTACTAATTCTTAATTATGGGGTCTGATGAATTGTTTTTCTCTGAGGAGACAATGAATCAGATTATTCAAATTAATTACAGTGTAACTCGAAAGTCACACATTCAATCTCAGATGCCAAATTATAGTTTAGAGGGCTTTATTTAGACTCAAAGTCAAACTTACATATATGAGTATCAAAATCGTAATATAAATGTTTAGAATAACCAAAGGTGAATCAAAACGTCATACAATATGAAACTTAACTAGCTTATAAAAGACCACTAATTTAATAGCGATAATGCAGAAAGTAATAAAAACACAATTGATGCATACAGTTTGAATCCAAGTTCTCATGCCTAACCATTTAATTTTAATTCCTAACTATGCTAATATCCTATGGGCTCAGGAAAGTAGTCAGCACAACAAAACTTCTGGAGAAGTTCCTTCAAGAGGGTATGGCGGCATGAAGCCACAAAGATTAGAGTTTAAGAGAAGTATCTAAGTAAGGTTCTATCTCAGCTAAGGGCGGCAGGAATCTGAAACTTACTACTAGCTAGACCATGCTTAAATCTCCTTTCTTCAAAGGATGATCTCATTGGCAAATACTTTTTCCAGTTCAAAAATATAACCACAAATTATAATTTGCTAACTGACACTTCAGCTTCTGGGTTTTCGGCGTCGACCTTGATACATCCTTGTGTTCTAGAATTTCACAAGAGTTACAACTGCCAGCCTAGGATACTCCTCACAGCTTTGATAAGCATTCCGCTGGGCTTTTCTTATTATCTCGAACAATGAGCTCCCTATTACCTCGGTCTCGGATCCTGACACCTGCATGTTAAGAAAAACATTCAAAAGCAGATTGCACATTGAAGGTTAGAACACATAAAAATATTTGGTCCTTCAATCTGGCCAACTAATTATACATGAATACACTCTCTGGTTAGATAAATTCTAAATGTCTCTTATGTCAAATATCTAATGATTATAAAGAATAATATTCCAAAAAAACTAGAACATAAATATTCCTTCAAACAATGATAAAATATGGCAGACATAAAGCATTGCATTTGCCTGTGCAATTAGCTCGTATATTTTGCCCTATGTCTGGTTCCTTTGCATTTCGTTTTTCCTCTGACCTCCATTTCCACACGGTACAGCCATAGACTTTGCACCATCCTGGGACCAGTTCCTCTGCCTTCAGAGGCCAGAGGTACAGCCTTAAATTATGCACATTGGACTCTATGCACAGGAGGTAGCCTTTGGCCACCCTCTTTGCTCAGTCCTCCTTCTCTCAGAGCTATCAGAGCAGAAGCCCTTGGCCATGTATAACATCATCCTGAGCGAATTCTCCTGCCCCCAGCAAAATGTGGATTGGCTATGGACATGAGTACTGGGATGTGGTTGGAAGGCATTTCATGTGGCATTGGGCCAAATGAAATGCCTTCCAGACACATCTCCAAATCTACTGGGAGGATCTGGTGCCGAGGTGATTGCTCATTGCATAGTTGCTCAGTGACTTCTACGTTCAGGACATGGCCTTTTGCTATGCTTGGTGCCCAGTCCTCCCGCCCCAAATACTTGCGCCTGTATGGCTTGCTGACACTCCCAGTGTGCTCCAGGAACAAATCATGCCCTTTAGTTATGTGGCCGTTCCTATAGAGGCCAAAGTCCTCTGGCTTGGTTTTCTGCATCCCCAGTGGGAACTGAAAGCAGGATGCAGAAATGCAGCCTATTTAGATCAGTCTTCTATCCCAGAATCAGAAGGGCATGGCTTTCATCCATGGACAATGGCTTATGGGTACAGAGTATGACCTTTTGTCATTCTGTGCACTCCAT
Organism: Pleurodeles waltl; assembly: GCF_031143425.1. NCBI lineage: Eukaryota > Metazoa > Chordata > Amphibia > Caudata > Salamandridae > Pleurodeles > Pleurodeles waltl. The sequence continues at coordinate 312,244,986 of NC_090437.1, read as the reverse complement.
CTGACACCAGAACCCTCTGTGTGTGGCATTTGGCCAAGCTAGCACTAAATAAATACCCCTAGTAAAGAATAATACCTGGCAATGCACAAATAGATAGTTTTTACACTTCAAATAATCAAGATAAATTGCCTTCCCAGGATCAGAGACAGTGTTAACCTTGAGAACATAGGAGAAACTTTCTCCCAACAGATAGCAGTTTAACAGCAATTATAGTCAATTGAATAAGTCTTTAATCAAGAAGGGACATGGGACATTTCAAAACAATTACGTTTTATTAAATAATTAAATTGCATTACAAAAGACAAACATAATAATTAGTCAAAATGAATAATAAATCAAAGATAAGTAATCAGCATAAAGTGCAGTTGTGATAAGGGCCGTCAGTGTTTAGATGCAGCAGGAACAAAATCTGCAAAATATTCCAAGTTCAAGATATGCAGCAAATCAATATGGTAAAAAATCAGGCAGCATCCCTACAGGCTCAAGATAAAAGTCTAGGTCACCCTCAGATTCATGGCTTTTTATAAGACAATTCACAACAGAAGTCAATGGAAATTGCAGTCAACATAATGCCACCATCCTAGCACTATCCCCTGAAAGGATATTGATTTGACATATTCTGATCTAATATTCATCGGTTGGTACCGTACAAATCAAGTTATACAAACAATACTAGACTCATAAAAGGAATAGATTCACGATGTCTCAGCAGTAAGAGACCATGGAATGGTACAAATTGACAAGACAGTTTCCTTCGAGATTCTCCAAGAACAGCATCTCATCAGAAAACATCAGTGCACATTTTGCTGCCTGCGATTGCATTATCAGAATGAGAAACAAAAACATGGTGGCAACAAAATGAAGATGGATACGGGGTCTACTTCGGGCCTAGTTTAATGAAGAATAGGAAAATACAGTTTTACAAAGGGCAGTGTTTTCATTTTAGTGCAAAAATGTTCAGAACGTTTGACACACATTTTTGTAAATTGAAATCATTTCTTACACTTGTTTATGTAACAGTAGGTCATAACAATATAATTGGAGCTTTGTTGAGAAAATGTATAGGCACTGGGACATCAATAGCATGTACTTCTGCATGCTGAATGTCTACTTCCAGTGTCATTGAGTTCAATGACAAAACAAATGACATAAAACATTTGCAAAATATGACAGTATACGTTTTAGTGAGAAATTATGTGCACTGGTATCAATGTATGATGACATGGGTAAGCTTCTGTGAGACTTTATTCTCCGTGAAAACGTCTGTTGTGTCCGTGTATAATTTCTGTAGAACTATTCGTTTTGTGAATTGTTTTGGTACACAATGCATTTTTCAATCGAAAACGTCTCATTTTCATTGAATGTTCTCCCTCTGGACTGAATTTTTTACACAAATTTGGCCAAAAGTCTAAACTTCTGAGGTACTCTTTTCACTCCTATGTGAATCTTACACTGTATAACCCAAAGGAAGTAGGGGGAGACCTACTTTCTACAAAGCTCATAATTTTTGGAACATCTCTTTCTGAAATAGAGTACAAAGGTGGACCTGGCCCACAGCACACAAAGTTCCTCATTACGACTTCGGCGGTCCTTTCACAGGACTGTCGAAGCCGCTGCATGCAAAAGACTGCCAGTAATGGAGGTCTTTTGCACGCCCTATTAGGAGTTTTCCACTAGGCCAGCGAAAAACTCACCACAACATTGCCGCTGGCTCGTAATCGAGCCGGCGGCAATATTGTGGTGAGTCGGGTGCGACAGCACCTGTCGTGCATTCCACTACCCGTAATTCGGGCAGTGAAATGTGCGACGGGGCTGTCCATGGGGGCCCCTGGAGTACCCATGCCAAGTGCATGGGCACTGCAGGGGCCTCCATGGGGCCCCGAAGCCCCCTTTCCACCAGCCTTTGCATGGTGGTGAGACCGCCATGCTAAGGCTGGCAGAAAGGGGACTCGTAATCTCCAGGGCAGCGCTGCTTGCTGATTGCGACCGCCGAGACCGCCAGGCTGTTGATAGGCAGCAACCTGGTGGTGCCGAAGGTCGGACCATGGCGCTTGTGCCACAATCATCATAGGACGGTCAGACCGCCCTGTTTGCGGCGGTCTGACCGCTATGCTCATAATGAGGGCCCAAGTATTTTTTACTTGATGACATGTCATGTTTAGAACAGATAGAAGATGACTGAGTCCTAAAAATGAAGTGGAGGGTTAGAAAAATAAAGTTATTTTAGTAGCAATTAGTTAAAAGGTTTATTGAAGAAGAGTTGAAGAATGCATCAAGAATTTAGCTGCCACTGAATCACTTACTTCCTGTGTCATAAGTCATTTTGAATAAATTAATAAATGAATGAATGACTGAGTGAACAAACGAACAAATGAATGAATTGTTTATAAAGTGTGCAGCTACCCAGGTGAATAGTGTCCTGACACTCAAACAGTCAGTTTGCAGTCAGTGCCTACTTCTGGGAATAGTGTTAGATCTGGAACTGAAGCACGCTAATCAAACACAGTGTGCACAGTCCACTTAGCATGCAACATCTAAGACAAAATGTGTAACACTGGACAAAATATGCAAAAGGCCCATACAATGAGCAACATTTAATCTGCAAGAGTCATATATAATATATGTGTTAACTATGTTAATTTTATGTGTTGGACGAAGCACAGCATGTCGAAAATATATCAATCACAACACACACTGAAAAACACACACCAGCACCTGCAAAAACATGATGCAAACAATTCACATTGCACTATGCAGAACGTACTCACAATGCGTGTTGTGCAGCACACACAAGGCTAGTGCTTTATATGGAAAGCTGCTGTCAGTACTGAACCTGTATTTCTTTAATTTGAATGAGAAAATACCTGCACTTCTCAGCAGAGATTCAGTACTTATAATGTGAAAGTGCAGGCACTTCTCATTAGTAAACAGGTATTCTGGGACAGTAAGTGCCTACACTTTTGTATTTCCATTTCCAGAACTGCTCCAGACAATGCATGCAACCAAGGCCGACTTTAGGGCAGTGCGACTGGTGCGGCTGCATTGGACACTGAACTTGAGGGTAGGTTCTGACCTCAGGGGACACTGTGCTTAGCAATAACTTACTATTTAAAAGCACCTACTGCTGAGTTCCTTGTGTGTCCAGCTTTTAGTCTGCAATAAAAATGTCAAAGTAACTCTTGTGGTTAATGTTCCTGCTAGAAAGAGAGGTGGGAATTTTGTCTAGAGGCTGTTTTTACCTGCCATAAAGTAGCCAGAGGGTTAATATGCCTGCTGCAAAGAAGACATCTGTATTTTATGTGGCTAGGTGAGTGGATTAGAAAAGCCAGCCTTTATCAGCACTTTAAAACAAATGATAGGTATGTGAGAGAGGGGCTATAGAGAGTCTTTTGCCGGGTGGTAGTGAGGAAGAAGTCATGGGGGAGAGGGCGCAAAAAAAAGATTGTCGCGCCACCAGCACTAAAGCTGGCCCTGCATGCAACATAAAGCACAATGTCGTAGTTTGGACTCTTGCTCTGGGCAAGACTGCTGATTCTAGGATGACAGTACTTATGTTTGTAGGTGACTATGCCTATCCTACAACCAGTTGCAACTGTAATCCCAACCCTTCCTGCTCAATAACAGTACCTCACCAATAACCCAAACAGTTAAAGGTGATTTGTGGCAGCTTTTATGCATTGACTCAGAAATATAACATCTCAGGGAGTGTCGTGGCTAAACAGCGATTACCCCTTTCTCACAGATACATCATGTCTCAACCAAACACAGGCAATAACGAAGATGCAGTAATGTTTCAATAGTTTTTATTTAATACAATCTGCAATCTGTGGTAAATCGCATGGGCTGCAATCATTATGATAATCATTGCAAGAGATAAAATTGTAAAGATGAGAGTCATGATAATGAAGATCCCCACCATCTTACGATAGCATGGTAAAGTGTATAATATATCCTAGTACCCTATCACAATAGGCCTAACCTTCTACCTAGAGGAGAGCTGGGTATGTTAAACCTAATCTGCCAATGCCATGTCCCTGGAAGGAGCCCCCAACCCTCATTACCTTGGAATGAGGTCCCAAGGTCAGACTCCGGAGGAACACGAAGTCCGGGTCAGCGTCAAGGCGACGTGCAGCATCGATAGCAGCGAAGGTATCTGGTCGGAATCCCTCTGATTATCTGTCTAAAGTGTGATGTATTTATACAGATCTACTTGGACCCCTGACGTAGGTTGTTCCAAAACAATAGATAACACAGCATGCTTGGGACTGTAATTTCTAATGTGAGGACCTACAGTTTGTTTATCTTTGTTGCATGAGTTGACACCTTAGCTCGGTGGCACTGATAACATAAATCTAAACAAAATGGCCTAACTATAAACAAGGCAGCCATCTTAGAAGAATGAATTAAATAAATGGTCTAAGATAGAGCAAGCTAAGTAGGTTTGCAGTCACTAGGTGACGGGGCACGAGTCTGCAAGCCAAAGGCTAAGCTAACTCATGTTATCCTACTAAAACAAACTAGGATTCACTACACCCTCCCCATTGCCGTAACAAGTATGATGCCATTACTGGACGCCACCGAAGGTGAGGGAATCCAAAAGCTAAAAAAACGCTCTGGACTAAACACAAAGCATAAAAACAAAAGTTAAAAAGCATAGTTAAAATTAAACGTTTAAAAACATCCAAAAGAGACTTGAAGCCAACCATGACAAGCACAGCAGGCCAAAGTAAGCACCATACATTGGAAGTTAGTTTGGTAAAAAAAATCCCAATCATTGTGGCATGGAACTATAGTCATGATCTTGAAGACTAGCTCCGAAGTCACCGGCTAAAAAGTCATCAAAAAATTAGGCCAAATCGTCTGATCTAAGATCAATCACTTGTGCGGAGGGATTCACAGAGCAAAAGTAAGCTGTAGTCTCTTGCGCAGGTCCACCTGTATTAGTGCCATTCTCCGTAGAATGAAGAGCCAACTCAGTCAATACGGAGTTTCATAAGTGGCTTCGCGGATCAGCCGTAGTCTCATGGGGCACGACCTTGTATGAACCCTCATTGGGGACATCAGCAGTTCTTGGTCCACGGGAGGCACTGGCATGACGGCAAGACACAATGTTGGCAAGGGTTCGAAGAAGCACCATACGCAGCGAAAGACAGGCTGCACACACCAGAGGAGTGGTCGAATTGACAATGACCAATTCCACTCTAGTTCCTCCAGCAAGGAAGCATCGAAGATCTGAACCACGAGTTCACAGCACAGTTGCGCTGGTGGCAGCTGCTCCATCGCTCCGTGTAGCTGTAAAGAAACAACCACTGCGAATCAGAAAAAATAGCAGCAGTATTCCGCCAATTAATGCCAAAATTACAGGAAAGCCACCAAACACACTTGAAAATAGTGAATGGATGGCCGTCTGGATGACTCAGAAGAGAGTCTGGAAGACTGACACAAATCCAGACCCGCACAGCCTTAAAGAAATGGACAATCCCAGTAGTGCTAGAGGTGTTGAAAATTCTGGATACCAGCTCACCAAAGTGCTTGGGGAAGTTGGTATTTAATAGGGATTGTATCTCGGCTGATGATCTTGCAATCTGGAGAACATACGTCTCTCTAGCAGATGTCAACGCAACCTGTTTTTGAAACAGTAGCGCCTTTAGTCTGCTCAGCTTGTCATAATTTACATTAATAGTATCAATGTGAGGCCACATTTCTGATACCTTTATCTCTCGTATGTGGGGAATAAAACATGTCCACAACATGTAAAGACCTTAGAGACCGAAATCGTGTAGGCAATTCCTGGTCGCATACTGCAACAGCTTTGATCACTCAGCACCACATATCTGACATTGGAAAGTACATGAAATGCTGGTCGAATCAAAGAGACGGGAGTACCCTTCAGGAAGCAGGCAAAGTTTGCGACCCTTGCATTGCAGTGGCTGTGAAGAGACACCTGCTTGCAGATCATTGAATGACTAACAGAAGTCTCACATTCGCTTCTGCTAAGAAAGACCCCTGTTCCGCCGTTCAGATATTTGTAATTAAAGGGCAACTCCCACTCTTCCTTAATATAGCTATCGTCCAAACACTCATACCTGCCCACAGCAAGATGTTTCAGGCATTTCAAAAAACGAAAGGTGGATAAGGGCAGATTAATAATGCCATGTAGGAGCCAGACAGTCGAAGGACTCTCCGCGACCGTGAAAGGCAACTTATCTAACTTCTCTATATGAAGCATGGTGAAACTCGCTTCACTTTTAGCCATTGTCTGTTGTTCCCTGGATAGATTAAAAGCAGTAAACAATTCACTACCGTTAATGTATCTCCATGGAATACGGCTATTTTCAAATGTTGCAACGTCCAACCAAGCTGCATAATAGAACGCAGCTGACTTTGTCCATGGTATAAACGGTACATGTCTGTCTGAATGAGATCCATTGTAGACAAAACTATGTTTGTTAGTGAATAAATTCTGTTGGACAGAGTGTTCATGCCGTTATCAACAGCTGCTAAATCCTTTTCTAAGTGTTCCTTATCTATTTGCCTTAAACGTGCAGCAGCTTCTATCTGAGAAAGTTTCCATATCTCGTTATACATAGCATATATAAATCTTTTAGAGCGCTGTTTCCTAGGACCGAACAAGAAGTCCTGCAAGTCTATATCTTCAGAAAGTGTGTTAAGGTGTTCTTTGACTGCGGTTAATGTGTTAGACTGTAGCCATTGTTGACACAGTGTACCCACACTGTATGTAGTAACTATCCCCGTTTCTTGACCTGAGATGAAGCAAGGATCCGGCCGGCTAATCTTAAAACTCCCTGAGGAATTTAAAAAACGCGCCTGACATCCATTGGTGTCTATTGGCCTAATTAACCACCCGCCGGGACTGGAAAGTGAATAATTATAGGTACCAGCCTGAACTTTTGCATCTAGTTCTTCTTCAGTGTTATTCAGGAAGAATTGCAAATCTTTAAACTTAGCCGGTGTGGGGATACTGGCCGTGTTCATTTCTTTTATTTTTGCTAACCCGAGGCAGGACGTCTGTTGAACAGTAGCATTTAAAAAATCATTTTTACAGGAATCAGGCATGCTCTGAACAAGGCTTCCCTACCCTGTATTTGCCAATCTTGTGTTCCCCATACACTCTTTAAATCAATATTGTTCTTCCAGTGATCGTAACCTTCAATGCCAAGACGGGAAACACAGACATCTGAATATATCAGTTTTGCATCTGTTGGCAAAATTTTCCTAATTTTTGAAGGAGGCAATTTGAAAAAAATGTGACTCAGAATTTTTTGTGTCACATCCAGAAAAATAAGTGAATTTTTCTAAATAATGTTTCGTGTTCCCCCATGGTGGTGTTGAACTATGTTCCCACTGTGTGTAATTAAGTACCGGTCTATGTCTAGATGCACGGTGCAGGTAGTAATGTCCCCAATTATTGTAGCAGAAAGATTTCCCCATAATTCATTGTATTTACATGTACATTATCACTTTCAAATACTGAATAGTCCTTCATTTCAGTTAACATAGAATCAACTGTCTGGACATCCCAATCATCAGATACAACACTGGGTGTGATAACATCTGTCATGGATATTTTGAATACATATAGTATTTGAATGACCCCAGTAGGCCCGTATATCTCAAATGGAACTTTGTCCCACACAGTCCCATCAGAAATGGGTACAGCTGAAATGTTCACCAGGGACAAGTCTCTGCGGACCTTGTGTGAGTAATGATATGGAGCTAAGACTTCATCTATTGGTGCAACAGTGGCGTGTTCAGGAATGAAATGCCCATTTATCAGTAAGAAGAAAACAGTCACAAAACCAATCCATAGAAATGAGGTAGAAAATGTTAGGAAGAACCATAAATAGTTCCAGGGATATATCAAGTAATTCCTTTTAAGCCATAGATATAGCTTGCGTGTCTTTGATACATTTTTAATCACTGGAGTGGATGAGTCTGAAGAAAAGCCATCAATGTCGATGAAGTAACCAGAGGCAGTCTCTGCAAATACAGGAGCAAGTGCAGTACTTGTAGATGGGTCCACTTCACGTGGAGGCTCATAGTAGATAGTGCCATCAGTCTGTGTTGTGTTGATGTATTAGACAGCCAACTCTTGAGCAGGTGCTGTCGTGGAAGTGGTGACTGGAACCAGCAAGAGCTCATTCTCCGCCCTCCCCATGGTCGAGGAGGAATTTATAGCATTGTTGGACATTGTTGCATAGTCCACAGTAATGTTGGTCACTCTATTCTGAAGAGGTATGTCCTGTTGGGCAGTGAGAGGGGATTGGGAACTACCCAAGGGACCTCTGGTTCTACTGTGCAGGATTGGCCACATGGTGTAGTTTGACGTTGTCAATTGAAACAAATCTGTTTCTTCGGGATCCAGGCAATTGTGGCAACATTACCGTTCTGGTACCTTGTATTCCTAAGACTGAGACTGCTGCTCTGTAGGATGGACTGAATTCCTTCTTTACAGCAATCTTTTCACGAACCAGATTCCCCAACTTTAGGAATCCAGCCAGCAGAAGTTGTTGGAATATCCCTTATTCCTAAGGTGGCAGCACTGGTGGATGATTTATCATCTCGAAATTGTTGAAGCTCCTGTCAGATAGTGAGACATTCATTTATGTCAAAAGGTGTTTCTGCTGCCACCGTACCAGAACCATCAAGATCTGGGACATACATAGTTATCCCAAAGAAAACCTCATAGGGAGTTTGTCCCCCCCAAGGACCGTCTTGGCAGATTATTCAGTGCTCTCTGGACCCCATATACGTGATGAAGCCAGCTGCGGCCAGAACCTAATACTCTAGCTGTTAAGGACTGCTTTAGATCACGGTTCTGCCTCTCCACGACTGAATTTCCTTCTGGATGGTATGGTGAGGAGTAATGGAGTTCAACACCCAACGTCCCCATGGTGTCCTTGAATGCCTTAGAGGCAAATGCAGGGCCCTGGTCCGAGAGGAATGCTGCAACCGCATATGTACCGATAGAGATCAGCAAATCTTTTATAACAGTTCGAGCGTCAGCCGACCGCTGCGGTCATACCCACAGGAATCTCAAACAAGAATCTGCATCGACTAGGATGTATTTGTATGCACCATCCTGTTGGAGTGGACCACAGTGGTCCAGGTACACACATTGTAATGGTCTGCTGGACACTACAAGGGATGTCTGTGGTGGGCGTTTGATATTGGAGCCCTTTATTTGCTGGCAAATGTCACAACAAAGGACGTATTGCTTTGCCTGTTTATATAGACCTGGCCACCAGAATATTTTCTGTGAGAGTGTTACTGAGGCCGAAATACCAGCATGAGCAGAAGCGACACCCTCATGCGCTGCTTTTTCTAGATCTAATCTCTAGTCTTGGTTGGGGATTACTCGATCTCCAACCCCAGGAAGTGTTACATAAACAACATTCTGTGCACTGATGTGGTAAGAATATTTTGTAGGGTACCCTTTCGGGAGAGACTTGCCTTCAGCTGAAGCTTTCACGGCAGTCACTACTTCATTATCCAATCTCGTATGGGAATTAGTCACTGCAGCCACAGAAGCCGTAGCTACTGCGGATTTGGCTGCTTCATCAGCCAAAGTGTTGCCAATAACGTGTACTCCTACACGTTGGTGGCCCAATGTATGTACTACATGGACACATGGTAGCTTATCCTTAAGATCAGCCACCCTCCCCGACAATATTTTGTGTTTTATGGTGTTCCCTTTGGAATCTCTAAACCCATTCACCTTCCAATGATTAAGATAATCATTGTAGGACTGGACTCAGTCATATGAGTCGCAGACAATCAAAGTCAGCCATCCTGTCTCTGTGTGTTCTAGTGCGAAAATGAGAGCTTTAAGTTCAGCCAACTGAGCTGTGCAGTCCCCTAGGGTCTGCGTGTAGGTCTTGTGAGGGTGGAATATTCCATCCTTCATAACTCCACTCGTGGCTGCGCAAGCCGCTGATGAATATTGATGTTTGGTACCTACAGCTGGTTGTGCTGAACCATCAGTGTAGATGACAGTACGGTATCTGTCAACTGGCAAGAAATCTAGAGGAGTGGGGTACTCCTGTTTGTATTGGAGAAATTCTTGTGTCTGAAGTTTTGGATCAAAGATGTAATCAACATCAGTGGCGGTCAGGGAAGTTGCCTACTGAATCCAACGTGAATGGAATGCTTTAGCGTTTGGAACGCTTGCTTTGGTGACAGCCTCTAAGGCTGGCACCGTGGTAACGACAATAATACGTTTCCCTTTGGCAAGTGGTCTCTCCTTTATGACAGCCATTTGTACTGCAGTTAGAATTTTTTCTGTGGGTGCAAAACATTGTTCTGCATTTGTGTATAAATGTGATTTATATGCTATGGGTACTGTGTCACCCTCATTAAAGTAGGCATAAGTGAACCAAATGGAACCAGCAACTATTATGATGACCAAATTTGTTTTATTGTCACGTGTGTGTAAGCGTTTAGCTTCTAGCATGTCCTGTTGCAATTCCCAAAGGATGCATGTGTGTTCAATTGTCCAGTGTCTGCTAGAAAAATCTGAGTGTATTAAGTCATTAAATGGTTTGATACATTGTGCATAGTCAGGAATGTATGTTCTGCCAAAATTAAAGAAACCAAGCAATGACTGTGGTTTCTTCAGGGTGTTAGGAGGGTTCAGTTGTGCACATTTCTCTAGAAAGTGCAGGGCCAGACTCTTCCCCTCATTTGATAGCTCATATCCTAGAAATAACACACTGAGAAAGGCGATCTTACTTTTCTTAAAGTTAAATTTGTAACCGAGGCTAGCAAATCCTAATATTATTCGAACAACCCTAGTAAGATTAATGTTAAGGTCGTTGTTCATGAGATAAATGTCGTCCACATAGGGTAACGCCTCAGAATCAATATCATGTAATACTGATGTTACTCGGGCTGAGAACAGCACTGGACTAATCTTATAGCCCTGGGGTAAACGGCAAAAGCGTTTTTGTGAGCCAAATGAGAATGCACTCAGGTCCCGACTTTCTTCCGCTAAATTCTGGCAGAAGAACCCGTTGGAAATATTCAACATTGTTTTGTGTTTTTTGCACACTATATTGTTTATTAGTGCCGTGCTATGTGAATTTTGTATAGCGTATGTATGTGGATGACTGTTTAAATGTCTGTAATCTAAGACTATTCTGTTGGAATAGTCTGGCTTTGCAACAGGGAATAATGGGTTATTCATTGCAGAGGCACAGGGCTCAATTACTCCCTGGTACTCGAGCTGCGTGAGGATCTCCCTCACCGGAGCTTTTGCTTCATGTTTAACAGAATGTTTTGGCTGAGGTTGGGGTGTAGACCTAATGGGTATTACATGACAAGGAGAGTCCTTGTCCCAACCTACATGATTGCTGTATAACGAAGGTGCCTGCGCTAAAGCCCATTCAACAGCTTAGGCTTGTTTTTCCGCTTCTGGAACAGGATTAGAGAAAGAAGGCAAAATTATATCTTCCCCATGTGGGAGCTTACGGACGTGCTCAGGCGGCCAGTCTCTTTCGGCCAATAGCATATCACAATTAAGTTCATCCCAGAATATCACACCAATGGTGCGCTCCACGTCTCCCTCAATATGAATTTTTAAGTCATAAACCCTATCGGGTGGGAGGACGTGGCCGTCCGCAGTCTCAACTGCAATAAAATCGCTAGTTGCTGTTGCATCCAGATGATCTTTCAGACTCTGATGACATATCGTGACCTCTGCTGCGCTGTCTAGCAGTGTCACTGGCCACTTCGTGTTTTTCAGCAATGTTCTCAAGTGTACTGCCATTTTTAACCGACAGTGCTGCCACCTTTTTCTTTTTAAACTGTGGCTTCTGTTGTTGAGTCTTCTCTTCTTTTTTGACTGCGGACTGTGGTGAGTCTTTCTTTTGTTTCACGTATTCAGGACGTCGGTCAGGACGGCCCCCTCTCTTGCTACGTCTATCCGGTGCGTCCTGAAAGGAACGAGAGGGGTGTGAATCAGTATATCTGTCAGGTGTTTTTATATATTCCCTGTTCCTGAGAGTGTATCTCCTTTCGGAGTTCTCCGGATGTGGAGAACCTGCTCTCTCCTTTTTTCTATCTTTAAATTGTTTTGGCTTTTCCCAGCACTTTTTAGAACCCTCTTCTGTCTGCTTGGTTTCCTCGTTATGGGTGGTACTTTGTAATTCTAGTTTCTTTGACTTGGCTCCCAGACTATCCAGTCCTATACTCGTATAGGTGTCGGAAATAATTTTTGGTAGATGTCTCTCCTGTTCCAAATGTGGAGTTTCTTGGAGACGCTGGCATATAGCCAGTGCTACCGCTTCCAATTTAATGTTACTGAGTATTATTGAGGAAACTGCGTCAAAGTTACACATTAATTTCATCCCCAAATCTAGGGCTGGTGCAGCCCCGTGCTTATTCTGTATTTGTTTTAACACTTCCGGTAAATTGGCAAGTGTCGGGTACCATGTGTAGTAGTGTAAATTGCAACGAAGACTGTACCCCATGTGGCGCAGTCATCCACCAAGGGAACCATCCTGAAGGGCAAGCACATTGTGAGAATTCTATTTTTTTCCTGTGGTCCCCTATGGGGAAACACAGCTTCCAGCTGATTTGTGTTCTGGGCTATCCAGAGCGGTATTTTTTCTTGTTCTGTTGGTATCTTACCCATGATAGTATGCACTGTTTGTGGATTAATCCCAGTAGCCAATTGGTATCCAGCAGGTGCTGGACGTGCTGGTGTTGTGTTCAAAGTTCGCATTACGAACTGAACAAGTCGTCTGTATAGTGTTATTATGTCATCTTATAAGTTTTGCAGATCTGCTGCTTACATATTTTATATACCTGGGTGAGGTGTGTATGGGGCAAACATAGGCCACGTTGGTCCATCATTACCTAAAGGACCTAATCTTAATCGTTGTATTATATGTGGTAGGGTGCCTTCAAACCAGTTTTGATGCTCTTAATAAGTGAACAGTATTTCATGATACTGGTATGCTTGGTACCGTTGAGGTACGTTTGCAATTCTATATGTGTGAAATGAAACCGTTCTGCGGTCTTCCTCGGGAAAGGTGACCCAAGAATAAAAAAATTCTGTTTGGTAAGTTTCATTAGCTTCTACTATAAAAGTGACATCCCTGCCCTCTTCTGTAAACCGATGCGCTACTAGGTGTAGTGTTAAAGCTTGTCTAGCATTTTCAGGAATGTCTATGGCGTTTGCCATATTTGGAAAGAAATGGGTAAAAGAGATTGAACACCAAAATGGGGAGTAAAGTCCTTTTTATGAGTTCGAGCTCGAACAACCTACAGCCTAATTAGGTGTTTCCTGTTCAGCTGAGGAGAATTTTCCCAAAGACCACGGATGTCTCTGTATAATGGTACTTATGGTACCTGTGGTCTGTAAGACACTGATGGTCGGGGTACCCGTAAATTAGTGCCTAAACACCATCGTTGGTGGCGCCATGTTATAGTTTAGACTCTTGCTCTGGGCAAGACTGATGATTCAAGGATGACAGTACTTATGTTTGTAGGCGACTATGCCTATCCTACAACCAGTTGCAACTGTAATCCCAACCCTTCCGGCTCACTAGCAGTACCTCACCAATTACCCAAACAGTTAAAGGTGATTTGTGGCAGCCTTTACGCATGGACTCAGAAATATGACATCTCAGGGAGTGTCGTGGTTAAACGGAGATTACCCTTTTCTCACAGATACATCATGTCTCAACCAAACACAGGCAATAACGAAGATGCAGTAATGTTTCAATAGTTTTTATTTAATACAATCTGCAATCTGTGGTAAATCGCATGGGCTGCAATCATTATGATAATCATTGCAAGAGATAAAATTGTAAAGATGAGAGTCATGATAATGAAGATCCCCACCATCTTACGATAGCATGGTAAAGTGTATAATATATCCTAGTACCCTATCACAATAGGCCTAACCTTCTACCTAGAGGAGAGCTGGGTATGTTAAACCTAATCTGCCAATGCCATGTCCCTGGAAGGAGCCCCCAACCCTCATTACCTTGGAATGAGGTCCCAAGGTCAGACTCCGGAGGAACACGAAGTCCGGGTCAGCGTCAAGGTGACGTGCAGCATCGATAGCAGGAATGGTATCTAGTCGTAATCCCTTTGATTATCTGTCTAAAGTGTGATGTATTTATACAGATCTACTTGGACCCCTGACGTAGGTTGTTCCAAAATAATAGATAAAACAGCATGCTTGGGACGGTTATTTCTAATGTGAGCACCTACAGTTTGTTTATCTTTGTTGCATGAGTTCACGCCTTAGCGCGGTGGCACTGATAACATAAATCTAAACAAAGTGGCCTAACTATAAACAAGGCAGCCATCTTAGAAGAATTAATTAAATAAATGGTCTGAGACAGAGCAGGCTAAGTAGGTTAAATGTCACTAGGTGAGGGGGGCACGAGTCTGAAAGCCAAAGGCTAAGCTAACTCCTGTTATCCTATTAAAACAAACTGGGGTTCACTACAACAACATATACAAAGTGCATTTCTCACTGAACAACTGATACCCAACAGATTGCACATAAGATTTAAGACAACATGCACACACAGCAATACAATAAAGACACATAAATCAACAATGCACTTTATTTTTAGATTGCCTTGAAATAAGATTATTCTTTGCACATGGGGGGCTGCTTCCCATAGGCAATGGAAGTAGGGGTGTGGAGGGTGCTACTGCACACAAAAAATAATTATTTTGGAGTTCAGAAGGTGAATGAGCAATAAAGAGGGCTTTAACTTTTATTTTTTATCTTGTCACTTTTGTTATGAGGTCAAAGACAGAGGGAAATGTGGACTATTGCGTTTGACCAATTGCTGCTTATTCTTTTAACATGGAGTTTGATGTGTACATTTCTTTCCCTAACTCCAAAGTGAGAGGATTTTTAAAGTGAACTACATGACAGTCTTGCTGTGGTGTGAGGAGCATGAAAGGAAAAGGCTGTTAGATGTTAATTTTATTCTAACACACAATCAAATACCTGTGAATAAACTATAGAACTATTTCAAAATATATCAGCCATTAAGAGAGCACACAGGAGGCACTTGTGTTTGTATTTCTGAACGGCGATGGAAACAAATACGTTAATAGAATCAAAACAGATCAATACTCTTTTTTCATTCGACATATTATTGTTTGTGCACTAAACATTTTTGTGGGTGAGACTGCATGTCTTTACCAATTTAGTGGCCATTTCAATGGAAAATGTGTTGCGGGTTAATGGCAGTGCACTACTGCCCATGGTTTAGTCACATATTTGCAACGGTCTGCTTCAAAATAAACTACACACTACACGCCACCTCTATCCTGCTGAATGGACGTGACTCATTTACTTAATTTGTTCCCTGTTTAATACTTCGATAGCAATCAAAAGACCATGCTTTAAAACCAGATCTTGATTAAGACTTTCACTAATACTCAGTAATGGCCCCCTTAGTCACAATGCTTGATGCTGCGTGCAGTCCGAGTAGCTGCAGGGAAGAAACAAGAAACGCTCAAAGCACGTGGTGGTTGAGTGGAGCAGACCGGAAGTCCTTTTCAACTGGGTTAATTTTACAGAGGCGCTGCTGCCATAAAACCTTGTGCCCTGCTTTCAGGGAACACTTATAACTGCTAGAGAAAGAAGCCTCTGTACTACGTGCCTGAAAGCGAGGCACTGGGCCAAACAGGCCTCCGCCTCCCACTGGGTCCACGCTACATAAACAGCGTCAATTAGTATCCCGGTTTCTTCTCAAACAAACGTTAGATTCACTTCCCAAGCAGAGCTTCATATTAATAAAAACATTCAGCAACCAAGCCAAGGCTGGAGGAAATGTCAATCAGTGTCTTGAAAATAAGCATTGTACAATATTGTCTTAGAGACAGTGGATCTTTGTCCCTAAGTTGCAAGTACCAAGCAGTCCTTCTTTTAAAGTTGTTTCTGTATAAGATTGACATTTTGAGAAGGGGACTTTTTGTGGAGGTCTAGGCCCATATTTAAGACAAAGTGGCGCATCAGAGCTGATGCACCACTTTTTCTGTGCCCCGTACCAGCAACTTACGACACCATGGTTGTGCCGTATTCATAATACAGCGCACCATGGCAGTCCTTAGCACAATAGTATTGTAGTGTATTTTGATAGTATTTATATAGCACTTACTACCCCTGACGATCGAAGCGCTTTTCGGCGAGTAGCACGCTACTCCGGAACCCAAAAGGAATTAGTGGTGTATTAGTATAGGGAAATATGAGTACAGTTTTAGTATTATTATGAGTTAATTTGAGCCACGGATATGTGAGTTTGTTAGTTGGATTGATTGGAGTAATGGAGCTGTGGAGGAGGCAAGAATCCAGAAGTGAGAATTGGGTGTTTATGGTAATAGGATTTAGGCTTGGGATGAGTAAAGGGGGGATGGAAGAGGGAAGAGTCTGTGGAAAGGGTTAAGGAGATCATAATAGTAGGTTGAGATAAATGAGGGAGAATTTAGTAGAGTTGTTTGGGAGTTCATGGTAGTAAAGTGAGTTTTGGGTGAGTTAGAAGTGGAAGAGGAGGAAAGAGCTTAGGCAGGGTTATTTAGGAGATGAACGTAGTAAAATGGATTTAGGATGAGTCAGAGTGGGAATGGAGGATAGATTGATAGAACATGACACATGGTGATGGTTAGACAATGTGTGATATACAATGAGAGCAGGGATTCATAAGTATATATATGAAATTATAATTAACAGAGCTGTTCTCATTAAACTGTATAATATATACTTCTGTCTGGTTTAAAATGGGTTATTACTTGTATATGTATATATATGTGTGTATGCATGCATATGGTATTACTATAGGACGAACCTAGCCAAAAGACAACAGACCTCTTTATATAATGAACAAATGCTCTGTAATCGACTCAGTTTTACATATTTCTCAAAAGATTGATGCAGTCTTATTATTAAGAGACAATTGGTATGCCCCCCCACCATTAAAAAAATCATCTTCATACCATACGGAAATGAAAGTAAAACCTTAACCAGAGGCTCCTATTGCCATCTTCTCAATGCATACATTTATTTAAACCACGTCTAAGCCAAAGTTAATGTTGTAATGCTAAGCCTAAGAATCGGAAGCTCACTCCATACATTGGTAGCAATGTAGGACATGACGTTTCACGTTAGCTACAAGGAACCTTGCGTTTACGTATATTTTCTACCCACGGAGAAGGGTTTTTTAAAAGCCCCGTAGTTCATTCAGTCTGTCACAGCTTGTGTGATTATGCTCCCCTTCACGCTTGTTAACATCTACTTTTCATGTGGCTTCCTTACCTCTCTAAGCTTGCCAATATGTACCTCTCTCTTTCTCCAGTCATCTTCCCCATAACCAGCTCCATTTCGTCTCGCTCACCCACTGGCCATTTCCATTTCTCCGCAATTTCATCCTCCATTATTCACTTTATCGACTTTGCCCTTTTGCCAACACTTCTCATCTCCTTTACATGCCCCCCTTATCCTCTTCTGTTGCTCTACAGGAATTCCCTCGGTATTCTCTGTCTCTCCTTCCACCTTAACCCTTTCCCATGGTCCCCTTCTTCTTTATCTCCTGCTTCGGTCTTCATTTCCTTATTTGTTCGAGTGATGACTCGAATTGCACGTTCGTTAGACGTGCACCTGTTGAAAAGACATCTGAATAGCTGTCAAGGGTCCCGATTATGGGTTTGGGTGTTATTGATAAATAACGATTCCACGTGGTATGCTATTTCTCAAGTGCGATGAGTAAAACCTATTGCGAGTGGATGGGGAATAACACCCACCACGATATGCACGATAACGTAAATACCGTATCGCTTTTCACCCGTTACATTTCGGCAGGCTTGATCTGCTGAACTTTAACGAAGGTTGAGGTATTTAATGCATCCTGCAATTATCAGATGCATTAAATACCGAACAACTCGTAATTCCGACCCAGTCGTAAACGGGAATTTACGCATGGGTCTGAATATACCGACTAACTTGTAATGGGGGCCACAGTGGGTAAAATCGTGTTCATCCATCAAAACGTCACAATGGACAGTCCTATCTGAGTAAACAGTGAAAATTGCATCTCTGTCCTCAAATTTCTGATGTTTTAGCCATTTTCATGAAATACTGACAAAGTCCTTAATTGAACGCCCTACTTTTTGCAGGCAGGGTTTTGTGCGACTGATAAAAGTTCAAATATATCATTCTGTGAACATATTGAGAGTCTAAACGGGTGCTCCGCTTCCGTGTAATAACTATTCTACTGGAAACAGGGAGTGGGCTACAACATACCAAAAATGCGACTCTGCAAGTTTCTTCACAGTATTTCTTGATACAACCCACAAAGAGAGTATAAGAGCATGACACACTGCCGGTTTGTAGTCTGTCAACAATACCACAAATGGTGCATCGGATCTAATGAGGTGTCATGATAGAGGGTAAGCACATGCCTGGCATCAGCAAATGAAATGAATAGATCTGTTCTGAGACCGAGTCATGCAGTTCCCACTCCAGGCTAAAAGGTTCAACAGCTGAAAATGTGAGAGCAGCACAAACAGTTTCTTAATGTAGCAGATTAAATAGCACGAGTAAGCAAGAGTACATGTGTAGAGGTAAGTCCCTTGCAAGTTACCTCAAAGCTCTAGCTCCTAATGAAGAGTTCATGATAACACTATACTTGCATATATATTAACCGCCGCTAACTCTGAGATTATTACTTATACTCCAAAGGCAATACTGTAATTAAACCAGGCACATTTACTAAAAATCACTCAGGGGTCACCCAGATGAATGGTCACCTAGAATACTACCACAATAATTATGCTAATATCCTAACTTAATACAACAGCAGTTCGACGACTCACAGTAATGCTGTGCATAGCCATATGTACAATGTCATCGAATAGTGAAAAATGCATGAAAATAAAAGCCTGTCAGCAATAAAAACAAGCATATGCAATGCAATAGGTCTCGCATTTTATTGAGCTAGTCATAACTGGACTCTTCCTGCCACGCACGTTAGTCAACCCTGCCACACAACACCAGTGGCTCTGCATATAACCAAAGCACACCCATGTACCCCCCTCCTCCATCGTCGTCAAAAAATGAAAATATTGCCATTATTTATTATATTTTTATATTGCTATTTTGAGGTCCTCCCAAACTAGCGTGGGGACCCAGAGATGACCCAGTCAGAAAGAGCACATCATGCGGTGAGATAGGGGCAAAAATGTTCTGCAAAAGGAGTGCCCCACAAAGCATCACAGGGAAAGCCTCCAAATGTAGCAAATATTGTATCCCGACGGCAATGCTCAGAACAGCCAGTAGAGGGCACCACCACAAAAACAACACTTGTAAGAAACATGGTCATGCAACCACACAGTCAAAAAATGTTATGCTATTGTGGCGCTTTGCTACACTAGCATCACACTAGTGTGGTAAACTACAAGGAGGCCCAGAGGTTTCTATGGGAGCGCCATTTTAACACCTGCTCTGAGCAGACATTAAAAATGACATAAAAAATGTCACGGTGAAATCTGTTAAATTTCTCTGCGCCATTTTTGAGGGCCTCCTAGCGCGGGCACGCCCCTTGCATACATTATGCCTGGTGCAGGCTTAATGTGGGGCAATGTTTTACAAAGTAGCGCAATGCATGCACCAATGAATGATGGATGAGAAGTAGGGATGATGTATGATGGATGAGAAGTAGGGATGATGGGTGAGAAGTAGGGATGATGTATGATGGATGAGAAGTAGGGATGACGGATAAGAAGTAGGGATGATGGAAGAAAAGCAGGGATGATTGATAAGAAGTAGGGATGATGTATGATGGATGAGAAGTAGGGATGATGTATGATGGATGAGAAGTAGGGATGATGGATGAGAAGTGGGGATGATGTATGATGAATGAGAAGTAGGGATGATGGATGAGAAGTAGGAGTGGAGCTTCAAAACAAGGGTGATATCTGGAAAAAGTTGCCAAATTAAGCCTTTTCCATAGAAATTAAATTAGGAGTGATAATGGTGTCCCTCAAGTGTCTTAGGCTCCTATTTGAGTGGTGGGTGTAAGCGCTCTTGACTTTAAATTGTCCTATTGGATCAAATCAAATCAAATCATTAACATTTATAAAGCGCGCTACTCACCCGTGCGGGTCTCAAGGCGCTAGGGGAAAAGGGGGGGTTATCGCTGCTCGAACAGCCAGGTCTTTAGGAGTCTCCGGAAAGCGGAGTGGTCCTGGGTGGTCCTGAGGCTGGTGGGGAGGGAGTTCCAGGTCTTGGCTGCCAGGAAGGAGAAAGATCTCCCACCCGCCGTGGAGCGGCGGATGCGAGGGACAGCAGCGAGTGCGAGGCTAGAGGAGCGGAGGAGGCGGGTGGGGACGTAGAAGTTGAGGCGTCTGTTGAGGTATTCCGGTCCCTTGTCGTGGAGGGCGTTGTGTGCGTGGGTGAGAAGTCGGAAGGTGATCCTTTTGCTGACTGGGAGCCAATGCAGGTGTCTCAGGTGTGCAGAGATGTGGCTGCAGCGGGGTACGTCGAAGATGAGGCGGGCCGAGGCGTTTTGAATGCTTTGCAGGCGATTTTGGAGTTTGGCTGTGGTCCCGGCGTAGAGGGTGTTGCCGTAGTCCAGGCGGCTCGTGACGAGGGCGTGGGTCACGGTTTTTCTGGTGTCGGCGGGGATCCAGCTGAAGATCTTGCGGAGCATGCGGAGGGTGAGGAAGCAGGCGGAGGACACAGCGTTGACTTGCTTGGTCATGGTGAGAAGAGGGTCCAAGATGAAGCCGAGGTTGCGGGCGTGGTCCGTGGGGGTCGGTGCGGTGCCGAGGGCCGTGGGCCACCAGGAGACGTCCCAGGCAGACGGGGTGTTGCCGAGGATGAGGACTTCAGTTTTTTCAGAGTTCAGCTTTAGGCGGCTGAGCCTCATCCAATCTGCAACGTCCTTCATACCCTCTTGTAGGTTGGTCTTGGCGCTGGCGGGGTCCTTGGTGAGGGAGAGTATAAGTTGGGTGTCGTCGGCGTAGGAGGTGATGATGATGTCATGCTTGCGTACGATGTTGGCGAGGGGGCTCATGTAGACATTGAAGAGTGTCGGGCTGAGTTATGAGCCTTGAGGTACGCCGCAGATGATCTCGGTGGGTTCTGAGCGAAACGGAGGGAGGTAAACTCTTTGGGAACGGTTTGCGAGGAAGGAGGCGATCCAGTCCAGGGCCTGGCCTTGGATCCCGGTGGAGCGGAGGCGGGTGATTAGGGTGCGGTGACAGACGGTGTCAAAGGCAGCCGAGAGGTCGAGGAGAATGAGGGCGACTGTTTCACCGTTGTCCATCAGGGTTCTGATGTCGTCTGTGACTGAGAAGAGGGCGGTTTCAGTGCTGTGGTTGGTTTGGAATCTGGTTTGTGAAGGGTCGAGCAGGTTGTTGTCTTCCAGGAAGGTGGTCAGCTGTTTGTTGACGGTCTTCTCTATTACCTTGGCTGGGAAAGGCAGAAGAGAGATGGGGCAGAAGTTTTTCAGGTCGCTCGGGTCAGCCGTAGGTTTCTTTAGTAGGGCGTTGACTTCGGCGTGTTTCCAGCATTCGGGGAAGGTAGCAGAAGAAAAAGAAGAGTTGATGACGGTCTGGAGGTGCGGGGCGATGATGTCGTCGGCTTTGTTAAGATGAAGTGCGGGCAGGGGTCCGAAGGGGCGCCGGAGTCGATAGAGTTCATGATGGATTTGGTTTCTTCCGTGTTGATGTGGGTCCAGTTGTTGAGGGTGATGGCCGGGGATGCGGGTTCGGTGGTGTTTGGTTGGGTCTGGTGTCCGAAGCTGTCGTGGAGGTCGCTGATCTTGCGATGGAAGAAATTGGCGAGGGATTTGCACAAATCCTGTGAGGGCGTGATGGCGTTGGCGTTGGCGCTGGGGTTGGAGAACTCCTTGACGATGCTGAAGAGTTCTCTGCTGTTGTGGCTGTTTTTGTCCAGTCTGTCGGTGCAAAAAGTTCCTTTTGGCAGCGCGGATCAGGTGGTGGTGTTCGCGGGAAGCGTTCTTGAGGGCGGTCATGTTGTCAGCGGTGTGGTCCTTGCGCCAGGCTTTCTCAAGGGCGCGACAAGTTTTCTTTGATTCTTTGAGGGTGTCAGAGAACCAGAGAGGTTTTTTGGTGTTGGTCAGTCGATGCGTGCGTTTGAGGGGAGCAAGGTTGTCTGTGCAGTTGGAGATCCAGTTTGTGAGGTTGAGGGCTGCGTCGTTGGGGTCAGTGGTGAGGGTGGGTTGGTTGGCGGCGAGTGCGGAGAAGAGTTGCTCTTCAGGGATCTTGTTCCACTGTCGACGAGGGATGGGTTGCGTGCGGAGGTGGCGGGTCTCGCGTCGGAATGTGAAGTGGACGCAGCTGTGGTCGGTCCAGTGTAGGGCGGAGGTGTGGCTGAAGAAGATGTGTTTGCTGGCGGAGAAGATAGGGTCGAGCGTGTGTCCGGCGATGTGGGTGGCGGTGTTCACCAGTTGTTTGAGGACGAGGTTGTCGAGGTTGTCGAGCAGGGTGGTGGTGTTGGGGTCGTTGTTTTGTTCCAGATGGAAGTTGAGGTCGCCTAGGAGGATGTAGTCCGGTGAGGCGAGGGCGTGCGGGGAGATGAAGTCGGCGATGGCGTCGCTGAAAGGGGCGCGTGGTCCGGGAGGACGGTAGACGAGGGATCCTCTGAGGGTGGTCCTCGGGTCGGTGCGAATCTGAAAATGCAGGTGTTCACCGGCGAGAGGGGTGTCTTCGGTGGAGGTGGTGACGCTCATGGAGTCTTTGAAGACGATGGCGATACCTCCTCCTACTTGGTTGGTGCGGTCTTTTCTGGAGATCTTGTAGCCTTCGGGGATGGCGGTGGCGATGTCTGGAGCAGAGGAGGCGTTCATCCAGGTCTCCGTGATGAAGGTGACGTCCGGTGCTGTGGAGTCCAGGAGGTCCCAGAGTTCAACGGCATGATTGTGGACAGAGCGAGCGTTGACTAGGATGCACTTGAGGTGGTTGATGGCGCGTGGGCTTGTGGTCGTGGTAGTTGCGTGGTGGAAGATGCGTTTGCAGGAGTTGCAGGCGAAGGGTCCATGGGTGCGTTTGGGGTGAGCTTGGAAGCAGGTGTTGGAGCATCCTGGGTTGAGGGCGTGGAGGGTGGTGGGGTCGTAGCGGATCAGCGGGGCTTGGGAGAGCTGGGGACCAGGGGTCGTGGCGCTGGGCGCGGGCCAGGCGCAGACGGGCTTGCCTCTGGCGTGCCTCCAGCGCGCCAGAGGCGCGCCCGCTGCGCAGTCGTGCAGCGGCCGCCATATGAGGTGGGGGGGGAGGGGTCAGCTGGGGGCGAATGGGAGCTGGGGGGCGGGGGCATGCAGGAGGTCGCGGCGGGAAAGCGCGAGGGAGGGGGGGACAGGTAGAGTGAGAAGAGCTGGGGGAGGGGGGTTTAAGGGTGGAGGGGGGTGAGTGTTAGGAGGCTTAGGAGATTAGGGAGAAAGATAGGAGTAGGGTTGTGAAGATAGGGGAGGGGGGGTTGTAGAGGTGGGTGAGGGTGAGAGGTAGAGTGAGAGGATAGGAAGATAGGTAATAGAGGGGGTGGCGGGAAGGGGGGAGAGATAGAGAAATAGATAGAGAAAATAGATAGATAGAGAAATCGATAGAGAGATAGGAAGATAGGAGGAGGTGGAGAGTGAGGGAGTTAGATAGGGGAGATAGAGAGATAGGTAGATAGGAGGAGTGAGGGAGGTAGATAGTGAACGGGTTAGATAGGGGAGATAGAGAGGGGGATGCGAGTGAGGGAGGGGGATGAGGCAGGAGCAGGAGGGCAGGTGCGGGGAGAGGAAGACGGAGGAGGCAGAAGAGCCGAAGGCAGAAGATAGAAGATAGAAGATAGAAGATCGAAGACAGAAGAGCGGAAGAACAGAAGAACAGAAGAACAGAAAGACAGGAAGAACAGAAAGACAGGAAGAACAGAAGACAGGAAGAACAGAAGACAGGAAGACCGGAAGAACAGAAGAGCAGGAGACCAGAAGAACAGAAGAACAGAAGAACACAGAAGAACACAGAAGAACACAGAAGAAGATACAGAAAACGAAGAACAGAAGGCAGAAGACCACAGAAGAAGATGAGGAAGAAGAGAGGCGGCAGGAGAGGCTGAGAAGCACACAGAAGAAGAGAGAAGACGGGGAAAAGAAGAGTACAGAAGAAGATTACAGACGAGGAGCGAGGAGGAAGAACAGAGAAGAAGAAAAGAAGAAAAGAAGCAGGAGCAGGAGAGAGGGTGAGTAGCGCGGGGCAGAGCGAGGGGCTGGGAGGTGGGGGTACTTACTGTGAGGTGGGTCTCAGGAACTCAGGAACCTGGAGGAGCTGGAGGAGCTGCAGCGGCAGGGGGAGCGACCTACCCTTGGGTCATGGGTCGCTACCACTGTCGCGCAGCGGCCGCCATATGACGTAGGAGGGGGGGAGGGGTCAGCTGGGGGCGAATGGGAGCTGGGGGGCGGGGGCGTGCAAGAGGTCACGGCGGGAAAGCGCGAGGGAGGGGGGGACAGGTAGAGTGAGAAGAGCTGGGGGAGGGGAGTTTAAGGGTGGAGGGGGGTGAGTGTTAGGAGGCTTAGGAGATTAGGGAGAAAGATAGGAGTAGGGTTGTGAAGATAGGGGAGGGGGGGTTGTAGAGGTGGGTGAGGGTGAGAGGTAGAGTGAGAGGATAGGAAGATAGGTAATAGAGGGGGTGGCGGGAAGGGGGGAGAGATAGAGAAATAGATAGAGAAAATAGATAGATAGAGAAATCGATAGAGAGATAGGAAGATAGGAGGAGGTGGAGAGTGAGGGAGTTAGATAGGGGAGATAGAGAGATAGAGAGATAGGTAGATAGGAGGAGTGAGGGAGGTAGATAGTGAACGGGTTAGATAGGGGAGATAGAGAGGGGGATGCAAGTGAGGGAGGGGGATGAGGCAGGAGCAGGAGGGCAGGCGCGGGGAGAGGAAGACGGAGGAGGCAGAAGAGCCGAAGGCAGAAGATAGAAGATAGAAGACAGAAGAGCAGAAGAGCGGAAGAACAGAAGAACAGAAGAACAGAAGAACAGAAGAACAGGAAGAACAGAAAGACAGGAAGAACAGAAGACAGGAAGACAGGAAGACCGGAAGAACAGAAGAGCAGGAGACCAGAAGAACAGAAGAACACAGAAGAACAGAAGAACACAGAAGAACACAGAAGAAGATACAGAAAACGAAGAACAGAAGGCAGAAGACCACAGAAGAAGATGAGGAAGAAGAGAGGCGGCAGGAGAGGCTGAGAAGCACACAGAAGAAGAGAGAAGACGGGGAAAAGAAGAGTACAGAAGAAGATTACAGACGAGGTGCGAGGAGGAAGAACAGAGAAGAAGAAAAGAAGAAAAGAAGCAGGAGCAGGAGAGAGGGTGAGTAGCGCGGGGCAGAGCGAGGGGCTGGGAGGTGGGGGATAACCTTAGAGGAGATAGTAAACCAAATCATGAATGAATCCTTCGTCTGCTCTGCAGGTAATATGCTTTATTTTTGTGACAAATGCCTCAATAACACACTTACGTTCAACAGTCCTTTTTATTATAGGTGAATAAGGCTTAAGAGTATGCAATCAAATCTTCATAACTACGCTGTAAATGTGCATGAAATTCACATATCTGTTGGAGCAAGCTATACTCCCTTGGAGCGCAATGAGCCTATATTGTCAAATGTAATCAAAGTGTTGAGCAACACCTCAGAAATGGCTGATGTTCTACTGCATTTGCATATGTTGAGTAATCTGGTATTTACATTTTTGAGAAACTAAGAAGCACTTTCAAATTGCCAAGGAAAAGATTGTTAAATCCCTTAAGATTGAAGCTATAGGGTCCCATGTTTGAATTCCACAAAATATAATGATCATCACTAAACTGTAGAACGGTGCGTACTACACCACTTTATTAAACCTCAGTTTGGTGAAAAATAGTTGGAATGAGTTATGTGATGGCTTAACTTCGGGGGATGTAGTGTACTCATAAAATTAAAATAAAAGCCTAGTGTTAGAGAACCACAGAGTGCACCATTTTAGAAGCATATGTTGTTTATAGCATACTGAAGTCATTTTGCAATGATACAACTTCTGAATGGTGGTAATGCTGACAGAAAGAGCAGGGATGACCCATATTTTTATTTTTTATTAAAAGTAAAGGAAGTAAAGGGATGGTTTGGGCAAGAAGGGGTTGGAAATCAGTGACTTAGGGCCTGATTTAGATCTTGGCAGTAAACTATGGCGCAAGGATGCCTGCGTTGGTGCACCCCTCACAACCTCTAATTGAACATACTGACCCACAAGAAGAAGAGAACACGATAGACATCAGCCTGCCCACCAACATGGCTCCCATCTTCAACCTTTCATGCTACCAGCTGACACCTCATGAACTCTCAGTACTAAGCAAAGGACTATCCTTCGTCCCCACGACCCGCCCAAACTTTTTAGAGATGAAAAATTTTAATACAAAGATTTTTCAGACGCCTTCGTCTCAGTAACTTCTGTAAAGATAACCCTATCGAAGGCCCACTAAACACTACAAACCTAAGACCACCATCTACTTTCATGCCACCTTCTACCTCCATGCCGTTTGATATACTAGCCTTTGAAAAAGTTGTTTTAAAAGATATTGATACTTTAAGCACCAGGCGGGGGTATGTTAAATACAACCTCACCTATGAAGACAACACAGCCTTAAAAAACATAAAAGACAAACAAGACTTAGTGATCAAGGCAGCTGATGAAGGTGGAGACATAGTATTACAAGATGTAAAAGATTACCAACAAGAAATACTTAGCGATAAGAATTGTTATAAGAAGATTGGTTCTGATCCTACTAAACTACTGAGAGACCAAATATTAGAACTCACCACAATGGGTATAGAGCAAGGTTTTCTGTCTAAGAAACAACACCAATTCCTAAATAAGAAAGTCCTACGCATCCCCATAATATACACTCTACCTAAAATACACAAGAGTTTGACAAACCCACCAGGTAGACCCATAGTATCAGGATGTGGCTCTATATTAGAACCACTATGTCAATACCTAGATTTGTTTATCAAACCATTTGTGCCCCTGACAAAAGCATATATTATGGACAGTATGCACGTCATTATGCTATATGAATGGCTAAGTTTTTCCCCCAACACTGACATACTGGTCACGATGGATATACAATCCTTGTATACCAACATTCCCTAAGAACAAGCCTTAAGAACACTAACCAAAGCACTTGACTTAGTACACAACCAGTACAAATACTGACTTGGTTCCTCATTTCCATGATGGAAATAGCTATGGGCAAAAATTATTTTTTGTTTGATTATCAATTTTACTATCAGACCAAGGGAGTGGCCATGGGAGCTGCCTTTGCTCCAAACCTGGCTAATCTCTATATGGCAGAATATGAGACACTAAACATCTTCAATCAAACGAACACTTTTCTACTCCACATTAAAAAATGGTTGAGATACATCAATGATGTTTTGCTAATTTGGCGTGGTTCCATAATCCAACTTCAGGACTTTCACACATGGCAGAATGGAAAATCCAAAGACACACAGTTTATCATTGAGTCCAATAGAGGAAGCATCCCCTTCTTAGATCTCAAAATTGGGGTAGAAATGGATAAACTCTTTATCACACTATATCGCAAACCGACAGAAAGAAACACATTGCTACACTACTCCAGCCACCACCTGAGAAGTCTAAGAGACAATCTCCCCTTTGGCCAGTTCCTCCGTATTCAGAGGAACTGCACAAAGAGATTTGACTACTTTAGAGAATCAGACATCTTAATCAAAAGATTAGTCAAGAGAGGTTACCCAAAAAGACGTATGAAAAGAGCAAGGAAAAGAGCGTGGTACACATAGAAGCTCTTTTAGAGCCTAAACAACCGAAACAAGATTGCAACAGACTGGCATGTGTTACCACGTACAGCCCGGCCAGTAACGACATCAAGAAAATTATCTTACATCATTGGGCACTAATCAAGGAACACCTCCACACACAAGAAGCACCTCTATTTTCTTTAAAAAATGTAGAAACCTGAAGGATACCCTCACTTGTGCGCTACTACCCCAGATGCCCAAAAGAAGGGTTAACACACTATGGGATTTACCAGCCATAGTCAGCCACTACAAATGTAGCAATTGTGCGGCATGTAAGATGACCTTCAACACTACAGAGTTCTGCCATAAAGATTACACACTCACCCTACCCAAATTCACCAACTGTAACACACAGGATGCAATTTATGCAATCTGGTGCCCCTGCGGGTTTTTGTACATCGGACAAACCACGCAAAAGGCCAAATGCAGAACCCTGCAACACAAAAGCAGGATAAAATGTAAAACATTGGGTGCGCCATTAGTGGAACATTACGAAACACTACAACACAAATGCGACAACATGAAATGGCAAATAGTGGAACAAATCTCCTTGGGACCAAGGGGAGGGGACAAAGAACACATCTTAACCAAGTGGGAGCTATTTTGGATAAAGAAATGCAGCACCATCAAAAAGGGATTAAACACCATAGAAGATTGGCGCCACGCCTCCCTCTGATGCAACATTACTTATATCTCCCCTGCTGCTATTGTCGTCAGTCTTCCACAGATCCCCCACTCTATTGCTCCCCAATAACACTTCCTATTCATATTCTGCATATAATTGATACATCCATGACTATGCGTAGAATATAGAACAGTAGTCCACTCTGGAATTTAATACCACTCCAATCTATTCAAGCTTGACTATCTGAAATAGTGCGATTTGCGGACATACGTTCCTCATGAATCAAGGTTAGTCCTCCCAGTAATACACCTTTTTTTGGTTCATATTCTGCATCTCTTTGATCCATCCAGGACTATGCGTAGAACACTATTCAATAGTTCCTTCATATGGGCCTCTCTTATCCACACGGCCTCCAATTTACCCTCACATACATGTTCCCGTCAATGATCCCCCCTGGTTTTCAATACCACTCCATTCATTTTACATTTTTCCCTCTCATACAGCGCCATCCTCGGACGCGTGTTTTTCATGGTGAAAGATTAGGCCTCCCCGCAATACACTACATAATTTGGTTGCTATCCCACCCATTTCTGAGTGTTTTCACTGCGGACCATTAGGAGACCCCAGTCACAGCTAAGCAGAGCTGTTATATATCAGTTTCGAACACACGCGATCTCACACGCGTTGTTGAGCGGACCAGAGAGGGAACGCTCCCTCTCTGCGCCGCACCAACGTGAATTCTCTTCCCTGATTGGTCCCCCCTCGGACCATTCAGAGGGTAGTTTGGTCGCTCCAAAAATGGTTGCCTTCTGCATAAGCCGATACGTCGGTCAGACGTGCGGCTTATATGATACGAAGAACCAAGTCAACGTGTGAAGCCAAAAGAACGGTCCTGGCCACACAAAGTAATTTCTTGAATCATACTCATTAGTAAGTGCAGCTGCTCTATTTTTCACTATGCTGCTTTATTTTTTACACCCTTTATTCGGGCCTGTTCTTAAAATTCTTATCTATTTTAGATATTGTGAGCCTCAGCCCACATGTTTGAAGGGCGACCGGGAAAGGGACTGCCCTGATTATTTTTCAGTACACCACACCGATTGATACCCCCAGAACTAATATACTACATCCTCGGCACATATTAGATTATGTAAGTTTGCTTTGTCATGACTATAATTCCTACCATATAATGCATAAATAGAGTACTACATTATATGTCATTTTCCCAATAGGAAGAAGCCACAGACCATGAGATTCTAAATCCCATTCTGGAATCCCTAGGTGAGTGCTTACGCCCCACCCTTAAATAAATCATTGACACCGAGTAATAATGCCTTTATTAATTCAGATATTTAAACTATCCCTAGGTGCTACCTACTTGACTTGATTCCCAGTCCTGATGATGACCCACCACTGATTTATCCTGACATTTTGGGTCGAAACATCGACATGTTTTTGAATGTGGAATGAAAATTGTAAAATAGTTGTATGTGACTTCAGGGCCTCCCGGATTGACGGAGCCTATAGAAGTCCATATTGTTCTTAAACCACCTTCTCTGTATATATTGTATATATCACCTTCACTTCTCTGCACAATATTCACTTTCAGTGTTTTTTGAGCTAGGAGCACCTAACAGAATAAGTTTAACTTTCTCCTCTGATAAACATATAAAGAAGAAGCACAATAATGCAATAAATTTCCATTGATGCTACATAAATCGTTTATTCATAATTATTGAGTTACCAGAGCACCGTGTACTTCCCCCTTGCCTTGACCATTAATCTATTTGGCTGCGTTGGTGCAGGCAGCTAAATTCAGCACCGGCGCAGGGGGAAATGCAGTTCTGCATCGTATTCCTGTAAATACGGCGCATTCCTGCGTTTCAAAAGTGGTGCGGCGCTTCTATGTGTGGCGCAGCAGTGCGCTGCTCCACATTAACATAAATCTGGGCCTAATAGTCAGATTTACTAATACTTTGCACCGGGTTTCCATCACAAAAGTGATTCAACACACAGCAAAGTGTTTTTAGTGCTTAATTTGAGCCTGTGGTTTCTGGTACTCAGCACTGGCACTTAACTATCAACACCGGCACTAATGACACTCTGCCACATGGAGGCACTGTTTGCCTGATTTACATATGAGCACAATAACAGTTGCTTACTAATTAAATATACATTAGAAATGACTTATATCTGCCATCCAAGCTATTCTTATAGCTTTCAGGGCCTGGAATAGTCTATATTGTCACACTTGGTGGAGAGTGAGGATTAGTAGTTGTGTTGGTAGCGTCTTTGGCAGCACTGGCAGGGGCAATGGGTGGTGCATGCTGTAATGGCCTCCTGATGAGGACCCTGGCACTTATACAAATTAAGCACTGCAGTAGGAGTCAACATGGACGGCATGAAGCACTAAACGCCCTCAAAAAGACAGAAAGTGCTAAGAAACCCCATTTTCAAATAGAAACTGATTCAAGAACCTGGGAATGTCCCAGACCCTCCGAAATGTCTGAATATTTGTGCACAGCCCCCTAGGTCTTGTAATTCTCACCAGAGCAATATCTTCCAAAGTGGTTAGTCTGCTTACAGTTTGCTGTTAACAGCTGCTGTTACAGACTTTCCAGCTCTGACTGGAGTGAGTTGAGTGCACACACCATTAATCACACCTTATCAAGTGGTAAACCCTGCTCTCACATCCTCATGCCAAAATCTCTTAACCACAGCAAATGGATAGAGGCGAGCTGACAAGGCTGCTCGGTGAGTCAGAAGCTCTTCTCTGACTTCTGCTGTGATATGACGCTCACACGTTCGAACCCAGTGAAGGCCAATTCAGCAAACAAGGGGCAACAGTATCAACTTCTTCAGGGGTGCAAAGTCACAACAAGAGTTACAAAAAGGTACAACATATCAATTTATTTACACTCCATCTCAAATCTTTTTTTGCGCTGGAAAGCCTCCCGTAAGGTAGCGCAAATAGTGCTTTGAGCTACTTTACGTCCAGGGTGCATCCCATGGACGGTACACGCCACCAACCATGGATTTTGAGCAAAGCCCTATCTCCTAAAAATGGTAGACTGGGCATTGTGCCAAAAAATTATGGATCCTAAAAGCAGGTTTTTAGCTGCAGAAAATGTCTCCTAACGTTTCAAACATTGCACGTGTGGTGCTCTGTACAGCACACAGCCAGTGTGCAAAAAGGTTTTAACTTTGCCTAAGCATATGACCTTATTATGAATAGATCATTAATTTTTAGTTCCCCTTGTGAACCCATGTTTGCGCAGGGTTCCCAATTACAAGTTCAGTGTTCTTAAATTCATCTGATAATTATTGGATGGGTTAAATACCTAAACCCTCGTTAAATGTCGGCAGGCCAATTAGAGGACAAGCATACAGCATATACTGTATCGTGGCCATTTTTGTGCATTAAACACCAAAATCTGCTTGTTATTTCCCAGAAACTCACAACAGGTCCTACTAGTCGCACCTGATAAACCAGAATTCAAGGCTGTACAATATTTTATTTTATTCAACTGTTTTTCTGTTTGCACAGGCCTCTGCAGAAAGCTCTGCTGGTTTGGGAAATACAAGGATCCCACAGCTTGGGCCATAAATCAGCTTTTGGAGAAAGGGTTATACAGTTAATTACAGTTCAATTAAAATATTTCTGGTTTCAGAAAATTAAAAAACAAGATTTCAGAGATAAAAGCAGTCTCAGATTTATACTTTTTATTTGTTACAAATAAAAATGAAACCAGACAAGGTTTGTATAAATTGGATTGCACTATCACCTGAGTTGATTTAAACATTTTCTTTTTACATATGAAACTGAAACCAGAAAGGTTTTTAGTTGAACTGTAGATGAACTGTATAAGTCTTTCTCCAAGAGCTGATTTGTGGCCCAAGCTGTGGGCTCCTTGGATTTCCCAAACCAGCAGAGCTTTCTGCAAAGGCCTGTGTAAACAGAAACACACTTAGTTAAATAAAACAAAAAAACACAGTTGCATTTCCTCTCCTCCATCTTCACCCAGCACATGCAATGAGAAGGTGTTTTTCAGTGAAATAGAATGCACGCCTCTTTCATAACTCTGATTGGCTGTTGCCAACCAATCAGTGTGAATGTGTGTTTCAGAAAACTGAAAATGTGTTGGTATGACTGAAGGATGAGGAATGAGGAGTAGGAATGATGGAAAAGGAGTAGGGAAGATGGATAAGGTATGAAAAGTAGGAATGTTGAAAGATTGATCAGAAGTATGGAAGAGAAGTAGGGATGATGGAAGAGAAGTAGGGATGAGAAGCAGGGATGATTGAAGAGAAGTAAGGATGATAGAAAGAAGCAGGGATGATGGATGAGAAGTAGGAATGATGTGTGATGGATGAGAAGCAGGGATGATGTATGAGAAGTAGAGATGATGGAAGAGAAGCAGGGATGATAGATGTGAAGTAGGGATGATGTATGATGGGTGAGAAGTAGGGATGATTAATGAGAAGTAGGGATGATGGATGAGACGTAGGGGTGAGAAGCAGGGATGAGGATGAGAAGTAGGGATGATGGATGAGAAGCAGGGATGATGTTTGAGAAGTAGGGATGGTCTATGATGGATGAGAAGCATGATGATGGATGAGAAGTAGGGATGATGAAGAGAAACAGGGATGATGGATGAGAAGTAGGGGTCATGTATGATGGATGACAAGTAGGGATGATGGAAGAGAAGTAAGGATGATTGATGAGAAGTAGTTATGATGTATGATGGATGAGAATTAGGGATGACAAAAGAGAAGTAGGGATGATGGAAGAGAAGCAGGGATGATGGATGAGAAGTAGGAATGAGAAATAGGGATGATGTATGATAGAAGAGAAGTAGGGATGATGTATGATGGATGAGAAACAGGAATGATGAATGAGAAGTAGGGATGATGAATGTGAGGCATGGATGAGAAATAGGGATGATGGAAGAGAAGTAGAGCTGATGGATAAGAAGTAGGGATGATGGATGAGAAGTAGGGATGGTGTATGATGGATGAGAAGTAGGGATGATAGATGAGAAGTGGGGATGATGTTTGATGAATGAGAAGTAGGGATGATGGATGAGAAGTAGGAATGAGAAGTGGGGATGATGTATGATGGATGAGATGTAGGGATGATGGATGAGAAGTAGGGATGATGGATGAGACGTAGGGATGAGAAGCAGGGATGATGGAAGAGAAGTAAGGATGAGAAGTAGGGATGATGGAAGAGAAGCAGGGATGATGTATAAGAAGTAGGGGTGATGGATGATGGATGAGAAGCAGGCATGATGGATGAGAAGTAGGGATGATGAAGAGAAGCAGGGATGATGAAGAAAAACAGGGATGATGGATGAGAAGTAGGGATCATGTATGATGGATGACAAGTATGGATGATGGATGAGAAGCAGGGATGAGAAGTAGGGATGAAGAGTGAGGAATAAGGATGTCCTAAAATGGATGCTGTGCCTGTGTGCAATGTAGGAGGGAAATTTCAGAAAGATGTGAGAAGAATGCGTAAGTGGAAATCAATGAAAGACTACATAGGAAAGTAGTGTAAGGAGAATATGACTGATTGAGACTCTCAAATAACCCTTTCCACAGACTTCATTACTCCAGCGAGAGTGACCTAAACACTAGTAATTGCTTTGTTTTCCTTTTGAGAAAGTGTAACTCGTAGTGTCAAACATTTGGCAGTAGAATGTCGCTCATACACAGAGGAATGTCAATCATATCAGAGGCAGCCGGTAGTTTTAGGAGGGAGGGAAGCGGGCGGGAAGCACACTTTCACACACAAACGCATGCACATCCATTAACAACACTCATCAACATTCATCCATGCACGTATGCACCGAACATTCATTTAAAACAATCACACACAGACACAAACACACACACAATTACCTTTAGCCTCGGAGGTCCCAGGAGGGTAGGGACTGCTGCCTTCCCTCACTGGCTGACCTTAAGTCAGTCAATGAGGGAAGGCAGCAGTCCCAGCTTTGTCACAGAGTGGGATGGGGTCAGTGAGACTGCTGACCCCACCCACTCTGTGACAAGGTGTCACTGATTGATACTCGCCCTGGGCGCTTCAGGGCCTAAACCTGAAGCGCCCAGGTCGAAGTCAATGGGTGACGCTTCCCTCGTCACCCGGAGGAGGGCCTCGAGGCACCTTTGGAGAGCCGAGGAGGTCACACCCACAGGAGCTGTGACCTCCTCATCCCAGCAAAGTTCAGCTCAGGCAGCCAGGAGTCTGTGTAAATCATGCATGTCTGCTCCTGGCTGCCTGACCTGAACATGAAGAGTGTCTCTCAGGCTGACCTTTGTTCAGCCTGACTGGCACTCTGCATGAGGGGCAAAAGGTTGGGGGGGAGGTGGCCCCTCCGCCCTAAAGGACGGGCCGCGACTGAATTATATGTATCGAAATGTCACTTATAAGCAATTAAAAAACTTGGCAGCTATGGACACCCTTCAAAACATTAACAAAGCCAAATAGTTCACAAAGAGCTATTCGGCTTTGTTAATGTTTTTTTTTTACAGATGCCACAGCAGCTCAAAATTAAAACAAAGCATTTTTAAATCTGTCTATCTTTTTTCAGCACGATTTATTTATTTATTGTTTAACCTTGCAGCAACTTCACCTAACAGGATTTCAGAGCTCTGTTTTTAAGAAGGGAGTGAAACACCAGCGGTCTGTTCTGTTATTCCCCTCTCCCTTAGTACTCATTTGTTGCTCAAGCCTGCACCACGTCTCCTGGAAGGCTGATCCCTGCTTTCATCATCCTTCTGTGAAAGAGGGGGCTCTAATGTTAAACCTCCCCATCCCATCCCTCCTCCCACCGACAAGCTGTCGGCTCCTCCCATCTCCTTCCACTGTCCCTCTGGTAGCAGTCCTCTGCGCCTGAAGCAAGCATCCCTCTAGGAATGTGGCTGCTTTTCACATCCTCCCCTCTACTAGTGAGCAGCAAGCACGGCTTCTCAGCTATGGCAGAGGAGCGTCACTCCCCACCCCCGCCAGCAGCTGTAAAACGTTTATTAAGAATCAATAACAAACTAGGTTTACTATCGTTTTGTAGTAAAAGGGGTAGGGCATTAGGGATGACGAGAACTGAGGGGGAGTGCAGAGCACCCCCCCTCAGTGTGCATGCATGTTTGGCCGGCTGTCTTGGGCTGGCAAAACATACATGCGCAGTAGGCTCTCTCCAGCCCAGCAACACAGTTTTGTTGGGATGAAAAGCTACGTTGCTTTGAGCAGCATCAGCATTGGCTGCAGGGCAGGTATGTGATTTTTTTAAAATTATTATCGCCCCCCCCCACATGCCCCGTCCTCCACCCCCAACCCCCCTCCCACCCCACCCCAACAAAGCCCACCAGCAGCTCCTGGGCCCATATTTATACTTTTTGACGCTAAACTGCGCTAACGCAGTTTAGCGTCAAAAAGTTTTGCGCCGTCTAACGCCATTCTGAAGCGCCATGCGGGCGCCGTATTTATGGAATGGCGTTAGACGGCGCAATCAGACCGGCGCTGCCTGGTTTGCGTGGGAAGAAACCACGTAGACCAGACAGCGCCGGCGTAGGGGGAAAATGGCGCATGGGCGTCTTAAAATGGGGCAAGTCAGGTTACGTCGAAAAAATCGTCTTAACCCGACTTGCGCCATTTTTTAACGACGCCCATCCCCCATCAACATGACTCCTATCATTGGAAAGATAGGAGTCATGCCCCCTTGCCCAATGGCCATGCCCAGGGGACTTCTGTCCCCTGGGCATGGTCATTGGGCATAGTGGCATGTAGGGGGGCACAAATAAGGCCCCCCTATGCCACCAAAATAAAATATAAAAAATAAAAAATAAAACTTACCTGAACTTACCTGAATGTCCCTGGGGTGGGTCCCTCCATCCTTGGGGGTCCTCCTGGGGTGGGCAAGGGTGGCAGGGGGGGTCCCTGGTGGCATGGGAGGGCACCTGTGGGCTCATTTTGAGCCCACAGGCCCCTTAACGCCTGCCCTGAGCAGGCGTTAAAAAGTGGCGCAAATGCGCCGTTTTTAGCCACGCCAACTCCCGGGCGTCTCTTTTGCCCGGGAGTATAAATACCACGTAAAGTCCTGGGAGTCATTTTTTAGACGGGAACGCCTCCCTTGCATATCATTAACGCAAGGAAGGGGTTCACGCTAAAAAATGACGCACATTCCGGGAACTTTGGCGCTATTCGCCTCTAACGCCATAGTATAAATATGGCGTTAGTTGGCGTTAGTTTTGCGTCGAAATTGCGTCAAAAAAAACGACGCAATTTCGGCGCAAACGGAGTATAAATATGGCCCCTGGTGCGCAGGCCAGGAAACAACCTGGCATTTGGAAAGCCAGTCCTTTAAATAAAATATAGTTTAGTCTCTGTGTACCTATTCCATGTAACCTTGACAATGTTGGCCTGACTTGTCATGCTAATAAACGTATAGCATGGTACAAATGTTCTGGTTCTGTTTCTGTCTGGGAGTTGGGGAGGGGAGGCAGATGAGGTCAAACTTTCAGTACTGGTTAAAAAGTTTTGACCCTTGTTGGGGAAGCGTTTGCACACATTTTCATTCGTGAACCAACAATATTTCTCATTTGGCTTTCCCTCCACACTTTTTTCGTTCTTTCGTATTTTAGAAACGTCTTTTCAGTTTTCAAGTTATGATTCTGTTATTTGGACCATTGTAAATAACATGTTATTTACCTTATGTTATTAATGTGCTTTTAATGGGCTTTGTTGGGATGAAAAGCTACGGTGGGTGCTCCAGGACTCAAAGCTATGTGACCTGCTTTATGAAAGCAGATGTCAGCCGTAGGAATATTAGTTGGCTGTGCTACCTTGCTAAGATTTGACCATATCACTCACAGTTAACATACAAATCGCCGCACTAGTTGCATTAATTCGGTTATCTACCTTACTCCAATGAGAACGTGACCCGCGGTTTACTCCCTTATCAGTACAGCATAAACTTTAAATCAGTGAACTATATTCACAGATCTCCTACAGGTGCTCTCAATTCTGAGCCCGGCCTCTCTCTACATTAGAAGAGAGCGAGCATTTGCCTGTTCCTGGCGGGGTACTGATGGAGTTGCCTCCTTCTCTAAAACAAGCATTGGCAAAGCCAATCATTTTCACCTCTGCATAATCTTATGGCTTTGTCAATGTTTTTTACATGCTGCACAGCAGTTGAGCTGCTCTGTAATATGGCTTAAAGTAAAAAAAAAATACTAGGATGCAGCCAGCATTGTCCGTGTCATAGAGCTTTTTTTTAATTGTTTTTTTTTTATTCAAGCCTTGATGCACAGCAGCTGAACTGCTTGATAACATGTAAAAAAAACATTGACAAAGGCAATAGAATTCTCCTAGGCAAAACCTATTAGCTTTGCCAATGCTTGGTATTTTGTACTTCAGATTTGACAACACAGCCCGCTAGTTGAGAGAGAGGACCCACTACATTTGTTGATGTATGATACTAGTGGTAAATAAGACTTTATTGTTTGCTATTCTGTACCTTTTTTAATAACTTTGATTCTTTGCAATAAGTCACAAAAAGAGATTTAGGTGTGTATGTATTCTTTTGATTTGTATGCCCCATGCAATGCTCTGTCATTTTTTTCAGACAATTTGAATAGATTTGCTTTTTGTTATGTAAAAGTTGAACTTCTGCAACACATTTCTTTGTTCATTTTTGCGAGCGTACTTGGGTCTTTT
Organism: Pleurodeles waltl; assembly: GCF_031143425.1. Taxonomy (NCBI): domain Eukaryota; kingdom Metazoa; phylum Chordata; class Amphibia; order Caudata; family Salamandridae; genus Pleurodeles; species Pleurodeles waltl. Next base: position 312,206,771 of record NC_090437.1, on the reverse strand, counting down.
TTACAGCAGTTTGTATCCATAGAAATGGTCGTCTTTTTATTTCCGAAAAAGGTGATTATTTATTTCAGGACTGTAACAACGATAGTCATTGCATTAGGTCTCTTCTTCAGAAAAAGTATTGTCCAGCATCAGAACAGAGTTGCAGTACCTCAGCTCCCCTCGCAACTAACAGAATGATTGTGAAAAATTGGACATTCCAAGGACTGGAGTTTAAAAGGTCATGGTTGTCATAGGTTAACTGGGTCTTGAAAAGGTTTTGAAAGCCTATCGGTTAGACAAGTACATCATTTTGAACATACCACCTCTTCAGACAATCTTCATTATCATGCTTCTTTACACCCACAACACTTACTTTGTGGGTAATCTTACTCCACATGTATTCATTTTTGGCCAACAATAGATACAATGGCACTACCATCCAAACAAATGAGGATGGAAGGAAAGGATTGTGTTGATGAGCACATCAGCTCTCAAAAAGGAATATTTTCATGTTTGCATTTCAGAATTCCTAAATATCTAACTTTAAATTGCACATAAATTCAAATGCATTAAAGCATGTTAAAATACTACAAAACTGCATTCCACTACAACCACCTGCATAAAGTACAGTACCAATGGAAATTAAATGTAACTGTAAACAATCAACCAATCAATCAGGGATTTGTAAAGTGCAGCAATTCCCCCATAAGGGTCTCAAGGCTCTGGAGTTGCTAGCTGCTTTGTGGTGATCTGTTCATTTGAACAGCCATGCCTTGAGTCCTTTGCTGAATTGTATGAGTGAAGGGGCAGTCCTGAGGTGTAGGAGAAGGTCGTTCCAAGTTTTGTCCGCCAAGTGAGAGAAGGAGCAACCTCTGCTGTTTACTCGGCGGATTCGGGGTGTTTCTGCGAGGAAGAAGAAGGCAGATCATAGGTGTCTAGTCAGTTGATGGAAGGTCATTTGTTTGTTGATGTATGCTGGTCCTTCGTTGTGCAGGGTCTTATATGCGTGGGTCAACATTTTGAACTGGCATCTCTTCTGGACCGGGAGCCAGTGGAGGTTGAGGATGAGTTTTGAATTGTCTTTAGTCTCTTTGGTAGTTGTGTGGTGATACCTACGTAGAGTGTGTTCCCATAATCCAGCCTGTTGGTGATGAGGGCCTGTGTGATGGTCCTTCTAGTGTCAACTGGGAGCCATCCAAAGATCTTGTGAAGCATACGTAGAGTGCAGGAGCAGACTACGCTGGCCATGGTTTTCCATTGATCATCATCTTGCTGTACAGGATGATGTCAAGGTTGCGGGTGTGGTCTGTTGGTGTGGGGGATAAGCCAAGTTCTGTTGGCCACCATGCGCCATTCCATTGAAAGGTGTTGTTCCCAAAGATGAGGATTTCCATTTTGTCTATGTTGAGCTTGAGACAGTTGTCCCTCATTCAGTCGGTGACATTCCTCATACATCTGTGGAAGTTGGCTCTAGTGGTGGAGGGGGTCAACAGACAAGAAAGGGTGATCTGTGTGTCATCGGCGTTGAAGATGTTGTTGAATCCTTGCGATCTGACGGTGTTGGCCGGGGGATCATGTACATATTGAAGAGGGTTGGGCTGAGGGATGATCATTGGGCGATGCTGCAGATGATTTTCTTGAGTTTGAGGTAAATGGTGGGAGTGTGATTCTTTGTGTTCTTCCGGTGAGGAATGAGGCAATTCATTTGAGAGTGTCTCCTTGGATTCTAATAAGATAGAGTCTGTTGATCAGCATGTGATGGGAGACGGTGTTGAAAGCAGCTGACAGATACAGGAGGATGAGAGCTACTGTTTTGCCATGGTCCAGGATGGCTCTCATGTCATCGGTGGCTGCAGTCAGGGCTATATTGGTGCTCTGGTTAGTATGGAAATCCAGAATGGGACAGGTACAGGAGGCTGTTATGTTCCAGGTGTTTGGTGAATTGCTGGTTGTTTGCCTTCTTGAGGATCTTTGCTGGAAGGGGAGTGGGGAGATGGGCTGGTAGTTCTGCTGGGTCAGCGGGTGGTTTCTTAAGGAGGGGCCTCACTTCAGTGTGTTTCAAGTCCTCAGGGAAGGAGGCCACAGTGATAGAGGTGTTCAGCACCTTCTTGAGCTCATCTCAAATTTTCTTGCTCCTGTGGTTAAAGATGTGGTGAGGACAGGGGTCCAAGGGTGCTCCCGAGTGCACAGAGTTCATGATAAAGATTGTGGCATGAGTTGTGATATGGTCCTTGTGGGTGAGCAGATGGTCAAAGTTTGAGTTTGTGTGTGTGATTAGGCTGATGCTGTCGGCGGCGGAGAGCTGGGGTTTGAAATTGTCATTTATGGCTGAGATCTTGTTGTCGAAGAAGTCCACCAGTGTGTCGCATAGTTCTTGGGAGGGGGTGATGTTGTTCTCACGGCTGGGGGGTTGGAGAACTTTTTCACAATGATGAAGAGCTCTTTGTTGCAGTTTATGCTGACATCTATGTGGCCTGCTATGGTGTTTTTCTTTGTTTCTTTCAGGTGGTGGTTGTACAGGTTAAGTGGTGTTTTGAAAGTGGTATGGTGATCTGTGTCTTTGCTGGTACACCACTTCCCCTCTAGTTGCCGGCCGTTGCGTTTGGTTGATGTCAGCTCTGCGGTGAACCAGCTGGCTCTTCTGGTAGGCCCTTTGGATTAGAGCTGCATGGTGGGGGTGATTGTGTACACATTCAGTGATCCACTTGGAAGTGGGGTAAGAACCATTATAGTGCACTGAAATATATTCCAACAGAAGTCACATTAAATGTGCAGAACAGTTACCTTGAAATTCTTAATTCTCATTTAGTTTCCTTAAATGTACATCAAATTGTATTTGAGTATTTTACAATATGTTAAAAATTCACATCTACCAATGCAAAAAGAACATAGTTTCACTTCCAAACAGGGACTTATTCACCATTAACTCCTTGGCTGCTAAGCTTTTCCCCCTAGAATGCAAAGCCTTTTTTTACATCGAGTGCACAAGTGCTTCCGACCTGTTGTCATCTATTCTGTGGGCTTTTCACCTCACCCATCTCACACCCATCACTTTTATTTGTTTGTGGGCTTGCCTTTCAAAATTCCCTTTATTTTATTTGTCAAAGGCATGAATACGTCATGCCTTTTCTGGTGTTAAGCCCTCCTCGAGTGTACCGGCCGACTACTGTTAACATACCCAGGGTCCAATGTTTTATGTATGGTTTCTGTACAACTTTTTTTTCTTCTTTTTTTCTTTTTAGGCATGGGTAGATTCAGTGGTTTGACCCGGTTCCTCATTCTCAAAGTTGGCAGCTCTGTCCGGCACGCCACATCCTCCCCCCTCTGCATTCAATGCTTTGCCCTCCTGTATGTGGTTCTATAATGGCAATCAAAAAAGACATACGTCCTAAGAGATTCCCCCACAGTCAATGAGGAGTACATCACAGGGATGTATGAATCAACCTCAAGTGTAAGCTAATTATATGTAAGACATTCTCTAGCAGTCATTTGGAGTCCTGGTTAGTACTGCCACTTAATTATCCCTTCAGCTAGCCGAAGACAGGGCACAAGATTTTGTTCCAATATGTAGCCTCCTTTCTTTTTCAGATTTTTCCCAACAGCCCTCTATCATTAGTCCTCTTTCTGTGTGTAACATACTATTTGTGCACGCCTTCTCCTTCCGAGGTTGCCAGGACGCAATAGAGACTAAGCGACAGTTTTCAGACGACTTAGATAAAACAGAGCCAGGATCTCCGCCCTTCCAAACACAGGCTATTGTTCTCTGTCTACAACACGGTTTTTGGTTCAGGGACTTTTTGTTATTGTTACTGCGGCATCCAGCCTGGACCGAGGCAAGAGACTGGGGTGGTCCAAATCTATACACAAACCATGCCTTCTCTGCACACCATGTTCTGTTCGCAGCAAAGCAACGTTCCACCAGAACTACCAGATCTCCTGAAGCAGTTTGCCAAAGCTGCTATTAGGACCCAACCACATGATGGCATGCAATGGTCTGCTGTGTAAGTGCAACCTTGTAGTTTTTTTCACTTAGTCTGTGTCACACTCGGCACACAGGCAACAAAATACATGATTTCAACCACGATAACATTCCTGCTAGTTGACTACATTTATGGGGTATTGAATAGCACAGCCTAACAGTGCCGGTGACATTAGCTAGTAGGTGGACTTTTAAGGTCGAACGAGCAAGCGCTTTGTTAGATCGAGTGAACAAGGGCTTTGACCTGTTGTAACTATTGTGGGCTTTTAACCACGCCTATCTAACGTCCATCACTTTGACTTGTTCGTGGGCTTGCCTTTCAAAAATCCCATGGTAACATGACCATCTTTCTTACAAATGTCTAATGCCAAACGTTTATTTCTGATAAAGGTTTTTATTGGGTTTATATGATAATTGTAGATGTTTTATTAATCTCTTATTATTGCAATTATGACCATGATTCATACCAACTTAACATCCTTATTACACTATGACTGTTTAAACACTCTTGATATATTTGGGTGACCCTTCTAGTTTATTTCTCTTGTTACTCCTCTGTGACTGTCTTGTTTTGGGAATACGGTTAGCCAGCCAGCAACTCTGATGGTGGGGTGGTGAAGGAGGTATTCTATTGGAATTAGCATGGCAGATTTAAATTAGGATGCTAAATGGCACCATTTTCATTTTTGTCTGCAGCTACAGGAAGAAGGTAAATGGAAGTTCCTTAGCTAAATGCAGGGTCACTGGAATTATGTGGCAGAAATAGACCAAATTATGAGGCAGGGTTGACCAATTTATGTAGCAAGAAAAGTCCAGTAATGAATTTACAACGCCAATAGCTCTAACTCAATCAAGTGCGAGACCCATTGCATTGCAAATGCTTGTTAGCTATTTGGGGTAGTCTGCGCTTAGGCATTCATAACTTTTTTCCACTTAAAGCATCCATGCCAAATTTGCATCCTTTTTTCCCAACATCCTGGCAATTATAAAGGTGCCCAGGGTTTGTGGATTCCCCAGGAGGGGACTAGGCAATAGGCAAAACATAGCTAAATTGTTTTTTTTTTTTTAGAAAAAATAGAAAACCGTGCTCTGCAAAAACGTGTCTGTTTTTTTCCTATAAATTGTATCCACAAACTGTTTGCTCAGCTATAGTCACCAATTTCTTGCCTTTCAGGAACATGCAGAGCTGGATCAAAACCCCAATTTTTTACCACAGTTTTGGTATTTTTTCAAAGAGCTAGCTTATTTTTCTTAGTTTTTGTGGTTTTAACCTACTTCCAGGTTGTGGTGGAAACTGCTGTAAAAACCCATCGGTGATCCCGGAGAGTTATAGAATTCTGAAAAGAAGATAATATTCTGAATTCAGAAAGGGTTCACTTGCGTAGACCCCTCAAGGTTTCTCAAAGAAACAAAGGGCCAGATTTAAATCTTGTCGGGCGGACTTACTCTGTCAAAAACATGATGGATCTTCTGTCCGCTATATTACGATTCCATTATATTCTATGGAAATTGTAATATGGCAGATGGATTAACTGTCACGTTTGTTGCATACTAACCCCCCTGCCAAGATCCACATCAGGCCCAAACTGTTGAAATAAAAATATATTGAAAATTAGTAGGAAAAAACTTCTATTTGTGACAACACTTTCATCATACAAAAGCAATATACCATTACATCTGCTAGATCCTTCTAGTTGTGGGGATATAGAAGGTTTGTGGGTACTCAAAGTCAATGACCGAGCTACAGTTTGGAATGTTTTTTAATTGTGTACAGGGTATAGAGCAAATCAATTGGTAATACCTTAAGAGTGAAAAATATGTATTAAGGAAACCTATGTATTTCCAAAATGAGCACAAGATGTGGAGTTTAGAATCAGTGGTTATTTACACATCTCTGAGTTTGTGGGTTCCCATACAAGCATGTAAATTAGAGGCAATTTCTCAAAATGTATTCTATGTTCCCTCAAGTCTCTCCTTAAGATGGTACAACACTTCAGTGGGTAGGCCTAGTGCCCACTTTAAGAAATGGCCCAAAATGGAACATGGACACCACATTTTTCCACTGCAAACTGACCATTTTTTTGTAATGTGGCTAGCTCTAGGATTTATGGAATCTGTAGGAAGTAACACATATCCTGCCACTTACCATTCCTCCAAGTCTCCCAATTAAAAAAGTACCTCACTAATGTGGCTGGACCTGCTGCCAGCGACAGAAACATATTTTTTTGCAATGTGGCTAGCTCTAGGTTTTGGGTCCTAGCTCTGCAGGCATCTAGTTAAACCTAGAAAACCTGCCCATGTTTGAAAACTAGACACCCAGGGGAATCAAGGGTGGTGTGGCTTGCATGGCTCTCACCAGGATTTATTACTCAGAAGCCCATGCAAACCAAACTTTCACTAAAAACACATTTTCCTCACATTTCTGTGATGTAAAGCTGTGGAATCTGCAGGTAGCAACAAATTTCCTACCACCTACCATTCCCCGAGTCTCCCAATTAAAATAGTACCTCACTTGTGTGGCTGGACCTGCTGCCCGCAACAGAAACAGATCAAACCAAGGTCAATGAGTGTCCATTTGTGAGGAATCCAACTGACTTTACTTTGGGCGGATTCTGCTACGGGCGAAAAACATGCAGTACTGGCAGACCTGCAGATCTGCCAGTATCTAAACCACAAGCAGGAGTCACCACCAAGGAAATCAAAACTCTGCACTAGAATAAAAAGGAGAAATAAAACATTAAGATCACTAATGATGAAAAGAGATAAAACAGTTAACATTATAGAACACTATGAAGTCTGCCCCTGGGTACAGATCAGCATCACAAACAGCATCCAATCTGCTCCAAAGGGGTCACAAAGAAAAGGCAAGAAATTGGCTCCCTAGACAGGAGTGAGCCTTACCCAGGCCAAACACCAGTTCACACACGCCACCATCCAAATGACAACCACACACATTGCCAGCCACTCACTAGTCCATACACACTACCAGCCAAAAGCTTGTTCACGCAGACCGAACAGCCAAACTCCAGTTCACGCAAAATGACAGCCAATCTCCAGTTCACACACGCAGAGAAACTTATTCCATAGTGTCTAGTGGTCTTGTACCACTCCTTGGCATAGAAAATGGCTGATCTGCCCCCAGGGGTGCGTAAAACAGCCACAACAAGTGCCCAAAAATGAGGAGCGACCCTTGCTCAAGGGGCCGCTCCCCAACATTCACAAATGTTACTTTCCCTGGTATCTAGTGGTTTTCCACCTCCTCCTTACCCTGGAGGCAGCTTGGCCTACAAAATGACTGATCTGCCCCTGGAGGAGGGTGAAATACAGCCAAAACCCGCAGTAATATATTTGACGAGAGACACCAAGAGCCACTCCCTGACATTGTATCTAAATCAATCTTTGGTGTCTAATGGTTTTCTGCGACCAGTGGGGCAGAACGGCCTAGAAATATCAGTGATCTGCACTGGGAGTGTGGGGGGAGGAGGATTGACCAAAACATTGTTGCTAGCCACTCACCTGAATTCCAGGTGGTTGCTCTGGAGTGACAAGTCCCCAACTCCCTCTGAGGTATGCTGTGACTTTTGCATGTCTAAATGGAGAGAATGTATAATGGCAGTCTTCACATACATTTAGGATGTTAGCATTGATGAACACTTCTCTCTTAATGAATGTGGGAGCAAGACTTTCATCACATACTATAAAACTCTTTTCCATCAATGTCTCTCTTTACATATAAGGTTGAAGAAGGAGTAAATCCGTCCATTGATCAAATGTTGCCAACATACATTTCTATCACAGCTGAAGAACCAAGGCCCTCATTACGAGTTTAGTGGAGGGGATTAGTCCGTCCTAAAAGTGATGGATATCCCGTCTGCCGTTTTACAAGTTTCATAGGATATAATGGAACTTGTAATACGACGTGCGAGATATCCGTCACGTTTGGGACAGAGTAATCCCCTCCCCAAACTCGTAATGAGGCCCCAAGACATTCCAGTAAGTATCACTTTCAAATATAAATTATAAAGTGAGGAATGTTCCTGCTAAAGTCCAACTTTCAGAGGTCCAGAACAAGCAATTAAGTATTTTCCATTCAATTCTTTTGTATCATTATTTTATGAAGAATTCAGTGTTCATTCCTCTTTGGTTAACGCTTGAATTGCTGCCCAAAAAATACTTGAAGAATGAAAATTAAGACTTTGAAAGCATTCAAGAAATAACCTTGGCTGCTGAAATGTTTGAAAGGACTCTGCAGACTCCAATACTTGAACTGGTTCAGTCCCTCTTCACTGTTGTTTCCTTTTTTAATTTCAGGGTGAACCGGAAACACAGGAACCAGAAAATCCTATTTGGGAGCAAAGGCCAGTCTGGAGAAGGAACCGCTGGAAACAGGCCCAGTCAGGAGAAATCGCTAGAAACAGGTCAGTGGTTGATTTGGGAAATTAGGGAAAACACTGAATGCTCTTGGGGGAGGATTTTTAAACCCACTGTTAGCAGCAGGTGTGCATTTGCATGCGTAGCGATGGTTAGCTCATGTACAAAGCACATGGGTGAGTAAGCAGCTGTTGCTCATGCCACATGCAGCAGTTGGCAGTTTGCATGTGCTGCCCTTGACAGGAAAAGAACAATTACACGTGTTTTGTGCGTAGTGATTGGTGTACACCTAGTGTTTGAGTGTTTTGTATAAGAGAGCTGTACAGAGTCTCCAAGCACATGAAATCCTACCACAACCACCAGGGATGTATTGCTGCATTATGCTATTCTCACGGGAGGGGGGCATCTATTGCTCACAAATGGGGGATAGAGAAATGGTGCTACAAATTGCATGGCTGGTTGCTGGACTCTTAACAGTTGCCCCCCCGCTGAGAGTGTACCTGGGTGCATTCCTGTGAGATAGTAAAAATTGGAACTCCCTAATGCTGTATTGGAACTATTGTTGTATATGAACTCAGCTAGATTGAGAGTTTGGTCCCATTGACTAATAATGGTTGACATCAAGCATCTTAGGGTTTGTTCAAGGGTTTGTTTGACCCTTTCTGTCTGGCCATCTGTTTGGGGATGATATGCTGATGACAGAGTTATTTTGATCACTGATGAGGAGCAAAAGGCCTTCCAGAACTAGGAAGTAAACTGAGATCTGTGGTCTGAAATTAATCTGATTGGTAGCCCATGAAGTCACGCTAGGGGCATGATTTATACTTTTTTTTCTGTGCAAATGCAGTTTTGCGGCAAAAAAGCAGAGTGCCCGCTTGCGCCATTCCACAGCACCAGCCGGGCACCATATTGAAGGAATGGCACAAGCCAGCGCTGAACGTGGGCTAGTGTCTTGAAAGAAGCCGCTAGCTGGGTGGGGGTGGCAATAGGGAAGGAAAGGGTTGTGCATCAAAAAGAGCAAAAAATGCCTCTAACCAGGCTAGCGCCATCTCTCGGAGCACAAACACCAAAAACATGAGTCCTGTCTTAGGAAAGACAGGAGTCATGCCCATCACCCCAATGACCAGCATGGGGACAGGTGTCCCTTGGCCATGGCCATTGCACCCTGTGCCATGCAGGGGGCCCCAAGTTAGGGCCCCTGATGGCAAAAAAAAAAAAAATACTTACCCACACTTACCTAGGATGGCGTCCCCCCATCCTCCGGTGTCCCTCTGGTGGGGGTGGGGGTGTTCTTGGGACTTGGGAAGGGCACCTGTGGACCCTTTCCATGGTGTTTAACCATGGAAATGGGTCCACAGGTCTCCTAACGCCTGGTCTGACCCAGGCGTTAACTAATGGTGCAAAGCAAGCTTTGCACCATTATTTGGACCCACCCGCCTGTCATTTTAGCACGGGGATAAATATGGGGCTATGGGGGTAGCACCATTTTTTTTAGATCGGAACGCCTATCTTGCATCTCATTGACGCAAGGTAGATGCACGCATCTAAAAAAATGGTGCAAACTCCTATATTTTGACGTTAGACATGTCTAACGTCAAAATATAAATATGGAGTTAGGCTTGCACTAAATGTGTGTAAAAAAATGATGCAAATTCGGAACAAACAGAGTATAAATCTGCCCCTATGTGTTTTAAGAAAGAGATCACTTAGTTCTGCAGCTGATGGTAAACCTTTCAGGGGTATGAAATGGGAGACTTTTGAAAACATATTCACTTCCACTAGGATAGCATTGTACTTAGATTCTGGCAGATCGTTAATAAAATCTATGCTTAATGTATGCCAAGGTGCTGTTGGAATAGGTAAGGGTTGGAGTAAACTAGTAGGGGCTATGTGCTGTGCCTTATTGCGAGAGCATATTGGAAAGGTGGCTACTTAATGCTCCACATTGTGGGGGATTGCATCCCACCAGAAATTTCATAGGCAATTGTCTACGGTTTTTCATACTCCTGGATGTCCGGCTAATGCAACATTGTGATTCCAGTTTAAGACTTGTTGTTGCAAGTCCTTGTTGGGTACATAGAGCTTATCACCATGAAAGTAGCATTCTTCTTTAATGCTATGTTTGGTGTGTTCTGCCCATTTTGTAGGATCAAGTGATTTGAATGCTACTTTCATTGCATTCACAAAGGCGTCTGTCAGGCTTTACCTTTCCGCAGGGATAAAATGGACATGAAGAGAGTTGTCTCAACTTCCCTACGAGACAATAGACCTCAATGAAGTTGTGTCTGGCCCAGCGGGATGAAGTGATGAACCTCTGATCAAGACCCAACCAGACTTTACTAGGTGATAGGTGTTTCCTTTGATATCTAGAAAACAACACAAACATATATTTGTAAATCAAAGAAAGTACCCTACAATGCAAGTGTTTTCTATCCCCCAAAATGATTACCTGAAGTCCCTTCTCCCTTTCCTTAAGAGTGCAAGGTCCTGGATTCAATGTGGAGTTGCCCACTAAATATAATAAAAATGACTCACAATATTACTTCGCTAGACATGCAGAGTGCAATGTAATAATATAAACGTTTTCAAACAACTCATACTGAAGCACATTCACATAATCATCAAGGTTTCTTAACTGTAGAAGGTTATCAAGTTCTTTTCCTGCAAATAGGAAGGTGAAAGTGTTATTCTGCAAACAGCACTTTCTACAAGTCAGGTAAGCCAATGCAAAGTCAAGCAAGTACTTAATATCACAGTAGAAATAGTAAATACAAGTTCTTAGCTTAAGTTTCTGTTCTCCTAATAACTTATTTGGGGAACTGATTATATTCAGTTCATTCAAGTTATGTTTCTCCTCTTTAGGGTAAGAATCCAGAGAATGCTTGCTTAGAGATGATCCATCAAATAAGTATCCTTGTTATTTTTATATCGGAATAGTGTTACCAGAATGAAATGCTGCCTGGAAATGGTTTTATATTTCTTGAAATGTAGCAGAGAACGTCAAAACGTGTGAAAAAAGGTAAGAATCCCAACAGTGAGGGAAGAACCACCCCGATCAGGATGCCCAGCGCTCAAGAAAGTGTTGAGAGAAAACCGCGTGAATCTCATGTGAGTACGGATGGAGGAACTCTGAAGACAGCAGTCGTCCGGGTGCAGCTCGTCGCCTTAAAGCCTAGGTGCTCAACCTCAAAGGGGCCGCACATGGCGAAGCCTTACAGTGTCTGCTTCAGTCGCAGCCACAATTATTTTTGATGGTATTATACTTGGTGGTGGATTTGTGTCTTCATTGGTTATGGAATGTTCTAGTCTTGAGAAGATATCAGATTATAATTGTTTAGCTCCAGGCCAATAGGTGATAAGAAATCAAAGTCACTAAAGAAGTGTAGCCAACACATTTGCTTTGGAGTGAGAGCTGTCACGAAACTAAAGAATTGCAAGTTTTTATGGTCCTTGAATATTATGATGGTATGTTTGACTCGGGAGCATTTTTTGACAGTAATAAGCCAGTGGGTGTAAATTACGTGTTTGGGGGACTTTTGTGATAATACCCCTTCTACAGCAAATTGGGAGGCATCAGCTTTTTTAAAAAAAAATTGCTGGTCGGGGTCTGGGTGTTGCAATTTGGGTGCTGTGGTGAATTTTTCTTTTAAAGTGTGAAATGCGTGCTTCGCTGCTGCTGACCACACATAAAGCTCACCTTTTTCGAGTAAGTTAGTGATGGGAACCATGATTTCTGGAAAATGTAGTATGAAGCATCTGTAAAAATTGGCAAAGCCATGCACTCCTGGAATTTCCTTTACAGGGGTTGGAGTGGTCCATGTGAGGATAGCGTCGACTTTCTTTGGATCCATAGTAATCCCTTCAGGAGATAAATGGCAGCCAAGAAACTCCACAGACCTGGTGTGAGAGGAACATTTTTACAATTTAGCACACAAGGTGTTTTCCAGTAAATGCTACAGTGCAGCTCGCATGCATTGAACATGTTCCTGCTCGTTTTTCCAGTAACTCAGCTTGGTGCTGAATGAGCAGTGATTGCTGGAAAAACACTCTTATGATGATACTCAGTCACTTGTGAGTCGAGTTCAGGGGAACCCGCTGGAGCTTATAGCAGATGTGGGTCCCTGGGCCAAGGTTCACCAGGCACTACAACTTTATCTGGCTTGAACAACACGGGTGCAGAGTAGTCCTGGCTGTCTTTGGTGCTAAACGCAGGAGCTACAAGTGCTGGGTTTACCATTAGGATGGTGCTGGAGAGGAAACAGAGGCAATAGCTCAACAGAGTCACTGAGGTGGGTGATTGAAGGTGTTGTGGGGTTCTCTCAAGGTGCAGCGTTAAGCAAGGGGGGTGATAGCCTGGCTGGCCACCAACAGGTCTTGGCAGCTGCAACCATATTGTGTGGTTACTTCGATGTCCTGGGATCCAGGGGAAAATAGTAGCAGTGTCAAACTCACTGGTGGTCAGGGCTACATTTCCCTCAAGGCATCAAATAATTTGCTTTTGGGCAATGCCTCGCCAGGCCCGATGGCAAGTGATTCTTTGGTTCCGGGAGTGCGCTGGTGCCTGCAGCCTACAGGGGACTAGTACCTCTAGACCAAGGGAGTTCCAGAGTTGCATTTGATGCCCAGAGAAGTTCCTCTTGACTTTGGAACATGTCTCCAGTCCAGGACAAGTCGCAGCTGTGCAGTCATCAGGGTGGTTGCCACAGGTGCATAGTTTCATGCCTTTTTTTGTTCAGGTCCTGAAGTTGCAGACTCGATCTCTCCTTTGTTCTTGAGGACAAGTTGAATCAGATCTGAGGTCCTGGTGTGAGGAGTCACCCTTTAATCCTATATTTTGGGGCATTATGGATGTGAGAACAAGTAGCCAATGGGCTACTAGCCCCAGCAGTTAATCCGCCCCTGAGGTGATCACCTCTGGGGGGGGTCACTTTTTCTACCCAGGACCCTCTATTTTGCCACTTTTTAACATGGCAGAACCATTCCTCGGATGTCCATATCAGGTAGCCCATCCTAGAGGTGTGGCTACCCTTCTGGGGGTATATGCCTCCTGATTACCTGATTGTCCCACCTGTATGGGTGCAATTGTGCTTGGGGGAGGGGGATGGCTTTGTCCTCCTATGCGGGACAGCCTACTAGCATATCAGAGGTGGTGTGCCCTTTGAAGCTCACCGCCTTGATGTACCACCTCGCTAGCCATCCTGCCTGGACGGGAGGTGACACCTCCCGCCCAGGCAGGCCTTTGTTTGGGACTCCTGAGAGTGTTAACAATTCCTTTCAGGAGGGTCAGGATACTCTCTTCGTGGCAGCAGCTGCAGGCTGTCAGCCGGGGCACAGTAAATGCTGGGCAACCAGTTGGGTAACCTTTAAGGTAGCCACCTGAGTGCATGTCACATTAAATGTGACTTTGGATTCAAGTCAGATTTAATGAGACAAGTTGTTTGATACCAAACAAGATATACTTCAGAGGGACCATAATGGAGTTGGCAATCTCAGGATGCCCAAGTGCCAGGCCATGTCAGTCTGTGGCCCACTGAACACTTATAGTAGCCTTTAATGGCAAACACCACTACAGGGACAAATAAGCTTGCACTTTAATGTTCACACTTTTATAATGCACACTGCCTCCTGGGCTCAGGAAACCTACATTAGGGGTGTCTGGTATATGCATAAAGCAGTGCTTTTATCTTGCCACACATGGTGAGGGAAAGTTTGAGTTGGAGAAGTCATGACAACCCTGTCTTGGTGTGCTTTTAGGCAAATTACATTGAGAACTCTGTGAAGACTCATAGGTGTGGCTAAGTCAACCAGGTAGGTGACATTCCCTTTCTTTTTTATAATGGGGTAGGGCCCAGTCCACTTGTCAGTGAGGGCCCTGGGAGCCACAGGCATCAACACCCACACCAACTGACCTGGTTTGTACTCAACCAGCGCTGACTTTTGGTCATACCAAAGCATGACAAGCTCTTGGCTGGCCTCAAAGTTTTGTTCGCTTTCTTCATATACGCAGTCATACTTGAACTTAGGCCCAGTACATAGTCCACAATGTCCAGCTTGGGTTCTTTGCAAGGCTTCTCCCAACCGTCCCTCACCAAACTTAGGGGACCCCTTAGAGAATGGCCAAACAGAAGTTGAAAGGGGCTAAAACCAACTCCCCTCATGGTATCTCTGGCTATGCAAAGAAGCGGCAAGGTAACAAAGCATTCCATTTCCTTCTGAGTTTTTCAGGGAGGCCCATTATCATGCCTTTCATGGTTTTGGTGAACCGTTCACCTAAACCATTTGTCTGGGGGCTACAGGGGGTGGTAAGCCTGTAGATCACACCACATTCATCCCACATAGCTTTTAGGTATGCAGATATGAAACTTGTTTCTCTATCAGAGACCACCTCTTCAGGAAACCCCACTCTGGTGAAGATATCAAGAAGGCCTTTTGCCACTGCAGGGACAATGAGAGTCCTGAGAGGAATTGCCTCTGGGTACCTAGCGTCATGGTCCACTACCACCAGAGTGAACATGTTCCCAAAAGCAGTTTGAGGGCCAAGAGGACCAACAATGTCAATCCATGCCCTCTTAAAGCACATCCCAAATACTGAAAGTGGGAGCTATTGGCTATCATCCTGTCACACCACTGGTGGGACAGGTGACACATGAGTGTTAAAACTCCTGCACTTTCTCAGACATCTGGGGCCAATACAAATGGGCAACCAACCTGTCCCAGTTTTTGGTTTGGCCCAGATATCCAGCGAGGGGATGTCATGGGTTAAGGTCAGAATGAACACTCTGTACATTAGGGGGGCTGCCATTTTCCTGGCTGCCCCTGGTTTGGGGACGCTGACCTCAGTGTACAGGAGCCCATCTTCTAGTAGACCATGTGGGTTTCACTATAATTTATCTGCTCTTGCCTTAAAGCTTGCTGCCTAAGGTCTTCAAGAGTAGGGCACGCCTTTTGCCCTTGGCATAGGTCCTCTCTGAAGGGTCTCACTGCACCTAGGAGCTCTACCAGGTCAGGCTCTTTCAGCTGCAGTTCCCTCCTCAGGCAACAGGGCGTCTCCCTCAGGAGAACTCGCTCCTAGTCCTGTGATCTCTTGAAGCTGACTTATCAGAAATCTTGCCCTTTCTCTTGTGCTGGGAATCTTGGGTCATTATTTCAGGCTCCAATTGAATTCCCTTTTGTGCTGCCTGTACTCTCAGTGCCACACACACACACTCAGGAAGATCCAGCATTTCTGCATGAGTCTTACTTTCCACTTCTGCAGTTTCCAGATCATTTCCCAACAGATACTCCACTGGGATGGCAGGGGACACGGCCACCGGCCGGTAACCCCACCTCACTCCAAGATTACCAAGGCTACTAGATGGAGCTTACTCTCATTATCAGCATTGGTCATCTGGTGACTGACACCAGGTATATTTTGGTCTGGGGAAACCTCTCAAGGTTTACCACCATGGTGATACTGATATATATATCCCTCAGAACCTCTACATCAGTCCCATTGAATTTAGGCATTTGTTTGTACTTCTCCTTGCTTGGAGGAAAGACTACCTGGGCTTCAATATCCACTTCCACACTGAGAAACGAAAGTAACTCAAGTGCAATCTCTGGCCTCTCCAGAGCACACTTGGACCCACTCCTATGCTAGCCAATCCCTTGGACTGTCGGTTAATCGGGGATGTTTTGGGGTATACTGAATCCCCTTTTTTTACCCAGACTGCAGACAGTCATAGTATACCCCATCTCCCCTTGTAGGATCCCAGTTCTTACCCTAGTACCCCTTACCTATAGACTGGGAAGAGTCTTGGACCTATCCTTCTTGGAAGAATTTTGGAGGACTTCAGAGAACACCTTTTTTTATTCTTGTTGTTGCTCACCTCTGTATCATGCTGGGAAGCCTGAGCACCCTTCTTGTGGTCACTCCCACAATCGGCCTTCTTGGACACCCTGATTCTGGCCCACTTGTCCTGTATCTTCCCCAGCTCTCTGGGAGAAGAGAACTTAGAATCCACCAGATGCTATGGTACAACTAGTCAACATGTGCTCCTTCATTATTAAATTATATAGCCCATCCTAAGTGTCCACCTCATTGCCTTTTATCCACCCTTCCAGTACCTTGCATATGAAGTCTTCAAAATCTACCCAGGTCTGGTTTGGACATTTCTGGGTATCCCTAAACCTGACACTGTTTTCCTCTGTGGTAAGTCCAAATCCTTCCATCAAATGTTGATAGGTCTCAGCAACATCCTTTAAGAGTCAGAAGACTATCTCTGCCCTTCACAAAGAATAACCCCCACAATAGAGAGCCCCCTATTCTTCTCATTTTGCAAGCCCTATCAAAGGCTGTAAAATATTATAATCAATCAATCAATCAAACATTTTAAAGGAAGCACGCTAATCACCCGCTAGGGTCTCAAGGTGCTGAGGGGGGGGGGGAAGGGCTGCTACTGCTCAAATAACCAGGTCTTGAGGCGTTTCCTAAAGGTCAGGAGGTCCTGGGTCTGTCGAAGGTGGGCATGGAGGGTGTTCCAGGTCTTGGTGGCAAGGTGGGATAAGGATCTGCTGCCGGCTGTAGTTCGACGGTGGCGAGGGCAAGGTTTGCGGAGCAGAGTTGGAGGTGGGAGTGTGGAAGGTCAGTCGCTCGTTGAGGTAGGTCAGGCCTGTGTTGTGAAGAGCTTTGTGAGTGTGGATGAGGAGTTTGAAGGTGATCCTCTTGGTGACAGGAAGCCAATGCAGGTCTCTGAGGTGGGCTGAGATGTGGTCACGGCGAGGGATGTTAAGAATGAGGCGTGCAGAGGCATCCTGTATACGTTGTAGTTTCTTCTGGAGCTTGGCTGTGCTTCCTGCATAGAGTGCGTTGTTGTAGTCCAGTCTGCTGCTGACAAGGGCGTGGGTGACCGTTCTACTTGTTTCAGTGGGGATCCATCTGAAGATCTTGCAAAGCATGCAGAGGGTGTTGAAGCAGGAAGAGGAGACGGTGTTGACTTGCTGGGTCATGGTGAGTGATGAGTCTAGGATGAAACCTAGGTTGCATGCATGGGTGGTGGGTGTTGGTGTGGTTCCTAGGGTGGCTGGCCACCAGGAGTCGTCCATGCAGAGCGGTTGAAGCCGAGGTTGAGGATCTCAGTTTTGTCCGAGTTGAGTTTGAGGTGGCTCTTCTCCATCCAGATTGCGATGGCCTGTAGTCCGTCGTGGAGGTTGGTTTTGGTGGTGGCAGGGTCCTTGGTGAGTGAGAGGATCAGCTGGGTATCGTCGGCATAGGAGACGATGTTGAGGTTGTGGGATCGGACGATGTTGGCAAGTGGTGCCATATAGATGTTAAAGAGTTGGGCTGAGAGAAGATCCTTGGGCAACGCCGCAGATGGGTTTGGTGGCCCCTGACAGGAAGGGAGGAAGGCGGACTCTCTGCGTTCTGCCGCAGAGGAAGGATGTGATCCAGTCCAGAGCTTTGTGGCAGATCCCTGCGTCGTAGTGGCGAGTGCAGAGGGTGTGGTGGGAGACGGTGTCAAAAGCAGCCGAGAGGTCCAGGAGGATGAGGGCTGCGGTTTCGCCTTTGTCGAGCATGGTCCTGATGTTTGGATGGTGCTCATGGTTTTGATGGTGTCCTCGTCGAGGTTGGTGTGGCTGGGTGCGTCGGGGTTGGTGGTGGCTGTGGTGGTGATAGGGGATGAAGAGTTGAAGCTGTTGTGGATTTCCGTGTTCTTGTGATGGAAAAAGGTGGCGAGGGAGTCGCAGAGGTCTTGCGATGGAGGAGGCTTGATGGAGCATGACCTGGGGTTGGTGAGTTCTTTGACGATGCTGAAGAGCTCTTTTCTGTGGTTGGCGTTGTTGTCAATCCTTTGTAGAAGGATCTTTTGGTGGTCCGGATGAGTTGGAGGTGCTTGCGGATGGCTGTCTTGAGGGCGGAGTGGTTGCTCTCTGTTGGTTCGTGGCACCACTTCTTCTCGATTTTCCGGCACTCTCGCTTGGAGGCATGAAGGTCGGCGGTGAACCAGGTGGCCTTGGTGCTGGTGCGGTTGTTTGGGGATTTTCTGAGCGGAGCCAGGGTGTTGGCGCAGTCGTCTAGCCAATGTCTGAGGTTGAGGCCGGCTGTGTTGGGGTCCCCTTAAACTTTGGGACAATCCCTTTGGGGATCTTAAGGTCAAAGGTTTCTGTATTAATGAAGTCGTTCCAAGTATGACACATGCAGAAGACTTCGTGTTGAGAGATATCTGCCTTTATTTGATAAGATGCTGGCAGTAGAAACTTCACCTGCACCTGCATGCTTCTCTCCTTGCTCCAACTGTCCTAACAGATCCAGGAGCATTCCAGATCAACCAAAGAGAGACAATGCAGGAGGGGAAGACGGAACATACCAAATAATATACAAACTACAACAGAGATATTGCATAACATATAAAATACAGAAAATAAGGGAACACAACAGTATATATTGGATATATATAGATACTATACACCTTCCCTCTTAAGTAACAACAAGTTAAAATACAGAGGAAAGAAACCAAAATTAAAGCTCACTTAAGTTTGACAATTCTATTCAGATTCCAAACGCGACCATCATCAACCTTAATAGCTCCCTTAAATACTTTAATGACTTTGTAAACTTTAGTATAGTGTGATTGACCACTGCCAGTTTTTCCTGGCAATATGACCTTGACAGTATCACCCACACTTACATGTATTTCTTTTACAGACTTTCAAACATCAAATGCATGTTTTCTCTTACTTTGACAACACAATTCTTTTCCTAGAGCAATTCCTTTCTGTTTCTCATAGTCAAACTGCTCCTTAACATAATCTTTAATCCATGGAGGATTCATCTTTGTATGAGGAACACGTTTCCTGAACATAACAAAAGGAGATTGGCTGGTGCTTGCATGAGGTGTAAATCTATAATCTTCAACTTTACAGTTTACCATACTCTCCCAGTCCTCTCACAACTGTTTTGCTAATTGAATAGTTTATTTCAAGGTTCTGTTAAAGCGTTCTATCATACCATTGGTTTCAGGATGGTACAATGCACATTTGTTCTGAACTATGCCTTTAGACATCAAAAAATCACACCTCAATCTTGACGTGAACTGAACTCCATTATCAGTCAAATTATACCTCAGATTTCCCTCTCTCCCAAACACATCTGACAAAAATCTCACAACTGTCGTAGAAGTAATTTCAGAGTAATCAATATCTCAGGCCAACGTGACAACACATCCATTACAACTATCACATATTTGGAAAAAAAACACAACTTATAGGACCCATAATGTCAACAGAGACTCCTTCCCACACCTCCTTAGGAATCTCCTCCAATATCACAGGTTGTGTCCTACGTTTTAAGGACTTATCAGCCAGTTTACACTCTACACAGTCTCAAACTTTCCTCTCTAATGCCATGCCACCAATACACACTCCTCATTCTTTCTTTTGTTTTGCAAATTACATGATGACCTCCATGTGCGAGATCAATAAGATGCTCACATAAACTAAAAGGGGGTATTAAACTGCAACCTCTCAATGCCAATCCATTTTGTATAGAAAGTTCATGTCAAATTTCCCTAAACTGCCCACTAATCTTCTCAGTATTGCTTAGGAACATACCTGAACTCAGCAATCTCTGGATCTCCTGTAACTCATCATCATTGCTTAACTCTTGTAACCACTCCTTCTCAGATATACAACCATCTGTTATACTGCAAACCTTAACATCCTCATCAACCCACCAAGAGGTTTCATTGTCATTTTCATCGAAATCTTTAATCCTCATTCTGGATAAACAATCAGCAGTTCTATTCTCACAACCTGGCACATACTTAACAACAAAATGAAAGTCTTGAAACCCTACCATCCATTTATAGTTACGAGCAGAAATATTGTCCAACCCCTTCTTTTCAAAAACTTCACGTAAAGGTTTATGATCAGTTTGCACTTCAAAGCATGTTCCCCAAAGAAACTGCTTAAATTTCTTGACAGCCCAAAATAAAGCCAAAGCCTCTTTCTCAATTGTTGAATACTTATATTCTGCTCCACGCAAACTACTTGAAGCAAAAGCAATATTATTGACTTTACCATTATTTAATTGCTTTAGGACACAACCCAAACCTTTCTCTGAGGCATCCGTGGTAACATACCAGGGAAAACCTGGTTGAAAGCTGCTGAGGAATTGAGCCAAAGACAAGGCACACTTTAGGCTTCAAGACAATCTTGACTCTCCTTTCCTCAAGAGCTAGTCTCCTTTCCTCAAGTTCAAGCTTTTTCTCCTCTAGAGAGAGGAGGTCAAGCTCGTTCTCAAGGCTGCCTAATACCTTTCCAGTTGGGGATCTGCTAGAGTGATGCCATTCACTTCTCACCTGAGAAGGGGGTCTGGGGAAAAATGGGGAGTTTTGGTCTTCTCCTTCTTTCCAGTCATTTTCAGTTTGGACTACAGCATCTTCCTAGGCTTCTTCAAGATCTTCCTCAGAGGAATGGCCCTCCCTTTCTAATCTAAGAGCTGAGGGCATTTCAAGGTCTTCATATTAGCTGTAGCTGTATAGCTAATGCCCCTGTATTTTCACACCACTCTTAGAGCAAAGATTATCGGGGCTGGGATGATGGACAAGTCAGGATTCTTGCCAGCTGCCATTGTGCACTAACTTTATCTGAAAGTTAGGACCCTTTATTTTAAAACTTTAAAAATGTTTGCCTAACCTTCTAAAATGTTTGGATTACTTGGAATAGGGGTCTACACAGGACCCTGTCAATTTCAATTAAAACATCTTTGAAAAAAATCTCAAAAACTAATTTGGGCCCAATGTCAATTGAGGATTTCTTGTGTGAAGAATCACTTGTAAATAACTGCAACTGTGAAACACAAGTTCATGTTCCTACCACTGTAATACCAATGGGTTGTAGGTACATTAGCACATCCAAGCGTTCGATTACAGTAAGATGGTGTTGCTTGAAACATTCAAACTTATTTGGTTATATTAATTACATCCTAGAATATCAAGTTTGCAATAACCAATGCTTGTTAAATGTCTCATTTATTATAACTAATGCTTGTTGATTATGTATATTGTATCTGACCTGCTAAACATGTGCTAAACATGTGCCAACAGTAACTGCCAAAAATGATGCTCTTCACAATGTGATCTGTAATGACATGTGCCAATATCAGGAGGATAATTGCTAATTTCCTTAACAAGCAACCAACAGCCTTTTCACCTGCTCCCACTGTATCTGCTAAAACATGTGCTGTTCACAATCAGGAGGATAATTGCTCATTTCCTTAACAAGCAATCAACCGCCAAAAGGCACATGTGCACATTTGATTATTTAAGGATGTTTGTGAGTCTGAGGCCTTGCTTGGCTTCGTACCTATTGCTCTGCTTATCTGTTTCCAGCCAAGCCAAGTTCCCTGTTCTCCAGCCTGCCTCCAGTCGAGTTCCAGTGTTCCTCTTTCTCCGACCTGCTTCTAATTGAGTTTCAGCATTTCTCATCCTCTGGAAAGCCTCCAGTTGAATTCCGGCAATCCTCGTCCTCTGGTCGGCTTCCTGCGGCGTCCCAGCTCTTCTTTTCCGCCTTCTGACAACAATCCTGTATTTCCTGCAAAAGAGAGAAAAAAAGAAAGGTGAAAAAACTCAGTTTGGGTTCTTCTGAAAGTTTCAATCAAGTAACTTAATTTCAAGGTAAAGACAGATTAATGGCTTAAATGAAACAAAACAGAGCTCAAGCTGATTCACATCTGAGGTTCTGATGCCAGGGGTTGCCTTTTAAGCCTGCTCTAGCAATTAATCGGTCCCTGAGGTGACAACATCTGGGTGTGTGTGTCACTTTCCTAACCAAAACCCTCTATTTTACTACTTTTCAGCATGACAGAACCCATCCTCGGCTGTTCCAATCAGGTAGCCCACCTTACAGGTGTGGCTTGCCTTCTGGGAGTGTACACGTCCTGATTGCCTAATTTTCCCACCTCTCTGGGTGCAAATGTGCAGGGGGATGGCTTTTTCCTTCTTTGGGGGACAGCCTATTAGCATATTAGAGGCATTGTGCCCTTTGAAGCTCACCACCTTGATGTACCATTTCACTACCCATCCAGGAAGGGTGGTGACACCTTCTACCCAGGCAGGCCCTTTTTTACGGTTCCTGAGAGTGTTCACACTTCCCTGCAAGGGGTCAGAATGCTGTCTTGGCAGCATGTGAACACCGTATTTACAAAAAGGCGCACCATGGAGCACGTTAGGACAATAGCGTCAAACATTTTGACGCTATTGTGGTGCTTTGCAGGGTAGTACCAAAAATTATGGTGCTAATCCTACAAAGTCAGGGGTGGCCCATTGAAAACATTGGCAGCGTCACTATAACGCCTGCCTCTGGCAGTCATTAACAGTTACGTTAAAAATGACACAGTGAAAGCTTGTACATTTTACTGCACCATTTTTACGGGCTTTGCTGCGTGGAAATACCCCTCTTGCATACATTATGCCTGGCGCAGGCATAATGTGGCGCAAGGGGTTACAAAGTGGCGCAATGCATGCATTGTGCCACATTGTAAATATGGCACAGGGAAATGGCCTCCTCAATGCCACATTAGTGTAAAAAAAAGTGACGCTAGTGTGGCGCAAGGAGGCTCAAGGGGCTTGTAAATATGCTCCAAAGAACCTCGAACGAAGGAGGCAAAATGTTTAGCTCTGGAGGGAGGGAAAATGGAGAGTCAGTAGATGCTTCCTTAAGATGACGAAGCAGGGCTGCGTTCTGATATTGAGCAGAAGTGAGTTCCAAACTGTAGTTGTGGCCCAAGAGAAGGATTGATTGTTCTGGGCAAAATATGTTCGAAGACCATAGGGCTCAATCAGTAAATATATTTTTGATTTTGTAGTTCCCTTACTCCACTAGCGTTGCGAAGCAGGAAAGATTGCTGGGGGTGAAGGGTGAGTGTTTTCATTTTTAAAGCAAGGCAACAAAGATTTAAAGTGATGCTTGGGTTTAACGGAGTATACCTGAGCTTGGGAAGAATAGGGGGTTAGGGGTGATGTGGTCACATTTCTTTGTGAAAGTAGTCTGTCTGACAGCTGAGTGGAGAATTGTTTTGAGTATGCTTGATCCAATTGGTCAGAGGAGACCTTGTCTGACATTTCGGAGGAGTCTGTTCCGATTAAGCAGGAACAAGTTCGATTTGCATGACGGCTATTCTTTTACTGAGTAGCACAGGGGGCAACAGAACAATGGTCTGGAATGTGGCCTACGGTAATTGCCAGTGGTTTAGGATTAATTCAAGCAATCCACCCATCACTTTTTGTTTTCTTTAGCGCTAACTGGAGGCACCTGTTAAGATTGCATTTCTGTAAGTAAGCAGGTAGACAAGATGCAATGGTCTGGAAAGAGGCTACATTTTAGTTCCTCTGTGGACCTATGGGCATATTTAAGAGTCCCTGGCGCCTCCTTGAGCCACATTTGCGTCATTACTTTGATGCAAATGTGACCCAATGAGGCCAAAAATGCAGACCCATATTTACAAAGTGGCGCAATACATGCATTGCGTCACTTTATAACCCTTTGTGCTACATTATACCTGCACCAGGCGTTCCCCCGTTAGGGAGGGCCCCAAAAAAATTACACAACATTTATTTCGGCACTTTTAAAGCTTGATCAGAGCACAATGGGCCTCTGGGTGCTTTGCAGGATTAGCGTCAAAACGTTTGACGCTAATCCTGCAAAGCGCCACAGTAGCGTAAAGATTTTGACGCTAGTCCCCTAACTACTGCCTAGCTGCGCCATATTTTAAATACGGTGCACACATGGTGGAGTTAGGGGGTATGCTAAAGGGCGCATGAAAAGTGACGCTGCACTACGTGCAGCGCCACTTTTCATAAATCTGCCTCCTAATGTCTTCGTATCCTGAAGCTATTTAGTTATTCTGTCAAGATAATATATTCGACAAAGATGTATATTATGTCAACATTTGGTATTGACAAAGTGTGCAATATTCAGATGGTGTACCGACAGACTATTACAGTAACTTGATGTGTTTTGTAGGCATAGGGGGTTATTCTAACTTTGGAGGAGTGTTAATCCGTCCCAAAAGTGACGGTAAAGTGACGGATATACCACCAGCCGTATTACGAGTTCCATAGGATATAATGGACTCGTAATACGGCTGGTGGTAAATCCGTCACTTTTCCGTCACTTTTGGGACGGATTAACACCTCCTCCAAAGTTAGAATAACCCCCATAATAATGTGTTACACATAGGTGAGTCAACTCAACTTTACGATATATATGTTAACGCCCTGACCTTTTTGGTACAAACGTTAAAGCTATATAGTGCCGGACACGAGCTTTCCCTCAGATGATCTATACCCATTTTCATATGTTTGGCATTACACGTTTCTTATAGAGTATGACTGAAGTGAGTCACACCTTGGACAACAATCCCTTTAGTTTCCAGTGTCAAAGAGTATTTTTATATTTGAATACGAGCGCTTCCTGCCTTTGGGCCTCCTGTCTCCACTGCATCAAAGAGTCATTGGTGAGTCTAAAGTCAGAGCCCTAGTCTGAGGCAGGAGCCATCAAGGCTGACCTGCTCTGCTGTGTACTTACATAGAAGAGATCCAGATTAGATGAGACATTCCACAATGCTTTCCACAAAGGCCCATTACCGTATGGTTATCACCAAACAGGTCAAGCAGAGACACATTTGTGACTGAATTAACGTTATATTTTTATCATGTGGTAAAAATGTAACTAATTTAATAACAAGGTTTTATCGTTTCATTACTAATATAAGGAATCGAAGTTTCCCGGAAAAGTAATAAATAAATTTCATTTTTTAGGAAGGCTTGACTCCGAATTATTTTACTAGTTTATTCAAAACTTAGGATACCGCTTCTAGGTCGTTTCGTGCCACGTGGACATGTGCTGTAAGGGCCCAGCACAAACCACAAAAAAGAGAAATACAATTTTCACTGCATGTGATTTTTATATAAAGCACAGTGCTGGCAGAGGTTATGAGTCCATGTGCCAGAAACAAAATTAAAAGATCTATTTCAAATTAACCCTATGTCCCCATTTTCTAGCCAGCAGGCCTGACTACCAGCAGACCACACAGCAGATCACACTCTTATCACCAATCTTGGCTGTATCTAGTTACATAAGCACATGAGGGCAAAAATATGCTGCAGTCCCAAGGAAAGGGTTCATATCAGGGCAATGGAATATTTACATAAATCACTGACAGCACATACCAGTGAAAAGCAAAACTAACATTGGGGATTTAGTCACAGTTGTTAAAACCTTAAATTGGACTCTTTTGGAGACCAGCACCAATATTGATGCTGCCTTCTGGATCAACTGAAGATAGCCGAACATTTTTGCAGCTCCTCGTTAAATACTATTTCCGTAATCAGATTTAAATTTAATTAAGGAACTGAATGGATTAGTATGTACATGGGAGCCATTGAAGGGCAAAGGTCATCAAACCATCTTCAATGGATGAAACAGACGCCAGAGTGTGTTTGAGGGGACAGCCTATGGTCAAGATGGAGACCAAGGTTACCTACCACTCTTACTGGTCTTGGTTGACTGATTATAACTGAGGGCTGTCTAGCAGAGTACCCAAGGGGGGAGTCATTGGATTTTCTCTGTAATCATGTCTTGATTGAGTATAGTTTTATTGCCCTTATGCAAGTAATGATGTGGGCGGATTTCTCCTGATGTTGTACTCGCGTTAGCAAGTCCAAAGAAGAGCTGCATGCCATCCATGTATATTGAAGCAAACTCCTAGTCCACACAGAATGTACACCAGTAGCAGCAGGACAGCATTAAGCAATGAGGAACACCTCACTCAATATGGCAAGTAATAGAGGAATAAAGGGATAAAGCCAATGTTGTGATCTAGCTATGAAAAATGAATTTTAGCTGTTCATTACTAAACCCCAGCAACAGTTTTTTGCTAAATTCTTTAACAAAGAGGAGGCGGTCAATGCTGTCAAAGGCTACCAATAAAGAAGAGACCCAACACCATCCCCTTGTCACAAAAAGTTGTTAAAAACTCATAACACTAACCAGTCTGTACTCCTTCCTGGTTTAAGCCCCACTTGGAAAGGATGGTTTAAAGGCCACTGGGAAAGAATCCAGTGAGTCATTCTCCTCCACAGATCCCTGCAGTGCTCTACTGCCTTATCCAGTACTTTATCTATATAAGGCAGTAAGGGGATTTGAGAAAATGCTATTGTGACCGAGTATCCACCCCACCAAGATATAAATCAGGCCCAGAGATTCTAGGTATGGTAGAAGAAGCCAGTTTGAGAGATAACAAGTAGATTCAGAAGCACGCTTTAATTGAGTACAATTGCCATTTGTTTTCTGGGAAATGCAAATGCTGCTATTTCTCGGGAAACAATGATACATAATGAATTAGGAAACACTGCTTCTTTAGAAACCAGCCCTGAAATAAAGGGCATGTTTTTCACAGACAACATCATCAAGGAAATGGGAATGTATATCTCTGCATTTACATCCATGGACATAGAGCAGTATTAGCTGAAAAGTATTTAACCCAAGTGTTCTTGCCCGGGTCATTAGATATATGAACTGTACTACCAGCCATTTTCAATCCATTATGAGGTTTCATAACTAATTTCAGGGAATCCCAGACCTCAGTCATTTCTTCTAGGAGACAGAGGCCCTCATTATGAACACGGCGGGAAACACCGCACCGCCAGTGGTAAAAACTGCCAACAGAGGAGCGGTGCGGACCGCCAAATAATAAACCAACTGAAACACAGGCATCCTGAAAACCACCCACCGCCAGTAGAGGAGTGCCGGCAACAACAGCAGAGGCTGCCCACAGGCTGACAGAAAGGCCCAACCCGCCCATCAAATAATGAACCACTAGACCGCCGTCAGTTACGGGGCGGGAACCACCGCCACGCAAAGCCAGGCAGAAACTAACCAAATATAAGGAAACACTCACCAGAGGCTCACACAACACGCCGAAGCAGATATGGATAGAGAGCTGCAGATCATGCCAGCCCTTCTCCTTGCCCTATACCTCCACGACCGAGACTGCAGACGAAGACGACAACAGTAAGTATTGCAACCTAGGAAACAAGGCAAGAAAGGGCACAGTTACATACCCACCCATTCTACCCACCCTGCAACGCTCCCACAACCCTTCACAACAGCACAACCCATAAATCCCACAGCAAGGGGTACTTACCCGACAAAAGGCAAATCCAACCTGACCATAGTACATACAAATGCCCCACACCCACAAACAATGAAACGAGAGACCGCCAAAACACAGGCCATGCATAAACGTTTAATACAGCTCTCTGAGCAAACGATTTTCAATTAAGGCCATTGGCCAGTCCATAGTGCTAGACTTTAATGGGCTACAATGGTCCCAACCTGACTCCCAAAAGTGCTATGGGGCAGCAATGGGGCATCCAGGCACCTCAGGGAACAGGGGCAGGTGGTGGTGGGGGTGGGGATTTACGATGGGGGTGGGCCTTGGATTTGCGCTCGGAAGGTGGAGGGGGATTGGGTTTGGCCTTGGAAGGTGGGGGGTGTGCTTTGACCAGATGGAGCCAGATGGAATTGGCTCTGCACGGGGCTTCTTCCTCTCTAGGGAAGGGCAGACAGGGGCGGGCTGTGAAGTGGAAGGAGTGGAAAGGGCAAGGAGGCGCATGTTTAGGGACAAGACGGGGTGGGCCAGTGGGTTGGAAGAGGTCAGCACAGGAGAGGAAAAGATGTTTGGGAGCAATTGGGTTGGACCTGGAGGAGGATGTGGGATTGGATGTGGATGTAAGTAGTGTAGGGGTGCGTGTTGTGGGTGCAGGTGACTGGACAGTATGCTGAGGTGTGGTGGATGTGTGATGGGTGAGTTTTGGTGCGTTTGTGTGTTTTTGGAGCAGGGGGTGGACACAGTGGAAGAAGACAGGCTGCCAGTGTGAATGTATGTTGTGTGGGTGTCTGCAAGTCTGGTGAGAGTGCTGCATGTGTCAACTACAGTAGTTGTGGTGAGTGCAGGTGTGGTGTCTGGGGTGCATGTCTGGATGTGTGCTATTGTGGTGAGTGCAGGAATAGGCTCAGCAACAGTGAATAAAGGTGCAGTGCTTGGGGGTGTGCATGTAGAGGGGACAGACAGGGAGGCGGAAGAGGTGGGCACACTAGGGGAAGTGAATGTTGCTGTATGTGCATGTGTATGGTGGCTGTGTGAATGCTTGTGGTGGGAGGTGTGGTGCTTGTGTTTAGAAGTGTGCTTCTTGTGTGTTGAGGTATGTGACTGTGTGTCAGATTGTGTGCTTTGGACGGGTGAAGGGAGTGGGGTGCTGGAAGGGTAGAGGAGGTTGGAGGGGGGAGGGAATGACCAGGGAAACTGCAGTCAAAGAGGAGGCCAGAGCCTGAAAAGATCTCTGTAGGCCAGACATGGCATTGTGAATGTCATCCAAATAGGCATTGGTCTACTGCATCTCTGATGCTAGCCTCTGGATGGCACTGACGATGGTTGTCTGCCCTACAGAGATGGTTCCCAGGAAGTCAATAGCCTCCTCCGTGAGGGCAGCAGGGCTGACTGGGTGAGTGGGCTCGGGGAACTCAGTGGGGAGCAATTGGGAGGGCAGTGATCGCATGGGGTTGGCGAAATATGATACAGTAGGGGTGTGCCCACTAGGGTCCGCCACCGCCAGGGAGCTTCCATCGCAGGAGGAATCAGAGTCACTACCTCCAGTGGTAGTTGCCTACCCCATGGTACTCCCCTCGTCCCCCCAACCCACTGGTCCCCTTGGTGTCAGATGACTCTGCCTCCGAGGATCTGTAGGCCGATGTATCCCCACTCGCCGGTGCCTCACCTCCCTCGCCAGATGATGCTGATGTACACAAACAACACAAGAGAACAGGGATGGGGAAACAAAACAGGAGAGACACTTGTAAATAGCTGCAAGGAGTGAACATAGTGGTCATACATACACCCACCCAGAAGCCCCTTCAACAGGCAGCACCTTCCACCATACCCATGGCCATGCCCCGGACTAGTGATCGGAACCCTGCTCTACACCTATTCCCTAAACAACCTAAGGGCCTGACGTGTAGGAGACCTGACCCAAACACCGCTACTCCCAACGGGGGCCATCATGTAGATGGACATCAGTCAGATTCCCTGCAACTAAGCAGCATAAACCTGAATGCACACACAGACATCCATCAAGGGTCAAAAATGTGTTATGTGTACTCACCCCCTTGTGACTGCTGTGCAGCCTTCCAACGCCCATCCAGGTCTGGGTACGCCACCGCCAGGATGCGTAGCATGAGGGGGGTCAGTGCTCGACGGGCACCCCTACCCCGTTGGGGGGACTTCCCCAGCTTGGCCTCACAGATTTTTTGCTCCCAGCACAGCAGGTCCTTCCACCTCTTCCTCCAGTGCGTGCTCCGCCGGTTGTGGACCCCCAGGGTTCGCACCTCCTTGGCGATGGCATGCCAAAGTGCCCTCTCCTGGTGGGCGCTGACCTAAAAGGGACACCCAGAAATGTAACACAGAGGTCAGGCACTTGGCAAATATATACAGCCCCTATGGGACGGACAATACAAACAGACTAACAGCACATACGCACGCAGCATGTCATGAACCATGGCCCATCCAGGGTCAGAGGTGCACACATATGTACTGCCAACACCATCAATTATACACAACCATTGCCCACAATCCTCCGACTCACCTGTACCTCTGGCCGTCCGTAGAGCTTGGCATATAGGGGCAGGACTCCATCCACTAGCCTCTCCAATTCCTCCTGGGTGAAGGCCGGGGCCCTTTCCCCTGCAACACGAGCCACTTCCATGACCAGAGGCAGGACACAGCAGTACACTCAGTGGAATACCTGCTTGCACGAGATCAGGGAGTCAAGTGAAGTTGGGGTGATGGCTTCGTGTACGTACCGCAGCGGTGTGCACCGTCACCACCGCTGGCGATCATGATATGCTAGGATTCCCCATTGACATCCATGTTAACCAATGACTGTGCGCACAGTGGTAAACACCACCTTACGCTCTTACGTCAACCGCTAGCGGTGTGAGGTCACTTCCACCACGACAGTTCTGGATTACAGTGGGCAGACATTTTGCCAATAACTACGCATTTATAATACTGCTATCAGCACAATGCAGGCCCTAATGTTCACCTAACACACCTATGCATGTGACCATTAACAATACCACACATGACAAACCCTGATCAATAATTGTGGTCTGGTTGATGTTCTGTCAAAAACATTTAGCCTTTGAGTCCCTACAATCAAGTCAGCAGTGCTCAATAACTGACAATGTGTGCAGATGTATGTGTGTTCCTCACACGTGTTTCAAATTCCTCCTAGGTACAGACCCTTGTGGCGAGGAAGGGCCCCATCGGTGTACAGACCACTTGTGGATATGCGGACCATGGTGGAGCGTCACATCATAATCAATTACAGACTCACCCGTGCAACTATTCTTGAACTTTGTGCATTACTGGATCCTGCACTGACTCCGGCAAATCGTAATCAGCATGCCATCCCTACTGAAGTGCAGGTGCTCTCTGCACTCCAATTCCTGGCCACAGGCTCTTTTCAAGTGACAGTGGGCATGGGTGCTGGATTATCACAGCCAATGTTCAGCATGATACTGACAAGATTTCTGAATGCATTTGTACGACACCTGCAGTCCTATGTGAGGTTTTCCCAAAGTACTGACCTCCCTGCCATCAAGTCTGACTTCTATGCCTTTGCCAACATACTCCATGTGATAGGTGCCATCGATGGCACCAACATACCTACAATACCCCCAAGAGTCAGTGAACAGGTGTACAGAATCAGGAAGAACTTTCACTCCATGCCATGTCCCCCGTGCAGTCCATGATTCCTTTAGGCTGAGGAACAGTAGTGTGCCACACAAGATGGAAAAACTACAAGAGGACAGAGGGTGGATCATAGCTAGGTGTTTCTGTCACTAACTGCCATCTAGAAGACACCCAGGCTGTCTGACTCTGAGGCTTGACAATGACTGTTCTGTTTTGCACCTTTTTCTAGGTGATTCTGGCTATCCCAACTTGCGTTGGCTCCTGACACCAGTGAGGAATCCTGGGACAGATGCAGAGAGGAATTACAATGAGGCCCATGAACGTACTAGGAGGGTGATAGAGCGCACAATAGGTCTCCTGAAGGCTAGACTTCGTTGACTACATATCTCTGGGGGTTCTCTGGCCTATGGGCTTGAAAAGGTGTGTAGAATCGTGGTGGCCTGCTGCATGCTGCACAACGTGACAGTGAGACATTCTATCCCCCTTTTGGAGGTGGATGGTGCTGTATATCCAGACCGGCTTCCTCGAGGAGGGGACGAGAGTGATGGTGATGATGAGGAAGGGGAAGATGTAAATTCCAGGACCCAACTTATACAACTATACTTCCTGTAACTATGTGGGACTAAGGGCCGAGATTGGTGTTTGTGAAACATACTGTCAGTGTGCCTTGTCATCTAGGGGGGGTTTGAATGTACTAATTGCAACTGTGTACAGGTCTGCATAGGACAGAATACAGTTTAGTGGTTCTTTTTCTTAACATATTTAGGCACAACAACATGTAAGTTGAGTGTGTACTTTCAGGCTATGCAGGTACAAATAAAGTAGTTATCAGCCAGTTGCATCCATATTTCACTTTGTTCACACATTATGACAGGGGACAGTGTTACATGTGTGATATGTGTTTTATGTGGTGCAGGGACTGAATAGTGCAAATTACAGTGATGGCAGTTGGTCATGGGTGGTTATCCTAAATGCCAACATGGTGGCAGCCTTGTTGTAAGTATTGGCAGGTCCATCAATGCTTACATGAGTTATTATTTATTGTTAGCACTGTTTGGTGGTTGATTGTGTGGGATTGTTGGTGGACAGATTGTTGCACTTCTTTGAGGGGGCCTTGTTTTTGGCAGGGGTTCCAGTCCCCTATCTTGTCCTGATGGTCAGTTTGTGCGCCTATTGTTGACCTATAGGGGATGAAATGGTTGTTTCTTGTGTTTCCTCTGAGGGTAGTTTGTGGAAAGTTGCTGCCGATGCTGTCATTGTCTGGTCTGTCTCCTGTGCTGTAGTGGGGGCCTCCTGTACTGTGTGGGTCTCAGACTGGGTTTGTACAAGCTGCAGCAGCGCACCTGCTATGCTGGCCATTGTGGCGTTGTGCATTTTCCACTGCTCCATGGCCTCTTGGTGGTGTTCCTGCTGCATCCTCTGACTCTGCTCCAGGGTGGATACTATCAGGGCCAATCTGTCATGGGTATGGTGATATGCTCCCAGGACCTCAGAGATCACGTCCGCCTCCCCCTGGCCCAATGATTCCCTCCTACTGGGCCTAGCCCCCTGTGCCTGTGTCCCCTGCACATGTCTGGCGGTGTCACTTGTACTGGGGCCATTACGTTCCTGGCTGCTGCAAGGGTGTGACTGTGGCCTCTGTACTTGTGTTCCACCAGTCTGTGGCCTGGATACACAGGTGTATGGACGGTTGACCTGGGCTGATGTTCTTGCCTGGAGGTAGGGGTGTCAATGGTATCATGGGTGGGGCTGCTGGATGGTGACAGTCCAGGACTGTGCGAGGGGCCAGCCTGCTCATCAGTGTCCAGGGTTCCATCCCCAGTGACCTGTGAGGTGCCTCTGTCTCCCTGGGGGGCATTGGCACTCCTCGTCCTGTCCGTCACGGAGGCATGGGTTGTGATGCCTGTTGAGGGAAATGGACATGTCTGTTACAATTGCATGATTGGATGGGGTGCACAGGGCTGGGCTGTTTTGTGCAGGTTTTACACTTTGGAGCCATGCAGTGTGCCTTTGTGAGGTTTGCAATGCATTTTGCTTAGGATGTGGAGGTGCATTGTGGGCGGTGTAGTGCCTTTGTGATTCATTGCAGGGGTAGGTGACTGTTCACAGGGGGAGGGAGGTGGGCCTATTAGTGGGTTTGTGGCCATGCAGGGTGACTGGATGTTGTGAATGTGGGCTGGGTGGGGTATTGGTCCTGGTGGATGTGGGGTGGGGTGGTGCATGCATTACAGGTGTGATGGATATGGGGTAACTGTAGACAACTTGCCCAAGTCCATTGCTCCACTGAGTCAAGTGAAGCCCTCAGGGTGCAGGATGGCCAGTACCTTTTCCTCCCAGTCAGTGTAATCGGGTGGTGTTGGTGGAGGTCCTCTCCCAGTCTTCTGGACTGCAATGTGGTGTCTGGATGCCATGGCCCTGACCTTCCCCTGCAGGTCGTTCCATCTCTTGCAGATGTCGTCCCTGGTGCGTGGATGGTGTCCCACTGCATTGACCCTGTTGGCAATGGTCTGCCATAGCTCCATCTTCCTGGCGATGGGTGTGTGCTGCACCTGAGCCCCGAATAGTTGTGGCTCCACATTCAGAATCTTGTCCACCATGGTCCTTAGCTCAGTATCTGTGAAGCGTGGATGTTTGGGGGGTGACATGGTGAGGGTGGGGAATGGTGTCAGGGGTGGAATCGCGGAGATGGTGCTCTTCTGTGGTTCCGTGTGAGTCTTGTGTATTGTGGCGTTCGGTGTCTGCCTCTGGTGTTCTCTGTCTTCGATGGCCTACTTTCGTTGCAAAGGATTGTGGGGTGTGTCTGTGAGTGTTTTTATGGTGTTGTGGATGTATGTCAGGTGTGTGGGTTTCTAACTTATCCAATGTGTTGACTTCTTATTGTTGGGTCCACTTGCCGCCCGTGGCGGTCTGCACCGCCAATGGTCGTTCGGCTTCCATTGACCTCCAAGGTGATTTGTGCATTATTATTCGGAGGGCGGGATGTGGGTGTGCTAGTGGTGGCGGGGTGAGAGGTCCAGCATTTCTGTTGACAGGGTCCTGGCGGTGATTGGTGGACTGGTGATTTTTGACAGAATCTGGTTTTTGGTTCATTATATGGCGGGTTTCTGTTCACCTCCAATAGCGGTCTTCTGTTCACCGTCACCACGGCGGTCAGCGGTGTTCACCGCCATGTTCATAATGACCACCAGAGACTTTTCTGCATGAGGATACAGAGCTCAACACATATGCAATTATTCTTTATATGTAAGGAGTTACCTTTCTGGCTATTTTTGTGTAAAGAATAGATTATCCAAATGTCTAATAAAAAATGAGGACAGTGTGGCAGATTCTTGTGTACTTGAATCAAGGAATCCGCGACTGCTTAGAAAATTAAATAATATTAACAGATTAGGTCCCTGACTTTCAGTAACGACTCAGTAGGGGGTCCCCAGATTCCGATAATGATTCAGTGGGGGCCCCTGGGTTCCAGTATTGATAAAGTAGGAGTCCACACAAGTCAGAAGGTTGGAAACCACTGCCTTAGATAGTCAGTGCTCATCGATGTTTCTTTTGTTTCTGTGATTGCTAGTAAATCCACTTGTTCAATGGCACAGTCTTGTACCATCTCAATTACTATTAGTCTTTGTTGTAGGGGATTTTAGGTCATTTTTGGTGAACCCCAGGAATTCCATAAGGTGATGCTTTTCTAATTTGACAATCTTGGGCTCTTAGAATATCCACACCATATAACTCAGCATGTGCATCCTAGATTCCTTGGTGTTTGATAGAACATATTAATCCGTTTTCAGTCTATACAGTTTGTATAGTAAATTTTGTGACTTCAAGGAGAATTCTATTAAATCATCATTGGATAATGTTTCACCTTCTTCCCGTAGCACACTCAAGAAGATAGTAAGCCTATTGGGGGCCATACAATGATCTGTCATCTTTAGGGTGTCATTTTCTCTTAACCTTCAGTTTTCAAATACAATCTTCTCAGTTGGAAATTAATTAGGTATTCTACCTGTTTTCTACATGGGCAGATAATGAACATGTTTCGCTGAAATTTCTTTCCATACAGTTAACAATGGTACTGTGTTTAGTGTCATTCAGGCAGGTAACAGATATCAAGGCACTTATGGGCATATTTAAGGGCCCCTAGCGCCTTCTTATGCCACATTAGCGTCACTTTTTTATGCTAATTTGGCCCAACAAGGCGACAATCCCTGCACCATATCTACAAAGTGGCACAATGTATGCATTGCGCCACTTTGTAACCCTTTGTGCTACATTATGCCTGCGCCAGGCCTAATGAATGCAAAAGGGGCGTTCCCCGTTAGGGGGGCTGAAAAAATAGCACAAAGAAATCTAAGAGATTTCTTTGCATCTTTTTTTTCAGCACTTTTAGCGTCTGCTCAGAT
Source organism: Pleurodeles waltl (assembly GCF_031143425.1). Classification (NCBI taxonomy): domain Eukaryota; kingdom Metazoa; phylum Chordata; class Amphibia; order Caudata; family Salamandridae; genus Pleurodeles; species Pleurodeles waltl. The sequence goes on along the minus strand of NC_090437.1, from coordinate 312,171,247 downwards.
CAGGCGTTAAGAAGAGGCACACTATTGACTACAATGGCCCTCAATGGGCTTTGCAGGATTACCGCCAACATTTTTTATGCTAATCCTGCAAAGCTCTGGACTACCGTAAAAAATTATGATGCTAGTCCCCTAACTACCTCCATGGTGCACCGTATTTTAAATACAGCGTACACATGCTGGCATTAGGGGGGCACTAAGGGGCACAAGAAAAGTGGTGCTGCACTAGGTGCAGCGCCACTTTTCTTAAATATGCCCGATAGTTGTCCATTTTCTAATTCACATACTTGTTTCAGTGTATCCATGCCCCCATTGTTTAACCCTGTTAGGAGTAAGAATCTGTGTTTCTCATATCATTATAAAACCTGCATTGAAAATGCCCTAAAGCTTATGAGATTAAAACTGAATGCCTGAAAGCATTCGCTCCTGCCCAGGTGCGGCTTCTCTGGTAGGGCAGAGGAATGTCACCCCTTGCCAGCAGCAGCAGCTGTAAACCTTTTACCAAAAAACGATAATAAACTGTTTATTATCATTTTTTGGTAAAAGAGGTGGGGCCACAGGCTGTGACGAGCACTGAAGGGGAGTGCACAGCACTCCCCCTCACTGCGAACGTATGTTTGGCTGGCCGTCTCGCGCCAGCCAAACACATGCGCAGTAGGCTCTCTGCAGTCCGGCACTCTGTTGCTGCGCTGGAGAGAGCAGACCCGTGCTCCTAGTGTGCCTGAGAGCACCCTGGCTGGGCGTTCCCAGCCAGTCCTAAAGCTGCTCTGAGCAGAATAAGGATTTGGTCGCACGGCAGGCTGGGAGCCTGTGCCTACAGCCTGTATGCAGGAGAGGAACAGCGCGGGTGAGGGCGGCGGCGCACTGGTACTTTTTTTGTGGTTAATTCCTCCACCCACGTGCACGCCGCCACACCCCTATTTAGCACAGCGAACCGCTCCTGCTCCTACCTAGTTATGTATTTGTTTTTGAAACCTCACAACCCAAAGTTTTGATACAGGTTTTTCTCAAGCTCATTCAGCTCCGCTGGCTGTGACACCTAGAGCCTCTGCAGAGGGAGTGGCTCACCAGGAAGACATTTGTTGATCACTTAAGAATGATTTTACCTTCTGCATGTTTCATTTCTAAATCATGACTCGTGCTTCTTTAGGAGAATAGGAGCTTATGGTCTTGATATATAAAATGTATTTTCCTAAATAGTAGTGCTAGTTATTCCTGATTCGCTTAATGATATGGAGGTAAGTACTAGTCAGCTTCTATGAAGCCAGTTATCCCATCCTACATTGTTTCTTTTCTGGTTTTCGTTTCAAGCTATGCGTATGCTGCAACCATCTGAAGTGAAGGTCTTATTTGGATGTCAACAGCTTTTGATTATAATACTGGTTCCTCTCTCTTCCAGTTTCAAAATCCAGCCCTTTATTCAAATCAAGTCAAGCCAATCTTATCTTTATTTCTGATGCATAGCCTTAGAAGAACATGTTATAATGCAATATGACAATATAAAACAATAAGGGCCATATTTATACTTTTTGACGCACAACTGCGCCAACGCAGTTGTGCGTCAAAAATGTTAACGCTGGCTAACGCCATTCCAAAGCGCCATGCGGGCGCCTTATTTATGGAATGACGTTAGCCGGCGGAGCTGACTGGTGTGCGTCAAAAAAAATGACCCACACCAGGCAGCGCCGGCGTAGGGGAAAAGGGAGCTTGGGCGTCAAAAAATGGGGCAAGTCGGTCTGAGGCAAAAAATCTGCCTCAACCCGATTTGCGCCATTTTTTTTGACTCCCACCCTCCATTGACATGACTCCTGTCTTAGCAAAGACAGGAGTCATGCCCCCTTGCCCAATGGCCATGCCCAGGGGACTTCTGTCCTCTGGGCATGGTCATTGGGCATAGTGGCATGTAGGGGGGCACAAATCAGGCCCCCCTATGCCACAAAAAAATAATAATAATAATTACTTACCTGAACTTACCTTAAGTTCCCTGGGATGGGTCCCTCCATCCTTGGGTGTCCTCCTGGGGTGGGCAAGGGTGGCAGGGGTGTCCCTGGGGGCATGGGAGGGCACCTCTGGGCTCCTTCCGAGCCCACAGGTCCCTTAACGCCTGCCCTGACCAGGCGCTAAAAAATGACGCAAAAGCGGCTGGACGTCATTTTTTTTTACCCACCCACTCCTGTGCGCCATTTTTGCACGGGAGTTTAAATAAGGTGCACATGCATTGGAGTCATTTTTTAGACGGGAACGCCTACCTTGCATATCATTAACGCAAGGTAGGTGTCCACGCTAAAAAATGACTCTAACTCCAAGATCTTTGGCGCTAGACGGGTCTAACGCCAAAGTATAAATATGGAGTCAGCTTTGCGTCGGATTTGCGTAAAAAAAAACGACGCAATTCCGGCGCAAACAGAGTATAAATATGCCCCTAAATAAATTCGCAATAAAGCAGTTCAAGTTTTAAAAGTTTGACAATTAAGGCACAAGTAGCAGCAATATAGATGATAAGGCCACATGAATAACAATATGAAAACGACTAAAATTAGGGCTCTATATTAAAACCTGTACCTCTTCTGGACAGGTCTTTCTGTCTAATCCTCCACATGGGCAACAAAAACCGAGACAGAAAAGACAATAAACTACCTAGTGTCACTGCGTAGTACTCTAAAGGGTGTCCTAAAGTATCATAACCTCAAGCCACCTCAAACAGGTAGAATTCATTTTCTTCTGGCCTCATGATAGGCTGGACAAAATAACAGAACATGTTCGGGTGATTCAACCACCAGTGGGTAGAATAGACAAAAATGGGCCTGTTCACTCCACTTGTTGGAGAAAGAACCAAGGGGCAGAGTCCCCAAGCAAAATTTGAAATATAAAGTCTTTGCAAAGGGAGGTTCAATCTCATCCAGGAACTCCTACAACTGACACACCACTTTACACTTCAAGAAAGATGCCATAAGGGACTAAACCCTGGAAGTGTGTGAATTAGAATTACCTACATAGCTCCAGTAAGCACCTTTCAGGTCAGACTTAGCCACTGTGCTAATAGCCACAAGACAAGACCATAAATGCTTAACCCCAATCCGACCCAAACATGCTTTTAGAGACTTCAACCAGGGGATTTTAGCAGGGCCATACTGCCCCAACACATCTTCCAGGACCTCACGGAAAGGACTGAACTCGGGAACTAACCAAAGACTCAGCCAAATTTAAAAGGGTTTTAACCCAACCAGGTCACTAACTCACCTCAAACCACAGTCCAGCCGCAGAGGCACGAGTGGAGTGCTGGCGGGAAGGTTTACCAAACTTTTCAGATATTTCTAAGTCTCTTATATCATAGAATCCCCAGAGTGCCCCACCCTTTAGGTTGGCCCCCAGAGTCTGGCATTTAGAGATCTCAAGGGACAGTGACACTGGTCAGAAAGTGGAGGAGCGATGAGCCTTCAAAATGCCGCCATGCTATTGCTCTAGCTTTTTGGCTCTGAGAGTTCAGAAAACAGGAGGCAAGATCAATTCAAGCCCTTGGAGACCACTTCTCAGCAAAGTCAGAGGGTAGCAAGTCAGCAGGGCAACAACAGGGCAGCGGTCCTTCACAGCAAAGCAGCCCAGATTATTCCTTTGGGCAGCCAGGCAGTTCCTCTTGACAGATTGCAGGTTCAGGTCCAGAAGTGTCTGATTTGGTGGGGTCAGGGACCCAGTTTATATACCCAAACATGCCTTTGAAGTGGGGGAGACTTCAAAGAGTGGTTTTGAAGTGCACAAGGTCCCCTTTCAGTACAGGTCTGTCTGCCAGGGTCCCAGTAGGGGGTTAGGCAGTCCATTGTGTGAGGGCTGGCCACTAACCTTTGAAATCTAAGTGTCATTCCCTCCACCATTCCAGCCCAGGAAGCCCCATTCAGTATGCAGATGAGTGCAGGTGTGACTGAGTATCCTGTGTTTGTGGTTGTCTGGGTGAAATGCACAAGGGAGCTGTCAATCAGCCTAGCTCAGACGTTGATTGGAGACAGGCTGTAAGGCACAGGTGGCTTTTTAAGTGCAGAGAAATGCTCACTTTCTAAAAGTGGCATTTCTAAAATAGTAGTATAAAATCCAACCTTACCAATAAGGCGGATTTTGTATTACCATTCTGGCCATACTAAATATGACCTGGTCACCCTTTTCCGATCGGAATCTACCACTCAAACAGTATATGAGGGTAGCCCTAATGTTATCTCATGAAAGGAGCAGGCCTCACAGTAGTGGAAAGCCAATTTTGGAATGTTCCACTACCAGGACATATAAACTACTCATGTACATGTCCGGCCTTTTAACTAGATAGCACCCTGCCCTACGGGCTACCTAGGGCCTACCTTAGGGGTGACTTATATGTGGAAAAAGGGGAGTTTAGGACTTGGCAAGTACTTTTAAATGCCAAGTCGAATTGGCAGTGAAACTGTACACACAGGCCTTGCAACGGCAAGCCTGAGACATGGTTAAGGGGCTACGTTTGTTGGTGGCACAACCAGTGCTGCAGGCCCACTAGTAGCATTCAATCTACAGGCCCTGGGCACATGTAGTGCACTTTACTAGGAACTTACAAGTAGATCAAATATGCCAATTGGGAATGAACCAATGTTACCATGTTTAATGGAGAGAGCATATGCACTTTAGCACAGGTTAGCAGTGGTAAAGTGCCCAGAGTCCTAAAACCAGCAAAAACAGTGTCAGAAAAGTAGAGGGAGGTAGGCAAAAAGTTGGGGGATGACCACCCTAAGGTTGTCAGGTCCAACATGTGTCGTCCCCACCTGAAAGTGGGGAGAGCTACCCAACCTCTTGGGAGCTATCCTCGCTTAGGCGATAGTATCTGGAGAGACCATCAGCATTGGCATGGTCAGTCCCCTGGCAATGCTCCACCGTAAAGTCCATCCCCTGTAGGGAAATGGGCCACCTCAAGAGTTTAGGATTTTCACCCCTCATCTGCATGAGCCATCTGAGGGGGCTGTAGTCTGTCTGAACCTGGAAGTGAGTCCCAGACAGGTAGGATCTCAGCGTCTTCAGTGCCCAGACCATAGCAAATGCTTCTCTTTCTATGGTACTCCACCTCTGTTCCAGTGGTAATAGTCTTCTTCTAATAAAGGCTACTGGTTTGTCTAGGCCCTCCTCATTCAGCTGTGCTAGAGCCACCCTTATGCCATGCTCTGAAGTGTCTGTCTGCATGATGAGCTCCTTGGAGTAGTCAGGGGCCCTGAGCACGGGTGCCGTGCACATGGCTTACTTTAGAGAATCAAAGACTTTCTGACAAGCCTCTGTCCAATTCACCAACCTAGGTTGTTTCTTAGATGTGAGTTCTGTTAAGGGGGAACTATGGTGCCATAGTCCTTAACAAATCTGCGGAATAACCCAGTGAGACCCAGGAAGGCCCTCACCTCAGTTTGGGTTCTAGGTGGTTGCCAGGCCTTGATTGTCATAATCTTGGCCTGGAGGGGCTGCACCTTGCCACCACCTATTAGGTGTCCCAAGTATACCACAGAGCCCTGCCCAATCTGACACCTACCACCCTTGATGGTCAGGCCTGCCTGCTGCAGAGCCTGAAGCACCTCCTTGAGGTGGAACAGGTGTTCCTCCCAGCTGGAACTGTAGATGGCAATGTTGTCTGAGTAGGCTGTGCAGAACGCATCCTTGCCAACTAGGACCCCGTTAACCAACAGTTGGAATGCAGCAGGGGCATTTTTCAATCCAAAGGGCATTACTCTGAACTGGTAATGTCCCTCAGTAGTAAGAAAAGTAGATCCCTCTTTAGCCTCCTCAGTCAATGCAATCTGCCAGTACCCTGATGTCAGATCAAAGGTACTGAGGAATTTGGCAGCCTCTTGCCTGACTACGAGCTCATCAGCTCAGGGGATGGGGTGAGCGTCTGTCTTCATGACAGAGTTGAGACCCTGGTAGTCCACACAGAACCTAAATTCTGGCTAGGCACCGGGAGCGGCAGCAATGGGAACCAGAACCACTGGGCTGGACCAGGGACTGCTGGACTTCTCAATCACCCCATGAGCCAGCGTCTTGGCAACTTCCTCCTTGAGGATGATGGCTTACCTCCTGCTGACCTGCCGGTCCTGGATTTCCCTGATGACATGGATGACCAGCTGCCAACCCTCAATGAACAGACCTTCCAGGATGTCCTAGTAGCACTACGTATACCACCTCCAGTTTCACCTCCAGTTGCAGGGAGGTCACACAGCACTGCGGGGTCTTCACAGGAACCACCCAGCCAACAACACACGCCACCTGCCAATACACACACAGCCCTGGACTCCGAGGACCCAGAGACTAGCTTTCAGAGGACAGTGGTAGGAGTCCAGCGGGAGCTGGAAAAGCAGGTTAGGGTGGGGATGGACACCATAGCAGGCAGCCTAGAGGGAGTACAGACGTGTCTCAGTCCAAATAAGCACAACTCAGCTGCCATCACAGGCATCCACTCCCCACTGTGTGGAGTCCAGAAGTCTCTGGCAGACATAGCTGCTGTCATGAACGAGAGGTTACGCCAAAAGTGCCCTCCCAAAATGCCTGCAGTATCCAGAATACCCGACTCCATACAGCGGGAAGTAGCCTCTCTCACGGAGTACTTGGCTGCCTACCACTGTGATGTTGTAGCGGTCTTGAAGAATCAGCAGTTCCTCCTTGCAGTAGTGATGTCTTGTGTGTTGCCACAAATGGCAGCTGTCAGGTTTATTGACTCCACTTCTCTACCCCCTGAAGTGTGCGTTGCCCCCTCTACCTCTACAACAGCATTAGCCATGGCACAGGAGGCACCACACACATCAGGGGATGAAGATGTGGAAGGAATAACATTCACAAGGAAAAGCACCCGGTAGTACTAGTCTGTGTCCCATGGACAGTTCCTCCTTAGTGCTGGTTTTAAGATTATGCCAGTGTTGTTACAGTATGAAATGTGTTTTTCGCCCAACCATTGTAGAAATGTCTGCTATGTGCTGTCCTTGCCTCTACCATACCAAATGGCAGCGTTGGGCAATCTTCACTAATGCAAACTACTACTAACCATGTCTCATGACATAGCCCTCATCCCTGGACACCTGTAAATAAGGCACTTTGTACACATGCAGCATTTCTACCTTTACTGTGATGCATCTACTCAGCTAAATGTTTGCATTGTGTCAGTCCATGTCAATGTGTACAAAATATCGGTACTTGAGTGCAGGACTGTCAGACACTAAGCCACACACTAGGATACAAACAAGAGGAAGCTGAATGATGATGATGTGGGCAACAACCAGCTGACTATGTTCACTAAATGCTTTGAAACCCATATCCTTTGAAGTAGACATACGGCATGTATGGCTCATTACCCAATCATTTATAATTAACCCCAGGTGGGAGTACCAGTACAACTGATTTGTGTGGAGCAAGAAAAGCTAACCTAATCAGTGATTGCCACCTGTCAGTGTTGCAGAATACAGTTTTAAAATTGGGATTTTTCAGATGTACCACACTTACCAACATTGAAATAGCAGGACCCCACCAATAACAGGTGAATTATCAGGTTTACCTGTCCAAGATAAAGATAACATACACATTGTGAATGGCTGGAACACAAGATGGCAGATATATGCACTAGTAGACAGTATGTAGCTCCCATTCTGACAGCTCATTGGTAATGAGGATGCATATGGAAAACCTGGGAAGTCAAGACTGTAAAAATACCCTAGGCCATTCCCCCAATTTCGCCAGTGCACTCATGACAAGTCCCAGACCCAATCAATTACAAAGCTAATTTTGCAAAGATGAACAATATTTAATATCAAAAGCATCAAGCCACTTAAAACCTAAAACCTACCCTAATCTAAACTAATCTATACTAGCTATCCGTAACTTATTACTACATCTATCAAACCTATTCTAAACTTATCTTACACATGTAACACTACACTCTACACACTGGCCCCTCACCCCATTAAGAGACGAGATACAAGTAGGACAACATAAACTATGACTACACATGTACTAACCTAACCTATGGCCTAAACAAGTATATATATATATATATATATATATATATATATATATATATATATATATATATATATATATATGTATATATGTATATATATATATGTATATATATATATATATATATGTATATATATATGTGCTTAACTAATAATTTCTTTATATTTGAAAATACATTGTACCGTCAACTCCAGGGGACTGCGATGGGCATCTGTTTTGCCCCCAGATACGCAGGTTTGTACCTAGGCTGGTGGGAGGAACAGGTGGTCGGGAACATCACTGGTTTTGAAGACCAGGCAGTCCTCTGGGCCAGGTACATAGATGATATTTTTTGCATTTGGAAGGGTAGTAAGAAGTCAGCAATAGAATTTGTGACACTATTGAATGATAACTCTCTAAATTTGATATATTTAGCAGTGAAATACATCCTTCCTTTTGAGTTGGAATTTTTGGATGTGAAAATTAGCGTGGTAAATACAAAATTGGAATGTGAATTATTTAGAAAAGATACAGCTGGCAACAGTTTACTTCACGCTAGTAGTAGTCATCCAAAGAATGTAATTCAAAGTATCCTGTATGGGGAACTATTACAGGCTAGGAGGAATTGTAGTCTGGATGTGACCTTTGAAAGAGAAGCCAGTATTATGAGTAAAAGATTCAAAGAGAGGGGTTACTCGTCTGAGAATATAGATAAGGCACTAATGAAGGTCAGACAAGTTAAAAGAGATGATTTATTGGTAGATCAATCAAAAAGAGTTAAAAAGGATTATAAATAGATACGATTTATCACTACATAGTATGATAAAATAGGAGAAATAAAGATGGATTTTAGTAAATTTTGGCCAGCTTTGAAAACAGATGAGAACATAGGGGAGATAATTAGTGATTACCCCACATTTACTTTTAGAAGAAGCAGATCTTTGAAGGATACACTTAGTCAATGTCTGGTACCAAAGATAGAAGTGATAAAACCCATTCAAGGCTTTTTCACATGTGGAAAATGTAAAGCTTGTAAGTATAGTAAGAATTGTAAAGAAATACATTTTCCTGGGGTAGCAAGACCTTTTTTGATTAGGAAACATTTAACATGTCATTCGGATTACTGTGTCTATGCTTTAAAGTGTCCTTGCAATAGATTTTATATAGGGAGTACCACACATATGGCGAAAAAAGAATATTAGAGCACATGAGAGCAATTAAAAATGAGGATAAGTCATATCCAGTAGACAATTTATGGTCCTGGATAGGATCATGATGAATGAAAGAGGAGGTAATAGAATGTTAGAATTAAGGAAATTGGAATCTCGATTGACCATAGGATGGTAATACTAAGGAACCGGAAGGATTGAACAAGGACGAGGAATTATCAGTCCATTTGGATATTATGTTTGAAATAGAAAGAAAGGTTGCTGTGTGCGACTGCACTATGTGCAATTTAAATCGAGGAGGATGTTCATAGTTGATTTTGAAATAGATTTGAGTTGATGTTTTATAATGTGGGATTTTAATAGATGTTTTTCCTTTCTTTTTTGTTATAGAGAAATATAACGTTGGATGCTACAAAGCAATGGAGCTATCATATCTATAATAGACATTTGGAAGATGAAAAGGCGGGAGTGTAAAGAGTGCTTTTCTTCCTTTAACATTACTGTATTGTGTATAGGCAATAAGATTGTTGTAATGCCCATCTGGGATTTAAGTACTATTATTATTATAATTTTGACTCTATTAGGAGGAATTGGGGAAATATTATATAATAATAAATGTTGGCACTTAAAGAAATAGGTGAATTTATTGTATGTTAAAAGTTTGCAGTAAATTCAGTCAAGAATAGAAATTGATAATTGTAGAATGAAAGAAATTAGAATAGATAATATGAATTAATATTGCTGTTGCTAGGATAAAATAAAATAAGAGTTTGGAATTGGTTAATATTGGATGAAATCGAAAAAACGGGAGGATAACATGTTTCAAGATGGCCGCTGCATAAAATGACGCTCTTTGTCCATCGTATGTGTTGTTGCAATGTTTCAATTGTTAAATAGAAATGGAAATGGGGACAACTGTTACCCGTGAACAAGGGAGCTTTGTCTCCCGAAACGTGTCGGGCGGGTGTTTGTTTTGCCTGAATAAATCTCTTGTGAAGTGGCATCACTTTCCTTGTGGAGCGTTTTCCTTGTGGAGAGGAACAAATTGTGGTTATAACGGGGGCTCGCAAGCCCGCTTTATTCCGCCGTGCAGGGCACAGACCTACGCGTGTGCTGACAAGGACTCTCTCTCTCTCTCTCTCTATATATATATATATATATATATATGTATATATATATATATATATATATATATTTATACACAAATACCCAACATAACCTCCACCCAACCCCCAACAATGATAAAATGTAGTAAAAAACCCACCCCCAATATACCCAACCTAAGTTATGCCTACCGTACACTAACCTAACACTACACATCTAAAAACCCTACTTAAACTATACAAAATTGTGAAAGGGAGGGGAATGAACTGGGAAGTTGTACCACAAATTAAGGGTTCATTTCTTGCTCTTTTTTAACTTTTTCTTGATGGGCTTCAATAATTTGTGGTCCTCCACAGCATCCTGCTCCAATTTTGTGAGTCTTGCACAGATATCTAGGCCCTCATTACAACCTTGGCGGTAAATGCCACCTACCGCCGTGCTGACGGCTGCCAACATACCGTGACCAGGGCGGTATACCGCTACGGGTATTATGACCCAAACAGACAAATCCGCCACTATTCAGACACCCACACAAGTCCGCCAGACCAAAGGTCAGTGATAAACTGGCAGTACCAAAACCCACACCGTTACGCCAACAGAACTACGCCCACAGTATCAGGACCCACGAATCACCGTGGAGGTCTTTCAACCGCGGTAAACCATTGGCGGTACACACCACTGCGCTCAAAATACACACACACTTACAAAACTACACCACATTGGACAATTCAAACTACACACACCTGACACACCTACACACACCACAACCACACACCCACACCACTATAAAACACACACCCACATTAACCAAACTCTTTCAATGAAAAAAAAAAGATTGCTAACAGAGAGAGAGAGAGACAAGCCAGGAGCACCCACGCAATCTGAGCCACAAAACACCATCACCCATACACCATCCACGCACCTCACAGCGCACAACACAACACATCACCCCACACATCCTCACACATACCACTGACACCACAACTATGGCACCCCAAAGACACCCCAGGTTTTCAGAGGAGGAGCTAAGGGTCATGGCAGAGGAAATCATCCAGGTAGAGCCAGAGCTATTCGGATCACAGGTGCAGCAGTCGTCCATTGCTAGGAAGATGAAGCTATGGTGGAGAATCGTGGACAGGGTCAATGCTGTGGGACAGCACCCCAGAACAAGGGATGACATCAGGAAGAGGTGGAACAACCTACGGGGGAAGGTGCGTTCCGTGGTTGCAAGACACCAGGTAGCCGTACAGAGGACTGGCGGTGGACCCCCACCTCCTCCCTTACAACTATCAACATTGGAGGAGCAAGTCTTGGCGATCATGCACCCTGAGGGCCTTGCAGGAGTAGCAGGAGGACTGGATGCTGGTAAGTCAAATCTTTACTACTATAACCCCCACCCTACCTGCATGCCATCACAAACTCCTAACCCTACCCTCACCCCCATCACTCCACCACCTCACATATACCCCACTATAACAACCCACCCATCCCAATACCAAGCACTGCATGCAACACCAATGAATAGACACCCATCACAGACCTGCATGGACACCTATCACCACAGCATGCCCATTATAGAAAATCACCTAGCCCACAAAATCACCACACACACAAGGCAAAGCTGACTGGGCAATCGCAACCATACAGGGAAACACACCCAGGCACACGATGGCAGATGAACACTGCATTTTCATCCCCACAGGACCCCCACTCAACATCACCGGAGAGGAGGTGCCACCAACAGCCAGTCCCCCCACAGAGGAGGCCCACAGTGATGACAGCAGCTCTGCACACCTGGATCACGATGACCAACCGGGCCCATCAGGGGCGCTCTGGACAGTTGGTTACCCTACCACAGTCCCATACCACCACAGACCCTCCCCTCTCAGGAAACACCAGCGCAGCACCCACTCAGCGGGCCCATACCATTGTCCCCAGGACATGTCAATCAGCAGTGTGTCCACCACTACAGGGACCCCAGGCAACTCCACAAACCCAAGAAAATCTGGGACCTGGGGTCAGTGGGCACACGGTTCAGGGGACAGAGGCACAGAACAACAGGGAAGCTGAGAGGACTGCTGTGCAACAGGGGGAGGACAGGCCCAGGGAACCTACCCTCCACGAGGCACTTTCAGGGATCCTGGGAGCATACCACCATTCCCAGGAAACCTTGGGCCAGATACTGGCCAAGTTGCAGGAGACCGAGCAGCTTCAGGAGAGACAGTACCTGGGGATCAGGGAGGACCTCAAACACATCCATACCATCCTGGTCACCATTGCAGGGGTGCTGGCTGACATGGCCAACACAATGAGGGAGGCAGTGGCACAACAACGGGCCCCTGACACTGGCCACACCGATGAACAGCCCTGCACCTCCGCCAGCGCTAGTGGACAGGATGCCCCACCACAGGAACAACAAGCCACCAGCACCCAACCCCCTGCAGAAGGAGAACCACCCCGCAAACGGTCCCTGCGATCCAGGCAGAAGCCAGAGAACATTGTCAAGACCCCCGCCAGGAAATAAGACTCTACTGGTTGTCACCTTCTGTCCCACTCTGTCACACTTTCCACCTTGAACTGCCGTTGCTCCCCTTCCTATGCCCCATTGGACAATGCACCTGTGATACCAAGAGACTGGACTTTAACTGGACATTCCTCTACCATCACCCACAGCCCATTGCATATCCCCCTCTGCTTATTAGCACTTAAATAAACACCCTTGGAACAAATAAAAATCTGGAGTCTATCAATTGATTAAAATAAGTATTCGTACAACAATCAGAAAACATTGCAATTCATATGTACAGTTATATATACATTGTTATGACCTGTAGTGGGCAGCAGTAAACACACCAGGAGCCAGACTGGGGCACAAAGATCTGAAAATAGAGATGCCAAAGGGTACAGTAAGTGGCCATACACATAGGGAAATCATGCTGCCATGTCCAATGTCCAATAGAAAACTTAAATGTTAAGTGAAGTTACAGTGTCTTACCTGTGTCTCACTGGAAGTACTGCTGTATGAGAGAGCTTCTGTTGTCCACATCTTCTTCCTCTGCCTCCTCTTCCTCACTGTCCACAGGCTCCCCCACTGCCACAAGACCATCTCCAGGCTCATCCTCCTGCAGAAAAGTTACTTGGCGTCTCAAGGCCAGGTTGTGCAACATGCAACATGCAACGATGATCTGGCACATCTTCTTGGGTGAGTAGTACAGGGATCCACCTGTCAGATGGAGGCACCGGAACCTGGCCTTCAGGAGGCCGAAGGTTCTCTCAATTATCCTCTTTGTTCGCCCATGTGCCTCATTGTAACGTTCCTCTGTCCTTAACCTGACATTTCTCACTGGGGTCAGTAGCCATGAGAGGTTGGGGTAACCAGAGTTACCTGCAAATATCGAGGGACAACTGTTAGACACACACTAACCCTTAGGAAAAACCCTATACCCAGACACCAACATATACTTGGTGGGGACCTTGGGCTCACCTATTAGCCACACCTGGTGCCTCTGGAGTTGAGCCATCACATATGGGATGCTGCTATTCCTCAAGATAAAGGCGTCATGCACAGAGCCAGGATACTTGGCATTCACATGGTAGATGTACTTGTCAGCCAAACACACCATCTGCACATTCATTGAGTGACAGCTTTTTCTATTCCTGAACACTTGTTCATTTCTCTGGGGGTGTGGGGGGACAAATGCTACATGTGTACCTTCAATGGCACCAATGATGTTGGGGATATGTCCCAGGGCATAAAAGTCAGCTTTCACTGTGGCCAAATACTCCACCCGGGGGAATACGATGTAGCTGCGCATGTGTTTCAGCAGGGCAGACAACACTCTGGTCAACACGTTGGAGAACATTAGCTGAGACATCCCTGATGCCATGCCCACTGTTGTTTGGAAGGCACCACTTGCCAGGAAATGGAGCACTGACAGGACCTGCACTAGAGGGGGGATACCTGTGGGCTGTCGGATAGCTGACATCAGGTCTGGCTCCAATTGGGCACACAGTTCTTGGATTGTGGTCAAATCAAGTCTGTAGGTTAGGATAATGTATCTGTCCTCCATTGTCACAAGGTCCACCAGGGGTCTGTACACTGGAGGATGTCGGCATCTCATATTCATCCTCAGCAGTTGAAGCCTAGGGAGGAAAATGGTGAGCAGAGGGTCATATTCACACATCTATTGAAATAATGATGCATCTTTTCCTTTACAGAACCAGTATGTGAATCCGAGAGTCAGTTGATGTGCCAATGTCTGCTGTGACGCAGTTAGGTGCCATGGCCTGTGCCCCCCTGAAATGACTGCTACCTGACCTGTGAGGAGGGACAAGTGGAAATGAGTTAAGTCCGCTGGCGTTGTGGTAAGCAGTTGACGACCGGCGCGCAACTTTGCATTGGTTATCATTGGGCACTATGGTTTCCAGGAGCCAATGGCGATGTACACCGGCGGTGACGGTGCGCACCGCTGGGGAGGTGACCGACATTTTCTATCTGTTCACTCACTTGCTACCTGACCCTCAACAGGAGAGGACCTACACTGCAAGCGCTGCTGTGACCTGTGTCTGGAAGCGACAATGGCTCATGTGTCTGGGGAAAGGGCTCCTGCCTTCACTGCGGAGGAGTTGGATAGACTGGTCGATGGGGTCCTATCCCAGTACACTTTACTCAATGGTCCTCCAGACAAACAGGTGAGTACACTGAGCATGATGCGTGGGCCATGAATGTATGGAGTGCTGTGTGTGTAAGCCACATGTAGAGGGGGGCTGAGGTGTCCTGGCCAGAGTGCTGCATGTATGGTGGTCAATGTATGTGCGATAGGGGATGGGACGGATATGGTGGGCCATGAGTGTGACGGTCTCGATGGTATGACTAATCCCTTTTCTGCTCTAATTTTTCCTGCAGGTCAGCGCCCATCAGAAAAAGGGTATTTGGTGTGACATCGCCAAGGAGGTGCGGACCCTGGGGGTCTTTGACAGGCAGAGCACCCACTGCCGCAAACGGTGGGAGGACCTGCACCGCTGGGCAAGGAAGACAGCGGAGGTCCAGCTGGGGCTGGCCTCCCAACGAGGAAGGGGTGCCTGTCATACCCTGACCCCCCTGATGTTCCGCATCCTGGCGGTGGCCTATCCAGAGTTGGATGGGCGCTTGAGGGCATTGCAGCAGCCACAAGGGGGTGAGTACAAATTCAGATTCATGACTTTGTGTGCTTTAAGGTTTTACCTGGGTGGGGATGTGGACTGTGGGTGCCCCTAGGCCAGGGCGAACATGGCAGGGTAGGTTCCTTGTTTGACAGGCTCAGAAGCACTCCAACCCCAATGGTGTTAGTGGGCATCTACTACTGGTCAGGGCCCTGTTTGCTTCAGGTGTGCAGCTGATTGCGTTATGCTATGTACCCCATGAGCTGGTGACTAGCTCTGTAACTGTTAGTGCATGGCCTAGCGCATAGGGCTGCTCCCTGTGTGTTGTGCACGCCAACAGTAGTGATATTGCTGGCATTAACCAAGTGTATCCTCTGTCTCTCCCCCCCTTTTTATTTTGTCACCCTGTCCTTGTTTGCATTAGCATCATCTGGCGGAGGAGCATAGGCACCGGCGATGGAGGGAGCGGCATCCCACATGGGCCTGGATGCCGAATCCACAGAGGGTGGGGGCACCAGTGGGACGGAGGGTAAGGGGAGAACCATGACGGAGACAGGAGGGGATACTACAGACAACGACTCCTCCTCCGATGGAAGCTCTCTGGCGGTGGCGGACCCCTCTGTGCCCACCCCAACAACAGGTACAGCCACCACACCCCCTACCAGCACTGCCCTCCCAGCAGCCCTCAGTGTGTTTCCCATGCCCGCTCACCCAGGAGGGTGGGCATCTCCTTTGCCCCAGACTCCTCAGGCCCTGCCCCAGTCAGCCCTGCTGCCCTCAGTGAGGAGGCTATTGACCTCCTGAGATCCCTCACTGTTGGGCAGTCAACCATTTTGAATGCCATCCAGGGTGCCGAGAGGCATTTGCAACAAACAAATGCATACCTGGAGGGCATTCACTCTGGCATGGCGGCCCAACAGAGAGCATTTCAGGCTCTAGCCTCCACACTGATGGCAGGCCTTGTCCCTGTCTCTGGCCTCCCCCCCCCCCCCAACTACCCAGTCCCAATCCCCTCAACCCCAGCCTATCCCAAGCACATCTTCAGACCAGCATTCACCCAAATCAACACACAGAAGTGGCTCAGGCAAACACAAACACCACACTTCATCTCACAGGCACTCACACAAGCACCATCCCCATGCAGACATAACAACATCCACTGCCTCCACTGTGTCCCCCTCCTCCTCCTCGTCCACCTCTCTCCCAGTAGCGTCTCCACTCACACCTGCATGCACTACATCCTCATCCAACATCTCCATCACCAGCATGCCCATCACTACACACCCCTCACTGGCAGTCACCACCCCCACATCCATGCACACGTCCCCTGTCTCCTCTCACACTGTGTCTGTGACCCTTCCTCCAAAATTACACAAACGCAAGCACACACCCACCCAACAGCCATCCACCCCACAACAGCATCCAGGTCCATGAACCTGCACCCAAACTCAGCAGACTGACACCTCCTACAAACACTCCCTCTTCCTCCATTCCCAAACCTTCACCCTCTTCCTGCCCCAATGTCCCTAAGAAGCTTTTCCTGGCAAACATTGACCTCTTCCCTACCCCTGCCCCCCATCCTTCCCCTCGGGCCGCGAGCACCACCGCAAGCACTGCCACCTCCACCGCCACCTGCATCGCTGCAAGCACCACTACTGTCAGCAGCAGCAGCCCCAGTGGGCAGCCGTCCGAGGCTTCAGGAGAAGGGCTGGAGTCACCCCCACCACTGGCAGCACCGGCACCTGCACTGCAGGGGGCACCGCCACCTGGACTGCCGCAAGCACCGCCACGTGCAGTAGCACCACTGCCAGCAGCAGCAGCCCCAGTGGGCAGCGTCCAAGGCTGCAGGAGAAGGGCTGGAGCCTCCCCCCACCACTGGCCGCAACTGCATCGGGGCCAGCACCGCCACCTGCACCGCCGCAAGCACAGCGGCAAGCACCGCTGCAAGCACTGCAACCTGCACTGCTGACAGTAGCACCACTGCCAGCAGCAGCAGCCCCAGTGGGCAACCGTCAAGAGGCTGCAGGAGAAGGGCTGGAGCCTCCCACCACCACTGGCAGCACCACCACTAACACCACTGTGCAGCCATAGCCGCCGGCAGATGGACAGTAGCCCTGCCTCCATGGACTATCATGCATCCTAGTCACTGCAAATCTCCTGGCTCTGACACCCAAGTGAGGTACTGTAACCTGTCATCCCCTAAGTGCTGCATCACTGGGCACAAAGCCCCCTCCAGAACCGGTAGAGAAAGGCATCCACTCACCCTATCCTTGGCAGGATGAAGCACGCTGGGCTCAAAGCCACCTCCAGAACCAGTGGAGAAAGGCATCCACTCACCCTATCTTTGGCAGGAGGAAGCACACTGGGCACAAAGCCTCCTCCAGAACCAGTGGAGAAAGGCATCCACTCATCCTATCCATGGCAGGATGAAGCACACAGGGCACAAGGCCCCCTCTGGAACCAGTGTAGGAGCCAACCACTTGAGAGACTGTGGCTTTGCACTCCCCAGGACCAAGCAGTGGGCAAACCACCCACTTGAGAGACTGTGGCTTTGTACTCCCCTACACATCGCTGTGGGCATGGAGCCCCCTCCAGGAGCAGTGGCGTTTTACCATCTTCCGGCTGAGGTGCACCCCCCTTCACCCTCCCGTTGAGGTGCCTGTGTGTTTTCGACCTGATGCCCCTGCGGTGTTCTCTCCGTATTTAGGCAGAAGTCAAGTGTAGGCTTGGCTTATGTGTTTTGACCCAGTGGCCCACGCCTTTTGTAAATATTGTAGATTTTGTACATACTGTTTTTGATATAGTAACGTATTTCTGACTATTTCTAATATAACACTCATTTTACTCAATTACTTTTGTCCTTGCGGTATTCCAGAGGGTTACAGGGTGTATATGTAATGTTGTTGCATGTGTTTGTGTGTATGGTGTTGGGGGTGAGGGTGGGGGTGGGGGTGGGGGTGGGGATGCTGCGTGTTGCGTGTGTGTGTCACTCTCTTTTTCCTCCCCCCTTCCCTATGCGCTATGTGCAGTACTCACCATGGTTGTCGCCGCCTCTGTTTGTACTCCTGGTATATGAGAAGATACACCAGCATGGGTAACACCTGCAGCTCGGGCTCCATGGCGTCCTGGTTCTTCCTTGAGTGTCGTGAGGTTGGTGATTTCCTTTCAAAGTACTATTTCTGCCATCGTTTTGATGGCATTGGTACCACCCCGGAAAAGCTGGTGGATGGGCGGGTTGTAATTGGGTGGGCGGTACATTGTCTTTCGCCTGGCTGTTGGTGATTACTGCCGCAGTGTTTGTTGCTACCGCCGTGGTGGTTGGAGTGTTAAAGTGGCTGTCTGTGTTGGCGGTTTCCGCGTGGTCATGATTCCATTTTTGTTACCGCCGGCCTGTTGGCGGCAATACAGCTGATTTAACACCGACCGCCAGGGTTGTAATAAGGGCCATAATGTATACTGCAACTGCAGATAACACATACAGTCGAACACACATTTCTCAAAAATGACATACTCATCATCTATAACTATTTCCTACCAGCCATCATCACATGTCACTGGGATGATGGAACTATACTTGAAACAACAGGGCCCACAGCAAAGTGAACATAATTGCCCATGATCAACATTTGTGTCTTCTAACTTGTGAGGATCACGTGCCACAACAAGTCTGGATTTCCTGTGTCCCTGTGCATAAGGGGGGGTTGTGTATGTAATGCATCCCCTCAACACACTTAGTGAAACATCAGTGCTTGCCCAGTCATCATGGAGGCAAGGTGTTGGCCATATGATGGGGGTCAGGTAACTTTCCACCTGCTATTCAAAGATTTGGTTAATCAACATTAATGTGTCCTGTTGTAAGACCAGACCTGAGCATACGCAAAAGGGAGGACGCCATTGCCCGTGACGTGCCCACATGTACAACTGATTTAAACATCCCAGAAAGTTTGGCTTTAAGCCTGAGCTCCATATCAGAGTTGTAAACACATTGGCCCTCTTTCCAACATTGGCGGTAAAAGCCGCTTACCGCCGTGCAGAAGACCGCCAACACACCCCCACGGCCACGGAACTCCGCCACAGCTATTATGACCCACATCTCGGAATCCGCCAAAAGTCAGACACCCACACAAGTCCGCCACACCAAAGGTCAGTGATAAACTGGCAAAAACAAAACCTCCACTGTCACGGCAACAGAAATACGACCACACTATCACGACACACGAATCCAAGTGGCGGTCTTTCAACCGCGGTATTCCATTGGCGGTACACACCGCCGCGCTCAAAATACACACACATTTACAAAACACAACCACATTGGACAATTCAAAATACACACACCTGATACACATACACACACCACTCCCACACACCCATTACAATATAAAACGCACACCCACATCATCCACAAACCCCCATGACAAAAAATCCGAAAGAAGGCCAGAGAGAGACACCACCAGCAAGAACAACAGCATCCACAGGCATACAACACAATCACTCACACAACTTCCACACACCTCACACAACACACCACTACATATCACCACACTTATCACCACACACTCCACCCCACACATCACCTACACCACCCCATGGCACGGCAAAGACACCCCAGATTCTCGGAGGAGGAGCTCAGGGTCATGGTGGAGGAAATTGTCTGGGTAGAGCCACAGCTATTCGGAGCACAGGTGCACCACACCTCCATAACTAGGAAGATGGAGCTATGGCGCAGAATAGTGGACAGGGTCAACGCAGTGGGACAACACCCAAGAAATCGGGAGGACATCAGGAAGAGGTGGAACGACCTACGGGGGAAGGTGCGTTCCGTGGTCTCAAGACACTACCTGGCGGTTCAGCGGACTGGCGGCGGACCCCAACCTCCTCCCCCACAACTAACAACATGGGAGGAGCAGGTCTTGGTGATTCTGCATCCTGAGGGCCTCGCAGGAGCAGGTGGAGGAATGGACTCTGGTAAGTCAAATCTTAACTATTACATCCCCCACCCTACCTGCATGCCAGCACATACCCCCACCTTCACCCTCACCCCCAGCACCCCAACTCCTCACAAATGTCCCAACATCACAAACCACACATCCCAACACCAAGCCCTGCATGCAACAACAAAGCATGGACACCCATCACCAAAGCATGCCCACTGCCCATACCCATACACCCCCATAAACCATCATCACACAAGGTCCCACACAGGAATGCTAGCACTGGGGTACACGGTCACCCACCCATTGCACACCATGGCACACACAGATGTAATAAACATCCTTTCATACTCCTGCAGGACCCCTACCCAACGTCACCGGACAGGAGGGTCCACACATGTCCACACCACCAATAGAAGAGGCCCACAGTGATGACAGCACCTCTGTCCAACTGGATCTAGATGACCAGCCCGGACCATCGGGGACCTCTGGACAGTCGGTTCCCCTCACACAGGCACAGGCCACCACACTCCTTCCCCCCTCTGGAAACACCAGCACAGCACCCACCCAGCGGGCCCATACCTCCGTCCCCAGGACACGTCAATCAGCTGTGTGTCCACCACTACAGGGAACCCAGGATAACCCACCACCCCAACAACAACAGGGACCTGGGGGCAGTGGTAGTGGGCACACGGTCCAGGGGACGGAGGTACTGGAACACAGGGGAACTGGGAGGGCTGCCGTGCGACAGGGGGCGGACAGGATCAGGGAACCCACTCTCCACGAGGCCCTCTCCTCCATCATGGGAGCATACCACCACTCCCAGGAGACGATGGCAACAGTACTGGCCAAGTTTCAGGAGACCCAGCGCCTGCAGGAGGAACAGTATATGGGCTTCCGGGAGGAACTCAGAACCATCAGCTCCAACCTGGGCACCACCGTAGGGGTGCTGAGGGAAGTACTCAACACCAGGAGGGACACTGTGGCACTACAAGGGGCCCCTGACACTAGCATGGACGATGAACTGCCCTCCACCTCCGCCGGCGCTAGTGGACAGGACGCCCCGCCACAGGACCACCACACCAGCACCCCACCCCCTACAGAGGGAGAACCACCCCGCAAACAGTCCCTGAGATCCAGGAACAAGACAAAGAACGATGCCAAGACCCCCGCCAAGAAATGAGACCACCCTGATTGTCATCCTACTGTCCCACTTTGTCACCCTGTCCATAATTAAACTGCCCCAGCTCCACTTCCTATGCCCATATGGGCAATGCACCTGTGAGACTAATAGACTGGACTCTGCCATGGACACTCCTCCGCCATCACCCCTCACCATTTCACTACCCCCTCCAATTTTGAGCATTTAAATAAACACACCTAAAGCACAAAATGATCTGGAGTCTGTCTGTGATTTCGAAATAGTGTATTAGCAATTACAGTGACAAAATGTTTTTTAAATAGTAATGTAAACATACCTATGTCACACAGCTCTAGTCCATGAGGAATCTAAGCAGATGTCACACAGTGGGACCCACATCTGTGAAACCGTAAGGGAAAGTGACAACTCAGTGACCATACACTGGGTGAAAACGACAGACAGGAGAGAGGTAGTAGTGTTAAAGTACATGTAGTAGGCAGGATTGTATTCTTACCTGTGTCTCACTGGAAATATTGCTGGATCACTGAGTCCCTGCTGTGCATGTCTTCTTCCTCTGCTTCCTCCTCATCACTGTCCACAGGCTCCACAGCTGCAACAACACCGCCATCTGGACCATCCTCCTGCAGAAAAGGCACCTGGCGTCGCAAAGCCAAGTTATGAAGCATACAGCATGCCACAATGATCTGGCACACCTTCTTTGGTGAGTAGAATAGGGATCCACCTGTCATATGGAGGCACCTGAACCTGGCCTTCAGGAGGCCGAAGGTCAGCTCGATCACCCTCCTAGTTCGCCCATGGGTTTTATTGTAGCGTTCCTCTGCCCTTGTCCTGGGATTCCTCACTGGGGTCAGTAGCCATGACAGGATGGGGTAACCAGAGTCACCTGCAAATGGTGAGGGGCAACTGTTAGACACACACTAACCTGGAGGGATAACCCCAGACCCAGACAACCATTCCCACTGACTTGCTTCCAGGTGCTCACCTAATAGCCACACACGGTGCCTCTGGAGTTGACCCATCACATAAGGGATGCTGCTATTCCGCAGGATGTAGGCGTCATGCACTGAGCCAGGGAACATGGCATCCACATGGGAGATGTACTGGTCTGCCAAACATACCATCTGTACATTCATAGAATGATAACTCTTCCGGTTTCTGTACACCTGTTCACTCCTGTGGGGGGGGACCAAAGCCACATGGGTCCCATCATTGGCACCTATGAAGTTGGGGATATGTCCCTGGGCATAGAAATCACCTTTCACTGTAGGCAAATCCTCCACCTGAGGGAAAACGATGTAGCTCCGCATGTGTTTCAGAAGGGCAGACAACACTCTGGACAATACGTTGGAAAACATACGCTGGGACATCCCTGATGCCATGGCCACAGTTGTTTGAAAAGAGCCACTTGCAAGGAAATGGAGCACTGACAGCACCTGCACTTGAGGGGGGATTCCTGTGGATGGCGGATTGCTGACATCAGGTCTGGCTCCAACTGGGTGCACAGTTCCTGGATTGTGGCACGGTCAAGCCTGTAGGTGATTATCAAATGTCACTCCTCCATTGTCGACAGGTCCACCAATGGTTGGTACACCGTCCTCCGGCCGCCATCTCCTCACATGTCCCAGCGGACGCTGCCTATGAAGAACAACAGCAAGCACAGAGTCAAACAACTCAGAGGTACATAAACACAGTTTACCCAGAACACCAATCATGCACAAAAGGTGGCCTGTATGTGTGTTGAGACTAGGCCTAGGTATGTGTGACGCAGTTGAAAATGAAGCCATGTGGGCCCCTGAAATGGCGGCTGCCAGACCTGTAAAGTGGGACAATGGGATGTGAGGTAACTGCGCTGGCATTGTACACCATCGCAGTACGCGGTCAAAGACCGCGGCGCAATGCTGCGTTGGTTAACATTGGACCCTATGGGTCCCAGGAGCCAATGATGATGTACGCCGGCGGTGACGGTACGCACCGCCGCGGACGTGACCGCCATTTTCTATCTGTTCAATCACTCGATACCTGATCTTCGACAGGCGAGGACCTACACTGCAAGTGCTGCTGTGACCGCGGTCTGGAAGAGACAATGGCTCGTGCGTCTGGGGAAAGGGCCCCTGCCTTCACATCGGAGGAGTTGGAGAAGCTCGTGGATGGGGTCCTCTACGGTCCTCCAGACAAACAGGTAAGTACACAGGGAGCATGTTGTATGGGTTATGCCTGTGTGGAGAGGGCTGGATGTAAGACGGAAGCGGGCAGAGTGCTGCGTGCATGAAAGACGGTGAATGCATGTGCCACATGGCAAGGGTAGGGATGGGGGCCAATCACTTTGACGGTGCAGTTGGTAATGACTTCTCTTCTTCCCCTGTACATTTCATGTAGGTCAGCGCCCACCAGAAGAAAGATATTTGGCGTGCCATCGCCAAGGACGTCCGGACCCTGGGGGTCTACCACAGATGGAGCGCCCACTGCTGTAAAAGATGGGAGGACATTCGCCGCTGGAGCAAGAAGACGGCGGAGGCTCAGCTGGGAATGGCCTCCCAACGTGGGAGGGGTGCCCGTCGCACAAGGACCCCCCTGATGTTCCGGATCCTGGCAGTGGCCCACCCTGAGTTGGATGGGCGCTTCAGGGCATCACAGCAGACACAAGGGGGTGACTTTGCGTGCAGTGGAGTTGTCTGGGTGGGGGAGGGGGGCTCGGAATTCATCAGTGGGACAGAGGGCGAGGGGAGCTTCACGGCGGAGACAGGAGCTGACACCAGCGACACGGACTCATCCTCTGATGGGAGCTCCCTTGTGGTGGCGGCAACATCTGTGCCTCCGCATCTACAGGTACAGCTGCCACCCCCCCTACCAGCACTGCCCTCCCAGCAGCCCCTCAGCCTTCGCCCCGTGCACGCTCACCCAGGAGGGTGGGCATCACCTTCGCCCCAGGCACCTCAGGCCCTGCCCCATTCACCCCTGCTGCCCTCAGTGAGGAGGCCATTGACCTCCTCAGGTCCCTCACTGTTGTGCAGTCTACCATTTTGAGTGCCATCCAGGGTGTAGAAAGGCAGTTGTAGCAAACTAATGCATTCCTGGAGGGCATTCATTCTGGTCAGGCGGCCCTTCACCGAGCTTTTCAAACTCTGGCCTCAGCACTGATAGCAGCCATTGTCCCCGTCTCTAGCCTCCCCCCTCCAACTTCCTCCACCCAGACCCAATCCCCTGTACCTCAGCCTATCCCAAGCACACCATCAGACCAGCCTGCACACACCTCAACACACAAGGGAAGCTCAGGCAAACATAAGCACCACACATCCCATAGGCACTCACACAAGCAACACACACATGCAGACACACCAACATCCACTGCCTCCACTGTGTCCCCCTCCTCGTCGTCTCCCTCCTCCCTCCCAGTCTCGTCTACACTCACACCTGCATGCACTACCTCTAGAGCCACTACGTCCCTCACCAGCACACCCCGCTCACGTGCAGTCACCACCCCCACTACCGTTCACACATCCCCTGTGTCCTCACCCAGTGTGTCTGTGACGCACCCTCCCAAGATACATAAACGCAGGCACACACCCAGCCAACAGCCATCCACCTCACGACAGCCTCCAGCGCATGCACCTGCACCCAAAGTCACCAAAAGTACACCTCCTATTACCACCACCTCTTCCTCCACTCCCAAACCCCCTCCAGCTACCCGTCCCAGTGTGTCCCAAAAACTTTTCCTGTCCAGCCTTGACCTTTTTCCCACACCTCCCCCACCCCGTCCATCTCATAGGTCCCGAAGTAGCACCTCAGCCACAACATCTCCGGGACCATTGGTGCCTGTAGTCACCGGTATGTGGAGTGCACCGGCCACCAGGACAGCCAGTGTGGCACGAAGCCACCGCACAGACAGTCCCCCACCTGTGAAGCATCAGAAGTTGCCCAGTGCCCGGCGGGAGAGGGGGAAGACTCCAGCCACCCAAGCCGCTCCCAGGGGTCCCGTTGGGAGTGTGGAGTCAGCTGTGACACCTTCCAAGGTGGGGAAGGGCCACAAAAAACCCGGCAAGTCTGGGAAGAGCTGCATGGCGGAGAAGACCGCCATCATCCCCGCTGCCCAGGAGGCCACCGCCAGCCCCAGCCCAGCTGCCCAGGAGGCCACCGCCAGCCCCAGCCTAGCTGCCCAGGAGGCCACCGCCAGCACCGCTGAGCCATGAAGGACCGCCAGCACAAGCACCGCTGAATAGGGCACCGCCAACTCAAGCCCCGCTGAACAGGGCACCGCCAACTCAAGCACCGCTGAACAGGGCACCGGCAACTCAAGCAACGCTGCACAGGGCACCGCCAACTCAAGCACCGCTGAACAGGGCACTGCCAACTCAAGCACGGCTGCACAGGGCACCGCCAACTCAAGCACCGCTGAACAGGGCACCGCCAACTCAAGCACGGCGGAACAGGGCACCGCCAACTCAAGCACCGCTAGCCCATGAGCGGCAGGGGCACTGACGCAACTGGGTCCGTCACGGGGTGAGTGATGCACTCTGGGCACCAGTCCCCCTCCAGAACCAGTGGAGAGATCCATCCACTACCTCTGTCCTTCACAGTATGAAGCACTCTGGGCACCAGTCCCCCTCCAGAACCAGTGGAGACTGTTATCCACTACCTCTGTTATTCACAGGATGAAGCACTCTGGGCACCAGTCCCCCTCCAGAACCAGTGGAGACTGTTATCCACTACCTCTGTCCTTCACAGGATGAAGCACTCTGGGCACCAGTCCCCCTCTGTAGGAGGCGGGCCTGGTTTGTAGTGGGTACCAAGGGGTACTTACACTCTGCACCAGGTACAGTTATCCCTTATTAATGTAGAAGAGGTGTTTCTAGCAGCTTAGGCTGATAGAAGGTAGCTATAGCTGAGCAGCTTAGGCTGAACTAGGAGACATGCAAAGCTCCTACTATACCACTGGTGTCGTATGCACAATATCATAAGAAAACACAATACACAGATATACTAAAAATAAAGGTACTTTATTTTTATGACAATATGTCAAAAGTATCTCAGTGAGTACCCTCAGTGTGAGGATACCAAATATACACAAGATATATGTACACAATACCAAAAATATGCAGTAATAGCAAAAGGAAGTAATGCAAGCAGTTTATAGTTACAATAGATTGCAATAGGAGCACATAGGTATAGGGGCAACACAAACCATATACTCCAAAAGTGAAATGCGAATAACGTATGGACCCCAAACCTATGTGACCTCGTAGAGGGTCGCTGGGACTGTAAGAAAACAGTGAGGGTTAGAAAAATAGCTCACCTCAAGACCCTGAAAATAGGTGTAAAGTGCACCTATGTTCCCCAGAGAGCACAGAAGTCGTGATAGGGGAATTCTGCAAGGAAGACCAACACCAGCAATGCAACAAAGGTGGATTTCCAGACGAGAGTACCTGTGGAACAAGGGGACCAAGTCCAAGAATCGCGACAAAGTCGAGATTGGGCAGATGCCCAGGAAATGCCAGCTGAGGATGCAAAGAAGCTGCCACCGGATGATAGAAGCTGTGGATTCTCCAAGAACGAAGAGGACTAGGAACTTCCCCTTTGGAGGATAGATGTCCCACGTCGTGAAGAAGCTTGCAGAGGTTCCCACGCAGAAAGACCGCAAACAAACCTTGCTAGCTGCAAGGGTCGCGGTTAGGGTTTTTGGATGCTGCTGTGGCCTAGGAGGGACCAGGATGTCGCCAATTGCGTGAAGAGACAGAGGGGGCGCCCAGCAAGATAGGGAGCTCTCACAGAAGCAGGCAGCCCTGCAGAAGTGCCGTAACAGGCACTACGAAGAAGAGTGAACCGGAGCTCACCCGAAGTCACAAAAGAAGATCCCACAACGCCGGAGGACAACTCAGAAGGTTGTGCACTGCAGGTTAGAGTGTCGGGGACCCAGGCTTGGCTGTGCACAAAGGAAGTCCTGGAAGAGTGCACAGGAGCCGGAGCAGCTGCAAATCATGCGGTACCCAGCAATGCAGTCTAGCGTGGGGAGGCAAGAACTTACCTCCACCAAACTTGGACTGAAGAGTCACTGGACTGTGGGAGTCACTTGGACAGAGTTGCTGAGTTCCAGGGACCACGCTCGTCCTGCTGAGAGGGGACCCAGAGGACCGGTGATGCAGTCTTTTGTTGCCTGCGGTTGCAGGGGGAAGATTCCTTCGACCCACGGGAGATTTCTTCTGTGCTTCTAGTGCAGAGAGGAGGCAGACTACCCCCACAGCATGCACCGCCAGGAAAACAGTCGAGAAGGCGGCAGGATCAGCGATACAAGGTTGCAGTAGTCGTCTTTGCTACTTTGTTGTGGTTTTGCAGGCGTCTTGAGCAGTCAGCGGTCGATTCCTTGGCAGAAGGTGAAGAGAGAGATGTAGAGGAACTCTGATGAGCTCTTGCATTCATTATCTAGAGAATTCCCCAAAGCAGAGACCCTAAATAGCCAGAAAAGAAGGTTTGGCTACTTAGGAAGGAGGATAGGCTAGCAACACAGGTAAGAGCCTATCAGGCGGAGTCTCTGATGTCACCTGCTGGCACTGGGCACTCAGAGCAGTCCAGTGTGCCAGTAGCACCTCTGTTTCCAAGATGGCAGAGGTCTGGAGCACACTGGAGGAGCTCTGGGCACCTCCCAGGGGAGGTGCAGGTCAGGGGAGTAGTCACTCCCCTTTCCTTTGTCCAATTTCACGCCAGAGCAGGGCTGGGGGATCCCTGAACCGGTGCAGACTGGCTTATGCAGAAATGGGCACCATCTGTGCCCATCAAAGCATTTCCAGAGGCTGGGGGAGGCTACTCCTCCCCAGCCCTGACACCTTTTTCCAAAGGGAGAGGGTGTAACACCCTCTCACTGAGGAAGTCCTTTGTTCTGCCTTCCTGGGCCAGGTCTGGCTGGACTCCAGGAGGGCAGAAACCTGTCTGAGGGGTTGGCAGCAGCAGCAGCTGCAGTGAAACCCCGGGAAAGGTAGTTTGGCAGTACCCAGGTCTGTGCTAGAGACTCGGGGGATCATGGAATTGTCTCCCCAATGCCAGAATGGCATTGGGGTGATAATTCCATGATCTTAGACATGTTACATGGCCATATTCGGAGTTACCATTGTGACGCTGCACATAGGTAGTGACCTATGTACAGTGCACGCGTGTAATGGTGTCCCCGCACTCACAAAGTCCGGGGAATTTGCCCTGAACGATGTGGGGGCACCTTGGCTAGTGACAGGGTGCCCACACACTAAGTAACTTAGCACCCAACCTTTACCAGGTAAAGGTTAGACATATAGGTGACTTATAAGTTACTTAAGTGCAGTGGTAAATGGCTGTGAAATAACGTGGACGTTATTTCACTCAGGCTGCAGTGGCAGGCCTGTGTAAGAATTGTCAGAGCTCCCTATAGGTGGCAAAAGAAATGCTGCAGCCCATAGGGATCTCCTGGAACCCCAATACCCTGGGTACCTCCGTACCATATATTCCAGTATGCCAATGTGAATTGGTGAAATTGGTCACTAGCCTGTTAGTAACAATTTGTAAAGAGAGAGCATAACCACTGAGGTTCTGGTTAGCAGAGCCTCAGTGAGACAGTTAGGCATCACACAGGGCACCCATACATATAGGTCACAAACTTATGAGCACTGGGGTCCTGGCTAGTAGAGTCCCAGTGACACATAACAAACATACTGAAAACATAGGGTTTTCACTATGAGCACTGGGCCCTGGCTAGCAGGATCCCAGTGAGACAGTGAAAACACCCTGACATATACTCACAAACAGGCCAAAAGTGGGGGTAACAAGGCTAGAAAGAGGCTACTTTCTCACACCCTCCAGAACCAGTGGAGACTGTTATCCACTTGAGAGACTGTGGCTTTGCACTCCCCAGAATTGAACAGTGGGCAACCCAACCACTGTAGAGACTTGAGAGACTGTGGCTTTGCACTCCCCAGGATATGGCAGTGGGCAACCCAACCACTGTAGAGACTTGAGAGACTGTGGCTTTGCACTCACCAGGACTGAACAGTGGGCAAGCCACCCACTGTAGAGACTTGAGAGACTGTGGCTTTGAACTCCCCAGGATTGGGCAGTGGGCATGTGGCCCCCTCTTGGATTTGGTGTCGTGCACTCAAGCGGATGAGGTGCCCCCCTTTCCCTCCCCCTGAGGTGCCTGTTTTCTTGCTGTCTGATGCCCCTGCAGTGTTCTCTCCGTCATGGTCGGGGATCTTGTGTGGGCCTCGCCCATACCGTGTGGTCCCAGTGTTCCACGGACTTTCTTTGTGCAGTACCTGGACTACTATGCCTGGTATATATTTTGTACATGGTATATATATTTATTTCTGCCAACTTGTTTGTAATATATCCGATGGTTACACTCATTTTATTTGGTCTTTGCATTCTTCCGGGGGGGTTTGGGGAGTGTAACTGTGATGTATTGATATGCATTAGTGTGTGTATTGTAGTGAGTGAGGGTGGGGGTGGGGGGGGTTGTTGCGTGTGTGTGTGTCTGTTTTTTGCCTCCCCCTCCCCTGTGTCGTAGGAGCAGTACTCACCGTGGTCTTTGCCGGCGGCGTTTGTGCTCCTGGTAGAGGAGCAAGAAGACTATCGCAGGTAGAATTTGGAGTTTTGGTTCCATGGTGTCCTCGTGGAGTGTGTAGAGGTGAGCGTTTTCCCTTCGAAATTCCTGTTTCCGCTTTGTTTTTATCCGCGGTGAATCCGCCCCGGAAAACGTGGCGGATTGGCCTGTCATAATAGTGTGAACGGTACATTGTCTCCCGCCTGTCTGTTGGCGGTGACCGCCGTGCTGTTTGTTTGTACCGCCGTGGCAGTCGGAGTGTTAAAGTGGCTGTCTTTGTTGGCGGTTTCCGCCACGGTCGTAATTGCAATTTGTTTACCGCCGGCCTGTTGCCGGTCCTACTGCCGCTTTAACACCGTCCGCCAGGGTTGTAATGACCACCATTGTATTGTATTGTATTGACTTATTTATAAAGCGCATTCTGGCGAGACGCATCGAAGCGCTACACTGAGCAAGTAAAAGGGAAGACAAAGAGCTTCCGGCAGAAAGTGCCTATTGAGAGAAGAGCCAAGTTTTCAGGCTTTTCCTAAAAGTGGTGTGTGTAGTTGTTTGGCGGAGCGCAAAAGGCAGGGCATTCCATAGCCTTGCAGCCTCCACCGTGAAAGCATGATCTCCCCACCTAGCCTTATTGCATTGAGGAACTGCGATCATATGTTTGGAAGAAGATCTCAAGTTTCTAGTAGGTTGGTAGTATTGCCGGGTGGACTTCAAATATTCACAGCCCTCAGACTGTAAAGCTCTATGAGTCAAGCAGAGAGTTTTGAAAATAATTCTCTTATTAATAGGTAGCCAGTGTAGTGATTTCAGACTTCTGCTGGCCGATGAAGACTAGGGAAGATTCAGAATCAGGCGCGCTGCCGTATTCTGGATAGACTGTAGTTTGTCGAGAGAAGTTTTATTGGCATTTAACAAAAGGGCGTTACAGTAGTCGAGTCTTGAGGTGACTAGAGCCAGCACGAGTATTCGTCCAAAAGGTGCAAAATTTTCCTAGAGTTTTTAAAATCCAAAAACAGACTTTCACCCTTTGATTGATCTGTAAATTAAAGGAAAGAGAAGTATCGAATATTATGCCAAGATTTTTTGCAGAGGGACAAGGTAGAGGGCAGCCTCCACAGGCCTCTGGCCACCAGCTGTTGTTCCAGGGAATGTTATTACGGCCAAAACACATAGGGGGTCATTCTGACCTTGGCGATCTTTTCGCAAGACCGCCGAGTTACCGCCGCGGTGAAGACCGCCGACCGCGGCGGTATGCCGCTGTGCGCATTCCGACCGCTGGGAGCGTTCTGCCGGAAAACCGCCAGCAGCCACACTGGCGGTCGGCGGGAAAGTGGAGACTGGTCAACCTCCACCGCCACGCCAGCAGAACACCGCCCACAGAATTACGACCCACATTTCTGTGTGGCGGTCTTCTGTTGGCGGTCTTCTGTTGGTGGTCACCTCCCCATGGCTCCTGTCGCCTCCCGGAGGACCAACGCACAAGGTAAGTTGATCGTCCGTGAGGGGAGGGGGTGGGGGGGTGTTGTGTGAGTGTGTAGAGGGGGTGTGCGTGTGAGTGTGTAGAGGGGGTGTGTGAGTGCGTGCATGCGGGCGGGGAGTGCTGCTGTGCCTATGGGCAATGTGTGTAGTTCGGCGGGTGCGCATGTCGGCATGTATGTGTGCGGGTATGTGTCCCCGTTGTGTATGTGTGTGTGTAGGGGGTGTGTATATGTGCATGTTGGGGGTGTGTGCATGTCGGGGTGCGTGCATGTGCATGTCGGGGTGGGGGTGGGGAGGGGGTTCGTACCACCTCTGGGGGGTGGCAGGGGGGTGGAGGGTGTGGGGGGAGGACTCGGGGGGGCAGTGGGGGGTGGGGGAGACCCCTATCAGTGCCAGGGAAGGAATTCCCTGGCCCCGATAGTGCCTACCGCCATGGTTCGCATGGCGGTTCCCGACCGCCAGAAACCGCGGCGGTAAGCAGGGTCATGATACCGTTGGCGGTCTTGAGTCGACCGCCGGACCGGAGTGCGCAGACTCCAGCCCGTCGGTCATGACCGCCGTGGCTGTCGGAGTGGGGAAGTGGCGGTCGATCGCGGCGGTGACCGCCGCGGTCAGAATGCCATTTTTTTGACCGCCGGTCTGTTCGCGGTCCGACCGCCGCCTCTCCGCCGACCGCCAAGGTCAGAATGAGGGCCATAATCACAGTCTTATCCCCGTTAAGTTTAAGCCTGTTTCTGGCCATGCAGAGTCATAATTTCTCTTTAGATTCCTCCCAATTGTGGGATACCGGAACAATCACCTGCGTGTCATCAGCATAGGAAACAATATGGAAACCAAAGGAGCGTACCAAACCTGCTAAGGGTGCCATTTATAGATTAAAAAGAGTAGGACTAAGGGATGACCCCTGTGGCACTCCGCACAGGAGTTGAAAGGGAGAAGCACGTTGCTCGCCACAGGCCACCGTAATAGTTCTATCCATAAGGAAAGAACTAAGTAACTTCCAAGCCTTGCCCTTCACTCTAGCCTGGAAGAGACGCCGAAGCAGGATGGTGGGAGAGGTGGTATCAAATTCGGCAGACAGGTCTAGGAGAACTAGAATTGTACCTTCTCCCACGTCCCCTCTTCTGTGGATAATGTCCGATGTAGAAATTAGAGCCGATTCAGTGCTGTGCGCACTGCGGAAACCATGTTGGGAGGGGTCCAGCCTTCCGTTTCCTTGAAGAAACTCAGCAAGCTCCTGATTGAGATTTTTTTCTAACATTTTGGCAAGGAAGGGTAGTAAGGAGATTGGGCGAAGATTGGAGAGATCTGTTGCATCTTTGCCTGTTTTTTTGGTAAGCGGGATGACCATAGATTGTTTCCAATTAGCAGGGAAGCTACCTTCCAGAGGTATTTCGTCAAAGACTGGCTCCAAAGCAGAGGCAATTAGAGTAGGAGCTAATCTCAAAATACATGGCGGACAAAGGTCGGTAGGTGAGCCGGATTTCACTGCCAGTAGTAAATCTACAATTCTTTTGACAGAGAGGGGTTGGAAGCAATGTAGTAGATTGCCTAGCTCTGCATGTGGCAGGGTCTCTTCCCAATCACCCTCTAAGTCAGGGGAGGGAGATCTAAAGTCTGTCAACAAATTTACAATTTTGTTATTAAAAAAATCGGCCACCTTTTGACAGTACTGAGGTGAATTCTCTAGTAAAGGGTATCCTGTGCTCGTCGGCGTGGACGTCAGAGCTCGCACTGTTTTGAACAATTCTTTAGGGACATTAATCGCCTCTCTAATAGCTTTGGAATAATAATTTGTTTTAGCTAACCTAATAGCCAATTTATACTTCCCGAGAACCTCTCTGAGTTTATCTCTTTCCGTTTTGGTTTTATTCAGTAGTCATTTACGCTCCTGCCTACGATAGGCTCTTTGCAAATCTTTCGACTCATCTGAGTACCAAGGCGCAGAAGGAGAGCGTTGAGCTTTAGAGATTGCCGGGGTCTGAGGCGCTAGCAGTTAAATAGCCCTTTTCAGACCCAGGTCAAAAATCTCTAGGTGAGTGCGGTCAGCTGCTTTCGCCTGGTCGCTGCCATATTTAAGTGCCTGGGAGAAATTGGTCTTGTTTATTTTATGCCACGTCTTTTTAGCACAGTTATCGTGGGCATTTTAAGGGCGGGGACTGGCCAGGTTACCTTAATAGATAGCAAATAGTGATCTGTCCAATCCAAAGCTCTGTTATCATATCTGGAAATCAGTCCTGGTCCGATAAAGATAGCATCCAGCATATGGCCCGCATTGTGAGATGGCGAGATGCCTCCGAGGTGCCAGTCCAGACTCTGCATATAACTAGTGAAATCTAATATGGCTGGATCAGATACATCATCCAGAAGTGAAGCCCCCTACCCTGTGCAATGTAGTGCTACATGTGATAAATGGCACACATGATTCCTGTATGGGAGCCCTTATGCCCACGGTGAGTTTGGCACTGCAGTGGGTGCTGCAACAGTATCCAGTAACATTGTACATCATTTGTACATGCATGCTAGACATCATCAAAGTATCAGGTATGACACATCATTCACATCATATGCATATGCGCTGTGACCTACATCACTCACAAATAACACGGTGGCAGGACCATGTTGTGAAAACTGCTTGAGCTCTGGTGTGGGAAGAATCATAGACTTTTCACACAACCATCTGGAGGTTACTTGTCTACTAAATGTGTACACTACTGATTGTTGTACAGCACAATATGGCTCCTTGCAGTACTTCAGACTCATTATATCTGAAGGGTACTGAGGTACCTGTAGTGTATGTGTCTCCTACATAAGCCCCCTAGAGACCTCTGCAGATGTCACCCACATGTGTACTGCCTTGTCAGTAAGTGTAAGCTATATGTGGGACACTGTGCTGACAATGGTGCTGTGACAAAGTGTCTGTAAACAGGCATGCTATGTACATAGACAGCTGCCCTGAGACCTATAGTGGTAGACACCAATGACTAACTGGCCAGCCATGTAATTTCCCATTTCACCCAATTCCATGCCAGCACACTTTGCCCCTTGAACTACATGCAAGCCATTCTCATTGCACAACATTCCAACATACATTATGTCACCATCCATTCTCCAATGATATGAGATCATTGGTCAGTCAAAACCATCTTTCATGGCATTCCATAATACAGACTGACTCACATCAAACCCTGGCTTGGCACCCATGACTCACAAGATGACACTTAATGGATGCATCAGGGTCTTCAAATCACGCAACCTCTCCCACGGTGTAAGGTGTAGGTCCACCTGCAAGACATGGATGGAAAATATTGATTAGTATGATTTGTACATTTCAGTAAATGGACAACAATGTATACTGTTAACTTGTTAGACTGAGTGAGCACATCATCTTAGTGGTGGGGCAGAGCAACTAACAAACATCTGTGATCAGTCAATCACACATAGTTTCAGATAATGTAGACCCACACACCTACAAACCATCACTGTCCCTGACACTCCTGTGGTGCTTCTCACTGCACCATTTAAACATGGCATTGTCATGCAGGTGTCTGTTAGCTCTACACCTCCATGACCATATGGGACTGTTTGACACTGTATGTTGCATCTGAGGGACATGCAATGGTTGTTGCAGTGGCTGTCCCATTGTGACACACATAGCAATTGGGCTGCCTCGGATGCCGTAGACATCTACCTCCTTATCACAGCAAACTGACAAATTACTGCCCAGTGGTTGTGTGCGTATTCCAAGGTGTTGAGGAATTATGTGGACCTATTTCTGTGTAGATAAATAATGCAGGAGTTGCAACAGATCCTCACTACTTCTACTGAGTACATTGGAGGTCCAGCTCATACATTTTCACCCAACCCCCATATCACACCTGTTTTCAGCAGCCGTTCAGGGTGCTGGCATAATTGTACTAAGGGATTTCCTAACTTACTCAGTGGGTTATACATATGCCACCCATACAGGTTTTGGGACGCCTTTCCATACATGATACATGGCATAAGCCTAATTTGGTGCTGTTCATCACCAAGTTGTCCTATGCATTCATCACAACACTTGTAATGGTTGTGCAGTGAACATGGTACATCTGCCCAGCATTGGCTTCATCACTGTACATCTGACTTGCAGGCCTAAGGTGGCGCTTGAACTCATCATACAGGTAGCATACGACATGTCCAAATCCACAGGCATGCAGCACTCAAACGTATCTTCAACAGTCATGCCCATGCAAAAGTAAGGACTTTGTATGGAAACGTGAGACCTACCAACTGCTCCACCAATCTCAATTCCAAGATGGTCCAGCAGATCCTGCTCCCTTGTCACCAGATCTGCCCATCGATGTTTAAGCTGGAGGTCGTTCCTTCCACTGCTGAATATCCTGGTGAAGTGGTGAAGCACCTTGCCGCACTGCAGCCCCTGTGCGTCTATGGGGTATCCAAGGATTTCCCGGCCAACTAGTTGCAGCATCAAAGGTAGGTAGTGTTGTGCGAGCCAGATGAACCCCCCAGCTCTTCCACAGACATCCGCCGCATCCCCTTTCCAGCCACACAACAATTCCAGTTCACCCCAAACAAAAGATGAAAGCAAACCTAACCCCTAACCCAACTACCCCAACAACTATTCCACCTCAGACAAACACCCCACAATACAGAGACAATATACAGTACAATAACACTACAAAATATAAGGGCAACACCTACAAGACACAGCACAAGAAAAACTACAAACCAACTCCAACCACACCGCCACACACCCTCACTCAGTCACAGACAATAAGACTGTGAATTGAAAGTGAAAGTTAACTCACTGTACTATGTTTGGAGGCAGGATGTCCTGTTTCACCACTTCCTGCGTGTGTGTGTGTCACGTTTCCAGTCATGCATTGTTTTTTTGACACATGATGGTTATGTGTCGTTTTTCTCACCATTAGCGTGAAAAGGCCTTTGGACGTGCGATAGAAGCTCAGGGGCTAGGCGTCATTTAGCTTAGGGGTATTGCATGGTATATGTGTGGAACATTTTGTTGCATGACTGTCATGTGTGGAATATACACCATGGTGCATTTAGAAGCGTGTGTACGTGTAATTGCCGCTCAGGACCCAGGCATCATTTTACAAACGTTGTAATGTGTGGTTCATGTGTTTGCATCAAAACATTTTGACGCATGACAAATTTGCATGGATTTTTGCCTTGTGAGCCTTGAGTGCACCCTGATCAACTTAACATGTTACATGGGTTGTGCAAGAATGTTGAATATGTGTTATGGCAACATGTGCATGTATGTCCAATGCCATCATTGAGGTGACAATGGTATTTGTAACCTAAAGGTTTGTTTGAGTCTGCTGGATGTGACTACTCATACCTTGCGCATATGTGCATGTGTAGCTACACTGTGTCCACATACATGTTGGCACATGTGTGCTATGTGTGTGCATATTTGTGAGTGGACTACATTGTTATGTTGGAGATACAAATGTACACATACCTACAACACAATATATATGGTGGCCCATGTCCAACACATGGTAAAGCATGTGACAACCATGAGTTTCCACTGACAGTATTCAATGGCCTTGGACTGTAATGACATCACATAAACCCTGCCAATTTGCATGTGAATGTGTGTCCACTTTGTGGTGTGTTGTTGGATTTTACTTCGTGTTGCTCTGCTACACATGTGCCATTTGGTCCGCCATGCATCTTAGTTACAGGAGATGTACTGTGCACTTGTGTTGGTAAAGATTGGCATATGCCATGTGTGTATAGTCATGTATTTTGTAATATCTGTAACATATGACAACAGTGGTGTGTTCATGGGATGTGAAACCTCATATTACTATCTTGCTGCATGGACACATGCTGGCATTTGACAAATGTATGCATTTTCACATCAGTGCCACCTATGTTTCCGTATGTCAGAACACATGTGAAGGTCATTTCTTGCAGTCACTGATCTTGTGGCACCTATGCCCTTACTATAGTGCTAGGCTGCCTTTTGTACAGAATCCATACACATTGCCATGTCTGAGCCATTACAGTGGTACATGTGTGCTGTGAAATGTGGCATTTGTGTGCATGCCATCAACTAGGCACTCATATATGTCCACATCATGTTTTGTATGACAGTCACAAACAATGGCATACCACTGTGAGAGAGTCTTGCTGTCTGACATAGATATCAGCCTACTCATCATCACAACTGTGTGGGTTTGTATGGCAAGACAAACCCATGGTTGCATGTGAAGGGGCAAGCCCATGGAGCTCCAGTTTACTAAGCCCCCTGTGCACATGCATCAGGACCCTGACAATGTAATTTGTTTATGTAGCGAGAGCAGTGGTGTGTGGATTTATTGAGCAGGGACCAAGCCTCTTCATGACTGCTACTCATCAGAACAATGCACACTCCCCAGCAGATAGACACATGCACAATTGTGGTCATACAGACCAGGATATCACATTTTCCTCTGAGGTACTTGATGTAAGCTTTCCACTCTCATGTACAGAGCTCAGGTGCTTGTACATGTGGGACATGTGACATTATTTGATGTCCTTAGTTGTATCTTTGGGCTGCTTTTTGAGCTTGTATATCTGTTGTGACTTCAATATTGGAATCGTGCCAGGGTACAGATGGTGTTGTCTGTCACAGCCTCCTGTCATGGTGGCATGTGATGAGCAAATACCATAGTATGCTACTGCCCAGCATGACTGGGTTTTGTTCTGACCTACCCACCCTCTCTGTACATATGTGAAATGTTACCATGTAGACATTGATGTGTTGTGCAGCCAGTGTTGGTCTATGTGTGTCCCTTTTCCATGTTTTCCTGCATTACTCATAAGGCATGTATTGTCACCTAGATTGTTCCCATTCTTTAGGCTACTTGCACTTTGTACACATTGTCAGCAGCAACATTGTCTGGTCATACATGGACAGGATGCAGCATGTGACTTTTGTAATTGGAAGATGTACCCATCTCTTTCTACTGGCTACTTGATAGTTACGGTTCAATTGACAGTATTTGTGAGATGTCATAAGTTCCACACACACATGACATTACTTCTGCCACAGCACTTGTCTCCATTTCACCTCCTGTGTATTCGCAAGTATATGTGGGTGTCTTGAAGCTGTCCATCCACAACCCCCATTGAACATGGGTATAAATTTCTTCCAGCATGCCACAAACTAGGTAACTCTTACCATGACTGAATGATATTGAGGTGTGAAATCATCCCATTGCTGTACAGTACATCTGCCACTTGCTACATATTTGCTAGGTCTACTCACACTCAGATTGGTGTTGTTTCTCAGCCATTAAAAAAAAATGCTGAACATAGTAGCACATCCCACACCTGATTGTGATGTTGGAGGCCACAACATGAATGGGACAATTTGTTATTGTTATCATACACTTGTTCTGTCATGTGAGTGACAATGAGTGGTGTGTTTTGCTTTGTGCAGTATAATGTATTTATACACAGCATTCTAGGTATACATGCAGACATGTCATGAATTGTTGATACTGGCAAACCCGTTGCTACCTAGGACATACACCCGTACATCAGTCTTCGCATGTTTGCCTGGATTTGGTCTAGGCATGTGTCAAGAAAGCAGATTTGTGTGCCAAGTGTGCATCTCATGTACATAGTGCAAATCTGACACTCTGCCTACATTCAACCCAGATAAAACTTTGGTGGTACATTGTCCCATTAACTTCAGAGATAGCGACTTTGGGTCATGTGTTTGGATAGTGATTCTGCACATATAGATAACAATTTAGTCAGTCAACCCATTGCACACTCCACAGCCAAACATGTGTGTGCCATAAGTGAAGTACAGTCAACCATGTGCCAGGGTTGTGCCCAATGGCAGTACCAGGACACATTCCCATGGATACACTGTGCAGGTTCAGCATATGACATTGGTTACAATCCCTGGACATTTACTGAAGGACCACAGTTAGTAATGATGTTCCACCCTTGTCAAACATGTACCATGCAGGCAAATCTACTGTCACCATGAGTTGTGACAGTGTTCATTTCCTACATAACTTGATATGCATTTGTTGACAGCACCTACCTTATGTGTGTGTCCCTTTTATGCATCCTGTTATGCATGGTGTTGTTGTGGTGAATGGGCTAGGTATTTGTCACCTTTCCCACTTGACAGTAGAAGACATGAAGTGGTGCATGGATCTAGACCTTCAGGAGTCACATGGTCTCAAACTGTATGTCACTGATATGTGAGGGGGTGGCAGTAGACCCTCTTACATCGCAAAGCAATCTTGCTACCATACTGGTCACCTTTGTGTTACTCAGCTGCTCACTGAGGTTTGAGTCACATTCCAATGGAATATGTAGTGGAGAATGAGTAAATCAAGGTGCAAAGTGATTTATTAGTGCTAGTGCTATTTACAGTGTGATGTTAAAGTATAGTGATCATGTGTAGATGTTCTCCACAATGTGGAGTCTTCAACGAACTCCTGCAGCAGTGTTCATTTGTTCCCACTCCACATTACATGCTCCATCGTCATTCTCCTCTTCGCTGGGAACATTGATTTGATATTTGTCCCCACACAAATGTTGTGCAGGATTGCACACGCCAGAATGATCTTGCAAAAAGGTGGTAGAGCATACAAGAGGCTGCCTCCTGTCAGAGTCATGACCTGAACCTGGATTTCCGGGGGCCCAGATGTCCTCTCCACCACATTGCGAGTTTTCCTGTGTCCCTCATTGCAGGCCCACTCTTCCACCATTGCGTGATTGGCAAATGGGGGCGTCACCCACGGCTGTATGCCGTACTCTTGATCAGCTGCAAAGGATAGAGAGAAGATGTGTTGTTAAGTGTTGATAGTGGTTTGGAGCATACCATGGCAGTTGTACTTTTTAGTTGGAGTCGTGACACAGACTTGCTTGTGCTATAGTGTATTTTCCTGTTCTTGTGAAATGGTTTCACTGGACTGTGTTGATGGACATGGCAATCTTGGGTAGTGGCTCAAGTGTCTGGGTAAATTTATGTTGATCCCAAAATGATGGTAATGATTTTGGTAAATGTGTTATGTGGCCTATATTTGAAGCAGTGTTCTATTGTAAGATGGAACCTACCACCTCCCAGCACCACTATGGTGTCAGTTGTTGAAACACCATAGTTGCCCTACCAGGCCAGACTGTGCCGTCCATGTTACCATGTGGCACTACGCCTGCAGTGTGACAATTTGTGACCCTTTGTGGGAGATGATGGTTGTGCCAGCCATCAAGTGTATGAGGGTGTGTATCACTCTTTCGTCGAATGATGTAATTTGGTGCAATGGTATCTCCTAGCATCCAATACATGATTTCTGACAGACACTTTCTACACGTGCACAGTGCAGGCTTTGGGAGGGGGCATTGCTATTTGTAACATGGGTCCCTTAATAAGGTGCATGTAAAGTCAGGTATGTCCTCTATACTCCTAATGAGTCCTACTATGACATCCATGATTGTTAGTGTTGTTTTCACAGACTCAGCACCATGGTGGACCGTTTCTGGTATTTGCAATGGAACATGGTGTTGTTAGGGGGCACTAGGAGCACATGTGAGGTTGCACTGGAGTAGGTGCTGCGTAGTTTCTCATGATTCGGCCCCATGGTCTTTAATGGCAGATCATTTTATATTGGTATGTGTGTGACACAATGCAGCAGACAGGTGTATGTACACACTACAGGTATGTCAGGTATGTGTAGCTGACATATATATTTGGTTATGGCACCAACTGTGTGGCATTTGATTCTGCCAGAGGCTTGCACACCATGGTTTATGTGGGACTGTGCCTATGTGTGACTTCCTCAGAATGACCATAGCCTATGCTATTGACATGCCTGTGCGCTTCTTTGTTTGGTGTAATGTGTGTGTGAGATCTGTATGTAGTTTTCAACCTGTTGACACTTGTAGTGGCATGTGAGCAGCTTCTGTATGCAAAGGGAGCTTGGCTCAACCTGTCCACACGTGGTGTGCCGGTCAGGGTATAGCTGTGTTATGAACATTTGGATGTATGTGTTTGTGACATGCAATGTATGCAGTGTAGTGTGGCATGTTGCATATGTGTTGTTGCCTGTACATCCCTGTGGCCATGCCCATGTGTATTTAGTGTGGTGTTTGTCTTGTTTCTCCTAGATGGTTGGTTTGTTGTGTGTAATGATTGGTATGGTGGCTTATCTATGATTAGCCTATTGCCATATTGGCCATCCTGGAACCTTTGATGGTGCAGTGGCGAAAGATGTATGTGTCATGGATGCTGCCTTGATATTTTGCCAGGATGTTGATGAAGAGCCCATGGTGGTCCACGATGGCCTGCACATTGATGGAATGTGTATGCTTGTGGTTCCTATTGAGGTGTTCTGTTGCTGCAGGTTGCACCAGCTGGACAGGGGTACAGTCCATTGCAGCCAGCACATGTGGAAAACACAGCAATTTGATAGAACCCTTGCTTGGTCTCCTGCTGCAGATACTGGGTGTTTGGGAAGCAGGTGTGGTGGTGTGTGAGGCTTAGGATTGCATCCACGTATTTTGGGAGGAAGATGGAGAAGGATGACTGGGAGATGCCAGCCACTTGTGCCCCCCCTTATCTGGAATGATCCTGATGCCATCATATGGAGGACCACAAGGAGTTTTGTCATGGATGGAGTGTTATGGGGAGTTTGCACCCTTGCTGTGATGTGTGGCACAATATGTGCAGCAGGCGTACAATGGACTCCCAGTTGAGTCTGCACATCCGGGCTACATCTTGTTCCCTCATTCTAAGGATGGTTGTCCTCTGTCTGAATATCCTATCCCTCCTTCTGCGCTGCCTTTGTGGCTGCTGTCGTGGTATTTGGGGTTGCTGCTGTGGTGATAGAGGGACCAGCTGTCTTTGTAGACATCTGCGGCATGTACCCATCTGGAGTAGTATGACTTCCATGTTGTTCTGAACGTTTCCAAAGCTCCTTCTGGGTGTTTTCCTTGAGTGGTGGTCTGTGGGCCTCTTTTTCACACCTGGTCTAACTAGGCATTACATTTTGGCACTAATTGGACTTTGCGCCATTTTTTGAGTCCGCTTCCTTAGTTAGCTTCATTTTTGCGTCCTGAGTTAAATATGGCACTAGGGGTTTAGAGTTGTGTTTAGGACGGCGAACGCCTACCTTGCATTTTATTGATGCAAGGTGGTTTTGCGCATCCTAGAAATGGCGCTTGCCCCAATATTTTGACAATTGATGGGTCTAGTGTTGAAATATAAATATGGAGTTAGGTTAGCGCCATATTAGAGCGATGCTTTCCATCCATAAATATGGGTCCAGGTCCTTTGCACAACACCCTGTTCGTATTCCTGCTGCCTTGTAACTATCTCCTGGGAGCACCCATCCCTTCTAGTACAGGATGCAGGGATATATAGGCCCTGAATTTTGAAGAGTTGAACTGGGACAAGCCTCTGTAGTCAGCTTAGGAGGCATTAATATAGAGTTACAATTACTACCAGAGGCATTTGATTGACTTCCAGAAATAATGATAGACAAATGCCTGATAGTGGATACTAGAGCGCAAATTTTGCCCTACAAGGGGGTAATTAAGCAATGCACTAAGGAAGCAACCCTCTCCGAAATGTTGTCCCAATCAGGGGCCATAGAAGTGCCATCCCCCATGGTGGGCTTGGACAACCCCATGCCACATGATGGGGAATGTTCAACATGCTCCTGTTGGCCCAAACTTTGCCTTGGTGTTCTTTGCTGTTTGGCCCCATCCCCCTGTGTGGGTCTGCGCTTCCTTTTAGGGCATGGTTCCCCATCACTAGTGCACATACGAGCAGGAGTACTGAGTTCTGAAAGAGTGTGGTGGAACCTAGAGTAGGGCTCCGATCAATGACTCTCTCAGAGACAGTGACTGAATTAGGCAGGGAAACTGGACCTTCCGGAATAACACTGCCAGGAGACATCAATGTTGGTGCTAGAAGAGCAATAGGAGCTGAGCCAAAATCCTGGGACAGCCTCCTTTCTGCTAGTTCAATCTCCTTAGGCACAACACTAACAGCACGAACCAAAAAGGAGTCCAAGACAGAGGAACCAGATGGATTAACGAAGGTACTGACTTTGCCTGTTGGTCCTTTCTTCTTGCCCATTTTGCCTCGCAGAAACCAGCAACCAGAGTACTGAAGAAAGGACAAAGCCCTAAACCAGTAGGCACCAGGACCAAGGACGGGATGCCCCGGAGATCCTCATGGCAGAGGGTAGGCCATTCCCAAACACAAAAGAAACTCTGGGAATGGTTAACCAACCCTCGTAGGCACAGGAGAAAGCTTTTGCAGAAAAACCAACCGTAATTGCCCGTGGGTATCTGCTAGAAGGAACGTCAATCGCTTACCAGATGAAGCACATCCACTGTGTCTGTGATAAAGGGCCATCCCAGCCAGTGCAGCAACAGCGTCCTGTGCAGCAGGAGTGGAATTACGCTTTGAGCGTGTCAGGCAGCCCACCTGCGGGCATCACAAGCAAGGTGGAGGCTGGGGAATGAAGTCCCACCCAGCGGGTGCAGCAACAACGTCCCATCCAGCAGGATGGAAACAAACTTTTAGCGCTTCAGGCGGCCCCCGCTGGCGTCACAGGCAAGGTGGAGGCTGGGAAATGAAGTTCCACCCCAGCCAGCGCAGCAACAGCCCTTTATTTATTTTTTAATAAATGTATTCATTTACACATTTATTCATTTATTTATGTAGCAACAAGTGGTATGTATAGATTTAGTGAGTTCCAATGATGGGGAGGGGGGCAAGAAGATAGCTAAATTGGAATATGAATGCTAAACCAAGTGTGACCTCCAAGTCTTGATTGATGGATCGCAAGGTGAGCAGTCAGTCAGAATGATGATAAGGTAGAAAGGAGAGGCACTATGGGCGACTTTGTATGTAATTGTCAATCCTTTGTAAGAGATCTTTTTTGGCTGATAGTCACCCACCTTCTGGATGATTGG
Organism: Pleurodeles waltl; assembly: GCF_031143425.1. NCBI lineage: Eukaryota > Metazoa > Chordata > Amphibia > Caudata > Salamandridae > Pleurodeles > Pleurodeles waltl. Next base: position 312,126,763 of record NC_090437.1, on the reverse strand, counting down.
TGGGTGTGTGCTTAGGAGGTTTGAATAAGAGACAGGTGACAAAGTTGAGAACATTGCCCAATTTTAAGCAGGAATATTGGGGAAAATCTTTGAGTAACCTATTGCAGTAGTCTGTTGTGTGATGTATGAAACTGTTTTACAGTCACAATGTATTAAATTCGTAAAGACACAGGGCTTGTAACTGTAAAAATCCTGGTCACAATTTCCAAAATTGGGCTAGCAAGTTAAAAATGTATTTCCACCTTTGAGAATCACTTAGAATCAGAAGCTGAAGGAGGAATGAAAGGCAGGGCGTAGCTTCAGTGGGGTTCTTTTTTGGGTTGTTACATCGCCCCCACTACAAAATTTTATTCTGTGGTAAATAGTTGTGGGTACAAGGCTTTCAGTTGGGTATAGTGAAGTGTCTGTCGGATTTCACCTGGGATTTTCACATATACACAAACAAAAACACACACACACTGACCCTCTTGTCTCTGTTTTGAAGGTCTTACAAAATATTAGTTAGTTTGAAAAATATTGTGTTTTAAGTACTCCTAACACACTGTCCCCCTAAGGCCCCTTCAAGCCATGCTTCTCATATAAGGTATTTTCACAAGACACACTGGTGTGAATGTTGGGAAATCTGAAGTTTACCCCCTCCCCCAATCTTACTGATCAAGCTACGCCCCTTATGAAAGCGACATCCTCTTCCTCGTTCACAGGTGCAACACAATGCATCAATGCTTTACAATTGCAATTCCAGTTGTAAACTATTGGCATATTCTGACCTGTCAAAGCAGGTTTTACCTATCGACATCAAAGCAGATGCTACTGATTGGTATCACAGGTGGGGACACTGGGAGAGCAGACAGCGATCCAGGGAACCACTGACCCCTACAATTCCATTTGCAGCATGTCAAGTTTATATTTTGATTCCCGTTTCTGTTTCTATATGTGAAAGTGGCTGGAATAAGAAGAACTAGGCATTCTATGGATGCAAAGCAGGAATGAAAGTTGTGTGTTCCACGCTGGCCACTATCACAGCATCTTCAACAGCCTGCAACCAGTCGCAAGCTGCTTTCTGCCACATTAATATTAAAGTGGTGGGAGGTTTGTGAATTTTAAGACAAGTCCATACATTCTCACTTTCTCCTCTTCCAACGGAGTAGCCAGAAATTAAAAATACCCCTACTTTGAAATAAACCTCGCATGGCACCAAGCAGGCGAAGCATGTGATCCCAATGCTCCCTCGAAGAGCTCCCTTATCTAGTCCATCCAAGCATCTATCCATTCATCCTTCCACCCTTTTATTCACCCACTGATATCTACTATTTCACCTTTACTTTATGTTATCCATTAATTCTTTCACTCATCATTCAGGACCTCATCATGACATTGGCAGTAAATCCTGCTTACTGTCGCGGTGACAGCCGCCAACATACCACCACGGTGGCAGATATCCGTTCGCCATATTATGACACACACACACACCAATCCATCAGAATATTATCACATAGACAAATCCGCCAACCCAAAGATCAGTGTTAAAGTGTCAGTACCAATACACATACCATTTCGTCAACAATACAATGCCCACCACATTATGACCCACAAAGACATTCAATGGCAGTAAACCATTGTCGGTACACACCAACGCTCTCAGAATGGCCAACCAAATACAAAATAACACTACATTGGCCAAAACCGAAATCACACACCTGACAATGATACACACTTCACACCCACCCTCCCACAGAACTATAAAACACACACCCACATAACCCACAACCCTTTACGAACACAAATTATTGCCACCAGACTGAAACCAAGACCACTGAGACAGCTAGAAACAAACACCACAAACACCCATACATCCGTCACGCACCCCACATCCCACACCCCACCACATCACTCAACACCCATGTCCCCACTAAGGCACCCCCGTTTCACTGATAAGGAGTTGCGGGTCATGGTGGAGGAAATAGTCAGGGTAGAGCCACAGCTGTTTGGAGCACAGGTCCAGCAAATATCCATTGCCAGGAAGATGGAGCTATGGCGGAGAATCATGGACAGGGTGAACACCATCCAAGAACAAGGGACGACATCAGGAAGATGTGGAATGACCTAAGCGAGTAGGTACATTCCGTGGCAGCAAGGCATCAGTTTGCCATCCAGAGGACTGGCGGTGGACCCCCACATCCTCCCCACAGTTCACAGCATGGGAGGAGCAAGTCTTGACAATACTGCATCCTGAGGGACTCACTGGAGTAGCCAGAGGACTGGACACTGGTGAGTCAATATTTATCACTTATCACACCCATTCCTGCATGCCATGACACCCCTCACCCTCACTCCCATCACTCCACTCCACTCCATCCCACACACTCACCAACAAATATGACTAACCCCAATGCCTAGCCCTGCATGCTATACCAATGCATGGGCAGCCCTCCCAGCCCTGCATGTACAACCATCACAAAAGCATGCAAAGCATGGAGAACTAACAATCCCACAATACATCACCATACACAAACAAAGGTGGCAGGGCAGCAGCAACAATAGAGGGGAAGCTAGAGATGTAAAATTTGTCACAGACATGTAGCATAATACATCACTTACATCCCCACAAGTGCCCCAACCAATCTCAACGGAGAGGAGGTGCCACGTTTAACCAGTCCACCAACAGAAAATGCCCCCAGAAATGACAGTAACTCTGGACTTCTGAATCTGGATGAACTACCTGGCCCATCAGGGACCACTGGTCAGTCGGCCACCCCAGCCCACTCACAGTCCACCACAGTCCACCACAGAGTCTTCCTCTATCAGTATCCAACATCACAGCACCCACCCTATATCCCCACACCTCTGTTCCTAGGTCACGTCAATCAGCAATGTGCCCACCTATACATGGACCCCAGTCCACACCTCACCCCCAAGACAATCGGGGACCTGGGGTCAGTGCCCTTGGGCACACCATTCAGGGAAGGGGCATGGGGAACAGGAACACTGGGAGGACTGCTGTGCGCGGGGGAGGACAGGCCCAGGGAACCGACTCTCCAGGAGGCACTCACCAATGTCCAGGGGGCTTACAAACAATCCCAGGACACGATGGGCCAGATCCTTACCAACATGCAGGAGAACAAGCAGCTGCAGGAGGCACACCATCAGGAGATCAGAGAGGATTTGCAGGCCCTCAACACCACCATTATCTCCATAGCAGGGGTGCTGACAGACACGGCCAACATCATGAGGGAATGGATAGCACACCAGCAGGCCCCTACTGCTAGACAGCCTACTGACCAGCCCTCCACTTCCGCTGCAGCTAGTGGGCAGGAGGCCCTGCCACAGGACCCACAGGCCACCAGCACTCCTCCCCCTGTCGAAGGTGAACCAACCTGCAAACGTTCCCTGTGACCCAGACAGAAGCCAGAGAAACTTGCAATGACCAAGACCTCCTGAATGCGCCCCTTGTATCCCACCCTGTCACCTTGTCCACTTTGAGCTGCCTTTGCTCCCCTTCCTATGGCCCCTTGGACACTGGACCTGTGCTACAAAAGACTGGAAGAATACCCTGGACTTTCCTCAACCATCACCCCATTCCATTGCATTTTTCCATCAATTATTTGCACTACAATAAACAACCTTGAACACAGCCTGAGTGAAAGTGTTTTATGTGATGAAAATGTGCATATATGGAAACAGTCTCATGATGAGCAAATTATCTGAACACTGTGATAGCATACATTTAATGACCTGTGTCCGTCTGTAGTCATCACATCAGTACACAGTTGCTATATCACCAACATCTACAAAATGAGAAGCCATAGGTGACAGTAAGTAGAGATGCAAAGGAAGTGAATGCCATCCTGTTACAGCCACGCAGAAGACATCAATAATCGGAGGAATGGTCAGTTCCACTGTCTCACCTGTTTCTCATTGCAAGTATTGACGTATAACTGATATTCTGTTGTCCACATCCTTATCCTCTGCCTCCTCATCCTCACTGTCCTCAGGGTCCACTGCTGCCACAGGGGCATTTCCTGTTTCCACCTCCTGCAGACAAGGTACATGTCGTCTGAGGGCCAGGTTGGGCAACATGCAGCATGCAACTACTATATGGCAGACCTTCTAGGGTGAGTAGCATAGGGTTCCACCAGTTAGATGGAGGCACCTGAACCTGCCCTTTAGGAGGCCAAAGGTCCTTTCAATAATTCTCCTGGTTCGCCCATATGCATTATTATAACGATTCTCAGTCCCTGTCCTGGCATTCATCACAGTGGTCAGGAGCCACAATAGGTTTGGGTAGCCAGAGTCACCTGCAAATATTGAGGGGCAAACAATAGCTTTACAAAATGGTATGGGGTTAACATCAGAAGGCATACACTGACATACATTGGATGGTCACTCAGGCTCACCTATGAGCCACACTCTGTGCCTTTGTAGTTGTGCCATCACATTTGGGATGCTGCTATTCCTCAAAACAAAGGCATCATGCACCGACTCAGGATACTTGGCAGTGACGTGGGAGATGTACTGGTCCGCTAAGCATACCATTTGCACATTGAGTGAGTGGAAACTCTTCCGATTCCTGAACAGCTGTTCATTCTGGCAGGGCGGACAAACACAATATGTGTTCCGTCAATCACCCCAATAATATTGGGTATATGTCCCATTTCATAGAATCCTGCCTTTACAGTGGCTAAATCATCCACCTGGGGGAAAGAAATGTAGCTGCACATGTGTATGACCAAGGCAGACACAACCCTTGCCAGAACAATTGAGAAGATTGGCTGTGACATTCCTGCTGCCAAGCCCACTGTCACTTGGAAAGAGCCAGTTGCCAGGAAATGGAGCACTGATAGAACTTGCACAAGAAGAAGGATCCCAATGGGATGACGGATAACAGATATCAGATTAGGCTCCAATTGGGCACAGAGCTCTGTGATTGTGGCCCTGTCCAGTCTATAGGTGAGTATTATGTGCCTGTCCTTCAGTGTAGCCAAGTCCACAAGGGGTCTGTACATGGGGGCTTGTCTCCTCCTCCTATTCCTCCACAGTGGTAGGTATCTAAAGGACACAAGTGAATAGGCTGTCACAATTTGAACAATGGAACCACCACCTCAGTGTACATAGAGCATTAATGTGATGGGACTGTGAGAATGGCAATGTACGTGCAGTCTTTAGCAATGATGCAGTTATGGATTATCTGAATGTTGTCCACCACCATTAAATGACAACCACCAGTCCTGTATCGAGAGACAGGTGGAAGTAAGGTAACTCCGCCGACGTTGGGCGTCGTGGAGGAAGGCGGTCTCACACCGCTGTGCAATTCCTCATTGGCTAATATGGGACTAAATGGAGTACAGTGGCCAATGGGGATCAGCGGCAGCGGTGATGGTGTACACAGCCGCATACATGACTGCCATTTTCTATGTAAATCCTCACTTGATTTCTGACTTTCCCCAGGACAACACCTACACTGCATGTGCTGCAATGACCTGTGCCTGGAACCTTCCATGGCCTGTGTGACTGGGGAAAGGGCCCCTGCCTGCACTTCGGAGGAGTTGGAGGGATTGGTGGAAGGGGTCCTACCCCAGTATGGACTGCTGTATGGCCCTCCAGACCAACAGGTGAGTACACCTCGGGCACAATGCACGTGGCAAGGTTGCATGGAGATGTGTGTGCAAGCATCGTGTCATTTGGGGTGGGTGGGATGTCTGTTGGTAGTGTACATGGTGGGCGCCGGGTTATGTGTGTGTCAATGGAGATGGAAATGGGATTTGTGGGCCATATGTGTGACAGGCTAGATTGTATGTGTAATGGTGTCCTCCCGTCTGTATTACCTCTGCAGGTCAGCGCCCATCAGAAGAAGGGATTGTGGCGTGCCATCACCAAGGATGTGCTGACCCTGGGGGTCTACAGCAGGCAGAGCACCCACTGTAAGAAAAAGTGTGAGGACCTGAGACGCTGGGCACAGAAGTACACAGAGGCCCAGCTGGGGATGGCCTCCCAACGAGGAAGGGGTGCTTGTCGGAACCTGATGCCCCGGATTGCCTACCCAGTTCTGGATGGGTGCTTGAGGGCATCACAGCAGCCAGAAGGGGGTGAGTCCAGTGGGCGTGACTATAATCATTGGTAGGTGGCATGGGATTCGGGTGGTGGGTGTGAGTCAGTGGGTGCCCCTTACTGCCAGTTCAGACATTGCAGCGTGACTCAGCTCAATGGTAATGGGTAATGGGTTTATAGCAAATTTAGGTAACCTAAGGCCAGATGTATCAAAGGGTTTTTCCCATTCTGTGTCAATGGGAAAATGTGTTCGTACATATGGCTCCTAGCTAGGTTGTATTCCATGTCAGACAGGGCTTAGTGGGTCCCAGGAGGGCTGCAGTTGGTGGTGTTTGGCCCTCATCTTGCTGTGGCACCCAGCCAATTGATTGCCATTGTGGTGCATAGTGCTCAATCCTGAACCCTGTGTGTGATGGAAATGTGTATGCCAACTGTGGTGTTGGTGCTGTAATTGACCCAGTGTTCCCTTTTGCTCTCTCACCCCTTTTTTCTTCTGTCATCCTGTTCATGTGTCCATTAGAATCATCTGGCGGAGGAGCAGGGGCATGGGCTACAGACGGAGCTGCATCCCACAGGGCCCAGGAGGTAAAGTCCACCGACACCAAAAAAAACAGTGGAATGGAGGGTGAGGGGAGCACCACGGCAGAAACAGGAGGTGAAAACACCGACTCTGATTCCTCCTCCGATGGGAGCTCCCTGGTGGTGCCAGACACCTCTGGGACCACCCAGCTCCAGGTACAGCCACCACCCTGTACCAGCACCACCCTCCCAGTTGCCCCTCACTGATTTGCCCGTGCCCGCTCACCCAGGAGAGTGGGCATCTCCTTCCCCCCAGGCACCTCAGGCCCTGCACCAGTGGGCCCTGCTGCCCTCAGTGAGGAGGCTATTGACCTCCTGAGAACCATCTCTGTAGGGCAATCAACCATAGTGAATGCCATCCAGGGGCTGGCATACCAGGTGCAGCAATGCAATGCATTCCTGGAGGGCATCAACAGTTGACTGGCGGCCCAACAGAGATCGTTTCAGGCTCTGATCTCCTCTCTAATGGCAGCCATTGTCCATGTTCCTACCGCCCCCCCTCCAACTACCACTTCCCAGTCCCTCAACCCCAACCCATCCCATGCACACATACAGACAAGCATGCACACAAAACATCACACAAGAGTAGCACAGTCAAACACAGGCAGCACACTTCAGGCCACAAGTACTCACACAAACAACAGGCAGTTGCACACAACTACATCCACTGCCTCCACTTTCTCCCCCTCCTCCTCGTCCCTCACACCTGCAACCACTGCTTCAACAGCCAGCACCACCATCACCACACCAAGCAGCACACACCTCACTAGCAGACACCTCCACAACATCCATCCACTCCTCCCCTGTGTCCTCTTCCACCCTGTCTGCCCCACCAAGGGACACAAATACATGCACTCAGACACCCAACAGCCATCCACCTCACATCAGCACACTGCCCATGCACCTGCACCCAAGTCCAGCAGACATACACCTCCAACAACCACTTCTTCAACCTCCACTCCCGTCCCTCCTCCCTCACCCCACCATCCCTAAGAAGCTTTTCCTTGCCCAACTTGACCTCTTCCCTCTCCCACCACCACCTCCCGTCCTGCCCGCAAGAGCAGGGTCCCAGCAACCCAGCCCAGCACCTCAGCCAAACAGTCCACGGGGACAGTGGAGGCACTTCCTAGTCGTGGAGGCAAGAAAGTGAAGGATCCCACTCCACCAGCCAGGAAAGGGAAGGATCCCACTCCACCAGCCAGGAAAGGGAAGGATCCCACTCCACCAGCCAGGAAAGGGAAGGATCCCGCTCCACCAGCCTGTAAAGGGAAGGATCCCACTCCAGCAGGCAGGAAGGAAAAGGTTCCCCTCAACCACCAATGACAGGAGTGGCTCCCACTCAACCACCAATGACAGGAGTGGTTCCCACTCAACCACCAATGACAGGAGCGGTTCCCACTCAACCACCAATGAAAGGCATAAAGCCCTCACCTCCAGCTGTGACAGAGCAGCCCTCACCTCAAGCAGAGGCTGCCCAGGGGAAACCCACCCAGTAGAGACAATGCAGCCCTCACCTCCAGCAGAAGCTGCCCGGGGGACACCTCCCCCAGCAGAGACAATGCAGCCCTCACCTCCAGCAGAGGGCATGTAGGCCACCCTCCAGGGACTGTTGTACAAGGGGCCCCCTCCAGAAGCAGTGGGCTAGTTCCCCACCTCAGAGACTGTGACCTTGCACTCCCCAACATTGGAAATGGGCATGGAACCCCCTCTAGAAGCAGTGAGTGAGTCCCCCACCTCAGAGACTGTGACCTTGCACTCCCCAGCATTGGGAAATGGGCATGGAGCCCCCTCCAGAAGCAGTGAGCGAGTTTCCCACCTCAGAGACTGTGACCTTGCATTCTCCAGCATTGGGAAATGAACATGGAACCCCCCTCAGAACCAGTGGGCGAGTTCCCCACCTCAGAGACTGTGACCTTCCACTCCCCAGCATTGGGAAATGGGCATGGAGCCCCCTCCAGAACCAGTTGGTAAGTTCCCCACTTCAGCTGAGGTGCCCCCCACCCCTCTTCCCCTTGAGGTGCCTGCCCACTTCCAACATGTGGCCCATGGTGGTGTTGATCTTCTCTGTGTCTCTGATGGTGAGTCTTTGATCATCTGAGTTGTGTTTCCGCCAGGCTTTTTATGGCGTTGGTACTGCCGCAGAAATCTTGGCGGTTTGCTGTGTCATGATATGGTGGGCAGTACCCTGTGTTCCATCTGGCTGTTGTCTACCGTGTGGTGAGTGGTGTTAAGGCCCTAGCAGTGCGGTACATTGGCTGTCTATGGGAGTTATCACTGTGATGGTCTTAATTTGGCAGTAATTACCACCAGCCTGTTGCCAGTATTACTGCCACTTTAACAGTCACCGCCAATGTCATAATGACCATCTCAATCCTTCCCTCCATCCATCCAGCCACCAGTCTGTCTTTCCATCCATCCATCCATCCATTCTGCCATCCATCCACCCACTCTGCCATCCAATCTTCCATTCATCCACCTTGCCATCCACTCATCAATCCACTCTGCCATCCATCTATTCCTCCGTCCCCACTGCCATTCACCCATCAACTTTGCCATTCATCTACTCTGCCATTTACTTTGCCATTCATCCACCCACTCTGCCATCCATCCTTGTGGGCAACTATCCATCCATCCATCCATCCATTTTTCCACCCATCCGTCCACTTTGCCATCCATCGATCCATCCACCCATCCTTTATCCATCCATTCCTCCACCCTGCCATCCAGCCATCCATCCATTTTGCCATATCCATCCATCATACAGTCATCTACGCAACCATCCATCCATCCACTTGTCCATCTACTCTGCCATCTATTCACTCGTCTTTTTACCCACTCATCCATCTATCCCCTTACTCTGACATTCTTTCACCTGTCCATCCACCTATCCATTCACTCATCCTTTCACCCACTCATCTGTATACTCACGTATACATCCACCCTCATCAATACATCCTTTCACCTTTCCTTCCATTCATTTGTTAATGTAAAATGACTTAATTAAAAATGATTAATGGGTGTTTATGAGTTCTAATAATGAATTTGTTAGAAAATGGTTAATGTAGAAAATGAATGTGAATGTTTGAAATTGTGACATCGGAGATTGTCCACCAAGATTCACGAATGTACTAATAAAATGACTAAGCATATGTGAAATATAGAAAAACTTATAAAAATAATGTAGTAATATGTCATATTGAGAGATGTAACCTACGTTTTACAATGATGGTAGACGTTAACTTAGCTAATGTGTTGGCCTACGTTTGCCAGGCCTCATGCAGGAGCTTTATTCTTCGTGTCTAATGGAAAATGCTGACAAGCTTAACTAACCATGAACTGCTCATTGTTTAATAAATTTGCTTAACTGAAACCTTTATGTGAACCGACGGACAGGAGATGATAAAACTAGAATTGTAGGGGTCGAGAGTCTAAAGCGCACTGCGTGTACTTTCCCAGGACTTGAACAATGAAGACACTGACCGGAGAAGAAGATGCAACATTTTCGATACCTGACGAGCCAAATGATGAGGACATTGTAAAGCGGACCAATCAACAACATGAGAACTGTACAATATTAAAATTCATAGATTTGGAATAAAATTACTATTGGGTAGAGTCATAACTGGTGATTAATTGACCAATTAGAGATTGGGGGATAGTCTGGGTAACTTTGATATAATAAGCTGACAGAGGGGAGGGAGACAGAGACAGATGGAGAGAGATGTCAAATGCCAGACACAGATGCTAGGTGGTGCTAAGGCGGTTCGAGATTCTGTCATTGGCTCATACTTGAGAGTCTGATGTGATGCTGACCCACTGATGACCTGAGGACGAAGACTGAATCTGTTGCTGATCCATACCGAGGATAGGTAGATATGATAATGTGACTGAATATAACTCTCTGCCTTTTCCTTTCTAGGTACCAACTGCGCTGTCTAATTAGTCTTCCTAGCTAGATTTTTTTTTCAAAATTCTTGTTTCCAAATTGTTTGCATGAAGTCCCCCATGCTGATGATAATCTGGACTAGATGAGGTTTCCTCTTACTTGACAACCTGACTGACGTAAGAGAGAAGTGATTGACGGACTGTTTTGCTGAACTATATGAACAGGGAAAACTTGTTACGTTGGATCTTTCTATTAAATCTTACTAATGTATTCGAATATATTGTGATACAAATTTTGGTTAGATTATATTTTTGGCACCTTATAATAAAGTAAGTGAAATTCTTTTGAATTGATTGATTTGCTTTGAATTAATCCTATGACTTAGTATTGTAACAAATAAAAATCACTCAAACTTATAACAAGTTGTGGTTATTCATGACCGGAGGATCATGGGTATTGTGTTCTTTTGATTCATTACTGATGATGATTAATGTTTAATTTAATTGTGTATTGATTATTAGAGTACCAGCCATACCCCAGCTAGGATACTCCATGCGAATCAAAAGGTTCATTGACCTATGCACGCCCCCTTGTAAGTTTACTTATTAAGAACCAGTTTTTGGTAGCAGCTTGATGGTTAGTTTCCTTGGAGAACTAGTTAGGTAGTTATGGTGGTAGTTTAAGGTTAGTTAGTTATTCATTATTGAGATTTGGATTTTGGTTTCTGAAATGGCAATTGTAGCAAAGATAATGTCCCCTTAAGCCCAGCAATGACTTTCCCAGATCCTGGATCCTGCAAGTAGAGTTGGGTATGTTCTCGGCGTTCTAGTGTCAGAGTGAAAGGGATAAATTGCGCTTGCACAGCTTATGGAAAAGGCAGGTGAATTGTGATGTATGTGAGGGAAATTAGGGAGTCTGCGTACTCCAGTTGAAGTTTAGTAGGAGTGTGTGTACTCTGCAGTATGAGAGTAGGGAAGTTGTCAATCTTCATATGTGTGTGTCGCTTTGTGCTCAAAAATTGTCCACGTGGTTGTTGATCTATGGACCCTGCGTGGTTTAAGACTCCGGAGTATATTGACAAGTGAAGACACTTGGTTATATGTTGTAATCTGGCTGGTTTAGTAGGTTGATCGGGCATGGTCAACATGTTGGTGTGAGAGTTAAAGTGGACAGGAGAAATTTTTGACTGAGATCTGGTGAGTCCTATGTGCACCTGGACAGACCCATTGATCAGTTGAGAGTAAAACTTGCGGGCAGAATTTTACTTGCCAATTTGGGAGACTGAGAAAGAGGAATAGCTGTATGAGCGAAAGGGCCATTGGTGAAAATCCGTAAGGTCTCTGAAGCAATTGTGTTACCTTCCTGTAGTAAACCAGCAGATTTGTTTTTGTTATTGGTTTGGTTAGTGCTCACAATAAATTGCAGGAGTTTTGTGTGAATTGAAGTTTAGGAGGAAGAGCTGCAAGACTTTGTCAGACGCAGTGTGTGTGACGTCATTGGAGCCGCGTTGGAATAGGTTGGTTAGTGAGAAGGGTCGTGCACGGATTTGCAGTCGTCGGTGAGAGGCAATTGGTTGAAAACACAGGTGAAGGGAAGCTTGGGAGTAGAAGTCATTTCCTGATTTGATTAGAATATGCAAAAAGTAGAGAAGATGACATTTTTCAAAGTGTTCAAGAGTGCCCTGAAGGGAAATACATACATTAAGGTGACTGGGTGAAGCCTACCCCACCGGAAAATTCTCTGGCTTATATTGTGATGGAGGAGCGAGGTGTCCCGCCACGTCTTAAGTTAAAGCAGTGGTGCAAACTGACAGAGAAACAGGGAGTTTTCACGCTCCCTGAGCATGGATCGTTCAATTTGAGAGTTTTGGATCAGTTGCTGATGGCGCCTTATGAGACAAGGCCCCTTCCGAGACCAGCACAGTTTGAAGCGTTAGCAGTTTGGGAGCTAATAGTGAGACAGCAGCAAGAAATAAAGTTTCAGAGGAGAATAAGAAAAGTAGAGGTCTCTAGCAGAAGCGAGATGGGATTGGGAACAGAAGAAGTGGAGGACAGTGACATTACAGGATGTTAAGTTGTTTCCTGATATCACAGAGGAAGATGAGGCAGAAGGGAAAGAGGAGACTAGCAAAAGTGATGTCTGGGAGTAAAAAGAAGAAAAAGGGTTACATAGCAGAAGAAGACTCGGATGTCGAGGATCTTATTACACAGATGCTGAGGGACCGACGGGCAGTCTGAGTACTAGTTCTGCTCCAACTGCCTCAGCACGTATCGGGGACAGCGGGACCAGTGCAGACAGATAATGGACAGATACAAGGGGTAGTGCAGAGTACTCCTAATGCATTGTCAGCTTCGGTAGTCTAACTACAGATGCATCCGCCACCGATACAGAGAATTTATCCTGAAGTACTGGTTCTTAAGACAACTTCAAACTTAGTGGTACCTACGGAACAAGTGGTTCCAAGACCATTACTGATCCAGACTGAGCCAACTCCGATATTGATGCCCCAGGCACAGCCACAGGGTATGCAGAGGTTTACACCATTAACAGGGACACAGTCGGATTTGACTCTGGTAATGAATCAGAGTATGTGAGTTACTCTTCCACAGAATACAGGAGCTAGAGAAGCTCCAGATGCAATATCGTTGCCGATTACTGTTGGTCCAGCAGTACAATTTTTCGTGCAGCAGAAATCAAACACTGGAGAACAGGGTGAAATGTCACAGAGCCTTGTGAGGAGTGGGGTGAGAGAACATGTGCAGGTAGTTTCTTCCATGGGTCAGAGTTTTGATGGATCCAGGGTACTGATGGATCTCAGTCCAATAGTTGCACTTCCCAATATGGTAAATGGCCCGAGTGCAAGTCAGAGATTGAAGCTCCTCACACCGCAACCTCCAGGTGCAGTGGCGCAGCAGGTGCCATCACCAAATGTGAGTAACATTACGTTACAAGGATTGACAGCACAGCTGATTGAGTGGTTAGATAGTTTGAACACTCCACAGAATATGTCCAAGAGTGAACAGCAGATTGATCGTGTTAGGTTGAGTACAGAAATAACAGAACTAGTCGAAGGAACAATGGGGGTGAATAGGTTGGAATCCCAGACAGAAGAAGATTTGAGATACTTATGCCAGAGAATCACGTGAGAGGCGGGCAGGATATATCAGAGATTGGCAGACTTAGCAGAAAAGCACAATATTGAAATTGGAAAGACGGGGAGTGCAATGGACTTTTGTTCAGCAGATACCACAGCAGCAGGGAACTGTCATGTTCCAGCCTCAGATGAGAGGTAGCAGTCGTGGAGTCAATATAAATCGTGGTCCGGATTTGAGTACTGTAGTGGTTCAAAATGATGTGAAAGGGATGTAGAAGATGTTTCCATGTCACATTTGGGGAGCCGTGGGACACTGGAAGCTGGAGTGTCCGACAATGGTGCAGGGAGGTGTTGTTCATCAAAATGGTGATGCCAATACATTTCAAAATGTACGAATGCCAAAAATGAGGGATCTCAATCCAAATTTTCAGAATAATGTGAATCAGATGCAGAATTTTCAACCCATGCGGCAGGCGCTAATGCCACATGCACAGTTGACACAGTTACAACCCGTGCAGCAGCAGGTTTCTATGGTACCTAGACAGCAAATGCAAATACCTCAAGCCCCGATGGAGCAGCAACAGGTGATGCCTACTCAACAGGTCACGGGTCAGAGACAAGACAGAAGTAATAACACAGTGCACCAATTTCCATTACACAGTGAGAATGAAATGAACGGTGATTGGATGAGTGATAGTTCGGATGAGGAGCCATGCATGCTTGCAGCATCCCTAGAGGTAGATCAGAGAGGACCTTTCGTGAAGGGAAGAGTGATGGGTCATGAGGTATCATTTCTGGTGGACACGGGAGCTACACGCTCCACAGTGAGGAGTGTAGAAGGTCCGAATTTACCTCTTTCAAGAAGAACAGTTCAGGTTGTTGGGGTGGCGAATAAGCATTTGACAAATCCGATCACAGACCAAGTACAAGTTGAGATTGGCAACTTCCAGGGATTGCATAGGTTTGTAGTCTGCGATTCCAGTCCAGTATCCCTACTGGGAAGGGACTTATTGTGCAAGACTAAGGCCCTCATTACAACCCTGGCAGGCGGTGTTAAAGTGGCGGTAAGACCGCCAACAGGCCGGCGTTAAAATGTTTGCAATTACGACCGTGGCGGAAACCGGCAACAAATACAGCCACTTTAACACTCAGACCGCCACGGCGGTACAGACAAACAGCACGGCGGTCACCGCCAACAGACAGGCGGGAGACAATGTACCGCCCACACTATTATGACAGGCCAATCCGCCACCTTTTCACCAGGCATTTCGAAGGAAAAAGGCTCACCTCTACACACTCCACGAGGAAGGAGGACATCATGGAGTCCGAACTTCATATTCTCCCACCGCTAGTCTTCCTGCTCTTCTACGAGGAGCACCAACGCCGGCGGCGAAGACCACGGTGAGCACTGCACCTACGACATAGGGGAGGGGGAGCCAAAAAACAGGGACACACACACTCAACACCCCAACCCCCACCCCGACCCTCACCCACTACAACACACACACCATTGCATATCTATACATTACAGTAACACCCCCCAACCTCCCCGGAAGAATGCAAAGACAAAAGGAAATGAGTGTAACTATTGTAATATATAAAAAATCAGTAAGCAAAAAAAAAATATATATATATATCTATATATATATTTATATATATATACACTATAAACAAAATATATACCACGATTAGTAGTCTAGGTTTTGCATCATTCATAGTCCGTGGACCACTGGGCCCAAAGTACATGGGCAGGCCCACACAAGATACCCGAACATGACGGAGAGAACACTGCAGGGGCATCAGATAGAAATACAACAGGCACCTCAGGGGGAAGGGAAGGGGGGGGCACCTCAGCCGGATGAGTGCACGACGCCAGATCCACAAGGGGGCTCCATGCCCACTGACCAATCCTGGGGAGTGCAAAGCCACAGTCTCTCAAGTCTCTACAGTGGGTGGTTTGCCCACTGTACCATCCTGGGGAGTGCAAAGCCACAGTCTCTCAAGTCTCTACAGTGGGTGGGTTGCCCACTGTACCATCCTGGGGGAGTGCAAAGCCACAGTCTCTCAAGTGGATAACAGTCTCCACTGGTTCTGTAGGGGGACTGGTGCCCAGAGTGCTTCATCCTGCCAAGGACAGACGGAGTGGATGCTGTTCTCCACTGGTTCTGGAGGGGAACTGGTGCCCAGAGTGCTTCATCCTGCCAAGGACAGACGGAGTGGATGCTGTTCTCCACTGGTTCTGGAGGGGGACTGGTGCACATGGTGCTTCATCCTGCCAAGGACAGACGGAGTGGATGCTGTTCTCCACTGGTTCTGGGGGGGGACTGGTGCCCAGAATGCAGCACACACCCCGTGACGGTCCCAGTTGCATCACTGCCCCTGCCGCTAATGGGCTAGCGGTGCTTGCCATGGCGGTCTTTGCCCTGTTCAGCGGTGCTTGCCCTGTTCAGTGGTGCTTGCCATGGCGGTCGGTCATTGCCCAGCTGGGCTGTGGCTGGCGGTCCTTCATGGGTCAGCTGGGCTGTGTCTTGCGGGGCCCTCCTGGGCAGCTGGGCTGTGTCTTGCGGGGCCCTCCTGGGCAGCTGGGCTGTGTCTTGCCGGGCCCTCCTGGGCAGCTGGGCTGTGTCTTGCGGGGCCCTCCTGGGCAGCGACGATGGGGCTGGTGGTGGCCTCCTGGGCAGCGACGATGGGGCTGGCGGTGGCCTCCTGGGCAGCGACGATGGGGCTGGTGGTGGCCTCCTGGCCAGCGGGGATGATGGCGGTCTTCTCGGCCGTGCTGCTCCTCACTGACTTTGCAGGTTTCTTCTGCCCCTTCCCCACCTTGGAAGGAGTCACAGCTGAGTCCACACTCCCCCCGGGACCCCTGTGAGCGGCTTGGCTGGCTGGAGTCTTCCCCCTCTCCCGCCGGGTCCTGTCCAACTTCTGGTGCTTCACAGGGGGGGGACTGGCTGTGCTGTGGCTCCGTGACAGACTGGCTGGCCTGGTGGCCGGTGCACTCCACATACCTGTAACAACAGGCACCACTGGTCCCGGAGATTTTTTGGCTGAGGTGCTAGTACGGGACCTATGAGTTGGAGGGGGGGTGGGAAATAGGTTAAGGGGGTACAGGAAAAGTTGTTTGGACACACTGGGACGGGTAGCTGGAGGGGTTTGGGAGTGGAGGAAGAGGTGGTGGTTGTAGGAGGTGTAACTTTTGTGGATTTGGGTGCAGGTGCATGCGCTGGAGGCTGTCGTGAGGTGGATGGCTGTTGGGTGGGTGTGTGCCTGCGTTTGTGTATCTTCTGAGGGGGTGTCACAGACACACTGGGAGAGGACACAGGGGACGTGCAAATGGTAGTGGGGGTGGTGAGTGCACGTGAGCGGGGTGTGGTGGTGGGTGTGCTGGTGCGGGACGTAGTGGCTGTAGTGGTAGTGCACGCAGGTGTGAGTGTAGATGTGACTGGGAGGGAGGAGGGTGACGACGAGGAGGGGGACACAGTGGAGGCAGTGGATGTTGGTGTGTCTGTATGTGTGTGATGCTTGCGTGAGTGCCTGTGGGATGTGTGGTGCTTACGTTTGCCTGAGCTTCCCTTGTGTGGTGAGGTGTGTGCAGGCTGGTCTGTAGGTGTGCTTGGGATAGGCAGAGGTACAGGGGATTGGGTGTGGGTGGAGGAAGTTGGAGGGGGGAGGCTAGACACAGGGACAATGGCTGCCATCAGTGCTGAAGCTAGAGTTTGAAGGGTTCGATGAAGGGCAGCCTGACCATAATGAATGCCCTCCAGGAATGCATTTGTGTGTTGCAACTCCCTTTCTACACCCTGGATGGCATTCAAAATGGTAAACTGCCCAACAGTGAGCGACCTGAGGAGGTCAATTGCCTCCTCACTGAGGGCAGCAGAGGTGACAGGGGCAGGGTCTGAGGTGCCTGGGGTGAAGGTGATGCCCACCCTCCTGGGTGAGCGGGCATGGGGCGAAGGCTGAGGGGCTGCTGGGAGGGCGGTGCTGGTAGGGGGGGTGACGGCTCTACCTGTTGAAGTGGGGGGCACAGATGTTGCCGCCACCACAAGGGAGCTCCCATCGGAGGATGAGTCCGTGTCGCTGGTTGCAGATCCTGTGACCGCCGTGGTGCTCCCCTCACCCTCCATCCCACTGGTGTATTCAGAGTTAGTAGTGTGTGCCTCCTTGCCCATGTGGGATGCAGCTCCCTCGTGCTCCGGTGCCACTGTACCTCCGCCTGATGATGCTAATGCACACAAGAACAGGGAGACCGCAAAAAAGGGGGGGGAACAGAAGAAAGACAGGTTGAGTGCATGGCGTACCGCTATCGTTGGCGGACAATACAGACACAGCAGCCCCCTGCACTACGTCGCGCTGTTGGGCTCTACAGTGCAATTCCTGGGAAATGGCCTACAAGGCTATGGACGACATCTGCATACATAGATGACCCTAGGGCTTGAATTGCTGTACTTGGCACTCTACAGAGGTGGGGGGGGGGGGCCACAGGGCCATGCCTTACGAATGGGCCTGGCCTACGGGACTCACCCTGGCCTAGGGGAACCCACAGCCCTCCTCCCCCACCCAGACACCTTCACTGTGCGCAAAGTCAGCTGAATGATAGGGTACTCACCCCCTTGTGTCTGCTGTGATGCCCTCAAGCGTCCATCCAACTCAGGGTAGGCCACCGCCAGGATCCGGAACATCAGGGGGGTCATGGTTCGACGGGCACCCCTCCCATGTTGGGAGGCCATCCCCAGCTGAGCCTCCGCCGTCTTCTTGCTCCAGCGGCGAATGTCCTCCCATCTCTTCCGGCAGTGGGTGCTCCGTCTGTGGTGGACCCCCAGGGTCCGGATGTCCTTGGCGATGGCACGCCAAATATCCTTCTTCTGGTGGGCGCTGACCTACATGAAATGTACAGGGGAAGAAGAGAAGTCATTACCAACTGCACTGTCAAAGTGAGTGGCCCACATCCCTACCCTTGCCATGTGGCACATGCATACACCGTCTTTCATGCACGCAGAACTCTACCCCCTTCCTTCTTACAAGCAGCCCTTTCCACACAGGCATAGCCCATACAACATGCTCCCTGTGTACTTACCTGTTGGTCTGGAGGACCATAGACCATAGACCCCGTCCACGAGCTTCTCCAACTCCTCTGCAGTGAAGGCAGGGGCCCTTTCCCCAGACGCACGCACCATTGTCTCTTCCAGACCGACGTCACAGCAGCACTTGCAGTGTAGGTCCTCTCCTGTCAAAGATCAGGTATCGAGTGATTAAACAGTTAGAAAATGGCGGTCACGTCCACGGCGGTCACGTCCGCGGCGGTGCGTACCATCACCGCCAGCGTACATCGTCATTGGCTCCTGGGACCCATAGGGTCCCATGTTAACCAATGCAGCATTGCGCCGCGGTCTTCGACGGCCTACCGCGACGGTGTACAACGCCAGCGCAGTTACCTCACATCCCATTGTCCCGCTTTAGAGGTCAGGCTGCCGCCATTTCAGGGGCCCACATGGCCTAATTACCAACTGCGTCACACATACCTAGGCCTACTCTCAACACACATACAGGCCAGATTCTGTGTATGATTGGTGTTCTGTGTAGACTGTGGGTACATACCTCTGAGTTGTTTGACTCTGTGCTCGCTGTTGTCCTTCATTGGCACCGTCCGCTGGGACATGTGAGGAGATGGTGGAATCCTCCAGTGTACCGACCGCTGGTGGACCTGTCGACAATAGAGGAGCAACATTTGATCATCACCTACACGTTTGACCGTGCCACAATCCAGGAACTGTGTACCCAGTTGGAGCCAGACCTGTTGTCTGCTATCCGCCATCCCACTGGAATCCCCCCTCAGGTGCAGGTGCTGTCAGTGCTCCATTTCCTTGCAAGTGGGTCTTTTCAAACAACTGTGGCCATGGCATCAGGGATGTCCCAGCCTATGTTGTCCAACATGTTGTCCAGAGTGTTGTCTGTCCTGCTGAAACACATGCGGAGCTACATCGTTTTCCCTCAGGTGGAGGATTTGCCTACAGTGAAAGGTGGCTTCTATGCCCTTGGACCTATCCCCAACATCATCGGTGCCATTGATGGGACCCATGTGGCTTTGGTCCCCCCCCACAGGAGTGAACAGGTGTACAGGAACCAGAAGAGTTATCATTCCATGAATGTACAGATGGTATGTTTGGCAGACCAGTACATCTCTGATGTGAATGCCACGTTCCCTGGCTCAGTGCATGACGCCTACATCATGCGGAATAGCAGCATCCCTTTTGTGACGGGTCAACTACAGAGGCACCGGGTGTGGCTATTAGGGGATTCTGGTTACCCCAACCTGTCATGGCTACTGACCCCAGTGAGGAATCCCAGGACCAGGGCAGAGAAACGCTACAATGAGGCCCACGGGAGGACTAGGAGGGTGATCGAACGCACCTTCGGCCTCCTGAAGGCCAGGTTTAGGTGCCTTCATATGACAGGTGGATCCCTATTCTACTCACCAAAGAAGGTGTGTCAGATCATCGTGGCCTGCTGCATGCTTCATAATTTGGCTTTGCGACGACAGGTGACTTTTTTGCAGGAGGATGGTCCAGATGGCAGTGTTGTGGCAGCTGTGGAGCCTGTGGACAGTGATGAGGAGGAAGCAGAGGAAGAGACATTGACAACAGGGACTCAGTCATCCAGCAATATTTCCAGTGAAACACAGGTGAGAATACATTCCTGCCTACTACAAGTACTTTTACACTTCTACCTCTATCCTGTCTGTCGATTTCACCCAGTGTATGGTCACTGAGTTGTCACTTTCCCTTACGGTTTCACAGGTGTGGTTTCCAACGTGTGTCATCTGCTTAGATCCCTCATGGACTAGAGCTGTGTGACATAGTTATGTTGACATTACCATTTCCTGGAAAATCTTTCACTGTAATTGTAAATTCACTATTTCAAAATCACAGACAGACTCCAGATCTTTTGGTGCTTTAGGTGTGTTTATTTACAAACAAAATATTGGAGGGGGAAGTTAAATGGTGAGGGGTGATGGCGGAGGAGTGTCCATGGCAGAGTCCAGTCTATTTGTCTCATAGCTGCATTGCCCATAAGGGCATTGGAAGTGGAGCTGGGGCAGTTCCAATATGGCCAGGGTGACAAAGTGGGACAGTGGGTTGACAATCAGGGTGGTCTCATTTCTTGGCGAGGGTCTTGGCATCGTGCTCTGTCTTGTTCCTGGATCTCAGGGACCACTTGCGGGGTGGTTCTCCATCTGCAGGGGGTGGGGTGCTGGTGTGGTGGTCCTGTGGCGGTGCCTCCTGTCCACTAGCGCCGGCGGAGGTGGTGGACAGTTCATCGTCCATGCTAGTGTCAGGGGACCCTTGGAGTGCCACAGTGTCCCTCCTGGTGTTGAGTATTTCCTTCAGCACCCCTACGATGGTGCCCAGGGCGGAGCTGATGGTTCTGAGTTCCTCCCTGAAGCCCAAATACTGTTCCTCCTGCATGCGCTTGGTCTCCTGAAACTTGGCCAGTACCATTGCCATCGTCTCCTGGGAGTGGTGGTATGCTCCCATGATGGAGGAGAGGGCCTCGTGGAGAGTGGGTTCCCTTTGCCTGTCCGCCCCCTGTCACACAGCAGCCCTCCCAGTTCCCCTGTGTTCCTGGGCCTCCGTCACCTGGTCCGTGTGCCCACTGCCACTGCCCCCAGGTCCCTGCTGTTGTTGGGGTGGTGGGTTATCCTGGGTTCCCTGTAGTGGTGAACACACAGCTGATTGACGTGTCCTGGGGACGGAGGTATGGGCCCGCTTGGTGGGTGCTGTGCTGGTGTTACCAGAGGGTGAAAGGTCTGTGGTGGCCTGTGCCTGTGTGAGGGGAACCGACTGTCCCGAGGCCCACGATGGTCCGGGCTGGTCATCTGGATCCAGTTGGACAGAGCTGCTGTCATCACTGTGGGCCTCTTCTGTGGGTGGGGTAGAGATGTCTGGACCCTCCTGTCTGGTGATGTTGGGTAGTGGTCCTGCAGGGGTGTAAAAGCTTAATTATTGCATCTGTGTGTGTCATGGTGTGCAATGGGTTGGTGACCGTGTACCCCAGTGCTTGCATTCCTATGTGGGTACTTATGTGATGATGGTTTAGGGGGGTGTATGGGTATGTGCAGTGGGCATGCTTAAGTGATGGGTGTCCATGCGTTGGTGTTGCAAGCAGGGCTTGGTGTAGGGATGGGTGGTTTGTGATAGTGGGGTATATGTGTGGTGGAGGAGTGATGAGGATGAGGGTACGGGTAGGAGTTTGTGATGGCATGCAGGAAGGGTGGGGGATATAGTAGTAAAGATTTGACTTACCAGAGTCCATTCTTCCACCGACTCCTGCGAGGCCCTCAAGATGCAGAATCGCCAAGACCTGCTCCTCCCATGTTGTTAGTTGTGGGGGAGGAGGTGGGGGTCCGCCGCCAGTCCGCTGAACCACCAGGTGGTGTCTTGAGACCACGGAACGCACCTTCCCCCGTAGGTCGTTCCACCTCTTCCTGATGTCATCCCGATTTCTTGGGTGCTGTCCCACTGCGTTGACCCTGTCGACTATTCTTCTCCATAGCTCCATCTTCCTTGCAATTGAGGTGTGCTACACTTGGGATCCAAATAGCTGTGGCTCTACCCGGACGATTTCCTCCACCATGACCCTGAGCTCCTCCTCCGAGAACCTGGGGTGTCTTTGCCATGCCATGGGGTATTGTAGGTGATGTGTGGGGTAGTGTGTGTGGTGATAAATGTGCTGATATGTAGTGGGGTGTGGTGTTTTGTGTGTGGAAGTTGTGTGGGTGATGGTTTTGAGTGCCTGTGGATGCTAGTTTGTGGATGGTGGTGTCTCTCTCGGGCCTTCTTTCAAGATTTTTTGTCGTAGGGGTTTGTGGGTGATGTGGGTGTGTGTTTTATATTGTATTGGGTGTGTGGGAGTGGTGTGTGTATGTGTATCAGGTGTGTGTATTTCGAATTGTCCAATGTGGGAGTGTTTTGTAAATGTGTGTGTATTTTGAGCGCGGCGGTGTGTACCGCCAATGGAATACCGTGGTTGAAAGACAGCCGCGTGGATTCGTGGGTCGTGATAGCGTGGGTGTATTTCTGTTGGCGTGACGGTGGAGGTTTTGTTTTCGCCAGTTTATCACTGACCTTTGGTGTGGCGGACTTGTGTGGGTGTCTGAATTTTGTCGGATTTCGAGATGTGCGTCATAATCGCTATGGCGGAGTTCCGCGGCAGTATGTTGGCGGTCTTCTGCACGGCGGTAAGCGGCTTTTACCGCCAATGTTGTAATGACCCCCTAAATGTTCGATCTCTTGCCCAAATGCTTGGATAGACATTCAGACAAATAGTGATGATGAAGAAGAACTAACTCCAGAAAATGAAAATGACACTGCCACTGAAGAGTACCCATAGATTGAGCTTTTCCCAATATTTACAATAAGAGACCTTCATTCAGATTTGCAGGTAACAGTTCAGGAAAATGTGTGGAATCTAACAGGCAAAGAAGTGGGTTTGCTCAAGGTAGTGGAGCCGATTAAGGTCACCTTGAAGCCGAATATAGGCCCTCATTACAACTTTGGCGGTAAATGGCGCCTACTGACAGCCGCCAACATACCGTGACCGCTGCAGTATTCTGCTGCGGGTATTATGACCCACACTAAGAAGTCCGCCACTATACAGACACCCACACAAGTCCGGCAGATCAAAGCTCTAGTGATAAACTGGCGGTACCAAAACCCACACCGTTACGCCAACAGGAATACGCCCACAGTATCACGACCCACGAATCACCGCGGACGTCTTTCAACCACAGTAAACCATTGGCAGTACACACCGCTGCGCTCAAAATACACCACACTTACAAAACTACACCACATTGGACAATTCAAACTACACATACCTGACACACATGCACACACCACACCCACACACCCAATCCAATATAAAACACACTCACATTACCCACAACCCCTTGCAACAAAACAAAAGATAGCAAGCAGAGAGGGACAAGCCAGGAGCACCCACACAATCAGAGGCACAAAACATCAACACCCATACACCATCCACGCACCTCACAACACATCACCCTACACATCCTCAAACATATCACTCACACCACATCCATGGCACCTCAAAGACACCCCAGGTTTTCAGAGGAGGAGTTAAGTGTCATGGTGGAGGAAATCATCCAGGTAGAGCCACAGCTATTCGGATCACAGTTACAGCAGACGTCCATTGCAAGGAAGATGGGGCTATGGCGGAGAATCGTGGACAGGGTCAATGCCATGAGATAGCACCCCAGAACAAGGGATGACATCAGTAAGAGGTGGAACGACCTACGGGAGAAGGTACGTTCCGTGGTTGCAAGACACCAAGTAGCCATACAGAGGACCTGCGGTGGACCCCCACCTCCTTCCCAACAACTAACAACATGGGAGGAGCACCTCTTGGCAATAATGTATCCTGAGGGCCTCACAGGAGTAGCAGGAGGACTGGACTCTGGTAAGTCAAATCTTTACCACTATCACCCACCAACCTGCATGCAATCAGATACCCCCACCGTCACCCTCACTCCCATCACTCCACCACCTCACACATACCCCACTATCACAACCCACCCATCCCAATACCAAGCCCTGCATGTAACACCAATCCATGGACCCCCATCACAGACCTGCATGGACACCCATCTCCACCGCATGCCCAGTAGAGAGAATCACCCAGCCCACAAAATCACCATGCACACAAGGCAAAGCTGACAGGGAAATCACAATCATACAGAAAAACTCACCCATTCACAAGATGGCAGACGCAGATACAATAACACTGCATTTGCATCCCCACAGGACCCCTACTCAACATCACCGGAAAGAAGGTGCCAGCTACATCCAGTCCCCCCCAGAAGAGGCCAACAGTGACGACAGCAGCTCTCTACGCCTGGATCAGGATGACCAACCTGGCCCATCAGGGACCTCTGAACACTCGGTTACCCTGCAACAGCACCAACCCACCACAGAGCCTCCCCCCTCAGGAAACACCAGCACAGCACAGCACCCAGCGGGTCCATGCCACTGTCCCCAGGACACATCAATCAGCAGTGTGTCCACCACTGCAGGGACCCCAGGCAACCCCACAAACCCAGGACGATCAGTGACCTGGGGTCAGTGGCAGTGGGCACACGGTTCAGGGGACAGAGGCACAGGACAACAGGGAAGCTGGGTGGACTGCTGTGCGACAGGGGGAGGACAGGCCCAGGGAACCTGGAGGCACTCACCAACATCATGGGAGCATACCACTATTCCCAGGAGATGATGGGCCAGATACTGGCCAAGTTGCAGGAGACCCAGCGGCTGCAGGAGGGACAGTACCTGGGGATCAGGGAGGACCTCAAACACATCTACACCATCCTGGTCACCATTGCAGGGGTGCTGGCTGACATGGCCAACACCATGAGGGAGGCAGTGGCACACCAACGGGCCCCTGACACTAGCCACACCGAAGAACAGCCCTCCACCTACGCCGGCGCTAGTGGACAGGAGACCCCGCCACAGGAACAACAAGCCACCAGCACCCCACCCCCTGCAGAAGGAGGACCACCCCACAAACGGTCCCTGCATTCCAGGCAGAAGCCAGAGAACATTGTCAAGACCCCCGCAGGAAATAAGACTCTCCCTCCTGATTATCACCCTTCTGTCCCACTCTGTCCCACTTTCCACCTTGAACTGCCATTACTCCCCTTCCTATGCCCCCTTAGACAATGCACCTGTGATACCAAGAGACAGGACTCTAACTGGACATTGCTCCACCACCACCCCAGCCCATTGCACATCCCCCTCTACTTATGAGCACATAAATAACCACCCTTGGAACAAATACAAATCTGGAGTCTGTCAAATGATTCACCTATGTCTTAGTACAACATTATCAAAGCGTTGCAAGTCATATTTACAGTTAAATTTACATTGGAATGACCTTTAGTGTGCAGCAGTACACATACCAGGAGCCAGAGTGGGCCAGAGAGATCTGAAAATAGAGATGCCAACGGTACAGTAAGTGGCCATAGACATAGGGAAATCAGGCTGCCATGTACAATGTCCAACACAAAACTGAAAAGTAAAGTGAAGTTTCAGTGTCTTACCTGTGTGTTACTGGAAGTACTGCTGTATTCTACTACTCCTGCTGTCAACATCTTCTTCCTCTGCCTCTTCTTCCTCACTGTCCACAGGCTCCACCACTGCCACAATACCATCTCCATGCACATCCTCCTGCAGAAAAGGCACCTGGTGTCTCAAGGCCAGGTTGTGCAACATGCAAAATGCAACGATGATCTGGTACCGCTTCTTGGGTGAGTAGTACAGGGATCTACCTGTCAGATGGAGGCACCGGAACCTGGCCTTCAGGAGGCCGAAGGTTCTTTCAATAATCCTCCTTGTATGCCCATGTGCCTCAGTGTAACGTTCCTCTGCCCTTGTCCTGGCATTCCTCACTGGGTGTCAGTAGCCATGAGAGGTTGGGGAAACCAGAGTCACGTGCAAATATCGAGGGACAACTGTTAGACACACACTAACCCTTAGGGACAATCCCATACCCAGTCACCTACTTATACTGGGTATGGACCTTGGGCTCACCTATTAGCCACACCCGGTGCCTCTGGAGTTGTCCCATCACATATGGGATGCTGCTACTCCTCAAGATAAAGGCATCATGCACAGAGCCAGGATACTTGGCATTCACATGGGAGATGTACTGGTCCGCCAAGCACACCATTGGCACATTCATAGAGTGATAGCTTTTTCTATTCCTGAAAACGTGTTCATTTCTCCGGGGGGGTGAAAAATGCCAAATGTGTTACATCAATGGCACCAATGATGTTGGGGATATGTCTCAGGGCATAAAAGTCAGCTTTCACTGTGGCCAAATCCTCCACCTGGGGGAATACGATGTAGCTGCGAATGTGTTTGAGCAGGGCTAACAACACTCTGGTCAGCACGTTGGAGAATATTGGCTGAGACATCCCTGATGCCATGGCCACTGTAGTTTGGAAGGAATCACTTGCCAGGAAATGGAGCACTGACAGGACCCGAACTAGAGGGGGATACCTGTGGGCTGGCGGATAGTTGACATCAGGTCTGGCTCCAATTGGGCACACAGTTCTTGGATTGTGGCCCGATCAAGTCTGTATGTTAAGATAATGTGTCTGTCCTCCATTGTCGCTAGGTCCACCAGGGGTCTGCACAATGGAGGATGTCGCCATCTCATATTCAGCCTCAGCGGTTGAAGCCCATGGAAGAAAACGGTGAGCAGAAGGTCATATTCACACATCTATTGCACTAATGATGCATATTTTCCTTTACAGAACCAGTATGTGAATCCAAGAGTTAATTGCTGTGCCAGTGTCTGCTGTGACGCAGTTAGGTGCCATGCCTTGTGCCCCCCTGAAATGGCGGCTGTCTGACCTGTGAGAAGGGACAAGTGGAAATGAGGTAATTCCGCTGGCATTGCGCGCCGTTGAGGTAGGCGGTCGAAGACCGCTGCGCAACTTTGCATTGGTTATAATTGGGTCCTATGGGTTCCAGGAGCCAATGGCGATGTACGCCAGCCGTGACGGTGCGCACCGTCGCAGATGTGACTGCCATTTTCTATCAGTTCACTCACTTGCTACCTGATCTTCAACAGGAGAGGACCTACACTGCAAGTGCTGCGGTGACCTGTGTCTGGAAGCGACAATGGCTCATGTGTCTGGGGAAAGGGCCCCTGCTTTCACTGCGGAGGAGTTGGAGAAACTGGAGGATGGGGTCCTACCCCAGTACAGGTTACTCTACGGTCCTCCAGACAAACAGGTGACTACACTGTGAGCATGATGCATGGGCCATGAATGTATGGAGTGCTGTGTGTGTAAGCCACATGTAGGGGGGCTGAGGCGTCCTGGCAAGAGTGCTGCATGTATGGTGGTCAATGTATGTGTGTCAGGGGATGGGAGGGACCTGGTGGGCCATGAGTGTGATGGTCCGGACGGTCAACTAATTCCCTTTTCTACTGTCTTTTCCATGCAGTTCAGGACCCACCAGAAAAAGGGTATTTGGTGTGCCATCGCCAAGGAGGTGCAGACCCTGGGGGTCTTTGACAGGCGGAGCACCCACCGCCGCAAACGGTGGAAGGACCTGCGCCGTGGAAAGAAGACGGCGGAGGCCCAGCTGGGGCTTGCCTCCCAACGAGGAAGGTGTGCCCATCGTACCCTGACCCCCCGATGTTCTGCATCTTAGCGGTGGCCTATCCCGAGTTGGATGGGCGCTTGAAGGCATCACAGCAGCCACAAGGTGTGAGTACAGATTCAGAATCATGACTGTGCGCGTGTTAAGGTTTACCTGGGTGGGGGATGTGGGCTGTGGGTGCCCCTAGGCCTGGACGAACATGGCAGGGTAGGTCCATTGTTGGGCAGGCTCTGAAGCACTCCTACCTTAATAGTGTTAGTGGGCAGCTACTACTGGGCAGGGTCCTGTGTGTTTCAGGTGTGCAGCTAATGGTGGTAGGCATTGTACCCCATGGGCTGGTGACTATCTTAATAACTGGTAGTGCATGGCCTATTGCATAGGGCTGCTCCCTGTGTGTTGTGTACGCCAACGATGGTGGTGTTGCTGGCATTGACCAAGTGTATCCTCTGTCTCTCCCCCTCCTTTTTGTTTTGTCACCCTGTCCTTGTGTGCATTAGCATCATCTGGCGGAGGAGCAGAGGCACCGACGACGGAGGGAGCTGCATCCCACATGGGCCTGGAGGCCGAATCCACCGATGGTGAGGGCACCAGTGGGGCGGAGGGCGAGGGGAGCACCACGACGGGGACAGGAGGGGAGACCACAGACAGCAACTCCTCTTCCGATGGAAGCTCTCTGACGGTGGTGGACATCTCTGTGCCCACCCCAACAACAGGTACAGCCACCACCCCCCTACCAGCACCGCCCTCCCAGCAGCCCCTCAGCGTGTTTCCCATGCCCGCTCACCCAGGAGGGTGGGCATCTCCTTTGCCCCAGGCACCTCAGGCCCTGCCCCAGTCAGCCCTGCTGCCCTCAGTTTGGAGGCTATTGACCTCCTGAGATACCTCACTGTTGGGCAGTAAACCATTCTGAATGCCATCCAGGGTGTTGAGAGGCATTTGCAACAAACAAATGCATACCTGGAGGGCATTCACTCTGGCGTAGCGGCCCAACAGAGAGCATTTCAGGCTCTGACCTCCTCCTTGATGGCAGCCCTTGTCCCTGTCTCTAGCTTCCCCCCTCCAACTTCCTCTACCCAGTCCCAATCCCCTCAACCCCAGCCTATCCCAAGCACACCTTCAGACCAGCATTCACCCAAATCAACACACAAAAGTGGCTCAGTCAAACACAAGCACCACACTTCATCTCACAGGCACTCACACAAGCACCATCCTAATGCAGACACACCAACATCCACTGCCTCCACTGTGTCCCCCTCTTCCTCCTCATCCACCTCCCTCCCAGTAGCATCTCTATTCACACCTGCATGTACTGCATCCTCATCCACTACCTCCATAACCAGCACGCCCATCATAGTATACCCCTCACTGGCAGTCACCACCCCCACATCCATGCACACATCCCTTGTGCCCACTCCCAGTCTGTCTGTGACCCAAAGTACACAAATGCAAGCACCCAACCACCCAACAGCCATCCTCCTCACACCCGCATCCAGCCCATGCACCTGCACCTGCACCCAAACTCAGCAGACAGACACCTCCTACAAGCACTCCCTCTTCCTCCACTCCTAAACCCTCTGCCTCTTGCCGCCCCAGTGCCTCTAAGAACCTTTTCCTGGCAAACATTGACCTCTTCCCTACCCACCCTCTGTCTTTCCCCTCGGGTCAGGGTGGCCGGAACCCAGCCCAGCACCTCAACCACCAAGTCGACGCCCGCTGTGGTTCCTGCAGCTACAGAGGCTCAAAGGGGGCACCCGTCAGCCCAACCAGTGTGCCTCCAACCCCTGCCAAGGACAAAACCATTCTGCCGCCTGCCAAGGTGAAGAGGGGAACAGCATGCAGCACGGGGAAGGAGCACCAACCAGTCAGCAAGGCCACCTTAAAGACTCCAGCTGCCAGACCCATGGTCCCACCACCATCTGTCAAGGTGAGGAAGGGGCACAAAACACCAGGCAAGGTACTTCAGCCATCCAAGGCTACTGTCAGCAGCAGCAGCCCCAGTGGGCAGCCGTCCGAGGCTGCAGGAGAAGGGCTGGGGCCTCCCTCCACCACTGGCAGCACCGCACCTGCACCACGGCCAGCACCGCCACCTGAACCACTGCAGGCACCCCTGCAAGCACCGTCACCTGCACCGCTGACAGTAGCACCACTGCCAGCAGCTGCAGCCCCAGTTTGGGCAGCTGTCCGAGGCTGCAGGAGAAAGGCTGGAGCCTCCCACCATCACTGGCAGCACCCCCACCAGCACCGGCACTACCACCAGTTTGCAGCCTTAGCCGCCACAGGATGGAGTCTAGCTCTGCCTCCATGGACTATCATGCAACCTGGTCCCTGCAAATCTCGTGCCTCAGACACCCAGGTGAGGGACTGTGAACTGCCACACTCCAAGTGTTGCATCACTGGGCACAAGGCCCCCTCCAGAATTAGTGGAGAAATGCATCCACTCACGCTATCCTTGGCAGGATGAAGCACACTGGGCACAAGGCCCCCTCCAGAACCAGTGGGCATTACAACCACTTGAGAGTCTGTGGCTTTGCACTCCCCAGGAGCAAGCAGTGGGCAGACCACCCACTTGAGAGACTGTGGCCTTTCATTCCCCAGGACCAAGCAGTGGGCAGACCACCCACTAGTGAGACTGTGGCTTTGCACTCCCCAGGAGCAAGCAGTGGGCAAACCACCCACTTGAGAGGCTTGAGAGACTGTGGCTTTGCACTCCCCAGGAGCAAGCAGTGGGCAGACCACCCACTAGAGAGACTGTGGCCTTGCACTCCCCAGGACCAAGCAGTGGGCAGACCACCCACTAGAGAGACTGTGGCTTAGCACTTTAGGACCAAGCAGTGGGCAGACCTCCAACTTGAGAGACTGTGGCCTTGCACTCCCCAGGACCAAGCAGTGGGCATACCACCCACTTGAGAGACTGTGGCTTTGCACTCCCAAGGACACCGCTGTGGGCATGGAGCCCCCACAAGGAGCAGTGGTGTTATTCCATCATCTGGCTGAGGTGCCCCCCTTCCCTGTCCCCCTGAGGTGCCTGTGTGTTTTTGACCTGATGCCCCTGCAGTGTTCTCTCCGTATTGAGGCAGGAGTCAAGTGTGGGCTTGGCCCATGATTTTTGGCCCAGTGGCCCACGGATATTTTGAATGGACAATGTACCGCCTTATGTACATATTGTATATTTTTGTAAATACTGTTTTTCTATTTATTACGTATATCTGCCTATTTCTAAAATATCACTGATTTAACTCTATTCCTTTTGTCCTTGCGTTCTTCCAGGGGATTACGGGGTGTAAATGTAATGTTGATGTATGTGTTTGTGTGTATGGTGTTGTGGGTGAAGGTGGAGGTGGGGGCGTTGCGTGTTGTGTGTGTGTCACTCTCTTTTTCCTCCCCTGTGTACTAGGTGCACTACTCACTGTGGTCATCGCTGCCGCCTTTCGTATTCCTGGTAGATGAGGAGGTAGACAGCATGGGCAGGACCTGGAGCTCGGGCTCCATGGCATCCTGGTTCTTCATTTGTGTAGAGCGGTGAGTGGTTTCCCTTCCAAGTCCTGTTTCCGCTGTGCTTTTGATCACGTTGGTACCGCCCCGGAAAAGCTGGCGGATAGGCGGGTTGTGATTGGGTGGGTGATACATTGTCTTCCGCTTGTCTGTTGGCGGTTACCGCCGTGGTGGTTGTTGCTACTGCCGTGGCGGTCGGAGTGTTAAAGTGGCTGGCTGTGTTGGTGGTTTCCGCCGTGGTCCTGATCCCATTTTTTTTACCACCGGCCTGTTGGCAGTATTACCGCCGCTTTAACACCGGTTGTAATGAAGGCCATAGTGTTCCCACAGCTTCCACAGTACAACATGCCACAAGATGTCTTGATGAAAGTAGCACAAATAATTGGAGATTTTGTGAAGCAGGGAGTCTTGAAAGAAGTGCTACGCAGCCCATGTAAATCACCAATAATGGGTTTGAAAAAGTTGTGTGGAAAGGCGCAAATTGTGCAGGATCTGAGAACGATAAATGACATAGTGGTCAAGTGTTGTCCCGTGGTGACAAATCCAGCAGTAATAATGTTCCAGATTCCATGCGATGCAGAATGGTTTACAGTAGTTGACTTGTCACAAGCTTTCTTTTCTGTGACTTTTCATGAGGATAGTCAGTTTCTCTTTAGTTTCAAATTGCTAGACAGAGCCTACAGCTGGTGCAGGTTTCCTCAAGGGTACACAGAGTCACCATCTTTGTTTAATCAGAGCCTGAAAAATAACCTGGAGTCATTGGAATTGCCATATCAATCGACTCTGGTACAATACGTTGATGACTGACTCATTGCTTCCAAAACAAGGGACGATTGTAAGTACGACTCGATTGCCCTATTGAATCATGTGAGAAAATTTGGTCATAAAGTGTCACCAATGAAATTACAGTACTGTCAGAAGTCAGGGAAATATCTAGGTCATCAAATTGAGAAAGGGTCAAGGAGAATTTCCAGTGAAAGGATTACAGTGATATTGCAGAGAAGTACCCAAACTTCACAGAGAGATGTCAGGATGGTTCTGGGAATGGTAGGCTATTGTCGTCAATGGATCCCAAATTTTGCTGAGATTTCAAAGCCATTGCAACAACTGACGCATAAGGATGTCACTGATCCTATAACATTAGATCATGAACAGATGAAAGCGTTTACTGAGTTGAGAGAGAGTTTGTGCAGAGCTCCAGAGTTGGGTATGCCTGACTACACAAAGCCATTCACATTGTTTTGGCATGAATGTGATGCTTGTTCTCTTTCTGTCTTGACACAGGTCCATGGAGGTGCTTATCGCCCAGTAGCCTATTTTCCAGCTACCTTGGACCCAGTTGCAGCAGCCTTACCAGGCTGTTTGCATGCAGCTGCTGCAGTTGGTCAAAGCCTTTTACAATGTGAGGGAGTAGTGATGGGATATCCGCTGACAGTAATGGTCCCTCACTCGGTTGAGATTTTACTGACAAGTACGAAAACACAGTATTTGACTGGTGCCAGACTGACAAGGTATAAGGCGAGCATCTTAGGTGCTCCAAATGTAACATTGAAAAGATGTACAGTATTGAATCCGGCAACGTTACTTCGAAGGGATACTGTTGAAATTGAAAAGGAAGAAGACATTGAGCATGATTGTCATGAGGTAACTGAGTTGTGCACAAAACCAAGACCTGACATCAGAGATACTCGATTGGAAGAAAATGATCAAATTGTTTTTGTTGATGGTTCATGTCTCAGAGATGGTACAGGGACTTTGAGAGGAGGCTATGCCATGTGCACAATTACAGGTACTTTAGAAGCTTCTTGGCTTCGAGGGGTATATTCTGCACAAGTAGCAGAACTCGTTCCTATTACTAGAGCATGCCATGTGTCTGCAAGATTGAGAGTCACTATCAATACAGATAGCCAATATGGATTTGGAATTGCTCATGATTTGGTCAATTGTGGTCGCAAAGAGGTTTCCTGACCTCTACTGGTTCACCAGTGAGAAATGGTGAAAGAATAAAAGAATTGCTGAATGCAATACAATTGCCTGAAGAAATAGCTGTGGTAAAATGCAGTGCACATCTGAAATCACAAGACTACTTGTCACTGGGAAATGGATATGCGGACTAAGTCACAAGGTTTTGCGCCTTGAACTGTATATCGTTCAAAGACAAATGGGAACTGATGTCTGAAGAAGACACCACATGTACAAGTTATGCATTAAAAATGATTGACACAATGGAAGAGTTAAAAAATTTGCAGAGTAATGTTGACAAGGAGGAGAAAAGAGGGTGGTTAAAAATTAAATGCATGCAGAGACAAGACGAGTTATGGGTATCAGAAAAGGTTCAAATAGTTCTGCCAAATAGTTTGTTATAACAAATGGCAAGATATTACCATGGTCAAGCACACATTGGAAGGGATGCCATGGTTCGTTTGTTCAAAATCGATTGGTTTAACCCTAAGTTTAGACAAGCCGCAGAAGCAGTATGTCATCGCTGTGTTATTTGTAGCAGTTAAATGCGGGAAAAGGGACAGTGGTAAACTTGAGCCACACTGGAAGAGAAGGAGGTCCATTCAGCAGAATGCAATTGGATTTCATTGAAATGCCTGTGTGTGGCGATTTAAAATATGTGTTGGTGATTGTGTGCAGTTTTAGTCATTGGTTGAAGCGTACCCTACAAGAAGGAATGATAGCTTCACAGTAGCGAAGCTGTTGCTTAGAGAGTTGATACCACAGTTTGGATTTCCGATCTCTTTAGAATCAGATAGAGGAACACTCTTCAATATCGAGGTGATTAAACTTTTGTGTGCAGTACTAAACATTGAGCAGAACTTGCATTGTAGCTATCACTCAGAAGCATCAGGACTAGTGGAGCAGATGAATGGTACTCTGAAATCAAGAATTGCCAAGAAGTGTGCAGCTACGAATTTGAAATGACCAGATGCATTGCCTTTGGTGTTGATGTCAATGAGAAATACACCCGACAGGAAGACAGGACTGTCGCCACACGAGATTCTCATGGGCAGGGCAATGAGATTACCAGCAGTTCCAGCCAATGCACTTGTCAATATTACAGATGATATGGTGTTGGACTACTGCAAGGGTATGGCTGATGTGGTTCGCTCTTTCTCTCAGCAGGTGGAGGCTGCCACACTGCCACAAATTCACGATCCTGGGCACAACTTGAGAGCTGGCGATTGCGTTGTTGTCCGCAAGCACGTGCGCAATTCGTGTTTGGAGCCTCGTTGGCGGGTACCATAACAGGGGATTCTGACAACCACGACAGCTGTAAAGTGTGCAGGACTTCTGAACTGGCTTCATGCAAGTCACACGAAGAAAGTGGCATGTACCACTGGATCATGAAGAAGCATTGTTGAGAGCACCAACAATCGCGAAACAAGTTGAAGCACCTGAACCAGAAAAGAAGCAAGGAGAGCCTGAAATCAAACAAGAGCTTGTGGAAGATGGTTCTATTACCCTTGTAAGAGACAAAAGTGAAGAATTACAGGAGGGTGCTGGGGAATCAATCTTGACAGATACAGCAGGGGTTCTCCCAGAAGTAGACAGTTCTGAGAGACAAACAGAGCAAGTGCCAGACCAAGAAGGGAAGGGAGTAGAGTTGGATCAAAGTCAAGGTGATTTAACTCCTCCTGAGCCTGTTGCAGGTCCATCAAGAGAAAACACCATAGAAAAAGAAAAGGAGAAAAGTCCAATCCTGAGAAAAATATTGACAGAAGGTTCAAGGAAAGGAGATAATTGGCCTGAGTCACAAGTAGAGAAAAGAGAGGAAGTGGTCATTGATCAAACAATAGAGGAAGAAGTAGATACTACGGGAAAAGAAGAATTAAGTGAAAGAGAACTGAGCAGTGATCGAAAGTTGAAAAGAAAGAGAATAGCAAGTCAAAGATACGCAGGTCCTGAATGGGCATACGCTGCTACAAACGAATGGCAGCACAAATTTATGTCTTTCTGTTTTGATAGGGAGGTTCCGAGTCAATATTTTGATGTAACCTAAAGATAAGCAAAGGAAATGAGCTGTTGAAAATCATCTACGAATTACTTTGAGAAAAGAGACTATTGAAACCCAACTGGAAAATACATTGATAACCTGATTTGACACTTGAAAACCAGATGTGACAAGCTGCTAATCGATATTGACAACGATAAGGGTTATTGGATGTGAAACTGAACTGTTGAAAGAAGAATATTTTTATTTCTGATTGCACTTTCCTAAGTTATTTCTGCTTTCTGATTCTTTACAGATCATGGCTGAGTTCAATAATCAAGTTAGGGATGCTAAGCGTTGTAAATATATGAACATTGGATTGGCAATTATGTGTGGGATTTTGTTTATTGCAGTGATTGTGGGTATGTCTGTTCTTGATGTGAAAGGAGCCATCCATACTACTGCTATTGAAACTACTATACTAACGGCTTTGGAGAAGTTTGTCAGATGAGAAATATTTGCATGATTGCACTAATGCTCAAGGAGAACTTTCTTCTTATGTTTTCTATCGGTTGTTGAGTGAGTATGTTGAGACGATGGATGCAAGGGATTGTCTTGTGTGTACCCAAATTCCTGCGTCAGTAGAGGAAGGAGTTACGTACCATAGTCTTCCACTAACCTACGGAATAAGTTGTAGGCTGCTACTAACAAGGTTCTATGATCAGGAGTATATGCAGTATTTTTATTCCAATTATGATGTAGTGTTTTCTTTTGTTCCTATCATTAGATATTTGAGTAGAGTAGCTAAAGATCATGTCATAGTATTGGTTAGAGGATTCTTTGAACCTACACTAACATTTGGAACAGCTTATGCGCACAAAAATAACTTAACATGCTTGCTTACGCTTTCAGAGAAAAGCTTTTTAGGGCACACTGACGATAGGAGAAAAGCATTAAAGGAGAAATTAGAAAAAGGCTTAGAGAAAAAGACTTACAAGAATGATTATGCTTACACTGCAATTAAGACACAAGGAAAATTATCTTTAGATGCATTACATGTAGAGAAGCTTTGTATATATAGGCCAAAGTCACGCACTGACACATGTAGGCATGTGTTTTTGTTTCAGAGTAAATGGACTTTTATGTTGAATGGTCAGGACCCTGAGATTCCAGGTTTTTACTATATTTGTGGACTTAATGCTTATTTCCGTCTTCCAGGAGGATGGTATGGGACATGTTATTTAGGAATAGTGTTCCCATAGATTTACCAGATAGAGGACTTGAAAAGGTTCCTGGAATTGACTGAATTATATCATAAGAAACAGAGGAGGGAATCCTCTTCTGCGATAGTGGGAGATATATTTGGTGAGGTGATTCCTCCATTGGGAGTCATCCTGAATTTGATCAAGATTTGAAAGTTGTCTACTAATGTGGATAACATGCTGACAAATTTTACAGAGGCAATACTCCTGATAGATACTGAATTGGCTGCGGAAGAGCTATGACTCTTTAAAATCATCTTGCTTTAGACATCCTTCTAGCGAAGGACGGCAGAGTCTGTAAAATGATTAACTTGATGCATTGCTGCTCATACATTCATAACAATAGTAAGGAGATAAGACTTACTTGCTAACCTGACTAACTCGAGTAGTGATTGGAAGGAATTGAAAGAACCAGGTACGTGGGAAAAAGTAGGGAAAGGATTTGCTTTAGTGGGGAATTGGCTTAGTAACATTTGGAATGGGTTATTACTAAAAATCATACAGGGAATATTGTTTTGTAATAACCTGCATATTAGGAATATTGGGATTATGTAAATTGAGCCAAAAGATTAAATTGAAAATGTCTAAAAATAATCAGAGGAGGGAAAAACGAAGCAGAGAAAGAATCTATACGGAAGATTTAAGGAGAAGACAGTGGGGGTCATTACAACGTTGGCGGTAAAAGGCGCTTACCGCCGTGCAGAAGACCGCCAACACACCGCCGCGGCTGCGAAATTCCGCCACAGCTATTATGACCCACATCTCGAAATCCGACAAAATTCAGACACCCACACAAGTCCACCACACCAAAGGTCAGTGATAAACTGGCGAAAACAAAACTGACACCTTCACGCCAACAGTAATACGCCCACACTATCACGACCTACGAATCTACGCGCGGCCTTTCAACCGCGGTATTCCATTTGCGCTACTCACCGCCACGCTCAAAATACACACACATATACAAAACACCGCCACATTGGACAATTTGAAATACACACACCTGATACACATACACACACCACTCCGACACACCCAATACTATATAAAACACACACCCACATCACCCACAAACCCCCACGACAAAAAATTCCGAAAGAAGGCCAGAGAGAGACACCATCATCCACAAACTAGCAGCCACATGCACACAACATCATCACCCACACAACTTCCACGCACAAAACACCACACCCCACTACATATCAGCACGCTTATTACCACACACACCACCCCCACATCACCTACACCACCCCATTGCACGGCAAAGACACCCCAGGTTTTCGGTGGAGGAAATCGTCCTGGTAGAGCCACAGCTATTTGGAGCACAGGTGCAGCACACCTCAATTGCAAGGAAGATGGAGCTATGGAGAAGAATAGTCAACAGGGTCAACAGTGGGACAACACCCAAGAAATCGGGACGACATCAGGAAGAGGTGGAACGACCTACGGGGAAAGGTGCGTTCTGTGGTCTCAAGACACCACCAGGCGGTCCAGCAGACTGGCGGCGGACCCCCACCTCCTCACCCACAACTAACAACATGGGAGGAGCAGGTCTTGGCGATTCTGCATCCTGAGGGCCTCGCAGGAGTCGGTGGAGGAATGGACTCCGGTAAGTCAAAACTTTAACTACCATATCCCCCACCCTACCTGCATGCTATCACATACCCCCACCCCTATCACTCCAACTCCTCACAAATGTACCAATTTCACAAACCACACATCCCAACACCAAGCCCTGCATGCAACACCAACGCATGGACACCCATCACTAAAGCATGCCCACTGCACATACCCATACACCCCCCTAAACCATCATCACACAAGCCCCCACACAGGAATGCCAGCACTGGGGCACACGCTCACCCACCCATTGCCCACCATGACACACACAGATGCAATAATCATGCTTTTCCACCGCTGCAGGACCACTACCCAACGTCACCAGACAGGAGGGTTCAGACATCTCCACCCCACCCACAGAAGAGGCCCACTGTGATGACAGCAGCTCTGTCCAACTGGATCTAGATGACCAGCCCGGACCATCGTGGGCCTCGGGACAGTCGGTTCCCCTCACACAGGCACAGACCAGCACAGACCTTCCCCCCTCTGGTAACACCAGCACAGCACCCACCACTACAGGGAACCCAGGATAACCCACCACCCTAACAACAACAGGGACCTGGGGGCAGTGGCAGTGGGCACACGGTCCAGGGGACAGAGGCCCAGGAACACAGGGGAACTGGGAGGGCTGCTGTGCGACAGGGGGCGGACAGGCCAAGGGAACCCACTCTCCACGAGGCCCTCTCCTCCATCATGGGAGCATACCACCACTCCCAGGAGACGATGGCAACGGTCCTGGCCAAGTTTCAGGAGACCCAGCGCATGCAGGAGGAACAGTATTTGGGCTTCAGGGAGGAACTCAGAATCATCAGCTCCACCCTGGGCACCATCGTAGGGGTGCTGAAGAAAATACTCAACACCAGGAGGGACACTGTGGCACTCCAAGGGGCCCCTGACACTAGCATGGACGATGAACTGCCCACCACCTCCGCTGGAGCTAGTGGACAGGAGGCACCGCCACAGGACCACCACACCAGCACCCCACCCCCTGCAGACAGAGAACCACCCCGCAAACGGTCCCTGAGATCCAGGAACAAGACAGAGCACAATGCCAAGACCCCGCCAAGAAATTAGACCACCCTGATTGTCAACCCACTGTCCCACTTTGTCACCCTGTCCATATTGAAACTGCCCCAGCTCCACTTCCTATGCCCATATGGGCAATGCAGCTATGAGACAAATAGACTGGACTCTGCCATGGACACTCCTCCGCCATCAACCTTCACCATTTAACTTCCACCTCCAATATTTTGTATGTAAAGAAACACACCTAAAGCACCAAAATATCTGGAGTCTGTCTGTGATTTTGAAATAGTGTATTTGCAATTACAGTGACAATATGTTCTTGAAATAGTAATGTCAACATACCTATGTCACACAGCTCTAGTCCATGAGGAATCTAAGCAAATGACACACGTTGGGACCCACACCTGTGAAACCGTAAGGGAAAGTGACAACTCAGTGACCATACACTGGGTGAAATCGACAGACAGGATAGAGGTAGAAGTGTAAAAGTACTTGTAGTGGGCAGGAATGTATTCTCACCTGTGTTTCACTGGAAATACTGCTGGATGACTGAGTCCCTGTTGTCAATGTCTTCTTCCTCTGCTTCCTCCTCATCACTGTCCACAGGCTCCACAGCTGCCACAACACAGCCAACTGTACCATCCTCCTGCAGAAAAGGCACCTGTCGTCGCAAAGCCAAGTTATGAAGCATACAGCAGGCCACGATGATCTGGCACACCTTCTTTGGTGAGTAGAAGTGGGATCCACCTGTCATATGGAGGCACCAGAACCTGGCCTTCAGGAGGCCGAAGGTCCGCTCGATCACTCTCCTAGTACGCCCATGGGCTCCATTGTAGCGTTCCTCTGCCCTTGTCCTGGTATTCCTCACTGGGGTCAGTAGCCATGACAGGTTGGGGTTACCAGAGTCACTTAATAGCCACACACGGTGCCTCTGGAGTTGACCCATCACATAGGGGATGCTGCTATTCCGCATGATGTAGGCGTCATGCACAGAGCCAGGTAACATGGCATTCACATGGGAGATGTACTGGTCTGCCAAATATACCATCTGTACATTCATGGAATGATAACTCTTCCGGTTCCTGTACACCTGTTCACTCCTGTGGGGGGGGACCAAAGCCACATGGGTGCCATCAATGGCACCTATGATGTTGGGGATATGTCCAAGGGCATAGAAGTCTCCTTTCACTGTAGGCAAGTCCACCACCTGAGGGAAAACCATGTAGCTCTGCATGTGTTTCAGCAGGGCAGACAACACTCTGGACAATACGTTGGAAAACATAGGCTGGGACATCCCTGATGCCATGGCCACAGTTGTTTGAAAAGACCCACTTGCAAGGAAATGGAGCACTGATAGCACC
Organism: Pleurodeles waltl; assembly: GCF_031143425.1. Lineage (NCBI taxonomy): Eukaryota > Metazoa > Chordata > Amphibia > Caudata > Salamandridae > Pleurodeles > Pleurodeles waltl. The sequence continues at coordinate 312,086,275 of NC_090437.1, read as the reverse complement.
TGCACTTGAGGGGGGATTCCTGTGGGATGGCGGATTGCTGACATCAGGTCTGGCTCCAACTGGGTACACAGTTCCTGGATTGTGGCACGGTCAAACCTGTAGGTGATTATCAGATGTCTCTCCTCCATTGTCGACAGGTCCACCAGCGGTCGTACACCGGAGGATTCCGCCATCTCCTCACATTTCCCAGTGGACGGTGCCTATGAAGTACAACAGCGACCAGAGAGTCAAACAAGTCAGAGGTATGTACCCACAGTCTACACAGAACACGATTTAAACACAAAATCTGGCCTGTATGTGTGTTGAGAGTAGGCCTATGCTGCATTGGTTAACATTGGACCCTATGGGTCACAGGAGCCAATGACGATGTACGCCGGCGGTGATGGTACGTACCGCCGCGGACGTGACCGCCATTTTCTAGCTGTTGAATCACTCAATACCTGATCTTCGACAGGAGAGGACCTACACTGCAAGTGCTGCTGTGACCTCGGTCTGGAAGAGACAATGGATCGTGCATCTGGGGAAAGGGCCCCTGCCTTCACATCGGAGGAGTTGGAGAAGCTCATCGAGGGGGTCCTCCACCAGTACACGCTACTCTACGGTCCTCCAGACCAACAGGTAAGTACACAGGGGGCATGTTGTATGGGCTATGCCTGTGTGGAGAGGGCTGGCTGTAAGAGTGAAGGGGGCAGAGTTCTGAGTGCATGAAAGACAGTGGATGCATGTGCCACATGGCAAGGGTAGGGATGGGGGCCACTCACTTTGACGGCGCAGTTGGTAATGACAGGTATTCATGCACCTGTGTCATTTATGTGTGCAGATGGACATCTTGTTTGGGGTCAAGGGCAACAAGTTTTTATGTTCACTTTGTCCTTGGGACAAGTAGGCCCAACCCTCTGCAGCACAAACCCTTTGGCTGCCTGTTTACAGAGAGTAGAACTCTCTGCAGTTGAGGTAATGTGTTTCCAAAAGATAATGCTGTTCGAACTTGTATTTATGGTTCATTATTTGAAAACCTTCATTATTAGGGTGAGTGCTGTAAATAAATATTTTAAGGTCACACTTCACTACGGACGTTGGTTCCAATACAAAAAAAAAAAACGTTTATACACATGTTTGAAACGTTTAGGCTATGAGGCTAAGTATAATGCTCCCAGAATGCTCTCTGATTAGATGCAAATGAAGTGTCATGTAGTAAAATGTTTTGATGCATGCTAGTATTTCCCAAAAATATTTCTAATGGAAAATCAGTGTAACCATTTTCAACACGATTATGGGAAGCATGAAAATAAACAAACACTGACAAAGCCAACTGATCTGACATATTTTTATAAGTCTTTTAGTTTCATCAATGCGTGTCTTGTTTTGACATGGCTTTTGTAACACTTTATTGTTGTGGGAGCTACCAGGCCCTCAACATTGTAACAAACACTGGCAAAAAAAAACCAAAACGTTTTTGAACTCTAAAAGCACACGTTGCCACCAGTGGCATAACAAAGGCCCCGCAGCCGCCCTCCAGGGGGCCCCTTCAGCACAGCACCTGCCCTGAGTGAGTCTGGAGAGGTGGCTCCTCCATGGTCTTTGCAAAGGGGCACCCTCCAGTTTCGTTACGTCACTGATTGCCACTGTTGTTCCTGACACTGAACAAAACTACTTTGTGTGCCAATATGCTCCTTGTGGAAGAGAAGAATGCGATCACTCACAGTAAAGCCAGCCAAAAGAGAGAGAAATAGAAGTTTAATAAAAACAAAATGTCTTTGTTAACACCAGACCTAATTAGGGACCAAGACCCACATGTAGGTAGCTTTTTGCATGTCGCTGTTTGCGGCGTGCAAAAAGCACATTGCGATGCACAAACCCAGTTTTGCGATTCGGTAACCTGGTTACCGAATGGCAAAACGGGTTTGCGACTCGCAATTAGGAAGGGGTGTTCCCTTCCTAATTGCGACTTGTAGTGCAATGTAGGATTGTTTTGCGAATGCGGGCGCAAACCAATCGCAGTTTGCACCCATTTCAAATGGGTGCTAACACTTTCACAAAAGGGACCCCTTCCCCATTATGAATGTCACTGTAAACATTTTTTCAGAGCAGGCAGTGGCCCTGCGGACCACTGCCTGCTCTGAAAAAATGAAACGAAAACGTTTCATTTTTCGTTTTTGTAATGCATCTCGTTTTCCTTTAAGGAAAACGGGATGCATTACAAAAAAAAAAAAAAAACAGCTTTATTGAAAAGCAGTCACAGACATGGTGGTCTGCTGTCTCCAGCAGGCCACCATCCCTGTGAGGCCGCCATTCGCAAGGGGGTTGCAAATTGCGACCCACCTCATGATTATTCATGGGGTGTGCATTTGCGAAGCCCTTGCGAATCACAGATGGTGTCAGGGACACCATCCTACATTCGGATTTGCGACTCGCAATTTGCGGGTCGCAAATCTGAACCTACTTACATGTGGCCCCAAATTCTTAAAGAAAGTCACAAAAGTGCACCCATGGTATATGTCGTACCCCTTTAAAATATTTGTGAACTGTATTTTAGCATGGGTAAATACGCATGTGTAGATTTTCTCATGTGAAAATCTATTGAGCGTTTGCAAGTTCATTTTCCCTCCAGCCATTTTCTTCCCAACCCTGGAAGAAGTTCTAATTCTGCCATTGTCAGGAGTAAATGTCCAACCTTTCTTATTATGGGAAAATATTAGAGAGAAGCTGGTGAAAATCTTTAAAACGTGCAGGTTAGTAGGTTTGCAGACTCAAAGGCATTCCAGCCCTGGAACTATTGCTTACTGCTTCCTCCAGCCCCAGTATGCAGATCTGCAGAAAGGTGGAAAAATAAGGAAATTGCTACAGTAGGGATTGAAACTGCAAGTATTCAAGCCCTACTATGGTAGTAGCCCTGGCATAATCAGAGAGACTATTATCAGAGCTCTTACATAATGGGATTGCTGCCATAATTTGGCGCCACACTACATGGCACTAAAGGGACAAGTAGATCTTTTTACAGGACAAGTAGATTTGAGAAGCAGCCTGTCCCGTGGACAAGTAGATATTTTAATAAATTCCACACCCCTGAGAGCCCAACAGCGCGACGTAGTGCAGGGGGCTGCTGTGTCTGTCTTGTCCGCCAACAGTAGCGGTAAGCCATGCACTCAACCTGTATTTCTTCTGTCCACCCCCCTTTTTTGCGGTCTCCCTGTTCTTGTGTGCATTAGCATCATCAGGTCGGAGGAGCAGTGGCACCGGAGCACGAGGGAGCTGTGTCCCACATGGCCATGGACGGCCTCACTATCGACTCTGAATACACCATTGGGACGGAGGGCGAGGGGAGCACCACAGCGGTGACAGGTGCTGAAACCAGCGACACGGACTCGTCCTCTGATGGGAGCTCCCTTGTGGTGGCGGCAACATCTGTGCCCCCCACTACTTCAGGCACAGCCGCCACCCCCCCTACCAGCACCGCCCTCCCAGCAGCCCCTCAGCGTGTGCCCTGTGCCTGCTCACCCAGGATCGTGGGCATCACCTTCGCCCCAGACACCTCAGCCCCTGCCCCTGTCACCTCAACTGCCCTCAGTGAGGAGGCCATTGACCTCCTCAGGTCACTCACTGTTGGGCAGTCTACCATTTTGAATGCCATCCAGGGTGTAGAAAGGGAGTTGCAACAAACTAATGCATTCCTGGAGGGCATTCATTCTGGTCAGGCTGCCCTTCATCGAACATTTCAAACTCTGGCCTCAGCACTGATGGCAGCCATTGTCTCTGTCTCTAGCCTTCCCCCTCCAACTTCCTCCACCCAGACCCAATCCCCTGTACCTCTGCCTATCCCAAGCACACCATCAGACCAGCCTGCACACACCTCACCACACAAGGGAAGCTCAGGCAAACATAAGCACCACACATCCCACAGGCACTCATGCAAGCATCACACACATTCAGACACACCAACATCCACTGCCTCCACTGTGTCCCCCTCGTCGTCATCTCCCTCCTCCCTCCCAGTCTTGTCTACACTCACACCCGCATGCACTACCACTACAGCCACTACGTCCCGCACCAGCACACCCACCACCACACCCCGCTCACGTGCACTCACCACCCCCATTATCATTCACACGTCCCCTGTGTCCTCTCCCAGTGTGTCTGTGACGCCCGCTCCCCAGATACACAAACGCAGGCACACACCCACCCAACATACATCCACCTCACGACAGCCTCCAGCGCATGCACCTGCACCCAAAGCCACAAAAGTTACACCTCCTACAACCACCACCTCTTCCTCCACTCCCAAACCCCCTCCAGCTACCCGTCCCAGTGTCTCCAAACAACTTTTCCTGTCCACCCTTAACCTATTTCCCACCACCCCCTACCCCGTCCAACTCATAGGTCCCGTACTAGCACCTCAGCCACCAAATCACTGGGACCAGTGGTGCCTGTTGCCACAGGTATGTGGAGTGCACCGGCCACCAGGCCAGCCAGTGTATCACGGAGCCAGAGCACAGCCAGTCCCCCCGTGAAGCACCAGAAGTTGGCCAGTGCCCGGCGAGAGAGGGGGAAGACTCCAGCAACCCAAGCCGCTCACAGGGGTCCCGGGTGGAGTGTGGACTCAGCTGTGACTCCTCCCAAGGTGGGGAAGGGGCAGAAGAAAACCACAAAGTCTTGGAGGAGCAGCACGGCGGAGAACACCGCCATCATCCCCGCTTGTCAGGAGGCCACCGCCAGCCCCATCGCTGCTGCTCAGGACGCCACCGCCAGCCCCATCGTCACTGGCCAGGAGGCCACCGCCAGCCCCATCGTCGCTGTCCAGGAGGACCCCACCAGCCACAGCCCGGATGCCCAGGAGGGCCCCGTCAGCCACAGCCCAGCTGCCCAGGAGGGCCCAGCCAGCCACAGCCCAGCTGCCCAGGAGGACCCTGCCAGCCACAGCCCAGCTGCCCAGGAGGGCCCGCCAGCCACAGCCCATCTGAACAATGAAGGACCACCAGCCCAGCTGGCCAATGAAGGACCGCCAAGTCAAGCACCGCTGAACAGGGCAAGGACCGCCAACTCAAGCACCGCTGAACAGGGCAAGCACTGCTGAACAGGGCAAGGACCGCTGAACAGGGCAAGGACCGCCAACTCAAGCACCGCTGAACAGGGAAAGCACCGTTGAACAGGGCAGGGACCGCTAAGTCAAGCACCGCTGAACAGGGCAAGGACCGCCAACTCAAGCACCGCTGAACAGGGCAAGGAACGTTGAACAGGGCAAGGACCGCCAAGTCAAGCACCGCTGAACAGGGCAAGGACCGCCAACTCAAGCACCGCTGAACAGGGCAAGGACCGCCAAGTCAAGCACCGCTGAACAGGGCAAGGACCGCCAACTCAAGCACTGCTGAACAGGGCAAGCACCGCTGAACAGGCCAAGGACTGCCAACTCAAGCACCACTGAACAGGGCAAGGACCGCCAACTCAAGCACCACTGAACAGGGCAAGGACCGCCAACTCAAGCACCGCTAGCCCATGAGCGGCAGGGGCACTGACACAACTGGGACCATCACGGGGTGAGTGATGCACTCTGGGCACCTGTCCCCCTCCAGAACCAGTGGAGACATGCATCCACTATGTCTGTCCTGCACAGGATGAAGCACTCTGGGCACCAGTCCCCCTCCAAAACCAGTGGAGACATGCATCCACTCCGTCTGTCCTGCACAGGATGAAGCACTCTGGGCACCAGTCCCCCTCCAGAACCAGCGGAGACAAGCATCCACTCCGTCTGTCCTGCACAGGATGAAGCACTCTGGGCACAAGTCCCCCTCCAGAACCAGTGGAGACTGTTATCCACTTGAGAGACTGTGGCTTTGCACTCCCCAGGATAAAGCAGTTGGCAAACCACCCACTGTAGAGACTTGTGAGACTGTGGCTTTGCACTCCCCAGGATGGTACAGTGGGCAAACCACCCACTGTAGAGACTTGAGAGACTGTGGGGCATATTTATACTCCATTTGCGCCGGAATTGCGTTGTTTTTTTTGACGCAAGTTTGACGCAAAACTAACTCCATATTTATACTTTGGCGTTAGACGCGTCTAGCGCCAAAGTCCATGGAGTTAGCGTCATTTTTTTGCGTGGACACCTACTTTGCGTTAATTATATGCAAGGTAGGCGTTCCCGTTTAAAAAATCGACTCCGAGGTATGTGCGTCAGATTTAGACTCCCGGGCAAAATTCACGCCCGGGAGTGGGCGGGTCAAAAAAAATGACGTACGACCACTTTTGCGCCGTTTTTTAGCGCCTGCAAAAGGCAGGCGTTAAGGGACCTGTGGGCTCTGAAGGAGCCCAGAGGTGCCCTCCCATGCCCCCAGGGACCCCCCCTATCACCCTTGCCCACCCCAGGAGGACACCCAAGGCTGGAGGGACCCATCCCAGGGACATTAAGGTAAGTTCAGGTAAGTGTTTTTTTTAAAAAAAAATTGTGGCATAGGGGGGCCTGATTTGTGCCCCCCTACATGCCACTATGCCCAATGACCATGCCCAGGGGACAGAAGTCCCCTGGGCATGGCCATTGGGCAAGGGGGCATGACTCCTGTCTTTGCTAAGGTCATTTCTATGGGGGTTGGGAGTGGAAAAAAATGGCGCAAATCGGGTTGAGGCGAAAAAATTGCCTCAACCTGACTTGCCCCATTTCTTGACGCCCAAGCCCCATATCCCCCTACGCCGGCGCTGCCTGGTGTACGTAGTTTTTTTTAACGCACACCAGACGGCGCCTAACGCCGGCTAACGTCATTCGATAAATACGGCACCCGCATGGTGCTTCAGAATGGCGTTAGCCGGCGCTAATTTTTTTGACGCAAAACTGCGTTAGCGCAGTTTTGCGTCAAAAAGTATAAATATGGGCCTGTGGCTTTGCACTCCCCAGGATAAAGCAGTGGGCAAACCACCCACTGGAGAGACTTGAGAGACTGTGGCTTTGCACTCCCCAGGATAAAGCAGTGGGCAAACCACCCACTGGAGAGACTTGAGAGACTCTGGCTTTGCACTCCCCAGGATAAAGCAGTGGGCAAACCACCCACTGGAGAGACTTGAGAGACTGTGGCTTTGCACTCCCCAGGGTAAAGCAGTGGGTAAACCACCCACTGTAGAGACTTGAGAGACTGTGGCTTTGCACTCCCCAGGATAAAGCAGTGGGCAAACCACCCACTGTAGAGACTTGTGAGACTGTGGCTTTGCACTCCCCAGGATGGTACAGTGGGCAAACCACCCACTGTAGAGACTTGAGAGACTGTGGCTTTGCACTCCCCAGGATGGTACAGTGGGCAAACCACCCACTGGATACATCAATGGGTATGGAGCCCCCTCGTGGATCTGGCGTCGTGCACTCATCCGGCTGAGGTGCCCCCGCTTCCCTTCCCCCTGAGGTGCCTGTTGTATTTCTATCTGATGCCCCTGCAGTGTTCTCTCCGTCATGTTCGGGTATCTTGTGTGGGCCTCGCCCATGCATGTTGGGCCCAGTGGTACACGGACTATGAATGGTGCAATACCTGGATTACTAATCGTGGTGTATATATTGTTAATAGTGTATATATATATTTTTGCTTACTGAATTTTGATATATTACAATGGTTACACTCATTTCCTTTTGTCTTTGCATTCTTCAGGGGTGGTTGCGGGTGTTACTGTAATGTTTGGATATGCATTGTTGTGTGTGTTGTAGTGGGTGAGGGTGGGGGTTGGGGTGTTGCATGTGTGTGTCCCTGTTTTTTGCCTCCCTCCTCCCCTATGACGTAGGTGCAGTACTCACTGTGGTCTTCGCCGCCGGCGTTGGTGCTCCTGGTACAGGAGCAGGAAGACTAGCGCAGGAAGAATATGGAGTTCCGGCTCCATGGTGTCGTCGTTCCTCGTGGAGTGTGTAGAGGTGAGCGTTTTTCCTTCAAAATGCCTGTTTCCGCCGTGTTTTTATCCGCGGTGAATCTGCCCCGGAAAAGGTGGCGGATTGGCGTGTCATAATAGTGTGGGCGGTACATTGTCTTCCGCCTGTCTGTTGGCAGTGACCGCCGAGCTGTTTGTTTGTACCACCGTGGCGGTCGGAGTGTTAAAGTAGCTGTCTTTGTTGGCGGTTTCTGCCACGGTCGTAATTCCAAAAAAAATTCCGCCGGCATGTTGGTGGTCTTACTGCCGCTTTAACAACGTCCGCCAGGGTTGTAATGACCACCAAAATGCTGAAGAGACAGAATTGTGAATAGTAAAAGGAAAAAGTAGTGTGATGACATATTTAGTCATCAGAGGAGGGATTGTTAATGACTTAAATTAAAAATTATTAATGGGTGTTTATGAGTTCTAAAAATGAATTTGTTAGAAAATGGTTAACATAGAAAATTAATGTGCACGTTTGAAATTGTGACATCGGAGATTGTCCACCAAGAATCACAAATGGCCTAATAAAATGACTAAGCATATATGAAATATATAAAAACGTATAAAAATAATGTAGTACTATGTCATATTGAGAGATATAACCTATGTTTTGCAATGATGGTAGTCCTTAACTTAGCTAATGTTTTGGCCTAGTTTTGCCAGGCCTCATGCAAGAGCTGTATTCTTTGTGTTTAATGAAAAATGCTGACAAGCTGAACTAACCGTGAACTACTCATTGTTTAATAAATTTTCTTAGCTGAAACCTTTATGTGAACCGACGAATAGGAGATGATAAAACTAGAATTGTAGCGATCGAGAGTGTAAAGCGCACAGAGTGTACTTTCCCAGGACTTGAACAATGAAGGCACTGACTGGAGAAGAAGATGCAACATTTTCTATACCTGACGAGCCACATGATGAGGACATCGTAAAGCGGACCAATCAACAACATGAGAACTGTACAATATAAAAATTCATAGATTTGGAATAAAATTACTATTGGGTAGAGTCATAACTGGTGATTAATTGACCAATTAGAAATTGGGGAATAGTCTGGGTAACTTTGATATAATAACCTGACAGAGGGGAGGGAGACATAGACGAATGGAGAGAGATGTCAAATGCCAGCTGCAGATGCTAGGTGTTGCTAAGGCGATTCGAGATTCTGTCATTGGGCTCATTCTTGTGAGTCTGATGTGATGCTGACTGACTGACCGACTGATGACCTGAGAACGAAGACTGAATCTGTTGCTGATCCATACCGAGGATAGGTAGATATGATAATGTGACTGAATATAAATTATGCCTTTCCTTTCTAGGTACCAACTGCGCTGTCTAATTAGTCTTCCTAGCTAAATGTTTTTTTTCAAAGTTCTTGTTTCCAATATGTTTGCATGGAGTCCCACATGCTGATGCTAATCTGGACTAGATGAGGTTTCCTCTTACTTGACAACCTGATTGACTTAAGAGATAAATGATTGACAGACTGTTTTGCTGAACTATATGAACAGGGAAAACTTGTTACCTTGGATCTTTCTATTGAATCTTACAAATGCTTTAGAATATGTTGTCATGCAATTTTTGGTTAGATTATGTTTTTGGCGCCTTATAATAAACTAAATGAAATTCTTTTGAATTGATTGATTTGTGTTGAATTAATCCTATGACTTAGTATTGTAAGAAATAGGGAAATAAAAATCACTAAAACGTATAAAAAGTTGTGGTTATTCATGACTGGAGGGTCATGGGGTGTTGTGTTCTTTTGATTCATTGCTGATGATGACTAATGTGTAATTGAATTGTGTATTGATTATTAGAGTACCAGCCATAACCTAGCTAGGATACTCCATGAGAATCAAAAGGTTCATCGACCTATGCGCGTCCCCTCGTAAATTTACTTATTAAGGACCAGGCGGGCTAACACATTATTCCTTCCATCTTTCCCTCTTCTATTTTATCCTTAGAGAGCGAGCTCTGCCAGGCATAAAAGGCCCGCCCCAGTGTTTAACAAGGGAGCAGGCCTTTAATTGCCGGTAGCGCCTCCTAGGGTGGGCTCTGAGGTTATTAGAACATTCTGCCACTAGAGGGCAGAATGTTCTAATAAATAAAACTGTTGCTGTGAACAAAGAGAACATTAGAATGTTGGAATAAGCCCGGAGCACTCCATTGTCTGCGATGGAGTTCCTAACATGCCAAAGTTCCAATTACCCATCTTTCATTCTTCCTTGCTCCTGCTTACTCTTCTATTGATGCTGTATTCCTTTATAGCAGTATTTATCAGCTTTAGTCTGTAGAGTTGCAGACAGTAGAGACCCATAAAGAACCCCACCCACGCTAAACACTGCTATAGCAGGGGTTCACAATGCCCCTACCCTCTCTGATCACATTCTGTCTATCTCCACCCCCCTCTCTTTCTATCGCTCTTGAAGCTTCCCCATGCCTGCTGCAACTAACCTCGGTGAGCTAAGGAAGTGACAGACGCGCCAGGAGCGGCCCATTTGCCTAAAAACTTGCTTCACCCTACAGCTCACTATGGAAATGCCTGGAAACATCAAATGCGTGTCCAGACTTCCGTCATGCCCCTAGTTTTGTGAACTGATCAGTGTCTTGGTGATGTGGTACGGGATACATGGGTTGATTTTTCTTGTATTTCATACTAAGTAGTGAGTTGGTGTGGAGGCAAAGGCAGTGATAAACAACTCTTTGCACTAGGGCCCTAATTACTAGTTTCAGGCTAAATTCATGTCTCTGTGCAAACACATATTTACATAGCCAGTTTTCCCCTGATAGATTCCAGCACGTCAACCATGCAAACATGCAAACATTTATCGGATCAAGATGGCCCATAAAAAAGGCAAAACGTGAAATTCGGTGTCTTAAATACTTAAATACTTAAATACCGATTCATATGTTATGCCTCATCTACAAGTTAAAAACTTGGAAAAGTAGGTACTTAGGGGCATATTTATACTCTGTTTGCGCCGGAATTGCGTCGTTTTTTTTTACGCAATTCCGACGCAAAACGAACTCCATATTTATACTTTGGCGTTAGACCCGTCTAGCGCCAAAGATCTTGGAGTTTGCGTAATTTTTTAGCATGGACACCTACTTTGCGTTAGTGAGATGCAAGGTAGGCGTTCCCGTCTAAAAAATTTACTCCGAGGCATGTGCGCCGTATTTACACTCCCGGGCAAAATTCACGCCCGGGAGTGGGTGGGTCAAAAAAAATGACGTACGCCCGCTTTTGCGCCGTTTTTTAGCTCCTGGAAAAGGCAGGCGTTAAGGGACCTGTGGGCTCGGAAGGAGCCCAGAGGTGCCCTCCCATGCCCCCAGGGACACCCCCTGTCACCCTTGCCCACCCCAGGAGGACACCCAAGGATGGAGGGACCCACCCCTGGGACATTAAGGTAAGTTCAGGTAAGTTTTTATTTTTATTTTTTTGTGGCATAGGGGGGCCTGATTAGTGCCTCCCTACATGCCACTATGCCCAATGACCATGTCCAGGGGACAGACAGGAGACATGTCAATGGGGGTTGGGAGTAAAAAAAAAATGGCGAAAATCGGGTTGCGGCGCAAATGTTGCCTCAGCCTGACTTGCCCCATTTTATGGCGCCCAAGCTCCATTTTCCCCTACGCCGGCGCTGCCTGGTGTACGTCATTTTTTTTTAACGCACACCAGACAGCGCCGGCGGCTAACGCCGGCTAACGTCATTGAATAAATACGGCGCCCGCATGGTGCTTCAGAATGGCGTTAGCCGGCGCTAATTTTTTTGACGCAAAACTGCGTTAGCGCAGTTTTGCGTCAAAAAGTATAAATATGGCCCTTACTATGTCTGGTACATACCTACCGATATTCTGTCTAACTTGTAATAAGGCAGATCGAAGGGGTGATTAGAAACTTTAGTTTTCTGGTTGTGAAGGAGAAACTGAAGATGTTTGGGGGAAACGGCATCAATAGACTCTAAGAATGGATGCAAAGAATAGAGAAATGAAAGGACTTCTGTTTTGGAGGAGTCAACATGAGAGACCTAAGGCAGTCAGTGATGCATATTAGATGGAGAGTGTGGGAAATGTGAGTTGTATTCGTGTGTCATCTGTGTACACGTGATGATAGCTAAAGGAGTAGATGAGTCCAATGGAGGTAGTTTATGAAGATATTAGGAGTGAGCCTAACACTCATAGGCGGCTCCTCTGCTAGGTGTCACCCCCCCTACCCCGCCAGCAGCTGCAAATTGAAAAATAAAATCAACAATAAACAATGTTTGTTATCCTTTTTATTTTTCAAGGGTCAGGGCCATGGAGAATGACAGACACGGAGGGAGAGTGGTGTGTACTCCCCTCAGTGCATGTGTGTTTGGCTCGCTGCTCAGGATGGCTAAACACACAAGTGCACTGAGCTGTCTTCAACCCAGCACTGTGTTGCCAGGTTGAAGAGAGCAGACACAGGCTCCCAGTCTGCCTGTGAGCGCAAAGCCAGGGCACTCAGGCCAATCCTAATACTGCTCCCATGCCGCCGGCAGCATGAGAGCAGTGTTAGGATTTGCTGCAGGGCAGGCAGGGAGCTTGTGCCTATAGTGAGTGGAGGCTGAACAGCGGCGTGGTGTTGGGTCAGGTACGTTTTATTTTTTTTATGTAATTTTGTTGTCTTTGTTTTATGCCCCCTGCCGCTTTGCCCCAATAGGACCCGCCTCTGCTAACACTGAGCCTTGAGGAAACCAAACTGGGAGAGTGAGATGATAGTGTGCCAGTTGAAGGAACTTGTTAAACTGGTTGAAGAATGTTGTTCGTGTGAGGTCATTGTGAATTTGGTTAAGGAAAGAGTAATTGTTAGGTAGACAGTGATCAAATTATAATTGGGCAAAGAGGATGCTCTGTGATTGGATTTGCTGGCTGCTGTGGAGTGTTCACTTGAATTTGGTGAACTTCCATTGGTGTTTTTTTTACTGATCACTTCCCTAGGGTTACTGGCAAGTCTAAATTTTTGTGAAACTGTAAAGCTTACACCTTTGCTTTAGGTAAATTAATACTTCAATCATATTCACCAACCCCCCACACACAGGACATACGCACCTGTAAGAAAATTCAAAATATGTGTGTGTGTACACCTAATCCTAATCTTGCAGATTTTCTATAGTGGGAAATCTACTGATCTATGGTGAGTGTTTAGAAGAAAACGTGCCTTAACTCTTTTCTTTATCAACCTTTCTGAAAAAGATAATTCTTTATCTACTTTCCGAAGAAATATGGTAATGTATGTGTGTTTTTTTTGCCAATTTTCGTGTGAATGTCCATGAATGCTCAAAAATTTTTACACATGGAGAATGAAAATAGGAACAAATATGCATTTGCCCAATCCTGCTAAACGTAGGTCAAGCTGTAGATTTTTTTTATTCATTCATTAGCTTTATTTCGGTAATAAAAATACCATAAAAGCACATCCTACAATACACATATCAAAATAAATAAAACCATGAATTAAAACATTCTGCCTATAAAATGTTCAAAACATGAAATACAATATTATTAAAAGATAAAAAAAGTGTAACAATATTAGAGGTTGATAGCAAATATTCCCTATAAAAAATGGCATTTCCATTGTTATCTATGAACATACGCTTATTCAGAAAGTGCCTCTAAACGTTTTGCTCTTACATGCCAAATTGCATCTAAGAATCTAGCCAGCGCACATACCACTATACCATGGGTATTTGTTTTGCATATCCTAAGAGCTAAAAGCCGATTATTAAAGCCCATGGATCTGCAAAGGGGTATAATCCATTGAGTCCGTTGTTTATCGTAGGCAGAACAATGGAATAATACATGCACAATACATTCTGGTAAGCCACAGCCAATAGGGCATAGGTCGTGTTGGGAATCCTGTTGAGAACATTTACAGGTAAAAGTGCGTAGTGGTAGCGATCCCAGCCTAAACCTAATGTAAAGTGCACGTGCCCGAGGGGATAAGATAAGATCCATGTAATTTTCAAATTCATAATGGCATTTGGCTGATATAAACTTATCTGTCAAGCTGAGCGGAGACACCTCAGCCAATTTGCCTGCTTTTAGTTTTAACCAGTATGCATCCTTAACAATTTGCGCCTCATTTTTGGGAAGACCACATGGGGCTGTCCAAAAATGGGCCAATCCTAAGTTAATCAAACTATCTTCAACATGGTTGCACCATGGGATTTTCCTGGTTACATTTTTGCTAAGCAAGGCATTCAGCCATATCCTAAAAGGGCTGAAGATGTCCGTGGACCATATCCTAATCCAATACAATATTGGTCTTAAAGCGGCTATATAATCAATGGAGTCTAAATTCAGGTCCATCCGGACAGGCAACGTAGGAGAACTAGTGGGTATTTTGAGCAAAGCCTTTATAAATGAGTTTTCAGTGAGCTGTAGGTCCCTCAAGTTGCCATGTTCCCATAGCTCTGCTCCATACAGGGCACTCCCTCTTGCTTGTATTTTATATATTTCCATTGCAGGAGAGATTACAAATCTGGGAGACCTATAGGCAAATCTCAGAACACCTCCCAAATTCTGTTTCAATCTCATATGAGCCTTTAGTAACTGGGCCTGCCATCTATGCGTAGCCTCTAGTCTAGCCCCCAGATAATCAAAATCGGCGACTCTCTCCAGTACTTCCCCTTCCATTACAATTGTCTTCCTTACTGTACATTTTTTGTCACCAAAGATCATGTATTTAGTTTTTATGGAGTTGACTTCAAAACCGTAATCTTTTCAGAAGTACATAAACTTCACAAGTGAATTGGTAAGGCCAGAAGCTGTTTGGGATAATAAAAAAGTATTGTCTGCAAAAAGTAAGCATGGGGTCTTTACCCCATCTAATTTAGGTGCATCGTTATCACAGGTAGTAAGGGATGCAGGCGTTAATAAATATTAGAAACAATGTCGGAGCCAAAACACACCCCTGCCTCAGCCCCCTTTTGATCGGGATTTCACTTGTTACCTCCCCATTTATTCCCCATCAGATTTTTGCAAAACTCTCAGTATATAAGCTGGGCTGTGGCTGGCGGGGTGCTTTTGATTATGTTTAATAAGGGACTCGGAAGTCCGACTCCATCCAGTACCTCCCACAGTTTGCAACGCGGGACCAGGTTGAATGCAGATTTAAGATCCACAAAGGCCACAAAGAGATTCCCTCCATCCAGATCGAAAATCTTCCATTTGATCATAAGAAACCTAAAAATCTGGTCAATTGTGCTGATTTTCTGCCTGAATCCTGCTTGGAGGTCACTGAGGACTTGAGACTCTTCTAACCATTCCTTGATCCTTGTCAGGAAATGGTAGCAAAATAATTTTTGGAGATAATAGCCAAAAGGCTAATTGGCCTATAGTTTGTTGGGATGGCCCTATTCCCCTTTTTATGGATGGGCACAATAATTGCACCATTCCAGGAGCGGGGGGGGTAAATTCAACTAGCCAGGATGGCATTTTATACATTATTAACATATAGACCCCATATATCAGATCTAATTAGATTGGCGTCACATTCAAGTCCCCAGCAACAAAAATGAAATGCGATGATATATAATCTGACACCAAAGCATTCAGCACCTGAAAGGTTTTGGACAATTGGTTCGGTGGACCTAGTCTTTTGTAAACATTGACACACAACAAGGAAAAAACACACTTTTGTTGTATAGATATAGCTAATATGTCCTCTGAGTCCACTGAAATTTCTCTAATCTTTCCCAAATCTGAGATCCTTGTCCATATAACAAGCCCCCCAGCCACTCTCCCCGCCAAAGAAGGTCTAGCTTCTTTACAAAAATAATTAAACCCTTGTCTAAAACCATTGATAGTCCACCACGTTTCCTGAAACGAACATATATCAAATTTGTCAATAAACTCCCCCCAATCTGGATCGACTAATTTATTGCGAATTCCAGCCAAGTTCCATGTCAAGAGCTTTGGAGTTAAAGACTCCTGGGTTACAGTGGCCTTCCTCGAGGATGTCCAACTACACAGGCTAGCATTGGGGTTTCTGGAGGGCAATTTCACCAGTGGTGTATCTGTAGCACCCAAGGGGGATCCCTCCATCCCAAAGGAGGGGAACTCTGGATCTAACGCCCCTTCTGCCAGTAAGTTTGTAATACAAAAGGACACTCTATTATACCAATCAAGGGGGAGTCAATCAGTATCAGCAGCCACGGACGCTTGTGCAAGCCTCCTTGGAGTAAGCAACACATTCTGGGAAGCATGCTCCTGTTTATTGAGCAAAACCGGGGTTTCCTTTGGGGAAGGTAAGATTGACCTTGTCAAAGAGTCCTCTACAGGCCAACAGCTTTTGAGACAGATATTTGATCCATTTTGCAAGGGATTCCGCATTTCCAGGGAAAAAAGACCCCTTACCAACTCTGGGGTAGATAATACTAACTTTATTGTATCCAAGTGGCTGCAGATTTAGTGTAAGGATTGACCGGTGTGTCACTAGGAAACTAAGGCCTAGATTTAAGAGGGCCTAGCACCTCCTTGCCCTACATTAGCATATATTTTTTCTTCTCAATGCTAACGTGGCCCAACAAGGCCAAAATTGCTGTGCCTGATTTACAAAGTGGTGCATAATGTATGCAAGTGGGGCATTCCCCAGTTAGGGGGGTAGACAAATGGCGCAAATAAATCTAAAAGATTTATTTGCGCCACTTTTTGCAGCATTTGTAATGCCTGCACAGAGCAGGCATTAAAAGAAGGCACATAATTATTTATAATGGGCCTCAATGTGCTTTGCAGGATCAGCGTCAACATTTTTTATGCTAATCCTGCAAAGCGCCAAAGTAGCATAAAAAATGTTGACGCTAGTTCCCTACCTACTGCTATTGTGCAGTGCATCTCAAATACGATGCACACATGCTGGCGTATGTGTCCCTGTAGTTAGTGGACCCTTGTCATCTGTTAAATTTCAACACGTTTGACCTGTTGTAATTTAACAATTAGGACAGTTTGATTCATTTGATAAAACTCTAAGGGGAATATTTATCAGAAAGTGGTGCATCGGTCCTGATGTGCCACTTTTCTTGCGTTGCCCCACCTAATGACACCATGATTGAGCTGCATATACAATGGCAGTCACTAGGATAATAGCATCACATTTTTTACACTATTGTGGCGCTTTGCTGCACTAGCATCAAAAATGTTGACGCTAGTGCAGCAAAGCACAAGGAGGCCCACTGAATAAAATGGGTGCGTCATTTTAACGCCTGCTATAAGCAGGCGTAAAAAATGGCCGAGAAAATGGCGCAGTGAAATGTAAATTGCATAATGTGGTGCAAAGGTTTACAAAATGGCGCAACGCGAGCATTCGGCCACTTTGTAAACACAATGCGGGAGAAAGGTTCCTTAATGCTTTCTTAGCATTAAAAAATAACGGTATGACGGCGTAAGTTGGCGCTAGGGACTTGTAAATATGCCCCTAAGAGTGCACACTTTATTGTATGGACTAAGTACTGGGAGGGGATGTGTCATAACGGCCAGAGCTGCTAGGGTACCAGGTTTGTGTCTGGGCGTTGGCTCATCATCCTATGATTCTGGGTAAATTGCCTAATCTCCCCTTGCCTACCAAAAAGGAATGTGTCCTTGTGTAAGTGACTTGGTTCTCCTGTAAAGCGCTCCAAAACCTGCGGGTCGAGTTTGCGATATGTAAAACTGCAAAAAAAACGACTTTGTACAGCAAACAGCAGACCTATTGTAACCCTTGCACAAAGGTCTAACACCGGGAGGTTTGTAGTTCAGGCCTAACTCTGTGATGTATATTTGGATGCTAATGGAAAATCCTCTAATTTGTGAAGGAAGTGCTAAATTAGGTGGTGAAACCCCAGAGGGGATTTGTTCTGGTCTAGGGATTTGAGTTTCCATTTTTTTCCTTCTGAAAGATCCGTTCTTACACACCTGGAAACGTGGTGCTTTGGCGGTGGCATGACAACACTCAGGATATGCACTTCTCCTTGAATAATTAATCAGACAAAGAGCTAACCTTATCAGCACACGTTCAATTAAACACGCTCGCTTTGCAATGGTAATTTGAGCAGCCTGGTTCTGTTTTAAGCCATGCTGCTGTCAGGGGTTGTGCTTCTTCCTACAATATATGGTATCGACCCCCGGGCTTCATTAGGGATGAAACTGTGTGTGTGTAACTCACTAGGCAGTTATGATATCAAAATATTGGTTTCTTTATTGATCAACGCATTGGCCGAGTCTTAAAGCATTTTTGACTGGTGTTATTTCATGCACTTGGTGGAAAGTTAAGGTGCAAACACCTTTTACCAGAAAGTTAACGCCACATTGCATACAATGAGCATTGGGGAATCACATTAAGACACAGGTCCTCATTACAACCCTGGCGGTCGGTGATATAGTGGCGGTAATATCGCCAACAGGCCGGCGTTAATCACTATAAAATTATGACCACGGCGAAAACCGCTCAGACAGACAGCCACTTTAACACACTGACCACCAGGGCGAAATCAACAGGCACCACAGCGGTAACTGGCTACAGCCAGGCGGAAGACAATGTTCCGCCCACTGTATAATGACACACCAATCCGCCACCTTTTCCGGGAGGTACCAACAACATCAAAAGCCTGGCGGAAACACTGCACAGAAGAGAAACAACTCACCTTTGGAGACTCAAGGAAGAACCATGTCGCCATGGAGCCCGAGTTGCATGTGTTCACCATGCTCTTCTACGTTCTGCTCCACTACGAACACCAACGCCGGTGAAGATGACTATGGTGAGTACAGATGCCTAGCACACAGGGGAGAGGGGGGAAAGAGTGAAACACACAAGCAACACGCAACACCCCTACCCCCAACACCATACACACAAGCAGATGCAGTAACATTACATATTCACCCCGTTCCTAATGCAAGGACAACTACAATAGAGTAAAAAGAGTGTAATAAGATAAATATAGTAGTAATACGTGCATCCAAATAAAAAAGTATATACATATTCACAAATCAAGGGACACTGCCCAGTCCTCAATGTTCGTGGGCCACAGGGCCACATCACAAAGTCCAAGCCCCCACCTCATTCCTGCAACAACACGGAGAGAACACTGCAGGGGCATCAGGTAGAAAATAGCCAGGCACCTCAAGGTGACAGGGAAGGAGGGCACCTCAGCTAGAGGATGGTACAATGCCATTGGTCCTGGAGGGGGCAACATGCCCATCATTCTGTCTTGGGGAGTGCAAGGCCACAGTCTCTCAAGTGGGTGACTTGCCCACCGACTTGTCCTGGGGAGTGCAAGGCCACAGTCTCTGAAGTGGGTGATTTGCCCACATGCTCTGGAGGGGGCAACATGCCCATTACTTTGTCCTGGGGAATGCAAGGCCACAGTGTGTCAAGTGGGTGACTTGTCCACATGCTCTGGAGGGGGCAACATGCCCTGTGCTTGGTCCTGGGGAGCGCAAGGCCACAGTATCTCAAGTGGGTTACTTGCCCACTGGTTCTGGAGGGGGCATTGTGCCCTGTGAGCTTCATCCTGGAGAGGATGGGGTGAGTGGATGGCTTCTCCACTGGTTCTGAAGGGGGCATCGTGCCCAGTGAGCTTCACCCTGAGGGGGATGGGGTGAGTGGATGGCTTCTCCACTGGTTCTGGAGGGCGCATTGTGCCCAGTGAGCTTCATCCTGAGGGGGATGGGGTGAGTGGATGTCTTCTCCACTGGTTCTGGAGGGGGCATCGTGCCCTGTGAGCTTCATCCTGGGGAGGATGGGGTGAGTGGATGGCAACTCCACTGGTTCTGGAAGGGGTATTGTGCTCTTTGATGCAGATCTTGGGGAGTGCAAGGTCACAGTCTCTCACCTGCGTGTCATACACACAGGAGTTGCAGAAGCCAGGCCACACAACAGCCCATGGACACAGGACTACACATTGTCCACCGACAGTGACGGATGCTCAGTGGTGGCAGTGGTGGTGCTGCTGGTGGAGTTGGCACTGGTGGGTGGAGGCTCCAGCCCATCCCCTGCAGCCTCAGACGGCTGCCCACTGGGGCTGCTGGTGGCGGTGGTGGCGAGGCAGGTGGCGGTGCTGGCAGTGGTGGGGGGAGGCACCAGCCCATTCCCTGCAGACACGGACGGCTGCCCACTGGGGCTGCTGCTGGTAGTGATGCTGATGGCGGTGCTGGCAGTAGTGGGGGGAGGCTCCAGCCCATCCCCTGCAGCCTCCGATAGCTTACCACTGGGGCTGCTGCTGCTGGTGGCGGTGCTGGTGGCGGTGCTGGTATTGGTGGGGGGAGGCTCCAGCACATCCCCTGCAGCCGCGGACAGCTGCCCAATGAAGCTGCTGGTGGCGGTAATGGTGCTGGTGCTGGCAGTGGTGGGGGAGGCTCCAGTACATCCCATGCAGCCACGGACGGAAGCACCACCATGGTTGGGTGTGGGGGCTCCAACTGAGTCCCAGCACCAGGCCCCTTGTCTCTACTGCCTGCTGTTGCAGTCCCCTTGCCCTTCCTTCCTGCAGCTGGGGCTGCCTCCTTTCCCTTCTTTCCTGCAGCTGGGGCTGCCCCCTTGCCCTCCCTTCCAGCAGCTGGGGCTGCCCCCTTGCCCTTCCTTCCTGCAGCTGGGGATGCCTCCTTCCCCTTCCTTCCTGCAGCTGGGGCTGTCTCCTTGCCCTTCCTTCCAGCAGCTGGGGCTGCCTCCTTGCCCTTCCTTCCTGCAGCTGGGGCTGACTCCTCGCCCTTCCTTGACGCACTTGGGACAGGCACCCTTTCCTTCTGGCTGGCTGGTGGGTGGGATCCTTTCCCACCTGGAGTAGCTGGGGACACTACTGTGCTCATGGACTGGGTGGCTGAGATGCTTGCCTGGTTTTTGACCACCCTAACCTAATGTGAGGGACGGGGTGGGAGGGCTAGGGAAGAGGTCAATGTTGGTGAGGAAAAGCTTCTTAGGGACCTTGGGGCAGGAAGAGGGAAATGGTTTGGGAGTGGAGGAAGAGGGAGTGGTGGTAGGAGGTGTCAGTCTGCTGTGTTTGGGTGCAGGTGCATGGGCTGGATGCTGTTGTGAGGTGGGTGGCTGTTGGGTGTCTGAGTGCTTGCGTTTGTGTACTTTGGGAGGAGGAGGCACAGGCACAATGGGAGAGGACAGAGGGGACGTGTGCATGGATGTGGGGGTGGTGACTACCAGTGAGGGGTGTGTACTTATAGGTGTTCTGGTGATAGTGGTAATGGATGAGGATGTGGTGCATGCAGGTGTGAGTGTAGATGAAATTGGGAGGGAGGTGGAGGACAAGGAGCAGGGGGACACAGTGGAGGCGGTGGATGTTGGTATATCTGATTCTGGATGGTGTTTGGGTGAGTGCCTGTGGGATGAAGTGTGGAGGGGGGAGGGTGGAAACAGGGACAATGGCTGCCATCAGAGAGGAGGCAAGAGCCTGGATTGATCTCTGTTGGGCCGCCAAGCCAGTGTGGATGCTCTCCAGAAATGTCATGCCGCTGCGCGAGGCGCAAGCTGAACATTCGTCTCGGGCCGCGGCGCGCGGCACGGACACACGAGGCCCCCAACTGGGCATAGGGCCTCGTTTCTTCATAGCGCGGCACGCATTCGGGCATGTCTAACCCTCCCCCACTCCCCTGCTATTGTTGTTCTTTTTCTTTCTGTTGCCCTCATTTGTGCCTCCCTTTATGTTTTTCCTTCTTTCCCATTATTCCCCTCTCTTCCCAGCATGCTTTGGTGGGCTTCTTTCTATGGCTCCATGTCCATTACTTTCTATGTGTTTTTCCCTATCTAATATGGTGTCCTTGCACTTCCTGTTGGTCGCTTCCTGTTTTGGGGTATTTAAGGGCTGTGATTCTTTCCCTCCTTGCGCTGCAACACTTTCTGTTTCGATGGTGTCTTCGCTCCTTCTTCCCTGTGTCAGATACTGGTTCACATCAGTTCCAGTGTTTTTCCTGTTCTTTTTTGATCTTGTATTTACTTATTGATTTTTGCTCCTGTTCCAGGACATTTCCTTTTTGGAGGTTTTTCCCCTATTTAGTTTTTTTTCCCTCTGGCACTATTTCTGAAGGACACGGCCTGCCCTTGGCGTTCCTATCGCCTGCAGCACCGTGGTTACCAGAAAGAGTCACCCCTACCTGGGCCAAGGCCGAACATTCAGGAACAAGAACCTCGCCACTCGTTCAGCGGACTCCAGGTTAAAGCAGCGCGTAAGTCGTGACAAGAAATGCATTGGACTGTTGCATTTGGGATGCCAGCCCCTGGATGGCATTCACAATGGTTGACTGCCCAACAGAGATGGATTGCAGGAGGTCAATAGCCTCCTCACTCAGGGCAGCAGGGCTAACTGGGGCAGGGCCTGAGGTGCCTGGGGCGAAGGAGATGCCCACACTCCTGGGTGAGCTAGTACGGGGGTGGCGGCTGTATCTGTAGCTGGGGTGGGCACAGAGGTGTCCGCCACCACAATGGATCTTCCATCGGAGGAGGTGTCCATGTCCGAACTGTCCCCTCCAGTCTCTGCCGTGGTGCTCCCCTTGGCCTCCATCCCACTGGTGCCCTCACCGTCGGTGGATTCGACCTCCTGGGTCCTGTGGGATGCAGCTCCCTCCGTCGTCGGTGCCTCTGCTTCTCCGCCAGATGATGTTAATGCACATAAGGACAGGGTGACAAAACAAAAAGGCGGGGGAAGAGACTAAGGATACACTTGGTCAATGGCGGCACCAACACCACGTTGGTGTACACAACACACTCACACACAGGGAACAGCACTACGCATTAGGCAATGCACTACCAGTCACAACACTAGTCACCAGCCCAGGGATAGGGACATTTAGCGCAAATTGCAGCATACCTAAGACACACAGACCCCTGTCTAGTAGTAGATGCCTACTAGCTTGGTTGGAGGACTTTCACATCAGAATCCTGCACAACATGAGACCTATTCTGCAATGTCAGGCCTGGCCAAGGGCACCCACAGGGCCCTCTCCCCTCACCCGGATACCACCCCACCAGGCGTAAGTTGTAAATTAGGGCACTGTACTCACCCCCTTGTGGCTGCTGTGATGCCCCTAAGTGCCCATCTAGCTTGTGATAGGCCACCGCCAGCATGCAGGCCATCAGGGGGGTCAGGGTTCGACGGGTACCCCTTCCTCGTTGGGAGGCCATCCCAGCTGGGCCTCCACTGTCTTCTGTGCCCAGCGTCTCAGGTCCTCCCACCGTTTCTGACAGTGGGTGCTCTGCCAGCCGTAGACCTCCAGGGTCCGCACGTCCTTGGCGATGGCATGCCATATACACTTCTTTTGATGGGCGCTGACCTGCAGGGAAATAGACACAGGGAACGGTATTAGTCCGACCGTCCTGCCTGTTACACTCATCCCCATTAGCACAGACATGGTCCTCCATACATGCTGCATGCTGCCCAGGGCCCATCCACCAACACCCCCCACATGAGGCCTTCACACACAGCACTCCATGCACTCACGCCCCATGCATCGTACTTTGGTGTACTCGCCTGTTGGTCTGGAGGCCCATACAACAGTTGGTACTGGGGTAGGACCCCATCCACCAGTCGCTCCAACTCCGCTGAGGTGAAGGCAGGGGCCCTTTCCCCAATAACACGAGCCATGGTCGGTTCCAGA
Organism: Pleurodeles waltl; assembly: GCF_031143425.1. NCBI lineage: Eukaryota > Metazoa > Chordata > Amphibia > Caudata > Salamandridae > Pleurodeles > Pleurodeles waltl. Next base: position 312,062,803 of record NC_090437.1, on the reverse strand, counting down.
CACAGGTCACAGCAGCATTTGCAGTGTAGGTCCTCTTCTATTGAAGGTTAGGTAGCAAGTGAGTGCACAGATAGAAAATGGTGGTCAAGTCCATGGTGGTGCGTACCGTCACCACCAGCGTACATCACCATTGGCCACTGGACCCCATAGGGCCCAATGATAACCAATGAGGGGTTGCACGGCAGTTCTTAACCGCCTCCCGCAACGGCGCACAACATCAGCGGAATTACCTAATTTCCACCTGTCCCTGCATAGGACAGGCGGACGTCATTTCAGGGGGGGTACGGGCCATGGATCCTTACTGCGTCACAATACACAGATGCACTATTTAGACATCTCCAACAAAATAATGTCACAATCACAATATGCATTGAACTGTAGTGGTTGGAATGTAGAGATAATCAACAGCTGCTCACTCTTTTGCCCCATAGATTGAAACCGCTGTGGATGAATAGGAGACATCCCCCCTTGTACAGACCCCTGGTGGACTTGACAACAATGGAGGACAGGCACATTATCCTCACCTATAGACTTTACAGGGACACAATCACAGAGCTGTGTGCCCAATTGGAGCCTGACCTCATATCTGCTCTGCGTCACCCCACTGAGATCCCCCCTCTTGTGCAAGTCCTATCAGTGCTCCATTTCCTGGCAAGTGGCTCTTTCCAAGTGACAGTGGACTTGGCAGCAGGAATATCACAGCCAATGTTCTCAATAGTGCTGACCAGAGTGTTGTCTACCCTGATTAAACACGTGCCGCTACATCATTTTCCCCCAGGTGGAGGATTTGGCCACAGTGAAAGCTGAATTCTATGCAATGGGACATATCCCCAACATCATTAGGGCAATAGAGGGAACAGATATTGCATTTGTCCCCCACCACCCCAGGTGAAATGAACAGGTGTTCAGAAATCATGAGTTTTCACTCCATGAATGTCCAGATGGTGTGCCTGGCAGACCAGAACATCTCCCACGTCAATGCAAAGTATCCTGGGTCTGTGCATTATGTCTTTATCCCGAGGAACAGCAGCATCCCAAATGTGATGGCCCAACTCCAGAGGCGCAGGGTGTGGCTAATAGGTGAGCCCTGGTTCCCACCCAGTGGATGTTGGTGTCTGGGTATGGTGTGGGCCCTAAGGCTGAGTGTGTGGCTAACAGTTGTCCCTCGATATTTGCAGGTGATTCTGGTTACCCCAACCTCTCATGGCTACTGACCCCTGTGAGGAATGCCAGGACAAGTGCAGAGGAACGTTACAATGAGGCACATGGGTGAACAAAAAGGATTATAGAGAGGACCTTTGGCCTCCTGAAGGCCAGGTTTCGTTGCCTCATCTAACAGGTGGATCCCTGTGCTACTCACTCAAGAAGGTCTGCCAGTTAATCGTGGCATGCTGTATGTTGCACAACCTTGCCTTGCGTCACCAGGTGCCTTTTCTGCAGGAGGAGGAGGCTGGAGATGGTCGTGTGGCAGCAGTGGATCCTGTGGACAGTGAAGATGAGGAGGCAGAGGATGAGGATGAGGACAACAGAAGTGCAATTGTTCGTCAATACTTCCAATGAGACACAGGTAAGACAGTGTTAATACACATATAATTGACAGTTTGATGTGTGACATTGTTGCTGGCAGGCTGTGTATTTCTACTTCGATGCTCACTCACTGTACCCTTCTGCATCTCTTTTTGCAGATGTTGGTGCCCCACTATTTCTCCTGGTGTGTTCAGTGCAGCCAACTACAGGTCTTTCCAATGTAAACATTACTGTACAGTTGAATTGCAATGTTTGAACCTCGTAATTGACAGTTTGATGTGTGACATTGTTGCTGGCAGGCTGTGTATTCCTACTTCTATGCTCACTCACTGAACCCTTTTGCATCTCTTTTTGCAGATGTTGGTGCCCCACTATTGCTCCTGGTGTGTTCAGTGCAGCCAACTACAGGTCTTTCCAATGTAAACATTACTGTACAGTTGAATTGCAATGTTTGAACCTCGTTAAATGAATACATTTTGAAAACATTTGACATACACCATAATTGTATTTTATCAAAGTGTGTTTATTGCAGTGCTCTGAAGAAGAGGGGCTAGTGCAATGGGCTGGGGTGATGATGGATGAAAGTACATGTTGGAGTCCAGTCTATTTGTATCACAGGTGCATTGTCCAAGGGGGCATAGGAAGGGGAGCAATGGCAGTTCAAGGTGGACAGGGTGACAGAGTGGGACATAAGGGTGACAATCAGGAGAGTCTTATTTCCTGGCTGGGGTCTTGGCAATAGTCTCTGGCTTCTGCCTGGATCACAGGGAACGTTTGCAGGGTGGTTCTTCTTCTGCAGGGGGAGGGGTGCTGGTGGGCTGGTTGGCTGGTGGCCACTAGCGGCAGTGGAGGTGGAGGGCTGTTCAGTGGTTTGGATAGTGTCAGGGGACCGGTGGTGTGCCACTGCCTTCCTCATGCTGTTGGCCATGTCTGCCAGCACCCTTTAAATGGAGACCAGAGTGGTGTTGATGTCCTTCAAGTCCTCCCTGATCTCCAGGTACTGTCCCTGCTGCAGCCGCATGTTCTCCTGCAACTAGTCCAGAATCTGGCCCAGAGTATCCTGGGAATGTTGGTATGCTCCCAGGATTGTGGTGAGTGCCTCTGGAGGGTCGGTTCCCTGGGCCTGTCCTCCCCCTGTCACACAGCACTCCTCCCAGCTTCCCTGTTGTCCTGTGCCTCTGTCCCCTGAACCGTGCGCCACTGCCACTGACCCCAGGTCCCTGATTGTCCTGTGTTTTTGGGGTGGCCTGGGATCCCTGTAGTGTTGGACACACTGCTGATTGATGTGTCTTGGGGACAGAGGTATGGGCCCGCTGGGTGGGTGCTGTGGTGGTGTTTCCTGAGGAGGGAGGCTCTGTGGTGGTGTGACAGTGTGCCTGGGTAACCGACTGTCCGGAGGTCCCAGATGGGCCAGATTGGTCATCCAGATCCAGGCGGCCAGAGCTGCTGTCACCACTGTGGAGCTCTTCTGTGGGGGGACTGGATGTTGCTGGAACCTCTTAGCCAGTGACATTGGCTGGGTTACCTGTGGGGATGTAAATGCAGTGTGATTGTTTCTGTGTGTGACATATTGTGCATGGGTGTGTTGCCCTCTTTGGTTTGATTTGCCCTAACAGCCTTTCCTTGTGTGAGTTGGTATTTGGTGGGCTAGGTGATTCTCTCTAGTGTGCATGCTTTGGTGATACGTGTCCATGCAGGTCTGTGATGGGTGTCCATGCATTGGTGTTGCATGCAGGGCTTGGCATTGGGATAAGTGGGGTGTGATGGTGGGGTGGTGGGGTGTGTGGGAGGTGATGGAGTGATGGGAGTGAGGATGAGGGTGAGGGTGTGGTATGTGATGGCATGCAGGTAGAGGGGTGATAGTAATAACGAATTGACTTACCAGAGTCTACTCCTTCTGCTTCTCCTGCCAGGTCCTCAGGATGCATGATTGCCAAGATTTGCTCCTCCCATGTTGTTAGTTGTACTGGAGGAGGTGGGGGTCCACCGCCTGTCCTCTGTACAGCGAGTTGGTGTCTTGCTGCTATGAAATGTACCGTCTTCCATAGGTCGTTCCACCTCTCCTTGTTCTGGGGTGCTGTCCCATGACGTTGACCCTGTTCAGGATCCTCCGCCATAGCACCATCGTCCTAGCAATGGATATCTGCTGCACCTGTAATCCAAATAGCTGTGGTTCTACCCGGATGATTTCCTCCACCATGACCCTTAGCTCCTCCTCAGAGAACCTGGGGTGTCGTTGTGGTGCCATGAGTGTGGTGTGAGTGGTGTGGGTGAGGGTGATGTGTTGGGGTGTGTATTGTGAGGTGCGTGGGTGGTGTGTAGGTGATGGTGGTGTGTGGCTCTGGTTGTGTGGGTGCTCTTGCTGTATCTCTCTCTGTTGGCAATTGTTTGTAGTCGTAAAGGGTTGTGGGTAATGTGGTGTGTGCTTTATAGTGGTGTGGGTGTGGTGTGTGTATAGGTGTCAGGTGTGTGTTATTTAACGTGATCAATGTGGTGTTGTTTTGTATGTGTGTGTGTATTTTAAGCACGGCGGTATGTACCGCCTATGGTTTAGCACCATTGAATGTCCGCTGCAGTGATTCATGGGTCATAATGTTGTGGGTGTTGTTCTGTTGGCGTAACGGTGTGGGTTTGGATACCAGCAGTTTATTAGTGACCTTTCGGCTGGCGGACTTGTGTGTGTGGCTGTATAGTGATGGATTGGTATGTGTGTGTCATAATATGGTTGGTGGACATCCGCCACGGTGGCTGTATGTTGGCGGCAGTCGGCTTTGCGATAAGTGAAATTTATCGCCAATGTCATAATGAGGGCCACAGTCTCTTCCACATTTTTAGGCTGGTATCTTACATAGCTGAAGGGTTGCAGCAGCGCTATTTCATCACCTTAAACAGCAGTCAAATGGTTGCTTGTCACAGGAACGCTCAAGTTAAACGCATTGCTGAATTTAGCTAGAAATGCAGCAGCTAAAGCAAGCAACATAACATAATACCATAGCATACACAAAGCAGCCTAAAACACAATCCAAACATAACACAATCACATTGCATAATACAGCACAAATACATTGCAGCATAAAAATAATAGAACACATCATCAACACAACAAATATGCACACATGTTCCTGGCACACATTACCACATCCAGGATCCTGTTTTCATAATGTGGTGGTAAGAGGTCTTTAGTGCATACACTGTTTTAACTCATTACCGAGGACTTTGTCGGAAATTGGAGTATCAGTTGAGGAGGATGAGAACCCACCTCAATTAATAATACCAATCCTTGTCAGGGTGAACCATCATGCACTAAAAAAATCTGTGCTTAACCTTCTGAGAGCTTGGCACAAAGAAAGTCAGCTTTAACTTAAAGGCTATGTGTAAAGTATTTACTCAAACAGTAATAAAGTGAAAACACAACACCAGAAAAATTCCTAACCAATTTCGAAAAATAGGGTAAATTGTAATACATAAAATGACCCTAAAACAAAAAAATCCAATTAACTGAACCGTTTTAAGGTTGAAAACAGTGTCTAGACGCACAAAGCGCCACTTGTTGACATCTGGTCACCCTAAACTGAACCTGCACTCCATCAGGCCAACCGTGATGGAGTGCAGACTGTATACGGGGACCAGATTAGTCCAGCTAAAAAGTTACCTTTTTGAGTTGGAGGAGGCCACAGGGAAGAGGCTAAGCACCACAGACAGTCGTAGTTGTAGCATTAAAACAGGTCTGGTGTTGCAGATGGTCATTGCTGTAGCATGAAGAACCAGTCTTGAGGTTGCCGGCGGTCAAGAACAGTCTTTGTCAGTGTCAAGAGCAGGTTGTAATGAGCAAGAGAGTCTTGGTGCGAAAGGGCTCACTTGTGAGCCCAAACGTTAGGATTTTCACCTTTTCTTTCAGAAGGAGCTTCCATTGATACCAGCCAAAAGCTCAGAAACTCAGGGTTAGCTCCTCCCCATTCATCCTGCTTGGCCATGCTGAATCCCCTTTTGTGTTACTGTCTGGAAGCAATACACAAACCCCATGAGTAGAGCCATTCAGAGCTTGTGACCCAGAACACCGTCAGAAGGCACAGATGGTTGGGCCAAGGAAATGCCTTTCTGAAAGTGACATTTTCAGAATTGTAACGTAAAATCTGACTTCGCCAGTTAAAAGGATTTTAATTACAATTCATTGGAGTGTAAACAGCATATCACTATTTGGTCTCAACCTAAAGTTAGCACTTTATTAAATGTAATAAAGTAAACCAGTGTGGCACAATGAGTCTACAGCCCAGTAGAAGCATTTAATTTACAGGCCCTGGATACATGTTGTACCAGGGACTTAAATGTAAATGAAGTGTCCCAATCAGGTATAGCCCAATTGTATCTGTTTTAGGAAGAGAGTATTTTACCACGGGTTAGCAGGGAAAAAGTGCATCAAGTCTTAATGCCAAAAAAATAGGTTCAGCAACAGAAACCAAAATGCTGGGTGGTTACCCTGCAAAAAAGCAGGTTCAACATTGATACACCCAATCCGATCTTATCTTTTGATCTGTTGGTCCAGCGGTACTCCAGTGTTTCTAGATATATACATTTTTTATGGAATTTCCCAAACCCTCCTGAACAGATTTACACCAAATCACAAAAGCACACTTTCTGGGTACATATCTAGCTTTCTGGCTAATTTGGTGTAATTTTATTCAGCTGTATTAGCTGTAGCTGTGTCTAAAGCTCTTACGAGAAAGTGCATGGGGTATAAATTCCAATGCAGAACTCAAGACAAACGGACTCCCAGGTGTATTGTCTGGAGATTGGCAATAAGGTGGGTATTCATATCCTACTAAGAAATACTCAAAAGACTCCCGTCTCTGCTCACTTGACAGGAATCTGTTCCTTGCTGTATATAAAATAAATTGACTATCTTACAGTTAACATTATAACCATCTTAAGAAATGCATTGATGAAAAATGAATGGTACGAGGAATCATGCAATCTATATCCTTACACTTATTTTGGTCGTTTTTTCACAGAGTAATGTTAGTCCACTGTTTGTTTCCATGTTTTAAATTGAATTTTAATTTGTGGCATGAGTATGTTAACTAGGCCCCCTCAGTTAAAACACATCATGTTTTCTGCCTTTGAATAAATTGAATCACCAAAGCATTAGTCCGGCTTTACTTACAGATACAAGGGAGAAGATAGGGGAATATGTATTTATTAGTGGGGTATTGAGACCCCTGCATTGCCAAGCCCCGGCTAATACAGCTGGGAGTCCATTTGTCTTGAGTTCTTCATTGGAAGCTATATTGTGAGAGGACACCAACTGGCTATGAGTAAATTACAGATAAGCAACACGGATGTTGGATTGAGCTTCAAAGAATAGATGTAAGGCGACTCATTCTCTTCCTGATGTCTCCTGCACTGGGGAGATTCATCATCATTCTGTCTCTAAAAGCTGTGGCTCGTAGGGTACTTTATCCCGTATTCCCTGAAGACACATTTTATAACCACATGTTTAATGGTGGCCGAAAAGAAGATGCACAACAACTGTTTGTTGATGAAGTGAGTTCCTCCACCAGGTACTACCAAAGGAAATCACAGCCAGGTATCCAATTGAGTGTGAAGTAGAAAATGTTTTTCTTTGAGGAGGTGCGTTGTAGGAACTGAGTAAATAGTGGGAGGGAACATCATTACAAAAATACTTAGATGTGGAACTGATACCCAGATTAATGTGTATTTTCACTAGTCCAACTCTTTTCAATCCAAACCCACAACTCAGAGGAATGGGCTGAGAACTCTACTCATTGCTTCCAAGGGATGCTTTGGATATGTATTAAATGTGCTTGGGAAGGGAACAACAAAGTCTTGGAAACAATTAAAAAAAGCTTACTTTTGAACTAAGCAAGGAGGCAAACTAAACCACAACAACTGCTGCAATTAAAGCAATGGAAGAGTGTGTTTATCCTTTTAAGAAAGAAATAATGTGTACAGACAAAGTTCAAAAGAGATAAAAATGAGTATGAGGCTGGTGCATCCTGACCTTCGCAAGAAACATTGATAATGCGCATTCCCAAACATTGAAGGACAGAACTCTCCAGGACAATAGGATGGAAGAAACGCACTCGGATATGAGTTCAGAAGAGGACTCTGTTGAAGGTAAGAAATCTTTCCAAGAAAGAAAATTTACTTTGTTAAGTAAGTATAAGCTTTTGCGCCAGGTAAAGGAAGGTTAAACTCAAAGGAAGGGGATACAAAAACAGCAGTGGCTCCATGGGAACAAGATGGAACAGACAGCAAAAACGGTAATGGATGCAAAGGAGAAACTAATGGTGATGGATCTTTCTTCTAGAACTATACCTCAAACAGAGACTAATCTGTTAGGTTTAAGATTATCTTTTGGTCCAAATATATTCCCCAGTTTTTCTGAGAGAATAAATGATCTTTTCAAAATCATTCAGAAGTTAAACTAGCGTGAGGTTCATGTTATGCGTAACCAAAACTAGAAGCAGAAATATTACCATCTATTGACAAGTCTAATCTGTTAATTGTTGATATTCAACATTGAATATACTTTATGATTTGACACCAGATACCCATATGTAAAAAAAAGTAGTAGGATTTTGATGCAAGGGTGAAAATGATCCTTTTGACCCTAGTTACAAAACTAGGATACAAAATGAATCTGGGATACACACTGATCTTTCTGCACACATGATCTTTAAACCTAGATCAAGATAATTAACCCAGCTACTAAGGTATAGCATAATGTATTCAGTGACATTGTTATGAAGGATGTGGCAAGTATTTTAAAGAACCCATGTAGAACCAAACACAACCTGACTCCTAAACAATATGATCACTGATATTACTTCAACACAGTTGAGTTGGTAATAAAAGCTTCTGAAAAGGAGGAGGGTGTTGTTCTGCTATCCCAGGAAAAAATGTGTTGCTGGAGCATGAAGGCAATGACATGTGACAGAATGCTATGAGAAGATTGACCTATAATAGTATTTCAATCTACAAACTAGATGTAGGAAACAATTTATAAAATGCTACAACCAAACTATCATTCAGTGGGGCGAATTCCAATTTCTTAAGAATTATACACTAATTGTTTGCACCCTATATCCGTTGGTAAAACATTCCTAAAGAATTGTTAAACCCACCAGAAAGACCAATCATTTCATCAAGAAATAGCCTTCTTGAAAATATATCCATCTATGTAGACCATTTCTTTTGTTTTTTTTTTGCCCAGAATCTCACATCTTTTATCAGGCATCCCAAGGACTTTATCACTAAAATCCAAAATATTGATTGGGATCCAACTTACTATTTAATGAGTTTGGATGTCAATGTCTTATACACAAGCATCAACCATATTGACAGTATCCATGCTTTATTACCTTAGAGCCCAAGGCACCAATCTACTGGAGCACCCACATATGCTCCTAGAAATTATTGATACATTTGATAAATGTTTCAATGAAAACATTTTCCTTTTTGAAGATTGATCCTTCAAACAGATACAGGGCACATAAATGGGCACCAGGTTCATCCCAAACCTTGTCATGGGCTGGTGGGGGGAGCAGGTCCTCTGGACATCAGAAATGGAATATTATATAGACAACATAGTAATTTGCCTTATATACATATAGAATGTTTTCCTTATATGAAATGAGGATGTGAATCATTTAAAAACATTTTTATAGGACAATCAACAATTATGGTTTAATCGTGACATTCAACATGATGTTTAGCAATGAGAATATCAAATTTCATGATCTTAAGATAACAATAGCTGACTGAACAATGTAGGTGAACCTTTTTAAAAAGAATACTGCAGCTCACCCTATACTCCAGGCACAGAGTCATTATCGCCCAGTTTTAGATGGAGCTTTCCTCATAGTGAATTTCTTCAAGTGAAAAGAAATTGTAGCTCTGAAGAAATTTTCAGGAACACACAAGATGAGATGATGGTCAGATTTAGACAACCAGGCTACCCTATCAAAATGTTATGTCAAGAGTCTGATAGAACGGGCAAGAGAATAGGAAAGTGGCTCTACAACTCTAAAAGGACAGGATGTCTGAGAACTAATGAATCAAAAGAATCCATTTTGTTCATCACCATATATATACCACACAGGACAATAACATAAGAAGAATGTAAAAATAAAATTTGGCCCTCCTACATAGTGAAGGTACCCTACAAGATGTGATAGGGTTGACACCATCTCTGACTTTTAGGGAAGAGGCATCCATTTTTAATTAATTTGATTTTTTTAATTATTACAAAAATTACAACAAACCCCAGAATGGGAAACATTGTGTATAACATGTTCAGATACCCAATGCAGTTAAATCGGTCATCGTGCCAACCATTGGACCCATAACTTCTATACATCATTTCCCAAGCCTTTCCTTTGTTTCCCCACCACCTATATGAACTTTCCTAGGTTTTACAGTGTACTTACGAGGAATGACAATGAGATTCAATGAGCACACCAGTGTATCAACTTTACACAGATCTGATAACCTCGTGCTCAGGAAAACATAGATCTGGTGGAGCCTTCAAGAGTCAAGAGTGCAGTAACAACATTCCCTCTAAAGAAATATATACTAGAACATATGATGGCTATTACAAGTAAGGACATGAGTTACAGTACAGCAAGAGATTGTAGCTAATCACATGACAGTGACTGGAGGTCGTTGGAATCTTTTGCTATTGAATGTATTGCAAAAAGTCTCAGAGGAGGTAATAAAATACTTACCATTCATAAGCTGGAGTCTAAATGCATAGCTGAAATAAGATGCAAGGCTCCAAGGGGCATGAACACAGATAAGAAACTGCATGCATATCTTTGACTGTACTAACTAGGAGTAGTAAATCCCTTTTTGGTACTGTAGGTTGCCACTAGAATTTTCTGAGAGGAGGTGTTTTTAATTGTATATATGGATTTTTTATTTATTTATTTGGAGAGTCATCTTGTTTTATTCAAGTATAATATTTCCTTTTCTGGGATAAATGATGTGATGTTTGTGAACACAGTCTGCAGAATTTAAATGACAGAGACTACCATAGCTGACTGAGCTGTAGATATCTGACTTTGGAATACTAATATGTTACACTTTCCTTTGCCTATATGAATTGGAATAAGTCATTGGGATTGTAATGCTATAGGGATACAAAACCCCATTTGAAGGCTGTTGTTGTTTTTATATGTAATGTATTTATGGTTTAACAAGAAAAATTGATTCCCATATACACAATAAAGTCTGTATATAATTGTGCCGACAACTTGTCAAAGACAATGTGAAATTGCAACTGAACAATTAAAAAAAAGTAAAAAAAATTTACAAATGGTATTTGTAACATTGTTACCTGATATACATGCTTTCAGATACAAATGTGGGGGATGCTCCATAAGTCTCTTTTCTATGTCTACTATAGACATCACTCGAGTGAAATTCCGCCACACCAGTACATTTGACATTGTGCTCTTGGCAACTCCTAGAGCAAAAATCCATTTGGGGTCTGGGAATGTACAAAACGAGCTAATAACTACGCCAGAAGATTTGAAAATGCACCAAAGAAGGCTCCCTAGTTAAATCTCCTTTGAGGAACTTACATAATCAGTTAAAAAAACATATGGAAGATGTTATATACACCTAAGAAGGAAAGGGGAATGTGCATGTAAAACCAAGTGATCCCCTTTTGTGTTGTAACAGACACTCAGGTTGTGTCGGGCCTAACATGATGTATGACAGTATTTATTATGCTTCTAATGGAGATGAAATCGGTGCACCAACTCACAAATTCCTTGCTTGCCCCTCACCTTTAAAGTGAAGCAGCTGTACATGGGGCTCTTCTAATTTGCACAATTTCTGAGGACTATGTGCTCGATGTATTATATACTGGTCACAAAAAATTGGCACAATTTGAGACGAGTATTTTTGCAACCAGTGTTGAATTTTATGAACCAATCTATGTACTTTTAGGTAGTTCATAAAATTTTGATTCAGAGTTGCTTGTATTCCAACCTATTTCATGAATATTATTGCAATGGTTGCAAATTGAGACTCAGTCTTGTTGTTGGTCAACAGAGGGTTGGTGTTCTGCTAGGGTCAGCAGACCATTATGTCTGTGATTGCCTTTAAATAAAATCATTTTTTTAATTGGCCTGAATTTAAAAAAACTGAAAGCTTATGTTTTTTAAAAGTTATTTGTGAGTTGACAGTTGTCCCATTTTGTGAGTGGCTTATCACCCCAACCCAGGCGTTTGTAATTTTTTTATGTTTTGGAGTCAGATTTCAGTCACAAACACTGATCAATTCTTCTGATTTGGCTTTTGATAGGCATGCCTGCAACACACCGCTTCCAAATACTGAATCAGTATCTATTCACAATCACACCTTAGGAGTCAGTAAAACTTTACTGATTCCTAAAATGGGATTTCTATGTTGGAAAATCCATTTTTGCAGTCACAAACCCAGATTCTGAGTATTTATGTCTGCCAAGAGGCACCATGGCTTTAGCCAGTCCATGTTTTTTACACCAGAGCACGCGGCATTCTGGGCATTAAAATTGTGTTTTTAGATTATAATGTTTGGCTAAAATATATTAGCATGCAACATGCTGTTGATTAAAAAGCTAAGCGTGGCTGAGGGTATCACACATGACATGGGATCTCTTGGAAGCTGTGATTTGCTTTTTAGAAATTGTATTTTTACTAGTCACTGATATTTTAACACTTAAACAAACAACCTAAAATGGCAAAAGGTAGTTACGCCCTCAAATATATCAAAGTGAGCTTTTAACTTTTATGTGGAAGCCGTGATTGAGTTCATATGCATGAGTATTCAATTAAATAAACTGTGAAAGCGATCAGAAATGTAAAATATAATATTTTAATAAATATGCACCGGTTTATCTGTAAATATGCCATGACTTAAAGTTGTAAGCACTACATTTACATTTAATTATATTTCATACTCTGCATGTGTCATGACACTGATACATAGATGTTGATAAATAATGTTTATATTCAAACAAAAATATTTAAGTAAGGAATACAATATTTTGGATAAGATAAGTGCAATAAACAGGTGGCTAAGGCGAAGATGTAAAAAACATGGACATGATTTAAGGGATACCAGGGGGAATAACTGTTGCCCTTTGGCTTGTCCCTTAGGACCTCTGGTAATAGCTTTGTGACCCCTGGCCTCAGAGGTGACAAAATGAGTGCCAGGAACATAGGGGTGTCTTTCATTATGAGTATCAGGTTACATCCTCATTTTCAGCACATATTTACCCGGGACATCTTGTTTGGGGTCAAGGGTAACAAGTTTTTATGTTCACTTTGTCCTTGGGACAAGTAGGCCCAACCCTCTGCAGCACAAACCCTTTGGCTGCCTGTTTACAGAGATTGCAGTTGAGGTAATGTGTTTCCAAAAGATAATGCTGTTCGAACTTGTATTTATGGTTCATTATTTGAAAACCTTCATTATTAGGGTGAGTGCTGTAAATAAATATTTTAAGGTCACACTTCACTACGGACGTTGGTTCCAATACAAAAAAAAAAAACGTTTATACACATGTTTGAAACGTTTAGGCTATGAGGCTAAGTATAATGCTCCCAGAATGCTCTCTGATTAGATGCAAATGAAGTGTCATGTAGTAAAATGTTTTGATGCATGCTAGTATTTCCCAAAAATATTTCTAATGGAAAATCAGTGTAACCATTTTCAACACGATTATGGGAAGCATGAAAATAAACAAACACTGACAAAGCCAACTGATCTGACATATTTTTATAAGTCTTTTAGTTTCATCAATGCGTGTCTTGTTTTGACATGGCTTTTGTAACACTTTATTGTTGTGGGAGCTACCAGGCCCTCAACATTGTAACAAACACTTGCAAAAAAAAAAAAAAACGTTTTTTAACTCTAAAAGCACACGTTGCCACCAGTGGCATAACAAAGGCCCCGCAGACGCCCTCCAGGGGGCCCCTTCAGCACAGCACCTGCCCTGAGTGAGTCTGGAGAGGGGGCTCCTCCATGGTCTTTGCAAAGGGGCACCCTCCAGTTTCATTACGTCACTGATTGCCACTGTTGTTCCTGACACTGAACAAAACTACTTTGTGTGCCAATATGCTCCTTGTGGAAGAGAAGAATGCGATCACTCACAGTAAAGCCAGCCAAAAGAGAGAGAAATAGAAGTTTAATAAAAACAAAATGTCTTTGTTAACACCAGACCTAATTAGGGACCAAGACCCACATGTAGGTAGCTTTTTGCATGTCGCAAACAGCGACTTTCGCTGTTTGCGGCGTGCAAAAAGCACATTGCGATGCACAAACCCAGTTTTGCGATTCGGTAACCTGGTTACCGAATGGCAAAACGGGTTTGCGACTCGCAATTAGGAAGGGGTGTTCCCTTCCTAATTGCGACTTGTAGTGCAATGTAGGATTGTTTTGCAAATGCGGGCGCAAACCAATCGCAGTTTGCACCCATTTCAAATGGGTGCTAACACTTTCACAAAAGGGACCCTTCCCCATTATGAATGTCACTGTAAACATTTTTTCAGAGCAGGCAGTGGTCCTGCGGACCACTGCCTGCTCTGAAAAAATGAAACGAAAACGTTTCATTTTTCGTTTTTGTAATGCATCTCGTTTTCCTTTAAGGAAAACGGGCTGCATTACAAAAAAAAAAAAAAACAGCTTTATTGAAAAGCAGTCACAGACATGGTGGTCTGCTGTCTCCAGCAGGCCACCATCCCTGTGAGGCCGCCATTCGCAAGGGGGTCGCAAATTGCGACCCACCTCATGATTATTCATGAGGTGTGCATTTGCGAAGCCCTTGCGAATCACAGATGGTGTCAGGGACACCATCCTACATTCGGATTTGCGACTCGCAATTTGCGGGTCGCAAATCTGAACCTACCTACATGTGGCCCCAAATTCTTAAAGAAAGTCACAAAAGTGCACCCATGGTATATGTCGTACCCCTTTAAAATATTTGTGAACTGTATTTTAGCATGGGTAAATACGCATGTGTAGATTTTCTCATGTGAAAATCTATTGAGCGTTTGCAAGTTCATTTTCCCTCCAGCCACTTTCTTCCCAACCCTGGAAGAAGTTCTAATTCTGCCATTGTCAGGAGTAAATGTCCAACCTTTCTTATTATGGGAAAATATTAGAGAGAAGCTGGTGAAAATCTTTAAAACGTGCAGGTTAGTAGGTTTGCAGACTCAAAGGCATTCCAGCCCTGGAACTATTGCTTACTGCTTCCTCCAGCCCCAGTATGCAGATCTGCAGAAAGGTGGAAAAATAAGGAAATTGCTACAGTAGGGATTGAAACTGCAAGCATTCAAGCCCTACTATGGTAGTAGCCCTGGCATAATCAGAGAGGCTATTATCAGAGCTCTTACATAATGGGATTGCTGCCATAATTTGGCGCCACACTACATGGCACTAAAGGGACAAGTAGATCTTTTTACAGGACAAGTAGATTTGAGAAGCAGCCTGTCCCGTGGACAAGCAGATATTTTAATAAATTCCACACCCCTGTTTATTACATTAATAGTGAATTATAGACTATTATTTACTATTAGTTTAACAGAAAGTGGAGAAGCATGTTCTGGAATGGGCCTTCACTAGCATTGTAGATAAGAAAAATAAAACGCTTTAAATATATGTTGTTGTTGTGCTAAAAGACTGCCATTGTTGGTGGTCCGAAGACCGCCGTATAATGACCCACCAATGGATTTCCGCCCATTGACAGGCAGAAATCCGACACCGTTGGCGTGACTGACGGCGGTTCAACAGCCAGCACCACCACTCCGCACGGTCTTCACCCGCCGTATTACGAAACGTAATATGGCACGGCGGTCCCTGCACAACGGTGCAGCAACGGTGGTATGTATGTATGTATCAGAATGGGTGTGCGTGAGTGCTTGTGTGTATGTATGCATGAGTGGAGGGTGTGTGTGTGTATGAATGTGTGGGTGGAGGGTGTGTGTAAGTATGCGTGCATGGAGAGGGTGTAAGTATGCAGAGGTGGGGTGAGGTGTGAATGTATGCACACAGGTGGGGGTGCATGTCTGTTTGTGGGTGTGCGAGTGTGGGTATTTGTGTGGGTGCGTGCAGTCAGACGGAGGGTGTGTGTCAGGAAGTGCGTGGATGAGTGGGGGTGCATGTCTGCAGGTGTGTGGACGTGTGGGGGTGCATGTGCTGGTGACAGGAAAGGAAATTCCTGTTGCCCGGTGCGTTTCCACCAGGGTTTTCGTGGCAGTGCGACCACCGTGAAAAGCTTGGCGGTTTGCCGCGTCATAATTCCGCCGGCAGTCTCATGGCTGCCACCTAGCACCTCCGACCCAGCGGTCCGACCACCCAGGATGTACTGGCGGTATTGTGGCGGTTTGGCTTTTGCCAAACTGCCGATGTCATAGTACAGCGGTCTCTACCGCCGGGCCCATGGCACTAATACCACCACTGTGAGTGTGCAGGTCTTCAGACCATCGCAACTGTGCAGGTCTTCAGACCGCCACACTCGTAATGAGGGCCTGAGTGTGAGTGAATGAGAATAACTGTGAGTTAGTGAATGTGAGTGAGCATGAATGAGAATGTGCTATGTTTTCGAGCCTGCTATTGGAATTGGCATGCTTCTTGGTTTTTAAAAGAACACTTGGCAAAAGGCTGTCACTGGTGTACTGGAGGCAATACTTATATATGGGATAAACATGGCAAAATGCTAGCACAGGCACACTGCAGGTGAAATTTTGGCATGGACACCTGTGGAAAAATGCCAGTGCTGACATTCTGGAGGAAATTCATGGCACACTTTGCCCCTGTGGCAACTTGCTGGCATTAGCACATTGGAGGAAATTCTTGCCTTATGGGAGGAGAACCAGGGCATTTGTCCAGTCTTCGACAGACTAGATATAACTTTTGACATAATCTTCCCCCATGGTACACGGATAACAAAATTCTGGCACTAGCTTGTTGTATGTATTGTCTGGGCAAAAGTAAGGCAATTTGCAAAATGCTAGCCCTAACAAAGGAGGTCATTTTTGACATATGGGGGCAACCCTAAGACATTTTAAAAAAATAATAATCAGGTCATCTCCTGGGGGCTGTCAGGGTATATTAACTTGGCACAGCATGAAATATGACTCGAATATTTGGATGTCTCTTCAGAGCCATGAATTTTAGCAAATGTATGTGAAAATATCTGTGTTAGAATGCACTAATAGAGCCCAATATTTAAAAAAATGTTATCAAGGAAGAGAATCCCCCCCACGACCTCCCCTAAAAGATGTAAGACTCACCCACGCTTGCTTACTACAATTCTGTTAACTTTTTCCTTGAAATATCATGCCCCAAATTTTATATAGATGGTGATCATTCTGGAACTTCGGCAGTGTTAATTATTGTGATGTCATCAGGATTAATGTCATGTGACATCACCTCCTGGGAAGATTCGGGGTCAAACGTCATATGATGTCACTTCCTGTGACTTCATTCAGCTCAAAGGGTATATGATGTTCTTGCTACCCCTGCATTTTAGGGAATCAACATACTTGGAAAAAAATACACATTTAGAATGTAAAACAACTCATACTTACAAAGTTTATTCCTCTGTGAATCGGAAACACTGATGCAAAAAGACAGGAAAGGTGGTTGGCAGCCAATAGTGGAAATTCTAGATTTGGAACTTGATCTGAGGTTAGGCATTTCAATTAAATTTAGTAATTGTAATACCATCCAACTGCAGTTTCTGTTTTGTCTACAACAAATTCCCAAGTCTCAAATCACACATTCAGTCCTTTTTCTAAAAAAAGGCACCATTCCAGACGATTTTCAGCTTTTGCCTCAAGTGAGCTCTCTTTATCTTAGCATGGAAAATTTGGAAAGCTGCAGCTATTGTTTCAGTCTTTGTGCACACCTCTCGCTCTCTCCACGTATCTGTTCTTTTCAAGGTTTAAGTTATTGTGAACTGGTGGCGCACCCTTTGTCCTACCCTGCCTTTTCACTCAACTCCCTGGTCAGGCAAGCTGAGACACAGAACTGTGAGGTAAGTGTTTTGTATGTATTCAGAAATGCACAATGAGCCTATATTTAGTTCAACCAGAAGACGCAGTCTTGTTGGAACCTGCAAAAAAATCTCTGTGACGCAGGCTTCTAAAAGTCATGTTTGGAAACCACAGGATAGGTGTGCTTAGATTTATTACGTTCTCATAAGGTCTCCTGCGGTAAGAGGAAATAGGCCGTGCACTTTATAACACAACACGATTGTACAGCAAGTGATTATTCCATGTGCTTGTAAGTGCTCAACGGGTTTTTTGATATTCAGTGGATGCAGAACATGCACAAAACATTGACGGATGTTCCGCATACACCAAATTCAAAATAAACTAATTTGTAGGGTGGGCGTTGGTTACCCACCATCAACATTTTTAATCTACATGATCAAAGTCAACGAGACATAATTCCCATGGTTATATATCAGAAACAGTTCTACCGATCACGCTGTGTCTACATTTGCTGACAAAATTAGCAAATCATCATGCTATCCTATTGAAAGACAACATTATGGCCCTGATTCTGACCCCGGCGGTCTGAGACCGCCGGGGCCAGGGTCGGCGGGAGCACCGCCGACAGGCTGGCGGTGCCCCGCAGGGCATTCTGACCGCGCCGCTTTGGCCGCGGTCAGATTTGGAAAACCGGCGGTCTCCCGCCGGTTTTCCGTTGCCCATGAGAATCCTCCATGGCGGCGGAGCGCGCTCCGCCGCCATGGGGATTCTGACACCCCCTACCGCCATCCTGTTCCTGGCGGGTCTCCCGCCAGGAACAGGATGGCGGTAGGGGGTGCCACGGGGCCCCTGCAGTGCCCATGCCAATGGCATGGGCACTGCAGGGGCCCCCGTAAGAGGGCCCCACTCTGTATTTCAGTGTCTGCTATGCAGACACTGAAATACGCGACGGGTGCCACTGCACCCGTCGCACCTTCCCACTCCGCCGGCTCAATTCTGAGCCGGCGTCCTCGTGGGAAGGTTGATTTGCCCTGGGCTGGCGGGCGGCCTTTTGGCGGTCGCCCGCCAGCCCAGGGCAAATCCCAAAATACCCTCAGCGGTCTTTCGACCGCGGAGCGGTATTTTGGTGGGGGAAGTCTGGCGGGCGGCCTCCGCCAGACTTAGAATGACCCCCTATATGTTGACAACCCAACTTTCATCTTTACCAAACCTTTAAAATCACCTACGTTTATCCAGCTTCACGGAGTCCCTCATGGCTCGGCGCTAAATCCCACTCTTTTTAACATATATGTTCAACCTCTTGCCAACATAATGAAAAAAAATGGTTTATCTATTTACTCGTATGCGGATGGTACTCAGCGAATTTTTTGGCTTTCTGCAACAGGTAAGGGCTGCATTTAATATGGCTCTCTTTTTCCAAGAAATGGTTAAGTGGAAGCGCTTTAATTGTCTGAAACTGAATGGCAGCAAAACAGAGTTGCTTATTGTAGGCAATTAGCCCAAGTTGATGGGTCCACACTGCTGGCCAGAAGTGCTTGGCTTCTGCCCTAATCCCAGACAATCGGTCAAAGGTGTCTGGCTGGACAATAAATTGACATTGGAGCAACAGATCACAAAGATAGCTGTGCACTCCTTTGGACTATTGAGACGTCTAAGAAGGGTCTTATAGGTATTTACGCGCACAAAAGACGTAGTGTAGGTCTTGATAATTTCGAGACTGTACTACAGCAATGTACTATACTTGGGGGCCACATAGTCTCAGCTAAAAGGGTGCAGACTGTTCAGAATGCTGTAGCCTGGCTAGTGTGTCAGCTACACTGGTTTCCAATTATGCAGCAAATCAAATTCAAGACACTGTGTTATTTCTAAAGTAATGCATCGGGTGAGTTCTGCATATGTACACTCTCTTAGACTTCCTTAGGTCCATAAGCGAGCACTTCACTCAGGGAATTCCAACTCAGCCTCCATTCCGAGAATGAAAAGGGTAGGGCAAGGAGGTCCTAAGTTATGGAATAACTTACAAATCAAATTGCACTTATGCAACTCATATGCTTTGTTTCGGAAATCACTTAAGAGGTTATTTTGAGTTCTTGAATGACTTTGCTGGTCACTGATCCACTAGCTCTCGGAAACCCCAGGAGTAGCTATGCGCTCTATAAGCCCAATTGATGATGATGTCCTCTCAACAGATAACTATGTGTTGACAAACTAACTCCCTATTCAGCACAAAAGAGGTGAAGGGCACACACCAGACAACAGCATTAGGAAAGCTATCCAGAAATTTCAGCATGGTGATAGCATAGATAAGCAGAAGATTTTACACCATCAATCCAGCCACCTCCTGCAGACCTCAACGTTATGATACCTTAACCTTAAATCTCAGCGATACACAGAGCTACGTACATTTTGATGCCAAACCTGGTACCATAGCCTGCAATCCAAATCAACCCCAGTTTCTTTGCCAGAAATGAACTGGTCCAAACATGATACAATTATAACATCTCCTGGAGTATAAAAGTAGATTGGACGTGGAAGGGCCTGGTAGGGCCAAGGACAACGACTATGAGACCCAGAAGTACCCCCAAAAGCCCCTCTTACAGGTTTCACACACACGACAAACCTCAACAGTCTTATTCACATTCCCATCACTACCAGACATATCAAACACATAGAACAAATCCTGCATTTCACGTGGATTAATCTTCAACAATAAACTCAGACACCATCACAGCACATACACATGGCACAGAGATCTGCTTCCTCAGCTAACTCAATCTTCCAGGCATCACAGCCACCAAGTTTGTGGAAGAGGTATGACTCAGTCTTTGGAACAGACTGTACATCTACTGTCTAAACTCACTTTTAGTAAGAGCGTGCTCCCCTTTCACAAGGAGCACATCCACACACAAAGTAGTTTCCTTTAGTGCGCAGGACTACCATAACAATGTGGGCATTTCAAGACCAAAAATATTTTAGCTTTTAGCCAATGATTTTTAAGTTTGATGAGGGGTTGGCATCCTCCCCAACAATAACGTTTTTGCAAGAGCCATGAAATAACAAAACAAACAGTGATAAAACCCAAAAGCTGGTTGCTGACCTCAGACCTATGGACTCCGCCAATGCTCATTTAACAGTGTATCCTCAGCCCTCTTCTGTACAGTGCTCTGCTTTTTTAAAGTTAGGCTAACACTTGAAACACAGACTTGCTAAAGAGATTGGGCTAATTCTCCATGTTTTTGATGAGAACCATCACCAGATATCTGTGAGTTATGTGTACCCGAGCTCCCTGTGAATTGAAGATGAAATATGAAGCAATAATGACAGACTTGAAAATCTCTTTTTGAAACTATTTGCTATTGGCCAGTCTAATGATTTACATAACATCATTCAAAAGCATAATGTGAACAACATATAACACCTCAGGACAGAAGATTGTCCCTAAGAATAAGTCTAATGACGATATCATCACATGGAACATTGGTTAAAAAGAAATGTAGTCATGAAATATGTCAATCAGTCAGTCAAATAATCTTTATTCAGATAACAAAAATACATAAAATTGCATATAAACTTTAAAACCAAACGTTAGCACATAAAAAGCAAAGATATACCTATATGCATCAAAACACACTATTCATCACTTACATGACAAGTCACCACCAAAACCCAAAGACAACAGTCAATATTGTAGTATAAGGTGCAAATGGGCAAAGAACAATATGGATTCCAAATTTTCCATGTATTATCAGTAAATCATAAAGCAATTGGGACTTGTCTAGGGAAAATAATTATATCATCAAATACTAATAAACACACAATGCACAATAACAATAAAAAATATGGCTAAAATACATACATAAAAAGGAAGATTTGTAGACTTCTACTGTTAGCTGCCAGTCATAATTAATTTCTATTAAAATGAATCAAAATCATCAACCACAAAAAGATTGTTCATGAGAACAACTTGCAATAAAACACAATACAGAAAACAAAGATCATTCATATTTCAAGGTATCACAATGCATTGCCCACTATGTTTCTCAATCTTACTGCACCCTAAATTAGTTTGGAACTCAATACATATACAAATTCAGGCTGGAGTAATTGTAAGTGTAATAGGGCAGTTCCACTTTTCCTTATGTTAACAGGCCTTAATAGAGGAACTAGGGACTGTATAAAGCTGGCAAAACAAGAAACAGTGTACTTTTGATTGAGTTGCTTTTGAATCACATGGACACAGGGCAAGATCTGATTCTCTAATACACATCTCTTGGGTAAGAGACCAAAAGATGGTCTGCATTAAAATGAAACCTAATCAAATAAAGCCTGCGACCCGAATTAGGTATGAAGTATGAGTAAGGTATGAAGTATAAATAAGGTTCTATAAAACATGTAGTCAATTAAAGATTACATCCAGCCCATTATTCTTACTGTATTCTACATGTTCTCTTTTGCTCTTTA
Source organism: Pleurodeles waltl (assembly GCF_031143425.1). Lineage (NCBI taxonomy): Eukaryota > Metazoa > Chordata > Amphibia > Caudata > Salamandridae > Pleurodeles > Pleurodeles waltl. The sequence continues at coordinate 312,040,808 of NC_090437.1, read as the reverse complement.
ACATGGCTAAACATCCTTATTGAATGACTTTTTTTTACAGGGGAATTTATAATTTCAGGATTGTCACAAAGTTCAGCACCACCCTAGTAAAGTAAGTTGCTCCTTAATAGAAGACAACCAAGGAATATTAGCTGAATTATCATGCCTCAAGAAATCTGAGATCACAAATCAACTGAGACTGGTTTCCCTCTTTGGCCACACAGACAGCCAACGCATCAGGGGAGAAGACTTCACATAGTCCTCAAGTTATGGGACACTCAATTCAGAATGACATACATACTTTGTTTAACTACTTGGAACAGATGATAAACTTAACAGGAAGTAATTTGTGCTAACCTGAATATAAGTTACATCACATGTTGGCCATATGCCTACACCATGGGTGGCGTCAGAAGTACACCCGGTTTATTGATGCTAATCATCGCATCCTAGCTTTTGGACTCAAATTTGCAGGAAACCTTTAAATTACAGCAATATACTTTTAAAACTGGGACTTCATTACTTTCACTAAATGTGCTCAAGTACATTTATTATCAAATTGTACCCCCAAATACGTAAAGATTGGACAGATTGAAGTCTGATCTCTTTGACAAAATGGGATTTGAATTATTCTTCAACCAAACACAGACCATGGTATATGACTCTAACACATTAGTGGACAGGTCAAGTTTGTTCATAAACAAATGGAAATTATATAATTACTTCTTTAAGCCTATCTCAGTTCTTGCCATTAGAACACAATCATCTGCATATAACAATACTGGAAGTTGCCTGGTCACCACCTTCAAGTTGTCACTCCTACTCATAATAAAGATTATGTGAGCTCATTAATATATAAGAGAAAAGGAGACAACACACCCTTGCCGAACCCCCCTCCCTCCAGATCTTAATTGGACAAGTGCACACACCATTGGACATATACATGACACATGCTCTCCCATAACAATGAAGTTGACTTAGAAAGTGCACTATGGGGGGCTCAACTCCCATTGCTAACATCCTAACGCATAGCATTTGTTCGATTCACTCAATCAAAGGCTGAGCCAAGATCCATGAAGGCTAAATGGACACAACCCTACTTCACCCTAATGTATTTAGCAATTATAAGGTAGAGGTTCAGACACTAGTCGACAGTGCTCAGTCCCTCCCTAAACCCATCCTGAGCATTGGACATGATGGATTTTTCCCTGGTCCATTATGCCAGGCGATCTAATAGGACTCTGCCTAACACCTTGCTGTAGAATCAAACAAGGATCTTGGAGGAAAACATCCTGAGTCCGACCTGTTTCCATTTTTAAAGATGGGAAGAGCAATTGAATCTGATTTTGGGGGTCTTAGCTGAATGACGGTCCTCAAAACATTAGCTAGTAGACGTTCAAATCAGTACTATTTTTAAAAGATCTGAAGGAACCCCGCCTGGTCCTGGGGCCTTAGTCCTGGGGCTACATTCAATGGTGCTAATTTCTTCCTCCAAAGTAAATGATGAAATATCTGTATTGCCATTTTGGTTTCAGAGGGGGACAAACCTCTATCAATATCAATCGTAGGGATTCACACATCTTAGTAAAATGATCTCCCACAAATGTGATGGTATTATATTATCCCTAATAGTATTGTGATTATCATTAAAGGAATGGGGTGTTTCCAGTTTTCCAGAAAAGACGCTCATCATTCTAGCTACTAGCCTCACTTAGATTTGCTAATGCATCCTGTCTAATAGCGTTCTTCCTCGCCATGATTGCCTGCTTGTATCTGCCTGTGCATAGCTTAGCTTCCTTTGCCACCCATAAGGTATTTTGAGCACAGCCCTTAGCTTCCGGTGGGGAGAACAAGCCTCATCAAACCATTTTTCAATGATTGTGTCTCTTGATGATATTGGAACAATCATCAGCTCAGTCACTCTATAAATTTGTCTTATAAGACCTAAGTACTTGGGCTGGATCACCTCCTTATCCCAGACAAACCACAAGTTCAACCTTCTTGCCCACTTACTTGGAAACTAAGTAATTGGAGTCAATGTTCGCATATTTTGCAGAACACGCTATTCCTTTGAACCTCTGTTGATGAGTAAGAGAGTTTACATTGAAGTTGGGTATGACCTACAGCCAGTGAAAGAACCAAGAGTCTGCAGTCGCATACAGTTCTTTTATGATGGTAAACTTAGATACTTTGGGACCAACACATTTTGAAATAATGATATAATAAATCATACTTCCATTGCCATTCCTGGTAAAAATAACAAATTAACTTCCTATGGTAGGGACAAAATCCTGCAAGAGAGCTAAATCATACATATTTGTGATGTGGTTAAAAACTTCACCACTGCCGTTGTGTTCAAAGAGTAAATAGTCCACATCATCATATTCCAAATTACCACAACCTGTGTTCTGCAGAAAGTGCAATGTCTGCCATTAAAATCACCTGTTCAAATTCCTAACCAAAAAATATTTTCCTCAGATATTAAGTTGTTTATAGTCAGCTCAAGTAAATTTGCAATCTTTGAGTTATAATTGTTAAAATTATTAAGATAAAAAATTAATTAGGAAGATTTTCTGCATTGCCCAAAAACTGATACACATAACCTGAAAATTCAGAGAGTCGCAATAAAACTTGGATACTCTACCTGATAAAGAACCAAAAAACAGGGTTAATATATCTCCTATTGGGCACACTCTCTTTGTGGAAACAACTAGGTTAGCATAAAAAGGGACCTCATTTATGTGTACAGTATCGCAAGCCCAAGTGTCCTGCAAACACACAATCTGAAACTCGCTTACCAGACTTCCACTGGAAAGATTATCCAGCTTACTAGTGAGCCTGGTCACATTCCACTCATCCGCGTCAGATTGATATTCTGGCCAATTACTGTGGTCAGTTGTGAAGTACAGGGCTCATTAAGGTATTGTGGCAGAGGATTAGCTTTAACAACCTGGTCTAAAGAAATAAGTAATGGGGCACTGACTTCTCTGCCTCCATAATAGAACTGAAATTAGGGTAAACCTTAGCTGTGTGATGTTCCACTTGCACGCTATTCTCAAGATATGTATCAGTCATAAGGATGAAGTGACGCAGCTCTACGCTCCACATCACCTCTTGACACGTTACATTTGCAAACCAATCAATCTACTTTAAAGCTTCAAGGGCTGAGAACCTAATATGTGTCACAATAGCAGGTAGTCCTCTCAATGGGCCATATGTCTCAGAAGTATTTGGGTTTATATAGTTTGTGGGTTAGAAGATAAAGCCCAAGGGGTCGCCCTGATTCTACATATGACTCCAAGACAGGTTAACATGGGGGGCCGGCTCAACGAGGTGCAGGATGCATAGTGCGCTGATGGGAGCGCCCCCTGACACACAAACCAGTTGAGCGCAGCATGAAGGCATAAGCTGGCGGGACCAGAGACGTGGCCTGCGTCATGCAGAGTTTGGAAACAAACCCACCTAGAAAGGAACCCGACTGGGGACCAAAAGTGTTGAGTCATTGGGGATTGCACCCTAGTAGTGCAAATCCCCATAGAGACATTGGCTAGCCCGGGTCCCTGCTATCATTGGACAGTGACTATGCTCCCACGACCTGAGAAGCCACGCTAGAGAGAGGAGAGCGGCGACCAGTGGTGGATTCCCACTGGTGGTGGACTACCCCTGGAAACTGAGCCCTTCGCCGACCGCCCGCCCCAGGGAGCAGCTGAGTGCCCCTGAGAATGGATACTGCAGCCACTACCAACCCCCTGTTAGAGTTACCTCCAGTCCGGCCGCATAACTACTACAAACTGTAACAAGGGAAAGTCGCAGGGGAGGAGCCGCAACAGCCACAGGACCCAGAGAGATATGGCTGAACCAGTGCCACACTCCTTAGAGGTCACACTGGACAAGATCCTAGGAGCTATTGAGGAGTCCAAAACTACACTCCAGCTGGAAATTGACCAGGTATCAGTGGAACTAGGCCTACTGAGACCAGACCACCAGAAGCTAGCAGATAGGGTTTGATGCGCTGAGACAACGCTTACGAAGTTGGCCCCAGCACAACAAGAGACTCAGACGACCATTGTGCAGCTGACAGACCGCGTCCAGTGACTGGAACGCCGTGCTGAAGATGGCGAAGGCCAGAACCGGAGGAACAATGTGCGAATAATTGGACTGAGGCAGGAGGTCGCCCCAGGACTACTCACCCCTTTCTTTCCCTTGGAGAGAGCTCACTGGGTACCGTCAAGGCCAATTGCCCCGGGACGGCCCCCACGAACAGTGGTGGCTAAACTGCTACACTACAGAGATAGGGACATCCCACTGCAGCGAGCCAGAGAAGCTGGGCCCTTCCGAGTGGACAATGGAACAGTGACCCTCTTCCTGGACTTTACAGCGGAGGTACAGTCCAGATGGGCCTCCTATGCGGCGGTGAAGAGGGCAATGTGGCTGGAGGCACACAAAGCAGGGAGGGTCCCCGGTGCCTCGATGGGAATGTCGTATCAGCAGGGACCCAGGAGAGTGAGGAGACAGCGGAAGAGATCCCGCCCAAGAACAAGACCAACTCCAGCACAGAAAGAACTGGATAGGCAGGCTGCCTTGGAGGCGTTAGCATCACTAAAACAGGCGGTACCAGCTGGTGAGGCCAGTGGACGAAAATCAGATAATCGAACCCACTTCACAGATTCAGACTCCCATCACTCTGATGAGGCTCCAAGAGTGACTCCCCAAACGGCGGATGATGATTCGTGATGAGCTTAAACGGGTGGCACTGGTCCCTTGTCTGGGGCTTGTGTTTGGCATTGGGCCCGCAGCGGTCGCGGTCCCCTGCCGAGATTCTCGACCGATGTTTACTGAATGGCGAGAACTCTTTATGACTCATCGTTATTGTTCTGTTTGCTTTGCATATGCTGGACAACCGCCTGTTGCGGTGTTGCCCAGAGGAGGGGGAGTTGGGGATTGATGTTTCCTATTTTCAGAATGCGCAGGAGGTTAGACATTTCGGAACTAACAGTGATAGCTCTGTCTGTGGGCCATGGGGTAGTGCTGAGGAATGACTGTTACCAGGGGAGGCGGACGCTCCTTCCCGACCCAGAATCCATCCAACAGTGGACTACAAGCTGATAACATGGAACATCCGGGGGATGGGGTTACTCATTAAATGCCACAAGATCCTGGCATACCTAAAGAGATGGGGGGTACACATAGCACTGCTTCAGGAAAGGCATCTCACCACCAGGGAGGTGGACAATTTAAGACGCAGATGAAGGGGGCAGATATTTGCCACCACATACTCGGTATTTGCGAGGGGCGCCCTGGTGTGGGTGAGGGCTGGAGTCCCATTCAAGCCTCTCTCCATAGACTTGGACCATGACGACAGATACGTAATAGTGGAGGGCAGACTGCAAGGTAGACAAGTAGTGCTGAGTTGTGTACATGCCCCTAACCAGGAACAGACCCCCTTTTGGCAGGCTTTATCCGGACGCTTGGCCAGGTCCTCGAGTGGGCGGTTCTTTATTGGAGGGGACTTTAACTGCGTAATGGACACTGTAATGGATCCCTCCCTCCCTCCCTTACCCAGGGCGACAGCACACAAGATGACGAAATACCTGACTGACTGGATGACGCACCGGGGGTTGGAGGACATCTGGTGGGTCCAGCACCTATGGGATAGGGATTATTCATTTTATTCAGGAATCCACCAGCTACACATCAGAATAGATTGGGCGCTATGCACCGGCACTATTACCCCCGAGATAGTTTGCTCTGAATACCTGGGCCATACTCTATCAGACCACAGCCCGTTGCTTATCACCAATTGGAAAAAGAGCTACATAACAGGGATAGTGAGCAGGGCACAGATCCGACAACACAGCATAGACTCCTTAAAACAAGGGAATCGTTTAATCAGACACTGGAAAGGCTATGGTGTCATGATTACCAGAAGCACATGATGTCCATACAAGCAGAGGAGGGTAGGTCAGGTAGGCTGCTGGCATGGTTTGTGCGATCCGAAGGGGAGGGCACTCCAATCACGAGTGTGCGGGGTGCAGATGGGGGACACATGTGTGTCCCATCCGAGATAAACAACACCTTTAAATCGTACTACACGTCCCTCTATAGACAACCTGAGGAAGACCTAATGCAGTTGCTGGACCACCACTTACAGTCCCTCCCACTCGGCACCTTAAACCCAGAAGACACGGACCCCCTGGGGGAACCACTCACCCTGGAAGAGGTGAAGACTGCTGTTGCACAATTAGCTGCGGGCAAAACACCAGGCTCGGATGGACTCCCTCTGGAGTTCTACAAGACATATGTGGATATTCTTGCTCCCACGCTGGTTGACCTATACACTGAGGCCTACGACAGAGGCACACTACCTGAGACTCTGCGAGAGCCATTGGTGGTTCCTCTGCCTAAGACCAAGACAGTTGAAGCGTCAGTGACTGATTTCAGACCCCTATCCATGTTGAACTGTTACTTCAAGATCCTTAGCAAGGCCCTGGCTAATAGGCTGCTACTAAAGCAAAAAGAAGTACACTGTTCCAAAAAAGGAGAATAAAGGGAACCTATTTCTACAGGAGCGAGACCCCTCAAGCATCACATTGGATGTCTAGTTTCATCATTGGGAAAGCTCCTCGTTAGGCCGGTGATGCAATGCCTAACGGGCTCCCCGAAGGGAGCTCTTAACCGTGTTGCAGATGGAATGAGTAATTAAATTAAATACTCAGGCAGTAGTGGAGAGAAGATAATAAAATTGGCTATCCATCTAAAGATACTAATCATGAATTTTAATCAGCGTTGGGAAGATGGAGACCAAGGTTAAAAACAAGGGGAGAGACAAGAGGTGAGTGATAATGCTCACATGCTCTCAACACTTAAGCAAGAGGAACAGACCAGTTGTGGTTCCGCTTGACAATCGGTCTACATGTTTCGCGTCTATTGGCCCACTGACTCTTCATCAGGACCAAAAATATGACAAAAACTTCTCCAGTATAAGGATAATTACACCAAACTCGGGAAAGAAAAAGAAGACAGTCACTTACTTTAGTGTGTCTGCTATGTCAAAAAAGGTCGCCCATCCCCGGTTATAGGATAGAGCTCCTAGGGATCGCTAGTCAGAGTCTGGAACTGACATTAGTGAAACGTCGTTCGTAAGTCCTTGCACCTACCCAGCTGACCGCGTCCCGAATAACCTATAGGCTGCTACAACATGCCCCCCACCTCATTTATGAGAACCAGAACGGTTTTTTACCTGAGCGTAACACCTCCCTGAACCTGAGACGGCTATTCACACTTCTACACATGCCACATGAGAGGCAGCACCCTGGGGCTGTGCTTCTCTCAGTGGACCTCGAGAAAGCATTTAACTCGTTAAGGTGGGATTATCTACAGGCAGTAATGACTCGAATGGGTCTGGGAGACAAATGGATACAATGGGTTGAGCTGCTGTATTGTCTTCCAGTGGTAAGGGTGCGGATGGGCGGGTGGTGTTGGCCACTTAGCCCATATTTCGTGGCACCAGATAGGGTTGCCCTCTTTCACCGTTGTTGTTCACACTTGCCATTGAGACTCTTGCAGCACAGTTCCGAGTGGAGGGGTGTGGCAGAGTAGTGCCATGGGGTCACGCGGAGCACTTTATATCGCTTTATGCAGATGACCTACTGATTTACCTATGAGATGGCGTAACGGGAGTTCCCTGGGCGCTCACCTTGCTTGAGGAATTTGGTGGCCCGTCCGGTCTCCGCATAAAGAGGAGAAAGACATACGTTTTCCCATTGACTGAGGGCACGGAGCGTCCCTCCTTCTGTCCTGTTGATATTCCTTGGTCCCCCCGTACTTTCAAATATCTGGGCATACAGGTCGTCCACGATCTAAGTGACCTTCGCAACAGGAATCTTGGTACAGCACTCTTGCCCTTATGATCATGCATGGCGTTTTGGCGCTCCCTTAAACTCTCAATGATGGCATGAGTGGCATTGTCCAAAATGATTATGTTACCTCGCCTACTATATTACTTCGCCAACCTCCTGGTGGCTATACTGACAAACTGATTTAAGGACCTGAATGCGCTCCTTAAAGAGCTCCTGTGGGATCGTCAACTGACATCTCTCTCCACCCTTCACTGCCCCACAGTGGAGGGCGGGTTAGCAGTCCCAGATTTTGAATTATATTACTTATCATGTCAATGCAAGAGGATGGCTAGGTGGCTGGCGGGTGCGCTAGAACTCACCTTATCCTGTGGTGAAATAAAACCTGGCCTCCTATTGGCTAGTATGCTCAGCGCCAGGAATGCCCTGCCTAAGCAGAACATTCTGCTGACGGTAGCCCTCTCTTGCTGGAGATGATGTCTAAGACTCACAGGAGTGACAGAGGCTTACTCCCCTGAGGTGCCACTGACTGGAATACCGCTGGGACACCGGGCTTGGACCCAGGCAGGAGTGCTGACTTTGGGGGACCTCTTCCGAGAGGGAATTCTACACCCCTTCACGGAATTGGCAGAGGAGGGCAGGGATCCAGGGGGGCAGTTCCGGATGTATCGGACACTGATTCTCACTGTGAGGGAGCTATGGCCTACAGTGAATGCAGAGCCAGAGACACATGCCATACTATATCTTCTTCTGACAATGGGGGAGGACACTCACTTGATCACCAAGCTTTACAGAGCCCTTACAGACTCTACGAATGAAATGGGAAGAGACGGTGGGCAAGGAATTGACGGACGTAGAGTGGCAGAGAGTGCTGGCATACCCCTGTAGAGTATTCAGAAATCCACGCTTCCGGTATATCCAGTATAATTATGTACACAGAGCATACCTCACCCCGCACAGGCTTAGAGTAATATACGGTGGTGAGCCCAGGAGCTGCCCCAGATGTACAGCTATAGACCCGGACTTCAATCACATGGTCTGTAAATGCCCAGACATACAGAGATGCTGGAGAGGAGTCTTGGAGGACTTCGGGGGAACCCTTGGCGCATAATTGGACCTGGGTCCCTCCCTGTGCCTGCTGGGCTTACATGCAAGGCCAGCCTCTAGGAGAGTGTGTAGCAGGTTCTTGGACCCCGCCCTGGTCCTGCTCAGGCACCGGATTGCCATGGCTTGGAAATCCCCTACAGGCCTGGCCTTGGCGGACTTGAGACGAGATGTGTCACATGGGCCCAACCCGAATTACAGGTATTGAGAAGGGAGGAAGCCCGGGGGGTACTGACACGCCCTTTATCCCCACTGTGGACAGAGATACTGGAGGCCTGGGAAGCTCAGAGACGAGAAGTGGGAGGGGATGCAGGAACTTGGAGAGGATGTAGCTCCCCTGGAGAGAGACTGTGGTGACGTTTAAGGAGGTGAAGAGGAGTGGGGGAACATAGATATCTATAGCACATATGCCGGGGAGGTCCCACTAATTTCCTATATGAGGGGTGAGGCCAGGGCCTGCTGCATCAAAGTCAACGTATTTGACTTAATTATATGACAAACTTGGGGATGAAACTGGGGCCCATATTTATACTTTTTGACGCTAAACTGCGCTAACGCAGTTTAGCGTCAAAAATTTTTGCGCCGTCTAACGCCATTCTGAAGCGCCATGCGGGCGCCGTATTTATGGAATGGCGTTAGATGGCGCAATCAGACCGGCGCTGCCTGGTGTGCGTGGAAAAAAACCACGTAGACCAGGCAGCGCCGGCGTTGGTAAAAAATGACGTTAGGGCGTCTTAAAATGGCGCAAGTCAGGTTGACGCTAAAAAATCGTCTTAACCCGATTTGCGCCATTTTTTCGACGCCCAGACGCCATTTCATGACTCCTGTCTTAGTAAAGACAGCAGTCATGCCCCCTTGTCCAATGGCCATGCCCAGGGGACTTGTGTCCCCTGGGCATGGTCATTGGGCATAGAGGCATGTAGGGGGGCACAAATAAGGCCCCCCTATGCCACAAAAAAAATAAAAAAATAAAAAAAATTATACTTACCTGAACTTACCTGTACTTCACTGGGATGGGTCCCTCCATCCTTGGGTGTCCTCCTGGGGTGGGCAGGGGTGGCAGGGGGGGTCCCTGGGGGCAGGGGAGGGCACCTGTGGGCTCATTCTGAGCCCACAGGTCCCTTAACGCCTACCCTGACCCAGGCGTTAAATTCAGGCGCAAATGCGGGTTTTTTTGACCCGCCACCTCCCGGGCGTGATTTTTGCCCGGGAGTATAAATATGACGCATTTGCGTCGACGTCATTTTTTTAGACGGGAACGCCTTCCTTGCATCTCATTAACGCAAGGAAGGCGTTCACGCTAAAAAATGACGCTCTTTCTTCATACTTTGGCGCTAGACGCGTCTAACGCCAAAGTATAAATATGGCGTTAGTTTTGCGCCGAATTTGCGTCGAAAAAAACGACGCTAATTCGGCGCAAACGGAGTATAAATACGGGCCTGGGTCTCTTCAGAAATGGACTGCACTATTACACTAGAATAGGGGACAGGCGGACGCCTAATGTGGCCCTCCTGGTGGGTGATCTAGACGTATGTGCATAACCCAGTCACACCCTAACACAAACTATCTCTCCAGTGCACTGTTTATGTGTACGATGATGTAATGTACATACTGACTGACTGTATTAAGTCCTGAAGAGTCTTGAAATAATTAAGTTACTGTACATAACCCAATTGCAATGTATAAGTTTGGATTGCTGACCTGAAATGAGGGACTCATCCTTACACCAACTGTTATCCAACTACAGAAAATACCAATAAATAAAGTTAAAAAAAAAAAAAAAAAAAGGTTAACCTATAAAGTAAAAAACCTACCAGCTGAGAATCTATAAAATTAATTAACAACACTATCTCCTGCTTCCCGTTCAAGACTGTTCCCCACCCCATGAACTTACCGGACAGCAATTATGTCTATATAGAAATATTCTCTATTAATGAGTGCCCTACCCATCAAATGAATCATTTTATTTTTTAATTGTGAACCATCCTCGACTTTGTTAAGCCATGATGCGGGGACATTGTTGAGCCCAGTCACCACAGGGTCACTCTTGGAGGGAGTTGCAATGAGTTAGAATGTGGTGAACTACCAATACACCCAGAAGAGGAAATACCAACTGGGTTCAAAGTTAGACCTGAATTAAGATGGTGTGTAAAGTGCCCTGGTTGTGAAGCTTTTGCAGTGGATGTGGGTAAGAATGGGAATCTGCTAGGTTCATAAAGGTCATTTGGCACTATTGTTACAGTAGTACACCACTGTGGCTAAGTTAGGGCTAACTCCCTCTAGTAATTTAATAAGGTTTGATTGTATACCCTTAAGTACTATTACTAAAGAGTCAATTTGTGACTTAAGGGCCTCCTCTAGTACTTTAGAATGATTATCCAGACCAGTGTTTGCTAGAGGTTCCAGGTTATGGACGGTCTTCAAATCAGTCCATTTGAGATTCTTCATCTTGAGAAACTATCTTGGTTGGGCAAAATTTCTGCACGAACATTCAGAGGATGTGAGTGCTTTTTTTCTTTTTCGTTGGTGGGGCACCCACATCTGAATCAATTGGTAAATTGCAACTGAGAATACAGAGATTGGATGCTGGCCAGTGTCCCATTTGTGCAGTCTCATTGACTGTCCTCATTAGCTTTAAAATCTGCACAAGTAGCAAGGACCTGTGGGAGTGTTTTCTGAGTGACCCCCAACCTTTGTTCTACACACTTGATCTCAGAATTAATCATACCCATCGCATTAGGAAGAATGCTGTTATAGAGTTTGGGTCAGTCCTTGCCAAACCTGTTTAACACCATGGCTTTCCTCTTTCCCATGTATTTGGTTCACAAATAGACCTGTTCAATGAAAAATAGGAGCCAAGAAAGGTGGCCCAGCCTTGCCTCCTCCAGGCTCTGATGGGTGCAGGCTGCCCTTCCTTGACCTGTCTTCGCCCGGGCATGTGAAATAATGTGCATATAAAGAGCTCAGCCCGTCCTCCAGCAAAGTGCCCCTATGCACTGTGGCCAACATAGTCGAGAATTTAAGGTCTGATTTAGATTTCGGCGGATGGGTTACACAACAGTGACAGATATCCCATCTGCCAAAACATAAATCCCATTATTTCCTATGGGATTTATATTTCAACAGATGGGATATCCTTCACTGTTGTGATTGGGTAACCCATACGCTGAAATGTAAATCAGGCTCTTAGGGCCTCATTATGACATTGGCGGCAAATGCCGCCTACTGCCACGGCGACGGCCGCCAACTTACTGTCGCCGTGGCTACCGACCATCCATGGAATCATGACCGTAGCCGGAATTCCGCCAGAAGGCTGGAGAAATTCTGGCTACGGTCATGGTGGCAGACGGCAGTAAGGTGGCCACGCCAGCAAAACACTGACTACTGTATCATGTTCCAGGATACGGTCTGGCTGTGTTTTGCTGGCAGATGCTGCTGCTGGCAGCAGGGCTGCATCCCGTCTCCTGCTGGAGGACCACCTGCAAGCAGGTAAGTCGGGTTCTCTGACAGGAGAGGGGGTTCGGGGTGTTGTGTGTGGGGGTGTACGTGACTGTGTTTGAATACATGCAAGCGTGGGTGAATGTGTGTATGCATGTGTGTATGGGTGTGTATGTACGTGTGTGTATGTGTGTATATGTGGGGGGCGGGAGAGGTAAGGGGGGTGGAGGAAGATTCTAGGTGTGGGGAAGGGGGTGACGGAGACCCCTATCAGTGCCAGGAAAAGGAATTCCCTGGCACTGATAGTGCCTACCACCATGGTCTCCGTGGTGGTACAGAAACCATGGAAACCATGGCTGTGGGCGGGTCGAAATGCCATGGGCGGCCTAGTGACGGCCGCCAGGCTGGAGACTGTAGTCTCCAGGCTGGCAGTCGTTACCGCCATGGTGGTCAGTGTGTTAATTTGACGTTTTGGCTTTTGCCAAACCGCCAATGTCATAATAGTGGAGGTATGTACCGCCAGCCTGTTGGTGGTATTACCTCCACTATTACACAGACCGCCAGGGCCATAATGACCCCCTTAGTGTTCTCAGGAGTCCTGCGCAGCAAGTGAAATAGCGCCCTTAGGAAGTGCTCTGCGTCAGCCAATACCTCTAGCAAAGTATCCCTGTGTGTTGTGGGCACTGAAGGCAATGTAATCCAGGAAATTAGGAATGTCTTTATGTGGTCCCTTTCAAAATTACTGGTTCAACTCTTGTTTCAGTTCACAGGTGTGAAGCTTCTGGGGACCGGAGCTCATCGAGAAAAATAAAGAAGTGAACTGATAAGTATTGGGTTCTTCTTTTAAACCTTTCCCCTGTTATCTGTCCTTCCATATCTTCTCTTTCCTCAAGCTATTTCTCTCTCTTTCTATTCTTCTCGGTCCCTTACTTTTTCAGGGCTTTGAAGGGCCTTATAATAGCAAACCCTAATTAATATGAAAAATAAGGAATATTCGCCCCTGAGATGATCACCACAACCACTAAATGAAAGTGTCCATGTTTTTTCTTGTTTCTAGTGACTAGTATTCCCAAGTTATAACTGAGATATTGTATTTAACCTTCTATTAGGAGAAATGGAGAAACAAAAATTATAATGTGCATTGGCAGTACTGCCCAGTTGGATTATCCTTATTTTTATTAATGCCTTGGAGCCTGCCTGTTAAACCGTGTCCCATGTTGGTTGTGTATGCGTCGACCCACATGGGCAGGCCATGACCCTCTAGAAGCGTAGCAGAAGCTGGGCATGACTATGTTCCTTACTGTAGATGGGAGGCGCTGAAGCTGCTCATGAAGCTTCCTATTGTTGGCTTGGGATTCTAGGACCCATGCGTCCTGCTCTTCGGTTGAACCTGCTACCTTCGGGTCCCACATAGACTTCAGACATCAGGTCTTGGCGATCTCCTCTCTCTGCATGTCCCCTGGTGATGCAAAACTTCTCGGGCACTCTGCTGGCGCAGCTCCACTTACTTACTGAGATATGTGAAAGGAGACAATCCTGCAAGACCAAGTCTGTAGGTAAAATAGTACATGGAAGTTAATGGAGTCAAAACTCTAAAGATAAAGTCAATTTTATAAGGACCAGCAGAGAGAACATTGGGGCATACAACAGCCACAAACTAGAGGCAAGGACTACCAGTAATATAGGACCAACCAAAATAGGAATAGTCCAATTAGGAAATGTAGTATTCCTAAGACAGTGAAGAGTGTATCATGAGGGAAGGTCAGTTCTCTGCAGGCTACAAAACATGGTGGAATCGAGTGACACAGAATGAAAAAGTGCAGAGCGTAAGGAGGCAGAGGGACAGGAGAGGGCAGATGGTGACAGCACCCAAGCACCAAAGGATGTTCTTGCAAAATGTATAAAAATGAATTTTCAACATAATAGAGGTGAATTGTACAGTTGAAATGTAAAGTGGTTTAGTGGATGAAGAGAGTGAGAAGGTGCCCTTTTCCAGATTTTTTTGTCTGGTTATTATTTCAGAAAGGAGTTGGTTGCAAACCTCGGGATCATTGTTATTTAGGGAGTTTGTCCCAGAAACAGACCTCAGGTGCACAAAACAACTTATTGGTATGTTGTTGCAGAAACTTTACAATTCTGTTATGGTTTATACTGGAGGTTGGTTCCATGTCTTCACAAAATTTTCTTTCAGACCAAGTTTCCTATTAGCAACACATGTCTAATTTAGTAAGTGTGCCCTTGTACAATTGTGTTGTGCACTTGTTCGTGTATGCAGTGGATATGCCGGTCATTTTAATGCCATGGTCACCTGTGTTCTTTCTGTGTTCCTTTTTTTCGAATTGACATCTTTTATTCTTGCCTTTAGGGAAAGTAAAGATGGATGCAAGCTCTGGCACAGCAATATCATGCTCACCTTGATGACCCTTTTTTTAACTTCTCAGTTCTGGGATGCATTCCATCTGCGGGACATTACAAGGGCAGCTCAGAATGCACAAGTGTAATGTAATGGAAAGATACAACAACTCATTCAAAACAATGTAATACATTTAAAATCCTTAGATGGCGACAAGAAACATCAATTTTAATTAAACCTAGTCACACAAACACCAGACCAAACACATAGCAATAGGGCGTGAAAGGGAAGGTGGCTTAGCTTGCACTCTGGAAGGCCTGGAGAGGGGCCCAGGCCATCTCTGATTTGAGAATCTTGCACACACATGAATAATGGCATGTTCCAATTTTGCAAAGAATCCTCATTTTTATTTTCTGCAAGTCCTTAATTTGTGCTTGTGGTTGCAGGTAGCAGGCACCCGTATTCAGTTTTGGGGTCCAAGATTTGTTGTTCACCAGTAGACAATGAAGAGAAAGACAGGAAAACAGTGGAATGGGGAGAAAGCAAAAATGAGAAAGAACTGACAAGATTGGGATAAGAACCAGGAAGTGTGGGATAGTGGAAGAGGAATGCCATTAATATCCAGTGATATAAACTAGTACAGAAGAGCAGATCACTAAGATATGCAGGTACACAATATGAAAGATGCTCTGGAAGAACCTAGGGGAGAATGTGATCAGGGAAAGTGTGCAGTTCACAAGGCAAGGGTTGTCAGGCTAGGAGGTGCTGAGGAAATAGACAGCTAAGGCTAAAGAGTAGGTCAAGGAAATCTTCTAGATTGCCAGAAGTGATCAGCTGGCCAGTAGGTTGATTGGGTCCTAGCCCATACACGCTCTGATAGAGGCAAATTGGAATTTACATCAGAAGGAAGCCCTTTGCTGTGTTGGACATTCGCATAGGTGCTTTGGCTAGATACTCAGGGAAGAGAAAGAAAAAGGGAAGGGAGGAAGATCACCTGATTCCCAAATCCAATCAACAGCCAAAGCTTTAATATGGCTGCCTGAAGAGGCCTCTTCAAGCTGGAACAAAAATACAAGTCAGGTTTCACCAATGAAAGACTTGATCACAATATGCAAAAAAATAATTGAAAGCACTCACAATAGTGGTAAATGTTCCCAAATTCCAGCAGGCGGTGGAATTCTGAGCAGACATCACTTTACAGTTGGTAAAAAAAAATCCCAATATTGCCAAGTTCCTTTAGAATGACTACAACTAATCCCAAGAGCTGCCAGCTATACTTGTGATTTTAAAGGTCAGAGCATACATTTGAATGTCACACTTACGCAATATTGCACACTTTGGCCCATATTTGAGAAAAAGTGGTTCATCAGCTTTGATGCACCACTTTTCTTGTGCCCCTCTTACCGGCACCTAAGGACACCATGGTTGCACCGTATGTATAATACAGCACACCATGGCGGTCATTAGCACAATAGCGTCAACATTTGTTATGCTACTGTGGCGTTTTGATACACTAGTATCAAAAATGTTGACGCTAGTTCAGCAAAGGACAAGGAGACCCATAGGTTCCTAATATTGTAGTCTCAGTCACAATAAAGGAGTAGACCTTCATTCATAGACTCACTTCTGGAATTGTTTTAGATTCGCTCTTGTTATGTGATTAACAAAGCTTCTCAAACATTCGCTCAAAAAGGTTATTGGGCAGATGCCTCTTTGCCCCAATTATACTTCTGGAAATTGTCAGCAGCTGGTGGTGTGGTAGTCAATAGAAAACATGCATTTACACATCTTCCCAGTATAAAATGTTTTTACCATCAGGATGAAGCAGGGCTGCATCATTGCAGGATTATCAGCCAGTCAGTTGTACGGCGTACTGCAACTTTGAATCTGATTCTCACAGTTGTTTTGGAGACCCATTGCAACCTTGAAGGAGGTAGGATTGGAGGCTGGAGAAAGACCTAGTAGTAGAACCTAAGGGACCATGATAGGCAGTGTCAGCCAGAAGGAGAGATGATGATGGTCAGGACTCAAAAGTGGTAACCAAGAGGGATCCTGGACCTAAGGAACAGGCCAACCAGAAGCAAGTTAGGACTCCAAACATCATGTACCTCTGGAGTGGAAGCTTTGAAATGATGAGACTGCGCCGTGACCCGGGATATACATACAATCCACAAGCTTGGCGACCCTAAGATGCTATAGCAGCAAGGGGGCATGAGGGAGCCTCAGCCCATTAGAAGTTATCCATGATGCAGAGATGATGCAGCAAAGAGCGAAAGAACCATGCTTCCAACTACTGTTCACCAAACAATGTGCAAAATAACACAGATACCTGCCAGAGCCTGACACTAGGTCTTCCTACACTGTGGACTGAGGGAATGACAGGGGCTGTAGGGAAGACCAAGAGGTAGAATAAGCCAGAAAAGGGGCACAGCTGGTAGAAGGGTATAGGGGCCACAAAAGTATGCAGCTTCCACTAAGGACAAGAAAAGGAAAGATTTCTGAAGAAGAACACGAAGAAGAAGTATGATATAGAGGCATCTCTCAGTGTAACGCACTATAAGCATAGATTGTTGTTCCTGAGTTGTGTTTTACACAGCCATATCAACAGAAGGTCGCTGTCTCTATGCTCAGATCTAACCTCTGGTACTAACATATCGTGAGAGTCCACAGTAAAGGTTCATCATATGAATAAAACACATATCATCCCATCTCACATCCAAGTTTCTATATGTTATTTTCATTCTTCCACGAATGAAAATAGAGACTGACAACAACTTGGGCTCCAGTTATGTCACTGCTCCATCCACTTCCAAACCAGCGATCTCCTGATATCCTGTCTCAATACCAGAAGGGGAAATAAGCGAACACGGATTCTGATGACAAGAACTTGTTCTGAAGATACATAAAGGTATAAGAGGCCCTTTAAAAACACAATGAAAACATTTTTGCACCCCCAGTTCCTGGTCTGAAAATTCTTATAAAACTGCACACATACAGAATTACTTACTCCAACACCCTCCGAAAAGAGGACAGTGTTATGGACATGTTCATGATTTAAATACAATTTACACCAGCCTTTCTCAGGATTAATTGTAAGTGTGCATTGCATGTGGCAAACTACAATTGAAATTAAGTAGTGACTTTATAGATATTCTTCTGTCCTCCACACTACAGCCCTCCTACGGAAACCCCTAGATTCCCACCTCTTTCATACGAATTCAACAGCAGAAATTCTGCCCTTCTGTAGGATTTTCTTTTCTTGAAAAAAGGAACGTATGGTCAGAAAATTGTATGAATTCCGATTCTGTATATCGGGATTTGGGAATTCCAATTGTTAATTCTGCTTTTTCCTACCTTAGCTTTCACCTCGTGCCACAAAATGTGTTGAAAACCTCCCAGACTAATTCTGTTCATTACGGATTTCTGACGTTCTTTAGTAAATGTATACCTACAGACTGCTTGACACTGACTTAGGTGAGACTCAAGTTTATCCTAAACCCTTTAGGGTTCATATCGACCTTGTTATGTGAAACAGTGATTGCCCTGTGTGGAGATACTCCCTCGTGGCAAACATGAAAGTCAGCAATTATGAAAGTCATGATTCCCTCGTCCCTTACAGACCCGAGAGAACCTCAGTTTTTTTTTCTGGCAAAAAGCCTTAGCTGGCAGAAACCTCTGACCTGACTACCTGTCCACCACAGGGCCACAACGTCACAGTGTATGTTGGCCTGCACATTGGATCTGGACAGGGAAAGAAAACAATGGCCTCGAAGCTCAGGAAGAAAACTCCTCGTACTCAATAAATTGTTATTTCGATTCTCACAAAGAAGAGCATGTTTTTTTAGCTTGAACAATTCTGACTTTATAACTTTTTTTAGCAAATGTATATATTTGCATGTGTATGTATTACTTCTTAAAAATCCATTGTCTCACACACACACACAATGCTGCGGGTGCATTAGCCTTCCAAGCTACTCTACCAGTTTTATAACCTGTGGACCAAAAGTTGTTCCAAACAGATATTACTGCAAACAAACACTCAACCTTTTGAGCTATCTCATTGGGATCAGACTGTAACCCACAGACATCAGTTTCCTGCAGCTGACAACTTGTGTACCCTGAGTTCAACTCACAGATATTTTGCCAGCTCTTATTAGGCTTTTCCTATGCATCACACAATTAAATATATTTGGAAGATGGTTTCAGCAAAAATGTTGATTGCTTTTCTGAAAAAAACCCTCTTTTCCCTAATTTGCCCTTCCAAGGCCCATCAGGCAACTCCATCAAACGTAGCTTGACGCAGCGTCTTTACTTTTAGTCGGGTACACAACAATGATGGTCTGGAAGTCTCAAGCACACCTTTCAGTATCCGCTGTAGAGATCTGATATTCAGCCTCGAATTTAGTGATGGAAATGTTTGTTGATAGTCTGGATGCTAGGGCTGCTGCAGAGGCAGACGTATGCCACTTGCATGGACAGCCATGTCCTTGTTAATTACCAGACAAGGAGACAAAGGTTCCACAATACTTGTGCAGGGTCGCGGATTTGTGTAATCAGATTCCAAAACACTGTGTTTAACTTTAGTCTGTATGTAGCTTAGCACAACACTCGGTCACTGATTGCTGACAGAGTACAGGCAACACAGGTCTCTTTGCCAGACACAGCGTGGGAGGTTTTTCAAGCATGTGAGGTGTTTATGGGCTGGCAATAGGTGCTAATCTCGGTGCCATCTTATTAACAGACTGTATTCGGATAAAGTGCAGGTGACGTAGAAAGTATTCATGGACCGGAAAAGGTGCTGAATGTGTCAGCAACAATTTATTTTACGAATTCAGAGTTAAAACAGAGCCGACTAAACTGCTCTTTAGTAGTGGGCTGTTAGCAGTGGACTATGTAGGGTTGTCCCCAACAATCGCATCCATATCGGACAGGGCGGAGACTCGCTTTGGGATGGGAAAGGGTTTACTTTATTACAGAAGAAGGAAAAAACATGTTTTCAATGTGTTTTATGGTTTTTATTAACTAATAAAGTATTTTTTACATTATATATTATATATATTCTAAACATATGAGCCCAACCATCTTGGGTCCAACAGTGCTTTTCTTACTCATTTCCCCAACTTCCTACCTACCCTCCAGTGCCGTAATGTAAAATGGTGCCCCCGTGCAGAGTGTGAAGACAGGCGCTTAAGTGTTTCATATTTCACAAATAGTAATTGAACTCGGTGGAATGGGTCCCTCTGAAGGGCTTGGGGCCTCCTGAAGGTTTTAGATCTCTCTTGCATCGCAAGGGCTACAGTGGTCTGTGTTGCGCCCCTGCTACCCTCTAATAGCTGTGCTTTAACTAAAATTGTGTGTTTGATGCCCTTATCTCGTGACAAGCGTCACATCCAGACCCAATGCTGACGGTCTTACCCGTTCCCTCTCTTCAATACCACACTGTTAACACACAATGCTATGCCTATATGTTTATGTTAATCCTTCAGAGCCTGCTTCCTGCCACCAGAAAACCCTTCCCTGCTGTTCTTTCTCCCCCCTCATCGCCAAAATATGCCCTAGTGTAAAAAGCAATTCCTCATCCATCTCCATCAGTTTCCTCAGATAAATCTATTTATAAGAATGGACAGATGTATTCCATCCTGTATAAATAGAAGTGGCCGTCTGTACACGTTTGCATCATGCTCAAACCATTTAGGGCCAGATGTAGCAAAATTAAAAATTGCGACTCGCATTTTGCGAGTTGATGCGACTCGCAAAATGCGAGTCGCAATATGTAATTCAAGAAAAAAAAACGATCCGAAATAGCGACTCGCAGCCGGACTCGCAACGCAGTGTGCGAGTCCGCAGATTGCGAGGTCGCTTTTTGCGAGTGTGCAAAAAAACGAACTCGCAATTAGCGAGTAGGTGTCGCAAATTGCGATTACCTAGAAAATTGCTTACAGGTGCAGCAGAACACTCCAGAAACCACACCAGAACACTCTGGAAACACTTCCTGGCACATGATGATGACATCACAGCCAGGAAGTTTACAAATACACCTGGGAGGAGGGAGGACCACACCCTTTTATAACTGCCGGTGTTCACACAGCACAAACAGCAGCTGCCATGGAGGGAACCCCAAGAAAGAGGAAGCTCAAATTTTCTGAGAGGGAGCTGGAGGTGCTGACAGAGGAATGCTGTCAGCACTATGATGACTTGTTTGGGAGAGCAGCCCACAATGTTCCTGAGTCCACAAAAAAACAACTCTGGCAGGACATTCAGGACAAGATCAATTCCCTGGGGGTGAGCCATAGGACCATCAAGGACATCAAGAAGAGGTGGTATGACCTCCGCTCCCGGACCAAGGAGAGGGTGGCAGAAAGGCTCCGGGAGATGAGAGGCACAGGAGGGGGACCATCGTCTGTGCCACCACCCACACCCCTGGAAGAAAGGGTGGAAGAAACATTGGAGCAGGAGGCAGTGTCCGGATTTGGGGACCTGGACACCTCAGAGCCCACCACATCAACCGGTGAGTACCATGTGATATGCCTGTACCCCTATCAATGCCATACCCCCACCCACCATGTACACAGGTGCATGCACAACCAAAATAACTCCATTTCAGGGTAGCAAATGCCAGAATGATGCATTATGGGAAATGTAGTCAAGTAGGCAGTTCATAGGCAAATGTTTATTAGGAAGTGTGCAATAGATAGTAGACACTGACAGTCTGTTCCCCATGTCCCACAGGACTCCAGCAAGACACCCCAAGCACCCAGGCCCATGAGGACACCCCAGGACCCGCCAGCACCCCCACCTGCACGGTCAGCAGCATCCCTGCAGTAGCCACACCTGCTGCAACAATTCTGCAAGGGAGGAGACAGGCAGGGAGGAGACAGGTGGAAGCACAGGGCAGCCACCGCTGCGCAGGCGTCGCGGGATACTTCCTCCAACCACCAGTGAGGCACATCTGCTGCGTGGTCAGCGCCTGCAGAACAGAATTTTGGGCAGAATTAGTGGTGTGCTGCACCGCTTTGTGCGAAACAACCATGCCAGCATGCAGCACCTCAACACACGTATGGACATGATCTGCCAGAACACTGGGGACCTTGCCCTTGCTATGAGGGAACTGGCGGGAGGACTGCTGGCCCAGGCAGAGGGTGGGCGGCGCAGAGATCGGCAGATAATGCACAGACTGGACAGGATGGCCACATCCATCGGCAGGCTCGCCATGAATACCACAGGCCTGTCGAGGAGGACAGTTGGGCTGCAAGTGGAGATGGGCCATTTCGCTGGGGATGTGGCTAGGGGCCTGGGACGTCTCACCCACATCATCGAACTGATGGAGACACGGGAAATGTCGAGGGCCACAGGGGAAACACCCCAAGACAGTGAGGAGGGCTCAACAGTGAGCAGTGTCTCTGCCACTGAGAGCAGGGTGCTCAGGAGTGGTAGGCAGAGCACCACGGAAGCAGCAGTGACCAGCCAGGCTGGCAGGAGGGGCAGAAGATCGTAGAGATCACCCAGGACCATTAAATGTGGCACATGGCGTTAATGTGCCACATGACTGGTTGGCATTTTCCTGCCCATGGACAATCTCTACTTGTAAATAGTTTCTTTATTACACTAATTAAACAGTTATTTTTGTTCCACTTAACAAATGGAGTTTTTGGTTAATAGGTGAGTATGGTGGGAGTTGACACGTACCGTCCAAAATATTGTGTTGCAATGTGGTCCCGTCTCAGTCTGCCTTGATTAGCTATACTCCTATCCCCATGATGGCGATGTGGTTGTTCTTGCTCTTCATCATCAGGATCTGGGTCTGCAGGGGTGAGAGGTAGCCCACGTCGGGTGGCTATGTTGTGGAGGATGGCGCATGCGACCACAATTTTGAATGCAGTAATGGGGGTGTATTGGAGGACACCTCCACTGCGGTGGAGGCATCGGAATCTTGCCTTCAGGAGTCCGAAGGTGCGCTCTATCAGGTTCCTGGTCCTCTTATGTGCACTGTTGTATTGCCTCTCTGATTCAGTGCTGGGTGTTAAAAACGGAGTCATGATCCATGGCCTGAGAGCATATGCACTGTCACCTGTTGGGCACAAGAGTACACGGTTAGGAAGTCCAGATTGTCGTGCACAGTGACCTGTGTGTATGTCTGCAAGTGTCTGTGGCTCTACCTAGGAGGTAACCGTCTCCGAATTCCCCACGTTCCAGGCGTTGATGTATCCCACTATGCCTAAAAATGTATGAGTCATGGGTACTGCCTGGAAACTTAGCTACAATGTCGGTAATGACATAATGGGCGTCACAAACAACCTGTATATTGAGTGAGTGGGTACACTTTCTGTTGCGGAAAATGTGTTCCAGATTTGCAGGGGGGCATATTTGAATGTGTGTCCCATCTACACACCCTATGACATGGGGAAAGTGGGCAATGCGGTAAAAGTCCAGCTTGGTGCTGTTCATTTCTGCCTCATTCCTTGGTGAGTATATGAAGTGAGACATGTGCGTGACTAAGGCATCTAGGAAGGCCCTCAGGAACCTTGACACTGCACTTTGGGATACCCCACCTGCCACAGCAATGACCCCCTGATAGCTCCCTGAGGCCAAATGGTGCAGTGAGCATAGTACTTGCACATGCGTAGGGATGGCGCAGCCACGCAGAGTCTGGTGTTCTAGCTGTGGTTTGAGTAAATCTATTAGTTCTAGTATGGCTGCGCTGCTAAGGCGGTATTTGTCATAGATCTCCTCTTCAGTTTGCTGAAAAAGAGTCTGCCTGGTTCTATATATCTTCTCCTGTCTGTGGCCCCTCCTCCTCCTCTGCTGGGCTGCGTAGACTCTCCTCCTCACTGCTATCAGGTATATCTCCACCATCTTGAGTAACCCAGATGCCCTCTGGGTCTCCTTTTATACTTTGGTAATGGTTACCACCTGCTCGGAGTTAGTGGTAAATGGGACATTCAAACTGGGCTTTTTGCGACTAGTCGCAATTTGCGAGTTGCAATTACATATGATTTGCTACTCGCAAATTGCGACTTGCTATTTGCGGGTCGCAAAATGGGGTCGCAACCGATGCGACTCGCAAACGGGTCCCATCGCTTTTTGCGAGTCGGAAATGGGCTTTTTGCATCCCATTTCCGATTTTGCACTGTCGCAAATTGCGATTTTGCCCGTTTGCGAGTCGCAAACCTTTGCTACATCTGGCCCTTAATGTCTTATTCTATGCAAAACCTAATAATTTCTCTATTCACCTTTATTCTTTCATGGTTAAATGCTGACAGTTTGTACTGCTCTCTACATAATCTCCTTGGTACAAAAAAGTCCACATGAGGTCAGCACTGAACAGCTTGCTCCTCAGTTCGTCCTTCACAATTTCTACCAACCCCTAACCAGTTGCTTACACAAGACCTGTTACAATCTATTTCCAGCATTTAATGCAGTAGTTGGCCCCACCGGATACCACCATGTTTGTACCAGTGTGTTGCTACTTCATTGAATGAAAGTCCCATGTCTAGGCCAAAACCCTCTTCTAATGCCACCGTTCGAAACCAATGAGTCCCAAAGTCCCCATTTAGGAATCTTTTTCTTGACATTCCAAATACTGAGGTAATCTCAGATCAAGATTTGTTCTGTTTTAAAATCAGTTGTGGGAGGAGGAGTTTCATTTTCTTTAGAAGGGAGTGCTAGTACCATAATGTTTGAGTTCTCCTGTCAGTTTATCCTTTGAGGGTGACCTCTATGTTGAGGGTGAATCCATACGACTTTGTATTGTCTCACATCTGAGGCTAAAGTATTCAGATAGCCAGTCTTTTGTCTGCGGTTGTTTGTAGCTCTTAAGAAAGAGGAGAACTTCCATCTTTGTTAGGACAAGCTTTTGGTAGCTTCTTGGCTTCTTGACTTCCAACTTTGGATTAGCTACAGACAATTTTTAAGTTCCTGACTGTCAGTGGTCGAGGAAACGTAAAGGGAGAATTAAGATGCATATTTATACTTGGGTTGCACCATTTTAGTGTTATTTATTTTGAAGCTAAAACGACGCTGACCTAACTCCATATTAATATTTTGACGCTAGACTTGTCTAGCGTAAAAATATTGGAGTTAGCATCATGTTGTGGATGCGGCAAACTACCTTGCACTAATTAGATGCAAGGTAGGCGTTCCCTTTCACAACATGACGCTAACACCCTAGCGCCATATCTATCTTCCGGTGCAGAAATGATGCACACGGAGGAGGCTGACCTAAATAATGATGCTAAGCCTGTTTAGCTCCATTATATAACGCCCGGGTCAGACCAGGCGTTAGGGCACCTGTGGACCCATTTCCATGGCCAAACACCATGGAATGGGCCCATAAATGCTCAGCCCAAGTCCCAGTAATACCCCCACCCACACCAAAGGGACAGTACAGGATGGGGGACCCCATCCTAAGGAAGTATAGGTAAGTATTTATTGATTTATTTTCTGGTGTTCCATGGGGGGCCCCTGGCATTGGGCCCTCTGCTTGGCACTGGCCCCCTGGTCCCCTGTGCTGGCCATTGGGGTGGTGGGCATGACTCTTGTTTTTACTGAGACAGCAGTCATATTTAAGTGCGTCAAAAAATTATGCTAGGCTGGTTTGCTAACCAGCCTAGCATCATTTCTAACCCACTAGCACCTTTGTCCGTACCGCCATCCCCACCGGCCCGGCTAGAGCCTTTTTTTCAACACTAGCCATTCCTTAGCACCAGCGTGCATCAATCCATAGATATGGCACACGGCTGCCGCTATGGAATGGTGCTAGCAGACGCTAAGGAATTTGACGCAAAACTGCGTTAGTGCAGTTTTGCATTAAAAACTATAAATATGCACCTAAGTGTTTTGGTGAAATTATGGATCTTAATATTGTTGCTGTATGTGAGTAAAGCTCCAAGAGGATCTATATAGATGTTGAATACAATGAGAAAGATGGTGTATTTTACAGGCGCTGGAGAGTTTTTGGGATCTTGTGCTGTTTATTAGTATAAACAAGTGGTGGTTGGTGAGGTAGGAAGTGAACCAATGGGGCACTGTGTTTCACAAGGCCATGCATATTTCAAGGGTCTACCAATCAGAGCCTGGTATTTGACTATGTGGCAGGCTGTGAATCGGTCAAACAGGACCAGGAGACAGTGGTCGTTTCTATAACTGGTGGGGAGAGAGTCATCAACTACTTGGAGAGTGCTTCCGTAAGAAGAATGATCTTGTAGATCTGTTTTTGTTGTTGGGTGGAGACTGCTTTCTTGATAACTTTATCTATTAAGGCGGGGTGAGGCATCTCGGTCCATTTTTATTTTCGTGAATAGAGGGGAGTTTCTTTCCTGTCTAGATTTCTCCCTAGAAGGGTGATGCTCCTGAAGAGAGGGAGGAATTAGTGATGTAGAAGATGTTTGTGAGGGCATCTCCTCGAAGAGATTTAATGAGAGATGTTTGTATCACTGTTGTACAGTAGGATTTGACTAATGCAACAGAAGACAGAAAAATATGGAAAGTCTTTAAGTAGAGGATTAGCATTCTTAGACAGTTCTCCTTATTATGTGGCGCTGCCTGTCTCCTATGTAGTATTTTCAGTCTCAAAGAAAATATTCCTCAGAACAATTCTTTCCCCTCACTCCCCAGAATGGCATTAGATTCTGTGCTGGCCCGACTTCTGTACAACCAGTGGGGTCCTTGGAAAGAACACAGGTATAAAGAATAAAGAGTGAAAAATGAGATAACCAAATTAAAGAAAAAATGAATCCTTAGTTGCATCATCTCTTGGATATTAAACCGCTTTCTCAGTTTTTTATAATACAGTTTGAGTCTGTTTCACCTCTCATATTTTTAAGCTTGGGCATGCACTATTTATTGCTCACAGATTTTGCAACCAGTAAATAATTTGACCTGTGTACAAATAGTTTGGTTCGGAACATGCAAGTTATTAAAATTCATGAGGTGGATCACAAACCTCAACTCACTCCAACGGAGATCAATCACAGGGATGTTACCCTTCTGAGGTCAGCAGACCACCATGTCTGTGACTGCCTTTGAATAAAGTAAGCCTTTTTTTAAATACAGTGTTTTCTTTATAGGAACCGGGGTTGAATTTAAGAAGAAAGGTTAACTTTTTTTTGTTTGTTGAGAAATATCAGTAATCCTGTGGACCTCAGCTTATTCCCTTACATTTTTTTAAAATAAGTTCAAAGTGAGGAAGAGGTACAAAAGGGGTCCTTTCCTCATTGCGAATGGGTTACCACTGCAACTTGTGGGGGGGTTGATAAAATGTCAATATTTTTCAAACCGATTTCAACCGCAAAAAATTGATCCTTATGATACACATTCAGTATTCGAAAGGGACGCCTATAACATGCCTCTTCCAGATACCGAAATGGTATCTATTTGGAATCCCAAGTGAGGAGTCGGAAAGCCTTCTCTGACTCTTAACATGGGATTAGTAAATAGTAAAATCATTTTAACAGTCAAAAACACTAATACAACCTATTGAAATGCTTCATCCAATCATACTTCTGGTCCCATTTTCTCTCTAGAATTCTCTTTCTAGTGGTGTCTTTGCTTGCTGGTTTAGGGATTTTCTTTTCTCAACTGTGCCTTTGCCATAAGCAAAACTAATGTCTGAACGAACAAAAAAAATAATAGAGTAAAAATATCTAACTAGTTTTTCATGAGTGACCTCACTTTTTACTATCCTTTGTCTCTCCCTCCCATACTCATTCATTTGTCTGGGGACCACAGCTCATCCTTGTCGCAGGGTCTCTAGCCTGTGGAAAGGTAAATAAATCAGCAGTCCTTGAAGGTTGTCCACAGGTGGGTGGAATGATCGAGGATTAAATATATGCTGAATTTGTGTTGTTGATGTGGAATCAAATTTGGCTGATCTCTTCAGTGGGTAAGTGATTGTTACCATTGCACTTTACTTTGGGAGCAAATTGATGAAGTAGTTGGCATCCTTGAATAATGCTTTCCTTCTGTTAGTTGCTTTCTTGATAGATCCTCTGGAAAAGATGGCGTTGTTTGAGGTTTTTAACATGGAATACTTAGACTTAAGTGAGGTCACTAGGGACATAGGTCCACCTCCATTTGATGAATGAGTCTAAATTCACCCGCCACTTTTTTGGGTACTATGCACAGGGAATATATAATAAGACCCAGTAAGGGAATTGTCTAGAAGGGACTTGGCACCACCTCTTCTTGAATTTTCCTTGTTTAATTTTCTATGTACGTCGGTGGTGTTTTCCTTAATGAATTTTATGTTCTCTGCTCATCTTCTCACTTTTGACCTCATGTATACTACCATAGAAAATATATAAAACTATCCCAAGCATATCACCAGTGTTGCAGCTTTCACATATTCACATTTTTCCCTACAAGCTCATTTTCTGTGTGCTTTGCTTAACATTCCTGATTGTCTGGAGTAAAATTAGACCAAGAATTGTTTCCTCCTCATTTGGAGTATTCGTGTTTAAATTTGCAAGGTGATCAAAAGAAAGACTATTTATTAAATGGCCAGCATGCTACCCCACCAATCAACATGTGTGGGTACTCCTCCAGCAGGAGGAAGTAAAATAATTGTATTGTGGAAGCCATAAATTTAAAGTGGCAAGTCATTTGTTGAGTTCCCCCACATTGCTGACTGATCTGTTCTCATCCTGACCTTAAATTCCTTGTCATACAGAGGCCAGGTTGCCCTTCCAGAACTAAATTGCATTAGCTCCATCACACCCCATAATTAAAGCTGAAGTGCTTTCAGTGAATTTCTCAAAGTATATGTGAGCATAAATCATGAACGTTTATGTCCACATGACAATTTAAGTGGACACTCTTAGGGCCTGATTTAGATCTTGGCGGTCTCGCTGCCAAGCCGTGCTGGCGGCGGACCCGAGAAGACTGCCAGGCCGACCGTCTTCCACCTGCCGTATTCAGATGTATTGCAGCTGAACTAAAGACCGCCACAATGGACTGCTCTTTCTCGCTGTCAGGCAGGCGGGGTCCCGCTGGCCATATTTAGATGTTATAGTTGGACAGGTGGTTTACTGAGGGCGGTTTGCTGACAGAGGGAAGACATCGCTGGACCCAATGGACATTGGACAATACCAGTGGTCATGGAATATAGCTCTACTATACTCTACTCTTCACATATGTGTCCCCCTGCATCAAACAAGACACAACAAACCACATACACACCATTATCCATTGCCATTACAACACAACACCTACATGCCGCAAACACATACATGTATATCCATCACACAACATACACACATTAGTGACACTGCACCCACACACAACACAACCACAGCAACCAACACACTCTGCACAAACACACACAAGCACAGTTACACACATCACAACTGCAACCACCACACATAAACATACACCTGAGTTCTGTACACGGCAACACAACACAACCCACACAACAACCTCCATGCCATATGTAAGTTGCAAACATACTGACACAAACACATCACCCAGTACACCTCCCCCTACCTCATCCAGCCAATTGCATTGCACACACATATGTAAATACTGACTCACACACACAACTCAAACACAACAGTACAGGTACAGGTCCTCTTGCAATGTGCTCACATCTGCACAGTTGACAAGTGTGAATGTACGGTCATTGTGGTGCCAGCATTCATTTGGCAATGAATACTGCTGTCATCATGACTGTTGTGTATGTGTTCCATATGTGTTGTGTACCAGTGTGTCCCCATCCATGTCTGACCTACCTGTGTCCCCGACATATGCATGTCACAGTAAATTAAAAATATTATCGGAACTATATGTCTGCAGCAGTCTCATGCCCATGTGCAGTGTCCCCCCCACAACATACACAGTGAATGTTGGTTGCCTACCTTTGTGCCCAGCGTAGCGGGAGTCATGTTTTCTTCTGGGTCTGTGGAAGCAGCAACAGAGGGTCCTGTTCAGTGGTGTCCACCTGGAAACGAAGTGGAACTGGGAGAAGTGGTGAGTTTTTTACCTCCATTCTCCCCAATCCACCAAGTATGAAGTGGAGGCCGGACTGCCACAATTTGCTTGGTGGTATGGCACATCCAAATCTGCTTAGCGATAAGTGTGGCTGGAGTCCTTCCATCAGCCACACTTTCCTATGGCGTCCTCAATGCGGATAGGAATGCTTGGCTGAGTCAGCAGGAAGTATATAGGACCGCCAATATTGAAATACGGCTGGCAGACCGTCATGACAGCGGACAGGTTTTTTTCAGTTGGAAAACAAACAGTGGGACCGCCACCACCAACATCTAAATCAGACCCTAAGCCTTGTGGATAACTCCTTCTCTTCCTCCTTGCAATGTGTCTGGCTTTGAAAGAACCTTAACATATCCAAATATTCTCCTGCTCAGCTCTTTTCCCTAGGCCTACTGTTGGGCCAGGCCCTTTTACAGGGTCATTCCCCAGACTTTTTGCCTTTTGCCTCCTTATTTTTCTGTCCTTTGTTGGCTGACGTTATGACTCTGAGCACTTTTTCACTGCTAATCAGTGCTAAAGTGCATGTGATCTCCCTTGTAAAATTGGTATGATTGGTTTATACCTAATTGGCATATTTAATTTACCTGTAAGTCCCTTGTAAAGTGGTATCCCTATACCCAGGGCCTGTAAATTAAATGCTACTAGTGGGCCTGTAGCACTGCTTGCGCCACCCACTGAAGTAGCTTGTCAAACTTAACTCAGGCCTGCTAGCGCAGGCATCTAACGTTGCTTGCCAGGCCCAGAACTCCCCTTTTACTACATGTAAGTCATCCCTAAGGTACGCCCTAGCTAGCCCTATAGGCAGGGTGCCATGTATGTAGAAGGCAGGACATGTGCCAAGTTGCGTGGCCTGTCCTGGTAGTGACAAACAGCCTAACTTGGTGTCTCACTGCTGTGAGTGCTGCCTTCTCATAGGATTGCTTTGGAAATGCCATGCCTTATGTGTAAGGGGTATTGTCTGATTTATGAGGGGTAGCGTAGGCATGTTTGGTATGGTTGTGATAGTGATGAGAAAGGCTGCTTACTGGTGTAGGTGTATTTTTTATTACTATTACAGAAATGCCACTTCTAGAAAGTGCAAATTTATCTGTGTTTGTGACTCTGGTGTTTTGCAGCTTGCCTCCAATCCCTGTCTGGGGAAACTGACAGTTGGGGCTTTGTGCATACTTTTCAGACAGCCTGTACACTGGGAGGGTGGAGGTGTCACAGAGGTGCATCTACATATTGTATAGTCATCCTGGGCTGAGAGAAGGGAGAGGCGGGGCACACCTGCATTTGTAAAGGCTGTGCCCTGGACTCGCACAATAGGGTCGTTTACCCCCCACTGATGTTTGGAGCCTGTGCTGGAGGAGAGAAAGGGCACTCCCAGAACCAGTTGGAACTGGTTGGAACACCCTCTCCTCCCCATTGTAAAACACACTTTAAACGTAGTATAAGTTCAGGGGAATTTTCCTCACAATTTGAACATTCTTGGGACTTGAAACTGGACACAGGACGCTGCTGAATGAACTCATCAGGAAACCACCTTGGACTGCTGCTGCTGTGCTGACCTGTGACCTGCCTGGTAACTAGGAGGAACTGCCACCATCTGCACCCCTTGTGCTGGCCTGTAGCTGGGCCTACCAGCCCTGTGCTTCTTTTTGCTTTCGCTGTTCCCAGGGGAGGGTGCCATGGCCCCTGACCCCTGTAATTATCTAGAGCACGAGGAGTGTTTCAGCTTTGCAGGTTTCTGAGTGCAGTACTTTGGAAAGTGCATACTTTATGTTTGGCCCCCCTAGCGCTTTGAAAAGCGCTTCTTGCTTGCTGGATAAATCACTGCCGCAGCCCGGGATTGCCATGGTGCCCCTGGTGCTTTTTGAAGCGCTCTGCGTGACGCCTGATGCCCGAGTTCACCGCCGCGGCCCAGGATTGCCATGGTGCCCCTCACGCTTTTTGAAGCGCTCTCCGTGACGCCTGATGCCCGAGTTCACCGCCGCAGCCCGGGAATAATTTCACTTTTGGAGTGTGTCCCGCTCCACCCCGTGCCCCCAGGGCACCAAAAGAAAGGAGAAGAGGAGCGAGCACGCTCCAGCCGTGCCCCCGGGGTGACGCATGCTTCTAGGCACGCCCCTGGGGCACCAGCAGACACCGTTCTCACTGTTGGCTCGAAGGAGAGCGGCTCGGGCACCGTGCCGGGTGCGGACGCCCTCCAGAGCAGGAGGAAAGCCTCATCGGAGGCCCCTGCTCCAACGATTCCACCTTCAAACAGCTGCCCGAGGACACAGGCGGCTGTCTGTATCCCGCAGGGCCATGGGAGTGGAACGGGAGTTCCTTTCCCCCAGACCACTCCCTTAGGGGCGCAATCACCCCGTTCCTTCAGTTTTGGCAATTGTTGGTGGCCCCCCTTTGTGAGAGGGCCGTTTGTCACCACAGAGGGGGTGCAGTCTGCCTCTCTCCCCAGGAGCACCACGTGGTCCCCGTTTCGCACATAGGAGCGCCGGGCGCCTCCATGCTCATCTACTAGGCACTAGGAGTGCCTCTTCTCCATAAAGCCAGGTACTTTTAGGGATATATTGGCTCATTGAGCCTAGTATGGACCTTGGGGGGATTATGGGGGTCATTCTGACCCCGGCGGTCTCAGACCGCCGGGGCCAGGGTCGGCGGGAGCACCGCCGACAGACCGGCGGTGCCCCGCAGGGCATTCTGACCGCGGCGCTTTGGCCGCGGTCAGTGCAGGAAAACCGGCGGTCTCCCGCCGGTTTTCCGCTGCCCGTCAGAATCCTCCAAGGCGGCGCAGCATGCTGCGCCGCCTTGGGGATTCTGACACCCCCTACCGCCATCCTGTTCCTGGCGGTTCGCCCGCCAGGAACAGGATGGCGGTAGGGGGTGTCGCAGGGCCCCTGGGGGCCCCTGCAGTGCCCATGCCAATGGCATGGGCACTGCAGGGGCCCCCGTAAGAGGGCCCGCTTGTATTTCACTGTCTGCATAGCAGACAGTGAAATACGCGACGGGTGCAGTAGCACCCGTCGCACCTTCCCACTCCGCCGGCTCGATTACGAGCCGGCTTCATGGTGGGAAGGTCGTTTTCCCCTGGGCTGGCGGGCGGCCTTTTGAAGGCCGCCCGCCAGCCCAGGGGAAAACTCAAAATACCCGCCGCGGTCTTCCGACCGCGGTACGGTATTTTGGCGGCTCCCGCCGGGCGCGCGGTGACCGCGCCCGGCGGGAGTCAGAATGACCCCCTATATGTTTCCTACCTGCTTTTCTGACGCTTTTATGATGGTATTACTAACGTGTAATGTTGGTCTAATTATGTTTTGTGCAATACACTTTATTTTTACATAGCTCAGTGTTGTGTTTACTTTGTGGTGTACACTTTGCATCACACATGTTGTGTGTGTTGTGCAAATGCTTTACACATTGCCTCCGGGTTAGGCCTGACTGTTCGTGCCAAGCTACCAAGGGTGGTGAGCAGGGGTTATCTTGGACGTGTAACTTCCTTGCCCTGACTAGAGTGGGTGGGTTTTGCATGGCTGAAGTGCATACCATAGCCAACCAGAAACTCAATTTCTAACACCTACCTTTTAGAAGGACCCCATTGGCTCAGTAATGTCTCTGCAGGATACTGCACTATCTTTTACCACTGCAATCCTTTTACTTTTCTTGCTTTGAGACAGTCCTAAGCCAGACATTTGAAGTGCACCTGGGACTATCTCTTGACCAGCTGTCAAGATGTCATAACCACATATACTTGGCCCACTGGTGCCTCCCCCTTGCAAGCCTATATTTCTATCCCTTTTGCGTTCTCATTTCAATCCTTCATGCTTTTCTTCTCTCCGTAAATGTCCGAAGAGTCCTGCTAATTTTTTTAAACCTTATTGCTTTCTCTTCACCCACCAGACCTGGTTATCATTTGCAGGGTCTTTACCACCCTTGCAACCCCTTGAAAGCTACCTTTTATCCCTTGATGGACTCTTGCCCACAGCATGCTCAGCATTTGAATAGACAGCTGCAGTCCATCCCTCCTGACCATTTTTTCACTTCTCAATGCCATCTATTCTATGGGTACAACTCCCCAGTCTGATTGCCTTTTGGCATTCTGCTCATGGCACTCAACTTTTCAAACTTCTCTTCTAAACTAAAATCACTGGTGTGGTTCTATCCTTCTGTTTAATAGTGTCTCCATGATTTGTCCACAGCTGGAGTGCTCATCCAGTGGTCTCCTCTCTATTTACTTTCTCTTTGTCCTACGCCTTCAAAAAACATTCCCATTTCCTTTTCCTACACCCTCCTACAACCCTCACCATATTTGAAAATTACCTCCCCCCTTGGTGATACCCTTTTGATTGGTGATGTCCCTTTTGTATCCGTCTTACTGCATGTCTTGGGGCAGATAGGGCTTGGGAACGCTCAAACCCTCCTCCACCCTCCAGCCTGCTGCTGCTTGCCAGCAACCTTAACTCCTTGCTGCACAAAGAATTGGAAGTTCGCTAATTGCAGCTAAAATAACTGATGATTTGAACCCCAGTGTGATTGCTCATCGACCATCACATTGACATAGTTCCTCATCTCCGTGCCTGCTCCTAAAATCCTTTTGGAGAAGTGCAGTCCCCTTCCCTCTGGCAAAGGCCTAACTTCTTATGATCAGTGTAGTATAAGTGTTGTTAAATATAGCCTGGCTCTTCCAGCAACCTATACTGTCACCCCAATAGATGTCTGTAGTTATAGATGTGTGTAGGTACATTGTCAAGAAGACAGCATACAACATGAAGGGTTCAAAAAGTAATCAACAGACACATGCACATAAGGAACAAGCTTTGCCTAATCCCCTTGAAGATGCAGTCATAAATTTCATAACAGTACGAATAACCAGGGGTGGGTGGAAGTCGCAGAGTTGTTCTCTGCGGAATTCCGTGGATTTGCTTAAAAACTCTGCGCAATTCTGCGGAGTTCCGCCTGCTGCAGAATAAGTAGCTGCTTGTCAGAAGGTGCAAGTAGGAAACATGCTTGTTATCTGTGCAATAACGCATTTCCCGGGGCAGTAAGCGGATGCGCCGAGATGTCACTATTGCTGAATGTTATAATGCTGACACCTGGTCGTTCTTTTACTAATTGCCAATGGTTTAAATCTGCCAAACAATGTCTCGCATCTTAGGCTTCAGACACAAAGGCCCATATTTATACTTTTTGGCGCAAACCTGCGTTAGCGCAGGTTTGCATCAATAAGTATAGCACCGGCTAGCGCCATTCCAGGACGCCAGCCGGGTGCCATATTTAAGGAATGGTGCAAGCCGGTGCTAAGGCCCGGTTAGCGTCAAAATACATGACGCTAACCAGGTAGGGGAGGTGTAGGGAAAACTGGAGGTTGTGCGTGAAAGAATTCCACTAGTCAGATTAGAGTCAAAATAATGACTCTAACCTGACTAGCGCCATTGTTAGACCCACAACCCCCATGGATATGACTTAAGTCCCCTGGGCATGGCCATTGGGCACAGTGCCATGTAGGGGGGTCCAAGTAAGGCCCCCATGGCACTTAAAAAAAAAAAATACCTACCTCTACTTACCTGGGATGGGGTCCCCCATCTTCCGCTGTCCCTTTGGTGTGAGTGGGGGTGTACCTGGGGCTTGAGGAGGGCACCTGTGGGCTTCTTCCATGGTGTTCCCCTAGCACCTGCCCTGACCCAAGCTTAGCACCATTATTTAGCCCCGCCTCCCTCCCATGCATGATTTTTGCACGGAGGATAAATAAGGCTCTAGGGCCTTAGAGCCATTTTTTGCCTGGGAACTCCTACCTTGCATCTCTTTGACACAAGGTAGATTTCCGCAGGCAAAAAATGACTATAACTCCAATAGACATGTCTAGCGCCAAAATATTGTTATGGAGTTACGTTTATGCAGGACTTGCGTTAAAAAAAAATTATGCAAATCCGGTACAAACAGAGTATAAATATTGGCCAAAGTGTTTGCATTAGTCTGGTGATAAATAAGATGAAACTCCTAGAGACTCCTGGCGTCTAACCACAGGAACCGGGTCTGACAGTTCTTCTTATATGTATAAAAATACATTCATACCTGTATTTTGGAACTTTCCTCTGCAAGCCCTAATGGCACTCAGCAGACCTCAAGGACACCCACTGCTTGCCTCTTCCTCCACTGATCCCGCAGGTAACGTTAAAGCACAGAAAAGTTGGGGAAAGCGAGAGATGTTTCCTCCACAGGTGCTCAGCCCCCCAGAGGACACCGAAAGCTTGCCTCCTTCTCCCACCAGTACTGCAAATAGGAACACAGAAGTGCAGCTGTGCAAACTCTCCAGAGTCCTGCATCATATCAGAGTCTCACTTTCTCCCAGGTGCTGCACACTGAGGTATTTGTTGAACGAGGGGGTTTCTATATCGTGCCATGAGTGAGGAGGAGTATTTTCTGCATGACACACCAGTAGGGTAGGGCGCACTACCCTCCATGGTACCACATATATAAGACATTTGCCTGCACTTTCCGTTTAAAAGACATAGCATTCCCTGGGCGCTCGCTGGGATGTCAGGAGCCCATTGATAATGCAGACAGGTCCCCTTAATTCACCTCTTCCAAAACACTCTTTCACCCATCCTCTGTTACTTAGGATCCCTCTTATTGGCTGGTTTCAATGAGAGACTTAAGAGGCAAGACATTTCTTCAGGGTGTGAAACAAGGGTTGGCAAGCATCAGGCTCTATTGCAGCCCTAATTTTTTTGACAGGGCCATTCAAGCAAGTCATGCTGTGACAATTGCAAATAGGCAGTGCATTGCTGGGGTGTAAGTTAAAGTTCGGTCAGATAAATATAACTGCTGAATTTCTATGGTTTTGTGTGTGCAAAATCTGAGCCTAACTATAAAGTCCCTTTAATCTTCGTTTTTTCATTGAATTTCTAAGTTTTTTAAATTCGATTTCCCAACTATAACATCCCTGTAACCTTTAATTTTTTTCAATGAATTTCTAAGGTTTATTTAATTAATTTTCCTAAATATAAAGTCCCTGTAACCTTTGATTTTTTTGTGAATTTCAACTTTTTTTTAATGTAAATTGTACTACAGTTTCCCCCATACATTCAGTTTAATAATATAAATTTTCACAATTTTATAAATGCATTTTATTAACACACTATCTCTTATTATACATGTTAAGATTAGCAAATCAAAGTAAGAAAACTGATGTAAACTTTCTATGAATGCAATACATCGTCTTTCTCCTTTTTGTATTCATTTTATGGATTCACAGATTTGCCGCAATGCCACCACGAATCTGCTGCAATTCTACAACCACACTCATACTTCAACTTTTTATTGGATACCCTAAGGTGGTCATTATGACATTGAAAGTCAGCTCACTGCCACGCCGGAGATGACAGTAGTACTGTTGTCAGGCCGGTAGTAATGACTGCCAAATTATGTCCATGGCGGTGATCCCTCCTATAGACAGCCAATGTACCACCCCAACCGCGAGTGCGGTACAACCACTGAACACAGCAGTAGCCATCTCCAGGCAGGCGGAAGACAAGGATCTGCCCACCATATTATGACATAGCATACTGCCAGGATTTCCGGGGCGTTATTAATGCCACTAAAAGCCTGTCGGAAACACATCACATAGGAGACACTCACCTCCAGGGACACAAAGGAGTCCCCAGCCGCCATGGAACCAGAAATGGATGTCTTCCCAATAATGTACCACACCATGGCCGTCCATGAGCACCAACACAGACGAAGATGATGACAATGAGTACAGCTGCCTAGCACACAAGGAGGGAGGGAAGGGAGAGTGTCACACATACACACGC
Organism: Pleurodeles waltl; assembly: GCF_031143425.1. Taxonomy (NCBI): domain Eukaryota; kingdom Metazoa; phylum Chordata; class Amphibia; order Caudata; family Salamandridae; genus Pleurodeles; species Pleurodeles waltl. The sequence goes on along the minus strand of NC_090437.1, from coordinate 312,003,306 downwards.
ACAACACACACTAGACACACACACCACACACCCAGAATAATCTGCAGAGTAAACAACCGCAACATCAGCCAGAAGTAAAGAAAGCCAGGACACATACCTTAGGTCCAACCTCTGTATTTCGCTGGACTTGCACCCACAACAATTGAGGCAACTACATGCAAAGGGCCTTTGTCCAGTCCAATGTCAGCCATTAGCCACTGGGTTATGTCCAAGGCCCAGCTTGACTCCTGACATCCCAGTCACTCCATTAGGCAGGGACACCATGGTGATGATAGGCAGGCACCTCAGGGGTGGAGGGTTCATCTTCGTAGGGGGGTCCTTGGGCTTGGGTCTGGACGAGTGTCCTTGGGAAGAGGGGCTGGAGAGCCACCCTTCTTCACCTTAGTGGCAGGAGTACACTTAGGGGGAGGAACAGGAGTCGATTTGGAGCTGGAGGTACTGGGCTGGGGGGTGGGACTTTTCTCTTACGGGCAGGACGGCAGGCTGGGGGCGGGAAGACGTCAAGGCGGGAAAGGAAAAGTTTCTTAGAAACAGTGGGATGGGGTCTTGGAGGAAGTATGGGAGTGGAGGTAGAGTGAGTGGTTGTTGGAGGAGGTGGTGTGCTGGACTCGGGTGCAGGTTCATGGACAGTGTACATGTGTGAGGTGGATGGCTGTTGGGGGTCTGAGTGGGAGCATTTGTGTGTCTTTGGAGGTGGGCAGACAGGGCGTGTGGATGGATGTTTTGGTGGTGTCTGCAAGTGAGGTGAGTGTGCTTCATGAGGTGGTGGCGGTGGTGGTGACTGCGCATGTGGTGTGTGGGGTACATGTCTGCGGGTCTGCTGTTGTGGTGGCTGTGGTCAAGGCTGTACAGGTGTCAGGTTATGGGACTGTTGATGCTGTGCATGCAGGTGTGAGTGCTGATGTGACTGTAAGGGAGGAGGAGGAGGAGACAGTGGAGACAGTGGCTGATGTTGTGTGTGCATCTGTGTGTTGGCTGTGTGTGTGCTTGGGGACTGAAGTGTGGTGCCTGTGTTTGTCTGTGTGAGTCCTGTCTGTTGTTTTGGGTGCATGCTTGTCAGAATGTGTGCGTGGGATGGGATGGGGGATAGGAGACAGGGACTGGGAAGAGGAGTTGGAGGGGGGATGGAATAAACAGGGACACTGGCTGCCATCAGAGAGGAGGCCAGAGCCTAAAACGATCTCTGTAGGTCTGCCAAGACATTGTGAATGCCCTCCAGGTGCGCATTGCATTGCTGCATCTGGGATGCCAGCACCTGGATGGCATTCACTATGGTTGACTGCCCTACAGAGATGGATCTCAGGAGGTCAATAGCCTCCTCAATGAGGGCAGCAGGGCTGACTGGGGCAGAGCCTGAGGTGCCTTGGGCAAAGAAGATGCCCCCTCTCCTGGGTGAGCGGGCACGGGCAACTCGTGGGGGTCTACTGGGAGGGCGGTGTTGGTACGGGAGTAGCAGAAGATGAAGTTGCTGGGGTGGTCCCAGAGGAGCCGGCCACCACCATGGAGCTTCCATAGTAGGAGGAATCAGAGTCAGTTGTATCAGCTCCAGTCTCCCTGTGTTGCTCGCCTCACCTTCCAACCCACTGGTCCCGGGGGCTGCAACTCTCTCACTTGCCGGTGACCCTGCTCCTTCACCAGATGATGCTAATGCACACATGGACAGGTTGACAAAAGGAAAGGGGGAAGAAAGAAAGGGAGCACAGGGTCAATCACAGCACCAACAGCACGGATGGCATACACATCACAGTCACTCACTGGGACTAAGAATGGGCAGTATGGACCACAGTGGCATACCATTGCCTAGGTACTACAGCAGGTAGGACCCAAATACCACCATCTGCACACCTACTGGGACCAACTAAGCCCTGTCTGTCATGGCAAGCTAGCTAGCTAGCAATACCAAATATGTATACCACCCTACATACCTAAGCAGGGCCACGCAGCAATGTCTAAACCGGCATATTGGGACATCCACTGACTAGAATCCTGCACCCAAATCCCATGCCAGGCAACAAATAATGAATATCACACACTGTACTCACCCCCTTGTGGCTGCTATGCTGCCCTCAAATGCCCATCCAGCTCCGGGACTCCACCTCCAGTATTCTGGCTATCAGTTGGGTCAGGCTCCGATGGGCACCTTTCCCTCCTCGTTGGGAGGCTGTCCCCAGCTAGGCCTCCTCGGTCTTCCAGGCCCAGCATCTCTGGTCCTCCCACTGTTTTGTGCAGTGGGTGCTCAGCCAGCTATGGACCCCCAAGGTCCGCTCGTCCTTGGCGATGGCACACCACAACCCTTCCGGGTTACACTTACACTTTGAAATGGACAGAATACATCAAAAAGATGGAGTCCATTTTTACAGACGCATTTAACAGGGTGTTCCTCAACAACTTAAGGCATTGCATCCTGTTCTATATGTAACTGTTAGAAATGGGGTTTTTGGTTGGCAGTCAGGTTACCCTCTGTCCAAGCAAGAACCCTCACTCTAGTCAGGGTAAGTCACACACAATCCAAATTATCCTGTGCCCACCCTCTGGTAGCTTGGCACGAGCAGTCAGGCTTAACTTAGAATGCAATGTGTAAAGTATTTGTGCAATAAATCATACAATAACACAATATGGCACCACAAGAATACACCACACAGTGTTTAGAAAAATATATAATATTTATCTGGGTATTTGTAGATCAAAACAATAAAAGATGCAATAAGAAATTGTAGAGATATCACTAAAAGGTGATATAAAGTGTCTTAAGTCTTTAAAAAGCAAACAAAGTCTCTTTCAAGCACAAAGTACCTGGTTTGGAGTGGAAAATCTCCGCAGAGGGCCGCAGAGGAGGAGATGTGTGGAAAAATGGTGTGTGCGTCGGTTTCGCCCCTTCACACACGGACTTGCGTCATTATTTTCCACGCAGGGAGACGTGCGTCGTTCTACAGGAAGAAAAATGGTGTGTGCGTCGGTTTAGCCCCTTCACACACGGACTTGCGTCGTTATTTTTTCACTCAGGGAAGACGTGCGTCGTTTTCCGGCATGCGGACCGTCTCCCTCTGTGGGTCGCGGGATTACCAGATGTCCCAGGGTCTGTGCGTGGAATCCTAGGCTTGTTATCCGGCTGCGCATCGTTCCGGTGGGCTGTGCGTGGAATTTTCTTCCTCATGGCAGACGTCGCGCCGATTTCCTCTCTGGAAGTCGGGCGGCGTTGTCCAGGTGGGCCGTGCGTCGAAGTTCCGGTCGCACCGCAGGTGTTGCGTCGAGCGGCGTCTTTCCGGATCAGCGTGCAGTGATTTTCTCACCGCAGAGCAAGCTGTGCGTTGCATTTTTCAGCGCACAAGGAGTCCAGTTGAAAAAGAGAAGTCTTTTTGGTCCTGAAACTTCAGGGAACGGGGGCAAGCTCTATCCAAGCCCTTGGAGAGCACTTTTGCAGCAAGACAAGAGTTCAGCAAGGCAGCAGGCCAACAGCAAAGCAGCAGTCCTTTGTAGAAAGCAGTCAGGTGAGTCCTTTGAGCATCCAGGCAGTTCTTCTTGGCAGGATGCAGGTTCTGGTTCAGGTTTCTTCTCCAGCAAGTGTCTGATGTGGTTGGGCAGAGGCCCTGTTTTATACCCAAATGTGCCTTTGAAGTGGGGGACACTTCAACGAGTGGCTTAGCAGTGCACCAGGTCCCCTTTCAGCTCAATCCTGTCTGAGCTGGACAAGACGTCAACATTGCAGCGTACTCGCGTATATTAGGATAATAATCGGGGATACATATAATATTAAATATATAATATTAAAGCAACGATCGGAGACATAAAGAAGATATAGATGTACTAGGAAGTCCTGATGAAATCCAGGGGTACTCCCCGGATGAAACACGTGTTGACAGACAAAGGGACAAAGGAGGATGTTGTTGGACGGAATCGGTAACTTTGGAACTAATCCTTAGGAATTTAATTTGAATTGATGAAAAATATTTTTGGACTGTGGAGTTGTCATAACTATATTTGGGACTGATCAGTATGAGGATATACAATTGGAACTGGCGATAACTACTTGTCGACTGTGGACAGGACATAAAAATATACTTTGGACTGATTTCTGTGGTACCCATATTTGGGATATAAGTTGGATTGATGATTGGTTTGTATTATTTTGATTATTGTATTTTTTTTTTTTTTTTCTCTCTATACTGTACTTATAATAGAATCTGAATACACCACTGTAACTGGATTGGTTTCTTTGCTACTATTACGTGTGCAAATGTATTTATTTCCCCTTTCAGCTCAATCCTGTCTGCCAGGGTCCCAGTAGGGGGTGTGGCAGTCCTTTGTGTCAGAGCAGGCCCTCCACCCTCCCAGCCCAGGAAGACCCATTCAAAATGCAGATGTATGCAAGTGAGGCTGAGTGCCCTGTGTTTGGGGTGTGTCTGAGTGAATGCACAAGGAGCTGTCAACTAAACCCAGCCAGACGTGGATTGTTAGGCACAGAAAGATTTAAGTGCAAAGAAATGCTCACTTTCTAAAAGTGGCATTTCTAGAATAGTAATATTAAATCCAACTTCACCAGTCAGTAGGATTTTGTATTACCATTCTGGCCATACTAAATATGACCTTCCTGCTCCTTTTTGATCAGCAGCTACCACTTCAATAATGTATGAGGGCATCCCCAATGTTAGCCTATGAAGGGAGCAGGCCTCACAGTAGTGTAAAAACGAATTTAGGAGTTTTACACTACCAGGACATGTAAACTACACAGGTACATGTCCTGCCTTTTACCCACACAGCACCCTGCTCTAGGGGTTACCTAGGGCATACATTAGAGGTGACTTATGTGTAGAAAAAGGGGAGTTTTAGGCTTGGCAAGTACTTTTAAATACCAAGTCGAATTGGCAGTGAAACTGCACACACAGGCCTTGCAATGGCATGCCTGGGACAAGGTAAAGGGGCCACTTGAGTGGGTGGCACAACCAGTACTGCAGGCCCACTAGTAGCATTTAATCTACAAGCCCTAGGCAGATACAGTGCACATTACTATGGACTTATAAGTATATTAAATAGTCCAATTGGGTATGATCCAAAGTTACCATGTTTAAAGGGAGAGAGCATATGCACTTTAGCACTGGTCAGCAGTGGTAAAGTGTGCAGAATCTAAAAGCCAGCAAAAACAGAGTCCAAAAAAGTGGAGGGAGGCAGGCAAAAAGTTAGGGGTGACCACCCTAAGACATGTGAGGTCTAACAGTAACTATCACCTGCACACCATAAACACAAAGGCTGTTTTCAGAGTCAAGTCTTTTCCCAAACACTTGGGGGGGTCATTCTGACCTCGGCGGTAAAAGGCGCTTACTGCCGGTCAGAAGACCGCCATAACACCGCTGCGGTCGCGGTAAACCACCACGGTCATTCTGACCCGCTACTTGAAAACCTCCAAAAACCCGACATCCACAAAAGTCCGCCACACCAAAGGTCAGCGAAAAAATGGCGATGACAAAACCTCCACCGTCACGCCAACAGAAATACGCCCATGCCATTCCGACCCACGAATCCACGCGGCGGTCTTTCATCCGCGGTATTCTATTGGCGGTACACACAGCCGCGGTCAAAATACACACACAGCTCCAAAACACTGCCACATTGGACAATTTGAAATACACACACCTGATACACATACACACACCACTCCCACACACCCAATACAATATAAAACACACACCCACATCACCCACAAACCCCTACGACCACAATTGCGAATTAAGGACAGAGAGAGACAGCACTGCTTAGAGTAGACCATCACACAGAGGCAAATCACAACATCACCCACACAATTACCACGCACAAAACACCATACACCACCACACACATCACACTCTACAACACATACAACATCCCTCACCTCATCCACACCACCCCATGGCACCCCAAAGACAGCCCAGGTTCTCTGACGCAGAACTCAGGGTCATGGTGGAGGAAATAGTTTGTGTAGAGCCCCAGCTCTTCGGGGCACAGGTGCAGCACACCACAATTGCTAGGAAGATGGAGCTATGGCAAAGGATAGTGGACAGGGTCAACGCGGTGGGACAGCATCCACGCAATCGGGATGACATCAGGAAGCGATGGAACGACCTACGGGGGAAGGTGCGTTCCATGGTATCAAGACACAACATTGCGGTGCAGAAGACTGGCGGCGGACCCCCACCTACTTCCCCAGAATTTACAACATGGGAGGAGCAAGTCTTGCACATCCTGCATCCTGAGGGCCTCGCAGGAGTAGGCGGAGGAATGGACTCTGGTAAGTCAATTCTTAACTACTTCTTCCCACCCCAACCCCACCTGCATGCCAGCACAAAACCCCACTCCCATCACAACAACTCCTTGCAAATGGCTCACCATCACAACCCACCCATCCCAACACCAAGCCCTGCATGCGACCACAAAGTATGGGCACCCATCACCAAAGCATGCCCACTGCACACACACATCACCCCCACAAGCCACCCTCACAAAAGCCCCCACAAGGGAATGCCTGCACTTGGGTACACGGCCACCCACCCATCACACAAAATGCCACACTCAGAAGCAATAACCATACCCTTATACCCCTGCAGGACCCGAACGCCACCACACCGCCACGGAGGGTACAGAGATGTCCATCCCACCCCCAGAAGAGGCCCCCAGCGATGACAGCAGCTCTGTCTCCCTGGACCCAGATGACCAGCCCGGCCCATCGGGGACCTCTGGACAGTCGGTTCCCCACAGACAGCCACAGGCTACAGCAGACCTAACCCCCTCTGGGAACACCAGCACAGCTCCCACCCAGCGGGTCCATGCCTCTGTCTCCGGGACACGTCAATCAGCGGTGTGTCCACCACTACAGGGCACCCAGGTGGACCCACCACCCCAACAACAACAGGGACCTGGGGGCAGTGGTAGTGGGCACACCGTCCAGGGGACAGAGGCCCAGGAACACAGGGGAACTGGGAGGGCTGCTGTGCGACAGGGGGGGGACAGGCCCAGGGAACCCACTCTCCAAGAGGCCCTCTCCTCCATCATGGGAGCATACTACCACTCCCAGGAGACGATGCCGACGGTACTGGCCAGGTTCCAGGAGATCCAGGCACAGCAGGAGGAACGGTACATGGGGTTCAGAGAGGAACTGAGGAACATTGGTTCCGCAATGGGGACCATCGTCGTGGCCCTTAACCAGATAGTCACCACATTGCGGGACCATGTGGCACCCCAAAGGGCCCCTGTCACTAGCCTAGACCAGGAACAGCCTACCACCTTTGCCGGCGCTAGTGGACAGGAGGCCCCCACACAACAACAGGCCACCAGAACCCCACCTCCTGCTGAAGAAGAACCACCCCGCAAGCGGAACCTGAGATCTCACAAGAAGACAGAGTAGGATGCCAAGACCCCCGCCAGCATAAGATACCCCCTGATGTCATCCCACTGTCCCACATTGTCACCCTGTCCAACCTTTAACTGCCCCTGCTCCATCCTTCCACAGGCATATGGACAATGCACCTGTGAGACTGAGAACTGGACTCTGCCATGGACATTACTCCACCCCCACCCATCACTGTTTTACAATCATGTACCTATATGTAGCACTTAAAATAAATCACTTATTGCACTTAAAATAACAGGAGTCTGCTTGTATTCTTAACAAATGTATTACACATAACGGTGCAATAATGTCCAGTTACTTTGTGATGACAACATACCAATTTCAATAAGCTTTAGTCCATGGGCAAACAAAGCAGAAGTCACGCAGTGGGTCATACACCTCTGAAAAGGGAAGGGAAAGTCACAAATCAGTTAACAGGAACTGGGGGGAAACACAGACAGTAGAGACGCATGAGGCCTTAAGTAAATGTAAAATGGCGTGGGTGATTCTTACCTGTGTGCTACTGAAAATATTGTTGTATGACTGTATCCCTGTTGTCCGTGTCGTCCCCGTCGTCTTCCTCCTCTTCACTCTCCACAGGCTCCACAGCTGCTACAACACCACCATCTGGACCATCCTCCTGCAGAAAAGGCACCTGGTGTCGCAAAGCAAGATTGTGAAGCATACAGCAGGCCACGATGATATGGCACACCTTCTTTGGTGAGTACATTAGGGATCCACCTGTCATATGCAGGCACCTAAACCTGGCCTTCAGGAGCCCGAAGGTCCTTTCTATGATCCTCCTAGTTCGCCCATGGGCCTCATTGTACCGTTCCTCTGCCCTGGTCTGGGGATTCCTTACTGGGGTCAGTAGCCACGACAGGTTGGGGTAACCAGAGTCACCTAATTGCCACACACAGTGTCTCTGTAGCTGTTCCATCACATAAGGGATGCTGCTATTTCACATGACATACGCGTCATGCACTGACCCAGGGAACTTGGCATTTACATGGGAGATGTACTGGTCAGCCAAACAGACCACCTGGACATTCATCGAATGATAACTTTTTCTGTTTCTGTACACCTGCTCACTTTCTTTGGGGGGAACCAAAGCCACATGGGTCCCATCAATGGCACCAATGATGTTGGGGATATGTCCAAGGGCATAGAAATCACCCTTCACTGTAGCCAAATCGCCCACCTCAGGGAAAATAATGTAGCTCCGCATGTATTTCATCAGGGCAGACAACACTCTGGACAAAACCTTAGAAAACATAGACTGAGACATCCCAGATGACATGGCCACTGTTGTCTGAAAAGACCCACTTGCCCAAAAATGGAGTACTGACAGAACCTGCACCAGAGGGGGAATCCCTGTGGGTTGGCGGATGGGGGACATCAGGTCTGGCTCCAGCTGGGCACACAGTTCATGTATAGTGGCTCTGTCAAGCCTGTATGTAAGTATGATATGTCTTTCTTCCATTGTCGACAGGTCCACCAGCGGTCGGTACACGGGAGGATTCATCCTTCTACTCGCAAGTCCCAGCGGACGGTGCCTAGGAAGGACAACATGGAGCACAGAGTCAAGCAACCCACAGGTTCGTTCACACAGCTTGCACAGTACACGAATCGCTATGCATTGAAAGGCTTGTATGAGTGGCAATGCAAGGCCTAGGCCTGTGTGACGCATTAGAAATTATGCCATGTGGGCCCTTGAAATGGCGGCTGCCTGACCTGTGAAGTGTGACAGTGGGATGTGAGGTCAATGCGCTGGCGTGGCACACCGTGGCGGTCGAAGACCGCGGTGCTCAGCCGCATTGGTTAACATTGCACCCTATGGGTTTCAGTAGCCAATGAGGATGTGCGCCGGCGGTCGCGGTACGCACCGCTGCGGGCGTGACCGCCATTTTCTATCTGATTAATCACTCGAGACCTGATCATCCACAGGAGAGGACCTATACTGCAAGTGCTGCTGTGACCTCAGTCTGGAAGATACAATGGCTGCTGCGACTGGGGAAAGGGCCCCTGCCTTCACTTCAGAAGAATTGGAGAAACTTGTTGATGGGGTCCTCCCCCAGTATGCGCTACTCTACGGTCCTCCAGACCAACAGGTTAGTACACAGGGTGCACGTTGAATGGGATATGCCTGTGTTGAGTGGGGTGGATGTAAGATGGTGGGGAGGTGAGCGAATGAGGAGTGCAACGCACGACAGGTGAGAGCATGTGCACATGGCAAGGTTGGGGAGGGGGGGCTACTCACATTGACCAGGCAGAAAAGTGATGATATTTCCTTTCCCACCCTGTACATGTCACATAGGTCAGCGCCCATCAGAAGATCGACATTTGGCGTGCCATCGCCAAGGACGTCCGGGCCCTGGGGGTCCACAACAGACGGGGCACCCACTGCCGAAAGAGGTGGGAGGACATCTGCCGCGGTACCAGAAAGACCGCCGAGGCTCTGCTGGGGATGGCCTCCCAACGTAGGAGGGGTGCCAGCCGCCAATTGACCCCACTGATGTCCCGGATCCTGGCGGTGGCCTACCCCAATTTGGATGGGCGCGTGAGGACATCACAGCAGACACAAGGGGGTGAGTATCAGCACATTCTGCTATCTTTGCGCGCAGTGAAGGTGTCTGGGTGGGGGAGGAGGGCTGTGGCTATCTCTAGGCCAGGGCGCATTCTGTAGGCTAGGCCCCTCCGTTAGACATGGCCCTGTGCCCCCGCCCCCCACCTCTGTAGGGTGCCAAGTACAGCTATCCATGGTCCGGCCTCACCCATGTGTGCATTTGTCGTCCATAGACCTGTAGGCCTAGTCACAATAACTGAGTAGTGTACCCCGATTGCGCGGCCTAGTGCTGGGGGCTTCTGTGTCTGTCCTCTCCGACAACGGTGTTGCCAATGCATGCACTCAACCTGTCTTCATTTCTCCCCCCCCATTTTCTTTGTCTTCCTGTTCATGTGTGCATTAGCATCATCAGGCGGAGGAGAAGTGGCATTGGCGCACGAGGGAGCTGCATCTCACATGGCCCCGGACTGCCATGCAACAGACTCCGAGTACACCAGTGAGACGGAGGGCGAGGGGAGCTCCACAACGGGGACCCGTGGAGACGTCAGCGACACCGACACTTCCTCGGAAGGGAGCTCCCTTGCGGTGGCGGCAACATCCGTGCCCACCGCCACAACAGGTACAGCCGCCACCCAGCGCACCAGCCCCGCCCTCCCAGCAGCCCCTCAGCCTTCGCTCCGTGCCCGCTCGGCCAGGAAGTCGGCCATCTCCTTCGCCCCAGGCACGTCAGGCCCTGCCCCAGTTACCCCTGCAGCCCTCAGTGAGGAGGTCATTGACCTCCTGAGGACCATCATTGTTGGGCAGTCTACCCTTTTGAATGCCATCCAGGGTGTAGAAAGGGAGGTGCATCGGAGCAATGCATACCTGGAGGGCATTCATTCGGGTCAGGCTGCCCATCAGCGATCGCTCAACGCTCTGGCCTCAGCACTGACGGCAGCCATTGTCCCTGTCTCCAGCCTCCCTCTTCTAACCCCCTCCACCCAATCCCAGTCTCCTGTTCCTCTGCCTATCCCATCCACACCATCAGACCAGCCTGCACACACCTCAACACCCAAGGGCAGCTCATCCAGACATAAGCACCACAGATCCCACAAGCATTCACCCAAGCAACATCCAGATGCAGACATGCCAACAGTCACTACCACCTCTGTGTCCCCCACCTCCTCGTCTCCCTCCTCCCTCCCTGTGACGTCTCCACTCACACCTGCATGCACACCACCATCAGCCAGTACTTCCATCACCAGCACACCCTCCATTACAGTCCGCACACATGCAGTCACCATCCCCACTGCCATTTACACGTCCCCTGTGTCCTCTCCCAGTGTGTCTGTCACCCCCTCTTCCAAACCACACAAACGCAGGCAGCCACCCACCCAACAGCCATCCACCTCACGACAGCCTCTGTCACAAGCACCTGCACCCAAAGACAGCACACTTGACTCTCCTACAACCACATCCTCTTCCTCCACTCCCATACCCACTACACCTACCCGTCCCTGTCTTACCAAATTGCTTTTCCTTTCCAACCTTGACCTCGTTCCAACCACTGACCCACCCCCTCCATCTGGTAAGAGTCCAAAAAGCACCTCAGCCACCACCAGCCCTGCATCTACTAGGACCATAGTGCAGGGCTATTGGAGTCCACCAGCTCCTAGGGCAGGAACATCGGCCAGCAGCAAGGGGACAGCCAGCCCACCCCCTGGGAAGAGGACAAAAAAAACTAAGGGCCGGCACGACAAACCTGAGACGGCTGCCACCAAGGACAGTAGCCTTGCCCCGTCACCTGCCACATCATCAAAGGGAGGCAAGGGCCACAGAGCTTCAGCGAAGGAGGGCAAGGGCAGCAGGGCGGAGAAGTCAGGCAGCAGGCGAGCTGACCAGAAGGGCCCCACCAGCCCCATTCCGGGTGTGACGGACGACACCCACGGGCCCAGGACTCCATCACAGGAGGGCCCCGCGACCGCAAGGTCGGATGGCGACTGAGCGGGAAGTCTTGGCCAGGTCTGGCTCCCTAGAAACACAGGACAAGCACCGCTGAACAGGGGCCCGCCGTGAGAAGCACCGCTAAACAGGGGCCGCCGTGAGAAGCACCGCTGAACAGGGCCCCGCCGTGAGAAGCACCGCTGAACAGGGCCCCGCCGTGAGAAGCACCGCTGAACAGGGCCCTGCCGTGAGAAGCACCGCTGAACAGGGCCCCGCCGTGAGAAGCATCGCTGAACAGGGGCCCGCCGTGAGAAGCACCGCTGAACAAGGCCCCGCCGTGAGAAGCACCCCGCCGTGAGAAGCACCACTGAACAGGGGCCGCCGTGACAAGAACCGCTGAACAGGGCCCCGCCGTGAGAAGCACTGCTGAACAGGGCCCCGCCGTGAGAAGCACCACTGAACAGGGGCCGCCGTGACAAGAACCGCTGAACAGGGCCCCGCCGTGAGAAGCACTGCTGAACAGGGCCCCGCCGTGAGAAGCACCGCTGAACAGGGCCCCGCCGTGACAAGAACCGCTCAACAGGGGCCGCCGTGACAAGAACCACTGAACAGGGGCCGCCGTGACAAGAACCGCTGAACAGGGCCCCGCCGTGAGAAGCACCGATGAACAGGGCCCCGCCGTGAGAAGCACCGCTGAACAGGGGCCGCCGTGACAAGAACCGCTGAACAGGGCCCCGCCGTGAGAAGCACCGCTGAACAGGGCCCGCCAAGACAAACACCGCTCCGCTGGGCACCGCCGTCTCAAGCACCGCTCCGCTGGGCCCTTCCTGTCAAGCACTGCTCCGCTGGGCACCGCCGTCTCAAGCACCGCTCCGCTGGGCACCGCCGTCTCAAGCACCGCTCCGCTGGGTACCGCCATCTCAAGCACCGCTCCGCTGGGCCCTTCCTGTCAAGCACTGCTCCGCTGGGCACCGCCGTCTCAAGCACCGCTCCGCTGGGCACCGCCGTCTCAAGCACCGCTCCGCTGGGCCCTTCCTGTCAAGCACCGCTCCGCTGGGCAACACCGTCTCAAGCACCGCTGGCCCATTGACAGTGCCGGTTCTGTGTCGAGCAGGGCTTCACGAAGCACTCTGGGCACCATGCCTCCTCCATTACCAGTGGAGTCGGTAATCCATCTGATGGACTGTGGCTTGGCACTCCCCAGGATGGCACAGTGGGCAACCCTCCCACTGTAGAGACTTGTGAGACTGTGGCTTTGCACTCCCCAGGATGGCACAGTGGGCAACCCACCCACTGTAGAGACTTGAGAGACTGTGGCTTTGCATTCCCCAGGATGGCACAGTGGCCATGGAGGCCCCTTGTGGATCTGGCGTTGTGGACTCATGTGGCTGAGGTGCCCCCCCTTCCCTTCCCCCTGAGGTGCCTGTAGTTTTATCATCTGATGCCCCAGCAGTGTTCTCTCCAATGGTATCTGTTCTCCTGTGTGAGCTTTGCCCATGTGTTTGTGCACATTGGCCCACGGACTATGGAACTTTGACAAAATGTGCAGGACTTATTGCCTATGTATATATTTTTAACTATGTTCATTCTTTATTTTGTATCTTTCATATTGCATATTTCCCATAACTTCAATAGAGCTATATTATACATAAATTTTAAAGATCATTTTAATTATGTCTTTGCATTATTCCGGGGGGTTTGCGGGGTGTCACTCTGACTTGTTGCTCTGCATTGGGGTGTAGGTATTTGGGGTGGGGGGGTGGGTGTATGGCGTATGTGTGTGCCCGTAAGCTTTCCTTCTCCCCCCTCCCCTGTGTCATAGGTGCAGTACTCACCGTTGTCGTCTGCGCCGGCGTTCGTACTCCTGGTAGATGAGCAGGTAGACAATAGCTGGTACGATGTTTAATTCAGGTTCCATGCTGTCCTCCTTCCTCGTGGAGTGTGTATCGGTGAGCGTTTTCCCGTTCGTAGTCTGTTTCCGCCGTGTTTTTATCAGCGGGGCTCCCGCCCCGGAAAAGGTGGCGGATTGGTGAGTTGTGATAGGGTGGGCGGTACATTGTCTGCCGCCTGCCTGTTGGCGGTGACCGCCGCGCTGTTTGTCTGTCCCGCCGTGGCGGTCGGAGTGTTAAAGTGTCGGGCTGTGTTGGCTGTTCCCGCCAGAATTAAAACATTTTGACCGCCTGCCTGTTGGCGGGTTGGCCGCCGCTTTATCACCGACCGCCAGGGGTTGGAATGACCCCCTTGGTCTTTTTGTTTGCAAATCCTTTTTTCTAATTTCCTACTCAGATCCGTGGATCTGCCACAGATCCCCAGACAAATAAGGGGTCTGCCAGCTATGCTGCATGTGGATCTGTGGATCCGTTCCCAACCAAAAGCACACATTCAACACAAAACAACAACATATTTAATACAAACATATAGTATTGTAATATATACATATAACAGTGTCACAGCCTGTGTGTGAGTAGCTCTGCAATTGACTGTGTGGGAGTGTGAGTAGCTGTCTAGTGCCTGTATGGGTGTATGTTAGTGGTTTTCTGGATCTGTGAGTGGTGTACAAGTGGCTTTCTAGGTGTGCGAGTTAGTGTGTGAGTGGCTGTATGGATGTGTGACTGGGTATGTGTGTGCCTGCCTGGATATGTGAGTGGGTGTGTCAGTGGTTTTCTGTGTCTCTGAGTGATTGTGAGGGTGTATAAGTGGGCATGTGTGGTGGGTGGGTGTATCAGTGGGTGTGTAAGTGGCTGAGTCTCTAAATAGTGTGTCAGCAGGTGTATGGAGTATGAGTGCGTGTGTCTGTGATTTTGCTGTATGGGTACATGATTGGGTGTGTAAGTGGTTTTGTAGGTCTGTGAATGGGTGTGTAAGTGGCTTTGATGGTGTGTACATGGCTGTGTGAGTGTTGAATGGGTGTGTAAGTGGGTGGATGAGTGCATGTGTGGATTTGTGAGTGGGGTGTGAGTGTTTCTCTGAGTCTCTGAAAGGATGTATCAGTGTCTGCATGGGTGTGTGATTGGCTGCATTGGTCTGTGAGGGGGCACAGTAGTGGTTCTGTGGGTCTGTGAGGGAGTGTGTTAGTGTGTGAATGGGTGTGTGAAAGGGTGTGTGAGTGTGTGAATGTGAGTGAGTGTGTGAGTGGCTGTGTGGGTCTGTGAGTGGGTGTGGTAGTGGTTTTGTGGGTCTGTGAGTGGGTCTGTGAGACAGTGTGTGAGTGGCTGTATAGATGTGGGTGTGTAAATGGTTGAGTAGGTGTGTGAGTGGGTCTGCAAGTGGGTGTAATTTTGATTAATTAATTGGGGTCTGGGTCTGCAGATCCATTGTGGATTCGCACAAGAGGTCACGCTGAGTGCCACAATAGATTTCTGAATCCTCATGAGCCCCCAAAAGTATTTTTGGGCAATTTCTTGCTAATGAGGTGTCCCTCACAGGCCCCTCAATCAGCTCCCTTTGGCATCAGGATATCTCTATCCTGAACCCTTATATTGTAGTTTATTTTTATTCTCCCACCACCCCAGGAACAATTGACAAAATGGCAACCACAACTTTTCTCTCAGGCTGAGGCCAGCCAATCATGGCATTGCTGTAGGTGTGTGGATCCCCGGATCCACAGATGTGCATCTGAGATGGATCTGCAGGAGATCTACATCTCTAGATATGCATAAATCTTTTTTCTTTAATAACTCCAAAACTACTGAACAGATTTGCACCAAATTACAAAAAGAGATATTTCTGGACAAAGATCTAGCTTTCTGCCAAATTGTGTGTAATTCTATTCAGCAGTTCAGGATGTAGTTGTGTCTAAAACCACACAGGAAATTGCATGGGGAAAAATTGTTTAGGCACCCCCCATTTTCTAGATCCCGCTTGACGAATCACCCTGAAGCTTTCCACCTGTCCCTGCATACAAGACAGGTGGAAGCTTTCCAGGCAGCAGCTGAAGTGAGTGACAAACTAGTTTTGAAAATGGCGTGGAGATTCATCAAATGACACCAAAAGTTATTAGCAAAGTAAAAAAGGCTTTTCCTATGGAAACTAGGGCTGAACTATAACTAGAACTACCACCAGTGATATATACCATTAAAAAAAATGATGAGACCCTTCTGCTCTTACCAAATGAGCACATAAAAATGAAAAAAAAAATGAAAACCAGCAATCTCCAAAGCACTATATTGTGCAACAATTTAAGTGGAAAATTCCACTTTTTGCCAATTTCTGATGTCTGTATATCTTTTACACTTAAGTTGTTGTTGTATTTTTTCAACTTAGTAGGATCATGACCTGTAATTTTATCTTTTTGAGCAACCTTAACAAGACAAGTGTAAGTAAGACTACATCGAGCATTCATTAACTTTAAATAATTCCTTTATTTTGTTTACAGTGAGTGAGTGAAAAAACAACTTATTAGAAAACCTGATAATTTGCTTTTGTGTTTAGCAGACAAAACACATTCCACAACTTGGATACATTTGAGGAAGAGAATAATAATACCTCTTGGTCTTGGAGCAAGCAAAACAGTAGGGTTTGTTTAGCCTAAGTTGTTGAGCCCTTTAAATATTTACAGGAGACACACCTAAAAGACCAAAACACCCTGAAATAACCCTCTTCAAGAATGGAGCAAATAATTAGAGGAGCACCCCACTTAATAGTGACTTACCACACTTGTGCAAGTCCCATGTGTATGTGAACATTTATTAGCTTACAGATTCATACACACAGTCATGAAATTATACATATATGGTGACAATAAATCCAATCGACTTTTATTCTTCTAATGTATCAAACTAGAAGCTGATCGATGAATTTATTATCAAATATTCAAGTGATCATACCATGACATGTTCCAAAGATAGGAAAGATGTTGTGAGTTTTAAATTCCAAATTATTGAAATGATCTTAATGAGTCTTCAATTCTGACAAGATAAGTCACAGCTGACAAATGATTTGAAGGTATTATCCAGCTTTTTTAAGGCTTGTCTGTAGGAACAACTTTGTATACAGTGTAATCCCCTTAGTGGTAATGTCCCCTAAATGGATACTCCAAACATTGATCTGTGTCTGTATTTGAGTTATTTTTATTTGTCAACCATGATAAGCCTCTTATGTCTACTAGCAATGCAAAACAAATTATGAAAACCCTCTTCAAAATTGACTTCATTCCCCTCAGCCGGGCCACAAAATAATCTATTTTTCCAATGGTTTCTGTTTTCCATGTCACTGGATTGCGTCTTTAAATCTGGGACCTCTAAAACCAATGCTCAGCCTTTTCTTTTAAAACCTAGACATCACTGCATTGTTGTGCAATTTACTTTATCTTGTCTGTAATCAACCAATTGGCACTGATTTGTTGATGTTTATAGTTTTTTTTTCCATACATGGAATGAATGCATCTCATTTCCACCAGAAGAACCTATTACGCTAATCAGGGATTTAGCATATGACTAATATTTTTTAGGTCTTTTGTGAGTAGTACATGTGACAGTACTAAAATCTTTACAAGGCATAGCTCAACTAGCAGAAAAAAACAGGTTTATGTAAGTTTAAGATTGATCATGGGTATAACAAGCATCTCCATATTGTCTTAAAAGTTAAAAAAATACTTTCCAGTTGTATTAGGTCTACTGTTTCAGAAACCTTTCAAAGAAGAATTACGGTTGTTTTGCTCTGTCCATATACAGGAAGGCAAGTCATAGACAGCTCATGTCAAATGGCATAAACAAGGGTTTAAAGGTATATATGATCATTCTAAAAAAGGTGAAAAATCAGAAGAACATTGTCTCGTTCTCTTGTTGACAAATGACAACACAAATATTGGTATCAACCTTCTGATTTAGTTAAAAATGTATAGTGTGGCATGAAGCATGTTTTTAAAATAAGTCCATAAAGAAATTAGTCACAGTGTGTAGAAAATGCACTTGCCCCAGAGTGCTTTAAGTATTTGTATCACATGGAATCTTAAATGAGGTCCTCAATACTATGAAATACTATGAAACTCAGCAAACAGGACTTAAAAATACAGCAGGGTAGTGGTAGGCCATGGAGAAGTAATCAAGCTGTAAAAAAGCACAATGGCATCATGGAACCTCAAATAAAACAAGCATTTCAAATGCAATTGGTCTCGCATTTTTTTGATTAAGAGCTATTGGCATTGTAAATTCATAACTAGACTTTTCTTGCCACATAAATTGGTCAATCCTACCTCATAATGTCATCTTTTCCTGCCATATAATTCCAGTGGCCCACTAGTCCAGCATTTAACTAAAGCATATACAATTATCATATAAACCTTTATCAGAAATAAACTTTAGGCATTAGAGTGTAATGCTCAAAGCACCATTAAAACAATATCATTTTGGATGGATTGGAGGGCGAGAGGGAGTCAGAAATAAAGATGGAGAGGACAAGTGGTGTAATAAAGGTGTCATAAGCCCTGGAGAAAGAAAGGAAAACGGTTGACTGGAATTTCGGTAGGGAAAAGTAGTAATTAGAGTTGAGTGAGGTACATAGGTCTCTGGGCCCCATTGTCACTGCACCTGTTGCTCCATTAATAACTAGGCCTCAGCAGAGAAAGTGGATGGGGCAGAAAAAGAGAAGCATAAGGAATACGACAGACAAAAGGAAGAAAGAGAAGGGGTCACAAAGAAATAAAAGAAAAAAGAACAAGAAAATTAAAACACAACTAAGACAAGAAATAACCAAATGTGTGAGACAAAAGAAGAAAGGGAAGGAAGCTAGCGAACGAACGATAAAGAGGAAAAAAAAATGAAAGGCGTCTCAAAAGAAAGAGAAAAATGAACATTAGAGAAAAAAGAGAGATGGTGAGAGAAACAAGCAGTGAAAGAACCAGGGCAAGGATGTACCAACACATTTCCCACTGACATAGAATGGGAAAACCACTTTGACACTTCGGGTCCCAACAAGTAACTTGTGGCTTCCACATACAAACGGGAAAAAGAGGGATTTATAGTAAAATGTGAATTGACAGATAAAGATTAAAAAAACACCAGAGAAAGGAAGGAAGAAAAATCTAAAAAACAAAAGTAATAGGACGCATACCGAGTCAAAGGAAAGAGCAAATAAAAAAAAAACAAAGAAAGAATGAAGGGAAGAGAAAAAATAGTGAAAGAATGAACACCTGATGAAGAAAAAAGACCGGAAGCAAACAAGAAAAGAAATAACCAAGTTTTTGTGAGTTTGAATGAGGAGGTAGGAAGAGGAAGTGGGAAATGAAAGAGGAGAGGAGTAGAAATAAACAGCTGAAAGAAAGAGCAAAATTGTTAAAGCGTGGACTTTAAGAGCTGGAAAGAGAAAAGTGGGAGAGAAACACTGAGAGTAAACACAGCAAAGGAAAGACTATGACATTGTGAAACAGACCCTCCCAAATAAGATAGCAGGTAAGAACAGATTTAATTGTCTCCCCCACGTCCTCAAACAGAAGTCAGAGTTTGGAACTGCAGAGTGCACTGCAGGACAGCAGTAGGTGCACTAGCAGAGTTATATGTGAACCTCAATACAGCAATACTGGGGCACTTCAGATCAGGGTTGGGGGTATAGCTGTGTCCCGGCCCAGTGCTGGAATAACAAGAAGGCAGTGGGTGAGGAATGAGAAACGGAGCGCCGTGTAATTTCTGGTATTGGACTAGTGGGGCACTGCAGGTTAGGGTTGAGGTGCACTGACAGTTGTATGTGGGCTGTAGACCTGGAATAGTAACGAGCACACAAGGTCAGAAGTGAGGTATGTTAATAGAGCTATGTGTGGAACCTAGTATCGGTGTGCCAGTGTTGCTGAGTTTTAGCCTGGAGGTGCCCTGGTGAAACTGCGAGTGGGGACCAGCATGGGAGTGGCTTTGCCTTTGAACCAAAGAAGCAACAAAGAGCATGTGTGTGAGCCTTAGTACCGAGAAGAATGGTGCACTGAATGTTAGAATTGATGGATTCTGGCAGAGCTGTGGTGGTTCCCATGAACTGTGGCATTGGATGTTAGACTTAAGATGCACTGCCTAAGCTGTGTTATGCTTATTTTGGTCCAGTATTGACTTGGCAGTGGGACTGAATGTTAGAATTGGGCTGCTGTAATGGAGCTGTATGTGAGCGGTGTCCCAGTATTGGAAAGGAGGTGACCTTGTCGGGGTAGAACTGAGGTGCACTGATGGAGCTGCCCCGAGGTCCCAGTACTGGAACAGCAGAGTGCAATGACTCTAAAAACTGAGATGCTCTGGCAGACAGCGTGTGCAGGGTTCTGGCATGGCTGAGGGGCTTTGAGTGTGTGAACTGAGGTGCACTGATGGGGCTGCACCCGAGGTCCCAGTACTGGAACAGCAGTGTGCATTGACAACAAGAACTGAGGGGCTCTGGCAGACAGCGTGTGTGGGGTTCTGGGACAGCTGAGAGGCTTGAAGTGTGTGAACTGAGGTCCACTGATGGAGCTGTGCCTGAGGTCTCAGAACTGGAACAGCAGTGTGTATTGACTGTAAGAACTGAGGTTCTCTGGCAGACAGGGGTGTGGGGTTTTGGCACAGCTGAGGGCTGAGGGGCTTGGTGTGTGTGAACTGAGGTGCACTGATGGAGCTGTGAGTGGGATCCCAGTATAGAGCAGAAGTGGGCACTGTCTCTAAGGATTGCGTAGCCCTAGCCTGGTAGAGCTGGGTGTCTGGGCTATAAGCAATTACAAGTGATCCTCCGCCATGATGACCACAGGCAGGCACACTTGGTAAAAAAAACAAGCCAAGGAAGGGTGGGAGCCAGGTAGCTGACAGAGGGTGCAGAGACCCCACAAAGACCAAATGTGACCAAGATAAAAGGCTGATTTATAGCCTTGTTTACAGCTAGGCTCAGAGCAAGAATGTTCTGCAAGTGAAATGGGAAGCTTCTCTGGACAGGAGCAGGAAAGAAAAACAAAAAAGTCCCCTACAGACCAGATAAATAGGACAAAGTGAAATTATACAGTAGTTGGTCCCTGCTCCGACACAGAAGGAGGAGGGACAAAGAGGCACGACTGACCACTAGCAAGCAAGGATTTTTAAATGACACTGAAACTAACAAATAAAATAGCTGAAAGAGCACAGAAGAAGTATACTTAAAAGTATTCAAGAGGCCTTATGCTTACCCTCAACCTAAAAATATTCAGAAGACAAAAGTCTGTACCAACAGATGAATTACAGCTTGCATAAAATGAAGGACATATTTTTGATGTGTTCATTACTTCTTAAACATAGGATCTAATAGGAAGAGCTGTGAGCAGGGACATTGTCATAAAGCGCTATGCAATGCAATACCAAAACTGCTATACACCACTTCAAAATTGGAAGGAGGCAGGTTTTCTTTATGTGTCAATAATTTGAAGCACCTCTTGTGCAGATAATGGTGTTGAAAATTGATTTAGAAAATAATTTCAAACCACACACATCTCAATTTTGTGATTTAAAAAATGCATTGCATTATGTCAGGGCTTCTATGATGACTCCCAATATTGGGGAACAATGATAGGAGCTCTCATGTTACAACTCAAGAGCAAAAGGTAAGTATAACAAAAACAGAACCTCTGCAGGCCAGACATTTATATACATGTGACCAGACTCATTTATTACTAAGGGCCTGATTTAGATCTTGGCAGTAACTGTCCCACCATCAGTTTTCTAACTGAAAACCAGTCAGTCGTCTTTGCAGTCCACACACCAGATTTAAATGTTGGCGGTCCCATAAGCAATAGCCTGCATTCGTCCCACTGTCTCCACCAAGAAACATCACTCACATTGACGGCACTATTGGAAAAAGTGGCTGCTGGCAGGACCCCAGCCACCTTTACATCTGGGCAGATTTGGTTGTGCCTTACCGCCAAGCAAAATGTGGCAGTCCAACCTCCACACTTGAGTTGGCAGATTAGGGGGGAATGAGGTAAAAATGTACTTTTTCTGCTGCACCCATTTTAGTTTTCAACTGGACATGACTAGACAAGCCCTGTTATTGCTGCTGCCACTGATCCACAGAGAAAACACAAACCCCCTCCTCCCCCAGCAAAAGACTTATAGGTAGGGAAAAGGCATAGCCATGGTAGGCACTGCACATGAGGTCAGGACCACTGCAGGCATATACATCTCACAGTCATTTTTTTTAATTACTGTGACATGCATATGTGGAGAGCATGAGTGTGTCAGAAATGGATGGGTACACATTGGTACATGACACATGTCACACCCATACACAACTGTCATTTTGGTGTCAGTATTAATTGCCAAATTAATGCTGGCTCGACAATGATGGTACATTTCAAGTTGTCAACTGTGTCAATGTGTGCACAATGCAAGGTGATCTGTACCTACCTACCTGTAGTGCATATGAGTCTGTACGTGTATGTATGTGTGCAATTCATTTGGCTGTTTGTGGTGGAGGGAGCTGGAGTGGGTGATGCAGTTGTGTCTGTGTCTCTATGTGTGTCACTTGCATAAAGGTGTGATGTTTTTGTTTATTGTGGGTTGTGTTCCTGTGTGTAACATTCAGGTGAGTTTTGTTGTTGTCTGGTTGTTTTTGTTGTGATGTGTGTAGCCGTGCTTGTGTGTCGGTGTGTTTGCATAGATGACAGTGTAGTTGTTTTGTTTGTCTCGGTTCTGTTGTATGTGGGTGCAGTGTCAATGGTGTGTGTATGTTGGTCATGGATGTATGGCAATGTGTGTTTTCAGCATTTAAGGGTTGTGTTGTGTTAGAATTGTAATGTGTGATGGTGTGTATGTGGTGTGTTGTGTGTAGTGCAGGTGGACACATATGGCTAAGGTACAGTGTGTTTGTGTCCCTTACCTCTACTCCATACCCACTCCCATTGTACAAAGTCCATTGGGTCCCACCGCTGTCTCCCTCCATCAGCAATCCGTCACTACTGCTCCGCCTGCAGAGCTGTAACATCTAAATACAGCGGGCGAAATACCGCTGACTTGATGGTATTCTCAGGTCTGCCACCGAGAGTAGCTTGGTGGTAATACCATCAAGATCTAAATCAGATCCTACGTTATTCATATCCCACTTAAATTTGAAAAAAACATTGGATGTGGCTCAGATCATTGCCAACTAATCGCCATTCTCACTGATGCTAAAGCCATGCCCCAAATGGCAGTGTCTTTGAGTGCGCCTTGAATAGTGATATGGTGTTTGGAGTAGCATCAAACACACCTGTCACAAAAATGTATGTTATTGAAGGATCCTAAGGAGAACATGCACAGAATAACCACCACTCTTGGCTAGATTTATTGGCACTCTTCCAAATTAAGTCGAAGGCTGAAGTGGGCTGTAAAACATGTAGGGAAAGGCAGGCTCTTGGTAAACAAAAAAAAACATATTGGTGCATATTTACAAGAAAGTGGTGCATCAGCTATGATGTGCCACTTTTCTTGCACTCCCCTGTGCCTCACTAACATCACCATGGTAGCGCCATATTTAAAATACGGTGCGCCATTGCACACGTTAGCACAATAGCGTCAATATTTTTGATGGTATTGTGATGCATTGGTTGACTAGTGCCAAAAATTATAGTGCTAGTCCAGCAATGTGTGGGGAGCCCTATTAGAAACAACGGGCGCGTCACTTTAATGCCTGCCTTGGGCAGATTTTAAAAAGGACTGGAAAAACGGTGCAGTGCAATCTCGTAAATTTCACTGAGCCATTTTTCTGGGTCCCCATGCATACATTATGCCTGACGCAGGCATAATGTGGTGCAAAGGGATAGCAAGTGATGCAATACTGCATTGCACCACTTTGTAAATACAGTGCGGGGAAAAGACCTCCTTGATGCCACCTTAGTGTGAAAAACAAAAGACGCTAGGGCAGCGCAAGGAGGCGCTATGGGCTTGTAAATATGCCCCATTGTGTACAGAACCCACAACAGTAGAGGACATGCACATCCTTCCTCTGACACAGAGCACAGCTGTGCCTCTGTGTAATTGCTCTTTCTAAAGTGCGGACATTTCTCTGCAGAAATCACAGCTCGGAAACACTAAGCAGTTGTTTTCTCTCATTTTCCGAGCTGTGTTCTTTGCACCACAGATTGAACTGAAAAATTCCAAATTAAGGGGCATATTTGTAATCCCCTAGCACCATAATTTTTTATGTTAATGTGGACCAATGAGGCTGAAATCCCCACGCCGTATTTACAGAGTGGCGCAATGCATGCATTGTGCCACTCTGTAACGCTTTGCGCTACATTATACCTCTGCCAGGCATAATGTATGCGAAGGAGGCATTCCCCCTTTTTAAAGCAGGTGTTAAAAGGGGGCTTACATTATGTAGAATGGCCCTATGTACTGTGCAGGAGTAGCGCCAACATTTTGTCACTACTCCTGCAGACTACATCTATAGCATCACATTGAATGATGCTATTGCCCCCTACGCTGTGCCATGGTGCACCTTATTTTAAATACGGCGCACACATGGTGGCAGTAGGGGAGGCGCTAAGGAGTGCAGGAAAAGTGGCGCTGCACACTCCCATAAATCTGCCCCTAAATATCTGCACTTTAGAAAGTACTATCGCATAAAACGGGCACACAGCTGTGCCCAGCAGCAGACTGGTTCATGATGTGGCCTCTGCAAGTGATGTCTTTGAACAAACTGAAACTAAACTAAAATGCGGTCTGGTTCGTCTTCAACTCTTCGGTAACATCAGGTGTCACCCTATACCTTCTGTTTATTCATTGGGCATGCTGTACAATAGAAGGCTCCTGGCTTTCACTAAATAGTGACTATGGCCCTCATTACAACCCTGGCGGTTGGTGTTAAAGTGGTGGTAAATCCACCAACAGGCTGGCGATAACTACTGCCAAATTATGACCATGGCAGAAAGATCTCCGATAGACAGTCAATGTATCACACCGACCGTCAGGGCGGAAACAACAGTCACCACAGAGGTAGGCTCCTATAGCCAGATCAATGTTCCGCCCACCGTATTAAGACACTGCAATCCACCACATTTTCCGGGGCAGTACCAACGACATCAAAAGCCTGGAGGAAACTGAGCTCAGAAGGGAAAGGACTCACCATTGGAGACACAGGGAACAACCGCGCAGCCATGGAGCCTGAACTGCATGTCTTCCCCATGAACGTCTACGTGCTGCTCCACCACAAACACCAACGCCGGCGAAGATGATGGCGGTGAGTACAGACGCCTAGCACACAAGGGAGGGACGGAGGAAAAAGAGAGTGACACACACACGCACCCACCCCTCCCCTCCCCAACACCATACACATAAGCAGCTGCATTACTAAAACATTTTTACCCCGTAACTCGGATGAATAATGCAAGGACAAAACTATTTTGCAAAAGTGAATGTAATGAGATCAACACAGCATGAAAATTAAGTTAGGCAAGATAATAGATACATACGTATGTACAGAAGAAAGGACACAGCCCAGTCCACAATGTTCATAGGCCACTTGGCCGTAGGCCAAAGTCTGTGGAGACACATGTCACTTGCATCAACACGGAGAGAACACTGCAGGGGGATCAGTTGGTAACTAGGCAGGAACTTCAGGGGGACGGGGATGAGGGGCACCTCAGCCAGGAGATGGAACAAGACCACTGGTTCCTGGAGGGGGCAACATGCCCTGTGCTTGGTCCTGGGGAGTGCAAGGCCACAGTCTCTTGAGTGGGTGACTTGCCCATTTGCTCTGGAGGGGCCAACATGCCCTGTGCTTGGTCCTGGGGAGCGCAAGGTCACAGTCCATCAGGTGGGTGTCATACCCACTGGATTTGTAGAGGGCAGGCTGCACAGCAGCCCATGGAGGTGGGATTACATACCCGTGGTGGTGACGGCTGCACACTGGAGGTGGTGGTGCTGCTGGTGGGGGGAGGCTCCAGCCCATCCCCTGCAACCTCGGATGGCTGCTCACTGGAGGTGGTGGTGGTGCTGGTGGGGGGAGGCTCCTGTCCATCCCCTGCAACCTCAGATGGATGCTCCCTGGAGGTGGTTCTGCTGGGGCGGGGAGGCTCCTGCCCATCCCCTGCAACCTCAGACGGCTGCTCACTGGAGGTGGTGGTGCTGCTGGGGGGGAGGCTCCTGCCCATCCCCTGCAACCTCAGACAGCTGCTCACTGGAGGTGGTGGTGCTGCTGGTGGAGGGAGGCTCCTGCCCATCTTCTGCAACCTCGGACAGCTGCACAACCATAGTTGGTGGTGGGGGCTCCATCACAGTTCCTGCTGCAGGCTCCTTGATCTCTCCCTGGCAGCTGGGACAGGCTCCTTTCCCTTCTTAGCAGCTGCTGCAGGCTTCTTTGTCTTCCTTGCAGCTGGGGCAGGCTCCTTCCCCTTCTTAGCAGCTGCTGCAGGCTCCTTTTTCTTCCTGGCAGCTGGGGCAAGCTCCTTTCCCTTCTTGCCTGCTGGGGCAGGCTCTTTGCTCTTTCTGGCATCTGGGGCAGGTTCCTTTCCCTTGAGGCTGCCTGGTGCAGGCTCCTTCGCCTTCAAGACATGTTGCCTGGATCCTTTTCCACCACGAGTGGGTGTGGTCCTGACTGGGCCCATGGACTGGGTGGCTGAGGTGCTTGGCTGGGTTCTTCCTACCCTGCCCATACATGCAGGACGGGGAGGGGTAAGGAAGAGGTCAATGGTGGATAGGAACAGTTTTTTAGGGGCAAAGGGGAGGGAAGAGGGAGAAGGAATGAGAGTGGAGGAAGAGGGAGAGGTTTTTGAAGGTGTCTGTCTGCTGCTTTTGGGTGCAGGTGCATGGGCTGGATGCTGTTGTGAGGTGGATGGCTGTTGGGTGTCTGAGTGCTTGCATTTGTATACCTTAGAAGGGGGGGCAGACACAGTGGGAGAGGACACAGGGAACATGTGCATGGCTGTTGTGGAGGTGTTTGCCAGTGAGGTGTGTATTCTGCTTGGTGTGGTGATGATGCTGGTAGTGGATGATGATGGAATGCATGCAGGTGTGAGTGTAGACGGAACTGGGAGGGAGGTGGAGGAGGGGGAGACAGTGGAAATAGTGGATGTTGGTGTGTCTGCATCTGGATGGTGTTTGTGTGAGTGCCTGTGGGATGAAGTGTGGAGCTTTTGTTTGCCTGTACCACTCTGAGTTGTCTTACGTGCATGCTCGTCTGCCTGTGTGCTTGGGATGAGTTGAGGTTGAGGAGAATCTGGATTGGGGAGGGTGGATACAGGGACAATGGCTGCCATCAGAGAGGAGGCCAGAGCCTGGATCGATCCCTGTTGGGCCACTAAGCCAGTGTGAATGTCCTCCAGAAATGCATTAGTCTGTTGCATCTGGGCTGCCAGCCCCTGGATGGCATTCACAATGGTTGACTGCCCTACAGAGATGGATCCCAGGAGGTCAATAGCCTCCACATTCAGGGCAGCAGGGCTCACTGGGGCAGGGCCTGAGGAGCCTGGGGCGAAGGAGATGCCCATCCTTCCGGGTGAGCAGGAATGGGAAAATCAGTGAGGGGCTACTGGGAGGGCAGTGCTGGTATGGGGGTGGCAGCTGTACCTGGAGCTGGGGTGGTCACAGAGGTGTCCGCCACCACCAGGGAGCCCATCGGAGGAGGTATCTGTGTCAGAACTGTACCCTCCAGTCTCCGCCATGGTGCTCCCCTCGCGCTCCATCCCAATGGTGCCCTCACCATCAGTGGACTCTGCCTCCTGTGGAATGCAGCTCCCTCCGTCGCCGGTGCCTCTGCTCCTCCACCAGATGATACTAATGCACATGGTGGTGGTGCTGCTGGGGGGGAGGCTCCTGCCCATCCCCTGCAACCTCAGACAGCTGCTCACTGGAGGTGGTGGTGCTGCTGGTGGAGGGAGGCTCCTGCCCATCTTCTGCAACCTCGGACAGCTGCACAACCATAGTTGGTGGTGGGGGCTCCATCACAGTTCCTGCTGCAGGCTCCTTGATCTCTCCCTGGCAGCTGGGACAGGCTCCTTTCCCTTCTTAGCAGCTGCTGCAGGCTTCTTTGTCTTCCTTGCAGCTGGGGCAGGCTCCTTCCCCTTCTTAGCAGCTGCTGCAGGCTCCTTTTTCTTCCTGGCAGCTGGGGCAAGCTCCTTTCCCTTCTTGCCTGCTGGGGCAGGCTCTTTGCTCTTTCTGGCATCTGGGGCAGGTTCCTTTCCCTTGAGGCTGCCTGGTGCAGGCTCCTTCGCCTTCAAGACATGTTGCCTGGATCCTTTTCCACCACGAGTGGGTGTGGTCCTGACTGGGCCCATGGACTGGGTGGCTGAGGTGCTTGGCTGGGTTCTTCCTACCCTGCCCATACATGCAGGACGGGGAGGGGTAAGGAAGAGGTCAATGGTGGATAGGAACAGTTTTTTAGGGGCAAAGGGGAGGGAAGAGGGAGAAGGAATGAGAGTGGAGGAAGAGGGAGAGGTTTTTGAAGGTGTCTGTCTGCTGCTTTTGGGTGCAGGTGCATGGGCTGGATGCTGTTGTGAGGTGGATGGCTGTTGGGTGTCTGAGTGCTTGCATTTGTATACCTTAGAAGGGGGGGCAGACACAGTGGGAGAGGACACAGGGAACATGTGCATGGCTGTTGTGGAGGTGTTTGCCAGTGAGGTGTGTATTCTGCTTGGTGTGGTGATGATGCTGGTAGTGGATGATGATGGAATGCATGCAGGTGTGAGTGTAGACGGAACTGGGAGGGAGGTGGAGGAGGGGGAGACAGTGGAAATAGTGGATGTTGGTGTGTCTGCATCTGGATGGTGTTTGTGTGAGTGCCTGTGGGATGAAGTGTGGAGCTTTTGTTTGCCTGTACCACTCTGAGTTGTCTTACGTGCATGCTCGTCTGCCTGTGTGCTTGGGATGAGTTGAGGTTGAGGAGAATCTGGATTGGGGAGGGTGGATACAGGGACAATGGCTGCCATCAGAGAGGAGGCCAGAGCCTGGATCGATCCCTGTTGGGCCACTAAGCCAGTGTGAATGTCCTCCAGAAATGCATTAGTCTGTTGCATCTGGGCTGCCAGCCCCTGGATGGCATTCACAATGGTTGACTGCCCTACAGAGATGGATCCCAGGAGGTCAATAGCCTCCACATTCAGGGCAGCAGGGCTCACTGGGGCAGGGCCTGAGGAGCCTGGGGCGAAGGAGATGCCCATCCTTCCGGGTGAGCAGGAATGGGAAAATCAGTGAGGGGCTACTGGGAGGGCAGTGCTGGTATGGGGGTGGCAGCTGTACCTGGAGCTGGGGTGGTCACAGAGGTGTCCGCCACCACCAGGGAGCCCATCGGAGGAGGTATCTGTGTCAGAACTGTACCCTCCAGTCTCCGCCATGGTGCTCCCCTCGCGCTCCATCCCAATGGTGCCCTCACCATCAGTGGACTCTGCCTCCTGTGGAATGCAGCTCCCTCCGTCGCCGGTGCCTCTGCTCCTCCACCAGATGATACTAATGCACATAACGACAGGGTGACAAAACAAAAAGGGGGGGAAGAAACAAAGGATACACTTGGTCAGTGGCTGCACCAACACCACCGTTGGCGTACACAGCACCCTCACACACAGGGAACAGCCCTACACAATATGCCATAGCACTACCAGAGAAATAGTTAGCAGCCAAGGCATGGGGAGTGGCACACACTGCCAAATGCAGCCCACCTGGGACCCACGCAGCCCTGACCAGTAGAGGGTGCCTACAAGCTAGGTAGCAAGATTTTTCCTTCTGAACCCTAGCAACCAGGGGACCTATGCTGCAATGTCAGGCCTGGCCTGGGAACACCCACTGACACACATCCCCCTCCCGGATACCACCCTACCATGTGTAAGTTGGAATGATGGGCACTGTACTCACCCCCCTGTGGCTGCTGTGATGCCCTTAAGTGCCCGTCCAGCTCAGGATAGGCCATTGCCAGTATGCGGGCCATCAGGGGGGTCAGGGTTCGACAGGCACCCATTCCTCGTTGGGAGGCCAACCCCAGCAGGACCTCTGCCGTCTTCCGTGCCCAGCGTCTCAGGTCCACCCACCGTTTCCAACAGCAGGTGCTCCGCCTACCATAGATCCCCAGGATCCGCACGTCCTTGGAGATGGCACGCCATAAACCCTTCTTTTGATGGGCGCTGACCTGCAGAGGCAATACACACAGGAAAATGGAATCAATCAAACAGTCCTGCCTGTTACACTTATGGCCCACCATACCCCTTCACATCACCATTTACACACACATGGCCCTGCACACAACCAATACGCCGCTCAGAGGACACCCACCCACCCTCCCTTACACGAGGCCTTCACACACACACCACTCCATGCATTCATGCCACATGCATCGTGCCCACAGTGCGCTCACCTGTTGGTCTGGAGGACCATACAGCAGTCCTTACTGGGGTAGGACCCCATCCACCAGTCTCTCCAACTCCACAGAAGTGAAGGGTAGGGCCCTTTCCCCAGTCACACGGCCATGGTAGGTTCCAGACACAGTCACAGCAGCACATGCAGTGTAGGTCCTCTCCTGTTGAAGATCAGGTAGCAAGTGAGGGATGCGATAGAAAATGGGGATCAAGTCCGCGGCGGTCACCGCCGGCATAGATCCCCATTGGCCACTGTAACCGATAGGGCCCAATGTTAACCAATGAGGAGGTGCATGGAGGTTGCCGACCGCCTCTCGTAATGGCGCACAACGTCAGAGGAATTACCTCACTTCCACCTGTCCTTCCACACAGGACAGGCAGACGCCATTTCAATGGGGGGGGGGGCAGTTCCTGTAAAATTGCTGCGGCACTGGTGAAATTAGGACATACTGGACAAATAACACTTACCTATTACAAGTTAACAGCATGCAAAATTCTGTTGTATCTCCATTGTTCAGTGTGTGACCGGCTCCTCACTCTTTTGCCCCATAGATTGCTACCGCTGCGAATGAATAGGAGATGAAGACATACCCATGTGCACAGACTCCTGGTGTACTTGGCAACAATGGAGGACAGGCACATTATCCCCACCTATAGACTTGACAGGGCCACAATCACAGAGCTGTGTGCCCCATTGTAGCCTGACCTGATATCTTCTATCCATCACCCCACTGGGATCCCCCTCTTGTGCAAGTTCTATCAGTGCTCCATTTCCTGGCAATTGGCAATGTCCAAGGGGACATAGGAAGGGGAGCAATGGCAGTTCAAGGTGGACAGGGTGACAAATGTGAGAGTGGGCTTGGCAGCAGGAATGTCACAGCCAATGTTCTCAATAGTGTTAACAAGAGTGTTTTCTGCCCCGATTAAATACATGTGCAGCTACATTGTATTTCCCCAGGTTGAATATTTGGCCAATGTGAAGGCCGAGTTCTATGCAATGGGACATATCCCCATCATAATTGGGGCGATTGATGGAACACATATTGCATTTGTCCTCCCCCAGGCAGAATGAGCGGGTGTTCAGGAATCGTAAGAGTTTCCGCTCTATGAATGAACAGATGGTGTGCTTGGTGGACCAGTACACCTCCCACGTCAATGCTAAGTATCCTGGGTCCGAGCATGATGCCTTTGTCTTGAGGAATAGCAGCACCACAAATGTGATGGCGCAACTACAGAGGCACAGGGTGTGGCTAATAGGTGAGTCCTGGTTCCCACCTAGTATATGTTGGTGTATGGGTATGGTTTGGGCCATATGGGATAGTGTGTGGCTAAATGTTGTCCCTCAAAATTTGCAGGTGACTCTGGTTACCCCAACCTATCGTGGCTGCTGACCCCTGTGAGGAATGCCAGGACAAGGGCAGAAGAACGTTATAATGAAGCCCATGGGCGAACCAGAAGGATAATAGAAAGGATCTTTGGCCTCCTGAAGGCCAGGTTCCGGTACCTCCATCTAACAGGTGGATCCCTGTGCTACCAATTCAAGAAGGTCTTCCAGATAGTAGTGGCATGCTGCATTATGCACATCCTTGCCCTCAGACGCCATGTGCCTTTTCTGCAGGAAGAGGAGGCTGGAAATGCCCGTGTGCCAGCAATGGACCCTGTGGACAGTGAGGATGAGGAGGATGAGGATGAGGACAACAGAACATCAGTGATCAGACAGTACTTTCAATGACATACAGGTAAGACAGTGTTACTTCACATTTCATTTACATTTGTTTGAGTTTCTGTGGCACTGGCATGCTGTTATTTCCCACTTCTATGCTCACTCACCGAACCCTCTGGCAATTCATTCTGCAGATGTTGGTGACTGATATACACTCCTGGTGTGATCACTGCATCCAGCTACAGGTCATTAATCTATGCTCATTTTCTGAACAGTTGAATTGCAATGTTTTTACCTGTTTCAATGAATACATAATTGAAAATACGACATACTCCAGACTTCTTTTTTCCAAGGGTGTTTATTGAAGTGCTAAAATATAGAGGGGCAAGTGCAATGGGCTGGGGTGATGATGGAGGAAAGTCCAGGGTATTGTTCCAGTCTGTTTGTGGCACAGGTGCAATGTCCAAGGGGACATAGGAAGGGGAGCAATGGCAGTTCAAGGTGGACAGGGTGACAATCAGGAGAGTCTCATTTCTGGTGGGGGTCTTGGCAAGTGTCTCTGGCTTCTGTCTGGATCGCAGGGAATGTTTGCGGGGTGGCTCTCCTTCTGCAGGGGAAGGGGTGCTGGTGGCCTGTGAGTCCTGTGGCGGGGCCTCCTGGCCACTAGCGGCAGTAGAGGTGGAAGGCTGTTCAGATGTCAGGCTAGTGGCAGGGGCCCGCTGTTGTGTGACTGCCTCCCTCATTATATTGGCCATGTCTGCCAGAACCCCTGCTATGGAGATCAGGGTGTTATTGATGGCCTGCAAGTCCTCCCTGATCCCCTGGTACTGTCCCTCCTGCAGCCGCCTTTTCTCCTGCACGTTGTCCAGGATCTGGCCCATCGTGTCCTAGGAATGTTGACATACTACGAGGATCTCTGCGAGTGCCTCCTGGAGAGTTGTTTCCCTGGACCTGTCCTCCCCCTGGCGCACAGCAGTCCTCTGAGTGTCCCTGTTGCCTGTGCCTCTGTCCCCTGAACCGTGTGCCCACACAAGCTTGAAGCAGTGCAGACTTCACTTGCATACAGAGAAGGCACACAAAGTTTGAAGCCATGTAAACATCTCTCTTGTACAGAGCATATACACGGCTTGAAGTAGTGCAGACTTCACTCACATACAGAAGAAGCACACACAGATTGAAGCACTGCAGACTTCAGTTGCATGCAGAACAGGCACACACAGCTTGAAGCAGTGCAAACCAGTCGCATACAGAACAAGTGCACAGTTTCACGCAGTGCAGACTTCACTCGCATAGAGAACTGTCACGCATAGCTTAAAGCTGTGCAAACTTCACTCACCTACAGAACAGGCACACACAGCTTACAGCACTGCAAACTTCACTACCGTAGAGAACAGGCACACACAGCTTGAAGCAGTGTTGACTTCACTTGCATACAGAAAAAGCACACACAGCTTGAAGCAGTGCAAACAACACTCACATATATAACAGGGACACACAGCTTGAAGCAGTGCAAACTTCACTTGCATACAGAACAAGCATACAAAGCTCGAAGCAGTGCAAACTTCACTCGCATACAGAACAGGCGCACACAGATAGAAGTAGTGCAAACCACTCTCATACAGAATAAGTACAAAGTTTGGAGCAATGCAGACCTCACTCACATACAGAAGAAACACACACAGCTTGAAGCAGTGCAAACTTCACTCGCATATAGAGCAGACACACACAGCTTGAAGCAGTGCAGACTTCACTCGCATGTAGAACAGGCACACACAGCCTGAAGCAGTGCAAACTTCACTCACATACAGAGCAGGCACACACAGCTTGAAGCAGTGCAGACTTCACTCGCATGTAGAACAGGGGCACACAGCTTGAAGCAGTGTAAACTTCACTCACACACAGAACAAGCATACACAGCATGAAGCAGTGCAAATTTCACTTGCATACAGAACAGGCACACACAGCTTGAAGCAGTGCAGACAACTCACATGCAAAACATGTACACAGCTTAAAGTAGTGAAAACTTCACTCACATACAGAACAGGCACACATAGCGAGAAGCAGTGCAGACCTCACTCGAATACAGAACAGGCAAACACAGCTTGAAGCAGTGCAAACCACTCTCATACAGAACATGTACACAGCTTAAAGTACTGCAGATTTCACTTGCATACAAAAGAATCACACACAGATTGAAGCAGTGCCAGCTTCACTCACATACAGAACAGGTACACATAGCTTGAAGCAGTGCAGGCTTCACACGCATAACGAGCAGGCACACACAGCTTGAAGCAGTGCAAAACACTTCACTCGCGTACAGAACAGGCACACACAGCTTGCAGAAGTGCAAACCACTATCATACAGAACAAGTAGAGCTTCAAGTAGTGCAGACTTCACTCACATACAGAAGAAGCACACACTCCCTGAAGCAGTGCAAACTTCACTCACATACAGAGCAGGCACAAATAGCTTGAAGCGGTGCAACCTTCACTTGCATATAGAACACGGACACACACCTTGAAGCAGTGCAAACTTCACTTGCATACAGAACAGGCACACACAGCTTCAAGCAGTGCAGACTTCACTCACATACAGAACAAGCACACACCGCTTGAAGCAGTCAAATATCACTCGCATAAAGAACAGGCACACACAGCTTGAAGCAGTGCACACCACTGGCATACAGAACAAGTACTCAGTTTGAAGCAGTGCAAACTACAGGCATACAGAAAAACTACACAGATTGAAGCAGTGCAAACTTCACTCACAAACAGAACAGGCACACATTGCTTGAAGCAGTGCATACTTCACTCACCTACAGCACAGGCACACACAGCTTGAAGCAGTACAAACTTCACTCCCATAGAGAATAGGCACACACAGCTTGAAGCAGTGTAGACTTCACTCGCATGGAGAACAAGCACACAGCTTGAAGCAGTGCAGTCTTCACTCGCATAAAGAACAGGCACACAAGCTTGAAGCATTGCAAACTTCACTTATGTACAGAACAAGCACACACATCTTGAAGCATTGCAAACCATTTGGATACAGAAGAAGTACACAGCTTAAAGCTGTGCAGACTTCACTCACATGCAGAATAGGCACACAGCTTGAAGCAGTGCAGACTTCGCTCACATACAGAGCAGGCATGCAAAGCTTGAAGCAGAGCATACTTCACTTCCAAACTGAACCAGCACACACAACTTGAAGCAGTGCAAACCACTTGCATACAGAACAAGTACACTGCTTGAAGGAGTGCAGACTTCACTCACTTTTAGAAGAAGCACACACAGCTTGAAGCAGTGCAAACTTCACTTGCATACAGAACAAGCACACACAGCTTTAAGCAGTGCAAACCATTTCCATACAGAACAACTACACAGTTTAAAGCAGTGCAGACTTCAATCGTATGCAGAATAGGCACACACAGCTTGAAGCAGTGCAGAC
Source organism: Pleurodeles waltl (assembly GCF_031143425.1). Taxonomy (NCBI): domain Eukaryota; kingdom Metazoa; phylum Chordata; class Amphibia; order Caudata; family Salamandridae; genus Pleurodeles; species Pleurodeles waltl. The sequence goes on along the minus strand of NC_090437.1, from coordinate 311,968,123 downwards.
TTCATTTGCATACAGAACAGGCACACACAACTTGAAGTAGTGCAGACTTTACTCACATAGAGAACAAACACACACAGCTTGAAGCAGTGCAGACTTCACTTGCATACAGAACAGGCACACACAGCTTGAAGCAGTGCAGACTTCACTCGCATACAGAACACATACAGTTGAAGCAGTACAGACGTCACTCACATACGGAACAAATACACAGCTTAAAGCAGTGCACAATTCACTCACATACAGAAAAGGTAGAAACAGCTTAAAGCAGTGCAGACTTAACTCGCATAAAGAACATGTACACAGCTAGAAGTACTTCACTTGCATACAGAAGAAGCACACACAGCTTGAAGCAGTGCAAACTTCACTCACACACAGAACAGGCACACATAGCTTGGAGCGCAGTGCAGAGTTCACTTGCGTACAGAACAGGCACACACAGCTTGAAGCAGTGCAAACCAGTCGCATACAGAACAATTGCACAGCTTAAAGCAGTGCAAACTTCACTCAACTACAGAACAGGAACACACAACTTGCAGCAGTGCAAACTTCACTGCCATAGAGAACAGGCACACACAGCTTGAAGCAGTGCACACCACCGGCATACAGAACAAGTACACAGCTTGAAGCAGTGCAAACTACAGGCATACAGAAAAACTACACAGATTGAAGCAGTGCAAACTTCACTCACAAACAGAACAGGCACACATTGCTTGAAGCAGTGCATACTTCACTCACCTACAGCACAGGCACACACAGCTTGAAGCAGTACAAACTTCACTCCCATAGAGAATAGGCACACACAGCTTGAAGCAGTGTAGACTTCACTCGCATAGAGGACAAGCACACAGCTTGAAGCAGTGCAGTCTTCACTCGCATAAAGAACAGGCACACAAGCTTGAAGCATTGCAAACTTCACTTATGTACAGAACAAGCACACACAGCTTAAAGCATTGCAAACCATTTGGATACAGAAGAAGAACACAGCTTAAAGTTGTGCAGACTTCACTCGCATGCAGAATAGGCACACAGCTTGAAGCAGTGCAGACCACTCACATGCAGAGCAGGCACACAAAGCTTGAAGCAGAGCATACTTCACTTCCAAACCGAACAAGCACACACAACTTGAAGCAGTGCAAACCACTTGCATACAGAACAAGTACACAGCTTGAAGCAGTGCAAACTACAGGCATACAGAAAAACTACACAGATTGAAGCAGTGCAAACTTCACTCACAAACAGAACAGGCACACATTGCTTGAAGCAGTGCATACTTCACTCACCTACAGCACAGGCACACACAGCTTGAAGCAGTACAAACTTCACTCCCATAGAGAATAGGCACACACAGCTTGAAGCAGTGTAGACTTCACTCGCATAGAGGACAAGCACACAGCTTGAAGCAGTGCAGTCTTCACTCGCATAAAGAACAGGCACACAAGCTTGAAGCATTGCAAACTTCACTTATGTACAGAACAAGCACACACAGCTTAAAGCATTGCAAACCATTTGGATACAGAAGAAGAACACAGCTTAAAGTTGTGCAGACTTCACTCGCATGCAGAATAGGCACACAGCTTGAAGCAGTGCAGACCACTCACTTGCAGAGCAGGCACACAAAGCTTGAAGCAGAGCATACTTCACTTCCAAACCGAACAAGCACACACAACTTGAAGCAGTGCAAACCACTTGCATACAGAACAAGTACACAGCTTGAAGGAGTGCAGACTTCACTCACTTTTAGAAGAAACACACAGAGCTTGAAGCAGTGCAAATGTCACTTGTATGCAGAACAAGCACACACACCTTGAAGCAGTGCAAACCATTTCCATACAGTACAACTACACAGCTTAAAGCAGTGCAGACTTCACTCGCATGCAGAATAGGCACACACAGCTTGAAGCAGTGCAGACTTCATTTGCATGCAGAACAGGCACACACAGCTTGAAGTAGTGCAGACTTCACTCACATAGAGAACAAACACACACAGATTGAAGCAGTGCAGACATCACTTGCACACAGAACAGGCACACACAGCTTGAAGCAGTGCAGACTTCACTCGTATACAGAACACATACAGTTGAAGCAGTACAGACTTCACTCACATACAGAACAAGTACACAGCTTGAAGCAGTGCAGACTTCACTCACATACAGAACAGGCAGAAACAGCTTGGAGGAGTGCAGACTTAACTCGCATACAGAACATGTACACAGGTTGAAGTACTTCACTCGCATACAGAACAAGCACACAAAGCTTGAAGCAGTGCAAGCTTCACTCACATACAGAACAGGCACATATAGCTTGAAGCGCAGTGCAGAGTTCACATGCATACAGAACAGGCACACACAGGTTAAAGCAGTGCAAACCAGTCACATACAGAACAAGTGCACAGCTTAAAGCCGTGCAAACTTCACTCACCTACAGAACAGGCACACACAGCTTGCAGGAGTGCAAATTTCACTGCCATAGAGAACAGGCCCACACAGCTTGAAGCAGTGTAGACTTCATCTGCATACAGAACAAACACCGAGTTTGAAGCAGTGCAGTCTTCACTCGCATAAAGAACAGGTACACAAGCTTGAAGCATTGCAAACTTCTCTTATGTACAGAACAAGCACACACAGCTTGAAGCATTGCAAATCATTTGGATACAGAAGAACTACACACCTTAAAGCTGTGCAGACTTCACTCGCATGCAGAATAGGCACACACAGCTTGAAGCAGTGCAGGCTTCACTCACATACAGAGCAGGCACACAAAGCTTGAAGCAGAGCATACTTCACTTCCAAACAGAACAAGCACACACAACTTGAAGCAATGCAAACCACTTGCATACAGAACAAGTACACAGCTTGAAGAAGTGCAGACTTCACTCACTTTTAGAAGAAGCACACACAGCTTGAAGCAGTGCAAATTTCACTTGCATACAAAAAAAGCACACACAGCTTGAAGCAGTGCAAACCATTTCCATACAGAACAACTACACAGTTTAAAGCAGTGCAGACTTCACTCCCATGCAGAATGGGCTCACACAGCTTGAAGCAGTGCAGACTTCATTTGCATACAGAACAGGCACACACAGCTTGAAGTAGTGCAGACTTCACTCACACACAGAACAGGCACACACAGCTTGAAGCAGTGCTGACTTAACTCGCATACAGAACATGTACACAGCTTGAAGTACTTCATTCGCATACAGAAGAAGCAAACACAGCTTGGAGCACTGTAAACTTCACTCACAAACAGAACAGGCACACATAGCTTAAAGCAGTGCAGACTTCACTTACATACAGAACAGGCACACACAGCTTGAAGTAGTGCAAATCAGTCGCATACAGAAAAAGTACACAGCTTTAAGCAGTGGAGACTTCTCTTGCATAGAGAACTGTCACGCACAGCTTAAAGCAGTGCAAACTTCACTCACCTGCAGAAAAGGCACAAACAGCTTGCAGCAGTGCAAATTTCACTGCCATAGAGAACAGTCACACTCAGCTTGAAACATTGCAGACTTCACTCGCATACAGAACAAGCTCACACAGCTTGAAGCAGTGCAGTCTTCACTCGCATAAAGAACAGGCACACAATCATGAAGCAGTGTAAACTTCACTTATGTACAGAACAAGCACACACAGCTTGAAGCATTGCAAACTATTTGCATACGGAACAAGTACACAGCTTAAAGCTGTGCAGACTTCACTTGCATGCAGAATAAGAACACACAGAACAGGCACACACACCTTGAAGCAGTGCAAACTTTACTCACATACAGAAGAGGCACACACAGCTTGAAGCAGTGCAAACCACTGCCATACAGAAGAAGCATACAGCTTGAAGCAGTGCAAACTTCACTCGCATACAGAACAGGCACACACAGCTTGAAGCAGTGAAAACGTTACTCACATACAGAACAGGCAGACACAGCTTGAAGCCGTGCAAACTTCACTCGCATAAAGAACGGGGACACACAGTTTGAAGCAGTGCAGACTTCACTCGCATACAGAATAAGCACACACAGCTTGAAGCAGTGTAATTTTCACTCGCATACAGAACAGGTACACACAGCTTGAAGTAGTGCACGCAACTCACATGCAGAACATGTACACTGCTTGAAGTAGTGCAAAATTCACTCACATACAGACCAGGCACACACAGCTTGAAGCAGTGCAGACTTCACTCGCATACAGAACATGCACACATCTTGAAACACTACAAACTTCACTCTCATACAGAACAGGCACACACACCTTGATGCTGTGCAAACTTCACTCGCATACAGAACAGGCACAGACAGCTTGAAGCAGTGCAAACTTCACTCTTATACAGAACAGGCACACACAGCTTGAAGCAGTGCAGACTTCATTTGCATACAGAACAAGAACACACAGGTTGAAGCAGTGCAGACTTCACTTGCATACAGAACAGGCACACAAGCGTGTACCAGTGCAAACTTCACTTCCATACAAAACAAGCACACACAGTTTGAAGCATTGCAAACCACTTGCATACAGAACAAATACACAGCTTGAAGCAGTGCAGACTTAACTCGCATTCAGAACATGCACACACAGCTTGAAGCAGTGCAGACTTCAATCGCATAAAGAACAAGCATACACAGCTTGAAGCAGTGCAAACTTCACTCGCATATAGATCAGGCACACACAGCTTGAAGCAGTGCATACTTCACTTGCATACAGAAGAGGCACACCCAGCTTGAAGCAGTGAAAAGCTCACTCGCATAGAGAAAAAGTACACTGCGTGAAACTGTGTAGACTTCATGTGCATACAGAATAGGCACACACAGCTTGAAGCAGTGCAAACTTCACTCACATACAGAACAGGCACACACAGCTTGAAGGAGTGTAAACTTCACTTGCATACAGAAAAGGCACACACAACTTCAAGCAGTGCAAGCTTCCCTGACACTTAGAGAACAGATAAAACACAGCAACTAAGCAAGCTTGCTACACAGAGATTTCCTGACCAATAAAGAACAACAGCTGTGCACGGCCCTTCCTGGGTGGTGCAATGAAGTGCACTTGGGTTTCTCTCTCACCTTGTAGTAATACTTTATTAAAGGCATTAACATGTGGAGGGATGAGCTTTATTCAGTCAGTGATACAAATCTTTCTCAGTAGTGTTGTTATAAATTATCGGTGCAGCACCCACCCTTTGCACTTATTGTGAAAAACAGTAGTAGAGGCTTGGTTTGTGTAAATAAAAGCACTGTTTGAATGTATTATTAAGTTAAAATCAAAATTATAAAATGTTCCATCATATGTAAACACTTGTGCATGCCAGTGTTATCAAATTGAAGCCATACCTATTGGATTTGCCAATGTTTATTTTTATTTTATGAAACTGTTTTTGGTATTTACCTGTAGCTGATTCCCATGTCTGGTTGACAGCCATGACAATCTGACCCAGCATATCTATTTACTTACTTCTGTTATTTGGAGGGCGTATGCCGCTCTGCAAGTAGTCAAAAACTAGTGTGTCTCTTGGAAAAGTCAGCCCCATTCTCTTTTTCTTGTACAGCATTTTAGTCACAATTTTAAGATACTAAGGGGGGTATTTATACCCCATTTATGCCGAATTTGCATCATTTTGTATACGCAAATTCGGCACAAAACTAACTCCATATTTCTATTTTTATGTTAAACCCCTGTAGCATAAAAATATTGGAGTTTGCACCATTTTTTAGATGTGTGAAACTACCTTGCGTCAATGAGATGCAAGGTAGGCGTTCCTATCTAAAAAATGGTGCTAACCCCATGGCCCCATATTTATCCCCATTCTAAAATGACGCACAGGTGGGAGGAGGGGCTAAATAATGGTGCAAAGATTGCTTTGCACCATTATTTAACGCCTGGGTCAGACCAGGCGTTAAAAGACCTGTGGACCCATTTCCATTATTAAACACCAAGGAATGGGTCCAAAGGTGCCCTCCTCAAGCCCCAGGAACACCCCCACCCACACCAGAGGGACACCAGAGAATGGGGGACCCCGTACCAGGTAAGTAGGGTAAGTATAGGTAAGTCATTTTTTCTTATAATTAAAGTACCATCGAGGGCCCAACTTTGAGCCCCCTGCATGGCACAGGGTGCAATGGCCATGCCCAGGGGACATTGGTCCCCTGTGCTAGCCATTGGGTTAGTGAGTATGACTCCTGTCTTTTCTAAGACAGGAGTCATGTGGTATGGATGGTTTTGCATCAGAAAATGAGGCTAGGCTGGTTAGAGTCATCTTTTTTTACTCTAACCAGCCTAACGTCATTTTTTAGCGCAAAACCCCCTTCTCCCATACCGCTAGCGCCACCCGGCTAACGTCATTTGTTTAATGCTGGCCCACCCTTTGCATTGGCTTGCACCATTCCATAAATATAGCGTCCGGCTGGTGCTCAGGAATGGCGGAAGCCGGTGCTAAGCGTTTTGGTGCAAAACTGCATTAGTGTAGTTTTGCACCAAAAAGTATAAATATGCCCCTAAGCCTGGTACCTTTAAAAGGCCAAAGAAGGGGTTAGTGAAGAAGGGTGCAGTAAATAAGGGCGGCTTCTATTACCCAGCTTAACATCGGCCACCTAATCAGCCTTGGAGTATTAAATCATAAGCTGGCCTCATGGGAGTTATAACTAGACTCTGAAGCTGACATCAGATTTTAACAAGCATTGTTGATGTTAACAAGCCTGGTCTTCATCACAGAGCTATTGGCCTTGCCACTGTGTGTTTATTTTCCTTTACCAGAAAGCATAACAAAAAGCATGGCTGCCCATGTATCTGCACACATTTGAATGGATATGCATGCTATGGCAACCATTTTGGAATGCTTATTTTACATAGTCAGGAAATATTTGAACATGGCTTTTATGTGGAGGAAAGTGGTGTGATATAAAAGCATGGCTAGCAGGAGTCACGCAAAAGCGCTGGAGCGCATGCCGAAGTCTTTTTGACGCCTCAGAATCCGAAACAGGCATGCGCCCTGGTGAGACACCACAACTTGTCCTACCTACACTAGAGGTTGACTAATAACATAAGAAACATAAACAATTTAAACCACCATAACCAATTTGACCCCAAAACAAGACTGTAAACTAAATCAAGTTTCAAAGTTTAATTACAACCACAAAACCAATGTAATGTAAATGTTGTGCAAAACTAAGTTATAAGCATACTCTAAAATCATAGGCTGGCCAAAACGTGTAAGGAGATTAAGCCTGTCAAACATTCAAAGAGAATAACACATATTAACAGAATTACAATATGCACATTTAAGTCAGATTTCAAAGTGGAAAATGGTGACATCAGTAAGTCATCAAAATGTAATTACCAACAATCAGTTGTTGGGGCTGGACCATCCTTATCACTAATACAAATGTGGACTTGAATGTGTGGGGATGGACTAACACATGTGGGCAAACAAAAGAAAAGGCAAAAATAATTTGGAAAATCATCTAAATAGGGTAACTTTCTATAAGAACACACTGGTGCAATAATTTAAACTGAAAAAGGAAACCAGGAATAACCAAATTTGCAGAAAATAAATATATCTCTTCTCATGGGACAGCAGATAGGGAACGATTTCTCAGTCCAGATCGCTCACAGCTTCTTAGCTTCAGTAGACAGCAGCATCAGTGGTAGTGCATAACACAAGCTGCACATCTGGCAGGTCAACCGTTCAGAATTTATTGGGAATATTAGTTCTGAACAGCATAAGCAAATAGGGTATACGGGATTCAAAAGAAACTCATAACATGAAAGGCTAGAAATGATAGAAGACTTGGAGAGAGGAACCAAAGATGACAGCACCAACACTCAAGGAAAAAGACTTCCAGGATTCCAAAAGTCTCTCCCTAACTAGAAATGTCCACCGGTTTCTGATTGGCCCTTTTTGTGGGCTCACTTGTGAAAACTAATCAATACCCAATGGAAAATCATTGACGATATCAAGTTTGCAACTATTCCAGATCTTGTCAGAGAGTGTGCAAAGTCATCTCGATTAGTTTATACAGTTCCACCAAAATGTAACACTTGTTTAACAATTGAAATTTGCAATTCTGTCCCAGAGTGCACAGGGTGATTCCAACAGTTCTCATGTAAATATTATTAATGCTTCCTGTCTTGTACAAATACTGTTACATTTGTTAATAGTTAAAATATGTTCTCTGTCTTTAATACAATAGGACATCCACTATCACATCAGCAACCTAGGAATTAATTTAGGTGAAAGGTAACAGAATGAATTCACACTTTTCCTTTTCTGTTGTAAAATGATCCTTCAGGCCTAGTCTAGCTAAAAACCCTAAATACGTATTAATGTGATTAAAACATATGAATCCTATGCACGCCATACAATTTGAATGAAATATACAAAGCAAATTATTTAATTGCAATCATTATTTGTGGCTACTATTAGAACAGTGTCGTCGTGCATTTATTTTTCTGCACAGATGTAACTCATGTTAATAAATTCCTTTTAAGCAATATAAGTACAATGTATTAATGTTCATTTAATACTCACAATATATTATTCACCTCTACTGTATCTCTAAGAATAATACTTTTATTATTAATTTATGTCAATAGGTCACTCAAATATAAATGCACAACATCTTTCACTGCAAAATGCGATGTCCAAAATGAATGGAGGTCACAATGTCCACCATATTCAAACGTGCACATTGTTACATTTTATGTTAATTTCTCTGTCAGGCTTTTAAATGAAGATTTACAAGTCACCATATGCTACCTTCTATGCTACTAATGTATTAGTAAAATTTGATCTCTATCAAAAGCCCTGCCTGCTGTGTAGTTTGAGAAAAGGTTAAGGGTACTCTATGTTAGCAGAGTTTGTGTTTAGGGCATATGATCATTTAGTATGGTAGAGGCAATAGAAGCATCTTTTAACAGTGATACTTGAGGCATAAACAAGTGGAATACCCGATATTGTCATGGCAAGCAGTGTTTGGGATATGCACTTTGACATGTTGGGTTACTCTTCACATAACTTTGTGGGCCTTTTCTATCTGTTCATCCGAAACAACATCCCTGTATTCATCAGGACCACTGCCTCAACCCTGCTCAAATTTAGGAAAAGGTTGAAGACTCTCTTTTTAAAGAGCACTATATTACAATACATTAACAGTCCACAACCCACCTACCTTTCCTATGACTCGGTGAATTTATTCTTGCACACCGTTGCCCCTTGCACTCGGTTCACTCTATAGAAATACCTCATACAGACAGATGCATAACACACCACCTGGATTATCCCATAGATAATTTATCTCCTGCAGATAACGTATTCCTTGAGAGATATGTGAAAAATGTATGATGGTGTAGAGATGTGGCTTTAAGTCATTCAACCTGAAGTGTTGTGGTGCCTATGCTTGTGCCAGGTAGAGCATGGAGTGGGCACTGGTAATCTTGATCTAATTGTTGCTCGTCTGCCGTGCTTGGGGAAGTTTTTTCTCTAGATTGGACTCCTTTAGCCCCATATGGGGCAGAATATTTTGTTGCTTTGTCTCTCAGTTAAAATAGATATATTTTTTTAAAATTCCCAAGGACTATAATGAATCAAGGAAACAAGGGACCATGTTTTGCCTTTCTGATCATCTGTAGAGGTGCTTGCTATTAGAAGCACAAGCCTGGCTTTAAGGGCACAATAGGCCTGAATCACAAAGACGATACTAATTTATGAGTAGCAGAATTATGCCTACATTTTTCTTCATACAGTTAATACATTTTTTATATTTCCTTATTGGCATTTTAATCATAATTTTTCACAGTATCAGAAAAAAAAGACAGCGGCAGTTCAGTGCTGTCATTACACTTGCTCAATGACGTCATGAGGAGCATTTATAGAGTTATATTATAAACAGAGTATCTTCACAAGGCAATCAAGCAATATTGTGTAAGTAGTTTCAAACATTTTCATAAAACACTTCTAACTGATTTAATGTAAATGGAAACAGTAAACCCTCTCCCTCAGACCCCTGTCATACTTATTTCATGTGGTGCTTTGCAGTTTACAGACCGAATATGTCAATTGTTTCTCACAAGCATAGCCTTCTGAAGGTTTAACAATAGGCATATCCACATTGTCCTCAGTTCGCCTGCAGCCAATGGCCATTCAGTCAGTGTGGTGTGCATGCACCCCCCCCAGCAAACCTGTCTCCCTCCATATTTCTATCGCTCTTACACATCTAATGAGGGTCATCCTTTCCAAGCTCTGCCAGCTCCTGCATCCTTGCAACCCATGATAGGAGGTCCTCTAATACCTTTGCGTTCCTCCTCGTCCTTCTCATATGTGCCCCTTCAGCTCCTGCCGATTCCAGTAAGTCTCTTTTCCAGAACATTATCTCAGGGGGTCAAGCACTCAACCAGTGTATAGCAATGCGCCTTTTTGCTTCTATGAGGCCTAATTGTGCAAACTTCCTGCTTAACTTTTTTTTGGCTTCATCTTGCAACAATGCCAACAAACACTGCTTGAGTGTGTGTGGTATCTTCCACCCCATAATCGTTTTTATGTGAGCCAGTACTTCTGCCCAATATATTTTAACAACTGAGCAGTTCCATGTCACATTAATAAAGTCTGCATTTGGCTACCTGCATCTAGCGCAGTCAGAAGATCTGGTTGGGTAAATATTGTGTAGCTCAGTGGTTCCCAACCTTTTGACTTCTGTGAACCCCCACTTTATCATCACTGGAACCCGGGGATCCCACTGAATCATTATTGGAATCCGGGGGCCCCACTAAGTCTTTACTGAAAGCTGGTGACCTAATCTGTTAATATTATTTAATTTTCTAAGCAGTTGCGGACCCTCTGAGGAGGCTTCACAGACCGCTAGGGATCTCCGGACCATAAGTTGGGAACCATTGGTGTAGCCTTTTCTGCGATAGGTAAGTCATATGAACATAATTATATTGAGCCAGTTTAAACCTAGTATTAAGTGTGATTTTATGTACTGTTTTGTGTATTTTACTCCACTCCTTGGTGGTAATAGGCTCCTCACTGTGTGTGCTTCGTTCACAAACTCCTGCCATAGCAATCAGTGTTTGTACCGTCTGTGAAGGTTTGGGAGCCACTGGGAATGAAGGTCACATTTGTCTTGCAGTGGCTGCGAACTTTGCATATTGCAAAAACTGTCCTCTGCCCAGTCCAAATGTGTTTATGGCATCCTGCATTGTTATAAAGAGCACCCACGGATATAAGCCACAGAGCATTTAGCACCCTCCCTCTCTCCATTTTTCAGTGGTCATTGCTTGGGCAATCTGCGCAAAGGGACGTATGAGCCATCAATCTAATTCAGGGGTGAATGGTGACAGCTGCATTATACGGCTTACCACTCGGTCCCATATTTTGTATAGCAGTTGGATTATGTGAGGGAGTGTATCAGGAACACTTGCACCCCACAGCAATAACTGTTCTAGTTGGTTTCCCTCATTTGTACCGGAGAGCTGTGATCTCTCCCAGCTATTTTCATTGTCCAGCCAGCGGACTGAGTGTTGAATCTGTGCAGCCAGGTAATATAGCTAGAGTTCCGGGAGCTCCATACCTCCCCTATACCATGCTCTTGGTAGAGTTGCCGGCCCAATTTTATATTGTTTACCCACCCACAGCAAGCAAACCAGAAGCCTATCTAATCTTTAAATTCTTGACAGGGTTGGTTTACATAGAGCACTGAAGGGTATATAATCAACTGGGCAAAACAACCATTTTTATTAGGGCAAATTTACCCATAAGGGACAATTGTACTGAATCTCAAAATTCTATTGATGGGCGAAGGTTGCGGATGACACAGCCAATGTTCATCTCATAGAAAAGCTGTCTATCGCAAGCAACATGTATACCTAAATATTTAACACTGTCTGTTTTCCAAGGTAGCCCCACCTCAGGCAATCGACCTATGAGAAATATTACTGATTTTGTATTGTTCAACTGGAATCCAAAAAGCTCGCCAAATATTCCATAACCTTTAGAAGGATAAGAGCATAGTTTCCAGCTGGCGAAGGTACACCATTGAATCACCAATTAGCATATAACAAGACAATATGTTCAGTAAGGCCCACTTGGATACCCCACCCCCCTCAACACCCGATGCACATGACAAGTCAGGGTCTCCATTGCAAGAGCAAATATCAGAGGTGACAGAGGGCATCCCTGTCGTGTTCTTCCTTGCAGATGTATAGCTTCCCACACATAGCACCCTGTCCTAATTCTTGCCACTGGATGTGCGTACAATCATTACACCCACCGTATAAAAACCTCACCCACGCCCAATGTATCCCCATTCCACTAAATCAAAAGCATGCTCAATATCCAGAAAAGATAGCGCATATAGATCAGTTGTCACCTCTGGGGCATGTATAACATGAGTTAAGCAGTGAATATTACAGAGAGTGTTCCTGCGGAGATAAAGCCTGACTGGTCAGTGTGAATCAGTCATGATGCCAGTACATGACTAAGAATATTTTGATCCATATTCAGCATAGACAGCGGCCGATAAGATCTCGCCTCTAGTGGATCCTTCCCTGCTTTAGGGATCAACACTATGAGGGCTTCTCTCATAGTATCAGGAAGCACCTTTCTCTCTAGGGCCTCATTATATAATAGTACCAGTTTGTCTGCTAACGGACCCCCAAAACTCCTATAAAATTCTGCCAGTGTTCTAGCTCCCACTCGCGACTTGGATGTCTCCAGTGCTTCAATAGCTCTGAGCAGTTCCTCCTTAGTTAGAGGGGCACCCAAAGTTTGCCTCTCTTCAGATTCGAGCCAGGAAAGCTGTAATTCAGCTAAGAAGTCCAAGAGGACATGATGATCCCTTATGTGTGGCGTCTGATATACTCTCCAAAGGTGGGCTGTGAAGACCTCGTTAATGGCCTTTTGTGTGACGTTTGACCCCCTTCATCGCACAGTGTTAATATTGGGTGAAATCTGGACTTGGATTGAATTAATCCAGCCAGCAATCAACCCACCCGGTCTTCCTCCATATATAGGCCCTCATTATGACATTGGTGGTAAATGCCAGTTACTGCCACGGTGATGGCCGCCAACATACTGCGGCAGTGGCGAATATGCGTTCGCCATGTTATGACACACACACACCAAACTGACAGAATACTGCCACATACACAAATCTGCCAGCCCAAAGGTCAGTAGTAAAGTGTTGGTATGAACACCCATACCGTTACGCCAACAAAACAACGCCCACCACATTATGACCCATGAATCACCACAGCGGACATTCAATGGAGGTAAACCATTGGCGGTCCACACTGGCGCGCTCAGAATGGCCACCCAAATACAAAACAACACAACATTGGCCAATACCAGAAACACACACCTGACACTGATACACACACCAGACCAACCAACCCGTTGCACTATAAAACACACACCCACATTAAACACCACCCTTTACGAATACCAATAAGTGCAACAAGACTAACACGAAGACCAGTGAGACAACTAGATACACATACCACAAACACCCATCCATCCGACATGCACCCCACATCCCACACCCCACCACATCACTTACCACCCTCTGCACGACACACACCACAAAACACCCATGTCTCCACTAAGGCACCCCCGTTTTACAGATGAGGAGTTGCGGGTCATAATCAATGAAATAGTCAGGGTAAAGCCACAGCTGTCTGGAGCACAGGTACAGCAAATATCTATTGCCAGGAAGATGGAGCTATGGCGGAGAATCGTGGACAGGGTGAACGCTGTGGGACAGCATCCAAGAACAAGGGGTGACATCAGGAAGAGGTGGAATGACCTACGGTGGAAGGTACGTTCCGTGGCAGCAAGGCACCAGCTCGCCATTCAGAGGACTGGCGGTGGACCCCCACCTCCACCCGCACAGCTCACAGCATGGGAGGAGCAAGTCTTGGCAATACTCCATCCTGAGAGACTCACTGGAATAGTCATAGGACTGGACATTGGTGAGTCAACATTAACTACTTATCACCCACAATACTTGCATGCTATCTCACCCCTCATCCTGACTCCCATCACTCCACTCCATCCCACACACTACCTACACATCTGAATAACCCCAATGCCAAGCCCTGCATGCTATACCACTGCATGGACAGCCCTCCAAGCCCTGCATGGACACCCATCACCAAAGCATGCACAGCATGGAGAACTAACAATCACACAATACGTCACCATACACAAACAAAGGTGGCAGGGCAACAGCAACAATAGAGTGCACCGACCCAGGATACTTAGGATGTACAATATGTCACAGACATGAAGTATAATACATCACTTACATCCCACAGGTGCCGCAGCCAAGCTCAGCGGCGAGGAGGTGCCACGACTATCCAGTTCCCAACAGAAGATGCCTCCAGTGATGACAGTAACTCTGGGCTTCAGGATCTGGATGAACTACATGGCCCATCAGGGACCACTGGTCATTCCGCCAACCCAGCCCACTCACAGTCTACCAAAGAGCATCCCCCATCAGTATCCAACACCACAGCACCCACCCAACTCTTCACACCTCTGTCCCCAGGATACGTCAATCAGCAGTGTGCCCACCTGTACAGGGACCCCAGTCCACACCCCACCCCCCAAGACAATCAGGGACCTGATGTCAGTGCCAGTGGGCACACCGTTCAGGGGACAGAGGCACAGGGGAACAGGGACACTGGGAGGACCGATGTGCGCCAGGGGGATGACAAGGCAAGGGAACCGACTCTCCAGGAGGCACTCACTAATGTTCTAGGAGCTTACCAACAATCCCAGGACAAGATGGGCCAGATTCTTACCAACATGCAGGAGAACAAGCACCTGCAGGAGGTACACCAACAGGAGATCAGGGAGGATTTGCTGGCCCTCAACACCACCATGGTCTCCATAGCAGGGAGGCTTCCAGATATCGCCAACATCATGACAGAATGGACAGCGCACGAGAGGGCCCCTACCACTAGCCAATCTACAGGCCAGCCCACCACATTGGCTGCAGCTAGTGGGCAGGAGGCCCTGCCACAGGACGCACAGGCCACTAGCACCCTCCTCCTGCAGAAGGTGAACCACCCTGCAAACATTCCCTGTGACCCAGACAGAAGACAGAGGCACTTGCCAAGACCACTGCCAGAAAAGGAGACCCCTCTGAATGACCCCCTTGTGTCCCACCTTGTCACCATTTCCACATTGAACTGCCTTTGCTCCCATTCCTATGGCCCCTTGTACACTGGACCTGTGCTATAAACTGAATGGAACAATACCCTGGACTTTCCTCAACCATCACCCCATTCCATTGCATTTTTCTGTCAATTATTTGCACTACAATAAACACCCTTGAACACAACCTGAGTGAAAGTGTTTTACGTGATGAAAATGTGCATATTTGGAAACAGTCACATCATGAGCAAATGATCTCAACACTGTGATAGCATACATTTAATGACCTGTGTCTGTCTGTAGTCATCACATCAGTACACAGTTGCTATATCACCAACATCTGCAAAATGAGAAGCCATAGGTGACAGTACATAGAGATGCAAAGGAAGTGAATGCCATCCTGCAACAGCCACACAGAAGACATCAATAATCAGAGGAACAGTCAGTTCCACTGTCTCACCTGTGTGTCATTGGAAGTATTGACGTATAACTGATGTTCTGTTGTCCACATCCTCGTCCTCTGCCTCCTCATCCTCACTGTCGTAAGGGTCCACTGCTGCCACAGGGGCATTTCCAGTTTCCACCTCCTGCAGATAAGGCACATGTCATCTGAGGGCCAGGTTGTGCAACATGCAGCATGCCACTACTATCTGGCAGACCTTCTCAGGTGAGTAGCACAGGGATCCACCTGTCAGATGGAGGCACCTGAACCTGGCCTTTAGGAGGCCGAAGGTCCTCTCAATGAGCCGTCTGGTCTGCCCATGTGCCTCATTATAACATTTTTTAGCCCTTGTCCTGGCATTCCTCACAGGGGTCAGCAGCCACGATAGGTTTGGGTGCCCAGAGTCACCTGCAAGTATTGAGGGACAACATTTAGCCACACACAATTCTATGGTGTCAACACCACAGGCATACACTAACATACAGTGGGTGGGTACCAAGGCTCACCTATTAGCCACACCCTCTGCCTCTGTAGTTGGGCCATCACATGTGGGATGCTGCTATTCCTCAGAACAAAGCCATCATGCACCGACCCAGGATACTTAGGATCCTTAGGCCCATATTTATACTTTTTTAGCACCGCATTTGTGTCATTTTTTGACGCAAAAGCAGCGCAAACGTACAAAATACTCTTGTGAGTTTGCACCAGTTTAGCATAAAAACATGACGCGAATGTGGCACTAAAAAAGTATAAATATGGGCCTTAGCATTGACGTGGGAGATGTACTGGTCCACTAGGCACACCATCTGCATATTCAGTGAGTGGAAACTCTTACGATTCCTGAACACCTGTTCATTCTGGCGGGGGGACAAACGCAATATGAGTATCGTCAATCGCCTGAATAATATTGGGGATATGTCCCATTGCATAGAATCCTACCTTCACAGTGGGCAGATCTTCCACCTGGGGGAAAGCAATGTAGCTGCACATGTGTTTCACCAGGGCGGACAAAAAGCCTTGCCAGCACGATTGAGAACATTGGCTGTGACATTCCTGCTGCCAATCCCACCGTCACTTGGAAAGAACCTGTTGCCAGGAAATGGAGCACTGATAGAACCTGCACTAGAGGGAGGATCCCAATGGGGTGACGGATAGCTGATATCAGATCAGGCTCCAATTGAGCACACATCTCTGTGTTAGTGACCGTGTCCAGTCTGTAGGTCAGTATTATGTGCCTGTCCTCCAGTGTAGCCAAGTCCACAAGGGCTTTGTACACTGCATCTTGCCTCCTCCTCAGATTCCGCTGCAGTGGTAGGTATCTAAGGGACACAAGAGTGAGTAGGCTGTCACAATTTGAACAATGGAACCACCAAATCAGTGTACATAGAGCAGTAACGTAATGGAAATGGCAATGTATGTGCAAATTATAGAAATTACACAGTTCTCGATTATCTGAATATTGTCCACCACCAAAAAATGGCAACCACCTGTCCTGTATATAGGGACAGGTGGAAGTGAGGTAACTCTGCGGATGTTGCCTGCCATGGTTTAAGGCGGTCTTGCACCGCCGTGCTGTTCCTCATTGGATAACATGGGGCTCTATGGAGTACAGTGGCCAATGGGGATCACTGGAGGTGGTGACGGTGTACACTGCCGCGGACGTGACCACCACTTTCTGTCTATAACCTCACTTGATTTGTGACTTTCCACAGGACAACACCTACACTGCGTGTGCTGCTGTGACCTGTGTCTGGATCCTGCCATGGCCCATGTGACCGGGGAAAGGGCCCCTGCCTTTACTTTGGAGGAGTTAAAGCGTTTGGTGGATGGGGTCCTACCCCATTATGAGCAGCTGTGTGGGCCTCCAGACCAACAAGTGAGTATACCTTGGGCATGATGCATATGACAAGGTTGCATAGAGATGTGAGCAAGCATTCTGTCATTTGGGGGGATCGTATGTCTGGTGGTAGTGTACATGGTGGGTGCTGGGTGATGTGTGTGCCAATGGGGATGGAAGGGGATTTGTGGGCCATGCTGGATTGCATGCGGATTGCATGTGTAATGGTGTCCTCCTGTCTGTGTTTCCTCTGCAGGTCAGCGCCCATCAGAAGAAGAGATTGTGGCATGCCATCGCCAAGGATGTGCAGACCCGGGGGGTCTACAGTAGGCGAAGCACCCACTGTAGGAAGAGGTGGGAGGACCTGAGACGCTTGGCCCTTTAGACCGCGGAGGCCCAGCTGGGGATGGCCTCCCAACGAGGGTGGGGTGCCATCGGAACTTGACCCCCGATGGACCGCATACTGGAGGTGGGCTACCCAGAGCAGGATGGGCGCTTGAGGGCATCACCGCAGCCACAAGGGAGTGAGTACAGTGTGTGTTACAATTATGATTGGTAGGTGGCATGGGATCCTGGTGGTAGGTTGTCAGTTAGTGGATGCCCCTTAATGCCAGGTCAGAGATTGTAGCGTGATCCAGCTCACCGGTAATGGTTGTATTGCTAAATCTGGTAACCTAGCTAGGTTGCATTCCATGTCAGACAGGGCTTAGTGACTCTCAGGAGAGGTGCAGTTGGCGGGGTTGACTTAAATCTTGATGTTGTACCTAGCCAACGGAATGCAAATGCGATGCATGGTGCTCAATCCTGATCCCTGTGTGTGACAGTAATGTGTATGCCATCTATAGTGTTGGTGCTGCAATTGACCCAGTGCTCCATTTCTCTCTCCATCCCCACTTTTTTCTTCTGTCATCCCGTCCATGTGTGCATTAGCATCATCTGGCGGAGGAGCAGGGGCACTGGTGACAGAGGGAGATGCACCCCACAGGACCCAGGAGGCAGAGTCCAGCAATACCGAGGGGACCAGTGGGACGGAGGGCGAGGGGAGCACCATGGCGGAGAGAGGAGGTGACAACACTGGCTCATATTCCTCCTCAGATGGAAGCTCCCTGGTAGTGGCGGACACCGCTGGGACCACTCCAGCTACAGGTACAGATGCCACCCCCATACCAGCACCACCCTCCCAGTAGCTTCTCACTGAGTTGCCCATGCCCGCTCACCCAGGAGGGTGGGCATCTCCTTCACCCCAGGCACCTCAGGTCCTGCCCCAGTGAACCCTGCTGCCCTCAGTGAGGAGGCTATTGACCTCCTGAGATCCATCTGTGTAGGGCAGTCAACCATCATGAATGCCATCTAGGGGCTGGCATCCCAGATGCAGCAATCCAATGCATTCCTGGAGGGCATTCACAGTGTATTGGCGGCCCAACAGAGATCGTGCCAGGCTCTGGCCTCCTCTCTGATGGAAGCCATTGTCCCTGTTCCTACCATCCCCCCTCCAACTCCCACTTCCCACTCCCAATCTCCTCAACCCCAACCCACCCCATGCACACATACAGACAAGCATGCACACAAAACAACACACAAGAGTGGCACAGACAAACACAGGCAGCACACTTCAGGCAACAAGCACTCACACAAAAAACAGACAACATCCACTGCCTCCACTGCCTCCCCTTCCTCCTCCCTCACTGTCACATCCGCACTCACACCTGCATGCACTGCATCAACAGCCACCATCACCACGGGAAGCAGCACACACACCTCACTTGCAGATACCTCCACAACATCCATCCATGCGTCCCCTGTGCCCTCTCTCACCCTGTCTGCCCCTCCTAAGAAACATAAACGCACACACTCAAACACCCAACAGCCATCCACCTCACATCGGCACACTGCCCAAGCACCTGCACCCAAGTCCAGCAGACATACACCTCCAACAATCACTCCCTCAACCTCGACTGCCCTCCTCCTCCCTCATCCTGCCCCACATTCCCTAAGAAGCTTTTCCTTGCCCAACATGACCTCTTCCCCCCTTCTACCCCCGTCCTGCCCGTAAGAGCAGGGTCAGAACAACCCAGCCCAGCATCTCAGCCAAACAGTCCATGGGGACAGTGAAGCACCTCCTAGTCATGGAGGCAAAAAAGGAAAGGCTCCCACTCCACCACCCAAGAGGGGAAAGGATCCCACTCCACCACCCAAGAGGGAAGCATCCCACTCCACCACCCAGGAAAGGGAAGGTTCCCACTCCAGCAACTAAGAGAGGCAAGAGCCCCCCTCCAACAGCAATGGGCAAGGAGCCCTCACCTCCAGCAGAGGCTGGCAGGGTTTCTCCTCCAACAGCAGTGGGCAAGGAGCCCCCACCTCCATTTGGAACACAGCAGCCCTCACCTCCAGCTGGGACACAGCCGCCCTCACCTCCAGCAGAGTCCAGGGACTGTTGTACAAGCAGCCCCCTCCAGAACCAGTGGGCACATTTCTCACCTCAGATACTTTGACCTTGCACTCCCCAGCAAAGTGAAATGGGCAAGGAGCCCCCTCCACAAACAGTGGGCAAGCTCCCCACCTCAGAGACTGTGACCTTGCACTCTCCAGCAAAGAGAAATATGCATGGAGCCCCCTCCAGAACCACTGGACAAGTTCCCCACTTCAGCGAGGTGCCCCCACCCCCCTTTTCCCTGAGGTGCCTGGCTATTCCCAACATGATTCCCCTGCACAGTGTAGTGCGGATTACGTCAGGGAACAAGTTGGGCCTTGGACTGTGCCCTCTGGCCATGTGGGCGTTTTGTACTTTGGACTGGCCATTGGCCCTTTCTAAACAGTGACTCATGTATTTCTTGTCACATAGGCAATATGGTGACTGTTAACATCAAATTACACTATCAGTTCTGGATAAATGTTGTCCTCGCATTATTGTGACGTGTGTCCTGTGAGACAGGTTTTCCTCTGCAGCTGGTTGTGTGTATGGTGTGTGTGTGAATGGTGTGTGTTGTGCATGTGTGTGTCACTCTCCTTTTCCACCCTTCCTCCCTTGTGTGCTAGGTGGCTGTACTCACCGTCATCGTCTGGGTTGGTGTTCCAGGTGGAGCATGGCGTAGAAGAGCATTGGGAAGACTTGAATTTCTGGTTCCATGGCGGCGATGGTCTTTTCTGTGTCTCTGATAGTGAGTCTGTCGTCTTCTGTCTCCACCAGGCTTTTGATGCCGTTGGTACCACCCCAGAAATCGTGGCGGTTTGCTATGTCTTAATATGGTGGGCAGTACCTTGTCTTCCGCCTGGCTTTTGATGGCTACTGCCATGGTCAGTGGTGTTAGCACCCTTGCAGTTAGTGTGGTACATTGGCTGTCTATGGGAGTTATCACTGCCATGGTCATAATTTGGCAGGAATTACCGCCACTTTAACAGTCACCGCCAGTGTCATAATGCCCTCCATAGTCATCTACGACTAGTGTGCCTAATACATTTATTCAATTGATTCTACTTCTCACAAACATGATGAAGGTGTCTGTCCCAGGTGGCCATCCCCTCGTCCCTGGTCAAGGATTGGCAGCATGTTATTGTCTTTAAATAGTTTTTTGTTTCTTATCTGTCTGTTAGAAATGGGGTCTTTGGTTGGCAGTCAGGTTACCCCCTGTCCAAGCAAGGACCACCACTCTAGTCAGGATAAGTCAAACACAATCCAAATTATCTTGTGCCCACCCTCTGGTAGCTTGCCACTGAGCAGTCAGGCTTAACTTAGAAGGCAATGTGTAAAGTATTTGTGCAATAAATCATACAATACCACAATATAGCACCACAAAAATACACCACACAGTGTTTAGAAAAATATATAATATTTATCTGGATATTTGCACGTTAAAACAATCAAAGATACAATAAGTAAATGTAGAGATATCACTGAAAAGTGGTATAAAGGGGGTCATTCTAAGTCTGGCGGGCGGCGGAGGCCGCCCGCCAGACTTCCCCCACCAAAATACCGCTCCGCGGTCGAAAGACCACTGAGGGTATTTTGGGATTTGCCGTGGCTGGCGGGCGACCGCCAAAAGGCCACCCGCCAGCCCAGGGCAAATCAACCTTCCCACGAGGACGCCGGCTCAGAATTGAGCTGGCGGAGTGGGAAGGTGCGACGGGTGCAGTGGCACCCGTCGCGTATTTCAGTGTCTGCAAAGCAGACACTGAAATACAAAGTGGGGCCCTCTTACGGGGGCCCCTGCAGTGCCCATGCCATTGGCATGGGCACTGCAGGGGCCCCCAGGGGCCCCGCGGCACCCCCTACCGCCATCCTGTTCCTGGCAGGAGACCCGCCAGGAACAGGATGGCGGTAGGGGGTGTCAGAATCCCCATGGCGGCGGAGCGCACTCCGCCGCCATGGAGGATTCTCAAGGGCAGCGGAAAACCGGCGGGAGACCGCCGGTTTTCCGAATCTGACCGCGGCCAAACCGCCGCGGTCAGAATGCCCTGCGGGGCACCGCCGGCCTGTCGGCGGTGCTCCCGCCGACCCTGGCCCCGGCGGTCTCAGACCGCCGGGGTCAGAATCAGGGCCAAAGTGTCTTAAGTCTTTCTAAAGCAAACAAAGTCTCTTTTAGCACAAAGTACCTGGTTTGCGTGAAACATCTCTGCAATGGCCCGCAGAGGAGGAGAAGCATGGAAACAAAGGAGGTGTGCGTTGATTTCTCGGGCCGCACACGGTGATGCTCGTTTAGTTTCCACGGGGACGGCTGTGCGTCGTTATCTGTCGCTCGGTCATGGATCCTCCTCAGTTTGCGGCGTTTTCTGATGCCCCGGGGTCGGTGCGTGGAATCCTGGGAGTGTGGAACGAAGTCACAAGTGCAGCGACGCTCCGGTTCGGCGTGCAGTGAATTTGTCACTGCGGGGCAGGCTGTGTGTCATTTTTAGCAAGCTGTGCATCGAATTTTCACTGCACAAGGAGTCCAGTTGCAAGAGAGAAGTCTTTTTGGTCCTGAGACTTCAGGGAACAGGAGGCAAGCTCTATCCAAGCCCTTGGAGAGCACTTCTTCACCACAGCCAGAGAGCAGCAAGGCAGCAGGCCAACAGCAAGGCAGCAGTCCTTCACAGAAAGCAGTCAGGTGAGTCCTTTGGGAAGCCAGGCAGTTCTTCTTGGCAGGATTCAGGTTCTGGTTACAAGTTTCTTCTCCAGTAAGTGCCTTAGTTGGAAGGGGCAGGGGCCCTGCTTATATACCCAAATGTGCCTTTAAAGTGGGGGAGACTTTAAAGAGTGGATTAGAAGTGCACCAGGTCCCCTTTCAGTTCAATCCTGTCTGCCAGGGTCCCAGTAGGGGGTGTGGCAGTTCTTTGTGTGAGAGCAGGCCCTCCACCGTCCCAGCCCAGGAAGACCCTTTCAAAATGCAGATGTATGGAAGTGACGCTGAGTATCCTGTGTTTGGGGTGTGTCTGAGTAAATGCACAAGGAGCTGTCAACTAAACCCAGCAAGACGTGGAATGTGAGGCACAGAAAGATTTAAGGGCAGAGAAATGCTCACTTTCTAAAAGTGACATTTCTAAAATAGTAATATTAAATCCAACTTCACCAATCAGCAGGATATCATATCACCATTCTGGCCATACTAAATATGACCTTCCTACTCCTTTCAGATCGGCAGCTACCACTCAAACAATATATGGGGACAGCCCCAATGTTAGCCTATGAAGGGAGCAGGCCTCACAGCAGTGTTAAAACTAATGTGGGAGTTTTACACTACCAGGACATGTAAACTACATAGGTACATGTCCTGCCTTTTGCCTACACAGCACCCTGCCCTATGAGTTACCTGGGGCATACCTTAGGAGTGTCTTATATGTAGAAAAAGGGGATTTTAGGTTTGGCAAGTACTTTTGAATGCCAAGTCGAATTGGCAGTGAAACTGCACATGCAGGTCTTGCAATGGCAGGCCTGAGACAAGGTTAAGGGGCTACTTCAGCGGGTGGCACAACCAGTGCTGCAAGCCCACTAGTAGCATTTAATCTACAGGCCATGGGCACATATAATGCACAGTACTAGGGACTTATAAGTAAATTAAATAGTCCAATTTGGTATGATCCAATGTTGCCATGTTTAAAGGGAGAGAGCATGTGCACTTTAGCACTGGTTAGCAGTGGTAAAGTGTGCAGAGTCTAAAAACCAGCAAAAACAGTGTCCAAAATGTGGAGGGAGGCAGGCAAAAAGTTAGGGGTGACCACCCTAAGGCTGTCAGGTCTAACACTGTCTAATACCCGCTGTTGCTGCTATACACTCACCCCTAACACCCACCTTTAAGGCATCCCACTCTATTGCCCGATCGCTCACAGTTTCCCAGTTCTGAGCAAAGTAATGAGTCAGACAATGTGTTGTGGAATACTGGATCGGTCACAGCGTCTGTCCGGAGTGGCCATAGGGGCACTGCAGGAGGTGCGCATGTTAAAGAGTAGGTGGGCAGGAGAGGCGAGTGATCTGAAACATAACGCCCCAGACATGATGTGTCCAGCGTACGGTGCATTGCCACAGACTGAACCAAAAACTAGTGCAGCTGGCTGTGGGTGCCGACCACTGGTATGTAGCATGGGTATGCTCACCCATGTGGGTGGTGTAAACACCAGGCATCCACCAGGCCTGTGTTTACCTGTAGTTGTGCAAGGGTTGCCCTCATATTTGGCTTTGTGTCCCATCATGGGATGGTATCTATCTATTTCTCTATTCATGACACAGTTGAGATCACCTGCCAGTATCACTTCAGGATCCCAGTGGTCATGCACTCCCAGAACCACTCCACCAAAGAAGGCCCCATCGGCGAGGCTCAGTGTATACGCATTTATTAAGCACAACCCTTGGCCATCTAGCGTGCCCACCAGTATGATATACCTCCCTTCCGGGTCCATTTGGAACGGTGTTTTTAAGAATTGGACTCTTGGGGCTATCCATATTAAAGTACCTCGGGCATAACCCAGGTAGGATGTAGCATGTATCAGTCCCCTCCATATCCTAGTCCCTCCAAATATGGGTCTCCTGATGCAATGCTATAGACACCCTGTATCTTTTAAGGTATGCATGTACTTGGGCCTTCTTTGCAGGTCTATTTAGTCCCCTCACATTCCATATGGGGAATGTATAATGTGCCCCTTCAAATGGCATGGAAGACATGGAACTAGCAGTTTGACTAATCTAAAACCACCTTTTATTTGTCACAGGTTGTCAAAACACCAATAAGTATTAGGAGGTAATTCAATGAACAACCATGTTAAATGCAAATATGTCCCTGTAATACCCTCCCTTAACCCTCATGCAGGCAGTATTAGGAAGACCCCGCGAACACAACACACAGTGGCTAGGTCCTGAATCCCAACCCAGTCCCCCACCCTCACCCCTACAATACCCTTTATTAAAGAGAACAGCGAGATGTATAAGGGAAAAAAGGAGAAATTAACACTAAATAGAATGTAGCTTTTACGTTTGTGGTTTTAACCTTGGATCCCAAGTCCTCCATGATTCACAAGGCCTCGAGGGGGACCCCAGCAACCCTCAAGAGGTATGTCCCAGGGCACCTCCTGTCTGCGGAGGCTAGGAATGCTGTAGTCCGGTTACCTTCAAGTTTGTAACAATTCAGGATGGCGTGGGACCACCAGCCAGGGGTGATCATAAATTCAATGCTTCTCACCTCCATCATATTCAGAAATCTAAGAAATTGTAGTATATTAAAGATGTTCCCACCAATTATTGTTGCTGTTGATTCTCACCCACCCTGTGTTTCAGCTTGGCAATCAGCTTCCATCTGTGCTGTAACTTAAAGTGTCAGAAGCCTCTTGTAATTGTGAAAAAGAGTTCCATTAGGGTACAGTCAATGATTCTGCTGGTAACGTCCCACCTGGGTATACCAGAATGCGCCCAGTGTCACCTCTGGCAGAGAGTTAATCTCTGTTGGACTGGCGTCCGCCTCATCTTGCTGTCTCATGCCATTCCCAGTACCCCAGCTGGTAGAAAGTCAAAGGTGTTCATTCCATTCCATCACCGCCTGTGGGGTGTCGTGAAAAATAACTTTTCCATCATACTGTATCCTGAGCTTGGCTGGGAACATAAGCCTATGGAGTATTTGATGTTCTCTCAGCAGTTAACTGGCATAAAGTTTTTATGGAGTTCCTGCACCTGGCGGGTGTAGTCAGGAAATGTTAGGATTTGCTGATTGTCAAACTGTGGAGCCAGGTGTGCATGTACATGTTATATATAGTATAGCGTCCCTATCTCTGAAGTTAAACAGACGAGCTATCAAGGCACGGGAAGGGGCGCCTGGCCACGAGGAGCCACCAATGCCCGATGGGCACGCTTATTTGAGAAGAATTTGGAGAGACTCTTTGGTTGCAATGTGTTGACTACCCTGTATTCCAGGAAGACTTCCACAGATTGCCCCTCCACCCATTCTGGGAAGCCCACCAGGTGTTTATTATTTTGGCAGCAACACCCCTCTGCGTCTTCGACGCATTCCTTCATCTGTGATGCACTGCACCTGAGTCCTGTCACGGTGACCTATAGTGACTTAACTTTCTTTTTAAAGATTGTAATATCATCTTCTATGGTTGTCACCCTTTCAGAACCCTTCCTCAGATCCAGACGAAGGTGGTTGACGTCTATTGCAATTGCATCTATTGTTGATTCTAGCACTGCCCTGGTGCCCTGTATGGCTGCCAGAATTTTAGCTGTGGCCCTGGATTTATTATCAGGCTCTGCAGGGGGCCTCTCCTCCTGCATTGACTCATGCTCTTTCAGACCCTGTACCGTGTAGTGATCAAAATGTTGGATTGTGTAGGGTTGGCAGCTTTATCTTTGCCCATTGTGATAGCTCGGCAGAAGTCAAATAGCTAGAAGAGACTAGGGAGTCACCAATCCCTTGGCACTCTCACATGTACTTGGGACAGCCATATGTCCTAGAGCCAGTGTCTAGCAGGTCTATGCTTCCATGCGCTCTGCAGTCATTTTTTGGTAGATTGAGGGCCCTCCCTTGCACATCCCACCAGGTTTAATCAAAGTTGGTATCTTGTTATCATAGTGGTCTTAGGGGCCCCTTTCCTTTGCCTGTGATCTTATGGAAGTTATTGTTGTTGTGTCCTCTGCCTATTTCCAGTCCTTTTATATCCTGCATTTAGTACCATTCCCCACCCCAACCAGTCTCTTCACGGGTGATCTTGAAGTGGTAGTGAGTATATAGTTGACTGGTCTCCTGGATCTCTAGGACGGTTAGGAGACAGGGGATCTCCACCATACTCATCTCTATGTCAGCCTGGTAGGAGACTGTCCATATTTTTGCCTTCGCAACTCGTCTGGCTGCCAGTCCTGTTTATGTTTGACAGGTTTGATGGGCTTAGGGCAGCAAACAGGGAAAAAGTATGTCTCTCCTAGTTGGGGTCTCGCGCGCTCCCAGAACACCCCAGTATGGCTTTTGTCTCTGCATGTGGCCTGGCTCACATCTTCCCCACACCAGTGTACCCATAAGGGTTTCCAGCCGTCATCCCAATTGCGAAGCCCTGTCCTGCCCTGCCCAAGCAAATCAGGCCGCTCAACGCAAGTTCCAGCCAGCCAAGCCAGCCACCAGTATCGGACCCGGTTGCTAGGGCAAAGTGTGCCATCCACGTCGGGGGCAGCAGTTCACTATCTCAGATTGGATCTAGGGCCAGGTGAGAATCCAATTTTATTGAAAAGCCCTTTGCCGAATGAAAGTTCTCCTCTGCTGATTGCCGCTTTGGGCAAAATCAGCAGTCACCATTCACCATCCAATGCCTTTCCCTGCTGTATCTTACTGTCGGGTCAGGGGGAGTTCACCGTCAGGGAGGCGGTGGGGCCATCTCATAGTATACTTTTGTGTCTTTGTTTGGGGAGCATAATGGGGGGCTGCTGCAGGACCCGCAGCTTGATCCAACAGTCCCAGAGGCTGAGGCACCGTCTGCGCTCACAGCTTGGTTGGGCCCAAACACAGCTCCTTCAAGGTGGTGATTTTGCACACTTCAGCACTGCTCATTATTCTCTATCATGCATAGCCTTTGGTTTTAGACCCTCAAAGGCACACAGCACGTCTAACTGGCCATCTTGTCCGCAGATATGTTTTATTATACCCAACATTGCATGACATTTGTCATTATTAACTACACTTCATGTTCTGTTCATTTGAACTCAGAATTACAAACGTTTTGATATTCAGGGGCATATTTATGAACCCTTGCACCACCATTGCGGACCAACCCTTGAATTCATATTTATGAGGCAACACAAAGCCACTTTGCGTGGCTTGAATGGCCTCCTAGATATGGAGTAATGCAAGGCATTGCAAATCGCTGTGTTGCCTTACTCTGCACAAGCGAGGTGTTCCTTGGGTGTCGCGTGGGTGTTCCCACCAACTCCTATGATTTTTGACGCATCTGAAAATTTACAAGAGCTTGTGAACCTGGGAATGTGACAAACCATTATGCCTCCACAGAGGAGGCGCAACGAGGAAAAATACCTTTATTGCTCCTCATT
Source organism: Pleurodeles waltl (assembly GCF_031143425.1). Lineage (NCBI taxonomy): Eukaryota > Metazoa > Chordata > Amphibia > Caudata > Salamandridae > Pleurodeles > Pleurodeles waltl. The sequence goes on along the minus strand of NC_090437.1, from coordinate 311,940,217 downwards.
TTTCCTCTTTCTCTGTGTGCTGCATTTTACAGCACACAAAGAAAGAGGAACAAGCATCCCAGGATTGTTTCAATGCAGGAAGGTGCTCCTTCCTATGCAAAAATAATCCTGTCTGCAATGCAAACACCCTTGCGCCACGGTGCAAGGGTGCTTGCGTTGGCGCTACTCTGCCAGTTGTGCACCAGGCATATGGAAAGTACAGGAATGTGCTGTCCCAGGATGCTTGTTTCTGGTCCAGGGAGGACCTGGCCTGGCAGTTCGGCTGGACTGTTCCCATGGGGAACAGGGTCAATACTGATTTGCAAATGGATGGGTCTGAGCTGGAATGGCATGGCAAGCAAAAAAACTGATGGATTAAACCCAGATCTGTGACTGTGGTAAATGTTTGATTTCTTCTGCATTCCGTCCATCTTCTGTTGTTTTTGCATTTGTAGACCCAAGTGGGAAGGGTATGCCAGACGTGGGTCCCGTGCTTGCTATGTCCCCAGATTCAATCTAGCCTGGTTGATGAAGTGTGATACCCTGAAACCAGTCCCAGGATGCTTGTTTCTGGTCCAGGGAGGACCTGGCCTGGCAGTTTGGGCTGGACTGTTCCCAGGGGGAACAGGGTAAAGACTGATTTGTATGTGGCTGGGCCCAAACTGAAATGGCATGGCAAGCAAAAAAACTGATGGATTAAACGCAGATCTTTGACTGTGGGTGAATGTTTGATTTGTTCTGCATTCCGTCCATCTTCTGTTGTTTTTGCATTTATCGCCCCAAGTGGGAAGGGTATGCCTAGACGTGGATCCCGGGCTTGCTATGCCACCAGATTCAGGCTAGCCTGGCTGATGAAGGGTGATACCCTGAAACCAGTCCTAGGATGCTTTCTTCTGGTCCAGGGAGGACCTGGCCTGGCAGTTCAGGCTGGACTGTTCCCATGGGGAACAGGGTCAAGACTGATTTGCATATGGCTGGGTCTAAGCTGGTATGGCATGGCAAGCAAAATAACTGATGGATTAAACCCAGATCTGCGACTGGGGGTGAATGTTTGATTTGTTCTGCATTCCAACTATCTTCTGTTGTTTTTGCATTTGTCGCCCCAAGTGGGAAGGGTATGCCCAGACATGAGTCCCGTGCTTGCTATTCCACCAGATCCTGGTTGATTAAGGGTGATACCCTGAAACTGGTCCCAGAATGCTTGTTTCTGGTCCAGGGAGGACCTGGCCTGGCAGTTCAGGCTGGACTGTTCCCATGGGGAACAGGGTCAAGACTGATTTGCATATGGCTGTGTCTAAGCTGGAATGGCATAGCAAGCAATAAAACTGACGGATTAAACCCAGATCTGTGACTGGGGGTGAATGTTTGATTTGTTCTGCATTCCAACTATCTTCTGTTGTTTTTGCATTTGTCGCCCCAAGTGGGAAGGGTATGCCCAGACATGAGTCCCGTGCTTGCTATTCCACCAGATCCTGGCTGATTAAGGGTGATACCCTGAAACTGGTCCCAGAATGCTTGTTTCTGGTCCAGGGAGGACCTGGCCTGGCACTTCAGGCTGGACTGTTCCCATGGGGAACAGGGTCAAGACTGATTTGCATATGGTTGGGTCTGAGCTGGACTGGCATGGCAAGCAAAATAACTGATGGATTAAACCCAGATCTTCGACTGGGGGTGAATGTTTGATTTGTTCTGCATTCCGTCCATCTTCTGTTGTTTTTGCATTTGTTGCCCCAAGTAGGAAGGGTATGCCCACGCGTGGGTCCTGTGCTTGCTATGCCATCTGATGAAGGGTGATACCCTGAAACCAGTCCCAGGATACTTGTTTCTAGTCCAGGGAGGACCTGGCCTGGCAGTGCGGGATGGACTGCTCCCAGAGGTAACAGGGTCAAGACTGATTTGCATATGGCTTGATCTGAGCTGGAATGGCATGGCAAGCAAAAAAAAATGATGGATTAAACTCAGATCTGTGACTGGGGGTGAATGTTTGATTTGTTCTGCATTCCGTCCATCTTCTTATGCCACCAGATTCAAGCTAGCCTGGCTGATGAAGGGTGATACTCTGAAACTGTTCCCAGGATGCTTGTTTCTGGTTCCAGGGAGGACCTGGCCTGGCGGTTCAGGCTGGACTGTTCCCATGGGGAACAGGGTCAAGACTGATTTGCATATGGCTGGGTCTGAGCTGGAATGGCATGGCAAGCAAAAAAAACTGATGGATTAAACCCAGATCTGTGACTGGGGTGAATGTTTGATTTGTTCTGCATTCTGTCCATCTTCTGTTGTTTTTGGATACCATAGATGCGCACTGTGCTGCGCTGCCCTGTGTCAAAAGCCCATAAATAGGGGCCTCAGTCCCTGGACTGGACCACAAGCTCTGCTGTGGATGGTGGCACCCAATAAAAATGCTTTTTTTGTACATGTTTCAATAAAAAAGAAAGAAAAAGCATTCATTCAATGTACGAGTGGATGACAAAAGCAAAAAATGATTCAGGCATCAAAATGGATGCTTTAAATTGTTCCTTAAAATGGCATGCTAGAATGTTTATGTCTTAAGGCAAACACTATAAAAATAAAACATTCAGTAATAAAACAGTTGTTCTTGTATAAATAACCATGACTTGCTACATGTAAATATTTTCTGATGATGTTATCATAATGTCTAAGTATAGTTCAGACCAATGCGTTCATAGCAATCCAAAATAAACTTTTCAGAAGGAAGGGTAGAGTTAAAAAGTAAATATTGCAGCAAACCTATGCAACACGTGCTGTGCAGATACTAAACTTAGGACGCACTTCACTACACTTTATATCCTCATTAGAGTTAGTATTGGACTGCAAATTCATACATAAGGCTAGATTCACAAAAATTAGCTTTGTGATTTGTAGGTTCATGATTATTATTTCATGACATAGATATGGAGTTTGATGTCTCTGAACTCACAATCTAAAAATACATATTTTAGTGAAGTTGGGTTTAAATTGTAAGTTTGAAAATGCCACTTTTAGAAAGTGGGCATTTTCTTGCTTAACTATTCTGTGCCTCTGCCTGTCTGTGGATTACACATCTAGGTCAGGATGACAGTTGGGATGTTTGTGATTTCACTCTAGACAGTCACACAAAGGGAACTGAGGTGTGCCCTGCATATCCTGATGGGTTTTCCTGAGTTAGAGTGGTGGGAGGAGCTGACCCTTGCACCTGGCTAGGGCTGTGCCTGTCCTTACACAAAACTGTCTCCAGGCCACTGGTGCATGTCTGGGGCCAGGGAAGAAAAAGCAGGATCTTGTGCACTACAAGAAATTACACTTAAAAGGTATTTCAAGGAAATCCCCATGGCACCCTTTGCGAGAGATAGTCCTTGCAATAGTGAAAAAGGGATTTAGCAGTATTTCACTATCAGAACATGTAAAACACACCAGGCCTACCTTTTAAATACACTGCACCCTGCCAATGGAGCTGCATTGGGCCTAGTTTAGGGGTGACTTACATGTAAAAAAGGGGAGGTGTGGGCCCGGCAAGTGGGTGCACTTGACAGGGCGAAATGGCAGTTTAAAACTGCACACACAGACACTGCAGTGGCAGGTCTGAGATATGTTTGCAGGGCTACTCATGTGGATGGCACAATGAGTGCTGAAGGCCCACTAGTAGCATTTGACTTACAGGCCCTAGGGCACACATGATACACTATACTAGGGACGTACTAGTAAATCAAATATGTCAATCATGGATAAACCAATCACAAATACAATTTAGATAGAGAGCACTTGCAGTGTAGCACTGGTCAACAGTGGTACAGTGTCCAGAGTCCTAAAGCCAGCAAATCCAAACTTCAGCACACAGTCAAAAACAGGAGGTCAAAGGAAAAAGGTTTGGGGATAACTCTGCAAAAATGGCCATTTCCAACACTACCCCACCCTCTGCAGCCTAAAGTCAGTGTAGGCCAATCAATACCTTGCTGGACTTCCCTGCTTAGGGTGACAGAACCTGGACAATGGCCCACTATTGCAGGGGCTCTTGCCACTTATACGCCTCTCTGAACCCAGGTGGATCCCTCAGTCTACACTCTCAAGGCCCACTCCCCTAATCCAGATGGGACCCTTCTCCTCATCTGTTGATTCCATCTGTGCAGCACATAACCTTATCTTGCTCACAGATGCATCCCAATAGGCAGACAGTACCAGTGTGAATCAGGCCCTTGATCATTAACTCTGTCACTATAACACTTCTGTTAGAGTCTTTCTGTCATTGGATGGGTCGTATAGAGAGACTAAATAGGGAAATTATGTATCTAGCACAATGCCTTTAAAACATTACGTAATTTCTTTAGTCTCATGCATCTGAAATAATAGGTTATATCATAATAGGTTTATCAACAACAACCTTTTTAGAATAATTCCCTTTTTCCCTCCCAATTGCCCTCCGTTTGCCAGGGTTCACTAATACACATATTTGGGGGAACTTTGCTAGAATCCTTAGGAAAATAAACTGGAACTGTAAAACTATTGGTGGATTTCAGTGAATTGAAATCACTCCTCACATACATTGTTTGATTTAATAAAACAGCAATCGAATTTACCAAAGAGTGTGTACCAGTTGATTTTCAGCTGGTACCGGTTGGGAAGGGTCCTTGCAAATGTTGGCCACAGCTCAGTTGCTCGTTGGGTACTCAGTTTGGATTATCTCATTGTGGTCTTACCTAACATTTCTCAATAACAGGGGTGTTCGAACGTATGATAGACTCAGCATTGTTATTTAAAACAACTACAGCTTGAACTGTCATGTCAGACTCATTTGGGGCTTTATGTTCAGGTCTTAGTATGGTCAGAGTCTGGAAACAGCTTTTCCACTCTTTATTCCAGGGTTTAGTCAAATCAGATTACAATCAATTTGGTGTAATTTTTATTTTTTTAAAGGGTCAGTAGTAAATCATAAGAACTTACTCCCAAAATAAAAACCAGGAACTTAGATAAAAAAGATATAAGCACTGAAAAAATGTAAAACAATGCCCACTTTGCTGTGTGTAAAACTAGGGTCAAGAGGGTGGGCCCAGCCCCAGCCCCATTGACCCAGGCTTTATCTGCTCGCTTGCTGCAAGCCGCTGCTGTGCTCAGCCCTAATCATCCTTCAACAGCTTTGCCACTTCCTCAGAAATAATGAGGGGTGTGAACTTCTGGCTTCACTTGGTGCTGCATTGTGGTCTCTATAGACTGTGCTGTACAGTGGCAGGTGGTACAGGTACGTCCTCGCGACTGAGAACACACCTGCGCTTCATAAAAAGAGTCAACCGCAAGGAGGAAAAGCAGGAAACAGACAAAACCCAAGTTAGTAGCACCGCAAGTAGCCCAGAAGCAGAGGTAAACAGGCCTCAAGGTGCCACTTACCCTATCTGATGTTTAATAGCTGAGCCACGCCCCTTTGTGGAATCAGGGATGGGAGCTATCGACCTCAGTGAGCTGCACACTTTGGTCTCTTTAATACAAGCATTCCTGTGGGCAGCTGGTACCAAGCAAGTCCTCTCCCCAAAGAACAGGGCTCACTCTGTCAAGAGAGTAGGTGAGGAGAGGAAAGAGCAGTACACAGAAGCGAACCCGGGTTAACAGCATGTGAGGCATTAAAAACGCTGTCATGAATTCAGTATAGCACACATGGACATCATGGACGGTATTCTTTCTTTCACAAGATTAGGATGTGTGAAATTGCATCATATAATTCTTTTCAGTCTTTCTTCCCTTTCCTCCCAAAGGAACTATAGTTATGTGTGGGTGGCTTTTTCCTGGTTGAAATGATGAACTGTATGTTTGCCCCTATGAAAAGAGAGAAAGGGCTCTTCAATCACTAATGTTGGGCTCCAGTAAATAGCCCTGAGACCTTGGGTTGCCTCCCTTGAGCCATTCCCAGTGCTTAATTTGTTCTTGGTGTTTCGGGTGCTCATGAGCACCGGCACTTATTTGTGAGGGCCGGGGCTTATTCTTCTGCCGAAAGCATTTGCTGCGAGCAAAAGACACATATGGAAAAGACGGAGGAAGGGAAAAACGAAAAAGCGCCACAAAGGGAGAAAGTAGAAAGCTGCAAGAGTGAACTGAGGGGACAGGCAGTGGCTTTATATGGATTGAAGTGGCCCGAGGTGGCTTCAGGATTACGCTGCCTCAGTATTCCCTATTCCCACATTTAATTGCAGCAGCCGCCTGTTTAAGAAGAAGGCTTTGGGCACCTGCACGTTTTTATTTACAAATTAAGCACTGGCCATTCCCCTTCCTCGAGGAATAGACATTGAAGAGGAAATGTGAGGGTCGTCACTTTTTAGGACTACTCTATTGGTTCCCTCCACAGCGGTGCTTACTCCAACCCTGCCGCCTTTATATGGGCCCAGCTCTAAGGTGTGCCCGGTTTTTGGTATTGGATAAGGAGGGTTATGTTAGATTCTAAGGGCGTGAGCGGAGGGCTGGGGGTCAGCTTCTGAAATCACTGGAGTGTGTGACCTGTGTGCCAATGAAGGCTGACTCATTTCACCTAGTTTCCACTACGTTTGTGATATGCCTGCGGGTTTCGTGAAAGTAGAGCAATGACTCACAATGGTGAGTTTCCTTTAACCACCACAGACCGTGGCTAGTTTGTGGCGCTTAAACGTTGTTCTCTGCACAAAAAAGGAGGGCAGGTTCCTTAACCCTTTGGTCTGCAACATACTCTCACTCATAGGGACCGACCAGCACCAGGGCCTCTCATTGTCAACTAAAATGGTTGGTGATTTTAAATTTCAGGAAAGGCACAGTAGTAAGTCTTTTAACGGCGTGTACCCATGGGGTCGCTGCTGTGACACCGACTTGCCCTTTGCTACCCCGGCACTGCCTTTGCGAGCCCTAGCACCAGATGTGGCAAATTCAGGAACACAGAGACAACTCGCCCTTATGGACGTCAGTTAGGGCTCCACTCTCTCTGTTTTCTGTCAATTTTCTATTACACCAATAGTGAATAACAATATATTGTTCACTATTAGTATAATACAAATAGAGTACAGTCAGCTGGAATATGCCCTTCCGTGGCAGCTGTGGTAACTGAAAAATGCTTTTAAATGTATGTTGTGTTCGTGCTTTCGGGTGAGAGTGTGTTTGTGTGAGAGAGTGTATGTAAGTGTGAATTTGTGTGTATGTATAAGTGTGTGTGTGTGTGTGTGTGTGTGTGTGTGTGTGCAAGTGAAAGCGGAGGTCAAATGGCCTGTGATGTCACTTTCCCTACCCCTCGCATCGACGTCCATGCCTATACCGCCTTTCTTTCATCCCAGGCCTGGGGCTCCTGAGATTATGCGGGGACCTGCTCTCTGACACCCTTCTTTTGCTCAAAGCCCTTTGATATAATCATAACTTTGTCTTAAGAGGCACTGACGTTCGCAGTTTAAGTGGTGTGTGGATTCCAGCCCCGCTATACGTTCATGATGCCATGCCAAAACAGAAAAAGCACTTAATAAAATTGCTTCTAGCCGTGGAAGTGTTTTATTTTCAAAAGTGATTGAAGAACAATGGTGGGAAATATGCAGGCATGGTAACTAGGAAAAAGAAATACATTTGAAAGACCTTTTATCTAAACAGCATTAATATTGTCTAAGACAAATAATTAAGTTATCTGGCTTTACAATGTGACAATAAAGTAGATTGGTCTTCACAAATCCGGAAGCGTGTACCTAATTTATCAAACATAAATCACAGTTTATCGGTTTGCAATTTTAAATTAGCAGTTGCCCCATTGTCACCATCAACACTTTTAAGTCCAAAATAAGAGCAGCCATTGATGGTGCCAATTTATGTGGTCACTTTAGCCTGGAATCGCTTAAGAGCCCACAAAACACAGTTTTGAAAAATGTGTGTAATTTGCCACAGCCAACACCAGTATTTGCATGTAGGAAGGAGTATTGTGTAAGATGTATCACCAGGCACTTTGTTATTAGAACATGCATTTTGTGGATTCGTTTACAGTTTTACCCAGTTGCATAGGTGTTATGTCTGATGAGATATCCTAAGGATGGTACTGGTTTACACAGAGTACAGTCAAAACCTGAATCTATATCTGATTTGATGCTGTTTCCCTGCACAGTATTGGGTTGATATCGCTGAATATGATCATGTACTTGGCCCATTTTCTCTGCTATAAAAGAAACATTGTGGAAATAAGGAACATCTGAATTTTGGGATCTCTCTGTGTAAAATTTCGACTAGTGCGTGTTTCAAAATGGAGCACAAATGGCCTGTGTGATTGTGATGTATTGTTAGGAAAATCAATTGCATTTTTAAGTCATATGCACGACATTATAGATGAGAGGCCATTAGCTCAAAGCATTGCAGTCTCTTTACCTGGTTTGGGACCATAGGAACGCTTTCACCATCTGTAACGATATAGACATTTGTTAGTTCACTATTCGATTACAAACCTCATGTGGAAAGCCTGGTGACAAACTGCAAGAACTTTAATAATATAATAACGATGTAAAAAATGTTTGGAATAATGTATTTAGTATAATGTATTTAGGAAAAAAATGTATTACATATCACCAATTTAGGTAGGCCAGACTTGATAGCACACATCGCTGCAGGACATATTGTTACCTGTTCTTTAAAGTATAGAGGGGACTTTGGCTCGGCTCTGCCCAGAGCAGTATTTTTCTTTCACCTTGTACTATTGGCTGTTTGGTGTAACATTCTATTCCCTATGGTGTGTTACAATTTCACATTTAGTAAGTACACTGAATCGTCACACGTTAAATTGTTTACATCTTACATACATTAGATACAGAAAGTAACTTTTTTCTACAGCAGCATGCCTTTTAAAGTTGTTACTGTTTTTCATAAACAATTGCAACTTCTAGTAACACTTATAAGGCATACATTGTACATCAATAGCAGAACAGACACTTTACAAAGTCTGTGGGAAAGTGGAGTATTATGCAGTGATGCTGGATACGCTTCACTGTGTAATACTCTCACAATACCCTAAAGATGGTTCTTTGGATTCACAAAAATAAATCGTTAGCTCAGTTTAGGAAAATTAAGCAGATTTGTATACCAATTTAGAAACTAAAAACAAAGTAAGTCAGTTACCTATAACCGGGGTTATGGATTTTCAAAGGAAAAATAATTCAATGCAATTGTGTTTAATAGAGAAAATCACTAGTGACAGTTTGTAACTTCTGGGATGTGTTCAGAGGAATCCACTTGTAGTGAAAGTTGTGGGGATCCCAGGACCAAGCTGCAACAGTCAGACCTATTTTACCTGGGTTGGGGGGCCCGGGTGCAGAGGTGTCCTGGCTGTCCTTGGTGCTGAACCCAGCAGAAGTAGGTGCTGAAAAATGGTACTTGTGGCACTCAGTCACTTGCAGATCGAATGCATGGAAGCCCACTGGAGGTTAAGCTTGGACTAGGTGTTACCAGGCAGTACAACTCTACCTAGACTGGGCATCTCAGGTTTAGAGGTGTGCTTGGCTGTCCGTGATGCTGAACAGAGGCTTCAGTTGCTGGCTTTTCGACTGACAACGGAGCCACTGGTGTCACTGGATGCAGGTTTTGTGGTGTGCCCTCGGGTTGCAGTGTTGAGAAAAGATGGTAATGATCAGACTGGACACCAACAAACTTTGGCAGTGGTATGGTGAAGGAGAAGCTATCTCCCCTTTCGGAGGTCCTGGGGAAAATGGTAGATGGATTTAACTTAGTAGAGAGCTAGACACCTCCTTAAATGCACTTAACCACCAGCTTTTGGGAGATCCCTTGGAGGGCAAAATGACCAGCGCTTCTTCGATGTCGGTAGCTGCTTTTAACCTGCGGTGGGCCGGGAACTAGGGCCACTAGTCCAAGGTTCAAGGTATCACGCCTCTGGTTTGTGCGTGTTCCTGTTGTCATCGAAGCAGATCTTGTTTTCTCCTTTCTCCTCAGGTTGTTGCAGATCTGAGTTTCTGGTGCCAGAAATGCTGCTTAAATCCATGATTTAGGGGCATTAGGTCTGTGGGTTGCAAGTAGTGAATGGGTTACTTGCCCCAGCAGCAAATTGGCCCCTGGGGTGACCACATTTGGTGGGTTGTGGCACCTTTTCTATCCAGAACCCTCTATTGTGCCTCATTTCACGTTAGCAGAAGTCTTCCTTGGCTGTACAGACCAGGCTTCCCATCCTAGAGGTGTGGCTAGACTTCTAGGGGTGTACGCCTCCTGACTCACTCATTTTTCCATCTTCCCCGTGCAAATGTGCCTGGGGGCAGGGCGGGTGGCTTTGTCCTCCACTGGGGGACAGCCTGCTTCCATATCAGAGGCAGTGTGCCCTTTGAAGCTCACCGCTTTGATGTGCCACTTCACTAGCCTTCCTGGAGGGAGGTATGACCTCCTTCTCTCCAGGCTATTGAGCTGACTCCTGGGAGTGTTCACACTTCTGCCCAGGGTGTATGAATCCAGTTTTGGTGGCAGCAGCTGTGAGCTGGCAGCTAAGCACAGGAAAACTGGGGCAACTCAATGGGCACCCTCTTAGATTGCTGTCTGGGCCCATGCCACATGACCCTCAATACAAGATTAATGTCAGGGATGAAAAGGCAAGTTGTTTGATACAAAACATGATGCATTTTGGTGGTACCATAAAGGAGATGGCAACCTCAGGTTTGCCCGGTGCCAGTTCATCTTACCCTATGGACGATAATTCACTTAGCCTATCTTTTAATGAAAAAGGCCACTATCGGGACATATAAGCTTGCACATCTATGTCCACACCTTTAATATAAGGTACTCTGCCTTCTGGGCTCAGGAGGCCTCCCTTAGGTGTGACTGACATAGATTAAAGACAGTGCTTTGACAGTGCCACACATGGTGGGAACAGTCGAGTTTGAGCTGTGTACACTGTTCCTGCAGTCTGAAATGGCAGGTTTGCTATCAGTAGTTTACTTGGGTAACTCAGGGTGGCACAAACAGTGCTTCAGGCCCTGGTGACCCCTTTAACTCCATGCCCTGGTAACTACTGGTACCACATACAAAGGATTCATAAGGGGGTTAAAGTACTTGCTAATTGGGGACACCAATTCACATTTACTAACTCTGGGGAGAGAGCAATGGTACTTGGGCCTAATTAGGAGGCTGCAGGGCATTTTCAGAGCCATAACTAACAGCATCTAGAGCAAAACGTGTGGGGGTGACTATCCAAAAAGGGCACTTTCCTACAAAGTTTCATTATTGCAATCCAGATTTGCATTCTGTTGTTCATGTAGTCTGCATTCTGGGCACCTTAGAAGCATCCCATGTATGCTATTGAGTGCCACCCGCCTCCAACACTAAGGCTCTCATTATGGCACTGTCAGTAAATCCCACTTACCGCCATTCTGACTGCCGCCAACATACCACTGCTGTGGGCGATATTCGCCAACCATATTATAACACACACATACCAATCCGTCACTATACAGCTACACACACAAGTCTGCCAGCCCAAAGGTCAGTGATAGAACAACGCCCACAACATTATGACCCACGAATCACAGCGGTGGACATTCAATGGCAGTAAACCATTGGCGGAACATACCACCGTGCTCAAAATACACACACACATACAAAACAACACCACATTGGTCAATTTAAATAACACACACCTGACACCTATACACACACCACAAACACACAACTATAAAACACACACCCACATTACCCACAACCCTTTACGACTACAAACCATTGCCAAGAGAGAGACAGCAAGAGCACCCACACAACCAGAGCCACATACCATCATCACCTATACACCACCCACGCACCTCACAACACACTCCCCAACACATCACCCTACACACCCTCACCCACACCACTCACACTACACTCATGGCACCACAGCAACACCTCAGGTTCTCTGAGAAGGAGCTAAGGGTCATGGTGGAGAAAATCATCTGGCTAGAGCCACAGCTATGTGGATCACAGGTGCAGCAGAAATCCATTGCTAGGATGATGGAGCTATGGCAAAGGATCATGGACAGGGTCAACGCCGTGGACAGCACCCCAGAACAAGGGATGACATCAGGAAGAGGTGGAACGACCTACGGGGGAAGGTACGTTCCATAGCAGCAAGACACCAACTCGCTATACAGAGGACTGGCGGTGGACCCCTACATCCTCCCCCACAACTAACAACATGGGAGGAGCAAGTCTCGGCAATCATGCATCCTGAGGGCCTGGCAGGAGTAGCAGGAGCAATGGACTCTGGTAAGTAACCTCCCTATTACTATCACCCCCCTACCTGCATGCCATCACATACCCCACCCTCACCCTCACTCCCATCACTCCACCACCTCCCACACACCCCACCATCACAACCCACTCATCCCAATGCCAAGACCTGAATGCAACACCAATGCATGGACGCCCCTTACAGATCTGCATGGACACCTATCACCACAGCATGCACACTAGAGAGAATCACCTAGCTCACCAAATAACAACTCACACAAGGAAAGCTGCCAGGGCAAATCCAACCAAAGAGGGCAACACACCCATGCACAATATGTCACACACAGAAACAATAACACTGCATTTACATCCCCACATGTAACCCAGCCAATGTCACCGGCGAAGAGGTGCCAGCAACATCCAGTCTCCCCACAGAAGAGGCCCACAGTGATGACAGCAGCTCTGGTCGCCTGTATCTGGATGACCAACTTGGCCCATCTGGGACCTCCGGACAGTCGGTTACCCAGGCACACTCTCACACCACCACAGAGCCTCCCCCCTTAGGAAACACCACCACAGCACCCACCCAGCGGGCCCATACCTCGATCCCCAGGACATGTCAATCAGCAGTGTGTCTACCACTTCAGAGACCCCAGGCCACCCCACAAACACAGGACAATCAGGGACCTGGGGTCAGTGGCAGTGGGCACACGGTTCAGGGGACAGAGGCACAGGACAACAGGGAAGCTGGGAGGACTGATGTGCGGCAGGGGGACGAGGAGGCCCAAGGAACCAACCCTCCAGGAGGCACTCACCGCGATCCTTGGAGCATACCAACATTCCCAGGATACGCTGGCCAGATTCTGGACAAGTTGCAGGAGAACATGCGGCTGCAGGAAAGACAGTACCTGGGGATCAGGGAGGTCTTGAAGGCCATCAACACCACCCTGGTCTCCATTGCAGGAGGGCTGGCAGTCATGGCCAACAGTATGAGGGAGGCAGTGGCACACCACCGGGCCCCTGACACTAGCCAAACCACTGAACAGCCCTCCACCTCCGTTGCCGCTAGTGGACAGGAGGCCCGCCACAGGACCAACAGGCCACCAGCACCCTTCCCCCTGTAGAAGGAGAACCACCACGCAAATATTCCCTGCGATCCAGGCAAAAGCCAAAGACTATTACCAAGCCCCCCGCCAGGAAATGAGACTCTCCTGATTGTCACTCTTGTGTCCCACTCTGTCACCCTGTCCACCTTGAACTGCCATTGCTCCCCTTGCTATGCGCCCTTGGACAATGCACCTGTGATACAAGTAGACTGGACTCTAACCTGGACTTTCCTCCATCATCATCCCAGCCCATTCCACTACCCCCTCTTCTTCAGAGCACTGCAATAAACACACTTTGATAAAATACAATTATGGTGTATGTCAAATGTTTCCAAAATGTATTCGTTTAACCAGGTTCAAACATTGCAATTCAACTGTACAGTAATGTTTACGTTGGAAAGACCTGTAGTCGGCTGCACTGAACACACCAGGAGCAATAGTGGGGCACCAAAATCTGCAAAAAGAGATGCCAAAGGGTACAGTGAGTGGGAATAGAAGTAGGAATACACAGCCTGCCAGTTTCAATGTCACACATCAAACTGTGAACTATATGTGTATTAACACTGTCTTACCTGTGTCTCATTGGAAGTACTGACAAACAATTGCACTTCTGTTGTCCTCATCCTCATCCTCTGCCTCCTCATCTTCACTGTCCACAGGATCCACTGCTGCCACACAGCCACCTCCAGCCTCCTCCTCCTGCAGAAAAGGCACCTGGCGACGCAAGGCAAGGTTGTGCAACATACAGCATGCCACAATGATCTGGCAGACCTTCTTGGGTGAGTAGCACAGGGATCCACCTGTTACATGGAGGCAACAAAACCTGGCCTTCAGGAGGCCGAAGGTCCTCTCTATAATCCTTCTTGTTCGCCCATGTGCGTCTTTGTAACGTTCCTCTGCCCTTGTCCTGGCATCCTCACAGGGGTCAATAGCCATGAGAGGTTGGGGTAACCAGAGTCACCTGCAAATATCGAGGGACAAGTGTTAGCCACACACTCACCCTTAGGGCCCACTCCATACCCATCCACCAACATCCACTGGGTGGGAACCAGGGCTCACCTATTAGTCACACCCTGTGCCTCTGGAGTTGGGCCATCACATTAGGGATGCTGCTATTCCTCAGGATAAAGGCATCATGCACAGACCCAGGATACTTTGCATTAACATGGGAGATGTACTGGTCTGCCAGGCACACCATCTGGACATTCATGGAGTGAAAATTCTTTCGATTTCTGAACACCTGTTCATTTCGTCGGGGAGGGGACAAATGCAATATGTGTTCCATCTATTGCCCCATTGATGTTGGGGATATGTCCCATTGCATAGAAGTCAGCTTTCACTGTGGCCAAATCCTCCACCTGGGGGAAAATGATGTAGCTGCACATGTGTTTCATCAGGGCAGACAACACTCTGGTCAGCACTATTGAGAACATTGGCTGTGACATTCCTGCTGCCAAGCCCACTGTCACTCGGAAAGAGCCACTTGCCAGAAAATGGAGCACTGATAGGACTGGCACAAGAGGGGGGATCCCGGTGGGGTGATGGATAGCAGATATTGGGTCAGGGTCCAATTGGGCACACAGCTCTGTGATTGTGGCCCTTTCAAGTCTACAGGTGAGGATGTTGTGCCTGTCCTCCATTGTTGCGAAGTCCACCAGGGGTCTGTACATGGGGGGATGTCTCCATCTCCTATTCATCTCAGTGGTTGCAATCTATGGGGCAAACGAGTGAGCAGCTGGTCATTATCTCTACATTCCAACCACTACAGTTCAATGCATATTGTGATTGTAACATTATTTTGTTGGAGATGTCAAAATGGTGCATATGTGTACTGTGACGCAGTTAGAATCCATGGCCTGCACCCCCCTGAAATGGCATCTGCCTGTCCTCTATGGAGGGACAGGTGGAAATGAGGTAATTCCGCTTATGTTGTGGTCTGTTGCGAGAGGCGGTTGAGAACCACAGTGCAACTCCTCATTGGTTTTCATTGGGCCCTATGGGGTCCAGTGGCCAAAGGTGATGTATGCCTGCTGTGACAGTATGCACCGTCGCGGACGTGATCGTCATTTTCTATCTGTGCACTCACTTGCTACCTGACCTTCAACAGGAGAGGACCTACACTGCAAATGCTGCTGTGACCTCTGTCAGGAACTGACCATGACTCGTGTTACAGGGGAAAGGGCCCCTGCCTTCACCTGGGCGGAGTTGGAGCGACTGGTAGATGGGGTCCTACCCCAGTACCGACTGATGTATGGGCCTCCAGACCAACAGGTGAGTAAACCGTGAGTACGATGCATGGGGTGTGAGTGCATGGAGTGCTGTGTGTGAAGGCCTCATGTGGGGGGCGTTGGTGGATGGGCCCTGGGCAGCATAGAGCATGTATGGTGGGCCATGTCTGTGCTAATGGGGATGGGAAGGGGCATGGTGGGCCATGAGTGTAACAGGCAGGTCGGTAGGAATAATACCTTTCCCTGTGTCTGCTTTCCTGCAGGTCAGCGTCCATCAAAAGAAGGGTATATAGAGTGCCATTGTCAAGGACGTGCAGAGCCTGGGGGTCTACGGCAGGCGGAGCACCCACTGTCGGAAACGGTGGGAGGACCTGAGACACTGGGAACAGAAGACAGCGGAGCTCCAGCTGGGGATGGCCTCCGAACGAGGAAGTGGTGCCCGTCGAACCCTGACCCCCCTGTTTTCCTGCATACTGGCGGTGGCCTATCTGGAGCTAGATGGGCGCTTGGCGGCATCACAGAAGTGACAAGGGGGTGAGTGCAGTGTCCTAATTTACAACTTACGGCTGGTGGTGTGGTATCCTCCCTGTGGGAGCCCCAGGCCAGGCCTGACATTGCAGAGTAGGTCCCATGTTGTGTAGGATTCTGACGTGAAAATCTTCTAACCAAGCTAGTAGGCATCCACTACTGGGCAGGGGTCTGTGGGTCTCAGGTATTCTGCAATTTGCGTTAGATGTCCCTATCCATGGGCTGGTGACTAGCATTGTGACTGGTAGTGCATTGCCTAATGCGTAGGGCTGTTCCCTGTGTGTGAGTGTGTTGTGTACGCCAACGATGGTGTTGTTGCTGCCATTGACCAAGTGTATCCTTTGTCTGCCCCCCCTTTTTGTTTTGTTACCCTGCCCTTATGTGCATTAGCATCATCTGGCGGAGGAGCAGAGGCACTGGTGACGGAGGGAGCTGCATCCCACAGGACCCAGGAGGCCGAATCCACTGACGGTGAGGGCACCAGTGGGACGGAGGGCGAGGGGAGCACCAAGGCGGAGACTGGAGGGGACAGTTCGGACACAGATTCCTCCTCCGATGGAAGCTCCCGTGCCAGCACCGCCCTCCCAGCAGCTCCTCAGCGAATTTCCCGTGCCCGCTCATCCAGGGGGACGGGCATCTCCTTCGCCCCAGGGACCTCGGGCCCTACCCCAGTTAGACCTGCTACCCTGAGTAGGGAGATCCATCTCTGTTGGGCAGTCAACCATTGTGAATGCCATCCAGGGGCTGGCAGCCCAAATGCAACAGTCCAATGCATTTCTGGAGGGCATTCACACTGGCTTGGCGGCCCAACAGAGATCAATCCAGGCTCTGGCCTCCTCTCTGACGGCAGCCATTGTCCCTGTTTCCACACTCCAACGTCCTCCACCCAATCCCAATTCCATTCCCCTCAACCCCAACCTATCCCAAGCACACAGACAGACGAGCAAGCACCCAGGACAACACACAAGGGTGGACATGGCAAACACAAACACCACACTTCATCCCACAGGCACTCACACAAACAACATCCAGAATCAGACATACCAACATCCAGTGCCTCCACTGTGTCCCCCTCCTCCTCGTCCTCCACCTCCCTCCGAGTTGAGGCTACACCATCCATTACCACCTTCACCAGCACGCCTATCAGTACACAGCCCTCACTGGCAGTCACCACCCCCACATCCATGCACACATCCCCTGTGTCCTTACCCACTGTGCCTGGGCCCCCTCCTCCCAAAGTACACAAAATCAAGCACACAGACACCCAACAGCCACCCACCTAGCAACAGCATCCAGCCCATGCACCTGCACGCAAACACAGCAGACTGACACCTCCTACCACCACTCCCTCTTTCTCCAATCCCAAACCATATCTTTCTTCCCGCCCCAATGCCCCTAAGAAGCTTTCCCTCGCCAACATTGACCTCTTCCCCAGCCCTCCCACCCGTCCCTCACGTCAGGCCAGAGTGGTCAAAACCCAGGCAAGCACCACAGCCACCCAGTCCACAGGAACAGTAGTGTCCCCAGCTACTCCAGGTGGGAAAGGATCCCGGCCACCAGCCAGCCAGACGGAAAGGGTTCCTTCCCCAAGTGCGTCAAGGAAGGGCAAGGAGTCCGCCCCAGCTGCAGGAAGGAAGGGCAAGGAGGCAGCGCCAGCTGCAGGAAGGAAAGGCAAGGAGGCAGCCCCAGCTGCTGGAAAGGAGGGCAAGGAGGCAGCCCCAGCTGCAGGAGGGAAGGGCAAGGGGCCTGCAACAGCAGGCAGGGGCCTGGTGCTGGGACTCAGTCGGAGCCACCACCACCAACCATGGTGGTGAAGCCATCTGAGGCTGCAGGGGATGTGCTGGAGCCTCCCCCCACCACTGCCAGCACGGCCACCAGCAGCAGCATCCCCAGTGGGCAGCCACCCGAGGCTGCAGGGGATGGGCTGGATCCTCCCCCACCACTGCCAGCACCACCACCAGCAGCAGCAGCCCCAGTGGGCAGCTATCCGAGGCTGCAGGGAATGGGCTGGAGCCTCCCCTCACCACTGCCAGCTCCACCAGCAGCAGCACCACTGCCACCACTGAGCAGCTGTCACCCCCGGTGGACAGTGTGTAGTCCTGCATCCCTGGGCTGTTGTGACCCCTGGCCCCTGCAAATCCTGTGGGTATGACACCCAGGTGAGATACTGTGACCTTGCACTCCCCAAGATCTGCATCACAGGGCACAATGCCCCCTCCAGAACCAGTGGAGAAGCATCCACTCACCCCATCCTCCCCAGGATGAAGCTCACAGGGCACAATGCCCCCTCCAAAACCAATGGAGAAGCCATCCACTCACCCCATCCTCCCCAGTATGAAGCTCACAGGGCACGATGCCCCCTCCAGAACCAGTGGGCAAGTCACCCGCTTGAGAGACTGTGGCCATGCACTCCCCAGGACAGAGTGATTGGCATGTTGCCCCCTCCAGGACCAGTGGCGTTGTACCATTTTCCGACTGAGGTGCCCCTATTCCCCATCCCCCTGAGGTGTCTGGCTATTTTCGACCTGATGCCCCTGCAGTGTTCTCTCTGTGTAGTTGCAGGAGTGAGGTGAGGCTTTGGACTTTGTGATGTGGCCCTTTGGCCCACGAACATTGAGGACTGGGCAGTGTCCCTTGATTTGTGAATATGTATATACGTTTTGATTTGGATGCAAGTATTACTACTTTATTTATCTTATTACACTCTTTTTACTCTATTGTACTTGTCCTTGCATTATTCCTGAGGGGTGTGAATATGTAATGTTACTGCATCTGCTTGTGTGTATGGTGTTGGGGGTGGGGGGGTTGCGAGTTGCGTGTGTGTGTGAGCAGTACTCACCGTGGTCGTCTTCGCCGGCATTGGTGTCCATAGTGGAGCAGAACATAAAAGAGCATGGGGAAAACATGCAACTCAGGCTCCATGGCGGCGTGGTTCTTGAGTCTCCAGAGGTGAGTCGTTTTCATTCTGTGCAGTGTTTCTGCCAGGCTTTTGATGTCGTTGGTTTGCCCCGGAAAAGGTGGCAGATTGGTGTGTCATTATACACTGGGCAGAACATTGACTTCCGCCTGGCTGTAGGCGGTAACGGCCGTGGTGGCTGTAGATTTCACCCTGGCGGTCGGCTTTTTAAAGTGGCTGTCTGTCTGAGCGGTTTCCGCCGTGGTCATAATCTCATATTTATTACTGCCGGCCTGTTGGCGGTATTACCACCACTATATCACTGACCGCCAGGGTTCTAATGAGGCCCTAAATCATTTTGCAGGCAGCATGCTTTGTAAAAACAATATTTTAGAAAGGATTGAAAATGAAGCCAGGCTTACTATCTTTTGCCAAGGCTTGTTCTTATTGTATTTCATATATAGGTTTCTGTCCTATGTTTGTTATTATGAATTTGCACTTATTTTGTGGATTCTTTTCTGGAACAAATAAGTTAAATGGAAATGTCAGATATGGGCCCTTCTTTTTACCCCGAACACTGGATCCTTACTGAAGAAAGGTGATAACACACACAAAGTTGCCTTACACATGCACAATTCCCTGCTCTAGATATACCTATACTTATTTGGAAGAATTCCTTCTTCTATCTTCAGTTGTATTAAATGACCTGCTAAACCAGCTACTGAAGCCGGCCAATACTAACTACTGCCCATGTATTTACTGCTAGATGTGCAGTATTACTAATGACGCAGTGTTTGTTGTTTTTTATAAGTGTTACAAGGTTAAAACAATATACTGATTGTCTGGCTGGCCTACAAAAGACCTTACTTCCAAAAACTCCCTGAGGCAGAGTTAACTCAGTTTTCTCCAGCCTTGTTTTATTTGTGAAATAATAAGTGCCAGGGCCCAAACATTTGCTCAGAAGCTGCCACCGGCACTGAAGAAGACCATGGGTGCTGAATATCAAGGCTGTGTACACTTGATTCCTCATCATGCTTCAGTCCATCACCAGACACTCCCTCCCCCTCAGACTCTCTCATGCACCTTCTTTTTTTGTTCCTGCTTTCACTCTTTGTCACTGTGTTTGGTCTTTTTTTCCTCCTTCTTTCCCCCTTTTATGTTTTTCTCTCTCTTGCTATGGGTTAAAGCCTGGTGAGGAAAAGTAAGTCCCAGTGCACACAATTTAGTGCCGGTAGGCCTTACCTGCATCCCCCGGCTCACACTAGGCACTGTTTCCAGTCTTGGGCTGACTTCACACCAGAAGACGGGTCGCCCTAGGCTCCTGCCCACAGTGTCACTAGTATTTTGTGACCTCTAATCAAAGTAGATGACACACCCTGAGGAAAAGCTCCACCTGTCAGCATCACCTGCTGACTGATGATCAGGGCAAGTGAAGCCCTGCCTGTGAATATCTGCTGTCTAGCTTCATCGTCTGCCTAGTGTCACACAGTCTTTCTAGTCCTGGTCTGCCTTGCACCAGGAGGCTGTCTCTGTGCCCCTGGAGTGGACTAGGTAATCCTGGTTTTGGAGCCACTGTCACCTCGCCGGTCTGCTGCTGCACTGTTGCTGACCAGCTGTGTTTGAGATTAGATGGCTTTTTTTGTTGTCAGCCCCCCACCCCCGCTTTTCTCATTGGTATTTATGTAATGTTACGAGGCCTCCACCATCCAAGTGCTTTGGTGGCCAGGCAGCCAGCCAAACTGTAAACTGATGAGAGGCCATCACCCTTGTGGGAAGTTTCACATTGCAGTTTAAGCAGATGGCATCCTGTCTGACAACTGTGTTTAGCAGTCGCGAGATCTCTCTAATTCAGATGAGGGGAAAGGGACTGTTCTGTAAGGTGATAGGGCATCCTCTACAGATCAGAACAATGAATCATGCCCCCAGGTCCATCCCTCTATAAGTAACACTTCCCTCCACCAGTTTGGTATCAGGGAAATGGTCTTCAGATATTTTCTGAGGTCTCTATATGTTTTCTGACAGATAAGTGACTGCTTGATTGAAGCCTCAGCACTATAGATTATGTTGTTTTTTATTTTATCTCTGGGTTGTTTAGGATGTTTTTCTGTGAATGAGTTGAGATCTTACATGTGGAGCAGTGTGTTCCCTTTAAGAAGGGTTCGCTAGGACCCAGGTTTCTACTGTATGCACTCTTCATAGTAGGTGGAACCCCTGCGGGCTTTACAAAAAGGGGTTGCAACCTATACAAAAATCACCATACAATTCCTAAAAGTACTACAGTTCTCAACCATGCAGTTCCCAACAGAGGTGTGGAGCTTTGTAAGTATTGATATGTTTACAGACCCCAGGCCTCAATTACAAGTCCCTTGTACCTCTGTTGTGTAATTTTTTTTACGCAGCGGCGGCGCAATATAAACTCTATGGGGCATATTTATACTCCGTTTGCGCCGAATTTGCGTCGTTTTTTTAGACGCAAATTTGACGCAAAACTAACTCCATATTTATACTTTGGCGTTAGACCCGTCTAGCGCCAAAGTATGAGGAATGAGCGTCATTTTTTTGCGTGAACGCCTTCCTTGCGTTAATGAGATGCAAGGTAGGCGTTCCCGTCTAAAAAAATGACTGCGACGCAAATGCGTCGTATTTATACTCCCGGGCAAAAATCACGCCCGGGAGTGGGCGGGGCAAAAAACCCCGCATTTGCGCCTCTTTTTAACGCCTGGGTCAGGGCAGGCGTTAAGGGACCTGTGGGCTCAAAATGAGCCCACAGCTGCCCTCCCATGCCCCCAGGGACCCCCCCTGCCACCCTTGCCCACCCCAGGAGGACACCCAAGGATGGAGGGACCCATCCCAGGGACATTCAGGTAAGTTCAGGTAAGTATAATTTATTTATTTTTTAAAAACATTTTTGGCATAGGGGGGCCTGATTTGTGCCCCCCTACATGCCACAATGCCCAATGACCATGCCCAGGGGACATAAGTCCCCTGGGCATGGCCATTGGGCAAGGGGGCATGACTCCTGTCTTTACTAAGACAGGAGTCATGTAAATGGCGTCTGGGCGTCGTTAAAAATGGCGCAAATCGGGTGGAGGCGATTTTTTTGCCTCTACCTGACTTGCCCCATTTTAAGACGCCCTAACGCCATTTTCCCCAACGCCGGCGCTGCCTGGTGTACGTGGTTCTTTTCCATGCACACCAGGCAGTGCCGGTCTGCTAGCGTCGGCTAACGCCGTTCAATAAATACGGCGCCCGCATGGCGCTTCAGAATGGCGTTAGCCGGCGCTAATCTTTTTGGCGCAAAACTGCGATAGCGCAGTTTTGCATCAAAAAGTATAAATATGGCCCTATATGTAAAAAGTGATGTTAGAGGCCTCTAGCGTCACTTTTCCCCCTGTGTGTATTTTCCCTTTTGGGGTAGATCCAGCTGCGTCAGATACCGACAATGATATGCATGGTAGGTGTTCACTCTTAAAAAAATCAAACAGAACTGACGCAGCCATATTTACAGCTTTTTGGAAAATGGCGCTCCCTTTGTAAAAGTCGCACAGAGTCCCCAATGTGTCAAAAAAATAATGCCTAGCCAGACCAGGCTTAACAATGACGCATTTGCAGAGGTACATAAGGAGATCATAACCAAATCACCCTGGCAAGCTCTAGAAAACTATGGACCTACTCCTACTGCAGCTTGGAGCACCAAGAAGACTACCACAATCACCACATCACCCCCCACCTCCACCATCACCACCACAGTCACCACCACCTGGACCACAGAGGCAGCTCAGGAGA
This sequence comes from Pleurodeles waltl, assembly GCF_031143425.1. Classification (NCBI taxonomy): domain Eukaryota; kingdom Metazoa; phylum Chordata; class Amphibia; order Caudata; family Salamandridae; genus Pleurodeles; species Pleurodeles waltl. Next base: position 311,917,532 of record NC_090437.1, on the reverse strand, counting down.
AGGGAGCACATATATCAACAGTGTACCTCACTAACTGGACTCAGGGAGGAAGAGGTAATCGCCCATTACTGTCCGAGAAGGGAGTCCATCTTACAGCTGCTACACCCGAACACGCCAAGATTACAGGCAACAGTCAACAGGGTCATCAACATTCCACCACAGACAAAGTTCATGGCCGTGCTTCACATGCTGGCCTCCGGGTACTTCCAGGCAACTGCAGCCCGAGTGGCCGGAATCTCACAGCCATCATTCTCATCATTCATTTCGTCTATCTTGGATGCCATCATCTGACATACACCCTCCACATCCTCATCCCCAACACCCAACAACTGCAGCATGAGATCAAACAAGTATTCTATGCCATTGCTGGCTTCCCACATGTGATGGGTGTCATGGACTGCATGCATGTGCAACTGGGTCCTCCTGCTGCAACTGCCCATCTCTTCCGCAACAGGAAACACGCCCACTCCATCAATGTGTAGGCCACTGTTGACAATTGTGAGTTGATCACTAATTTTGTGGCAAAATACCCCGGCAGTGTTCATGATGCATACATATTCCGGCACTCCATCATCAGCCAATAATTCCAGGATGGACAATATGGGAGTGCCCTACTTGTAACTAAGCAAACAACAAGTATTTAACAGATACAATAAGAAATAGAACTGAGGGACATAATGCACAGCTCACCATCTGCCTACACAGATAGGGACTTCAGGATGAGGGCTGTTACACATAAGTGCACAATTAGTCATGTTACATATGCAATGCAAATCACCCTGTCATGCATGTGACTACACCTCATGCCAGTTTTGCAGAATTTGCATGAGATAAAGGCACACAGCCATTCATGGCAGGCAGAAACTCTGGCCAACATCATTGTGTGCAAGGGAGGTGACCCATGTCCACTGGGGGGTGTTCCCATGCAATGCATATGGGCCATCAGCTGTGTCATGGCTCTCACACTAGGAACTAGGTGCAAGGTGAATAGCCATGGATCAGAGGCAGGTGACATAAAACTGTACAAATATTTTTTAATCAGCAAAATCACTCCTGTGCCACATGTGTGATATGTAATGCTACACACATGCATCACTCACCATAAATGATAACATGTAACGTATGTTTTGGAGTTTATGTCACACTTCCAGTAAAAAAAAAAAAACTCACCCACATCCAGGAAACCATAAGTAGGCTACACCAGTTGTAAATCAAGTGTGAACACGGTCATCATCCTCAAAGTGCCAGACACAATGCACTGATCTCAGAAAAGTGTGGTGTGTAATGTTTGCATTGCCTTTCAAACAATCATGCTGTACTGAATACACATATATCAGCCAAATATATGTTGGGAAAAACAGACAGATATGAACTCTCTGTGATGAATTAGGCCCAAACTTGATGCTTTTGTAGGAAAATAGTAGTCATAAACAAGCCAGTAGACCAGTGTGGGATATGTGACTATTCAATGGCCAAATTACTCCATTTACTGGTGACAACTCACCACATCCACGGCATTTCCACTCACATGTATGACAAATAATAAGTGTATCACAGAGGACAGCACACTTTTATGTGTAGCATAGTGTCAATTAAATCAGTAATCATCTTGCATGTATAACAAACACTGGCATAGCACGTCTCATACTGTTGGCAAAGTGCATAACCAATCAGGATGCAGAACAATTTGTATATGGATGTGGGGCCATCGGCTGTCACGACTATTTACCAAATCCACCCCTACTCATTGTGCAGCTGACAAAGGCTGTAGTCTGCTACTGTGGGTGAGCAATCCTCATAAACACACCGATACGGAAGCCCAGCAGAGCCACATTCATATCCTAACCAGGCCCTGGTACATTGTGGACAGGACTTTCAGAGTACACAAGTACTACTTCAGGAGTTAGGATATGTTTGGTTGCCAATTACTCTGCTTGCCACCAATGGTTTCTAAACTAATACTAGTGTGCTGTATATTGCTGAATATTTGTGCATGGACAAATGTCCCATGGCCCAATGACAATGAGGATCAGGAAGGATTGGATGATAAGGATGAGGAAGATGAGTCGCAAGCTTAAAATATAACATCAGGAGCAGCAACATGGCTGATGTACCATATACTAGAAAATCTGTTTGGCAGATGCATGAATGACTTTCACAATGTCACAAGAGTATGACTAAATGAATTTGTGAACCTGTGCAAAACAACACAAATAAACACAGCCAGTGTGTGGGCAACTTACCTGCCTATTCCCAATGTTAGAAAGTCATCCTTTTAGCATGTTCAGACAGTTTTTCTGACTGATATTGGTGGTAATTGACCCTGACTGTACCATGGATCTGCTAAACATGCTCAAGGCCTGTGCTCCAAATAAAAGATATATGGTAAAGTGGTACAATTACAATTGGCAATGAGAGACTCCTGTAAGTCCCTAGTAGATAAGGGTGAAGAGAGATTCAAACTACCTATAAGTCCCTAGTATATAATAGGGCAGGTACGTTTAAGGGCACAGTAGATTTCCTACACTGAAGTGTGCACTGCTGTGTTGCCTGCTGTCATTTTGAAAGGCATCCTTGCCTTGTAGACTGTCTTCAAAAAGTAAAGTATGTGCAAAATCGACTTTGAAATTAAATGTACTTACAAAGTGGTAATCTACCTTATTTTTACATATAAATCACCTCTGCAGTCTCTCGTAGGTGCCCCAGGGTTGGGTGCCATGTGACTATTAGCAGGAACATTACAAAAGATGTTTTGTATGTGCTGGTGAGGGAAAAACTGCGCATTTCATTTTTCATCATTGTAGATACCTAGCTCATTAGGCTAACATGGAAACATTTTCCATAAGCATAAATATGGCTAGGAAGTAACTAAATGTGTCATGAAAGGACTCATAAGATTTGTGATGAGAAATCCAACAGCCTGCCACTGTTGACTGTATCATAACTAATACAGAAAAGAAGATACAAGACTTTCTTTCCTGTAAGCAAATCCCAGCCTGTTAGTGGCCTCTCTTAGAATGGCAAGTCATACAGATATGAGCTTAGGTACCTCAGTCCGATGACACTGGTATCACCCCTTTCATGGACCATCTGGTGCCACAAGCCTCTCAAAAATATCAATGAGGCCATGCAAAGGCTAACTGTGTGAATCGTCCTGGACATATAGCAGTGGAGTAACTGAAAGTACCTAGAGAGGCACACAAGTGTTACTCAGTGTAATGGGTGTATTGCAGGTACCTTGTTGGTGCACCATTGCTGGACAACCCACATGGATAAACTGGACGACCAGTATAAACATGTGGGTGTCAACATGGGCTGTAGACGAGGCTCACATATCCGCCCAATCTGCTGTCAATTTGCATTACAGTTCTCTCAACACTTTAATGCACATGCACCATCCACGGCACAGTCTGACATGGCCAGTGTGAGCAATAGAATGCAGGACACATTGAAACAGATGGGCCAAGGTCACATCAAGTGATACATCTTTGTTTATGCTCTCCTGGGGATGTCTGACATGTTTGGGACTGAGCCTGGTCCACGTGAGTCCCATTAGCTCTCACAGTGTTAAACTACATGGGCATTGAATGTGTCAATTTTTTTTATGCTAATCATGCAAAGCGCTGAACTAGCGTAAAAAATTCTGAAGCAAGTTCCCTAACTACCACCATGGTGTGCCATATATTAAATATGGCGCACACATGGTAGCGTTATGGGGCGCTAAGGGGCGCAAAGAAAAGTGCCACTGCACTAGGTCGAGCGCCACTTTTCATAAATCTGCCCCTTAATTCTTTGGAATTTGTTTTGTCTGGTTAATATTAATGAATAACTCTTGTAGAATCAGACATAACTGAGAAGAAAATGTTTTGTAGAAAATAACTGAGAAATCATCCACCCCAGGGAATGACCTGCTTTTTAGGGCACCATAGCAGAGATTATTTCTTGTTTCACGATCGATGCATATTTTGGAAAAACAGCAAATGTTGTTTTTTTTTGTGCAGGTGTATTACCTGTTCTTATTAGAAATGGGGATTAATTGAGAGGCATGTCCTCTTTAAAAGGTTCCCTTGTCAATCGTAGCAACTTCTGCTCAGAACAAAAGACAGACCGAGCTATTCACAAAGGTAAATTGCACTTGTGAGTAAATCTACATGTGTAATTTACACTTACACATTTGAGTAAGTTTACTACTTTTGACTAGTCACAAAATTTGACTGTAATGTTATTCAAAAGCGTATACTTACACCACTTCCCTACCTGAATACGGGATGGAGCCACATTTATGGGTGTAAGTTCCTACTCAAAAAAAGGTAATAAGCCCAGTACTACACATGGGCAGTCACTGGTACTGCAACACCCTCCCAAAGAAAATAATGGAGTTAGGAACCTATAATAAAACTCCATAGGAGATAGTGCTAAATTAAATTATTTAAAATTGTTTAAATTATAAATAAATATGAGTAAATGTTAAAAATAATTTATAAAAATAGTAAATATTTTAATTGAATTCTAAATATGTTAATAAACCTTTTTGCATTTAAAAATTGAAGAAAAAATACATTTTGTTAACTATAAATGGCTTTTACTTAATAACATACATCACTTTTAATAATTATTAATAGGAAGTATTTTTTTTACTTTATTTGGTGTTTTTAAACTTACATTGACTACCAATTCAATGCAATATAATTTTGTCTTTAGTTCTACATTTAAAATACATAATTAAATATAATGTAATTCTGCACATAGGTTTGTGATTAGCATTTTATAGTGTGTTTTGTAGTGCCACAAACATACTACAAACTGCAGTTTGTGAAAAGCCCCCAGAGTGTACTCAGCACCAAGAGGAAGTAGAGATAGGCTGTGGTAAAAGGGGGAGACGGAAGGTCTAAGGAAAGAATTAGAGGAGAAGGAAGGATAAAATGAATTGCTAAGAGGACACACAGGGAGACAGAAAACACAGGAAAAAAAGGAAATTGGAAACAAAGGGAAACTGCAGAAATAAATCAAAAAGCAAAAACTACAAACTGGTGATTAGAAAGCTGAGCATATTTTAAAAATGCAGAAAAAATCAGAGTACAAACTGCTGAGAGGACTGGGTAGAGCATAGAGAGCAGGAGTTGTTTAAAATTGGGAAAACAATAAACAAAGGAAGGCTATTGAATGTGTATGAAAAGAGCAAGGGAGGTATGAAAATCAGAGGGGAACAGAAGCTAAGAGAGAAAGTGAAAAAACAGGCTGCAGAGAACATGCTGAGGAAGAGTAAATACAGGAAGTCAAAAGACTACTGCAGAAGAATGCCACTGAGAACAGGAAACTGGTGTGGCGTGGGAGGCACTATGGATAGCAGGAAATGGCGATGATAGATAAAAGCAAGGAATTCGTGAGCAACAGAGGAAGAAGTGATAATAGTTTGGCAAGAATGGCTAGCAAGGATAGAGAATATTTTTTTGGTTTGATTTGGTTTGGTTTGACACAAAGGAGAGGATGTAGTGTTACGGCCAGAGCTGCTGACTTTGCAACTAGGGAACCAGTCCGGAGTCTTGGTGCCAAGTCAATATCATGTGTACAGCATCCATTTTAGGACATCCTCATTCCTCACTCCTCATCCCTACTTCTCATCACTGCTTCTCATCCATCATCCCTACTTCTCATTCATCATACATCATCCCTACTTCTCATCCATCATCCCTGCTTTTCTTCCATCATCCCTACTTCTCATCCATCATCCCTACTTTTCATCCATCATATTTCTTCCCTACTTCTCATCCATCATTCCTACATCTCATCCCTACTTCTCATCCATCATTTCCACTTCTCATCCATCATATATCATCCCTACTTCTCATCCATGTGCCTCATCCATCATCCCTACTTCTCATCCATCATATATCATCCTTACTTCTCATCCACGCGTCTCATCCATCATCCCTACTTCTCATCCATCATCCCTGCTTCTCATCCATCATACATCATCCCTACTTCTCATCCATCATCCCTACTTCTCATCCATCATTCCTGCTTCTCTTCCTTCATCCTTACTCTTCATCTCTGCTTCTCATCCCTGCTTCTCATCCCTACTTCTCATCCATCTTCCTTCATTCCTACTTTTCATGGCTCAGCCATCATCCCTACTCCTCATCCATCACCCTTACCCCTCATCCCTCAGTCATCCCAACCCATTTTCAGTTTTGTGAAACACCTTCACGCTGATTGGTTGGGAACAGCCAATCAGAGTTATGAGAGAGAGCTGCATTCTATTTCACTGAAAAACAGCCTTCTCATTTCACATGGTGGGTGAAGAGGGAGGAGAGGAAATGCAACTGGCTGTTTGTTTCCAGTGAATCAGTTCCTTATAAATGTACAGTAGTGCGCTGTGCTGCAGGGAAGGGATTTCATTAAAAGGCAACACGTTCAATTACAGACCATAAGCAAACATTAAATAGGAATATAAATGGTCTGGCAGCTCACTGGACTAATGTATCCACTGGAGCAATCAGTATTTGACCTCATGGTCACAGGTTTGAATCTCAGCGCATCCACTCAGACTTTCATTCTTCAAGGTCAGTAAAATGAGTGACTAACAATAGACAGCTGATATTCAGTGCCAAGACATTCTTTGGGTGAACATATGCATGACAAATTCACTCTATGTTATGTTATCTATATAAACGATCACAGGCCATAGAATATATAGTGCCCTCGGGGTGGGGGGACAGGCGTGTTCATCTCTTTGATCACTTCCATGGCACTACTGAAGGGGCTGCAGATGTTTGTGGTGCCCCTTTAGTAATACTGTTAGTGCTGGAGCATATGTGGTGCCAGTGCTATTTTAAGAAGGTGTTCCCTCATTTGCGTGACGATGTGGCTGTGCCTGTGCTCTACTATGGTCACTGGCGCAGAAGTAAGCAGGTCCTTAGGAAGCACATTGACAGTGTGCTGCAAAGAACTGGTGCACTGTTTGTACACTTGCTTAAGGCAGGGATCTGGAGATAGGAAAGGGGATCCTGTGGCCCCCCAGACAGCCCGCTACAGGCAGGTACAGTAACTCACTGCACTCACCTGCAGAGGGAGCTCTGCCCCCTCTTTAAAGTGCAGACGGTTGCCACCTGCACTATGAAACAAGGGGTGGGTTATAAGTAGCGAATCCATATTTCACTGATTGTGCTATCCCCAAGGCAGGTGCAGATTTTAGGCTGCCCTGAGGGCAGCGCAATAAATGTATTAGGGTGCATTGTCTCTGTTTGGGCCTGCCGCACCATTTTATAAAGTGCACCATAGCACAAACAGGAACAGTGCGCCCTATCTTTAATACGGGACCAGAAGTTTGATTTCAGCACAGTTCATAAAGCCCAAACACTGGATACCTTATGAGAAAGTGGGGCATAGTGTTCATGGCCTTGTGAGAGTTGTAACAGTAAGTAAAGTATGGTTCATCATCATCAAAGCAAAACGTTTTTTGCCCTAATTTGCACAATCCATCAAATCATCACACCATTCATACATCACAAAACACATAAAACAGAGTAGAAAATAAAATACATTTACATTAACATTAAAAGAACAACATACCATCTACATACACTTAATTTAAAATTATTCTGTAGTGCAGGGTGCCACACGTTACCAATTTAAAAAAATCAGCAAGCATTCAAGTACAAGTCTTTTAATTAAAATTATGGCTTGAGACAGAATAATGGATTTTCAACCTTCCTAGAGACTTATAGGGTGCGAAGCCTGCCTGCCCGCCCTCCTCCATTGTCCCCCTTGACCAGGTACCATTGCTCAGCTAATATGTTTTTATCCAAGCCGGCTCTAAATTATCATAATGAGACAAATTATCAGAAAATAGCATTCATCCTCCACTCTCAAAGCCTAGCAATGTCAACAGTTAAGTAGATCCTACCCCCAACTATCGGTAGATTTTTGCATGGGAAGTGTACCCAGTTGGCCGAATATGCAATAATTTTTTCACGTGCTACTCAGAGTGCACATATCTTATAATACTATAAAGCAGCGGTTCCCAACCTTTTGTCTCCTGAGGACCCTCACTGAACCACTACTGGAAGCTGGTGACCTCAAGCAATTTGTACAATTTAAATTTCAAACATTAAAACAGTACTTTGCAAAATAAACGCAAACAAGTACACTCCAAACAAATACTCGAATTACTAAAGATATAAATATTTTATATTGAAAAAATATGTAAAACATTTTATGGGAAGGTTGGCGCTGCATCTCGATGACTTAGTTTTTAATGGTTGGTTTTATTTAGGAAAGGTGAATCCTGAGGTCAGATTCTACGTTTCCCTAGCGATTTCAGTTTTTATTTTTTAGATACATAAGATCTAAGAAAGCTTTTTCACATAAATATGTGGTAGAGAAAGGAAGTAAAACCACCAGGGCCTCTCATCTCCCCATAGCCTCTTTGTCACATCTAATTCATTTGGTTTAGAGCACCTCTCATACCAGTGTAGGGTGTCTGTGAACTTTACAGGGGACTACAAGGTGTAGGATTCACTTATAATCCACACTTGTAGGAATTTTATAAGAGTGCCTGGTCTGGAGAAGCACAAACTCAGGATTCAGAACATAACACAGTGGTTAACATTGACTTTAATAATAATGTATTTCTGCACGAGCAAAGCTTTTTAGCAGCATTAGGAAAATGAAAGACTGGGGAAAAACATAATTTTCAAATTTATGCCATGCTGTTTGCATGCAGCTCTTTGATAGCAGTTCATAGCTCACTGTGCTAGATTAGGATTGTAATTTATGAACTGCTCAGTAACAAAAAAATCTCTGTGACAAAAGCAATAACCCATAGTGCTACGCACATAAAATACAGTTCTTTGCATGCCTCACGTACTTTGCAGCAGGCATACTAATCATCTGTGCTACCTTAAATGAATCAAAACCGCCGCTAGACAAAACTCCCATCTCTATCCAGCAGGTACATTAATCACCAGAGTTATATTGACACATTTATTTTTGCCTGAAAGCTGCTGGATGTACAAGGAACTTTGCAGTGCTTTCAAAACTGTTGCACAAGGGCAGAAATACACATAAAGCACGCAATTGCTTCTGTCAGAGGCCCCAGCTGGAGAAGTGGCTTCCTGCCGGCCAAGGCCTGAGGACCCCCTGAGAATGTGTCACGGACCCTTGGGGGGCCGCAGACCACAGGTTGAAACCCGCTGCTGTAAAGCACTGACATCCTTGCATGGAGAGCACTGCTTTAGGACACAACAGGTGGCTGTAAACCGAAAAATACAAACTGCACATGTCTGTTTGGCTCACACGAGGTAATCATTTCCACTCTAATATTTGCTTTACATTATATGTATGAAAATTCAATAATTTTGTCCTCAGCTTGTCAATTTATGAAAATACTAATATTTTGCAATCAAATACAAGCATTTTGTTTTAGATAAATAAATTCAAGTACAACATTGTGCACCACCAGGTCACAGTTCTGCCCAATATGCTAAGAATCACCAGCACACGCATTTCGGCAACCATGGGAACCATCATGTCATGGAAGCCCACTCAAGCCATGAATTACCACCAATGTCCTATTTCCTGCGCACACAAAGTACTCCCATGCACATGAACACATTAATACACTCACCAAAATGGACACAGATGTACACACTATTCAAGAGATTTTTATGTGTTTTTTTAAGCTTACTTTCCTCATGCACAGGCCCCTGTCAGACTTGTCCGACAGTGGCAGCCTTAGGTGCTCAAGCTCTGCTCAGCTGCAAATTGCGGTGCATATTGATCATGGTTTTGCATCGTCCTTGTGCCACACAAGGGAGTGCAAGGGTAATGCAAATCCTAAATCAGATTTATGAAGCCACATAAGGTCACCTTGCAAGGCCCTGAGTGGCTTGATAAACATGGAGTAACACAAGGCAGTGCAAATCGCTGCCTTGTGTTACTCTGCCCCTGGGAGACATTCGATTGGTGGAGCGTGGGTGTTCCCACTCATCCACCCATGGATTCTAACACATTCCCAGATTTAACAACACTGGTAGACCTTGGAATGCATCAGAATTGTATGCCTCCTCACCAGAGGTGCAACAAGGAGAAATATTTTTATTTCTGCTTGTTGTTTTCTCTTTCTAAATGTGTTGCATTCTGCAGCACAAATAGAAAGAGAAAAATGCCTCTAAGGATTGTTTTTGTGCAGGAAGGCGCCCCTTTCTGCACAAAAGCAATCCTGCCTACAATGCAGGCACCCTTGCAACATAACGTAAGGGTGTATGCATTGGGGCTAGGTGTCCAAAAGTGCACCAGCGCTAGAAAATGATAGTAAAAATGTTAAAGACAGCAAAGGTTGCTTGCTGTTTTGTGCTGTATGAAAGATTGGTAAATATGCCCCTGCATTTCCTGCAACAGTGAATGCCCCATGTCACACCTAATGGGTGATTGACAGCACACAGCTCAACTGCTCCTAAATTGGCACTCACACACTAAGGGTTACATTTACCAAGAGTTTGTTCCGTGTTTGCGTCATTGAAGCAATTTTTTAAAACAAAATGTACTTTCCAGCATAAAATTTATTTGAAAGTTGTGCAAAGCAGCACTAGGCATTGCTTTGTATTACTTAGTGCCAAGGAAATGTTCCACGGGTGGTGCATGGGCGGCCCCATGCCACTAATATTAGTTTTTAATGCAAAACCCTATGTACTATAAAAAGTTGACAGGGTTTTGCATCAATAAATAACATCCTTTTGAAATCGGCACAATCAAGGAGAAATGCTTTTATTACTCCTTTCTTTTTTAACTTTGCATGTGTGCTGCACTGTACAGCACACATATATAATAGAATGTTTTTCAAATTTACTGTAAGCATAGCACTTTGTAATGAAAGGGGACCCTTCCAGTACCCCACCTACATTAGACTATACAAGACACACGTGGACACTATTGCATAATGGGGCAAACATGTGGGTGTAGAGTTCGGCATCCTAATTGTACAACAGTGCTAGGTAGAAAGGAGGAGAGTGCCATATCTCTGTAGATGCAACACAGTGCAGCATTTTTGGTGATGCGCTGCATGAGAATTTAGTAAATAGACCTCTAAGAATGTTGTCAGACATGCCAATGATGAGGGAGAAAGGTGCAAAACACTCCGGTAACAGAGCTTTGTGTCCATTTGTAAGCCTTTGCTCTTCAAAATGAGGATGGGACATCATTGCTTTAAATATCTGTACTGCACATGCCTGCTTTTGACCAACAGTCAAACAAACCTGAGCAGTTTGTATTTTTTCGGGTCGAGCCTGCGTAGCATGCGCTTGCGCATGCGTATCGCTTGCGAGACACTGTAGTAGTTAGAAAAGGGCTCAGAGCCCCACCCATGTCATGTCAGTGTCTTTCATTGGTTCGTGGGCTTGCCTTTTAAAATCTGCTTGCTTTCATTAGTGGAAGACATGCATCCGTCATGCCTTTTCTGGTGGTTAGCCCTGTTCGAGTGCAGCGACCAAGTACTGAAAACATACGAGGCCCGCTGTTTCCCATCCGGTTTTTGGACTACTTTTTCTAATTTTTCGCAGCGTGATCTCGCTTGTTTAGCAGCGCAATTGCGCTAGTTTTTTTTTCTCCATTTAATAAGGCAAGAAAAGTCCAGTTGGGAGTTAACAACTGCTAATAGCTCTAACTCCGAGAAATGCGAGACCCATTGCATTACAAATGCTTGTTTGGTTTACAGTCACCTACGAGGGCCTCGAGCCATGTGCAGAACAACTTTAGACCCTGGGAGCAACGAGGAATATAATTGGAGTGTTGGTGCTTGATCACCACCAATTGGCTATTGGTTTCTATTAATCTGGCTATTTGTTTTCTCAAAACAAAAAAACAAAAAGTAGTAAAACAAGAACGGCAAAACAGCCCATGCCAGACTGATTATGGCATGGGGTTACAAAAACATAAAGAATAACAAAAAATGAGAACTACTCAGGAAAGAGAAAGACCAGGAACGGATTAAGAAGGGAGCCAAGAAAAGCATGAATAGCAGTTACTGCTGGCTGATCAGATTCTTCACAAATTCTATGTATTGTAAGAGAAAAATGAGAGCAAAGGACTGCTGATGATAGAAAAAAGCATGAAGAGAAGCAGTTATTCAGAAAGAAAGGCCAAGGGATGGGGCCAGCCACCACTGATGATGGCCACCCTGTAGCAGTACTCTTGCTCTTTTGCCCCTATTGTATCGCCTGCCATCCAAACATGCTGTGCCTCCTTGGATGCAGGATGAGTGCCTAAATATCTCAGCCTCATTTGGATGTTCTTTAGTACCCTGCTGGTGGTGGATGGGCCGGGGGTGCCAGCACCAGATGACAGCAGGAGTGGTGTCTAGGCCCCCAGACCACTGTGAGACCGCCTGTGGACCCTTGGTGTACGTAGGCCCTGATTATACCACACAGTGACTGGGCCCTGACAGTATCAGAGGGAGCAAGATTTTGGGCAAGGACTGAATGCAGAGGCAGGCTGCCTGACTCTGGCACTTACAACAGGGCAAAATGTCTCTCTAGGACCCTTCAGATGGTCCCACGAATTAGAATATATGCTTGAGATTACCCTTCCCCTCAGGCAAGTAAGAGGCCTAACACTGGTGCTTCTGGAAGTGATTGGGGGAGACTTCCTTTGGTAATTTGCAGCCCAGACCACTCAGACCAGTGAGGTGGAACAAGCCGAATAGCTATCTGCGGGGGTCCGCCCCTTGCATAAGAGACAAAGGATGACGCTCTGACATCACAGATCCTGGAATTGAACTGGGGGATGCTCACTTAGATCCTCCCCACTTACATTGTATCAGTGCTGTGTGATATCAAGGCAGAACCCACAGTAGGGAGTAGGTGAATATGGGAAAACAGACTGTCAGCAAGGACACTCACATTTCAGCACAAGAATGCAAGCAGTACTTGGTCACACCCCAGTTACCTGCTGGACACTTGCATGGAGGGTGCAGTGGGTGATCCACCCAACACTGACATCAAGGGGCTTTGTCTGGACAAGAAGACCAGCCTGTTTACAAAAACTTTCTTGAGGCTCATAACACATAATAACATTATAGCACTGGCACTTTCACTCATACAATCGATTCATACAAGACCCAAAGGATCTGGGGAAGTGCAAAGTCCTCCTAAGCACACTGGTGCACAATAATTAATGTACTTAACGTCAAGCTTTTAAAGAGTGGACTACTCCAACATATCTGGTAGAAATTGTAGTTAGAGAGGACTCATGGTCTGATGAGTATTGATTAAATGAGGGGAAGTGCCAGTGCTATAATGTGATTATGTGTTATGAGCCTCAAGAAAGTTTTTGTAGTCTATTATATGTTGTATTTATCAGTAAAAGATCCGTTACTTATATACACCATGCATGATTTTTTGGATGCATGTATGATAATATTCAGATATGTTTCTGGTTGGTTTTTTATGATGACCAACGTTTATTATTGTATGTGTAAAAAGATTTTAGGGAAATAATTCCTCTTGGAACATTGTCTTATACTTTTAGAAAGTCTGCATTTTCTTGCTTAACCATTCTGTGCCTCTGCCTGTCTGTGGAATACACGTCTGGGTCAGGATGATAGTTGGGCTGTTTCTGAATTCACTCTAGACAGTCACACAAAGGGAGCAGAGGTGTGCCCTGCATTTCCTGAAGGGTCTTCTTGAGCTAGAACAGTGGGAGGAACCAACACTTGCACCTAATAGGGCTGTGCCTGTCCTTGCACAAAGCAGTCTCCAACCCCTGGAGAGCATCTGGAGCCAGGACAGGAAAGGCAGGGACTAGTGCGCTACAAAGACTTTTCTTTGAAGTTTGCCTAAGTACTGGACCTCTGACACCACAAAAATGGAATCCTTTTGGACTGAGGACATTCTGCCAGGAAGAAAAGTTGGATACTGTAGGATGGACTGCCACTCTGCCTGTTGCTTTGGTGTGCTGGCCTGTTGCTTGCTGCTTCTGTCCTCGAATTGAAAGGATTGGACTTTCCTTTCTACACCCTGCTTATAAAGATTCTCTAAAGGTTTGGACTGAGCTTGCCTCCTGTTAAGAAGTCTCAGGGACATCAAATACTTCATCTGCCAACACCTGTGCTCTTTTGCTGAGAGTCCTGACATGCCAAGTGGTGCCAAATCCAGTTCCTGGGCTCTTGGGAGTGAGTTCTGGTGTAGAAAAAACAAGCACATCGACTCCAGAGCAACTTTGGACCCGGCGCTGCTGTCCAACTCTGTGCCGTTGCCTGCACTGGAGCCGTGGTCCCTGCTGAGTGCAACAACCACAAATGAAGCCGTAGGCCTGACTCTGCACCTCCAAAGTCAGACAGTGTGAGTCCCGAGGGCCGTGTCACCGACGTCTCTGACACCTGACTGCAACTCTGCTGCAGCACCTGTGGCTCTGGTGTGATTGCAACACTGCAAATGTAATGCCTTATAAAGCGACTTGCGGGATTCATCGGCTCCGCCTTGTTGTAAGGAACTGACTCCTCGACACCGGCGCCACATCACCTCCCCTGCAACCTTAAGAAACTGACACCTCATCTCTCCTGCCTAGCAATAAGGAACCAATGTCTCACCTCCCCCTTAGCAGTAAGGAACCAACCCTGCACCGGCTCCGGTGACGCCTCACCTCCCCTACTCCATGAAACATGTTTGTTTCCTTGTTTTCCAAGGTACTGTGCCTGGAGTCTGTTCAACTCCATGACCATCCCACGCTCCGTCACGAGTGGCATCGGACTGTTGGGAACAACTCTATCAAGACGTCATGATAGCCCTAGTTGGAGCTATTGTGTTTCTAAATGTTATACTAAGATTTAATTTTTGGAAATTTGTATCTTTGCTTGTGTATGTTGGATTTGTGTTGTTTTAGTCTTCTTTTACTCAGATAAATGTTGGCAATGTTTCCAAGCTGGTGTGGAGTACTTTTGTGTTGTTTTCACTATGTTTCTGTGTGTGTGTGTGTGTGTACAAATACTTACACATTGCCTCTGAGATAAGCCTGACTGCTCGTGCCAAGCTACCAGGGGGAGCAGGGGTCATCTTAGATGTGTGACCTTACCCTGACTAGAGTGAGGGTACCTACTTGGACAGGGTGCAAACCACTGCCATCTAGAGACTCAGGGCCTGATTACAACTTTGGAGGAGGTGTTAATCCGTCCCAAAAGTGACGGTAAAGTGATGGATATACCACCAGCCGTATTACGAGTTCCATAGGATATAATGGACTTGTAATACGGCTGGTGGTATATCCGTCACTTTACCATCACTTTTGGGACGGATTAACACCTCCTCCAAAGTTGTAATCAGGCCCTCAGTTTCTAACAGGTACTATCAAACAGGAGCTGGGGAACATAGAAGAAAGATTTGTGTGTCTGGAAGAATGAAGTGGCAACAAATTAGAAGAACAGGACATTATAAACAAGAACTAACAAATATGCAAGAACAAAACATTGTTTTTCCAGAGAAACTAGAACAGATTGAAAACAGAAGCAGAAGAGACACAATATACAAATCCAGGAGTTTCCAGTCGAGGTAGAGGGCAACAACACTGAGATATATGTGAAAAATCTGCTTGCACACTGTCTGCAGCTAGACAATCAAGATGCATTTGATTTGAACAGAACTGTGAGAGCACTGAGTCCACAGGAGGTACTTGTGCTTAGACATTATCACTAAAGTGCCCAAATTTTAAATAAAAGAACAGATTATGGAAGCTGAAGAAAAGTGGCATAATGTTCAAAGGAAGCAAGACAATAAAATCTCTCAGCAATACCTCTACAGAAATGCAGATCTTTTAAAAGGATCACTGGTTTCCTCAGACTACACAACTATTTTACAGAGGGAGCGATCCTTTTTGGTTGATCTTTACCTCGCAGGGGGAGAGCAGCAGATCAGGACCCTCAGAAAAGCAGAAAGTCTCCTACAAATACTAGAGGAACCACCTACAACATGAAAACAGAGAAGTTATGAAGAATCACCTACAACTGCAGAGAAACAAATGGACACCATTATCAAGATGAAATCTTACAGAGCTGAAACCATTATGTTTGTATAGAGTGAGGGAAAAGATGAGTGCCATACAGCAGATCATAGAAACCTGCACTGTGAAACTAGCAGGAAGGTTAACAGCTACAATTGACCACTCCGCCTCAGATTGAAAATCCACACAAGAGCAAGTAACAGCCAAGTATATGAACTTAAACAAGCCGGTAAAGGAGAAGATGAAAAAATGGTGGGAAATGATGCATAGGAGGATCATGAATTAATAAAGCAGTCCAACTTAGAACTGTAAGCACCTGGACACCTAGCCTGCCGCTTTTCTGTGGCCTCCAGTTCCTGCTGGTTCCAGCCTGATCCAGTGACACCACCGTAGCCCAGGTTTTTCCACTCACCTTTCTTCTTGCCAACAGAAGCCCTGCCCACCCCAGGACCTACTTAATGTAGGCCAAAAATATGCTAAAGGCAAGCCCATCTGCACCCATTAGCACCACAACCCCTTCCCCTCCTGCCCCTGAAGATACACCTTCTCCCCAACTAACACTGCAACCGTGCCAAACCACATTCTATGGTAGGACCATTCACCTGTACCCACTGCCACTTCATCTGCCAAAGCACACACCAGTCCACTGACCAACTCCACCCCGAACACACCATCTGAACAAAAACACCAACTCACATGTGCCTTTCTCAACTCATCTGCACTATGTGAACACACCACTGAGATTTGGGACCATATTTGAACCTGCACACCAGATGTCCTCTTTCTCACTGAGACTTGGCTCAACCCCAATTGTACGGCCGACATCATCACCGCAATACCCAAAAGATACAAGATCACCCACCGGGACCACATCAACAAGCCTGGAAGATGGATCGCCATCACACACAAGGAATCCATCCAATGCACAACCACAAATGACATCACCCCAGTCATGGAACAGCTGAACTTCTGACTCCAAACAGACAGCAAAACCACCATCAGGGGAACCCTCGCCTACCGTTCTCCAGGACCATGTCCACCATTTTGCAGCTTCACCGCTGACTTCATCATCCAACTTCACCACAGACTCCAACAACTACCTTGACCTCAACTTCCATCTATACAACCATGATGACATCAAAACTACCACTCTCCTCAACAGCATGAACAACATTGGACTCGCCCAACTCATCCATAATCCTAAGCACACCCAGGCCACACACTTAACCCCATCTTCAGCTTCAGCAACTGCATCAGGTACAGCCACACCACAGAACTCACCAGTACTGACCACTCCATCGTTCACTTCAACATCACCAGCTCATTGGACTTCACCCCCAGTTTGCCCAACACCCCCCACCAAAACTGGAGCAAATTTTCAAAGGACATTTGAATCAATGCCCTCAGCATCACCCACCTCATCTTGTCCAAAACTTAAGCTAGAATGTCGGAAACTTCAACAGTTGGATCAGCAACTGTGCTGACAGCGCTGCTCCTTTTGGCTACAATAGCCACATAAGGTACACCAAGCAGGCTAGTTGGTACACTGAAGTTATCAGAACTTGTAAACGACACTGTAAACAACTGGAGAGAAGCTGGTGCACCAGCGAGGACACGACTGACAAGACCACCTCAAGACAGCCCTTAACCTCTACCACAGGTGGTTGAGACAATCAAAGAGAAAGGCCTTAGCCTCACACATCAAATCAAGCTCCACTAACAGCAAAGAAATCTTCAACATTGTCAAAGAATTCTCCAACCCCTCAGCTGCAACAAACAACACTACTCTTTCACAGGAATTCTGCAAAAACCTTTCATACGTCTTCCACAACAAAATCACCAACATCGACAGAAACTTCAAAACTGAGCCCAGGGCCACCAGCTTCTTCAAGCCACACAACAACCACACTACCACCACAGACATCTGGCTAACTGAATGGAGTCAGCTCGCCCCACAGAACATCATGAACTCAGTTCACACAGCGACCCCAACTGGCCCATGCCCTCACCACATCATCAAATTATGCAAAGCCAGAATTAGCCATGTGCTCACTACCGTGTTCAACACCTCAATTGTCACGGCCACCTTCCCCAAGGACTGGAAACACTTAGAAGCCAACACCCTTCTAAAGAAACAATTGGCAGACCCCAGAGAACTCAACAACTACCGACCAAACTCCCTGCTCCCGTTCCCGGCCAAACTATTAGAAAAAGCCATCAACCAACACCTCTCCTCACATCTGGAAGGGAACCTCCTACTCAACTCTTCCCAATCCGGATTTCACAGCAACCAAAGCACCGAGACAGCCCTCATCACAGCTACAGATGACATGCAAGCCCTACTCAACCAAGGAGAGACTGTGGCTCTGATCCTCCTAGACCTCTTAGCAGCCTTCAATATGGTCTCCCACCACACAAGGCTGCACAACATAAGCATTCAAGGAGCCGCTCTCAGATAGATCTCCTCTTCCCCTCTTCACCTCCAAACCAAAGGAACTCATCTGTGAAGTATCTCAAGGATCCTCGCTAAGAGCCACCTTCTTCAACACTTATATGACACCTCTGGCCAGCATCACCAAAACCCATGGGCTCAATCTCATATCGTATGCAGACAACATATAACTCATGCCTTCCCTCTCCAAGTACCAAGACCAACTTCTACAACTGCATGACAGACACCACGAACTGGATGAAGGACAACTACCTGAAGCTCAATACAAAGAAGACGGAGGTACTGATTTTTGGAAACAAAAGCCCCCCATGGGATGCATCTGGGTGGCACTCAGAGCTCTGACCTACTCCTACCCCCACTGACAACGTTAGGAATCCAGGCATCACTCTCTACAATAAGCTAATCAACTCCTTCTCCTCCTAATGCTTCTTCATCCTCTGCATGCTTTGAAAGATACTCAGATGGCTACCCCAAAGCTCGTCTACTCACCATTACCTTGGCCCTCTTCGCAAGCTGACTGAACTACGGCAACGCTCTCTACGCAGGCATCCCAGCTCACATCCTCCGGCGACTACAGAGCATACAGAATGCTGCAGCCAGACTTATCCTGGATCTACCTAGACGAGCCCACATCACCCCCTGCCTCAGGGAACTTCACTGGTTCCCAGTTCAGAAAAGTTGCCAGTTCAAGCTCTTGACCCATGCATACAAGGTCCTACACAATTGCGGACCCTCTTATTCAAACTATCACCTACACTTCCATCAGCCCACCAGACACCTCCGCTCCTCATTCCTCTCTCTAACCCTCCCCTCTGCATCCGACATAGAAGATCTTTCCTTCTCCTACCTAGCAGCCAAGACATGGAATGAGCTACCCTTTAATCTATGCTCTCCCCCCATCTCTTCCAGAGTTCTGAAGGTCCCAGAAGACCTAGCTGCCTTGGCAATTCGCCTGGACTTAGGCAGAGCCTAGATACCCTCACAGGTGACAAGTAGCACTCTACAAATCTACTAATTGATTGATTGATCACCTTATAGGAGAAAGATTAATTTGGAGACACTTAGATAAGCATATCACTGAGTTGGGACACTTTGATGTTGGGATCCTGTGCCACATTAGCGTCATTCTTTTCTTTTACGCTAATGTGCATGCATTGTGCCACTTTGTAACCCTTTGCGCTACATTATGCCTGCGCTAGACATAATGTATGAAAAGGGGGCGTTCCCCCGTTAGGTGGGCCAAAAAAATGTTGCGAAGAAATCTAAAAGATTTCTTTGCATCATATTTTTCGGCACCTTAACGCCTGCTCAGTGCAGGCGTTAAAATGAGGCACACCATTATTCATAATGGGCCTCAATGGGTTTTGCAGGATTATCGTAAAAAAAAATAGACGCTAATCCTGCAGAGTGCCATACTAGCATAAAAAATGATGACGCTAGTTCCTCTAACAACTGCCATGGTGAGCCGTATCTTAGAGACGGTGCAGACATGGTGGCATTAGGGGGTCACTAAGGGGTGCAGAAAAATGGCACTGCACTGGGTGCAGCACTACTTTTCTTAAATCAGTCTCTTCCTCCTCCTTGCAGATAGGAACAGTAAATTTCTGCCAGGTCTCATAGCACCAGATCAAGCAGCCTTTGTCCCAGTAAGAAGCAGCAGTGGTAACACTGAACAGCATCACTGAGCATGGGGGACTGAGTCTGATCCCACACCATGTGACAGCTGTTGGCCTAACCCTTTTGGCTAGCTAGCAGCACCTCATCAGAACACAGGAGTATAGGTGATTTGTGGCAGCCTATTGCATGACACTCGAAGACTTCTCAGAGATGTCATGGTAGAACACATCCAACCCCTTTCTCTCAGTTATACTTGTCTCATACAAGCAAAGACAAACAGAAGGAGGATTCAGCTCAATACGTTTATTGAAGCAACTGCATTCCATGTCAAAAGGCATGAATTGCGATTATTAGGATAGTGGAAACACAACACCATTAGAGTGGTAACCTTAAAAGTGAAACAGAGGAAAAGTCCCACCATACTGTCACAATAATGGTTCTGAAATCCCTACCTGCACTACTAAGACTTTACATGAGAGCAATAGCAGTGTTAGCCCTAAATTGCCCATGTAGTCCCTGGAAGGAAATCCAATCCCCATACTTGTGCTATCTGTAGTGAAAAGGTCTGCACATGAAAGAAAAGAAGATGCAGAGAAGATGCAGAGTTTTAGCAGAAACTGCAACAACAGCATGCAGCATGAGATGGCAAGCTGACTGAAATGTTCCCTCTTAGGTGGTGGGGGCAGTGTGATGTTTTATAATAAAACATCTGATGTTCCAAGGACTGCCCAGATGTACCAACAGATATGTTTCTTGTGCAGACATTGTACTTTTTGTACCGGCAATACCCAGTTATTTATCATACACAGCCTTGGGTTGAGCACAGGATGAAAATGTTGTGAATAAAAGACAAGTTATGCGTGAAAGGGCAACTGATAACAAATAATAAAACATCTCCACTAAAATGAAGCTGCTCTAAAATAATAAAAGGAATAAAATGAAATGTAACTAGGTGAAACGGCACAGGCCGCAGGCCCAGAACTAAAATGTTGTGCCAGCATACATGCTAAAATAACCTCATGACACCCTTCCCGTTGACGGTTCAAAAGTGCAGAGGTCTACAATTAAACCTAATATTAAAATCACCATTCTTACATTACTACTAAAAGCAGGCCAAAATACACATAATAAAGATAAAAATGTCAACGTTGACAAGCAAGACAGACTACAGTTGAGCCAAATTAAAAATGGTCAATTTAGAATTTCACAAAACTTTGATACAATTTAAGGCAACATGACGGAAGATCAACAATAATCGTGACTCCAGTTCTTCCTGGAATTGTGCTCCAAAATACTGCACCATGCATTCACGATACAGTTGGGATGGTGGAAACGCCATCAGTCCTCCTTGTTGAGATGGGGCAAAGGAAAAGCAGCAACAGCAAAATGCCACCAATTAATGCCAAAGCAAGAGGGAATCCCCCCAAAACACTTTAAAAAATTGAGTGTATGGCTTAAGGTATGAAGCCAAAGATAAAAGAGAAGGCGCTGGCAAAACCAGAACTGACAGCCTTAAAGAAATGTACAATTCCAGCGGTGTTAGATGCCTTGAAAAAGCGACTTATAAGTTCACAGAAATGTTTTGGAAAGTTGGTATTTAAAAAGGACTGTATCTCTGTGGATGACCTCGCCACTTGAAGAGCGTAGGCCTCACAGACAGATATGTGCCCCATGTGTTTTTGAAACGAAAGAGTCTTCAGTCTGCTCAGCATATCAAATTTTACATTCGAAGAAGCAATATGAGGCCAAATTTCTGCTACTTTTGTCTCTAGCATGTTCCCGTAACAAGTCACAAGTTTAGGAGACCGAAACGACGTAGGCAATTCAGGCTTGCATCCCACAAGAACTTTCTTCGATCAGCATCACATAATTCCCTTTTGAGAACACCTGGAATGCTGGAGGAATCAAAGGTACAGGCACACCCTTCAGATAACAGGCTAAATTTGCAGCTGAAGCATTACATGCTACGTGCAGAGACAGCTGTTTGCAAATCAATGAACGGCTCACAGAAGTCTCACATTCGCTTCCACTAAGAAAGACCTCTTTCATGCCATTGAAACATTTGTACATAAAGGGTAGCTCCCACACCTTATGGATGTAACTAGCTTCTCAAATCTGCTTAAAGGAATGTGCTTCAAGCACGAGGTAAATTGAAGTGTTGAAATGGGCAGATTAATAACCCAGTGTATTAACCAAACTGCAGATGGTATTTCTGCCACAAGAAAGGCAACTTCTGTAACTTTTCGGTGTTTACGCACAAGTTACTTCTTTCTTAGCCATTGGCTGTTGTTTTTGCGTCATGTTAAAGGAGGTAAATAGGTCCCTGGAGCTGACATGTTGCAAGGGCACGCAACCACTTGTCAGAACCTGAAGTGTCCAATCTAACTGCATAATGGTCCTGAGTTGACTCTATCCATGGTGTAAAAATGACATACCATTTTGTATGATGTCAATTCCAGATGAAACAATGTTGTTAAGTGTGTGTATATGGTTTGACAAAGTGTTCATTCCATTATCCACAATGGCTAAATCTTTCTGCAAGTTTTCCTGATCTATCTGCCTCAACTGGTCATTGGCTTCCATTACTTGGGGTAATTTACAAATTTCAATTTATATAACATTTAAGAAGCACTTTGTGTGTGATTTTCTAGGGCCTAACAGAAAATCTTGTTAGTCTGTGTTGTCTGATAGGAGACTAAGCTGTTAACGTGGAAGATTTCAACCATTGTTGACATAGCCGGCTTGTTCTAAACCCCGATGTGGAGTTTACAAAATGTGCACGACAACCATTTGTTTCCACTGGTCACAATAACCACCCGTTGGGAACTAAAAGTGTTGAATTAAATATTCCATTTTGGACCCACCCATTGAGCTGGTCTTCTGTAACATTTAAAATTGTTTGCCATTTATCAAATTTAGCTGGTGATGGAATTCTGGGCGTATTCAATTCTTTAATTTTCGCCAAGCCAAAATATCTCATTTGCCATACAGTTTTGTTTAAAAATATAATTTGCAACAGAATATCATATGCTTTAAACAAAGCTTCCCTTTCCTGTATTTGCCAATTTCTAGTTCCCCACACACTGTTTAATTCAATCGACTTCAATAAATATTCATAGCATTCTATAGCCAACTGGGAAACAAAGGAATCAGAATAAATTAACTTGGTATCTGTTAACAGAATGTTCTGCACTTTCATAGGTGGTAACTTAAAATAATAAGACTCAATATATGTTTTCGAACTCCCCATTGGCAGAGTTAGACAATGTTCCCATTGTGTATAGTTATAAACATTTCTCAGAGTGTCCCTTTATGTATAAAATGGTGTCCGTAATGATGGTAACAGAACATTTATTCATAATTTGCTGTTGTTTGATAAACATCTTCACTTTCAAACACAGCATAATAGTCAAGCTCAGAAAGCATAGAATCAACTGTGTTTACATCCTTATCAACTGAAACATCCCCGGGTGTCAATAAATAATTCTTCGAAACTTTGAATACATATGGAATTTGAATCATTTCCATTGGACCAAACATAGAGAATGGCACTTTATCCCAAACAATCCCATCAGGAATTGGAATAGCTGCAATGTTCACTAGGAACAAGTCTCTTCAGACCTTATGTGAGGATACGTAAGGTTTCAAAACCTTATCCACCAGTTCAAGAGCAGTTTGTTCAGGAAGATAATGACCATGTATAAGCAAACAGAAAACAATGACAAAACCAATCCAGAGAAGGAAGGCAATCAAAGTTAACAGAATTCACATATAACTCCATGAGCAAATTAGATAGTTCGTTTTAAGCCAATTGAATAGCTTACATGCTCTTGATACAGGTACAGCTGAAGACGCTGAAGAATTTGAAAAGGAGCCATTGATGTTGGCAAAATGCCCGGAGCAGTTTGTGTAAACACTGGAGCCAATGTAGGCGAAGGAGAACTGGCAGATGCATCCCTTGGTGGTTAGTTGTAAATGATTCCATCCGTTTGTGTAGAAATAGAGTATGATAGCTCCGAACTTCAGACATTTCTTGTCGTAGATGTAGTGACAGGTATTAATGAAAGTTCATTTTCCACCCTCCCCAAGCTTGGGGAAGTTTCCTCACTGTTGCTTAAAATTTGTAGATGTACATTCTGATTTCCAGTCTAAGGGGTGCAGGAGCTACTTTGGAGTCCTCGTGGTCTACTGTGTAGGACTGGCCGCATCGTGCAACTTGATATTGTCATTTGAAACAAAGCCGTTTTCTTTGAACAAGGCAGCGGTGATAGGAGGACAGTTCTCTTAAAGTGTATTTCCAGGACTGGAACTGGTGCTCATTGTTAGAAATGGGGTCTCTAGTTGGCAGTCGGTTTGCACCCTGTCCAAGTAGGGACTCTCACTCTAGTCAGGATAAGGGAGATACCCGCTCAGATAACCCCTGCTCACTCCCTTGGTAGCTTGGCACGAGCAGTCAGGCTTATCACAGAAGCAATGTGTAAAGCATTTGCACATAACCCAGAGTAATAAGTGAAAACACTACAAAAGGACACCACACCAGTTTTAGAAAAATAGGCAATATTTATCTACATAAAACAAGACCAAATACGAAAAAAAATCCAACATACAGTAATAAAGATTTGAATGCTGCAAGATGTACTTAACAATACAGTTCTTTGAAGTCGATAACTCCACCTGGGGTTATCACGGCGTCGTGAACAACAAAACCAAAAGTTCAGGCTGGCCTCAGCGTCGCGGGGCAGCTGCGATGTTGGGAAGACCCACAAACAGTACCTTTGATTCGCAGGGCGTTGTGATCCTCTCTGTGAGCTCCGGAGAGCGGCGTCGCTGGCGTCGGTTCCGGAGTCGGTGCAGGAGTCGTCGGGCCCTTGTAGTTACGCACCTCGGGGATCGAACTCTGGGCTGATGAAATCAGGTGCGCTGGCAGGGATGGTGTCGGGGCTGCAGTGTGAAGCAGGATGATACGACGTGCGGGTCCCACAGGTCACGGTGCAGGCAACGCCTCGGTGACGTCATCCAGCGGCGTCGGTGAGGCCAGGGCTGCGGTGTGAAGCGGGCGGTGCAATGTGCGGTGTCCACAGGTCACGGTGCAGGCAGCGTCGTTGCGGAAGCGCTGTCGTCTGTAGGCCCAAGCCAGTGGTGCGGGACGGGACGGTGCTTTGTGACCCTCACGAGCGGTGTCCACAGGCCAAGGTGCAGGCAAGGATGCCTGGTGACAACACTGGAGCCGATGGTGCTGGCGTCGGTGGACAGGGGCTGCGGCGTGGGACGGGACGGTGCTTCGTGCTCCTCACGAGCACAGGCCAAGGTGCAGGCAGCGGCGCGGGGGTCAGCAGGAGCGACGTCGTCGGGGATGCCCAGGCTGCAGTGTGAGCAGGTGACGCTGGAGTGCGGGGCCCACAGGTCGCAGTGCGGGCAGCGGCTCGGTGAAGTCATCCGATGATGGCGCCGGTGAGACCAGGGTCGCGGTGTGAAGCGGGGCAATGCAACTCCGTGCAGCGTCGGCAGGTCACAGTGCAGGCCAGCGGTGTCGTTGGCGGCGTTGTGTGGTTTCTCCTCTTGGACAGCACAAAACACACAGTTCCCAGTGCTGCAGGTCGAGGAAACTGAAGTCTTTGGTGTCCCTGAGACTTCCAACAGGAGGCAAGCTCTACTCCAAGCCCTTGGAGAATTTTCTAAAGCAGGACA
The DNA here is from genome assembly GCF_031143425.1 of Pleurodeles waltl. Classification (NCBI taxonomy): domain Eukaryota; kingdom Metazoa; phylum Chordata; class Amphibia; order Caudata; family Salamandridae; genus Pleurodeles; species Pleurodeles waltl. Next base: position 311,891,788 of record NC_090437.1, on the reverse strand, counting down.
CACAGCAAAGTTCACCCTTTGCACTCTTTTCAGGCAGAAGCAGCAACTGCAGGCAAGTCCAGCAAAGCAACACAGCAAAGGGACAGTACTACTCCTTCAGCTCTTCAGCTCTTCTCCTGGGCAGAGGTTCCTCTTGATTCCCGAAAGATTCTAAATGTCTGGGGTTTTGGGTCTGCTTCTTATACCCAGTTCTGCCTTTGAAGTTTCCAAACTTCAAAGCAAAGTCTCAAGTGTTTGCAAGATCCTTCCTTGTCCAGGCCAGGCCCCAGACACTCACCAGGGGGTCGGAGACAGCATTGTGTGAGGGCAGGCACTGTCCTTTCAGGTGTGAGTGACCACTCCTCCCCTCCCCTCCAGCACAGATGGCTAATCAAGATATGCAGGCTACACCCCAGCCCTCTTTGTGTCACTGTCTAGAGGAGAGATGTGAACAGCCCAACTGTCAAACTGACCCAGGCGGGAAATCCACAAACAGGCAGAGTCACAGAATGGATTAAGCAAGAAAATGCCTACTTTCTAAAAGTGGCATTTTCAAACGCACAATCTTAAAATCAACTTTACTAAAAGGTGTATTTTTAAATTGTGAGCTCAGAGACCCCAAACTCCACATGTCCATCCGCTCCCAAAGGGAATCTAGACTTTAGTCAGATTTAAAGGTAGCCCCCATGTGAACCTATGAGAGGGACAGGCCTTGCAACAGTGAAAAACAAATTTAGCAATATTTCACTGTCAGGACATGTAAAAAACACATTACTATATGTCCTACCTTAACCATACACTGCACCCTGCCCTTGGGGCTACCTAGGGCCTTCCTTGGGGGTGCTTTACATTTAAGAAAAGGGAAGGTTTAGGCCTGGCAAGTGGGTACACTTGCCAAGTCGAAGTTACAGTCAAAACTGCACACACAGACACTGCAGTGGCAGGTCTGAGACATGATTACAGAGCTACTATTGCGGGTGGTACAACCAGTGCTGCAGGCCCACTAGTAGCATTTGATTTACAGGCCATGGGCACCTCTAGTGCACTTTACTAGGGGCTTACCAGTAAATCAAATATGCCAATCATGAATAAATCAATCAACAGTACAATTTCTATAGGGAGCAGTTGCACTTTAGCACTGATTAGCAGTGGTAAAGTGAGCAGAGACAATAAACCAGCAAAAGCAGACCTGAAAAAATTGGAGGAAGAAGGCAAAAAGTTTGGGGATAACCCTGCAAAAAAGGCCATTTCCAACACAACCCCCTCCCAGCCTAAAGCCAGGGTAGGCCAATCAATACCTTGCTGGACTTCCCTGCTCAGGGCAATAGAACCTAGACAATGGCCCACTACTGCAGGAGCTCTTGCCAGTTCTACGCCTCTCTGAACCATGGTTGATCCCTTGGTCAACACTGAACTAACCTTGGGGGACTCCTCATCTGAGAACTTCATCTGTGCAGCACCTAACCTTACCTTGCTCACAGATTCATCCCAGTAGGCAGACAGTACCACCAGAGCCAACAGTGCGATGTGGCCCATTCCACCCCTATGGTCTGACTTCAGTCCCCCTCCCAGGGAAAACTCTGACCACAAGGATAACAACCAACAGAGGCCACTGACAGCTGTCAGTGTCAACAGCCAGGACCCAGGCCATGCTAAGGTTTCTAGCCGCTGTGGTTTTAAAAAGTGGGGGGCAGTAACCCCAGGTGACTTGCCTTCCCACCAGTTCAGGAGTCGTGTCCTGAGACTGGTCACTCACCCTTGGGTCTGTACCCTCAGGCTGAGCAGGGGACAGGGGTGGGCTCTCCCTCCTCCTGTCCCTCGTGCTGGGATTCGGTACCCTCCGCCTTGGAGTAGTACCCCCAGACAACTGAACTGTGAGGGTGCCTCTGAGGGCCACCCCTCCCAGTTCCCCTGACACCTGGGGCAACTCATTCCCCAGAAGGCAGTCTTTGGGCATCTGGGGACTGACTATGACCCGCCTCTGGGTCACCTCCCCCACCCAATCTAGGGATACCAGGGCCATAGGATGGAAGAAGTCCTGCCCATGGGCTGGTGTCACCCTACACACCTGGCCGGTGTACTGTTCTGGGGAGACAAGCCTTTCCACCATCATTGTATGGCTAGCCCCACTGTCCTTCAGAGCAGTGACTGGGACCCCATTCACTGTTACCTGGTGGAAGTGACGACTCCACCCTCAGGGATCACCAACTCACCCTCTGAGTCAACCTCCCAACTAAGGGATATCATGGCATGGTCTATGACCTGCCCCTGGGAGCTACCTCCCCCTAAGGCCACATTAGCCACCTCGGTAGAGGGGCCATCAATGTGGGTTGTCTTAGGACAGACAGAGGGGGTTATTCTAACTTTGGAGGAGTGTTAATCCGTCCCAAAAGTGACGGTAAAGTGACGGATATACCACCAGCCGTATTACGAGTTCCATAGGATATAATGGACTCGTAATACGGCTGGTGGTAAATCCGTCACTTTTCCGTCACTTTTGGGACGGATTAACACCTCCTCCAAAGTTAGAATAACCCCCAGAGTCCGCTTTCATGTGTCCTAACTGGGAACACTCAAAGCACCAGGGTTGAAAATGGAGTGCCCTGGGCCACCGTCTACCAGAACCTCCCTCCTTCCTGTCAGAAGGGGCCAGGGACTCTTTTGCTCCCTCCTTATCCTGGGACCTGTCTGCATATCCTTTGAATTCCCTCTCCTTCTTCTGGGAACCCTGCCCACCTTTGGCTGAGTCTCCCCCATAAACCCAGCGGTCCGCCTCCATAGCAAGCTTCCTGGGGTCAGTCAGCTTACTATCAGTCAAGTGCTGGCGCAGCTCTGCAAAACACAGACTAGACAAGTGCTCCCACGCAATTCAGTTGTACAGCCCCTGAAAATCTGTCACATTACTGCCCTTCACCCAACCATCCAGTGCTCTGCAAAACAAACCTACACACTCTAACCAGGTCTGGGACTCAGTTTTCTTACTCTGCCTAAACTGATCCCTGTACTTGTCAGGAGTGAGACCATACCGAGTGAGAAGGGCCTCCTTCATGTCAGCGTAGGTGAGTTTGTACCCCTTACCAAAAGCTAGCAAAGTGTCTATCCCCTCCTCTGTGAAGTGGTTTCACAATCCTGCTGCCCAATTCTTCTCAGGGATCCCATTCATGTGGATGGACGCCTCATATCCCTGAAACCACATCTGTATGTCATCTCCCTTCTTGTACTCTCTCCCTACATTTTTAGGAATGTGCACAATTCTGTCTGACTGCACTGAGGAATTGCTGCCACCTTCCTGGCTGGACCTGCTCGTCACATCCAACACTTTTACTTTAAGCTCCAAAAGCATCTTTCTTTCCTCCATGGCTCGCTGCTCCCTCTGAGCCTCCATTTTTAATCTCTCCAACTCAATCTGGTGCCTCCTGGCTTATCCCCTGTCCTCCAGCTCCTCTGGAGTCAATCCTTTTGATCCATCACTGCTGCTTGGCACAGGGGGTACCTCCCCCCCCCCGGGGCTTACCAGTAAATCAAATATGCCAATCATGGATAAATCAATCAACAGTACAATTTCTATAGGGAGCAGTTGCACTTTAGCACTGATTAGCAGTGGTAAAGTGCGCACAGACAATAAACCAGCAAAAACAGACCTGAAAAAATAGGAGGAAGAAGGCAAAAAGTTTGGGGATAACCCTGCAAAAAGGGCCATTTCCAACACTCATTATGAAGGGCCAAATTCTTTACTTACAGCAATCTTTTCTTTCACTAGATCCCCAACTTTTAGAATTTAGCCAGTTGGTGTTGTTGGTGAATCCTTCATTCCCAAGGTGGCGCCACATGCAGATGGATTTTCACCACAGAACTGCTGTAATTCCTGCAAGACAATGACACGTTTACTTATGTCAAAGGGTGTGTCTGCTGCTACTGCACCAGAGCTGTCAAGATCTGGGACATACATAGGTATGCAGAACAGGACCTCATATGGGGTATGCCCTCCCAAAGATCTTCTGGGTAGATTATTAAGTGCTCTCTGGACTCCATACAGGTGGTTAAGCCAACTACGACCCGTACCTAGGGCCTAATTTAAGAAACGTGGCGCTGCACCCAGTGCAGCAGCACTTTTCTTGCCCCCCCTAAGCACCCCGTTAGTTAGGGAATTTTAATGCTTGTTCGGAGCTTTGCAGAATTAGCATCAAAATGTTGACGCTAATCCTGCAAAGCCCATTGAGGCCCTTTGTAAACAATGGTGTGCCTCCTTTTAATGCCTACTCTGAGCAGGTGTTAAAAGTGCAATTTTTTCGGTCCCCATAACGGGGGAGCACCCCTTTCCACACAATATGCCTAGTGCAGGCATAATGTGGCACAACTTTGTAAATTTGGCACTGTGATTTTGGCCTTCTTGGGCCACATTAGCATAAACATATGATACTAATGTGGACAAGGAAGCGCTAGGGGTTCTTAAATCTGCCCCCTAGAACTGTTGCTGTTAAGGAGTGCTTTAAGCCTCGGTTTTTACTCTCCACAACTGCATTTCCCTTGGGATTGTAGGGAGACGAGAAGTGGAGTTGGATGCCTATCGTTGCCATGGTGACCCTGAATGCCCTGGAGACAAAGGCAGGACCCTGGTCCAGAATGGAATGCCATCAGGTGTTAAGGAACCACAATGTTCAAGGTACACACATTGTAGAGGTTTGTTTGAAATGAGGAGGGGTATCTGCAGTGGACACTTGACCGTGGACTCTCTTATTTGTTGACAGATGTCACAACAAAGGGCATACTGTTTGATCTGTATAGACCTGGTCACCAGTAGCATTTTGGAGTAAGCAACTAGTAGCCACCACATCTGCATGGACAGAAGCAACCCCCTCATGTGCTGCCTTTATGAGATCTAATATTGTTTCTTGGTTGGGGAACATTTTAGGTGCTTAGATGGCAGGGATATTTGGAGGTATACATCTTTGGCAGGGCCTTGTCGTAAGCCGAAACATTCACAGCAGCCAGTGTTTGATCATCCAACCTCATATAAGAATGAGTAATCACAGCAACAGGAGCCGTAGCTACTGCTGACTTGGCTGTTTCCTACAATGTGTACTCCTACACCTTGATGGCCCAGAGTATACACTACATGGGCATTTGATCGCATTTCCTTCAGGTCTGCTACCTTTCCCCACAGGAATCTGTGTTTGATGGTATCCCCTTTTGAATCTCTGAACCCATTTCGGCACCAGTTATGCAGATATTCAATAAAAGACTGAACACAATAGTACGAATCACACACAATCAGTGTCAGAAGTTCAGGATCCATATTTTCCAGTGCCAATATTAAAGCCCTAAGCTCTGCCAGTTGTGCAGTGCAGTCTCCTAGGGTCTGTGTATGTGTTTTGAGAGTAGAACTTACCATCCCTCATAAGACAGCTCATCTGTGAAAGCAGCAGAGTACTGTTGTTTAGTGCCTACTATGGGTTGTGATGAACTATCAGTGTAAATGATCATTTGGTACTGATCAGGAGGCAAAATGTTTGCCGGTATTGGGTATTCAAGTTCATATTTAAGGAATTCTTGGGTATGAAATTCAGGATCAAAACATAATTAACATCAGTGGCAGTCAGAGAGGGGGTCCATCCAACGTGGATGTAATGCTTTTGCATTTGGAACGCTGGCTTTTGTAGCAGCCTGTCCGGCTGATAATGGGGCCACGACAATAATGCGTTTCCCCTAGGCCAGAGGTCTCTCTTTTATGACTGCCATCTGAACAGCAGTCAAGAAAGTTTCTGTGGGAGCAAAGTGTTATTCAGCAGTGAAATATAGATGTGAGTTGTATGCTATTGGAATGGTGTCACCTTCGTTGAATGTTACATAGGTGAATCTGATGGCACCAATAATTGCTGTGATGACCAAGTTCCTTTTGTTATCACATGTGTGTAGGTGTTTTGCTTCAAGCATGTCTTGCTTCAATGCTCTAAGAATGTGTGTGTGTTCAACTGTCCAATATTTACCTGAAAGGTCTGGACATATCAAATCATAGAGTGGTTTAATGAGCTGGCATAATCAGGAATGTATGTTTTGCCTAAATTGAAAAAGCCCAACAATTATTGTAGCTTTTTGATAGTATTTGGTGGTTTGGTTGTAACTGTGACCACTTTTCTAGAAAAAAAGGGGGCCAGGCTGTTCCTTTCATCTGATGACTTGTATCCCAGAAACAGGTTCTCTGGGAAAATCAATGTTTGTTTTCTTTAAATTACATTTGTAACCTAATTAAGCAAACCCCAAAACAATGCGGTCCACCTGTCTTAGGTGTTTGACTAGGTCTTCGTCTGTTAGGTAGAATGTTAGGTGGAATCCCCTGGTTGTCTAGCTTTCAAAAATGTCTGTGGTTTGTAGGTTTGAATGGATGATGCCACAGTACGGCCCCAAATACCGAAGCTACCCCTATTGCTTATCTATCAACATAGTATTTAGGGTCTTTTGTGCTGTAGTCTTTTACACCATTCACACAAATGGGGTACTGTTCTTATCAGGAGACATGTAGGACCTCAAGGTAGCAGGACGTTTGTGACTCACCAGAGACTCCAGAACTTTCCATCACAGACATGTGACGTAAATATGTTTTTTAGGCAAAGTTTGAGGTTTGCAAGGTACAATGCCTGGTAAGAGCCACTTAAGTCACTCCACCCTGCATTCCCCCCAGGTGTCTAGTTTACAAAAATGTACAGGCTTGCCAGGTTTCCATAGGTGCCGGCTGAGCTAGGGCCCAAAATCCAGAGCTACCCACGTAGCAAAAAATGGTCAGTTTTAAGTGGAAAATGTGATGTGTCCATGTTGCTGTTTGGGCCATTTACTGTGGCGGGCACTAGGGCTACCCACACAAGTGAGATACAATTTTTGTAGGGAGATTCGGGGAAATGCTATTTGTAAAAATGTTTGTGGCTCCATGCAGATTCCAGAACTTTCCATCACAGAAATATGAGGAAAATGTGATATTTTAGTGAAGGTTTGAGGTTTGCAAGGGATTCTGGGGAAAAAGACCTGGTGAGAGCCATGCAAGTCCACCCTACCCTGGATTTGCCTAGGTGTCTGGTATTAAAAATGTACATGTTTGCAAGGTTTCCCTAGGTGACGACTGAGCTAGGGTCCAAAACCCACAGCTACCCACTTTGTAAAAAAGGGTACGTTTTTGGGGGAAAAATGTGATGCGTCATTGTTGTGTTTTGGCCCATTTCCTATTGCGGGCACTAAGCCTATCCATAAAAAGTGAGGTACCATTTTTATTGGAAGATAGGTGGGAGTGTAGAATAGTAGAATAATTGTTATTATCAATCACAGTTTGCTGTATTGATGCCTTCCAAATATGAGCCAGTGTGTAAGAATGAAGACATTTTGAAAAATATCCTGTAAATCAAACATACAAATTCAGAGATGTAAAAATAACCACTGCTCCTAAACTCCATATCTTGTGCCATTTCAGAAATACATGGGATTCCCTGATATCCATTTTTCACTCTGCATATTTCACCATATGAGTTGGCCTATACTTGGAAAACAATGAAAAACCACTGTACGGCGCAGCTCAGTTTTTGGCTCGGGGTACCTTGGGTTCTTAGAGAACCTACAGACCCTATATATTCTCACAAACAGAAGTGTCTAGCAGACGTAATGATATATTGTTTTTGTAAATCGGCCATTATGACAAAAAGTTACTGATGAAAACATCACAAATGGCCATTTTCTCCGATTCATTTTCAATCTTTCTTTTTCAACAGTCAGTTTCTTTGGGAAAATCATGAGGTGTCTACACATAAGACCCATCATTGAATTTAGAATTTTGTCCACTAGTCAGACATCTATAGCACTCCTGGATCACCCATGAGTTTCATGCTGGTTTCTGACATAAAATGAGAGTAGACTGAGAGCACAAAAATAGGAAAAATGGGCTAGCCCTTAAAAAATTCCAGAACTGTGGTAAAAAATAAATGTGTTTTTCTATTCAGGTGTGCAAGTTTCTGAAAGCTGGAAGGATGGTAACTTAAGCACAGCAAACTATTCGCTGATGCCATTTTTGGGAAAAAAAACAGACACTTTTAGCTGGCGCCCTTTATTCCCATTTTTCTGAAAGAACTCAAAATGTGACTATATTTTGCCCGTTTTCTCAGTCACGTCCAGGGGAATGCACGAGCCCTGGGTACCTTCAGAATCCCTAGGATATGGGGAAAAAAAGAACACAAATTTGGCATGGATACCTTACAGGGAAAAAAAAATTATGAAGCCCTAAGAGGGAATTACCCCAAGTAACCAAAGATGGGCTTAGTGGGGTGGGGGGGTGTTGTTTGGGGTAGGACCAGCAGTTAATGGGTTAAACTTGCAATGTATGCTAAAGATATACCAGTATCGATGACAGCACCTACTACAGCTATCCTGCTCTTATAAAAGATTGTGGGGCATTTTTATAAGCCCTTTGCACCTCCTTGTGCCAAAAGGGCACAATTTTTTTACGTTAATGTAGCATTAAGGAGGCCATTTCCCCGCACCATATTTACAAAGTGGCACAGTGCTTGAAACGCGCTGCTTTGTAACCCCTTGCACCTCTGGCAGGCATTATGTATGCAAGGGGGTCGTTCCCATGCAGAGAGGCCCATAAAAATGGCACCGTGAAATTTCCAAGCTTTCACGACACCATTTTTAGCGTAATTTTTAAGGCCTGCCTGCGGAAGACATTAAAGTGCCACTGCCAATATTTTCATTGGACCTTCCTTGACGTTTGAGGAATAGCACCATCATTTTTGGCGCTAATCCTATAAAGCTCCACACTGGCTTCAACATTTTCTATGCTATTGTCCTAACGTGCCCCATTGTATTGTAAATACGCCACACATGGTGTTGTTAGGGGAGCGCAGGCGACCAAGAAAAGTGGCACATCAGGACTGTTGCGCCACTGTCTTGTAAACATGCCCCATAGAGTGTTACAGCAGGGTGTCAGCATTCAACTGAGTTTTACCAGATCCCAGATATTAAACCTTTCACTTTGAAAAGAACAAATACTAAGACTAATGGAGAAATTCTCTTTCCAATGAGTGAACAACAGCATCCCATGCCGGGCTACAGATTGCACCAACACTAGAATTGAGCGCCCCAATCAATTATAACATAGTGCTTTAAGTGATACAAACAGAACTACAAGCGTAGTACTACAAAGGCACATGCTGGGGAGTATAGCCTCTCCTAATATGACATCTATTCCCCCGGTGCTCTACATACTGCAACACTGTGGCCCACATTTATACTTTTTGACGTAAAAAACTGCACAAACGCAGTTTTGTGGCAAAAAGTTTAGCGCCGGCTTGCGTCATTCCAAAGCGCCAGCCGGGTGCCAAATTTATGGAATGCTGCAAGCCGGCGCTCAGGTTGGGCTAGCATCAGAAAAAAATGACGTTAGCCGAGTGGGGGTGGCGGTATTGGTGAAGGGGATTTTGCCTAAAAAAATGATGCTAGGCTGGTTAGAGGGAAAGAAAATGCTGTTAACCAGCCGAGCGTCATTTCCTGACGCAAAACTATCCATGTCTTATAAAAGACAGGAATCATGCCAACCACCCCAACAGCCAGCACAGGGGACGAGGGTCCCCTGGGCATAGTCATTGCATCCAGTGCCATGCAGGGGGGCCTATGTCAGGCCCACCAATGGCACCCATTTTTTTAAATTACTTACCTATACTTACCCTACTTACCTCGGATGGGGTCCCCCTTCCTCTAGTGTCCCTTGGTGTGGGTAGGGGTGTTCCTAGAGGCTTGGGGTGGGCATCTGTGGGCCCATTCCATGGTGTTTCACCATGGAAATGGGTCCACAGGTTCCCTAACGCCTGGTCTGGCCCAGGCATCAAATAATGGTGCAAAGCAAGCTTTGCACCATTATTTAGCCCCTCCTCCCACCCGTGCGCCATTTTAGTACAGGGGATAAATATGGGGCTATGGGGTTAGCACCATTTTTTAGATGGGAGTGCCTACTTTGCATCTCATTGACGCAAGGTAGGTGCATGAATCCATAAAATGGTGCTAACTCCAATATTTTGACGCTAGACGTGTCTAGCATCAAAATATGAATATGGACTTTGGTTTTTGCTGAATTTGCGCAAGAAAATGACTCAAATTTGGCACAAACATAGTATAAATATTCCCCTGACTTTACTTGTAAAAACAAAGACCCTGATTGAGAATTGTATCTGGGCTTGGAAGAAACACATAATAGCGTCTTACACTTTGCAAAAACCAGGCAATTTGAAAGGGTGTGGCCACCAAATATAAAGTAATATTATCACGTTTCTCAACATAGATACATGGTTGAGTAGGGTAGACCAACATCAGAGAAACACTGGAGCTTTATAGGGCCTGCCCGGGCAAGGATATATATTGAGCAAGTATGAAGGACAGCCAAAACAAGCAGAGCACTGGAGCTATTTATCCCCAGTTACGAGAACCACACTGGCAGTGTGGCATAAGATGGCAGTAAAGGAAGGGCTGACACCTTCCTTTGTCCTCTAACTCCAATATGGGGGAGCCCTAAATTTGGGCTTATAGTAAAAGACATGGGGTTTGAGATTTGGCATCAAAAAGGTTGAAAAATAATCAGGGATCTATTGAAGGAGCAGAAATCATGCCCTATCAGAATATACGGCTGGCTACATCAGATACCGACAATGATAAGCAAGCTAGGTGTTCCCATTTAAAAAATGAAGCAGGTTAGACACATCCACAGCTACAAGCTTTTTGAAAAATGATACATCCTTAGGAAAAGGCACACAAAGTCTGCAATGCATCAAAGAATTAACGCCTTGTCAGACCAGGCGTTAAAATGACGGACCAGCACAGGTACAGAAGGAGAACAGACCTAAAATGCTCTGGCAACTTCTAGGACAACATGGATCTACTCCTGCTACAGCCTGGAGCACCAAGAAGACCACCGCAACCACCACCACCATCACCACCTCCACCAGCACCACCACAAATCCCCATCGCCCTCACCAAAGAGGCAGCTGTCAGGATACTTCAATTCGATTTCCTCAGAAGCAGAAGATAACTCCTCAGTCCCGACCCGAGCTACTCACAACGAATATTAATCCTTCGTGCTGAGTACCCCGGAGGGGAAAAGGGGAATGGGATGGTAGAGAGACTGCCACAGAGATGATGAACGCCAGTACTCAGTCTGCCTCTTCACATCTAAGATTGGATACAGCACCTGCAAGAGTCACAGTCGCAATTACTAGGGACATACAACATCAGTTTTTCACTTTCTACTCTCAACACTTAATTCTCTTTAATTCTATTATTTCTTCACTCACCCTGAGTTCTCTGTAGCCTTGCTTCTCTCTATAAATGATAGCTCTTCTTAAAAAAATGCTTATTACTGATTCTGGAAGAACTTCTCAACCTTTGTTAGAGATTGGTTTTATGTTGCTATATATATATAGTTGGTGATAATGCGTTCTTCGAATCAGCTGATGTTATTTAATTTCTCCTGTCTTGTTGTGATTTCTGTCAATACTTGTATTTGTAAATGCTTGTTTATTAAAGTTCGTTTCTCCTTTCTTACTTCGACATTTGTTGATAACTTGTATTTGTAAATGCTTGTTTATTACAGTTAGTTTCTCCTTCCTTACTTCGACATCTGTCGATAACTTGTAGTTGTAAATGCTTGTTTATTGAAGTTCGTTTCTCTTTTAAACTCTATTTTGGTTTATTACCATTGAATTTGTAAATGCTTATTTGTTAACAGTTCGTTTCTCCTTTAAACTTGGCCTTTGTTTATAACCTTGACATTTGTAGATACTTGGGCCCATATTTATACTTTTTGATGCAAAACTGCGCTAACGCAGTTTTGCGTCAAAAAAATTAGCGCCGGCTAACGCCATTCTGAAGCGCCATGCGGGTGCCGTATTTATTGAATGACGTTAGCCGGCGTTAGCCGCCGGCGCCGTCTGGTGTGCATTCAAAAAAACGACGTACACCAGGCAGCGCCGGCGTAGGGGAAAATGGAGCTTGGGCGTCAAGAAATGGGGCAAGTCAGGTTGAGACAATTTTTGCGCCTCAACCCGATTTTCGCCATTTTTTTTTCACTCCCAACCCCCATAGAAATGACTCCTGTCTTAGCAAAGACAGGAGTCATGCCCCCTTGCCCAATGGCCATGCCCAGGGGACTTCTGTCCCCTGGGCATGGTCATTGGGCATAGTGGCATGTAGGGGGGCACAAATCAGGCCCCCCTATGCCACACAAAAAAAATTAAAAAAATACTTACCTGAACTTACCTTAATGTCCCTGGGATGGGTCCCTCCAGCCTTGGGTGTCCTCCTGGGGTGAGCAAGGGTGACAGGGGGGGTCCCTGGGGGCATGGGAGGGCACCTCTGGGCTCCCTCAGAGCCCACAGGTACCTTAACGCCTGCCTTTTGCAGGCGCTAAAAAATGGCGCAAAAGCGGCCGTACGTCATTTTTTTTGACCCGCCCACTCCCGGGCGTGATTTTTGCCCGGGAGTATAAATCCGACGCACATGCCTCGGAGTCGATTTTTTAGACGTGAACGCCTACCTTGCATCTCATTAACGCAAAGTAGGTGTCCACGCTAAAAAATGACGCTAACTCCATGGACTTTGGCGCTAGACGCGTCTAACGCCAAAGTATAAATATGGAGTTAGTTTTGCGTCTAAATTGCGTTAAAAAAAACGACGCAATTCCGGCGCAAACGGAGTATAGATATGCCCCTCGCTCTTTTAAAGTTTGTTTTTCCTTTGACTTTAATATCTTAAACAAGAACCTTGTAAACATAAGGTTAATTCATACATTAACTCTGTAGCCTTGCCGACTTCCATGGGAACGGTCTACTATCAAACTCTTCCAATAAACCTTGACAATATTTATCTGTTTTCTGTAATATAATCTTCAAATGTAATTTTACCTCACAGGAGTTTCTGTTCTGAAGCGCGCTCTCTCTCCACACAGCTGATTCCTGTCAGACCTCAGTTGAAGTGCAAGGCTTCCAGCTGGAGAGCTCGTAACCTAGCAACCAACCGATTGCAAGACTAGAACTGTAACTAACCTTCAGGACTCACAGCGGCCATCTTGGATCTTCTCTTCTTGATTCTTCCTTTGAAATAAGCGCAATATTACTCTGCAAACCTTCTTCCAGTTTGGGCTTTGCTGTCTCCACTGAGGATATCTCTTTGCTTTTCTCATGCACTTCTTTGATTTGACTTGGCAAGTTTGTGTGGTCATGACAGTACTCCCCCTCAAGGAACAGTTCTCCAATTTAGGTTTGCTTGGGTAGGTTCTATGAAAGTTTCTCACTAATCTTGAAGCATGTACATACTCGTGCGGCTCCCAGGATCGTTCCTCTGGACCATAACCTTTCCAATCAATTAGATAATAAAGCTGGCCATTACGGATTTTGGAATCTAAGATTTGATTGACCTCATACTCTTCTGCAGAGGTAATCTGGATAGGAATTGGAGGGGAGTTTTGACGTAAATTTGGAGGACTGTTCTTTAACAAGGAGACATGGAAAACAGGATGTATCTTTAGATGAGCTGGCAACTGCAATTTAACTGCCACTGGATTGATCATCTTGTCAACTTTGAATGGGCCTATAAATCGTGGCTGAAATTTGTGATTTCCTTTGAGACGTAAATGACAAGTGGATAACCAAACTTTGTCTCCTTTCGAATAAATGGGGCTCTCTCTTCTTTTTCTATCAGCCTGAGTCTTATATGAGTCTTTTGCTTGAATGATGATTTTTCTAGCCCTATCCAACGTGGTCTGCAAATCCCTCACCATCTCTTCTACTGCAGGCACTGAATCATCTTCTTTACCCAACATTACATTAGGATGTCTACCATGGTTCAGATAAAAGGGGGTGAACCCAGTGGTGGAATGAACAGCATTATTGTAAGCAAATTCAGCTGCCCACATCAACTCGGGCTATTCCTTCTCTTTATCGAATAAATTGAGGGCCGTATTTATACTCCGTTTGCGCCGAATTTGCGTAGTTTTTTTCGACGCAAATTCGACGCTAAACTAACGCCAACTAACGCCATATTTATACTATGGCGTTAGAGGCGAATAGCGCCAAAGTTCCCGGAATGTGCGTCATTTTTTAGCGTGAACCCCTTCCTTGCGTTAATGATATGCAAGGGAGGCGTTCCCGTCTAAAAAATGACTCCCAGGCCTTTACGTGGTATTTATACTCCCGGGCAAAAGAGACGCCCGGGAGTGGGCGTGGCTAAAAACGGCGCATTTGCGCCGCTTTTTAACGCCTGGGTCAGGCATGGCGTTAAGGGACAAGTGGGCTCAAAATGAGCCGCGGTCAGAATCACCCCCATATTGTCTTATCTGAGTTTTCATTTTTGGCCACCAAAATTCTCTTTGTATTAGATTTTGAGTCTTTTGAATTCCTTTGTGTCCAGCCAATTGATCGCCATCATATGCCTGAAGAATTTTTTCTTGCAGCTCCACAGTCGGAACATACAGTGCACCTTTAAAGTATGGCAAACCTTTTTTGATTTCTCTTCCTTGGCCTTCTTTGGACCACTTCAGCATTCCTTCGAATGTTAAGTTTTCTTGAATTTCTTTGGTTAAATTTTCATACAATATGGCAGATATGAACTTCTCTTGTGGAACAATCAATTATTTTTCTGGAGGCTCTTTAACTGCACCGGTATCAATTCGAGATAGAGCATCTGCCTTCCCATTTACTTTTCCTGGTCTGAAAGTGATAACAAAATCAAAGTCTGCAAAATATAGGGACCAACGCAGTTGTCTAGCTGTTAGAGTTCGAGCTGATTTAAAAAACTGTAAATTTCGGTGGTTGTGTAAACGGTCATTTTATGCTTAGCTCCCAAAATGTAATGCCTCCACTCACAAAAAGTTTCTTTGACTGCCAATAGCTCCTTATCCGCAATTGAATAATTTATCTCTGGTGGTGTTAATTTTTAAGAGAAATAGACCACTGGATGTAATTGACCTGTATCTTTATGACGCTGGGAAAGGATACCTCCTATGGCAACATCTGAAGCATCTGCCTCCACATAATATGGCTCATCTGGATTGGGGTGGAGCAAGATTGGAGCTGAGACGAAGGAATTCTTCAAAAAATTAAAAGAATTTTCAGCTTCTTTTGTCCACTCAAACTTCACTCCTTTCTTCAACAATCGAGTAATGGGTGTAACTGTTTGAGAAAAATTGGATATGAATCTTCGATAAAAATTAGCGAACCCCAAGAAACTCTTGATCTCTTTGACATTGCAAGGAGAAGGCCAATGTTGCACTGTCTTTATCTTGGCAGGATCCATACTAACTCCTTCTGGTGACAAAATGAATCCTAAGAACTCAACTCGTTCCACATGAAATGCACACTTCTCCAATTTTACATAGAGATGGTTTTCTTGCAACCTTGTGAGGATGGATCGAACATGGGAAATGTGCTCCTGTAGATTGTCGGAAAAGATTAAAATGTCATCTATATAAACCACGGCAATTCGGTCGAGGAATTCTCATAATATATCATTAACGAAATGCTGGAAGGCAGCGGGAGCATTGCATAACCCAAAAGGCATCACTTGATATTCAAATAATCCGTATCGAGTCCAAAAAGTGGTTTTCCATTCATCCCCTGAAGCCACTCGAATCAAATGATATGCTCCTCGCAGGTCCAATTTGGTGTAGATTCTAGCATTCTTTACTTGATCTAATAAAACTGACACTAAAGGCAGTGGGTATCGATTCTTGATGGTAACCTGATTGAGGGATCGATAATCAATGCAGGTTCGAAGACTCCCATCCTTCTTTGGTATGAAAAATAGTGGGGATGACACTGGAGATTCAGAAGGACGAATAAAACCATTAGCAAGATATTGATCCAAATACTCCTTTAAATGTTGATTCTCTGCTTCGGTCAATGCGTATATTCTGCTACATGGCAATATCGCACCTGGCTCCAGTTCAATTTTGTAGTTGTAGGGTCTATGTGGTGGCAATTTCTCAGCCTCCTTTTCATCAAAAATGGCGACTAAATCCTCATATTCTTTTGGGATTTCTGCTGTCTTTAGTGCACAGATCATTGAAGAGTGTGATGATAAACAGGCCGCTTGGGACTTGGTGGACACTTCCACTCCATCATGAAAGCAATTCTCTTTGCAGTAAGAGGAATTCATCTTGATCGTTCTTTTTCTCCAATCAATTTGTGGATTATGTTCTGTAAGCCAGGGCAGACCCAAAATGAGTTGAAATTGTGGAGCATCTATCAAATTAAAGATTATCTGCTCCTGATGTCCACCAAAACATTGCATCTGAATTGGTTCGGTCTCATGGGAAATGGGTCCTGAAGAAAGATTGGTTCCATCCACAGCTCTTACTACTTCCAAAGTAGATTTCTTGATAAATCGAATACCCATTTTACAAGCGTATTTGATATCACAGAAGTTGCCCGTAGCTCCAGAGTCTATCATAACTGAGATCCCTTGAATTTCCTTCTCAAGGGTCTTAACTGATACTGTTTGTATCAAATGTGGCGCTGTGGTTTGTAAGGTATTCGCCACTCGTTGATCTAAAGGAGTTGTCTTGGGTTCTGCTTTCATCAGGGCAACTCCCTCTACTGATGAAGCTGGCCTTTTCCCGACTGAAGAGCTGTGGGTTTCTTGGGACAGTTTTTAACAAAATGCCCAGATGCACCGCAATATAAACATAGTTGATTCACTCTTCTTTTCTCTTTTTCTTCCTTAGATAAAGGACCTCGGATGGAACCAATTTGCATTGGTTCTTCTATCGTTATCCCTTCTCCAGCTCTCGTATGATCATTTCTTACACGATCAATTCTCAAGGGAAATGGTTGATACTCTCTTCTCTTTTCTGCTCTTCGTTCAGTTAACCAGTGGTCAATCTGTAACACAAGATCAATTAACTCCGAAATTTCGGTGGGTCTATTTGGAACTTGTGCTAAGGCATCTTTCAATTCATCTCTCAGTCCACGATAAAACATGGCGGCTCCTTTTGACTCCGGCCAGGCAGTCTCTACAATGAGTTTATTGAAATGAGCCAGATAGGCTACTAGATTTTTATTACCTTGCCTGATTTCCAGTAGTTCATTGTCAGTGGCTTGAGCTGCAGTTTGACGATCAAATATTCTTAAGAACTCTTCCTTGAAATTTTGGAAATTATATAAAACAGGATCATTTCTGGAAATTATTGGCATGGACCATGCAGCCGCATCTCCTGTCAGATAAGACAATATAAATGCCACTTTGGACTGGTCTTCGGAAAAAATGACTGGTAAGCTTTGGGTCAGAAAAATCTGCGCCTTATTTGGATCCCCACCGAAGCGCTCGGGTTGAGCCAAAGGAATAATAGGGGAAACCGCATGAATTACTTGAGTGGATATACCTGCAGACTGTGAAGGGCTAGGGATTTGTGAAAACACAGATTCATTTGATTTAGCGGTGTTCCCTAACTCATTTATTCGCTGTTTCATTTGGACTGTTTCTTCTATGGTGTTATTTAATTGTTTCTGTAACCCTTCCAAAACGGTGGCTAATGCTTTTATATCAATTCCTTCTGCCATTCTGCTCAGGAGGAAATCTGTTTTTTCCCTAAAATTAGGGTGATGGCACTTCAATCTGTCAGGATACTTCAATTCGATTTCCGCAGAAGCAGAAGATAACTCCTCAGTCCCGACCCGAGCTACTCACAACGAATATTAATCCTTCGTGCTGAGTACCCCGGAGGGGGAAAGGGGAATGGGATGGTAGAGAGACTGCCACAGAGATGATGAACGCCAGTACTCAGTCTGCCTCTTCACATCTAAGATTGGATACAGCACCTGCAAGAGTCACAGTCGCAATTACTAGGGACATACAACATCAGTTTTTCACTTTCTACTCTCAACACCTAATTCTCTTTAATTCTATTATTTCTTCACTCACCCTGAGTTCTCTGTAGCCTTGCTTCTCTCTATAAATGATAGCTCTTCTTAAAAAAATGCTTATTACTGATTCTGGAAGAACTTCTCAACCTTTGTTAGAGATTGGTTTTATGTTGCTATATATATATATATAGTTGGTGATAATGCGTTCTTCAAATCAGCTGATGTTATTTAATTTCTCCTGTCTTATTGTGACTTCTGTCAATACTTGTATTTGTAAATGCTTGTTTATTAAAGTTCGTTTCTCCTTTCTTACTTCGACATTTGTTGATAACTTGTATTTGTAAATGCTTGTTTATTACAGTTAGTTTCTCCTTCCTTACTTCGACATCTGTCGATAACTTGTAGTTGTAAATGCTTGTTTATTTAAGTTCGTTTCTCTTTTAAACTCTATTTTGGTTTATTACCATTGAATTTGTAAATGCTTATTTGTTAACAGTTCGTTTCTCCTTTAAACTTGGCCTTTGTTTATAACCTTGACATTTGTAGATACTTGCTCTTTTAAAGTTCGTTTTTTCTTTGACTTTAATATCTTAAACAAGAACCTTGTAAACATAAGGTTAATTCATACATTAACTCTGTAGCCTTGCCGACTTCCACGGGAACGGTCTACTATCAAACTCTTCGAATAAACCTTGACAATATTTATCTGTTTTCTGTAATATAATCTTCAAATGTAATTTTACCTCACAGGAGTTTCTGTTCTGAAGCGCGCTCTCTCTCCACACAGCTGATTCCTGTCACACCTCAGTTGAAGTGCAAGGCTTCCAGCTGGAGAGCTCGTAACCTAGCAACCAACTGATTGCAAGACTAGAACTGTAACTAACCTTCAGGACTCACAGCGGCCATCTTGGATCTTCTCTTCTTGATTCTTCCTTTGAAATAAGCGCGATTACTCTGCAAACCTTCTTCCAGTTTGGGCTTCGCTGTCTCCACTGAGGATATCTCTTTGCTTTTCTCATGCACTTCTTTGATTTGACTTGGAAGTTTGTGTGGTCATGACAGCAGCACAGGAAAAAGAACACATCGACCGGCAGCAGACCGCACTGGTTGCCTTCAGGGAAGAAGAGGTCATCACTTTTTACCAGCTGCACAGGGAGTCCATCATCCAGCTGCTCCACCTCATTGCGCCGAGACTGCAGGCAATGGTCAACATGGTGACCAACATACCACTAATGACCAAGCTGCTGGCCGTGCTGCATATGCTGACTTCGGGCTCCTTCCAGACCACTGCAGCACCAGTGGGAGGAGCGTCGCAGCTATCCTCCTCAGCATTCCTTCAATCTGTCCTGGATGCCATCATCTGCCTCACACCCCTCCACATTATCTTCCCTAACACCCAGCCAGTGCATCAGTAAATTAAATAGGGCTTCTACAGCATTGCTGGCTTCTGCATGTGCTGGGTGCCATGGACTGCACACATGTGCAACTTGTTCCCCATCCTGCAACTGAACACTTGTACCAGAACTGGAAACATAACCCACTCCATCAAAGTCCAGGCCATTGCTGACCTTCATGGGTTGATCCTGAATGTGGTGGCCAGATACCTAGGTAGTGTACATGATGCCTTTATTTTTTGGCAGTTCATCATCAACCAGCGGTACCAGGATGGACAAATTGGAGATGGCCTGCTTGTAGGTAAGCAAACAGTGAGTACCTAACAGACACAATAACAAATAGTTATGGGGGACACAATGAACAGATCACTCTCTGCTTGCACAGATAGCGACTGCATGATGAGGCCTGTTCCACATACATGCACCATGCTTCTTTACAAATATTTAATACAAATCACCCTAATATACAGGTGAAGACATTATCCCAGTTTTGCACATGTCACATGATGTAAAGGCACACAGCCATGCATGGCAACCAGGACATCTGCTCAACATCTCTCTTTGCAAGGGAGGTGTACGATGTACACTGGGAGGTATTCACAAGCAACACACATGGGCCATCAAATGTGTCATAGCTCACATGAGGCCCTAGTGGGACACTGTGCCACCTGAGCGACATTTATTTGACGATCCAGTGTCACAGTGTGCCACTATATATTTACAAGGTCATGCAAAGGCACCTTGTGTTGCTTATCATGGTCTCGTAAATATGGACCCCTTTCATGGATAAACTGCATAGAAGGGGCATTCCATGGGTGTTGCTTGGGGTGTACCCATGCAATACACATGCATTTCCAGAATTACAAGGCTGGGAATGTGTCAGATGTATATGCCACCTCAGGGGTGGTGTAAGAGTGACGCAACTGGGAGAAATATCTTAATTTCTCCCTGTTTTATCCTCTTCCTATGTGTGCTGCATCCTGCAGAGGAGTGAGGGACATTGTTGGTGCATCAGTGTTTGACAGCCTACGTGGAATACCTGGATGATGGATGTAAAAATGTGATGTGTAACATCCATGGCCAGTCGAACATGGCCAATGTGAGTTACATGATACATAACACATTGAAGCAGATGGGCCAATGTCACACCTTGATGAGGCCCTCCTGGGGATGTCTGACAAGTTTGCATCTGAGCCTGGTCCACATCAGTCACATTACCTGTCACACAACCAACACCTTGACGCAGAGTGTAAGAAAAGTTTGAGGTACATTGCCTTGCTATCCTTGGTATGTTCTAGGTCACACAAATGCATGCATGTTATGTCAACCTTCCACCCTCAGCATGAGTGTCAATCATGTGCACAACAAATTATGTGAAATGGACTATTCAGGACAACTTCACATGCTAACCCATTTGGAAATGGCACCTTAAGTCCAACAGTATCCCTACCAACTCCAGCATGGTATGAACTGTGCACAATGGCCATCTGCATACACTGAGCTGTCCACTGGTGTCCCTGAAAATGAGTGAAGGTGCTGCACATGTATGTGCAGACATTCCCAACAAAGCTGTAGTGTACAGTCAATCGTAATGGCTTTGACAGCAACAGAGATTTAACCCTCTTGTGCTGGAGAGCGTGGGCTCATGCTATTGGGAGCAACACTCTGATTTGGACTATACACTGTATGTAAAATGTGGTACCAGGTGCAGAGACAATCTCTGGAGGCAAACTGTCAGTGTATCACCTGATGGGAGGCCCCTCAATGAGGGGAACATGGGCAAACTGCATCATCCAAATGTCCGTTCAGGTGTGTATTAGTTATCACAACACTTGCCTGCACTGGAGACTGTAACCCCCTCCAAATTGCCAGAAAGCTTGCTGTCTTCACTTTGGGACACAGCACATATTGGCAGACATCTGCGCTGTCCTAGAGGTGGGTGTGCAGCCCACATTCCAGGGCAAGTCCCTGGCATCTCTGGGGGTAAAGTAAGCAATGGACCCAGGTGCCAACACATAGTGCCCTATGCATTGTCTGATACTTGTAATGCAAGTTCTTTCACCCATGTACTTACAAGACATAATTTAGACACATGGAAAGAGTGGAAGGTGGTAAGCACAACTAATCACAGGCAACACAGCATTCAATGTGACTATCAAAATGAATTCCAAATGACACCATACGTATATACACATATTTCAGTCATTGCTCAAAAGAAATCAGCGCATTGTCCAAATGCATGTTTTTTTAAGCCATTGCGTATGCCAAAATTGACACACCCTATGCAACATGTCAGAACTTTCTCATGGTGCTTTCCCATGTGTGAAGTGTCAAAAAAAACTATGCATTGGCTTAAAACCTGCCGTGTCCGCCCAGGATGTGATGCAATGGATCAGCCATGCTGCAAAGCAGGAAGTGTAAAGTTACTTTCACTTTCTTTTACAGTCACAGTCTTTTTGTCTGTGCTTGGGAGAGGTTGTGTGGTGCTGGTGTTGGATTGTGGACTGCTGTTTCTGGAGTCTTTTGTGCTGTCTGCTGTCTCTGTTGTGTCCCTGACATCTGTTTTGTTGTGTCTATTTGGATATTGTGTCGTAATCCACTGTGCATTGTCGGGTGTTTTTCCTTGGGGTAGATTAGCTTGTTGGGGTAGTTGGGGGTAGTTTGGGTTTTTCTTTCTTTTGTTATGCCAATCGTGGGTTTAGGGTGGGGCATGTCGGGGAAGGGACTGTCACATGAGTGCAGATGACTGCAGATGAGTTGGGGGGGCTTCATCTGGCTGGTCAACCACTACCCTCCAAATGTGGTGGCCATGAGCTGTCAAGTGATTCTGGGGTACAGGACGGAGGCACTTAAGCTGTGGTGGGGGAGGGTTCACAGCCACATGCAGTGGATCTTTGAGGTGGAGTGGACGACCCACTAACTTAAAACATTGATGGGCATACATCATCTCTCAGGAACGTAACCTCCTCAACTACCTTGAAATCGAGGCTGGTGTTGGTAAGTACACAATCTTTGTGGGTGATTCCTGTTTCACCTTTTCAATTAGATGTGTACTGGCTATAGGACCTCCTTTACTAAGTTAGGACACAAGGCAGGGCTGCAAGTCATGTTGCTGCACCAACCAGCATCCCTGACAAGTGCAGCAATGTGCAGTAAGTATGACATATGGCACATTCCTGTCCTTGTTCCCTGTGCTTACCCACAAATTGCTAATGAGCACCAATGCAGGTACCTTTGGGTCATGATGCAAGGGTACATGGTTGAAGGGACAAGTGTTCATGTGCAGGAAGGGACACCTTCCTGCCCATACACAATCATCAATAGTGTTTTCTTTTATGTAAGTGTGCTGTAAAAAGCAGCACACATAGGAAGTGGAAAAACATGGTTATAAAAAAGGGAAGTCATTCCCATTGACCCACTGTGATGCTTTCCCTGGGGTGACTTATGACCCTGGTGCAGTACCAGCCTTGTGCTCATGACCTGGCACCCTGTGCCACATACACTTACCAGACATGTTGCTCTGGTGGTGCAGGGTGACACTTGGGCTGGTGACTGTGGCTCATTGTGTCAATGGTTGACATATGTCAGGACTCAAATGCCATCACACCCCAAAACAGTCACTTCAGAGACAAAGCATGACACAAAGGCCCGTATTTATACTTTTTTTAGCGCCGCATTTGCGCCGCTTTTTGGCACAAAACGGCGCAAACCTACAAAATGCAATGGCATTTTGCAAGTTTGCGCCGTTTTTGCGTCAAAAAACGACGCAAATGCGGCGCAAAAAAAGTATAAATACGGGCCAAAGACTTCAAAATACTGGGCTGTCATGTGCCGACACTGAGCAGTGTCCCTAGCATACCTATTGGACACTTTTCTGTTAAAACCATGGTGCACATGTCACCAGAGGTGCTATGGGCAGCCTGAGGAAGTATGCACATTTTCACGACATAGCTTGCTGCCAGGACAAATGTCAGCATATGCTGCCCTGAGGCATTAGCAATCCTATTTAGAGACACTTCAGTGGATCTTGTCTCATGTAGATGAGGCATTTTGTATGTGACACTGTACATAGTTATGACAAGTGGACTGTTATTCACCTGTGTATGGTACACACATGTCTGTCCCTGAAATAAAAATGTTGTGGTTTGGGAATGGACAAAACATGTATGTTTGTTGTCTTTGAAAATGCAGCAATTACTTCTACTGATGTCTGTTAATTGAGGGAACAAGGATGTCCAACTAGTGTTGTATGTTGCATAGTCATGTACATGTGATGAAAAGAGTGAGGCAGGAGTATTTGTATTCATGGCTGTGTGTGTTCTGTGAGTCATTAAGGTGCAGAGTGCCATTACACTCAGCTAGCCTTGAAACATCAGTGAGTAGTAAGTCATTTAAAAACCTTGAACAATGTATGTATGGTTCTAGCACATATGTGTACATGTCAGCCTTGCTTACCAATGTATGTCATTGAAACGTGTCCAATGGCCTAATTGAGTTTTACAACCATAAGGCTTCTATGGCCATTTGCAGGTCATGTGAAATGTGTAGTATTTGACCACAGTGTTCCTTGTTCAACATTCACAGTGCTATGCCTCATGTTATTTCTTGCAGGTGGACCCAAGGCGTACACGACTGCAGAGGTGGAAAGCTTCCGCAACCCTGGCACTGCCAGTGAGTGTCATCCTGTATGTTTAATGGCTAGTGCAAGAATTGTATGTTATCTTGTATGCAGTGTGCAATGACATGTACAAAGTGAATGTATAGAAAAGCAAACTCCGTGTGCTATACATGTATGTGGACAGTAAGGTAGAGGTTGGGTCAAAGATGTGCAATTGCATCTGACTAATTTCAAGACGGTTCAGAGTGCCATTACTGAGGGCCCACAGATTTGATGGTATTACCAAAGAGCAATGACCACAGTGCCAGGATCTGTGAACGTCTGCGGCATGGCCATTGGGCAAGGGGGCATGACTCCTGTCTTTGCTAGGACAGGAGTCATTTCAATGGGGGTTGGGAGTGAAAAAAAATGGCGCAAATCGGGTTGAGGCGAAAAAATTGCCTCAACCTGACTTGCCCCATTTCTTGACTCCCAAGCTCCATTTTCCCCTACGCCGGCGCTGCCTGGTGTACGTTGTTTTTTTTAACGCACACCAGACGGCGCCGGCGGCTAACGCAGGCTAACGTCATTCAATAAATACGGCGCCCGCATGGTGCTTCAGAATGGCGTTAGCCGGCGCTAATTTTTTTGACGCAAAACTGCGTTAGCGCAGTTTTGCGTCAAAAAGTATAAATATGGGCCCAGGGGTCCAGGCTTGAGCACAAGACTGACCAAATGCTCATGCTGCTCTGTGAGATAAAGCCAGCCGTCACCAAACCCTGAGGAGCTGGATGGGCCAAACATCCCTTCCCCTTGTATATAGTTGTTTTTATTGTTAGGGTTTTTAGATAGTTAGTTTGAGATAAGTTAGTGTAGTGTAGGCTAGTTGTAGTACATAGTCGTTTTTATTAGGGGTGGGTTCTTGTTTAGGGGTTTCGTTTTAATGGGTGTTTTTAGGGGGGTGGGTGATGTTTTAAGAACGTGTTCTTATGAAAAGAAATATATATATATATATATATATATATATACATATATATATATATATATATATATGGATATATATATATATATAGCTGTAGTTACTGTTGTCCTTGTCTACAGATGTATTTTAGGGGGTGGGGGCTGACGTCTATTGTGTGGCATTAAATGTATAGGATAAGTTAAGATAAGCTTAGTTAGTTGTAGGTATAACTTAGTATGAGGTAGTGCAGTTTAGGTTAGGATAAGTAGTTTAGGTAGTTTAGGTAGTTGTAGTGAAATATTTATAGTTTTATGAAATCTTGCTTCTTACATTACAGGCTCCATTGTGGTTTACTGTCTAGGAGGTAGCATGTCTGCACAGGTCATGTTAGGTCCATGCTTTGGCCTTGCAAGCAGTATTTGGAAACATGTGTGAATAGGTGAATTCCCTATGGGCAAGTACTTGTCAGGTTGACAGTGGGGTCACATCAGCTATTTACACAAATAGTGGAGCAATGTACGTGACAATATGGATTTGATTGGATACACATCCCAAAACATATATTCGTACGCATTTGCTCTGTGCTCGTAAGTCATGGGACATGCATGGGTGGAATGTTGTTGTTATTGCACTCACTCTAAATCTAGGATTTGTTACTCAAAAATGTATGCATGCCCTCACAGTCTTACGCCTGCATCATTTGGATGTCATATCAATGTAGAATTGTTGCTGCTATCCTTGCTTAGCCCAGCTACTTGTGGGTTGTTACATCAGCTGTCATAATGAATGCATGATACCTGTTGCATGACATGCTTAGGAGCCTTAGGAACTGTTTATTAATCAGCATACAAATCATATTTATCAATTATTTTCACTCAGTCTGTGTGGCTTTGTTTCTGACTCCAATCCACACATGTCTATTTGGTAATTAGTGTATTTGCTTCACACAATGCATCGTGTTTATATTGGTCCAGCTTCAGACGCACATACAACACAAAGGTTGTAGTACCTGATTCTATTTACATGTGTACGTTTACGTGCAGTACTGATGTACATTACATGAAATAGCACGTCCAATAGATGTATAAAGCCATTGGATGTCCAGACAGAGTCCATGGGTGGGTAACATGTCATGGGACATGTGTAGGAGAGGAGTGATTTAGGGAGGAGAACCACATTGCCATTAGGGAAGATTGGCCACAATGATAGTCCACATACGTGAGGTCAACAGTAGGAGAGTCAACTTAAGGACAGTGCCAGTTCTTGTGACACTGGCATGATTTTAAGCACAGAGCAAAGGTGAAAGGGGTGTTGCGCCACAAAGAAATGCTCCTGTGCAGTTTTCCTGGTAGAAGATGTTCCTCCCACATCTTCATCCTCTGATGTATGTGGTGCCTCCTATGACAGGGGTGTTGTAGGTACTGAAGTAGAGGGAGGCACACACACATCAGGGGCTGAAGATGTGGCTCCTGTGTCCACAGCAGCTCTCATCTGTGGGAACACGAGGCAGCAAAGCAGAAAGGAGGCCCTGAAGGCTCTGCAACACTGCAGTAACGTCACAGTGAAAGGCACCCAAGGTGGCAATGAGGGAGTCCTGCTTCCGTTCCATAGACTCCAAGTCATTTTATATTGCCCCCAGCCTGTTGGCAATCTGGCTGGGTCCACTTTGGCTGGGCATTTGCTTGTGCCTCTGCCTCATTACACCAGGATGTCAGCCAGGGACTGCTGGAGGCCACAAAGTGGAGAGTGGGTGCTTCATATAGAAGCAAAGCTGTCCTTATTCGGACTGATACACCTATGGACTGCCTCTAGGGTACCAGCCACAGTCTCCATGTCCCCCGCACCATATCTTCTCTATACCCAACGCACCATATCTGTCAGTTCCCGCTGAACTCCTACCACAGTTTGTTGGAATGGAGGTCTGGGAGTCCAGAGTTCTAGAGGGGCTGGCAGAGGGTATATGTTGGATGTTGGGTGGATTATCTGGAGACCCAGCAACACTTTCTAGTCTCCCTGTAACTGGAGATGATGTCTGGATGGCACCCAGGATTTGCTGGAGGGTATCTAGATGTATGGTTTGCAGCTGGTTATCAGCATCATCGGAGAAGTCCAGGACAGGCAGCTGGCTAAGAGGTATGGTGTCATCCTCTGCAATGAAATGGAGGTAAGTTAATGTTGAGCTCTGCTAGATGTAGACATGAGTAATTAGGTTTACAATCAAAGACCCAGGTTTAAGGGGGGGGGCCTAGAAAACTTTAGCACCACCTTAGCTGAAGGTTTTTTATGCTAAAGCAGTGCTAAAGTGGCCTTTTCCCCACACCAAATTTACAAATTGGTGCAATGCATGCATTGTGCTACTTTGTAACCCTTTGCACTACATTATGCATACACCATGCATAATGTATGCAACGGGGCGTTCCCCCATTGGGGGGGGGCAAAAAAATGGTGCAAAGATTTATTTGCATACATTCTCCAGCACTTTAAACATCTGCTCTGAGCAGGCATTGAAAGGGGCCCCCATCTACGGAGCACACATGGTGGCGGTAGGGGGTGCTAAGTGGCACAAGGAAAGTGGCACTGCACTGGGTGCAGCGCCACTTTCCTTTAAAGTTTCCAAGGGAGCACTTTCGGCACCTCATTTCCGAGGCTCTAGCAGCACACTGTGCAACTGCAAGCTCATAATTTACAACGCCACACCACGCCAACTTGTGGAGCTTGTCATGGCCCTGTAAATGTCTACCCCCTTCACACTTTACACTGGTGAGTTCCCTGGGTGTTTTTGTGGTGGGTGTTCCTCTGCAACACCCATGGAAACCTCAGGGGTGGCACTGAAGTGGTGCAACAGAGAGAATTGACATTTTAGTTCCCATTTTTTCCAGTTTCAATGTGTACAGCATTCTACAGCACACAAAGAAAATGGAAGACGTCATTTATAGTTGTTCAAGTTCAGGAGAGTGTCTCTTACAGCACAAAAGCAATCATCCCTGCAACACAGGCACCCCTACACCAGGGTGCAAGAGTGCCTGTATTGGCGCTAGAATGCACCAGTGGCTCCTTATAGGTATTTTTTTACATGCAGCGTTTTCTGACTGTTTTTATGCTTTTAAGTGCAAAAGTGGCTCTAGTATGATTTGCGTCAGATTACGTGCTGCAAATCAGGCTAGCACCACTTTTGCCGCAGTAGCGCCATTTTTTTAGCAATGCCGCACAAAGGCTAGCGTGATTTTTTTTTTACGCAGCCCAGATTCTAACACTATGGTGTGCTGTTTTGTAAATTTGACGAAAGTATGGCATTAGAATATGTTGTATCGTGGCACAAAAGGTTTTGACTCATCACTGCACAGCTCTGGCACATGGCAGAAATTTGTGCACCAGCGTAGGTGGAGAGGACAGAAATGCGCTGTATCTTGCAGATGCGGAGCATTTCTGCACTTTGCTGGAGGTGCAGTGAGGCGCAGCAAGTAACTTGCTGCGCCACCCTGCGCCATAGGGCTTGTAAATGAGGCCCTTAGTCTGGCAGAGCTCTAACTACAGACATATTGGTCGGAGGCATTAGATGCTCTGGATACAATATTTTCATCAAAACCAAACAATTCCCAACATCAGGGCCAGCTCCAGGGCGGTGCGACTGGTGCCACCGCACCGGGTGGTGACAGGGGGGGACGCCGTGTTTGCAAGTACAGTATGATTTTTAAAGCACATGCTGCAGCGTTCCTTGCCTCCAGCAATTTTCAGGCAACGATAAAATTGTCACAATAACTCTGGTGATGAATGTTCTGCTTGGAGAGAGATCGGAGTTTTGAGGGCACTGTTAAAGGGCGGTAGTGAGGCAAACTGTGGCGGAGCTGGTCATGTGGGTGTGGGGGTTTCTGCCAACAAACATTGTCGCACAGGGCACCACCAGCGCTAAGGCCGGCCCTGCCCAACATATCTAATGTTAGGTATTGTTAATGCACGAACATACCTCCTGTATAGTCTGAAAAAGTGAGGATGATGTGCCTGGCACTAAATAAAAGATAACGGTCTTGCACAACTGAATTAAATTGCAGTGAAATAGAGCAAAGAATAGAAAACGACCAGCAGTTAGGTGGTGGTGCAAAGGGAGAGGCGTGAGGCAGAATGGGAGGGGGGTTGTAAGAAAATAACCTAAAGTCCCTGCTAGCCAGTGGTACTATGCAAATGTACTGTATGTATTACTATGGGTTCCAATAAAACAAACTTCAATCAAGAAAAGTAGCAATTGAACTGGATAATGAGGCAGCAGTCGAGGTCGTGAACAAATTGTCTGCAGTTTATTTGTTTTGCGTTTTTTGGGAGAGCTGATTTGCCTGTGTCTGCAATGGAACGGACTGTTTTGGACTAAACATATTAATGGCTGTACAACAGAGTGGCAGATGCATCATCTCATTCAGTGCGGGCGAGGTCATGTGCTTTGGCCTCAGAGGTGGAGCTGGTGGCTAGGGCAGTGCCGTGAGATGTGAACGATGGGGCAATGAGGGCACCGAGGAAGCCACAGACAGCATCAACTCGTGCCACATATAGACAGGAACAAAAGTGGTCCCCCAACTATGGTGAGCGGAAGAGTGACAAGAGAGGCTGAGCATTGGAGGTTAGGAAAGAAGACATGGTCAGTTTGATAAACAACCAAACGGAGTAGTGTTTAACACCTGTATTAACTAGGGGGAAGTTGGTGGGGATAGCTTTTCATGAGAAATGCTTCTGGGACACAGCAGAACACAGGTGAGCTGCGTAGGAGGATTGTAGAGGGAAGGGGCGGGGAAACGGAAGAGATGTGATGATAGGTAGCTAATTACAGTGGAAATTGTGAGAAGTGTCACGGACCAGGCAAGGGTTTCGTGCTCATGCTATGTAGGACACATTTCCATTGCTGTTCTTCATGGCTTTCCAGCAGTGCTTAATTTGTAAAAAATAATAATAATAATAATAATAATAATAATAATAATAATAATGATAGTGACGGTAGTGATGATAATAATAATAAGTGCCCAAATATTTTCTTAGCAGGCCACCACTGATTTCCTCCGGCTGGCACCGGCCCATACCATTCCTGGCACAATCCACATGCGAAGTGAGGAATAGAGTTTCCCACAAGCAGGGTTCATGGGATTTTTCCTTGGTACTTTTCGCATTCCGAAATCTGTATCATTTCTTCACACACTTCCCCTAAATAATTACAAATGGCACATATGTGACTACTGCTCCGTTCTCTGCAGAGCGGCCATGGATTGGATGACCATGTAGCAAGAGACAGTGAGTGACGCTTTCACAAAATCCACTGCCTCCAGCCTCACCTCGAGAGGAGAGCTCGTAGTCGTGCCGGCCCGTCATGAACACTCAACTACTTCCTAAAGTGACCATGACGCCAAGAGGCAATTACTCGGTCTGCATAAAAACATCTGGGAAAAGAAAACACACTGACGAAATAGGGACATACCATGTAATATGAAGGAAAACATGTATCACTTACTTGGATTAGATTTAGGGTTCTTGCTCACATTGTCACCAAAAAATCATCATGCTTCTTTGTAAAGGTAAAAGACTTGTCTTTGAAGCCTTTTATGGTTTTAAAGCCTTTTTAAGGTTGTGCCTGCGAGCACATGTGCTCGCTTGCAACACTATTGCATTCAGTAAAGGACTTACAGACCAACCATTGCTTACCATTTGTTGGCTGCACCTTCGGTCTTCTTTGCTGCCTCCTAACTGGCCAGCACAGTCTAAGTGTCAGTTCCGGTTTCCTTCAGTTTCTTCAGGGACCAAGCACAGATTAATCAAACTTAATCAATGCAGTGTCCTGCTCCTGACGTGATTGAGGTGCTATTTCTCTCCCCTGCTTCTGGTTTCCCATTTGTTGTTCTAAGTTGATGCAGTGTGTCCTTTCAAGAGGCTGTTATTGGATGGGAAAATTAGGCTGTGCACATAAACATCATTCGAAATGTATGTGAATCAGGATAAAAATGAGTGGCATAAGGCACTGTTGTCACAGTCCCTATCGGTCACCCTGTGGCACCTCTTTGTTCCAGCTGCAGTTTCTTCTCTAGGGCGCAGGAGTGTCACCCATCCTGCCTGGTGTGAGCCATGCAGGCATAGGTAAAGTGAAATGAAAAGATTTCATTGCCATTTTATTTTTACCGATG
This sequence comes from Pleurodeles waltl, assembly GCF_031143425.1. Lineage (NCBI taxonomy): Eukaryota > Metazoa > Chordata > Amphibia > Caudata > Salamandridae > Pleurodeles > Pleurodeles waltl. Next base: position 311,860,820 of record NC_090437.1, on the reverse strand, counting down.
TGCGCAGTGCAAACTGCAGCGGTCCCATGCCCAGGGACATGCTGGGCGTGTCCTCGCAGCAGCAGAGGCCAGAAGCGGGGCTGACTGGACACTCCAAAGTGCGCATGTCACTTTGGTCTGCTGTTTTGCGCCAGCCAAAGAGGCATGCGCACTTTGAAGCTCTCCACTCAGCTGTGTTAAGACAGCTGGGTGGAGACCAAGCACAGGCCTCCAGGGCTGGTTAACAGCATGGGAGCAGCATCTGGATTGGTTAGGGGAGCTCTTCTTCTATCAGAGAGCAGAAGAACACTGACAAAGACATGCAGCCTGTGGGCAAGTGTTGTCTTATTTTATTTTTATTTCAAATGTATAATGCATGCAAATGTGTAATGCATGTATGTGTAGTGGATGTGTTCATTTTGTAGTTAGTGTTTATTTGGGCTTTTGGAGGGAGGGAATATTTTATTTGGGGCTTTTTTAGGGAGGGGTGGTTTACTTTCGGTTTTGGAGGGAGGGTGTGTGTTTTTTTTGGAGGGGAAGTGGTGGGGCACTTCACTGAACCCACCACTTTCAAAGGGTACTAGCCGCCCCTGCTCACTTTCCAGCAGGTTGTTACTCCTTGTCGCCGCTGTGTCCTCTGCAATGTCTATACAAGAAACTTTTGTTGTCTGTCTCTTTCTTTATCTTTTGCTGACTTTTATTTTCCATGTTGACTGTTCAGCAGTTCATTTAGGACAGATTATACCTGCCCTTCTGAGAGCTCTGGAATACATGTTGTCTTTACTGCATCACTTCAGTTGACAGGGATTAAGGCGGTCATTCTGACCCGCCCGCCATGCGGTCACTGCCGAATGACCGCCCCGCGGTCAAAAGACCGCGGCGGCCATTCCAACTTTCCCGCTGGGCCGGCGGGCGAACGCCAAAAGGCCGCCCGCCGGCCCAGCGGGAAAGCCCCTGCAACGAGGAAGCCAGCTCCGAATGGAGCCAGCGGAGTTGCAGGGGTGCGACGGGTGCAGTGGCACCCGTCGCCATTTTCACTGTCTGCTAAGCAGACAGTGAAAATCTTTGTGGGGCCCTGTTAGGGGCATGCCAGTGGCATGGGCAGTGCAGGGGCCCCCAGGGGCCCCACGACACCCGTTCCCGCCATCCTGGTTCTGGCGGTGAAAACCGCCAGAAACAGGGTGGCGGGAAGGGGGTCGGAATCCCCATGGCGTCGCTGCAAGCAGCGCCGCCATGGAGGATTCCCTGGGCCAGGGGAAAACCGGCGGGAAACCGCTGGTTCCCCTTTTCTGACCGCGGCTTTACCGCCGCGGTCAGAATAGCCCTGGAAGCACCGCCAGCCTGTTGGCGGTGCTTCCGCCGTCCCCGGCCCTGGCGGTCATGGACCGCCAGGGTCGGAATGACCCCCTAAGTGTCCTCCCTTCACCTTGCATATTTTTATAGCCTTCACGGGTCACCTTGCATATTTTTATAGCCTTCAAGGTTACCATAAACAATTTTGTGCTGAGTGGAAATTCGCCATCGCTGCCTTGTAGCAACGAATGAAGTATGCGTGGCAATAGACAACACATGTGAGATGTGTAGTGCACACAAACCTATATTCCAACCCAAGTTTACTTTTTTTAATTCAATAATTTGTGTTTGTGATGTTTAACTTATTTACCAAGTTGTCACCAGTGCTACTCGTGTCCTTGTTTTCTCAAACACATATACCCAGCCATGAAATCCAACAAAAATGTTTTTGTCCTATGGTTATTTTATAAAATTTTGTTTGACTTCTGAATCGAAAAAGCATTTTTAAGCCTTGCATATTCTCAAAGGATGGTCACACTCTTACAATCTTAATGCTATGTAGGTGTTAGAGCATCAGACCTTATTAAGTAAACTTACAAGGGAGACACGAATAGGCCGATGGACCTTTTGACTGCGCTTCGAGTTTTTTCCCACCATGAACCACGTACCACTACAAATCAATAGCAATAACATTCAATGACATCAATAATCAATAGGAGTCAGTAATTTCCACATACCATGACCTCACGGTCATGAATAACTACACCTTTATGTGAAAGTTAGAATGTTTATTTCCCTATACAGTATTAATAAGGATAAGTCACGTAACTTAGTCTCAAAATCAAATGATAAGCATACAGAAACAACACTGGCTAGCCAAAGCAGCGAACAATCGCAATCTAACCAAAGCTTGAGCCACTATACATTCTAAGGTTACAGTACAAATTAATAGCAAGAATAACTGCACAAACGAAATAACATACATTTAGAATTCAGCAAAGAAAAGACATCAACTGTTATTACATGTAGCAAACATAATCAGTGAGAGACTTACTGACAGCAGATTAAAATAGCATGTTTGGAGTTCATGCAAAATAATTTAGTGAACACAAATTTGGAAAACATCAAGCTATGGCACTATCAAAAGTAGCGGTTGATACCTAGAAACAAAATCAAATGGAGATAACAATCAGTAGCATATTCTTTATACCTGTCCTCAATATGGTTCAGCAAGGTGTGACAGTCTTTGTCAAGAGGACATCAGTTCGGTCAACAAGGCTTCAGGATTCATCATCAAAGTTCAGAAAAAGCAAAGTCTCTTTAAGTAAGAAAGTTAAGCATGTCTCTTCTCTCCAAAAATGGACAAAAAATGTTGTTCTCCTCTCAGTGCAGACCGGCTAAGTTAGATTTCCTAAAACTACTTCTCAGGTCCCTATTGGTCAAAGAATTGCATGTTTGCATTTAGTCCAATGAAAACAAAACCCCAAATTTACAAGTCTCACTAGTGCACAGATCACATGCCGATGATTGGCTGATCTTCTCATGTTCCCATTTTTGTTCCCATAGTTTGGCTTGTCAGGTATCAATATTGTTGCAGCTTATAATCCAGTCAGTGCATCCACTGTCTTCTCCTGGGAAGGTCAGTCTTACACATATTACATTAAACATTGTATCCTAGCTAGTACATCATCTTCTAGCAAGCAGTTCTCATGAGAAAGACTTTCAGCTACGAGCACTTGGTCAGCACAGTGGAAAATCACAATTTAATTCTCTAAGCAGCCATTTTATATGTCGATTAACAAATGCAGCTTGCCATGAGGCTGTGCAACTAGGCCCAAGACCTCGCTAAATTAAGGCCTACTCTTAATAAAGCTAATGCATAATGCATAACCCTTAATATGACATATTACTACAGTAATCAAACAGAAGCTCAACATTTCATATTAATAAGCTATTAATAAGTACACTTCGTAAACACTGTCGGCCACTCAGGTGGGCGCACTCTTCAAATGCGTGCATTATTTTTCTCTACGTTAATTAATTTTCTATGCAAATTGAACACTCGGAATACATGAATGTTCATTAATAAATTCAGCATTAACAATCCCTCCTCTGATTACTAAGGGGGTCATTCCAACCCTGGCGGTCGGTGTTAAAGCGGCGGCCAACCCGCAAACAGGCTGGCGGCCCAAAAAATGGAATTCCGACCCTGGCGGGAACCGCCAACACAGCCCGCCACTTTAACACTCTGACCGCCACGGCGGTACAGACAAGCAGCGCGGCGGTCACCGCCAACAGACAGGCGGCAGACAATGTACCGCCCACCCTATCACAACTCACCAATCCGCCACCTTTTCCGGGGCGGGAGTCCCGCCGATAAAAACACGGCGGAAACAGACTACGAACGGGAAAACGCTCGCCTATACACACTCCACGAGGAATCTGGACAGCATGGAACCAGAACTAAACATCCTACCAGCTATTGTCTACCTGCTCCTCTACCAGGAGCACAAACGCCGGCGCAGAAGACAACGGTGAGTACTGCACCTACGACACACGGGAGGGGGGAGGAGAAAAGATTACGGGCACACACATACGCGACACCCCCCTCCCCCCCCAACTACCTACACACCAATGCAGATAAACAACTCAGAGTGACACCCCCCAAACCCCCCTGAAGAATGCAAAGACAAAATAATAAGTAATTGTAATACAAATATATTGTAAGGCAAAGTAAATAAGTTAGACGAACATCCCATAACTATATACACATATGTATATTGTCCCGTCAGAATTGGCTTTCTGTCATTGTACGTGGGCCAATGGTCCTCAACACATGGGCAAAGCCCACACATGAGACCCGAATCCATTTGAGAGAACACTGCAGGGGCATCAGATAGGAAAACTGCAGGCACCTCAGGGGGAAGGGAAGGGGGGCCACCTCAGCCACATGAGTACACGACGCCAGATCCATGAGGGGCCTCCACGGCCAATGTTCAATCCTGGGGAGTGCAAAGCCACTGTCTCTCAAGTCTCTACAGTGGGTGGCTTGCCCACTGTGCCATCCTGGGGAGTGCAAAGCCACAGTCTCTCAAGTCTCTACAGTGGGTGGCTTGCCCACTGTGCCATCCTGGAGAGTGCAAAGCCACAGTCTCTCAAGTCTCTACAGTGGGTGGCTTGCCCACTGTGCCATCCTGGGGAGTGCAAAGCCACAGTCTCTCAAGTCTCTACAGTGGGTGGCTTGCCCACTGTGCCATCCTGGGGAGAGCAAAGCCACAGTCTCTCAAGGGGATGACAGACTCCAGCAGTACTGGAGGACTCTTGGCGCCCAGAGTGTATCGTGCAGCCCTGTCCGACACTGATCCGGGCCTGCCCCTTATGCCAATGTGTCAGCGGTGCTTGAGATGAAGGGCCCAGCGGAGCGGTGCTCGAGATGAAGGGCCAAGCGGAGCGGTGCAGAGACGGCGGTGCCCAGCGGAGCGGTGCTTGAGATGAAGGGCCCAGCGGAGCGGTGCTTGAGTTGAAGGGCCAAGCGGAGCGGTGCAGAGACGGCGGTGCCCAGCGGAGCGGTGCTTGAGATGAAGGGCCCAGCGGAGCGGTGCTTCAGATGAAGGGCCAAGCGGAGCGGTGCAGAGACGGTGGTGCCCAGCGGAGCGGTGCTTGAGATGAAGGGCCCAGCGGAGCGGTGCTTGAGTTGAAGGGCCAAGCGGAGCGGTGCAGAGACGGCGGTGCCCAGCGGAGCGGTGCTTGAGATGAAGGGCCCAGCGGAGCGGTCCTTGAGTTGAAGGGCCAAGCGGAGCGGTGCAGAGACGGCGGTGCCCTGTTCAGCGGTTCTTGAGACGGCGGGGCCCTGTTCAGCGGTGCTTGTCTTGAAGGGCCCTGTTCAGCAGTTCTTGAGACGGCGGGGCCCTGTTCAGCGGTGCTTGTCTTGAAGAGCCCTGTTCAGCGGTTCTTGAGACGGCGGTGCCCTGTTCAGCGGTGCTTGTCTTGAAGGGCCCTGTTCAGCGGTTCTTGAGACGGCGGGCCCTGTTCAGCAGTGCTTGTCTTGAAGGGCCCTGTTCAGCGGTTCTTGAGACGGCGGGGCCCTGTTCAGCGGTTCTTGAGACGGCGGGGCCCTGTTCAGCGGTGCTTGTCTTGAAGGGCCCTGTTCAGCGGTTCTTGATACGGCGGTGCCCTGTTCAGCGGTGCTTGTCTTGAAGGGCCCTGTTCAGCGGTTCTTGAGACGGCGGTGCCCAGTTCAGCGGTGCTTGTCTTGAAGGGCACTGTTCAGCGGTTCTTGAGACGGCGGGCCCTGTTCAGCGGTTCTTGAGACGGCGGGGCCCTGTTCAGCGGTGCTTGTCTTGAAGGGCCCTGTTCAGCGGTTCTTGAGACGGCGGTGCCCTGTTCAGCGGTGCTTGTCTTGAAGGGCCCTGTTCAGCGGTTCTTGAGACGGCGGGGCCCTGTTCAGCGGTGCTTGTCTTGAAGGGCCCTGTTCAGCGGTTCTTGAGACGGCGGGGCCCTGTTCAGCGGTGCTTGTCTTGAAGGGCCCTGTTCAGCGGTTCTTGAGACGGCAGGGCCCTGTTCAGCGGTGCTTGTCTTGAAGGGCCCTGTTCAGCGGTTCTTGAGACGGCAGGGCCGTGTTCAGCGGTGCTTGTCATGTGTCTCCAGGGCACCAGATCCGGGCAATAGATGGTGTTCACTCGCCATCCGACTTCTCGCTTGCTGGGCCCTCAGGTGCTGGTGTCCCGTGCCCGTGGGTGTCCTCCTTCACCCCCGGAATGGGGCTGGTGGGGCCCTCCTGGGCAGCTCGCCTGCTGCCGGACTTGTCGGCCGTGCTGCCCTTGCCATCCTTGCCTGATCCTCTGTGGCCCTTGCCTCCCTTTGGAGATGTGCCAGGTGGCACCCCACTCCCTGACGGTGCCAGGGTGGTGCCTGTGGAGGCTGCCGTCTCTGTTTTCTCGCGCCGGCCCTTGGCTTTTTTAGTTTTTTTCCCAGGGGGTGGGCTGGCTGTCCCTTTGCTGCTGGCCGATGTGGCTGCCCTCGAAGGTGGGGGACTCCAATATCCCTGGACTATGGTCCTTGTAGGTCCAGGGGTTGTGGTGGCTGAGGTGCAGATTGGACTTTTACGAGATGGAGGGGGTGGGTCAGGAGATGGAAAGAGGTTAATTTTGGAGAGGAAAAACTTTTTAGGAGCAATGGGAAGGGTAGGTGCAGTGGGTATGGGAGTGGAGGAAGAGGATGTGGTTGTAGGAGAGTCAAGTGTGCTGTCTATGGGTGCAGGTGCTTGTGACGGAGGCTGTCGTGAGGTGGATGGCTGTTGGGTGGGTGGCTGCCTGCGTTTGTGTGGTTTGGAAGAGGGGGTGACAGACACACTGGGAGTGGACACAGGGGACGTGTAAATGGCAGTGGGGGTGGTGACTGCACGTGTGCGGAGTGTTCTGGTGGGTGTGCTGGTGATGGACATAGTGGCTGATGAAGTGGTGCATGCAAGTGTGAGTTGGGACGTCACAGGGAGGGAGGAGGGAGACGAGGAGGAGGGGGACACAGAGGAGGCAGTGGCTGTTGGCATGTCTGTATGTGGCTGTTGCTTGTGTGAATGCTTGTGTGATTTGTGGTGCTTATGTCTGGATGAGCTGGCCTTGGGTGTTGAGGTGTGTGCAGGCTGGTCTGTAGGTGTGTCTGGGATAGGCAGAGGAACAGGGGAATGGGACTGGGTGGAGGGAGTTGGAGGAGGGAGGCAGGAGACAGGGACAATGGCTGCCGTCAGTGCTGAGGCCAGAGCGTTGAACGATCGCTGATGGGCAGTCTGACCCGAATGAATGCCCTCCAGGTATGCATTGCTCCGATGCACCTCCCTTTCCACCCCCTGGATGGCATTCAAAAGGGTAGACTGCCCAACAATGAGCGTCCGGAGGAGGTCGATGACCTCCTCACTGAGGGCAGCAGGGGTAACTGGGGCAGGGCCTGAGGTGCCTGGGGCGAAGGAGATGCCTGCCTTGGTGTGCGAGCGGGCATGGGGCGAACGCTGAGGGGCTGCTGGGAGGGTGGAGCTGGTGCGCTGGGTGGCGGCTGTACCTGTTGTTGCGGTGGGCTTGGATGTTGCCGCCGCCACAAGGGAGCTCCCTTCCGAGGACGTGTCGGTGTCGCTGATGTCTCCACGTGTCCCCGTTGTGGACCCCGCTCGCCCTCCGTCTCACTGGTCAAATCAGAGTCTGTTGCATGGCCCTCCAGGGCCATGTGAGATGCAGCTCCCTCGTGCTCCAATGCCACTTCTCCTCCGCCAGATGATGCTAATGCACACATGAACAGGAAGAGCAGACCAAAAAAGGGGGGGGGAGAATAAAGACATGTTGAGTGCATGCATTGGCAACACAGTGGGCGGAGAGGACAGACACAGAAGCCCCCTGCACTACGCCGCGCACTTGGGGTACACTACTCAATCAGTGGGACATGGCCTACAAGCCTATGGACGACAACTGCACACATAGGTGACACAGGGCCATGGATAGCTGTACTTGGCACCCTACAGAGGTGGGGGGCGGGGGCACAGGGCCATGCCTTACGGAGGGGCCTAGCCTACAGAAATCGCCCTGGCCTAGGGATACCCACAGCCCTCCTCCCCCACCCAGACACCTCCATTGTGCTCATAGTCAGCAGAATGAGAGTGTACTCACCCCCTTGTGTCTGCTGTGATGTCCTCACGCGCCCATCCAAATCTGGGTAGGCCACCGCCAGGATCCGAGACATCAGGGGGGTCAATTGACGCGTGGCACCCCTCCTACGTTGGGAGGCCATCCCCAGCAGAGCCTCCGCGGTCTTTCTGCTCCCGCGGCAGATGTCCTCCTACCTCTTGCGGCAGTGGGTGCCCCGTCTGTTGTGGACCCCCAGGGTCCGGACGTCCTTGGCGATGGCACGCCAAATGTCGACTTTCTGATGGGCGCTGACCTATGTGACACGTACAGGGAGAGAAAATACAATATCAGAATTTACTGCATGCTCGATGTGAGTGTCCCCCCATCCCCACACTTGCCATGTGGCACATGCTCTCATCTGTCGTTTGATGCATGCCTCATACACTCCCCTCCGCACCATCGTTCATTCACCCCACTCAACCTAGGCATTGCCCACAAAGCATGGTCCCAGTGTACTAACCTGTTGGTCTGGAGGACCGTAGAGTAGCGCATACTGGGGGAGGACCCCATCAACAAGTTTCTCCAATTCCTCAGATGTGAAGGCAGGGGCCCTTTCCCCAGTCGCAGCAGCCATTGTCTCTTCCAGACCGAGGTTACAGCAGCACTTGCAGTATAGGTCCTCTCCTGTGGATGATCAGGTCTCGAGTGATTAAGCAGATAGAAAATGGCGGTCACGCCCGCGGCGGTGCATACCGCGGCGGTGCGTACCGCGACCGCCGGCGCACATCGTCATTGGCTCCTGAGACCCATAGGGTTCAATGTTAACCAATGCTGCTTTGCGCCGCGGTCTTCGACCGCCTACCGCCACGGTGTGCCACGCCAGCGCATTGACCTCACATCCCATTGTCACACTTCACAGGTCAGGCAGCCGCCATTTCAAGGGCCCACATGGCTTAATTTCTACTGCGTCACAAAGGCCTAGGCCTTGCATTGCCACTCATACAAGCCATTCAATGCATAGCAAATCGTGTTCTGTGCAGGCTGTGGTTACGTACCTGTGGGTTGCTTGACTCTGTGCTCCATGTTGTCCTTCCTAGGCACCGTCCGCTGGGACTTGCGAGGAGATGGAGGAATCTTCTTGTGTACAGACCGCTGGTGGACCTGTCGACAATGGAAGAAAGACATGTCATACTGACATACAGACTTGACCGAGCCACTTTACAGGAACTGTGTGCCCAGCTGGAGCCAGACCTGATGTCCCCCATTCGCCAACCCACAGGGATTCCCCCTCTGGTGCAGGTGCTGTCAGTACTCCATTGTTTGGCAAGTGGATCATTCCAAACAACAGTGGCCATATCATCTGGGATGTCTCAGCCTATGTTTTCTAAGGTTTTGTCCAGAGTGTTGTCTGCCCTGATGAAATACATGCGGAGCTACATTGTTTTCCCTGAGGTGGGCGATTTGGCTACAGTGAAGGGTGATTTCTATGCCCTTGGACATATTCCCAACATCATTGGTGCCATTGATGGGACCCATGTGCCTTTGGTTCCCCCCAGTGAAAGTGAGCAGGTGTACAGGAACAGAAAAAGTTATCATTCGATGAATGTCCAGGTGGTCTGTTTGGCTGACCAGTACATCTCCCATGTAAATGCCAAGTTCCCTGGGTCAGTGCATGACGCGTACATCATGCGAAATAGCAGCATCCCTTATGTGATGGAACAGCTACAGAGACACCGTGTGTGGCTAATAGGTGACTCTGGTTACCCCAACCTGTCGTGGCTACTGACCCCAGTGAGGAATCCCCGGACCAGGGCAGAGGAACGGTACAATGAGGCCCATGGGCTGACTATGAGGGTGATCGAGCGGACGTTCGGCCTCCTGAAGGCCAGGTTTAGGTGCCTGCATATGACAGGTGGATCCCTAATGTACTCACCAAAGAAGGTGTGCCATATCATCGTGGCCTGCTGTATGATTCACAACCTGGCTTTGCGACGCCGGGTGCCTTTCCTGCAGGAGGATGGTCCAGATGGTGGTGTTGTAGCAGCTGTGGAGCCTGTTGAGAGTGAAGAGGAGGAAGACGACGGGGACGACACAGACAACAGGGACACAGTGATACAACAGTATTTTCAGTAGCACACAGGTACTAATCAACCCCGCAATTATACATTTACTTAAAGTCTCCTGCCTCTCTACTGTCTGTGTTTCCCCCCAGTTCCTGTTAACTGAGTTGTGACTTTCCCTTCCGTTTTCAGAGCTGTGGGCCCCACTGCGTGACCTCTGCTTTGTTTGCCCATGGACTACAGCTGTGTGACAATGGTATGTTGTCATCACAATGTAACTGAACATTTTGGCACCGTTATGTCTAATACATTTGTTCAAAATACAAGCAGACTCCAGATTTTTTAAGTGCAATGAGTGATTTTATTAAAGTGCGAAATTTAGGGACATGGTTGAAAAACGGTGATGGGTGATGGTGGAGTAATGTCCATGGCAGAGTCCAGTTTTCAGTCTCACAGGTGCATTGTCCATAAGCCTGTGGAAGGATGGAGCAGGGGCAGTTTAAGGTTGGACAGGGTGACAATGTGGGACAGTGGGATGACATCAGGGGGTATCCTTTGCTGGCGGGGGTCTTGGCATCCTACTCTGTCTTCTTCTGAGATCTCAGGTACCGCTTGCGGGGTGGTTCTTCTTCTGCAGGAGGTGGGGTTCTGGTGGCCTGTCGTTGTGTGGGGGCCTCCTGTCCACTAGCGCCGGCGGAGGTGGTAGCCTGGTCTTGGTCCATGCTAGTGACAGGGGCCCTTTGTGGTGCCACATGGTCCCGCAATGTGGTGACTATCTGGTTAAGAGCCACGACGATGGTCCCCATTGCAGAACTAATGTTTCTCAGTTCCTCTCTGAACCCCATGTACTGTTCCTCCTTCAGTACCTGGATCTCCTGGAACCTGGCCAGTACCGTAGCCATCGTCTCCTGGGAGCGGTGGTATGCTCCCATGATTAAGGAGAGGGCCTCTTGGAGAGTGGGTTCCCTGGGCCTGTCTCCCCCCTGTCGCACAGCAGCCCTCCCAGTTCCCCTGTTTCCCTGGGCCTCTGTCCCCTGGACCGTGTGCCCACTACCACTGCCCCCAGGTCCCTGTTGTTGTTGGGGTGGTGGGTCAACCTGGGTGCCCTGTAGTGGTGGACACACCGCTGATTGACGTGTCCTGGAGACAGAGGCATGGGCCCGCTGGGTGGGAGCTGTGCTGGTGTTCCCAGAGGCGGTTAGGTCTGCTGTAGCCTGTGGCTGTCTATGGGGAACAGACTGTCCCGAGGTCCCCGATGGGGCGGGCTGGTCATCTGGGTCCAGGGAGACAGAGCTGCTGTCATCACTGGGGGCCTCTTTTGGGGGTGGGATGGACATCTCTGGACCCTCCTGGGCGGTGTGGTGGCGTTCGGGTCCTGCAGGGGTATAAGAGTATGGTTATTGCTTCTGTGTGTGCCATTTCGTGTAATGGGTGGGTGGCTGTGTACCCCAGTGCTGGCATTCCCTTGTGGGGGCTGTTGTGACGGTGGCTTGTGGGGGAGATGGGGATGTGCAGTGGGCATGCTTTGGTGATGGGTGTCCATGCTTTGGGGACGCATGCAGGGCTAGGTTTTGGGATGGGTGGGTTGTGATGGTGAGCCATTTGCAAAGAGTTGGTGTGATGGGGGTGGGGGTGAGGGTGGGGGTATGATTTGGCATGCAGGTGGGGTGGGGGGAATGAAGTAGTGAAGATTTGACTTACCAGAGTCCATTCCTCCGCCAACTCCTGCGAGGCCCTCAGGATGCAGGATGTGCAAGACTTGCTCCTCCCATGCTGTAAATTCTGGGGGAGTAGGTGGGGGTCCGCCGCCCGTCTTCTGCACTGCGATGTTGTGCCTTGATACCATGGAACGCACCTTCCCCCGTAGGTCGTTCCACCGCTTCCTGATGCTGTCCCGATTTCGTGGATGCTGTCCCACAGCGTTGACCCTGTCCACTATTCTTTGCCATAGCTCCATCTTCCTGGCAATGGTGGTGTGCTGCACCTGTGTCCCGAAGAGCTGGGGCTCTACCCGAACTATTTCCTCCACCATGACCCTGAGTTCTGCGTCAGAGAACCTGGGGTGTCTTTGGGGTGCCATGGGGTGGTGTGCATGAGGTGTGGCGTGGGGTATGTGTTGTAGAGTGTGGTGAGTGTGTTGGTGTGTGGTGTTTTGTGCGTGGATATTGTGTGGGTGATGTAGTGATTTGCCTCTGTGTGATGGTCTACTCTATTCTGTGCTGTCTCTCTCTGTCCTTCAGTCGCAATTGTGGTCGTAAGGGTTTGTGGGTGATGTGGGTGTGTGTTTTATATTGTATTGGGTGTGTGGGAGTGGTGTGTGTATGTGTCTTAGGTGTGTGTATTTTGAATTGTCCAATGTGGTAGTGTTTTGGAGCTGTGTGTGTATTTTGACCGCGGCGGTGTGTAATGGAATACCGCGGTTGAAAGACCGCTGCGGGGATTTGTGGGTCGGAATGGCATGGGCGTATTTCTGTTGGCGTGACGGTGGAGGTTTGGTCATCGCCAGTTTTTCGCAGGCCGTTGGTGTGGCGGACTTTTGTTGATGTCGGGTTTTTGGCGGTTTGCCAGATGCGGGTCAGAATGACCGTGGCGGTTTACCGCGGCGGTGTTATGGCGGTCTTCTGACCGGCGGTAAGCGCCTTTTACCGCTGAGGTCAGAATGACCCCCTAAATGTGTCATCACACTAAATCTAACCACACAAATTTTCTTAGCTTCAACTAAAATGTTGTCATCTCGAATCCCTCAAATCTTTGTTCCTTTTTCAAATTTCTCCTGAACAAATTTTCTCTTTTCATTTCTCCCTCCGCTGATTATTTTTTGATTTCCTCAATTTGATCCTCCTACACAATTTACATATTCCCCATGCTCCAATTATGCAAACCACAATAAAGAAGATCCCTTGTATTATTTTCAATAATATTCCTTTCCCAATGTTGCTGAGTCAATTTCCCACTGAAACAAATCCTTTGCCAACTTTCTTCCAAACACTTGGGGCCAGATTTATACTTTTTGACACAAAACTGCACAAACGCAGTTTTCGTCAAAAAGTTTAGCACTGGCTAGCGGCATTTTTAAACGCCACCTGGGTGTCATATTTATACTATGACGCTGGGTGGCGCTAAGAATAGGTTACAGTCATTTTTTCCTGACGCTAACCATTGTGCCTTGTCGTAAGGCAAAATGACGTTAATGCATGAAAAATGACTCTAATCCAGTCTACGACATGTAAACACGTCGCAACATGGAAATGTGCCATTTTTGCCCACAATAGCGTCAAAAAGTGACGCTAACAGAGCAAACAGTGCAAAGGAGAGGCAAGATGGACCCACAAAGCTAGGAGAGACCCCAGGGAGACCCCAGACAACCAGGAAGAACTTTGACAAGACCCAGAGGAGAGACAAGAAAAAGAGGAAGTGTCGTTTCAGTGTAGAGGAGCATGACATACTGGTGGGAGAGGTGATGGAGCACCTACATCAACTCTTCATCACCTCTAAATTGCCAATTGGTAGGAGAGAGGCAATTTGGCAGCAGATTGTGGACAAGATTAACAGTGTGGCAGAGGTCAGGAGAACTGTCACTGAGTGCAAGAAACGCTGGCATGACTGCAAGCGGAGGACAAAGGAGAAAATGGCAAGGAACATGAAGGCAGCACTACAAACCAGAGGTGGGGGTCCAGCCCCACAAGAGGGCCTGGACGAGATGGAGGAGATGGTTGCAGCAGTCATCCCAGAAGAAATTGTCACTGGTATCACAGGACAGCGCAGACTACCAGGAAACAACACATATGCAGGGTAAGTTGCATGGGGGACAAAAATGCCAAAATGTCAAGTGCAAGAAGAGGGAGGCACATAGCTACTACACAATGCATATTAGCCCTGCAAATCAAGCAGTGGAAAGGGCAAAGAGGCAGGGCATGGAACCACCTGCACTGCCCATGCCAGGTGCATGGACTCTGCAGGGGTATCCAGGGGCACAGCATGAGACAACACCAACAACTTTTGCATGGGAGTACACTGCCATGCCAAGGCTGGTGGAAATGCTGAAGCAGACCAGAAGGGTGGGGTGGAATGTAAAACTGGTCTGGTGTCACAGGACAGCTGGTATTGCTAGAATGTAAACTGTAGGAAGCTGCCCGGTTTCAGGCCATTGGCCCAAGGGGCATTCCCCATTGACAACAGTTGCCACTACCACCTGTGCTGTTGGCGCTGGTCATTGAGGAAATGCCAGTTAGGTGCCCATAGAACAAACACTCTCGAAATGAGGGTTCAGTATGACTACGTGATCAATCCCGATCAATCCCTATCCAAGTGCAACTCCTGTCAACTGGTCATGTCCATACACTCAATAAGCATCAGGCACTGTCACATACATAATGATGTACACAGCAGTAATCTCATACCCATGCTGGGAATCCCTGGGTTTACCCCTGTGCCTGTGTCACATTAGCTGCAATCCCACCATGCGGCTTCTCAGGTATCATAGTGCAAAGACAACTGCATTGCGGGAGAGGATATGTGTGTGTAGGAAGGCGAACACACCCACACAGTCACAAGAGGAAATGGAACTCTGCCAGGTCCATCAGTGCAATGCAATGTAGCACACATACGCAAACATCAACATGAGGAACTACCAATGGTAACAAGTGCATTGTCTTCTGGCAATGCCATGCATGGGGTGGTGCTAGGTCTCAGCACCGCATAGGTGTATGTGAAAAATGAAAGGCTGGAACAGGGCCATATTTTCATGTGTGGTGCTGTGGCATCAGCACACCAACACCCATTGCAAGGCCTCACCATGCAAATGGAAGCAAAGGGAGGGTTGATGAGGACAAAAAGGTGGCAAGCCACAAATTGGACAGAACCCACACCTAGATGATGTGACACAGACAATTGCGCAAACTGCCCTTTCCAACATGTGACATGCAGGTGGGGCATAGGGCTGAGAGACTGCAAATATTAAGTACAGGAACAATGTATGGGAACCAAGATGACAATGTGCCACCAATAGGAAGTCATTGACGTCACATTACAACTGCCACAACACAGACACACTAAATGTACAGTATCTCATTGCAGAGGACGATAGCTCTCCTGTGGATCTGCCTGTCCAGGACTACCCTGATGACCTGGATGACCAGCTGACAACCATCAGCCAGGAAACCCTCCAAGATGTCCTGGGAATCGTCCAGACACCACCTGCAGTCGCAAGGAGGAGCAATAATGTAGCAGCCATCCCAGAAGCCCCACCCACCCCCCCAATAGTACAACCTGCCAGCTCAAGCACAGCTGAGGACTCTGACGACACAGGGACCACCTTTGAGAGGACAGTAGTGGGAGTCCAGCAAAAGCTGGCCAAGGAGGTGCGGGTGAGGATTCAAACTATGGCAGCTAGCCTTGAGGGTATGCGCATGTGCATCATAACAGCCACTGAACAGACAGCAGACAAACAAGGCACAAAATCCCCACTGCATAGAGTCCAACAGTGTGTGAGGGACCTAACCACTGCCGTGAGGGAGTTGACACAACACCTGCCCTCCCAATCTTGCTGCTGCATGCATGACAACAAGCAGGACTCCATGCACCAGGAACTGGCCTCCCTCAGGGCAGACATGGCTACCTACCACATGGATGTTGCTGCCATACTCAATAATCAGCAGCTCCTCCTTGCTGCAGTGATGCCATATGTAGTTCCACAGATGGCAGCTGCTGGGAATTTGATGTCCACTTCTCCAACCACTGAAGTGTGTGTGGCCCCCTCTACCTCACCACCACCACCACCATCATCAAGGGCAGAGCAGACAACACACACATCAGAGGATGAAGATGTGGAACAGATCATCTTCACCCGTAGGAGTACCCGGTAGCACCAGCCCATGCCACATACGCAGTGATTTCCCTTTGTCCTGTGCTTGACAACATGCCAGTGTTGCTACAGTTGGTGACATGCACTCTTCACCGACACACTGTTAACCTTTCCACTATGGACTGCAATGGTCTCTCACTACTCCACTGGCAATTCATGTTCCCCTGCACTGAACGACACTTCACCCCAGCATGTCCAATGACATGTCCCTCAACCCTGTACTTGTGTTGTGTCACAATAGAATGGTTTTCACTAATGGGGTCACAGACCTGGGCAATGTAAATATTGCACTACAGCACTTTGAAATAAACAGCACCTACACAACCACTTTGTCTCTGTGTAATGTGACACATCTACTGTGCTGCAATTTTGTGATGCTTGCAACATGTCTATTGTCACAGAGTGTCAGTACAAGAGTGCAGAAATATTGTGGGCAGATATCTACGCACAAGGTACCTACATGATGAACATCAATGCTGGCCACATCCCCTACAAGCAAGTCACTGTGTACCTGACATTTGTTTAACACATGTATGCCTCACCCTCTACATACAGCAAGAGTATGTAGTGGGTGAAGCATGAGTGTAAGAGTGCTCAGGCAATAACGTCAGCTGGGAGTACCAGTGAAACACATTGGTGTGAAATAGTTATACTTGACCTTATCTGAATTTGGCACTGCTCAGTTTAGCAGTGTTGACATGAACTTCAGGCTGCAGGCAGACGTCCCACAGTGCCCAACATTCCGACACAGGACCCAAACAATGACAGCTTAAAAACAACACCTACATGTCTAATACATGGGAACCATAGTCACCTTGAGTAGTGGGTACATTGGATGACAGATGCACTGAGAGGTAGATTTGTTGTAGCTGCCAATGTGACAGCTCAGTTGGAAGTGGGAATGAACATGTTAAGAGAGGGATCTGGAATCAGGACGGAATCCCCAGGCCAACAGACAATTGGCACTGTACACTCATGCGAAGACCCTGAGCCCCAAGCATATGACACATGCAGTAAGGGAGTACCCAAAGTTTTAATATATATGTAGAAAACTGAACTGAAAACTATGTTAAACACCTATCCTAACCTAATCTATCCCACCTATACATACCCACAACTGGCCCGAACTACCCTATGCTAAGCTTACTTACCACATTTAACAACACACTCTAAACATTGGCCCCTCAGCACCCTTATATCACGAGACACATGCAGGACAACATATACTAACCTAAACATATACTATCTAATCCTAAACAAATATATATATTTTTTTTTATTTTTATACATTTTATATTTTTATTTTATTTTTATTTTTTTACACACAAATGCCCCAACATTAACCATCACCCACCCACAAACTAACACGTAATAATATGAAAACCCACCCCCAAACCTACTCACCCTATCTAAACAACTACCCTACTCCAACCTATCACTAACCCCCTTAGACCCACTACACAACATGATAAGGAATGAGGCGGGAGGGGACTGAACTAGGGGTGAAGGGAGGTATCAGTTTAGAGTTTGGCCCTCTTGAGTGTCCTCTTGATGTCCTTCAGTCTCTTTGTATTGTGGTCCACCTCCTTCTTTAGTCTCCCAAGCTTTTTGAGGACCAGTTTCATGTCCCTCTGTAGGTCCTTTCTTGCTGGCATGTCCATTGCAGCAGGCGTGGTGGGCTGTGGTGCCGATGTTGAGGTTGCTGCAGGTGGGGCAGATGTGACTGTGGCAGCTGTGGCCCCCTGTGTAGTAGTGGTGCTCGGTCCACTCTTTGTGGCCAATGCGGGTCCCCCTTGGCTGAATGCCCGCCATTCACCAGTGGCTCGCTCTTTTCAATAGCGTTGTGCATTCTTGCGGTACCCAGACTCCACATCCAATTTGTGGCAATAGCGCACTGCCCTCTTCTGGAACTCCCTGAGTTCCGCAACATCCATGTTGGCAGCTGGAAAATTGAGACAGGCAACCATCAGTGTCATCATTGTGTGATGTGTGTACAGATGATACTCTAACACTCTGCCTCAATTTGCACATGCACCCCGAATCACAGTCCAGATAATACAATGTCCCTGATGAATGTAACGGCATCGCCATCGTGTCATTGACACCAAAGCAAGGCACAACAAGAGGTGGAACCAAAGAAACTAATCTGTGCATTGATTTAGTGCAATGTGTCACAATGTAAAGGCAGCAACTACTTCACATGGGCCAGGTCCACTAATCTTCATCATCTGAGTCAACTTTAAAGCACACAACACCAGTAACTAGTAGATGTTATTGGGAGTATGGTATGCAGTTGCTAATCATAAGAGGTCAGTGTTGATTGGGACACATGCAAGCCTGAATGAGATGACTGTCATCTACACTGTGACCATCACATTTACCTACATATATGTTTTTCCCCTACCCCTGTGCCTCTAGGGGGATGGCCATGCAATACATCATCACAACTGTCGAGGTCAACCACGAAGGCATGTCCACTTATACATGGATTTAGGGAGTGGAAAACATGTGAGGAGGGCTGCCACCTAGAAAGCTGGTATCAATAGTTCATTCACATCTACATTCACGTGTCCAGGTGTGGACACCCATCAACACCTGATCTGCCAACACAATTCCCGAAACATCCACATTGATGCCAGCACACGTCTGGCCTTGACCTGCATGCACGCCTATTACACACCACATAAGTGTCAGGTAAATGGAGTATAACCTATGGGGCTACATGCTGGGGGACAGTTACCCACTGAGTCCTACATGTACATTACAATATAGGGATGCACCAATTTGTGTGGAAAACTGGTGCATCACTGCGTTGTGAGAATGACAGTATGACCCAGTGCCAATATACTGACACTGGTGCACTTCCAAGTCACATGCGGGCCCACATGTGGCTACTAATCACCTTGTTCACACGCTGCTGCCTATTGAAGAGCACAAGACTCCCAAGATATGACTCTCTGCTTGTGAATGAGTAACCCTTGCACCGGAGACAATGTCACCATCCAGCCTACTTAGATATCTGATCATGTGCCAGCTCATCATATCTAGCATTGAGTGCAACACACAAGAGTCACTCACACAACAGCCACAATCACTACACAGGACAGACATTATCACACTTACTGGATATATCTGGGTCCTGAAATCTTGCCACTTCTCCGATGTGTAGGGGGCAGGTCCACCTGTAAGACATGGATGGAAATATATGCTCAATGTCATATCACCGTACATACGAGTGGACAACATATCACAGTGTGTGACATTTTACATGAGTGAGCTAGTGATCCTGCATGAAGACAGTACAACAGACATACCACTGCAAACTCAAATTGACACTGACACTCTGGTAATTGAGAGCCTGTAGGAGGCTGGCCTGGCCTATAGTGGGTACATTGTGGTACTTACACCCTGTGCCAGGTCCAGTTATCCCTTATTAGTAGAATAGAGGTGTTTCTAGCAGCTTAGGCTGGTAGAAGGTAGCTATGGCAAAACAGCTTAGGCTGAACTAGGAGACATGCAAAGCTCCTACTATACCACTTATATCATATAGCACAATATCATAAGAAAACACAATACTCAGAGTTACTAAATATAAAGGTACTTTATTTTAGTGACAATGGGCCAGATGCAGCAAAAATAAAAATTGCGACTCGCATTTTGCGAGTTGATGCGACTCGCAAAATGCGAGTCGCAAATTGGAATGCCAGAAAAAAAAGCGATCCGATTTTGCGACTCGCAGCCGGACTCGCAACGCTGTGTGTGAGTCCGCAGTTTGCGAGGTCGCTGTTTGCGAGTGTGCAAAAAACGAACTCGCAATTAGCGAGTGGGTGTCGCAAATTGCGATTACCTTCAAAATTGCTTGCAGATGCAGCAGAACACTCCAGAAAGCATACCAGAACACTCTGGAAACACTTCCTGGCACATGATGATGACATCACAGCCAGGAAGTTAACAAATACACCTGGGAGGAGGGCTCAACAGTGAGCAGTGTCTCTGCCACTCACAGTAGGGTGCTGAGGAGTGGTAGGCAAAGCACCATGGACGCAGCAGGGACCAGCCAGGCTGGCAGGAGGGGCAGGAGATCATAGATAACAGCCAGGACAGATTAATGTGGCACATGGCGTTAATGTGCCACATGACTGGTTGGCATTTTCCTGCCCATGGACAATTTCAACTTGTATATAGTTTCTTCATGACATTAATAAAACAGTTATTTTTGTTCCACTTAACAAATGGTTAATAGGTGAGTATGGTGGGAGTTGACACGTACCGTCCAAAATATTGCGTTGCAATGTGGTCCCGTCTCAGTCTGCCTTGATTAGCTAGACTCCTATCCCCATGATGGCGATGTGGTTGTTCTTGCTCTTCATCATCAGGATCTGGGTCTGCAGGGGTGAGAGGTAGCCCACGTCGGGTGGCTATGTTGTGGAGGATGGCGCATGCGACCACAATTTTGAAAGCGGTAATGGGGGTGTATTGGAGGGTGCCTCCACTGCGGTGGAGGCATCTGAATCTTGCCTTCAGCAGTCCGAAGGTGCGCTCGATCAGGTTCCTGGTCCTCTTATGCGCACTGTTGTGTTGCCTCTCTGATTCAGTTCTGGGTGTTAAAAACGGAGTCATGATCCAAGGCCTGAGAGCATATGCACTGTCACCTGTTGGGCACAAAAGTACACGGTTAGGAAGTCCAGATTGTCGTGCACAGTGACCTGTGTGTATGTCTGCAAGTGTCTGTGGCTCTACCTAGGAGGTAACCGTCTCCAAATTCCCCACGTTCCAGGCGTTGATGTATCCCACTATGCCTAAAAATGTATGAGTCATGGGTACTGCCAGGAAACTTAGCTACGATGTCCGTGATGACATAATGGGCATCACAAACAACCTGTATGTTGAGTGAGTGGGTACACTTCCTGTTGCGGAAAATGTGTTCCAGATTAGCAGGGGGGCATATTTGAATGTGTGTCCCATCTACACACCCTATGACATGAGGAAAGTGGGCAATGCGGTAAAAGTCCAGCTTGGTGCTGTTAATTTCTGCCTCATTCCTTGGTAAGTATATGAAGTGAGACATGTGCGTGACTAAGGCATCTAGGAATGCCCTGAGGAACCTTGACACTGCACTTTGGGATACCCCACCTGCCACGGCAATGACCCCCTGATAGCTCCCTGAGGCCAAGAGGTGCAGTGCGCATAGTACTTGCACATGCGTAGGGATGGCGCAGCCACGCAGAGTCTTGTGTTCTAGCTGTGGTTTCAGTAAATCTATTAATTCTAGAATGGCTGCGCTGCTAAGGTGGTATTTGTCATAGATCTCCTCTTCAGTTTGCTGAAAAAGAGTCTGCCTGGTTCTATATATCTTCTCCTGTCTGTGGCCCCTCCTCCTCCTCTGCTGGGCTGCGTAGACTCTCCTCCTCACTGCTATCAGGTATATCTCCGCCATCTTGAGTAACCCAGATGCCTTCTGGGTCCCCTTTTATACTTTGGTAATGGTTACCACCTGCTCTGAGTTAGTGGTAAATGGGACATGCAAACTGGGCTTTTTGCGACTAGTCGCAATTTGCGAGTTGCAATTGCATAAGGTTTGCGACTCGCAAATTGCGACTTGCAATTTGCGGGTCGCAAAATGGGGTCGCACCGGATGCGACTCGCAAACGGGTCCCATCGCTTTTTGCGAGTCGGAAATGGGCTTTTTGCATCCCATTTCCGATTTTGCACTGTCGCAAATTGCGATTCGGCCCGTTTGCGAGTCGCAATCGTTTGCTACATCTGGCCCAATATGCCAAAAGTATCTCAGAAAATACCCTCACTTAGGAGGTAAGTAATATGCACAAGTTATATGTACCCAAACCCAAAACAGGTAAGTAACAGTAAGAAAAGTAGTGCAAACAATGTGGAATCACAATAGGATGCAATTGTCGCGCCGCACCACGCGGCGCGTCCCCAGGACGCGGCGCGCCCCGAGCCTGCTGTGTACCGCGCGAGGCCCCAGATTTTACTTGGGGCCACGCTCTGCCTTCTGTTGCGTCCCTGTTTCCCTCTGACCCCTCCTTACCTGTTCTTTTTCTTCTTTTTCTTCTTTGCTTTCTGAGGCATTCTTCTTGTCCTTTCTTTATGTCTTTCCCCCCTTCCCATATTACCTTTCTCTTCCCAGCATTCCTTGTTCCCTATTTTCTATGGTTTCTGTTCTATTCTGCCCTATGTACTTCTTCCCTATCTAAGATGGCGTCTTTACTTCCTGTTTGGTCATTTCCTGTTTCTTGGTATATAAGGGCTCTGTTTTCTCCCTTTCCTTGCACTGCAACACTATCTGCTCTGATTGTGTCTTCGCTCCTGATTCTTAGCCTTCGGTTCTGAATCTTGTCAAACTCGTGTTTACCTGCATTTTTGTTTCTTTTTGATTCCTGGTTTTTTGTTCTTGTTTCAGGAATCCACTGTTTGGAGGTTTTTTCCCCTTTTGGTTTTTTTTCCCTCTGGCACTATTTCTAAAGGGCACGGTCTGTTCTTGGCGGTTCCATTGCCTACAGCACCGTGGCTACTAGAAAGAGTCGCTCCTTTCTGGGCCAAAGCCGAACCTTCAAGACCCACGCCACAAGATCTGCGGTTTCCAGGCGCAACCAGCACGTGAGTCGTGACAGATTGCAGCGCCCAACCATTCCGACGTCTTCTGACACCATGGATGATACAGTGGCGGCTGCTGCAGATCCTGATTCATCTCTTCTGACTACTATTCAACAACAAGCTCAGGAATTGCAACAATTGCGCAATGAGAACGCTGTGTTACGACAGGCTTTGGCCTTCCGCAGTGGCGATGTTCCGACTATCCCCGCCTCTACTCCTCGTTTCTCTGGTGAACCAACTAAACTGCGTGAATTCCTGGATGCATTAACGGTGTACTTCGCCTTCAGACCTACCCACTTCTCTCTTGACAGGACAAAGGTGGGATATCTTATCAGTGCATTATCCGGTCCTGCCTTGGCCTGGGCAACCCCGGTGGTGTCATCCAACGATCCGGTATTGTCGGACTATTCTGCCTTCGTGATCCGCTTCAAACAAATGTTTAGTCGTCCAGGATTGGAAGCCTCGGCAGAGGAAGCATTATGTGATATCCAGCAAGGTTCCCAAGATGTCCTTCAATATATTATACGTTTCTGTCAGTTAGCGACAGAGACCACTTGGGTGGAACGTACCCTGGTAACTTTGTTTCGCAGAGGACTTAAGGAAGAAATAAAGGATGAATCAGTACATTCCACCAGAGTTGAAGATCTTCGTGGCCTGATGGATCAAGCACTTTCCATCGAGTATCGTCTTCAAGAACGACGAATAGAGAAGAGAAGGAGTAGAGGATCTTCCCAGCCAAGCACTCCACGGATGTATCTGCCTCGTTCTGAGGAATCTCGTCCCCCTGCTAGAGACATAGAAGGGGGACCCATGCAAGTGGATGCTACTCGAGGGCCGCTCTCAGCGAATGAGAGGGAAGACAGACGGAAGAAGGGATTGTGCCTATACTGTGGATCTGCTGGTCACATGCTTCGTACCTGTCCTGTACGTCCACCAAGACCCTCGGGAAACGCCACTTCCCGTCCTCTGTAAGAAGGGAGGGGACGGGATCATCGGCTATACCTTCCATCAGTTCATTTAATGACAATACCACATACTTGTTCATGTTACCTGTCATATTACAACTACCTGATGGCCGCCAAGAAAGAACTATGGCATTATTAGATTGTGGTGCTAGTGGTATATACATGGATAAGACTTGGGCCACTAATCAACAGATTCCCACACAACCCAAAGACATTCCTGAACAAGTGCACACCGTGGATGGATCCTTGATATCCTCAGGTCCAGTCGATACTACGACCTTGATGTTAAATTTACAGTTTGGTAATCATCAGGAACACATCTCCTTTGATCTCATTTCATCTCCCAACCATACCATTATTCTCGGAATTCCATGGTTTACAAGACATAATCCGTATGTAAACTGGGTAACCCGGACAATTTCCTTGTCCTCACAGTTTTGTCAAGAGAACTGCTTTGCTTCCGACAAATATTGGTCACCGAACAGATTAACACCTATTAAGAGTACTACGGAATATTCCATCAATACTGTCCAAGGAGTTCCTGAACATTATTTAGAGTTTCAAGACGTGTTTCAAAAGCCATCCAGACCTGTATTACCTCCACATCGAGAGTACGATTGTGCTATTCCTTTGGAACCTGGAACAGTCGTCCCCTTTGGGAGGATGTATTCTCTCACGGAACCTGAAAAGGAAGTTCTTAAGGAGTATCTGGAGGAAAATGTACAGAGTGGTCTCATTGTTCCATCATCTTCTCCGGCAGGGGCTCCTCTCTTTTTTGTACCTAAGAAGACCAAAGATCTTCGTCCTTGCCTGGATTTTCGAGGCGTAAATAAAATAACAATAAAGGATCGTTATCCTTTGCCTCTCATCAAGGATATTCTAGAGGCAGTCAGAGGGGCTCAACGTTTTACCAAGTTGGATCTTCGAGGAGCTTACCACCTTTTACGTGTAAAAGAAGGAGACGAGTGGAAAACAGCATTCAGGACACCATTTGGTCATTTTGAGTACAAAGTCATGCCTTTCGGTCTTACGAATGCCCCTGCAATATTTCAAAGATTTATGGACTCAATATTTTCCGATCTCTTGAACCGGACAGTCGTAATCTACTTAGACGACATCCTTATCTTTTCCAGACATCCCGATCTCCATTCTTCTCATGTGAAACAAGTCCTCCAAAGACTCCGAGCACATCAACTATCCTGTAAACCCGAAAAGTGTGAGTTCGATAAGACGGAAGTCAAATATCTGGGTTATCATTTAAGTCCCACCGGCATAGCTATGGACCAAGAAAAGGTACAAGCAATTCTCGATTGGCCTTCTCCCTCTTCTATTAAAGAAACACAATGTTTCCTAGGATTAGCAAATTTTTAACGGCAGTTCATTCAAGACTTTGCTAAACAGACCAGCCATATAACTAATACTTTAAAGAAGGAAAATCTAAAGCAGGGGTTTGTCTGGACTAAGGCGGCTGAGACAGCTTTTCAAGATTTAAAGAAGGCTTTCACTCAAGCTCCCATCTTAAGACACCCAGATACCAACAAACAGTTTATTGTAGTTACCGATGCTTCCGAAAGAGCTATTGGAGCTGTCTTACTCCAACTACAAGAGGATGATGGTCTTGAACATCCTGTTTTCTATTTGTCCCATATTCTCTCTACAGCTGAACAAAATTACTCAGTACTAGAAAGAGAGTTGTTAGCTCTGAAGACAGCCTGCAGCGAATGGAGACAGTTTCTGATGGGTTCCAAGGAGCCTTTCGAGGTGAGAACAGATCACCGTAATCTGCAATGTCTACGTAATTTTGTATGCCAAAATAGTCGCCAGGCCCGTTGGGCCTTTTTCTTCAGTCAGTATGACTTTTACATCACCTATATTCCTGGATCTCAAAACGTTCTGGCTGATGGTCTGTCTCGCCGTTATCCAGACTGTACTCCTTCCCCGTCTCAGTTTCTACTGGAGCCTAGTAAGATCATTGGAGTTGCTCAATCTTTTCTGGGGGCCACATGGCTTAATTTCTACTGCGTCACAAAGGCCTAGGCCTTGCATTGCCACTCATACAAGCCATTCAATGCATAGCGAATCGTGTTCTGTGCAGGCTGTGGTTACGTACCTGTGGGTTGCTTGACTCTGTGCTCCATGTTGTCCTTCCTAGGCACCGTCCACTGGGACTTGCGAGGAGATGCAGGAATCTTCTCGTGTACAGACCGCTGGTGGACCTGTCGACAATGGAAGAAAGACATGTCATACTGACATACAGACTTGACCGAGCCACTTTACAGGAACTGTGTGCCCAGCTGGAGCCAGACCTGATGTCCCCCATTCGCCAACCCACAGGGATTCCCCCTCTGGTGCAGGTGCTGTTAGTACTCCATTTTTTGGCAAGTGGATCATTCCAAACAACAGTGGCCATATCATCTGGGATGTCTCAGCCTATGTTTTCTAAGGTTTTGTCCAGAGTGTTGTCTGCCCTGATGAAATACATGCAGAGCTACATTGTTTTCCCTGAGGTGGGCGATTTGGCTACAGTGAAGGGTGATTTCTATGCCCTTGGACATATTCCCAACATCATTGGTGCCATTGATGGGACCCATGTGGCTTTGGTTCCCCCCAGTGAAAGTGAGCAGGTGTACAGGAACAGAAAAAGTTATCATTCGATGAATGTCCAGGTGGTCTGTTTGGCTGACCAGTACATCTCCCATGTAAATGCCAAGTTCCCTGGGTCAGTGCATGACGCGTACATCATGCGAAATAGCAGCATCCCTTATGTGATGGAACAGCTACAGAGACACCGTGTGTGGCTAATAGGTGACTCTGGTTACCCCAACCTGTCGTGGCTACTGACCCCAGTGAGGAATCCCCGGACCAGGGCAGAGGAACGGTACAATGAGGCCCATGGGCGGACTAGGAGGGTGATCGAGCGGACGTTCGGCCTCCTGAAGGCCAGGTTTAGGTGCCTGCATATGACAGGTGGATCCCTAATGTACTCACCAAAGAAGGTGTGCCATATCATCGTGGCCTGCTGTATGCTTCACAACCTGGCTTTGCGACGCCGGGTGCCTTTCCTGCAGGAGGATGGTCCAGATGGTGGTGTTGTAGCAGCTGTGGAGCCTGTTGAGAGTGAAGAGGAGGAAGACGACGGGGACGACACAGACAACAGGGACACAGTGATACAACAGTATTTTCAGTAGCACACAGGTACTAATCAACCCCGCCATTATACATTTACTTAAAGTCTCCTGCCTCTCTACTGTCTGTGTTTCCCCCCAGTTCCTGTTAACTGAGTTGTGACTTTCCCTTCCGTTTTCAGAGCTGTGGGCCCCACTGCGTGACCTCTGCTTTGTTTGCCCATGGACTACAGCTGTGTGACAATGGTATGTTGTCATCACAATGTAACTGAACATTTTGGCACCGTTATGTCTAATACATTTGTTCAAAATACAAGCAGACTCCAGATTTTTTAAGTGCAATGAGTGATTTTATTAAAGTGCGAAATTTAGGGACATTGTTGAAAAACGGTGATGGGTGATGGTGGAGTAATGTCCATGGCAGAGTCCAGTTTTCAGTCTCACAGGTGCATTGTCCATATGCCTGTGGAAGGATGGAGCAGGGGCAGTTTAAGGTTGGACAGGGTGTAAGGAAATGCCTCCTTGGCATGGTTGCCCCCTGACTTTTTGCCTTTGCTGATGCTATGTTTACAATTGAAAGTGTGCTGAGGCCTGCTAACCAGGCCCCAGCACCAGTGTTCTTTCCCTAACCTGTACTTTTGTATCCACAATTGGCAGACCCTGGCATCCAGATAAGTCCCTTGTAACTGGTACTTCTAGTACCAAGGGCCCTGATGCCAAGGAAGATCTCTAAGGGCTGCAGCATGTCTTATGCCACCCTGGAGACCTCTCACTCAGCACAGACACACTGCTTG
The DNA here is from genome assembly GCF_031143425.1 of Pleurodeles waltl. Classification (NCBI taxonomy): domain Eukaryota; kingdom Metazoa; phylum Chordata; class Amphibia; order Caudata; family Salamandridae; genus Pleurodeles; species Pleurodeles waltl. The sequence goes on along the minus strand of NC_090437.1, from coordinate 311,833,515 downwards.
CCAGCTTGTGTGTGCTAGTGAGGACAAAACGAGTAAGTCGACATGGCACTCCCCTCAGGGTGCCATGCCAGCCTCTCACTGCCTATGCAGTATAGGTAAGACACCCCTCTAGCAGGCCTTACAGCCCTAAGGCAGGGTGCACTATACCATAGGTGAGGGTACCAGTGCATGAGCATGGTACCCCTACAGTATCTAAACAAAACCTTAGACATTGTAAGTGCAGGGTAGCCATAAGAGTATATGGTCTGGGAGTCTGTCAAACACGAACTCCACAGCACCATAATGGCTACACTGAAAACTGGGAAGTTTGGTATCAAACTTCTCAGCACAATAAATGCACACTGATGCCAGTGTACATTTTATTGCAAAATACACCCCAGAGGGCACCTTAGAGGTGCCCCCTGAAACTTAACCGACTGTCTGTGTAGGCTGACTAGTTCCAGCAGCCTGCCACACTAGAGACATGTTGCTGGCCCCATGGGGAGAGTGCCTTTGTCACTCTGAGGCCAGTAACAAAGCCTGCACTGGGTGGAGATGCTAACACCTCCCCCAGGCAGGAGCTGTAACACCTGGCGGTGAGCCTCAAAGGCTCACCCCTTTGTCACAGCCCAGCAGGGCACTCCAGCTTAGTGGAGTTGCCCGCCCCCTCCGGCCACGGCCCCCACTTTTGGCGGCAAGGCTGGAGGGAACAAAGAAAGCAACAAGGAGGAGTCACTGGCCAGTCAGGACAGCCCCTAAGGTGTCCTGAGCTGAGGTGACTCTGACTTTTAGAAATCCTCCATCTTGCAGATGGAGGATTCCCCCAATAGGGTTAGGATTGTGACCCCCTCCCCTTGGGAGGAGGCACAAAGAGGGTGTACCCACCCTCAGGGCTAGTAGCCATTGGCTACTAACCCCCCAGACCTAAACACGCCCTTAAATTTAGTATTTAAGGGCTACCCTGAACCCTAGAAAATTAGATTCCTGCAACTACAAGAAGAAGGACTGCCTAGCTGAAAACCCCTGCAGAGGAAGACCAGAAGACGACAACTGCCTTGGCTCCAGAAACTCACCGGCCTGTCTCCTGCCTTCCAAAGATCCTGCTCCAGCGACGCCTTCCAAAGGGACCAGCGACCTCGACATCCTCTGAGGACTGCCCCTGCTTCGAAAAGACAAGAAACTCCAGAGGACAGCGGACCTGCTCCAAGAAAGGCTGCAACTTTGTTTCCAGCAGCCTTGAAAGAACCCTGCAAGCTCCCCGCAAGAAGCGTGAGACTTGCAACACTGCACCCGGCGACCCCGACTCGGCTGGTGGAGATCCAACACCTCAGGAGGGACCCCAGGACTACTCTGATACTGTGAGTACCAAAACCTGTCCCCCCTGAGCCCCCACAGCGCCGCCTGCAGAGGGAATCCCGAGGCTTCCCCTGACCGCGACTCTTTGAATCCTAAGTCCCGACGCCTGGGAGAGACCCTGCACCCGCAGCCCCCAGGACCTGAAGGACCGGACTTTCACTGGAGAAGTGACCCCCAGGAGTCCCTCTCCCTTGCCCAAGTGGAGGTTTCCCCGAGGAACCCCCCCCTTGCCTGCCTGCAGCGCTGAAGAGATCCCGAGATCTCTCCTAGACTAACATTGCGAACCCGACGCTTGTTTCTACACTGCACCCGGCCGCCCCCGCGCTGCTGAGGGTGAAATTTCTGTGTGGGCTTGTGTCCCCCCCGGTGCCCTACAAAACCCCCCTGGTCTGCCCTCCGAAGACGCGGGTACTTACCTGCAAGCAGACCGGAACCGGGGCACCCCCTTCTCTCCATTCTAGCCTATGTGTTTTGGGCACCACTTTGAACTCTGCACCTGACCGGCCCTGAGCTGCTGGTGTGGTGACTTTGGGGTTGCTCTGAACCCCCAACGGTGGGCTACCTTGGACCAAGAACTGAACCCTGTAAGTGTCTTACTTACCTGGTAAAACTAACAAAAACTTACCTCCCCCAGGAACTGTGAGAATTGCACTGTGTCCACTTTTAAAACAGCTATTTGTCTATAACTTGTAAAGTATACATGCAATTTTTATGATTTAAAGTTCCTAAAGTACTTACCTGCAATACCTTTCGAATGAGATATTACATGTAGAATTTGAACCTGTGGTTCTTAAAATAAACTAAGAAAATATATTTTTCTATACAAAAGCCTATTGGCTGGATTTGTCTCTGAGTGTGTGTACCTCATTTATTGTCTATGTGTATGTACAACAAATGCTTAACACTACTCCTGGGATAAGCCTACTGCTCGACCACACTACCACAAAATAGAGCATTAGTATTATCTCTTTTTACCACTATTTTACCTCTAAGGGGAACCCTTGGACTCTGTGCATGCTATTCCTTACTTTGACATAGCACATACAGAGCCAACTTCCTACATTGGTGGCAGCGGTGGGATACAAGACTTTGCATTTGCTGGACTACTCAGCCAATACCTGATCACACGACAAATTCCAAAATTGTCATTAGAAATTGATTTTTGCAATTTGAAAAGTTTTCTAAATTCTTAAAAGACCTGCTAGGGCCTTGTGTTAGATCCTGTTTAGCATTTCTTTTAGAGTTTAAAAGTTTGTAAAAGTTTGAATTAGATTCTAGAACCAGTTGTAGATTCTTAAAAAGTATTCCAACTTTTAGAAGCAAAATGTCTAGCACAGATGTGACTGTGGTGGAACTCGACACCACACCTTACCTCCATCTTAAGATGAGGGAGCTAAGGTCACTCTGTAAAATAAAGAAAATAACAATGGGCCCCAAACCTACCAAAATACAGCTCCAGGAGCTTTTGGCAGAGTTTGAAAAGGCCAACCCCTCTGAGGGTGGCAACTCAGAAGAAGAGGATAGTGACTTGGAGGAAAATTCCCCCCTATCAGTCCTATCTAGGGAGAACAGGGTCCCTCAAACCCTGACTCCAAAAATAATAGTCAGAGATGCTGGTTCCCTCACAGGAGAGACCAACACCTCTGAAATCACTGAGGATAACCCCAGTGAAGAGGACATCCAGTTAGCCAGGATGGCCAAAAGATTGGCTTTGGAAAGACAGATCCTAGCCATAGAGAGGGAAAGACAAGAGATGGGCCTAGGACCCATCAATGGTGGCAGCAACATAAATAGGGTCAGAGATTCTCCTGACATGTTGAAAATCCCTAAAGGGATTGTAACTAAATATGAAGATGGTGATGACATCACCAAATGGTTCACAGCTTTTGAGAGGGCTTGTGTAACCAGAAAAGTGAACAGATCTCACTGGGGTGCTCTCCTTTGGGAAATGTTCACAGGAAAGTGTAGGGATAGACTCCTCACACTCTCTGGACAAGATGCAGAATCTTATGACCTCATGAAGGGTACCCTGATTGAGGGCTTTGGATTCTCCACTGAGGAGTATAGGATTAGATTCAGGGGGGCTCAAAAATCCTCGAGCCAGACCTGGGTTGACTTTGTAGACTACTCAGTGAAAACACTAGATGGTTGGATTCAAGGCAGTGGTGTAAGTAATTATGATGGGCTGTACAATTTATTTGTGAAAGAACACCTGTTAAGTAATTGTTTCAATGATAAACTGCATCAGCATCTGGTAGACCTAGGACCAATTTCTCCCCAAGAATTGGGAAAGAAGGCGGACCATTGGGTCAAGACAAGGGTGTCCAAGACTTCAACAGGGGGTGACCAAAAGAAAGGGGTCACAAAGACTCCCCAGGGGAAGAGTGATGAGACAACCAAAACTAAAAATAGTAAAGAGTCTTCTACAGGCCCCCAAAAACCTGCACAGGAGGGTGGGCCCAGAGCCTCTTCACAAAACAATGGGTACAAGGGTAAAAACTTTGATCCCAAAAAGGCCTGGTGTCATAGCTGTAAACAGCATGGACACCAAACTGGAGACAAGGCCTGTCCCAAGAAAGGTTCCACTCCAAACTCCCATCCAGGTAACACTGGTATGGCTAGTCTCCAAGTGGGATCAACAGTGTGCCCAGAGCAAATCAGGGTCCACACTGAAGCTACTCTAGTTTCTGAGGGTGGGGTGGATTTAGCCACACTAGCTGTCTGGCCGCCTAACATGCAAAAATACAGACAGCAACTCTTAATTAATGGGACTAGAATAGAGGGCCTGAGGGATACAGGTGCCAGTGTCACCATGGTGACAGAGAAACTGGTTTCCCCTGGCCAATACCTGACTGGAAAAACTTACACAGTCACCAACGCTGACAATCAGAGAAAAGTACATCCCATGGCAATGGTTACTTTAGAATGGGGAGGGGTCAATGGCCTGAAACAGGTGGTGGTCTCCTCAAATATCCCAGTGGACTGTCTGCTTGGAAATGACCTGGAGTCCTCTGCATGGGCTGAGGTAGAACTAAAAACCCATGCAGCAATGCTGGGTATCCCTGAACTGGTGTGTGTGAAAACAAGAGCACAATGCAAGGCACAGGGTGAACAAGTAGAGCTGGAGTCTGGAAGAATGGCCCAGCCTACCAAGAGAAAAGGAAAGTCAGTTGGGAAACCAACTGCAACACAGCCAAAGAAAGGGAACCTCTCTTCTCAGGAAGAAGTTCTGCCCTCTGAGGGAACTGAGCCTTTGGAGCTTGAACCTTATCAGGTTGAGCTCTTAGGCCCAGGGGGACCCTCAAGGGAGGAGCTGTGTAAGGGACAAGAAACCTGTCCCTCTCTTGAAGGCCTTAGGCAGCAAGCTGCTGAAGAGTCTAAGGGCAAGAAAAATGGAACACATAGGGTCTATTGGGAAGATGGACTCCTGTACACTGAGGCCAGAGACCCCAAACCTGGTGCCACTAGGAGAGTGGTAGTGCCTCAGCTGTTCAGAGAGTTCATCCTAACATTGGCCCATGACATTCCCCTTGCTGGACATTTGGGACAAACCAAGACGTGGGAGAGGCTAGTCAACCACTTCTACTGGCCCAATATGTCCAACATGGTTAAGGAGTTTTGCCTCTCCTGCCCCACCTGTCAAGCCAGTGGTAAGACAGGTGGGCACCCAAAGGCCCCCCTCATTCCACTTCCAGTGGTGGGGGTCCCCTTTGAAAGAGTGGGTGTGGACATAGTTGGTCCACTGGAACCTCCCACAGCCTCAGGAAATATGTATATCCTGGTAGTAGTGGATCATGCTACCAGGTATCCTGAAGCTATTCCCCTTAGGTCGACTACTGCCCCTGCAGTAGCCAAGGCCCTCATTGGTATCTTTACCAGAGTGGGTTTCCCTAAGGAGGTGGTGTCTGACAGAGGTACCAACTTCATGTCAGCATACCTAAAACACATGTGGAATGAGTGTGGAGTGACTTACAAATTCACTACACCATACCATCCACAAACTAATGGCTTGGTTGAGAGATTCAACAAGACATTAAAAGGCATGATCATGGGGTTCCCAGAAAAACTCAAAAGGAGATGGGATGTCCTCTTGCCATGTCTGCTTTTCGCTTACAGAGAGGTGCCACAGAAGGGAGTAGGATTCTCACCCTTTGAACTTCTGTTTGGTCATCCTGTAAGGGGACCACTTGCTCTTGTTAAAGAAGGCTGGGAGAGACCTCTCCATGAGCCTAAACAAGACATAGTGGACTATGTACTTGGCCTTCGCTCTAGAATGGCAGAGTACATGGAAAAGGCAACCAAAAACCTTGAGGCCAGCCAACAGCTCCAGAAGTTTTGGTATGACCAAAAGGCTGCACTTGTTGAGTTCCAACCAGGGCAGAAAGTCTGGGTTCTGGAGCCTGTGGCTCCCAGGGCACTCCAGGACAAATGGAGTGGCCCTTACCCAGTGCTAGAAAGGAAGAGTCAGGTCACCTACTTGGTGGACCTGGGCACAAGCAGGAGCCCCAAGAGGGTGATCCATGTGAACCGCCTTAAACTCTTCCATGACAGGGCTGATGTGAATCTGTTGATGGTAACAGATGAGGATCAGGAGGCAGAGAGTGAACCTCTCCCTGATCTTCTGTCATCAGACCCAAAAGATGGCACAGTAGATGGAGTGATCTACTCAGACACCCTCTCTGGCCAACAGCAAGCTGATTGTAGGAGAGTTCTACAACAGTTTCCTGACCTCTTCTCCTTAACCCCTGGTCAGACACACCTGTGTACCCATGATGTGGACACAGGAGACAGCATGCCTGTCAAAAACAAAATCTTTAGACAGTCTGACCATGTTAAGGAAAGCATCAAGGTGGAAGTCCACAAGATGCTGGAATTGGGAGTAATTGAGCGCTCTGACAGCCCCTGGGCTAGCCCAGTGGTCTTAGTCCCCAAACCTCACACCAAAGATGGAAAGAAAGAGATGAGGTTTTGTGTGGACTACAGAGGGCTCAATTCTGTCACCAAGACAGATGCTCATCCAATTCCAAGAGCTGATGAGCCCATAGACAAATTAGGTGCTGCCAAATTCTTAAGTACCTTTGACTTGACAGCAGGGTACTGGCAAATAAAAATGGCACCTGGAGCAAAAGAGAAAACAGCATTCTCCACACCTGATGGGCATTATCAGTTTACTGTTATGCCCTTTGGTTTAAAGAATGCCCCTGCCACCTTCCAAAGGTTGGTGAATCAAGTCCTTGCTGGCTTGGAGTCCTTTAGCACAGCTTATCTTGATGATATTGCTGTCTTTAGCTCCACCTGGCAGGATCACCTGGTCCACCTGAAGAAGGTTTTGAAGGCTCTGCAATCTGCAGGCCTCTCTATCAAGGCATCCAAATGCCAGATAGGGCAGGGAACTGTGGTTTACTTGGGCCACCTTGTAGGTGGAGGCCAAGTTCAGCCACTCCAACCCAAGATCCAGACTATTCTGGACTGGGTAGCTCCAAAAACCCAGACTCAAGTCAGGGCATTCCTTGGCTTGACTGGGTATTACAGGAGGTTTGTGAAGGGATATGGATCCATTGTGACAGCCCTCACTGAACTCACCTCCAAGAAAATGCCCAAGAAAGTGAACTGGACTGTGGAATGCCAACAGGCCTTTGACACCCTGAAACAAGCGATGTGCTCAGCATCAGTTCTAAAAGCTCCAGATTATTCTAAGCAGTTCATTGTGCAGACTGATGCCTCTGAACATGGGATAGGGGCAGTTTTGTCCCAAACAAATGATGATGGCCTTGACCAGCCTGTTGCTTTCATTAGCAGGAGGTTACTCCCCAGGGAGCAGCGTTGGCGTGCCATTGAGAGGGAGGCCTTTGCTGTGGTTTGGTCCCTGAAGAAGCTGAGACCATACCTCTTTGGGACTCACTTCCTGGTTCAAACTGACCACAGACCTCTCAAATGGCTGATGCAAATGAAAGGTGAAAATCCTAAACTGTTGAGGTGGTCCATCTCCCTACAGGGAATGGACTTTATAGTGGAACACAGACCTGGGACTGCCCATGCCAATGCAGATGGCCTTTCCAGGTTCTTCCACTTAGAAAATGAAGACTCTCTTGGGAAAGGTTAGTCTCATCCTCTTTCGTTTGGGGGGGGGTTGTGTAAGGAAATGCCTCCTTGGCATGGTTGCCCCCTGACTTTTTGCCTTTGCTGATGCTATGTTTACAATTGAAAGTGTGCTGAGGCCTGCTAACCAGGCCCCAGCACCAGTGTTCTTTCCCTAACCTGTACTTTTGTATCCACAATTGGCAGACCCTGGCATCCAGATAAGTCCCTTGTAACTGGTACTTCTAGTACCAAGGGCCCTGATGCCAAGGAAGATCTCTAAGGGCTGCAGCATGTCTTATGCCACCCTGGAGACCTCTCACTCAGCACAGACACACTGCTTGCCAGCTTGTGTGTGCTAGTGAGGACAAAACGAGTAAGTCGACATGGCACTCCCCTCAGGGTGCCATGCCAGCCTCTCACTGCCTATGCAGTATAGGTAAGACACCCCTCTAGCAGGCCTTACAGCCCTAAGGCAGGGTGCACTATACCATAGGTGAGGGTACCAGTGCATGAGCATGGTACCCCTACAGTGTCTAAACAAAACCTTAGACATTGTAAGTGCAGGGTAGCCATAAGAATATATGGTCTGGGAGTCTGTCAAACACGAACTCCACAGCACCATAATGGCTACACTGAAAACTGGGAAGTTTGGTATCAAACTTCTCAGCACAATAAATGCACACTGATGCCAGTGTACATTTTATTGCAAAATACACCCCAGAGGGCACCTTAGAGGTGCCCCCTGAAACTTAACCGACTGTCTGTGTAGGCTGACTAGTTCCAGCAGCCTGCCACACTAGAGACATGTTGCTGGCCCCATGGGGAGAGTGCCTTTGTCACTCTGAGGCCAGTAACAAAGCCTGCACTGGGTGGAGATGCTAACACCTCCCCCAGGCAGGAGCTGTAACACCTGGCGGTGAGCCTCAAAGGCTCACCCCTTTGTCACAGCCCAGCAGGGCACTCCAGCTTAGTGGAGTTGCCCGCCCCCTCCGGCCACGGCCCCCACTTTTGGCGGCAAGGCTGGAGGGAACAAAGAAAGCAACAAGGAGGAGTCACTGGCCAGTCAGGACAGCCCCTAAGGTGTCCTGAGCTGAGGTGACTCTGACTTTTAGAAATCCTCCATCTTGCAGATGGAGGATTCCCCCAATAGGGTTAGGATTGTGACCCCCTCCCCTTGGGAGGAGGCACAAAGAGGGTGTACCCACCCTCAGGGCTAGTAGCCATTGGCTACTAACCCCCCAGACCTAAACACGCCCTTAAATTTAGTATTTAAGGGCTACCCTGAACCCTAGAAAATTAGATTCCTGCAACTACAAGAAGAAGGACTGCCTAGCTGAAAACCCCTGCAGAGGAAGACCAGAAGACGACAACTGCCTTGGCTCCAGAAACTCACCGGCCTGTCTCCTGCCTTCCAAAGATCCTGCTCCAGCGACGCCTTCCAAAGGGACCAGCGACCTCGACATCCTCTGAGGACTGCCCCTGCTTCGAAAAGACAAGAAACTCCCGAGGACAGCGGACCTGCTCCAAGAAAGGCTGCAACTTTGTTTCCAGCAGCCTTGAAAGAACCCTGCAAGCTCCCCGCAAGAAGCGTGAGACTTGCAACACTGCACCCGGCGACCCCGACTCGGCTGGTGGAGATCCAACACCTCAGGAGGGACCCCAGGACTACTCTGATACTGTGAGTACCAAAACCTGTCCCCCCTGAGCCCCCACAGCGCCGCCTGCAGAGGGAATCCCGAGGCTTCCCCTGACCGCGACTCTTTGAATCCTAAGTCCCGACGCCTGGGAGAGACCCTGCACCCGCAGCCCCCAGGACCTGAAGGACCGGACTTTCACTGGAGAAGTGACCCCCAGGAGTCCCTCTCCCTTGCCCAAGTGGAGGTTTCCCCGAGGAACCCCCCCCTTGCCTGCCTGCAGCGCTGAAGAGATCCCGAGATCTCTCATAGACTAACATTGCGAACCCGACGCTTGTTTCTACACTGCACCCGGCCGCCCCCGCGCTGCTGAGGGTGAAATTTCTGTGTGGGCTTGTGTCCCCCCCGGTGCCCTACAAAACCCCCCTGGTCTGCCCTCCGAAGACGCGGGTACTTACCTGCAAGCAGACCGGAACCGGGGCACCCCCTTCTCTCCATTCTAGCCTATGTGTTTTGGGCACCACTTTGAACTCTGCACCTGACCGGCCCTGAGCTGCTGGTGTGGTGACTTTGGGGTTGCTCTGAACCCCCAACGGTGGGCTACCTTGGACCAAGAACTGAACCCTGTAAGTGTCTTACTTACCTGGTAAAACTAACAAAAACTTACCTCCCCCAGGAACTGTGAGAATTGCACTGTGTCCACTTTTAAAACAGCTATTTGTCTATAACTTGTAAAGTATACATGCAATTTTTATGATTTAAAGTTCCTAAAGTACTTACCTGCAATACCTTTCGAATGAGATATTACATGTAGAATTTGAACCTGTGGTTCTTAAAATAAACTAAGAAAAGATATTTTTCTATACAAAAACCTATTGGCTGGATTTGTCTCTGAGTGTGTGTACCTCATTTATTGTCTATGTGTATGTACAACAAATGCTTAACACTACTCCTGGGATAAGCCTACTGCTCGACCACACTACCACAAAATAGAGCATTAGTATTATCTCTTTTTACCACTATTTTACCTCTAAGGGGAACCCTTGGACTCTGTGCATGCTATTCCTTACTTTGACATAGCACATACAGAGCCAACTTCCTACACAGGGTGACAATGTGGGACAGTGGGATGACATCAGGGGGTATCCTTTGCTGGCGGGGGTCTTGGCATCCTACTCTGTCTTCTTCTGAGATCTCAGGTACCGCTTGCGGGGTGGTTCTTCTTCTGCAGGAGGTGGGGTTCTGGTGGCCTGTCGTTGTGTGGGGGCCTCCTGTCCACTAGCGCCGGCGGAGGTGGTAGCCTGGTCTTGGTCCATGCTAGTGACAGGGGCCCTTTGTGGTGCCACATGGTCCCGCAATGTGGTGACTATCTGGTTAAGAGCCACGACGATGGTCCCCATTGCAGAACTAATGTTTCTCAGTTCCTCTCTGAACCCCATGTACTGTTCCTCCTTCAGTACCTGGATCTCCTGGAACCTGGCCAGTACCGTAGCCATCGTCTCCTGGGAGCGGTGGTATGCTCCCATGATGGAGGAGAGGGCCTCTTGGAGAGTGGGTTCCCTGGGCCTGTCCCCCCCCTGTCGCACAGCAGCCCTCCCAGTTCCCCTGTTTCCCTGGGCCTCTGTCCCCTGGACCGTGTGCCCACTACCACTGCCCCCAGGTCCCTGTTGTTGTTGGGGTGGTGGGTCAACCTGGGTGCCCTGTAGTGGTGGACACACCGCTGATTGACGTGTCCTGGAGACAGAGGCATGGGCCCGCTGGGTGGGAGCTGTGCTGGTGTTCCCAGAGGCGGTTAGGTCTGCTGTAGCCTGTGGCTGTCTGTGGGGAACAGACTGTCCCGAGGTCCCCGATGGGGCGGGCTGGTCATCTGGGTCCAGAGAGACAGAGCTGCTGTCATCACTGGGGGCCTCTTCTGGGGGTGGGATGGACATCTCTGGACCCTCCTGGGCGGTGTGGTGGCGTTCGGGTCCTGCAGGGGTATAAGAGTATGGTTATTGCTTCTGTGTGTGCCATTTCGTGTAATGGGTGGGTGGCTGTGTACCCCAGTGCTGGCATTCCCTTGTGGGGGCTGTTGTGACGGTGGCTTGTGGGGGAGATGGGGATGTGCAGTGGGCATGCTTTGGTGATGGGTGTCCATTCTTTGGGGACGCATGCAGGGCTAGGTTTTGGGATGGGTGGGTTGTGATGGTGAGCCATTTGCAAAGAGTTGGTGTGATGGGGGTGGGGGTGAGGGTGGGGGTATGATTTGGCATGCAGGTGGGGTGGGGGGAATGAAGTAGTGAAGATTTGACTTACCAGAGTCCATTCCTCCGCCGACTCCTGCGAGGCCCTCAGGATGCCGGATGTGCAAGACTTGCTCCTCCCATGCTGTAAATTCTGGGGGAGTAGGTGGGGGTCCGCCGGCCGTCTTCTGCACTGCGATGTTGTGCCTTGATACCATGGAACGCACCTTCCCCCGTAGGTCGTTCCACCGCTTCCTGATGCCGTCCCGATTTTGTGGATGCTGTCCCACAGCGTTGACCCTGTCCACTATTCTTTGCCATAGCTCCATCTTCCTGGCAATGGTGGTGTGCTGCACCTGTGTCCCGAAGAGCTGGGGCTCTACCCGAACTATTTCCTCCACCATGACCCTGAGTTCTGCGTCAGAGAACCTGGGGTGTCTTTGGGGTGCCATGGGGTGGTGTGGATGAGGTGTGGCGTGGGGTATGTGTTGTAGAGTGTGGTGAGTGTGTTGGTGTGTGGTGTTTTGTGCGTGGATATTGTGTGGGTGATGTAGTGATTTGCCTCTGTGTGATGGTCTACTCTATTCTGTGCTGTCTCTCTCTGTCCTTCAGTCGCAATTGTGGTCGTAAGGGTTTGTGGGTGATGTGGGTGTGTGTTTTATATTGTATTGGGTGTGTGGGAGTGGTGTGTGTATGTGTCTTAGGTGTGTGTATTTTGAATTGTCCAATGTGGTAGTGTTTTGGAGCTGTGTATGTATTTTGACCGCGGCGGTGTGTAATGGAATACCGCGGTTGAAAGACCGCTGCGGGGATTTGTGGGTCGGAATGGCATGGGCGTATTTCTGTTGGCGTGACGGTGGAGGTTTGGTCATCGCCAGTTTTTCGCAGGCCGTTGGTGTGGCGGACTTTTGTTGATGTCGGGTTTTTGGCGGTTTGCCAGATGCGGGTCAGAATGACCGTGGCAGTTTACCGCGACCGCGGCGGTGTTATGGCGGTCTTCTGACCGGCGGTAAGCGCCTTTTACCGCTGAGGTCAGAATGACCCCCTAAATGTGTCATCACACTAAATCTAACCACACAAATTTTCTTAGCTTCAACTAAAATGTTGTCATCTCGAATCCCTCAAATCTTTGTTCCTTTTTCAAATTTCTCCTGAACAAATTTTCTCTTTTCATTTCTCCCTCCGCTGATTATTTTTTGATTTCCTCAATTTGATCCTCCTACACAATTTACATATTCCCCATGCTCCAATTATGCAAACCACAATAAAGAAGATCCCTTGTATTATTTTCAATAATATTCCTTTCCCAATGTTGCTGAGTCAATTTCCCACTGAAACAAATCCTTTGCCAACTTTCTTCCAAACACTTGGGGCCAGATTTATACTTTTTGACACAAAACTGCACAAACGCAGTTTTCGTCAAAAAGTTTAGCACTGGCTAGCGGCATTTTTAAACGCCACCCGAGTGTCATATTTATACTATGACGCTGGGTGGCGCTAAGAATAGGTTACAGTCATTTTTTCCTGACGCTAACCATTGTGCCTTGTCGTAAGGCAAAATGACGTTAATGCATGAAAAATGACTCTAATCCAGTCTACGACATGTAAACACGTCGCAACATGGAAATGTGCCATTTTTGCCCACAATAGCGTCAAAAAGTGACGCTAACGGAGCAAACAGTGCAAAGGAGAGGCAAGATGGACCCACAAAGCTAGGAGAGACCCCAGGGAGACCCCAGACAACCAGGAAGAACTTTGACAAGACCCAGAGGAGAGACAAGAAAAAGAGGAAGTGTCGTTTCAGTGTAGAGGAGCATGACATACTGGTGGGAGAGGTGATGGAGCACCTACATCAACTCTTCATCACCTCTAAATTGCCAATTGGTAGGAGAGAGGCAATTTGGCAGCAGATTGTGGACAAGATTAACAGTGTGGCAGAGGTCAGGAGAACTGTCACTGAGTGCAAGAAACGCTGGCATGACTGCAAGCGGAGGACAAAGGAGAAAATGGCAAGGAACATGAAGGCAGCACTACAAACCAGAGGTGGGGGTCCAGCCCCACAAGAGGGCCTGGACGAGATGGAGGAGATGGTTGCAGCAGTCATCCCAGAAGAAATTGTCACTGGTATCACAGGACAGCGCAGACTACCAGGAAACAACACATGTGCAGGGTAAGTTGCATGGGGGACAAAAATGCCAAAATGTCAAGTGCAAGAAGAGGGAGGCAAATAGCTACTACACAATGCATATTAGCCCTGCAAATCAAGCAGTGGAAAGGGCAAAGAGGCAGGGCATGGAACCACCTGCACTGCCCATGCCAGGTGCATGGACTCTGCAGGGGTATCCAGGGGCACAGCATGAGACAACACCAACAACTTTTGCATGGGAGTACACTGCCATGCCAAGGCTGGTGGAAATGCTGAAGCAGACCAGAAGGGTGGGGTGGAATGTAAAACTGGTCTGGTGTCACAGGACAGCTGGTATTGCTAGAATGTAAACTGTAGGAAGCTGCCCGGTTTCAGGCCATTGGCCCAAGGGGCATTCCCCATTGACAACAGTTGCCACTACCACCTGTGCTGTTGGCGCTGGTCATTGAGGAAATGCCAGTTAGGTGCCCATAGAACAAACACTCTCGAAATGAGGGTTCAGTATGACTACTTGATCAATCCCGATCAATCCCTATCCAAGTGCAACTCCTGTCAACTGGTCATGTCCATACACTCAATAAGCATCAGGCACTGTCACATACATAATGATGTACACAGCAGTAATCTCATACCCATGCTGGGAATCCCTGGGTTTACCCCTGTGCCTGTGTCACATTAGCTGCAATCCCACCATGCGGCATCTCAGGTATCATAGTGCAAAGACAACTGCATTGCGGGAGAGGATATGTGTGTGTAGGAAGGCGAACACACCCACACAGTCACAAGAGGAAATGGAACTCTGCCAGGTCCATCAGTGCAATGCAATGTAGCACACATACGCAAACATCAACATGAGGAACTACCAATGGTAACAAGTGCATTGTCTTCTGGCAATGCCATGCATGGGGTGGTGCTAGGTCTCAGCACCGCATAGGTGTATGTGAAAAATGAAAGACTGGAACAGGGCCATATTTTCATGTGTGGTGCTGTGGCATCAGCACACCAACACCCATTGCAAGGCCTCACCATGCAAATGGAAGCAAAGGGAGGGTTGATGAGGACAAAAAGGTGGCAAGCCACAAATTGGACAGAACCCACACCTAGATGATGTGACACAGACAATTGCGCAAACTGCCCTTTCCAACATGTGACATGCAGGTGGGGCATAGGGCTGAGAGACTGCAAATATTAAGTACAGGAACAATGTATGGGAACCAAGATGACAATGTGCCACCAATAGGAAGTCATTGACGTCACATTACAACTGCCACAACACAGACACACTAAATGTACAGTATCTCATTGCAGAGGACGATAGCTCTCCTGTGGATCTGCCTGTCCAGGACTACCCTGATGACCTGGATGACCAGCTGACAACCATCAGCCAGGAAACCCTCCAAGATGTCCTGGGAATCGTCCAGACACCACCTGCAGTCGCAAGGAGGAGCAATAATGTAGCAGCCATCCCAGAAGCCCCACCCACCCCCCCAATAGTACAACCTGCCAGCTCAAGCACAGCTGAGGACTCTGACGACACAGGGACCACCTTTGAGAGGACAGTAGTGGGAGTCCAGCAAAAGCTGGCCAAGGAGGTGCGGGTGAGGATGCAAACTATGGCAGCTAGCCTTGAGGGTGTGCGCATGTGCATCATAACAGCCACTGAACAGACAGCAGACAAACAAGGCACAAAATCCCCACTGCATGGAGTCCAACAGTGTGCGAGGGACCTAACCACTGCCGTGAGGGAGTTGACACAACACCTGCCCTCCCAATCTTGCTGCTGCATGCATGACAACAAGCAGGACTCCATGCACCAGGAACTGGCCTCCCTCAGGGCAGACATGGCTACCTACCACATGGATGTTGCTGCCATACTCAATAATCAGCAGCTCCTCCTTGCTGCAGTGATGCCATATGTAGTTCCACAGATGGCAGCTGCTGGGAATTTGATGTCCACTTCTCCAACCACTGAAGTGTGTGTGGCCCCCTCTACCTCACCACCACCACCACCATCATCAAGGGCAGAGCAGACAACACACACATCAGAGGATGAAGATGTGGAACAGATCATCTTCACCCGTAGGAGTACCCGGTAGCACCAGCCCATGCCACATACGCAGTGATTTCCCTTTGTCCTGTGCTTGACAACATGCCAGTGTTGCTACAGTTGGTGACATGCACTCTTCACCGACACACTGTTAACCTTTCCACTATGGACTGCAATGGTCTCTCACTACTCCACTGGCAATTCATGTTCCCCTGCACTGAACGACACTTCACCCCAGCATGTCCAATGACATGTCCCTCAACCCTGCACTTGTGTTGTGTCACAATAGAATGGTTTTCACTAATGGGGTCACAGACCTGGGCAATGTAAATATTGCACTACAGCACTTTGAAATAAACAGCACCTACACAACCACTTTGTCTCTGTGTAATGTGACACATCTACTGTGCTGCAATTTTGTGAAGCTTGCAACATGTCTATTGTCACAGAGTGTCAGTACAAGAGTGCAGAAATATTGTGGGCAGATATCTACGCACAAGGTACCTACATGATGAACATCAATGCTGGCCACATCCCCTACAAGCAAGTCACTGTGTACCTGACATTTGTTTAACACATGTATGCCTCACCCTCTACATACAGCAAGAGTATGTAGTGGGTGAAGCATGAGTGTAAGAGTGCTCAGGCAATAACGTCAGCTGGGAGTACCAGTGAAACACATTGGTGTGAAATAGTTATACTTGACCTTATCTGAATTTGGCACTGCTCAGTTTAGCAGTGTTGACATGAACTTCAGGCTGCAGGCAGACGTCCCACAGTGCCCAACATTCCGACACAGGACCCAAACAATGACAGCTTAAAAACAACACCTACATGTCTAATACATGGGAACCATAGTCACCTTGAGTGGTGGGTACATTGGATGACAGATGCACTGAGAGGTAGATTTGTTGTAGCTGCCAATGTGACAGCTCAGTTGGAAGTGGGAATGAACATGTTAAGAGAGGGATCTGGAATCAGGACGGAATCCCCAGGCCAACAGACAATTGGCACTGTACACTCATGCGAAGACCCTGAGCCCCAAGCATATGACACATGCAGTAAGGGAGTACCCAAAGTTTTAATATATATGTAGAAAACTGAACTGAAAACTATGTTAAACACCTATCCTAACCTAATCTATCCCACCTATACATACCCACAACTGGCCCTAACTACCCTATGCTAAGCTTACTTACCACATTTAACAACACACTCTAAACATTGGCCCCTCAGCCCCCTTATATCACGAGACACATGCAGGACAACATATACTAACCTAAACATATACTATCTAATCCTAAACAAATATATATATATTTTTTTTATTTTTATACATTTTATATTTTTATTTTATTTTGATTTTTTTACACACAAATGCCCCAACATTAACCATCACCCACCCACAAACTAACACGTAATAATATGAAAACCCACCCCCCAAACCTACTCACCCTATCTAAACAACTACCCTACTCCAACCTATCACTAACACCCTTAGACCCACTACACAACATGATAAGGAATGAGGCGGGAGGGGACTGAACTAGGGGTGAAGGGAGGTATCAGTTTAGAGTTTGGCAGTCTTGAGTGTCCTCTTGATGTCCTTCAGTCTCTTTGTATTGTGGTCCACCTCCTTCTTTAGGCTCCCAAGCTTTTTGAGGACCAGTTTCATGTCCCTCTGTAGGTCCTTTCTTGCTGGCATGTCCATTGCAGCAGGCGTGGTGGGCTGTGGTGCCGATGTTGAGGTTGCTGCAGGTGGGGCAGATGTGACTGTGGCAGCTGTGGCCCCCTGTGTAGTAGTGGTGCTTGGTCCACTCTTTGTGGCCAATGCGGGTCCCCCTTGGCTGAATGCCCGCCATTCACCAGTGGCTCGCTCTTTTCGATAGCGTTGTGCCATCTTGCGGTACCCAGACTCCACATCCAATTTGTGGCAATAGCGCACTGCCCTCTTCTGGAACTCCCTGAGTTCCGCAACATCCATGTTGGCAGCTGGAAAATTGAGACCGGCAACCATCAGTGTCATCATTGTGTGATGTGTGTACAGATGATACTCTAACACTCTGCCTCAATTTGCACATGCACCCCGAATCACAGTCCAGATAATACAATGTCCCTGATGAATGTAACGGCATCGCCATCGTGTCATTGACACCAAAGCAAGGCACAACAAGAGGTGGAACCAAAGAAACTAATCTGTGCATTGATTTAGTGCAATGTGTCACAATGTAAAGGCAGCAACTACTTCACATGGGCCAGGTCCACTAATCTTCATCATCTGAGTCAACTTTAAAGCACACAACACCAGTAACTAGTAGATGTTATTGGGAGTATGGTATGCAGTTGCTAATCATAAGAGGTCAGTGTTGATTGGGACACATGCAAGCCTGAATGAGATGACTGTCATCTACACTGTGACCATCACATTTACCTACATATATGTTTTTCCCCTACCCCTGTGCCTCTAGGGGGATGGCCATGCAATACATCATCACAACTGTCGAGGTCAACCACGAAGGCATGTCCACTTATACATGGATTTAGGGAGTGGAAAACATGTGAGGAGGGCTGCCACCTAGAAAGCTGGTATCAATAGTTCATTCACATCTACATTCATGTGTCCAGGTGTGGACACCCATCAACACCTGATCTGCCAACACAATTCCCGAAACATCCACATTGATGCCAGCACACGTCTGGCCTTGACCTGCATGCACGCCTATTACACACCACATAAGTGTCAGGTAAATGGAGTATAACCTATGGGGCTACATGCTGGGGGACAGTTACCCACTGAGTCCTACATGTACATTACAATATAGGGATGCACCAATTTGTGTGGAAAACTGGTGCATCACTGTGTTGTGAGAATGACAGTATGACCCAGTGCCAATATACTGACACTGGTGCACTTCCAAGTCACATGCGGGCCCACATGTGGCTACTAATCACCTTGTTCACACGCTGCTGCCTATTGAGCAGCACAAGACTCCCAAGATATGACTCTCTGCTTGTGAATGAGTAACCCTTGCACAGGAGACAATGTCACCATCCAGCCTACTTAGATATCTGATCATGTGCCAGCTCATCATATCTAGCATTGAGTGCAACACACAAGAGTCACTCACACAACAGCCACAATCACTACACGGGACAGCCATTATCACACTTACTGGATATATCTGGGTCCTGAAATCTTGCCACTTCTCCGATGGTGTAGGGGGCAGGTCCACCTGTAAGACATGGATGGAAATATATGCTCAATGTCATATCACCGTACATACGAGTGGACAACATATCACAGTGTGTGACATTTTACATGAGTGAGCTAGTGATCCTGCATGAAGACAGTACAACAGACATACCACTGCAAACTCAAATTGACACTGACACTCTGGTAATTGAGAGCCTGTAGGAGGCTGGCCTGGCCTATAGTGGGTACATTGTGGTACTTACACCCTGTGCCAGGTCCAGCTATCCCTTATTAGTAGAATAGAGGTGTTTCTAGCAGCTTAGGCTGGTAGAAGGTAGCTATGGCAAAACAGCTTAGGCTGAACTGGGAGACATGCAAAGCTCCTACTATACCACTTATATCATATAGCACAATATCATAAGAAAACACAATACTCAGAGTTACTAAATATAAAGGTACTTTATTTTAGTGACAATGGGCCAGATGTAGCAAAAATAAAAATTGCGACTCGCATTTTGCGAGTTGATGCGACTCGCAAAATGCGAGTCGCAAATTGGAATGCCAGAAAAAAAAGCGATCCGATTTTGCGACTCGCAGCCGGACTCGCAACGCTGTGTGTGAGTCCGCAGTTTGCGAGGTCACTGTTTGCGAGTGTGCAAAAAACGAACTCGCAATTAGCGAGTGGGTGTCGCAAATTGCGATTACCTTCAAAATTGCTTGCAGATGCAGCAGAACACTCCAGAAAGCATACCAGAACACTCTGGAAACACTTCCTGGCACATGATGATGACATCACAGCCAGGAACAAATACACCTGGGAGGAGGGCTCAACAGTGAGCAGTGTCTCTGCCACTCACAGTAGGGTGCTGAGGAGTGGTAGGCACAGCACCATGGACGCAGCAGGGACCAGCCAGGCTGGCAGGAGGGGCAGGAGATCATAGATAACAGCCAGGACAGATTAATGTGGCACATGGCGTTAATGTGCCACATGACTGGTTGGCATTTTCCTGCCCATGGACAATTTCAACTTGTATATAGTTTCTTCATGACATTAATAAAACAGTTATTTTTGTTCCACTTAACAAATGGTTAATAGGTGAGTATGGTGGGAGTTGACACGTACCGTCCAAAATATTGCGTTGCAATGTGGTCCCGTCTCAGTCTGCCTTGATTAGCTAGACTCCTATCCCCTTGATGGCGATGTGGTTGTTCTTGCTCTTCATCATCAGGATCTGGGTCTGCAGGGGTGAGAGGTAGCCCACGTCGGGTGGCTATGTTGTGGAGGATGGCGCATGCGACCACAATTTTGAAAGCGGTAATGGGGGTGTATTGGAGGGCGCCTCCACTGCGGTGGAGGCATCTGAATCTTGCCTTCAGCAGTCCGAAGGTGCGCTCGATCAGGTTCCTGGTCCTCTTATGCGCACTGTTGTATTGCCTCTCTGATTCAGTTCTGGGTGATAAAAACGGAGTCATGATCCAAGGCCTGAGAGCATATGCACTGTCACCTGTTGGGCACAAAAGTACACGGTTAGGAAGTCCAGATTGTCGTGCACAGTGACCTGTGTGTATGTCTGCAAGTGTCTGTGGCTCTACCTAGGAGGTAACCGTCTCCAAATTCCCCACGTTCCAGGCGTTGATGTATCCCACTATGCCTAAAAATGTATGAGTCATGGGTACTGCCAGGAAACTTAGCTACGATGTCCGTGATGACATAATGGGCATCACAAACAACCTGTATGTTGAGTGAGTGGGTACACTTCCTGTTGCGGAAAATGTGTTCCAGATTAGCAGGGGGGCATATTTGAATGTGTGTCCCATCTACACACCCTATGACATGAGGAAAGTGGGCAATGCGGTAAAAGTCCAGCTTGGTGCTGTTAATTTCTGCCTCATTCCTTGGTAAGTATATGAAGTGAGACATGTGCGTGACTAAGGCATCTAGGAATGCCCTGAGGAACCTTGACACTGCACTTTGGGATACCCCACCTGCCACGGCAATGACCCCCTGATAGCTCCCTGAGGCCAAGAGGTGCAGTGCGCATAGTACTTGCACATGCGTAGGGATGGCGCAGCCACGCAGAGTCTTGTGTTCTAGCTGTGGTTTCAGTAAATCTATTAATTCTAGAATGGCTGCGCTGCTAAGGCGGTATTTGTCATAGATCTCCTCTTCAGTTTGCTGAAAAAGAGTCTGCCTGGTTCTATATATCTTCTCCTGTCTGTGGCCCCTCCTCCTCCTCTGCTGGGCTGCGTAGACTCTCCTCCTCACTGCTATCAGGTATATCTCCGCCATCTTGAGTAACCCAGATGCCTTCTGGGTCCCCTTTTATACTTTGGTAATGGTTACCACCTGCTCTGAGTTTGTGGTAAATGGGACATGCAAACTGGGCTTTTTGCGACTAGTCGCAATTTGCGAGTTGCAATTGCATAAGGTTTGCGACTCGCAAATTGCGACTTGCAATTTGCGGGTCGCAAAATGGGGTCGCACCGGATGCGACTCGCAAACGGGTCCCATTGCTTTTTGCGAGTCGGAAATGGGCTTTTTGCATCCCATTTCCGATTTTGCACTGTCGCAAATTGCGATTCGGCCCGTTTGCGAGTCGCAATCGTTTGCTACATCTGGCCCAATATGCCAAAAGTATCTCAGAGAATACCCTCACTTAGGAGGTAAGTAATATGCACAAGTTATATGTACCCAAACCCAAAACAGGTAAGTAACAGTAAGAAAAGTAGTGCAAACAATGTGGAATCACAATAGGATGCAATTGTCGTGCCGCACCACGCGGCGCGAGCCGAACATTCGGCTCGCGCCGCGCAACGCGTCCCGAGGACGCGGCGCGCCCCGAGCCTGCTGTGTACCGCGCGAGGCCCCAGATTTTACTTGGGGCCTCGCTCTGCCTTCTGTTGCGTCCCTGTATCCCTCTGACCC
Source organism: Pleurodeles waltl (assembly GCF_031143425.1). NCBI lineage: Eukaryota > Metazoa > Chordata > Amphibia > Caudata > Salamandridae > Pleurodeles > Pleurodeles waltl. The sequence goes on along the minus strand of NC_090437.1, from coordinate 311,811,931 downwards.
CTCCTTACCTGTTCTTTTTCTTCTTTTTCTTCTTTGCTTTCTGAGGCATTTTTCTTGTCCTTTCTTTATGACTTTCCCCCCTTCCCATATTACCTTTCTCTTCCCAGCATTCCTTGTTCCCTATTTTCTATGGTTTCTGTTCTATTCTGCCCTATGTACTTCTTCCCTATCTAAGATGGCGTCTTTACTTCCTGTTTGGTCATTTCCTGTTTCTTGGTATATAAGGGCTCTGTTTTCTCCCTTTCCTTGCGCTGCAACACTATCTGCTCTGATTGTGTCTTCGCTCCTGATTCTTAGCCTTCGGTTCTGAATCTTGTCAAACTCGTGTTTACCTGCATTTTTGTTTCTTTTTGATTCCTGGTTTTTTGTTCTTGTTTCAGGAATCCACTGTTTGGAGGTTTATTCCCCTTTTGGTTTTTTTTCCCTCTGGCACTATTTCTAAAGGGCACGGTCTGTTCTTGGCGGTTCCATTGCCTACAGCACCGTGGCTACTAGAAAGAGTCGCCCCTTTCTAGGCCAAAGCCGAACCTTCAAGACCCACGCCACAAGATCTGCGGTTTCCAGGCACAAGCAGCACGTGAGTCGTGACAGATTGCAGCGCCCAACCATTCCGACGTCTTCTGACACCATGGATGATACAGTGGCGGCTGCTGCAGATCCTGATTCATCTCTTCTGACTACTATTCAACAACAAGCTCAGGAATTGCAACAATTGCGCAATGAGAACGCTGTGTTACGACAGGCTTTGGCCTTCCGCAGTGGCGATGTTCCGACTATCCCCGCCTCTACTCCTCGTTTCTCTGGTGAACCAACTAAACTGCGTGAATTCCTGGATGCATTAACGGTGTACTTCGCCTTCAGACCTACCCAATTCTCTCTTGACAGGACAAAGGTGGGATATCTTATCAGTGCATTATCCGGTCCTGCCTTGGCCTGGGCAACCCCGATGGTGTCATCCTACGATCCGGTATTGTCGGACTATTCTGCCTTCGTGATCCGCTTCAAACAAATGTTTAGTCGTCCAGGATTGGAAGCCTCGGCAGAGGAAGCATTATGTGATATCCAGCAAGGTTCCCAAGATGTCCTTCAATATATTACACGTTTCTGTCAGTTAGCGACAGAGACCACTTGGGTGGAACGTACCCTGGTAACTTTGTTTCGCAGAGGACTTAAGGAAGAAATAAAGGATGAATTAGTACATTCCACCAGAGTTGAAGATCTTCGTGGCCTGATGGATCAAGCACTTTCCATCGAGTATCGTCTTCAAGAACGACGAATGGAGAAGAGAAGGAGTAGAGGATCTTCCCAGCCAAGCACTCCACGGATGTATCTGCCTCGTTCTGAGGAATCTCGTCCCCCTGCTAGAGACATAGAAGGGGAACCCATGCAAGTGGATGCTACTCGAGGGCTGCTCTCAGCGAGTGAGAGGGAAGACAGACGGAAGAAGGGATTGTGCCTATACTGTGGATCTGCTGGTCACATGCTTTGTACCTGTCCTGTACGTCCACCAAGACCCTCGGGAAACGCCACTTCCTGTCCTCTGTAAGAAGGGAGGGGACGGGATCATCGGCTATACCTTCCATCAGTTCATTTAATGACAATAGCACATACTTGTTCATGTTACCTGTCATATTACAACTACCTGATGGCCGCCAAGAAAGAACTATGGCATTATTAGATTGTGGTGCTAGTGGTATATACATGGATAAGACTTGGGCCACTAATCAACAGATTCCCACACAACCCAAAGACATTCCTGAACAAGTGCACACCGTGGATGGATCCTTGATATCCTCAGGTCCAGTCGATACTACGACCTTGATGTTAAATTTACAGTTTGGTAATCATCAGGAACACATCTCCTTTGATCTCATTTCATCTCCCAACCATACCATTATTCTCGGAATTCCATGGTTTACAAGACATAATCCGTATGTAAACTGGGTAACCCGGACAATTTCCTTGTCCTCACAGTTTTGTCAAGAGAACTGCTTTGCTTCCGACAAATATTGGTCACCGAACAGATTAACACCTATTAAGAGTACTACGGAATATTCCATCAATACTGTCCGAGGAGTTCCTGAACATTATTTAGAGTTTCAAGACGTGTTTCAAAAGCCATCCAGACCTGTATTACCTCCACATCGAGAGTACGATTGTGCTATTCCTTTGGAACCTGGAACAGTCGTCCCCTTTGGGAGGATGTATTCTCTCACGGAACCTGAAAAGGAAGTTCTTAAGGAGTATCTGGAGGAAAATGTACAGAGTGGTCTCATTGTTCCATCATCTTCTCCGGCAGGGGCTCCTCTCTTTTTTGTACCTAAGAAGACCAAAGATCTTCGTCCTTGCCTGGATTTTCGAGGCCTAAATAAAATAACAATAAAGGATCGTTATCCTTTGCCTCTCATCAAGGATATTCTAGAGGCAGTCAGAGGGGCTCAACGTTTTACCAAGTTGGATCTTCGAGGAGCTTACCACCTTTTACGTGTAAAAGAAGGAGACGAGTGGAAAACAGCATTCAGGACACCATTTGGTCATTTTGAGTACAAAGTCATGCCTTTCGGTCTTACGAATGCCCCTGCAATATTTCAAAGATTTATGGACTCAATATTTTCCGATCTCTTGAACCAGACAGTCGTAATCTACTTAGACGACATCCTTATCTTTTCCAGACATCCCGATCTCCATTCTTCTCATGTGAAACAAGTCCTCCAAAGACTCCGAGCACATCAACTATCCTGTAAACCCGAAAAGTGTGAGTTCGATAAGACGGAAGTCAAATATCTGGGTTATCATTTAAGTCCCACCGGCATAGCTATGGACCAAGAAAAGGTACAAGCAATTCTCGATTGGCCTTCTCCCTCTTCTGTTAAAGAAACACAATGTTTCCTAGGATTAGCAAATTTTTATCGGCAGTTCATTCAAGACTTTGCTAAACAGACCAGCCATATAACTCATGCTTTAAAGAAGGAAAATCTAAAGCAGGGGTTTGTCTGGACTAAGGCGGCTGAGACAGCTTTTCAAGATTTAAAGAAGGCTTTCACTCAAGCTCCCATCTTAAGACACCCAGATACCAACAAACAGTTTATTGTAGTTACCGATGCTTCCGAAAGAGCTATTGGAGCTGTCTTACTCCAACTACAAGAGGATGGTGGTCTTGAACATCCTGTTTTCTATTTGTCCCATATTCTCTCTACAGCTGAACAAAATTACTCAGTACTAGAAAGAGAGTTGTTAGCTCTGAAGACAGCCTGCAGCGAATGGAGACAGTTTCTGATGGGTTCCAAGGAGCCTTTCGAGGTGAGAACAGATCACCGTAATCTGCAATGTCTACGTCATTTTGTATGCCAAAATAGTCGCCAGGCCCGTTGGGCCTTTTTCTTCAGTCAGTATGACTTTTACTTCACCTATATTCCTGGATCTCAAAACGTTCTGGCTGATGCTCTGTCTCGCCGTTATCCAGACTGTACTCCTTCCCCGTCTCAGTTTCTACTGGAGCCTAGTAAGATCATTGGAGTTGCTCAATCTTTTCTGGAGGAGGTACAACTGGAGTACTCCAGCCTGTCTAATAGCAAAATAGAGAAATTAAGAACCTTTTTATGCAAGAAAGAAGGATACTATTATCAACAGAATCTGTTATTGCTCCCTACTAACAGAGTTCGAGACAAGGCATTACAGATGTGCCATGATTCACCGGTTGCTGGTCATAGAGGCATCAAGGCCACGCAAGAACTTATTTTGCGATCTTTCTGGTGGCCTACCCGGAAATCAGATGTCGAAAGATATGTTCAGGCTTGTCCCATATGTGCTCAAGTCAAGATTCCCCGTACCAGACCTGCAGGATTACTACAGCCTTTGCCGGTTCCACCAACTCCATGGCATACTATTTCCACTGACTTTATGTGTTCACTTCCACCATCAGCTGGAAACCAGGTTATCATGGTCACTGTTGATTCTTTCACTAAACTGGCTCACTTCACTGCCCTAAAGAAGTTACCTACATCTCAAGAATTGAGCCAGATATTTATCGACCATATTTTCCGTCTCCATGGACTTCCACATACCATTATATCTGACAGAGGACCTCAGTATATTTCCCGGTTTTGGAAATATTTTTGCAAGACACTCAACATCAATATTGCACTATCATCCGGTTTCCATCCTCAGACCAATGGACAAACCGAGCGTTTGAACCAAGGATTAGAACAATACCTTCGCTGTTTTTGTAATGCCACCCAAAGCAACTGGAACACTTATCTTCCTATTGCTGAATATTCCTACAACAATACTGTCCATAGTGCCTCCAAGGTCACTCCTTTTTTCTGTTCCTATGGCTATCATCCTACCTCTTTTCCTACTTCTCCTCAATCTACCTCTCCTCTGCCTGCAATTACATCCTTTTCCACACGTCTCTTGCAACTCCATAGGCTAATTAGATCTAATTTATTGAACACCAAGAGATATATGAAGAAGATCGCAGATAAGAAACGTGGACCCACTCCAGATTATCACCCTCAAGATAAAGTCTGGCTTTCTTCCAAATTCTTGCCCTCTCGCCTTTCTCTAAATAAGTTCACGCCTCGCTATTATGGGCCTTTCCGTATTCTTCAGTTGATCAATCCTGTCACTGTTCGTCTTCGCTTGCCTCATACTTGGAAAATTCATCCAGTCTTTCATGTATCCCAGCTCAAACCTTTTGTCCCTGACCCTTTCTCTCGTCAGTTTACTTGTCCTCCTCCTGTGTTGGTGAATGATGTGCCTGAATATGAGGTTCAGGAAATTTGTGACTCTCGCCTTTTTCACCGACGTCTTCAGTATTTGATTCACTGGAAGGGATATCCTCTCAGTGAATGCTCTTGGGAAGATGCATCTTCTGTTCACGCCCCTCTTCTGATTTCTCGTTTTCATCGTTTGTTTCCCTTCAAACCTGGACCTTCGGGGGGGGGCCTACTGTCGCGCCGCACCACGCGGCGCGAGCCGAACATTCGGCTCGCGCCGCGCAGCGCGTCCCCAGGACGCGGCGCGCCCCGAGCCTGCTGTGTACCGCGCGAGGCCCCAGATTTTACTTGGGGCCTCGCTCTGCCTTCTGTTGCGTCCCTGTTTCCCTCTGACCCCTCCTTACCTGTTCTTTTTCTTCTTTTTCTTCTTTGCTTTCTGAGGCATTTTTCTTGTCCTTTCTTTATGTCTTTCCCCCCTTCCCATATTACCTTTCTCTTCCCAGCATTCCTTGTTCCCTATTTTCTATGGTTTCTGTTCTATTCTGCCCTATGTACTTCTTCCCTATCTAAGATGGCGTCTTTACTTCCTGTTTGGTCATTTCCTGTTTCTTGGTATATAAGGGCTCTGTTTTCTCCCTTTCCTTGCGCTGCAACACTATCTGCTCTGATTGTGTCTTCGCTCCTGATTCTTAGCCTTCGGTTCTGAATCTTGTCAAACTCGTGTTTACCTGCATTTTTGTTTCTTTTTGATTCCTGGTTTTTTGTTCTTGTTTCAGGAATCCACTGTTTGGAGGTTTTTTCCCCTTTTGGGGTTTTTTCCCTCTGGCACTATTTCTAAAGGGCACGGTCTGTTCTTGGCGGTTCCATTGCCTACAGCACCGTGGCTACTAGAAAGAGTCGCCCCTTTCTGGGCCAAAGCCGAACCTTCAAGACCCACGCCACAAGATCTGCGGTTTCCAGGCGCAAGCAGCACGTGAGTCGTGACAGCAATAGGCAAACATAGGTCTAGGGGCAACACAAACCATATACTCCAGAAGTGGAATGCGAATCACGAATGGACCCCAGACCTATGGGAGATTGTAGAGGGTCGCTGTGACTGTGAGAAAACAGTAAGGGTGTCCAAAATACCCCACCCCAAGACCCTGAAAAGTAGGAGTAAAGTTACCCTACTGCCCCAGGAAAACACAATAGTCGTGATAGGGGATTCTGCAAGAACCACAAGCACCAGCAAAACACTGAAGATGGATTCCTGGACCTGAGGACCTTTAAAGGAAGGGGACCAAGTCCAAGAGTCGCGATAGTGTCCGGGGGGGCAGGAGCCCAGGAAACCCCGGATGAAGGTGCAAAAGGGCTGCCTCCGGGTGGAAGAAGCCAAAGATTCTGCAACAACGAAAAGGGCTAGGAACTTCTCCTTTGGATGGAAGATGTCCCACGGCGTGCTGGATGTTGCAGAAGTGTTTCGAGGCAGAAATACCACAAACAAGCCTTGCTAGCTGCAAGAGTCGCGGTGGAGGTTTTTGGGTGCTGCTGGGGACCAGGAAGGACCAGGATGTCGCCCCTTGGAGGAGGAGACGGGGGTGCTCAGCAACTCAGAGAGCCCCCACAGAAGCAGGCAGCACCCGCAGAAGTACCAGAACAGGCACTTAGAAGATCTGTGAACTCAGAGTCACAAATGGAGGGTCCCACAACGTCGGAGTCCAACTCAGCGGGTTGAGCACTGCAGGACGGAGTGCTGGGGACCCAGGCTAGGCTGTGCACAAACGAATCCTTGGAGAAGTGCACAGAAGCCAGAGCAGCTGCAAATCACGCAATACACAGGTTTGCTGTCTGGCGTGGGGAGGCAAGGACTTACCTCCACCAAATTTGGACAGAAGGGCCACTGGACTGTGGGAGACACTTGGACCCAGCTCCTGTGTTTCAGGGACCACGCTCGTCAGGATGAGAGGGGACCCAGAGGACCGGTGATGCAGAAGTTTGGTGCCTGCGTTGGCAGGGGGAAGATTCCGTCGACCCAAGGGAGATTTCTTCTTGGCTTCCAGTGTAGGGAGAAGGCAGACAGTCCTCAGAGCATGCACCACCAGGAAACAGTCGAGAAAGCCGGGAGGATGAGGCGCTACAATGTTGCTGGTAGTCGTCTTGCTACTTTGTTGCAGTTTTGCAGGCGTCCTGGAGCAGTCAGCGGTCGATCCTTGGCAGAAGTCGAAGAGGGAAGTGCAGAGGAACTCTGGTGAGCTCTTGCATTCGTTATCTGAGGAATAGCCCAGAGGAGAGACCCTAAATAGCCAGAAAAGGAGGTTTGGCTACTAAGAAAGGAGGTTTGGCTACCAAGAGAGGTAAGCACCTATCAGGAGGGGTCTCTGACGTCAACTGCTGGCACTGGCCACTCAGAGCAGTCCATTGTGCCCCAACACCTCTGAATCCAAGATGGCAGAGGTCTGGGACACACTGGAGGAGCTCTGGGCACCCTCCCTGGGAGGTGCAGGTCAAGGGAGTGGTCACTCCCCTTTCCTTTGTCCAGTTTCGCGCCAGAGCAGGGCTGGGGGGATGCCTGAACCGGTGTAGACTGGCTTATGCAGAGATGGGCACCATCTGTGCCCATCAAAGCATTTCCAGAGGCTGGGGGAGGCTACTCCTCCCCAGCCCTTCACACCTATTTCCAAAGGGAGAGGGTGTAACACCCTCTCTCAGAGGAAATCTTTTCTTCTGCCTTCCTGGGACTGGGCTGCCAAGACCCCAGGAGGGCAGAAACCTGTCTGAGGAGTTGGCAGCAGCAGCAGCTGCAGTGGAGACCCTGGACAGGCAGTTTGGCAGTACCCGGGTTCTGTGCTAGAGACCCAGGGGATCATGGAATTGTCCCCCCAATACCAGAATGGCATTGGGGTGACAATTCCATGATCTTTGACATGTTACATGGCCATGTTCGGAGTTAATATTGTGATGCCACACATAGGTAGTGACCTATGTGCAGTGCACGCGTGTAATGGTGTCCCCGCACTCACAAAGTTCGGGGAATTTGCCCTGAACAATATGGGGGCACTTTGGCTAGTGCCATGGTGCCCACACACTAAGAAACTTGCCACCTAACCTTCACCAAGTGAGGGTTAGACATATAGATGACTTATAAGTTACTTATGTGCAGTGAACAATGGCTGTGAAATAACATGGACGTTATTTAACTCAGGCTGCAGTGGCAGTCCTGTGTAAGAATTGTCTGAGCTCCCTATGGGTGGCAAAAGAAATGCTGCAGCCCATAGGGATCTCCTGGAACCCCAATACCCTGGGTACCTAAGTACCATATACAAGGGAATTATATGGGTGTACCAGTGTGCCAATGAGAATTGGTAAAATTAGTCACTAGCCTGCAGTGACAATTTTAGAAAGCAGAGAGAGCATAAACACTGAGGTACTGGTTAGCAGAGCCTCAGTGATACAGTTAGGCACCACACAGGGAACACATACAGGGCATACATTATGAGCACTGGGGTCCTGCCTGGCAGGATCCCAGTGACACATGGGCAAAACCAAACATACATACAGTGAAAATGGGGGTAACATGTCAGGCAAGATGGTACTTTCCTACAGAGCCACACATCTGCACACATGCACTGGGCCTAACACTCATGTGGTGCTAAACCCTACAACAACCATATGTGGTTAATCCATTTAAGATGGTACTCCATGGCATGATTTGTATTTGGGTGCAAAATCCATGGAGCTTCCCTGGTACACTGCAATACAAGTGACTCAGGTATTGTGGCTTCTGCATCAAGGCACACTGAGTTGCTGTGTGATGGACATGGTTCTCAATTTTCAGTCTGCAATTATCATGCGTTCAGTGGTCCAGTGTATACAGTTGTATGTTGGTAACAAATGCCCCATTGGCAGTGTCCCCTAAGGCGGGTATGCCCCCTTTGCAAACATAATGTCAGGGATCATGTGTGTGCAATGATGACAATGTAGCGCTAAACATGGATTGCCCACTTTGCTGTCAGTATCCAGTGAACTATAGTATGCTGCCGGTGTCTTGCCTGATCATCATTGACAGAATGCATGGGCACAGGTGTTGCCAATTGACTTGAAATGTGTGACTAGGGACACATGTACGAAGATCAGGTTTTGTGAGTCACAAATTGCGAGACTTAGTGACTCGCAATTTGCGAGTCACAAAACCTGATGTACAACACTGTCAAAGACACTGTTTGCAATTCGCAATGGGGTAGCAAATGATCTACCTCATTAATATTCATCAGATAGGTTTCAATTTGCGAACCCATTGGGAAAGGCGGCACTCACAGGGATGGTGGCCTGCTGGACTGCTTTTAAATAAAGCAGTATTTATGTTTTTGAAATGCAGCTAGTTTTCATTAAAGAAAAACAGAATGCATTTCAAAAACAAAAATTATATATTTTTTTCATTTTTTCAGAGCAGGCAGTGGTCTGTGGGACCACAGCCTGCTGCGAACAAATGTTTTCGCATGCATTCACAAAGGGGAAGGTGTCCCATGGGGACCCCTTCCCTTTTGCGAATGGGTTAGCACCAGCTTCAAACTGGTGCTAACGGCAATTGTTTTGTGAAGGCATTCGCGGTCAGAAAACAATCAAATATCGGACTGCGACTCGCAATTTAGGCAGGGAACGCCCCTTCCTGAATGGACTTGCAAACCCTTTTTTGCTAATTGGTAATGTGATTACCGAATGGCAAAATTGGGTTGGTGCATTAGAAAAAGCTTTTTTCTCGTCGCAAACAGCCCAATTCTGCAAATTGGGCCGTTTGCAACGATAAAAAAGAGCTTTGTACATGTGGCCCTAAGTGATAGTCGTACATGACTCAACAAACCTCTGACCTGCATTGTTAACATGTATAGACGTGTGGACTCCATCTCAGTACTGGGACACTAACACTTCGGTCTGGTTACATTCAACCTGGCCACAAACATTACATGCAGCACGCCAACACATCTGCTACTGTCAGTCAGGAGCATTCTAGTTGACACATTTGTCAAAGTGATACTCACCAACAGGGCCACCGATCACCACACCCAAGTGGTCCAGCAGATCCTGCTCTCTGGCCACCAGGTCAGCTCAGCGATGCTTTGGCTGGTGCTCATTCCAGCTGGTATGGTACACCCTCTTCAGGTGGTGCAGCACCTTGCCCCCGCAGCCGCCTCACCTCAGTGTGATACCCCTGTATCACTGTGCCACCCATCTTGAGCATCATGGGTAGGAAGTGGCACACCAGCCACACGAACTTCCCAAGCTCCTCCTCCCCAATCCGTGTCAGCCTCGCCCTTCCTGACATGTCCCTCAATGACAATTTTAAACAGGAAATAGTGAAAAAAATGAGAATAAAGGAAACTTAATGCCCAAACTTAAGAACCCCAACTAACTCAACTAATCTAACACCCAGACAGACACCCAACAGTACAAATACAATATGAAATACACTAAACTACACAAAATCACATACACTGGTACATGTAACAAACAGATTTCACGACAGACACAAGAGAGACACCACAAGATACAATATTCGCAATCAAGACACCAGCAACACCGAGACACAGCCACACAGTCAACAAATGCACAGAATGTAAAGTGAAAGTGAAAATACACCCACTGTACCATGCCTGTAAACAGGATTTCCTATTACATCACTTCCTGTCCCCTTGTGACACATTTTACGTCATGCGTGTATTTTTTTGATGCACATGATGTTTGCGTGACTATTTTTGACACATTACCTACATGTGCGGCAATTTACAACGCATTACCTGTATACTTCAATTTCACTGGATATCCGCATCAGTGTGGTGCGCGGGTGGAATTCACGCTGAGGGCCCATGTATGGGTAGTTTGCGTTTGCAGCTGTTTATGACACACTAGCGTCAACATTTTTGACTCTATCTGTGATTGCGTGATTGTATTATATTTAACATGGATTCACCCTGTATCAACATGAAAATAGGATGGTATGGGCTGCAGTGTGTAATATAGTGTATGGCCACATGTGGTAGAGCATGCAACTTTGTGAGTTGGGAGTGAATGGTCTGTAACAACGGTGTGTGTGTTTCTGAAGGAACGGCATGCAATTCTTTGGACGTCATGTATAAGTGTGTGCCAAATGTGTATCTACATTTGATGGCAGTCAGTGATCTACAACAATCATGGTATGTTTGTGAAATGTGTTGACTCATGTGATGTGTGTAGATGTTTGACTTAGGGGGCATTCCATTTCAGACGACAAACACAACTCAGGAATCATTGAGGATGGTTGATGAGTGCTATGTAGGATATGTTACCCCTCATATGTCACTAATTGTTGTTTATGAGTTCATGGTGACTTGTGTGTGGACTACACAAATGTCCGACATGTGTACATGTTTGGTAAGTACTGTGTTTGAAACACTGTGCCTAAATTTCACCCATAAAATGTTTTGTACATGTCGGTTTGACTCATTACAATTAGCTATGTTACTTGTGTTGCTGTGGTGGACCTGCTGGCCTAGCTGCATGTGTTCACATATTTTCAGATGTGCATTCCACAGAAGTGTCCAGTCCAAGTGTGTGGGCATGTGTACCCTGTATCAGGATTGGGCTTCATGGCAGTGGCAGGACTGATTTCCAGGGATGGACTGCGCAGGGCAAGGGTTGTGAACATTGCTTGTCATACCTGGGACAATCATGCTATCCATTGTCACAAATTATGCCCCCCTTGTCACACAAGCTCCTTGCAGACATTGCAAGTGTGACACTTAGTAATGTCAGGGGTCTGTTCATACATTCCTGTACTTCTGATATTTCCCAATCCACTGCCTCATGTATGGGGCCCTTATTTACCTTATGATTAGAGAGGTCATATTTGTGTGTCATGTGCTACAGTTGACCATGTTGGCAATGTGGATGTGACTCATATGTTGTGGTCCATTGACTGTGTCCTTCATTTGTTAGATTCAAGCGATGAGGCTTTTTAGTATGTGTGTGATGGTTGCTGTACAATCATGCGCATCACATGTGATGTTGAATCAGAAGTAGTCAGATTTGTATTTGTAACATGCTCCTTGAGGTGATACTCACATTCCTAAGGTACATGTGATGGAGAACGAAGACACCAGAGCAGGATTGTGTGATCAAGTAAGGTGTCTTTTTACATATCTTAACAAGGTGTGTAGAGTGACTATAAAGTGAAAAAGTTGTGTACAATTGGCTGTCTGAGGCACATTCCTGCAGCTGTGTTCTACTGTTCCCCATTTTCCCTGCCACCATCCTCCTCCTCCTTAGGCAGGTTTTGGTCCGGCTCATATAATGGGATGTTCATCCTCACACAAATGTTGCGCAGGACCGCACAGGTCAATATAGTTTTACACACAATGTGTGGGGCATATAGGAGGCTGCCTCCTGTGATGTCCACGCACCTGAATCTGGACTTCATGATGCCAAAACTCCTTTCCACAATGGTGTGTGTCCTCCGATGTGCCTCATTATAGGCATGTTCTGCTGCTGTGCTTGGGTTGGGGAATGAGGTCATGATCCATGGCTGGATCCCATAACCATGATCCGCTGCAAAAGATAATAGGAGTGAGTATTTTGTTAGTGCTTGCAACAGGAATGTCATGTAGCATGGCAGTTGATATCTTGTATTGTCTGTGACTCATATGTGTTTGTAGTATGGTGTGTGTTCCTGGGCTTCTGTGAGGTCTTCTCAGCACTAGGTTGTTTTACATGACAACTTGTGTTTGACACATGGACCTGGGATCTATGATCTGGTTTCCTAACTGTTGGTCAGTAAGTATGTACCATGTGTTGTGTAGTTTTCCATATGTATCAGTTTGCTTTCACTGGAGGGGATATGATACATCCAAACACACAATGGGTTCAGATATGGTGGTAACATGGTTGCACTACGTGGCCTGGACATGCCATCCATTTAGACATGTCATTGCAGATGAAATGCAACACTGAGGCCCTTTGGATTGGGTAGGTGACAATGCACCACACGTCTCCATAAGTTAGCAGTGCTAAGCTGTTCAGTATTGACAATGCACGATTGTGCCATGTGTGACTTGTTTCTAGGCAAGCCTTTGATGTTCCCTCTGCCAGTAGCTCATGTGCAACCGTGCACCTACACTACCGAGCTTGCTCCAGGGAACCTGGCTAACTGCCTTGTGGAGGTGGATGTATCTGTGCAGGAAGGGCCATCTCCCTGTACATAGGCTATTTTGATGGACAATTGGCTCTTTCAGTGTGTGCAGCAGTGTGCAGTTTGCATTGGTGGCACATCAATACGTGTTCATAGCACAGTCCACTTCCTTATTGCAACCTGCAAATGGCACCCCAGGAGTGGTGTAGGATATTGGGACTGCCTCAGTATTTCCGTGTCACCTACATGTGAGTCAGCATCATCATGCTATGTGTCTTGTGGTGTTAGACCTGCTGCAACACACATTGCACACCCCTTCCACGCAACATACTGCTGGGGAGGGTGGCCGATTGACTATGTGGCCTAATGTAATTGTGAATGGTTCATCTTCCAAGTTGTACTTACAGTGCAGTCCATTTCATTGTCACTGTGGGCTTTGACATTGGCCCCTTGGTGCTCTAGAGTGGCAGCTAATGTTTGTGGAAGCCGTCATTTGTCCAGAGGTGTGTATCCCATTGTGTCAGGGTGTACAACATAACTATTAGTGTCACATCTTATTGTCACCCGGCCCACGTGTCAATGTAGTGGTGTATGTCTTGTCAGTCCTACAGGGTTGAGGTGCTGTGTGTATATTGCTAGGTTTATTGACTTACAGACAAGAAGGCCATTGCCATATTGTCTATCCTGGAAGTGCTGATTGATCCTACTGTGCCAGAATATGAATGAGTATCATGGATACTTGGCCAAGATGTTTGTGAACAATGCCTGGTGGCCAACTGTGGCCTGCACATTCATAGAATGTGTGTTCTTTCTGTTCTTAAATAGGTGCTCTGTTCCTGTAGGTGGGACGATCCGGACATGGGTGCAGTCAATTGCACCGAGCACATGCGGGAAGCCATGGATTTGATATACCCCCTGTTTTATCTCCTGCTGCTTCTGCTGGGTGTTGGGGAAGTTGATGTGGCGGGGTGTGAAGGAGATTATGGCATCTAACACCTTGGGCAGAAAAGCCGAGAATGGGGGCTGTGAGACCCCAGCGACCAGGGCACCCGTTGTTTTGAAGGAGCCACTTGCCAACAAATGCAGGACAGCTAGCAGCTTGGTCACCGGTGGTATGTTGTGTGGTGTCTGCAGGCTAGCTGTTAGTTGTGGATCAATAAGGCGCAGCAGCTGCTGTATGGCTTGCCAGTTGAGTCGATACCTCCGAATGATGTCCTGTTCCCTGAGGCCATGGAGGATTGTCCTGTTTCTGAAAAGTCTCTCCTGCCTTCTGTGTTGCCTTTGTGGGCCACGTTGGGGTGGTGGTGGCTGCCGCCTTTGGTCATGTGCTTGGCGTTGTCTTGCAAGCTGCATCAGTAGCACCTCAATGTTGTCCTGTTGGTCTGTAATGTTGCTTGTGTTTGTTTTCCTTAAGTAGTGGTGTGTTTGCCTCATTTTAACGCCTGCCCTGACCCAGGCGTTAAAAGTTGATGCAAATCGGGGTTAGCGTTATTTTTTGGGTCCACCTCCTACACGTGCGTCATTTTTGCCTTGTTGGATAAATATGGCACTAGGGTGTTTGAGTCATTTTTTGGACAGGAACGCTTACCTTGCATCTCATTGACGCAAGGTGGGTTCACGCTTCCTTAAAATGACGTTAACTCCATACGTTTGACACCAGGCGTGTCTAGCGTCAAACTATAGATATGGAGTTAAGTTTGTTCAGGAATTACATAAAAAAATGACGCAAATCCAGTGCAAACAGAGTATAAATATGGGCCTTTGGGCTTTCAACTTTTTCAAATCAACACTTTCATTAGTCAGATTAGTAAGTAAGCTTCTAATTTCTTTACTGTTATCAGGAATAAACGAGCAGCAATGCCTAGAATTAAGCATTTTACAAACTCTGCCATCTTTTGCTAAAAGAATGTCTAAAGCAAGGCGGTTATGAAGAGTCATAGATCATTCTGCAGCCAATTCTGTATCTATCAGGATCGTGGCTCCTGAAAAATTTGTCAGCATGTTATCCACAATAGTAGACAACTTTCGAATCTTTATAGAATTCAGACCAACTCCTACTGAAGGAATCATTGCTCTAAATAGATCTCCCACGATACCAGAAACAGACTCTCTCTTTTCTCTAATGTGATGTAACTCATTTTCGGAAATCTTTTAAAGTCATCAAGTTGGAATATCTTTGGGAAAACTATCCCCAAATAACATGTACCATACCATCCTCTTGGAAGACGGTAATAAGCATTAGGTCCACAAATGTAATATATACCAGGAATCACTGGATCCTGTCCATTGAACATAAATATCCATTTACTCTGAAACAAAAACACATGTCTACATTCACTCGTTCCCACAATAAAGTGTCAGTGCAAGACTTAGGTCTATATACACAAAGCTTCCCTACGTGTTGCGCATCTAAAGCTAATTTCCCTTGTGTTTTTATTTCACTAAAAGCATAATAATTTCTAAAAGTACTTTTATGTAAACCCTGTTCTAATTTCTCCTTCAATGCCTTTCTTCTGTCATCTGTGTGATCTAAGGTGTAAGCAAGCATGTCAAGTTGTTCCTGTGCGCATAAGCTGTGCCAAAAGTTAATGCTGGCTCAAAGAAACCTCTCACTAATCCTATGTCATTGTCCTTAGCTACTCCACTCAGGTATCTAATTATGGGGACAAACGAAAACACTACGCCATGGTTGGAATACAAATATTGGATGTACTCCTGGTTAATAGAATCTTGTTAGTAACAGACTACAACTTATCCCATAATTAAGGGGCAAACTATGATAGGTAACTCCTTCGACTGATGAAGGAATCTGGGTACACACATAACAATTCCTCGCATCCATTGTCTGAACATACTCACTCAATAAGCAAAAGAAGACATTAGAAGAAAGTTCCCCTTGGGTATACCTATGTGCAGATACTTCTCATCTAACCTAAATTTCTCTATCGTTGTTAATGCAGTAGTTGTCTCTAAAACTGAAGTATGGTTGGCTTTACTCTTGTCAAGAACAGTCATACCCACAATCAATATCACGCACAATATCACACACACAATTGCCAAACCAATACTTTTGTATTTACAGTACCTGTTCTTCCTACCCTGTTGGCTAATGTTGCTCATGATCTGTGAGGAATCATAAAGTAGAAGAGAAAAATTAAAAACTATGCAGCAAAAATCAAAACAAAAAATCTTCTTTCAGCAGTTTTTTACAGCTTTCAGTCTCACTTCCAGGATCCTTTGTCAAAAATCGGGTTAGCAGCTTGTCAAATCAGGTTATCTTTGTAAAAATCAGGTTATAAAAGTCTTCTCCGAGTACTTTCAACAGTTTCTTTTGTTTTGCACTTTTTCTCAAATTTGTCTCAACAGTTCAGTTCATTGATTTCCTTCAAGTGCCAAAATATTGACCTGAAATGTCTTGATCAAAACAAAAAGACAAAAATTCTCTTTGCCATTCACTTGTTGTTGCCTGCTCATTCAGGACCTGCGTACCTTCGACTTGCTATTCTCTTTCTTTTCAACTTTCGACCTCCATTCAATTCTCCTTCACTCAGGTCTTCTCTCCTTGTCCTATCTACTTCTTCCTCCATTGTTGTCACAACAACTGGTTCCTTTCTCTTTGCTTGTGACTCCAGCCACTTATCTTTTTTCAGTGGCCCCTTTGTCAATGCTCTTTTCAGTGTTGAACTTCAAACTTCTTCTTGCTCTGCAGGATTTTCTCTTGACAGACCTGCAACTGGTTCTGGAGGAGTCAGATCACATTGGCTTTGATCCGCCTCAACTCCTCCCCCCTCGAGGTCTGGCGTTTGCTCTGTTTGTCTCTCAAAATCATCTACTTCTGGGAGAGCCCTCCTCTGAAAAGACTCTCCTGCTGCTTTAATTTAGATTGGCCCGCTGCCAACCTCCTGGAGGCCTTCTCCTTCGTCTCTCACAGGAGTGACTGAACCATCCTCAACGTGCTCAGATCCGGTCTCAGGTCCTCTTTCTTCTCCTTCCGGCTCTGAGGCTCGTCTGGTCATTGTTGGTACTCTCAACAACTCCCCTTCATTGTCCAAAGGACATTCCACCTTTTTTGTGTGGCTGGTGTGTATCCAGTTCGGAACTCTAGTACACTTCACAGGTGTGGTAGTGATCAGAACTACCTGGTAAGGGCCTTTCCACCGAGGCTCCAAACACGTCTTCCTCACGTGTTTCAGGACCACCACCCAGTCACCAGCTCTCAGGGTGTATCCTTGATCTTGGGTCGGTGGCAGTGTGGTGGCTTCCACCTGCTGAGGGAAAGAGCGAACCACATCAGCCAGACCTTTGCAGTAGCCCAACACCATATCATCTGTTATGTTCACAAGAGCATTTGTAGGAACTGCTGGCATCCTCATTGCTCTGCCCATAAGGATCTCGTGCGGTTTCAATCCTGTCTTCGTGTCGGGTGTGTTTCTCATTGTCATCAAAACTAGAGGCAGTGCATCAGGCCATTTCAGATTCGTGGATGCACACATTTTCACCATTCTTGATTTCAAGGTACCATTCATTTGTTCCCCTAGTCCTGATGCTTCAAGGCAGTAACTACAATGCAACTTCTGCTCAATGTTTAAGGCTGCACATAGTAATTTAATTACTTCATTGCTAAAGTGACTTCCCCTATCTGATTCTAAAGAAATCGGAAACCCAAAATGTGGTATCAGTTCCCTAAGCAGTTGTTTTGCTACTGTGAGGCTACATTTCTCCATGTAGGGTACGCTTCAGTCCAATGACTAAAGATGCAAACATTCATCAACACATATCTCAAACCTCCACACACACTCATCTCAATAAAGTCCTTTTGCTTTCTGCTGAATGGACCTCCTGCTCTTCCAATGTGGCTCAAATTAACCACTGTCCCTTTTCCCGCATTCATTTGTTGACAAATGATGCAATGATGGCAAACTGCTTCAGCAACTTGTCTAAAACTTGGGTTGGCATCCCTCCCAACATGTGCTTGACCATGATAAAACCTAGCCATTTGAGACAACAAACACTTCAGCAAAACCAATTGACCCTCTTCTGAAACCCACAATTCATCCTGTCTCCGTACACATTTCATTTTGCTACATGTTCGCTTTTCCTCCCTGTCAACTTTATTCTGCACTGTTCTCAATTCTTCCAATGTAACTATCACATGCAATGCAAAACTTGGACATGTTTCATCTTCTTCAGGTAACAATTCCCGCTTATCTTTGAATGATATACAGTTCAATGCACAAAACCTTGTGACTTGATCCGCATATCGATTTCCCATTGACACAGAATCTTGCGATTTCAGATGTGCACTGCATTTCACCACAGCAATCTTTCAGGCATTTGGATAGCTTGCAACAAGTCTGTAATTCTCTCACCATTTCTCACTGGTTAACCAGAAGAGGTCATGAAATCTCTCTGTGACCACAACTGGCCAAAGTCATGGACTATTCGAAATCCATACTGGCTATCCATATAGATGGTAACTTTAAGCTGAGCAGAAACATGGCATGCTCAGGTACGGGCTACCAGTTCCGCTACTTGTGCAGAATACACTCCTCAAAGCCAAGACGCTTCCAGTATACCAGAAATTGTACTCACAGCATATCCTGCTCTCAGTACTCCTGTATTGTCTCTTAAACTGGAACCATCAACAAAGATAATTTGGTCATTTTCTTCCAATCGGATGTCCCTAATGTCAGTTCTCGTTTTTGTGCACAAATCAGTTACTTCAAGACAATCATGCTTAATGTCTCCTCTTTTTCAATTTCAACATTTCCACTTGGAAGTAAGGTTGCCGGGTTAAGCACTGTGCATCTTTTCAATGACACATTTGGTGACCCTAAAATACTCGTCTCATGACGGGTCAATCTGGCACCTGTCAGGTACTGAGTTTTAGTTTTTGTAAGTAGGATCTCAATGGAGTGAGGGACCATAATGACCAAAGGATGTCCCATCACAATGCTTTCACACTGTGTGAGGCTCTGTCCAACTGCTGAAACTGCACGCAGACAGCCTGATAAAGCTGCTGAAACTGGGTCCAAAGTAGCTGAAAAATATGCTATGGGCGGTTTATGCCTCCATGGACCTGCATCGAGACAGACAAAGAACATGCATGACGCTCATGACAAAACAACGTAAAGGACTTTGTGTAGTCAGGCATACCCAAAGCCGGAGCTTTGCACAGACTCTCTCTCAAATCAGAAAACACTTTCATGCAAGCCTGATCTAACACTAGGGGATCAGTGACCTCCTTGTGGGTCAGCTTCTGCAAGAGCTTGTAAATGACTGAAAAATTGGGAATTAACTGGCAAAAGTATCCTACCATCCCTAAAAACATCCTGATATCTCTCTGTGTGGCTGGGGGACTCATCTGCAATATGGCTGTGACCCCTTTCTCTGGATGTTTTCCTGGATCCCTTCTCAATCTGGTGAACCAAGTATATCACTTCTTTCTGACAGTATTCTAATTTAAGTGGTGACACTTTATGACTCTTCCTTTGTTTTGGATGCAATCAATAAGTCGTCAATGTACTGTACCTAGGTCGATTGGAAAGGCAATTCCAACAACTCCAGATTCTTTTTCAAGATCTGATTGAATATGGAAGGTGACTCAGAAAACCCTTGAGGAACTCTACACCAACAGTAAGCTCAGTCCAAAAATTTTAAACAAAAGAGAAATTGGCTATCCTCATGAAGAGGAACAGGAAAGAAGACTTGTGACATGTCTATGACAGTGAACCATTCAGCATCACATGGAATCTGAAACATTATCACAGCTGGAATTGGCACCACGGGGCAACATTTGATCACAATATCATTTATTTTTCTCAAGTCCTAGACAATTCGAACTTTCCCACTGGGCTTTTTCAATCCCATTATCGGCAAATTAGATGGGCTGCACAACACCCCTTGCTTTACAAATCCTGCAATTATGTGAGCAACCTTTATAAGAATGTCCTGTAGCATGTGATACTGGGGTATTTGGAGAAAAACTGCGTTCGGCTTTACAGGAACTTTAACTGGCTCAACTCACTTTTTCAGGCCAATCTCTTTCCCTGTCAAATCCCAAACTCTTTCTTCAACCGTTCCCTGTAAATCAGAAGGAAGTTGCTTCTCTGTGAACACTGGAAATAAATCAATCAGGGGGTACTCCTCATTTATAGTCTTTCACACTCTGTCTCTGGAGCTGGGTCATCCTCATCATCACTATTCCTCTGTATCTCGATTCTGTCATTTGAACAAGTAATCGAGTACCTGGTTTTACACAGCTAGTCTCTTCCCAATAGGGATATCAGACTTGAATCATAGACTACAAATTTGTGCAATCCTTTAAAGTTGCCAATTTTAACCTGAACTGGTTCTGTAATTGGATTGGTCAAATACTGATTTGCTACTCCTACAATCTGTTTTGTCTTTCCTGAAAGAGGCAAATTTGGAACTTCTGCAGTTCTTACTGTAGAGCGTGTAGCTCCTGTGTCCACCAAGAATGAAATCCTCACTCACTCAATCATCGTTTATTCCACTCTCCCTATGTAACGGGAATTGGTGTACTCTGTTATTACTCTGGTTAAACTCCTGACCTGTTTCTTGTTGAGGAACCATCACCTGCTGATGTTCCATTGGGTCTTGAGGTATTTGAATTTGCTGTCTAGGCACCATTTGAACCTGCTGTTGCATTGTCTGCAACTGTGTCATTTGTACATGAGGCATGTGGACCTGGTGCATGGGTTTGAAATTTTGCATCTGATTCATATTGTTCTGATCATTTGATTATGACCTCTCATTCTCAGTCCTCTCATGTTTTGGAACAAATTGATGTCACCTGTTTGCTGAACAACACCTTCCTGCACCATCATCGGACACTCCCACTTCCAGTGTCCAACCACTCCGCAAGCGTGACAAGGCAACAGTCTCTTCATTCCCTGCACATCATTCTGAACCACTACAGTACCCAAGTTGGGACTACGGTTTACATTACCTCCGCGACCTCTACCTCTCTCATCTGATTTTGAAATACCACATTTCCCTGCAGCGGCTGTGGAAAGTTTCCCTGCAGCTGCTGTGGTGAGTTTCCCTGCATGCCTGTTTGTGCCACCTTAATCTGCATCACCATCGCCTTTTCTTTCAGTTTCTCTGTTTCAACTCAATCTCGTCACTAGAGTACTTTGCATACTGCAACACCTCATCAATCGGCTTTGCTTGCAAGTAGATCAAATGACTCTTGTTCATCTGGCTAATGTCAGGTCTCAATCCTTCCACAAATCTGAACACAAATTTAATCATGTCTTTCGGCTCAATTGTCTCTGTACCACTGTAATTCTTAAACGCCTGCAACAATCTCTCATAATGCGCATGTATTGACTCTTTTGCTTCCTTGGTTGTCCTGTCTATTCTCTGCCTGTCAATGGTTTGGGGCAAAATTCTCGTCTTCAGGAATTCAATTACTTTGTAATAATATTTCATTACCTCAGGAGACAGTGCTCCTGTAGCCTGATCTCTCTCTGGTTCTTTTGTTGGCCAATCTATACTCCTCTTGCACTCCATCCATAAACCAGCTGGAATTATTATCTCTAATAGAGTGTTCAAGTCCTCCCACAGGCATTTTGCAAGTTTCACGAACCTGTCTGTCTGTCTGCTGGTACCATTTTACTGGCTTCTCTCTCAACCTAGGATAGTCATTTGTGAAGGACAGAAGGTCACTTCTACTCCAAGGGACATGAACAAAATTCCCTCCTGCAATCTCTCTCATTGGCAACATTTTCATTGGATCCTTGCCCTGCTGCACATTTGCAGTAAGCTCAGCAGAATCCCTTTTTCTTTTATCTTTCTTCTTTACCCATCTGCCTTCCCACTTGTCTAATGCTCCCCATGTCTGGACACTTTGGAGTAACTCCCTTAGGTTGTTGTGTAGCCATTTAAAGTATAGCTCCATGCATGTTAGTTTAACATACTAGGCCGCTGTGCACTTTGCCCTAGATATATTTTATTCAGCCTCGCACTGTTATTTTACAATAACCAGTTTTTAAGGTCTTGTTTTAATTTCTTCTATCGCACTGTTTAGCTCAGTTCAGCACCATGTTCTCAAATAATGCATTCTTGATCGCCCTGTTCTTCAGTCAAGGCTACAGTCTCGTACATTGCCGGTAAACGTGGTAGAAGTTTAGTCTCCAGCATTCGTAGAAAATACACATCCTTACGTAGGGACATTTTCTCAGAATATTTGCGGGGTTAGTTACAAAAACACTTTCTAGTCCTAGTACACGTCAAGAGGGAGATTCCAGCCAGGGAACCACAACTGTATGCTGAATGCCCCATTGCAGATGCTGACGCAGATTACAGGCCTTTGGTCAGGTATGAGGGGTGATGTCCTTCCGAGGGAACCTGAAAGGCAGGCTTAGAGCTTAACATGCTGTGCTCAAAACATAACTTAGAGAGAGAATAATCTAGCAGCACTATGATAGCCTTATTCTTGTGCTTCACTCTCATCGTCACTATTTTAATATTACTGTGTTGTGTAGTTCTGGTTATTGAAGCTCACACTTTGTTATCTAAAATGCAGACGTTTTATTAAACCAATCTTTAAAACTTATACTGCCTCTATTGTCATTTATACATGAGACCGCACTGTGTATGAGAGAACCGGTTGTGACCTGAGTGATCACGACTTCCCTGAGAAGTACTGAGATGTCATGCGCTCAGCTGCCCAATTGTCTCTACCATTTGGGAGAGATGAGGCACTGCTAGTTAGCCGGAGCAAAATCCGGATTTGGAGTGACAAGTGTCATCTACCGTGGGCCAGACTCAGTCCCCCACATTGTGGATGATCTTGTTGCTCAAAATCCAGTAGTCTCATTAGGATAATGAAAGTCTACGTGACAAGGTGTACCTTCATTCCTGAAGATCTCATGTGTTCAAAGTCCTTTGTGTCAAACTCTAACCTGTAACTCCTTTTCAAATCTTTTGTTTTCTCTATTTCTATGTCATACTTCTCTGCCAGGTCTTCTAGTCTTTGGTGTATGTTGCTCACTTCCCTTGTAATTTTCGGGCACAGATTTCTCAACCCTGCTTCAGTGTAGGACTCTAATCTGTTCACGCCCATAGTTCCTTCAATGAGCTCACCCGCTTCAATTCCTAGTCTCGCATAGTTCAAGTACTCCTCTCCCTTAGGAGCCCTCTGCGGGGTATTCAGCTTGTCTAACCATTCAGTTAATTGCTGGGCAGTCAAACCCTGCAACAAAATGTTGCTGGCCTGGGCATATGGCGTCGGTTGCACCATTATATCTGGACACTGTGGTGTCGGTAATTTCAGGCTCTGACTAACATTCGACTCTATGACAGTATCCAGAAGAACTCCGAATAGACTAAGGTCTAGCAATGATCTCGATCCGTCAAAGGTCTGTCCCATAGGAGAGACTACTCGAGTATTTACATTGAGTCGTCCCCTCATTGCATTCTGACTCAGGACTCCCTGTCCACTTGCACTATTATTCTCTTGTGCAAACAAAGGTACAATTCGAACCAATGGTGACAGGTACAGATACAGTATCTGGGATGGGTCTGACACTCAAATTATGTGGGTGCATAGTTCCCGTATTCTAGCTCATCAGTACAGGCATATCTGTTATCGGAGTGTACTTTGGCATTACTTGTGTCTGCACTTGGGGAAGTAAGAGTGGAGTTGGTTCTGTCTGAACCAATATCGGTTTCGGGAAAACTTGTCCTGTTGGCACTGTTAGGTTTGTGGAAGTTTCCACAATGGGTACATCAGGGTAAATTCTCAGGACATTCGATTGTGGCATCTGATTTTGTGCTACTGGAGTAGTAGGTGCATTGAGATTGCTCTGCATTGGGCTCTGTGTCATACTAGGATTAATCTGCCCTGGACTCATAGTCCTGTTAACCTGTGTCAGAGCTGAAGGATTTACACTAGTGCTTGGACCACTCTCTTATGCTGCATATGGTGGGGGATGATTTCTCAATAACTGTAAAATAAACTCATCATCGTCTGACTCTTCCTCAAATGTCAAAGATCTCCTAGACTCTTTTGATCTCTGCTCCCTACTCTTGGAAGGGCTTCTGTTTATCTTTCCTTCCCTCTCTCTCGCAGTCCTCTGTAATCACTGGAAACAATTTAATCCCCTGTAAAGTCTTGGTTCTCCAAAACCTCTGATAAATGTCCCATCAAGCCTCCACTAGTGTCTTTTCTGCCTTTCTCATTCTCCTCTCACATTTCTGTTGCTGTTGCTGTCTGGCTACTAACTTCCAGATCGCTCATGCCTTGAACTGTACTGGTCTCAAAGGGGGTTTCAGATCATACAGCACCCTCCTCTGATACTCTAAACTCCTCAAATTAAATGTTCTGTGGGCAGGAAGCTTTAAACTCCTTTTCTTCTATTACATTGTAATCTGGTGTACCTTCTGATAGTGCAATATCTCCTATACTTGTTGTAATGTACGTATCTCCCCTTTAAGCACTCTTTAAAGCTTTGAAAAATTTAATTTTTGCGACCTTTATTTGGTTCTAAATCAAATCAGGAAGTGACTTTTAATCCCAGAATTCTCTTCACCCACTTTCTTAACCAATTGCGCTTCACAGTTGTCAGCTAATCGGTGTGCGACTCTTCCCACTAACCAACCTATCCCAGCACAGCTCCAATGACGTCACACTCACATGTACTGCAGCTGAGAAAGTCTTGCCGCTTGCCTCCCAACTCATATTCACACAAAACTAATGCAAAATTATTGCGAGCACTAAACAAAATCAAAACCCAATTTATTCATTTACTTCTGATAAGGTAACACAATCGCTTCAGAAATGTACAGATTTTTTCACAGACGGCGTTTCTCTTTAGCAGCTACTCCTTCTTTCTGACTTTCCCTGATTCACAAGCAAAATTCGACCCGCAAATTTCACTCTCAACTGATCAGTGCGTCTGTCCTGGTGCACATAGGACTCGCGAAATCTGAGTCAAATTTTTTTTGGCGTACTTTGACTCACACCCTGACTTGTCGACCACGCCTGATCGACCTATTAAACCAGACAAATTACAACAAAAAACAAGTGTCTCATACACTTTTCAATATACTCCGGAGTCCTAGACCATGCAGGGTCCGTATACCAACAACCACGTGGACAATTTTTTATCACAAGGCACCACACACATTTGATGTTCAAAAAATATATATGCTTTCTAGTCGTGACTCATGCAACTTTAAAGGGGTGGGGCGGTGCACGGGGGTAGAATTAAATACAAAATAATTTAAAAAAATTAAAACACTTACCTGTGCTCCCATGCTGCTCCTCTGCCTTCTCCGTCTTCTGCTACTGGCACAGGCTCCCAGCCTGCCCTGCACCAATCTTGACGCAGCGTCAGGATTGGCTGGGAGCGCCCAGCCAGGGCGCTCCCAGGCAGACTGGGAGCTTGTGCAGGCTCTTACCAGCCCAGCAACCATGTTGCTGTACTGTAGAGAGCCCTGTGCGCATGTGTGGTTGGCCGGCCCGAGACGGCCAGCCAAACACACATGGGCTCTTGAGGGGGAGTGCTGAGCACTCGCCCTCAGTGCACGTCACCCCCGTGGCCCCACCCCTTTTCCCAAAAAACGATAAAAACCACAGTTTATGATCGTTTTTTGGAAAAGGTTTGCAGCTGCCGCTGCTGGTGGAGGGGGGGTGATGCTCCTCCACCCCTGATGCTTTCACACACTTTTTTCCTTTTACTCAGATCAGTTAATACAAAGGAAAAAAGGTCTGGTTTATTTTGTAGGCATGTGTGTGTGATGCATGCATCTACAACATTAAGTGGCGAGCCACATCAAAGGATTTTGTTTTTACTTTTCTTTGTGCTTCACAGCATTGAAGACGTTGTACAGCATCAATGAAAACCAAAGGCATGACCTACTGGCTTTGCCAATGCTTTTATTAAAACACGGTGGGAGCTGTGCGCTCGCACCATCTAAAGCCATGACCTACACATATTTATGTTCACATATGCTCTCTCATATGCACACTCGCTACCTGTTTGCATTTCTTTCTTATTATCTCTCCTTCCCTCTCAGACTGCAACAACTAAGTGCCTTCGTGGGCAAACAGGACAGCAGAGGTCTCACAGTGTTTACAGAACACTAATGGTTGTCAGAAAAGCCCCGCACATTGACCATTGCTTTCCAGTTTGACTGAGGTGAAAGGAGCAAAAGATACAGAAGTTTGATATGAGAGATTATAGCAGTGGGAGGTGACATGATGAGAATATAGGTGCGAAAGTGTGAAAGAGGTCAGAGTGCAGCAGGCATTGGCGTGTGCCAATGTAAGTACTTTATAAGTATGAGAGGTGATGGCACAAGCCCTTTCTTTTGTATGAAAATGGGGAAAGGTGCCTGAAAAACAGGTTTTAGGCATTTTGTGGAAATGCTTGACGGTCAGGGGTTGGGAAGTGGCCAGATTTTACACTCATTCTTTTAGGATAGAGGGGGCCATTGGAGGATATAAAATCAGTGCTTAATTTGTAAATAAAAACATGCCCTCGTCTAAAAAAGGCGGCTGCTGCAATGAAATGTGTGAACACGAAATACTGAGGCAGAGTAATCCTAAAGCCATCTCGGGCCTCTTTCATCCATTTACAGCCACTCCATGTCCTCTTAGCTCACTCCTGCAGCTTTCTGCTTTCTCCCTTTGTGACACTTCTTCCTTGTTCTTTTCTTCCATCTTTCCCATATGTGTCTTTTGCTCGCAGTAAATGCTTGAGACAGAAGAATAAGTGCCGGCCCTCAAAAATATGTGCCTGTGGCCCGCACAGAAAACCACCAGCTCAAATTAAGCACTGTATAAAATATGTTTGAAGTAAGGCACAGTGATGCAGATTGGGAGCTGGAGGAGTGACTACATGAGGGGTTAAGTTCCCCAAGATACGGGAGTGCAAGGGACAGTTTCTCATGGAGGATTCTCTCCTGCAGGTCTGTTAGCAAGAAGGAGAGCAACACTGCCTAAATTGAGACGTGGTATTCAGGGGCATATTTATACTCCGTTTGCGCCGAAATTGCGTCGTTTTTTTTAACGCAATTTCGACGCAAAACTAACTCCATATTTATACTTTGGCGTTAGACGCGTCTAGCGCCAAAGTTCATGGAGTTAGCGTCATTTTTTTGCGTGAACACCTTCCTTGCGTTAATGATATGCAAGGTAGGCGTTCCCGTCTTAAAAAATGACTGCAATGCATATGCGTCGTATTTATACTCCCGGGCAAAAATGACGCCCGGGAGTGGGCGGGTCTAAAAAACCCGCATTTGCGCCGGATTTTAGCACCTGGGTCAGGGCAGGCGTTAAGGGACCTGTGGGCTCAGAATGAGCCCAGAGGTGCCCTCCCAAGCCCCCAGGGACACCCCCTGCCACCCTTGCCCACCCCAGAAGGACACCCAAGGATGGAGGGACCCACCCCAGGGACATTAAGGTAAGTCCAGGTAAGTATTTTTTTAAATTTTTTTTTGTGGCATAGGGGGGCCTGATTTGTGCCCCCCTACATACCACTATGCCCAATGACCATGCCCAGGGAACAGAGGTCCCCTGGGCATGGCCATTGGGCAAGGGGGCATGACTCCTGTCTTTGCTAAGACAGGAGTAATTTCAATGGGGGATGGGCGTCGTAAAAAAATGGCGCAAATCGGGTTGTGGCGAATTTTTTGCCTCAGCCTGACTTGCACCATTTCTGGACGCCCATACGCCATTTTCCCCCTACGCCGGCGCTGCCTGGTGTATGTCGGTTTTTTTAACGCACACCAGACAGCGCCGGCGGCTAACGCCGGCTAACGTCATTCAATAAATACGGCGCCCGCATGGCGCTTCAGAATGGCGTTAGCCGGCGCTAATTTTTTTGACGCAAAACTGCGTTGGCGCAGTTTTGCGTCAAAAAGTATAAATATGGGCCTCAGTGCTTGGCAACAGCACTTAATCGTCAACACCAGCACTTATGACAGTCTGCCACCAGGTGGCATTGTTTGTGTAATCTAGAGATGATCAGAACAACAGTTGTTTATTAATTTAATATACATTAAAAACAACTAGTACCTGCCGCCCCACACCATTCCTATAGCTTTGGGGGCCTGGAATATTCTGAAATGTCACACTTGTAGGAGTGTGATGGTTAGTAGTTGTGCTAGTACTGTCATTGGCTGTACTATCAAGGGCAATAATGAATGGTGCAAGCTGCTGTACCCTCCTGATGGGGGCCTTGGCATCTATGTTTTCAAAAATTAAGCACTGGGTGGGAGGAAAGAGGTGTGGATATGCAGCCACTCCACTGTTAAATGAGAGCATGCAGGCAATCATATGGCAGCGGCTGGGGTTGAACTTCAACAGGACAGCAGTACATATGCATGGCCTAGGGGAAAGGAGATGGGGACAGATGATGCTATTACAATACAAGCTGAAGGACAAGTAACTACGTCCCGATGTGATATTGTTTCAACCAGGGGAAATGATGTGCTGAGATATGACAAAAATGGAAAAGACAGATCTAGAGAGGTTCTTGACAGGTTGGACAGAGCAGCATTACCCTGGATGCAGTTACACCCATGAGGAGTTTGGAGAGAATCAGGAAACCAGCAGTGATCAGTAGGGCTAGAAAGAAGATGTAGGGAGGTAGGAGACTACTGCAGAGCACAAGGGACTGTGGTGATCAGATGTGCCGACATGGTATATCACTGCCAGTATTGTTCAGACGAAGATGAGTTCATCTGTCACTGCTGACCAACAAGTTGTATCTGGAGATGTTGACTGAAGTTTTGAGAAAAAAAAGTGGGACAGTGTAGGTTAAGAGGTTGGTGGGACAGAAAGGACACCTCAGCGGAGGGTTTTCGGGTGGCAGTGTGATAGCTGTGATCAAGATATTGTGTTATCAGATAAAAGGAAAAACAGCAGGAGTAAGAGGAGGGAGGGAAGGAAAGATGAACTCAGAGGTAGTCTTGGTGTGGGCAAGCAAGGTAAGCAAAGGGAAACATTAAGAGGCAGAAAGAAGAATATATGGGCAACAAGCTAAGAAGTTAATTGAACTCTTTTTTTTATAGCTATAGTGAGGGAGTGGGTACTATATCGATGGGAACAGATTAGAGGAAGGCGGGAGGGGAGTATGTTAGTATGTGCAGCATAGCCAAAGGTTGTTACATGTGAGCTGACCGTGCACAGATTAAAGGAAGCCTTTTAATGACCTGGCTATACAGCTCAGCTGTCGCCAGACAATTATGTGAGCATAACTAGAGAGGGGCTTGACTCTGTCCAGGAGTACATGTTTTGATTGGGCCGAAGTTGTGTGCTTCCACAAGAAAAAGAGATTGTCTTCAACAAAGCTGTGATTATTTTGTTTATTTAACTAGCTGCATGAGTTTGAACTTTCAGGGGCCCAGACATGCTAGTGTAATGCTATTAAAATACCTTAGATAACTAGATAACTTGTGGAATTTTTCTTTACAGACAGGACACATGGGAAGAGCGCAATCATTAATCTGCATGAATGTTTAGGTCTGGTTTGACAGTGCAACTGTCACCTGACCTGTTAACCTACACCAATATTATTTAACACTTCTTTGCTTACAGACAAATACATATCCATTCCCATGCTTTCTACTGTTAATGCTCCACATTACCATACAACATTTCTTCAAAGCAAGAGCTATGCCATTGCCAATGCTTGTTTACACTGACGAGAGCTTCCGAGGTATTCTGACATCCAATGCCTGAGCCCTATGTTTCTTCCTTGCTTACCGACCTATCCCAGAACTATCGTGGGATGATCCATGCCGGGAAAATCGCGGCAGAGTCTATATACAAACATCCTTTGGTATTCCTTGGTTACTGAGGTCATTTCCTTCTATTATAGTGATGCTGCATCCTCCTTAACTGTAAAAGATCACTTGTTTACATAGTGAATCCTGTGGAGCTAATAAAACTGTCAATTTACTGCCTTAAAGAGCAGGCCTAAACGTCAAGATATACGGTTTGTTATTTTTTCCATTGTCTATAAAAAGACAGCCAACATTTCTGAGATGCAATCTTAGCTCATTCTAATGGCAGCGGCTGCATCCTGCTTCCTGTCACCTACTTCACATTTTGTGCTAAAACATTTTCATTTCAGAATCATCTAAAATAATTCTAGGCACTCACTGCTCTGTGAATTTCTATGGTGCTGGCTTTCTATAAATGCAATATGCACATTTCACCACTTCTGTACACAATTATTCCATTAGGGGCTTCATTGAAGTGGCATTGACATTTTGTTTTGTCAGTTACTTCTTAATATATGTCTATATTTTTATGAATGCAGGTGTGCAATGGGTCTTTGTTTAGAGGCGACATTAAAATCGGTTACTGCTTCGGAGCTTGTCATACAAAATGGGGCAGGAAGGTGGCTGAAAGGCAAATGACTCAAAGTTCTGGATTCAAAAGTTGATGTCAGAGAGAAAGGGCTGAGCTTGATTTTTGTCTGATCAGGCCCGAAGGATTGTATTGTATTTTATTGTGTTGGTATTTATATAGTCCTTTCCATACCACTAGGGAGGCCTAAAAGGCATTGTTGAAAGCAGTGAGCCTTTTCCAAGCGAGCACGTTAGTTTGTGGACATGCACAGAGGCCTCTATTTAGACCTGGGTCGCTATTCGACTCCAGTCACGGTGGCTGACTGAATTTTCACTCAGTGGAGAAGGCGGTTGTGTTTTGCTATGTGGTAGTGGTGGACATCAGCTAGCAGCCACCGCTTTAACAAGGCCACCCTTCATGCCCAGATCCGGTGACTCGGAATTCCCAACTGCACTACCACACACTTATAGCAGTGTGCGGGAAGATCTCAGCGATAACCAAGACCATTGTAGCCTAGACAATCACTAGGATTAGCCTCCCCAGCTTATGAGAGAAACATGGTGAATTTGTAGGGATTTCCTCAGATCCTTTGCACATTCCAGAGATGCTGAAGGAATCCTTATGCCTCACAGATTTCCACAGATCTCCAGACCGCCGGCATATATGAAATAGTGAAACGTGCAGACCCTTTCAGTTACATGTGACTAAACCGGAGTTAACACTATTAGGGGCATATTTATACTCTGTTTGCGCCGATTGTGTGTCAAAATATTTGACGCACATTCAGCGCAAACCGTGTACCATATTTAAACTTTGAGGCACGAGCCAGCGAACGACAAAATCCCGCCGTGTGCGTCATTTTCTGGATGCGGGAAACCGCCTTGTGTTAATGACATGCAAGGTAGGCGTTCCCGTCCAAAAAATAACTCAAACACCCGTGCGCTTTATTTATGCTACCGCGCAAAAATGTCACACGGCCGGGAGGCGGAGGCGGAAAAAACGCACAGCCCGATTTGCGTAAAAAATTAACGCCTGGGTCAGGACAGGTGTTAAAATGGGGCAAACACACGTGTATATAATGAAAACACACAGAAGCAACAGCAGAGCTCTAAAAGGAAGACATGGAGGTGCTTCTCATCCAGCGTGCACGCAGACGCAGAGCACAGGACCAGCAACAGCAGCTTCCACAACACCAGCAGGGACCCCAAAGGCAACGCAGAGGGCAGGAGAGGATATTCAGCACCAGGACAACCCTTCATGGCCTCAGAGAACATGACATCATCCAGAGCTACAGGCTGAACTGGCAAGCCATTCAGCAGCTGCTGCGCAACATCGAGCCACAGTTGGCACCCAGCTTGCGGACACCCCGCACCATTCCAGCAGAAACCAAGCTGCTAGCTGTACTACACATGTTGGCAAGTGGCTCCTTTCAAACCACTGGCGCCCTGGTTGCTGGGATCTCACAACCATCATTCTCTGCCTTCCTACCCAAGGTACTGGTGCCATCATCTCACTCACACCCCGCCACATCTGCTTCCCCAACACACAGCAGAAGCAGCAGGAGACAAAACAGGGGTTTTACCTCATTAATGGCTTCCCACAAGTCCTCGGTGCCATTGACTGCACACATGTACGCATTGTGCCACCTGCTGCAACTGAACATCTATACCGCAACAGGAAGCACACACACTCCATCAATGTGCAGGCCATTGTCGATCACCAGGGATTGATCACAACATCTTGGCAAAAAATCCTGGGAGTGTATATAATTCATTCATCTTCCGCCACAGCACCATTAATCAACACTTCCAGGATGGACAACATGGAAATGGACTAATAGTTGGTAAGTACAGAAACCTACTTATGTACACACTGCACAGCAACCCTCTATGACACACAACACATACACTATGACATCGACATGTGGACAGGAATAAAACTGAGGTTGTGACTCCGCTAGGCATGTTTCATATCTTCACCCAATGGGAGACACACCTAGGGACAAATGACCGTTCCAAATAACAACTGATTCCACTCTACAGACAAAAGGGGAAAATGTAAAACAACACAATGACAAACACATGGCCCCAACTGGCAGTACATATGCGAAGATTAAACTTCAATATCACATCAATAACACTCAATCAAACACCCTTCAATTCAATACGTACTCTGTAAGGGGTGTGGAATGGTTTTTGCTGCAGGTCAAACACCATGAAACTCATAGCATGATGATGACTACAATGAAGGTCACGTGCAATCATTGAGGCCGTTCCAATATCTCACATCACTCCTGCTCTCACATTGCCCACTACCAAGAGGCAAGTGGACTGTGCGAAGAACACATCTTGATGTGACAATATGGAAAGTGCACATTCCTACACATACGCATTGTGACAAATTAACACACACACAACAGATGTACTGCCATACGGACCTTCTGAAACTCAAAATGACAACCTCACAACCAAGTTAGCCAGCTGAACTAGAACATGTGCAGTAGTCTAGGTACATGTTACAACCAGAGTATAATTGGCAAGGTCAGAGAAATAGGTCTGCAGTGAACTTGTCACACATGTGAAATTAGTGTATAGTCAAATGTTAACACGTCAGTGATCACAACGTACGGTGAAGTTTGGCAAATTGTCACCTTGCAAAATCTAAGGGTCTCACTGATGGTTAAATTAATCTATTGCATATGTCAAAATGTATGGGATGTCCAGGGTACATAGATGCAAATGTGTTACCACCACTGTCGAATTGATTCTGTGTATGGAACTATCATCTCACCCCCAATTAAGACACTGGGACACCTGTATCACAAGTCACAATGCAAGGGAGTACATACTGTACTGCAACTCTCCAAAAATACTGCTGACATCCGGTCAGCAGCCAAACACTCGTTCAGCTAAGGAAACAACCCAATGCCAATGGTACATCCTAGAAGCCTAGGAATCGACACAATAACACAAACACCAATGAGTCACAGACAACACAAGAGAACTATGGCATGCAAGGTGATATTTATGGGGCAAACTACATCAACATGTTCTCAATCATTTTCTCTTTCAGCTGATCAGGGGTATGGGATCCAGCCATGGATTATGACCCCATTTGCCAACCCAAGCACTGCAGCAGAGCGTGCCTATAATGAGGCACATAGGAGGACACGCACCATATTCAAGAGGACCTTTGGCATCCTGAAGTCAAGATTGAGGTGCCTCGACATCACTGGAGGCAGCCTCCTATACTCACCAGAAATGGTCTGCAAGATCATTTTGACCTGTGCCATCCTGCACAACATATGTGTACGAAGGAACATTCCCCTATTTGAACCAGAGCCAGAAATGCCTGAAGAGGAGGATGCTGGCCATCAGTATGAGGGGGACCAACCAAACACAGCTGCAGGATTGCGTAGGCACCAACATATTGTCCACAATTTCATTTGACTCAACTCACCATCACCACTGTTTGAACATGTGTAAATAAACACCTATAATAATCACCATATCATGGTCTGGGTAATCATTTTTGCATAACATTATCTCTAACTATCAGAATAAGAGTGTAGCCTCATGGAGCATTGCTGATGTAACGATCAGGACACAGAAAATTCCAAATCTATTGTGATTCGTATGAATCTGCAGTCACATTCACACTCACTGTAAATGACATATATCCTGTACATTTCACATTTGAAGGGCAATAGCAGAGGACCACACCTATTTCACACATACATGTTGGCAACATGGTTCATTGCAGCATATGGCACACAACTAAGACACCATCAGTTAATAATGGAACAAAAAAGCATCATACATGAGGCAGTGGTTGTGCTATTGCATTAGTAACAGGAATGTATGACCAGACCCTTGACAGCAGTAACTGTTACATCACATATCTTTGCAAGGACTATGTGTGACTAGAATTCCATATAAGCAGCAAATAGATAGCACAAGTGCCACAGGTATGACAAGCATTGCGCACATGACACCCCATGTGCATGTCAGCCCATGTCCTAAGTCCTGACACACCCATGTTCCCGGTCTCACCCCACCCGTCTTCAGAGGTCTCTGGAATGGTAATATGTGTACCCAGATAGTACCTCCTCTACACACTCCCAGACTCACAATGTAAATCCAGTGTGCTTCCCCCTTTAGTATGGTATGCCATAGTCATTGTACTTCTGTCTGCATGGACATCACGTTAAATAATGCACTGGCTTGTAGTTTCTAAGACCTGTTATCACCTGTACAGTGATTCCCATGTGAACGGTACTGTTGGCCCTTTGAACTTGAATCTCACATACAGGACTTGGGAGAGACTGATGCCGCACACACCTGTGAGCACCTCCATGGAGACCAGCCATTTGAACATGCACTGCCCTTGCAGATGCTTGGAACAGCATAGAACCTGCCATTTTATCAATAACACTGTTATGCCTTGCCGTTTAACTCAGCTGTGTAACGCAGCCCTTGGGTTAATGTGTTATCTTCCAAAACACAGGACAAAAACAGTTTCCCATTTCAACTGTCTTGTTCCTCCTCTGACCAGTCTCAGTCTGACCACTGTGTATTTACCTTGTGAAATGTCTGGATCCTGATTGACCCTGCATCCTGTTAGCCTGACTGGCTCCTCTCTGTGCGTTACCCTAAAGACTCCTTGTGGCTACAATAGTATCATAGTTGCTTTCCCAACCCTCACATTCCTCCTGGGGTATTGTGTCAGGTGGGTCTGCAATGCATACTCAAATATATTGTATAGCATAATCTGTTTATTTATCGTTCCATCGTTGGGAACTTGTCTCCAAATACCCAAATCATGGCCTATCCCGTGTCTGGGTCTCATGTATGCATGAGTGACCAATTGTGACAGTGTACCATGGCCGTATGCAGGGATTGCGTATGGTGCCTCCAGCAGAACCAGCAACGTCAGATAATGTGCATGAAATGTCTACACATGTTAGGACCCTGACAGTCCACACACTGATTCACATTGCTCACAACATATTGATGGTGCTTGTGTGGTGAATAGCTGCGAGAATAATCAGCACAGAGGCAATGATGTTCCCAGATGCAGTGGGAATTTTAGATCTTGGTTCCTGTTCATAGTTCCTGTCTTTCATATTGGCATTCTACCTGGCCTATGCCCCACCTGCATGTCACATGTATTGTGGTCAGTTTGTGGACTTGTTAGCATCATAACCTCTGGGTGTTGGTTCTGGCCAAATGGTGATTTGCCACCTTCTTGTCCTACTCAACCCTCCGTCTACTTCCATTCTCATGGTGAGGCCTTTCACTGGCTGTGGGTGCTCTGATGGCACTAGCACCACACTTCACAATCTGGGCCTGCCCCTGTCTCTGATCTTTCACATCCACCTATATGTAGTAGAGATGTCGCATATACTATGTATAGCATTGTTTTGGCACAATACGGATGTCAGCATTGGTAATGTGTGCTGCTGATGTTGGGGAATGTGTGGTACATTGGATTGCCCTGATAGTCGTAGCAGTGTCCTATTTCCTCCTCTGACTGTGCAGGTGTATTTCAGTGACCAGTTACATGTGTCCTCCCCCTCAATGCTCTTGTCTGAGCAGTATGACATTTGGGATGTTGCATTGTGACCCAGGCACAGGGTGGACCCTGACATATGCAGCATGGGAATGACATTAGTGCTGTGTACCTTCTAATGTTGATGACAATGGCTGATGTTTGTAGCAACTATGGACATTCACATTTGACAGGACTGGAACATCTGTCTTGATTTCAGGGGATTGTTAACGTTGTCATCCTGAACCCGCTAATTTGGTTGTTTTAGACCCATGGGGACGTTACTGCCATTAGCTACTTGACCTGCACACACAGCGGAGGTGGTAGTGGCAACTGTTATCAATGTTACATTCCACTTGCAGGTATGGCCAGAGGTTGTTAATTGGGCCCTAGTTAATGTAGGGAGTATACTGGCTGGTTTTACGTTGTGCCCTGTCCTCCTGGCCTGGCTTTACCTTTGCAACATCCTTGGCATGGCAGCATACCGCCACGCAAAGGTTGTTGGTGTTGTGTAGTGGTGTGCCCCAGGTTTCCTCAGTACGGGCCATGCCCCAGTGCCGTACCCCTTTACCCATGCCACTCCCAGAATATGATGACTTGCATGCATTGTGTAGTGGGTATGTCCACCCTCCCTGTTGCAGATGACATTAGTGCATTTTAATTCCCCATGCGACTTACCCTGCATGTGTGTTGTCTCCTGGTAGTCTGCGCTGTCCTGTCCTTGAATCCCTGTGACAATCTCCTCAGGGATGACGGCTGCCACCATCTCCTCTATGTGGTCCAGGGGCTCCTGTGGTGCAGGACTCCCACCTCCAGTCTGCAGTGCTGCCTTCCTGTTCCTGGCCATCTTTTCCTTGGTCCTGCGCTTGCAGTCATGCCAGCGTTTCTTGCACTCAATGACTGTTCTACATACTTCTGCCACACTGTTGATCTTGTCAACAATTTATTGCCATATTGTCTCTCTCCTACTGATTGGCAACTTTGAGGTGACAAACAATTGGTGCTGGTATTCCGTCACCTCTTTCACCAGAATTTCCTGCTCCTCTGCACTGAAGCAACACTTTCTTTTCTTCTTCTCCCTGTCCTGGGTCTTGTGTGGGTCCTCCTGGCTGGTTCCTGGTCTGTTGTCATCTTCCTGGGGTCTGTGCAAGCATCTGGGATCCATTTTGGCTCTCCTTAGCACATTTTGCTGTGTTTGTGGCGAATTTTGACGCAATTGCATCAAAAAATGCTGCATATCCGGTTTGCTGTGTCGTAAACCGGCTCACAGTCATTTCCGCCACATTAACGTCATTTTCCTTTACGATGTGACGCTGTGGTGTGCGTAAAAAAAAATGAACTCACACATGGGGTTTGCGCCGGCGTGCGTCAAAGTATAAATTTGACCCACGCATGGCGCACAGAAATGGCGTTAGCCGGCGGTAATATTTTTGACGCAAAACTGCGTCGGCGCAGTTTTGCGTCAAAAAGTATAAATATGGACCTTAGTCTTTTAGAAGTAACTCTGTCATGAGACTGATGGAAAACATACCCAACAGCGACTCCCGAACAACAAAGTCGTGGAGAACGAAAGCGGAACAATGCTTTCGTTAACCACAACTTCCATGTTCTGTGCCTTAACCACGCATGTGCTGAACCGTGGTTATGGCACAGAAGAAGTCGGAGGACGTGATAAGGTAAGTGGGGCTAGGGTCGTTTTAGGGGTGGGGCATTTTTAGTTTTAGGGGCGGGGTGGGGGGTAGCTTTAGTTTTAAGAGTGAGGGGTCGGGGTATTTTTAGTTTTTGAGGGTGGGTGGTCGGGTAGATTAGGTTTAGGAGAGGGGGTTGGGGTATTTTCAGTTTTTAGGGGCAGGGTGGGCAGTCGGGGTAGTTTTAGGGGCGGGGGTTGGGTAGTTTAGGTTTTAGGGGGGTTGTGGTAGTTTTAGGGGTGGGGGGTCGAGGTATTTTTTGTTTTTAGGGGTGGGTGGGAGGTCAGGGTAGTTTATGGGGCGGGGTTGGGTTTGGAGTAGTTTAGGTTTTAGGGGGATGGTGGGGGTGCGGTAGTTTTAGGGGTGGGGTGGGGGGTCGGGGTGTTTTTAGTTTTTAAAGGTGGGGTTGGGGGGTCGGGGTAGTTTAGGTTTTAGGAGGTGGGGGTCGCGGTAGTTTTAGGGGTGGGGGTCAGGGTATTTTTAGTTTTTAGGTGTGTGGTTGGGGGGTCGGGTAGTTTAGGTTTCAGTGGGGTGGGGGTTGCAGTAGTTTTAGGGGCGGGGTGGGGGGTTGCTGTGGTTTTAGGGGAGGGTTGGGGTGTCAGGGTATTTTTTGTTTTATGGGGCGGGGTGGGGGGTTGCGGTATTTTTAATTTTTAGCGGGGTGGAGGGTTGCAGTAGTTTTAGGGGCGGGGTAGTTTAAGTTTTAGGGGTAGGGGTAGGGGTTGGGGTAGTGTTAGAATTGTTTTTAGGGGTGGGGAGTCGCATGCTGGAACCACGCATGCCGTTCACACATGCCTTTATCAGGAATGCCTTTACAGCGAAAGGCATTTGTGGTAACAACGCGGTCATTGTTCCGACCGCGTTGTTCAGGCATGCATGGTTCTAGCATGCGTTGTTCCAACTCCTATTCGTCACTGATCCTTACCAAATGAATGGTCCTCGGTCCTGCAGGCAGCAAATGTAATACTTGTGTGTGATAGCCTGCGCTCCAAGTCTGCTCTCCTTTCAGAGATGATCCTAGCAAGTGACTGTGGTGCTGCAAGTTGCTCCCTCTCATATCTGACATCGTCTGCAAGGCTAGAAGCTTTAGCCAGCAGACTCTGTCTTTGGGGACGTGGGTTTTTGCTTTTATTCTTTTTAACGATAGGCTCTCACATCTCAACATATGAAGTGCTATTTGATACAAATCCAGAACTACCTACAGGTTAGGTGCAGAAGTTAAAGTAAGCAAGTGACTGACTGCCCTCAAGCCCTACCAAACTTTAAGAGGTAAATGAGGGAGTGGCAGCCATGTATGTGATGAAATAGAAGTTATCGCAATAACAAGACGACTATTGCCTAAGTAAATACAAGTGCTACTACAATTACACACAAATGACAACACTGAGCATGGCATTTCTGTGCTCAAATCCATGTGTTTAAATCAATGATTCCTTTCAAGCATATACAAAGACACACACAGGCGGAAGAGATCTGATTCATTGTACTGACTCTCTGACCGGCTCTCAGAGCTTTCACATCTGC
Organism: Pleurodeles waltl; assembly: GCF_031143425.1. NCBI lineage: Eukaryota > Metazoa > Chordata > Amphibia > Caudata > Salamandridae > Pleurodeles > Pleurodeles waltl. The sequence goes on along the minus strand of NC_090437.1, from coordinate 311,772,979 downwards.
AGAATTCCTACAAGTTCAGAGAGACGCTGAGGATGGCAAACTAATTCAGATGCCGATTAGATTGAGTAAGGAGGTCCAAGCTATAGATCTCAATTATTTTTTATGCGTATTGCAAGTGATCGTCGAGCTGGTTAGAGCCCACAGGTCCACTTTCCACTTCAGCTTCAACCATATTGTTTCCATGAAGCAGGTCAGGAAATTATCTTAATGGGTAAATTAATCGGTAATTGGCGTTAAGGCCCAAACCAATCTTAGAAAAATTCTCAGGCACCCCACTTCCAGATTTTTCAGTGCAGTGATCAACTTCCTCTCAAGTGGTGTGCATTGTGGGAAACCACTGAGAAAGGTGGTGAGAGTATACTGCACTGCAGAAATCCAAATGTAAGAAAGTACACATTCTATCCCTCTGTATACTATGCGAAATTTTACATTGACTGCTGAATTTTCAGACAAGATGTTTTGCATCTGGGTGCCTCGTGTTGCATTGCAGCCTGAGAAGCGACACCTGACCACTCAACAGTGACCCCAAATATTGTGGCTCTTGAACTTGAGTACTCAGTGAATGAAATGGAAGTTTCTCTCGGCGGCATTGATGATCACTGTGTTTAGAGAGGAGGTAAAACAAGCTATTATTGAATAATTTGAAATAAAAGTGGGCTTCGTCTTATGATTCAGCTAATTGTGGGAGGCCTTCAATCCATTTATTAGAGGGGTGTGCATTTCATTTTTACTAAAAATTATGTGAGCAACACTTGACAGGCTGTAAAGCAAGCTTAAAACTCTGGAATACTAACTACTAGACTTTGAAAGGAGGCTGATCATGAAGTCATAGTTCAGTAAATAAGCTAGTGGCAAGACAGTAGAGAGAGAGTGAATAGCTAAGCCGGACGCTAGCCAGATTGATTAACCTGCAATGCAGGTTTCTGCAGGTTCTGCAAATAGAGGAAGATGTGAGCGGGGTGTGTAGCAGGGGCGGTTCCTCCAATAGGGCAGATGAGCATCCCCTCCCCCACTGCCGCAGCAGAAGCTGCAAACCTTTTAGCACAAAGGCCGCAGGGCAGGCTGGAAGCCTGTGCCTGAGGGAGAGGACAGGAGCAGTTCATTTTTTTTTTTTTATAATTCATTTTAAGACCCACTCCCACACGCCACCTCCCCCACCACCACCGCGCACCACCCCCTTCCTCATTAGGGAAGTGAGTCGCGGCTGGTGTGTGGGACCACCCATGGAATCCTAATAATCTTTACTGAGTTCTGCACATGTCTGGACATCATTAAGGGGGAAATAGCAGAGAACAATGTATCAAACTGCTTAAAGGTGGGTCAAATGACATGAAAAGGAGAACCTACTGCATACATTAGAATTAACTTATATAAAGGAGGCAATAAAGTTGGTGGCCAGGAGCAGGAAACCTGGTGGCGATGGACTAACAGTGGGATTTTGAAAAGAGTATGTAGATGCACTGGACCCCCATCTGTTAAGCGTGTTTCTAGGGGATATATTTCTTACACATGGTGTGGGCATGACCTCAGTGTCGAGCTTCTGGAACTGAATATTTGGCTGTTAACTGTCAAGTTCTGTACACAACTTGGCCCAATCCCCTTGTTGACACTGGTGGGGGTTGTTAAAGAGGTTCTGACCTCCACTAGGTGATTAATAGCCATTGCCCTATTATTATCTGAGAGAAGGGGGCTGCGGTAATGGACCAGTCTCCATTACCAACGACTCACTAAGAGACTTCAGGATTTTTTTTATAGTATGGTGAGCAGGGTACATTTGCGACAGACTCCTCTGTCTGACAAACTGATGGTCTCCTCGCTCTATTTATAGTCAGATGAACTATCAAATTTCCACTGTCAGTGTCCCCGCTGGCTCTGCCAAATGAAACCATAGACCATGGATTTCAAGTCTAAAGGGGTCATTATGACCCCGGCAGTCGGTGGTATAGTGGTGGTAGTACCGCCAACAGGCTGGTGGTACATACCGCCATATTATGACATTGGCGGTTTGGCACTAGGCCGCCCACGGTAATATGACCCCGACCACCGCCATGGTTTCCGTGGCTTTTTTACTGCCACGAAAACCATGGCAGCAGGCACTATCAGTGCCAGGGAATACCTTCCCTGGCACTGATCGGGGTCTCCCCGCCCCCTCCCCCTCCCCAGGGTTCTCCCCCAACCTCCCGCTCCCACTTCCGGCACCCCCGACATACACACACCTACACGCACAGACATACACACGCATACACATGCATACCTACATTCACCCAAGCATGCATGCATCCATGCACACACACATCCACACACAACACACCTGCATGCACGCACACAGAAATATACACACACACACACAACACCCCCACCACCCCTTTCTCCTGCTGGAGCACCCGACTTACCTGCTTGCAGGGGATCCACCGGCAGGAAACGGGATGCGGCGCTGCTGCCAGCAGCAGTGTCCGCCAGCAGAACACTTCCAGGCCATATCATGGATCATGATACGGCAGCTGCGGTCTAATGGCGTGGCACTGCTGCTGGCAGCAGCGTCACCTTACCGCAGTCCTCCGCCATAACTGTAGCCGGAATTCTACCATCCTTATGGCAGAATTCTGGCTATGGTCATAATATTGCGGACTGTAGGTAGTCACGGCGACGGTCTTGTGGCTGCCGACGCTGTGGCGTAGGCGGCATTTACCACCTTTGTCATAATGAGGGCCTAAGTTCCTTAGACTGTCTGCTCTATTTAGGGTGGAGATGCTGAGGTGAAGAGAAGGGGAAAAGAACAAATGGGAATGGAGGAAAGAGCGAGGGTAGTAAAAGAAAGCTCCATGGGCGAAGAAGGAGCAGGTAAAAAATGAGAGAACCAAGAAAGAGAACATGGTTGTTAAAGAAAGAAGTGGATAAAGGAGAAAGAGTTGTTGAAAAAGGCACTGTTAATAAAGTACACGTCTGAGGAATGAAGGTGAGATTAGGGAATGGCAAAAGAGTGATATAGAGAGACAAGACCGAGGATATTGATGTGGAAAGGAAGGGAGAGAAGGGAAAGAGTGAGAAACAGGGGACATGTAAGGGGGGGAAATAGAGGGAAGTATGACAATTAGGAAAAGGGGAAAAGGCTATAACATAAAATTAAAGAATGTGAGAGGGGCTAAAGAGGAAATAATGATTTGATTGAAAGACAGCAAGGAAAAGGGAGAGAGTAAGGGAAAGGAGAGAGCATGGGGAGAGAAGAGAGGGGGAAGAGAGAATGGTAAAGGGGAGATTTTAACTCTACTTGCCCCCTAAATATCGCACCTGATGAGGAAGCCTTCCTACCCTTCCCCAGATCTTCTATCCTGACAAGAGTAGTACTTGAACAGTGTGTTATAATCATGAGTACCCACAGTTATCAATCCGATTAAAGCTTGAAAGGTGTGGCCTTATCAGTCAGTTTGGATTGACAAGAGATGCTGGCCTTAGACACCTTTGATTACACAGGGTAGCTCTTATAAGATGTGCATGTCGGAATATAAGAATGCCGCCCAGTATAACCATCAGGCCCATAATCTGCCATCAGTGCAGTGATAAAGGGTTTTGCTCCCTGATAACAATGCCACTGGAACTCAGCATGTCGAAATGCAGATGTAAGCACCTCAAAAAAAGATGGTGAACTAGCAGGAACACTGATCCAGCTACCTTCAAGACTGCCCTCTACAACTACCACTGCCAGCTAAAAGCCACAAAAAAGGAGGCCCTGACACACCGGCTCGAGACCAGTATCAACCAGACCAAGGAGTTCACCTGCCTGCCTGCCTGTTAGCCACTAAAATCTTGATCTGCTCCTCCCAGGAACTCTGCAACGACCTCGCCAACCACTTCCACAACAACTTCCACTTCCACAACTTCTACAGAAATTTCGATACCCAACTCACAGACCTCCTCAACATCCCATCGACCACTGCCACCGACCACCCACTCAGCACATGGGAATACCTCAGTACACCGAACACAACCACACTAATGAACTCCATCCACTTAGGAGAACCCTCCAACCCATGCCCCCACCCTCTCTTCAACCTTGGAAGGGACAAGATCAGCCACTAGCTCACCACCATCCTCAATGCCACAGCCTTCTTTCCTGATGCCTGGAAACACAGAGATCAGACCCCTCCTTAAGAAACCCTCCGTAGACCCCATCAAACTCCAGAACTACCATCCCATCTCACTGCTCCTGTTTCCTCCAAAAGTCAAGGAGAAATTCATCAATCTCCAACTCACTGAGCACCAGAAGAGAAACAACCTATTGAACCCTTCCCAATCCAAATTCAGAGCAAACCACAGCACAGAGACAGCCCTGATCACTACAACAGATGACACCCTCACCATACTCGACAGAGGAGAATCAGCTGCCCTGATCCTGCTAGACCTCTCCGCAGCTTTCAACACTGTCTCCCACTTCACTCTCATTGACCAACTGTGCCAGATCGAAATCACAGGTGATGCGCTCAGACGGATGGCATCCTTTCTCATGGGGTGCACCCTAAGAATCTGTCTTCCGCCCTTCACCTCACAAGCCAAGTGAACTATCTGTGGAATCCTACACGGCTCATTCCTCAGCCTAACCCTCTTCAACATCTACATGACAACCCTCGCAGACATTGTCAGAACCCACATCAACATAGTCTCCTACGCCGATCATACCCAGCTCGTCCTCTTGCTCTCAGTGTACCTGACCACAATGAAGACTAACTTCCACAACTGTATGAAGAACGTCTCAGCCTAGATGAAGAACAAGTGCTTGAAGCTCAACACGAACAAAATGGTAATACTGATCATCGGGAGACACACCTCCCTGTGGAACGACTCCTGGTGACCTTCGGAACTTAGATCCACCCCCATGCTGACGGACCATGCCCGCAACCTCTACATCATCCTAAACAACAAACTATTCATGAAACATCAGGTCAACGCTGCCTCCCCAGCCTGCCTCTACACGCTCCACATATGCTCCGCAAAGTCTTCAAGTGGCTCCCCATCAGCACCAGGAAAACTGTGAGGCAGGCCCTCATTACCAGAAGCCTGGACTATGGCAACACACTCTATGCAGGCAGCACCACCAAACTCATGAGTAGACTCAAGACAATCCAGAACGCAGCAGCCAGAGCAATCCTCAACCTACCCAAGAGAACTCACATCACCCAGCACCTGAAAGAGCTCCACTGGCTCCCCATTCGGAAAAGATGGCAATCCATGCATCTGACCCATGCCTACAAAGCCCTCTATGATCAAGGACCTGCCTACATGAACCACTGCCTGAATTTCCACTTACCTCGCAGGATCCTCCGCTCCCCTCGCTCTCGTAAAGATACCAATCTGCCACTGCCACACTGGAGGATGCTCCTTCTCCCACTTTTCCGCCGAGGCCTGGAACACCCTTCCTCTTCAACTCTGCATGTCACCTTCACTGACCAACTTCAGGAAGGGGCTCAAGACCTGGCTCTTCGACCTCGACTCATACCCGCAGCACAGCACCCAGATACCCATGTGGTGACGTTGCGCTCAAAATTTACAGCTTGATTAATTGATAGTTCATCAATCAGAGTACCCTGCTGCAGTGTCCTCCCCAGCCCGGGAGCATGCAATGAACACACCACACAATGAGCTCTTGATTAGAATTCTTTATTCCTCTGCATACAATCACTGAGTATGCCATAACCATTAACGACCACACCTTGACACCTCCCAGCAGATTACACAATCCCTCTTCAAGGTCCACCCAGAACCACAAGGGTCCTACCGCACCTAGTCTCACAACACTACATTCCACCCTTGTTCAATAAAAAATCAAAACAATAATTACATCAGATCTCTTTGATGAGGTGTCGAGGAACTCACACAGGTTGACTAGAATGGGTGGTATGAGTTGTCAGAGATGCACTCTGTTCGAGCACCAATGGGTAGGTTCTGGTGCTTGATCTGAACTGTCAGGCAAAATTGCGTCAGCGAAGATTGCAGGAGCTGACGAACATCGAGGTAGATGCTTGAAAATTGAGTCTCAAATGATGTTTTTTCCAGGACCCTGGGCTGTCACCATGTGTTCTTTGCCCATCACCATCCTCAGGGGTTCAAAATCAAATGGAGCGTCTGTTTTCCACATTTGTTTCTGTTTGACTAGGAACCCAGTCATTTTAATTAAAGACTGTTTCCTGAGCTTGTTGACGCTGATCAGCATATATCTACATCTTGCACTTTCAAGAAGTGTCCAAGGGCTAGATGTAGGAAAATCCAAGTGAGTAGCGATTGGTGGTCTGCAATGATAGTAAAACATCTTCCATATAGAAACACACGAAAATGTTTGCAGACCCAGACAATAGCCAGACTCTCCTTCTCCAGCTGAGAATATACTTGTTCTGTGTCAGATAGGCTTCAGCTTGCATAGGCCACAATGTGTAACTGAGCATTTGTACAACCATTATGTTTAGCAAGGGCTGGAATCTACGATGAGCTTAGTGTGTAGCTTGGGGTCAAATTAGGCCATCTCAGTTGCATTCTGAATTACATTTTTTATTTTTTTGAAACTCTGATCGCATTCAACAGACCTCTGAAAGGAAAGTCTTTTTTTAGCAACTCTATCAATGAGGTTCTCACTGTGGCAAAATAATGAATATAGCTTGAGCAATAACTGGCCATGCCCAAGAAGGTTCGCAGCTTGGAGACATCTTGTGGCAGGGAAGTAGCTGACAGCGCTTGCACTTTTCTGGGTCAGGAATCATTCCCTCATCAGAGAATATGTGTCCAAAGAATTTAAATTTCTTCTTATGAAACTCAAACTTTGCTGTATTGAGAGTGAGACTGGAATCCTCTAGTAATTTATGCACTTTCTGTAAGAGCTTTGTCATGCTCCTCCCTTGTAGCTCCAAACACCAGTGTGTCATCACTGTAGTTGAAAGGATGTGTGACAGGTTGAATTTTGCTACATATAACATCCTGAATGATTTCTGCAGTTGACGACATTCCAAAGCTCAATCTTTCACATCTCAACAAACCAACATGAGTTAAAAAAGGTGGCAATGTACCTGTAGTTTCCTTCCAGCTCGAGTTGGTGATATCCTTTGTTCAGGTCAAGATGAGGGAAGACATTGGCACCATTCAACCCTATGATCATGTCCACTATGTGTGGACCAGGACATCTTTCACTCTCAACTGCTTTGTTAACCTGGTGCATATCAACACAGATGCGTATGCCACATCCACTGTTCTTTCTGGGCACTACCACTATAGGTGAAACTCATGGCATAGGATCAGTGAAGCGCTCAATGATGTCATGCTCCCACAACATTTTCATTTCTTAACAACTTCTTGCAAATGAAAGGAAATTCTGCGGTGCCGCTTAGCAGCAGGTCGAATGTCCTTGTAAATGTGAAGTTATACTTTCATTGTTTTAAGTCTTCTAAGGCCATGGAATAACAATGGAAACTGACTCACAATTTTGCACTGAGTGTGCAAGTTGTAATTGAGAGATCTCAGTCCCATGTTAGCATCAGTGGCAAAGCTGAGCATGCACTGGATAAAGTTCCTGGAAGTATGTGCATTGACGCTTTTACAGACACTGCTCTATATTACATATATATACAGTGTCCAAAGAAACTTGGTTATTCCATTTGAGAAATTATCTTTGTCATTTGTTCTTTCCTGCACAAAGCCAATCAAACATGTGCCTAGTGTTCTTTGCTTGACATCATCATCACACATTCATCTTCCTCACTGGTGCTTGATGATGACGTTGATGAGCCTGTGCAGGATGAGCAGGATGAGCTTGACGATGATCTACTTTGTCTGGTTTCTACTGATTGTAACTGAAAACCCACATCAGAACACACCTTTTCTTTCTTTAAAGACATTGACCTGTGTGCATCTGCTTGGCACTTGTACTTACTATTCATGATCAACACTGATTCATTTTTCGCCATTCCAGCTTCCATATCAGCAGTTTGTCATTCTGCTCTTTCATCAGCTCTTAGAGCCATGAGTATTTAGACTTTTGTTGCTCCGCATTTGTGCCATCTTTTGACACAAAAGCGGTGCAAACTTAGAAAATACAGTTATATCAAAGTGTGTCTTCTGAAAGAGTCCGACAAGCAGCCCTCGATTCACAGACATTTTGCTTCTTTATCATTGAATTCACTGAACATACAGTACATCAAGTTTTTCAAAAAACTCATCCATCATTTCATCATCTTGCTGTCACACTAGATTGAAAATGTACCTTTCATAGTTGACATTCAACATTGAGTGGAATTTTGTGTTTAATGCTTCTTTGATCTCATAGTACGATATTGCAACGATAGGCAAGATTTTCTTTAAGACTTCTTTTACTCATTCACCCGCAAGGTTCTTTAAAAACTTTACGATTTTCTTATAGTCTGCTTCTTCTAGGGCATCTATGAGGTCATTGAACATTTCAATCCACGAAGTCCATCTGGCACCAATACTCTATTTCTTGGTTGTATCGAATGGCGGTGGTGGATTCAGAAATGCAGCTGCATTGTACTTCGCACTCTTTTCTACTGTTGCCGAGAGTATATGCTGCTCATGTGGAGGCAGCCGCTCACCAGTGGCAACTGCAACTTATACAAGCACAGACCACTTGCTTGGGTCATCCTGTCCGAGCCGTGGTCATAAATCATCACCCATCAGTAAGTAATGATTCTGCCTCTTGCACTTGGTCACTTCTTCGCTTAGCTTTTTGCATCATACCTGGTTGTCACTGCCTTTAGCATTTTGCTTGTACCAATGATGGCTTTGTGTTATGGCGCACCAGAGTTTTCTTCTTTTGGCCTCACCACTGGATTCTGGTGGAACTTTTTAATATTCTCCTACGCAGGCCCTTCTACTTCCTTGAGGGCCGTATGAGGGCTGGAGTGGCACTTTGATTCTACACACACCAAAGTCAAATCAACTTTGTTCAGTCAAATTAATATACACCACAAAAAATGAAATACAAAAATGCAAACAACAATAATATAGTATGATAAAAACAAAACAAATTCGAACAGTGCCTGCAAGGATAACAACAAAGTGCAAACAAAATGCAGTCTCCAAATTTGATACAAAGCAGAATCAAGCACAGCCTCAAAGGTAAAATGAAATCAAGGTGCGGGCAAGGTACAGTCTCCAAATACAGTACAATTAAAAGCACTAAGCTGAGATCTGCCTGTAACTTCTATGTGAAGGGTCAGGCCACGAGATCAGAGAAAGTATGTTACAACTCACAACATATGATGGTTCAAGCATAAAACATCTATCACAATAAACTGAAAACACAAAAGTTATAGTACGACGCAGCATCAAAAATATCCAATATTTAAAAATAGCAAAACTGGAGAGGATCTAATTATATAGGAAACTATCCAAGCGATTCCCTTGCCTTGAGCACCAGCTTCAAAAAGGTATAAAAGATAAAAACATTCTCCTCAGATCCTAAAGATCATAAAAAGTACAAAGCTTTTGTGCAGTGACGCAGGGAATGCTTAAACAATAAAGGTTTTAAAACCATGGGCCTATAATTGGAGCAAAAAGTTCACAAAAACATAACATGTACAGTGCTTTGTGCAGACGTCTGACCACATGGACAAGGCAGAAGATTGTGTGACCAGTCATTGGACTGGGGAAAAGTAACCCTTCTATGAAAAAGGTTAAGTTGGAGCCTGAGCAGAATAAAGTGCTGATATCACTGTGCACCATACAACAGAAATGGTTGAATGGTCCTGAGGGGCTTTAGCTGCATATAGCAGACAACAGAAAAAAGTGCAGAGACCTTTGCCCTTCTCTCTTCCTCCGAAAATGTGTAACATATATCCCTGAGTTTTTTGGGGCATCGTTGACAAACAGTGTGAAGGGTCTTCAAATACATACCACCTGTCCAGGGCCACTGGCATGTCTCTGACACCTCTCAGCCAGGGATTTCCAGGGACTACAAAAGGGACAAGCAGTCCTCAATTAGCCTTCTCTTTAAGGAGAGGGCCTCATTGACCCAAATTCTTCACCAGAACAGCAATGGGCATGTCCCTAAAATGTGTCAAGATGAGCATGCCCTAGCTCCCTAAGGGTGATAAAAGAGGTGGTGTACGATGGGAGGGCCTGTAGGCAATGCGTGAATTTGTTTTCTGTGATCTGCAAGGGCGATACCACCTATGATCCTCAGATCCCACTCCATAACAAGCCAGGCTCTCACATTTTGCATGATAGATGGGCAAGCTACTTTTTGCCCAATTTGGTGGCAAAGGAAAACACTGCATTGAAACTCCTTGCTAACTGATTATTTCTATTTCCTATCTGTGGTTGCCAGGACCCCTACAATTAAAGATTACTCCTAGGTAATTAAAGTAAGGCACATGTTTAGCTGGGGTGGCCTGAAGCTTACAAACAGGGCTCGGGCCCATCCTGTAAACATAGGATATTATAAACGATTCAGTGGTGTTGATCTTCATGTCAGGCCCTTCCATGAAGGGAGTGAAAGCACCCAAAGAACGCTGCAGTACTACAGATGTGCTGCCCATGAAGACAGCATTGTTGGCATGCAGAACAAGCATTTGCAATGCAACAGGTTTCGCATTTCTCTGAGTTAGAGCTATTAGCAGTTGTATACTCCTAACCGGACTTTTCTTGCCACATTAAACCTATCGGCAAAAGTGCAATTATCTACGTAACAGGCAAAAGTGCAATTAACTATGTAACAGGGTCGATGTCATGCGAAGCGCTCGACTTCTGCCAAGCGAGATCGCGCTGCAAAAAAAGATTAAAAGTAGTCCACAAACCGGACGGAAAACAGCGAGCCTTGCACGTTTTCAGTACTTGGTTGTTGCACTCGAGGAGGGCTAACCACCAGAAAAGGCTGACGTATGCATGCCTTCCACTTATGAAAGCAAGCAGATTTTGAAAAGCAAGCCCCCGAACCAATGAAAGACACTGATGTGACATGGGCGGGGCTCCGAGCCTTTTTCGAACTACTAATGCGTCTCACAAGCGAAATGTGGGTTGGGGCATTAGGCCTCCGGCAGTGAGCACATGTCTGACTTCCCAAGGGGAGCCTGTGCAGGTGCGATTAAGAGCAGCAGGCTCTGGGCGGTGGGATTGGTGAGCAGAAGAGAGCTGAAACTGCAGCTTTTCCTGCCTACGGTCATACCACCCTGAATGCGCCCGATCTCGGAAACTAAGCAGGGTTGGGCCTGGTTAGTACTTGGATGGGAGACTGCCTGGGAATACCAAGTGTTGTAGGCATTTTGCCTCTCGCAGACACTCGGTGCTGCACGTCTTAGCTCAATTACACAGTTTCCTCGCTAATTTCATTTTCCACTTTTTATTTCCTGCACTCTTTTTTTTCCTGTCTTAAAAAAAGAAATAAAAAAGAACAGCAATAACACTAAAATACACACTTTCCAAAGGAAACCTTACAATTATTCTGCACTTTACACTCGGCCCAAGCTGAAGAAAACATTTGCTCCACGACGGGCAAAGGGATCCCTAGCTAAGGCTTTCCTTTCTTGCGGTAAGCATATGCGTGAGGTCTTAAGAGCAGATCTCACTTCTTGTGATGTCATTTCCTGTCAGGTCATAGGTTGTGATGCCACTACCTGTGATTCCAGGTGCGATTTCACACGCCGTGGTGTCATGTGCCGTGATGTCACTTGCATAGTGTCTAACTTGGTCAGTCCCCCCACTTATTTTCTTTAAGACTTGTGCAATGAATAAGCCTTAGCCCCCAAGAAATAGTGCTTGAGCCCACTATTGGCAACCAAATGGAAAAAATCAGCACAGCGTGTCGGAAATGTGATAAAAGGACGATGATGTATTCTGTGCGGAAGAATGAAATGAGTTGCAGACACTAGTGTAACAGAGTCCAAAAGCAGAGCATTCCAGAAACAGGGAATAAAAAGAGGAAAGGTGCGTACAATTTGAGTTGTTGTAAAAGCATTCCAAAGCATTTTCCGACATTTCATGTTACTGTAACAGGTGTCATTAACTCAACGATCCATTTATCGACCACAGAAAGAATGGGTGAGCAGGGCGTGTGCAGAATAAAACCTGCTCAACATAGGAAAACATCCCAGTAGAGAGCACATGACCCACTGTTGCACCCTAAGCATCAAACTGCAGACCTCTGACTCTTTCAGTTTCACTTGTATTGTAAGAAGGGGCATTATTTTGCATGTTGTTTGAGAAAGGATTCCATGATGAAAGATCTGATTGTTTCAACAACTCCTAAATACTTTCTATGGGACCCTGGTTTCACAAAAGTAAAGAAAAGACTGGCCACCCTCTGCCTGTAAGGCATAGCAAATATGTTGCAGATGGCACTTACAGAGTGACAGAGCCTCTCCATTAAGTGAAAAAAGATTCAAGAAGAGGGCTTGCCTTCCTGTTTATTTCTGGATTTGTTAAGGTAGTGTAGAAGAGATATTTCTCCCGGCCAGAGTGAATGGAGGTGTCGCCACTCAGTGGTATAACGAAGAAAGAACTCCTGCATAGCAGCAACTAATCGTCCTTGGGAGGGGAGTATGAACGCTGCTGTTCAGAAGCAGCGTCTCCCCTGGTAACTCCTCGGTGTCATACCCTAAGGAGGGGTCCAAGGAGGCGCAGCACATGCTGTGTCAGGTCATGGTGGTCCATTGTAATTGAGTGTGTGAGAGGGGCCGTCTGATAGTCCTGCTAGGTTGGGGAGGGGCTACTGCAGCGTGTGAAGATGAGAGAATCAAACATAGCCCAGATCATTTTAAATAGAGGAGTTAACGAGCATTTTCAATGCAACGGGTCGGCCATTTGCTCGAGTTAGAGCTATTACTGGTGTAAACTCCTCATTTTCTTGCTACACAATTGAAAAGAAACAAGAACGGAGCGCGATCGCGCTGGTGTTTACATAGCTTGATCGCGTTCCATTTGTTTTTCATTTGTGTGGCAAGAAAAGTCCGGTTAGGAGTTTACAAAGCTGGGGGTGGGGAGGGGGAATGCAATGCTCTCGTGTTTGCTTGAGTTAGAGCTCCTAGCGTTGTAAATTACTGAGTGGACTTCTCTTGCCACACAGACTGAAAATAAAGAGAGCGAGGGCGAGCTGGCCCTGGGAAAGCCCCCTCTGCTGTGGTTTATGTTTACAGCGGAAGCTGGTGGGGAGGAGGGACTGAACAAGGACCCACACTGTTGAGGTGAAACAGGCAAATGTCCCAAAAAAGTCCCTTACAGAAGAGATAAACAGGATATAGCGCAATTGCACAGTACTTTGTGCTGCTCCCAAAGTGAAAAAAGGCAGGACAAAGAGGCCGAACTGACCCCTAGCAAGCAAGGATTTTTGAAGGGCACTGCAACTAACAAATCAAAACGCTGGAACTCACTTTATTGTATACTTTAGTATACAGCAGGCTGAAAGCTAACGCTCGACCTAAAAACTGGTACTGGATGCTTTTCAATCTGGGACATGTCCTTACACCTTGAAATTAACTCCCCCTGTAAGAGGTTAATATAGAGGGAGAATAGAAAAGGCACAAGGACACACCCTTGCCTGACACCCTTAAGCACCCCACATGTTTCAAAACACTCTCCCCAGCCCGAACCTTATTGCAGCACTTGAGTCACAGTAAATTTCCCTAATGTTGTTAATAACTGGTTTTCAATGCCCAAGCCTTCCATTATGCCCCACAATTTAAAGTGGGACACACGGTCAAAGACATTGGACAGATCCATGAAGGCCGTCGGAGCGCACCACACTTAGCGATTGTACATTTTCCCAAAAGCAGAGGTTAATACATTGATCTTACTTCCCCATCTCTCTCCTGAACCCATACTGGATATCTGAGAGAGGTCCACTCTCCTCAGCCCAGGCCTCCAAGCAGATGAGTAGAACGCACCCCAACATCTTCACAGTAGATTCCAGGGGGGAAATTGGGCGATAGCATCCGGGGTCCTCTCAGTTACCCTTCTTGAAAGATTGGGTCGATGAGTGAGTTGGACCAAGGAGGGAACTTAGTGGAGAAACTTTCTGCCCTGAGGCACTGGCTAACAAAGGAGCCCACAGATCCAAGTTGCTCCTAAATATGTCCAGAAGAATCCCATCCGGGCCTGGGCCTTTACCACTGGGTCTGGCTTTAATAGCCAAAATCACCTCTTCCAGTGAGGGTCAATACCTGGGGAGGAAACACTTCTTTCCAGCAGCAGGGGAATCACTAACATTGCCTGCTTCATCACTAGCAGAGTAAATCCCCCCAAAAAGGTGGCCCGATCTTGACTAGATATAGCAGAGTCGATAAGGGGTGCATCATTATCTCTGAGAAAGGGTTGATTGATAACGGTCCAGAAAACCTTACGGTCATTCCTAAGGCATGCTTCCTAAAGCTCCTCCTAGGCTTCCAATCTGAGGGCATTTTTCATTGCTGCAAACACCTTTTTATAGGTCTATGTACAGTGCATGATCTCGGCAGCAGACCTAGGCTGGTTGAGAAGCAAGGTCATTAACTCTTTACGCCACTTGGAACATGCTGCATCAAACCATGCCCTTTTCTGCCCAGGCCCTGCACAAGTCACCCTATGTATTGCACGTGACACTGCTTCTGAGAGGTTAATGAATGTGCTCCTAATACTGGAAGCATCGACCTCAGCGTCTAGGTGGGTCTCGAACAAAATGCGATTGTCCTTCACCAAATAAGATGTGAAAGTTTCAGCATTGACAGATTCCCACTTAATGTGAGTGCCCTTTTTCTTATGTGCGGAGATGCCAGTAATTCTCCTAGTGCTACCAATCATCTCCAGCCAACTGCTGATGTTGATAACAAGACTTTCGGGAAGATGGTCACTCATGGCAACATTATGTACTAGCTGCTCCCTTGCCCTGGCAGCTCAATTAAACGATACTAGGATAAAATCAATACCAGAAGCTGGTCTCTTGCCCACAAAAGTTAAAGGGAAAAATCAGTTCAAGGAACTATATTCATTCACAAAACACATATTAAATTTCATCATCAAATAAATGATATTATTGCCATGTGCGCTGTGGGAAAAATGAAGTAAAGAGTTCCTTTCACAGTCTGTTATGCCATAAACGTCTTGATAAACAGGAGTGCAGAGATAAGCGTTGAAGTCACCTTCCCAAATCAGGCCCAGCTCCCTGCCTCCTCTAGAATTTAGGGAGCCCAGGTCCTGCTCTAGTTTCAACAAAATACAGCATCTATCTACTACTGGAATGTTGTTATAAAAGTTGACTGTACCCAGCTGTAAGCCTGGGGCAAATTCCAGGCCCAAGACCTGATTAAACAGTGTATCTGCAACATAGTGGAAAAGTTTTGTGCTGACCATGGTCGATATGTAAGTCGCCAGACCCCCTTTTGAGTGACTAGATGAATTTGGAATAGTGTTATGAACCCATTAATATGAGCAGACGAAATAGCCCATGTCTCTTGAAGACATACAATCGAGAAAGAGCTCACAAAATCAGACCACATGTGGTTGTCAATTTTCCCTTTGATTCCAGCCACGTTCAACACAAAACGGGAGAACTTAGGGATGGTAACAGTCTCGATGTTACGGCCAGGTGATTGCATGCCTCCACCTGGCATTATGGTTGGGGTGACATAAGCTGTCCATCGAGCAGGTCTGGTGCAAGTTTCCTGTTTCCTCTGGGTACCGTTGAGGCTGGAGTCTTGCGGCGGGAGGTGGTATGGGAAGACCACATGTGGTTTCACGTGCTATAGTTAAAGTTGGCTGCAAAAGTGGGCAAAGCCCAACCAGGGGGGCTCTTATAAATCTCTGAGGGCAATAAAATTATACACTGGAGAGGGGGGAACTTTCACAGTCCCCATCTTGAGTTCACATGTTGGAAGTTAGCAGCAGGCTACACATTGTTGTGGAGTTAATAATTGCCTGCTAGAACTCAGAAGTGACCTTCCAAAATTGACCCACTGTGTCCACACTGATACCCATCAAAGACGTTGGTAAGTACTTACAAAAATCAGAGCTGATGGCTCCTCTCAAGATTCCGGTGTCCGATGCATTGTAGGTACTAAGATTTGATAATAGTGGGCTGCGGTATCAGGGTGGTAGCACTGGTGACAGATCTATCTCCCATAAGGAGCATGTGTCCTTAAGCTGCCAGACAAGGTTAGCCAAGTCCGGGGAGGACCACGTAGTGACAGTGATGCCTCTTCCCCTTTCGGAGTTCACAGGATGTATGTTGCTGGTGTGAGGCTTCCCTGATAATTCATGTTCATGTGCTGGAGGTGCTGGTACTGTTGGTGCTTGCTGGTAAAGCAAAGTTTGAGTCTTTTCACCGACAGCACAGACCTATTTTTGATCTGGCTTTTGTACTGGATTGCGATTAAACAGGGAGTAGGCTTTGATTTTAGTTTTGCAAGAAACTACAACAAAACTACACTAATCATGGAACACCTGAACATCCAACTCCACACCGACAACAAAACAACCATCAAAGGCCCCCATACCTGCAGACCCCCAGGACTATGACCCAACGTCTGCAACACCATCACAGACTTAATTGCCTCAATCACCATCGAATCCAATCATTACATCTTCCTCAGAGACCTCAACTTCCACCTGGACGACTCTGCAGACACGACCTAGGATAACATCGGCCTCACCCAGATGGTAACAGACCCCATACATAGAGCAGGACATACACTAGACCCTGTCTTCACCTCCAGCAACAGAGTCAAATACAGACACACCAGTGAACTCACCTGGACTGACAACTCCATCGTCCACTTCACTATCACAGGATCACCTTGCACCACCCCCAAGCCTCCCAGCACCTCCTTCCACAGCAAGAGCAAAGAGACACAGAACTGAAGGACAAACGCCCTCAACACCACCCAGCACGATGCTGCAACCAACCTGAACCAGGCAATCAAGTACTTTAACACCCAGATCACCAATGCAACTGACCGAGTTGCCCCCACCAAACCAGCCAATACTTGCAGAGCCTCCAAACAAACTGGATGATACACTTGGGAACTCAGCACAATGAAACACGGCTGCAAACAATTAGAAAGAGGATGGCACACCGGCAGAGACAATACAGACCGAGCCACCATCAAGGCACCCCTCAACAAATATTACCAGTGACTCAAAGACGCAAAAAAGGACGACCTTGCAGCCTACATCGAGGCTAGAGCCAACCACACCAAGGAACTTTTAAGCATCGTCTGAAAGATCTCCTTCCCATCAGCCACTGGGCACACAATCGATCCCTCACAAGAACTCTGCGACACTCTAGCTAATCACTTCCACAACAATATATCCACCATCTATAGGAACTTCGACCACCAATCCACAGACCTCCTCAGCCTCCCCACTCCTACGGAAGCCTCCCCAGGCATGAGAACAGCTCACCACACCAGACACCACAGCCACAATGAACTCTATCCACTCAGGAGCACCCAGAGACCCCTGCCTCCACTGCGTCTTCAACCATGGAAGCAATAAGAACAGCCACCAACTCAGTACCATTCTCAATGCATCCATCACCACAGCCACCTTTCCTGATGCATTGAAGCATGCAGAAGTCTGACCTCTCCTAAGGAAACCCTCTGTAGACCCTATGAATCTTCAGAACTACCGCCCCATCTCGCCGCTCCCATTTCCCACAAAAATCATGGAGAAGGCCATCAGCTCACAGAACACCTGGACAGAAACAACTGGCTAGACCCTCGCAATCAGGTTTCCAAGCCAACTACCTGCTAGACCCCTCCCAATCAGGTTTCCAAGCCAACCACAGCACCGAGACCGCCTTGACCGCCGCCACAAACAACATCTACACTCTACTCGAGGGGAATCGGCTGCCATAATCCTTCTTGGCCACTCCAGAGCCTTGGACATCGTGTCCCACCACACACTCATCAAAAGACTCTACCAGATCAGAATCAGAGGAGATGCATCATTGGATAACATCATTCCTCACAGGACGCACACAGAGAATTTGTCTCCCTCCTTTCACCTCTCAACCTAAGAGCCCCATCTGCAGCATCCCCCAAGGTTCATCCCTCAACCCTACCCTCTTCAACACCTACATAATGGCGCCAACCGACATCGTCAAAACCCACAAAATCTCAATCTTATCCTGTGCTGATGACACCCACCGCATCATCTTGCCCTCAGCAGACCCCACTACAGGAAAGAAAAACTTCCTCAACCGCATGAAGAACGTCGCAGCCTGGGTGAAGGACAACTGCCTAAAGCTCAACATGGCAAGACTGAAGTGCTAACCTTTGGTAACCAAACTTCATTCAGGAAAAAAAACCTGGTTGCCAGATGAACTCAGACCCACCTCCACACCAAACGATCACGCCCACAACCTTGGCATCATCCTGGACAGAAAACTCATCATGAAAAGACAAATCACCACAATCTCCTCTGCCTTTTTCCACACTCTCTGCATGCTCCAAAGAATCTTCAAATGGCTCCCTACAAGCACCAGGAAAACAGTCATGTAAGCCCTTATCACTAGCCGCCTGGACTATGGCAAGGCCCTGTACACAGGTACCACCATCAAACTCATGAGAAGGCTCCAGATGATACAGAACTCAGCGGCCAGACTGATCCTCAACCTGCCCCAAAAGACCCACATCACCCAGCACCTTAGGAACCTTCTCTGGCTCCCCATCCACAAAAGATGCTACTGCAAACTACTGACACACGCTTACAAAGCCCTCCAGGACCAGGGGCCAGCAGACATGAACGACCAACTGAATTTCCACGAACCATCCAGAAACCGCTGCTTCACCTCCCTCGCCCTGGCACAGATACCACACATATGCTGTGACCACAGCAGAGGTCACAGCCTCTCCCTCCTCTCCGCCAAGTCCTGGAACGCCCTACCCCTCCACCTCGGAACATTATCCTCGCTGGAGGGCTTCAGGAAGAAACTCAAGTCCTGGCTCTCAAACTAAGCCCAGCAACCCAGCGCCTGTATACACTCACGGGTGAAATGCCACTCTCTACAAATACTGATTGATTGATTGATGAAGGCTGTCAGCCTGGCGGTGGAGGAGTAGCTGAATGGCTGTCTGGAGTATCGCTGGCAGAGGCAGACTTCAAGGCAGAAGCTGTGCAAAGGAGCAGAGAGTGGCTAGTGCTTTGCTTATTTCTTGGTTTTTGGAGCCTTTTCCACTCCCTTTTTGTGTGTGGTTTTGCCTCAACTTCTAGCTGAGATGCAGGCACTGTCTTCTAGTTGGGTGACTGGTGTTACAATCTCTTGGACTGAAAGAAACAACTATGGTGGTAATGCCCTAGTTGACAGTTGTAGCACCCGGCAGTTCAGAATCCAGCACAGAGGGGGCTCACATGCAGGTTCCATAGATGCCTTAGCGGGATCGGAATTGGTGGCAGAGTAAAATGAACCTGCATACAGTGGGTATTCAGGGGTGCCCTTGTTGCTTCAGGATTATACCTGTCTGTTCAGCAGGTAATGAAATCCAATTGAGGACTGCGTCCAACTTTTGAGGTACCCTAGCAAAGGCATTGATAGTGCTGGTGCAAGGGTAAGAGTGAAACATGGCAGCCGGGTCCGGCTGGACCTTTGTGATCAGATTGATCAGGGCTGACAGTTTTACATCTGTGGTCTGCTAGGGCACTTAGGATGTCAACTTGCATATTGAGCTTGTCACAGTGAGCTGAGACTGCCTCCTAGTTGTTAATCAAAGTATTCCTTGAGGTTAGTTCTACGGTTGTGCTGGTGTCCCCATCACCCTGGGTACTGAGCGACTTCTATTGTGAGTTACAATCTTCCCATAACGATATTAGGTCAGAGTGATACAAAAAGTCAAAGTCACGGGTTCCAAATTACTCTTCTACAGGGATGTGACTGAACGCTCCTGGTAGAAATGGGGCCTCTGGTTGGCAGTCAGTTTGCACTCTGTCTAAGCAGGGACCCTCACGCTACTCAGGGTAAGGGAGTTACACACCTAGGATAACCCCTGCTCCACCCCTTGGTAGCTTGGCACAAGCAGTCAGGCTTATCTCAGAAACAATGTGTGAAGAATTTGTAACAACACATACAGCAACACAGTGAAAACACCACAAAAGCACACAATACCATTTTAGAGGAATAGGCAATATTTATCGGAGTAAAACAAGACCAAAACTACAAAAATCCAACAAACACAAGTAAAGTAATGAATGTTTAAAGATTAAACTTCAATACAGCGCTTAGAAACACAAATGCTTTGAATTGGTGATAGCACAACGTCTTAACGGAGTCATTACCAACAATATGACGCCAATGGTGCCGGTCACAGAGTCACACGGACCCCCTGGTACAGTACCTTGTGGGTCTGAGGAAACAGGCCAGGGCACGGAGCTGGGGATCGAGGCGTTGCTGGATCCAGGTGGCGTTGGTTCCGGTGCTGCGGAGCGAAGGAGCAGAGGAGTCGGGTCCTTGCTGCGGAGCTATGGAGGTGAGGCAGCGTCGGATCCATGCACTTCCGGCGGGGTCGATATCTGACAGTCACAATGTGGAGCAGCGACCTCACGGGGTCGCGGTCACACCACAAGGCTGCAGGCACCATGGCGGAGTTGAGTGTCACAGACGTCGGTGACACTGCACTTCGGAACTCACAAAGTCGTGGACTTCAGAGAAGCTGTGGTGGCGTCGGGCCTGTGGGGTCAGGGTCTTTGCACTCCAGTAGGGACCACATCTTCAGTGGCAGGTGGCACATGGGATCCGGCAGTGGCGTCAGTCCAGCATCGTCCGAAGTCGGTGCACTTGGTTTTCTTGGTTTTTCACCAGCTTTCACTTCCAAGGGGCCAGAAACAGGAATAGGCACCAGCTGGTGAGTTAAGAGTCCACAGCACGTCCAATCAGATAATTGGCTGCATGGACTGAACAGTGCTGGACTAGTTGCCTGGCATGTCAGACAGGCCGCCTCACCTGGGGGGTTGTTTCTGTTGACCTGCCCAAGTTTAATGTGTGCATGATGTTGAATTCTGTCCCAAATGGGATGGAATGGTCGAATGCTGTCTCCAAAAACAATATATTTTCCTCCTGGTGGTCCATAGCCTGGACCTGAGTAGAGATTGTTAGCACTGAGAGTCACTGATTGAGGGATAAAAAGCAAGCTGCAGAGAACTCCAACCCCCATTGATGGAGATGGATTAGTTTGAAATTAGGTAGTCAGTGATCCTAGAACGCTCAAGTGGTGGACAGTGCAGGCGCGAAATAGAGGCATGCAAGTGGCAAGGTGGTGGTGGACTTGCAAAATTGTAATATCGCCTATCACACCCTCAGTGGAAGCAAACACATCTCTTTTTTCATGCTGATTGGTGAATTTATTCTCGCCCCCTTCTTGTTAGTGATGCGATGGCCTGCCCCCCACCCGGATTTTACCTGAACAGATGATTACTGAGCTGATTTGTGCAGGGTTCAGTAGACTAGTGCAGGGAGCTGGTAGCTGCAGGCTATTACAGATTGGAGAGGTAAAATAATTTGCCAAGGGTTAATAAGTGTTCCAGTTTCTTCTCCAGCCCCTCCTCACCACCCCCACGCCCCCATGGATACCACAGCCAATGGGGAGTGGAGGGGTCACGCTGCACAGGGGTGCTCTGAGTTTCAAAAAGATGAGGCGCACTCCAAATATACGAGGTGACGAGGACTGGTAATGTTCATAAAGTGTGTGAATTAAAGGGGTGGGGGCACAGCTGTCACAGCAAGCCGCACCGGGTGCTGACCTGGATTTTGGGGGGAAAGTGGGTGGACGCTGTGTTTAGCAATGATTTACGAAACTTGCGATTTAAAAGCGCCTGCTGAAAAGTTCATTGTGCGTCCAGCCTTCCAGAAACAATTAAAATGTCACGATAACTCATGTGATTAATGCTCCTGCTATGGAGAGACTTGGGAGTTTTGTCTAGTGCCAGCTTTGACTAGCCATTACGAACAGTAGAGGGTTAATGTGCCTGCTGCAAAGAACAGAACAACATTTTATGTGGATAGCCGAGTGGAATCGTAAAGCCAGCCTTTACAAGCTCTTTAAAACAAATTCATGCATGTGAAAGGGGGGCTATGAAAGATGAGGGGCACATTTGCCGGGTGGTAATAAGTAAATCTGAGATTTACAGGGCGCCACCAGCGCTAAAGCTCGCCCTGGTTGACATGTATGGCTGTCTGATCCAAATAGATACTTGTGCAGCAACAGGAAAAATCTGTATGGGGAATACAACGAAGATTTTCACTATCATTCAAAGTACCAGGAGGCTGACCTCGCGCTCAGTGATATATTAGTATTGCAATCTGCACAAGGTTTACGGTTTCACGGAGGACCCGTAAAGCGCAATTGTTAGCGAGCAGGCAGTGGTCTAGGGAAACATTGTTTACAATCAAACTGATAAAAAAGTGTAAAGCTTTTTTTTTTTTTTTTAACTAAGCCCCATGTCCTTCATAGAAAACCGTCTGTAATTAAAACATATTTAAAAATGATCGCAGGCCTCAAATTTGCTTCTCTCTCTTTTGCGTTCAATAGCTGCACTTTTATACTTCAATGATCGTTAGAAAAACAAGCTGGTCATAGCTCAGAGTGAACAGTTTTCTTTCTTGCTGATGTCATCAAAAAGAGTGCGCACAGCTTCGCCGCCAGGTCAGTGCGTGCGCAGTTGGACTATGCAAGGAGGACAAGGGTTTCACTCTCCTGTAGCTAGCATCTCCATCACACAGCACTCCTGAGAATCATCAGCCTTTGTGAAAAGTCTTATTGCGTTTGTTGCACGAGAGCAGGGGAGGGGAGTCCTTTTGCTGCTCCCCCCTCGGGAGCCGGGTTGATAGGCAATTAACCTTGAAAACAAAGGAGCTTAGTAAACATACTACTTAGTTACCCGCAGTGTTAGACAGAGCAGCAGTGTGAAACTTTCCATTTATAGAATAGTGTTTAAAAAATCCGTATCTGTTCCTCACTAAAGCGCCTGTCTGTATAGACAGAGGGCCGAGAGAAGACGGGAGAAACACTCAAGTCACCTCAGTAACATTGCTGCAAGGACTGACTTCAGTTTTCCACTTTAATCTCTTCTCATCCTATTCAACATGTAAATTTCGCAGTCGTCCAATATGCTCAATCGTTCACTTTTATACTGTTTGTTTGTTTATTTTTTAATTTATTTTAATAAAGCCTGCTGGATGTGCTGGTCAAGCAGATCCAGCGCACAATCTATTTTGTTAACCCCTTCGCTGCCAAGCCTTTTTTGGCTATTCAGGATAGTTTGCGCTTGGGCCTTCAAGACTTTTTGTTCACATAAGCTACCCACGCCAACTTTACGTCCTTTTTTCCCCAACATCCTAGGGATTCTAGAGGTACCCAGAGTTTGTGGGTTCCCCTGGAGGAGACCAAGAAATTAGCCAAAATACAGCTAAAATTTCGTTTTTTAAGAAAATAAATGGGGGAAAAGGGCTGCAGAAGAAAGCTTGTGGTTTTTCCCCTGAAAATGGCATCAACAAAGGGTTTGTGGTGCTAAAATCACCATCTTCCCAGCTTAAACAGGCAGAATCAGAAAAACACCTTTTCCACACAATTGTGGCATTTTACTGAGACATAGGCCATTTTTACTATTTTTGTTGTGTTTTCAGCCTCCTTCCAGTTAGAGACAGAAATGGGTGTGAAACCAATGCTGGATTCCGGACAGCTAAACATTTCTGAAAAGTAGACAAAATTCAGAATTCAGCAAGGGGTCATGTGTGTAGATTCTTCAAGGTTTTCCTACAGAAAATAACAGCAAAATTCTTGTTCTATAACTTTTTCCAGCTATGGCAGATTTTTGAAAACAATATACCATTATGTCTGCTGGACTCTTCTGGTTGCGAGGATATATAGGGCTTGTAGGTCCATCAAGAACCCTAGGTACCCAGAGCCAATAAAGGAGCTGCACCTTGCAATGGGTTTTCATTATATACCCGGTATACAGCAATTAATTTGGTGAAATATAAAGAGTGAAAAAAGGTATCAAGGAAACCTTTGTATTTTTAAAATGGGCACAAGATAAGTTGTTGAGAAGAAGTGGTTATTTGAACATCTCTAAATTCCGGGGTCTCCATACTAGCATGTGAATTACAGGGCATTTCTTTACACACTGTCTTATATCTGAAAGGAAAAAATGTAGAGAAAGACAAGGGACAATAACACTAGTTCTGCTATTTTGTATTCCCCAAAGTCTCCTGATAAAAATGGTACTTTACTTGCGTGGGTAGGCCTAATGCCCGCAACAGGAAACATAACTGGACACATCACATTTTTACATTGAAATCTGATGTGTTTTTTGGAAAGTCCTACCTTTGGATTTTGGCCTGTAGTTTAGCCGACACCTAGGGAAACATACCAAACCTGTGCATTTTTCCAAACTAGACACCTAGGGGAATCCAGGATGGTGTGACTTGTGGGGCTCTTGCTAGGTTCTGTTACCCAGAATCCTTTGCAAACCTCAACATTTAGCGAAAAACACTTTTCCCTCACAATCCGTGATAGAAAGTTCTGGAATCTGAGAGGAGCCTCAAATTACCTTCGAGCCAGAATTCCCCAAGTCTCCCGATAAAAATGGTACCTCACGTGTGTAGGTAGGGCTAGTGCCCGCGACAGGAAATACCCCAAAATACAACATGGACACATCACATTTTCCCAAACAAAACTGACCTGTTTTTTGCAAAGTGCCTAGCTGCGGATTGTGGCCTCTATCTCAGCCGGCACCTAGGGAAACCTAGCAAACCTATAAATTTTTAAAAACTAGAAACCTAGGGGAATTCAGAATGGGGTGACTTGTGAGGGTCTCACCAGGTTCTGTAACCCAGAATACTTTCCAAACCTTTAAATGTGGCAAAAAAAACACTTTTTCCTCACATTTTGGTGATAGAAAGTTCTGGAATCTGAAAGGAGCCCGAAATTTCCTTCCACCCAGCATTTCCACAAGCCTCCCGATACAAATGGTACCTCACTTGTGTGGGTAGGCCTAGTGCCCCTGACAGGAAATGCCCCAAAACACGTAGATTTTTCTACATTGCAACGTCCCAAAGTCCAAAAAGTGCAGCCCTCACCATTCCTAGTGGTATGATTGTGAGAGTTAGACAAGCTCTCATGGCCCAAATGTAAAACCAAAACCCCAAATTATCAAATGTCCTCTTGCTTACCATTGGGATAAGATCTTTAAGTGTGCTGGAAGACTATTACCACCTTTGGTTGGGGTGGAGGCATAACCATGCCCATACTGGTTGGTAGCCACCACCCCACTATTTCAAAAAAAAAATCCCTGGCATCTAGTAGGCTTTCTGCCCCCCCACCCTGCGGGAGTGGATCGGGGGTAATTGCCCCATCTGCCCACAACTTTGTCCTCATTTATTTGGGGTGGGGGTATGGCCATAACCCCACCTTCTTTTTTTGCAAAAAATTCTTCCCTGGTCTCTGCTGGGCTTTCTGCCCCCCTTGGGGACAGATGGGCCTTACAAAATAGTCCGATCTGCCCCGATGGGGGGCAGAAATGGCCAACAGTAATGTGCCCCCATAGGGAGCAACCTTTGCCCAAGGGGCTGCCCCCCAAACAAAACACACACCAATCCCTGGTGCTTAAGTCCAATAAATAACTTTCTTTCGGCTAAAAGCCATAAAAGTGTCCAATAAAACAACATACCATAATCATACAATAAAATAGTTAAGAATAAAAAAGAAGGGCACCATGTAATACGTTAAAAAGCCTTGACAATTTCTTCTAAAATAGATTATTAAAATACACAATTATGATAACAATACAAGACGAACATCAGATTTTAAGAACTAAAAGCCTTTCTTTCTTAATTTCACTTAATAATCTTAAGCACTTTTAGTTTTGCCAATCAGTCAGCAGGAATTTCTCTATTTCTTATAGCCCATGCACTTTGGAGATATCTTGCGACTGCAAAGACTACCTTATCACTTGTGTCGCTTTTCAAAATTCATAGGGATGTATTGTATTTCCTGATCCCATTGATCAGCATTGAGGAATAATCCACTTCCTCCTGGGAACCAAGTATCTGGGGCAAAAGAATATAAAGTTTGCAAGAGTCTCTGGTTGCTCATGGCAAAAATAGCAAAAGCTCAAGTTGTTATCCTCCTTACTCCACCTTGCAGTGAATGTCTTGAGTGGCAAAATCCCTAGCCTAAATTTAATAAAAAGGCTTTTGGTATAGGGAGGGTTTATATTGTCCATGTAGGCCTCAAATTTGGGACTGCGTTTGTAATCTAAAAACTGCAATGTCCTACTACCTAGGTTTTTTTTGGTCCAGATCTGTACCAAAATGGTCTCCCAGTAGGACCGCTTTATACATGCTTTTACTTTCTTAGTTAAAGTGTGAGGATCTCTCCACACCTCCTCCATTTTAATGAATTGACTCATGTCCCTAATATATTTAAACCAAGGAATTTTTAACACGCCACCATCCGCTAAAAGCTCAGCTGCTGCTGCTTGATAGGTGGACAGGTGTTCGGATGTCCAAAGACAGACCCAGTACATGAGAGGCCTTAGGGCAATTTCATTGTGAATCTCATTTAGAGCTAGATCACATCTGAGGGGTATAAGTGGGGTACTCATCGGCAGCCGCAAGAAGTTACACATAAAGCGATTTTCTACCATTGTTAAACATCTGGAATTACAGTACCCCCATAGCTCGGCACCATAAATTGAAGCAGCCACTGCCGCTGCCTTGTATACTGTAATGGCAGGTGAGATTTCCCCTTCCGAGATGTTGGCAATTTTCCTCCCTACTGCTGACCTCTGCCTGAGAATAGTCAAACTCTTTCCAATCTGTGCCGCCCACTGTTGATCATCCGCTAGCCTAATACCCAAATAATCAAATTGGCTAACTCTCTCTACCAATTGTCCAGCTATGGTAATTTTCCCCCTAAATGACTTAAGCGGAATAAAGGCCATAGACTTGGTCTTAGATGGATTTATTTCAAGGCCCCTCTTATCACAAAAATGAGAAAAAGCATCAAGTTCATTTTGGAGGCCCATTGGGGTTCTTGAAATCAATAGAGTATCATCCGCAAACATTAAAATGGGGACAGGGACTCCTACTAGCTTCGGGGCATCATGGTTACAATGCATCAGCTGATCTACCACACCGTTGATAAAGAGGTTAAACAGTGTGGGAGCCAAGACACACCCCTGCCTGAACCCCCTATTGACGGGTATGGTTTTTGTTAGATCTCCACCTTGAGACCAGCGTACCTGAGCATAAGTGCACTCATGGAGATACTTTATCAATCTCAGCAGTTCTTTATCAAGTTTGTAAGACTCCAAGACATTCCACAATAAATCCAGTGGGACCATATCAAAGGCGGCTTTTAAGTCAATAAAGGGCACATACAAGTGGCTCTTATTGAGTGTCAGGTATTTCCAGCAAAGGAGGTTAAATCTGAACACCTGATCTACTGTACTCACTCCTTTCCTGAATCCTGCCTGAAAATTGGAGAGGATCTGAAAGTCCTCTATCCATGTCTGCAGTCTGGTCTGGACCTGCTTACAAAATACTTTTTGACTCACATCAATTAAACTTATTGGTCTGTAGTTAGTTGGTGATTCCCTTGACCCCTTTTTAAAAACAGGAACTATAATTGCTCCTTGCCATGTGGGAGGAAGCCCACCAGGATCTCATTACTAAGTGCATTTAAATATAAAGACCAAGTTCTGGGTCGGGACAAATACAAGTCACCTGGGATACCATCTAACCCAGGAGCCTTTCCTTTGCGTAATGTTTGGAGAGCAGAAGTTGTTTCTTTTAAGGAAAAGAGGTCCAAATCAAAGTTAGATGAGATAGCTGCCCCAGAAGTTGATGTATGAGAAGTAAAAGACCCCTCTGGTGTTGGAAGAGGGATGGTGGTGCAGCTAATCTGAGCCACTCTGCACAAATTTCCAAAGTGTGACACCCAGGTTTCTGGCTGGATTGCTGGATAGCTCTCCATGTTTTGGGGATGTCATTTTCCTGCCACCAATTTCCAGAACAATTTTGTATCCTTCTCACGGAGAGCATCTACCAGATCATTCCAATGTTTGGTTTCCCAACCTTTTTTGGCATTTTTCAGTGTTATTTTATATGCAGTCCTGGTTGCTCTTATCTCTCGGCGACTCCCTACCTTCAATGCTCCCAATAGCTGTGTTTTAGCCTGTCGGCAGGAACTAGAAGACCATCCCAGTGATCTGTCCCTAGTTTCTATCCGCCTCCCATTGGCAGTTTTGTGATGTCACTCCAGCCCTCTTTCCCCTGCGTTTTCCTGCCGTAGATGTTTCAATTTGCTGAGTTTGCATAGATAGAGAGTTAAACTCGGGTTTAGAAGAGGATTTTCTTATGTCCCCAATTACGGCGGTTATGCCGTCCCGCTTCTCATGTATCATACGACTGAAAGATGTAAGATACTCTCTTAGGCCCATATTTATACTTTTTGACGCTAAACTGCGCTAACGCAGTTTAGCGTCAAAAAGTTTTGCGCCGTCTAACGCCATTCTGAAGCGCCATGCGGGCGCCGTATTTATGGAATGGCGTTAGACGGCGCAATCAGACCGGCGCTGCCTGGTTTGCGTGGGAAAAAACCACGTAGACCAGACAGCGCCGGCGTAGGGGGAAAATGGCGCATGGGCATCTTAAAATGGGGCAAGTCAGGTTACGTCGAAAAAATCGTCTTAACCCGACTTGCGCCATTTTTTAACGACGCCCATCCCCCATCAACATGACTCCTATCATTGTAAAGATAGGAGTCATGCCCCCTTGCCCAATGGCCATGCCCAGGGGACTTCTGTCCCCTGGGCATGGTCATTGGGCATAGTGGCATGTAGGGGGGCACAAATAAGGCCCCCCTATGCCACCAAAAAAAAATATAAAAAATAAAAAATTATACTTACCTGAACTTACCTGAATGTCCCTGGGGTGGGTCCCTCCATCCTTGGGGGTCCTCCTGGGGTGGGCAAGGGTGGCAGGGGGGGTCCCTGGGGGCATGGGAGGGCACCTGTGGGCTCATTTTGAGCCCACAGGCCCCTTAACGCCTGCCCTGAGCAGGCGTTAAAAAGTGGCGCAAATGCGCCGTTTTTAGCCACGCCAACTCCCGGGCGTCTCTTTTGCCCGGGAGTATAAATACCACGTAAAGGCCTGGGAGTCATTTTTTAGACGGGAACGCCTCCCTTGCATATCATTAACGCAAGGAAGGGGTTCACGCTAAAAAATGACGCACATTCCGGGAACTTTGGCGCTATTCGCCTCTAACGCCATAGTATAAATATGGCGTTAGTTGGCGTTAGTTTTGCGTCGAAATTGCGTCAAAAAAAACGACGCAATTTCGGCGCAAACGGAGTATAAATATGGCCCTTAGACTCACTATCTCTGCTCTTATTTGTACTAACTGTGCCTCAGCAGGAAGTTCCCCCTGAGTGACTAAGGGGGTCATTCTGACCCTGGCGGTCATGGACCGCCAGGTCCGGGGACGGAGGAAGCACCGCCAACAGGCTGGCGGTGCTTCAGGGGCATTCTGACCGCGGCGGTACAGCCGCGGTCAGAAACGGAAAACCGGCGGTGTCCCGCCGGTTTCCTGCTGCCCTAGGGAATCCTCCATGGCGGCTGCAGGCAGCGCCGCCATGGGGATTCCGACCCCCTTACCGCCAACCTGGTTCTGGCGGTTTTGACCGCCAGAACCTGGCTGGCGGTAACGGGTGTCGTGGGGCCCCTGGTGGCCCCTGCAGTGCCCATGCCAATGGCATGGGCACTGCAGGGGCCCCCTAACAGGGTCCCACCAAGATTTTCAGTGTCTGCCAAGCAGACACTGAAAATCGCGACGGGTGCAACTGCACCCGTCGCACCCCTTCCACTCCGCCGGCTCCATTCAGAGCCGGCATCCTCATGGAAGGGGGTTTCCCGCTGGGCTGGCGGGCGGCCTTCTGGCGGTCGCCCGCCAGCCCAGCGGGAAACTCAGAATTACCGCAGCGGTCTTTTGACCGCGCAGCGGTATTCTGACGGCGGAACTTTGGCGGGCGGCCTCCGCCGCCCGCCAAAGTCAGAATGACCCCCTAAGTGTGTTGATGCCTCCTCAACTTCCCTTGGTATGCTCCTCTCTATAGTAGAGGATGCCACGGAGACAAGGGGTAAAGAACGATTAGAACAGTTTATGGGAGGTGACGCACTGTCCTGGTGGTTAGACACACTCAAATTGGGGCTCTCTATAAAGTTAGGAGGGGTTTCTGGTATGATAGACTCCAACCGGGTTCCCCGAGATAATTCTGGCAGCAGCTCTCTATTCGCAGGGATAAAGAAAGACTTGATGTCTTTGGTTGCAGCGTCAGACCCTCTCTTGAAGGACTTGCAAGATTTAGTGGCTAGCAAGCTCTCTACTTCCTCTATTAGGTCGTCAATTTGAGTCAGTGTACAGTTTTCAGCAGCATGTCGAGGTAGTTTCTTCGCCCCTCCCTGCCCAGCAGGATTGCCACTAGCTTTCCTTTTACCCATCCTAGTTAAAATAATAACATTTCTCAAGGATAAATATAGTGGGAAAATGAAAACCCAAAGGATAGGCCCGGGCAATGTTCGGTTTAAAGGGGCTTAGTTCCTCCCCCAGCCACCACAAGCAAGATCCTATGCTTCCCCTTACCAACAGGCACGTTTTCTCGCTTTTCTGGAGGCTCCTTGGTCAAAGTCTCATTTGTGCACGCTAGGTTCCTCTGTTCCCCCAGGTAAGAACACTGTAATGATACGCTCACCTACAGTAAACTTGAACTCCTCAGGCCTCACTGCTATGAATTCAGGTTCTGGTCGCTGGTCCCCAAAGCATGGAATGAAGAGGTGTGGCCCAGCCCAGCCTCTTCCAGGCGCTGACGGGCCCGCCCTTGGCCCGTGAAGTGTGCGCGCAGCTGAAGTCCAAAGGGGTTCAGGTCCCGCCCCCAGCCGCAGGTCTAGCGCGTCCCGTGAAGTGGGCGCGCAACGGAAGTCCAAAGGGGCTCAGGTCCCGCCCCCAGGCGCAGGTCTAGCGCGTCCCACGAAGCGGGCGCGCAGCTGAAGTGTAAAGGGGCTCAGGTCCCGCCCCCAGCTGCAGGTCTAGCGTGTCCCGCGATGCGGGCACGCAACGGAAGTCCAAACGGACTCAGGTCCCGGCCCCACCGCAGGTGTAGCGCATCCCGCGAAGCGTGCGCGCAGCTGAAGTTTAAAGAGGCTCAGGTCCCACCCCCAGCCGCAGGTCTAGCGCGTCCCACGAAGCGGGCGCGCAACGGAAGTCCAAAGGGGCTCAGGTCCCGCCCCCAGCCGCAGGGTTAGCGCGCCCCGCGAATCGGGCACGCAGCTGAAGTTTAAAGGGGCTCAGGTCCCGCCCCCAGCCGCAGGTCTAGCGCGTCCCACAAAGCGGGCGCGCAACAGAAGTCCAAAGGGGCTCAGGTCCCGCCCCCAGCCGCAGGTCTAGCGCGTCCCGCGAAGTGGGCGCGCAGCTGAAGTTTAAAGGGGCTCAGGTCCCGCCCCCAGCCGCAGGTCTAGCGTGTCCCGCGAAGCAGGCGCGCCACGGAAGTCCAAAGGTGCTCAGGTCCGCCCCCAGCCACAGGTCTAGCGCGTCCCGCAAAGCGGGCGCACAGCTGAAGTTTAAAGGGGCTCAGTTCCCAGCACTAGCCGCAGGTCTAGCGCGTCCCGCGAAGCAGGCGCGCAACGGAAGTCCAAAGGGGCTCAGGTCCCGCCCCCAGCCGCAGGTCTAGTGCGTCCCGCGAAGCTTAAGTCGTTTCTGCCCCCCTGGGGGCAGATCGGCATAATAGAAATAGGCTGATCTGCCTAAAATAAATTTGCTCCCCAGGGGAGCGACTCTTGCCTAAGTGGGCGCTCACCATCTGTAAAAATAAAAAAAATCCCCGGTGCCTAGTGTTTTCTGCCCCGCTTCGGGGCAGATCCGCCTAATTAAAATAGGCTGATCTGCCCCTAAGGGGGCAGAAATTGCCAAAAAGAAATTTGCCTCCCAGGAGAGTGACCCTTGCCTAAGGGGTCTCTCCGCTTGTGTGAAATTGGCAAAAAAAAATCCCTGGTGTCTAGTGGTTTCTGCCCCCCTTGGGGGCAGATTGGCCTAAGAAAAATAGGTCGATCTGCCCCCAAGGTAGGCAGAAATGGTCTCAAATAAAATTGACCCCCAGGGGAGCGACCTTTGCCTAGGGGTTTGCTTCCCTTTTGTGACATTGTCGCAAAACAAAATCCCTGGTGTCTAGTGGCTTCTGACCCCCGGAGGCAGATCGGCCTAATTAAAATAGGCTGATCTTCCAGCAGGGGGGGGCAGAAAAGGCCTAATAAATAACTGTCCCCCAGGGGAGCAACCCTTGCTCAAGGGGTTGCTCCCCTTCATTGTTTATATATAGAAAAAATAACCTCCCTGGTGTCTAGTGGGCATTTCGGCAGCCCAATCGCTTCACGATTGGGCTGCAGAAATGCTCAGATAGACATGAAAGGAAAGGCCTTTATTTTCCTTTCATGTCCTCTGCCTGCCCCCACTCCCCGATCAGAGGAGAAATGCCTTGCATTTCTCTTGCTATTGTGCTGGAAGCTGAGCTCCCCACCCATGCTCCAGTGCCAGGACGTAATGGTTATGTCCTCAGCATAGGAGCACTGTGCCGCACGACGTAACCCTTATGCCCGCAACATAAACGGGGTTAAGTATATCTGCCCTTACAAAGTTTTTGAGATATGTCTATTCTCTGCTCTGACTTCATAGCAATGAAACACATAGGCCTCATTTAGGGGTTGGCAAGTGTTTTGCTTTCACTAATGACCGAGCTGACAAAAATCTCCTAAATGCACTTCTCAGTTCAAAAAAGACATTTATTATTATTTCACCACGAGGTTCCTAAAAAAGGAGATTAGTAGATTGAAAGCACACGTTTGAAAATAGCCACAGCAATGAAAGGAAAATATACCAAAATGATTCTCAACTGCCATGTACACAGCAAATATATATAGTTATGATTATGCAAAGCAAAAAATAAAGTAAAAAGTCATCACCGTAGGGCCTGCCAAGCGCTTCATCTTTCTCATGCCAGCAAGAAGATGACCCTAATCAACTGCAAGAAAGAGATCTCCACCCTCACGGGACAGATATGTCAGACATTTGACATCTAATCCTGACCGAGGTCTTAGAAATTCCACTGCTACTGAGCAGGGCCACCTTTTTATATCTTAAAGAACCCGAGAAGGGCTTTCCGGAAAAACCCCTCCCACAAAAAAGGAAAATTGAAACATGTTGGCTAATGCAGGTCAGAGTTGAAAGAAACAGGTTGGAACTGACCAGTTTCCCAAATAGTCTCTCTCAAGGCCAAACCGTTCCCTACTTGCACTAAAAAACAGAAGTCTGGTACATCTTTATCGTGCTGATTGCCTACCTCCTCCATAATATGTATTTAGCTGTTCGGTAATAAAATGTCCTAGCTCTTCGGTGAGAAAGAATATGAAAACAAGCACAGTTTATAATGTGGATAAACACAGACGCATTTAACATGGCAATGTCTAATGCTACAATAAAGTCAATAGGCAGCTAATCCTAATACAAAATGTAATCTGCAATTGGTGAACACTAGACAGCTAATCCAAGTGCAAAGTAATGCAACACAAAGTCAGTGGTCAAAAACACATATTTCACTACAGCAAGGGTCGCAACTGTGGCCCCTGGCTTGCCTCTTGCAAACCCTAGTAATGCCATTGTGACCCTTGGCCTCAGTGTTGGCAACATTAGTGGCAAGGACATAGAGGTGTCTCGCATTATGCACATCAGGCTTCAACCTAGTTTTCGGCTCATATTTATTACATTAATAGTGAATAATGCGCAATTCTTCACTATTAGTGTAGCAAAAAGTGGAGTAGCAGAATCTGGAACAGACCTTCACTGGCATCTTAGGTAAGAAAAATAAAATGTATTTAAATGTATGTTGTGTATGTACATGTGGGAGAGAGTGTGTTTGTGTGAGAAAGCGTTTGAATGTGTGTGCATGTATATTTGTATGTGAGATTGTGTGTGTGTATATATGTACAAGAGTGGGAGAGTGCTAATGAGTGAGTCAGGTTAAGAGTGAGCGCGGAAGACTGCAAATGAATGAGTGCAACTGAGTGCTAATGAGTCAGCAAGACCGAGTGTAACTAATGAGAATAACCGTGAGTAAATTAATGTGAGCGAGAAGGTGTGAGAATGTGCCTTTATGCACTTGGCATAAAGCTGGCACTGGTGTACTGAAAGCAATACTTGTATATGGGATACCCACGACAAACTTCTAACAGTGGCACACTGTAAGTATAATTGTGGCATGGACACCCCTAGAAAAATGCCAGCTCTAGCATGGCATGGGTGGCACCTGTGGTGAATTGCTGGTGTTGACACATTGGAGGGAATTCTTGAAATATGGGAGGACAACCATGGCAAATGTCAGGGGGCTCTTTAGGACAAAATGCGGTCTTCAACAGACTAGATGTAACTTTTGACATAAAGGTCCCCCATGCTACATGGACAGCAGTATTAGCAAAATTCTGGCACTGGCACATCGTTTGTTCTGTTGGTGCAAAAGTAACACCCATTGCAAAATGCTGGCTCAAGCAATGGAGGTAAATTACGACATATGGGGGCACCAATAAGACATTCTAAAAACATAATTGGGTCAACTCCTGGGGACTGTCAGGTTTCATTAACTTGCCACAGCATGAAAAAACTTGAATATTTAATGAGTGTCTTTTCAGAACCATGGATTCTAGCAACTTTATGTGAAAATTATAAGTTAAAATGCGCTATTAGAGCCAATTAAAAAAAAAAAATTCTCAAGAGAGAAAGCCCCCACCATACAATCTCCCCTAGAAGACATAAGACTCACCTACACTTGCTTACTACAATTCAAGTAACTGTTCCCCTGAAATATCACGTCCACATCTTTATATAGATGGTGATCATGCAATTATTCCGGAACTTCGGCAATGTTGATTATTGTGATGTCATCAGGATTAACATGATGTAACATCACTTCCTGGGAAGGTTCAGGGTCAAAGGTCATATGTTGTCACTTCCTGTGACATCCTTAGGCTCAAAGGGTGTATGATGTCACTTCCGCTACCCCTGGCATCTTATTGAAGCAATATTTGTGATGAAATATCAGGCCCTTCAGCATCTGCTCTGTGTGATAGTGGTCAGCTGCATCGCCTGAGTCTGTCTAGACACAAAAGTAGTGGGTTGTGTGGGTTTTGCAGCCCTCCACCTGCCATCTCACCAATGAGTTGCACTCAGCAGACTGCCGCTGACAGGAAAATGAAGACAGTACTGGTGAGCTCCTCTTAGTGACACTCTATCAGTGCAGTACCAGTTCTCCACTCTCATTCTGAGACCAGGGAACACAGCTTTTGGTTGATTGGGGAGGAATATCCATAAGGAAATGAAGGAAGGTTGCAGGGATACCATGTTATGCTTGGTCACGAAAAGAGACTGGAAGGTCAGAAACCAGGCGGTTGTGGAAGGCAGGACACCAGGCGATGGTGGAAGGCAGGACACCAGGTGGAGATGAAAGGTAGGATAACAGGCGGTGGCAGAAGGCAGGACAAGAGCATTTAACATGAAAAGAGATGTGAGGATTGAAGAGGGAGTGTACACTGGGTGGCTGTCAGGACAACAGCTTTATTTTTGTTATTATTTGGTCATGGAGGAGAGAAATGGTAAGGTGGTGAACGGGGTGAGTGACAGTGGAAGAAGATGTGGGGAGGTGGGCATGCATTACCTAAATGAGTACATGGGTAACTGTGTATTGGTTGTTTTTACACCTTGGGGTTCTGAGTGACATCTTAGACAGCTGAAGCTTCCTCTTATCGTCTATTTGATGCTACTAGTCAGAAATCCTCTGTGAAAAACGTCCCTGTTATTTAAAGTTACCCATCTATAATTCTGTATATTTTCTTTAATCACACCATGTCAATGATCATTAATTTTTTGTAGGCATAGCAGAAAAATTAAACATGCCATTTTAATGACCTCAATCATTGTTAAGAAGCCTAGTCATGCTTTTACAAGTCTAAATGGCATAGCATGGTGACCTCTAAAGCATCTGGCACCATTACAAAGATGAGCCATGTGATTGACCACTCATGGCACCATCTATAAATATTGGAACAAGCCTCAAAAACTGTGACAGGTTAAATAAGTGAAAAATAGGATTAGTTAGGGAATGTAGAATTCACACTTTAGCAAACAGCAAAGATACTTCACAAATATCAGAAAAAATTAACACTAGTAGGATACTCTAATGATGGGAATAATATTATTTCTTGGAAGATTTGCACATTGATCACGTAATAGCACCATTGTGAGAAGTATTTTCCAGCAATGTGACACTAAATCCTTGTAACATAATATAGTACCATTCGTTTCCAGTTTCAATCACTCATTCAATCAGTTTTTGTAAAGTTCGGCTACTCACCCGTGAAAGTCTCAAGGAGCTGGGGGGAGGGGATAGAGCCTCATCCGAAGAGCCACGTCTTGAGGTTCTTCCCGAAGACGGTGAGCGATGGAATTTGTCTGACGTATTGCTGCGATGTAGATGATGGATTGACCTCGGATGTGTTTTTTTTAATTTAAGGGATAGTGGCCAGAGCCAGTTGAGTGGAGCAGAGGGATCTGGCGGGGTGTGGAAGGAGACACAGTGGTTCAGGCAGGCCGGTCTGACGTGTATGGCTTTGTACGTGTGGGTGAGCAGCTTGAAGGTGATTCATTTTTCTATCAGGAGCCAGTGAAGGGTCCTCAGGTGCTGGGAGATATGTTCTTGGCGTGGGAGGTTAAGGACAAATCTGGCAGCAGTTTTCTGGATGAGTTGCAGCTTTTTTATGTTTCACGTCGTGGTGCCGGAGTAGAGGGTGTTGCTGTAGTCAAGCTTTCTTGTGACTAAGGCATGGGTGACTGTCCTGCGGCAGTCTGCGGGATCCATTTGAAAATTTTCCGGAGATTGCGGAGGGAGTGTCACCAGGAGGAGGTGACTGAGTCATAGATAGGGAGGAGTTTAGGATGATGCCTAGGTTGTCGGCGTGCTCAGTTGGTAAAGGCAGGGTGCTGAGAGATGTGGGCCACCAGGAGTCGCCCCATGCTGAAGTGGTGTTTCCGAAAATGATGAGTTCTGTCTTGGCGGAGTTGAGCTTGAGGCAGTTTTCTCTCATCCAGGTGGTGACAGCTTCCATTCCTGTGTGGAAGTTCCTTTTGGCCGTGTCTGGGTCTTCAGTGAGGGAAATGATGAGTTGTGTGTCATCGGCGTATGACACGATGTTCATTCCGCGGCTTCTGACGATGGCTGCGAGTGGGGTCATATATATGTTGAAAAGAGTTGGACTCATAGAGGATCCTTCGGGAACTCTGCAGCTGACTCCTGTGGGTTTAGATGTGTAGGGAGGGAGCCTGACCCTCTGAGTCCTTCCAGACAGAAAGGATCCATTTCAGTGCTGTTCTGCGGATTCCTATGGTGTGGAGTCTGGTGCATAGTGTGCTGTGGAGACCTTGTCGAAGGCCGCTGAGAGGTTGAGGAGTATGAGTGCTGTGGTGTGAACGCGGTCTAGAAGTGATCGGATGTCATCGGTGGCTGCAAGAAGAGCTATCTCCATGCTGTGGTTACTGCGGAACCCAGAGTTGTTGACCTCGATGAAATTTCGCAGTTGTGTGTAGATGGCTTTCTCCAGTATTTTGGCCAGGTAGAGTAGCAGCGAGATGGGCCGGATGTTCTTCAGTTCTGATGGGTTGGCTGAGGGTTTCTTCAGGAGGGGGCGTACTTCGGCATGTTCCCAGGTCTCGGGGAAGATGCCAGTGTTGATGGAGCGGTTTATCGTGTTCCGGAGCACGGGGGCGATGGATGTGCTGGCTCTGACGTAGAAGTGGTGCGGGAAACGGTCAGAGGGGTCTCTGGAGTGGATGCTGTTCATGATGCTTTCTGTTTCCTCCGTGGTGAGCGTGGACCAGCTGTGAATGGTCTGGGTGGGTTCTGGGGAGATGGGTCAGTCGTAGGTTCTGGTGCTGGGTTGGTTTTCCAGGAGGAAGCTGTTGTAGATGTCTTGGATCTTGCGGTGGAAGAAGGTGGCAAGTCTGTCGCAGAGGTCTTGTGACGGGGGATGGTGGTGGCTTTGGAGGGGGGATTTGTGAACTCGTTGATGACTGAGAAAAGTTCCTTTGTGTTGATGCATTCCCGGAGTGCATTCTTTCTTGCGTTCTTGATGTGTCGTCAGTGGATGGCGGTTGCAGGTCTGAAGGAGGCAATGTCCTCACTGGTTTCATCATATTAATTCACTGTAATAAATATTATCATAGCCAGTACTTTAAATGGGAAAAAATAAGTGCAGGTGCTAATCAAAATTCAGCTAGGAGTGTGTCTAGTGGACGGGGCTAAGGGTGGGGTAGAGGTGGGACATGATACAAAGACATTTCTGCCATCTGTTGAGTATTCAAATCAAATCAAATATAAGCTTTATTTCGGCAGCAAATACCATAAAAGAACAGCATGTACGCACAATAAAATCACCAACAATTCATCATAGAAACAGATTTAGAAAACAATGAAAAAATCCTTAGAATAGCAAACTCCACTGTGAGCCAATCTCAAAACATGAGGTTTAAGCACAGAAGGCTCAAACACCATGCATAACGCTAAATTGTTAGTTAAAAAGTTATAAATTTATGCAAGACAAAATAATTTGTCTAAAAAGCTGTGACAAATACAGTACTAGAAAAGAAGCAACAAGCGCTTTACCAGATTAGTTAGGGAATCAATTACAAAATTTCACAGTTTAAATCGTAAATTCAACATAATCAGTGCAAGGTTTCTTGGTCAAGATACAATAAACGTTGATTTCTTTCCACAAGGAGATAAGATTATCAATATGACAACAATTGCATCATAACCCTTTTTAAGATTGAGCATAAATTGCAATTCCATAGGTGAGCAACAAGAATTAAGACAGTTTGTTTCGGCTATAAAACACATCCTGCCAATTATTAAAATACAAAGGGGGTCATTATGACCCTGGCGGAAGGCGGAAAACCGGCAGTAAGACCGCCAACAGGCTGGCGGTCTTACTTTGAGGAATTATGACCATGGCGGTTACCGCCATGGTCATCCGCTGGTTCTCCCTTCCGCCTGCCAGGCGGAGACGACCGCTGGGCTGGAGACCTGGGTCTCCAGCCCGGGGGCCGTCACTAGACCGCCGGTGGTATTTGGACCCGGCTTACCGCCGTGGATTTCCAGCGGTTTGAACTGCCATGAAATCCATGGCGGTAAGCACTATCAGTAGGGGTCTTCCCCACCCCCTACCCCCACCCCGACTCCCTCCCCTACACCCCCACCACCCCTGCCACCCCCCAAAGGTGGCAGGGCCCCCCTCCCCACCCCGACCCCCAACATCACATTACCCAAACCCACACGACACGCACGCAGGCACCACCTACACACTTACACGCACACACGCTGACATACATGCCTACATCCACACACACAGTCATACACGCACACCCACATTCAAACACATTCAAACATACACGCACACATCCATACAGACATACCCACAGACATACACGCACTCATTCCCATTCCCATACACACAACACCCCCGCAAGCACACACGCACTCACACACCCCCTCTACATACACAGACGCACACCCCCATGCACCCACACAACACACAAC
This sequence comes from Pleurodeles waltl, assembly GCF_031143425.1. NCBI lineage: Eukaryota > Metazoa > Chordata > Amphibia > Caudata > Salamandridae > Pleurodeles > Pleurodeles waltl. The sequence continues at coordinate 311,733,340 of NC_090437.1, read as the reverse complement.
ACTCCCCCACCCCTCTCCCCTCACGGACGATCGACTTACCTGGTCTGACGATCCTCCGGGAGGGGACGGGAGCCATGGGGGCAGCTCCGCCAACACCACACCGCCAACAGAACACCGCCACGGCGAATCACAGGACGTGATTCGCTGGGCGGTGTTCTGTTGGCGTGGCGGTGGAGGTGGAGCAACCTCCACTTCCCCGCCTCCCGCCTGTATGGCTGTTGGCGGCTCTCCGTCCGTAAAAGGACGGAGAGCTGCCAACGGTCATAATAGGCAGAGCGGCAAACCGCCACCACTGGCGGTCTTCCGCACGGCGGTCCCTCGGCGGTCTTTAAAAAAGACCGCAGAGGTCAAAATGACCCCATAATCTGTTGCAAATATTGCACAATAAATAGGGTTGTTAACAATTAAAAAGTAAAAACATTATCATAGCAATTCAAACTTAATTCGCATACGCTATAGCTGTTCCACCCACAAATGGAGTTCTTACAAAGATCTCCTTTTATAAGAATTCTCATTTTGTAGGGCGAAGGCTAGCGTGTTAAGATAATCAGACTTTCCACTATTGGTGCCACATGTTTAATCAACTACCGTCATGCCAGAAATATATTCTGTAAGATAAAGTGACCACTCTTGGATCTCACAATCGAAGCACTTTGCAGAAAGCTGGCAACTGAAAACACTACCTTTCCGCTGGTGCCAATTGATAAAACCCGTAGGGCCTCTCTACAATTTTTAAACCCAAGGAGATGACATAACAGGAACAATCCATTTCTTCCAGGGCTTTGAATACCTGGGGCAGAAAAAAGAGAAAGTGGGCCAAGGATTTAACTACCGTTGGGCAGTGGGGGCAGAAACTGGTATCACAACTACCTTTTTCCCATCTAAAGGTAAAAGAGTTCAAAGGCAAGGTTCCAAATCTAAATTTGATAAACAAATTATTTGCCTGTGCCGAATGAATGTTATCCATAAAATGTTCAAACTTAGGCAGGCATTTGTGATAAAGGAATTGATCTGTTCTACTACCCATTGACTGCTCTTGCAAAGTTTGAATTAGTACCCCCTTCCAGTATAACCTTTTTACATGGAATGCCATACCTTTTGTGACGTTCAACAGACATCGCCACAACTCCTCCATTTTAATCTGGTGGCATATATCCTTGATGTACTTAAGCCATGGGATAGATGTCACTTTGTCAAGAGCTAATAACTCCAACAAGGCTGTCCTGTAGGACCCCAAGTAGAGGGAAGACCACAGGCGTACCCAGTATAGAAGAGGTTTCAAGCCAGTTACACAGTGTATTTGATTTACAGCCAAATCAAATCTAAGGGGATAAGAGGGGTACTAGCTGGTAAGTGTAGCATAGAGTGTAGAAACGTATTTTCAATCAAGGTTAATCTGTGTAAATTACAATGCCCCCAGAGCTCTGCACCATAAATTGCAGCTATAACTTCTGCGGCCTTGTATACCACAAGTGCAGGGGAAAGAGGCCGTCCCACTGAGTTATTTATCCTCCTGCCTATAATCATTGCCCTCTGCTGTAAAATGGCAGAACATTCTCCAGCTGAGGGGACTAAGAAAGGATATCTGCCATTCTCATACCCAGATAGTCAAATTGCCTAACCTGCTCAATGGAGGCATCCCCTATAACCAGTTTCCTCCTTAAAGATCTATGACGATTTAAAACCATAAATGTGGACTTCTCTGGGTTACGTTCTAACCCCCTCGCTTCACAAAACTCCATAAAAGAGTCTAATTCATTTTGCAGTCCCATCGGGGTTCTTGATATAAGTAAGGTGTTGTCAGCGAACATGAGAATATGCACTGGTAATCCGTTCAGTTTGGGAGCATAGCAATAGATATTACACCTTGACAGCTGGTCCGCTGCCCCATTAATGTAGAGGCTAAACAAAGTGGGAGCTAAAACGCACCCCTGTCTCACCCCTCTTGTAATGAGGATTGGGTCAGTGAGATCATCTCCCACTGTCCACCGTACCATGGCATAAGTGCCCTCATGCAAATATCATATTAGCCCCAAGACGTCACTATCCATTCCTTAGGTGTTTAAGACTCTCCAGAGCGACTCACGTGGAACCAAGTCAAAAGCCGCCCTCAGATCAATGAAGGCCACATATAGGTGGTCATGTTTTAGGGTCAGATATTTCCAGCAAAGCGGTTTAAACATGAAGACTTGGGGCCATATGTACGAACACTTTTTCCCATAGACACATAATGGGTAAAAACCTTTGCTACATCTGGCCCTTGGTCTACTGTGCTGACCCCTTTTTGAAACCCAGCCTGACAATCAGCAAGAATGTGATGATCATCGATCCATGAACGCAGCCTTGCCAAGATTTGTTTGCAAAAGATCTTTTGACTGATGTCAATTAAGCTTATTGGTCTGTAATTCCCTGGATAATCGTGATCCCCCTTTTTATAAATTGGGATGATTGTTGCACCCCTCCATGAGGTAGGGATGTCTTCCTCCTTCAGGATAGCTTTGCTTAAAGTGTTCATATAGGGTGTCCAGACCTTGAGTTGTGTAAGGTACAAATTGCCCGGGATACCATCAGGGCCTTGTGCTTTCCCCTTATCTAGGGACCGCAAAGCCATGGAGGTTTCATCCAAAGTGAATTCTGCCAAATCATAGCAGAAAGATCCTTGTTTGCTGTGCAATAAGGACACTACGTTGCCCCTGTGAGTTATTGCTGATATCTTTCCACTGACTCCTCCATAAAGACCTTCGAAGTGGGTCACCCATCCGTCAGGTTGGATAGTTGGTTCACACTCAGAAGCAGGGGGATCTTTCCTATCTGTTACTAACTTTCAGAATAGCTTGCAGTCTCCCTCTTGCAAGGCTTCAATTAGTCTGTCTCATTGGTTGCTTTCCCACCTCTTTTTAGCATCTCTGAAAGATCTTTTATAGAGAGCCCTAGCAACCTGTATCATCTCTTTATTCCCCATATCCAATGCATTCAGAAGCTGCAATCTCATTAAGCTACAGGATTTAGTGAACAACCTTGGTTTACTAGGAGTGATCACCCCTCTACGTCTCACCACTGTGAAGAGAAGTCTCAATTTATCCATCAAATCACAGTGCAGTTGTACAAAGTTGGTCAGTTGGGGAGAAGTAGACATCAAGGGAGACGGGCTCTCTAGGACCCTCGAGTAGATTGTAGACTGGACCGTCACATAATTTGCCACCTCTACCCACTTTAGGTTTCTCCTGTTGTTTTCTACCTTAGTGCTACTACCCTCTACCCACGAGGGCAGGCCAAGGACTTTAAAAAGTAATGCAGAAAATGTTGCACAGAGGGCATGGTGGTCGCTATCTGCTCTAGGAACCACTATCATACCCACAAGAGTTGGCCAGAGCCTTTGATCCAGAAAAATATAGTCAAGGTGGCTCGAAGAGACTCCCCTCCTAAACGAAACAGGGCCGGGGTATCTGATCTTGTATTCCCATTTACCTGCTTCAATTCCATAATAATAATCAAGTTGTCAAGATGGAGTGCAACACCCGGGGCTCTACACATCAATTCATGCACTGGCCTTGATCTACCCAAGAAATCATCATTGGAATAAATTGTTAATGAAGGATCTTCATTAAATCTCAACTTGGCATTACATCCCCGGCCATGATGACCTGTGTGTTCTCAGGGAGCTGGGTCAGTGTGTCTGCAATTTGATCCACCGTCACAATTTGATAAGTCGAGGAGGCTGGTCTAATGTAAATATTTATGATAACTATATGTTTCATTCCCTTTTTGGTTGCTATCTTGAGTTCTACTGCCAATGTGTCCATACTTTTACTGGGAATCACTTTTGCTCTTAACAATAATTCCTGATTCAGCCAAATTACGAGACCTCCTGCAGCACGTCCTGAAAGTGAGGGGACGGCCAGCTTTTGAAAAGTCAAGTATCCCATTCTGTGCAGGGCCCTTGGGGCCCAGGTCTCCTTCATCACTATAATGTGGTGCTGATCTATAAAATTACACCACTCTGGGTCGCTTATCTTAGTTCTCAGGCCCGCCACATTCCATGAAAGGAGTTTAACTGATTCTCCAGCACACATGTCCTATCCCTTTACATAATTTACTGTAATTTCACCTGGCATCACTTCCAAGTCCCAGGGTCCTTCTACTAAGACTTCATAATTGGGTGCGTGTCCCTCCTCTTTGTTCACTAATGGCCAGATAGATTTAATATTTGCCAACTTTATGCTATTTGGAATGAGTTGTTCCCCCATAGTATGCTGAGACACCTCCAGCCAATCAACGTCTGACGTGCCTCCAATAGAGCTAGCACGTTTTGGGAAATGGACGGGGGGACTTCCTATGCGTCACACAATTCTACAGTCTGTGAATACCTGGGAAATCAATGATGTGACCCTTATTTGTGACATTGTGCAAGGCCTAAATCTTAACTCAAGTGATAAGAGGCCATCCACAAGCTCTTGATTAGCCAATTTCAGCCCAATAGAATCCTGCCCCAAATCAGAGCCTTCGATTCTCGTGGCGTATATTATATCTTCTCTTATCACTGATCTACAGCACCTGGTTTGCCTAATCTAATGGATTGTTTTATTTATGAGAGAATCTTGGATTTTGCTTCTACCTATTGGCAATTTTGGGACATTCGACAAATACAGGTCATACTGCTTCCCTGGCTTATTGTTTGGAGGAAATCTCTCTGGGGCTTTCTGTTCCCCGTGAGCCATGCGCCTTCTATGTCCTCCGAAAGCATGTTCTTTCCTGTCTGTAAGATTGGAGCTGTCACTATGTGAGGTGGCTGGTACTCGAGGCCCCACAGGAAGCCTTTCCCTTTGGGGAATGGATTTGGGCATATTAAATTGTCTCTTTTCACTCCCTTTATTATCATATTTGTTAAGGGGGACTAGTGAGAGGTACATCTATCTGGGCGAAGTATGTCAATGGAGGAGGGGATGCTAACTTTGCAACTATAGTCGACAAGCAATCCAGTTTATCTTCCAACCTTTTACCTATGGAGCTTACATGGTTTTTCAAGGTATTTATTTTGCCCCTTAGTTCAGCTAAATACACCCTGTTAGGGACTTCTCCTTTACGACCACCAGCATTATCAGCCCCATACAGATTTATACTATAATTAGGCGTACTTCCAGGATCTTCAAGAGGTGCATAGCGGTTTGAACACTCGCCAGATAACTCCACTGGGAGAGGGGGCCTGTCCTGCGAGAGATAAGAGCAAGTCACCAGGGATGATACAATAGGACCCTCTTCCGAATGGGTTCCAGAGTGAGTTCCTCTAATAACTTTGGGGACCTGATGCTGTTGAACGACTTTTTTTAATAAGTTTGAATGCCTATACCAGGAGCCTCAGCTCCCCCCCTATCCAGGGCTTTAGTTTTCGGAGATTTTCTACTTCCTCAATTTTCTCATATACGCAATGGCAATATTCATGCAACCTATTCTATTTATATGGACTGGCCTGATTAGACCAGGCAAAAGAGTCCTCAGAACGACTTTTCCAAATTAAAAAACATGCACATTGCCCATCACTGTGGTCGATGTTAGGCCTGCATAGTGTTGTAGCCCAGCATTATGTGGTCTCAGCACTGTGGGGTATTGGGCGTTGGTAGTATAGTAGGTTAATTTAGGCCACTGCTGTGTATTGGACAAGCTCTGTGTCATATTGGGTCTGCAACAGGTGAGTGGCGCTGAGGAGAGGCAGTGATTAATGTGACCTGTGTTACTTCATGGATTTTAGGAGCAATGGAAACCAGCCAACGACAAACATTTTTATGGTTTGAAAGCAGGATGCCAAAAATCTCAACTATCCCTGTTTATGAGCCCTATATCCGCCAGTCCGTAGGTGGCACAGTTAGAAACAAAGGCAGATGTGTAGCCATATCTCCCATCCCACCTGGTCTTTTTACATCTTGTTAGTTGGGATCTAACAAATATTGTAGGGTAGATATTTGAAACATCATGGAAGTCTTACTATCTCAGCTTGGTTATCCCTCAAGATGCTATCACATTCTTTAGACAGTATTATTAGTCATGCATTCCTGCCACCAAGCTATAGAATACATACCATCTTCCACCCTCTGCTTGAACTCACCGACTTTCTAGGAACTTCTAGGGTCCTGATTCTAGCTATACTACATAACTCATGGAAATATGTTTGAGGCCTCAAATAACCAAGACTGACTAAATCGTGGGGTTTTCTAGCATGGAAGGAATCTCAGCACACAACCCACAAAAAATGCAACTTTTTTTCTGGTAAGTGATTTAACATCAGTGTGTTGCACACAGAGTACGCACAGCCTAACAAAAGGACTCGCTGAGTACAATGGACGGATTCAGCAAGTCCCTCTGCTGGTTAGACACTTCTTGGAACAAATATCCTATTCATTCATTGCTCATCTTAGAGATTTGTGCAATGACAATATGGAGCAGACGATCCTTACTTATAACCCACTGAACCCCTTTAATGCAGCCATGCCAGATTCTCTTCATTGCCATCCCCTCGCCCCTTCCCCCACCACCAAAACAAAAACACACACCTCCGCCTCCCAATTCTCTATCTCCTTAACTTGAGACAACAGAAAACAATAATAGCAGCAAAAAAACACAGATCTGTCCTACTTCGGTTCCTGCCTGAAAGTGAACCCCAGCTGACCCCTTTTCATTTTTACGCCTGGTCAGAGACAGCTTTAGCTATCTAATGAGCCTTAAGAAATCAAAATAAATGCATAAATAAAAAATACATACAGATGTAAAGGGGCTTTTATTCAACCCTCTTCATCCACGGGTCTGTTGAACTATCATTCACATTCTGCTTCCCCTCACAACATACAGCATGGATACAGGGACAGCCCATGAAAGTCGCTGGCCATCTTACACTGAGTGACAGCATTTTTTCTGCTTACATGGTCAAATTTGCCTTAAAAAGTGCACTTCAATGCCATGCTGGTGGGCCAATACTTTACTTTGGCAATGATTTTTTCTTTCTACTTTTTATCCTTTTTTTCAGCCATTGTGTGTGTTTAAAATAGGTCCTCAGGTTACAGTAATTAAGGCCCAACAGTAGCTTTTCCTTGCGCTATTAAGAATCATACTTTTGCGTGCTGTGTATTAAACTTAAAAACTGGTTCTAAACCATTTTTGAGTCACCTGTCTGGTAGGACTCTCCAGTACTGTTAAATTATATGTAATGATAAGTCCTTTTTTATTTTAAATTTATTATTACAAGCTTGTGGTCACCAAATATAGGAGGCATTTTTCTTTTTTGTAACATATGATTGCATTATTCTTCTTTTGAATTGATGATTGCACCAGCTTGACCAATGCCACACCTATTGGCTTTGACAAGCAATACATGTTTAACTAGTGCAGCTTCTGGATGCTATACTGTTTTTATGTGTTTGCATTGGTCTCAATACTCATATTCTGGTGTGCATATGCACATTCACACAGGCACGAACACACATGTACCTATAAAGCAATCCATACACTTCCTTCAAAATACCCTCTGAGTGTGTCAAGATTCACTCTCTTTTGCACACACGCACACACAAGCAGTTAAACACACACACAAAAGGTTCGGTCAGGATAAAAGATATTTTTATTAACTCTTTATCTCCTGTATCTTAATTAACGCTTTCAGCAGGTTTCCTGGATTTCAATGTTGCACAAATGCGCCCAATAGTGTGAATGTGATTGACAGACCAGGGCCTGAATGTGTACTTCTCTATCAAGCTCAGAGTGAAGGTGATATACTCAACACTCGCACCTTCAAGACATAATGCATATTAGCTTCTGCTGAATGGTTCAGCACGGGGCTCAACTCAGAGCTACTACACAGGGACTTTGCCTGTTAGAGTGTTCTGGAGATAGGTACCACCCTGAGAGCCTCAGCAGCACTAGTAATAGGATAGCAGTCATGAGTACTGGTACTCGCCTTGGCGGTGGAGAAGTGCCAGTACTCAAACGGATAAAAATAAGAAGTGCCGGTATTCAGTGTCTGTGAGTACCGGCCCATTTAAACCACTGATCATAGCTGTGAAATTGAGGAAACGCTTCATAGCTGCCTTAATATCCAGACATGCAGGTTTATTGGGCAATCTGCTTATCCCAACCTACTTCTAAATATCTTCTCACACCCCATCCATATAAGTGGCAGCCGAATGATTAAACATATAACAAACAAGCATTGGCAAAGCCAATGAGTCTGACCTATGGGAGCGATTGGCTTTTTCAATGTTTTTAGCCATCTGACACAGCTGCTGTTTAGCATGGCTTTCATTTTAACAAAAGCAATTACTTTTTTTAATTGCTGGTGGTAGGGCGGGGCTGGAGGCATCCCGGAGGAAGGGATCGGGAATGTGCAACAGGAGGGTGTAGATGACTCCCCCCCCTCCCACAAGCAGTAAAAAAGTGCTGTAATTTGGCCAGCGCTGGCCACATCATGATGCTTTATTTAAAAACTTTCTGTCATGCTAGACAGCAGCCATGGTGCTGTGCAATATGACTAAAAGTATTATCAAATCCAATTGGTTGCATAGCGGGGGTTTTCAAGCAACAACAAAGTATGAGGCAGCGGGTTTTAAAGGGCAAGCCAAAATGTTGAATGGGTGGGAGGGGCAAGCAAAAATATTTGTGGCCCTGAGCAGAAAGGGAATGTGTGAGGTCCCTCTAATTTGCAAACAACGTGAAATCACAGGAAGTGACATCCCAGGAAGTGCTATCAATTGCCTTTTGTTAAAACGCCTTCACAAAAAGCAACTTTCTTGGTATGGATATCAGTAAAACAATGAAAACTTAAACATTAACACTATTAAAATAAGTACATATTTAACATTTCTAACAAGTAGATATATATCATATTAGTCACACTAGATGAAAAGGTTTGGCCATTGCCTCTCCAAAACTTATATCTTTAATCGAATGTTAACAATTTGCTTCCAGATTGCATTAGGTACGTAGGTATGTATGTATGCATGCAGTATTTATATAGGGCATGTCTATCAAAAGGCCAAACCATATACTAAAAAAGTGGAATGTTAAAGGCAGTCCCTCACCCAAGGAAGTGGAATAAGTATAGGGGAGCTGGAGGAACTAGGAACCCCAAGAGGTAAGTACCAGGGTGTCCCGCAGCGACCAGGAGAGAAGAGGTAAGTACCTAGTTTTTCCCCAAAACCAACAGGAGGACTTTGGAATAGTACTGTGCAAGACCAAGGCAAGACTGGACGAAACCAAAGGTGAATCCTGACAGAAGAGGACCTGCAAAGGAAGGGGACCAGGTCCAGTTTGTGATGGAGTGTCCAGCTGTGGATGCAGGACCAGGTCAACGGTGGATGAAGAAAGTGTGCAGTGCAGCACAGGAGCTGAAGAGGAGTTCCAGAAGTGATACAAGTGATGTCTCACGTCGGCGGTTGTGATGCAGTCAGTCAGTGGTGCTGGTAAGCCATCAACAAGCCTTTGCAAATGCAAGAGTTAGAGAAAAAGGTTTTGCAAGGCCGAAGAGGACCAGCTGGGTCCAGGGGACTCGACCCAAGGAGTGTCCTGAAGTGAAAGGGTGCATGCACCTTTTCACGCAGGCTGCCATGGCAGGCCTGCTGACACATTGTGCATGGGCTCCATGGGTGGCATAATACATGCTGCAGACCATAGGGATCCCCCGGTGCCCCAACGCCCTGGGTACCTAAGTACCATATACCAGGGACTTATATAGTGGCACCAGTATGCCAATTGTGGAGTGTGCCAAGTCCCAAGCAACCAAACTTAGAGGGAAAGAGCACAGTCACAGTCACATTAGCAGGATCCCAGTGAACACAGTCAAAACACAATGACAGCGGGCAAAAAGTGGGGGTAACCATGCCAAAAAGAGGATACTTTCCTACTCAATGCATTGCTCTGGCTGTCAATGAGACACGCCTCTGGATAGGTCCACTTTCTCATAGAATTATAGCATAGTATGTATTTGTAAAGAGCACAGTTACCCCCTGGAGTATTTAGGCACGAAATAACAGATATTTACATTTTTACAGAGTTAACAGATATTTATTGTTATCCAACTCAGTGGTACTTATTTTAACGACCATACAGTGGCATAACAAAGGACCCCAAAGCCCCGTCAGAGCAAGGAGGCCCTGATCTCCAGGGGGCCCCCTCAACAAAGTACTCTGGCCCAAGAGCTCCTGCGAGAGTCCAGAGAAGGGATCCCTCCAGGTACTGTGCAGGAGGGGCCCTTCAAGCTTTGTTACGCCACTGCAACCATGAAGGGATGAAATACTCAGGACACCCACTGGAATGTTATCCTGTAGTTGTGATATCAAACACAGATCCCTCGAGTGGATGCATTAGTCCACTAAGGGCCAGATGTAGCAAAGTCTTGCGAGTCGCTAATGGCCCGATTCACAATTTGCGACTCCGCAAAATCGGAAATGGGATGCAAAAATCCCATTCCCGAAGTGCAAATTGCGATGCGAGCCATTACTGACTCACAAAAATAGCGACCTGATTTTGCGACCCGCAAATAGGAAGTCGCAATTTGCGAGTCGCAAACCATTTGAAAAAGCCAGTAGCAAATTGCGACTAGTCGCAAAAAGCCCATTTTGCACACCCAAATTACCACTAAGTCAGAGCAGGTGGTAACCAGAACCAAAGTATAAAAGGAGACCCAGAAGGCATCTGGGTTACTCAAAATGGCTGAACTGTATGTGATAGCAAGGAGGAGGAGAGTCCACGCCGCCCAGCAGAGGAGGAGGAGGAGCTAGAGACAGGAGAGAATATACAGAACCAGGCAGACACTTTTCCAACAAACTGAGGAGGACATTGATGACAAATACAGACTCAGCAGTGCAGCAATATTAGACTTAATTGAACTACTCAATCCGCAGCTTCAACGCCAGACAATGCGCGGCAGCGCCATCCCTACACATGTGCAAGTGCTATGCTCACTGCACCTCTTGGCCTCGGGTAGCTATCAAGGGGTGATTGCTGTGGTAGGTGGGGTTTCCCAAAGTGCACTCTCACGATTCCTCAGATGTTTCCTAGATGCCATACTCACACACATGTCCAGATATATATACCTACCCAGGAATGAGGCAGAAATTAACAGCACCAAGTTGGACTTCTACAGAATTGCCAACTTCCCTCATGTAATAGGGTGTGTGGACGGGACACATATACAAATCTGCCCTCCTGCAAATCTGGAATATGTGTTCCGCAATAGGAAATGTACCCACTCACTGAACATCTAGGTGGTATGCGACACCCATAATGTCATCACTGACATTGTAGCCAAATTTCCAGGGAGTACACATGACTCTTACATATTCAGGCACAGTGGGATACACCAACGCCTAGAACGTGGGGAGTTTGGAGACGGATATCTATTAGGTATTGCTGAATACACCCTGAAGCCATACACACAGGTCATTGTAGAAACCATCCATGCCCTGCTAACATTGCTTATTTTTGCCAAACAGGTGACAGTGCATATGCGCTAAGACCATGGATACTTACCCCGTACCTAACACCTGCCAATGAGAATGAGAGGGGATATAACAGTGCCCATCGGCGGACCAGAACTGTAACTGAGAGGACCTTTGGACTGTTAAAGGCAAGATTCCGATGCCTCCACAGAATTGGAGGTGCGCTCCATTATGCCTGAGTAAAAGCATTCAAGATCGTTGGCGCATGCGCGATCCTACACAACATTGCCACCAGACGTGGGCTACATCTCACCCCTGAAGACACAGATTCGGAGGATGAGGAGCAAGAGCTACCACATCGCCAGCCTGGGGATAGAAGCATTGCAAATCAAGGCAGACAGAGACGGGACCACATTGCAACCCAATACTTTGGCAGGTACTTGGCAAATGTCACCACACTCACTGATGTCACACAAACAGAGCCCAGTTGTGTAGTGGAACAAAAAAAACCTTTTTATTTGTGAACGAAATGTTGAAAGAAAAATTCTGTCCGTAAGGGGCTGTACATGTTCAATTTTTATGAGGACACATTGACTTCATGTGCCTCCTGAGTCCTGCTGTGTTATGGCCTACATCCTCCTCCTTGTTCGCCCAGCATGGCTCATCCCAGGTGGGTCTGCTGACCCCTGCCGTGCACTTCCACTCCTCAGCACACGTGAGTCACTTGCAGACACACTGCTGATTGTGGACCCCTCCTCACTGGCCTGAGGGGTCTCACCTGTGCCCCTTGCCACCTGCCTGGCTTCCAACATGTCCACTGCGTGGCTGATGCGGCCTAGTCCCTGTGCCACATCCCCAGCAAAGTGGCCAAGTTCGACCTGCAGACTCACTGTCCGTCTTGACAGGCCAGTAGTGTTCGTAGCAAGACGCCCAATGGACACTGCCATGCGGTCAAAGCGTGTGACTAGGTGGCGCTCCCTGCGCCTTGTGCTGCGTCTATCAGCCACCAGTTCCGTCACTAGTTGGCGGATAGACTGGGTGAGTTCGCTCACATTGTCATTGAGTCTTGTGAACTGCGAGTTCACATCAGCCAGGCCATGGGTCATGTTGGTTTCAAGTCTGTGCAAAGCACCTGATATTAACCGCAATTGTCTTGTTTGCAGGCACTGACCGGTAAGGAGGGATGCCTCTACTGCAGACATTGCTGCCTCCCCTATCTCCTCCTGGGGCACCGCCTGAACTTGGCATCTGCGTCTGCGACGTGGTTGTGCTGCTGGCTCTGGACGTCTTACTGTGGGGCTGGGGCCAGGGGTCGTGTGTGCTTCCACCATGTCCTGCACTTGTTCCGGAGGGGACTGTGGTGGTGTCGTGCTGGGCCTTGGAATATCTGCTGCAGCCTCCTGCACTGCCTCTGGCCTGTTGTCTCCTCCCTGGATGGTGTGGCCGTTGGGGGTGTCGTGTGGGAGACCTGTGGGACTTAGGGAACACACTGTCAGTCTCTCACATCTGTTGTATGCCTCATAATAAACATTTGCCTATATGCTGACTACTGTACTACATTGCCCATAATGCACCATTCTAGTGGTTGCTAGTGTGGAATGGAGCTAATCTGGTTGTGCCTGCTGCTGTGTACTGGGAGAGTGTGGATACTGCATTTGTAGGTGTGAATGCATATTTCATGGTACTCACTTGTGGATGTCCCTTGCGCAGAACTGTCCAATGCTTCCATTCCTGACACGGCCTCAGGCTTCAGGGTCTGCTCCACCAATTGTTCCATGGCTGTGGGTGGTGGGATGGTGGATGGCCCTCCTCCTGTGCCCCTCATTTCCCTGAGCCGCTCTGCCACCCTCTCCTTTGTTCTGGAGCGCAGGTCGTACCACCTTTTTTTAATTTCATCCAGGGTGCGGTGGCTCACCCCAATGGCATTGATCCGGTCCTGGATTTGCAGCCAGATCCTCTTTTTCTCAGTGTCTGGGACACTCAGGGCTGCCTTGCCAAAAAGTTGGTCATGGTGCTGGCAGCATTCCTCAGTTAGCACCTCAAGTTCTTTCTCAGAAAACTTGAGTTTTCTTTTCCTCCCTGCACTGCCTGTGTCTTCCATGGTAGCAGCAGCTCCTCTCTCCTGGGTGTTGCACAGCAGTTTGAAAAGGGTGTGGTCCTCCCTCCTCCCAGGTGTATTTGATGACTTCCTGGTTCTGATGTCATCAGCAAGAGCCAGGAAGTGTATTTCCCAACTGTTCTGCTGCACCTGCATGCAATTTGAGGGCCAGTCGCAATTTGGGACATACGACTCGCAAATTGCGAGTTCGCATTTAGCGAGGTCGCAAAAAGCAACCTCCCTAAAAGCTAACTCGCAAACTGCAGTGCGACATCGTTTGCGAGTCGCAAACTGATGTCGCTTTTTTTTCTTGGATCCCATTTTGCGAGTCGGAAATTGCGATTCGCATTGAATCGCAATTTCTGACTCGCAAATTTTTTACTAACCTACATCTGGCCCTAAGTCACTAGACCCAGCCTTATTTATAATGTATCTATGTGAGACACATTAATTTGTTGAGTATGTTAGGCACATGCAAGTTTCAAGGGTGTACATTAGACCCCTGCTCACTTTTGTGAACCACACATAATGGCCCATATTTATGAAACCTTTGCGTTGTCCTTGCGTTACATTACATTTCAAATTAGGAGGCCTTCCATGGGTGGAGCATAGGCGTTCGCACGCATCCACCTATCAATTTTGGTGCATTCCCAGATTTACTAAGACTTGTAACCTGGGAATGCCTCAAAATGCTATGCCTTCCCAAGTGAGGTGTAAGAAAGAGAAATATCTTTATTTCCCCCTCATTATTTCCCATTCCACCTGTGCTGTATTCTGCAGCACACACAAAGAAAGAGGAACATGCCTCTAATGATTGTTTTGTGCAGGAAGATATCCTTTCCGCACAAAAACAATTGTGTCTGTAACGCAGACAGACTTGCACTAGGGTGGAAGTGTGCCTGCATTGGTGGTGGGCAGCACACATTGCACCGGCACAAGGAGAGAGCAGAAATGCTCCAAATCTTTGCAAATATGGAGCATTTCTGCTCTCTTCAACTTTGTTTCCTGCCCCGCCTTGCCTCAAAGTTTAGCAAATGTGCTCTATAATGTATTCAGGTGCACATTCTGCACCTGGAGACATAAATCTACTTTAAGCCTGGAAACAGCTTTGTGAGCCAGTTCCAACCATTATTCCCAAAACAGGAACACACAATTTCAAAGGTCATGACATCATTATTTGTTCCTCATTCATTCAAGTTAATACGAGATGATAACCCAACAGATATCTGGTAACTTAGGCCCATGTTTATACTTTTTTAGCCCCCCATTTGCATCATTTTTTGACGCAAAAGCGGCACAAACAAAAAATACAATTATTGCCCATATTTATACTTTTTTTAGTGCCGCATTTGCGTCATTTTTTTACACAAAAGCGGCACAAACTGACAAAATACAATTGTATTTTGTACGTTTGCGCCGCTTTTAAATAAAAAAGCGGCGCAAATGCGGCACTAAAAAAGTATAAATATGGGCCTATATTTTGTAAGTTTGCGCTGCTTTTGCGTCAAAAAATGACGCAATTGCGGCCCTAAAAAAGTATAAATATGGCCCTTACTTTTATGGTGCAAGGGAGGTTAGGTGTGTAGTTTACTGTTATTCTAAGACTAACAATGTTAACATGAGGCCGATTTACAGACCAAATTCACTTCATGAACTGTTGAAAAATCCTTATGTTAAGAAAGAAGCAGACAGGAAAAAAGTTAGAAGGTCAAACACAATTAGTTTTTCATGTAGGGGGCACTCTGACAAAATGGCCTACCCGAGCTTTTAATATGCTACGGCTCCAGCTGGAAGTTTCCAAGAGGGTGACAGGTTTAATATGACTGTTAGCACAGCTGGCTCCCAAAGAAACATTCCGATGCGTGGGCACAACTAATTAACAGATATGCACCAAGGAAGACCTGCAAAGCTCGAATGCACATCACCATATCTCGACATTCCAACCACAGCTGCGAGCACATACAATAGGCCTGCACCTACCCCAGCTTCAGCGCTTTTCTAAAATGAAAAGTTAGCACCACCTTCACGTCATTTTTTGACGAAAAAGCTGCTCAAACTTACAAGAAAATATTTGTCATATAATTCATGCCACAAACATCATATACAAATAACAGAAAATCGCTTCAGTATTTTAAAAAAAGTATATCTTTCTAACATTCAAAAGTGTTTCCCCTTAGTGCATCGGATTATGTTACTGCATTGAGATGCATCTTTTAAAAGTGATCATTTTAAAACTTGAACTTAAAAACATTATTGTCCTCCATCTCCGCCACCCTGAGGGCAATGCCACTAGCGAACTGAAATGCAAGTCAGTCGTCACGTGTACCCTAGATCCCCTTTATATGTGGAACAACATTATAGTCTGTTATCTCAAGCACTTGAGGTTGTCGTACAGCGTGCTTTACGAACTCACACATTTAAAAGTACTTTCATATGTGTAATGAAGAAAAAAGGAGGTTTGGTGGAGTAAAATATTTGTCCAAGTTCACACAATTTGTTCAGTGGTGAAGTTGAGGTTAGTCCCAGATTTTCTGGTTTCACCTTATACAATTCAATTACTAAATGGGTATCCCTTTCTCTCACTCATTTTACATGAAAGGTTATTGCGTTGCATTCTTGGTACATGTGGTTAGAACCTGGGGACAGGCAGAATCCACATAATACCTCAGCTTGATTTTGGTTCGAGGGTACAAAAGGAACCCGAGATGAGCTAGAGCCAGGCATCTGACTCAAGGTAGCTCAAGCTTTCAGTGACTCACGCACCTCTAAGACTGGGTCTGAGATGCAAAAGTGGCCTACAAAGATGTGTGTGTGGTGCCCAGGAGGGCTGAGGTCACTGAGCTAATTGGGCCCTGGTCTGTCACTCACTCCACACCAGTGTGCTATCTACAGGGCTTTAAATGGATCAGGCCTTGTCAGGTCTCAGATGTGGCAGTACATATAAACTGTCTTTGAAAGAGTTACTTCGAATCACAAATTCATGTTCTTTACATGCAAAAACAATGCTTGAAGTCCTAATGATCATACATAGCCTTGAGCTAATCTATAACAGAGATGTAGTTCCCGTTTCTATTTCATTTTAGCTTGCGCTTGCAACTGATTTGTTTATTTCATGTGTTGTGCTTCTGTAGCTTTTTTATGCAACATATTGCTATTTTAAATGGTTGAGTTTCGGTTGTGGGTGAAAGTTCATGGCTAGTGAGCTCTGAGTGAGAGAGAGAGAACTCTGGAGAAGAGTCTGAAGGTAGTGTCATTTTTAGGGTCGAGCCTGCGTCGCATGCGCTTGCGCGTGCGTATCGCTAGCGAGACGCTTTAGATATTAGAAAAGGGCTCGGAGCCCCGTCGACGTCACATCAGTGTCTTTCATTGGCAAGTTGGCTTGCCTGTTAGAATCCGCTTCTTTTGATTAGTGGAAGGCACGCATATGTCATGCTTTTTCCGTGGTTAGCCCTCTTCGAGCGCAGCGACCAAGTATGGAAAATATGCGAGGCTCGCTGGGGTTGTGGACTACTTTTTCTCTGTTTTCGCTGGGCAGAAGTCGAGCGCTTCGTTAATTGCTCTTTTGCCGGTTACGATCATAATTGCACTTTGTGTGAACTGTACAGCGTGATCGCGCTGTTTTTTTCTTTTAATGCAGGGAATATCCGGTTGGGAGTTTACAACTGTGAACAGTTGTAACTCTGACAAATGCGAGACCCTAGTGCATTGCAAATGCTTGTTCATAATGTCAATCAGTCGGTCATAAAGGTGTTCAGAGTTCATGCACATGCAATCCTTAGATAATCTTCAAAGTTCTGAGATCAATGGTAATGTATTTTAAAAGTGTAAATGTAATTTTGATCGTGAACTGCAAAGGAGGTACACAGCTGTCTAATTATTGACAGTGGCAAAGAGAAATAAAATGCAGTACACATTGGTGTGTGGTGTATGTGGGGGAATGGTGAACTGGGGATATGAGCAAAAGTACATGCAAAGAAGACTGACAAGATAGTGTGAAGAGGAACATAATGATGTCTGAGATAGGCAGATCTACGATTTCAGAAAGATGAGGTGAGAGAATGAAAGTAGGTGTCTTACAGGATGAGAGACGGCAGAAGAAAGTGGCTAGGAGATAGAAATAATTGAGACACTCTGAAGACCACTTCCCCTTCCATGAATGAATCTTAGCAATGTTTAATACAGACTAATTTATTTGATACGCCTTCAAGCATTGGCATAGCCTATAGCTCAGGTGTTGTTTTTAGGTGTATGCCCATTGTATGCCCGTTATTGTATTTTATGGCTGGATGCAATAACAAAACTGGCAGAGAAACACCTAATATTGGCCAAGTGGCATGCTTTGTAATGCACAGGATTTTAGTTTTCATGTTTTAAGCCACACCATAAATTACATAGGTCATGCCTCTTGGAAAGGATTACTTTGGACTTCTTTGTCAATGCCCCTTTTAGAGAGACATCCACCTATTTCATCCAACTTACTACCTAAGATGCTGACCACAATGATCCAATCAACATATAGAGGTGGAGCTTCACACCTCTCTCAGGCCTTGAGTGTGATGCTTGGACACTTGGGACTGCAACTGAAGCTGGCACTTAAATTATGTGTTCCCTACTACAACCTTGGCTTTCCAGCTTATAAACCCTCTCCTACATATGATAAGCATCAGATGCAGGATCTGCATGCCAGAGATTTTATCTGGTGTTGTTTGGTCCTAACAAAATCCAGCTTCACTCACTTTCACCTGTTCCAAGTTGGGCCTTTAAAGCCCCCATCACTGCACCACCAGCTTCACTTAGGCTCTGCATGAGCTCACACCCACCTAAAACTGTAGTGTGACAATGGGTCATAGGGTCAGCGTTTGTGGTGGTCACATAGCTATTCCGAGCAGCACAAAGGGGTGCACTAAAGTGAGCCACTTTACTAAGTTATTCTGAAGTGCTGTAAATAATGAATGTTCTAGTAAATTGGGACTTACGTTTAACAGAACTGCTGCATTCACAGTTGCATGTGCGACCTTAGAATTGGAACCCATATGTGAACAAAATGTTATACATCCGAAATAGTTCTCTGCTATTCTTTCTGTTATGAACTTCACTTGTAGACAGCAGTGGCAAAGCCACGGTGTCACATCATAAACATTTATCATTGTAGATTTCATATTAATTGGATATAACGCCTAAGTGCCAATAAAACAACTTCCAGTGACTGTACAGTATGAAGATTCTTTATTTAAACTCTCTTTATTAAGTTTTCACATAGCATCAATAGCAAGATTATGCAGTTAGGCAGCAGTTATATAATATATCCATACAGGGTAGGTGTCTCGTAGAAGAAAATCAATAGAAGCATATGATAAGTATAACAGAGACCACAATCATAAGTGTACAGCTGGCAATAATCAGTAAACATTTAGGCCTTACAGCCATCAATGATGAGGGCTGCGAAACAGAGAAGAAGAGTTACCAACAACCTGCAGCTGTAGATGTAAAACTATGAAGGATTGAGAACCCACTAAGAGTGTACAAGGGGGCATATTTATACTCCGTTTGCGCCGAATTAGCGTCGTTTTTTTTCGACGCAAATTCGGCGCAAAACTAACGCCATATTTATACTTTGGCTCTAGACGCGTCTAGCGCCAAAGTATGAGTAAAGAGCGTCATTTTTTAGCGTGAACGCCTTCCTTGCGTTAATGAGATGCAAGGTAGGCGTTCCCGTCCCAAAAAATGACTGCGACGCAAATGCGTCGTATTTATACTCCCGGGCAAAAATCACGCCCGGGAGTTGGCGGGGCAGAAAACCCCGCATTTGCGCCACTTTTTAACGCCTGGGTCAGGGCAGGCGTTAAGGGACCTGTGGGCTCAAAATGAGCCCACAGCTGCCCTCCCATGCCCCCAGGGACCCCCCCTGCCACCCTTGCCCACCCCAGGAGGACACCCAAGGATGGAGGGACCCACCCCAGGGACATTCAGGTAAGTTCAGGTAAGTATAAATATATTTTTTTTAAATATTTTTTTGTGGCATAGGGGGGCCTGATTTGTGCCCCCCTACATGCCTCAATGCCCAATGACCATGCCCAGGGGACATAAGTCCCCTGGGCATGGCCATTGGGCAAGGGGGCATGACTCCTGTCTTTACTAAGACAGGAGTCATGTAAATGGCGTCTGGGCGTCGTTAAAAATGGCGCAAATCGGGTGGAGGCGATTTTTTGGCATCAACCTGACTTGCACCATTTTTAAGACGCCCTAGCGCCATTTTTCCCAACGCCGGCGCTGCCTGGTGTACGTGGTTTTTTTCCACGCACACCAGGCAGCGCCGGTCTGCTTGCGCCGGCTAACGCCATTCAATAAATACGGCGCCCGCATGGCGCTTCAGAATGGCGTTAGCCGGCGCAAAATATTTTGACGCTAAACTGCGTTAGCGCAGTTTAGCGTCAAAAAGTATAAATACGGGCCAAGGTATTTATTGGTTGCCAATTCAAACAAAATTTCTGAACATTTGATCCGAGAGCCTTGAGGTCCAAGGTTATTGATTGGTGTCCATTTTAAATAAAAGTCATAGATGTTTGAGGCAATGAAACAGAAAGCCGGCATGTGTTTCGCCCACTGTGGTGTATCTAGCTGCGGCGTTTTCAAGACTGTAAGATATAGATGGTAAGGATTCAATATGTTAGAAGACTGTTGAATGAGTTAAGGAGCTTTTTGGTCATGTGTGTTAAATAATGTGACATAGGGAGGAGGGAGTGCCAGAAGTGTTCAGTGAAGTCGGTGCTGGTGAAACAGGGAATGTGGGTAAATGCATCCCCTAGAGAGGGGAGAATAGTTAATGTCCTGGTGAAAAAGTGAAAAAGTTCCCAACAACATAATCTGTGAGTTAAGTGTGAGGGTGGTGGTCAACATAGTGATTCTCTTAATATTGTAATTGTTGGTTCACGCACGTCTGAGTGTGGTATTAGTTAATAAGATAGGTGCTGGTAAAGGATGATTAATAGACTGTCCTCTTGCATATGCAAAGTCCCCGGGTTAGTCTGTAAGAGTTTTTGGTGCCAATAAATAATTTACGGAAACAGTCCATACCTAGTGAACAAAATCACAATACTTCCATTACTGGAAACATATGTGTTGGAAATGGCTCTTTTTGCAGGGTCATCCCCGGTCTTTTTGCCTCCTTCCTCCTATTTTTTCTGACCTGTTTTTGTTGGCTTTAGCACTCTGGACACTTTACCACTGCTAACCAGTGCTAAAGCGCATATGCTCTCTGTGTAAATTGTACTGTTGATTGGTTTATCCATGACTGGCATATATGATTTTCTGGTAAGTCCCTAGTAAAGTGCACTAGAGGTGCCCAGGACCTGTAAATCAAATGCTACTAGTGGGCCTACAGCACTGGTAATGCCACCCACAGTAGTATCCCTGTAAACATGGCTCAGACCTGTCACTGCAGTGTCTGTGTGCACAGTTTTAAACTGCCAATTTGACTTGGTAAGTGTACCCATTTGCCAGGCCTAAACCTTCCCTTTTACTACATGTAAGGCACCCCTAAGGTAGGCCTTAGGTAACCCCATTGGCAGGGTGCAGTGTATGTTTAAGGTAGGACATATACTAGTGTGTTTTATATGTCCTAACAGTGAAATACTGCCAAATTCCGTTTTCACTGTGTAAGGCCTATCTTTCTCATAGGTTAACATGGGGGCTGCCTTTAAATATCCTTAGAGCGCAGATTCCCTTTGAGAGAGGATAAAAATGTGGAGTTTGGGGTCTCTGAACTCACAATTTAAAAATACATCTTGTAGTGTAGTTGGTTTTTAAATTGTCTGTTTGAAAATGCCACTTTTAGAAAGTAGGCATTTTCTTGCTTAAACCGTTCTGTGACTCTGCCTGTTTGTGGATTGTCTGTCTGGGTCAGTTTGACAGTTGGGCTGTTTTGCACCTCTCTAGACAGTGACACAAAAGGGATCGGGGGTGTAGCCGGCATATCCTGATGAGGAGGGAGGAGTGGTCATTCACACCTGAAAGGACTGTGCCTGCCCTCACACAATGCAGCCTCTGACCACCTGGTGGCCGTGGACACCCCTCGTGAGAACACGAAGCACCGTCCCGTCCCGCACTGCAGCCCCGGTCCACCGACGCCAGCACCATTGACCCCTGTGTCGTCACCAGGCATCCTGCCTGCACCGTGGTCTGTGGACACCGCTCATGAGGGTCACGGAGCACGGTCCCGTCCTGCACTGCTTGCTTGGGCCTACCAATGACAGCGCTTCAGCAACGACGATGACGCTGCCTGCTCCGTGACCTGTGGACATCTCACATCACACCGCAGCCCTGGTCTCACCGAGGCCGCTGGATGCCGTCATCGAGCCGCTGCCTGCACCATGACCTGTGAGCACCACGCGTCGCATGGTCCCGCTTCGCACCGCAGCCCCGGCCCCATCCACGCCGGCGCACCTGACTTCATCAGCCTGGAGTTCGATCTGCAGCGCGTGTGACCCCGAGGGCCCGACGACTCCTGCACCGACTCCGGAAACCAACACCACGACGTCAGCGATGCCGCTCTCCAGAGTTCATCGCGAGGATCACAACACCCTGCAAATCCAAGGTACTGTTTGCGGGTCTTCCCGACACCGTAGCTGGCCCGCAACGCTGCAGCCGGCCTGAACTGTTGGTTTTGTTGAGCACGACGCCATGATAGCCCCAGGTTGAGCTATCGACTTCACTGAACTGTATTTTTGAGTAAATCTTGCAGAATTCATATTTTTATTACTGTATGTTGGATTTCTATCGTATTTGCTCTTGTTTTATATAGATAAATATTGGCTATTTTTCTAAAACTGGTGTGGTGTCCGTTTGTAGTGCTTTCACTTATTACAGTGTGTTATGTGCAAATACTTTACACATTGCTTCTGAGATAAGCCTGACTGCTCATGCCAAGCTACCAAGGGGGTGAGCAGGGGTTATCTGAGTGGGTATCTCCCTTATCCTGACTAGAGTGAGGGTCCCTACTTGGACAGGGTGCAAACCGACTGCCAACTAGAGACCCCATTTCTAACAATATGTAGTTGATCAAAACATTCATTCTGTTAGAAAATATAGCAACATTCCAAATTCTGTACATCCAATTACACTCTAGTTAAACATAACAAAGTGTAAATGGTATGGTCAATTCATATGTAATGATGTGCAGTTCAGTTGATGGTATTGAACAAGTTGAAGCATAGAATTAGAAGACATCTATTAGGGAGACACAGTTATGACATGTTGATCTCTCTGTGTGAAATGTAAATCAAAATGAATGGTTCAGGGAAGGTGCTTGTATATAATTATGGTGCATTATGGTAGTCGTTAAATAATAGTAAGGTATTAGGCAGCCCAAAAGGAGTTTGTTCAGATAAGGTCCAGCCCCCTTTGATTCAGAAAGGAAGCAGAGATTGGCATTGAGTTAGTTAGATGGTCTAAGGTTACTTGGTGAAAATGTCTGTACTATAAAAATGTAAGTTGTAAGTCGTATGTTGATTGGATCATTATCTGGCCACTTACCCGTCTGCAGGCGAGATGCTATATATCTGCATCCCGGGATATATCCCACCTCGCTGAACCGGCATTGTAGGCCGGCGCCATATTTAATCTGTTCTTGAATGTAGTCATTCTCTTATTTTTAATCCCCCTGAGGAAGCGCATGAATGAACGGGCGTTAGGATCGCAGCCATGTTTAAGCGCTCTATGTGTACTTCAATTGTAACCATAAGGCTAATAAAGCATCGTAACCGCCCATCATAACTTTTCGGGCCAGAATTTATATGTTTGCCAATTATTATATTATAGTGTAATGCTTATTTATATCTGCTTGCAAAAATATTTTTTTGTTAGAATTCTAACCCCACGGGGCTGTTATGATAAAATGTATAGATGAAGAAAAGGCATAGAAATGCGGTATGGAGAAATTACAAAAACAAGTGAATGAAAGGACATAGAGACTGTGACCTTAATTAGACGGTCTATGTATATTACAAATAAAAGCATTTAGGCTAATAAAACCCTACAGCTGCCCCGTCGTGACTTATGCTAGAGGTTATATGTTTATTTAGCCCGAAGGAGCTGTTATATTAGAGTGGCACTATAAGCACTGCCTTATAGGTGTGAGAAATGAACTTTTGAATGTGGCATTAAGGTTGTAAGTAGTGTGCACCTAAGCCCGTCTAATGTTTATTTGAGAAAAGCTATCTAGAATAATACACCATCTCCAGAAGGGTTATACTTGGGCTCATGGTGCGGACTATACATGTTTTTGTTATTTGTTGTTAGAATTATTGTAACTCTAAGAGACATTCTGAAGTATGAGTACACAGGCATTTGTGGATTATTGGAATTGAAAGTTCTATCAGTATGTTAACCAGTCTTCTTGAAACATCCCTATTAAGATATTGGGCTGTTACTGTTTAAACAGTATAGAGTGGTAATTTTGACTGTCTTTGGCGCATGATGGAAGGACAAAACTCCATGTTGGTCCTAATGTATTGTGAAATATACCCTAATTGAAAGTAGAGATCAGTGTACAGAGTTGATGGGAAGACATTGAGTGAGTCAATAAATGACATTGTACAAATCAATGGCGTCTCCAGAGCAGCCAATAACGCCAATCTGCATCTTTGTTGAGTCCTCATCGAACTGTGTCAAATCGGATGATAAGGGAGCTTTCACAGTGTCGTAGTTTTAATTTGAGGTCCCCACCGGAGGGTGTTGTTTTAGTTTTTGTATGCCACAAAAACTGAAGGTAGGTTGTAAAAGGGTGGCATTTGACAAAGTGTACAACTAGTGGAAGTTTTCCATCATCCTTTTGTATATTGCGATAGTGCTCCTCTATTTTCACTTTCAATGTCCCAGTTGTACTGCCTATGTAACATGGGCAGGTAATGAGGTAAACTGTATTGGTACTCTCACAGTTGATGAAGTCACGTATAGTGAAATGTTGTCCATTAACGGCAATTTCTTTAGATTTGGATAGGCCCAGTTTGCATATAGAGCAGTTAGTGTAGGTATAGAATCATGTAGTTTGGTTCAAGAAGTGTTGGATAATTTTCTTTTCCTGGAAGAATGAGAAGCATATTTTGTCTCTGAGGTTTGGTGCTCTTCTGAAGCCCATCTGTGGGACTGATTGTATATTTTGTGCAATTGAGGGATTCTTTGTTAATAGGTACAAGTGTTTATGAAGCAATCTGCGAGTGTATTGGTGGCCATTATGGAATTGGGTGATGAAGCGGAAGGATGTCTGAATAGTAGTCATTTTACCCTTGTTCAGGATGACATTATGATCAATTTTGGCAAAATGTTCTTTGGTACAGTTCAATACGGAGATGTTGTAACCTCTTTTGGCTAGACAAAATTTCTGACGCCGTTTTCTCATAGTCCTCTGTGTTGCTACAATTGCGTCTAGCCCGTCTATATTCCCCTGCTGGCTGCTGGGATGTTGCATATTGTACTTTGTGGGTGGCAACTAGTTGCACAGAGGATAGAATTGGCAGCTGCGGTTTTTCTGTGAAAACTGGTATACAGTTCGTTCTGATCAATATAGAGAGTCAGGTCCAAGTATTCTAGTGATTCTCTGGAGTTTTGATGGGTCACTTTAATGCCCCATTTGTTAGGTGTGAGAGTGTGTAGGAATTTTTGAAGGAGGGAATCTTGCCCCTGCCATATGAGGAGAATATCATCAATGTATCTTCCCCAGAAAATCAAGTGTTTTGAAAAATCCACCACATTTTCATTCCAAAGCCATTGTCTTTCTAATTCTCCCATGAGAATACAGGTATATGGTGGAGCGAATCATGCTCCCATTGCGGTCCCTTGTTGCTACAGATAATAGTCCTCTTTAAATAGGAAAAAATTGTTCTCAAGACAGAAAGACAGCATGGTTATGATCATTTAATTTCTTTCAAGTAAGTGTACAGATCTAGTGGATAAGCACCTTTGAATTGCTTCGATGCCAACTTGATGAATATAGTCTGCTTGCCAATCAATATTTTGAAGTTTCTGGAGTATGTCCTTGGTATCCTTGATGTAAGAAGGTAGATTCTTCATAAAGGTAGTTCAGAATCAATAAAGATGCCCAGATTTGAGCAAATTGAGTTTATACCTGAGATGATAGGTCTAAATTTGAGTGGGCGGTGCCCCTTATGTATTTTTGGAAGAAGGTATAGGGTGGGTGTAGTAGGGTATTTTATAAATAGAAAATTCCTCTCTTCCAGGGTGGGAATCACCCTTGAAAACCAGTGGTCCAGTAATTCCCATAATTTACCTTGAACCTGCTGTGTTGGATATGTGTGAGTTTTGTGAAGCATGAAGTATTGTTGATTTGTTGATATACCTCTTGTAAAGAGTCTTTTTTGTTGAGAATGACAATGTTTCATTCATTCACTGCTTCCTTTATCAGGCATTGATAATCTGCTTGAAGTTCACATATGGCCTGCCTTTGTTTAAAGTTAGTGTTCAGGGGAAGATATTTTAGTTTTTTTGTGTATTTTTGATATTCCCGATCTAGGTCCTCCATCATAGTCGTGAAAAAGAGATCAATGGTGTTGCCAGGTGGCAGTATGGGTGTGAAGGTAGACTTAATCGGTAATCTAGATTGTTTGGTATATGATGTGTCAATGTTGAGTTCCAGTTCTATCTCTGTTAGTGATTGTTCATGTTCCTCAGTGCTGGAGAGGTTGCTAAGTAGTTGTATGGTGGTTAAATCTTGCACTGTGAGGTTACTGGTAGTATATTGTTGTGGAGATTGGGTTTTATCACGTTCACGGGTAGCAAAGAAAGACTGGAGTTTCAATTTTCTGGTGAATTTGAACCGATCGATTTTTGTTTGGACTAAGTCCCAGTTTTGAGTGGGGCAGAAGGAGAGACCTTTTGTTAGGATCTCCGTTTGAGATTTTGAAAGGACTCTGTCAGATAAGTTGACAATTAGATCCGTGTTTAAGATTTGTTTCTGGCTTCTTTTCTGCATGCCCGTGTCTGTATGCTAACGCAGTTTAGCGTCAAAAAGTATACCGTCGACTACCGCCATTTCAAGACGTCATCCGGGCATCTTATTTATGGAATGGCACAATCTGGCGCAGAGGGTGGGCTAACGTCATGGAGAATGACGTTAGCCGGATGGGGGTGGTGGTATGGGAGAAGGTGAGTTTCGCGCCAAAAAATGACATTTAGGCTGGTTAGAGTAAAAAAAGATGACTCTAACCAGCCTAGTGTCATTTCTTGACACTAAACCTACCATACCACATGACTTCTGTCTTATAAAAGATGGGAGTCATGCCCACCACCCCAATGGCCAGCACAGAGACAAGGGTCCCCTGGGCATGGTCACTGCACCCAGTGCCATGTGTGGGGGCCCATTTCAGGGCCCCCAATGGCACTTTTAAAAAAATCCAAAAATACTTACCTCTACTTACCTGGGATGGGGTCCACCATCCTCCGCTGTCCCTCTGGTGTGGGTGGGGGTGTCCTTGGGGCCTCAGGTGGGCACCTGTGGATTTGTTCCACCATGGAAATAGGCCCACAGGTCCCCTAATGCCTGCCCTGACCCAGGCATTAAATAATGGCGCTAAGCAAGATTAGCACCATTATTATGGCCAGCCTTCCTCCCGTGCTCCATTTTTGCACAGGAGGATAAATAAGGCTCATGGGCCTTAGAGTAATTTTTTGCCCAGGAAAGCCTACCTTGCATCTCATTGACGCAAGGTAGTTTTCCGCAGGCAATAAAATGACTTTAACTCCAATATTTTGACGCTAGATGGGTATAGCGTCAAAATATAAATATGGAGTTAAGTTTGCGCTGAAATAGTATTAAAAAATGACGCTATTTCAGTTCAAGCAGAGTATAAATATGCCCCTTTATGAAATTCTGTAACGCTGCTTCATCACATAGATTTAATCATACTTCATTATCCAGCAGGTAAGTACACAGGAGCAGCATCAAGGTTATTGACAAACATCCATCTACATACACATCCTTCTGGGCTCACACTCACTCACACACAAGACTTTTTCAAAATTGTAGGCTTTAGGGGATGGGTAGTTGTAAGGGTGATAAGGTTAATTTTAGGGATTTGGGGTGTTAAGGGTAATTTTCAGTGGCGGCTGGTGACATTTGAAAGCGGTAGGGCATAAAAGTTAGGGATGAGTCTTCATGATCTGCATTGACTACAACCACAAAGGAAACAGCATCCCCTCGTTTTCCTGTAGGAGATAATAGTTTAAGAATTTCTTTGACTGTGAGATTAACTCAATAGTCCTGTTTATCTGTCTTTCGCCTCTTCTTGTACAGGATAATTCAGTAGGGTGCAGCCCCTGTTCTTGAAATCAGTCTGCTTGTGGTGCCTAACCCTGGATACAGGAGGCGGGCTGTAATAATCTGTTCTGTTCTGTCTTTATCTTCCGGGATTGAGACAGACCTAATTATGTCACTGAAAGGCCTACATTTTCAACTGCTACTGTTCGTCCCATTGAAAGGAACAACAACAGAACACAATCTTCCTGTGAATTGTTCTTAAAGCGCCTGCCAGCACAGCTTGAGGGACATTCACTGGAGAAGGGACAGGGAGTCCTTTCCTGTTGAATGACCGTGTGGAACAGCAAGAAGAATAACAGCAACCAGCAGGCAAAATAACCCCAACAAACTCCCTATACTACATCACAGTGAATGGATTGATCCTGCCATGTGATTTCCATTCCCATTGTGAAAAGTTTAAACTGCAAGTTTGCTTTCTTCACCTAGTATAAAGAAAGCCCTAAATACAAAGACCAATATGCACCGTTTCCGTCAGTGGTTTAAGGGATTTGAAATTTGTTCTGATTTAAATAACAAACATAAGTAGGTCAGAAATGGGTTTTATTTGAAGTAGAATCCCAGGTTAGTTTTCTGTTGCCTTCCCGACATTACACTCTCCGTCAAAGACACGCTTTAGAGGGCGGGTGAGTTTTCCCATTCTACATCTCAAAAGCACTGTGGTTATTTCAAGTTTTGAGATATTTCAAAACTCAGGGGCATATTTATACTCTGTTTGTGCCGGAATTGCGTTGTTTTTTTTTACGCAATTCCGACGCAAAACTAACTCCATATTTATACTTTGGCGTTAGACGCGTCTAGCGCCAAAGTCCATGGAGTTTGCGTCATTTTTTATCGTGGACACCTACTTTGCGTTAATGATATGCAAGGTGGGCGTTCCCGTCTAAAAAATTGACTCCGAGGCATGTGCGCCGTATTTACACTCCCGGGCAAAATTCACGCCCGGGAGTGGGCGAGTCAAAAAAAATGACGTACGGCCGCTTTTGCGCCGTGTTTTAGCGCCTGGACAAGGCAGGCGTTAAGGGACCTGTGGGCTCGGAAGGAGCCCAGAGGTGCCCTCCCATGCCCCCAGGGACACCCCCTGTCACCCTTGCCCACCCCAGGAGGACACCCAAGGCTGGAGGGACCCATCCCAGGGACATTAAGGTAAGTTCCGGTAAGTATTTTTTTTTTTTTTTTTGTGGCATAGGGGGGCCTGATTTGTGCCCCCCTACATGCCACTATGCCCAATGACCATGCCCAGGGGACAGAAGTCCCCTGGGCATGGCCATTGGGCAAGGGGGCATGACTCCTGTCTTTGCTAAGACAGGAGTCATTTCTATGGGGGTTGGGAGTCGAAAAAAATGGCGCAAATCGGGTTGAGGCGAAAAATTTGCCTCAGCCTGACTTGCCCCATTTTTTGGCGCCCAAGCTCCATATCCCCCTACGCCGGTGCTGCCTGGTGTACGTCGTTTTTTTCCACGCACACCAGGCAGCGCCGGCGGCTAACGCCGGCTAACGTCATTGATTAAATACGGCGCCCGCATGGCGCTTCAGAATGGCGTAAGCCGGCGCTAATTTTTTTGACGCAAAACTGCGCTAACGCAGTTTTGCATCAAAAAGTATAAATATGGCCCTCAGTGTCCATACACCAGAAAGTCTTCAGCTGTGTTACCTTGAGAGAGCTACCGGTAAGAAAGCATCGCAAATAATCTTGTGGCAAATGTACCTGAAACCCAATTGACTGTAAAAAAAAAAACTAGCAGCATCCTTGAATGCCGAATTTCTGAAGGAATGGAAGGTGGTTGGCTTCCTCCAGCCAAAGCGCCTAACCTATTCTGGAGCTGCTATCATGCCGTTTTCAGCATGAGAGAAGCACCAGGATTGGTCACAGCTGGCTAATCTAGCACTCCTTTGAGGCTAGGTGCATGTGCCTGCTATCCCCCAGAAGTTTAACACTGCTGGGATTGCTGTAGGCTGAAGTGCGAATTACGGGCTCGCCATAATAAGACAGCCGGTCAATCAGACATGCACACTCTGCACTGGCTGCCAGCTTCACGAGGCATCCTGATCTCTGACATTGTGCGAGCCTGTAATAAAATGGTAATTAGTGTCACCAATATTTGTATGTACCTACTGTGCTTGCAAATGGTAGAGCAACACTCCTCGGCCCTTTAGCAGGAAACACCACTGGTAGTTTTAGGCTTTAGGGGTGGGTAATGGTAAAGGAAGGCCAGGAGTAAATTTCATAAGGGAGGGTTTGATGGCAAAGGCATCTGTGTGATAAAGGCATGTGGTAAAGGCATGCATGGTAAAGGCTGCATGGTAAAGGCATGCATGGTAAAGGCATGCATGGTAAAGTCGTACAGACGATGTTAGATAGCACTTTCTACAATTTTGCAGCTTCCACCTAGCCTGCTCTTGCTGATTCCTCTCTTCATGGAAGCATGGTCTGCTGCTTGACCTTGGCTATTAAAAGGCCTGCTTTTGCTGTCCTCCACAAGGCTGGTCTGTCGATGTCAGGTGTAGACTTATGCTAGCCTGCTCTTCCTGGACTCTCGATTCGGAATTGCTGTGAGGAGCAATCTTGACTGAAATGGACAATATAGCCAAGACTACCTACGCTGACTGGCCTTATGTTACCAAATAACTAAAAACAAAAGCTCCTAATGCTGTCCATTACCACCTTCCAGTAGCTTTAGCACACCCGATCCTTTTTAGTAGGTTACGCCTCGTTATTTGTTGGGAAATATCAGACTCCTCTAAAATTATTGACTAAGCTACACCTCTGTATTTAATTTAAAGGAAAAATCTATGTTTGGAACATTATATTGGAACACAAGGTGATGCTTTCTTCTATGAGTCATGCACCTTGTGTCTTGTTCTAAATTAATCAGTCCTACTGGAGGTTTTGTGCATCACTGTATAATGTGCGGCTGAGATGAAAAATACTACACCACACCAGTTTCAGTGCATTGCACTAGGCCCAGTGCTTAATTTGTGCAAAGATAAATGTGGGGGGCACAGATTGTCTTGAGAACTTATCACTGCCGAGTGTTGAGGTTGCTGAATCTGAAAGCTGCGTAGTCTTGATTCCATCTCATGTCTCTGACAAAGCTACTTTCTGATTAAAATCTGATGTGCTTATTAACATGAACCTATTTCAATTAAAACAATAATGTTGGAATGTACAGAACTAGGGGGCATATTTATGAAAAGTGGCACTGCACATTGTGCAGCGCCACATTTCCTGCGCCTTTTACTGCCCCCCTACCGCCACCATGCGTGACCCATATTTAAAATATGGTGCACCGTGGCTCAAGGTATGGGGCAATATTGTCATTTTTTATGTTGCTATTGATGTACTCTGCAGGAGTAGCGCCAAAAGTTTGGCACTACTCCTGCAGAGTACATAGTGGCCCATTGTACACAATTGTGTTTTAACGCCTGCTCCAAGGAGGAGTTAAAAGTGCCAAAATAAATGACAGAAGGAAATCGCGGGAATGCCCCCTTTCCATACATTATGCCTGGCATGGCACAAGGAAATTTATGAAGTTTCCTTGCACCATTTGTTATGGCACTTTTAACGCTTGCCCAGAGCAGGCGTTAAAAAGGGGCTTCCATTATTTAGAATGGGTCCCTATGTACTCTGCAGGAGTAGCACCAACATTTTGGCACTACTCCTGTAGGGTACATCAAGAGCATCACATTCAATGACGCTATTGCCCCCTACCCATGGTGCGCCGTATTTTAAATATGGCGCACCCATGGTGGCGGTAGGGGGGCTCTAAGGGGCGCAGAGAAAGTGACACTGCACTTGGTGTAGCTCTACTTTCCATAAATCTGCCCATAGTGGCACAAAGGGGGCGCTAAGGGGCGCAAGAAAAGGGGCGCTTGATATCTTCTAACAACTTACCAAGAATTGTTTGCTAATAAGCTATAAAACAAGCTTTCAAAGTACCAAAGGCCTCATAATAGGAAGGCATAAACCTGCTAGCGGGTGGTTAATATCCAAATGAGGACAGGACTTTATTTAGAAAGACAAAGACATAAACAGCGGTGTTCCCAGCCTGCATTCCTTAGTGGAGTTATTCTTGTCTTACAACAATAAACCTTCTGAGTTCAAGAATTAGGTTAAGAAAACAATAACAATACAATTTATAGAGAATGGAGCTCACCAGCACCTGCTGAAATCTGATATTTGCGTGTTGTGAGACCTTTCAAAGGAGATTATTCAGAATTTAAAAACACCACCACCTTCATGCGTTCTTGAAAACTTCAAAGATGAAAAATACGAAGTGGCACTTTTGTAAAGCAAACACGCACACACACATACTTCGAGGCATTCGGCGTTATACATGCACAAAATATGGCCCATATTTATACTTTTTGATGCAAAACTGCGCTAACGCAGTTTTGCGTCAAAAAAATTAGCGCCGGCTAACGCCATTCTGAAGCGCCATTCGGGCGCCGTATTTATTGAATGATGTTAGCCGGCGTTAGCCGCCGGCGCCATCTGGTGTGCGTTAAAAAAAACGACGTACACCAGGCAGCGCCGGCGTAGGGGGATATGGGGCTTGGGCGTCAAGAAATGGGGCAAGTCAGGTTGAGGCAATTTTTTCGCCTCAATCCGATTTGCGCCATTTGTTTTCACTCCCAACCCCCATAGAAATGACTCCTGTCTTAGCAAAGACAGGAGTCATGCCCCCTTGCCCAATGGGCATGCCCAGGGGACTTCTGTCCCCTGGGCATGGTCATTGGGCATAGTGGCATGTAGGGGGGCACAAATCAGGCCCCCCTATGCCACAAAATTTTTAAAAAAAAATACTTACCTGAACTTACCTTAATGTCCCTGGGATGGGTCCCTCCAGCCTTGGGTGTTCTCCTGGGGTGGGCAAGGGTGACAGGGGGTGTCCCTGGGGGCATGGGAGGGCACCTCTGGGCTCCTTCAGAGCCCACAGGTCCCTTAACGCCTGCCTTTTGCAGGTGCTAAAAAACAGCGCAAAAGCGGCCGTACGTCATTTTTTTTGACCCGGCCACTCCCGGGCATGATTTTTGCCCGGGAGTATAAATCCGACGCACATGGCTCGGAGTCGATTTTTTAGACGGGAACGCCTACCTTGCATATAATTAACACAAAGTAGGTGTCCACGCTAAAAAATTACGCTAACTCCATGGACTTTGGCGCTAGACGCGTCTAACGCCAAAGTATAACTATGGAGTTAGTTTTGCGTCGAAATTGCGTAAAAAAAAACGACGCAATTCCGGCGCAAACGGAGTATAAATATGCCCCTATGTGTTTCCTCAAGACATTCTGTAGATGCTTGTCTTCAGTCTGTTTCCTTAGCACAAGTTTGACGCTTGTGTCAGTTTTTTAAATTATAGTTTCGACTCTGAAGTCCATCCTTTAAAGTCAAATTTAAAAAATGGAAAAACACAGAAAAAAGGGTTCCGCTCACATGATTCTGGGAAAACACATCTAGATGATTAGGGGCATATTTATACTCCGTTTGCGCCGGAATTGCGTCGTTTTTTTTAACGCAAATTCGACGCAAAACTAACTCCATATTTATACTCTGGCGTTAGACGCGTCTAGCGCCAAAGTCCATGGAGTTTGCGTCACTTTTTAGCGTGGACACCTACTTTGCGTTAATGATATGCAAGGTAGGCGTTTCCGTCTAAAAAATTGACTCCGAGGCATGTGCGCCGTATTTACACTCCCGGGCAAAAATCACGCCCGGGAGTGGGCGGGTCAAAAAAAATGACGTCCAGCCGTTTTTGCGTCGTTTTTTAGCGCCTGGTCAGGGCAGGCGTTAAGGGACCTGTGGGCTCGGAAGGAGCCCAGAGGTGCCCTCCCATGCCCCCAGGGACCCCCCCTGTCACCCTTGCCCACCCTAGGAGGACGCCTAAGGATGGAGGGACCCATCCCAGGGAACATAAGGTAAGTTCAGGTAAGTAATTTATTTTTATTTTTTTGTGGCATAGGGGGGCCTGATTTGTGCCCCCCTACATGCCACTATGCCCAATGACCATGCCCAGGGGACAGAAGTCCCCTGGGAATGGCCATTGGGCAAGGGGGCATGACTCCTGTCTTTGCTAAGACAGGAGTCATTTCAATGGGGGTTGGGAGTCGAAAACAATGGCGCAAATCGGGTTGAGGCGATAATTTTGCTTCAGCCTGACTTGCCCCATTTTTTGGCGCCCAAGCTCCATATTCCCCTACGCCGGCGCTGCCTGGTGTACGTCATTTTTTTTCACGCACACCAGGCAGCACTGCCGGCTAACGCCGGCTAACGTCATTGTATAAATACGGCGCCCGCATGGCGCTTCAGAATGGCGTTAGCCGGCGTTAACTTTTTCGACGCACAACTGCGTTGGCGCAGTTGTGCGTCGAAAAGTATAAATATGGCCCTTAGTTTTTCTGGATTCGTAAGTTCAGGATAGTGATAGGAAATGAGAGTTCCAAGTGCAGATGATTGGCCATTGAGAATATTGGGAACAAGGCTGTAATTCTATTAAAACATGCCCAGTTTCTACAGAAATGTGTCATAATCAATACATATATATATAGTCCCGAAAGAAACAAAAAAAATAGCAATCATAATATTTTCCAAACTTTCATAGCTGCTTCAATGGTATGCATATTAATATTAAAAAAGTTAGGGGCCTCATTTACGAGGCCTGTGGTGCAGGAGGGTGCAGATAGTGCCTTGCTGCGCCACTCTGTGCCACCAGGAAAGAACAGAAATGTGATGAATCTACAAGATACAACACATTTCTGTCCCCTCCCCCTGCACTGGTGCACAAATTGCTGCCTAGCGCCAATGCAGGCACCCTTGCACCATGGTACAAGGATGCCTGCGTTGCTGGGATGATTGTTTTTGCGCAGGAAGGAACGCCTTCCTGCATAAAAACAATCACAAGAAGTGTTTTCCTCATTCTTTGTTCTGCAGAATGCAGCACACATAGAAAGATGAAAAACAGGGAACAATAAAGATATTTCTCCCCATTGCATTACTCTTACGCCACCCCTGAGGTGGCGTACGAATCTGATGCATTCCCAGACTTGTAAATCTGGGAATGCGTGGGATTCCTTCCAGTTCCATGGGTGTTACAAGGGTACACCCCAAGCAACACTCATAGATTGCCCCTTTCACACAGTGTTATGCGTGAAAGGGGTTCATATTCACAAGGCCATGAAAAGCCACACAAGGTGGCTTTGCGTGGTCTTGTAAATATGTGCTGGCACACTGCACCACTGGAGCATAAAAATAATGATGCTCCGGTAACGCAGTGTGCCACTAGAGCCTTGTAAATTAGGCCCTAAGGGGCATATTTACAAAGAAGTGAAGCAGAAAAATACGGTGCTCCCCAGTGTTTCTCCTAAAGCTGACTCTAAGGCCCATAGTTATAAAATGTTTGTGCCGCTTTAGCGTAATTTTTTTTACGCTTAAGCGGCGCAAACATAACTCCATATGTATATTTTGACGTTAGACCCATCTAGCGTCAACATTTGTGAGTTAGAGCCATTTTAAGGGAACGCCAAACCACCATGCATCTCACTGACAATGAGATGCAAGGTAGGCGTTCCCTTCCAAAACTGATGCTAGCCCTCTAGCGCCATATTTACCTACCAACGCAAAAACAACGCTAACCAAAGAAGCAGACTTAAAAAATGGTGGTAAGTCAGATTAGCTTCAAATTTTAATGTCTGGTCAGACCAGGAGTTAAAAAGAAGCCCACACACCACCACTCAAGGAAAACACACAGAAGGAGCTTTGGAAACCTCCAGGAGAACATGGAAGTGGTACTACTCCAGATTGGTACACGCCGCCGACATCAGCCAAGACAGCAGGTACCTCCATCACCACCGCAGCAATCCCAAACGCCACCACAGCAGCCACAAAGGCAGCGCAGAAGGAGATAGAGGATCTACATATAGTGCACAACCATTCTTGGACTCAGGGAACAAGATGTGATTCAGATGTACAGACTCGAACAGGAGTCCATTGTACACCTGCCGTACCATATTGTGCCACACATCACAGCAAGGGTGCAAACTCCCACTGACATTCCACCCATGACCAAACTGGCGTCTGGATCATTTCAGATAACGGGTGCACAGGTGGCTTGTATCTCCCAGCCATCCTCTCGGTCCTTCTACCTATGGTTCTGGATGCTATCCTACGCCTCACACCCCACCACATCTGTTTCCCAAACACCCAGCATCAACAGCAGGAGACCAAGCAAGGTTTCTATCAAATTACTGGGTTTCCACATGTGTTGGGTGCAATGGACTGCACCCATGTGCAACTGGTGCCATCTTCAGCAACAGAACACCTATATAGGAACCACAAGCACACACATTCTATCAATGTGCAGGCCATCGTGGACCACCGTGGGCACTTCACCAACATCCTTGCTAAATAGCCCAGCAGCGTCCATGATGAATACATATTTCGCCATTGCACCATCAATAAGCGGTTCCAGGATGGGCAATATGGCAATGGTCTACTCATAGGTAAGCCACCATACCAATCATATCACGCAACACACCAACCATGTAGGACAAATAAGGCAACACCACACTGAATATACATAGGCAGGGCCACATAGATGTATAGGCAACAACACAAATGCAACATGCCACACTACACTGCATACATTGCACTTCACAAACACATACACCCGCGTATACATAACACAGCCACACCCTGACTGGCACACCATGTGTGGACAGGTGTAGCCAAGTCACCTTTGCATACAGAAGCTGCTCACAAACCACTACAAGTGTCCATAGTTTGACGACTAAATACAGATCACACACACACATTACACCAAACAAAGAAGCGCCCAGGCATGGCAATGGCATAGGCCATGGTCATTTTGAGAAAGTCACACATAGGCACAGTCCCACGTAAATCATGGTGTGCAAGCCTCTGGCAGAACCTGCATGAAATGCTACCCCAGTGTTGCCATAACCAACTACATATCATCTACACATACCTGACATACCTGTAGTGTGCACATACACCTGTCTACTGCATTGTATCATACACATACGTATACAAAATGATCTGCCATTAAAGACCATGAGGCAGAATCATGAGAAATGGAGCAGCACCTACTCCAGTGTCACCTCACATGTGTCCCTAGTGCTCCCTAACACTACCATGTTTGTTCCGTATACCAGAAACGGTCCACCATGGTGCTGAGTCTGTGAAAAAACAGTAACAATCATGGATGCCATAGTAGGACTCTGTAGGAGTATAGAGGACATACCTGACCTTACATGCACTGTGCTAAGGGACCCATGTGAAAATAGCTATGCTCCCTCCCAAAGCCTGCACTGTGCATGTGTAGAAAGTGGCCACGAGAAATCATTCATTGGAAGCTAGGAGATACTACTGCACCAAATTACATTATCCTACTAATGTGTGATACACACCCTCATACACTTGATGGCTGGCACAACCATCATCTGCCACAAAGGGTCACAAAGTGTCACATTGCATGCGTAGTGCTACATGGTAACATGACGGCACAGCCTGACTCTTTAGGGCAACTATGGTGTCTCAACATCTGACACCATTGTGGTGCAAGGAGGTGGTAGGTTCCATCTAACAATAGAACACTGCTTCAAATATGGACTACACTACACATTTACCTAAATCATAACCATAATTTTGGGATCATCATAAAAATTCCCAGACCCTTTAGCCACTACACAACATTGCAATGTCATCAACACAGTCCAATGAAACCCTTTCACAAAACAGGAACATACACTATACAACAAGCAAGTCTGAGTCACCACTCCAACTAAAACTAACAACTGCCATGGTAAGTTCCAAACCACTACCAAGACTTACCAACACATCTTCTCTCTATCCTTTAGAAGGGGGCACACATAAGGTAGGGGCTGTCAGCAATGACTGCAGCTTTGCCTGCAAGGTACATGTGTGACAAGGGAGGGACATCATTGGAAGCTATGGCTCTTGAGTAATTTTCCAGGGATTATAACCAATGTCCGATGTTGAGCCTGCACAATGTATCCATGGGACATGGTAGACTGTATCTCACATATGGCACACACACATTGTCTGTGGAGTGCGCAATGGGTTGCCAGACAAAGTAGGCAGCTATGGGTACAGAATCACTATCCATACACATGACCCATCGTCAGGATCCAAGGATTTATTGGGACAATGCACCACCAAATTTTTATCTGGGTTGAATGTAGGCAGAGTGTCTCACACTCACTATGTACATGAGATGCACACTTGTCACACAAATCTGCTGTTTTGACATACACCTAGAGCAAATCCAGATAAACATGTGAAGACTGATATATGGGTGTATGTCCTAGGTAGCAACAGGTTTGCCAGTATCAACAATGCTTGATATGTGTCAGCATATCTATTATGCTCTGTATAACAACATCACACAGTACAAAGCAATACACACCACTCATTGTCACTCACATGACAGAACAAGTGCATGATAGCAACAGTGAGAATTTATCACATAAATGTTTTGGGCTCCAACATCGCAGTCAGGTGGCGGATGTGCTCCTATGTCCAGCATTGTTGAAAAATGTCTGAGGCAGAACAGCAAGCTGAGTGGGAGTAGACCTAGCCATATATGTTGCAATTGGCTAATTAACAGTACAGCACAGAGATGATTTCACACCTCAACATCATTCAGTCATGGTAAGAATTACCTAGGTTGTGGCATGCTGGAAGAAACGGATACCCATTTTCAATGGAGGTTGTGGATGGACAGTTTCGAGTCCCCCACTGATACTTGCATATACAACATTGGAGGTCAAATGGAGACAACACAAGTGCTGTGGCAGGTATGATGTCATGTGTGTGTGAAACTCATTACATCTCCCAAATACTGTCAATGGAACCATAACTGTCAAGTAGCCAGTAGTAGGAGAGGCATACATCTTCCAATTACACAAGTCACATGTTGCATCATGTCCATGTATGACCAGACAATGTTGCTGTAGAAGATGTGTACAAACTGCAAGCAGCCTAAAGAATGGGAGCAATGTAGGCAACAATACATACCTTGCCAGTAATGCAGGGATACATGGAGAAGGGACACACAAAGAACAATCCTAACTGTACAACACATCAATGTCTACATGTCAACGGTGGCCAGGTCAGTACATAACCCAGTCATGCTATCATGACAGGAGGTTGTGACAATCAACACCACCTGTACCCTGGCACATTTCCAATATTGAAGTCACAACAGATATACAAGCCCTAAACAATCTGCACATGGGAACAACTAAGGACATAAAATAATGAGACATGTCCTACATGTGCAAGCACCAGAGCTCTGTACATGAGAGGGGAAAGCTGACATCAAGTACTGCGCAGCAAAATGTGAAATCCTGGCATGTATGACTACAATTGTGCATGTGTCTGTCTGTTGGGGAGTGTGCATAGTTTTGCTGAGTAGCAATCATGAAGAGTCTAGATCCATGTTCAATAAGCCCACACACCACTGCTCTGGCTACATTGACATATGACTTTGTCAGGGGCCTGATGCATGTGCACAGGGGGCTGAGTAAACTGGAGCACTATTAACCTGCCCCTTCACATGCAACCATGGGTTTGTGTTGCCATACAAACTCACACAGTGGTGATGATGAGTAGGCTGGCATCTATGACAGACTGCAACACTGTTACACAGTGGTATGCCATTGTATGTGACAGTCATAACAAACATGAGGTAAACAAATGTGAGTGCCCAGTTGGAGGCATGCACACATATACCACATATCTCAGCACACATGTACCATTATAATGGCTCAGGCATGGTAATGTGTATGGATTCTGAACAAAAGGCAACTTAGCACAAAAATAAGGGCATAGGTATCACAAGATCAGTGACAGAAAGAAATGACCTTCACATGTGTTCTGACATACGGAAACATAGGTGACCTGATGTGACTACACATGCATTTGTAAAATGCCAACAATTGTCTATGCAGGAAGATAGTAAATTGAGGTTTCACATCCCATGAACACACCACTGTCGTCATATGTTGTAGAAATTACAAAACACTTCTTTACACATACACAGCATATACTAACCTTCACTAACACATTTGTACATAACATCTCTTACAACTAAGATGCATGGGAAACCAAATGGCACATGTGTAATCGGGCAACATGAAGTGAAATCCAACAACACATCACAGAGTTGACACACATGCGCACACAAATTGCCAGGGGTTACGTGATGTCAATGCAGTCCGAGCCCACTGAATACTTTGAGTACAAATTGTCATGGTTGGCACATTCCTTACCATGTGTTGGTCATAGGCCATCATATATTTTGTGTTGTAGGTTTGTGTATGTTTGTATCTCAGACATAACAATGTAGTCCACCCACAACATGTATGTTGACACAGTGTAGCTACACATGCACACATCCACAATGTATGAGTAATCACATGCAGTAGACTCATAAACAAACCTATAGGTTCAACATACCAATGTCACCGTAATTACATTACTGGATAGTCACACACATGGAACCATACCACATATACAGCACTGTAGCACAGCCCCTGTAACATGTTAAGTGAATCAGGGTGCACTCAAGGCCTACAATGCAAAAAGCCACGCAATTCCGTCATGTGTCAAAAAAAATGATGCAACGCATCAGCTCCACAGTGCAACATAAATAAAATGACGCCTGGGCCCTGAGCAGCAATTACACGTTCACACGCCTCTTAAGGTACCATGGTGAAAAATTGATGCATGACTGTCATGTGTCAAAAACTTTCACGCATACGTATATACCATACATTTGCCCTAAGCTAAAAGACGCCTAGCCCCTGAACGTCTGTTGCACTTCCACAGGTAATTTCTCTCTGAAGGTGAGAAAAACGACGCATGACTGTCATTCGTTAAAAAAAACACGACGCATGACGCACACACCCAGGAAGTGATGGAAGAGGACATCCTGCCTGCAAACATGGTACAGTTAGTTCACTTTCACTTCACTGTCTTTTTGTCTGTCACTGTGTGAGGGTGTGTGGAGCTGGTGCTGCTGGGGTTTTGGAGTGTTTGGAGTGTTTATTGTGCTGTGTCCTGTAGGTGTTGTGTTTTATTTGTTTTTGTGTTTGTCTCTGTATTGTGGGGTGTTTTCTGGGGTAGTATAGTTCTTGGGGTAGCTGGGCTAGGTGTTGCGTATATTTGTTTTTGTTTTGGGTGAACTGCATTTGCAGTCCAGTATGTCTGGGAAAGGAAGGATGGCTTGGATGTCGGTGATGAGCTGGGTGGGTTCATCTGGCTTATTCAGCACTACCTCCCCATGATGCTTCTGTGTCATCCTTGGCTTCCTCACAGAGGCAAGGCGGCTGCAGGGACAAGGTGCTCCACCACCTCACAGGGATCTTTGGGACAGGAAGGAACGACCACCAACTCAAGCATCGCTGGGCAGATCTCGTGACAAGGGAGCATGATCTGCTGAGTCATCTGGGCAAAGAGATTGCTGGAGCAGTTGGTAAGTCTCCCATTTCCATACAAACTCCTTTTTTTGCAGGTGCATGACAGCTGCAGATACGGATGAGTGCTGCATGTAATGGTTGTGGCTCTGGACATGTCGTATGCTACCTGTATGAAGAGTCTCAGCTCCACCTTAGGCCTGCAATTCAAATGTACAATAATGAAGCTGATGCTGGGCAGATGTACCATTTTCCCTGTACAACCATTACAAAGTGTTGTGATGCATGCATAGGGCAACTCGATCATGAGCAGCACCAAATGAGGCCTGCGCCATGCATCATGTATGAACCTGTTTGGGAAGCAAATGTATAAGCCACTAAGTAAAATGAGAAGTCCCGTATTTCAATTTTTCATGCACTCTGAATGGCTGCTGAGAGCTGGTGTGATATGGGGGCATAAAAATGTGTGATGCTGTGCCTTAATTCTCATCAGGGGTGCACTGAGGGCCACAAGGACAGTATAGATGCAATTGGTGCTGCACCCCTGTTCTTCTATCAGCCCCTTTGTGCCATTGGCCAAGGCCATGTAACGGAGCTTGACCATGCACTGGGTCAAGACTACTAGCACTTCCCTATTCCAGTTCATTGTGTGTCACACACACCCTATATCATGTCTATTACCACACATGTGCAGAGTCAGTTCCACAGGCCTGCTGCTTTTCACTGACAGCGTGGGGCTGCCCTGCATCTGCTCCATCACTGGCACATCACTCAGTAACCTGCACCAATATCAATCAGTCAATGTGCAGGTAGGTACAACTATCTTCACATGAGTATACTCCCATTGCATAATTGTTCATATGTGTGCCTGGTGATGACACACACATACTTCACTGAAGGATGCATCACAGTATTCCTCAACACCTTGAAATACCCACACAACCCCTGGACAGTAGTTCGTAAATTTGCTGTGACAATTAGGTCGATGTCTACAACATCTGAGGCAGGCTCAAATGCTATGGGTGTCACAATAGGACAGCTACTGCAACAACCATTGTATGCCCCTCAGATGCAATATATAGCGTCAAACAGTCCCATATGGTCATGGAGGTGTAGAGCTAACAGACACCTGCATGACAATGCCATGTATAAATGGTGCAGTGAGTAGCACCACAGGAGTGTCAGGGACAGTGATGGTTTGCAGGTGCGTGGGTCTACATTATCTGAGACTATCTGTGATTGACTGATTATAGATAGTTGTC
Organism: Pleurodeles waltl; assembly: GCF_031143425.1. NCBI lineage: Eukaryota > Metazoa > Chordata > Amphibia > Caudata > Salamandridae > Pleurodeles > Pleurodeles waltl. Next base: position 311,690,775 of record NC_090437.1, on the reverse strand, counting down.
AGTTGCTCTGATCTACCACTAGATTGACTTGCTCACTCAGCCTAACAAGTTAACAGTGAACAATGTTGTCCATTAACTGATATGTACAAATTATACTAAGCAATGGTTTCCATTCATGTCTTGCAGGTGGACCTGCGGCCTCCACTGTAGAAGATGTTGCCTGATTTGAAGAGCCCGGTGCATCCAGTAAGTGCCATCTTGTGCGTCATGTGTGCTAATCCAGGGTTTGGTGTGAGTCAGTCTGAAGTGTGGAATGCTATGAAAGATGGTTTTGCTTGACCAATGATATGTCATCATTGGAAAATAGATGGTGACATCATGTATGTTGGAATGTTGTGCAATGAGAATGGCATGCTTGTAGTTCAAGGGGCAAGGTGTGCTAGCATGGAATTGTGTGAAATAGGAATTGTAATGGCTGGCCACTTATTCATTGATGTCTACCATGATAGGTCTCAGGGCAGCTGTTTATATACATAGCATGCCTTTTGACAACCACTTTGTCACAGTACCATTGTCAGCACTGTGTGCCACACATAGCTTACAATTACCGAAAAGATGGTACAGATGTGTGTTATATCTGCAGAGGTCTCTAGGGGGCTTATGTAGGAGACACATACATCACAGGTGCCTCAGTACCCTTCCGATTTAATGAGTCTATAGTACTGCAAGGAGCCATATTGTGCTGCACAAAAGTCATTAGTGTACGCAATTAGTAGGCAAATAAGCTCCAGATGGTTGTGTATAAAGTCTATGATTCTTCCCACGCCAGATCTCAGCAGTTTTCACAACATGGTCCTGCCACCATGATATTTGTGAGTAATGTAGATCACATCACATATGCATATGATCTGAATGCTATGTGCGTACCTGGTACTTTGATGATGTCTGACATGCATGTGCAAATGATGCACAATGTTTCTGCATAATGCAGCACCCAGTGAAGTTCCAAACTCACCGTGGATCTAACGGCACCCAAACAGCCACCATGTGTATGCCGTTTAGCACATGTAGCACTACATAGCACAGGGTAGGGGGCTTCAGTTCTGTAATGTGTTGACAACTTTGTTGTACAGCTCAGTCTTTGGCCAAACTTTCTGGGAACATTGCATTAGTTGTACATGTGGGCACATCATGGGCAGTGGAGTGCCCCCTTGTAACGTATGCTCAGGCCAGGTCTTACACCAGGAGACAACAATGTTGATTAACCAAACCTTAGAATAGCAGGTGGGAAGTTACCAGACCTTCTATCATATGACCCACACCTTGCCTCCATGATGACTAGGCAAACCTTGATGTTACACCGGGGGTGTCGAGGGGATGGATTGCATGTACAGCCCCCCTTATGCACAAGGACACAAGACAACCAGACTTGTTAGGCACGTGATCCTCACAAGTTAGAAGACACAAATGTTAATCATGGACAAATCTGTCCAATTAGCTCTGGGCCCTGTTGGTTGACAGTGGATTGCCGTCATCCTAGTGACATGTACATGATACTGTTGATGGCTGGTAGGAAACAGTCATAGAAGAGGAGTAAGTAATTGCTGAGGAATGTGTGTTGGACTGTATGTGTTATCTGCATTTGCAGTGTACATTATGGCCCTCATTATGACATTGGCAGTAAATGCCGCTTACTGCCGCTGTGAGGGCTGCTAACATATCGCCGCGGTGGCGAATATCCGTTCGCCATGTTATGACACACACACACCAAACCGACAGATTACAGCCACATACACAAATCTGCCAGCCCAAAGGTCAGTGCTAAAGTGGCGCTACAAACACCCATACCGATACACAAACAAAACAACACCCACCACATTATGACCTACGAATCACCACGGCAGACATTTAATGGCGGTAAACCATGGAAGGACACACCGGCGCGCTCAGAATGGCCACCCAAATACAAAACAACACAACATTGGCCAATACCAGAAACACACACCTGACACTCATACACACACCAACATCACTATAAAACACACACACACATTACACTCCACCCTTTACGAATACCAAAAAGCACCACAAGACTAACACGAAGACCACTGAAACAACTACACACACACACCACAAACACCCATCCATCCATCACGCAATCCACATCCCACACCCCACCACATCACTTAACACCCTCTGCACAACACACACTACACAACACCCATGTCCCCACTAAGGCACCCCCGTTTCACTGATGAGGAGTTGCGGGTCATGGTCCAGGAAATAGTCATGGTAGAGCCACAGCTGTTTGGAGCACAAGTACAGCAAATATCCTTTGAAAGGAAGATGGAGCTATGGAGGAGAATCGTGGACAGGGTGAACGCCGCGGGACTGCATCCAAGAATAAGGGATGACATCAGGAAGAGGTGGTACGACCTATGGGGGAAAGTACGTTCCGTGGCAGCAAGGCACCAGCTCGCCATCCAGAGGACTGGCGGTGGACCCCCCAACTCCTCCCCCACAGCTCACAGCATGGGAGGAGCAGGTCTTGGCAATACTGCATCATGAGGGACTCACTGGAGTTGCCAGAGGACTGGACATTGGTAAATAAAGATTTACTACTTATCACCCCCCTTCACTCTACCCCATCCCACACACTGCACCTACACATCTGACTAACCCCAATGCCAAGCCCTGCATGCTATACCAATGCATGGCCAGCCCTCCCAGCCGTGCATGGACACCCATCACCAAAGCATGCACAGCATGAAGAACTAACAAGCCCACAGTTCATCACCATACACAAACAAAGGTGGTAGGGCAACAGCAACAATAGAGGGGAAGCAAGGTGCCCCAGCCAATCTCAGTGGCAAGGAGGTGCTACGACTAACCAGTCCCCCAACAGAAGATGCCCCTTAGTGATGACAGTAACTCTGGACTTCAGGATCTGGATGAACTACCTGGCACATCAGGGACCACTGGTCAGTCGGCCACCCCAGCCCACTCACAGTCCACCACTGAGCCTCCCCCATCAGTATCCAAAACCACAGCACCCACCCAACCTCCCCACACCTCTGTACCGCAGACACGTCAATCAGCAGTGTGCCCACCTGTACAGGGGCTCTAGTCCACACCTCACTCCCAAGACAATCAGGGACCTGGGGTCAGTGGCAGTGGGCACACTGTTCAGGGAACAGAGGCACAGGGGAACAGGGACACTGGGAGGACCGCTGTGGGAAAGGGAGAGGACAGGGCCAGGGTTTCAACTCTCCAGGAGGCACTCACTAATGTCCTGGGGACTTTTAAACAATCCCAGGACAAGATGGGCCATATCCTTACCAACATGCAGGAGAACAAGCGGCTGCAGAAGGTACACCATGAGGAGATCAGGGAGGATTTGTAGGCCCTCAACACCACCATGGTCTCCTTAGCAGGGGTGCTGGCAGATATTGCCAACATCATGAGGCCATGGACAGCACACCAGCGGGCCCCTACCATTAGCCAGTTTACTGACCAGCCCACCACTTCCTCTGCAGCTAGAGGGCAGGAGGCCCTACCACAGGACCCACAGGCCACCAGCACCCCTCCTCCTACAGAAGGTAAACCACCCTGCAAACGTTCCCTGTGACCCAGACAGAAGCCAGAGACACCTGACAAGACCACGACCACCACGAGGAAATGAGACCCTTCTGAATGTCCCCCTTGTGTCCCACCTTGTCCACTTTGAACTGCCTTTGCTCCCCTTCCAATGGCCCCTTGGACACTGGACCTGTGCTACAAACAGACTTGAACAATACCCTGGACATTCTTCAACCATCACCCCATTCCATTGCACTTTTCCGTCAATAATTTGCACTACAATAAACATCCTTGAACACAACCTAAGTGAAAGTGTTTTATGTGATGAAAATGTGCATTTATGGAAACAGTCACATTATGTGCAAATGATCTGAACACTGTGATAGCATACATTCTATGACCTGAATCTGTCTGTATTCGTCACATCAGCACACTGTTGTCATATCACCAACATCTGCAAAATGAGAAGCCATAGGTGGCAGTAAGTAGAGGTGCAAAGGAAGTGAATGCCATCCACTACAGCCACACAGAAAACATCATTAATCAGAGGAATGGTCAGTTTCACTGTCTCACCTGTGTGCCATTGGAAGTATTGACGTATAACTGATGTTCTGTTGTCCACATCCTCATCATCTGCCTCCTCCTTGTCCTCAGGGTCCACTGTTGCCACAGGGGCATTTTCAGTCTCCTCCTCCTGCAGATGTCGTCTGAGGGTCAGGTTGTGCAACTTGCAGCATGCCACTAATACCTGGCAGACCTTCTCGGATGAGTAGCACAGGTATCCACCTGTCAGATGGAGGCATCTGAACTTGCCCTTCAGAAGGCCGAAGGTCCTTTCAATAACTCTCCTGGTTCGCCCATGTGCACCATTATACCCATTCTCAGCCCCTGTCCTGGCATTCCTCACAGGGGTCAGGAGCCACAATAGGTTTGGGTAGCCAGAGTCACCTGCAAGTATTGAGGGACAAACATTAGCTTTACACAATGGTATAGGGTCAACACCAGAAGGCATACACTGACATACATTGGGTGGGGAGTCAGGCTCACCAATTAGCCACACCCTGTGCCTCTGTAGCTGTGCCATCACGTTTGGGATGCTGCTATTCCTCAGGAAGAAGGCGTCATGCACCAATCCAGGATACTTGGCAGTGGCGTGGGAAATGTACTAGTCAGACAGGCACACCATTTGCACATTGAGTGAGTGGAAACTCCTCCGATTCCGGAACACTTGTTCATTCTGGCAGGGGACAAACGCAACATGTGTACCGTCAATCGCCCCAATAATATTGGGTATATGCCCCATTGCATAGAATCCAGCCTTCACAGTGGCCACATTTTCCACCTGGGGGAAAGCAATGTAGCTGCACATGTGTTTCACCGGGGCAGACAAAACCCTTGCCAGCACGATTGAGAACATTGGCTGTGACATTCCTGCTGTTAAGCCCACTGTCACTTGGAAAGAGCCAGTTGCCAGGAAATGGAGCACAGATATAACCTGCGCAAGAGGGGGTATCCCAGTGGGATGACGGATATCAGATCGGGCTCCAATTGAGCACACAGTTCTGTGATTGTGGCCCTGTCCAGCCTATAGGTGAGTATTATGTGCCTGTCTCCCAGTGTAGCCAAGTCTACAAGGGGTCTGTACACAGGGTCTTGCCTCCTCCTCAGATTCCTCCGCAGTGGTAGGTATCTAAGGGACACAAGAGTGAGTAGGCTGTCACAATTTGAACAATGGAACCACCACCTCATTGTTAATAGAGCAGTAACGTGATGGGACAATGTGAATGGCAATGTATGTACAAATTATAGATATATTACGCAGTTCTCGATTATCTGAATATTGTCCACCACAATAAAATAGCGACTGCCAGTCCTGTATGTAAGGACAGGTGGAAGTGAGCTAACTACGCTGGCACTGCGCGTCAAGGCGGAAGGCCGTCTTGTAACGCTGTGCTATTCCTTATTGGATAACATGGGGCTCTATGGAGTACAGTGGGCAATGGGGATCATCGACGGCGGTGAAAGTGTGCACTGCCACATACATGACTGCCATTTTCTGCCTATAACCTTACTTGTTTCCTGACTTTCCACAGGACAACACCTACACTGCGTGTGCTGCTGTGACCTGTCTGGATCCTGCCATGGCCCGTGTGACCAGGGAAAGGGGCCCTGCCTTCACTTCGGAGGAGTTGGAGCGCTTGGTGAATGGGGTCCTACTCCAGTATGGGCTGCTGTATGGGCCTCCAGACCAACAGGTGAGTACACCTTGGGTACGAGGCATGTGACAAGGTTGCATGGAGATGTGTATGCAAGCATCGTGTCATTTGTGGGGGTCGTATAACTGGTGGTGGTGTAGTACATAGTGGGTGCTGGGTGATGTGTGTGCCAATGGGGATGGAAGGAGATTTGTGGGCCATATGTGTAACAGGCTGGGGTTGTGGTTATTGATATCCTCCTGTCTGTGTTTCCTCTGCAGGTCAGCGCCCATCAGAAGAAGGGATTGTGGCGTGCCATCACCAAGGACGTGCGGACCGTGGGGGTCTAAAGCAGGCAGAGCACCCACTGTAAGAAGAGGTGTGAGGACCTGAGAGGCTGGGCCTGGAAGTCTGCAGAGGCCCAGTTGGGGATGGCCTCCCAACGAGGGCGGGGTGCACGTCGGAACCTGACCTCACTGATGGCCTGCATACTGGTGGTGACCTACCCAGAGCTTGATGGGCACTTGAGGGCATCACAGCAGTCACAAGGGGGTGAGTACATTGTGTGTTAAAATAATGATTGGTAGATGGCATGGGAACCTGATGCTGGGTGCCCCTTAATGCCAGCTCAGAGAACGCAGCGTGATCCAGCTCCAGTGTAATGGTTTCTATTGCTAAATCTGGTAACCTAGCTAGGTTGCATTTCGTGTCAGACAGGGCTTAGTGACTCCCAGGAGTGGTGCAATTGGCAATGTTTTGCTATCATCTTGCTGTGGTACCTAGCAAATGTAATGCCAGTGTGATGTATAGTGCTCAATCCTGATCCCTGTGTGTGACTGTAATGTGTATGCCATCTGTGGTGTTGGTGCTGTATTTGACTCAGTGCTCCCTTTCTCCCCCCCCCCTTTTCTTCTGTTATCCTGTCCATGTGTGCATTAACATCCTCTGGGGGAGGAGCAGGGGCACCGGCGACAGAGGGAGACAGGAGGTAACAACATTGACTCTGGTACCTCCTCCAATGGAAGCTCCCTGGTGGTGGCGGACACCTCTGGAAGCACCCCAGCTACAGGTGCTGCCGCCACCCCCTGTACCAGCACTGCCCTCCCAGTAGCCCCTCACCTAGCTGCCCGTGCCCACTCACCCAGGAGGGTGGGCATCTCCTTCGCCCCAGGCACCTCAGGCCCTGCCCCAGTCAACCCTGCTGCCCTGAGTGGGGAAGGTATTGACCTCCAGAAATCCATCACTGTAGGACAGTCAACCATTGTGAATGCCATCTGGGGGCTGGCATCCCAAATGCAGCAATGCAATGCATTCCTGGATGGCATTCACCGTGTATTGGCGGCACAATAGAGATCCTTCCAGGCTCTGGCCTCCTCTCTGATGGCAGCCATTGTCCCTGTTCCTACCCACCCCCTCCAACTACCACTTCCCAGTCCCAATCTCCTCAGCCCCAACCCATCCCGTGCACAAATACAAACAAGCATGCACACAAAACATCACACAAGACTAGCACAGACAAACACAGGCATCACACTTCAGGCCACAAGTACTCACACAAACAACAGACAGTTACACACACAACATCCACTGAGCCCACTGTCTCCTCCTCCTCCTTCTCCTCCTCCCTCACTATCACATCCGCGCTCACACCTGCATGCACTGCATCAATAGCCACCATCACCACACCAAGCAGTATACACACCTCACTTGAATACACCTCCACAACATCCATCCACGTGTCCCCTGTGTCCTCTCCCACCCTGTCTGCCCCCCTTCCTAGGAGACACAAACGCGCGCACTCAGACACCCAAAAGCCATCCACCTCACATCAGCACACTGCCCATGCACCTGCACCCAAAGTCAGCAGACATACACCTCCAACAACCACTCCCTTAACCTCCACTCGCATCCCTCCTCCCTCAACTCGCCCCACCATCCCTAAGAAGCTTTTCTTTGTCCAACTTGACCTCTTCCCTCTCCCCCTCATCCTGCACATAAGAGCAGGGTCACAACTCACAATGACCCAGCCCAGCACCTCAGCCAAACAGTCCATGGGGACAGTGGAGGCACCTCCTAGTCGTGGAGGCAGGAAAGGAAAGGATCCCACTCTACCACCCCAGGGGGGAAGGATCCCATTCCACCACCCAAGAGAAGGAAGGATCCCACTCCAACACCCAAGAGAGGGAAGGATCCCACTATGCCGCCCAAGAGAGGGAAGGATCCTACTTCACCACCCAAGAGAGGGAAGGATCCTACTACACTACCCAGGAAAGGGAAGGTTCCCACTCCACCAACTAAGAGAGGCAAGAGGCCCCCTCCAACAGCAGTGGGTAAGGAGCCCTCACCTCCAGCTGGGACACAGCAGCCCTCACCATCAGCTGGGCTACAGCAGCCCTCACCTCCAACTGGGACACAGCAGCCCTCACCTCCAGTTGGGACCCAGCAGCCCTCACCACCAGCAGAGAGCATGTAGGCCACCCTCCAGGGACTGTTGTACCCGGAGCCCCCTCCACAACCAGTGGGCAAGTCCCACAACTCAGAGTAAAATCAATATTAGATTGCATTAGCTGTTGACATGGTTGTACTTCTGTGTAGCATTGTGCATCACACAATTGTAAAGCTCACTAGTAATGGACAATAATGGAGCGCAAAGCTGCGCTTATAGTGGCAGCACACCGCTATGTCATTTTCACAACACAGAGATACACTGTATTCATTTGCATACAGTGCACCCTTGTGTTGTCCCCTGCGCTGGCACAAAATAAAGCTGCCTAAGGCCAACACAGGCATCCTTGCACCATCGTGCAAGGATGTTTGTGTTGTATGGTTTGATTGTTTATGTGTGGGAAGGTGTCCGTTCCTGCACATACACAATCACTCATGGCAATTTGGCTCTTCTGTATGTGCTGCAGAAGGCAACACACACAGTAGTGTCAAAGCGTATTTTTTAAATGATATTTTATTCGCAGGAATGGACACCTTCCCACACATTGACAATCTTGTCTGGCATTTTGTTCTTTCCATGCATGCTGCAGAATGCAGCACACATAAAAAAGAATAAACGAGGAGGAATAAAAGTATACCTCCTTGTTGCACCCTGCTAACACCACCCCTGGGGTGGCATTAGATTTTGACACTGCTTCGGGTTTACTATTACTTGTAAATCTGAGGCAATGTCAAAATGCAATGGGTATTGCTGTGGCACGCCCACCGCAACACCCATTGCACGCCCCCACCACGCAAAGTGCTGGGTCTGACGGGGCCGTATTTACAGGGTGGCGCTAAGCCACAAAAAGTGGTTTAACACCTCCTTGTAAATACGGCACAGGGCATTGCACCACGCGTCGTGTAGGCTCTCATTATTCTAATGAGACTACTGGATTTGAATGGCAGAATTGCCTGTGGTGTGGGGGAATGAGTCTAACCCACTACAGGTGACATCTGTTGGCCTAATCCGGGTTTTGCTCTGGCTAACTAGCAGTGCCTCATCTCCACCCTAGACCAGGGATGATTATGCAGCTGAGCGCATGATACAATTGATTCCTCAGGGAAATCGTGGTCACTTAGATCGCATCCATTTCTCTCAGTTACATTAGTCTCACATATACAAGGACAATCCGAGGTAGTATATGTGTCAATAAGGTTTTAATGAAGCAACTGCATCTTAAATAGTAAAGCATGTACTGCAGTAACCAGGACAATAAAGCATGACAGGATTAAAATTGTGACAAGGAGAGTAAAGCATAAAAATAACGCAACCATATTGTCACTAGAGTCACTAATATAATTTCTACCTAGGCTATGTTAGAGCACAGCATGTTAAGCTCTAGTTCTGCCCTTCAGGTTCCCCTGGGAAGACAGCATCCCTCATACCTGAGCAAGAGGCCTGAAGTCTGCATAAGCAGCTGTAGTGAAGCATTCAGCAATCAGCATACAGTTGTGGTTATCTGGCTGGAATCTCCTTTTAACGTAACGTAAGGTTGTGTATGTTTCTATGAATACCACAGACAAAGCGTTACCACGTTTACCGGCAACCTATCTTACTGCAGCCTTCAGAGAAGCACAGAGTGAAAGAAATCTCTTGTTTAAGAACGCAGTGCTGGCCTAGGCAAAGAACAGCTAGATGGGGAAAAATAAAACAAGACCGCAAATGTGGCTATTGTTAAAGTAATAATAATAATATGTTATTGTTGAAATAATAAACTAAGCTAAATAAAATATATCTAGGTTAAAGTGCACAGCGGCAGACCTAATGTGCTAAAATAACGTGCATGGAGCTATAACTAGAATGGCTACACAACAGGTGCATCCCTGCGTTTTTAAAATGATGGTGTGTGATGCTGCCTAATTTTGCACAGCAGCACGCACCATCATTTTCTGTTTGATCTAGCCCTCTAACTTATCAAATGGTGAGATTGCAGCCACTTGTTCAGCTGCACACATGATGTTCACATACATACATCCACAATGTGTTGCATGCATTTTCTTTTGTGGCTATTCCTGTATGACGCATGTGGTTGTATGTGAGTTGTTGTGGGTTCACTCTGTATGGGTTATGCTGCACATGTTGCAAGCTTTAGGGCAGATTTTTTTCTCATTTGGCATGGCTCACGGCAGCTGCAAGATGTGTTGCAGCACACTGCAGCAGTTTAGATATGCAGTGATGTGCCATATTTACTTGAATACCGTACAGCCCAGGAAATCCACGTGCACCTGCACAGATTAGTGCTCCCTGCACCAACACAGACATTGTTGCAGCATGATGACGGGGTGGCTGCCTTGAAGTGATGTTTTGTTAATGTGCAGGGAGGTGTCTCTTCCTGCATATATACAAGCTATTTTTGCGGAGATGGCATTTCAATGTGTGCTGCACAATGCAGCACACATTAGTAAAAGCAATACTACATTGAGGAAGGAAAGCATTTTGGCCAGAGACACGACCCTGACACCACCCGTGGGGTGGTAGTGACTTCCGTCCTAGTCTCTGGTGTCTACATTGAGTCAGTACAGGGGCTTTCCTATATGCAATGGGTGTTGTAATGGCACAGCCACACTATTTGCAAGTGTCTAATAGGCAATGTGGTGCTTATTTACATGGTGGAGTATAGCCATGGTGAGTGGCCTATGTTGGCATTGTTTATATGTTGGTGTGCATTGCACAACCAAAGCATCAGTACATGTGTGGCTTGGGTGAAGATGGTGCGTCTTGATTCAGGTCCCATGTGTCCCAATGCATCCCTTTAGCATGCATTGATTGTGCCCTATGTGCCTTCTCCTTCTGCCATTAGTGGAGTTCCGGATATTCCCCCTGCAACTTACCCTACATTTGTGGCGGTTCCTGGTAGTCTGCGCTGTCCTGTCCTGCTATTCCAGTAACCAGCTCCTCTGGGATGACTGCTGCAACCATCTCCTCCAGCTCATCCAGGTCCTCCTGTGGTGAGGACTTCCACCTCCAGTCTGCAGTGCTGCCTTACAGTTCCTGGAAAGTGTCTCCTTAGTCGTGCGTTTGCAATCGGGCCAGCGCTTCTTGACCTCAGTGACAGTCCTCTTCACCTCTGTGACACTGTTGATTTTGTCCACTATTTGTTGCCATATTGCATCTCTCCTACCAAGAGGCAATTTGGAGGTGATGAAGAGCTGATGTTGGTGCTCCATCACCTCTCTGACCACGATGTCATGCTCCTCCTCACTAAAGCGACACTTGCACTTTCTCCTCTCCTTCTCCTGTGACTTCTACGGACCCTCCTGGCTGGTACTTGGGTGTTTGGGGCCTCCCTGCGGTCTCTCCTGGCCTGATGATTCCATATTCTCTTGCAATTGCACTCTTTCCTGCTTTTGCATTTTGTTATGATGCTAATGCAGTGTAAAAATGGCGCTAACCCTTTTGCGACATGTTTATGCGCTGCAAAAGGGTGCAGCACCACTTTTGCAGCATTAACGTCATTTTTCCTTACGGCATTGTGCAGCTGTTAGCGCCTTTTTTAACGCTAACCATTCCTTAATGCCATACTACGTAATTTCATAAATATGGTGCAAGGATGGTGCTAAGGAATGTCGCTAGCTCACGCAGTTGTGCGTCATTTTTCATTTAAATTTAGCTGCCTATCACCAATACAGGCATTCTTGCACCATATTACAAGGGTGCCTGCATCGCAGGGAATGACTGTCTATGTGCAGGAAGGTGTCCCTTCCTGCACATGATCAATAATGGTGATTTGTTACTCCTATGTGTGCTGCACAATGCAGCACACAGAGAAGTAGCAAATCACCATTATTCAGTGGTTGTTTATGTGCAGGAAGGGACGCCCACAGAAAGACCCATTGCACACCCTTCTGATGCAGAAAACTGTATCGGGAGGCCCAGATTTACAAGGTGGCGTTATGCCACAAAAAGTGGCCTAACACCACCTTGTAAATATGGCGCAGGACACAGCACCAACAGAGCGTCACAAAAAGTGATGCACCCGTGGCGCTAGGGGCTTGTAAATATGCCTCTAGGTTTTTGTTATTTACCGATTTGAAATTAAATAAAACACTTAGGGCCCAATTATGAGTTAGGTGGTTGAACCGCCACAACTCCTATACAGCGGTGGTGAGAGGCCCGTCAAGGCAGCGACTTCACCCCTGTCGTATTACGATGTTTCCACCTGGATGGCATGCGGAAACATCGAATTACAACGTTTGTGCCGGTCAGCTCAGTGCAGCGCCATTGGCCTCGGGCCAGTGCCAGTGCTGCCTTTCCGCCAGCATTTTCATGGCAGGTAACCCATCAGAAAAAGTATTGCGTAAAGCAAAGTCGAGATCAGCCCAGCAGTGCTGAACTCAGCCCTGCCATAGTTAACCACGACTTTGACCACTGCCAACTCATCTGGATCTCTGATCCCAGCAGAGGGGGCAGTCTCCTGTCAGTCTGAATGCCAGGATCATAATCTGGCTGTCGGATTGCGAGGAGTGCGGTGGTCTGACTGCAACCGCGAGTTTGGCAGTCCAAGGACCACCAAACTCGTTATGAGGACCTTATAGTCTCAAGTTTTTGCAGTCTTGTTACAGACAGCTTTAAATATCTATCACAGACAACATTATAACCAATGCTTACCATGTGCTTAGAGTGGGCTTTGAGTCTACACCTCAATCATGATTGGCTAGCTTTCATATCTATGTCAATTACCCGCTCCTGAATCAGTGCCTTGTGGTGGTCTCAACCCTGGAGAACTTAGGTTCACCCTGTTTTTTTGATTATTTGAGTGTATCCTGTAGCAGGTATTAGAATACTGAGTTTTAAATATTGTTTAAAAATATGGTCACATTGGGTGTAGATTTACTATTAGTAAGTCTATTTTTGGAACAATATTCAGCACACAATCTTTATCTTTATTCAGGTACCCTAGCATCCTTCCACTGCTTACGGCAGGGAACTATTTTTAAGTGTGACATTTAATTATGCTTGAGTAGCTCATGGTGAACATAATGTGTTCCATATGAACTCTAAGGTGCTATGATTCAACCACATTCATCCTTTGGCTTAATTGGCTTGAGACATTACTAGTCACTTACTGGATCAGCGCACAAGAGTCTTGAGTCTCACATTCACCTGTTCACTGTGTAGAACTATCCTTCACCTCTACTGGTATGCATGTGGATCCGGTTTATATCAGAAAAATACCATCTTCCATCACCCTTTTAAGTCTTCATACCATGCATGCAATGTAATATACAAACAAAAAGTTTTAAAAAAATATTTTGCACTACTGTAGGCGTTTTGATTGCTTTTGCCAGGCACTTGAGTGTGCAAAACCTATTTGCATTGCCAATGCTTGTTCCCTCTGCATATTCTTGTGACATCTGAGCTTTAGAACTCGAAGGAACTGCCTGTTTTGCACCTCCCTCTCTCAATCTCTATCTCGCTTTCTTGCTCTCTCTCTCTCTCTCTCTCTCTCTCTCGCTCTCTCTCACATTATCCCTCTTAGACTTTTTCACTTTCTCTCCACACCTCCATCTCAATTTACCATCTTTTCCCCATCCTTAGTCATGATGTGCACCCCAAATTCTCTCCCTCTTCCTCCACCGCTGATGCTGAGCACTACTGCAGCTCTCTCTTTCTCTTACACTCTCTACTCGCTGCCATTAGCCTCTATGCGGTTCCACTCTCCCCAGGCCAATAGTTGTAGAATTGCACTAGCATTGACAGAGCCAAAAGTGACTAGCAGCCATCTTGAAACATTATTTTTTATACTTCCAAGATAGCCACCAAGTTATGTACATGCAACAGCAGACCCGGAATATTATTTTCTATACGTCCAAGATGGATGCTATGTTGTATCTGGAGGCAAGGCAACTTAGAGCTATATGAAATTCTAATAAAAGATGGCTGCTCATCACCATTATCCTTGACAGTGCTTAGACTGCAGTTCCGCAAAAAACACAATTTGGCAAAGAGAGGTGATTGGCTTTGCTAATGCTCATTTAAAAAATGCCCCTTAAAAAGAGCTGTGTATTTAGTACCCTATTTGTATTCATTTCACTTTTCAACATAAGAGCACTTGCTTTAAAAATATCTAACCATGTGGTTTAAAGTGGTTGTCTGATATATAAAATTCCTTCACGTCTGTTCTTTATCAACAGTAAGTGGCAATATCCTCCTAATATCGAAATAGTGATGTACTTTGGCCCATATTTATTCTCTGTTTGTGCCAGATTTGCGTCATTTTTTTAATGCAAATCCGGCGCAAACTTAACTCCATATTTATATTTTGGCGCTAGACATGTCTAGCGGCAAAATATTGGATTTAACGTCAATTTTTGCCTGCGGAAAACTACCTTGCGTCAATGAGATGCAAGGTAGGTGTTTCCAGGCAAAAATAGCCTCAAAAGCCCTAGCGCATTATTTATCCTCCTGTGCAAAAATCACGCACGGGAGGAGAAGTACCTTAAATAATGTCACTAAGCCTGCTTAGCACCATTATTTAACGTCTGGGTATGCGCAGGCTTCAGGGGACCTGTAGGCAGATTTCCACACCCACCCACCCCTTCCCACACCAAGAGGTCACCCACGGGTGGGAGACCCATCCAAAGGTAAGTTGGGGTAGGTATTTTTTTTTCTGTCCAATGCCGCTCGGGTGCCCTGACTTGGGGCCCCCTGCAGAGCGCTGGGCCCAATGGCCATGCCCAGGGGACATTCGTCCCCTGGGCATGGCTATTGGGGTGGTGGGCATGGCTCCTGTCTTTAATAAGACAGGAGCCATGTCCATGGGGCTTGTGCGCCAGAAAATGGCGTTACACTGCTTGGAGGCAATTATTTTTTTTATTTTATTTATTTATTCAATTTTACAATAAAACATCAACAGTAGACCGGGAGCCGACGTCACAACAGGAGGATCCCGTCAGTGTGCACATGATATCGCAAGAGGAGCTAAGATCAAACCCTTTAAATCAAAGAGCCCTTCATGTCCAAGTCCGCCAATCCGAGTGGCCTCCCTTATATCAAGCAGAGTTACAACGTGAAGCACACCCCTAGAAATAAGCGGAATGCAAGAGCTCTCCAGGCACAACTCCATAATAAACACAACAACGTACAAAAGAGGGCGGCAGGGCAGACTCAAATAGCAGGATCATCTGTCATACATCACACATTACACAACAAGAAACAGTATTCAAGGCAAACAACCATGGGTGCGTCCATGCGCATTCTCCAAGTCTTCCCAAGTCAACCCTGGGACTCCAGAAAGGTGCAAAAAGGTGCCCAAATGTCTCTAGGGCGGGAGCTCGCAGGAGCCAGTTCCCAAAAAATTGACAGCTGCTCCAGGCAAAACGCAGCATCCCGCAGCCAATCAGATCTCTGCGGAACCCGGCCCCTCCCCCAGCACATCACCACTCTTCTCTTCGCCAGCAACAGCAACATGCCCACCAGACGCCTCCACTCCGACGGGACCCCATCCAGCAACCCAAGCAGTGCCAACAATGGAGAAAAGGGCAGATCCATTCCAGTTACACTGGCTATCACGTGCATCACCTGTCCCCAAAAGGAGCGCACCTCTCCACAGTTCCTCGCCAGATGTAAAAAGTCCGCATCTGGGGCATAACATCGCTCGCAATGTGCATCCTCCCGGAGCCCCATATCACACAGGCTGCGAGGAGTATAATATAAACGGTGCAGAAATGTAAAATGTATGAGCCGCAGCCTATAATTTGGGGACAGGGCTCTCATATGAGCGCAACAGCTTCTCCACATAGCATCAGTAATAACCTCCCCAACGTCCCTCTCCCATTTAATCTTAGCAGCCTCTGCCACCGCCACCGCCTTTCGCTGCTCCTGCAAGCAGCCATACAATTTTGTAATAAGCCTACGTGGCGACTGTGCGCGCCACAACAATTCAAGCGCCGGAAAGGCCTTAGGCATCGACGGAAGACTAGTAAATCGCGCACGGAGCATCGCATATACACGAAGTAAATACAGCCTATGTAGCCCCGTATCAGCTCCGGGCCGCAACGCCTCCTCCAGCGGAATCAACCGCTCATTCACAAACCAGTCCCCCAACAAGGACAGCTCCGAGTCAACGAGAATCTCCCTCAATCGTGCGTCGCGGGACATCTTCTCATCAGCAACGTCCAACACTGGCATCGCAGGAGCAAAGGGTTCACGTACCCCCGATCGGCGCACCAAAGCAGCCCACGCCCCAGAAGTACACGCAACCGTGTTCACCACCCTGGGACGAGTCCGGGACACACAACCAAGAAGCCTTGGTAGCCGGTCTGGCCAAATCGCGTTGTCTTCGGTCGCAAGATGAGGCAAATATCTGATAGGCCGGATCCAGTAATACGCAAAATGAGCATGCGCACAATAATAATAGAGCTCCAGATCAGGGGTGGCAAGGCCCCCCATCTCGAACGGCAGCGTCAGCTTCACCCAGGAAATCCGGGGCCGTCCGCTCGCCCACACCAGTCGGACCAAAGCCGATCTAAGCCTCCGCAAGAAACTTGCAGTTAGCGCCAACGGGAGGTTAACAAACAGATACAAAAACTTAGGCAACACAACCATCTTTACCAGGCCAATGTGTCCAAGAAGCGAGAGCGGCAACGAACGCCACACCTCCAGTCTATCTCCCAACCAGGCCACTAATTTGCCATAATTGGCCATCCAAAGGGTCTCCGCATCACAACTCAACCAAACTCCCAGATAACGAACCGGGCCATTCGCCCAGTCAATAGGATAACGCGTCCGAACACGCGTCGTGCCGCACGAGAGGGGAAGCACAACTGACTTCGACCAGTTCATCATTATGCCTGAGAAAACACCAAAACGGACAACCTCAGTGAGCAAGACCTCCAGATTCACACCCGGCTCCCGCACGTACAGTGCGATATCGTCCGCGTACATTGAAATTAAAATTGGATGTTGCTGGAACTGCAGCCCCCTATGGGTGGCTTCCGCAAGTAGGCCGCCAGAGGCTCCATCGCTATAGCAAAAAGTAGGGGGGACAAGGGGCACCCCTGACGAGTCCCCCGAGCCACAGGGAAGGGGGCCGAGATACAGCCGTTCAACCGTAACCTCGCAACTGGATCCGTGTACAACAAACAAATCAACTTTATAAAGCGGCCACTCATATCAACCCTACCCAACAACTCAAATAAATAGGGCCATGCCAAGGAATCAAACGCCTGTGTTGCATCGAGGAACACCGCCACCACCTCATCCTCTGCCGCAAGGCCACCCAGAGCCGCAAAAAACATACACAAATGATGTGCCGTCGACCGCTCCGGTACAAATCCAGACTGATCTGGGAGCACCAAGCGCGACATCAGCGGCCTCAGACGCAGCGCCAACAATTTCGCCAGAATTTTTTTATCCACATTAATCATGGAGAGCGGGCGATAAGACTCACAACGACAAGGATCCTTACCCGGCTTAAGTATCGTAACGATCAATGCCTCTCGCAGGGAGGCAGGAAGAGACCCAGCCTCCAGCGCCTCAGCATAAACCTCCCACAGGCAAGGGGCCAAAATCTCGGAATACTCCTTGTAAAAGGCAGCGGTTAAGCCGTCCAAGTCAGGGGACTTATCACCAGGCAATCCACTGATTACTGCTTTGATCTCATCCACCGAAAAAGGTTCATCAAAGTAACCTCTATGTGCATCTTCAAACCAAAGCAAGCTAATATCTGAAAAATAAGCGGGAACCGCGTCAAGATGCAGCTCAGCAGGGGCCGAGTACAAATCCTTAAAATAGCTCGTAAAAACCTTCAGGACACCCTCCGTGGACACCACCCACTCACCCCCTGTCCGTCAATTTCAGTAACGTAGTCGCTCGCCCAAGGTTTCCACAGCATGTTCGCCAGTGTTCGACCCGCCCTGTCTCCCTCCCCGTAACGGCGGGCTCTAGCATATCGTCCTAAAAAACAAACTTCCCGCTGGGAGGCCTCCTCCTATTGCGAGACCGCATCGCGTATGGCTGCCAGCGTCTCACCAGCCCAATCCTCCACCAGTTTCGTCTCCAGCTCCGCTATCTGCAACTCCAGTCCTGCTAACTCACGGCGCAGAGAGCGGAGCACACCATGCTGCTTGGAAAGGCACTCTCCCCGAATAACCACTTTAAAGGCCTCCCACAGCATTCCAGCCGAACTAACCGATCCAGAGTTCTCAGCGAAATAATGTAGAATGGCCGTGCGAATCTCCTCGCGAAATGCCTCATCCTGCATGGCCCCTCGCAGCAAGCACCAAGCAAACGCAGT
Source organism: Pleurodeles waltl (assembly GCF_031143425.1). Classification (NCBI taxonomy): domain Eukaryota; kingdom Metazoa; phylum Chordata; class Amphibia; order Caudata; family Salamandridae; genus Pleurodeles; species Pleurodeles waltl. Next base: position 311,672,336 of record NC_090437.1, on the reverse strand, counting down.
GCTTGGGATCCCAGGGATCGACAGCTGCAGCTTAACCGGGGAATGATCCGAAAGGGTCCAGGCCAGATGCTCCACCTACTGCATCCACATCTCGACATCTCTAGTTCCCAACCACCGGTCCAAACGGGACCAGCTATTATGCACATAGTTGACACACGTGCCCTCCCTTCGAACACCATGCTTAGCCCTCATTAAATCAATTAAACCACCATCACTCATCAAAGTCATCAGAGTAGCAGCAGAAGCGGAGTGGCGGGGCCTAGCCACACTCTCTCGGTCCCTCTTGGAGGCAATTTTTTGCCTCTAAACAGTGTAGCACCATAATTTGGCGCACAAGCCCTAGCTCCCCCTATGCCTCTCAGGCCCTGTTAGCATCCTTTCAATGGACGCTAACAGGGCCTTAGCACCGGCTAGTGTCATTCCTTAAATATAGTGCCCGGCTGGCGTCTAAGAATGTTGCTTGCCAGCGGTATACTTTTTGCCGCAAACCTGAGCTAACGCAGGTTTTCGGCAAAAAGTATAAATCTGCCCCTGAGTTTTCAATAAATTAAAGACCTAATTCTGGACTTCAGCATCCGCTTAAAGGACCAAGAGCTTATTTCATCTTTTGATAAATGCGAGTAACTTGGAACTCTGTGGGGTGCTACTATATTGTAATTTATAATAAATGTCAGTATGTAGCTCTCAGAATAAATAATTTCTTACTGAATTCTCAGGGACCTTCAAAACATAGGGGAATATTTACAAGCCGCTAGTGCCTCCTGGGGCCACATTAGAGTCTTTTTTTTAACGTTAATGTGGCATTAAGGAGGCATTTATGCCACGTTATATTTACAAAGTGACGCAAAGCATGCATTGCGCCACTTTGTAACACCTTGCACCACATTATGTCTGCGCCAGGCATAATGCATGCAAGGGGGGCATTCTGACACTAAGAGGCCCGCAAAAATGGCACAGTGAAATTTTACAAGAGTTCACTGCGACATTTTTGGTGTCATTTTTAACGTCTGCTTAAATTAGGAGTTAAAATGTCGCACGCATATTTACCTATGGGCCTCCTTACCCTTTGCTGCACTAGTGTCAAATTTTTTCACGCTAGTGCAGCAGAGCGCCACAATAACATAAAGAATACTGATGCTATTGGCCTGACAAGCGCCATGGTGTGCCTTATCATAAATACGGCGCTACCATGGTGCCGTTAGGGAGGAGCAGGAAAAGTGGTGCATCTATGATGTACCACTTTCTTGTACATATGCACCATAGTTCGAAGATCTCATCAGTTGTCCACTAAACCTTAAATGTGATCCCAGTCATCCCATGCTCAAGTCTAATAGCTTCTACTGCAAGGCTTTGACGCATGGGCATATATTTGTTCCAAATATTTCTGTAACAATATTTAAACAGTTGTGTATATATCAAGGAAAATATTCTAGCCCACATAGTAAAATTGCTGCTATCTTAACTTGCTAGCCCTTTTTCAAAGCATAAAGCAGTTGCTTACTCATTCTAGTATAGAAATTGCATAAGTGTTCGCCGGTGGACATGGCCTTTGCAGTATGATTTTCTCTGTGATCAATCCAAGGCAGCGTGGAGCTAAAATGAAGGCTAGAATAGAATTTAACGTTGTCCAGCAGAAGGCAATACAAGAACTAAGATTGTAGTTCGTCTTTCTAAATACCATGGACTTACTCTTCACCACATTTATAAACCCTCTAAAAACTGGCATAACATTTTATTCATTTTAGTCATTTTTCAGTTTAATTTTCACTGGCTGTGCACACAGTCCCTTTATGGAGATGCTCTTTCCCTGCCAAACTCTGAATGGACACCTACATTCCCTTTCTTTCCCCACTCTTTCATTCTCTAGCTTTCAATAAGACTTATGTTTAGGATGAGCTCAGGTTTGCCAAACAGCGCCGATAAGAAAATGAGAAAGTGAATCATCTTTTTTATATTCTCATTTTATTTTAAATTTGAAACAACATAAAAAAAAAAACTGTACAAATCTGCCATCCAGTACGAACTTTGTGTCGCAAAAATGCTTTGGGGAAATTTCAATCCAGCGCTGTCTGTGTTTGCTGTCTTCTATGTGAATTACCTGTGTGAATAACAGAGAAAAAACATTAAATATAGGCAAATCGAAACGTTTTTATGGTAGGTGCTATTCCTCACAACCTCTCTACCGTACGCTTTTCTAACGTAGAAATATGTTTTGAGATTTTTGTTACTATCGAAAAGAAAACAATGTTTGAGTATACATATGGGTTCGTACTGCTTTGTAACATATTCACAATTTTACCTTATGCTCCATGCGTATGTAGGGAGCCTGCATTTTCCGTATGACAGATTGTGACTGAAAGGGACATATGCTGCTTGAACAAGGGGGGGTAAGGGATTGGGAACAAATTAAGGGAGGCAGAAAGAAGAGAGGACAGGGAATAAAGTTAAAGGAGAAAGGGGAAATGAGGAAGCAAAATAGAGAAACGCTATGAATGGAGAGAAAGATTAAGAGGAATGAGGGAAGAAAATATGATCCATAATATAAAGGAAAATAGAGAATTCTAGAAAGAGGAGATAGGCAGAGGCACAGGGGGTCATTTAGAGGGTGGTGGGTGGGAGCATTGTCATAAACTGGAGGTCCTCCCACATGCCAAACTCCAGATGCCTCCACTTCACTTGGAACCCGGGACAAGGTTGTGGTTCTCAAATTGCTTTTCGCTTAGGAACCTTTACTGAGCGCCTTTCCCACCTCAGGATTGTTGAATGGCAGTGGTGGTGGCCTTGCCCTATTTAGAATCAGGCTAAATGGCAGTGCAGGTCCAAACTGGAAGATATAATAGATCAAAGCAGGCAAAACAAACAATGGTCTTGGCATACAGGGAAAACTCCCTGAGCATCAGAGCCATTCTTCCTTTTTGTTTTTCACACAGTCCTGCTTTGAGAGTGAGTTTGAGAAGTGAGTGAGTTTGAGAAAAAAAATATGCTGAGTGGGTCAAACAAACATGGTGCCTGCTACCCATTCAGCTGTGACTGAATGGGGCCATCGCCTACCAGAAGCTCAACCCAACATGGACAGAATTCCAAGAAACAGTACAAACCATGGCTGAAAGACACAAACTTTGACGGTTTCTAAACCCAACTTTCACCACATGCCAAATCCCTTGGATTCACCCTGAACATCAATCTCACCCTCAAGTAAAACATAGCCAAATAGGGGGCTGGTACCAGCTCTCTCTTTTAAAGAAAGTGTAACCGTTTATTCCAGCAAACAACTTCATAACTGCTGTTCAAGTGCTTGCACTCTCACACCTGGATAGGGGAAATGCCCTACTCAATGGGCTCTCAGACTCCACATTGCCACTCCTTCGGGGCATTATAGATTCGGCAGCAAGTCTCATCCAAGGCCTGTAGAAAATGTTCACATAAACCTCATGCTAATGGCTCACCTTGACGGCTAGCACTATATTCAAAACCAGCATCATAATTTACAAAACCACAATGGCCAGCACTCCTGCATTGTTTTGCATGTTTATGTATTGTCTTTGTGGTTTTAGTGGAGATTCAATTATAAATTTGGGTATTTTGTATTTCTAGGGGATTTAAATGTAAAATTCCTATGCATTAAAAAATTTAAATGACTTCCTGTGTTGTAATATGTATAATTTGTTGCATACTTGGGTTTGTGGTTCATTTGTATCACTAGGTTTAGGTTTTAATTTAAAACAAAAATATACGATATCTGAAACATACATTTTTAGATTTAAAAATACAAATGTACTCTTTTTGTTTTTTTATTGGTATTGTTTATTTAAAAAACACTCTGGCCGTCATTATGACTTGAGCAGTCTACAACATAGACCGGCGAAGTCGCACCAGCCACAAGATCGCCAGTAATGGTGGTCATCAGACCGCCATATTATGACTGCTGGTGGCCCTCTGCCATAAAGTGGGCAGAGAGCTGCCAGCAGCCATACTGGCGGTTGGCAGTGGAGTGGAGGTTGCTCCGCTGGCACCGCCACGTCAACACAACACCACCACGCCTATTACAACTTAGTAATAGGCGTGGCTGGGTTGTGTTGGCGGGGCGCTGGCGGCAGAGTAAGCGCCATGGACCCCGTTCCCTCCCAGATGACCACCGTGTCCACCAGGTAAGGTGATCGACTGACAGGGGATGGGGAGCGGGAGGGGGGCGTTGAGTGTTGTGTGCGTGAATGTGGGTGTGTGTTTGTGTGAATGGAGCGGGTTGAGGGGTGTTGTGTGTGTTTGTGTGCGTGTGTATGCAAGTGTATGTGTGCATGTGTGAATGCATGTTTGCGGGGTTGTTGTGGCCGTGTGTGCATGTGTGCATGAATGAGTGTGCGTGTATGTATGTATGTGTGATGTGTGCCTGCGTGGATGTATGGGGGTTCAGAATGGGGATTGGGAATCGGGGGCATTTGGAATGGGGATCGGGAGCGGTGGTGTCACTGTTTGGGGGTTGTGGGGCTTCAGATGGGATTGGGGTTAAGGAAGGGTCCTACTTGGAGGGGGGGGTTGGGGAGTCCTGCTGTGGTGACAGGAATGAGCATTGTTACCACCAGGGATTCTGGGGCGGGGCTGCTGCCATGGAATCCCTGACAGTAAGGATGCTCAAAATACTGCAGGCAGTGTTTAGGTGGACTGCTGGGTCGAAGGTGGTCAACCTTCGACCAGGCAGTCCTACCCCTGAACAGCCAGTTCTCTTCCATTGTCATAATTTGTCAGTCCGGCACCGGCACACTGTCGGCGATCTGGCCACCACCGCTGGCGTGGCAGAGCAGGACCGCCAGGGTCATAATGACCCCCTCTATCTTCTTCAAAACTGTTTGTGTTTGTTAGACTAGAATAAGAATAATTTAGACACTTTCCCAAATGTTTGGGGGATTGGAGTCAGAATACCAAATCTCACCCCTTTTATTTATTTATTTCCAAGTTTTTCCCAAAATCTCAGGACCCAGCCCCAGTGTTTGTAAAACTGGAGTTTAAAGAGTAAATCATACCCAGTTTAAATATGCACTTTCTATGAGGTTAAAATAATAAATGTCACCCATCATTTATAGCATTTTCCCAATTTTAGTTGGATACAAGTTAGAATAGTAAATTTCATTCACCTGATTTATTCACTTTTTATAATGTTTGTGTGTTTGCAATTAGATTAGTACATTTTGCCCAGTTTATTTATACATCTTCCCCACTTTTTTTTAACTGGAGTTAAAATGGCAAATATCACCCTTTCATTTCTGCTTTTTCCACGAATGTATTTGGATTTAGGTTAGAAGAATAAACCTTACTATGTCTAATAATGCATCTTCCTTAATGTTGGTGTTCTTGGGGGTTAGGTATTTATTTGGGACTCTATCAGCAAGGGCCTTTAGACCCACAAGTGAAAAATGCCACACCAGGTGACATACTTAAGTCACAGGAAAGCTTGAGCAAACAGCCAGGTTTTAAGGCCACATCTGAACTTCATCACAGCAGGTAGTAAAGTAGAGAATCTCATATTTACAGACACACAAAGAAAAACTGTGCCCACCTGATCTAGCTTCACAGATTATGGGGAACTTTATGAAGTGACCTTGTGAGGATCACAGGGCCCTAGAAGCCACCCATCACTTAATAAAGCTGAGGGCCTCGCGAAATAGAGACTTATGGATGAGATAGAGTATTTTAAACTTAGTTTTCTCTTTGATGGGAAGCCAGTGAAACCTGTACAAAATGAGTCTGATTTGATTAAACCTCGACCAGCAAGCAACAAAACATGCAGCCGAGTTCTGGATTACCTGAAGTTTATTATTCCATGCAAGGTCAGATGCCAGGTAGACTGCATTGGTGTAATCTAGCCTTGAGCAAAACAATGCTCTTGCTCTATATACTTACTCTCCACATCCAGGTATGGTGATACTGTATGCAGAATTCGAAGTTGGTAACATCAGCCTGAAACGGTAGACAACACCTGCTCAGCCACAGTGAGCCGGGCATCGAACCTCAACCCCAAGGTTTTCACCACTGATGTTGTTTTAGGTTGAGTATCCAGCTCCAGGGGCCAGTAGGAACCTAGCAGTAAGTTTGTAATGAAGAAAACTACATCTGTCTTCTCAGCATTAAGCCTATTACTCTTCATCGAATTTTATATAAAGTGCATGTTCTGTTGAAACTTGACATAAGCTGCTACATTGTTGTCAAATCACAGCAACATCTGGTATTCGCCATAAGGGCTCTAACTCCTTATTCCTTCTGGGCAAGAGTAAGTGGCCTCAGATTGATATCAACAAGATGATGGATTGTGAAAAAAGGCCTCTTTTTGACATGGGTAGCCCTCACTTTTTTCCTGATGAATGATTTAGCCTAGAAATGGTACTACCCAAGGCCCCTACTACCCAGGTTCCCTAGGCCAAAGCTCTTTCCCTAAAATTGTTGTGATGCACTGGCAAAATTGGATAGACCTTTAGCTACCACTAGAAGTCCCTAGGGTAGGTCCCTGAGGGCAGCAGCACTGATTGTGCTACTCTCTAGGGCCATGCACCCAGATGTACCTAGCACTGATATTGCAGGCTGGGTGTCCTGGTGCAAACCTAAAACACAGACTCGACATGGCACACTGACTGTGTGCCCTGTCCACCATACACTGTACAAACTATGGGTAAGACACCCCTCTGGCAGGCCTTCCAGCCCCAAGGCAGGGTGCACCATATCATATGTGAGGTCATAGCTGCATGAGCAATATGTACCCACTGTGTCCTTGCCAAACCTGGGACATAGTGAGTGAAAAGAGCAGCCATTTTAATACATGTGCTGGACACTAGAAAATATGAGTTTCCCAGCTATATGAGGGCCACTCTGAACCATGAGTTGTTTGGTATCAAACAACTCAGAATGTTAAATCCAACCTGGTATCAGTATTGGATTTATCCTTAAATATACCCAGGGGTCACCTTAGAGTTGCCCCATGCAAAAACTAACTACCCTGGCATTGCTGCTGACTGGTTCTATCCAGCCTGCCACCTTCAGACACCCAATCTACAAACCCTGGGGGAGAGATCCGTCTCTCTGGTTTGTGGAACAAAGCCCTACCTGGGTGGAGGTGCCAACACCCGATCTCTCAGGAATGTGCACAGACCTGGTGGCGAGCTTCAAAGGGCTAACCACCTTTGAAACTCGACCCACAGGCCTGCTGCTAGCAGCAGAAGGTTACCCTCAGACAAACCCCCACTCTTGGCTGGAGCAACTGCTGGAAACTCAAAGAATAGGAGGAGTGGCCCCACCTGGCATGCACCACCCCTAAGGTGTTGCCTGTGAGGTGGATATTCCATTTCATTTTCCTTCATCTTGGATGGAAGGAAAATAGCCAATCAGGGATAGAGAAATGACCTTTCCCACAGGAAGTGGTCACTTTAGTGGGTGTAGCCACCCAAAGGTAGATGACCCATTAGTCACTACCAGTCCCCCCTAAAATGCCCACTAAATACAGTATTTAGTGGGCATCCCTAGACCAGGACATCAGATTTGATTGACAAAAAAAGACCAGCACCAAGAAGATCCAAGGCACAAGAACTGTGGACTTGCTGCAACAAAGAAAAGACACCAAACCCTGCATGCTGCACCCAGGACCCAACAATCTCCACTAAGGACCTGCTGGACAACTTGAAAAACTCTAAAGAACCCCAGAGGACCTCCAGGATTCGGCAATCACCATATAACTCCCTCCAGAGTTAAGGTACCACTCTATAACAACAAGAAACCAGCAAGCCAGTGAGGGTCACTTCACTGACCAGCTGCTAACTCCCGAACCAGAAGTCCCAGCTGGACCCAACGACACGTTTGGTAGCACTGCCCCTCCAGTGATCAAACCGTACCAATACCCTGGGTATTGGTCAGCTAAAGTCAGACACAAAGAAAACCAGCCCACCCGGGAATGAAAAAGAACCAGGAGGAAGCCTCAGTTGAGGAACTTCAGGAACACCCTGGACCTCCCGTCAGAGTATTCCCCTTGTCCTGCAAACAACCCTTGAACCGACTTACCTTCAGCTGGATAGTACATCCTTGCGCTCAGCTCTTGGCTCACCGATTTGCTCTGCATCTGTCCACCCTGTCCTCCACAATGAATAACCTGCTGTGCCCTAAGGGTTCCTTACCCCTTGCAACCTCGACACTCCAATGGGACCCCAAAGAACAAACCTTAAACTTGCCTGTGCAGTAATTTTCCAAGCAGTTTCCCGCAGTGGCCCTGCACCAGCTCCAGAGAACTTTCATTGCTGCTCCCACCGGAACCGAAAGCCGCCCGAACTTCTCTAGCTGGCTCAATGTGCCCACCGATGACCTCAACCAACTTGCAAAAGGAGAACTTGGTAAACCAACTGTGTCTGTTTCATATGTATTTTTTAAGGTGATCTTTCATTGATTCCTATGGTGCATACTTACGCACAAAAAGATCATTTCTATTAAACTTCAAAAATGTATATCTCAAAAAGTACTTAACCAAGATTCAAACCAGGACTGACTCCCTACTGTGATCTAGACAAAAATCAGCCTGCTCCTTATTTAACCAATTGTGGGACTGTAGATCTTCTGAGCGCACCTGCCCCACATACTTTTGCCACATATGGCAATAATGAAATTGGTCACAATTTTTTGAAAATGTAAGGTTCAATCCTGTTTTTTCTCAATGATATTGTGAAATGAAACCACCAATTATATATTGTTTTTAATGCATGTTATGTTGTAATACCTAAAGAATGTCATAGCAAGTTATAGCAATATATTTATTTTGTTGTGTTGCCGTTTTACAGTTTGACGTCTATAATTATTCTATAAACATTTTATGTAAGAAAGAAGTTTAAAAAGTTGTTTTTTTTTGTTGCAATGTTTGAATAAATATTGGCTTGTTTGTATATATATATATTTATTTTTTTATTTCACCTTGTTATATTTACTAATAAATTATATTTTTTTATCTTGTTGATAATTTTATTTTAAACAAACACAGTCGAGGCAGAGAACTGCAAACATAAAAAGATAAGAGTTCTTTCACTTTATGTGTGGAGTCTCCACCACAAGTGCCTCCAAAGTCCTAAAATTACTAGTAGTAAAACTAAACTAGTAGTTTGTGAATACCAAAAAAGTTAACTTACATAAAACTGTAAGTTTACCTTTGTGGATCACGCCCTTTGTGAGCAAAAGAGATGTATATTGAAAATATACCTGTGTGACAGGTTTCATGGAATCTGTGAGTATCTTTATACTCTGAACAAATGAAACTCCGGAATTATCTGTTAACTTTTTATCCTACATAAGTCAAAGGGACATGCATTGCGCTGGCAAATTACATTGGGGGGTGCAAGGAGCTGCAGCCGCCACAAGGGACTACAAGTCCCAGGACTCATTGGTGCCGGCAGAGGAGGCCTGTGCAATGCTTCAGCTGTGCCTCACCAGGGCTACAAAGCGGCTTTAACAATTTCGCAGCACAGGACGCTCTTGGATGAAGCCCATGCCAAGGGCAGCCCCCTCTTGCGCCTTTCGTGGCCAGAAAGAGCCAGGGCAGAGCCACCCCCTCCGGCCATTAATCGCCACAATATTGCCTGCCTCACCCTTAGACTCTTAAAATCATTATATTTGCCAGCTGCCCTTTACATTATGCAAGTAACCCAAGCCAATATTATACACAACAAAAGAAAGCACCCTCTTGTAACACTGCGCTGGGGTGAGACTATGTCCCCAGCATCCTTGACCTGAGCTAAGAGCTGGAGTGGAAGGAGGCAGGGCCAGGAACTCGGAAGACACGCTTTAAATCGCTATAGACCACCCATGGTGTGGGTTTCATTTCTTGTTTGAAGTTCTCTCCTGTTACATCACGCTGGGTTGGGACTATGTCCCCCAGCGTCCCTGAACTGAACTCTGAGGTGGAATGGAAGGAGGCGGGGCCAAGAACTCAGAAGACACACTTTAAAGCGCAATGGATTGCCTGCAGCATTGGGTTCATTTGTTGTTTACAGCTCCCTCCTGTGACATCGCTCTGGGGTGGAAATATGTCCCCCAGCATCCCTGAACTGAACTCTGAGGTGGAGTAGAAGGAGGCAGGCCAGGAACTTGAAAGACGCACTTAAAAGCGCAATAGATTGCCCGCAGCATGGGTTTTATTTGTTCACTGCAGCTCCCTCCTGTGACATCGTGTAGAGGTGGGACTATGTCCCCCAGCATCCCTGCTCTGAACTCTGAGGTGGAGTGGCAGGAGGCAGGGCCAGGAACCCGGAAAACGCACTTTAAAGCACAATAGACTGCCCAAGGTGCGGGTTTAATTTGTTCATTTCAGCTTCCTCCTGTGACATCGTGCTGGGGTGGGACTATGTCCCTTAGCATCCTTGACCTGAACTCTGAGGTGGAATGGAAGGAAGCGGGGCCAGGAACTTGGAGGACGCTCTTTAAAGCACAATAGATTGCCCACGGTGCGGGTCATGCCTGGACGTGTGCCACAGCGAGGACTGGGCCCGTCTTGGCCTGTTATCAACCGTAATAGGCTGAGCCATCCCTCCTTGGTTCTGTGTTTGTTAGTTGATCTTGCTAAGTAAGTTCATTGATTTTCTGTGGGCGGGGCTCAGAGTGGGAAAATGGGTAAATGGAAGATGGCTGGAGGCAAAGATTCTGTTGCTCCTCAAAGCAAGGTACTTCTCTGGACTACTTTTTAGTGCGAACTGTGAGAACTGTCTAAAAAAAAATTGAATTGGCAGAAAGGCGCCTTTCATTGGAATTGGAGGAGAGCATCAGTTTAGTAAACCCATGTATAAACTCCTCAGCAACTGACTTTATAAGTACTTCAGTGATGGACAATATAATCGTGCAGCGCCCTGAATCTCCAACTTTGATGCTAACTGGGACACTGGAGCATGGGTTTGATACCTTTTCCCCATGTAACATCTGACCATGGTATAAACGGTAGCATAGGAGAATCATTATTAAAAAGAAAAAGGAGGCTGCAAACAAGAAAAGTAGCAAATGAAACACATGATCCAGGGGCTAATTTGATTAGACAGATAATGGACGTTTTTGCACAGCAGGCATTCACATCACCTGCACCTAATCTTTGACCCAATCATGGGAGGGTATGGTGTCGATGTTGAAGGGCGCTATTACTATTGAAATTGCACCGGTATTGGAAAGAATTGGAGGACTGGAAGGGGCCATCAGGGATTTAATTTCCCAGTGCATGAACACACCTACCACACCCGCAGCACCAGCTCCTGTATCTTGTGATTTATCTTTGAAAGCTCTCCTGGGAAATGTTAATACAAAGGGAGCAAAACTGGGTTCTGTAAGATCAAAACAGACCACGGCCAATGTGTGTGGTGTCAAAATTGTTACAACAAACAAGTCTACTCCAGGCACGATCATAGAGAACGTGTCTGTGGTTGAAGCCCCGTGCCAGGGCATGGCCAGAGAGGTGTTAGGGAGAGTATTATCCCCCACCACTCCAGCTGTGGTCAGGAGACCTTACATTTGCCTCCCCTATATTCACCTTAGGTGGCGGTACTAGTAGGGGATCCCACTATGCAGATAACTACTGAAGAATCTTACACAGCTCTTAAGAATAAGGTTTGCCATGGGCTCTCCAGAAATACTGATTTTGCCATTTTGGAGTATAATGATATTCTCCTGGGGAGGAGAGTCAATTGGATAGGCCCCTCCACAAAATCCTTACAGGCTGATTGTATCATTATTAATTGCAGGTGTCCAGACGGGGTAGCGACTGTCTCACTAGACTATCATTATAGGGCATATAACCACAGCAGGAAGAAGGCAAGTGTGAGTGCACGCACAATTTGCAGTTCATCTTCACAACTAACAGACCTGGATAGCAATGACTGAGCAGTGCCTAAGGAAGATGGTAAATCTCAAGAAGGAGGATTAGCAGGCTTTATTTTATATTGTTCTGTTCATACCCAATGGGGAGATAATGATATAGATAAACAAAGGGAGGCTTGTGGCCAGGCAAATAAGGCATGTGAAAGCTTGGTCATTGATTTATTACTGGTGGAAGATAGGGGACAGTCAGACATGGTGCTTAAAGGGGTGGCAGGTCAGCCTTCTATTCAACTAAACAAGAGAAGTAATAATACTAGCCAAGACAGACATGCATAGAAGGGTGTGGGGAAACGTGGACATAAGGACAGTTCTCAATCCTCTGTGTATAATTTAAGAGACCTCGCTCCATCCTGGTCTTTTTGCTCACCTACCCTAGACAGCTCGGACAGGCCCTGCTTAAAAAGCTTAAGACTTCTTTCTTGAAACGTTGCAGGGTTGGATGTAAATTATCTAATCAGGAATAGCTGAGCTTTATTGAATCCTTTGACATTATGTGTCATCAAAAGACATGGTTGTTTCACAACCATTGATGGGTATAGATCTGTTTGCTCCCCTGCGGTTCCTTCTATGGAGGTTAGGGGGAAGAGGGAACTTGCAATCTTTGTTTCAACAGGAGTAGGACATTTTAAAATCAAGGAAGTCTTCTCAAATTCGCATTACCAACTTTTAAAGCTATCCTATTCTACGGTGTTTAATATTATGCTTACTAACTTTTATTATCATTTCTTTGGGGCCCAACCAGCAGGTATTGTTGAAGAGTTAGGAACTTTGCTCAATGAAATTATGGAACAAGATCCAAATGTCTCTCTATTGTGGGTAGTCAATTTTAACAAAGCAAAATGCTGTTATAATATAAGTAGAGGCTGCGGGATTGCAAATGTCCAGGCTTATGCACACGGCTTATGAGAAAGCACTAGCAAGCTAGTGCTGGTTAACAATATGTCCTTTGCATCAGAGTAAAAAAAGGAAAACTCTCTGTCTGATCCAACGTTTGTAGGGAGAGGTAAGGGGAGTGTTATAGATTACATTCTTCTATCAGAAGACATAAATCAATGGTTGGGAAGGTACGAGGTGTGCCATTTGCTGTGGAGTGACCATTACCATCATATTTGAGTTAACCTGTGCACGTAGAGCCTCTGTGATTCAAGAGAAAAATCCATCATTAACTTTTACTACAAAGGAATTATTAGGAAATGGCAACACGTTGATGCCAATAAAACATTGAAGGAAACAATTAAGAATAACATGGGAGAGGTGATTTGCTGTTTAAAGGAGGCCCCTGACCCAGACATTGTTTGTTCTAGTTTTACCAAAATTTGTACTTTTATTTCAGACTCCATGGTGATGGGGAACCCATGGAGGGAGAGACCCCCTTGTGCCAGGTTTGACTCAGAATGCACAAACACCTTAAAGGCCTTAAAAAAAGGCACAAACATCCTGCTACGTGATTCAGTGGCAGTGCAAGTAGCCAGAAAAATTATAGAGCTGCTTTTGAGAATAGAAAGAGGGAGAGTAGAGAAAATGCGTTAAAGGAATTGGAACAAGCCACCACCATGAAAGATAACAGACTATTTTGGGAGGTAGTTAATGAATCTTTGTTTGCAGAAAAGAATCCCTCAGGGATGGACTGACATATAATGTAACAGGAATGGGTTGCTCAAAATATTTAATGCAGTACGGCCTGATTACATGCCGCCATGCAGAGAAAGTCCTGTCTCGTTGGTGGTACTTGAAGAATTTGGTAACTCTATCCCAGTGGAGGAACTACAAGCAGCCATACAATGTTCAGCGACAGGGAAAGCATCAGGACCTGATGGGGTCCTATGTGAATTTTTCAAACACAACCTTGATTTGTGGGCCCCTTTGTTGACAAATGTATTTAGGTCCTTGATAACCAGGGAGAATTTGGAGTAGTGGAGACAGTCAATGTAAGTTCCAATTTATAAGAAAGGGGATAAAAATGTTCCTTCTAATTATCATCCCATTTCTCTGCTCTACTCCTCGTTGATGATCTTTGGCAAGGTTATTTTGATGAAATTGGAAACCTGGGCGGAAGAAAATTCCTTCTTTACAGAAGTGCAATATGGATTTCGCCCAGGTAGGGGTACGACAGAGAAGCCTTAAATCTTTCTGTGATCACAGGAAAATATGTAAATCCTAGAGGAGGTCCCATTCATATAGCTTGTATGGATCTCTCCTCTGTTTTCGATTTTGTGGACAGGGAAAAACTATGGGGCATCACGACTTTAGTATGTATCTGTTGTAATATAATTGTTGGAGTAATTCAACCATAAGTATTATAATATGTTGTCATAGTTATATCTACAACTGTTTTGTTCTCCTATACCATTTCCTATTTCCATTTCCATATAGTCCCTTTTGTAAGGTTCTTATTAGTAAAATGGTACACTCCATTCCGTCCTTTGGAATGTTGATTAATGGTACAACCAGGAGTGCACCTTAGAATGTTGATGAAGAGAAGCATTGGTTGTCAGAGGCAGTGAGAAGTGAAGGTGCTATGCAAGGAGGCTGCTAATAAACTGACTACAAATCAAGTTGGTCTCTGTGATTTCAAGATTATAACAGAAGAACTTTTGGCGACGAGGATGGGATACTGCGCAGGGGCAGTAAAGACTCCTTGCCCCTGATTTTGTTTAGCACCACAGTGAATTGCCTCATTCCATTTGAGGAGCCAAGAAGGTACAGTCAAGTGGCGCCTGTGTGTCTAGAAGCGGGCAGAGAGCATCAGAGATCGTTTCAGCATACTATATGGGAAGATGCAGTGTGAAGAGTTAAGTGGATGGAACTTTATGGGGTATGCTATAAAGAATTAACATTTATTCTGGCTGGAAGCTATAGTGCTGAAGAAAATCTTCGTCAGAGCTAAGTGGAGATTATGGCATATTAGCGCGGACGTGCAAGCGCTTAATATACCTCCGTTGTGCGGCGCATACTAATCGTGCTGGCAGTGTGAGAGTACATGGTCTCATACTGGCTGAACATCAGTTCTGAATCATTGCATCAGCGCATTTGAAGGAGCGCCTCTGTTCGGTACCAAGTTGAGGCGCGGGAGAGTCCGTGTAGCGCGGCGGCTCTGAACGGTTTAAGCCGTGTTGAGGCGCGGGAGAGTCCGTGTAGCGCGGCGGCTCAGAACGGTTTAAGCATGAAATACGAACGTTCTGAATAAACCCAAAGCGTTTCAGTGCAGCGCTGAAGCGTGGCGTGTGGTCGTCCGGGCACGGGGCTGAGCGGAGAACGAACATGGCGGCGTTTTACGAAGCGCTGAGGGGACTTCAGCAAACGGAGCACATTCTACAATACCAAGTGTGACAAGCTTACCGGCAAAACTTCGGAAATCCGTGACCTCAGGGACTCGGTCAGGTGAAGTGAGGTAATCCTCGAGACTGAAGCGAGCTGCCCTGCAGAGGAACGCTTTCCAAAATAAAAGCCTGTTGTGTTAGGTTTTTCAAAATAAGAGCGTAGTCGTGTGAAATACATATTATACACGAGTGCTGGCTGTATTAAGACTGTGAACACATTGCGATAGGAATTTCAAAGAATGTGATGTATAATTTTACACTAACTGATTCTGAAAAGCAGAGTATGGTGTTGAGTTGTAAGGCGAAGGGCACATCATTGTAGAACAAGTTCCAGGTTATTGTAAAGAAAAAGAAAAAAAAAAAACGGGGAAAGAGGCAGAAATCTCTCAAAACATCAGCAGAAATCAGCAATACATCACCATTTAGTAACGCTATTACGTATTTCACTATAAATAAGAAGAGAACAAGATGGCTGCTGCGGGGATGTCTCAACCTCCCCCATTTTTAAATGAAATAGGTGAACCATTATTACCATGGAAGGAATGGTCTAAATTGTTTGAGTCTTACTTAATTGCTATAGGGGGAGAAAAGTTTACAGCATTAAGGAAGCAACATATACTATTACACAACATAGGAATACAAGGTAGAAAAGTATATGAGAGTCTGACAGTCAATGAAGAAGAAGGAGAGGAGGATGGAGAAAATTTTGATGTTTTCCAACAAACGTTGTACAGGCTGGAGGGTCAGTTTGGGCACAAAGTTAATGTTGTATTAGAACGACATAGATTCTTCAGCAGAGTACAAGCCAAAGACGAAAAGGTAGGAGCCTACATAGCTTCTTTGCGAGGGCTTGCTCAAACATGTGCTTTTGGGGACCTAGAAGACTGGTTAATCCGTGATCAGTTAGTTAGGTGTACTAATAGCCCCAGGGTGCAAGAGAAGCTCCTTACTCACAACCCTACTCTAAAAGAAGCTGTGGATATGGCAAGGAGTATTGAGCATACAGTTGAATGTATGAGAGAGATTAAAAACACACCTGAGGTAGATAGTGTGAAAGAAATAAAAGGTGGCAATACAAAGGATGAGGGGGTAGACAATAAGGATGAAGAGTCAGTAGTGATGGCCACTACGGTAAGGAGGAATTTTAATGAGGACATAACTAAAGGAAGATGTTTCAGATGTGGGAACCCCAAACATCTAGCAAATAATCCTTTGTGCCCGGCGCGTGGTTGCATGTGCAGGAAGTGTGGTGCAAAAGGGCACTATGCGAGGGTGTGCAAAAATGATAAGTTCACCAAGAAAAAAATAAACAGAGTAGAAGAATTTACTGATTTAGGTACTAAGTTTATTCTACAAGTCAAGGGGAAGCAGGGGACAGAATCCCGCAACAACGCTTATCCTGTGTGTGCCATCAGGCTTGATGATATTGTGGTGAAGGTTTATGCCGATTCTTGTTCACCTTATACATTCTTGAACTATCAAACTTTTGTTGACAAGTTCCAAATGAGGGGTTACAAATTGCACTCTGCCAACATTAAACCGGGTGGGTACAACAGCGACCGAATACCTCTTAAGGGAATGCTAGAACTAGACATTATGTTCAAGGACAGACACACGAAAGGAGAGGTGTACATTACTGAGAAGGGATCCAATTAACTGGAATGGAGGAACCAGAAGGAGCTCGGAATCAAACTGGATCCCAACGGCGAGGAACAAGTGTTACTAGTAAATTTGCAGAGATTTTGTGAAAGAGTGTGTGAGGAATGTCCAAGACTGTTTGATGATAGATTAGGGTTGTTGAAAAACTTCCAGCACAAAATTAAACTCAAGGAGGGTGCCACACCTGTGGTACATAAAGTGAGATCTGTCCCGTATCTAATGAGGGAACCGTTGAAGGAAGAATTGGGCAAGTTGGTCAAATCAGGAGTTATAGAACCTATTGAGAGCTCTTTATGGTTGGCTCCAATTGTGGTCACAAAGAAACCCAATGGAAGAGGTATTCGTCTGTGTGTGGACTTGAGGGATTTAAACGCGAATATATGGGTAGATAGATTTCCCTTACCCAAAATAAATGAAATGGTAAGCATGTTGGGGTCTGCTAAACATTTTAGTGTGATTGATCTATCTTCCGCATACCACCAGGTGGAGTTACACCCTACTTCACGCTCGCTCACGTCCTTTATTACTCCATTTGGGGCATTTAGATATCGCAGGATGCCATTTGGCCTCGCATCAGCTGCTGCGGTATTCCAAAGAATCATGCAGATGATTTTGCAGGAGATCAAGCAAGTTATGTGCTTCCAGGATGACATACTAGTATATGGGAGTACGGAAGGTGAGCACAATGCAACCTTAAGAGAAGTCTTCCAGGCTTTAGATAAAGCAGGCATGACCATCAGGAAGGATAAGTGTCAACTAGGGGTTGAATCTGTGGAATACTTAGGACATAAAATAAGTAAGGATGGTGTTGAACCCAAGTGTGATCTAGTAGTGGCTGTGAAGGAAGCTCCAGCTCCTACCAATAAAGATGAATTGAGATCATTTTTGGGTTTAGCGGAGTATATGTCCAAGTTTGTTCACAACTTTGCAGCAGTTACTGCTCCTATGAGAGCATTACTAAAGAAAGACACACCATTTGTGTGGAATGAAGAGAGTCAGAGTTCATTTGACGAAGTCAAAGAAGCCTCTGTCCATTGCCCTATGTTAGGGAATTTTGACACCACCAGGAAGACGTGGCTCACCACAGATGCGAGTGGAAAAGGTTTAGGTGCCACGTTATCCCAATGTGTAAATGGGCAAGAAAGGATCGTGGCGTTTGCATCCAAATCATTAAAGGAGGCAGAACTAAATTATTCCACGATAGAGAGGGAGGCTTTAGCCTGTTTTGGGGCCGTCAATCATTTCAAGTACTTCTTATGGGGACTGCCGTTTGTGATTAGAACAGACCACAAACCCCTTATTTCATTATTTACTGTTAAAGGTAAAGTCCAAGCCACCCCTCGTATTGCAAAGTGGATTATGGGGTTGGAAAGCTTTAATTTCAACATGCAATATATCCCCGGCAAAAGAAATGTAGTGGCTGACTGTCTCTCGAGACTACCCAGGAAGGCTGGGAAGGATGAATCTAACGAGAGCTTTGACCCAGTGTTTCATGTAGAACTGTCAGGTATTACCAAAGAAGAATGGGTCACAGCTACAACTTCGGATAGGATTATACAAACCTTGAAAGATATGATTTTGAGGGGGTGGCCTAATAGTTGTCAGAAACTTGATGAGGAGGTAAAGGGGTACTGGGAGGTACGTTCTGAACTCCACTTAACCGAAGACCTAGTAATGAGAGGTGAGAGAATTGTTCCCCCCAAAGCACTCTGGGAAAAACTTATAAGATTGGCACATGAGGGACATCTAGGAAGGACTTTGACTAAGAACCGACTACGAGCCTCCTATTGGTTCCCCACAATGGACAGGTTAGTTGAGGATACTGTTCGTGATTGTACCCATTGCTCATTGAGTGATAAAACCAGAAGCATGCGCAAGGCTCCCTTATCTCCAGTTGAGGTCCCCACCAAACCATGGGACAAGCTTGGGTTAGATATATTAGGACCTCTCACGTGCCCAGGATCGAGAGCCAGGTTCATTTTTGTGTTAGTAGATTATCACACACACTGGGTGATGACCAAGGCCGTACATAATGTAACCACCCATGATGTAATACAATTCCTTAAAGAAACCTTTACCCGTGAAGGTATTCCAAGCACTATTGTGACTGATAATGGAGTGCAGTTCACTTCAAGCGCCATGGTTGAATTTTTGACAGTCAGTGGAATCAGACATTACCGGACAGCGTTATACAACCCAAAGGCAAACGGTCTGGTAGAAAGAGTCAACAGGATGATCAAGGAGTGTTTGCAGTTAGCCAGTGTGTCTCGAGATTCAGGAGAAGGCGCAATTAAGAGTATGTTGTGGTCATATCACACCACACCCAATTTGGTCACGGGTGTATCCCCTTTTGTATCTCTTAAAGGTAGACAACCAGGAACTAAGTTAAACCCGAATTGGTTGGGAGGAGGGGAGCCCGTTTTTGTTCATCGTAAGGAGGTATTGACGAAGGTAAGAGAGAACCAGAGGAGGTACCAGGATTGGTATAACATCAAAATGGGTACTAAAAGTAAACATTGGAGAGTGGGCCAATGGGTCAGAATAAAGCTACCAGGATCTACTCGGAAGGAGGGAAGCCGGTTCTCTAAGCCATTAAGAATTACTAAGGTACATAAGAATGTGGTAACCCTGGAAGATGGTCGTGTATGGAGTATGGACCGTTTAACTACCACCCAAAACGACCCCAGTTGGTCAGAACAAAGTTCTGGAGAGGAGTGACAATGATCCAATGGGGATGCAGGTTCATCGTGCAGGTGGGGGATTTCATGGATATGAGATAAAGAAAATGTCCAACTGTAACATGTGATTGTGTCATGTTCCTTCTCCATTTTTTGCACTGGTGGGGAAGCGGAAGTGTTGTAATATAATTGTTGGAGTAATTCAACCATAAGTATTATAATATGTTGTCATAGTTATATCTACAACTGTTTTGTTCTCCTATACCATTTCCTATTTCCATTTCCATATAGTCCCTTTTGTAAGGTTCTTATTAGTAAAATGGTACACTCCATTCCGTCCTTTGGAATGTTGATTAATGGTACAACCAGGAGTGCACCTTAGAATGTTGATGAAGAGAAGCATTGGTTGTCAGAGGCAGTGAGAAGTGAAGGTGCTATGCAAGGAGGCTGCTAATAAACTGACTACAAATCAAGTTGGTCTCTGTGATTTCAAGATTATAACAGTATCGATCCCCAACTCTTGGCTACTTTGAAAAAATTACACCAAGATAACTATATAAGAGTGCGGTATTCGCAGCTGGGTGACATAACGGCTCCTGTCCTAGTTACCCGCAGGGTGAGACAGGGATGTATTTTGGCTCGGTTTTTATTTCTCTTTTACATTAATGCTTTGTATTCATTATTAAGTACATGCACGTTGGATCTACCCAAAATTGGCTCAAAATCTATTCCGGTCCTGCTCTATGCAGATGACACTGTTCTTTTAGCCAGCACAGCCAATCAGCCAATGGCCTACAGGCTCTCCTAGATGAGTTCCTTAGTTTTATGCAGGAGCTGAATCTGAAGGTTAATAATGGCAAACCTTACATTCTAACATGTGGTTAAAAAATAAATACTCCTAGAATTTTCATCTGGGCAGTATATCCATTAGAAAAACAAAGCATTTTCGTTATTCGGGAATCCTATTTGATGCAAACCTATACTGGTAACGTTTGCTCTGTCAGAGGTCACAAAGAATGGAGGGAGAGTGTGAGACATTGTTTAGGTTTGCTAAAAAGTTAGGCTACAAACCCCCAAAAGCAGTCCACTATGCACTTTATGTTGTTTTGCACACTCTACTCTGTTTTTAGAAAACAGTTTTTTATGTCCTACATTTAAAGACAAATGCCCAATAACATAACAAGATGGTTTTACGATTATACAGCAGTTAGAGTCTCCTAAAATATATTTCGTAGTTTTTAATGTTATTATTCATGCTTTGAGACTAAGAAGAAAGTACACTTCATGATTTCCATTAGGAGATTAACGAATTTACCGCTGTATTGTATTTTAAATGTTTGGTGTTTTTAATGTGATTTTATTTTTTGTAATATTGTGCTTTTATGGTCACTTATGAGGTTGAATAAAGTATATATAATGATGATATTGGAAAAAACAGCTTTCTTCAGGGAGGTGTCAACAAAGACGGAATGCACCCTGCAGCTATCATACACAAAGCACTGCTTTGGCCTCCACAGAATTCTAGGAAAAGGGCATGAACGAGAATATTATTATATTTCATCATTTCTAGCAAGGTAATGATAATGTGGTAGATACTGTTACCCTGCAATTTTCTTACGAGCAATAACAAGGGACTTTCCCGCCCTTTTACTAAAAAGCATAGGAACAAATGCAACGCATAGCATGGTGTTTATATAGAGATGTTGATCAAGTAAAGACAGACAACCCTAATCTGTTCCTGCTCCTTTCTTTCAAAGGAGCACTGCGGCCTTGAAAGATACCAGCTAGACTATTCTTTTGCTACATAAAGTTACAATTCATTGACTTTCATGTTTTGCTTTTTTGTGCGTTTTGACTTTTTGTTTTTGTTGGTCTAAAACTATTCAAATTATTTTTATTTTGCAAATTCGTGTTTTCCACTAAACATATTCCTAGGATCTCTTTTGAAAACTAAAGCAGAAATTATAATAATTGTGTTTTTACATTGCGCTTGCTTTGACATTCCCTATTGAAAGATTTCCAACAATGTAATCCTAACATGGACCAGAATATGGAAGTGACCCATTAGACACTTCCATATTGAAGAAGGGGCCAAAGAGGCTTGTGCAACTCCTTCTGCAGCAGTACACATGGTAGAGGCGCACATTTAGCACTAATGCATTTCCTTCCTTCCCTCATTTGCATGGTGGTGTGATATATGCAAATGAAGTAAGCGTGGTGCTCCTGGACTTCGCCCCAAGGCCATGCGGTATTACTGAGGTAGGCTCAGGGTCATACAAACTCTCGAGAGGCATACTGACTGTGCGCCACATAGGATGTGGTGCACATAGGAAGCAGTGCATTGGTAATGTACCCTCTGGCATTGCCCAGGAAACCTCCAGAAGCTAGTGGAATCAGACATTGCCCCGCCCGCCCCAATTCAAAATCAGGTCATCCTTCTGCAGTCAAAATGGTTTGGCGCTTTGAAATTGCTGGTCCATGTTTCACTGCTGCACTGTCCCCAATACTGAAGCAGGTTCATACCTGCGTTCCGGACAGCACATTTATTTTTGTAGGGTTTACTGTTCCACTCAGTGAGTTCATTTCAGCATATAACATTTAAATTTGGCTTGTCCTTGTTACACTGAGTACTGAAATGCAGCTAGCAGCGGAGAAAAACACAGGGACGAAGAGGTCACCAAAATAAAATGTAGGAAGAGTTTAAATGTGATCAATGGGCAACCTGTGATGGAGTTCAGCAAATAAGGCATTCTGTGTACAATCTGCACACTTGTGATGGGCACATGTTTGAGCCGAAGGACATTCCTACCCTCAAGTTACCAAATGAAGGGCCAGATGTAGCATTTTCCGATTCGCTAAATCGGATGCAGAACGGTGTCTCAGACACCGTCTGTGAGTCGCTATTGGGTCGCAAAGACCCACCTCATTAATATTAATGAGGTGGGTCGCATTTTGCGACCCCATAGCGAGTCCCTGCACTCACAGGGATGGTGGCCTGCTGAAGACAGCAGACCTCCATGTCTGTGACTGCTTTTTAAATAAAGCAGTTTTTTTTATTTATTTTGCAGCCCGTTTTCCTTAAAGGAAAACGAGTTGCAAAATAAAAAAAATAACGAAACCATTTGGTTTCGGTATTTCAGAGTAGGCAGTGTTCCATTGGACCACTGCCTGCTCTGAAAAACCCTTTTTGGCAACATTCACAAAGGGGAAGGTGTCCCATGGGGACCCCTTCCCTATTGCGAATCGGTTACCACCAGTGTGACACTGGTGGTAACTGCAAATTGCTTTGCGACCGCATTCGCGGTCACAAAGCAATTTAGCAGAGCGATGCAAGTCACAAATAGGAAGGTGACACCCCTTCCTATTTGCGGGTCGCATTTACAATTTGCGAGTTGGTACCGACTCGCAAATTGTGAATGAGCATCGCAATCGGCATTTTGCATGGCGCAAACTGCGATTTTCGCAGTTTGCACCATGCAAAATGCTTGCTACATCTGGCCCGAAATCCCATGCAATGCGTCACAAATTGTTCGGAATACAACCAGAATAATGAAGTAATGTTTTTATATCAACCTATTGTGAGAAAATGCCCCGTTTTGAGTTGTCACTCCTATGTTTTTGCTGAATTTTATTGCTGGGTTTAAGACTCTGCACACTGGGGCACTGCCGCCCACTGCCCAGTGTATGTGCTCTGATCACTAAAACAAAGAAATTGGCTTATTCCTGATTGGCTTGTTTAACTTTATTATAAGGCCAGAGTATATGGTGCAGAAAAGACATCTATGGCACAGAAAGTTAAAATGACACCAGTGGGCTGCAGCACTTATTGTGCCATAGACTAGTGTGACAAATGAAACATGCCTATCATTGTAGCTTGACTACTGCAATGTAAAACCTGAAGAATGGCCTGTTAAATTTTTAACAGGTGAAAGTGTCTCTTTTGAATATTAGTAAGTCATTCCAGTGTAAGCCGTGTAGCCCACAAGAGTATAAGGTATGTAAAAGTGGGACATGTAGAAAATTGATAGTAAAATGTACGTACAGTGACAAGGTGCTAAAATCTATTTTAATTCTTGGAGGCCTAGCTAACTTATATAGAAAACCAGAGTGCAAATTAAATAACTAATACTGTATCTTAGCAATGAGACCAGTGGCAAAAATTAAAAAAACATTATTTTATTAGTTATTAAAGATTCAATGGTGAAGTCAGAATTTCAATACATATTAATGGAAAATACGACTTTATCAATCTGAGCTGCCAGAAGGCTAATTAGGATTAGCCTTTGCCAACTCACAGTCTGTGCTCCATCCAAGAAGTGGTGTGAAAAAGGTGTGAAATTCCTGTCAAAGGCACTTAATAGGCTGACTTGGTATGGGCAGAGATGTCGCCCCTTAGCACAGTAGGAAATGTAGGGTGGAGGTTGTGGGCACTCTGTTGACACCAAAGTATCAAATCCTGCCTGAGAGGTCTGTTAAGTTACATATATCATTTTAGTACAGCGAAAGAGAGAGAACAGAATATCATGATAGTTCTTGTGTATTCCCTGTCTGGTTTCTGAAGGGCTCTGACTTTGTCCTACCAGACATCTGCATCTGGATTTGGTGTGGGTACAGTGCATGGCTCAAACTGGATTTTGGAGTTAAAGGTGACACTAAGAATACCATAGCACACTCCACACTCATGCTTCCAGTCTTAGAGCCCAAGAGTAGTGTAGCCAAAAACCTTTGCCATCTTAGATTTGTCCTGACACAATACATTTGGGCCTGTCTGAAGTAAAGCCAAAAGGCAGCACAGCAAAAGTGGGAATGTGAGGGCCTGGGAACCTTCACTTCATTGATCAGAGAGGAACTAGGAGAGTCTTAGGGTGTCCCAGAGCAACAGACTGGTGAACCCTATAACGCTGGACCCTCAAGGGTGTGGCCAACTAAGAAGTGCCTTACCATAGCTCCCGCCAAGGTGAACATAATCCTACGGAATCCAGCTGCAATTCTAATGCTGGGATCCCACGGAGGAAAGCAGAATACCCCCGAGCCCCAGCTCCGCCATCGTGGCTAAATACCAGCCTCTGTCTAATGTGTAAGATCAGGAAATGCTTTTGAAACAGTCTGGCCGAAAGTGTGGCCTAGTGCGACTCGGTGTTCCCGGGGGATGATGTGACCAAGGAGTTGTGTGAACTGCTCCTCAGCAGAGATTTACACTAAGCAGTCTTACCGCCACCCCTAATGACCAGTCAGGGACCCGCTGGGCTGCAGGAGACCACCTGGGGAAGACCCACCATCCGATGGCAAGCACCCATGGCAGTGGGGATCAAAAGGTAACCCCTTGTACAGCTGAACACTGGTGGCACTGTCGGCTCAGATCCCACTGCACCTTCGGGCTGCCCTTGCATTGCCCCAGGTCTGAACGGGACAGAGAGGCTATTCCTGAGTGTGCTGCAGAGGGAGGCAGCAAAGTACTGAAGTACCGCTGAAGTACCGCTGAGTGAATTCACTGCAGCTGCAGGCTGCAAAGAGGAGGCCGTGTGGCCTTGGGCAGCCGGAGAACATGCCTATGACCCTTGGCTGGAAAGACTGGTAGCAGAGGTGCTGGCTGCAACTGGAGCAGAACTGGAGGTCTCTAGTTCTGACCAGGGGAGGAGGCCTGGACAGAGACAGCACAAAGAAGGTGAGCCTCCTGTAGGCCAGATGCTGTCTTGGTGCTGCCCTGGAGAGAGCAACTGGAAGTTGGCGATCCTGTAGGCAACTCTGGGGGTACTCCATAACTGAGCCATGAATGACAGAGGGCGGCGGGGGTAGCACCAGGGGAGGAAACCCAGATACCTGACTGAGGCAAGCTATGGTGTAACCCGCTGCCTGTGGCTAGGGTCCTGGGAGCTGCCTTGTGAGGCCTGGAGGATGAAGGGTGGCTCCTCCGCGCTGTCTACTCCTGCTGGTGTGACTGGGCCAAATACTCCCCCAAAACCCAAAGGGCTGACTGCGGGTGCCAGCTGCCCAATGGAGGGAACAAATGTGATTTGAAGACGTGCCGCATCTGATGCAGCAACAGAGGGTACCCTGGCAGGAACCTGTTTTGCTTGAGATGTTTCAGTAGCCCATGAGAAGGAACATCACTAATATTAACCAGCGGTGAAGGGCCTGAGCGAGCCAGCTGTCTGTGTGGTAGGCAGGACATTGGCTGTGTGTTGAACCGACATTAGAGCGAGGAAGGGGGTGTGCATGAGATGTTGCTCAGCTGCCTCACAAACAGATGCCCACTGCCTGAGCTGCTGGTGGTGAGGATCGAACTGGCAGCATAAAGGAAATATTTGGACTGTCTGTGGGCGTTCCTGATCTGGCAGCCCCTGTTAGTGCTAGAAGATTGCCTCCTGTTGTATGAGGGGGTCCAAAATCAGCACAATCTAATACAATAATGCAGTATACAGTGCCCAGAATGGGGCCTCAAGAAAAAGGACTGGTGAGCCGGACAGCCCAGGAACCTATTGAACATACACAGGACACAGCTGAGATACTGGCCACTATTCAGGGTTCTAAGCAGGTGCTGGAATCCAAAATGGGTGCAATGTCCATGGACAGTAACTACCTCAGACTGGATCTCCGGAAGGTCGCCGGAAGGGTCACAAATCCTGAAGAGGATATTATTACTCTCAAGAAGGATATCAAAGAGTTCCAGGCCACTGTGGCGGGCCTCAAGTGTAGTGTGAGGCACAAGGAGGAACGCGTGGAGGACACAGAAGGACTCTCGAGAAGGAACAATCTATGCTTCCTAGCATTCCCGGAGTGTGCGGAGGGCCCCTGAGGCAGCACCAAAATCTAAGGCCACCCCCTGGGGTGGGGTTAGCAGGGCGCAACGAGGAGGAATACTTTTATTCCTCGTTATTTGCTTTTTCTATGCGTGCTGCATGCTGCTGCACACACAGAAAGAGCAAAATGCCAGAAATGATTGTTTATGTGCAGGAAGATGTCCCTTCCTGCACATAAACAATTATTTGAACATGACGCTTTGGCACTTCTGTGTGTGCTGTCTTCTGCAGCACACACAGAAGTCCCAAAGCACCATTACTGATTGTTTATGTGCAGGAAGGGACACCTTCCCGCACATAAACAATCACACCCCTCAACGCAGACATCGTTGCAGAATGGTGCAAGGATGCCTGCGTTGGCGCTGGCAGCTAAATTTAGCACCAGCGCAGGGGGAATCGCAGGGGTGCGCCGTATTCAGTTAAATACGGCGCATCCCTGCGTTTCTAAAGTGACGCAACACAGCACTGTCAATTTTGGCACAGCACCGCGTTGCGCCACTTTTCAATAAATCTGGCCTTAATTTATTTTCCATGAAACGAGCACACACAGCACTGATGGCGGCATCTCTTAGAGCGATTATAGCCCGAATGTTCAACTACAGGGATCTTGACCAACACATTCATGCGCAGACTGATAGGGACGGGTGGTATGTCATTCTGGCATACTAG
Source organism: Pleurodeles waltl (assembly GCF_031143425.1). NCBI lineage: Eukaryota > Metazoa > Chordata > Amphibia > Caudata > Salamandridae > Pleurodeles > Pleurodeles waltl. The sequence goes on along the minus strand of NC_090437.1, from coordinate 311,645,339 downwards.
ATGCCCATGAGCTCTCCCTTGTTAATATCTATGCGCCCAACATTGACGATGGCACTTTCTTTGGTGTGGTGCTGGCAGCAGCGCAGATCTCCCTAACAGCAGTAGTAATCATAGCAGGTGGCTTCAATTGTGTTTTGGATGGCCAGATGGATAGGTCCCTACCCTGATGAGACACTAAACCCCGCATGACATCAGCACTTGTACAGATACAGAAGAGCTTAGGCCTTCTCGATACATGGTGATGACTTAATGCTGATTTTCTGATAGATTGGGTCTTCTGGGGCACGCTATTGGAAGCCCTGACAAAATATTTTTAACATAACTGGAACAGTATGGGTTACAGGGTGACGGAATGGAATGCCATGAAAGTGGTGCTCCGTGGGATGTGTATAGCAACTGCTGACGGTATACGGTCTACATTGGAGGATTCCCCTAGGTGCTGGGAGTCTTTGAAGTGTACATCTGTGGCTGTTTGGGCATAAACAGAAGTTTAGGAACTTTTTCCAAACTTTTGCTACAGATCTACAGAGCTTCAAGGGGCCCGAGCACAACAAGAATCAGAAGAAGCAATTTCACAGCTTCGGACTGAATGTGGAGATTAATTTTTCCTCAGAAAAAGACAAAGGGCCTCATTACAAGTCTGGCAGTCCAAGACCTCCAGGCTCACAGTGGCGGTCGGACTGATGCACTCTAGGTGGTCCGACCACCACATGACAACCCTGGCAGTCGGATGGCCAGGGGACCACCATCCCTGCTAGGAACATGGTTCCCAACGGGCTGACGGCAGTCTGACTCATGCTTGCCGCGCTGAGCACATGTTCCGTTTCCGCCAGTCTTTCCATGGCTGTTCAACTGCCGTGGAAAGGCTGGCGGAAAGGATGTGCAGGGAGGCCCCCTGCGCAGCAACATTGGAATGTGCACTGTGCGCATTCCGAGGGTGCTGGTGAACTACAGTATTGGCCTTGGCTCCCGTAAGCGAATTGAGACCAATACCGTAGCACTCTCCCCACCGGTCTGACTGGCAGGAATGCCATAATATGATGTTCCCCCCGGTCAGCCCGGTAGGAACATTGTAATACAGCAGAGGGTAAGGCTGCCAGGTTGCCGGTGGCCTCATTTCCATGAGTTTGGAGGTCGGCTCGTCCAACTGCCAAACTCGTAATGAGCTCCAAAGTCCCTTTTCGGATTGGGTCATAGAAATGTTTTTGAAAAACGTCCATGAGTATAAAATTGTTTTTAGTTTGGCCACCACTGGGAATTCAAGACATGATATCGTCTTCAGGACTACTTTCAAGTTGCAAAACTATATTATGCCATGTGGAGAGTGCATCTGATCTGTTTACCTAAAAAAATTGATTTCAGCCTTTTTTTTATAGAAAGACCACACATTCTAGACAAGCAAGTATAGCCAATATGTGTGGATTGTATTTCGAGTCTTGGCTAAAATATTAAAGAAAATCTTTCACAGTGAAAAAGATTGCTTTCTGTAGACAAAGCAATGATGATTCATTGTGCTTTTGAGTTGAAGAATATTCTCTCATGCATTGCAATGCAGGCTGTACATCGGAGGTGGAATGATACACCAAATAGCCAGCAGAATGAGGTTGGAAGGTCGTATTCTTCTGGGGTGATCCAAGACTATGGGGGTCATTACAACCCTGGCGGACGGTGTTAAAGGTGCGGTAATACCGCAAACAGGCCGGTGGACCAAAAAAGGGAATCATGACCCTGGTGGAAACCGCCAATAAAGACAGACACTTTAACACCCCGCCCGCCACGGCGGTACAGACAAGCAGTGCGGCGGTCACCGCCAACAGACAGGCGGAAGACAATGTACCGCCTACAGTATCACAACCCGCCAATCCACAACTTTTCCGGGGCGGATTCACCGTGGATAAAAATACGGCGGAAACAGTTCCTGCAATGGGAAAACGCTCACCTGAACATATCCCACGAGGAAGGAGGACTCCATGGATCCGGAATTACAAATCCTACAGGCCCTTGTATTCCTACTCATCTACGAAGAGCAACGCCGGCGCCGGCGAAGACAACGGTGAGTACTGTACCTACGACATAGGGGAGGGGCGCGGCAAAAGTCAGGGGGACACACATGAAACACCCCCACCCCTACCCTCACCAACTACAACACACACACCAATGCATTCACAAACATCACAGTAACAACCCACAACCCCCCCGGAAGAATGCAAACACAAAACGAAATCAGTTCAAACATTGTAATGTTTCAATATACATGTCTCAAATATATACAGAAATATGATAAAATCATTCAAAAGTATATACATTACGAGAAGTAGTGCAGATATGCACATATCAATGTCTGTGCACAACTAGTCCAAAAATGCATGGGCGAGGCCCACACAAGATACCTGTCCACAAACGGAGAGAACACTGCCGGGGCATCAGAGAGAAATACAACAGGCACCTCAGGGGGAAGGGAAGGAGGGGCACCTCAGCCGGATGAGTGCAAAGGCAGATCCACAACGGAGCTCCATGCCCATTGATGTATCCTGGGGAGTGCAAAGCCACAGTCTCACAAGTCTCTACAGTGGGTGGTTTGCCCACTGTATCATCCTGGGGAGTGCAAAGCCACAGTCTCACAAGTCTCTAAAGTGGGTGGTTTGCCCACTGTACCATCCTGGGGAGTGCAAAGTCACAGTCTCACAAGTCTCTACAGTGGGTGGTTTACCCACTGTACCATCCTGGGGAGTGCAAAGCCACAGTCTCTCAAGTAGATAACAGCCACCACTGGTTCTGGAGGGGGACTGGTGCCCAGACTGGATTAGTCTCCCCATGACAGTTCCTGTCCCGTCACTGTCCCAGCTGCATATGGGATAACGATGCTTGATGTGGCGGTCTTTTCCTTCTTCAGCGGTGCATGCCCTGTTCAGCGGTGCTTTGCCATGGCGGTCGCTGGACTGTTCAGCGGTGCTTAGCCATGGCGGTTCTGGACTGTTCAGCGGTGCTTTGCCATGGCGGTCTCTGGACTGTTCAGCGGTGCTTTGCCATGGCGGTCTCTGGACTGTTCAGCGGTGCTTTGCCATGGCGTTTCTGGACTGTTCAGCTGTGCTTTGCCATGGCGGTCTCTGGACTGTTCAGCGGTGCTTAGCCATGGCGGTCTCTGGACTGTTGAGCTGTGCTTAGCCATGGCGGTTCTGGACTGTTCAGCAATGCTTTGCCATGGCGGTCTCTGGACTGTTCAGCGGTGCTTTGCCATGGCGGTCTTTGGACTGTTCAGCAGTGCTATGCCATTGCGTTTCTGGACTGTTCAGCGGTGCTTTGCCATGGCGGTCTCTGGACTGTTCAGCGGTGCTTTGCCATGGCGGTTCTGGACTGTTCAGCGGTGCTTTGCCATGGCGGTCTCTGGACTGTTCAGCTGTGCTTTGCCATGGCGGTCTCTGGACTGTTCAGCGGTGCTTTGCCATGGCGGTCTCTGGACTGTTCAGCGGTGCTTAGCCATGGCGGTTCTGGACTTTTCAGCTGTGCTTTGCCATGGCGGTCTCTGGACTGTTCAGCGGTGCTTTGCCATGGCTGTCTCTGGACTGTTCAGCGGTGCTTTGCCATGGCGGTCTCTGGACTGTTCAGCGGTGCTTAGCCATGGCGGGCTCTGGACTGGGCATTGGTGTGTGGCATGACGTTCTCTGGACTGGACATTGGTGTGTGGCATGACGTTCTCTGGACTGGACATTGGTGTGTGGCATGACGTTCTCTGGACTGGACATTGGTGTGTGGCATGACGGTCCCTCATTGCCCAGCGGGGCTGTGGCTGCCGGGGCCCTCTTGGGCACTGACTCCGGCGGTGGCGGTGGTCTCCTGACCAGTGACGATACTTGGGCCCTCCTGGGCAATGACTCTGGTGGTGGTCTCCTGACCAGTGACAATACTTGTGCCCTCCTGGGCAATGACTCCGGCGGTGGTGGTGGTCTCCTGACCATTGACGATACTTGGGCCCTCCTGGGCAATGACTCTGGCGGTGGTCTCCTGACCAGTGACGATACTTGGGCCCTCCTGGGCACTGACTCCGGTGGTGGTCTCCTGACCAGTGACGATACTTGGGCCCTCCTGGGCAATGACTCTGGAGGTGATCTCCTGACCAGTGACGATACTTTGGCCCTCCTGGGCACTGACTCCGGCGGTGGTCTCCTGACCAGTGACGATACTTGGGCCCTCCTGGGCAATGACTCCGGCGGTGGTCTCCTGACCAGTGACGATACTTGGGCCCTCCTGGGCAATGACTCCGGCGGTGGCGGTGGTCTCCGGACCAGTGATGCCGGTGCTGGCGGTGGCGTCCCGGCCGCCGGGAAGGTTGTCGCCCTTCTCCGCCGTGATGCTCACACCAGGCTGTGCAGACTTCTTCTGGCCCTTCCCCACCTTTGGAGGAGTCACAGCTGACTCTGCTATCCCCCTGTGACCCCTGTGAGTTGTTTTGCCTCCAGGAGTCTTCACACGGTCCTGTTGGCCACTTTCCAATTTCAGAGCCTGTACAGGGTTGGACTGGCAGTGCCTTGGCTCCGTGTCACACTGCCTGCCCTGGTGGCCGGAGCACTCCACACACCTTGAACACGCACCACTAGTACAGGAGGCTTTTTGGCTGAGGCGCTACGATGGGACTGATGAAGTGGAGGGGGGTGGTGGGGGCAAAAAGGTCAACTTTACAGAGGGATAGTTTCTGACGAACACTGGGATGGGTAGCTAGAGGGGGTCTGGGAGTGGAGGAAGAGGAGGTGGTTGTAGGAGGTGTCACTTTAGGTGTTTTGGGTGCAGGTGCAGGTACTGGAGGCTGTCGTGAGGTGGATGGTTGTTGGGTGGGTGTGTGCCTGCGTTTGTGTACTTTTGGAGGGGGCGTCACAGACACACTGGGAGAGGACACAGGGGACGTGTAAATGGGAGTGGAGGTGGTGAGTGCAGGTGAGCGGGGTGTGGTGCTGGGTGTTCTGGTGCGAGTCCTGGTGCCTGTAGATGTAGTGCATGCAGGTGAGAGTGTACACGAGACTGGGAGGGAGGAGGGAGACGACGAGGAGGGGGACACAGTGGAGGCAGTGGATGTTGCTGTGTCTGCATGTGGGTGATGCTTGTGTGTGTGCCTGTGGGTTGTGTGGTGCCTATGTTTGCCTGAGCTACTTTTGTGTGTAGCTGGTTGGTTATCCGGTGGCCGACGTGAAGCTCCCCTCGCCCTCCATCCCACTGGTGCATTCTGAGTCCGTGGTGTGGCCCTCCATGGCCATGTGGGATGCAGCTCCCTCGTGCTCCGGTGCCACTGTACCTCCGCCTGATGATGCTGATGCACAAAAGAACAGAAAGACCACAAAAGGGGGGTGGGGAAGACAGAAGAAAAACAAGTTGAGTGCATGGCATACCGCTACCATTGGCGGACAATACAGACACAGCAGCCCCCTGCACTACGCCGTGCTCCTGGCCTCTACAGATGCAATTTCTGGGATCTGGCCTACATGGCTATGGTGGACTTCTGCACACATGGATGCCACATGGGCATGTTTACCTGTACTTGGCACTCTACTGCGGTGGGGTAGAGTGCCACATGGCCTGCATTACGGAGGGGCCTAGCCTACGTATTTCTGCCTGGCCTAGGTACACCCACAGGCCCACCCAGACCCCTCCACTGCGCGCAAAGTCCGCAGAATAAGTGTGTACTCACCCCCTTGTGTCTGCTGTGATGCCCTAAAGCACCCATCCAACTCAGGGTAGGCCACTGCCAGGATCCGGAACATTAGGGGGGTCATGGTGCGACGGGCACCCCTCCCACGTTGGGAGGCCATTCCCAGCTGAGCCTCCGCAGTCTTCTTGCTCCAGCGGCGAATGTCCTCCCATCTTTTCCGGCAGTGGGTGCCCCGTCTCTGGTGGACCCCCAGGGTCCGGACGTCCTTGGCGATGGCACGCCAAATGTCCTTCTTCTGGTGGGCGCTGACCTACATGACATGCACAAGGGAAGAAGAGAAGTCATTACCAACTGCACCGTCGATGTGAGTGTCCCCCCTCCCTACCCTAGCCATGTGGCACATTCATTCACATGCATTAATGTTCCCTGAACTCTGCCCCCTTCCCTCTTACAACCAGCCCTCTCCACCCAGGCCTAGCCCATACAACGTGCTACCTGTGTACTAACCTGTTGGTCTGGAGGACCTTAGAGTAGCGTGTACTGGGGGAGGACCCCGTCTACTAGTTTCTCCAACTCCAGAGCAGTGAAGGCAGAGGCCCTTTCCCCAGATGCAGCAGCCATCGTCGCTTCCAGACCGAGGTCACAGCAGCATGTGCAGTGTAGCTCCTCTCCTGTCGAAGATCAGGTATCTAGTGATTGAACAGATAGAAAATGGCGGTGACGTCCGCGGCGGTGCGTATCATCACCGGCGGCGCACTTGTTCATTGGCTCCTGGGACCCATAGGGTCCAATGTTAACCAATGCACCATTGCGCCGCGGTCTACGACCACCTACCGCGACGGTGTGCAACGGCAACGCAGTCACCCCACAATCCCATTGTCCCAGTTTAGAGGTCAGGCAGCCGCCATTTCAGGGGCCCACATGGCTTCATTTACTTCTGCGTCACACATAGCTAGGCCTACACTCAACACACATACAGGAAGGGTTTTGTGTTTGGTGTCGTGTTCTGTGTAACTGTGGGTACATACCTGGTAAATAGTTGACTCTGTGGTCGCTGTTGTCCTTCCTAGGCACCGTCATTTGGGACAATTGAGAAGATGACGGAATCCTACGGTGTACCGACCGCTGGTGGACCTGTTGACAATGGGGGAGCGACATTTAATCGCCACCTACAGGTTTGACCGTGCCACTATCCAGGAACTATGTACCCAGTTGGGGCCAGATCTGATTTCACCAATCCGCCATCCCACTGGAATCCCCCCTGATGTGCAGGTGCTGTCAGTGCTCCATTTCCTTGCAAGTGGCTCTTTTCAGACAACAGTAGCCATGGCATCAGGGATGTCCCAGCCTATGTTTTCCAACGTGTTGTCCAGAGTGTTGTCTGCCCTGCTGAAACACGTAAGGAGATACATCATTTTCCCTGAGGTGGAAGATTTGGCTACAGTGAAAGGTGACTTCTATGCCCTTGGACATATCCCCAACATCATAGGTGTGATTGATGGGACCCATGTAGCTCTGGTCCCCCCCCCACAGGAGTGAACAGGTGTACAGGAACCTGAAGAGTTATCATTCCATGAATGTACAGATGGTATGTTTGGCAGACCAGTACATCTCCCAGGTAAATGCTATGTTCCCAGGCTCAGTGCATGACGCCTACATCCTGCGGAATAGCAGCATCCCTGATATGATGGGTCAACTCCAGAGGCACCGTGTGTGGCTATTAGGGGACTCTGGTTACCCCAACCTGTCCTGGCTATTGACCCCAGTGAGGAATCCCAGGGCAGAGGAACGCTACAATGAGGCCCATGGGCGGACTGGGAGGGTGATCGAACGCACCTTCGGCCTCCTGAAGGCCAGGTTCAGGTGCCTCCATATGACAGGTGGTTCCCTATTCTACTCACCGAAGAAGGTGTGCCAGATCATCATCGCCTGCTCGATGCTTCACAATCTTGCTTTGCGACGCCAGGTGCCTTTTCTGCAGGAAGATGGTCCAGATGACGGTGTTGTGGCAGCTGTGGAGCCTGTGGAGCCTGTGGACAGTGATGAGGAGGAAGCTGAGGAAGAAGCCAATGACAACAGGGAGTCAGTCATACAGCAATATTTCCAGTGACACACAGGTGAGAACATTTTCATTTTTACCATTACATTCACTGTCACACGTCTTCCTCTATCCTGTATGTAATTTCATAGGATTATTTGGTAACTGAGTTGTTCCTTTACATTACGGTTTCACAGGTGTGCTTACCAACGTGTGTCATCTGCATGCATCCTTCAAGGACTTGTGATGTGTGACATAGGTATGTTGCCTTTACAACTAGAAACGCATTTTGACACTGTCATTGATAATACAATTTACAAAATCATAGACTGACTCAACATTGTTTTGTGATTCAAGGGTGTTTATTGAAGTGCTCAAAATTGGAGGGGTGTTGTAAAATGGTGATGGGTGATGGTGGAGGAATGTCCATGGCAGAGTCCAGTCTATTAGTCTCACAGGTGCACTGGCCATATGGGCAAAGGAAGTGGAGCTGGGGCAGTTTAAGTATGGACAGGGTAACAAAGTGGGACAGTGGGAGGACAATCAGGGTGGTCTCATTTCCTGGCGGGGGTCTTGCCATCTTGCTCTGTTCTGTTCCTGGATCTCAGGGACCGCTTGTGTGGTGGTTGTCCGTCTGCAGGGGGTGGGGTGCTGGTGTGGTGGTCCTGTGGCGGGGCGTCCTGTCCACTAGCGCCGGCAGAGGTGGTGGGCAGTTCATTGTCCATGCTAGTGTCAGGGGCCCCTTGGAGTGCCATGGTGTCCCTCAAGGTCTGCTGTATGTCCTTCAGCACCCCTTCGATGGTGCCCATGGCGGAGCTGATGGTCCTGAGCTCCTCCCTGAACCCCAAATACTGTTCCTCCTGCAGGCGCTGGGTCTCCTGAAACTTGACCAGGACCGTCGCCATCGTCTCCTGGGAGTGGTGGTATGCTCCCATGATGGAGGAGAGGGCCTCATGGAGAGTGGGTTCCCTTGGCCTGTCCGCCCCCTGTCGCACAGCAGCCCTCCCAGTTCCCCTGTGTTCCTGTGCCTCCGTCCCCTGGACTGTGTGCCCACTACCACTGCCCCCAGGTCCCTGTTGTGGTTGGGGTGGAGGGTTATCCTGGGTTCCCTGTAGTGGCGGACACACAGCTGATTGACCTGTCCTGGGTACGGAGGTTTGGGCCCGCTGTGTGGGTGCTGTGCTGGTGTTACCAGAGGGTGGAAGGTCAGTGTTGGGCTGTGCCTGTGCGAGGGGAACCGACTGTCCCGAGGCCCACGATGGTCCAGGCTGGTCATCAGGATCCAGTAGGGCAGAGCTGCTATCGTCACTGTGGGCCTCTTCTGTGGGTGGAGTGGAGTTGTCTGGACCCTCCAGGGTGGTGACGGTCCTTTGTGATCCTGCAGGGGCATAAGAGCATGATTATTGCATGTGTGTGTGTCATGGTGTGCAATGGGTGAGCGTGTACCCCAGTGCAAGCATTTCTGTGTGGGGGCTTGTGTGATGATGGTTAGGGGTTGTTATGGGTATGTGCAGTGAGCATGCTTTAGTAATGGGTGTCCATGCTTAGTTGTGTCATGCAGGGCTTGTTGTTGGGATGTGTGGTTTGTGTTCTTAGTACATTAGTGAGGAGTTTGGGTGATAGGGGAGGGTGTGAGGGTGGGGGTGTGTGATAGCATGCAGGTAGGGTGGGGGATATGATAGTTACGAATTGACTTACCAGTGTCCGTTCCTCCACCGACTCCTCCGAGGCCCTCTGGATGCATGATGGTCAAGACTTGCTCCTCCCATGTTGTTAGTTGTGGGGGAGGAGGTGGGGGTCCGCCGCCAGTCCGCTGAACCGCGATGTTGTGCGTGGAGACCGCTGAACGCACCTTCCCCCGTAGGTCGTTCCACCTCTTCCTGATATCCTCCCGATTTCTTGGATGCTGTCCCACAGCGTTGACCCTGTCCACGATTCTTCGCCATAGCTCTATCTTCCTGGCTATGGATGTGTGCTGCACCTGTGAGCCAAATAGCTGTGGCTCTACCCGTAGGATTTCCTCCACCATGACCCTCAGCTCCTCCTCGGAAAAGCGGAGGTGTCTTTGGCGTGACATGGGGTGGTGTGTGTGATGTGTGGGGCGGTGTGAGTGTTGATGTGTGTGGTGATGTGTAGTGGTGTGTGGTGTTTTGTGCGTGGATGTTGTGTGGGTGATGGTGTTGTGTGCCTCTGTGTGGTGGGATTGTCTATTCTGTGCTGTGTCTCTGGCCTTCGTGAATAAATTTTGGTCGTAGGGGTTTGTGGGTGATGTGGGTTTGTGTTTTATTTAGTGTTGGGTGTGTGGGAGTGGTGTTTGTATGTGTATCAGGTGTGTGTATTTGGAATTGTCCAATGTGGCGGTGTTTTGGAGATGTGTGTGTATTTTGAGCGCGGCGGTGTGTACCGCCAATGGAATACCGCGGTTGATAGACCGCTGCGTGGATTCGTGGGTCGTAATAGCATGGGCGTGTTTCTGTTGGCGTGGAGGTGGAGGTTTTGTTTTCGCCAGTTTATCACTGACCTTTGGTGTGGCGGACTTGTGTGGGTGTCTGAATTTCGGCGGGTTCAGAGATGTGGGTCATAATAGCTGTGGCGGAATTCCGCGGCCGCAGCGGTGTATTGGCGGTCTTCTGCACGGCGGTAAGCGGCTTTTACCGCCAATGTTGTAATGACCCCCTATGTCATGTATAATTTAAAGAATTGATTACAACGGGTATACAGACAAGTGCTCCATCCAGCCAGACCTAAAAACAGTGATAGTCTCATGTAGATCACATAAGCGCTCACATTTTGCCTCTCTTAACAAGAAAAATGAATAATAATGTGTTTAAGCTAAAACATTGTAGTCTCCATGGGGTATTTCCTCCACGAAATGTAGACCAGAATAGTAATTCAGAAGTGAGTGCTACTTCTCACAATAAATATATGCAATGTAAAGAACCAGGAGCGAGAAAGACAGGATGGACATTGCAGGCTGGGATGTCGAAAAAGTATTTCTTGTGTTGCTTTTTCCTCACCATATAATCAGTATGTGGAATTAAGGTTATTGTGAGCAAGTAAGTCCAAAGGTCTTTCGGTGAGGGGGTATACTGTCACAAGAAAAAAAAAAAAAAATTAGTCGCTTTTACTACTGGAACCACATTGTTTTTTTCCTTTTAAAAGCACATTTTCTATTTTATTGGCAACTGAGTGTTTGGGCTTTAGAACAGCTAGTGAAAACAGAGGGGCAGGAAACTCGTGGCCTGATTTTGGTGGAGAGATACTCCGTTTTCAATACAACAGATATCCTGCCTGACTTATTACAAGTGCCATAGCATATGCAACGGGGACGTCTGTAACTGTCCCTCAAACTCCAGATCAGGCCCTTAGGCATCCTCCTTACCAGAGTCTCTGTATCCTCCCACACCTATACCCAAACTTGCCATAGCTTGAAGAGCACTCATCTGAGAGGATTTGTGCAGTGCTTAATTTGTTAAAGCAAAGATTCCGGTGCCCAGAACTCTGCTCAGAAGCCGGCGACCTGTGTAATCAAACGTCGGTGTCAGGCACAGCAGGGATGGTAGTTTTCCATCTACTACCAAACACTCCCTGCTATTTTCTCTCATTCTTGCAGGTCCCTGCTCTCTCCCTTCGTGAAGGCATTGCCGTCTTTCTGTCTTCTGATCTGTCTTTTTTTACTTCTATTGCACTCGGGAACCATCTAATGCGGACATATAAATGCTGGTGCCCACAATAAGTGACGGTGCACCCCAACTGCAACTACCGGCTCAAATTAAGTACTGGATTTGTGTGAAATATTGTACACAGAGGTATGTGAATTTTGGACAATTATGCAAAAATCACCAAAACTCTTGTGAAACACACGACCAAAATTTCGAGCAAAAGTCGCAAAAAAAAAAAGTGTCATAAGCACTTGCATTCTGGTCTTTCGTGTTATTCCCGTGGTTCTGCACTAAAAGTTTGCAGCAAATGCAGTGTAATTACACCACATGGAGCAATCGTGTCATTTCACGAGTTTTGCAGGATTGTTTTGCTTACTGTTTTCATTGATATTTGTAAGCTAACTGGCTGTGCTTAATGGAATGTGGCAGAACGTGGCGGATATCCCGTCCACAGTATTATGATCCCATTCTGTCCTATCGGGATCATAATATGGCGGACGGGATATCCGTCACACAGCCCTGCCAAGCACCACGCATCATAGGACAGACTAGCACGTTTTAGAGCTGGTACCCACATCACAGCACTCTGTTAGACCGGTACTGTACAGAGAATAAAAATCACTCACAACCAACCCGAACTAGGCTATGAGCATACCAGGTAATCATAGTTAGTGCTTTCATGTGGAAATGGTGGAGTGGCTTATCTGTTGTGTTATTCCGGCAAAGCACCTGCTCCTGTGACCAGGAGCAGCCGCTGATTGTCCCAAGAATTGCTGCCCATTTCAAGGAAGAAACTTTGTTTTTCATTCACTACACTCAGCTCTGGGTGGACGGAGATATGGCAATAATGCACTGAGTCCCAAGAGGGCCTCTGCCTGCCTATATGAGCACGACCAACGCCGCCAGCAGTGAGCGCCTCAGGAAGTTCTTTAGTCCAGAATGAAGGTAATACAAATAAAATTCAGCCAAGTGTATAAATCAAAACATATGAAGGGAAAGAAGCACGCAGGTATATGTAGAAACAGAAAGGCCAAAAGAACCAGTTCTAATCAATTTACATGAGCATCTCTTGAGAGCTTGTGATTTTTCTACAACTTACATATATTGACACTCACAGGAGGCATCAGAGCTCCAGTCAAAGCACGAAACGTACCAGTGTCCATAGTAAGGCCCTTTTTTATATTAAGTAACATACCTTGAGAATGGAGTGCCTTGATTATGCTAGAGCGACTGTGCTCTGGTTCTTGAATGAAATGGATGAGTGATGTTAACCTGCGCCAAGAAGCTATTCGGCACCATTTATACTGTACCAGCCATGCCAAGTGTCACATAGGTGTCATGGTTGGCATTTTTTTACAAGGCTGATTGTGGGTGGGCTCTATGTGCAGAAGCAGCTAACTTTAAATTTAATGGCAGTATGTTACCAGTGAGCAGGCTACCTCATGGCAAGCATTTGAACAAAAAGGATGTAGTATTTACTTACAGGGCTTTATGTTGCACGAGAGGGTTTCTTTCTGATAGTTACCTTACTACAGGTATTTTTCTGCTAGGTTTTAATCTCAATTAGATTTCACTCAGTTTCACACATAAGGTGCAGAATATCACACATAAGCACCCTCAGACCATGGTAATGGCACACCTAACCAATCTGAAAACTTGGCAGCTATGGTCATGTTTGTGATGAAGTAGTCCCTCTGCAGACTTCTAAACCAGGCCCTTGTTCTTTCACATAAGGAAAAAGCAGCACCTTTAACTGAATGTCTGAAATTCCTGGAAATAACGAAACTCAATAATCAAAGCTTTGCTGACAGGAAATATTCTGAGACATGCTTATGTTGACTCAACATTAACATTAAATTTAATTTCTAACCTCATTTCCTTGGGCTAAAGTAGGATTTCATAACAAATGTCACAAATGCAGGGCAATTTAACAACATTACTATATTGTTTAGAATATTAGATTAAGTTGTGTTTAAAATAAGCTTGAGTAGTCATTTATTAAAAGTAGAGTAACAAATATTAATTGCACGCTCAGACTTTTTAACAACTTAGGCTAATGGTTAAGGGTTATGGTGAGGGCAGGGGGTTGAATGAGGAATGGAGGTGAGGTAAAGGTTACGGATAATGATTAAGGTTTTAGGTTCACCATATGGATTGTGTTTGGGTTAAGAGTTATTGTTAGGATATGTGATGGGAGTCACAGTAAGGATTAGCATAAGGGAAAGGATTTAATTAAGGGTAAGGGATGCAGGAAGTTCAGTGATATTGCACGCCAAACATTCCAGCATGTGTAGCAGGGGTTGTGAAATGACTAAATGTGGCCACAAGATGAAGTTGTAAGAATTCAGGATTTGCATGAGCAGCATCTGGACCATTACACAGAAACTGTTATATTTTACTGGGTATAATGGTTCAAATGCTGAGTCTTATTATTTTAAATTGCCACCTTCAAAAGTACGGAACATTTTGTTAACCAACATAAAACTGAATTATTCTAATTCCCATGGTTCCCAGTTGGCTATTTAAGGCTATGAATATTGAATGAAGTCAATTGACTTAAAAAGTATGTGGGGGATTAGGGATTGGCAAATACAGGGTAGGGAAGCTTTATTTAGAGCATGCCTTATTCCATTACAAATTACATTTCTCACTAAAACTGTACAACAAACAAGTTGTTTAGGCTCAGCGAAAATTAAAGAATTGAATGCGCCCAATATTCCGTAACCAGCTAAATCTGATAAATGGCAAAAGATTTTAAATGAACAGCTCAATGGGTGGGTTCAGAACGGCAACTTTAATTCAACACTTTCAGGTACCAACGGGTGGTTATTGTGGCCAGTGGACACAAGTGGTTGTCATGCTCGTTTTGTTAACTGCAAACAGGGTTTTACAGTGAGTAGACCTGGCCCTCATTACATCATCACACAACACTCTGGTATTGTCACCACATATAGCGTAGGCAAACTATGTCAACAATGGTTAAAATCTTCCACATTAACAGCCGTTAAAGAACACCTTAGTCTCCTGTCAGAAGATGTAGACTTACAGGATTTTTGTTAGGGCCCACAAAACCACGCCCAAACATTTCTTATATGCAATATATAATGGAATTTGGAAGCTTTCCCAAAAGGAGGCTGCAGATACATATCAGGAAAAGCTCTAGCCGTTGTCGATAATGGTATGAACATATTGTCCAACCAAATCCACACACAAAACAACATTATGTCATCTGCAATTGACATCATTCAAAATGATACATCACTTTTACGCTAAGAACAGAGACAACTTAGGTCCATTATGCAGTTGACTTGGTAGTTACAAGTTCTTAGAAGTTGCCACGTGTCCTGGCAGCACGTTAACTCCAAGGATTATTTGCTGCATTTAATTTGACACAGAAATAACAGATACTGGTTTAGAAACAAGCAACTTATGTCATGCTTAACATCAAAAAGTTAGAAAAGCTGCCTTTTAGTGTGGCAGAAATTCCATCAGCATTGTGATTAATACATGGAGTATTTAATCTGCTCATTTCAACATTCTAGTTTACTTTGTGTTTAAAACACTTTCCAGCAGGTAGATTTGAGTGGTTAGGAGACAGTTACATCCACAAGGTGTGGAAGCTACCCTTTTCATACAAATATTTCAATGGTGTTAACGGCAGCAAATGCAAGACTTCTGTAAGCCATTCAATGACTTGTAAACAGCAGTCCTTGCACAGAGCTTGTAATGCTTCAGTAGCAAACTTAGCTTGTTATCTGAAGGGTATTCCCGTCCCTTTGATTTGCCCAGTGGTTCAGGTGCTCTTGAGTGGGAGGTATGTGATACTGAGTGATGAAGGCTGCTGTGGTATGAGGGCCATCGTTTCCTACATGGTTTTGGTCTCTCAGATTGTGATTTGTTGTGGAAATATGCTCCCCCCCTCGTGGTAGAGATAAAAGTAGCAGACGTGTGGCCACATATTGCTATTTCTATGTCAATTTTGTCAAGCTGAGCAGACTGAAGGCTCTTTTGTTTCAAGAAAACATGGCACTTGCATCCGCCTCGGAGACCTCTGACCTCCAATTAGCAGGGTCGTCCACAGAGATACAGTCTCTATTAAATACCAACTTTCCAAAATATTTCAGTGAATTGATTTGTCACATCTTTAATGCATCCAACACCACTGGGACTATGCACTTTTTTAAGGCTGTTGGTTCCAGGTTTGTTAGTACCTTTCAAACCGTCTTTGGAGTTATACCTTCACCTATTCACTTACTATTTGCGATTGTTTTGGGGGGATTCCCAATAATTCTGGCATTAATTGGCAGTATTTTGCTGTTGCTGCTTTTTATTCACAATGGCTGCCCCATCACAACAATGAGGAATTATGGAGCTTCCACCAGCCCAGCTGTGTCGGGAAGGCATTATGTAATACTTTGGAGCACCATTCCTGGAAGAACTGGAGTTGAACTGGTCACTGTCATTCAGTCTGGTTCTCAATTGCGTGCAGCCTGCCTTTTGATGCTTGAAGTGCTCATTCGAACAAGCAGCAGGTGTGACTTGCTCTGCAGTGCATACCTTTTTTGGATGCAGTTTTGTGTTCTCGATGACGTGCCCACTGAGACTGTGGTTGCTGTGGAATGTTTCCTATGAGCCGCACTTTGTGGATCTAGTGGTTCCTATTGCTCTAACACGTGGCACTGCTCAAAATGCTGCAGCCTCAGCCAGACATATGGCTGAGGCACCAGAGAATGTGTGCTCCCTTTCCATTCTTACTGGCAAGTTGGCAAACGTATCACCTGCTGGAGTGGGATCTTTCCTGGATTTTATCACTACTGAAGATGTTGGTGATTTTCTGTGGGATCACGGTTAATGTTGACTTTGACATGTGGCCTTAATTTGAGTTTATTTTTGATCAAATTCTAAATTGACCATTTGTTATTTGGCCTGTCTTCAGCTTGTCCTGCTTGTCAACATGGACATTTTATCTATTTTTATGTAAATTTTAGCTTGCTTTTAAATAGCAGTTTATGTGTAGTGAGTTTATTATTGGCTTTTTAGGTTGGTCCTCAAGTTCTTGTACCGATAATGGGGAGGGTGTCGTGGATCAATTTGGGTGCATTGCTTGGGCACACAGAGTCTGTGTGCTTTTAAGTAGTTCATTTTCATTTATTCATTTTGATTATTTTAGCATGGCTTCATTTTAGTGTGGCTGTTTTATTATTTTTCTATCAGTTGCCTTTCCACAGAAGAATTACTATTAGTTCTTTTGCATGCCATTTCATCTGGTGCTCTGCTCAAGGCTGTATATGATAATCTATCAAGTATTGCCTGTTCACGAGTATGAAGTCTACCTTACACAGAAAGGTGCATTATCACGTCAGGCCAGTTTTCAGAACATAACACGTTTTGTTATAAAAGCACCAAACTGGCACTATAAAGCTACAGAGACATCCTAACCATCCATCTTATGCTGTCTTATGTCATGCAGCTCTGCCAAACTTGGCTTTGTGACTCCATACACTTGGGAGCACTGCCAGCAGACCAAGGCAAAATACTCCTGCCTATTATTCAGGTATAGGACAGCGGGGCTTCCTTTCAGAAACTAGTATGGGCAGAGAAGGACTATCACTAATATACTCTCATGTAAAAGGTAGAAGTGTGGGTAGGAATTCAGATTCACTAGTGTGACAGGATTTTGGGACTTTTTATTTATTTCACCCTCATGGTTACAATAATAAAAATACTGGGTTTCATTTTCTTAATAATCGCAGCTCATGTGTTTTTACATAGAATGCAGTTGCTTCAATAAAATCTATTGAAAACTCTCCTGCATTTCTCTGTGTGTCTTTGCATGTATGAGACCGTGAGCAAATGAGAGAAAGGAGTAAGATCTGTTCTACCACGACTTCCC
Source organism: Pleurodeles waltl (assembly GCF_031143425.1). Classification (NCBI taxonomy): domain Eukaryota; kingdom Metazoa; phylum Chordata; class Amphibia; order Caudata; family Salamandridae; genus Pleurodeles; species Pleurodeles waltl. Next base: position 311,628,108 of record NC_090437.1, on the reverse strand, counting down.
TGAGGAGTCAGAGTGCCATGCGTCTTACTGCCACAAATCACCTCTACTTTAGGTTCGGGTGAGGTGTTGCTAGCTAGACGAAAGGGTTAGACTGACAGTTGCCAGATGGTGTGGGATCCACTCAGTTGCCCGCACGCATTGCTGCTGCCACCCAAAACCAGCAGTCTTGCCTCCATGATAAGAGTCCTCCGACATTTCCACCTACACTCAGCAACCAAAGTCTATGATTAGAGATTATGACTTACTTCTGGATTGGTAAATTCAGAAAAAGCTTTATTGATCTATCCCAGATTCTCACCCTGACTCAATCACATACTTCGACCCTCAACATCTTTCACATTCACACACCTGTCATAATCAATTTTAGATTTGCATTGACCACATTTCACTTACCTGACAACTAGTGTGTTCATATCTGCACATCCTGCAACTAACCAGGGACTATCCAAGTAACTACCATCCTCCTTGAAATACTGAAATGCAGTAATACCTATTGATCAATGTGAGTAACATCAAAAGTCTAACACATTCCTCATACCATTTCCATCACTGGCGAGCCAGCGGTTTGGACATTTTCCTTAAACTCACCTTAATTGTTTCCACCAGTCCATTGACCTTGTGGATATATTAGGCAACCCTAAAATATTCACTCCTACCTTCATCCAACTGTCATCCAGAAAAATATTTAGAAGTGATTAGACAAACCTTTCCTCCTATCTATTACAATACTGCCAGACAAAGCTTCCTGCAGAAAAACGTATAAAAAAAATTCTATGACACTAGTTTTATTAGGCAAACCAACAAAAGGATACAGAACCCACTTCAAAGTGTAATGCACCAAATTACTGACATATTCCTGTGCCACCGGAGCAGTTTAGTATTACACAAGGTGCCCTAGATGCATATCCTGTAATAAAGATTGTGCATATCCACATATATCACTGGTGCAATTTTAAGGGGGCATTCCCACATTAGCAAGGCTGAGAGAAACTTTGCCTCTGCCCTGGCTCTCTAATATGTATGCGGGCACGTAAGCAAAGAGACTTTCATGAAGCACACTGACTAAGTGCCATGCAAGGGAGGAAATAAGAATCCAATAATCCAACCCAGACATCCCCCTGCAGAGTGTGTCATCACCCACTCCACCCATTTGCACAGGGTCACTGTTGCTCTTTCGAAAGCAAGAGGGGTGTCACCTGCACTATGAAAGGTGAATCAGCTGCTTAAGTGGGTAGTGGGCCAGGTGACCACTGCCAACTCTTAAACAGTTGTTTTCAAAAAATATTTTTCTTTCCCTAAATGCACATTCATATCCATTAAGGAAAACAAGATGCATTAAAAAATACTTTGTTTAAATGTGATCACAGGCATGGTGCTCTGCTGACCCCAGCAGTTCACCAGCCCTGTGATGGTATTCTATTGTACTGAGTCATAATTTGCTATCTACTTCATAACAATATAGTTGCAACCCACTACGAATTGTGATTTTGCGAACTGACCTAATAGTGCATTAGTTAGATCACAAAATCAGAACTGATATGCAAAACGTCGCTGTGCAATTTGCAACTACTCTTTGCAAATAAATTCTTAGTACATAGGGCCTTTAAACTCTAATGCCGGGGGTGTTGACAACATCACCAACATAGAGGAAGGTTGAGGAGGTATGACCAGCCTTTGACTCTCTCCAGTGCACTACTCTATGTCTCGCCCTATACCTCTCTCAAAATATTCTCCACCTCCACTCTCTGATTCATCCCAAACTTAATTCTACTACTATGATCTCCAAAATAACATTTTCTAGACTACTCCCTCTACTATCCCTCCTTGGATCCTTGTGCAGTGAAAACACATTTAAAATAGGTGATCCCAAAGCCCTCTATCCCTCCTTGGATCACCCCAAACCTCATTTTACTATGATCTCCCAAACAACTTTTTCTAAATTCTTCCTTCATGTATCCCTCCTTTGATTCATGCCAACCCTAATTTTACTACTATGATTTCCCTAATTCATTTCTAGAGACTCTTCCCACCTCCATCTCTCCTTTGACTCATCCCATACATGCCAAACATTTTTATCACTTGGCTCATGCAAGAACTCTTAAAGCCAAGACATACCCTTGGCTCTGCTTGCCCTATTCATTTGCTGGCAGGCATATCTCTATTTGCAACTTGGGCTTAGTACATGGGGCCATCAATCACTTAGTAAAATGATTTGTAAAAGGTGATGAATGGAAACATGGAACCACACATGCACCGATCTAACAACTCTACCATCAAGGCTTCTCATAGCAGAAATGAAGAAGAATGTGTGCAGTGAAAACACATTTAAAATAAGTGATCCCAAGGCCCGGACCCCAGGCTTTTGTGCTGTATGTGTCTGTAGTCAGTAGTTCCCAGGGGGAATTATGACGCCCAGGTGTGACAGGCGGGGGCGTTGCTTAAGTGGGAGTTTGGGGTGTGACATCCATGAAATGCTTTCTTGGCTTAGTAGTTTGGTCTGGAGGTCCTGAATCGGGTTTGCTAAGCCTATGTTGGTTTCTCTCATCGTTCTCGTTTTGCTAAGAGCTTTTAACTTATTCATTTTTTGGAGTGGAAACTTAAATATGTATTGTGACTGGTTTACAATTTTTTTTTAATCTGTACTCATGGAAGTACTCCTCAAATGGGTGCAAATGCACTACTTGTTTGGAATTCACAAACATTGGCACTGATAGGTTTGGAAATCTGCCCCAGTCTCAGATTTCCAGGCATAGTACTGGCAATCACCCAAAAGGGTAGGTTATTAATGCCTGCAAATAGTTTAACCAGGTGCAATCACACTTGGAGTAGCATTGCATCCCACGTTTCTTTGTCCAATGTGCCACTCTAGACAGAGGTCCACCTAATGCAAACCAGTACCGAACCTGTTCCTCATATCTTAAACCTTGGTCATCTCACTCCTCCACCCTGCAGCCCACAGTTTTTTTTAGTTGGGAAATTTGAGATTCAAGCTCTCCCACCCCACAAATCAAACTGACTAAGCTACACCCCTGCCCAGCGCATTAAGACCCCACCATACAGCGCTTCACTAATGGCTGGTGCAACATTATGGCCACTGTAAACAGCTGACTTACTGTACTATCACAAGTGACCAGAAGAGGGAGTCAGACTGCAAGATGTGGTAAAAAAATAGCCTTAGTGCTAGGGGAGACAGAGGGGTCATTTTGACCTCGGCGGTCTTTTTTCAAGACCGCCGAGGGACCGCCGTGCGGAAGACCGCCAGTGGTGGCGGATTGCCGTTCGGCCTATTATGACTGTTGGCAGCTCTCCGTCCTTTTACGGACGGAGAGCCGCCAACAGCCATACTGGCGGGCGGCGGGGAAATGGAGGTTGCTCCACCGCCACGTCAACAGAACACCGCCCAGCGAATCACATCCTGTGATTCGGCGTGGCGGTGTTCTGTTGGCGGTGTGGTGTCGGCGGAGCAGCCCCCATGGCTCCCGTCCCCTCCCGGAGGATCGTCGGACCAAGTAAGTCGATCGTCCATGAGGGGAGGGGGGTGGGGGGTGTTGTGTATTGTGTGCTTGCATGGGGGTGTGTGTGTGTGTATGTAGAGGGGGGGTGTGAGTGCGTGTATGCTTGCAGGGGTGTTGTGTGTATGGGAATGAGTGCGTGTATGTCTGAAGGTATGTCTATATGGATGTGTGCGTGTATGTCTGAATGTGGGTGTGCGTGTCTCACTGTTTGTGTGGATGTTGGCATGTATGTCGGTGTGTGTGCGTGTAAGTGTGTTGGTGGTGCCTGCGTGCGTGTCGTGTGTGTATGAGTGATGTTATGTTGGGGGTTGGGTGGGGAGGGGGGTCCTGCCATCTTTGGGGGGTAGCAGGGGGGGTGGGGGGGTAGGGGAGGGAGTCGGGTGGGGGTGGGAAGTGGGGGAGACCCCTATCAGTGCCAGGGAAGGAATTCCCTGGCACTGATAGTGCTAACCGCCATGGATTTCATGGCGGTTTCAAACCGCATGAAATCCATGGCGGTCAGCCAGGTCCAAATACCGCCGGCGGTATAGTGACGGCCGCCGGGCTGGAGACCCTGGTCTCCAGCCCGGCGGTCGTCTCCACCCTGGCGGGCGAAACGGAGAACCGGCGGTCGACCATGGCAGTAACCGCCATGGTCATGATACACACGGTAAAGACCGCCAGCCTGTTGGCGGTTTTACCGCCACTTCTCCGCCATCCGCCAGGGTCGTAATGACCCCCAGAGTGTTCAAATTACAAAGTTCTATTTTCCCTGGATCTCCAAAATTCCTTGCATCTGAGCTGCCACCATTCCTGCCTCTGTAACTAACAAGACATCTATTTAGCCTTGTTGGCCAGCTCAGTACTGTTCATCTTGGCACCAATTTCAATATATAGTGTAATAAAAGGTTTGACTAAGGTTGCCTGGCTGTCTGCTCTTCTGCCCTTTATTAGGTCCTATTCCTCTTGGGATTCAGAGAGGGCTGACACTGGGATCAGTGTGCTGGGTCTGGTGATTAATAAAGGTGTCAGATGCTATTGTGGCACAAATGTTGACACTAGTGCAGCAAAGTGCAAGGAGACGCATTGCACTCACATAAGCACATGTCTCACCCTGCACTCACACACTCATGTTGCTGACCTGACCCTGCAATCATAAGGGTACTCCTCTCAACCTGCATTCAGGCACATCGCACCAAGCAAGTTGCTTAGACACATCTCTCACCCTGACCTCACAGACTTCTCTCACACACAGGCACAACTCTGATCCTCCAATCATGGACACCCCTGTCACCCTACATTTTCCGACACCCCCCTCACCCGGAACACACCAACAATACTCTCATCTGGCACTCACACAGACATACCTTTCCCCATGCACTCACACAGGCCCACCACTCACCCTGCTCTCACACTGGCACAATTCCAAACCTATACTCACACAGAACCACCTCCCAACATTCCCAACCTGTACTCAGAGGAGCGCATCTCATACCGTTTACTCACACTGGCACATCCTGTACTGTCAAACAACTCCCCTCACCCTGGTACCTTGTACTCACATGCACACCACTCAGCTTGTACTCATACCGGTACACTACTCATGCAACACTCAGACAGGCTTTTTTCTGGTGCTCACATGTTGTCTGGTGACAGCTGTGTCAAGCCAGTTCTAAATATGCAGGCAAACTGATTATTAGAAAATTAATATGTTTTATCTGAATTTATGTTTGTGTGACTGTCAGGGATCTTTACAACAAATGTACCTTATTTTGCTAAAAATAAGATCCAGTAGGCATGATAGTCTGTAAAGTAAAGGCTAGTGATTTAAGAATGTTTACCTACCAAAATCAAATCCCTCCTTTAAAGTCGATGTCTAGTAACACTAGTTTCAATATTTAACACACTGTCCAATAGCGATACCCTATAGTAAACATGGTGATGATGACTGGATGCTAGATCTAACTGACAGTGCCTCTTATGTAAAATGTCACTCAAATGGAATTTAGGTTCAGACATTTATAAAAAAGTTGTATGCAACTTTCAATTTGTTATTCTGACTATTTCGGTACATTTTTCCTGTTTGTCCCTCCCTAGATTGTTTTTTAACAGTCTTGTAACTTGTGAAAACTTCAAAAGGACTAAGGCCCTCATTCCGACCCTGGCGGTTTCAAACCGCCAGGGTGGAGGGCAGAGGAAGCACCGCCAACAGGCTGGCGGTGCTTCCCGGGCCATTCTGACCGCGGCGTTAAAGCCGCGGTCAGAAAAGGGGAACCGGCGGTTTCCCGCTGGTTTTCCCCTGGCCCAGGGAATCCTCCATGGCGGCGCTGCTTGCAGCGCCGCCATGGGGATTCCGACCCCCTTCCCGCCAGCCTGTTCCTGGTGGTTTACACCGCCAGGAAGAGGCTGGCGGGAATGGGTGTCGTGGGGCCCCTGGGGGCCCCTGCACTGCCCATGCCACTGGCATGGGCAGTGCAGGGGCCCCCTAACAGGGCCCCACAAAGATTTTCAGTGTCTGCTTTGCAGACACTGAAAATCGCGACGGGTGCCACTGCACCCGTCGCACCCCTGCAAATCCGCCGGCTCCATTCGGAGCCAGCTTCCTCTTTGCAGGGGCTTTCCCGCTGGGCCGGCGGGCGATCTTTTGGAGATCGCCCGCCGGCCCAGCGGGAAAGTTGTAATGACCCCCGCGGTCATTTGACCGCGGTGCGGTCTTTTGGAGGTTTCCGCCCGGCGGGCAGCGCCCGCCGCCCGCCGGGATCGGAATGACCCCCTAAATATTTTCAGGTACCTTGATAGAGGGTGGGCTAATATGCAATCAGTAATGCTAGTGTCATAAAATGTCATTCAATTATTTTTACTGCATTGCTTTGCAGTCTAATGTACTTATTAATGCACTATTTAATATACAGAATTCACTTGTAATTAAAAACAGGGCAGATGAATAATGCCTGGCAGGAAAGGGTTAGTAAAACTTTATCCAAAATAGATAGTACGGCCAAGTAATTTATCAGATACTATGAGCACCTATGTGCTGCTGATGTCCACTGAATGTTTCTATAATCACTATGATATTCTCTGTGCTTTCCCCTGTCCAACGAAAGGAAAAAAATAAATGCCCGAACCTTGTGCAAGGTACTAAAGTATCTCCTCCATTGTCAACCCTAAAGGTGAAAGAGTCCTGGGTTAGGTTCCTGCTTGCTGCATTCTAATAAATATTTCTATAACTTTGCACACTCTTACAATAAACCTCTACAGCCTTCTGCAGTAGAACTCCTAAAATAAAGGGTGGTTGATCCTCTCCCTCGCCTCTGGTTTAAAGTTAGTGTCTGGAATTAATAAGGATGTCAAAGTCATTTTCTAACATCTTGGCAAGCGGGATAAAAATTTCATCTAACGAGTTATAGGGTATTTTTTACAAAGGCATTTTGGAGTAAGTAAAGTAGTACTCCTGAAGTACTTTTGTATGGACTCTTAAATGTCTTTGGGGGTCATTCTAACCCTGGCGGTAAAAACCGCCAGGGCGAATGACCGCGGTAGCACCGCCAACAGGCTGGCGGTGCACCGCTGGGCATTCTGACCGCGGCGGTTCAGCCGCGGCCAGAAACGGAAAGTCGGCGGTGTACCGCCGACTTTCCGCTGCCCTTGAGAATCCTCCATGGCGGCCCCTCCAGGAACAGGATGGCGGTAGGGGGTGCCGCGGGGCCCCTGGGGGCCCCTGCAGTGCCCATGCCAATGGCATGGGCACTGCAGGGGCCCCTGTAAGAGGGCCCCAAAAAGAATTTCAGTGTCTGCCTAGCAGACACTGAAATTCGCGACGGGTGCTACTGCACCCGTCGCACTCCAGCAACTCCGCCGGCTCCATCCGGAGCCGGCTTCATCGTTGCTGGGTCTTTCCCGCTGTGCTGGCGGGCGGCCTTTTGGCGGTCGCCCGCCAGCACAGCGGGAAAGCCAGAATGGCCGCCGCGGTCTTGTGACCGCGGTGCGGTCATTTGGCGGTAACCGCATGCCGGGCGGCGACCGCCGCCCGCCGCGGTTAGAATCACCGCCTTTGTGAATAGGCCCCAAATTATTAAATGAGAATAAAATTGGATGATTCAGCGACCATAGAGAGTTCGTACAAACAGAAAGAACTGAGCCCTCTTTGTTCATTTGCTTAGAGAGAGTTGGAAGTTTTAGGGCTTATTCACAAAGGCATTCAAGAGTATGTAACAGTTTACTCCTGTAGTACTACCTGCTTTTGTGAATCAGCTCTAAAATGTTCTTAGATGCAATTCCCCTGTGGAAGTTTCCACTCTTTTTTTCAAATGCTGGCCTGATCTGGGCCACTCACCTCATCTGGGGCTTCTCCAGTACTTGTTACAAAAAACACATTCGGTAAGATGAAGGTTTTAGGTTTGGATTTGGCGAGGCCATAAATTTTTAAAATAGATCACCCACTGATTTATCTCCAAGCCGTAGTTAATAAATAATCCTTGAGAAACGCGAAGGCTGAATCACTGCGGTTTAGGCATGCAGAGAATGGATACCTGGGTGTACTTTGGAGGACGAAGGTAAACCCCTATGCTGGTACTAGAAAAAACAGCCAGGATCTAGGTTTGAGCTTATGACTAACGGGTAGGAGGAGTTCTGTCCCACATCCTTTTTGTCTGCCTTTTGTCTTTTATAGTCCTTTGTCGTGCTCTATAGGAACAGGCGTCTGCTAACAAAGAAAAAAAGTGTTTCTGAATATTGTGTAAGATTCACCATATTTTCAGTGGCCCTATGGTGGCATGAAGTGTTATGCAAACTTGAAAGTAACAAAACCTAACCTAACGTATAAAATAATGTATACAAAATAAAATAACATAGAAAATAAAACAACGTGTTACACTAATATAAAATAAAATAACAAAACATGAACCTATACATTAAAACATCTGGGGCCGTATTTATACTCCGTTTGCGCCGAATTTGCGTCGTTTTTTTCGACGCAAATTCGACGCTAAACTAACGCCAACTAACGCCATATTTATACTATGGCGTTAGAGGCGAATAGCGCCAAAGTTCCCGGAATGTGCGTCATTTTTTAGCGTGAACCCCTTCCTTGCGTTAATGATATGCAAGGGAGGCGTTCCCGTCTAAAAAATGACTCCCAGGCCTTTACGTGGTATTTATACTCCCGGGCAAAAGAGACGCCCGGGAGTGGGCGTGGCTAAAAACGGCGCATTTGCGCCGCTTTTTAACGCCTGGGTCAGGCATGGCGTTAAGGGACAAGTGGGCTCAAAATGAGCCCAGAGTGCCCTCCCCTGCCCCCAGGGACCCCCCCTGCCACCCTTGCCCACCCCAGGAGGACACCCAAGGCTGGAGGGACCCACCCCAGGGACATTCAGGTAAGTTCAGGTAAGTATTTTTTTATTTTTTTTTAATAATTTTTTTTGGCATAGGGGGGCCTGATTTGTGCCCCCCTACATGCCACTATGCCCAATTACCATGCCCAGGGGACAGAAGTCCCCTGGGCATGGCCATTGGGCAAGGGGGCATGACTCCTATCTTTACAATGATAGGAGTCATGTTGATGGGGGATGGGCGTCGTTAAAAAATGGCGCAAGTCGGGTTAAGACGATTTTTTCGACGTAACCTGACTTGCCCCATTTTAAGACGCCCATACGCCATTTTCCCCCTACGCCGGCGCTGTCTGGTCTACGTGGTTTTTTCCCACGCAAACCAGGCAGCGCCGGTCTGATTGCGCCGTCTAACGCCATTCCATAAATACGGCGCCCGCATGGCGCTTCAGAATGGCGTTAGACGGCGCAAAACTTTTTGACGCTAAACTGCGTTAGCGCAGTTTAGCGTCAAAAAGTATAAATATGGGCCCTGGTTTAAAATGTTGGTGCTCTTACTTATTTCATAAAAAACACATTTTCAGTTTTACATCAGAAATAACCCATTTCTATAGCTATATGTTCTTGTATTATTGATGCTGAATATTTCTTTTACCGGCTGCCTTATTATTTCAGCATGAATTGTCTGGACCGAGATAAGAGGGTGGATTTTAAGACATGCTGAGAGAGTGATCATATCTAAGATTTAAACATGTTCAGCATTCAGGGTCAGCTCAGAGAGTACTCTGGTTTTATAGCTCAAACTAGTCCTAGCCCTTTTGGCTGGAAATGTACCTATTACACTTAAACCACCCTAATAAAAGATCAAGCACACAGACATATGAATTGCCCCCCCCAAAAAATAAACTAAGTATTCGCTTAAATAGCAGATGAAACAAAACCCTGCAACAGACTGATTGTGTAGATGGAGGAGCTATTTCCGGGCCATCTGCATAAAACACGTTTACTTCTTGTTCCAGTCCATTTTTTCTGTTCATTGTTAATCTAGCTACTCAGATACCCTAATTTCGGACATACTCCTTTGCCTCCTTTGTTGAAAATATTAGGTAAAGCACAGTATGTTTTGGAAGCCATACTTTGCTGGTGCTCACAAGTGTTACAGAAGAATGCAGTCAACAACAGAGTGATAACATGTCCCAGAAGCAAAACACCCCAAAGAATAAAACCCGTCTTGGTACTTATGGCTGCTGTTTCAGAAGAACACCATGTACCCATGTATCCATCCCGTGGCTTCATATTTAAAGGTCAGTGAATTCTGGGACCTGCAGACTTTGTTAGCTTTAATTGAGCCAACTGCAACACCACAAACAATAATAATGATTTGTAACAAGAAAGCCAAGACACATGGATCATCATTACGACTGGCCCAGTGGGGGATAAGTTAATTATTGTATTGTATTGTAATCGTATTTATATAGCGCTTACTACCCCTGACGAGGCGTCGAAGCGCTTTTCGGCGAGTAGCACGCTACTCCAGAACCCAAAAAGAATTGGTGTTGGATTAGTATATGGAAATATGAGTACAGTTTTAGTATTATTATGAGTTAATTTGAGCCGCGGATATGAGTGTTTGTTAGTTAGACTGACTGGAGTAATGGAGGGGTGGAGGAGGAAAGAATCCAGAAGTGTTAATTGGGAGTTTATGGTAATAGGATTTAGGCTTGGAATGAGTAAAGGGGGGATGGAGGAGGGAAGAGTCTGTGGAAAGGGTTAGGGAGATCATAGTAGCAGGGTGAGATAAATGAGGGAGAATATAGTAGGGTTGTTTGGGAGATCATGGTAGTAAAGTGAGGTTTGGGTGAGTTAGATGTGGAAGCAGAGGGAAGAGCTTAGGCAGAGTTATTTAGGAGATGAAAGTAGTAGAATGGATTTGGGATGAGTCAGAGTGGGAATGGAGGATAGATTGATAGAGACATGACATATGGTGATGGGTAGATAAGTGTGATATGCGATGAGAGCAGGGATTCATAAGTATCTAGTATAACAACTTTTCTGGGAGTTTTGCAATGATCTATGAACATGTTAAGCATAGAATAACATACACACACACATATATATATATATATATATACACACACACACACACACACACACATGAATACACACACATATGTACACATATATGTACATACATATACATATTTAAACCATGAGTAAATATACTTAGTTAAACAGGTTTAAAGAGTGTGTGTAGTTCATTGTTATGACATAGTGGTGATACATATTTTCTAAAGAACTATATATAACTAGAATATACACATAATCAGAAAAAAATATTATCAACATAGGCGTATGCAGTCCATAGTTGTTTGAATATGGTAGTTATGAAGGAAAGAGCCAACTCGAGTGGTTTTCTAAAGACAAGATAGTTATCTGTGGCTCTTATAGTTGGGGGTAATGAATTCCATAGTTTGGCTGCTTGAACGGAGAAGGATGTACCAACTTATAGTCTTTTTCTTGTATGGTGGTGTTCTAAGGCGGGGTGCCAATCTTGAGTGGAGGTTTCTTTGTTGAATGTATTTGGTTATTTTGTTTCTGATAAAAAGCGGTCCTGTTCCATGTATAGCTTTGTGGGTGATACAAAGCAGCTTGAAAGTGCATCTTCTGGCAACGGATAACCAGTGTAGTGCTCTCAAGGCGGGGAGATGTGGGCTTGTGGCTTTACATGTAATAGTAGCCTGGCTGCGGAGTCCTGAATACGTTGTAGTTTTTTCATAATAGATAGAGATGATCCATGGTAGAGGCCATTGGCGTAATCCAGTTTCGATAGTACAAGCGAGATAGTAGCTTGCACCTTGTGTGGAAATCCGAGGTGGGAGAAGATGCGTTGTAGAGTCTTCAAGGTGATGAAGCTTGTTTGTGCTAATTTGTCTACTTGGGCATTCATAGTTAACTTGGAGTCCATGGTGATTCCAAGGTTTTTAACTTCCTTGGATAATTGAGGAGGTGGTCCGAGATCGTCAGGCCTGGCATATAGTGGGTCATAACTTTTCCAGTCACCACATATGAGTATTTTTGTTTTGGAGACATTTAGTTTGAGATGGCTCCAGGTCATCCACTGATCAATGGCTCTGAGGCAACTGAAGATTTCTGAATTTTCAATGTTTTTGGGGCATTCTAATTTAAGTAGTATTTGTGTGTCATTTGCATAGTTGTAGCATGTGAGATGAAAATCATTGATCAGTTCTGGTAATGATATCATGTAGATGTTGAAAAGCAAAGGTGAGATAATTGATCCTTGGGGACCCCTGCTTTTGTGAGGTAGGGTTTGGATGAGAAGGGGGAGAATAGATGATATTAGATCTTTTTTGAAGGTAGGATCTAATCCAGTCGAGACCAGTCCCTCATATGTCGACTTCGTGGAGTCTTTGAATTAGGGTGTCATGGTCAACCGTATCAAAGGCAGCCGAGAGGTCCAAGAGAAGTAGTGCAGCAACTCCATTGTAGTCGACTGTGTTTTTAAGATCATCCCCAATTGCTACGAGTGCAGATTCAGTGCCTCTTCCTGGGTGGGATCCAGTTTGGAAGTCTAAAAAGTACATAATTGTCTTCAATGAATTGTGACATCTGGGCGAATGCTGCTCTTTCTGTCAGTTTGCCCAGGAAAGGTCCATTTGTGATTGGTCTGTAGTTCTTGGGGTCTTGCTGGTCTAGGTTTGTTTTCATTAATAACGGTCGTATGTATGCCTTTTTCAGGTCTACAGGAAAAGTTCCTGTAGTTAAAGAGTTGTTGATGATTCTTCTTACAGGTGTGGCAGCAGAAGTAGATAAAAGAATGTTCTTGAAGATGTGTAGTGGACAAGGGTCAGAAGGGCAACCAGAAGGTCTGCTTGCTTTGACCAAATCCATAAATTCACCTTGGGATATTTGTTTGAAGGACTGTAGAGGCTGGGTTGGTTTATTCTTAGAGGGTATTTTAGGAAAGGGGTTGGTGCTGATGGTTTTCTTCTGTTTTAAATGGGAGTCCAATGTGTCTGCCTTGGTTGTGTATTGAGTTGCCAGTTTGTTTGTGAAATTTTGAGTAGTGGGATGACTTCCTTCCATGCATGTAGGTTTTCGAAATTCATTGAGAAATTTATAAAATTCTTTGGTTGCAGATTTAGCATTTTGAATTCTGTCTGAGTAGTACCATTTTGTAGCTTGTTTTGATTGATGATTTGTATATTCTGTTAAGTCTGTGTAGCTGCAGTTTGCCTTGATTATTGTTTGTTTTGAGCCAGGTCCGCTGCAACTTTCTGATTTGTTGCTTTATCTTTTTAAGTTCTGTGTTACTCCAAGGTGTTGGTTTTCTTTTGTCGTGTTTAGTTTTTCTGAGTGGTATTAGGATATCAAAAGCTTCCTGTAGCCACTCATAAAGTTTTGGAACAGAATTAATTGTATCTAGATCTGTGTTGGCTGTTAGTTGTGTTTCTAAGTCATCATAATTGAGTTTGCTCCAAGGTCGATAGGTGCATGTATGTAAGTAGTTGTGGGGTGTGTTGATTTGTGGAGTTTTATGTCGGAAAGTTATCAAATGGTGGCCTGACCATGTGACTGGCGTGATGCTATAAACGGTAACTAGTTCAGGCTTAGCAAAAATGACATCTAAGATGTGTCCAGCGATGTGTGTGGGATTGTGTACAATCTGATGTAGGTTCAATGCGACTAGGCTAATAGTGATAGCTTTTGGATGGGGCATGTTGGGTTTGTCAAACCAAAGGTTTAGGTCCCCGAGAATGCATAGGTTTGAGTATAATGTAATAAGGTTTGAGAGTGTATCTAGAAAAGCATCTGGGAATGTTGAGTTGTTAGGTGGAGGTCTGTAAAGGAGGAGAAAGTTGGAGTAGGGTGGCATCTGGTGAGGAGGGCTTCACAACCTTGTATGGAAATGTTGTCTGTTTTACTGAGATTTATTGCCTGTTTGAATATAATAGCTAGTCCACCTCCTCTCTTGCCTATACGATTTTGTGTGATGGTTTGATAGTCCGGAGGAAGGGTTTCGTGCAACACTGGGGCCATGTCATCTCCCAACCATGATTCTGTTATGAATAGTAAGTCAGGTTGTGCGTCTGTGAGCAGGTCGTAGATGTGGTGTTTGTTTTTTGAGAGTGACCAAGCATTTATGAGCTGGCAGTTTAGAAAAAGTGTGTTAGTGGCGGTGTTGTTTTGCTTAGGAGAAGGGTAAGCAGTATAATTTGAGCTTGAAGCAGGTGTGTTGTTAGTTGTGATAACTGTGTGAGGGTCACAATAGTCTTGTTTTTCAATATAGTGTTCCTCTTCCAGCAGGTTTAGGAGGCATTTTGTTGGGTCTGTGTGTGTGGGTGGTGGACTTGGTGGCTGAGAGAGACATGAAGAGTGAACTGTTTTTTGTAGGGTAGCCTTATTATGTAATAGACAAGGAGATGCAAAGTTGTTAAGAGTGGCATGTTGTTTATTTTGTTTGTGTCTGTTTAGTGTGGATAGAGTATGGGTTGGGGCGGTGGAGGAGCATGTGGAGCATGATGTAAGGCTCTAAATTGTGCAATGGAGGAGAGGCGAGTGAATGAAAGTTGCTGGGTTGGGGTGCTTGTGGTAGGTGTTTGAGAAGAGTGAGAATGTAGGGGTGAAGATAGGACGGGATTTGTATTCTTTGTGTAGTCATGAGGGTGGGAGTGGGTTTGATGATAAGTATAATGAAAGTTTGTGTTGATTTGATGTGCTGATGTGTGTGGTCTGTATTGTTTTTGTGGAATAATGAGAGGGGAAATTGACGAATGTATGAGGTGTGTAAGAGGGGATGGATGTGTGTCAGGGGAGTTTGTGTTAGTTGTGATGACTGGAAGAGGTAATATATGTGGTGGAGTGGAGTGTGAGGATTGTATGGTTGTGTGTAATTGGTGAAGAGAGGGGACGGGTGTTTGTAGATGTGTGTTGGAAGGCTGAGCTTGGGAATTGTTATGAGGAAAGGTGGTCTGTGTGGAGCAAACAGAGGATAGTGTTGTTGGTTTGTATGAACAGGGAGTGTGTATCTGGAAGGCTGAAAGTAATGTATAGTGTGGTTTTGTGTTGTGTGGGTGATGGCAGGTTGTGTTAGTGGGAGTGGACAGAGTAGTGTTTGCTGTGAGAATGCAGGGGTTTGACTGTTGTAGTTGTGGAGGATATGTGTTGTATAAGGGGTATTGTGTTGGATGATGGGACATTGCAATCTGTTTGCGGTCAGTTTGTGATGCACGACTTGGATGTCTTTGCAGATAATGTGTTTGCATGTTGATTGATGTGTAGGGAATAAAGTCCTTTCTGGTCAATAGGGAATTGGGCAGCATTTCTGGCCCTAGGCCTGACCATTCCCAAACAGGCAACTGCCCTTGTCCTCTCCACCCTTAGCCTCTCCACCTGGGCTGAGACGCCCTGAGTCCTAGGCTTAAATAGTCCTACTGGCCAATAGAAACCTAGTACTAACCCTAACCAGATTTGTAACCCTGATTCAAACAACCAATGGGAGACCCAGCCCTAATCACCAATCATACCCCTAAACCTGACAACCAATCACAACCCCAACCCTAAAAACCAGGAACCGATCAGAATCTCACCCCTACTACCAATCACAACCCCAGCCCTAGAACCAGGAACCAAACAGAATCTCAGCCCTACCACCAATCACAACCTCAGCCCTAGAACCAGGAACCAATCAGAATCTCAGCCCTACCACCAATCACAACCCCAGTCCTAGAACCAGGAACCAATGAGAATCTCAGCCCTACCACCAATCACAACCCCAGCCCTAGAACCAGGAACCAATCAGAATCTTAGCCCTACTACCAATCAGAACCTCAGCCCTAGAACAAGGAACCAATCAGAATATCAGGCCTACTACCAATCACAAGCCCAACTATAATTCCTAAACAAATAGAAAGACCAGCCCTGAACAAACCTATCACAACACCATATGCAACAACCAATAGGAACTTATATAAGGGGCAAGTTAATTGAAGTCCAGCCCCTGTGGGCAGGGAGGAGACAGCTGCTGCTCTAGTCAGAATCTCCTTGGATACAGACAGGCTGCATCCACACTTCCAAGCTAGCAGAGTCTACTTTCCAGGTAAGAGAGAGATTGTTTAAAAAACACTGAAATACTGCTTGTCGCGCACTCTGAAATGTGGCTTTTTTAAGGCAAAAAACAGGAGATGCAGACAGTTTCTAAACACAATCTAAATCACAGAAACAGAAAGGGCAGTCTCTAAACAAACTCTGCAAGATGTATGTAGCCTTTTTACTTAGAAAAGAGGGGGAGGGCTTTTATGCAGTCTTGTGCCACAAACTAGAAGGGAAATTCACACAGTCACGGCTAAAAAAAACACCACTTTGAAAGGTCAAGCTGCCTGAAACACAGAGAGTCTACAGTAAACAGGCACGGGTAGCAGTAAAAAACACTTTTAAACAAATAATACTATTTCCCAGAAAAGTCTGGGGCTCCTTACCTAGGTCTTTTAGGAATCCTTGAACATTGGGCTGTATTAGGGCACAGGCAAAATGCTGGGCTCACAAAATATAGGTGGCTGTCTTGAGCTTCCCTCCACAAACTTAAGGGGCCAGAGCAGGTGTGGGAGGAGGGCTCAGGTTGCCAGGGATTCAGAGAGCCAATCAGCTAAGTCCAGCCCCTGTGGACAGGGAGGAGGCAGCTGCTGCTCTATTCAGAATCTCCTTGGATACAGACAGGCTGAATCCACACTTCCAAGCTAGCAGAGTATACTTTCCAGGTAAGGGAGAGATTGTTTAAAAAACATTGAAATACTGCTTGTCTCGCACTCTGAAATGTGGCTTTTTTTAAGACAAAGAACAGGGGATGCAGACAGTTTCTAAACACAATTTAAATCACAGAAACAGATTAAGCAGCCTCCTAAACATACTCTGCAAGATGTATGTAGCCTTTTGACTTAGAAAAGAGGGGGGGCTTTTATGCAGGGGGGGCTTTTATGCAGTCTTGTGCCACAAACTAGAAGGGAAATGTATACAGTCATGGCTAAAAAAAACACCACTTTAAAAGGTCAAGTTGCCTGAAACACAGAGAGTCTACAGTAAACAGGCATGGGTAGCAGTAAAAAACACTTTTAAACAAATAATACTATTTCCCAGAAAAGTGTGGGGCTCCTTACCTAGGTCTTTCAGGAATCCTTGAACACTGGGCTATGTTAGGGCACAGGGAAAATGCCGACCTCACAAAATGGAGGTGGCTGTCTTGGGCTTCCCTCCACAAACTTAAGCGGCCATAGCAGGTGTGGAAGGGGGGCTCAGGTTGCCAGGGACTCAATTATAGCCCTGATAACAACCGAGGTCCCATATAACTTACTTTATCCAGGTCAATAAGTAGCTGTTGCCACAAGATTTTTCATTGAAATGTTGAATAACATGCAGATGGTAGTGTTTTTGCGCATCAAAATCCACATGTAGTGTTATGTACAGGAAATTCTGCCCCCGCCCCGCCCCCCCAAGTAAAATGAGCATGCCATTTTATAATTTGAGTATGTTTGCAGTTTTTTAAAGTGCTCTGATATGGCAAATAGTGTCATAGAAATAACAAAACCACAGCACTAGAGCAGCAGGAAGGGAGCCGTTGGACTGCAGCAACCGGACTGGAGAGCAGGTCTGAAGCAATAGGACTGTAGTAAGACTAATGCAACTGGAAAAGCAATGGATTACAACAGGAGTAGAAAAAAGAACCCCACTGCAAGAGTAAACTGGTGCCTTGTGTTGCACTGCAGCACAACTCACTTCTTATGTAGTAGCAAGAAATTATCTACCTGACAGGAAGGGGCTGAACCTATAGAAGCCACCAATGAATAGGCAGGCCATGGAAGATTGTAGATTCGCAGCCATGTTGCGCACAAAAGATCTTGTGGCCAATCTTATCCAAATTTTTGTTGAGGTTGCAGCTATGTTGGAGGTACTCTCAGAAATCTGCCAGTGAGCCCAGAGAAACAAAGTCACTACAGCAACGGCTGTGGCCAGCACCCAGCATTATATTTCCAGTGGGGGCCTCACAGGTAAAGTTGTGGGACTTCAGGGGATACTGCACCTGTTCACACTCTTAACTGCAAGACTGGCTGCCACTTTGGTTCATCTGCCTGCAATGCAGATCACCTCATCTGTCCGTGGCCTCATGAGTTGTGACACTGCTTCCAATTTTTTTTATATTGTACTAAACTCACCATTAAATGGGCAGGGATCCGGATGATTCTCCACCTGTCCATTCACCTCATGTCACCTTCTTTTACAGCACCTGCAATCAAGGCGATGAAAAATGTCTGAGAATCAAGAAAGAAAACAACACAGGATTCTAGTGCATAGAGTATTTCCCGAAATGCAAAACATCCTTGAAGCATAGTTTGCTATCAATTTATAAGAAATTGAAGGTAGCTGCATACAGTCCCACGCACAGCCCCTAACAAAATGTCCTTGACTCTTTATGATCTTTTGGTATGCATCATTCACAATGTTATCATTGTTCTGCCAGCCATCTTTTGCATTCAATGGTCCATTAAATTGCTAGTAAACCTCATGTCCAAACCTCTCTAACTTGATAGAGAATACCCCGCACAGACCTGCACCACCTTCCTGTGCCAAACAATTCAGCTGGGAGTGCTTCAGTATATTTTTTAGATAGGTCATCCTCAACATACCCACGCATAACATTTATTTAAAGAATCAATAGGTTGCCCTATTAAAAAAAGGTCAGTGATGAGGTTGGAAGCCAGACAGAATTGCCCAATGGCAGTACACACTTGAACTTCACTATTCATTTGGGATCATTCATGGTAGATTGCACAGACCTATCATGTAATACCCATCCAGTAGCTTTCTTAAACTATCTGAAAATAAACCCTGTACCCAGTTTCCTGGACAAGCTCAAGCTAAGACTCTGGTCATCAGTCACTTTGAGATGAAGTTAGAAGCGTCAAGTAATCAGTAAAAGTTTATTCGAAAATACAGCTTTCGATAAAATGATTTTTTAATTTAATGAAAATAAGATACAGGCAACCAACATGTAGATGAGGCAACTGCAGATTTTTGTTTTCAGGCACAAAAAGGACGTGGCCTTGATATTTGGATCTTAATACACTTCTTGAAGTGAGACTGGACTGATGTGCATAAAGTTCGCTTTTGTCTGGAACAGCGCAAAGGAGCTAAACAAGGATTAACAAATTCCCAGAGGTTTTCTAAGAGTCTTAAAAGTATCTCCATTACTTTTGCTGTTCTATGTGCTTTCAACCTTCTGATAAGGGAAATGGCATTGGGAAAAATAAAGTTATTTGCCGGAGATTAGACAGTATGTTTGCATGGGGAAATTGAGATTAAAGTTTAGTCAGGTCCTGTAGATCAAACCTTCACAGAACTCTGAGCAGGAAAAGGGCTGTGCAAACCTGGTGAGGGTCAAATAGCAGATGTCATAATAGCTCCAAGTCACAATTGTTTCTTGCTCAGATTCAGGAAATATCCATGTTAGTTGACCAGAGGCAAACACACTATGACAATTTACATTTAATGAAGGATCATTGAGGTAACCTTTGCACTCTGCACTCCTGTGATTCACACCATTGGAAGACAGAGCTAACTTACATCTATCTATACTTTGGACTTAAATGAAAAAGCTTCCAATATTAAGAACACAGGACAGTACGAAGCGGGTCAGTAAGAAGCGGGTCAGACCTCAGCGTCGACTTACTCCTTGGGGTGCGTCCAGTGATTCCACCTAACTCAGCTCCCTTATCTCCTGTAAATGTTCTTTATTTGGGAACAGGATTTCACAGATTAGAGTTCACTGGCAGGTATGCTCTTTAAAAAATGTCAGGGTCAAAGATACCAGATTCAAGGATTTCCCACGATTCTTGTAATTCTAATTTAGGCAGGAGCTCGAGAAAATTACAAAAGAAATACTAAACTAAAATTAAAGATTTCTCAAAAAATATACTGAAACAAAAGCTAGACTCTAGGTTTTCCGTATGCAGTCGAATTTTTTCAGCCAAAATGCAATGTCATTGTGTTCTTAACAGCATCAACATAATGTTCTGCGTTTTATTTGCTTACCTGGATTTCTTTTTAAGCATATAAGATAACTCGGCGGGATAATGCATTACGCACAGAATAACATGTATCGACTGAAGGTCACAAATGGAACTCTTGGCAAAGCATTATCAATCTTTTATCCAGAGATTTATTAGTAATGTGGCAATGTGTTTTAGCCCACTCCTACAATACTAAGCAATGCCTATTAATAATATATGCATTTTGTTGATTCATAGTAGTCGCATTAGTTGTTCGACAGTGCAGGTAGCATAATAATACACAGGAATCACACCACTTGATTAAGTCTGACACGTCAGTGGTCAAGAAGACAAAAGAAATACAAATTAAAAACGACAGGTTATTTGAATCACATTTGCAAAGTGCACAAACATGGCATTAAGCATGACCGTTTAATTAAAACTCGGCTGCATAAATTATTAGCTTGAATATTGCATATACCCCTGCAACCCCCATAAGCTATTGGTGGAGTATGTAACATTGAACATACGTGAGTGGATAAGTGGCGCCAGAATTGGATGTCAGTGCATACTTAAAGCTCATCCCACCCAAGACCAGATTCTCCTGTTCACCATCGACATGCCTATTCAAAATGAACCTGGACTTCTTGGTACCACGGCTGACAGCTAATGCTAATGCCGAATGGCTAACAACACAAACCTCTCCTTCAATGAACACATCAAAGAGAACATCAAATCAGAATGGCACCAGTTTCCCAGTCTGAAAAATATGAATCCTTTCCAACTTCAGATCGACAGATCAAGCCTTACTTGTCTGTTCGATGGGCTTCCCAATGCCCTGCTGGTACCTGTGAAGGGCATCCCACACGCTGCAGCATGTCTGATCAAACAGCTGCTGATGTTCGACAACATCACCCCAATTCTGACAGAGCTACACTGGCTCCTGTTCAAACCTGCATAATCTTCAATAACAGCAGCATCAACACAATTGCCAATAGAAATGGCACCCAAGCTTACCTGGCGAAGAAAATAGCCACTTTGTGTGGACTAAGCCAGACCAGGAGCCAGGATAACCCTATGTACAGCGTTCTGTTGTTCTTTGACTAGATTTAGGGTACATAAACACTTTACTTACATATATACCTACTTCACAATACATACAGTGGTCAATAAAGACGCAAATGCTCATCTGCTTGACCTCTCTAACAATGATAAAACAGCATAATATTAAAAATAATGTCACATCTGATTTTTTGACATGTCCAGTTAATATTTGTGAACAAGCTGTGTACTCACATAAATTAAAAAAATGAAAATAGAAATGTATTTAATTCCTCACAACACTTATGTTGATATCCTGCATATTCTATTCACGCTGGTGGGTCAAGTACTGTACTTCATCCAGATGGTGTAGTTGTTTGGGGCATTTTGGGTACTTTCCTTAATTGGGGTGTATCCGAGGCCAGCGTGCAGGGCAGCAACTGAGATGGAATTCACCAGGCCCACTGATATCGTACATAAGGGACATTCCTTTAGACCTCTTCACTTAATGACTACTGTGAAATCACATACCGGGAACGTTAAGGGCTATTCCCTCAGCTTATGTTAGTAACATCTGTCTCACTTTGGCATGGATGTCAATATCCATGGTGTTGTCTCACTCCTTCTGAGGCACTTATCCAGCTAAGCATGTCAACGGTGTAACTTCTAGGTATCTGAAATCATTATTCTTTTCATATACCTTGAAAGTAATAACAACTAAGGGGCTGATTTAGAGTTTGACGGAGAGGGTACTCCATTGCAATAGTGATGGAATACCCTTTCCGCCAAACTGAAGGTTCACCTACCTGATTTAGAGATTGGCAGACCTTCAATATGTCGAAGGTGGAGAATACTCTGGGGCATATTTATACTCCGTTTGCGCCAAATTTGCGTCGTTTTTTTCGACGCAAATTCGACGCAAAACTAACTCCATATTTATACTTTGGCGTTAGACGCGTCTAGCGCCAAAGTTCATGGAGTTAGCGTAATTTTTTTGCGTGAACACCTTCCTTGCGTTAATGATATGCAAGGTAGGCGTTCCCGTCTTAAAAAATGACTCCGATGCATATGCGTCGTATTTATACTCCCGGGCAACAATGACGCCCGGGAGTGGGCGGGTCTAAAAAACCCCCATTAGCGCCGGATTTTAGCGCCTGGGTCAGGGCAGGCGTTAAGGGACCTGTGGGCTCAGAATGAGCCCAGAGGTGCCCTCCCCTGCCCCCAGGGACACCCCCTGCCACCCTTGCCCACCCCAGGAGGACACCCAAGGATGGAGGGACCCACCCCAGGGAACTTAAGGTAAGTCCAGGTGAGTATTTTTTTTAATTTTTTTTTGTGGCATAGGGGGGCCTGATTTGTGCCCCCCTACATGCCACTATGCCCAATGACCATGCCCAGGGGACAGAAGTCCCCTGGGCATGGCCATTGGGCAAGGGGGCATGACTCCTGTCTTTGCTAAGACAGGAGTCATTTCAATGGGGGATGGGCGTCGTAAAAAAATGGCGCAAATCGGGTTGTGGCGATTTTTTTGCCTCAGCCTGACTTGCACCATTTGTGGACGCCCATACGCCATTTTCCCCCTATGCCGGCGCTGCCTGGTGTACGTCGTTTTTTTCAACGCACACCAGACAGCGCCGGCGGCTAACGCCGGCTAACGTCATTGAATAAATACGGCGCCCGCATGGCGCTTCAGAATGGCGTTAGCCGGCGCTAATTTTTTGGGCGCAAAACTGCGTTAGCGCAGTTTTGCGTCAAAAAGTATAAATATGGCCCTCTGTCTCCACCGTCAAAACAAACCTCAGAAAGCACAAAGGGTTAAGAGCCATCTGAGGTTTTGCGGAATTTGTATCAGATTTGGAGTGGACAAACTCACAGCTAATTTTCAATGTCCTTCACTGCGAGGTAAAGCGTGGCTGTAAGGCGCAGTGAAAACTGCAACACCCCCCCTCCCCCATCATGGTAGAAAACTCCCATGGCGAGGGAGGAATTCTTTTGTATTTTCCAAAACAAAGTTCCACTTTGGGGTTTTGTTTTGAAAGATAAAAAAATCATTCCATGTCTGCAGTGTGGCACTGTCATTTTGAAGGAGCTGTATGTCAAAATGAAAATGCATAGAAGGAACCATCTAACTGGCCCAACGGACATTTCAGAATTTGACTCAGTCAGGGCACTGGGGTACACTTTCGCCCTGATAAAGTAAAGGCCCATCCATCAAACTCTAAATCGACCTGTAAATCTGTTGTTTTTATTGTTGCTATGTCTCCGCCAATGTCATTGAAATGAGTGTGCCATTATTAATAATAGCAATACTACTACTACTACTACTACTACTAATAATAATAATAAAACTATTAATAATAATTGTTGTTTTGTGGTTGTTATTACTGGAATTATATGGTGCCAGACAGTGCTTAATTTGTGCTTGTTGTTTCCGGTGCTGATCACCGGCACTTATTTTCGAGGGCCGGGGCTTGCTCTTCTGCCTCAAGCATTTGCTGAGAGCACAAGACACATATGGGGAAGACGAAGGAAGGGAAAAATGAAAACGCGTCACAAAGGAAGAAAGTAGAAAGCTGCAGGACTGAGCTGAAGGGGCAGGGAGTGGCTTTATATGGACTGAAGTGGCCCGAGATGGCTTCAGGATTACGGTGCCTCAGTATTCCGTGTTCACACATTTAATTGCAGCAGTCGCATGTTTAAGAGGAGGGCTTTGAGCACCGGCACCTTTTTATTTACAAATTAAGCACTGGTGCCAGTTGTATGATTATCCTAGACTATGCCGCCCAAATGCCATCTGTTACCAGCCCCTGCTATGCGTTGTTGTGTATGGGCTTGGGCTACCCATCAGTTACTATTCCACAGCAGAACACATGCACTTCAGAAGTTTAGTGCTTCTTAATTTGTTAAGTGCAGACAAAGTAAGACCAATGCATCTAGGCTCACCACATGAGTCACAGTGGTCACCATTTTAAAATTCATTGAGATTAAAACAGCGGTGCAACAAAACTGAAGACACACTTGCACATTGATTTTAGTCATCTTTCTTTGAAATCAGGCAAGATTCAAATTACTATGTCAATTCTTGCAGTTTGTACATTTTACAATATCATATTAATTTCATATCGAGATAATTATCTGAAGCATAAATACTGGGGTTAATTAACAAGTAATATTATTACAATAACAATGATAAAAAACAAGATTTGGATAAGTACATGGACCTCACGATAGCCATGTTGATTATAATTAAGCATTTTTATAACTCTGTGTGTAACACAGGATGTCAGATTGAGACTCTATTCCAACTACTATCAATTGTGGAGGAAAGGCTGCTCATAGTCTGGGTTGTTTTAATGTTTTTTAGCGGGTGTTCAATGCTAAACTAGGTACGATTCCCACTATTATAGATCCTTTTTCTCTGGGAGATGGGGTATTGAATGTGGTGCCTAGAGGTAGGCAGCTGATCAATGAATTGGGGTGGGCTGGCTTATATAATATGTTAGAGCGGGTAGCTAGCTCTGACCTATATACACAAGCATATGTAGAGTGGGGCAAGGGGACTACAATCAATTATATTTTTATCTCCAGTAGTTTTGGAGATTTTTTCACTAAGGGACAGATTCACGGTTCACTGCAGAGTGACCATAATGCCATTGAAGTCAGGATGGTAACCCCCTTTACTGGCCCTCAGACTGTGGCATTAGGTGTGGTTGGGCTGAACCCAGAGGACCAGGGTAGGAGGATCAGTTGGCGAAGAATCCCGATTCCTACTTTATTGGTAATGATAGAAGATGCAGGAATGTGCTTTTTAGCTCTCTTCTATTGTACGAAGCTCAGCCGGCTGCTGTTTTTTCAGATTTTCAGACACTTTATGTTGGATCTTTCTGGGCCCACAGGGGACCCACAAAAAGGGTGGTTTGATAAAAACTGCAGAGCTGCAAGCAAGCGTTTGCATGAAGCCCTTAAGGTTAAACCAAGAGATCAGCAGTCTATCAGCCTAGAAAGGGTAGCCTATAAAGAGGCAATTAGAAAGAGAAAACAATGTCTTAAGGAAGAGAGGTGGGAGCAGCTAGTGGGTGCTTGCAAGCTGGAGGATGTGAGGAGTTTCTAGAAAATAGAGAATGGTAAACCTGCATACTTAGGGGGTCATTCGGACTTTGGCGGGCGGCGGAGGCCGCCCGCCAAAGTCCCGCCGTCAGAATACCGCTGCGCGGTCAAAAGACCGCTGCGGTAATTCTAAGTTTCCCGCTGGGCTGGCGGTCGCCCGCCAGAAGGCCGCCCGCCAGCCCAGCGGGAAACCCCCTTCCATGTGGATGCCGGCTCCAAATGGAGCCGGCGGAGTGGAAGGGGTGCGACGGGTGCAGATGCACCCGTCGCGATTTTCAGTGTATGCTTGGCAGACACTGAAAATCTTGGTGGGGCCCCCAGGGGCCCCACGACACCCGTTACCGCCAGCCAGGTTCTGGCGGTCAAAACCGCCAGAACCAGGCTGGCGGTAAGGGGGTTGGAATCCCCATGGCGGCGCTGCCTGCAGCGCCGCCATGGAGGATTCCCTAGGGCAGCGGGACCGTTTCTGACCGCGGCTGTACCACCGCGGTCAGAATGCCCATGGATGCACCGCCAGCCTGTTGGCGGTGCATCCGCGGTCCCCGGCCCTGGTGGTAGTCAACCGCCAGGGTCGGAATGACCCCCTTAGTTCCCCCTGAGATTGTAGGGTCTAATATACCCGCCCAAAAATGGGTTGCCCATTTTGAGAGGGTCTACTCCTTGGATAGTGTGGAACAACTGATTGAGGGGGAAGACATCATGTGTTTCACCTTGGGTCTACATTTTAATGTGGAAGACGTTCAACAGGCCATCATGGTTAGCCCCTCTAACAAAGCCCCTGGCCCAGATGGCGTTCCAATGGATCTACACAAGGACAATGTTGGTCTGTGGGCACCACTGTTGACCAATGTACTTAACACTGGCGCACAAATTGGTATCCCCAAATCTTGTAAGTCGGCGGTTATTGTTCCAGTATTCAAAAAGGGATGTAGGCAAGAACCAGGCTGCTATCATCCTATTTCTCTACTTGACTCCACGGTCAAGATTGTGGGGCGTATTGTTCTTCTTCGTAATGAAGAGTGGATTCAAGCAAATAATGTTCTTTGTACGGCCCAGTACAGATTTAGAGAGGGTAAGAGGACGATGGAACAGTGCCTGAATCTCAATCTACTGGTGGGTAAATATGTGGTGGCCAAAAAGGGAGCTGTGTACTTGGCCTTCATTGATTTAAGCTGCGCATTTTATAGGGTAAATTGTTCAAAGCTGTGGTCAATCCTCAAGGGTCTTTTGTTACCAAAACCCTTGGTAAACTTTCTTCAGGCCTTCCATATAGGTGTAAATGCTTCAGTAAGTTTTGGTATGGCAGAGAAGTGTTCTGATGCCTTTAAAGTGTCATGGAGTTTTAGGCAGGGGTGTGCCTGGCACCAATTTTATTTTTATTACACATTAAAGGCTTGAATTCTCACCCGACTGCCTATGGTAAAGATTTTTTTAAAGTCAAGAGACCCCCGATGTCTTCGCTGATGATGCGGTTTTACTTTCCCATACAATGAATGGGCTTAAAGTTTTGGTGGATCTCTTTGTTGATTTTATGGGTGATTCAGAACTGGATGTAAATACCTCAAAAACACACTTTATGGTTTATGGGAAGTGGAATCCAAAACTCAGAACCATTACAATCAAGTTAGTGTAAAGGGTAACCTCTTTCTCTTACTTAGGGGTTACGTTTGACCAGCAATGTAGTTGGACTCCATGACTTGCACATCGCTATATGTGTTTCAATCAATCTTGTGGGGCCATTTTTAGATTTGCTCGGATGGTTGGGAGTAAACCTGTCTTGCCATTGTTGTAGATATATAAACTGAAGTGTTTACCTGTTTTACTGCATGGTGCAGAAATCTGGGGGTATTCTAACTGCAAGGCCATTAAGCGCAAAGAAAACAGCTTCTGCAGGAAAGTATTAGGGGTGGACCCTGCTAGTCTGAGTTTGTTTATGCATGAGGAGCTGGGCTTGGATTTTGTAGAAGATTATGCTAAAATTGACCCTATGATGCTGTGGATTGCAGTATGGAGTGGGGAGTGTACTGCATTTAATAGTGAGGTTATAGAGAACTGCCTTGGGGGCGAGCTAGGACATAAAGTCCTGTGGCTTAATTATAATAGATATATAGCTTTGTCGCTGAGGCATCCCTAATTAATTTATAACCTCGAATAGCTAAAACGGACAGACAGAAAGCTTGTGAAGGAGTTATTTCTTCAGCAAACCAGAGAGAGTAGAGACAACCTGCCATTGGGTAGTCTCTCTGCAAGTCCTTTGTTGCTTTTAAACACGAGTCCTGGCCGGAACCTTATCTTTCTTTTGTCAGAAATCCGTGGGAGAGAATCCTCCTTACCAGGTTTAGATTAGGCTCTGATGATAGTATGAGTCTTCATAAGGCCTTGTGAGTCTTCATAAGAATTAGGGACTGATTTAGAAATTGGCGGACAGGTTACTCCGTCACAATGGTGACGGATATCCCATCTGCCAAATTCTAAATCCCATTACATTCTTAAGGGATGTAGATTTCGGCGGACGGATGTCTGTCACCTTTGTGACAGAGTAACCCCTCTGCCAATATCTAAATCAGGTTCTTAGTCCAAGGCTAACAAAAATAAACCTCTGTGAGACAGGATTCCAGGTTAAAACTTCATGGTTTTATTCAAAATTATGGTCATTATAGTAAGCAAAAAGTAATTAGTTAGTTAATTGAGTGTTAGTAATCAATGTCCCAGTCATAAATCAAATCAAATAATGCAAGAGAATCCAAAACAAGCAAGCAGCAAGAACTAAGTATAGTTCAACAAGAGGGCCGACTTAGAATCTGGCTCGATAAAAAGCCCAAGAACATCTACTGTAAATATAAAGCAAGTAGAAAGACTAACATAGATTCTGCTTCCAAAGAAGTAAGCCAAAAGGACTGGCTCGTGGTTAAAATACAGCATCTTTTAGAGAGTTTTTTCTGACAATATAAACACACAAATGACATTACACACATGGGCTTTGCCAATATGATACGTTTGCACAGTAGCAAAACAAAGTATTAATTCACAATCACTGAAGGACACACCTACTTCCCAATGAGTGTGTCTGATTAAAGAAATTCATAATCTAATTACAAAGATTAAATAAACAGGAAAATAAATATTGCACCATACGCTTCTTCTACATATTCGTAACAAGGGACATAACCTTGCAAATAAATAATTTCCATCCTACTGGAAGGAAGCTAGAACATTGCTTTTAATAAGTTCAACACAGGGAGACCTTGATTTCCCTCTGAATTAAAAATGATTTTCTGAAAGAAAACAAACTCATGAACATGCTTACTTAGTTCGTGCACAGCAAATTATGAAAATCATTTGGCAAGTTTATGTAAGGCAGTATTGCAATTGAGGGTTGCAGTAAAAAGTAAATACTACACACAAAAAACAGCAGGGACCTTAGAAAGTTACAGAACAAAAACATCCTGAATACTGCCTCCTGTGGTTAAACACAAATTACTGCATTACAATAGAAGCTTCTTTTAGATTTTGCTTAAAAGGAAAAAAACACAAGCATACAGAGAGAGAAAAATGATTTGCTCACATAGAATCAACATGCATTATTATTCTGGAAATAAGAATACCCATAATGAAAGCTGACTAAGGCCTAGCCATGATAACTAAACCACATCTAAAACCGGTATTATTTCTAATTAATAAAACCTCCCTCACAAGCCTAAAATGGCAAAGGTCACCAAGAGGTCTAAAGTACCAAAGTCGCCTTGTGTGCTTCCTTAGCCCAAACTATAATATAATTCCAAAAGCTAAGAGGGCAGTTTTGGTACCAAGATTGGGTCTGAAAACAGATTATAAAGAAGATAGGAGAATGACAAGAATGTTTGTCTCTGAAAGGTTGCTATTGGCTGCCAGCCAGGTATTTGATTATTTAATGCATACAGAAATGCCTGTAATCGGTTTATGGTTACATGGATTCAATAAATCTTGGCCTGTTGTTTTTAGGAGAGGATTAACTATTCCATGTTTAAACAATTCTTTATTGAAACATGCTAGGAATACCTACACATTATTCGAACGTTTATTTTTTTTCATTGGGTGCGTTGTAATTTAGCGCAATTTCAGAAACATTTTCAAGACCATAACCACTTTCCTGGCACATCTGTGGAATTAACGGCCTCTGTAAAATATGTCATGGAGCCGTTCTCTAGATACAGCGGTCTAAAATATAGAGATCCACGCAAACGGTAAAGAAGGTGCAATTATATGGACATTTGAGTCATAATCTAGGAAAATACAATGTGAACAACAGAGAAAGACATCTCATCTGGAATAATATGAAAGGTAGAGAGTCTTCCTTGCTGACGGTAATACAGGTGTACAGTAGTGAATTCTAAGCAGCATGATTCACATGTGAGAGGACCATGGCATGGTATTGTCTTTCACAAATGAAATCTAAGAATGTCAGGTAAGAGTGGGAGGTAGTGGATCATCCAGTGATCCCAATAGGACCCTGTATCATAAAGCCATATCATGGACATGCGGTTGGTGACATGTGGATGTGGGGCACAGATGACATCCTTGGCACTACTACAGAAGTAATATGCAGTGTCCTTATCTGTCATTTAAATGTGTAATACACGCATCCCACTGAGCTCGGGCTGAGGGTTGTGGTAGAGGAGATTATCCACGCTCTTGCCAGTTATTCTAGGGAACTGTATGTGAAAGACAGTCCAAGGGCATTGGTGGCCTTCACTTTCGCCAACAGTAGTGCTAGAGTCGTTGATCCCAATATACTCCAGCCCCAATCTCTGTTGCATATCAAGGGTATAGGAAAAAGTGGAACACCCTACCCCTTTCAGTTCTCTTCCGTGCAATCTCGGTAGGGGCCCAAGATTAGTTTAAACACATCCAATCTGCCATTAAACTTGTAAATAAATCATTTTTAAGATGCAATCCATGACAGCTCTGTCGGTCATTCGTCTGTCCCCAGTGACTTTAGACATATATTTTTGCAGCAGAAGGGTTGTTAATAGGCATCGATGGTTGTGTACAGATTTCCCAGCTAAATATGTTGTGTCGGAGTGATTATGCCATATTTAAGGGAGCTGCTGCTATTGCCATGTGAAAAAGGTTTACTTGTTAGGCATTATCATTAATGATACAAAAAGAGTGGTGCGTCCTTTAAGTTAAGTAACCAAACCGGGATCCATCGACCAAGGCGTTCGTGGGTTTTATGGTGGGCAGATGGACTTTGGAATAGGGTTTGGATGAAAGAAAAAGGGCTAAAGCAGTGAATACGGGCTTCATTATTTCAACATCGTATGTCTGACTACCTCTCTGCTAAAACTGATCCCAAATCTCTTTCACCACATAACAGTTTTACCTAACAGGGTCATCTCCGTTCCATTAGCAAGAAACTTTGATGTAATAGTCAACCCTAATCTGATGATGTCTGGGAGGGGGGTCATGTATGTGTTGAAAAAGGTGAGGCTGAGGGAAGATCCTTGGGTTACGTCGCATATTATGTCCTTGGGTTCAGAGGTGAAGGGAGGTAGCCTGATGCTCTGAGTGCGACCTGTCAGGAAATAGGCGATCCAATTTAAGACATTGTACTGTATGCCAATGCTGTAGAGTTTGTTAATGAGGGTGTGGTGGGACACAGTGTTGAACGCTCAGAGAGGTTGAGAAGAATCAGGGTTGCAGTTTCTTAGTGGTTAAGAAGGATCCTGATGTCATCCATGGTGGCAATCAGAGCAATCTCGGTGCTGTGGTTTGCACGGAATCCTGATTGGGAGGTGTCCAATAGGTTTTGTTCCAGGTATTTAGTGAGCTGTTGGTTAATGGCCTTCTCGAGTACTTTGGCCCGTTAGGGGTGCAGGGGATAGGACAGTCATTTTGGAGTTTGCTGGGGTCGGCAGACGGTTTCTTTAGGAGGGGGTATGACCTCTGCCTGTTTCCAACTGTCAAGGAAGACTGCTGTGGAGATAGAGGAATTGCTGGTAACTTCTGGGTTGACTGGGTTGGATCAGAGGTTAAAGAGGCAGTGGGGACAGGGGTCGGTGGGTGCCCCAGTGTGGATGGATGACATTATGGCTAAGGTGGTCTGGGTAGTGAGCGAGGACCAGGTGGTGATTGTTCAGCAGGGTTGCGTTGGTTAGCCATGGCTGTCAAGGGTAAGTGATGAGGGTTGAGGGTCGAAGTTGTTGTAGATGGTGGCAATCTTGTAGTGGAAATAGTCTGAGAGGGTGTTGCAGAGTTCTTGGGAGGGGTGAATGGTGTTCTCTGTGGCTGTCGAGTTGGAGAACTCTTTGTCTATCTTGAAGAGTCCATTTGTATGATTGTCTGCTGTGTTAATGCAGGTCGTGATGGCCTCTCTCTCGGCTTCTCTAATGCTCAGGTGGTAGATGCAGAGGGCTGCCTTCTAGGTAGCTCTGTCAGCGGAGTTTGAGGTGCACCATTGCCTCTCGAGTTGGTAGCAGTCAAACATGGAGGCTCTGAGCTCTGGAGTGTACCAGCTGGTTTGATTTGAGGTTTTGTTGGATTTCACTTGTTTCATAGAGGCGACTCTGTCAGCACATTTGGTGATCCAGCTAGAGAAATTCTGGACGGTTTGGTTGAGGTCTGGTGAGGATACAGGTAGGGTGGTGCTGTGGGCCTGTGTACAGTGTGTCTCAGTTATCTTGCCCCAGCTGCGGTGTGAGGAACTGTGGTGCTTTGTGCTGGTGCACTGAGTAATGGAAATGCTGAAGGGCATGATGACATGGTCAGTCCAGTTGAGCTCTGAGATGTGGCTGAATTTGATTTTGCTGTTGGGGGTAAAAATGGAGTTGAAAGTGTGTCCAGCTTTGTGCATGGGTTCGGTGACCAGTTTGGGGGGGCTGATGTTGTTCAGGTTTTATGGGTGGGGGGGTGGAGTTGGTGTTGTTGGGGTCATCAACATGGAAGTTGAGGTTGCCGAGCAGGAGCTAGTGGTAGAAGTAGATGATTAAGGGGGTGATGATGTTAACGTTTGCGTCGCAGAAGGCCGGTTGGGGTACAGGGGGTCTACATACAAGGGTGCCTCTGAATGTGGTCTTGGAGTCAAACTGTAGTTGGGAATTGAGGTGTTCCAGGAGTGGCATGGGATCCTCACTGGTGGCGGTGCAACGGATGATTTCCTTGAAAACAATGGTGATTGCCTCCTCCATGTTTGTTGGTGTGGTCTCTGTGTATCATCTTGTAGCCTACAGGTGCTGTTGTGGCGATGTCGGCGTTCGAGGAGGGATTGAGTCAGATTAAGATGGTGATTCCAACCTCGGCGGTAAAAGGCGCTTACCGCCGTTCAGAAGACCACCATAACACCGCTGCGGTAAACCGCCACGGTCATTCTGACCCACAACAGGCAAACCGCCAAAATACAGACATCCACAAAAGTCTGCCACACCAAAGGCCAGCGAGAAACTGGCGATGATCAAACCTCCACCGTCACGCCAACAGAAATACGCCCACACTATCACAACACACGAATCCACGCGGCGGTCTTTCAGCCGCGGTATACCATTGGCGGTACACACCACCGCGCTCAAAATACACACACTTGTACAAAACACTACCACATTGGACAATTCAAAATACACACACCTGATACACATACACACACCACTCCCACACACCCATTACAATATAAAATACACACCCACATCACCCACAAACCTCCACTCCTAGAGATTCGTGAACACGCACCGAGAAAAGACATCCGAGCACCCAGACGCCCAATTCACTGTCACCCAGCAATATTTGCACGCACTTCACACAACACAACAATACACATCACCACACTTAGCACCACACAATCCACCCTACACATCACCTACACCACCCCATGGCACCGCAAAGACACCCCAGGTTCTCTGATGATGAACTCAGGGTCATGGTGGAGGAAATTGTACGAGTAGAGCCACAGCTGTTCGGGGCACAGGTGCAGCACACCACCATTGCCAGGAAGATGGAGCTATGGAGCAGAATAGTGGACCGGGTCAACGCTGTGGGACAGCACCCAAGAAATCGGGACGACATCAGGAAGAGGTGGAACGACCTACGGGGGAAGGTGCGTTCCATGGTATCCAGGCACAACATCCCGGTGCAGCGGACTGGCGGCGGACCCCCACCTCCTCCACCAGAATTTACAACATGGGAGGAGCAGGTCTTGAACATCCTGCATCCTGAGGGCCTCGCAGGAGTAGCTGGTGGAATGGACTCTGGTAAGTCTCATCTTCACTACTTCATCCCCCCCACCCCACCTGCATGCCAACTCATACCCCCACCCTCACCCCCACCCCCATCACACCTACTCCTTGCAAATGTCTCATCATCACAACCCACCCATCCCAACACCTAGCCCTGCATGCGTCCACAAAGCAGGGACACCCATCACCAAAGCATGCCCACTGCACATACACATACAACCCCCCCTCAAACCACCGTCACAACAGCCCCCACAAAGGGATGCCAGCACTGGGGTACACGGGCACCCACCCATTGCACGCTATGGCACACACAGAAGCAATAACCATACTTTTATACCCCTGCAGGACCCAAACGCCAGGTCACCGCGCAGGAGGGTCCACAAATGTCCACTCCACCCCCAGAAGAGGCCCACAGTGAGGACAGCAGCTCTGTCTCCCTGGATCTAGATGACCAGCCCGGTCCTTAGGGGACCTCGGGACAGTCGGTTCCCCTCACACAGCCACAGGCCACAGCAGACCTTCCCCCCTCTGGAAACACCAGCACAGCACTCACCCAGCAGTCCCATACCTCTGTCCCCAGGACACGTCAATCAGCGGTGTGTCCACCACTACAGGGAACCCAGGCTAACCCAACACCCCAACAACAACAGGGACCTGGGGGCAGTGGAAGTGGGCACACGGTCCAGGGGACAGAGGCCCATGGAAACAGGGGAACTGGGAGGGCTGCTGTGCGACAGGGGGGGACAGGCCCAGGGAACCCACTCTCCACGAGGCCCTCTCCTCCATCATGGGAGCATACCACCACTCCCAGGAGACGATGGCGACGGTCCTGGCCAGGTTTCAGGAGATCCAGCTTCTGCAGGAGCAACAGTATATGGGGTTCAGGGAGGAACTAAGAAACACTGTAACCAAATCCCCCACCTCAGTGAAAATTATGTAGCTCCTCATGTGTTTGAGCAGGGCAGACAACACTCTGGACAACACCTTGGAAAACATGGGCTGGGACATCCCTGATGATATGGCCACTGTTGTTTGAAAAGACCCACTTGCTAAGAAATGGAGTACTGACAGCACCTGCACTAGAGGGGGGATCCCTGTGGGTTGGCGGATGGGTGACATCAGGTCTGGCTCCAGCTGGGCACACAGTTCCTGTATAGTGGCTCAGTCAAGCCTGTATGTCATTATGACATGTCATTCCTCCATTGTCGACAGGTCCACCAGCGGTCTGTACACGGGAAGATTCCTCCATCTCCTCGCATGTCCCAGCGGACGGTGCCTATGAAGGACAACAGCGAGCACAGAGTCAATCAACCCACAGGTACGTAACTACAGCTTGCACATAACACGATTCCCAATGCATTGAAAGGTTTGTATGAGTGTTGATGCAAGGCCTAGGTATGTGTGACGCAGTAGAAATTAAGCCATGTGGGCCCTTGAAATGGCGGCTGCCTGACCTGTGAAGTGCGACAGTGGGATGTGAGGTCAATGCGCTGGCGTGGTACACCGCGGCGGTAGGCGGTCGAAGACCGCGGCGCAAAGCCGCATTGGTTAACATTGAACCCTATGGGTTTCAGGAGTCAATGACGATGTGCGCCGGCGGTCGCGGTACGCACCGCCGCGGGCGTGACCGCCATTTTCTATCTGCTTAATCACTCGATACCTGATCTTCCACAGAAGAGGACCTACACTGCAAGTGCTGCTGTGACCTCGGTCTGGAAGAGACAATGGCTCATGCGACTGGGAAAAGGGCCCCTGCCTTCACTGCGGAGGAGTTGGAGAAACTTGTGGATGGGGTCCTCCCCCAGTATGCACTACTCTACGGTCCTCCAGACCAACAGGTAAGTACACAGGGACCATGCTTAGTGGGCAATGCCTGGGTTGAGTGGGGTGGATGAAAGATGGTGGGGAGGGGAGCGATTGAGGCATGCATCAAACGACAGATGAGAGCATGTGCCACATGGCAAGGGTGGGGATGGGGGGCCACTCACATTGAGCATGCAGAAGGTGATGACAATTTTTCTCTCCCTGTACATGTCACATAGGTCAGCGCCCTCCAG
The DNA here is from genome assembly GCF_031143425.1 of Pleurodeles waltl. Taxonomy (NCBI): domain Eukaryota; kingdom Metazoa; phylum Chordata; class Amphibia; order Caudata; family Salamandridae; genus Pleurodeles; species Pleurodeles waltl. The sequence continues at coordinate 311,592,824 of NC_090437.1, read as the reverse complement.
AAAGTCGCTATTTGGCATGCCATCGCCAAGGACGTCCGGACCCTGGGGGTCCACAACAGACGAGGCACCCACTGCCGGAAGAGGTGGGAGGACATCCGACACTGGAGCAGGAAGACGGCGGAGGCTCAGCTGGGGATGGCCTCCCAACGTAGGAGGGGTGCCAGTCGTACTTTGACCCCCCTGATGTCCCGGATCCTGGCGGTGGCCTACCCCGATTTGGATGGGCGCGTGAGGACATCACAGCAGACACAAGGGGGTGAGTACAAATACATTCTGCTGACTTTGCGCGCAGTGGAGGTGTCTGGGTGGGGGAGGAGGGCTGTGGGTATCCCTATGCCAGGGCGATTTCTGTAGGCTAGGCCCCTCCGTAAGGCATGGCCCTGTGCCCCCGCCCCCCACCTCTGTAGGGTGCCAAGTACAGGTATCCATGGCCCTGTGTCATCTATGTGTGCAGTTGTCGTCCATAGGCTTGTAGGCCATGTCCCACGGATTGCGTAGTGGACCCCAAGTGCGCGGCGTAGTGCAGGGGGCTTCTGTGTCTGTCCTCTCCGCCAACGGTGTCGCCAATGCATGCACTCAACATGTCTTTATTTTCTTCCCCCCCCCCTTTTTTGTGGTCTTCCTGTTCATGTGTGCATTAGCATCATCAGGCGGAGGAGAAGTGGCATCGGAGCACGAGGGAGCTGCATCCCACATGGCCCTGGAGGGCAATGCAACGGAGTCGAATACACCAGTGGGACGGAGGGCGAGGGGAGCTCCACAGCGGGGACTCGTGCTGATGTCAGTGACAGCGACTCGTCCTCTGAAGGGAGCTCCCTTGTGGTGGCGGCAACATCCGTGCCCCCCGCAACAACAGGTACAGCCGCCACCCAGCGCACCAGCACCACCCTCCCAGCAGCCCCTCAGCGTTTGCCCCGTGCCCGCTCACCCAGGAAGGTGGGCATCTCCTTCGCCCCAGGCACCTCAGGCCCTGCCCCTGTCACCCCTGCTGCCCTCAGTGAGGAGGTCATTGACCTCCTGAGGACCATCATTGTTGGGCAGTCTACCCTTTTGAATGCCATCCAGGGTGTAGAAAGGGCGGTGCACCAGAGTAATGCATACCTGGAGGGCATTCATTCGGGTCAGGCTGCCCATCAGCGAAAGTTCAACGCTCTGGCCTCAGCACTGACGGCAGCCATTGTCCCTGTCTCTAGCCTCCCCCTCCAACTTCCTCCACCCAGACCCAATCCCCTGTACCTCTGCCTATCCCAGACACACCATCAGACCAGCCTGCACACACCTCAACACCCAAGGGAAGCTCATCCAGACATAAGCACCACACATCACACAAGCATTCACACAAGCAACATCCACATGCAGACATACCAACACCCACTGCCTCCACTGTGTCCCCCTCCTCCTCTTCTCCCTCCTCCCTCCCTGTGACGTCTCCACTCACACTTGCATGCACAACATCTTCAGCCACTACATCCATCACCAGCACACCCACCAGAACACTCCGCACACGTGCAGTCACCACCCCCACTACCATTTACACGTCCCCTGTGTCCTCTCCCAGTGTGTCTGTCACCCCCTCTTCCAAACTACACAAACGCAGGCAGCCACCCACCCAACAGCCATCCACCTCACGACAGCCTCCAGCCCAAGCACCTGCACCCAAAGACACCAGACTTCACACTCCTACAACCACATCCTCTTCCTCCACTCCCATACCCACTACACCTACCCGTCCCTCTCTTTCCAAATTGCTTTTCTTTTCCAAACTTGACCTCTTTCCAACAACTCCCCCACCCCGTCCATCTCATAAGACTCCAATCAGCACCTCGGCCACCACAAAACCAGGACCTGGAAAGACTGTTTGCCATGGAATGTGGAGTCCCCCACCCTCAAGGGCAGCTAGTTCAGCTAGGAGCCAAGGCACGGTCAGCCCACCCCCGGAAAAGCATCCGAAGATTGCCAGTGCCCAGCGCAAGAGACCAAAGACAGCAGGGACAAAAATCCCTACATTGGCTCCGGCAGGAAGTCGGGTGCCATCTGGCACACCGCCAAAGGTAGGAAAGGGCCACAGGCGAACAGGGAAGGGTGGGAAGAGCAGCACGCCCGACAAGTCCGGCAGCAGGCCAGCTGGCCAGGAGGGCCCCACCAGCCCCATCCCAGGTGTGCAGGAGGACACCCACAGGCCCGGTACTGCAGCCCAGGAGGGCCCCGCAAGCCACGTCCCAGGTGGGCAGAAGGACACCCACAGGCCCGGTACTGCAGCCCAGGAGGGCCCCGCAAGCCACCAGACAGATGGGCAGGAAGGCCCCGCCAGCCACATGTCAGGTGGCGAGTGACATCCATGCCATGGCTGGATTCGCTGACCTGGACACTCATCTCAAGCACCGCTCCGCTGGGCACCGCCGTCTCAAGAACCACTGAACTGGGCCCTTCATCTCAAGCACTGCTCCGCTGGGCACCGCCGTCTCAAGCACCGCTCCGCTGGGCACCGCCGTCTCAAGAACCGCTGAACTGGGCCCTTCATCTCAAGAACCGCTGAACTGGGCCCTTCATCTCAAGCACCGCTGAACAGGGCACCGCCGTCTCAAGAACCGCTGAACAGGGTACCGCCGTCTCAAGAACCGCTGAACAGGGCACCGCCGTCTCAAGAACCGCTGAACTGGGTCCTTCATCTCAAGCACCGCTGAACAGGGCACCGCCGTCTCAAGCACTGCTGATCTGGGCCCTTCATCTCAAGCACCGCTCCGCTGGGCCCTTCATCTCAAGCACTGCTCTGCTGAGCCCTTCATCTCAAGCACTGCTCCGCTGGGCACCGACGTCTCAAGAACCGTTGCGCTGGGCCCTTCATCTCAAGCACCGCTCCGCTGGGCACCGCCGTCTCAAGAACCGCTGAACTGGGCCCTTCATCTCAAGCACTGCTCCGCTGGGCCCTTCATCTCAAGCATCGCTCCGCTAGGCACCGCCGTCTCAAGAACCGCTGCGCTGGGCCCTTCATCTCAAGCACTGCTCTGCTGGGCACCGCCGTCTCAAGCACCGCTCCGCTGGGCACCGCCGTCTCAAGAACCGCTGCGCTGGGCACCGCTCCGCTGGGCACCGCCGTCTCAAGAACCGCTGAACTGGGCCCTTCATCTCAAGAACCGCTGAACTGGGCCCTTCATCTCAAGCACCGCTGAACAGGGCACCGCCGTCTCAAGAACCGCTGAACAGGGCACCGCTGTCTCAAGAACCGCTGAACAGGGCACCGCCGTCTCAAGAACCGCTGAACTGGGCCCTTCATCTCAAGCACCGCTGAACAGGGCACCGCCGTCTCAAGAACCGCTGAACTGGGCCCTTCATCTCAAGCACCGCTCCGCTGGGCCCTTCATCTCAAGCACCGCTCCGCTGGCACCGCTCCGCTGGCACCGCCGTCTCAAGAACCGCTGCGCTGGGCCCTTCATCTCAAGCACCGCTCCGCTGGGCACCGCCGTCTCAAGAACCGCTGAACTGGGGCCTTCATCTCAAGCACTGCTCCGCTGGGCCCTTCATCTCAAGCACCGCTCCGCTGGGTACCGCCGTCTCAAGAACTGCTCCGCTGGGCACCGCCGTCTCAAGCACCGCTGAACTGGGCCCTTCATCTCAAGCACCGCTCCGCTGGGCACCGCCGTCTCAAGCACCGCTGAACTGGGCCCTTCATCTCAAGAACCGCTGGCCCATTGGCGGAAGGGGCAGGCCCGCTTCTGTGTCGGGCAGGGCTGCACGAAGCACTCTGGGCACTAGTCCACCTCCAGTACCAGTGGAGACTGTCATCCACTTGAGAGACTGTGGCTCTGCACTCCCCAGGATGGCACAGTGGGCAAGCCACCCACTGTAGAGACTTGAGAGACTATGGCTTTGCACTCCCCAGGATGGCACAGTGGGCAACCCACCCACTGTAGAGACTTGAGAGACTGTGGCTTTGCACTCCCCAGGATGGTACAGTGGGCAAGCCACCCACTGTAGAGACTTGAGAGACTGTCGCTGAACTGGGCCCTTCATCTCAAGAACCGCTGAACTGGGCCCTTCATCTCAAGCACCGCTGAACAGGGCACCGCCGTCTCAAGAATCGCTGAACAGGGTACCGCCGTCTCAAGAACCACTGAACAGGGCACCGCCGTCTCAAGAACCGCTGAACTGGGTCCTTCATCTCAAGCACCGCTGAACAGGGCACCGCCATCTCAAGCACCGCTGAACTGGGCCCTTCATCTCAAGCACCGCTCCGCTGGGCCCTTCATCTCAAGCACTGCTCCGCTGAGCCCTTCATCTCAAGCACCGCTCCGCTGGGCACCGACGTCTCAAGAACCGCTGCGCTGGGCCCTTCATCTCAAGCACCGCTCCGCTGGGCACCGCCGTCTCAAGAACCGCTGAACTGGGCCCTTCATCTCAAGCACTGCTCCGCTGGGCCCTTCATCTCAAGCACCGCTCCGCTGGGCACCGCCGTCTCAAGAACCGCTGCGCTGGGCCCTTCATCTCAAGCACTGCTCCACTGGGCACCGCCGTCTCAAGCACCGCTCCGCTGGGCACCGCCGTCTCAAGAACCGCTGAGCTGGGCCCTTCATCTCAAGCACTGCTCCGCTGGGCACCGCCGTCTTAAGAACCGCTGAACTGGGCCCTTCATCTCAAGAACCGCTGAACTGGGCCCTTCATCTCAAGCACCGCTGAACAGGGCACCGCCGTCTCAAGAACTGCTGAACAGGGCACCGCCGTCTCAAGAACCGCTGAACAGGGCACCGCCGTCTCATGCACCGCTGAACAGGGCACCGCCGTCTCAAGCACCGCTGAACTGGGCCCTTCATCTCAAGCACCGCTGAACAGGGCCCTTCATCTCAAGCACCGCTGAACAGGGCACCGCGTCTCAAGAACCTCTGAACAGGGCACCGCCGTCTCAAGAACCGCTGAACTGGGCCCTTCATCTCAAGCACTGCTCCGCTGGGCCCTTCATCTCAAGCACCGCTCCGCTGGGCCCTTCATCTCAAGCACCACTCCGCTGGGCACCGCCGTCTCAAGAACCGCTGCGCTGGGCCCTTCATCTCAAGCACCGCTCCGCTGGGCACCGCCGTCTCAAGCACTGCTCCGCTGGGCACCGCCGTCTCAAGAACCGCTGAACTGGGCCCTTCATCTCAAGCACTGCTCCGCTGGGCCCTTCATCTCAAGCACCGCTCCGCTGGGCCCTTCATCTCAAGCACCACTCCGCTGGGCACCGCCGTCTCAAGAACCGCTGCGCTGGGCCCTTCATCTCAAGCACCACTCCGCTGGGTACCGCCGTCTCAAGCACCGCTCCGCTGGGCCCTTCATCTCAAGCACCGCTCCGCTGGGCACCGCCGTCTCAAGCACCGCTGAACTGGGCCCTTCATCTCAAGCACCGCTCCGCTGGGCACTGCCGTCTCAAGCACCGCTGAACTGGGCCCTTCATCTCAAGAACCGCTGGCCCACTGGCAGAAGGGGCAGGCCCGCTTCTGTGTCGGGCAGGGCTGCACGAAGCACTCTGGGCACTAGTCCACCTCCAGTACCAGCGGAGACTGTCATCCACTTGAGAGACTGTGGCTTTGCACTCCCCAGGATGGCACAGTGGGCAAGCCACCCACTGTAGAGACTTGAGAGACTGTGGCTTTGCACTCCCCAGGATGGCACAGTGGGCAAGCCACCCACTGTAGAGACTTGAGAGACTGTGGCTTTGCAATCCCCAGGATGGTACAGTGGGCAAGCCACCCACTGTAGAGACTTGAGAGACTGTGGCTTTGCACTCCCCAGGATGGCACAGTGGGCAACCCACCCACTGTAGAGACTTGAGAGACTGTGGCTTTGCACTCCCCAGGATGGCACAGTGGCCATGGAGGCCCCTCGTGGATCTGGCGTCGTGGACTTATCTGGCTGAGGTGCCCCCCCTTCCCTTACCCCTGAGGTGCCTGTAGTTTTCCTATCTGATGCCCCTGCAGTGTTCTCTCCGTTGGAGGCAGGTATCCTGTGTGGGCTTTGCCCATGTGTTTTGGCCCAGTGGCCCACGAACAATGGCTGATACACATATCGGACTGGACAACTTATGTATATAAAGTTTTGGATGTGTGAGATATTTTATACTCAGTCTTACAATATAATTCTAAATTTATAATCATTTCCTTTTGTCTTTGCATTCTTCCGGGGGGCTTGGGGGGGTAACTGTGATGTGTTGCTATGCATTGATGTGTGTGTTATAGTGGGTGAGGGTGAGGGTGGGTGTGTCGCATATGTGTGTCCCCGTAATTTTTTGCCTCCCCCCTCCCCTGTGTTGTAGGTGCAGTACTCACCGTTGTCTTCTGCGCTGGCGTTCGTGCTCCTGGTAGAGGAGCAGGAAGACAATGGCTGGTAGGATGTGGAGTTCGGGTTCCATGCTGTCCAGATTCCTCGTGGGGTGTATGGAGGTGAGCGTTTTCCGTTTGAAATGGCTGTTTCCGCCGTGTTTTTATCGGCGGGGCTACCGCCCCGGAAAAAGTGGCGGATTGGTGGGTTGTGATAGGGTGGGCGGTACATTGTCTCCCGCCTGTCTGTTGGCGGTGACCGCCGCATTGTTTGTTTGTCCCGCCGTGGCGGGCGGTGTGTTAAAGTGGCGGTCTCTGTTGGCGGTTTCCGCCAGGGTCGGAATTGCATTTTTTTTACCGCCAGCCTGTTGGCGGTTTTGCCGCCGCTTTAACACCGACCGCCAGGGTTGGAATGACCCCCTAAGTGATTTAGGTGATGTTCGGGGCGATGGTGGTGAGGATGCCCCATATTTCTGTGGCATGCTTGCAGAGGGATTGGGCGTTGAGCAGCATTCAATCGAAGGGGTTCCGGGTTGTTAGTAGTTCTCTGGGCGGTGTTGGCAGTGGTGGTGGCACAGGCTCTGGTGTGGGGTGCAGGTTGCAGGAGAAGTGGCAGCATTGGCAGGTGAAAAGTCCCTTGGTAGATCACGTAAGGGCAGTGTAGCAGTGGCTATCGCAGTCACCTGGGTTCAGGTCAGGAGCTTTTCGCAGGTGTAGCAGCGGGAGTTGGGAGGGCCAGGGTTCCTGGTGCTGGGCACGTTCCAGGTATGGACAGGCGCAGATGGACTAGCCTTTGGCGCACAGTGACCTCTATAAATAGCCCTAGGAGAAGGGATGGGGCGGGAGGGCAGGACTGGTGGGAGAAATCGGCGGCAAAAGCAGAAGTAAAGGAAACAGTGAAATGCACTAAAGAGTAAATTAGCAGTGAAACTGTAAAACACACTAAAAGTGATTAACACACTTGGAGTGATTTCAATTAAATAGAAGTGGCCAATAATGTGCAGCATGAACAACAAACAGGGGCCTTACAGTGGACTCGAACCTGGGGCTCAGAGAAAGGAGGATCAGTCAGCTAAACAGAGCCAAGCAGCTAATCAGCGTCAGCGTAGGTGTGGCGAGGCAAGACCACGAAGGTCAATGGCTACGAGCTGTGAACACGCTGAGCTGCATTGACACCAGGAACTCACCTGTCTTTCTTTCTCCTCAGTTACTCCTCTTTTCCCTAGATTATCATTATCCTCAGGCTTGTCCCTGTACTGGCTAGGGATTCGCTGTTTCCAGGCGACAAATGGATTGTCTTTGCTCATGATAAACCATAACTCACCTTGAACCCTGAAACATGCCATTCTGGTTCCTCCAACAATTCATTCATATTTTAGAGATTCGAGGATCGATTATTTTATATTGATCATTATAAGATGATTTATTTGAATGATATTCTGATTTACTCAACTGCAGTGTGCAGTACTCACACAAACTGCACAAAGGAAGAACTCTTATGTTTACATAAACACAATCATAAGCCAAATTAGAAATTATTCTTTTGATAAGACAAACATAGCTTGGTTTTGTGTTGTAAAGCGCAGAAGTGCAATGGACATGGGTTATAGTCATTCTCGACTGGTGAGCTTTCACAAGTGTTAGAGAGAGCCAATGCTTTTTGGCTACTCTCATTTGTACTCAAGGTTAATCTGAAATTAACTTGGACTCATCACCTATCACTTCCTATCTTGAAAAAAAGAAAAAGGGCAGTCATGGAAAATGCAAAAAGCAATATGTGCACCTCCGATAATACAAAACCCGAATGTCTAAAACCATTTATTGCCGAAGCAGATACTTTAGATAGTGCAGTTGGTACACCATAGATGCAGGAACATGTTAGCAGACAAAACAGCACATTTAATTTTCGTATTACAAACCGTCTGGCAGTGAGATATATTATTCAGTGATTGACAAAAAATATCTTCCCATTACAGAAGTTCATCCTGAATGGAATCACAAACTCTAAAGGACACAACATCAGATTACCATTCAGACAAAACATTATTATCTAAAAGTTCCACAAGTGATAGAATGCAGGGATAGTCATGAAGCCAGATGGGACTTCGTTTTCTCTTAATATGATTTCCAGGCAACTTTTATTCCTGGAACATAGATGAGGCAGAGGATTGTCTTTCACACTCTTAACCAAAAGATCATGTTCTGGTCCTGACAAACGAAGTGTACGTTTTAGGTCTATTTCTGCTTTCTACTGAAAGCAGAAACTGCTAAGTTCCAATAATTTACAGCCAAGTTAGCCTTGCATTTTTCTCTGGCAAACTCTATGTTCCTACTGAGCACCTTTTTGCCAATATTCTGCCCCCACTTCGTGGCATGCTAGCAGCTGACCACAAAGGCATCAAAACCACTAACGCCTTGCTGCAGCATTAATATTTGGGGCCCTTATTGTTCCATAATGTACAGGACCTCGTGTCATCTTGTGCAGTCTGTGCTCAGGTTAAAAGAAACCACACCCACAGACAAGGCTATTTACATAAAACTGTCTAGCAAACCATCATTGATCCTGTTTACTGTCTCCATTGCTGTGTGACTTAGTACACTAATGGGAACAATGGCAAAATTAGAGACGTTCGTGTTTTTTAAAAGGGCTTGTGTGCCCAACAGACAGCGTATGTTGTATGGTGTAAACAAAAAAGAGGGACTTACAAATGACAGACCCTCACCCATGACGTGGCTTGCTTTACCATGTGTTCTTCAACTGTTGTTGTGAGGGAGTTAGTGTGGGCTAACCTAGGTATCACTGTTGTATACCACTTTAAGGTGACCCATTCCAGGCACTAAAGTTACTCACATGACCAATTACTCTGAGTGATGCAGTTCTCATTCTCACCATCAAAATTCTCCCTGAATCCTGCAAAAAATGTTTGGAAATGGGTGCTTGCTTTATCTGTGCCCCCCCTCCCCAAATGTTAAGAAAATAAAGAGGGTATGGCTCAAACCCACAAAAAAGTGTTTGAGATGGATGGTTGCTTTATTCGTGCCTCCTCTTGAATGTTAAAAAAATAAACAGAGTATGGTTCAAAACCCTTCATTTCAATAGTCTGACCCTGTGCTTCCTAGTCATTACAAAGGGTTAAATACCCTTGGAACAGACACAGCCAACATATGAACACATCCCTTCTCTTTGGCCATGCTCGGGCCCTTTGAATCATGCACTCATCCCTCGCTTGAATAAAACATCAGCTGATTATCCTATACAGGTTACCTACCAGCCAATATCCAGAATCCCATTTCTTAGTGATAACATGGAATGAGATGTAACGAGACAGCTATAACAAACTCCTCACTGACTATCAGTCTGGCTTCAGTTCATTATGATGAACTGAAACTTCCCTGTCCAACACCAGAGAAAAGCTCCAATTGGACTTGGATGACTTCCACTCAATCCCCTCAACTCCTCTTTTGTCTGGGACACTGTCAGCTATTAACCCCTATCAGAACGTCTCAAATGTTGGATCAGCATATCTGACACCATACTGCCGTGCATTGATCATTCCGCACCAGCCAAAACTAACAAGAAAGGATGAGGTCATCCAAAAACAAATACATGCCTCCCATCTTGCAGAATTTCTCATGGGTCATCCCTTTTGTGCCTTCTTTCCAAAATCTAAATTCTCCCCCTACCACAGCTCATTGAGCAATACCAGATGAATGTCCAAATGTACGGTCATGACAAACAAATCCATTTCTGCTTGAAAAAGAGTCCAGACAACACAACCAACATTAACTTACATCTGGACTATGTTTTACACTGGAAGAAATAGTGCCATGACTTAGATCCTAGTGATCAGAGACTGTGAGCTCGACTCACTAATCTTTGTCTGGTCCTCATTTCTTGGTAATCCACAATTCACCTCAACAAAAGTAACGAAAGTGTGACCTTGTAGTTGTTTTACGCAGTCCTCTGTTTCACAGTTACCAAGCACACAGTCAAACTGGAAACAGCCCTCGACCTACCACGCCTTACCTGTTGCAATATCATTTACTCTGATCTTACCAAGAAATTCGTTGCTAAGCTCCAAACACTGCAGGTCGAGGCAGCCAGATTGTGCTTTAGCTTATTTAAGGGGAATCACACAAACCCGGCCTTTACTGGTTCCCATTAGACTCCAGCTTTAAATTCAAAGCATACTTTACCAAAGACTCAACATACCTGCAGAACTGATTTATCACTGTGCCTCCTGCCAGTCCTCCCACTCAAGGACCACCCACCAGATAAACAAACGCTCGTCCAGAAGCACGAAACATGGACGCAGATTACTAGGCACGCAAGATACCAGACTATACAAAGCCTTCAACCCGCACCTGATGTTTCAGCTCAACCACTGGCCGTTCCGGGAGCTCTTGCAAAGTGAACTTTTTAGGCTGCCATTTAATTAGTTCAACCGAAGAAGCAGGATCACTAACTGCCTGACGGGACTCGAACCATCTCTCAGTAACAAACCGTTTTTTCCACTGACTGAAGCAAAAAATAAAAAAAAGACAAAAAACAGCACTTTAGATAACTACTCAATAAACAACTAAATGAGTTAAAGTCTGAACCCTGATTCAGACAAGAGCAACATTTTGCAATTATTATATAACTTTTCAAAGATGTGTGGTTCAACTGTACCACATTTAGGTCCACAGTTGGTGGTTCAGCCCTCCAAACGCGGGCCAGCTTGAGAGTGAAGTCTTTTCAAAAACTTGGATTGAATTTGGTGCAGCTTGAGAATGGCGTTGTGCATGCTGGTGGGATTCTATACTCTAGTGGAACATAGAAGTACCTGCAGGCCTCCTGAGATCCAAGATCAGCCCCTGTCTGGTCACTGTTTATTAGTCTGCCTTGGAAGGCTCTCCCATGGATGTTTTATGCAAAGCTGACCAAGACACTCCTCTACCTTAAGAATGTACTTCAGGGAAAGGGGATAATGTAAACTGCAAAAGTGTTTTATTTCACTCTCACAGATCAATCAATATGTGTAGCCCAGACTGTGGAACAAAATACTCTGCCCGTTTCTGGCCGGCCATTTGTAAAAGTCTTGTTCTTCATAGTATTGTGTCCTCACATTCACTCCCGGATCGCAACTGACAAAATACACAGTTAAATCAGACTCTAGAAGAATACCTATAAGGTTTAACCACAACCTCACATACCACTGGGGAAAAACTTAGCCACAGGTCAATCCGTGTACAGCAATATGAGACACTTATCTTCATGCCTCAGTACATTTTTCTATTTTATGGGTTTTTATCAATAGCAGCTAAATGTACTAAATTTTTTCAGCAGTTGCAAGGCCTCCAACTAACAGTGGCAGCCCTAAACAAAAGTGCTGGCACAGTCCCATTAGAAGTATGACAGTGCAGCAGATAAGTGGAATATCTGCCATTTTACAATAGTGCACTCTTGCACAGAGAGCTGTAACTGTGCTATTAACCAAATGCCACTCCCACAGAGAAGCTCTGCTGTCAAGGGCATAGCATATATCCCTGTGGTATACGGGCAGAGGGAAACCTTCGGTGGGCCCCCAACCCTTCAGGAGGCTTCTAATCCTTCAGGAGCCCTCATTCAGCCCAAGGTAAATGAATATCTGTGAGACACAGGAGACAAAGGGGCCCTTCGTCGTATTCTGCAGGGGAAGGGGCTGGCACCATCATTTTGTGTTACGTCACTGGCTGGTGTTATGACAAAATTAAATCCCCATTATAAGTAGCTCTCCCTTCAAGCCAGGTCATGGTACAGAAGAAAACCCTCCAGAATCTCCCTCTGAGATAAGACTGGAAACATAAAGTTCAACCCTATGTGTTGCAAGAAAAAAACATTTATTATTCTTACTCCAGTACTACAACTACAATGCTTGGGAGAGCGTGTTTTGGATATCTCTATGCTCGTGCACCATCCTGTCAAGAGGAAAATACATTTCAGAGGGATCCTATTTTGTCATAACGCAAACACCGCCCTATCAAAACTATTTAGCCTTGCAGAGAATTGTCAGCTCTGTCTCACTAAAAGTCTATCAGTCCAAAGAGCACTGGAGACATATATACAGCATGGCACCAACATGTTATTGTTCTGTTAAATTTTCTCGTCAGCACATGCGTGATTTACTGCCAGGAGAATTAGTGGTTCTGGATTCTGTGGCACAGACTGAATATTGGAAAATCTCACTAGTTCTGCTTCAGAACTGTCTTTAGAACCTATGGCATTGTATTCTTCATCTTTGGATACATGCGCAGCTCGTAGTGTAACCAGCCCTAATATGGTAGGGCACAGTTTGATTTTTTTTGTTTGCTGTCAGGACTCGGCTTACTTGCATCTTCTAATGCCAATAAGTCAATATTGTGGATCATATCTTTACAATGGGAAGGATCGGCAGGACGGATTCAGTTGTCTAGGATTCAGCAAGGCTAGCCTGAGATATAGCAACCAGCCTTTCCATGGCAGCGGGTAGTTTAATTTTCCTGACTGGCAGGACTCTACATATTTTCATCATCTAATAAATGCAGATTGAGGGACATATATTTATTTGCAATGGGGTCAGCAGGATGGCATCATTTGTACAGGAATCAGTGAAGCTATCCCAAAAAATTGCAACATGACCTAAAATAGTAAGGGTTAGTCAAATTTTTCTCTACAGTGTGTCTATATGGCCCAAGACCGGACTTCCCGAGTGAACAAGGTAGGCAAGGGCTCTGCTCTCCCAGAGTGGACCTGAGTAGCAGTATCCAGCAAACCCAATTAACACTATCTGCTGGCTGGACACATCCTTCAGAGAGGTTGGAATAGATGCTGTCTAGGATAGGAAATGACACCTATTGGCTTGTAATGTTTTCAATCAAAGGCCTCATGTTAACTGTGAGGGCAATGTTTATGGAGGGGGAGAGTGAGAATGAGCTATACAGAGAAGATCGAAAGGGAAGTTAGCTAGTGAAGACATATGAAAAAAGTTTTTTCACAAGGCTCTCGGGTCAGAGAAGAACTGGGCTGAGATTGATCAAAATATGTACTACCAAATCGGTGCTATGCCGCTGTCCTAGCGGAAACAGTGGAAGCAGGGTCAGTCTCCTTTTATCACATTGTCTCTTCTTACCCTGAAATATCATTCACTAATAATAATGAAATTGAAAGTTGTTCTGGGAGGAAATGCTAAACGACTAGGAAGATTCCTCCTCATGTAAACTAGAAAGAAAAAGGGTTTCTGGGATCCAAGAAATGTACTGAGCTCACATGGAGTAGTAAGGACAAAATGGTAACATAAAGCAGGCTGATTCACTCTTGCCCTGCCAGGGCATCACCCACCGGGCACTTCGTCTCTCATGTTCACATGTGCATGGTGCCAGTCTGGATGGGGTCTGAGCCACAACCTGACTGGGGCCATCATGCTCAATGTGAAAACATTTCCCAGATAGGCTCAAAACAAAAACAACACCCTTTCAACCACACACCCTACACAGTGTAGCTTGCTATCCATATGGGTGTGCACTTCAGTGCCCCACATAAACTTTCTAAGCGTTACAAACATGCTAAAATGCATTACAATATCTGCAACCACAAGCAGACATGAAGCATTGCCACATACGTATGTGTATTACTATTGCATTATATCCTGCTGTCAGGGCTATAGTACCACTTGTTAAAAGCCTTGGACCCGAGTTAAGGAAGGAGAGGGTTTTTAATAAGTAGTAAAGTCTGAGGCACAATTGCTATAATGCCATCTTTCCACTCAATCAGAGTAGACTATTCTAAAATTATAAAAATAGAAACAGAAAGGCAAGCATTGGAATGTGGAAGCAGAAAGTCTAAACCAGCCATTATTGGCCCTGAGCCACTCCGTTATCTTCAGTCAAACTCCTAACATTCCAATGTTCTAACTGCGCTTTTTAAATAAAAAAAATGTATCATCACACCCACACAATTCATCCTTCAGAAGCAGGTGAAACAAGAGCCATGTGTAACCCAATAACAAAATATTCAGCATTTCTGTGGGAGCTGAGCTAGGATAAAAAGGATTGGCAGTAAGTGCAGCCTTTATTTTTCTTGAGGAGGACTTTGCCAAGCAGAAAAACCCCTACAATTTGGGAGCTGTCTGTGAGATGGCTTGATATCACTTTACTTATGATTTAAAGCTGTGGAATGCAGGCTATCGTCAGATCCTAATTAGACATTACAAGGGCTGGTCCGATTTCTGCGTTAGAGACCAAAAATCCCTTTCTCGTGCTCGGTAAAGTAGTTGCTGAGCGCGGGGCTTAACACGGGCCCCTGCTGGCCCTGTGGTGCAATCAGCCGAAGGCAATGAATATATGTGATATACGGAAGACTCAGGGGGCCCTCATCACATTTGCAGGGGCCCCCATTATTTTGGTTTGCGCCACCATCAATCAATCAGCCTCTTGCTGGTGGGAGGGCTCGGAGGAACCCATACAAAAGCTCGAGGGCAATATGTCTCGGAGTTTGGCTGTCAAATATACAAAATAACTGCCTCCTTTTCTATTCCTAAAAATGTTAGGAACCTGTAAAAGTCTAAGGCTATTTGATCTTAAAGGTCTGGATTGTTGGTAAGGACAAAGCCTTTTTCTTAAGTAACAAGGGCTAAGTCGTGATAGTGCTCTAAAATCTAAAAATGTGAGCCCTTTACATTTAATACGCTTGGCAATCGGAAGCCAGTGTAGGCGTTTCAGACGAAAAGAGATTATCAGTATGGAAATCTGAAGTCTAAGGGTTAGGTAGGCAGGAAAACCCAAGTAAAGACTGTTGGCATAATCTAATCTGGACGTTACCACTGTGTGAACAATTGTTTTCCGAGTGTTTTCCAGAACCAAATGTAGCATTTTATTTAGAGATTTATGCTTCACAAAACACACAGCGGACACCTGTTGGATTTGCAATGAAAAGGATAGGTTTAAATTGAATAATACTCCTACATTTCTGGCAGTAGAGGTGGGAGTTAGATAGGAATTAAGCTCCTTTGGCCACCATTTGCATGGAGCAGGTGGGCATTTCGAACCGAAAAAACAGGATTTCCATTTTTCTAGAATTTAATTTAAGAAAGTTTGCATTCATCCAGTGCTTAATTTGTGCTTGTTGATTCCGGTGCTGAGCACCGGCACTTATTTGTGAGGGCCGGGGCTTATTCTTATGCCTCAAGCATTTGCTGCGAGCAAAAGACACATATGGGAAAGACAGAAGAAGGAAAAACTAAAAAGGTCCATAAAAGGAGAAAGTAGAAAGCTGCAGGATGAGCTGAAGGGGCAGGGGTGGCCGTAAATGGATTGAAGATGCCCGAGATGGCTTCAGTATTACGCTGCTTCAGTATTCAGTGCAGGCAGAATTAATTACAGCAGCCTCGTGTTTAAGAGAAGGGCTTTGAGCACCGGCACCTCTTAATTTACAAATTAAGCACTGCATTCATCCAACCTACTACTCACTGCAAGCACAGTTTAAAAGTTGTAAGGGCATTGTCATCATGCTCCTGAAAATCAAAATTAGCTCGGTGTCATCAGCAAAAGACTCCTCGGGAACGATTCTAAATATCAGTTAAAAAGAGTGGGACTCAGGGCTGTGCCCTGAAGGACTCCATACTCAAGTGTTATGCGGTGGATGCAAAAAAAAGAAGGTGTACTATCTGTGATCTGCCCTCATGAAAAGATTTTAACCATGCAAATGCCCGGCCCTGAATATTTAACAGTTTGATTGTGTCCAACAGGGTAAAGTGCGAGACCGTATCAAAGAAAGCTGGTAGCTCAAGCAAAATTAGCAAGGTAGATCGCCCACGGTCTAGATTTTCTTTAGCAAATTTCGTGACCTTCAGCAGAGCAGACTCAGTACTGAACCCCAAGTGGAAGCTCAACTTGGAATCGTGCAACAAATTGTCGGATTCCAGAAAAAAAACTTAGTTGCCTGATTGTTAATTTTTCCAGAGTTTTAGCCGCAACCGGCCAAAGGAAATTAGGCTAAAATGATTTAGTATTGGGGTGTCTGCTTTAGACTTCTTTAGTAGGGACAGGATACACGCCTGTCTCCAAACTGAGGGAAATGAACCTGATTTGAGTAAAGTGATTTTATTGAACACAGGATAGATGGTTGAAGAGACCATCCTAAGAATATGGGGAGGACATGGATCCCCAGGCAAAACTGATTTGCATTTCTCGAGTTCTTTAAGAGAGTCAGATTCAGAAACAATGGCAAATGTTAATAGTAAGGGGGCCTAGACTAGGCCGACTCCACTTGGATATTTTTATGAGTTCCAGTGGAACATTTTACATAGATATTCTGAAATGTTCATGGGAAAATTGAGATAAATCATTTCATAGTTCAAGAGAGGGGGTAAGTCTGCTTCTGACGGCCTCAGGGGATAAGAACGACTGAATGATTTTTTACAGTGTGTAAGGAGTGTTAAGAGCCGTTAAGATTAAGTAAGAAAGATGATCTATCTGAGATTTACAAATCAATTAATGAAATTGTTTTGATGTTAATTTGTACTTAGCTTTTGCCTCAGGTTTAAAGAACTTTCTCCACTGACGCACTAGAACTTTATATTGTCTCTTGTCCTCCCTTAAGGAGGATGAGAACTAAGGGGGCGTTGTTTGAGATCTTTTGGTGACATGAATCTTTAACAGAGCCAAAAGGCCAACGGCATCGGTATGCCACTTGTTAAAATTTGATACATCAATGTCTTAGATACCAGTTAAAAGAGGGTTAGAAGATTGCAGATTTTAGCAAAATGGTAACTTCAAAATTTTGTTTCTCGCTCTGGAGAGAGTTGGAGGTTTACCCAATTTCTTTTGCCACATCCTACAAGCTAAAGGAAAAGGGCACTAAAAAGTGATCTGACTAGACAAGAGTGATCTGTGGATATACCTGTAAATCAGGAACATTAGGAAAAAAATAATCTAAAATGTGGCCTGCTTCATGCCCCCCCTCCATGGGGATTATTTATACCCGCTAAAGCGAGGTAAAACTGAATGGACGGATGTCATTTAGGGTCATCCATGTGCAAATTGAAATCTCCTAAAACCATCAAATTCAAATACTGAAGGGAACATTGGGAAATTATATCAAGAAGCTGTAACAGAATATTATTTGGGCAGCCTACTTGTCTGGATATTAGACGACCTGAAAAGGAGAAGGCTGGACTTGTTCTAAACATGAAAAAGAGACCCTTGATAGTTCACACTTCTATTAGTGTAGCGAAGGAACCCTCAAATGAAACTCTAAATATTATGGTTATACCCACATCCATTCTTCCCTCACGTTTTATAAAATGAATGCAGAAGCCTGTGGGAATGGCAAATGCAATATCTGGTGCTGATGTTCATTTCAACCACATTTCAGTAAGGAAGAAGAAGTCCAATTTATTTTCTACACGAAGATTAAACATATCAAGGGAATGCTTGGGAAAAGATTTGCAATTAATAAGACAGGGCTTAAATAAGGACTGTTCAGAAGGTGGGGGGCGAGTAAAGGCACATTTGAAAAGTCCCTAAACTTACTGCCAATACATGAGGCCTGGGGGGACTAGCTGAGAGTAACATTCTGTGAGTCATTGAGGCAGTCATTTTTTACTAGTCAGTAGTCCATAGTCGACCCCAAACAGCATTATAGCTCTTAAGCTTTAAGGTGCTACAGTATCAGGAGTGTACCTTAAGGGGATAGGTTTGTTAACTTTCCGATGTCCCCGCAAACGTTCAGTATTACTTTATTTATGCAGTCCCTGATCAATGGAACTAAAGGTGTCTGGTAGAAATAAAGGTGCTAAGCAGCATGTTACATCATAGTGAACTTATTATGATGCATATTCTCTTTGTCATTTTTTCCAGAGGTATGGGCCCCTTACGGGACACTCAGTGGGTTTGAGCCTCAGCTGGCAAAAAAGTCACAAATAAAAAACATGTTTTAAATTGCAACAAACCACTACTGAAAAGTAAATGGAGACTCAGAGCAAAATGTAAAATTTGTTATGTGCAAATGGATTTAGCACTTTGAATCTTTCACGTCTTTCCCCAACCCTGCTTCAAGTCAGAAAAGAGCGAAAGACATTCCTCTTTTAAAAAAAACACACTAAATGACATTCAAGAAACAATCCACTTCCTCTTTCAGAACCCAACTACCCCTCCATACCTTATGGATTGTATGGTCTGGTGTATTTACAGGGGCGTAACTTAGCCAACATTTTCCGGGGATCTGAGATTTCGCAACAAGCACTGTGGCATACCCAACTCAGAAAAACAGGGGGTGAGGATGTGACAGGAAGCAGTGTTGGAGAAGAGAGGGGTGGTTCCTGATTTTGATTCAAATAGCTATTTTTGAGCTGAAGACAAGCCAGACCCAGCTAATATATCCATGGTTAGTGCCTTGCAGGAGCACCCACACGTAGAATGTGTGTGCAGAGTGTAGAGTTCCATTTTTACCTCTCGGTCATGACAAGGCTGCAAATTCCCAGCATCATGGGCAATCATAATTGTCTTTGTCCTCGGTGTTCCTGTGCTGAGAGCAAGTCTTAGAGGGGGAACTGAGAATCCAACTGGTCAGGACAAAGACACACTGTGTCAAGTCATACACTCCATGCGACAAATAGATCTGAGCTTCTTTTGATATAGCACACCTGTTGCATTTCTTACCGCTATAAATGAGAGTTGTCATTATTATCCTGTTTATGGGATAACAATTGCACTAGATATTAGATAACAGTAAACCAGACTCGACCTTAGAAGGATGTAATGTCTTCGAAACTTTGACCTGCAGATCACTGCATTTTTCCTGAGCAAGTGTTCAGCTGGTTGAAGCAAGGCACCAGCTTATCAACCTTAATAATAAATGTTAATACCACCCAAAATAACTAATTCTAACAACCGTATTATTACAAAACATTACTTCCTCTTCAATATTATATGCAATTGTTTGCAGATAGCGTAAACCACCCTCTGCTGCTTCACTACTTTTGTAACTTGTCTCCTGTAACTTACACAGGCATCTCTGCAACAACTGCAATAACCCACTGAACTATCATACCTAGTATACATCTGTCATCTGCAAGTTGCATCTAATACTATACATTGAACACATAACCATATTTATTCGGTGTAAATGTAGTTCACACTATTTTATGCATTAAACACTTGAGCTATCTTACCACTATTATAAGATGAAACTTCTGGCTACACATAGGTATGTGCAATATGATCTTTAACTCACTGAGATTTCTTAATATTGAATTTGTAAAGCAAAACAGATTAACTATCACGTTTCCCTCCTCAATTTATTGTGCGGCAGAGTGTGACAATTAATGCATTTGTCCTGAAAGAACCTCGCCTGTCACTGTTTCAGCTTCTCGTGGTGCACTCCCTCATGACTCCACCCCTTCCGCCAAAAACCCTACCTCACCAGGTTTGTTACAGGACCCCTCGATTCGCTATTCATAAGAGCATGTCTTTGAGGGCGATAATGATAGGAAGGGAGAAGATACTGGGCTGAGGCGTGAAGATGAGTTTAAGTCAAGAATCCCACCGCCTGAGTAGCACAGGATAATGGGTCCCAAGGTAAACTTAAAAACAGAGGGTAAGTGGAAGAAAAGGTCAGAAGTAAGAAAATAAACTAAAGTTCGGTCTGTGCCACAGGGCAGGAGAAACAGTCATTCATGCTACCTCCAACAGGAGAAGTCAGATAAGAAGTAGACCACATATTTCCACCCTGTTGCTCAAACATATAAGTAACAGACGGTTAGACAAGGAGCAGGACTACCCTTAAAACCGTGGCAGTGTTAGCAGTCTTGTCTTCCCATTCCAAAGTGTAGACGTCAGATGAAGTTCACTGAGGGGCCACATGCAAATGGGAGAGGCAGGTGGGACAAGGAACCTGACCCAGTCAGTAGAACATTCTTATCGGTTTATACACTAACATTACTTTTTTATATAGCAGAATACAAACCTACTTATTTTGCACTTATACCCTTATTTTGATATTCTCATAATTTGGTGCACACATACTTGGGACAGGAACACCAGCTTTGTCCAGTAGCTGGCACTAAAATACGGGATTATGTGCTATTATCCCCAGAAATGGGAATAACGCAAAGACCCAGGAATACCAGGTCCTATACTGTGTGCGTTTTCCCCATTCCATAGAAAATAAGGAGCCCAAATCTGCAATCATTTACCACCAGTTTTAAGCAGGTGGTAAATAGATGTTGGGTTTGTTTTGCCTTATGGTGGAGGTTGCAGATACTAAGGGTGGATGGAAGATCATAAGTAGAAGAGAGAGCTGGGGAAGCATTTTGTGCTCCCTCTTGCTGTAATAAAAAGGCAAGGTGCTGCAGTTGCCCACAGCCTCAATAGCTTCTTTATCAGGTAAAATAACAAACTGAGACATGGAAAATCCTGTAATTGCCCAGAGGGGTAGCCCCCTGACATGCTGCTATGGGAAACTTGTATAAAGTGCCCGAATGGTGTCTGTTACTATCCAACTGACCCATGTCATTAAAAACCTGCAAGCATACAAACTTCTGTCTTGACTTTTACATGCGGCTGTTTGTAGAGAGTGCATGACTCATGGAGCTATTATAACTTGACCCTAACTTGTTATCTACAAGTTATCGGTCTGCAACCCAGAATACAAACATCTGACATCACTTTATATGCAATACACATGCACTGGTAACAGGCACATTAACCAACTGATATACGGTAAGCATGAGAAATCTCCATTATCTACAGATCTTCAGAATGTCACTGCTGCATTAAGCACTACTATCTAAGTTAATTATTCATAGAATTGTGATTTTGGATTAGAAAATACATTTCACTAGATAGTGTGAAAGTGCTTTGTAGAAAGGGCCTTGCTGAGCCCCTCTACCACCTCAGATATGGGAGGGATGGGTGAGGTGACAAGCTGCATACATGCCTGAAAACCCAGAGCAGAGGTGCTTTGTGACTCTGATTATGTCCGAACCTGAGGTGTCCACTTTGGTTTTGGGAGAAACCAAAGTGGTTACAGAGGGCACAGAATGAAATCAGATCCTACTTTACAGGTGGCTGCTGCGCAGAGGAGTGGCCTGAAATGAGCCCTTGGCACGCAGATCCTGTGCTGCCAACAGCCCTTGCGCATCAGGTCACACTGAATACATCCATGCAGAGGCAGTTATAAGCAGTGGCGATGCAGAACACAATAAAGCAATAGCATACCTATCCCCGACCACTACCAGGCCCAGCATGCAGTCATACCCTAGTTATCTGACAAATGCTCACCCTTCCGAAGCATGCTTTTGTCAATGAAGTGATTGTAAGGAAAGGACCCGATCATCACCTCACAAATCCGAAGGGGGCCTCCTTAACCCGACTCTGAAAAATGATTTGGGGAGTGTTCCACCCCATACAACCAGAAGATACACCCCTGCCTTTCGGCTGGGTTTTACCTGTACAAATACCACATACACACATACAGACTTTACAATGAAATGCAAAGCTCCGAATATAGACCAAGGAGGGTCAACTTTTACTTCACCACCGGACCAATTCCTGGTAGTCAGATGTCCTGTCCAACATGGAGGGGACATCAACTGGTAGGAAAATGAACTTCATCACAATCTCTTTAATGGCACAAGAGAAACACAATAGCTGCTAATCTGCCACATCATATCTTTTCCTTGCTTCTGCTAGTTCTCATTGAGACGTCTGGCAGAAGAGAAAGGAGAAAGAGAGCAGTGCAATTGAAAGAAAGTGAGCAGTAGCCGAGCAATATGTTCTGGGCCCTGCACAGCAGCAACAGACCCCTGCAACTTGGATTCCCCTTTTTTTGTCCCCATTTTTGTTTTTCTAACTTTGGAAGCAAATCGGTTTACGAAGCTGGCACACTTATTTCAACTTGAGGCCAGTTGCTATTCCAGCTGATCTCCTAAGTGAAAGCCCCACATGAATCTACTGGTAGTGAACATGGGCTAGTTCCACAGTGAAATATCTGACCACGAATACCAAACTTCAGATTCCAGTATCACCTGAGGGTTTAGTAAATTATATCTTTTTAGCTCTAAAGTCCGGAAAGGTGGTTCAAATGGTTTCAGATTCAAGGTGACCACCACAGCCAAGAAAAGACCCAGGGACCAAAGGAAGATCCCTGTTTGGATGGAAAATTAATCATATAGGCTCTCACAAAGTCATGGATGTTGCGAGTGGGTCAGGGTGATACA
Organism: Pleurodeles waltl; assembly: GCF_031143425.1. Taxonomy (NCBI): domain Eukaryota; kingdom Metazoa; phylum Chordata; class Amphibia; order Caudata; family Salamandridae; genus Pleurodeles; species Pleurodeles waltl. Next base: position 311,570,320 of record NC_090437.1, on the reverse strand, counting down.
AGCACACCACTCTTACAATCCTTGAATGTCTATTTTATTTAATCTTCCCTCTTGCATAGAAAGTGTCTTGAACTCAGTAAGGTCCATCTTGTGAGATCCTTGCATGAAATCATCTCCAAGAGGTTTTAAGTGGGCTGGGCCTTACTTCTGGTCCTCAATAAGGGGCTGCTTCTCTCATCACACTGCCTGGTCATCTTCTTCCAGAGCAGGTCAGTGGTTACCGTTCATGCAAAACTTCTCAGTATGATCTAAATCTTGAATGAAATGAGACTGACCTAGATACACCTCTCTCGAGATACAAAGGAAAACAGATTCCTTGGTTCTGATCAAGAAATTATGTATGTGTTACCCATCCCTGTGTCACTAACTTTGAACTCTTAAATAACCTCTCTCCTCATGTCACTTGTTCATTTGTGTATTTAAATTAAGCAATCCTAATTAATTAAAGTGTTTTAACACCCAGGAGTCATGTCCACACTATAGAAAGCTATTAATACCTAACCTGATAAATAAATAGAGTGATGGCTAAATGGAGAAGTGAGGGTGGTCAAGGAAAGAACTGCTGCTGAGGCTCTATATTCAACACCAAAAGTGAATCATAAGCGTTCTTCAAACTCAGAGGGCCTGACACACAAATGCTGGTGAAGTATCAGCCCATGTATGGCACAAGAGAAATATCATCACTTTTGCACTTAGAATTATTGGCCGCGGACTATTGGAGGCCATGTGAAATATAACACTTTTCTGGCTAAAAGATAGGTTTTTGCCAAAACTAATAGCAAACTTGATCTAAAAAAATTGAAAAGATCACTAGATGAGTAGTATTATTCATTCAACTGCATCATCAGAGGGTGTGGGTAGAGCAACATTTCAGAAACCCTACCGCACACATGGGTATGGGAAGGACACTGTCCAGCCTTACAACTTCACTGTCCGTCACCACGTGGATAACTGTTACAACATCCAGTGCTTTTCATGGGCAGGTCCTGTCCGGTATTGAGTAACTGCACTTCTGTAATTTGAGAGTGAAGTACCTACACTTCTCAACACTGATGCAATACATTTGATAGGAGAGTACCAGCATGTCTCAGGAGCGAATATGTACTCTGAATAGTGAGTACCTGCATTTCTATATTTCCATTTAAAGCAGTGAGAACATTAGTTACCCCCTTTCAAGTATATTATACTCAATTGCTCCAATATTCTAAATTTCTTCATCAAAGTTTCATCCTTAAAATGCCCTTGTACAAATTATGAGTGGGCCTCTGTCTCTGTTTCTTTGCACACCACCCCTTGCTCTGGCATCAACATCTGTGTTACCAAAAAGAACATTGTGCATGCTCTCTACCGGCCACCCTTATTCATAATGATCTTTTCTTTTCTTATTTAATTTCACTTCTCTTTGATTTTATTTTGTCCAATGCTGATGGTAGCGTAGTTCAACTGTGTTTAGTCAACTCAACTAAATTTATACAAAACTCAGCCCTCTAAGTAACCATCAGAAAGAGTGAAGGGCACCACATATAGAGAACTTAGCAGAAGTCTCCATGTGAGGGGGTGGATAAAAAAAAGCTTATGCCCAAAACTATTGAATCAACAGCCAACAACCATCAGTCTGTCACACCTTGGCTTGTTGTGGTAGCAGCCATCTTCTCCTGTGGGTAGATATAGATCCTAGGCACACACCTTGGCCAGCTGAGCCTGGTTCTCTAATGAGAAGTGTCAAGGGGAATTATGGAGCACCTTCAAAGGGCTCCGAGAATGTCGAATTCACTGAAGGAAAGGCACAGAGAGACCCAGGAGAAAGTGAAGCAATTTAGGAAGGTGCAGCTGTCCACCCAACGTGTGGAATGTCCTACCTGGAAGCAGCTGTTTTATCTAATGGCGACATCAAAAAGAGAGATTGCGGATGCCTGGTTTGTCTGTTAGAATATTAATAACAAAATTATCGTTTGACATAAATATTGTGTTCTAAATATTGTTTCCAAATATATTGCTCCATTGGATGTACATTTTCTTTTACTCTAATGCAGTGGTTTTCAAACTTTTTAATGCTGTGCCACCCACCCCAAGTGAAAAAAAAAATCATAGGGGCCCCCATCTTTATTATTCAATCTGTATTATTCACACTTATTCTATGAAATTGGCAATGTTTAAATATGTCTACACTTATTTAAACATTGTAGTTACGTTGTTACTGTTTTAAAAATGCAATCAAATACATGATGCCAAGCATACTATTCTGGTCAGGCAGGACATACTAATGTGAAAATATCCATATCGTGATTATTAGAAGTGGGGGTGGGGGTTTTGAAGAGTATTTGGAGTCCCTTCCCTTTTGACACATAATACCAGCTTGGACATAAATGACAAAACGTTAGTGGTGGCCCATTACAGAGCGGTTTGCTGCTGCTTATTTTTTTCAGCTCAAAAGAAAGCCTTTTTGTTAGCATAATGGATTTTTGGTCAGAGCCTGCAAATCCCCCCCATCCCCCCCTCGATCACTTGAGGCCCCCCGAGGGGGGCCCACCCTGCCTCATTTTGAAGACCCATGCTGTAAGGAGATAATATTGTTGATGACATTTAGGCTTTAATATTTTTGTCACAATATTTAGGCCACTGTATTTTGGTGCCATAACAAAGCAGGGTATTCATTTCTCAACCTAGAGCAGTTACTGAGCCTCTTCGCAGATAGTGGATAACAAGATGAGGTGTCACTATATAATGTTATATATTGCATGCCAAAACATTATATCCACTATATTGACTACACTTTATCACCACAGTAAGTAGTGGAGTTTACCCACATAAACGTACTTTGTAGATATAGAGGTAGGCCACACAGTGATGAGGTATTTTTGTTGGTTAGTGCTGTCAACCTCAATATGGTGACATACAACCAATAAAGAACTCCCTTTCTACTGAAATGTCTTGCTTCTTTGCGTAACATTTTGTCATTTCCGGTAGTCTTGAATTAACAGCCAGTGATTTCTTCAAATTGTTTTTATTAGGGTTTTACATTACCCCGTCTGTAACAGGATGCAATAGACAAGTACATGGCATTTACAATGCTTCAGTAGGCCAAGGTGACCGTCAGAAGGCATATAGGAAACTATGGAGCCTCGCTGATGATGTATGTGTCGAGCTTCAAGTGACTTAGGGCCTGATTTAGAGCTCGGCAGAGGGGTTACACCATCACAACTGTAAAGGATATCCTGTCCGCCAAAATCTAAATATCACAGAAAACAATGGTATTTAGATTCCGGCGGATGGGATATCTGTCACTGCTACAATGGAGTAACCCCTTCATCAAGATCTAAATCAGGCACTTAATTACTCACACATGCAATAAAGAGTTACAAACACAAACTCCACCCTCTTCACCCAGCCCATCTGGATTGTCGCGAACATAGATGACCCAATGGTACTATACAAGTTCCCTGCCTAGGAACCAGGTAATGCATGCATATGACTGCATGGTGGTGGGTATATACCAGCGGGGGGCACTGGTCACCTCAGAGATACTGAGGTGTGTGGCACACCAAGATCGGAGCTCAGGGTAGCAAGGGAGATGGAGAAGACAGAGAGGACTGGCACCTAGCCGAGTGCTAGAAACCCTCCTGTCAAACCTATGGGTTAAAAAAGTAAGTGACCAATACTAGTCACGGGGGGCTGTCATCGTCCTTTCCATTGTGCTTCAGATCCTGTATCACGGCATCCCATAAGTCTGGACATTGTCTTAGGTCCCTTTTCTCCTCCCTGTGGAGAGCCCTACCTTTAGCTGCTGACGAGAATAGCACATCTGCTTTTCAGGCTACTCTGGACCAGAGGTGTCCAGATTCCCACCGCATAGTTATACATCGTTTGGCTACGAGAAACAGAAGGTCTGAGAACCTCATTGTCACTCCAGTTTTGTGGGACCTGGGGACGTGTTGATTAGACAGGCTTCGTGGAGGTCAATTTAGGTTTTCCTGTAACTACTGAGAGTTTGGTCTGAACCTAGTCGCGATATTCTCAAAAGCAGTGAGAGGGTAAGTCGCAGTCAGTGCACGCCCATGGTAATAGGTGACCAATTTTCTATGGCATAAGATAAGCCATGTGCAATATATTTAATTGGATAAAGTGAACGCATGCCTTCGTAGATACTTTTCAAGGGTACTCCAAGACCCACTGCCATTCCTTGTCATTGTATGCCAGCCCCGAAAGGCCTTTCCAGTCTTTCTTAGCGGCTATAAAGATAGGCCATGTGTTCTCAAATCACCCTATAAATTGAGGTCAGGAGTCGTCGGCCTTCCCCACTAAATGTAGTGTTTGCAGCAGTGTGTTAATGGGTGGCTGAGTTGAAGTTTTGCCCTAACACCACCGAAGGTGATAATCCTCCTTAACCCTCCCATATTATTGGAATTGGCCCTGCAAAACACTGAACATGTTATGCAACAAGGGAAATTCCATGAGCAGCCCCTCCTGGTATTGATCACTGAGGGTGTGTAGACTGGCCCTCCCCCATAACTCCATCTGTTGGGTTGTTATAGGCCCTGATTCAGTGAGTAGTCCACTGAGGGGTGTCAGTGGGGCAAATGGATGGGTGGTGCCTGTGTAGGAGGAGTCCTTTTAAACAGGGTGATGGCATTAGTTAACACTAGGGTGGGTCCCCAAACCTACTCTTATCCTGGGGAATAGAAGTGGGCTCATTGTGCCTTCCTGGGCCTAGATGGTAGAATATCTGGTTTCTTGCAAGCTGGTTCCCACCAGCTACCTAGCAAGCCATATGAGCTGCACCAAGTAGTACCCATAAAAGTCAGGAGCCTCCCATCCTCACTTATTTGATGGTGATCTCAGTTTAACCTGGCTTATTTGTGTTCTGGCTGCGCCCCATATAAGGGTTGTCATTAGCGTGTCCAAATGACCAAAATAGCTCTTAGGAATTACAAGGGAAAGGTTTGCAAAATAATATATTAACAGGGGTACCACAACCATTTTGGAAGCAACAATGTGTTTTTGAACAGACGGTGGGAATGAGGTCTGCAAGGTCACCTGGGATCTCAAGGATCTCACAGCCCTTCCCAAACTGCCATCCACCAAGTGGGCATGGACGTAGTAGATATTAATTCCCAAGTAACAGAATGTGGTAGGGGTCTTTTATATGAGAAGGACTTCGAGCTGGACCTCTCGCTGGGAAGCATTGCATACCATTGGGAATAAGTAGGATTGACCTTCAGACCTGAGATGTTGCAGAGTTCCTAAAACAATATTGAGATTGGGGTTATTGGGCTGATGTTGGCTGCCACATCTCGGACATACACCAGACTATAATCCATGCAAGACTGCATGTGTACTACCAGCTAAAGGCAGGCCCCAAGCCGATTTCTCCACTACACTTTAATTTGGACCTAATTAACCATCCCAGCAAACACCCTGCTCTACCCCTTGGGCAGGCAAGAGCTCAGTGTAGGTATGATAGTCCTAGCAACAAATTATTCTATCAGTGCAGTATGCCTATTCCTAGTGTCCTGTAAGCGAGAAGCCTCGGCTGGGTTTTGTGTAGATGCTTGCTCAAGTGCCAGAAGAGAGGCCTCTAATAACTTTAGTTCAGTACTTTTTTATTGTGGCCTGAAAAATACCGGAAGCAAGGAAGCTGCAGCAGGTGCTTTTAGAATCATAATATACCTGCAAACACGGCGCCCCACCCGAAGTCAGCACCCGGTGCGGTGGCACCGGTCGCACCGCCCTAGAGCCGGCTCTGATTGTGTACTGGCATGTGTGAGCAGCCCCCCTGGCCCAGAGCTGTACATGCGGGTCGAGGTGTGAAGAAACTACAGGACTGTGTCTGCTGTTTGTTGAGTCACATTGGGCAGGGCACTAGGGGTATCACTCAAGTATGTTCCTGATGGGTCCCGACTAGAACCTTCCAACTCTCAAGAGGTTCTTCTGCTGCAGTGACTGTCGCTCTACAATTGCCTCTGACCTGCTTTGGGGTCGGGCCGTCCAACAAGCCCTCCACTCCTTTCTCCATCCGCCTCCGTTGTCTGGCACATATCAGGGGAGTGCCCAGGCTGCAAACCTTTACCACTGGGGCCCGTCTGAAACTGATCTATCCATGACAAGGCATCCTCCGGCGAGCTTAAAAAAAGTCTTTTGATCTGCTATAATTTTACATTTTGCCAGGAAGACAACAGCATGCATCAAGACCAGTTATCAAAGGCATTTCTTGACAGAAAAAAAGTAGACTGTATGGCGCTGACCCGCCAGTGCGAAATATAAGAAAATTATTACTCAGGAGTTAACAACTGTAAATGGGGCCCCTTCGTGGAAGCTCCACTATAGTTCTTGGGAGGCCCTTGGGGTAGGAGCCCTGCTCGACACAGATGCGCCCTTTCCACACGTAAAATCGAGGACAGACCTCACGGGCACATCTGTTCCTGGAGATATTTTTCAATGAAAAGGGTGATATCAGGGCAGTTCATCTTTTTTGCTAGTCCAACTATTTGGAGATTGTTACGCAGTGCCCTCCCTTCAGCGTCTTCAGTCTGGTTCTCCAGAAGCCTTACTCGCTGTGAAGGGATTCACAGCTCTATCGACATGTCCTTCATTGTGGGATGTGTTTGTGAATCGTTGTCTTGGTTTGTTGCAACCTGCTATTCAATTATGTTCAGATTTATGACTGTGTGTTTTACCTTGCCCTCCAAAGCCACCCAGAACCCCCAATCACAGTTAGGATTTGCGCTGTGTCACTCAGTGGTGGCGGTGGGCGACAGACAGGACTTGCGTGGATTCTTCCAGTTCAGTAGCACTCTGGTGGACTGAGGTTTTTAACTTTTTACTCTTCCCCATTTTGCTCTCCACTGTCAGCCTAGACCTCGCACTTGAGGGTGTCACAGACGCGCCCAGAGTCCACGTTTCCAGGCTGTCTGACCCCCAGGGAGGAAAGCATAGGAAACCCCGGGTGGCACATCCAGCAGCCCATTCGGCATCCTCGGATCAGACATTCATGACAAGTGAGAGGACCACCGGGGCTTAAGTGTTCTAGGTTAACTGCTGTTCCTTTATGCTCCACCACCCACTCCCCGGGAAAAGAAGATCCCCGGATACCCGGGGAGGCATGAGCATTCGCTGTGGAGCGCTGATCAAACCTAAGGGGCTAGATATGCAGAGGGGGCTCCAGCACCCCCCGATTCACTCTCTCCTCCAACAGCGAGCCATCAGCCAACATCGTGCTCCATTCCTTCTAGGGAGTGGCAACTGGCCCAGGGCAGCAACCCTCAGTGAATCACCACTTGTGTGGACCCACTCTGCCTTTGGAGTGTGGGGGGGGGGGGGGTTACCCGGACTCCGCTCTTCCTCTAGGGTGCCGTTGGGCCCCTGGGGCCCTTCAAGTTCCACAGTCCGCAGGCCTCCTCGTGGGTAAGGAACTGCAGGCCGCCCAGCTGGCCTGCCACACAGCGGTAGTCCAAAGGGTCCCAGTAACTTCCGGGGCCAGGCTCAGACCTCTCCCCCAAATCCTCAAATACAGGTAGGGGGCGTCACTCACTTTTGGCCCTTAGGCATCTCACTGCTTTTCAGGTCTAGCCCATGGCGTCTCCTTCTACCGATTCAGCCGACCACACCGCAAGCCGTCCCTGGCCGCCACTCGTCAGGTTCCAACAGTGACGCTGAGAGGCATGCCAGCTGCCCGGCTTGATTCTGGGCATGCAACACAGATGCTCAGTCCCCCTTCAGCAATTTTAGGAGAGAGTGACTGTCACCGCAGATTGAGTTGGATAATCTGAGCTAACATGGGAGCCCACTGTAATTATGTCTGCCATGTTGGTGGCTAGCTACGCCGCCTAGTGATTTCTTTTAAGAATATACAACATCTGTTAATAAATGTTAAAGGCGATCTGGCCAATTGCTAATACAAGCGTTTTGTAGTCAGGAAATACGAATCCCACTTGTTACAAATGCGAGTTAAGCAAATAACGTTACCGTCCTGAAGCTCTGTGACTTAACTGCACTGGTAGAGGAATCAGAAATAATCTGTCATTTAGTTTAATTGGCAAGAATGGCAAAAAATACAGCTACCAAGACCTGCACAGTTCCAATGTTTTCCACACAGTTTTGGGGCTGACTCTGCTGCTCACGTTAGCAATGCCAGTTTATTCCGGTGTGAGGTCACATGCTGCAGGCATGCAGGCATGCAGGTAAATTCAAAAATAGCAAATTTATGACAGATTAAGTAAATTGCAGCAGACCTTTAATTTTTGCACTAGGCCTGGAAGCTACGCGCCCATGTGTACATGAAAGGACAAGTGCAAAATGAAAATGTTCATTTGGGTAGTCAGTGCAAATCTTGCCTTCTCCTCGTCAGCCAGCGAAATTCGCAGTAGAACACTGCATTGCGCTGGTGCAGTGTACACAATAGGCCCAAGATCAGTCCACTATGGGTACTCCAGAGCAGGAGCACTGACATATGCCTGCCCAAACTCCAGAAATAAAAATAAACACATAAAGCCAGCGTGCCCACCATATAAAAGGACAGGGACCACATTAGTGGGTCGTACAACAAGAGAGTGGGGCACGGTGCACTGTACCCCTAAGGTCAGGGTATAAAACAGGCCCCCGCAGCCCCTGCAGTGGAAGGGGGGCCCCCAGTCAGTCCAAGTCTAATGGATATCTGTGAGATATGAGAGACTCCGAGGCACCTCATCACATTCTGCAGAAGGGCACCATCATTTTGGGTTATGCCCTGCTCCAGATGATACCTTAAGAAGCTATATAGCCCCCTAATGAATTGGAGGTTACTTCACTGTCTGTACAAGAATGATCTGTGTACGAGAGTACTTTCTTTAGTAAATACCCGGCAGTAGGGTACAGGCCTCTAAAATATTTCATTTTGAAGGATATCGTGTTTTGTGAGGCAGTCAGAGCCTTAGTCCGGAAATGTTTTAATATGCTAACAACGCAGGATTATGGCACTGTGGGTAAATTGTCGAACCTTGATCAAGGCAAAAGTCTCTGTGATTTGGCTAGTTGTGCAGCAAGGATGTCATCAGCCCTAAAGCAATAAAGGAAAATGCATCCCATGCAAGCAGAGTAAGAAAGAAAAGCTACGGTTTGTCTTTACTGACCCTCCACACACACATCCCTGGGCCCCAGTGCCATTTCACCTGCTGCAATATTGATAGCGATGCCCCTAGGTGTGGCGAGGGCTGTCTCCATATAATGTCTATGGAGCATGACGTAGAGGCCTGTCATGAAATTCTGATATGGCTTTTTGCTCTCTGTTGCAGAGTTAACTTTTGAACTGTGTTACTGGGTTGGATAGAGCAGGCACAGCCTTCCAGTCTGCTTGAATTTGCTGTGCTTAATTTGTGCCAGTGGTTGCAGGTTCTATGTACCAGTAATCATTTTTTGCAACGTGATTTAGATTTCATCATCAGACTTTGATCCATTGCAAGAGAAAGAAAGGTAGAAAAGGGAGAAAGAAAAAGGACATAGCTAGGAAAACAATGCCGAAAGGAGAAAGAAGGGTTGAAAAAAACATGCATGATTGAGATAAAGAGAATGGAAGTGTAGAGTAGTAGAACAAAATGCCAAGTGGACTCCAGTCTAAGAGGCCTCTCTTTCTGCAACTATGGCATTTGGAAGCATTGGTAGGGGCCTCGAAGGAGAACTTTTGGGTCCCAGCACTTATCAATTTAATCGAATGGCTCAAAGGTAGCATAAACCACGTTTTGAATGTGATTGCTCATTAATTCTTAAGCAGCACTTACAGCCGCTGCCAGCTGGGACTGGGCCCACCATTTTTTCCCAGAGTTCATTAACAAACATGCACTCAATAATTAATTGTTCCATTTTTCCCCTTGGGAACAGGTAATTCCTGTCACTAGAGATTGAAAAACACTGGAAGGGCTAATCCATTGTGAACGGCAATGACACACATTGAGGACTGCATAATTATACATTTGCCTTGTCATCAAGTTATTACTAAGGGACAAAGGTCAGTTTAAAATGCATTCTCAACGTCTTTTTGTGTTTCTACAAAATGTGATAAAAGGAAAGAAAGACTTGGGCCCCGATTCTGAAAGCTGTCATGCAGCGCAGTGCGGCAGCCAAAAAAGCTGCGTTGCATTGCGTGACAAGGAGGAAGCAAGAGAGGGCCATATTCGCAGATAAATGACCCTCTCCTCCCCTCTCCCTAGCACTGGGGTTGATTTCAGCTGCCTTGCGCTACGCACACACCTTAGCGCCATAGTGCTAGGGTGTGTGCGTGAGTATAGGATAGGTTTTGTACAGGAAGGGTACCCTTTCTGTACAAAATACTATGCCTTGACAAGTGGAAATGCTTTTCTGAATTTGCATGTGTGCTGTACAGTGCAACACAAATGCAAAGTTGGAAAAGCAGGAAAAAATGAAAACATTTCTCTGTTTTGCGCCTGCTTTTCAAAGGCGTTAATTTTGGGCGCTAAACCCTTTCTTCTGATGTTCCAAAATAGGGTTTAGTGTCAAAAAGCATGGGTGGTAGCACAGGTACGCCCATGTATCACCCCTTGACGCAAAGTAATGCAAAGCAGCGTTTCACGCCTTCAAGTTATCCAGATCTGTTTTAAAATGTGTTAATGGGCGTTGATTCATCAAAATGTCAAGGGTAGCAGAAGTGACAACATGCCCTTTGATCTCAATGACATCACAGGAAGGTACATCACATTAGCGTCGACTCTGAATACCAGGAAGTGATGGCACATGAACCTGTGCCTGATGATACCACAATAACTGACATCACCGAAGCCTGGAGTAAACCGAACACAAAAAAGTATTGATACATCACAGGGATATGCACATTAAAGCGATTTAGAAAAATAATATATAGTCAATCTCCACCTTTATTAATTTATATGGGCGTAGGACTATGTCATTGGTTTGGTTTACCTCACATAATTTTCGATAATTTTTGATTTATCATCATTTTTAAGGGACTATTGCATGCGATACAAGTTTTGTTCAAACATTTTTCCTGTATTCAGAATAATGAAATATGTCAACAAATTTAAAAACTGTATGTTGTTTTCATTTGTTTCACTTTATGATGCATTGTAAAGTGTGCACATTGCACTTCTGAACTCATTTTATCAAAGAACTGAAAGTGTAATGTTTTGAGGGAAGCTGTCGGAAAAAAACAGCGCACATCAGGAAACTGTTTCCTTTCTGTTAATGAGACTGCGAAGCAAAGCCATTCAGCGCAGGGCTTGCATCGCTTTTAGGCATAAAATCCTTTAACACACACAATTTGATCAACACTGCCAGTTGTGCTACTTAACAGCTAACAAGCACTAGACAGTAATAAGTCTATGCCAGCATGTGAAATAATCAATAGCAAATATTCACAATTTTTGGTTTATTCAAAAATGTAATAAAACCTTTACAGTATAAATGTAAAATATTTTGTTTAAAAATGTGGGCCTGATTCCTAAACTGCATTTTTAAGTACATAAAATAAAGTAGTAATATAGCAATACTACTCATGTACTACAATATGCAGTTCTCAAACCTATAAGTAGAGACCTCCACCAACTCCTCTCTTTTCTGTGCAGAAATCTCTGCCATGGTGGCAGAGATCTCCACACATGTAGGTATAGGAAGTAGTAGTAAATGTGGGAGGGAGCAGGTGATTAGTTGGAAAATGGGGAATGGTTACTACTAAATGTGAGATGTTTACAGAAATTTGAGGAGGGGTTAAAAGGAACATGCCAATAAAAAACAGCCACCCACAAAAGAGTACAACAGTTGCAATTCACAAAATGCACTTCTAAAGTTACTAGAGCCCCAAAGGTGTCACAACTGGCTCAATTTCCTGCAGTAGATCAAGCACTACACATGGCCAACAACTAAAACTGCGGTACACTCCCATAACAACAATGGAGGTAGGGAATTAAAATAACACCCATATGCGCCAACGTTAAATACATTAAATCAGTTTGACACTTAACATTATACTTGTGTATTTTTTAAGTGATACAAATACACCTAATTGTTGATTATTTTTAATGTAATAATAAACTTAACTTAACTTAATTTAACCAAAGTTGAAGTAAACTTTTAAACTGTTGCTAAAGAATTAAAGAATTAAAAAAGTATTACAATTAATTAAATATGTAGACATTTTAACCAAGTTTACTAACTTTTGGACAACAAATGCAAATATTAGTAAGGTTATTTTTTAAATAATTGTTTAATAGTTATAGATTAAATTACTATATTTCAATTATTTTATTAAATGAGTTAATATGATGTAAAATGTTAATATTTCCAGCTTATTGATAAATATTTTAGATTAATTTACATTTATGTTATACTTTATCATATTTTATTAAAATAAAGTTTATTAACTTGCCCTGTGCTTTTCCATAACGGGATCTCCACCCAGTGGCTGAGATCTCCTTAACTAGATAAAAGTTAATAATAAATTATTTTGTAGGAGACACACGTATATTTACCTTTGTGAATCAGACCCATAGGCTTTAACATTTTCACCCAATGCCCTATATTGATCTTAAAATGTTTACCTTCGAGTCTTGGCAAAGATTTTTGCAAAGTATCCCCCATCCAATTTAAAGATTACAAAAAAATGGTTAACAGTGGGTGCCTGATAGGCATGCATAACATTCCACTTCAACAGTTTCTGCATTATCCGCTATTAAGGAGAGCCTTCTAATTTGCTAACACGGTACACTGTCATATTCACAGATGATGTTCTAGCTCCTCTTTTCATTCTTGCTGTGAGTTCTCATCTTAAACTGGAGATGTGGTCTCATGTTTTGCACACTATGGCCCTGATTTATACTTTTTGTCGCAAACATGCAGTAGCGCCGGTTTGCGTCAAAAAGTATACCGCCAGCTAGCGCCATTCCTAGACGCCGGCCGTGCGTCATATTTAAGGAATGACGCTAGCCAGCGCAAAGGGTGGGCTAGCGGCAAAATTTTTGACGCTAGCCGGGTGGGAGTGGCGGTATGAGAGATGGGGGTTTAGCACAAAACAATGACGCTAGGCTGGTTAGAGTAAAAAAAAAGGACTCTAACCAGATTAGCGTAATTTTATTTTATGGTGCTAAACCTACCATGCCACATGACTCCTGCCTTAGAAAAGGCAGGAGTCATGCCCACCACCCCAATGGCCAGCACAGGGGACAAGGGCCCCCTGGGCATGGCCACTGCACCGTGTGCCATGTATGGGCCATTTCTGGGCCCCCATGGCACTTTAAAAAATACAATTAAAAACCTACCTGGATTTACCTGGGATGGGGTCCACCATCCTCTGCAGTCCCACTGGTATTGGTGGGGGTGTCCCTGAGGCCTGAGGAGGGCACTTGTGGGCTTATTCCATGGTGCTCCACCATGGAAATAGGCCCACAGGTCCCATAACACCTGCCCTGACCCAAGCGTAAAAAAATGGGGCAAAGCAAGCTTTGCCCAATTTTTGGACCCCTCCTCCCCCCGTGCATCATTTTTGCATGGGAATATAAATATGGCGTTAAGGACATAGAGTCATTTTTTGCACGGGAAAGCCTACCTTGCATCTCATTAAGGCAAGATAGGATTCCACATCCAAAAAATGATTTTAACTCCATAAATATAAATATGGAGTTTGTTTTGCACCGAATTAGAGTTAAAAAAATGACGCTAATTCGGTGCAAACAGAGTATAAATATGCCCCTGTGTGCTAAATGGGAATGGATGTCCAGATAACTTAGGTTTCTCCTTCAGCATTGTTGACTTCTCATCAACTCATCATTCACATACAATGATGATCCACCTCTCATACTCATCTCTCTCCACTTTCTCTCACTCTTCCCTCTTCAATTCTACTTCCAGAATGCTTTATTTTGCATTGTTTTCTCGTCCTTCCCCATGCACTACTCTCTCATACCTTCTTTGCACTCTTCTCCACCCGTCTCCTTCTTTACTGCACATCCCTCTTGCTCCTATTCTGCACTCTCGGTTCTATCCTGGTCTTTTCTATCTTTCTTCCTCTTACACCTCTTTTCACGTCCAACTCCCTCTCCTCGTTGCACTCTCTTTCTTCTGCCTCTCCCTCACTTTCTACGCTCTTATCAACCTCTTCCTTGCACTGCCCTATTTCTGTCTTGCTTTCTATTCCCTATTCTATCCTCTCTCATTTTTCTTCACTTCCTTGCTCCCGTCGCCTGTGCTTTTCTCCCAGATTCTAAACTCCTCCCATTCCTTACTCTTTTATTGAAATCAAACTTTCTCCCCTCTGTGTCACTATTCCTATACTCTCCACCCTTCTCCTTCTCTTTGCTTACTCACTCTTTTATTGTCTTTCTTTATTTCAGCACTCACCACCCTACACCCTTGAATTTCTCTTGCTTACACTCATCTCTACTTTCCGCATGTCCTTTTCTCCCTACACCGTTCACTCCCATTTCCACCGCACCTATTCTTTCATACACTCTTTTCTCTTCACTTACTTTTATCACCTATCTTCTGCTCATTCCTGCAGACATCTGTCATTCACTTTCTTGCACTCTTCTCTACTCTCCCTCTCTTTCTTGCAACCCTCCTCCCTCTGTCCCTTTCACCTTTCTTGCACTGTCCTTTCCAGCCTGCCCTTCTCTTTTCTCCCACTCCCATCGCTGGTGATTTTCTGTGATATGATCCTCCCAAACTTTACAAAACATATCAAGGAGGATGCCCACCCATCCTATACACTTCGATTCGTGGGGTCCCTGGGCCCCTTGACACGTTGGGGAATCCTTGCTGCAGGCTCTTTCTAAAGTTATCAAGACCTGTGCGCTAGGCTATACCATTGTACTGCCCCCAACATTACCAAAACTGTAACATTCTCTCATAAAAAGCTGTTTGGAGCAGCTCTTGTGCCAGAGAGATATATGTCACTGTTTAGAGGTGGTGAGTCTCCATGGGGGTGCAGGGAGGGGTTTTAAAGATACACAAAAAAGGGTTTCTTCTGAATTAAGTTGCATGGTCTCCTCAATGTTAACCACTGTTCTAGTGCTACTCCATTCAGTTATAAGAAATACAGAAAGCATTGTGAGATCCTCATACCTATGTACCATCCACTGTACTATGTTGCTACCTAATTTTCTTGACCGGACATGTTGTCTCCATTTTGTATATTGCTTTCATAATCACTGACAAGCATACATGATGGTACAATGGTTTTGTTGTCTGAAAATACCAATAAAGATATTTTTTTTAAACACAACACCCATTCACTTTCTACGCCCACTCCCAACCTCCCTTTCACTTTATCACACATGCAAATAAAATACAGCAATATTGCCGAATCAGTTAACAAAATGAACCTGATGCATACATAAAACACATATATCATAATGCTTTTCAGCTCACATCACATAAACCACAACCTTCCTTCACAACAAGCCTAACAACACAAAACCAAAAGACCCAACCACTGCACCTCAAACATATCTCACTATAATGTGCACACCCCATTATTTAAATCCACATAGGAAAATTTAAAATCTCATCTCACAGATCACACGCAAACATACTGCCATGTCATATTCAGACAGAATCACATTGCACAATTCTCACACTCAAACAAAATAACACCTTGAGCCCTCACTCTCACTTACTATTAACAGTGAAATATGCACTCTAAACTGACAACCATAAAGCACAACCCTAAAACATTACATTATATCCAGATCCAATATCCAGAGACATTCATATAATATTCTAAACATACTAAAAACACTTAACTCACTCCAAAATTCCTCCTACTCAGAAGTACACCAATCCATTCCTCAGACATTCCCATCTCATCGCTTCTCATATCTCTCCTCACTTCTGAGGTAGTATGTTTCTCTGAAAAAAAAAACTCACCCGACATCACTTCAGCTCATTTTCAACACCATCCCGACAAAATATACAAAAGCATAAATAAGCACTTTTACTGAACAAGTCCTCAGAGCCACAAATACAGCACATCCCACAAACACTCCTAGTGAACTAACATGGAAACAATCCAAGTTCCAGTCCCAAGCTGAACCACTCACTTAGCTCCATCCTTGGAACCTGGTTGCTTGCTCTGTTTTTTAGAGGTAAGTAACATGTCCTGCTTAAGACTACATTAGCTAAGCGACGTGCAACCTAAAAAAACTCCCCATCTATAATGAAATACAGATGACAGAGCTATGTAAATCCAACACTCCTGTAATTTACAGTCTAAGAAGGTCATTTAGAGGTTGATGAGACAGGAA
This sequence comes from Pleurodeles waltl, assembly GCF_031143425.1. Classification (NCBI taxonomy): domain Eukaryota; kingdom Metazoa; phylum Chordata; class Amphibia; order Caudata; family Salamandridae; genus Pleurodeles; species Pleurodeles waltl. Next base: position 311,554,082 of record NC_090437.1, on the reverse strand, counting down.
AACAACCATAAATCTCCTACCCTGTGGTGCCATGTCTTTCATTTAGAAGAGGTGAAACCCCTGATTGACCTTGAAATGGAGTCACGAGTCAGGCAGTGGTTCATGAGCCCCAGGGACGATGCCTTTCATATACAGGTTGGTCTGCTTCATTTAGGGTAGTACTACCAATGCGTATTTTCTCTATTCGGATCTACAACTGATTTTAGTTTTGCAGAACAAAACTTCTGCTTTGGGGTTTGTTTCTGCTAAAAAAAATAATGGCGAAAAGCAATGATGACATGGTGGCCGATCGGCATTTCAGTTTTGCCAAAAGCACTTTCTCACACTGATGGTAGCAATTTCATCAAAACGATCACTGCAACCATGATGGGGATCTTCCAGTACAGAGGGCAGTGACAAAGGCCTTTGCCAACTCAGCATACTAGCAGACAAACTGCCATACTCTAAATGATGACCTTTGACCGCTGAAAATTGTTCAATCCAGCAGCCCCTTACCTGATGGACAACTACCTGATCAAACCGTGGAGAGGGTCCATGGGTAGGGCACTATGGGAATCAAAAGACAGATGTGAAAATAAGCATGCTATTTGTAAAATGCTTAACTGTAGTACACTGCAACGGTCATGTTTTCTCCTCATGCTTACTTTGTTCACCGAATGTGCTACTCTCTGAGATAACATTTTAAGTACATGTCGTTTTTTAAAATTGGTAATGGAGAAGCCTTCCCTGATCTCGGATCCTCAAATATTTAACATCTTTTATTAAGGTATATATTGATATTTTTGTTGCACTTGAAGTTCTATGCTGAGTCCAGTCAGAATCATGCTGTTGAAGGTAGTTAGTTGTCCTATGTAGCATGTTGATTATCCATAAGTAAATCTGCAATGTGCATTTTCTATTCTTTTGCTCAGTTGTCGTGTGGTCATATCAATGCAATATTTTACTCTTTGCAGGACACAAAATTGTCTACTGCTTCCTATAAAATTATCTGTTCATATTTAACATTAGTCCACATTTTTTATTCATTTTCCATGTATATGGTCCGTGTCTATTAAGTGCAACTTTTACTAAGAGAGGCATATATCTAACCTCCAGTCAAATATATCTACTTGGAGAAGCGGTAATTTCTTTTGCTGCCCCATGACATCCAGCTATCTCTTCTGACTCATCAGTTGTATGCACTTCCTTTCTCCTTTCTTGTTTTGTTTAGGTAATCCCATAGAAGCTCTAGAGAAGACCTCACCAACTGAGTTTTAGGACCTCAGGATAGCTGTCATACTTAAGCTTCTAATGGATGTTCTTTAGAAAGTTATCTCAGTCAGTAAAGTGGCTACTTTATAAGCCTCTGTTAACTACTGTAAAGTCACCATGACCACTGGCCACTGATCTTATTATGTTCTTAATCACTCAGAGAAACACCCATTGTTAGTTTGAGTGGTAAATAGCCATTTTACAGATTTTCCTGTGACAACTGTAATGTTTGCATGAGTGGTAGATGGTCAATTTCTAGATTATCCTGTGACAACTGTAATGTGGCTGTCCAATGGTTTTTGTGATTGAAAATAAAAATCTAGTCAATAATTGACTTCGTACAGCCGTCATATCTTGTAGGATTATTGGGTAAATCCCCTTCTAGGCATACATTTGCTATAGCTACTTCAGACAGTGTTCACACTCCAGAAACAGTCATCCATTATAATCTCTGGACTTACTGAATAATTGCGGTTCAGACATATCGTTGGCTGAATCCATCAGCATAACTTTTGATTCAGCCTAGCGTATGGCTTTATTTAGAGCGTTAAAATCACTTGACAACATATGAAAGCTATCTGTATATATTTTTTCAATTTAATCTCACTGTTTTGACACTGTTCTCCTGGAGGTAGGTAAGTGTTTACTCAGTGATTCCTTACATGATAGGTGATTACCCCATGTGTCTATCTTTACAATCAGTAGTCCATCAAGTGGGCTATCCATCAGTTTCCCTATACAGGGGTAGGCTACTGAAAATAAAGTTAACAATCCCCTTTCATATAGATTTGTTCTTGGTCAGTACAGCAGATTTAGAAAATAGGAAGTATTGGTGTCAAGTAGCTTGAAGACAAATTTGTTAGGAAAATAGCATTTGAACGCCTTTACGGATTGTTGCTGTCTGATCAATACTTAAACTAAAAAGCCTGAAGAGCTCCAACCATTCTAATTTATTGAATTGTTAGGTACAATTACAAACCATATACATTTTAGTGGTAAGTAACCCATCACTAGATGTTTTTGGGTACAGGCATAGGTACAACTCATTCTTTACATTATTGCTCATTTTATGTTTTATAAAGATTTTAATCATAAATGCCCTCAACTTAGATTCCTCTGGAATCTCATTGTGTCTCATCAACTATATCCATTTGTCAAAAATGATGGATACTTCACTAGCTACTTCCATACATAATTATGATGTTCAGTCGTGCTGTAGTGGTTTACCCACTTTAAAACTAAGACTGCTAGATCAACTATCATGAAGCAGATCAAGTCCATGTTTTCTTCAACTAAGCTCCTTTCCAGAGTCGAGAAGGTCATGGTAGAGTTGGTAATATCCATATCCCCATAGAATAAGTTCACAATTTTAAGAACATCATGGGCCAGATATGGAAAGCCATTTAGCAGTTGCAGATACTGTGGTTCACTAAACCAAAGGGGTTACTGATGCTCAATGGCTTTTTACAAAGGTACAATGTTTTTGCTGGTTTTAGGACTTTTGGCACTTCACCACTGCTGGCCAGTGCTAAAGTGAAAGTGCTCTGTCCCTAAAATATGCTACAAATGGCTTATCCACAATTGGCATATATAATTTACTTATAAGTTCCTTGTAAAGTGCACTACATGTGCCCAAGGATTGTAAATTAAATGCTACTGGTGGGCCTATGGCACTGATTGTGCCACCCACTTCAGTTACCCTTTAAAGGGGACTCAGGCCTGCCATTGCAGAGCCTGTGTGTGCAGTTTTAAACTGCCATGTCGACCTGGCAAGTTAACCCACTTTTCATGCCCAAACCTTCCTTTTTAAGATATTTAAGTCATACCTAAGGTAGGCCCTGGACAGCCCCAACGGCAGAGTGCAGTGTACATAAAAAGCTGGACATGTAGTTTTAAGTTTTACATGTCCAGGAATCCTTATGTTTGAATAATGTTTACACTTGGAGTGACTTCCATCAGATTGTTCTGGTAATAGTTAAGTTTGTGCTACATACCAAATATGGGTGAAGTCATCAGCTGCCGCTGGCATTACTTGAAATCTTGCTTTTTTTTTATAGCAACCGAAGCTGGAAGAGAATTTGCAACACCCATTTTCCTGGTTTTTTTGGGAAAAGCCTGTATACTGTTTATTTGTGTTGCTTGAATATTTCTTCTTTTCAATTTTTCTCACTAAGTCTTCTCCTTAAATTGATGTAAGTATTTCCAACTTATGTTTCCTGAAAAATGGCATGTTACCTCGTCCAACCGTTCAACTGGCTGATATATATATAGATTGTCGTGCTATGTAAATGCTCCCATGTTATAACACACAGTGGCATAAAGGAAGCGTTATCAGTGTGTTCTGGGGCAATGGAACAACTTTTCCCATTATGGTAATGGATGGTTACGAAAACGCCTTGTTATCACCAGATACAATAATATTGTAAGAATGCCAGGATTCACATAATGATGCCCCTGCTATGCACAGTTTTTTTGTCAAAAATTCTACTGCAAATATTACATAGATTTTATAAATGATGTTATGAAAGATGGCATGAGTGCCGTAATTTGTGGGGTAGTTAGCAGTGTATGGCGAGCGCGTGATTTATAGTTATCTTAGGCCACGAGTTATAGTTACCTGAGGTAACTCTAACTCTAACTGGTGAATTTCTATGGTTTGGTACGTTTAAAATGTGAGCCTAACTATAATGTCCCTGTAACTTTTGTTTTTTTGAGTGAATTTCTATGGGTTTTTTAATACTATTTCCTAACTATAACGCCCTGTAACCTTTGTTTTTTTCTGCAAATTTCTATGTTTTTTTAACGTATAGTAATTTTAATTACTATATGTTAATCCAACCACCACCACCCACGTCCTTCGGCCAACCCCCTATAAGCACCCAACCTTACATCATACATGGCCTTCACCCATGCACAGAGGAGGTTGCCCGCAAGATCTGGCCTGCAGCCAGACACTGCGGCCACCACACCCTAACCACCCAAACCAATGCTGTGCACAGCCCTTTGGCCGTGCATGGAGGGATTTGGCCGCGGCTTCTGTGGGTGTGAAAGGGTGTATATAGGGGTTAGGGTGGCTGTCAGATTGTCTGTCTGGGTGTGAGAGTGCGTACATCAGTGTTTTAGTGGGTGTGTCAGTGTGCATGGGGCTCTGTGAGTGGGTGCATAAGGGTGTCAGAGGGTCTGTGAGTGTGTGCGTGAGTGGGTCTGTGAGTGGGCACATGAGTGTCTGAGTGGGTCTGTTAGTGGGTGCTTGAGTGTCTGAGTGGGTGTGTGAGTGGGAGAAATTGACTGAAAGAGAGACAGAAAGAGAGAAAGTGAAGTGAAATAAGTTTTTTAGCCTTTAATATCTCATTTATTTAGAATGGGATATTTGCGTACAATGTTAAAAATATATATATTTATTGTTTTCAAAAATCTATAATAATGTATTAATTTTTTTAAAAGGTAATGAGTCCAGCTAGACTTGAATCCCCAAAGCTCAGTGTGAAGGCATGCGATCTTCACATTGAGCTATGGGGCTGGTTTTTTTTTTGTTTGTTTTGTTTCAGCCCTTTATGGCTTTCTGGGACTGTGAGGAAGCATTCTAGAGCTCCCCACGGTCCTGATATATTTTTGTAATTTACTTATTTTTTCACTCAAATTATTTATATTTTTATAAAAGGCCCCTTACGGGCTACCTGGCACAGCGAGGGAAGCCTTAAGGCCTCCCTCGTGGTGCCAATGCTTCAGCAAGCATGGGGCTGCTTTAACAGCAGCTCCCTAATTGCTGAAGCATTTCAGCGCATGCAGGGATGAAACCTTCAGATTTTGACAGCAGGTCCTGCTTTACCTGTCCTACTGACAAAATCTGAAGTGTTGGCTGTGGCTTGGCTGCAGCTGCAGGAAAGCCACAGCAAACAGCTATATCCCAGGGCTGGGCACCCCTGGACATAGCAGGAGCCGGCCCTGGGGGGTGGAGGTCCCCAGGACCATCAGTTGCCCCATGAGAGGGCCTCCCTTCAACAAGGATATAGCCCCATGGGGTGGTGGTCCCCAGGGCTTGGGGGTCTATTTTTAAATATTTGCCCTGGGGGGTGGTGGACCCCATGGCAGGGGAGGGGGAGAGGCTGCGTGCCCCCGACAAATCAATAACATTTTGCCCCAGGGGTGGTGGTCCACAGGGCAGCAGGGGAAGTGCGCAGCTCCCCCACTGCAAATAAATTGCATTTTGCGCAACAGTACGTTTAATTCTTACACCTAAAAAAACAAAGGAGAAGTGCCAGTGGTGAATGCAGAGTTTGCCAATGAAGACAGATGTCAACTTCTGGACGATAAACAAAAACAAGCCTCAATAAAATCTCATTGGCATGATTGCTCTAACTGCGACACAGATTCTAATAGATTCTTGTGCCTCTTTAAAATGAGATCCTGTCAGCTGTTAACGGAATTATATAAAACTGATGCAAGGTTAAAAGCTGAACATACACTATTAGATGACAAGATAAAAAAAATGTAAGGTACACACGTAGTGGGATTTATATAGCGCAAATCCAGCTGTATAGTGATGGAGCGCTGTACTTTAATATTTGCATTTCATAATGACATTAACTGTCACATATTCACGAACACATTCCACTGCAGTTAACACTGGTCAATCCTAGAAAAAAACAAAGACATTGAGATACGCCCCTGAAAACATTACACTAAATATCTGGAATGCGTGGGGTTAGGAGACATTAACCCCTTCTGTGCCCAGGACGTAATGGTTACGTCCTGAGGCACAGTGCTGCTGTGCCCAGGACGTAACCATTACGTCCTGTGCACAGAGCCCAGTGGGAGCGCTAGCGCTCCCTCTGTGGGGTTCCCCCCCCACCCCCCCAAGTCAGGGATGGAAGGGGAAGCCCTTCCCCTCCCACCTCCGACCCCCCCAACCCCCCCTGTGACGTCAGCGCGCGAGCACGCTGATTAGTCACAGGGTCTCCCCCATCGCGCTGGAAGCAGAGCTTCCAGCGCGATTGAAAGAGAAATGCTTTGCATTTCTCTTTCAATCCCATGGGGGAGGCCCCGAGAGGCTTCAAAGGGAAGGAAATGTATTTCCTTCCCTTTGAAGTCTCTCACAGGGTTTCAAAAGCCAGATTGCTTGCAATCCGGCTTTTGAAACCCCACTAGACACCAGGGATTTTTTTTTTTTCATGAAACTGTCAAAAGGGAGCGACCCCTTGGGCAAGTGTCGCTCCCAGGGGGGGCATTTTTTTGGGAAGGCCTTTTTTGGCCCTCCTGGGGGCAGATCGGCCTATTATTAGGCCGATCTGCCCCCAGGGGGGGGGCAGAAACCTCTAGGCACCAGGGATCATTTCTGTTTTTTTTTTCTTTTTGTTATGTTTTCTTTTTTTTTTAGATGGGGAGTGACCCCTTAGGCAAGGGTCGCTCCCCTAGGGGGCAAATTATATTTAGGCCATTTCTGCCCCCCTTGGGGGCAGATTGGCCTATTTTGATGAGGCCAATCTGCCCCCAAGGGGGGCAGAAACCATTAGACACCAGGGAGGTTTTTTTTTGCGTGAATTTTACGCAAGGGGAGCGACCCCTTAGGCAAGGGTCGCTCCCTGGGGGGGGGATTATTTTAGGCCATTTCTGCCCCCCTGGGGGGTAGATCAGCCTATTTTGATTCGACTGATCTGCCCCCAAGGGGGGCAGAAACCACTAGGCACCAGGGATTTTTTTGTTTTTTTGTTTTACAGATGGGGAGCGACCCCTTGGACAAGGGTCGCTCCCCTGGAGGGGCAAAATGTATTTAGGCCATTTCTGCCCGCTTTGGGGGCAGATCGGCCGATTTTAGGTCAATCTGCCCCAAGGGGGGCAGAAACCACTAGGCACCAGGGATCTTTTTTTTGCGCCGTCACGCAAGGGGAGCGACCTTGTAGGCAAGGGTCGCTCCCCGGGGGGGGGGGGGGGGGGGGGAATTATTTTAGGCCATGGGGCAGATCGGCCTATTGATATTAGGCCGATCTACCCCCAGGGGGGGCAGAAACCTCTAGGCGCCAGGGCAAATTTTTTTTTTGTGTTTTTTTTTTGTTTGTTTGGTTTTTTTAGAGATGGGGAGCGACCCATCAGGCAAGGGTCGCTCCCCTGGGGGGCAAATTGTATTTAGACCATTTCTGCCCCCCTTGGGGGCAGATTGGTCGATTTTAGGTCAACCTGCCCCCAAGGGGGCAGAAACCACTAGGCACCGGGGATTTGTTTTTTGGCGCCAATGTCACGCAGGGGGAGCGACCCCGTAGGCAAGGGTCGCTCCTGGGGGGGGTGGGGGTTTGGGGGGCAAATTTATTTTAGGCCATTTCTGCCCCCAGGGGGGGCAGAAACCTGTAAGTGCCAGGGCAATTTTTTTTGTTTTTGTTTGTTTGTTTGTTTTTTTAGAGATGGGGAGCGAGCCATCAGACAAGGGTCGCTCCCCTGGGGGGCAAACTGTATTTAGAGCATTTCTGCCCCCCTTGGGGGCAGATTGGTCGATTTTAGGTCAACCTGCCCCCAAGGGGGCAGAAACCACTAGGCACCGGGGATTTGTTTTTTGGCACCAATGTCACGCAGGGGGAGCGACCCCGTAGGCAAGGGTCGCTCCTGGTGGAGGGGTGGGGGTTGGGGATGCAAATTTATTTTAGGCCATTTCTGCCCCCCCCGATCTGCCACCAGGGGGGGGCAGAAACCTCTAGGCGCCAGGGCAATTTTTTTTTGTGTGTTTTTTTTTTTGTATGTTTGTTTTTTTAGAGATAGGGAGCGACCCATCAGGCAAGGGTCGCTCCCCTGGGGGGCAAACTGTATTTAGACCATTTCTGCCCCCCTTGGGGGCAGATTGGTCGATTTTAGGTCACTCTGCCCCAAGGGGGCAGAAACCACTAGGCACCGGGGATTTGTTTTTTGGCGCCAATGTCACGCAGGGGGAGCGACCCCGTAGGCAAGGGTCGCTCCCGTGGGGAGGGTGGGGGGTTGGGGGGCAAATTTATTTTAGGCCATTTCTGCCCCCCCTGGGGGCAGATCGGCCTATTATTAGGGGAAGGGGGAGTTTGGGGGGCAAATTTATTTTAGGCCATTTCTGCCCCCAGGGGGGGCAGAAACCTATAGGCGCCAGGGCAATTTTTTTTGTTTTTGTTTGTTTGTTTGTTTTTTTAGAGATGGGGAGCGAGCCATCAGACAAGGGTCGCTCCCCTGGGGGGCAAACTGTATTTAGAGCATTTCTGCCCCCCTTGGGGGCAGATTGGTCGATTTTAGGTCAATCTGCCCCCAAGGGGGCCAATGTCACGCAGGGGGAGCGACCCCGTAGGCAAGGGTCGCTCCCGGGGGGAGGGGGGGGCTGGGGGGTCAAATTTATTTTAGGCCATTTCTGCCCCCCTTGGGGGCAGATTGGTCGATTTTAGGTCAATCTGCCCCCAAGGGGGCAGAAACCACTAGGCACCGGGGATTTGTTTTTTGGCGCCAATGTCACACAGGGGGAGCGACCCCGTAGGCAAGGGTCGCTCCGAGGGGGGGGGTGGGGGTTGAGGGGCAAATTTATTTTAGGCCATTTCTGCCCCCCCTGGGGGCAGATCGGCCTATTATTAGGCCGATCTGCCACCAGGGGGGGGCAGAAACCTCTAGGCGCCAGGGCAAATTTTTTTTGTGTGTTTTTTTTTTGTATGTTTGTTTTTTTAGAGATGGGGAGCGACCCATCAGACAAGGGTCGCTCCCCTGGGGGGCAAACTGTATTTAGAGCATTTCTGCCCCCCTTGGGGGCAGATTGGTCGATTTTAGGTCAATCTGCCCCCAAGGGGGCAGAAACCACTAGGCACCGGGGATTTGTTTTTTGGCGCCAATGTCACGCAGGGGGAGCGACCCCGTAGGCAAGGGTCGCTCCTGGTGGGGGGGTGGGGGTTGGGGATGCAAATTTATTTTAGGCCATTTCTGCCCCCCGTGGGGGCAGATCGGCCTATTATTAGGCCGATCTGCCACCAGGGGGGGGGGCAGAAACCTCTAGGCGCCAGGGCAAATTTTTTTTGTGTGTTTTCTTTTTGTATGTTTGTTTTTTTAGAGATGGGGAGCGACCCATCAGGCAAGGGTCGCTCCCCTGGGGGACAAACTGTATTTAGACCATTTCTGCCCCCCTTGGGGGCAGATTGGTCGATTTTAGGTCAATCTGCCTCCAAGGGGGCAGAAACCACTAGGCACCGGGGATTTGATTTTTGGCGCCAATGTCACGTAGGGGGAGCGACCCCGTAGGCAAGGGTGCTCCCGGGGGGGTGGGGGGGGGGGTTTGGGGGGCAAATTTATTTTAGGCCATTTCTGCCCCCCCTTGGGGCAGATCGGCCTATTATTACGCCGACCTGCCCCCAGGGGGGGCAGAAACCTCTAGGCGGCAGGGCAAATTATTATTATTTTTTTTTTTTTTGTTTTTGTTTTTTTAGAGATGGGGAGCGACCCATCAGACGAGGGTCGCTTCCCTGAGGGGCAAACTGTATTTAGAGCATTTCTGCCCCCCTTGGGGGCAGATTGGTCGATTTTAGGTCAATCTGCCCCAAGGGGGCAGAAACCACTAGGCACCGGGGATTTGTTTTTTGGCGCCAATGTCACGCAGGGGGAGCGACCCCGTAGGCAAGGGTCGCTCCTGGGCAGGGGGGGTTTGGGGGGTCAAATTTATTTTAGGGCATTTTCCCCCCCCCCCCCGGGGCCGGCTGAGCTATAGGCCAAAATCCACAGGTAGGCACTTTGCAAAAAACACCTCTGTTTTCTGTGAAAAAATATGTTGTGTCCACGTTGTGTTTTGGGCCATTTCCTTTCGTGGGTGCTAGGCCTACCCACACAAGTGAGGTACCATTTTTATCGAGAGACTTAAGGGAACGCTGGGTGGAAGGAAATGTGTGGCTCCTCTCAGATTCCAGAACTTTCTGTCACCGAAATGAGAGGAAAAAGTGTTTTTTGGCCAAATTTTGATGTTTGCAAAGGATTCTGGGTAACAGAACCTGGTCAGAGCCCCGCAAATCACCCCATCTTGGATTCCCCTAGGTCTCTAGTTTTCAAAAATGCGCTGGTTTGCTAGGTTTCCCCAGGTGCCGGCTGAGCTAGAGGCCAAAATCCACAGGTAGGCACTGTTTTCTATGAAAAAATGTGATGTGTCCACGTTGTGTTTTGGGCCATTTCCTGTCGCGAGTGCTGGGCCTACCCACACAAGTGAGGTATCATTTTTATCTGGAGACTTGGGGGAACGCTGGGTGGAAGGATATTTGTGGCTCCTCTCAGATTCCAGAACTTTCTGCCACAGAAATGTGAGGAACATGTGTTTTTTTAGCCAAATTTTGAGGTTTGCAAAGGATTCTGGGTAACAGAACCTGGTCCGAGCCACACAAGTCACCCCATCTTGGATTCCCCTAGGTCTCTAGTTTTCAGAAATGCACAGGTTTGGTAGGTTTCCCTAGGTGGTGGCTGAGCTACAGGACAAAATCTACAGGTAGGCACTTTGCAAAAAACACCTCTGTTTTCCTTCAAAAATGTGGATGTGTCCACCTTGCGCTTTGGGGCGTTTCCTGTCGCGGGCGCTAGGCCTACCCACACAAGTGAGGTATCATTTTTATCGGGAGACGTGGGGGAACGCTGGGTGGAAGGAAATTTGTGGCTCCTCTCAGATTCCAGAACTTTCTGCCACAGAAATGTGAGGAACATGTGTTTTTTTAGCCAAATTTTGAGGTTTGCAAAGGATTCTGGGTAACAGAACCTGGTCCGAGCCACACAAGTCACCCCATCTTGGATTCCCCTAGGTCTCTAGTTTTCAGAAATGCACAGGTTTGGTAGGTTTCCCTAGGTGGCGGCTGAGCTACAGGACAAAATCTACAGGTAGGCACTTTGCAAAAAACACCTCTGTTTTCCTTCAAAAATTTGGATGTGTCCACCTTGCGCTTTGGGGCGTTTCCTGTCGCGGGCGCTAGGCCTACCCACACAAGTGATGTATCATTTTTATCGGGAGACATGGGGGAACGCTGGGTGGAAGGAAATTTGTGGCTCCTCTCAGATTCCAGAACTTTCTGCCACAGAAATGTGAGGAACATGTGTTTTTTTAGCCAAATTTTGAGGTTTGCGAAGGATTCTGGGTAACAGAACCTGGTCCGAGCCACACAAGTCACCCCATCTTGGATTCCCCTAGGTCTCTAGTTTTCAGAAATGCACAGGTTTGGTAGGTTTCCCTAGGTGGCGGCTGAGCTACAGGCCAAAATCTACAGGTAGGCACTTTGCAAAAAACACCTCTGTTTTCCTTCAAAAATTTGGCTGTGTCCACGTTGCGCTTTGGGGCGTTTCCTGTCGCGGGCGCTAGGCCTACCCACACAAGTGAGGTATCATTTTTATCGGGAGACGTGGGGGAACGCTGGGTGGAAGGAAATTTGTGGCTCCTCTCATATTCCAGAACTTTCTGCCACAGAAATGTGAGGAACATGTGTTTTTTTAGCCAAATTTTGAGGTTTGCGAAGGATTCTGGGTAACAGAACCTGGTCCGAGCCACACAAGTCACCCCATCTTGGATTGCCCTAGGTCTCTAGTTTTCAGAAATGCACAGGTTTGGTAGGTTTCCCTAGGTGGCGGCTGAGCTACAGGCCAAAATCTACAGGTAGGCACTTTGCAAAAAACACCTCTGTTTTCCTTCAAAAATTTGGCTGTGTCCACGTTGCGCTTTGGGGCGTTTCCTGTCGCGGGCGCTAGGCCTACCCACACAAGTGAGGTATCATTTTTATCGGGAGACGTGGGGGAACGCTGGGTGGAAGGAAATTTGTGGCTCCTCTCAGATTCCAGAACTTTCTGCCACAGAAATGTGAGGAACATGTGTTTTTTTAGCCAAATTATTAGGTTTGCAAAGGATTCTGGGTAACAGAACCTGGTCTGAGCCACACAAGTCACCCCATCTTGGATTCCCCTAGGTCTCTAGTTTTCAGGAATGCACAGGTTTGGTAGGTTTCCCTAGGTGGCGGCTGAGCTACAGGCCAAAATCTACAGGTGGGCACTTTGCAAAAAACACCTCTGTTTTCCTTCAAAAATTTGGCTGTGTACACGTTGCGCTTTGGGGCGTTTCGTGTCGCGGGCGCTAGGCCTACCCACACAAGTGAGGTATCATTTTTATCGGGAGACGTGGGGGAACGCTGGGTGGAAGGAAATTTGTGGCTCCTCTCAGATTCCAGAACTTTCTGCCACAGAAATGTGAGGAACATGTGTTTTTTTAGCCAAATTTTGAGGTCTGCAAAGGATTTTGGGTAACAGAACCTGGTCCGAGCCACACAAGTCACCCCATCTTGGATTCCCCTAGGTCTCTAGTTTTCAGAAATGCACAGGTTTGGTAGGTTTCCCTAGGTGGCGGCTGAGCTACAGGCCAAAATCTACAGGTAGGCACTTTGCAAAAAACACCTCTGTTTTCCTTCAAAAATTTGGCTGTGTCCACGTTGCGCTTTGGGGCGTTTCCTGTCGTGGGCGCTAGGCCTACCCACACAAGTGAGGTATCATTTTTATCGGGAGACATGGGGGAATGCTGGGTGGAAGGAAATGTGTGGCTCCTCTCAGATTCCAGAACTTTCTGCCACAGAAATGTGAGGAACATGTGTTTTTTTAGCCAAATATTGAGGTTTGCAAAGGATTCTGGGTAACAGAACCTGGTCCGAGCCACACAAGTCACCCCATCTTGGATTCCCCTAGGTCTCTAGTTTACAGAAATGCACAGGTTTGGTAGGTTTCCCTAGGTGGCGGCTGAGCTACAGGCCAAAATCTACAGGTACGCACTTTGCAAAAAACACCTCTGTTTTCCTTCAAAAATTTGGCTGTGTCCACGTTGCGCTTTGGGGCGTTTCCTGTGGCGGGCGCTAGGCCTACCCACACAAGTGAGGTATCATTTTTATCGGGAGACGTGGGGGAACGTTGGGTGGAAGGAAATTTGTGGCTCCTCTCAGATTTCAGAACATTCTGCCACAGAAATGTGAGGAACATGTGTTTTTTTAGCCAAATTATGAGGTTTGCAAAGGATTCTGGGTAACAGAACCTGGTCCGAGCCACACAAGTCACCCCACCTTGGATTTCTCTAGGTCTCTAGTTTTCAGAAATGCACAGGTTTGGTAGGTTTCCCTAAGTGGCGGCTGAGCTACAGGACAAAATCTACAGGTAGGCACTTTGCAAAAAACACCTCTGTTTTCCTTCAAAAATGTGGCTGTGTCCACGTTGCGCTTTGGGGCGTTTCCTGTCGCGGGCGCTAGGCCTACCCACACAAGTGAGGTATCATTTTTATCGGGAGACGTGGGTGGAAGGAAATTTGTGGCTCCTCTCAGATTCCAGAACTTTCTGCCACAGAAATGTGAGAAACATGTGTTTTTTTAGCCAAATTTTGAGGTTTGCGAAGGATTCTGGGTAACAGAACCTGGTCCGAGCCACACAAGTCACCCCATCTTGGATTCCCCTAGGTCTCTAGTTTTCAGAAATGCACAGGTTTGGTAGGTTTCCCTAGGTGGCGGCTGAGCTACAGGCCAAAATCTACAGGTAGGCACTTTGCTAAAAACAGCTCTGTTTTCTGTGATGTGTCCACGTTGTGTTTTGGGGCATATCCTGTCGCGGGCGCTAGGCCTACCCACACAAGTGAGGTATCATTTTTATTGGGAGACTTGGGGGAACATAGAATAGCAAAACAAGTGTTATTGCCCCTTGTTTCTCTCTACATATTTCCCTTCCAAATGTAAGACAGTGTGTAAAAAAGACGTCTATTTGAGAAATGCCCTGTAATTCACATGCTAGTATGGGCACCCCGGAATTCAGAGATGTGCAAATAACCACTGCTTCTCAACACCTTATCTTGTGCCCATTTTGGAAATACAAAGGTTTTCTTGATAGCTATTTTTTACTCTATATATTTCAGCAAATGAATTGCTGTATACCCGGCATAGAATGAAAACCCACTGCAGGGTGCAGGTCATTTATTGGCTCTGGGTACCTAGAGTTCTTGATGAACCTACAAGCCCTGTATATCCCCGCAACCAGAAGAGTCCAGCAGACGTAGCGGTATATTGCTTTCGAAAATCTGACATTGCAGGAAAAAGTTACAGAGTAAAACGTAGAGAAAAATTGATGTTTTTTTCACCTCAATTTCAATATTTTTCTTTTTCAGTTGTTATTTTCTGTAGGAAACCCTTGTAGCATCTACACAAATTACCCCTTGCTGAATTCAGAATTATGTCTACTTTTCAGAAATGTTGCGGTTTCTGGGATCCAGCGTTGGTTTTATGCCCATTTCTGTCACTGACTGGGAGGAGGCTGAAAGCACAAAAAATCGTAAAAACGGGGTATGTCCCAGTAAAATGCCAAAATTGTGTTGAAAAATTGGGTTTTCTGATTCAAGTCTGCCTGTTCCTGAAAGCTGGGAAGCTGGTGATTTTAGCACCACAAACCCTTTGTTGATGCCCTTCTCAGGGAAAAAACCACAAGCCTTCTTCTGCAGCCCATTTTTCCCATTTTTTTGAAAAAAACGAAATTTTCACTGTTTTTTGGCTAATTTCTTGGCCTCCTTCTGGGGAACCCACAAAGTCTGGGTACCTCTAGAATCCCTAGGATGTTGGGAAAAAAGGACGCAAATTTGGCGTGGGTAGCTTATGTGAACAAAAAGTTATGAGGGCCTAAGCGCGAACTGCTCCAAATAGCCAAAAAAAGCCTCGGCACAGGAGGGGGAAAAGGCCTGGCAGCGAAGGGGTTAACTGTTCCAGTACTGCTGCAGCCTATCTGCGGGATGGTGTGCAATGTGTGTAACCATAGAAAGTGTTGCTAGTTTTGTCAAAGCAAGTTGAGGTTTTGGGATCTGATTTGGTGTCTCAAAAACCGATGCACCACTGAAACTAGTGGTGATAAATAACAATTAAAGCCAACATCAAAGCTGACTTCTCTGAAATGTTATAGCTAGATAACATTAAAGCAAAAAACTGACTAGGCCTCTGGCTGGGGTGACTAGATATCCAGGAAAGCCTCGGTTAGAGCCTCGTTGTTTATGTGTTTACGTGGATGAGCATTGGCAATCAAATTATTATGAACCCCTGGGTCGATATAAACTTGCAGTCTATGTTCATGATTAATTCTAGTTCTGAAGAACTGGTGATCGGTGCTTTAAATGGGCCAGTACTTCTTTAATTTGAATGGGAGAGTACCTGCACTTCCCAGGACTGCTGTGATACAATGGGTGAGTAAAGGCACTTCTCGGGAGTAAATAGGTATTGTAAATATGAGTACCCGAACTTTTATATTTCAATTAACCTCTGTCCAATTGATTGGCCCAGTGGAAGTGGCGAAAGTCAGGAAGGCCGGAAGACACGTGAGGGTTAACTAGTGCGTTATTTATGGAGTGCACTTTATGCCCTCAGTGCTGTGCAGTCTATACAAATAGCACACGACGCAGACAACAGCAGGAAATCCGTTTAAAATGCTCTGAAATCACAGCAATCAAAAAACAAACGTGCCCCGTGCTGTGGCACGTGACCAGTAATACAAATTTTACTTACCATGCAGCGGAGAAGGAAATAAATAGAAAGAAACAGACGACAGCGAGGGAGCCTAGTCCGACCACAGTCACGTGCTGCCGAGCAGGCGATGTATCTGGAAAAGAAATCAAACAGATCATTGGGCCCGTTGCCAGGGACGTGCGGCTGCGTGCACGTGGTGCCGCAGCTGATACTGATCACACACAGGCTTTGGGACAGCTTCTATTCTAGGCTGCATTTCTCGATCACTTGTCACTAAGGTTTGAAGTCAGGTCTATGGCACGGCTATCACAGAACAACCATAGTCTCTCTTTGTTGTTTAGCTGCTGCGTTTCTGGGGGTTCCAGGTCTCCCGGCACATAGCGCTTCTGGGACTCTTTTGAAAGTCTTCACTAACGCTGTCTTGGTACTGTAGATACTGATGCTGCAATAACATTAGACTCAGATTACAATAGTGTGCAAATCTTGTTTTGGGTATTAATCCAGTTTGTGCCCAAAATGGGATGGTGATTCAGTCCTGCAATGAAGCACGATGCCGATCGGCAAACAATATCGGCTCCCTTCATATGGTAACCCAGTGAGAAGAGAATGTCCCAAGGTGGATCTAAAGGTGTGCTGGAAACTCCTGAATAGAGTGGGTTTCCAGATCATATTTCCAGCTTCTACACAGCTGACGACCACTATGGACGTTAAAACACCCCTAAAACATCGGCGGCAGACTGAGAAACTGTTTTTTTGTGTTTTGCAGGAGTGGGGGAGTGAAGAAGGAAGCCCTGCCTCACAAGCAGTGTTTGGCATAAAGTTTAGCCTCGCCAAGGCCCTGCCCCCGCCGCTCCAAAGGGTGAAAAATGTTTGGGGGTTGACAGGTCTGTGGTTTTTGGGCAAAACTCAAATATTTGTTTTGTGATGTGTGGGTTAGGAAATGTTAGATAATCTCAGAAGCAAATAGGACAAATGCACTATTTGAGCTTGTGGGAATGGGGAGTACCATACGTTATTTCCAAGTTATTCACCATCTCTGCATAAGTATGCCAAATTGCACACGCATTATCAAATTCCACACAGTGATACATTTAAAGGGACATACATTGCACCCAAATTTAGCAGAAATGATGGTGATTGGGCACTGGGGGTGTTGTTTAACCAAAATCATAGTGGTATCGGAAATTACATCACATGCGATTTGGTGTATTTTTTCACAATCAAGGGATTTCATTGCGCACCACGTTTTAATTCTGTAACGATGGAAGAAGTGATATAATGCAGTTTTTATCCCTGATATGAAGTGGATAAAAGTCAATAAAAAATCCTTAAACAAGTGAAATTTATAACTGTCAAAGAAGTGTAGAGTGTATGAGGCTGGCCCTCTAAATAGTGTGCAAAGGTAGGCACACTGTGCATGGGGACCAGGCAACCACACTTTGATTTACAGGGGTAAAACTAGATCACCTAGTGCTCCAATTTTTGAGGTACCTTGGTCGAGCAGTTAGGCCAATCTTGGAGAAGTGCAAAGCATTTGTTGTACTCACAGATTCAATCTTGCCACTCACAAACTCAAAGAAATAACTCAAGAACAATTGTTTAAAGAATCTGATTTTTGTGCGCTTTTTAAGACCCAGATAATCAAAATTGGTTAAGTACTTTTTGAGATATGGATTTTTGAAGTTTAAGAAAAATAGTATTTCACGTAATTACACACCATACAAATCAATGGAAAGTCAATTTTAATAATACATATAAAATAACGCAGTTGCTTTACCAAGTTTTTCTTTCGCAGGTTGGTCGAGGTTGTTGGTGGGCACACTGTGCCAGCTGGGGAAGTTAGGGCATTTCCCATTTCCTGCGGGAGCAGCGGTGAAAAGTCTCTGGAGCTGCTGCAGGGCCACTTGGAAAAGGTCTGTGCAGGTAAGGTTAGAGGTGGTTCTTTGGAGTCGACTTGGAGTGTCGAGGTCACAAGGGGTGAGGGACCCTTAGAGCACTGCAGATGCTTTGTTGCAGCTCGCAGGGCGGCTGGGTGCAGAGCAAGTCGGTGAGCCAGGAGCTGTGCACAAAGATGCCCTTTGGAGCTGGAGGTAACTCAGTTCAAGGGTCGTTTGCAAGGCAATGGAGGCACTCTAGCAGGAAGTCCAAGATATTCCTGAAGTCCCTCGACATGAGGCTTCCTTCTGGTCCTTTTTCAGCCCTGGGCTGGCTGGTTTCCTGGTGTCCGATGTCAGCCGACCAATACCGAGGGTATTGGTACGGTTTGACCATTGCAGGGCGCAGTGCCACCAAACTTGGCACACTTTCAGGGTTTTTCCTTGTGGTTATCAGTGTGTCAACGGGTCTAGCTTCAACTTCTGGTTTGGGAGTTAACAGCTGATCATGAAGTGACCCTTACTGGTTTGCAGGTTTCTTCTTGTTGCAGAGTGGTGCCTACACTCTGGAGGATGTTCTTGGGCGATTGGCAGAGCTGGGGTTCTTGAGGTCAGTCCAGTTGCCCAGCAGCTCCTCAACAGCTATTGTCGGATCTTGGATGCAGCAGTCAAGGTTTGGCGCCTTTACTTTGTGCAGCAGGTCCACAGTTCTCGTGCCTTGGATTTTCTTGGTGCTAGTCTTATTTGTGTCCTTCAAATCTGATTTCTAGGGCTAGGGATGCCCACTAAATACTGAATTTAGTGGGTGTTTCAGGGGGAACCTGGTAGAGTCCAATTGGACACCTACCTTTGGGTGGCTACTGCCACTACAGTGACCACTTCCTGTGGGAAGGGTAACTTCCCTATCCCTGATTGGCTATTTTCCTTCCTTCTAAGATTGAGGATAATGAAATGGAGTATCCACCTTGCAGGCAACACCTTAGGGTTGGTGCATGCCAGATGGGGCCACTCCTCCTATCCTTTGTGTAGTTTCCCGCCTTTGCTTCAGCCAAAAGTGGGGGTTTAGGAAGAGGTTGACCATCTGCTGCTAGCAGCAGGCCTGGGGGTCGAGTTTCAAAGGCGGTAAGCCCTTTGAAGCTTGCCACCAGGGCAGTGCACATTCCTAAGGGAGGGGGTGTTTGCACCTCCTCCCAGGAAGGGCATTGTTCTACATACCAGAGAGACAACTCTCTCTCCCAAGGTTTGTAGATTGGGTGTCTGGAGGTGGCAGGCTGGACAGAACCAGTCAGCAACCATGCCAGGGTAGTTAGATTTTGCAGGGGGCAACTCTAAGGTGACCCCTGGGTACATTTAGGGATACATCCAATAATAGTACTGGTTTAGATTTATCATTCTGAGTTGTCTGATAACCAAACAACCCAGGGTTCAGAGTGGCCATGATGTAGCTGGAAAACTCGTGTTGACCAGTGTCCAGCACATGTATTAAAATGGCTGCTCTCTTCACTCATTATGTCACAGGTTTGGCAAGGATACAGTGGGGGCATATTGCTCACCCAGCTATGTCCTCACATATAATATGGTGTACCCTTCCTAAGGGCTGGAACGTCTGCCAGAGAGTTGTCTTATCTGTAGTGTATGCAGTGTATGGTTGACAGGATACACAGGTAGTGTGCCATGTCAAGTTTGTGTTTTAGGCTTGCACCAGTACACACAGCCTGCAATGGCAGTGCTGGGAGCATTTGGATGCATGGTCCTAAAGGGAGACACAATCAGTGCTGCTGCCCTCAGGGGCCACCCATAGTACCCCATTCCCTGGGTACCTAAGTACCTTTTACTAGGGACTTATAGTGGTAGCTAAAGGTGTATCTAATTACTCCAATGCATCACAACAGTTTTAGGGAAAGAGCTCTGGCCCAGGGAACCTGGTTAGCAGGGGCCCTGGGAACTATGAATGTCTAGGCTACATCATACATCAGGCAAAAAGTAGGGGCTAACCAAATCCAAAAGAGGCCTTTTCTCACACTACCCCATCCCCCAAAGGAAAGAGGATGAGGCTACCCTTTCCCTAGTGAGTCTTCATCAACTAAGTGAAAGAACCTGGAAAGGCCATCTGCATTGGCATGGGCAGTCCCAGGTCTGTGTTCCACTCGAACGTCCATTCCTTGTAGGGAAATGGACCACCTAAGCAGTTTGGGGGTTTCACCCTTCATCTGTTGTAGCCATCTGAGAGGCCTGTGGTCAGTGTGTACTATGAAGTGAGAGCCACATAGGTATGGCCTCAGCTTCTTCAGGGCCCAAACCACAGCAAAGGCTTCCATCTCTATGGTACTCCAATTTTGTTCCCTAGTGAGTAGTTTCTTGCTTATAAAAGCAACTGGCTTGTCATGTCCATCATATTTTTTCTGGGAAAGGACCGCCTCTATCCCCATTTCAGAAGCACCTGTTTGGGCTATGAACTGTCTGGAGTAGTCTGGTGCTTGTGGGACTGGAGCAGAGCACATAGCTTTCTTCAGAGTAACAAAGGCCTTTTGACAACTCACTTTCCAGTTAACCTTTTTGGGAATTTTTGAGGTTAGTTCTGTGAGGGGGCAACTATAGTGCCATAATCCTTCACAAATTTCCTATAGTACCCAGTCAAGCCAAGGAATGCCCTGACTTGTGTCTGGGTTGTCGGAACTTCCCAAGCCAGAATAGTCTGAATCTTGGGTGGAGGGGTTGCACTTTGCCTCCACCAACCAGGTGACCCAAGTAAACAATGTTTCCCTGCCCTATCTGACACTTACTGGCCTTGATAGTGAGGCCTGCTTTCTGCAGAGCCTGAAGGGCCTTCCCGAGGTGGATCAGGTGATCCTGCCAGGTGGAACTATAGAAGCTATGTCATCCAGATATGTTTCACTAAAAGGAGTTGGTTCATCAACCTCCGGAAGGTGGCAGGTGCATTTTCTAATCCAAAGGCATAACAGTGAACTGATAATGCCCACTAGGAGTAGAAAATCCTGACCTCTCTTTTACTCCTGGGGTCAGGCCAATCTGCCAGGACCCAGATGTTAAATCAAAAGTAAGACAATATGTAGCTGCCTTTACCATTTACTATGGACTTACAGTGGTAGCTAAAGGTTTATCCAATTGTGACAATGCATCACAACAGTTTTAGGGAAAGAGTTCTGTCCCAGGGAACCTGGTTAACAAGGGCCCACGGCACTATCACTTTCTAGGCTTCATCAGGCAAAAGTGAGGGTTGTAGAAAAGAGGCCTTTTCTCACAAGGAGATATCAGAATAGCTTCAAATCAGCAAGTGGCATCCCTTGATTGTATTCTTGCTATACTTTTCTCTACCATGGAAATCCTGGCCATCATTTTTTCAAATCCAAAACAAGTATATTTATGGGCATCAGAGACAGCTGTTCCTTTATTTTATGGCAGGTGACAAATCCCTGTTCCTGATAGCCACCACAGTGAAATAGTAACACTAATGGCCTAAAACATGGCCATCACTTTAGTTTGTGACGGGATCTGACATATGTGATGCATGTGGGAGCAGGATGAGCTGTCGCTTTCAAATGTATATGTTAGAGTGGAGACATTTGGTTAACCAGTGTGGGGATGGTGAATGCTGTAGCTCTTGCACTGATAAAGACAATACCCAGATTCAGCTCTTTCTCTTTAATAGTCAGGTCTGCTTGACCAACATTCTGTCAGGACCAGCATGATACTAGAAATAAGCACCATTGCACAGTGAGTGTCCATAATATGTCTCGAATTACAGCCATTAGACCAAGTAAGTATTTTTCTCAGGGAGAACAATATACCACTGGTGACAAATAATGCCACTATGAGCACGCATGAACAATGAGCATCATCCTCTGGAAGCCCACAAAATGTAAAGCCCTGCCACCACCCCAGCTCTATCATCTCCCACCAGAGAAATTCCTTCAGTCTCCTACCTCACTCAGAGAGTGTGCCACTCCTGCTTCACCCACACCCTCCTGCTTGCCCCTCCCACCAGCCAATACTGCTTTCCACCACCACAGGCTGTTGAAAGCTCTCCTGTCCGCCACTTTCCTCCTCCCAAAGAGTGCTTACAACGTCTCAATGGATCATTTCACCTTTCCCCTGGGAACTCACTTTTGTTCCCTATTACATGTGCTAACACCTGCTCCTCCCTAGGTGTTCCCATCCATCCTTTCTTCCTCCCAAGACCCAAAATGAGTAGCAGTAGCTCAGAAACAAGAGAGAGAGAGAGAGAGAGAGAGAGAAAGAGTGTTTGAGTGCATGTATATGTTACTATCATCCTAAGCCCCTCCCCTGGGATCACTCATAAAAAGCATGAAAACATACAAAAAGTCATACGTTCCATCTGGGTGCTTAAGCATCCGCAGAAGCTCATTTTATGAACACAGTAATTTGTACCCTCAGATTGTTGGTGGTCAGACTGCCGCACTCCGGGTGGGCTGACCACCCAATTACAACTCTGGCGGGTGGACCCACCAGGGGACCGCTGTGCCCCCCTCCCCGGGAACATGGTTCCTGACAGCATGGCAGCGGTCAAAGTTGTACTCAGCCAGGGCGGCGCTGAACTCAGTGCCACCTGACTGATTACAACTCTCCTCACCGCCAGCCTTTCCATGGCGGTTTCACTGACATGGAAAGGCTGGCAGTGAGGGTGTGCTGGCAGTTAGGCCAGTGCAGCCCCCCCCCCCCTGCCCAGCACCTTTGAAATGCGCACTGTCTGCTTTTCAAGCAGTGCTGCAAGATAGTACTCTGCTCCTTTAAGGGAGTTGAGTGCTATATCATAGCGCTGTTCCTGTCCGTCTGACCGGCGGGAACGCTCTATTGCAATGTTCAGGAACATTGTAATAGGGCAAGGGGAACGTCCTCCGCATGAGTTTGGGGGTCCTGCGTTGGGACTGTCAAAATCATAATGAGGCTGAAAGTGCCTAGTGTCTCTGAAGGCTCCCTGTAACTGAAAGGACATTTCCATGCCACAGAACATACTGACAGATCACAAAGACAGTTATTCTTGGAGAGCATGCTGTTCATTCATTGCACATTTGTGCAGACACATGTCTGAAATAATGAGCCTTGGGAAGGCCTCAGCTCCATTGCCTTAACGGATGATATGTGTTGAATTCACTGTGTGGCTTTCCATTTGATCTCAGTAACTCTGCTGTAACAAAAAAAAACATTGGAATTTCAATAACCTGCACTATTGGAGCTACCAACAGTATAAGATGTTTCTACCATTGAGATACAAATCCAATAAAGAATGCTTGATCCTGGAAAAATCTGTCACTTATCATGCCTCCTACAGTCCCCTCAAAAGAGGTGCGGTTATTCCAGTAAAGATTTGGTGTGCGTGCACGGGGCAAAAGAATGGAGAGAAAACGCGAAAAGGTTAAATTAACCTGGTTGTGATGAGAGGGCTTTGGAAATTGAGCTAATAGTTATGGAGTAGGGAGTGCCCCTAAACTAAGTGATTTGGTGCATTTCACTGTTCCCACAGCATGGACTTTCAGTGGTGCTGGTGTACCTCTGCTCCGGCTAACAAATGAGCCTGCAGGTTGGCAGCTGCTTCTTTGTTGCTGGCTGCCCTGTGGCATGCGTTCTTTGTGGAATCCCTGATGTGCGGCTGTTCTTAACTCCAATCTGATCTGTGCAGGGAGTCAGGAGGATACTGTCCATGTTAAAACTTGGCAGCCTACATTGTACTAGCGCTGCATGGGTTTTCGACCCTGGTTTTCTGTCTAGTGTGGCAACCGGAAGCACTGGTTGTTGGAGTTCGGCAGGTGTGGGGACTGGACTGATGGACCCACATACACCCTGCGTTACCACAGCTATGTTCTGAGGGGTTCTTTGCTGGAGGGCGAACCGAGATTTGCCTTTGACCGCCACCTTTTTTTCAAATATATTCTATATGTTTCTTGAGCAGCCTCATCATGCGCCCAAGTCCCTGAAGCAGAGGATCATCTGGAGGATCTTGAGAAAGGCATTCACTCACGTTTGGCCACTCTAACCCAGTGTGAGCCTCTACCTTATGAACAGCTGTAGGATCACTGACCAAGTGAGAGGATGACAGCTCCTTTGCAGTACGATTCATGAAGGAAGATGTCTACTGTGATGACGCAGAAATTAATTTGGAAGTTCATAAAACATTAGCTATCTTCTTTACGAAATCATGAGTCGGGGGATGATCCTTGCAGATCTTGAGGGACAACTACAAAAAGTGGCTGTGACGTATGCAGGAGACAGTAAAAAGGGACTTGCCTCTCAGAGGACAATTTTTTCTGGATTTGAATTATGCAAGACAGAAGAGGAGGGAAGAGCTTCAAGTTACCCAAACTGTGATGTTGGTGGCAGTACTGGCTGCTTCCCATTGGTTCCCTGCGGCATTCAGTGTGGCGTAGGAGGGTATAAATATATGTTCACATTCCCTCAAACTGCGCAAGACTTTTTGAAAGGCAGGAGAACTGGCAAGTTGATGACGAAACTGGGAGTCATGATTCTTGCAGATTTGTAAATTATGTTGCCTTGTGCGATTTTCACGCATTTGTAATCGGAAGGATAGAGGAAGTATGCTGTGAGGTTCTTAAAATAAATGATATTGCTTGTTCTTGCTGAGTCCCTCTCCTTTCCCTTCCATTGCCTTTCCTCCGTTATCCTGTGTCTTGTTGCTGTGTGGGATCCCGGGTTACATAACCGAGTGTTACGATGACAGACTAGTGGCCTAAGAAACTTGAGGGTGGCCCCCTGCACAGTACATGGAGGGGCCACCGCTCACCCGGAGGTCTCAGGCCAGTATAATGTGTGGAGGGGGACCCTGGAGCTCGACCCCCCCACCTCGGAGGCTGCCTTTGTTACGCCACTGTGACAGACTTGTATTCTTAAACGGCTCTATTATGTGATCTGTCATTGACTTTGGTCTATAGCGATGCGTGCAATGCACGAAAATAGCTTTAAAATGTGATTGTGAGATTGGTGCATCTGTAGTGCCTCGTGGCTACGTTCATCTGTGTCATGCCTCGCCCCCACTCCCGCCCCCCGCGTTCCCTCTGCTTTCCGGCCCCCTCTGCCAAGAAGACCAGTGCTGCATGTCTGACTCACCCACGAGCAGACCAGCTGACAGGCTAGAGAGGCCATTGCCTGCAGAAAGAAGTCTGCGGGCGACGCAAGTGTTTTCACCGATTGTATGCTTTGGAAAATATATTAAACCAGGATAAATGAAAAGCTCAGTTTGCTTCACTTTCAGCATCACTGTCTTCTTTTTCACGCTGTTGCTGTCTTGTCAAGAGAGATTTGCAAGATGGCTGACAGAGTCCCTGAGTCTCCCACTGCCTCGGGTGCGCATTTAAGTCGCAGTGAGTACATGGGGAAGGCTAACCGAGGAGGTGGTAGGCCGGAAGCTAAAGAACCTGATAGGCACGAGCTTCAGATCTTTGAAAAATAGCAGACGTTTCTATGGTGGTTCTCTTTCTAGCATTAATGACCATTATCAGGAGTTATTGGCCGCCCACCCCATTAAGCATGCAGTGCCGAAGGACAATGGAGGCCTATTATCCAATAAGATTGTCCAATCAAACATTCATTGATCTTACCAGAGCACGCTTGCTGGATGTATTACGGACTGGAAAACACATGAGGTTTAATTTTATTTAAAAAACACATGCCTGACCATAGGTTTTTGTATAAAGTACTTTCAAAGTAAAGGCAGCGACTGCCCGTGTGGGGTGACATCACTAAGAGTTCAACGAGAGAGATGGGTAACAGTGATCACAAGGTGTGAGAGTCAAATTCTGACTGGCCGGTGGAACCTTATTACGTCAAAAGTTTAAGAGCTGATGAAAGTGGGTTCTTACAGCAAGTCATTGTCAGATTTCTTAAAAAGGGAATTGTCAAGTACAATCTGAACATCCTTTTACATGTCCTATTTAGAAAATAGTTTTATTGCTAAAACGGCCATATTTTTGGTTGTATGGAAGTGCAGGGTTCGCTAGCGCAACTAAGTGACGGTACATTGGACACCACAAACAAACTGATAAAATCCGAGCTGATAGTTTATTTACCTGTTGTCAGGAGGTCACTATTAGATGGCTGAATGCATAGCTGATAAGGCTGAGGTGAACCAAGAGCCAGGGGCTAAGCATATATACTGGCACACTCCTTTTGGGCAAATGATTGGTTTCCAGGTGCATGCCTGTTGGAGCATGCCTGATACCTGAAAGGGATGTGTACCTCTGCATATGCAAAGAGTGCATTCAGTGCACTAGCCTGTCCAGTAGAGTAGACACAGGCACTTCAACCGTATGACCTGATTCATAAAGGATTTGTCGTGACTTACTCTCGTAAAACTCCTGGCCACTTAAAAGCAGGCGCCAAATTTGCATATATGCTCTACTCTACAGCATACATACACAGTATGAAAACTTTCTGTCCAGGCATAGTATTTTGTACTGGAAGGCAAAACCTATGCTAGACGCATGCACACACGCTCGCACTATGGCGCAGAGGTGTGTGGATGGCACTCAGCACCAAAATTCTGCGCCGGCGCTAGGTAGAGGGAAGGAGGGTACTATATCTTTGTAAATATGCAAACTCCTGTTCTCTCCTGCAAAACAGTGCAGCATTTTTGGCTGCAGAGCTGCATTGAGTGACACTTTTGCAAATCTGGGCCCAGAACCTATGTGTAGTCAAGCAATTGGCATGTTTGGAAGCTTTTGAACGGCCAGCTGCTGATGTAACTCTGTTTTTTAAGGCCAGCTTGGGCGCAAGTAATTTATGGAGTCAGAAATCTCGTTTGTAGGTAGAGTGACCAGAATTTTAAAGCCAAAAACCAGGACACTTCACAAAAATAGAAGCAGGACTACAGCTTTACTTAAGTTAAGCAAACAGAATGACAGCACTCATCAGCATTGAATTCCAGAAGACGTTCTAAGAACATAAATGCATTTTCGTAAAGCCAGTATTATGACTGTTAATTAATTTGATTTCTTAAAACAGCTGCTAACTATCCCTGCTTTTGAAAACATAAAAAGGCACCTCTCACCGTTTTGAGTCGACCCTCTAAAAAAACCGGGACATGAGCTACATTTCATGAAATCTGATGGGACAGCTGGAGAAAACCGGACGCCTGGTCAACCTGGTGCAGGGCACATGAATTGTGCAGTTTTGGGTGACGGACTAATGGGTCCTAGTCCTGGGTGGGGACCTCAACAATATGAAGATAGCAGTCATTGGTATTTTTTTATTTTTAAATAGATTTTTCTTTGTGGTCCTCGACTCAAGCTGTGAATATCATAAATGTTATTTCCTGTCTAATACATCGCTGTTCTGAACCTTATGCTTACGTGTGTATTTTTGCATTTATTGTAAATCATTTCTATTATTACGCTAAAAAATCACTACGTTCTTAAAAGTTGATGCTTCATAATTTAAGCTTTGTCACTGTAGGCTACGAAGCATACCTTCTTCCGAAAAAAGATACATTCTGAGTGCTGCAGAAATTGTATTATCAAGGTGGCCACATGATGTTGAGTTTTCTACGAGAGGGTTTATTTCCTTGAAGTGAGGTATGAGCGTAATACATGCAATAAAGTGTCCCCTTTGTGTGTATAGTCTCCCAAAGATGTCGACTCGAGGCATGCCATGCAACTTAGTTTCACAAATACAAATTCTGCAAAGGTTGACAAGGTGTACACCTGCCAGTTGCCAGGTCTAACTAACGCCGTAGCCTAGGGCACCTAGCGATATACCTACTACAATTAAAAGACACATCTTGTCACCCAAGGGGTCATTACGACCCTGGCAGATGGCGGTAATTTGGGGAAAGGTACTGCCAACAGGCTGGCGGTACCTTTTCCCAAATAATGACATTGGCGGTTTGGCCCAAGCCAAACCGCCAATGTACCACTCCGTCTGTCAGGGTGGTAATGGCCGCTGGGCTGGAGACTTCAGCACTCGTACCGCCACGAAAACCATGGCGGTAGGCACTATCAGTAGGTCTCACCTGCCCCCTCCCCATGCCCAGAGCCCTCCCCCAACCTCCCCCTCCATCTCCCGACCCTCCCGCACATTTACACACCCACATGCGCAGACATACACACTCATACACACATGCATACCGACGCATACCCACATCCACCCACGCATGCACACATTCATACCCACACACCACAACACACACTAACATACATTGTCGCACACACACATTCACAACACACAACATACACGTACACTCACATTCAGTCATTCATGTACGCATTCCACGCGACTCACACCCGCATGCACGCATACAAAAACAGACACCCCTCCCACACAACACCCCCACACAAACACACACCACCACCCCGTCAGAGAACCCGACTTACCTGCTTGAAGGGGGTCCTCCGGAAGGAGACGGGACGCGGCGCTGCTGCTAGCAGCAGCATCCACCAGCAAAAAAACACAAGGCCGTATCATGACTCATGATACTGTAGGCGGTGTTTTGCTGGCAGCAGCACCACCTTACCGCCGTCAGCAGCCATGGCCGTTGATGGAATTCCGCCAGCCTTCTTGCGTTATTCCGTCTATGGTCATCATGCAGTTGGCGGCTGGTAGCCATGGCAACGGTATGTTGTCTGCCGTCGCGATAGGTGGCAGTTACCGCCAATGTCATAATGAGGGCCCAAGTTTGGTTTACTGCCCTTTCTTATTCCTAATGCACACCGTTCCTCATTCCCCATCTTGTAGTTGTATTTGTTTAATTTGGGTATAGCCTCGAAGGCCGCATGAACAGAAGTGTTAATAAAAAATGAACTGAACTGGGTGCCACAACTTCCTTGCAGGGGCGTAGCTTGCATTGGTGCAGCAGGTATAGTGGCACCTGGGCCCAGTGGCTTGAGGGGCCCAATGAATCCTGATTATTGCTGTGTTTTATCATTTAAACAGCAGCCAATGGGGGCATTTCTTTCCTTGCACTGGGACCCACGACACACTGGCTACACTAATGCTTTGAGATGCTTCTTCTTAGAAGAGACAGACCCGCTACTTTCCTTTTGCCCTACCCATTCAGCCACCAACCAGTAAATTATCTCTCATATTTCCTCCCCAAAGTGCTCCTGGCTCTTTAAAACATATGGACATCCCCAGTTAGCATTTCAGAGTATGACCTTTTGAGATTTGTATAGATTTATTTCTCTGTCACATGGCTCCTAGTTAGAGTTAGGCACAGAACATGACCATGTAACAGGACAAGGCTAGTTTGCACCAGAGGCAGCTGCCACAATTTCAAAGGGGGGGATTGTAATAAAAAAACACCTTACCTGTTCTGTCGCTGCCACACGCCAGCTGCCTTGCTCCTCTTCTCTCTAGCTCCTAGTGGTGTCCCGTCCCAGCAATCCCTAGGACACCAGCACAGACTCCCCAGGGAATCCTGGTGCTGCTCTGATGCTATACCTAGCATGAGTGCAGCGCCTGGATTAGTCTGAGCGGCTTGATCTTCCACTCAGACAGTGCATGGGAGTCTGTGCTGTTTCTCCAACCAGGCTGTGCAACACAGCTGGGTTAGAGAAACCTAAGTGAACATGGCAGCTTGGCCAGCCAAACTGACATGTGCACTTTTAAGTGCACTTCACTCCTCCTCCCTCTCCCATGGCCCAGCCCTGCCCCCCCACCCACATTGGCTCAACCAGCTGCTGAGAAATAAAATAATAATAAAATATTGTTTTATTTTTCAGCTGCTGGCTCTTAGTCAATAGGGCGATGCTCCTCCGCCATTGCGGAGGAGCCGTTGCTGGTCTACCACGAGACAGTACTTCCAGTTTGATGTTATCCTGGCTCTTCCGAAACTCCATCCATACTAAAGAGGGGGGTAGGGGGCACAAGGAAGTTTCAACAGAGATAAAGCTGGGTCACCCTACTAACTAATGTAAAATTAACTTGTAACACTCTCCAATGAGCTGTGGACTATACAGTTGATACAAAAGTAAGCCTTGTTACAATTTTAAATAAGATGTAGGTAAATAATGCTCCCACCAGGAGCTAAGCGACTTCCTGCCCAGTCTTCTCACATAACTGGTATCTCCTCCTCACAGACACAGGATGACATGCCCAGGGCTTCAGGCTTACCACACACTATGTGCCACTCACATTGTCGCTAAAACAGACTGAGCAGTGGCATAAATAACAAAGGGAAGATGTTACATGTTCCCCTTTTATATATTAACAACACAGATGCTCTTGCTCGACAACTCTGTCTCTCCATGGCTTGCTACATCTCTCTATCACTCTCTCCCTTGGGTGAGACCTCAGTGGCACACACAATTAAATATTTATATCCTGGCCAGGGATCTGCTTCTCACATTCTAGACATTGTACCTAAGAACCAGATTCTCTGTAATATTCAAGTGTTCAGTGTGCTGCTAGGAGATTTTGTCTATGCCCACTCCCAGGATGGTGTACCACCTCACACATATCTCCACCTGCAAGGTATGTAATATCAATGTCCTATAACCAATATTTGTTTCAGAATAAAAAACTAAAATTGCATCTGGGTAGGTTTAAAAATATTTATTTGTACCCACAAAGAGAATGATTGCTCACAGAAGGGTGCCTTAACCGACATGTTTCCACACGTACCCGCAGTGCCTAATGTGAGCCAGTTGTTGCCAGTGGGGCAGTATATTTTTGGGGACTGGCATTTGTTTTTCCACATCAGACATTTACCAATAGGTAGCAATAGAAGGAAGAACACACAAAGCAGAAAGACAGAGGACAGAAAGACAAAAAACAGAACACTGTCACAACGGGGGAAAGGTGGAACCAACAAAAATGAGACAAAGTGGCAGGGAGTGCCTGGTAGTGGATTAAATACACCTGGCCCCCTGATATACCTCTGTAAAAAATTGTTGTTCAGAGAATTTCATTTTTGATTTGTGTTTATGTATCATTAGAGAAGTAATTTAGCTTGGGTAGACATTGCTAATCTGGGCTGATTTTTTTCTGGACGACATTTTTAAAAATGGTGGATGTGTTGCAGTGATGATGTAATATTTTAAGGACCATGAGACCTATATATGTCATTTTTGTGTCAAAACATAGGTTTTGTGGGTCAAGAAGTCTTATAGAGACAGAAAATAACTTCTCAGAGCAGCTCTACCACCATTTTCCAAAATGGCAGCTCTATAAAGATGTGTTTTTAGCTATCATATTGCTAATTTACTTTAATATTGTTTTTTTTTCAGGTTTTCTGTTGATTCAAATTCGTAAACATGAGCGAAGCAGGTGGTAGCAGAGGATCTTTACCTCCTGACAGAGTGTTGCTAAGTACAAAATCTGAGGACTCCTTCAATAAAGAAAAATGTGTCATATGCCAAACTAATCCAAAAGAAAAGCTAACATAAACTGTGGCTGAACAGAAGAGACTTTGAGATGCTACAGAAATACGGGAAGACGAAGTTCACAAAAGATTGAAACTGATGGGTGAAGACTATCAAATATTTTATCATTGTAACAACAAGTGCTACAAGTCGTATACAATGAAAAAAGCCTGGAAAAAAATTGCCAAAGAATAGCAGAAACCAGTGAATCACAACAGGAGTCCGAGTCTTCTGAGAAAGCAACAACAACCAAACCCAAAGTCCATCCATTTAGAAGATCGATGGCTACCCTTCATCCACCGCCCACAACTGGTCAGAAAGCAGAGGATCCCTGAATGTGCTATCTGTGGTTTAGCCAGAACAAGGACCAAAGGGATTGACGAAAGAACAAAGTACAGAGTATGTGAGTCTCAAAGGGCAAATATGTTTTTATCTGCAGCTAGCTTCTTTCAAGATTAGGTTTTCAGCCGAGTAGCTGATCTAAACAGCGAGGTAAATGTATTCGCAGCTAATTTGTATGCCCACCGGAACCGCATGTGTGCATAGATTTGAAAATATAAATGTACAATGAGCTCCCAACAGCAATGTAACCGCCAGCCTTCAGTTAAGTTTGCACTCTTTGAAAAAGCAAATTAAGTTTTAAAGACACTCTTGAGTGCTGGCTACGGGTTCACAGTCAGTGAGATAAGAAAAATAATGGTCAACATTGAAGAAACTGTATTTATCCATAATAATGAAATTAAGATTTATCTGGCCAGAATTAGTTTTTGTCAGTCTAACAAGAATGAGCCACCAATGGTGTTCTCAGCTGATTTGACTTCTGAAGTTCTTGCTTCCAAAATAAGATCACAGGATGCAGTAAAATCAGCAGGAGCCATTTTAAGAAACGTAGTGAAAGATTTAGATTTTGGACTTAATGACAGATTTTGTGATGTCCCGGAGCTCTGCAAATCATTGGAGTCAACAAGAATGCCTGATGTTGTCCTAAATTTTTTTTACATCATTTTTTAATATCAGCAAAGTAAAACTGTTACAAACTAAAGTTCTTGAGTTCGTAACAGAAGCCCAGAACATTGAAGATGTCTTTAAAGGTATAAGCGAAGAAGTGGAAGACAATCCCATGAACCAATAGGCTTATGCTGCACAAATGTACTGTCTTTACCAAATCATGTTTTATGAATGTTTACATGTTTACATCACAGCAAACAGAAAACTCTGCTACACATGATGACCTCCCACGCAATCTATGACAAGTGCAAAAGTAGAGAGCTAATTACTTCAGTGAATAGGATTGGTGTATCAACAAGTTATAATGACCCAGTAACGAGCAAGAACTTGTTAGCAGCTCGTGCTTTAAGATCTTGAGAATCTGACAGCACACCACTTCCAAATCACTTTACAAGGAAATGATTTACAATTACTGTTCTGGATAATTTTGATTTTGAAGACAGCTCGTCTATGTCTGGAATATCCAGCACACATGATACTGCCATGGTGCCTTTTCAAGACTGTATCATAGAAGTAGCCGCTGAAAAACATGTTGTGTCAGCTGCAGGAAAAAACAGACAAAGCTGCAAACTTATAGCCCAACTGCCATGCTAACATGTGCAAAATCACTACGATGCATCAATACATCCCAGTCTACCAGAAAGTTTAAAAGTGGCTGAGGACATGGATCTTCTTCTACCTGATTCTGCTGTCTGCTAAGCTGTTTTAACTGAATTTATCATATTGCTTATTTGGTGCAGACTGAAGGATGAATGAAAGCCAGTTCCTCCATGGAATTCATGCTATGATCTCACAAAATACCATCCGAATGAAGAAGGTTGTTTTTTTTACCAGTGATACCAGTTCCAGTCACACACTACGTAACAGTATACCCAGCTCTAAAAAAAATCCAAAATGTGCATGCTTAGCTTCAAGACCAGTATATCCTGGACAATGTTTTGCAATGAAGGTGTTTTCCGTATTGTAGCTGACATTTTTATGCGCAATTCAGTAGAACAAGATGAACTTTATCCAATGATGGAAGTTTTCCACATGGCAAAAGTTATGTTGCAGTGTGCAGGAAGGTATCACAGTGGATGTGGCATATATAAAGTACTTACTGAGGGTGAACTCTTTGGAAGCAAAACTGTCCAGTCAGTATTGGGTGGAACTCAATTAGTTACGAGGTATAATCATCATATCTAAGGCTATAGAAAATTGCATTAGAATGCTTTATGGAACAAGAATGACAAATTAGGTTTTGCATATCTTAGGTCAGAAGTGAACAAGGCACAGGGTGCATTTCAGTCAAAAGACGTAATGCAAAGCCAGACAATGTTCAATAGACTCAGTTCAAAATCAGAAAACCTGAAACCCAAGTTCGTAGAGTCTGTCAAAGAATATGAAGAAAAATCAGAACTTGGCAAGTACTGGGAAAATGTTTTACACATGATAGCTCTAGTGAAAAATTTGGTACATGCTGATCGAGAAGGTAATTAGGAGCTACACATGAAGACTGCAGAGTCACTGATTACTGTGATTCATGAATGTCATTGCATAAACTACCTGAGATATGGGTCCTGGTATTTGGATAGCGTGAAGAAGCTAGAGGTGGAAACAATATACTTCTACAGAAGATTCACCCAAAGACATTTTGTGGTGAAAGACAGAGAGTGAAGGTTCAATGCTGTGGCTCCAGATATGAGACTGGAACAGACAATCCAGAGATCACAGAAAAGCTCCATGGGAACTGTTGGTCAGACACATAAAAGTTATTATGTTGCTCATTGGCAGCTAGTTTACCATGAAGTCCTTTCTATTTGCAATGTTTTCAGAGAGATGACAAATTCAAAATTAATGGACCATCGTGAAATTGTTCCTCACCACCAACTTGTGGGAAAGAGAGGGGAACTTTTTTAATAAATATGTTGACAGCTTTCTTCATTTCATGCAGGAGTAAGAAAACCCCTTTGAAATGACTGAGCCTGTGCAACTACACTTCATGACCAAACAATATGTGGTTAATGATATAAAGACATGTCTACTACATATCCTGGAATATGGGTCAAAACTATACGCAGAACTGAAACAAGAGAGATTTGTATTGAAATAGAAAAAGTTGTTTGGCATAGTCACTAAAGCTAAACTTCCACGCTTCAATTACCATAGTAAGAGTTTCGTCCAACCAGCCACTACAAAACAGGTTACAAAAAACAGCCTTTGCAAACACATAGAGAGATGGATGTAGCAAATGAAAGGGGTGAATTTATTCTGTCGCATGATCTTCTTCCAGCAAACACATTATTTGATGGACATGCTGCAATGAAACTGCAAACTGAGCACAAACTCAATACAATACAAGAGCTCGAAAAAATCTTTCACATAAAATAATTTTGATTAAAAAAGGAGACCTCATTGAAAACTGCTGTTGTTGTGGACTATGGGCCATATTTATACTCCGTTTGCGCCGAAATTGCGTCGTTTTTTTTGACGCAATTTCGACGCAAAACTAACGCCAACTAACGCCATATTTATACTATGGCGTTAGAGGCGAATAGCGCCAAAGTTCCCGGAATGTGCGTCATTTTTTAGCGTGAACCCCTTCCTTGCGTTAATGATATGCAAGGGAGGCTTTCCCGTCTAAAAAATGACTCCCAGGCCTTTACGTGGTATTTATACTCCCGGGCAAAAGAGACGCCCGGGAGTTGGCGTGGCTAAAAACGGCGCATTTGCGCCACTTTTTAACGCCTGCTCAGGGCAGGCGTTAAGGGGCCTGTGGGCTCAAAATGAGCCCACAGGTGCCCTCCCATGCCCCCAGGGACCCCCCCTGCCACCCTTGCCCACCCCAGGAGGACCCCCAAGGATGGAGGGACCCACCCCAGGGACATTCAGGTAAGTTCAGGTAAGTATCATTTTTTATTTTTTATATTTTTTTTTGGTGGCATAGGGGGGCCTTATTTGTGCCCCCCTACATGCCACTATGCCCAATGACCATGCCCAGGGGACAGAAGTCCCCTGGGCATGGCCATTGGGCAAGGGGGCATGACTCCTATCTTTACAATGATAGGAGTCATGTTGATGGGGGATGGGCGTCGTTAAAAAATGGCGCAAGTCGGGTTAAGACGATTTTTTCGACGTAACCTGACTTGCCCCATTTTAAGACGCCCATGCGCCATTTTCCCCCTACGCCGGCGCTGTCTGGTCTACGTGGTTTTTTCCCACGCAAACCAGGCAGCGCCGGTCTGATTGCGCCGTCTAACGCCATTCCATAAATACGGCGCCCGCTTGGCGCTTCAGAATGGCGTTAGACGGCGCAAAACTTTTTGACGCTAAACTGCGTTAGCGCAGTTTAGCGTCAAAAAGTATAAATATGGGCCTATATGTCACAATTGCAACTGGTCACGATTTCATCCATGCAAAACTTCAGAGAGGTCGTACAGACTGTTCTACGGATATCAAAGTCAGTGTGCACCTTACAAGAACTGCACATTGTCTTTGATAGTTATCTTGAACCATCTGGCAAAGAATGTGAGACAATTAGACAAATGTCTACGGGTGGAAAAATTGACCCTGCCTGCATCAAAAATTTGACACCAATACCTGTGCAACTTGATAAATTGTGGTCATCAACATCAAACAAGATGAACTTGGAGATGTTAACTTGCCAAAACATTGCTGATGCTTCAGTGAAGATTGAATTTCCAATTATTGCAAGTGGAATGATTGTCAATCAGGAGTTGGAGCCTGTGGAGATATATTCAAAAGGTACGGGCCATATTGTTCAATAACTTAACAGCAAAATGGAGGAAGCGGACCTTCGTGTTGTGCCACATGTTGAGGGGGCTGTTCGGAATGGTTCCAATCGAGTCATTGTACTTTCAAATGACACAGATGTTATTATTGGGCTACTTCCATTTGTTGCAATGCTTATAAGACAAGGATTGTCAGAGTTATGGATATGTAATGGAACAGGCGACAAAAGACACTTAGGGGGTTATTACAACTTTGGAGGAGGTGTTAATCCGTCCCAAATGTGACGGATATACCACCAGCTATATTACGAGTTCCACAGGATATAATGGACTCATAATACGGCTGGTGGTATATCCGTCACTTTACCATCACTTTTGGGACGGATTAACACCTCCTCCAAAGTTGTAATAACCCCCTTAATCCTGTTTCATATTTTGTACAAGAAACTTGACCCGGAGATGCCCAGTGTTCTTATCAAGGCACATATTCTTAAGGCTGATGACACTATGAGCAACATTGGAACAAAGCTTGGAGCTTTAATTGCTGAACCTGTGAAGTTTCTGAAAGGATTTTGAGACAGAACAAGAAAGAGACTTTAAAGACATAGAAAAATACCTTGTGCATGTGTGGAAACTGAGTTCCGACTGTCACACATTTGACAATCTTTGTTAAAGTGAGTTCTAGAAATCACTCCCGCTTTTCACCAACGTCATATTCTGTGTGTGGACACGATTAAAGAGCGTTCTACTTAATCAGAAGATCTGTAAATGTTTTGGCTCCTGTATATGTAGAGAAAGATCCGTGTGAATTTGGTTGGGAAGATATTGATGGGGTGCTAAAACCTACAAAATTTCTAAAGCCTCTACCCACGGAACTTACACATACATCTATGAGCAAGACCTTTGCTACAAAAAGATATGCTCTTCTCAAATGTTCAACATTCTGAAAATGTACCACAAGCGATTGCTGAAACAAATACAGAAAGTGAACTATGAAAATGTGTCTAAAACAGGAGTGATAAACATTTTTTTTCATATTCATATCATAAACATTCTTTGGTGTATACATAAAAGGATTAAAAAACATTATTTGTTGCATTTCTATATATGTCTCTTCTTCCTCTATTAGAGCTGCCATTTTGGAAAATGGCAGAAGGGTTGCTCTGAGGAGTTATTTTCAGTCTCTATAAAACTACTTGACCCCCAAAACCTATGTTTTGACACCAAAATGAAGTATATAGGTCTCATTGTTACTGAACTATTACATCATCACTGCAACACCTCCGCCATTTTTAAAAGTGTCATCCAGAAAAATTCAGCACCCGATCAGAAGTGTCTACCCAAGCTAAATTACTTCTCTAATGATCCAAAATCACAAATCAAAAATGAAAATCTTTGGACAACAATTTTTTTTGCAGAGGTATAACAGGGGGCCAGGTTTAAAAGAGGCTTAAGATGAATTAACCACTACACAGTTTTAGTATTGGGCGCTGACATTAAATTACACCGTCTGCGCAGTACTTTGGGCACCAGCACTCATTTATTTACAAATCAAGCACTGCTTAATATCCATGCCAATAAAATGGTAAGCACCTTTATTACAACTACACATGGTGTTACTATTATGTTTTGATGCAGATATCTGATGGACGGATGAAAAGGCTAAAAGGAAAATGCACAATTATAAAATATCTACCTTATAAGTGTTAAGAATATTAAGACCTTTTTTCATACTCTGGCCATTGGTGGCAAAGAATAGTAATCTATAGATTAATAAATATGTTATTAAAAAAGCTGTTCTGAGGACCCACAAGTGGAAGACACTTTTGAACAGCACTATACGGAATCTGAGAGAAAACTCACATTCTTGCGCCACTACAGCAAAATTAGGTAAGGGTCCCTAAAAATTCACTTTTGATGGTTGTGTCACAGGTAGAGAAAGACCTTGGGCTGTGTGAGTGTACACTAAGATGTGTCCCTCCCCCTGCACTGCAGGTGTGCGGGGGGCTTTAGAGTGTTAAGGAAGAACATGCATGGTTCGAACAGATGAGGAAACAGTCTCTAAAACACAGGGGCTTATATACAAGTGGCTTGTGCCACCGGTGCATCACTGTTCTTGATACCCGTCGGCGCAGACTGCAGACCCACATCTACAAGGCCAAGCAAAGCCACAGTGCATGGCTTTTCATGGCCTTGTAGATATAGAGTAAGGCTACGGACCACAAGTCGCTGCGTTGCCTTACTGTCTGTCAAAGAGGCATTCCACAGGTGTTGCTGTGGGTGTTCCCACACAACACTCATAGATTTTGATGCAATCCCAGATTTTCAAGGCTTTTTAAACTTGGGAATGCATCAAACACCTCCCCAGGGGAGGCGTAACAAGGAGAAATAACTTTGTTTCTCCTCATTTTTTTTCCTTTTTCTATGTATACTGCATTCTACAGCACACATAGAAAGAGGAAAATGCCTCCATTGGTTGTTTCTGTGCAGGAAGGTGTTCCTTGCTACAACGCAGACACCCTTGTACCATGGTGCAAGTGTGCCTGCGTTGGCGCAAGGCAGCCAATCGCGTGCCAGCACAGTGGAAGAGGACAGGAATGCACTATATCTCACAGATACGGTGCATTCCTGCCCTTTTCTTTTGACATAGGGCAGCACAGTAAGAAGCCTTGCACCGCTGCCCGGTACAAAAATGTTGTAAATAAGACCCATATTTTTTACCACACATCTTTTACCATGCAGCTAAATATCATATTTGTCCCATTACCATGCTTGCCTTCACCACACATTTAAGTATTTTTATTAAAAAAAACTTCTTTAGTATGTTATTTTAAAAAAGGCTAATGGATTTTTGTGCTTGTAGTGGTAAAAGGAGGTAAGGATAATTTTAGGGTTTTGAGGTGGGCAACGGTAGAGAGAAGTAAGGATAATTTTAGGGATTACGGGGGCAGTGGTAAAGAGATATAAGGGTAATGGAAATTTTAGGGTTTAAGTATGGGCAATGGTAAAGGGAGGTACAGATAAGTTTAGGGTTTAGGAGTGAGCAGCGGTACTGGGTACTGGGTAGGAAGTGGTAGGGAGAGAACTCTGCACATATAACAAAAGGCCTGTCCTATCTGTTTTTTTGTGGGGAGTTCTCCGCCCCAACTGTGGAGTCTCTGCAGTCACAAAATTACTATTAATAAAAATTAAACTTAAACTTTGTGAATACTAAAAAAAATGTAAATTTACACAAAGGTGTAAGTTTACCTTTGTGAATCAGGCCCACAGTGTCTGAAAATTTTACATAATTTACTATTTTTGGGCATTATGTTAGCTTCAGCTAGCAGAAAATGGATAGTAAAATTCCAAATTGTTCCAAACAGGGAGCCCCAAAATATGTCTTGCACTAGGCCACAAAAACCTTGAACACTGAAACTAACTCCATAATTTAAATTGGCGAGCAATGTTACTGAGATAGTACTTTCTGGCAAATAACATTTGAACCAACAACACAGGCAAAATGTAATACTAGCTTACCAGAGGAAATCTCAACATGTATGTTATTAGAGCTGCTTGTACACAAGCAAACTCTGCTGCTATGTAAAATCTATTTCAGTTAGATGGGATCATGCGATTTTCAGCACTATTTCAGAAGACTGGTGTTGTGTAAAGGCTACAATTTGGGGATAAAACCTGGATGAAGTGAATGATGAGACAACAGCACAAAGGAAAATGTAAATGCTTCAAGAAAAGACGTAATGAAATACACTGATGGGGCTAAACACATTTTTATCCTGATACACTTGCTAAATACTTTTTGGGCCTGGCTTAAGCTATTATATTATCCTGGATAAACGTTTTGTTTATGTTTGTATAAACATCTTTCAACATTATTGGAACATCTTTTTGCATCCTGGTAAGAACTCATTTGTTTACATGGTATTCCACATTTAGCTCATTTTAGGTGCTAGTTAAACGGTTTCATTCTGGTAAAACATACCTTTAACTTGATATAAACATATTTTGTTGTCTCGGTATAAAGTTAGTTCTTAACTAGGTATCAACTTCTTAACTTGGTGTAAGCTCATTTTTTGTCCTGGACATAAACGTTTACCTTGTTATAAAGTCTTTTAACATGGCATGAACATCTTTTGTATACTAATATAAACTAATTTGTTAACCTGGATAGGATCACTTACTTCTACAGCATCATTAGAATATCTCTGTGACATGACCGGGAATCTAGGAGGTCAAAATAAAAGGAAGTCCTGGGCAGAGTATTATCAGATCTGGAATGAACAACTTTATTGAGTCATATACCAAAGACCTCTAGTTCTACAAGATTCAAGCTTCTTCAGTTGAATTATCTTCATCATACTTATCTGACCTCTAAATGGTTGCATGACATGTTCTTGGAACTGCGACATTCCAACCTAATATGCATGGTAGATGACGCCAAACACTTTCATATGCTATGGCTGTGTCCCTGCATTCTGCACTTCAGTGACAAGGCTAATAATAGACACAACAGAAAAACAAGGTATATATTCCACTTAGACTTGTCTGTGGGCTTACTACCACACCCCAAAGCTGGAAGATCCAATTGTAGATTTGTGGAACTCTCCCTTCTCAAAGCCAAGAGTCCAACTGCAATGATCTGGCAAATTCTGAAGCCACCCACAGTCAAGGTATTGAAGCCTGAAATATGAAAACGTGCGACAGCGGAATACAAAGTGTATTCAGAACGTGGGAGGGAGGCTGCGACTGGGCAAGCAAATATAAATTGGGACTCAATTTTAATGAACCTCACACCTAGATTGGATGAGATGCCACTGTGAATTGGCAGCTATATGTTCAAGGGTACTCTGCTCCTATCCCTCTTGATGTGCATCTCTCTCATATCACTCAGGGAATGACATGCCCCAAACCAAGGGGCATATTTATGAAAATTCACTTATTATGAGACACTCCCCTATTCAGGATCGGACTGTCCCGTAGGGCAATCAGGCAGTGCTCAATGAGCCGGTCTGAAAGGTTAGTGTGTGGGCCATTTTCTGCCTCTCTGTGGGCATGTTTTAGGGTCTGCTGGGTCACTTTTTACTGTTGGTTTCCCTGATATTATAACAAATATGGCCTGAAGCAAGCTCAAATCCACTCAG
Source organism: Pleurodeles waltl (assembly GCF_031143425.1). Taxonomy (NCBI): domain Eukaryota; kingdom Metazoa; phylum Chordata; class Amphibia; order Caudata; family Salamandridae; genus Pleurodeles; species Pleurodeles waltl. The sequence goes on along the minus strand of NC_090437.1, from coordinate 311,513,263 downwards.
TCTCCCATTCCTTACAAAACTGTTATACAGCATGTCTTTACATCTAAACTGCATCGATTTCCAAAGGTGGGGCACTTTTTTAGCTATCTGATTCGCTAATGGGGCCACTTTTATTTCGGTGCCGAGGCCTATTTTATGTCCCAGTCTGACCCTGCCCACAATGAGTGAATATTTGTTTTCTGGTTCTACATTGAAGAGGTCAGGCCTATCATCAGGCCACAACAGTGCAATGGTGTTCTATTTTAGTACGATCTATGGAGGATGTTAGCGGCTATTTACTACTAATTCACGCAACGTGGTACAGCAAAGATACTTGCTGCGCTGCTTTGCATGAAAGAGTGAGAGCAGAAATGCTCCATATTTACAAAGTTATGAAGTATTTCTGTTCTCTTCTTGCGCTGCTGCACTATGTGCTACCTCGCACTAACGCAGGCAGCCATGTACCACAGTGCAAAGGTGTCTGCATTACGCACAGGATTGTCTCTGTGGAGAAATGGCCATGCTCCTGCATAAAAACAATCCTTAGGGACATATCGATCTTTATTTCTCTGCTGCAGAATGCATCACAAATGGAAAGTGGAAGCAAGAAAGCAAAATAAAGATATTTCTTCTTGTTACGCCTCTGTTGGATAGGCACAACATTCTGGTGCAAACCCATATTTACAAGTCTTTGCAAATCTCGGTTTGTGTCAAAATACGTGAGTGGATGCATGTGAACGCTCATGCTCCACACATGTATGCTTACCTGAAACAAAGTAATGCAAGGAAGCGCTATGCATGCTTAACTCCCAAGGTTAGAATCTATGTGCAGTAAAAAGAATAAAGATTAGGATAAGCGCTGTTTCTAAATGTGTCCCATCTTTTGTTGACACTTAGAAATGTATGTGTAACTATGTGGCTTTATGTTATCATATCAGCTCAGGTAAAGCTTTTGTGAGTAAGTGACCACATGACTGTGCGATCCTCTACAATTGTTAATAGGCGGTTCATCAGAAGTAACTGCAAACAGATATCATAGCTTATGGAAAAATTCAGGCCCATATTTATACTTTTTTAGCACTGCATTTGCACAATTTTGTGACACAAAAGTGGCGCTAACTTACAAAATACAATTATATTTTGTAAGTTTGCACCACTTTTGTGCCAGAAAATGACGCAAATGTGGCTCTAAAAAAGTATAAATATGGGCCTCAATGTCAGAGGGCGGCACAAAATAAGAACTCTGGACTATTGATGTGGCGGCTTCATAATTTCTGTGCCTGTGTCTGTGCCACTCCACCTGCTTAGCAGCCTGCATGACTAAGCTTAAATGGGTTCATAAGTGTCTGAAAGTATGGAAATGTTCCCAAATGCCACAATAAGTTAGGATACACGATATTTCTTCACCACATAAAATATTTTTTATTGCATAGTAAAAAGGATCAATGGAATAATGCACATTTCAACCATAAATACTCCTACAGATTTTCTACATAGGAACATATAGAATTATTCATGGAATCTATTATTTCCATAGATATTGCTATATACTCCTGGGGATTTTTGTGAACCTGCAAAAAAGTGAGAAATCTAGTCACTAGTAGGTTGAAACTTGTCTTGACTTTTAAGTATATGGGCCTGATTACGACCTTGGTGGATGGGATACTCCATCACAAACATGACGGATATCCCGCCCTCTGTTTTACAAGTTCCATAGGATATAATGGAACTTGTAAAACAGAGGACAGAATATCCGCCCATTTGTGATGGAGAATCCCATCCGCCAAGGTCGTATTAAGGCCTTAAGTGTGTGAATCAGCTCCTAGATTATATGTTGTGATATGAAATAAAGACATTCGAAAAAGACCTACCTTTTATTTGTGCCAATGCCTTGCAAGATTGTGTTCTCTCCTGAAAATGACGAAAAAATGACACGATTATCATTGATAATACATTTGGGCACTGATTTATTCAAAAGTGGTGCATCGCGGCGCTGTACAAAAATAGCAGCGCCATGCCACATTTGAAATGCAGGGATGCACCGTATTTAGAGGAATACGGCGCACCCCTGCGTTTCCCCCTGCGGCGAAGCTGAATTAAGCTGCCTGCGCCAACAGAGGCATCCTTGCACCATAGTGCAAGGGTGTCGGCGTTGAGGGGATAGATTGTTTATGTGCAGGAAGGAGTCCCTTCCTGCACATATACAATCTGTTATGACGATTTGGTACTTCTATGTGTGCTGCAAAATGCAGCACACATAGAAATACCAAAGCGTCATTTTGAAATGATTGTTTATGTGCAGGAAAGGACACCTTCCTGCTCATAAACAATCACCCATGGCATTTTGCTCTTTCTATATGTGCTACAGAATGCAGCGCACCTCGAAAAAGCAAAGAATGAGGAGGAATAAAAGTATTGCTCCTCGTTTTGCCATGCTGATGCCCCACCCAAAAAGTTCACAATCCAAAAACAACAAAATGATTCAGAAATAGACATAACGTTTTTGGCGCTGCCACAGGTTTCGATTACTCATAAATCTGGAGCAGCATCAAAAGCAATGGGTGACGGTGCCCCGCAGGGCATTCTGACCGTGGCGGTTTGGCCGCGGTCAGAACAGGAAAACCGGCGGTCTCCCGCTGGTTTTCCGCTGCCCTCAGGAATCCTCCATGGCGGCGCAGCTTGCTGCGCCGCCATGTGGATTACGACACCCCATACCGCCATCCTGTTCCTGGCGGTTCGCCCGCCAGGAACAGGATGGCGGTATGGGGTGTCGTGGGGCCCCTGGGGGCCCCTGCAGTGCCCATGCCAATGGCATGGGCACTGCAGGGGCCCCTGTAAGAGGGCCCCACAAAGAATTTCAGTGTCTGCTTAGCAGACACTGAAATTCGCGACGGGTGCAACTGCACCCGTCGCACCTTCCCACTCCGCCGGCTCCATTCGGAGCCGGCTTCCTCGTGGGAAGGGGTTTCCCGCTGGGCTGGCGGGCGGCCTTCTGGCGGTCGCCCGCCAGCCCAGCGGGAAACACAGAATCACCGCAGCGGTCTTCAGACCGCGGAGCGGTGTTCTGTCGGGGGAACTCTGGCGGGCGGCCTCCGCCGCCCGCCAGAGTTAGAATGACCCCCTTTGTGTATTGGGCCCCCGCAGTACTTCCTTTAAAGGAAACAATTACATTTACCTCTGCTATTCAAGAGTGCAGATGCCAGTAGTGCAATAAATGCACTGACAATGGGTTGTGGCCACGTCAGGGGCCTAAAGTATCCCACTTATGGCTATCTTTTATCACTCAATAGGAAAACAGGAGGAGTTATATTCTTTGATTGTATTAGGGCCCAGAGTATCCCTTCTTTATCATTGCTCGTGTTGCAGGTGAGCACTAAAATTGAATTTCAGTAGACTACTGCTGCTTTAACCACATACAAAACATTAGAATTGTAACCCTAAAAGACCCTCCTAGAATGGTCTCTGTATGTCTGACAAATGATGGCTCTTTAGAGAAATTCCAGATCATTGCTAGTTTTGTGCCTCTGATATCAAAACATTGGCAAAACCAAATGGTCTAGTGTTAGCTGCTTGCCATTTGCCTTTGCCAATTCTTGTTTTATTTTATCATTGTTTTGCAAAATCTAATAGTTGGGGAAGCTGCATAACCCTCGTCAATCAACAGGGGTGTAAAAGCAAAAAATTGTTTTGATCTCTTAAAACACACATTGTCATAAGAGATCCAGTACTAAAGGGAACTTCTTTGTGTGTGGATATGCTCCTTTGAAAAAGAAAATGCCATCACCCTCAGTGAAGTTATCCAAGTGCTGAAGTGGGCTGACCCATTGCCCTGTGCTGTATGCTCTAGTGGGGAGAAGAAACATATAAATAGCACACTAACATACCAATAGAGGAAGATGGCTGGCTGAAATCCCCTTAAGGATATTAGACACATAATTTTGGGGAAATCAAAAGATCTTTGCTAACACAAAACCTAAAAAGGATGAAAAACAAACCTGGTTCCATTGGCTTGTGATTCTTAAGATGATGCAGTAATCCTTGCCTCTTCTCAAGGGAGCATTATAAAACTCCCCATAATACTGTCTGTCTCCAAGTGAGAACTCCAGGTTATCCACAAAGTCTTTGGACAGGATCTCTGCTGTCACGTATCCCTCTGTGGTGGTGACATTGCTGAAAAATCCAGACCTCACATGGGTATCACATTTAAATGTGTGCTTGTTGCCAAAGGGAACCACCAGGATCTGGTAGGAGCTGGAGAGAAAAACAAAAAGATGCTCATCAGGATTAAACTCTACTTAGTTACAATTATCTTTCCTGCTATTGTCTTGGCATCACAGAAGTTAAGACCTTTTAAAGAACATGGAAGGAAGAGAATCTGGGCCAGATTTCTATCTCAGTGGTTAGGAAAAGCCATTGATTTCAAACCATTGGTAGAACTGCATCCAGGGTTAGCAGGGTAAAAGATATTTCTACAGTGCATTATTCTCTTTAACTCTAAAGTCAGAGGTCTTCCTCACCATTCAATGAGAAATCCGGCCCTCTGCATCCTTTCTGTTTGATTTGATTAGATTTCACTTGAGAAGCCATTAAACATAAATCAAACCATTATCACGTCATCCTACACCCATAGAAACATTTTTATTTTTGAAAAGGATATTCTGACATACAACCGACACACTAGGCACATGTAGATCCTATAACATCCTTACACTGAGTGCGTTTCATGCTTTTCAAACCAGTAAGGGGTACCAGAAAGCATAGAGATTGAGAAATAGAATTACATTTTCTCAAGATTTCGTAAGGAATTCTCGGGATGAAGAAAAGGCGAAGCCATAGAACATGTGTAATGAATGTAAATATGTTGGAAAAATAATATCTGAAAGACAAAAAAGGCAAAGGTGTACAGTACAGGGGCAATGTGGCTAGTCAAGTAGTTCCTACAGTAGGGACATCATTTGTAGCACCTGCATAGCTGCCAAGTTTCCTAGGCCCAAGTGTGACTAGTTAGTCAAGTCCCAAGTTTTTCTTAGAACTTGGAATGGTTAGTCCTGGCTTCAAACTGGGTTAAATAAGGCGAGAAGTCCCAGAATTCTGAGAAACAACAGACATGGCCTAAGACACTCTTTTCACCCTTGTACTTCAGCCACTGTTGCTCTGGACTCTCCCTGCTGGCTCGCCCGACACACACTGCTTTCTATGTTGTTTTCAAGTATCAATAAATCTTTACTTCCACCCTCCTGTCTTTCCATGTGTGCTCTCTCGCCACCCGCTCCATCCAGTAGGTCCTTTTATTCTCTGGCCCCTGTCTCCCCTCCAGATTTGTCCTCCTTGCTTTCCTTTTCTCTGCAGAGCTTTGATGTTTGGGCTTTGAGTATTAGGAAGGCATGTTTTGCAGAGTTGCTTCAGTGTATGGCGAATGGTGCAAATGGCTCTTGGAGTATCTGCTGGGCACTTCATTAGGAGATGCCAATGGATGGAGTTGTTGTGACCTATAATAAAGTGCATTGAACCATAGTGCACATGAAGCCTGAATGCTGCTACTGGCTGCCTTTGTCTACAGAAATAACATCCACCAAGTCCCAGCACACAGCAGTATTACAAAAACAGTTTTTGGTTGCAGGAAGGAAATAAATGGGGTGCTGTTAAGCAAACTGAGTGACACTCCCAACTGTTCATAAAATGACATGTTAGTTGATTGTATAACGCTTTATGAACCCGTAGGTTGCCTCAAACCTCTGGACACAACATATGGGTGAGAGGGATGAGAACAGTAGAATTGAGGAAACAAGATAGGAAGATTGAGGACAGAGCCTTGTAGATGAATTGGTCTTCTCCAAAATGCTAGTCTCTGACTGTACAGACCAATAGTGCTTTGTTGGTGAAAAGGTCTTTATACATTTGACTGGCAACTAGGCAAGGACTGAGCAGGAGAAGCAGGAGTGGTTTGAAGGACTGGAAGAAGAGAACAAGAGAAAGAAGGAATTAGCAGTCAGAGAGGACAAGGGGCCGAGGGGAGACATTTGGGAATGTTCAGTGAAATGTAGGTCCAAGCAAGTGACATTTTCCAAATTGTGATTTTAGGTCTCACAATCAGTTTTCCCCACCATGAAGAGCAACGCTTAATAGATTTGGTGGACCTTTATATTTGTGGCAGCTTTGTGTAATTGTGGTGAGATACCTCAGTGGAATGCAACATGTTGCAAATCAAAGGTTGACGTTCTACTACAGGAAACATAGCCTTTAAGCCTTCTCTGGTTAATAAAATAAGTATCACTGCCTTGGGAAAGAGTAACACCCATTAGGCACAGCAACAGAAGTCTACAATCTTGTCACAGGAAATTCCCACAACTTTCGTGAATGCATACGTCTATTAGAGAAGACGGAGATGTGCTGGTATCGTGGGCATATGCTACACAGCACATTTCATATGAAACTGAACTTGCTGTTTGATGCTATTTGTCAGCATACGAGGTTGTATATATTCATTTTAAAACTGAACCTGACACATGAAGCTATACCCAAGCACTTAAGGCTATGCCTGCACAGGTGAAACTGACATGGGCATAAGTGGCTATAACTCAGCATATAGACCTGTGGCTGGCTATCCTGACTGGGCTTAGTAATTGCACCTGTTCACTGAAACCTATGCTTCTATGTTTGATTGTTGTTTCTGATCTTGTGATGGTTGTTCCTTGACATTTGGGGTTGTGCCTTGCGATTTCAGACTCTGCCAAAGTATGTTTGTGGTGTTTTTATAGTGTGCACCTAGCCAAAAGATAACGAAGCTCTGTACATCATCAACACATTTGAAGCTAATTCTGAGAATATAATTTTGGTGCCTGGTCTTCGGCATTTGAGGATGTTAGTTGTCTTATGATGGCTATACTTCTAGAGTCAAGGCTATAAAGCGGCCATAAATGCTGTAATTGAGATTTTTGGGTTGTAATTTGAGCACATGATGATTGTATGATGTCTGTTTCCTGGATATAATGGCAGCATTGTTGGTGTATAATGGCTGGACACTAGCTCATATGAATGGTAATTAAAATATATGTTGATCTGCTACAGCAATTTTTTGTTACTTTTATATTAGTTTTGCATTAATGTATCTTCAGTGAGACCACTTCTTGTAAGGGTATGAGTGAAGGTCATGTGGCATCACTTCCTTTAAAGTCATGAGGGAAAAGGTCATGTGACTGTACTTCTTCCGGTGTCATCAAACTGTCTATGAACATGTGATTTAAGTGGATTCCAACAGGAACCAGAAAGACGGTGACTCAAGCCCTCGTCAGTAGCAGACTTGACTACGGCAACGCACTCTACACAGGCATCCCAACGAAAGACATCAAACGACTCCAGCGCATCCAGAATGCATCCGCCCGCCTGATCCTCGACATGCCCCGCCGATGTCACATCTCCCCCCACCTGAAGGACCTCCACTGGCTCCCCTTGGAAAAAAGGATCACCTTCAAACTCCTCATCCACGCCCACAAGGCTCTACACAACACCGGACCCACCTACCTCAACACCAGACTCAACATTTACATCCCCACACGTCAACTCCGCTCTGCCAACCTCGCCCTCGCCATCGTCCCCCGAATCCAGTGCAAGACCTCCGGCGGCAGATCCTTCTCCTTCCTCGCCTCCAAGACCTGGAACTCTCTCCCCACCTCTCTACGCCAGACCCAGGACCTCCTCACCTTCAGGAGACTCCTCAAGACTTGGCTCTTCGAAGGCTAGCAGCACCTCCCCCCCCCCCAGCGCCTCGAAACCCTGACGGGTACATAGTGCGCTTTATAAATTATCTGATTGATTGATTGATTGATTGATGTCATTTCTTTTACCCCTGGCATTTTGGTGAATCCACGCCCGTTTTTCCTACAGCACCCGCTAGGATTAGTATTCTGCTCACCACTTCCTAACTGCAAATACGAGGCAAACTATGCAAGAAAGAAACAGTGGGAAGAGGGAACAAGAAAGGCAGATGTGCAAAAACAGACAATTCAAATATTGCGTAAAAATAGTACAGAAGCCTGAGGAAAGGGGTTTAAGGAAATCCAGATACAGACATAAAAATGCAGGAAAATGAATGGTCAAGGTGGGTTGTAGAGGTTCTCTGCGGTGACTTCATGGAGGGCACACAATATTGTACAACCCATGTAAAGAGCCAAGCCTTTGATACCACAAGGAACAATGCACACCAGAGAAATATTGATAGTGGGGTTCATTTTGAAGATAAACCTGTTAACTACAAAAATTGATGCATAATACATTGTATTAAGAAGTAAGCTGGGAAAACAGAAAGAGGAAAGTGGTACAAAACGTAACATGTGAGGGAAAGGGGCCCACTTTGATGATAAAGAAGCAGTATATAAGGCAGAAGAACTAGTGAATGGAGCGTAGAGATATTTAGGAGTCAATTCACCCAAAAATAGTACATCCGTTCTGGTGTTGGTATACACCTGCGATTACAGTAGATTAGATTTTTTTGCAATTCTCCAAAAAAACATTCATATGCCTCTAAACCCTAACCATATGATTGCAGATAGACAGCAGAGCTGAAATTCTGCAGGGGTAGTCTTACAGTAAATGCATAATTTTTTGGATATTGTTTCTATTTTGTATTTAGTGTATGGAATTCATTTTTATATTTCAATATATTTCGTTTCCCCGACCCCTTTCAAAAATATGTTTTTGGAGCCCCTTCCCAATCTTTCTGCACCACTTAGGTTGTATTGAATTAGGCCACATGTAGAGATGCAATGCACATGAGAAAAACCCTAGCAATGTTTCCAGATGCCCACAGTGTTACGAATTGAAGCGTGTTTGGCACTTTGGTAATTCCAGCCCTCATGCATCCTGTGGGGAACAACCGCTCATCCGGTAACCAAGCCGAATTTGCAGCTGTGGTAAACCAGTCTAACCAGTGCTTAATTTGTGCTTGTTGTTTCTGATGCGCCGCACCGGCACTTATTTTTGAGGGCCGGCACTTATTTTTCTGCCTCAAGCATTTTAATGCTAGCAAAAGACACAAATGGGAAAGACAGAGGAAGAGAAAAACGAAAAAGCGTCACAATGTGAGAAAGTATAAAGCTGCAAGAGTGAGGTGAAAGGGCAGAAAGTGGCTGTAAATGGATTGAAGAGGCCCGAGATGGCTTCAGGATTATGCTGCCTCAGTATTCCGTGTTCACACATTTAATTGCAGCAGCCGCATGTTTAGGAGGAGAGCTTTGGGCACCGACACATTTATATTTACAAATTAAGCACTGAGTCTAACCAATGTCTCTTGTAGTTTTTGCCAACTGGACCCATATAAACTCGTCAATTGTAAGTCTGTAGATAGTATCTGTCACTGTATGAATATGTCACTGATACAGTTTTTTACAAACATAAATCGTCTCCATGGACCTCATAATAACATGATAAAACCTGGCCAAGAATGAGCATGTGCCAATTACACCTCCGTCAATATGTCGCCCACCTGATAGGCCCATTCTTTTCTTCGGCTCTCTGGAAGCTGAGTTTCGGCGCCAGACCTTGTGCTTCTATGAATTTGAATTCCGGAAGGGGAGGATCTAGAACAGCAAATACAGAAAAGACCATAGGTAGCAAGCATATATCAGTAGGGCAACATCAAATAAGGCACAACACAGGTGTCAGAAAAGTGAATTACTGTATTAACTAGGGTAGAACAATGGCGCCCAATGGAAAATAAAAATATGATATGTGCCTGCAGTAGTAAATGTGACAACCATAGATTAGAAAATGTCTGACATGGTTCTATAGAGTTCAACGAAAGCCCCTTTGAGCTTTACACAAAAACAAACTTGCAAGTCTGTATAGCTTTCACACGGTGACTTCAATAAAAACCTCTGCTATGGTGATGTCGCAGTGGTGTCAAATAACTTTCTCCCCTTATGTACCTGTCGAGCAAATCATCAGTCAAAGCTTCTACTCTCACAGGCTTTAAGGGACTGAGAGGCATATTTAAGATCTCCTAGCGCCACCTTAGCGCTACCATAGCGTCATTAGGGTCAAGCGCAAATCGCTCTCTCCCTGGTGTAATCTCTGTATGGGCTTTTAACCACACCCATCAGTTTGGTTGGTTCGTGGGCTTGCCATTTAAAATTCGCTTGATTTCATTAGTGAAAGGCATCCAGAAGTCATGCCTCTTCCGGTGTTTAGCCCTCCTCGAGCGCACCGGCCAGCTACTGAAAACATACGAGGCTCCATGTTTTCGGTATGGTTTCTGGACTCTCTTTATTTCTCAGGCAGCGCACTGTCTCTGGGCAGTAGTCGAGAGCTTTGCATGACATCGGCCCTGTTACATGGCTAATTGCACTTTTGCCGGTTACATGGATAATTGCACTTTAGCCGATACATTTCAATGCAAGCAAAATTCTGTTTCATTTTGTGTGTCTCTGTCACGCTTCATGGTGGCTGTGGGCTAGCATATGTGAAACTGTTTTACTTTTCAGTTTAAGTGGCAAGAAAAGTCCGGTTAGGAGCTTAAAACGCGAATAGCTCTAACTCAAGCAAAGAGACCCATTGCATTGCAAATGATTGTTTTTTTATGCTAAGGTGATGCTAAAGTGGCTTGTATGCGCGCCATATTTACAAAGTGGTGCAATGCATGCATTGTGCCACTTTGTAACCCCTTGCGCCACATTATGCCTATGCCAGGCATTATGTATGCAAGGGGGCGTTCCGGCACTAGAAAGCCCGCAAAAATGGTGCAGTGAAATTTAACAGATTTCACTGCGTCATTTTTGGCATAATTTTTAATGCCTGCTCAGAACAGTTAAAAGTGATGCTCCCATAGTAACCTATGGGCCTCCTTGCACTTTTCTACACTAGCGTTGACATTTTTGACACTAGTGTAGCAAAGCGCCACAATAGCGTCAAAAATGTGTATGCTATTAAGCTAACGACAACAATGGTACGTCGTATTATAAATACGGTGTAACCCTGGTGCTGTTAGGTGCCAGTAGGGGGGAAGAAAAGTGAAGCATCATAGCTGATGTGCCACTTTTTCTTAAATATGGTCCTGAATCTCTTCTGCTCTACCAACCCCTAACAGTCTGGGACAGTCGACTGAGGCACCCTGTGGTGTTAGTGTGCATATCCTGTGGTTTCCTGGAACACTAAGGAGGAATTGTCATCAGAGACAGAAATTAGGTGAATTTCAGGGCCCCAGTGAAGAGTAATAATCGTCATATAAAGTGGCATACATTTAAACATTTATGCTTTCATTATGAGTTGACCGAAGTTTTGGCTTATAAAATCCGAGTCTCCTGGATCGCAATTTATCGGGTCCAATAAATAACTCCCAATTATGAGTTTGTCCCTAATACTGGGGACTAACACGCAGATTTTGTTACTTGAAGCACCAAAATCCACATGTCCCTGTAATTATCGGGCACTTTTTTCCTCAGTAAATTTCAAAAAGTTTGACCAGCTAACATGTATGGGTAGCGAAATGCAGATCAGGAGTGAGGTGTTCGCTGCCAATCTCCTAATTGTGATATCAGTGGTGATAGGATTTACAGCACACATCCCAGCTTACCAGCCCTATCACAATTGAGGACCACTGTATGCAAACTGCAGACCAGCAATATAGCATTTTTTTATTAAGCCTGGTAGTCTTTCTTGTGCTGAGTGCCCATATTACATGGGTAGCATTGAAGGCATGCAGGTACCATCACCCAAGATTAGCCTTATTTAAACTAGCACTTATGTGATCAGTTGCTATTGTATTATTTTACACCAACTATGGACCACAAGTCCGACTGTTAATAAAACTGATGATTTTATGATAAGTTCATCTAAAGCATGTCCCAAAAGTGAATCATATAAAAAATAAAAAGTGTAAACGTTTTCGATGCCGCATCATGAAACCGTGGATTTGGTAGTCCCGAAAAGGCGTTTGGATATGTTCTCCCAGAGCCCAGGCCTTCATTATATTTTGAGGAATATTTGTTAGCTTTGTGAGGGGATTGGAAGAACTGACTTTTGTGGATTCCAGGCCAAACGTAGTGTTTCATTAGATAAGAGAAGCCGGCGCTACTAACCGCTCTTCAAACACCACAGGAAGCAAGCCAAGTAAAACAACAACCTCAGGAAGCGAGCCATGTGAAAACCAACCTCACAGGAAGAAAACCACGTAAAAATAACACCTCCAGAAGAGAGCCATGTGAAAACCAACCTCACAGGAAGCAAACCACGTAAAACCAACCTCACAGGAAGCAAGCCACATAAAACCAACATCACAGGAAGCAAACAATGTAAAGACCAACCTCACAGGAAGCAAACCACGTAAAAACAACACCTCAGGAAGAGAGCCATGTGAAAACCAACCTCACAGGAAGCAAACCATGTAAAACCAACCTCACAGGAAGCAAACCACGTAAAAACCAACACCACAGGAGGCAAGACATGTAAAAATAAAAAACACGGCGGCAGCCTTTGAGTATCATCAGATTTCAGCGGCCTGTTCTTCTGCCATTTGCGTGTGAAAGGGTTCAGAACAATGTTGACTGATTTTTATCAATGTGTGTCATGGCTAAAAACAGTTATCTCATCTAAGTAAGGCAAAGTTTGCATGATTCCCATCGGCACTTCAACAACCAAAAGGGCACAATAAAGAGAACCTCACTTACATCAAACACGGCTAAGATATGCTTTTTGTATGTCTGCCAAATTGCTCCCTATAGCACTTGCCACTAAGATAAGCTACATCATCCCACAGACTACAGTTGACAAAACTCCACACACACCTCAAACACGGCACGGATATGCCTCATAGTCTACTATTGTGTTGCACCCAAAATCACTTGTCATCAACATACAGTAGACATTCAACAGAATGCAACAGGCAGAATTTCTCACATGCAACCAGCACATTACAGATAAGCTATAGTAGGCCACCTGGGTCCTACCAACAGCATTTTCAAGAAGACATGACAGACATAAACATCCACCAGAACACAATAGACAGAAGTACTCAAGTACAACTGTCATAGCACAGCTAAGCCAAATAGATGACTAAAATGATGTCTCATGCATCGCCTTCGATGAGCGTGATCATCAAGGTAGACACATCATTTCACCACACCAAAAACAGCACCAATATAGCTTATTTGTAGTTTCCACCTCATTCCCAACAGCTTTGGGACCCAGGTGTCCCAAGGCACCATCTTAGTCCTTAGAATAACCTTCTCTGGGGTGCACAAGCACCCATAAAAAAGTGAATATTGTGGATTGCGTTGTAGGTACCATTTATATGTATACATTGGGAGGTTTTTGTTTGTGACAGGACAAATCTACCCCTACATGTGAAGATTCTCCCAAGCTAGGGGCAAAATCAATGGGTATTTTCTGAGCCCAATGTTGGGGAAGATGGGGCTACCACTTGCTCTGAGATGGCATGCCCCACCCCATGGGAGCCAACCTCCCTCCCCACATGGACATATACAAATCATTCCAGTGAGTAGTGTTAAACAATTCATTCTTGGTCGATACCTGTCATGCTGCTGGCAGGGACAGAGGTGGAGCTAAGGATACTGGCCCTAATTGGTATTATCTCTGCCCCAACTCTGTAAATGGTACCTGGCAGGAAGGAGGGAGTACCATTGTACTGACTCCATATACGAAGGTTTACGTTTTGGCCGTTATTTCTTACTTTTATTGTCATTGTACTGCTTCAATTCTGAGTTTGTAGGTTTGATTACTTATTTTGTTTATTTTGGGTCTTTGTCTGAAAATTGTGTCGGAGACCTCTGGGGAGAGGTTACGAACAGGAGAGTAATAGAAGTTTAAAATAGTTTATAGGACTGAGCCATGGATTGTAATTGCCTTCTGGTGCAAATGGAGTGATGTGAAAGCCTTGTTGTGAGTAAATCCAGTGTCCTAGTGCTTGATCTGATGGAGGAAGTAGCAACTGATGTGGCTCATGTCTCAAACCAACATGGTAAGCAATGAAAATCAGTGAGCAGTGGCAAGTCAGTTGAGTCATAAGAAGAAATTAAGCATATATCTGAAAAAAGTCTGTAATTGAGCCTGTCTTAAATCTGAGATATTCATGCTCAAGTTGTAGTTGGAGTATGTGGACAACCCCCAATGTGGTGCCATGTACATGTAGAGCGTTGCCACCAAATGCCGTTTATGTGGATGGGTATACAGAAAGCAGCCTGAGTTTCAAGAGCTTCTAGATGGCTGATACTGAACGAACAAATAGGAAGGTATCCTGACTTGCAAACAAGCGGTGATTTTTTGTCATAGAAGAGGATTTTCTGGTAGAGGTGAAGTAGAGGTTGTCTTCCCCTCTTCACTGATTAGACAGAGGTGGAGGATTGCCATTCACTGTAGATTACCAGTCCTAGATGTGCTATAGTCTTGGATGTCAAGGAAGCTGAACCCTGTGTCCCTGGACAGGCAAAGGTTAGGGGGGACGGGTCAACCATACCATTGAGTAGTTTTTTGGTTTCCTTCCCATGCAGGCAATGCCAATTTTAAAGCATGCATTGCTGAACCTATTGTAGGCAGCCAGCTAAATTTGGCATATCCCAAATTCATCTTTGTATTTTACATGCATCTGGGTTTATCTGTGTACATCTGGTAGTTGATCTTGTGCACATCTAGAATGAAGGTCAGAAGGAACATGAAGCAATGAAGGAAGTTGTTGACATAGCAAAGGTGTGAGGTAACTCTGCAAGTGATGTTGAAAGGATTGAAGATAAAAGAACCTCACTTAACTTGGAGAGGGATTTCGAAAGAAGGAGTTTAACACCAGAGTAACACTGTTCATCAAGGCCAACCAATGATTCCAGTTTGTCAAAAAGCACAATTTTGGTTAATAGCATTGAATGCCACTGAAAGGTTTGACTGAAGTAGATGATACAGATTTCCTGGATCATGGTGTTTGGGTCTTTCTTCAGTAACATTCAAAACCAAGGTCTCAGGGGCAGACTTAACAGCCCCTAGTGCCACCAGAGCGTCACTTTTTGCGACGCTCCAGTGGCGCTAAGCACTGCTCCATATTTACAAGGAGGAGTAATGCCACTTTCTGTGGCGTTACGCCTCCTTGTAAATATGGGCCCCTCTGATCCAGTTTTCTGTGTCCGAGGGGCGTGCAATGGGTGTTGCAGTGGGCGTTCCATCGCAACACCCATTGCTTTTTACGCTGCCCCAGATTTACGAGTTGTCGTAAACATGAGGAAGCACCAAAAACTAACTCCCTGTGGTGGGGTTAGCATTGCAAAACGAGGAGGAGTACGTTTATTCCTCCTCGTTTTTTGCTTTTACTATGTGTGCTGCATTCTGCAGCACACATAGATGAAGCAAAATTCTGTGGATGATTGTTTATGTGCAGAAAGGTGTCCCTTCCTGCACATAAACAATCCGTCCAAAATGATGCTTTGGTACTTCTATGTGTGCTGCAATCTGCAGCACACATAAAAGTGCCAAATCGCCATAATAGATTGTTTATGTGCAGGAAGGCGCACCTTCCTGCACATAAACAATCTATCCCCTCAACGCAGACACTCTTGCACTACGGTGCAAGGATGCCTCTGTTGGCTCAGGCAGCTTAATCTAGCACCGGCGCAGGGGGAAACGCAGGGCTGCGCCATATTCCTGTAAATATGGCACATCCCTGTGTTTCAAAATCAGGGCCTCAGTACATCAAGGAGGCATGATCAAGCTATTCACTTCCTCCGCCAGTAGATAGCTTGAATTTGTTGGGAAGCTCAACATTCTCTTTCCCACTCCTGCTCTGCAGTGATTTCCCTAAATATCAGGTACTTATTGAATGCCATATAAGTACATACAGTGGCCATTATTGTATAACCATTTTATTTTAGAAAATGAAGATGGAAGTGAAAAAAGAAACAAGCAAAAGAAATCCAAATGTTGAGATACCTCAGGGCACATTCAGAGCATTGATTGTTGTCAAGGTGTCAAATGATCTCAATTGTCAAATCTGTTGAGGGAATGTGGCATAATGTGACATCATTCTTAACAGCACGATTCGATTTTCTGCATTGTGATTAAATATACAGTGGGCCCTGGAAGTATGTAAAAATGTGGTTGTCGTATCCCTTCATGTCAGGAGCAAACCATGGCCAGATTATCAAAACATTGATACAACGCAGCAACTTTGCATGAGAAAGAGAGAGCTGGAAAGCACCATATCTACAAAGATATGGCACTATCCTGCTCTCTCCCTAGTGCTGATGCACAATTAGGCTGCCACGCACACACCCTTGGCCCAAAGTGCAAGGGTGTCTATGTGAATCTAGCATAGGTATCCTTCCAGTACAAAATACTATGGTTAGGCTAATTTGCAAACTGTTCCTACTTTGGATGTGTGCCATACAGCGCAACACACATGCAAAGTTGGAAAAGTTAAGAGAAATAAAAAAATATTTTCATTTTTAAAGCCTGCTTTCAACTGATGTTATTTTCTGGTGCAAACCCATATCTACTATTGTTAGTAGATAGGATTTTGGTTCAAAAACCATAGGTGGGTGGAATGGAACACCCACAGAACACCCATGGAACACCCCCTTGAAGCCGAGTAATGCAAAGCAGCGCTTTGCACTTTTTTGTGTCACTTCAGGCAACTTTCGACAACAAAACTTAGGTCCATATTTATACTTTTTTAGCACTGCATTTGCAGAATTTTTTGATGCAAAACGGCGCCAACTTGCAAAATACAATTGTACTTTTGTGAGTTTGCGCCGTTTTTGCGTCAAAAAGCGGCGTAAATGCGGCGTTAAAAAAGCATAAATATGGGCCTTAAAGCGTAAATTAAAAAAAACTGTGCAGGTTTCTTTCACTTCTGTTGTGCTCACCCGGCGCAAAATGTTTGTTAATCTGGGCCCAAGTGTCCAGGGGTATATTTAATAATATTTAACACAACTCAATTCAGCAAGGGAAGTTGCATGAAAGGGGGAGAATAGAACTGCACCATATAAACAAAGAGATGGCGCAGGTCTGCTCTCTCCAAGTGCTGAGGTCCCTCTCTCCCAGAACAAACATCTAACTGCCACCGTCCCCACACACAAAGGTGCTGTGCGACAAGAGTGCGGCTAGAGCTCAGTACCTATGTAACTGCTGCATAGACGCAGTCTAGATGTACGTAGCCCACACCCACCCGTTCATACCTCGACCACACTCCTTCCCATCCAGTAATTGGACAGTAATACTGAGAGCAGCGGCAATGAAAGATATGCGGAGGCTATGATAGTTGAGGTATCAAAAAAGGTCATTAATAAACTACAAATAGGAAAACGTAATTCTGTACAACTGCGTCACGAGCCACAAATGCTCCAATGTTGTGACTCAACTCAACAGGTTACTTTATGTGAAATGGTTCGCTAAATGTGAGTGTTTTGCAAACTGAGGCCCATATTTATACTTTTTTTAGTGGTGCATGTGCGTCATTTTTTACGCAAAAGCGGCGCAAACTTGCAAAATGCAATTGTATTTTGTAAGTTTACACCATTTTTGCGTCAAAAAGCGGCGCAAATGAGCTGCTAAAAAAGTATAAATATGGCCCCGAAGGTCTTCTTCCGTTAAGAATGCTGAGATTTTGTGGAGAACATCGTCAAATATCTCAAATGAGATCCTTTCATTTTAGCATTTCCTCCAGAAATGTGAGTATTTACCATTACCACTGACGAATGAGGCCCTGCCCTTGTGCAAATCCATGGGACTTCCTGTCACAATTTCGAATCTTTTTTTTAGGAACGATTTGTAGCTCAGGAACTCTGTTACTTACACAAACATCTATCAACGCCTTAAGGTTTATGGAGACATTCATGGCCCTAGTTTCTTTGAAATGGATTGCTCAAGAGATGAGCGGGGTGGTGTGTGGAGGGAGCAGTTTGTCTGGGCTGCTTCCAGCTGTCATTTACCGCTCTCACGAACCCCAACACTCACTGACACTTGCGTCCCAGGGAGAATGCAAAAAGCACTTTGCAAATCGTCAGGCGGAAAAGTCAGTCCGTCAGAATTTGGACATTTGTGGGAAGAAATCAAACGGCGCCCAAAAATAGAACGGCGACTGGCGCGTGACATTCTTAAGCGGCAGCTTTAAGGAAAATCTCGATCAGTAGCAAAGAGGCCTGCTCTTCATTGGGGGGTCGGAATGGGGGCGCTGCCAGCTGAAAACACAAACTGCTGGCAGCCTCAAAGGCGCATGACACTGATACTATGGTGAATATCCTCTCTTTTGGTAAATACAACGCCGGTTGAATGAGCTATTAATGCCTGCCTGCTGCCGAGGCAATGTAGAGTTCACAGGGGACTAAACACAAAAGTAAACTGTGTCTCAACTCTGTCACCCCCTCTCCCTCTGAGAGATCGTGTGAGATTGCCCGGAATGTGGCATATGGCTGCGAGCTGCCAGGCGGACGTTGCTCGGAAGACACCGAGCAGCATGTGTCACAGATAGCTGAGGAATGCCATCTGATTAAACGCGAGGGGGGGGTGAGTGGCAGAGGCTAATGATGAAGAAAGGGGGCATTGGTGGCATACCAAAAATGTTTCCGCGATGCAATAATTTACACCATCGTCATCCCTCCTCCGTTTACCTCAATGTAACAACTGCTACATAGAACAGTCAGAGCCTGAGTGACTGGCGCATTAAGCAGAACTCTCAGAATTGTGCAGCACCAATGCTTGTTTAATGTCTCATCCCCACCCCCAGTCAGGTGGCTCATTGAGTGCCATCTTTGTTAGCAGCACAGTGGGATGTTTCAGCAGTGCCTAATATAATTGACAGTGCCCAGGAATAATTTAGCACCGCACAGATAAAAATACATTGAAAGCAGCATCACACATGATGGCACCTTTTTGGTATATAATAGTGTTGTTAATTTTTGTTATTGTTATTTTTATTGCTAATTTTTTACTCTTAAATGTCATCAATTGTAGTGGTATTATTTTTGTCTGCCACATGAATGAAGATGGCGTAGGAAATGATAGCAATCATTTGTACTGGCAAATTATTTACAAATCATGATAATTCTCCTGAAATGGAATTTAAAATGAGAATCTTTTCTGGTGATGCACATTGTATGAGATGGCGGATCACCTGTCCAAGGCGCAGTCCCATTCTATGCCAGTGTTCAAGGTTGTGCTCTATGGTGGCTCTCCTTCGTTCTGTCCTCCAGGTCACCAGTCATGACCTTGGTTCCACTGCTGAACTGTGGAATACCTAAGGGATACACTTTCTTGCTAATATTTAATCTATTTTCTCATTAAGAACCTAGATGAGTCTGGACAATTTTACAGTCACATCGGTGATAACTAAATGGATTCCAACCACCTCTCCTCTTCTGAGACATCCAAACAAAAAAATATCTGTTAAAAGTTGATAACTGAATGAATACATCAAAACAAACCATTCAGAGTAAGAAATTCTAAAATTTGGCATGCTGAGTGAATCTTGGACCGAGCACTTCTGATAAGCTCCTCGGAGGCCGATCCTAGCTTGTTACAGCTGCTAGGACATTTTATTTATAAAATGTGATGTAACAGCATCAGTGAAAAAGGATGTCTTACAGCAGAGCCCTTTGAAGCTGATCCACCCACTTGTGTTAGTCCCTTATATGTGCAAGGCAGCTATCACATGGGTCATATAACACCTGGGCACCCCAAGTACCTAATCTATGAGTTTTCTTGAGATCTGAATGTAGGAGGCTGGCCTGGTTCGTAGTGGTACCAAGGGGTACTTACACTCTGCACCAGGTCCAGTTATCCCTTATTAGTGTAGAAGAGGTGTCTAGCAGCTTAGGCTGATAGAAAAGGGTAGCTTAGCAGAGCAGCTTAGGCTGAACTAGGAGACATGCAAAGCTCCCACTATACCACTGGTGTCATATGCACAATATCATAAGAAAAAACAATACACAGATATACTAAAAATAAAGGTACTTTATTTTTATGACAATATGCCAAAAGTATCTCAGTGAGTACCCTCAGTATGAGGATAGCAAATATACACAAGATATATGTACACAATACCAAAAATATGCAGTAATAGCAATAGAAAGCAATGCAAGCAATGTACAGTCACAATAGATTGCAATGAGAGCACATAGGTATAGAGGCAACACAAACCATATACTCCAAAAGTGGAATGCGAACCACGAATGGACCCCAAACCTATGTGAGCTTGTAGAGGGTCGCTGGGACTGTAAGAAAACAGTGAGGGTTAGAAAAATAGCCCACCCCAAGACTCTGAAAAGTAGGTGTAAAATGCACCTAAGTTCCCCAGAGAGCACAGAAGTCGTGATAGGGGAATTCTGCAAGGAAGACCAACACCAGCAATGCAACAACTATGGATTTCCGGCCGAGAGTACCTGTGGAACAAGGGGACCAAGTCCAAGAGTCACGATCAAGTCAGGAGTGGGCAGATGCCCAGGAAATGCCAGCTGTGGATGCAAAGAAGCTGCCACTGGATGGTAGAAGCTGTGGATTCTGCAAGAACGAAAAGGACTAGGAACTTCCCCTTTGGAGGATGGATGTCCCACGTCGTGAAGAAGCTTGCAGAGGTGTTCCCACGCAGAAAGACCACAAACAAGCCTTGCTAGCTGCAAGGGTGGCGGATAGGGTTTTTGGATGCTGCTGTGGCCCAGGAGGGACCAGGATGTCGCCAATTGCGTGAGGAGACAGAGGGGGCGCTCAGCAGGACAAGGATACCTCTCAGAAGCAAGCAGCACCCGCAGAAGTGCCGGAACAGGCACTACGAAGAAGAGTGAACCGGAGCTCACTCGAAGTCACAAAAGAAGGTCCCACGACGCCGGAGGACAACTCAGGAGGTCATGCACTGCAGGTTAGAGTGTCGGGGACCCAGGCTTGGCTGTGCATAAAGGAAATCCTGGAAGAGTGCACAGGAGCCGGAGCAGCTGCAAATCACGCAGTACCCAGCAATGCAGTCTAGCGTGGTGAGGCAAGGACTTACCTCCACCAAACTTGGACTGAAGAGTCACTGGTCTGTGGGAGTCACTTTGACAGAGTTGCTGAGTTCTAGGGACCACGCTCGTTGTGCTGAGAGGGGACCCAGAGGACCGGTGATGCAGTCTTTTGGTGCCTGTGGTTGCAGGGGGAAGATTCCGTCGACCCACGGGAGATTTCTTCAGAGCTTCTAGTGCAGAGAGGAGGCAGACTACCCCCACAGCATGCACCACCAGGAAAACAGTCGAGAAGGCGGCTGGATCAGCGATACAAGGTTGCAGTAGTCATCTTTGCTACTTTGTTGCGGTTTTGCAGGCGTCCAGAGCAGCCAGCGGTCGATTCCTTGGCAGAAGGTGAAGAGAGAGATGCAGAGGAACTCTGATGAGCTCTTGCATTCGTTATCTAAATAATTCCCCAAAGCAGAGACCCTAAATAGCCAGAAAAGGAGGTTTGGCTACTTAGGAAGGAGGATAGGTTAGTAACACAGGAAGGAGTCTCTGACGTCACCTGCTGGCACTGGTCACTCAGAGCAGTCCAGTGTGCCAGCAGCACCTCTGTTTCCAAGATGGCAGAGGTCTGGAGCACACTGGAGGAGCTCTGGGCACCTCCCAGGGGAGGTGCAGGTCAGGGGAGTGGTCACTCCCCTTTCCTTTGTCCAGTTTCGTGCCAGAGCAGGGCTGGGGGATCCCTTAACCGGTGTAGACTGGCTTATGCAGAGATGGGCACCATCTGTGCCCATCAAAGCATTTCCAGAGGCTGGGGGAGGCTACTCCTCCCCAGCCCTGACACCTTTTTCCAAAGGGAGAGGGTGTAACACCCTCTCTCTGAGGAAGTCCTTTGTTCTGCCTTCCTGGGCCAAGCCTGGCTGGACCCCAGGAGGGCAGAAACCTGTCTGAGGGGTTGGCAGCAGCTGCAGTGAAACCCCGGGAAAGGTAGTTTGGCAGTACCCGGGTCTGTGCTAGAGACTCGGGGGATCATGGAATTGTCTCCCCAATGCCAGAATGGCATTGGGGTGACAATTCCATGATCTTAGACATGTTACATGGCCATGTTCGGAGTTACTATTGTGACGCTATACATAGGTAGTGACCTATGTATAGTGCACGCGTGTAATGGTGTCCCTGCACTCACAAAGTCCGGGGAATTTGCCCTGAACGATGTGGGGGCACCTTGGCTAGTGCCAGGGTGCCCACACACTAAGTAACTTAGCACTCAACCTTTACCAGGTAAAGGTTAGACATATAGGTGACTTATAAGTTACTTAAGTGCAGTGGTAAATGGCTGTGAAATAACGTGGACGTTATTTCACTCAGGCTGCAGTGGCAGGCCTGTGTAAGAATTGTCAGAGCTCCCTATGGGTGGCAAAAGAAATGTTGCAGCCCATAGGGATCTCTTGGAACCCCAATACCCTGGGTACCTCAGTACCATATACTAGGGAATTATAAGGGTGTTCCAGTATGCCAATGTGAATTGGTGAAATTGGTCACTAGCCTGTTAGTGACAATTTGGAAAGCAAAGAGAGAGCATAACCACTGAGGTTCTGGTTAGCGGCGCCTCAGTGAGACAGTTAGTCATCACACAGGGAACACATACAGGGCACACTTATGAGCACTGGGGCCCTGGCTGGCAGGGTCCCAGTGACACATTCAACTAAAACAACATATATACAGTGAAATATGGGGGTAACATGCCAGGCAAGATGGTACTTTCCTACACTGAACACACCACATTGCCACTGAGAACACTATATTAAGGACATTGAGGGACGAAACTGCAATATACACACCAGTACACTGCAATACAATACCAGTTGCATACGGCACACCAGAACTGCTATGGTTGGAGTCTACTACTTCTTTAATATCACAATTTTACAGCTTCTGAAGGTAAATTCAGTCTGCCTCATCCTTTCAACTGGTGGTTCCTAAAACCAATGGTAAATTAAGGAGAGAATGCACACTTTCGGTTGGGAGATATCAGTGACCATCAATCAATCAATCAGGAATTTTTAAAGTGCACTACTCACCCGTGAGGGTCTCAAGGCGCTGAGGAGGAGGAGGTAGCAGTGGGGGAGAAGTACTGCTGCTGCTCGAACAGCCAGGTCTTGAGAAGTTTCCTGAAGGTAAGGAGGTCTTTTGTCTGGTGCAGGTGGGTGGGAAGAGTGTTCCACGTTTTGGCGGTGAGGTGCAAGAATGATCTACCATCGGTTGTAGTTCTGTGGACGTGTGAGACAGTTGCAAGGTCGGCGGAGCGGAGATGCCGGGTCAGGGTGTAAAAGGAGAGTCGTCTGTTGAGGTATTCTGGTCTGGTGTTGTGCAGTGCTTTGTGAGCGTGGGTGAGGAGTTTGAAGGTGATTCTCTTGTTTACTGGGAGCCAGTGCAGGTTTTTCAGGTGGTCTGTGATGTGGCAGTGGTGGAGAATGTCCAGGATGAGGCGTGCGGAGGCGCTCTGGATGGGTTGCAGCCTCTTCTGGAGTTTGGCCGTGGTTCCTGCATAGAGAGCATTGCCGTAGTCCAGTTTGCTGCTTACGAGGGTTTGGGTGACTGTTCTTCTAATTTAACATAAAACAAATGTGGTTGTCACAAACCAAGTAAATGTCACAATAGGACTGGGTTTGCTTGTGGTTTTGTCCTCACAAATGACGATTCAACTTTTGGAGGTACTTTGGGCCTGACAGTGCATTTGTGGCAGGGTTGGCTAAGCATACTTAAAAAACCTACTGGGCAGCCAGCTGAGCTTCAATGCATGCAACTTCTATTTTTAATATTGCGTGTGTCATCCTGGAGACGGCTTAATAAAATACACTGTAATAGAGCTGGGCATTTTCTTCATTTCATTAGTCATTTAATTTGTATATGGCAGCAGTCCAGACAGGGGTTGAAGCACCCTTCTGCAACGGACATAGAAACAAATTGAGCGAAATTCTCACAAAACTGTCAGCACCCTCCATCTTGGGAAGGTCGGGGTTAGCGTTTGACCCAACCTACTTTGTCTGGTCAATAGTTACGATTTTTCATTATAATTATAATGATACATATCTTGGTAGTTTTTCCTCCTATTTTGATCACTATTCTGGAATAATATTAAAACAACAATTACTGCTTTGTAACCCCAACAAAGCGTAATGTCCTTTTATGATTGTTAATAAAGTATTCAATACCAGCTTAACATGTCAAATGGGAGTGGCCACCCCATCAAAATGTGGATAGGTATGGGGGAGATTACTTCCAACTCGTCCTTGCTTCATCCATTCCAGCATGGAGCAAAGAAGATTCATCCTGTGAACAGGAATGATGACTCAACTCATCTCGGAAAGCGACAGCCACGGTATTCATTTCAGGGGTGCTATTCTTTTACAGGCCATGTTGTTTCTGTCTTCTTCACAGTTCGCATGCGTCTGACACATTTGTGGATTTCTAAATAGCCTTTCCAGAAGGTTCTATTTCTTAACGCCTTCTCTGTTGCAACATTTACTTTTGCACTCTTTTAAAGGAACAATTTGCTTTCCGATAGTGTCCAGGATGTGGTAGCTATTCACTGTCTTGAGAGCTGATGCAATTCACAATTCCTTTTGCGCATGTAAGTATGATTAACTTGAGCGAATGGCTGGACATATATGTGCATGGAATTCATAAGCGCATATCTTGCACTTGCAAATCCCTTTACTCACATGTATGCATTACCCCAAGATTATGCCATATTGTATTAAGAGTAAATACCAAACAAGGGGTTGGCAGTGGGTATTCCAAGCTGGAGTTTTACCCAGTTGCGTGGTAAAGATGTCTTGGGTCCTAATGTAGTCAAAGAAATAAGGGGTTCCTCCACCAGGAAAACAATTTCCATCATAAAGGAAAAAATCAAAGGAAAACATTATGAAGTTGTAGCATTTCAGCAGGTGCCGCTTTACACCATCAAAAATAGACCTGGCAAATACACTGGCCTCACCTGTACCCCAGGATCTAGGGGCGGTTGGTTTCTTTTAGGATGAAGGTTTTACCAACTTTACTTTGTACTCTCTGCAGTAATGTACTCCTCTTTACTTAACTAGATCCTACTCTTTAACAGTTGATCTTTCACAGCACGCCCCCCTGCAAACACTTGATTTAAAGAAGTGATGGTGGGAGATGGTAGGAACGAGGCGAGTGATCTCACCAAGACTGTGGTGAGGACCATGAATGGGGTCAGGGATGAAGATGAGGCATGCAGTAGATCTTTGGAGCAGAATTTAACAGGTTTGTAACACAGGATGGTTCTGAGGATGCAGTTGAGTGAGTGCTTGTGAGAGTTGCAGTATTTGCATTGAGGATGGTGTGTGGGTTACTTCTACCGTCAGCCCGTGTCTGTTTCATATTTTCGTTCTGTCTTGAAGTGGGAATGGGTAGGGTAGTATGCAGCGTAAGCCATATTTAGAATAGGAACATGTGGAGGTTGTCGTCTGTGACCTGGAGATTGCAGGGCATGCATTAAAAAACAGCATATTTCCAGAATCTGACCGGCTGTGAATGCGGTGGCGGATTGAGTTTAGGGGCACTCAGGTTACGAGGCAGTGGGGTTAAGGTGTGTTTGTTGGCCCAGAGGTATAGGGGAGTGAGTGTTACTTAGGTAGATGCAAGAAGGGAGCCGTGGACATAGCTCAGATTCAAAAGGTGGGCGTGGAAGGTATGTGGGGTAGTAGTGGGGTGGAGGCAATCTGATATTGATTTGGTTCTGTTTTCATCAATTATTGCAAACCTGTCAGTTACAGATATGCACAACATTATTCATTTAGAATACTAGCAGGAAAGAAAGATAAGAGTTAGACTTTTAAAAAGTTTCCTCTACTGACAAGGCTGTCTCATGGCGCTACTCTGCAAAAGGGATTCTTGTGGACTTAGAACAGTTTTTAGCACCTGTGTACTGGGAATGCACACCAGAGCCAGGGGCCAGAGTGATGGGGAGAAGAGAAGCAAGAGTCCATCAAAGACTGGATAATGGCAGGTAGAGCTCTTGCTTCAGTCATGGCTAAAGCTTCACCTCTGGACTGGTCCGTGACACACGCGAAGGCCACTCCACTCTCCAGGCCGTGGCGCTGGTTTGGAAGGTATGGCCAGCATGCAGACGGCTGTAGGGAGAGGGCGAGCGGGAAACTTCCTATGGAAGAGCTGCAGAAGTGAGGGCTCCAGTTAGTACATTGTGTTAATAGTGATAAAAAATAGTTTCCTCTTCTGGAAAGTCACGTTTCAATTAGGCTTTAAAACTTCTCGAAGTGTGAAACTTGCAGGACAGTTGTTCTTTGCTCCTATAGGGAAAGCCTTACTTGCCAGCTACTCGATTTATTATTTATCATCACCCATTCAAGAGGCTGAACTTCCTTCATCTTGTTACGCATATGGTCGCGAAAATTTGCTGCTTGATTTTCCTCTGAATTTATTATTTTTTCCAGAAATAGAAGCATTTCCGTTATCACCCAACTCTAAATCATTCATTCCAAGCATCTGCACAAGTTACTGGTGGATCTAGGATTGAAGCATCAAGTTTCCCACAGGCTTCAGTGCCATGTAACCAGCCCCTCCGCGAATGCTGGGTGCGAAAGAATGCACGGCCATTGCCTCATAGGAAGAATTGCTGTGAGTATGAACGGTGCTTGAATGAATGCTGCGTGTGAGATCTCTTTGTCGGGTGTCCAGTCCTTTACGGCCTTTCCAGTGGCTCCCTCCAAAACCAAAAGCCTAGGCAAGCTCTAGAGACTTCCAAGAACTGGAATGGAAAGTATTAGAGCGACCTGAAGACCGGGGGATTGTTCACTGGTCCACAACCTGACCCACTCCTTTCCAGGACAATAGTAAAGCTATTGCCTAGCTGCTGCTGAGGGGCGGGTGCTGGTTTCAGCAGTAAATAGGAGTTGCGCTAAGGCCTATAAGAATGTAGTCTTTGCCTTTGTGTTGGTGGTCAGAAAGCAGGACATCAATTCTAAAGTATGATACTTCGGTAGCAACTGGGGCTAGACCCGTCAAGTTATACAATGACTTCCATTTTCACCTACATCTTGAAGCATTAGATACAGGGTTACCAAACTCTCATTGACCAGAGCAAAGGATGGTCGGAGGGTCCTGTGCATCAATGTGTTTTCCTTGCCTGCCACTAGTTTTGGGGGAGAGCCTATATTTATGACAGGCAGGTAATTTATAAAAAACACAAAAAAGTATGTCGTTCACTTATAATGAGGAGCTATACCCGGGGGAAATTTTCCTGGAGCTCCTTAGCCTCACTAGGTGAGTAAGCAGTGAATGGTTCTGTGAAGGGTCGTGGAGTGATGATGGGGGGTATTTCCTTTACGGACAAGGTGCTCTCACACACTATATAGTGTCATGCTTCATCATTTGACCACCTAGCCCCAACCAGGTAGGACAATGCCACCTGAGCGGACTTAACCTCACAATCCTCACCCACAAAAACATACACACAAATACATGCATCAACATTACATTTACACCCCGTCACCCCCTGGAAGAACGCAAGGACAAAATGAAATGATTGTAACGAGTGTAATCATTGAAAATTCAGATAGGCCAAGATAACTTTAAATCATCAGTATATACAAATATGAACAGCAACTACACAAGTCCGGATAGTGTTCCAATCATTGTCCATGAACCAGTGGTCCCAAAATGCATGGGCGAAGCCCACACATGATACCTGACTCGAAACACAGAGAACACCGTTGGGGCATCAGATCGAAAATAAACAGGCACCTCAGGGGGAAGGGGAGGGGGGCACCTCAGCCGGATGAAGGGACGACGCCACTGCTCCACGAGGGGGCTCCATGCCCACTGATTAGTCCTGGGGAGTGCAAAGCCGCAGTCTCTCAAGTCTCTCAAGTGGGTGGTTTGCCCACTGATTGGTCCTGGGGAGTGCAAAGCCACAGTCACTCAAGTCTCTCAAGTGGGTGATATGCCCACTGCATGGTCCTGGGGAGTGCAAAGCCACAGTCTCTCAAGTGGGTGGGTTGCCCACTGATTGGTCCTGGGGAGTGCAAAGCCACAGTCTCTCAAGTCTCTCAAGTGGGTGGTATGCCCACTGCATGGTCCTGGGGAGTGCAAAGCCACAGTCTCTCAAGTTGGTGACATGTTCCACTGGTTCTGGAGGGGGCTTTGTGCCCAGAGTGCTTCATCCTGCCAAGGACTGGGGTAGTGGATGCTTTTCTCCACTGGTTCTGGAGGGGGCTTTGTGCCCAGAGTGCTTCATCCTGCCAAGGACTGGGGTAGTGGATGCCTTTCTCCACTGGTTCTGGAGGGGGCTTTGTGCCCAGAGTGCTTCATCCTGCCAAGGACTGGGGTAGTGGATGCCTTGCTCCACTGGTTCTGGAGGGGGCTTTGTGCCCAGAGTGCTGCGAATTGCAGTGTGGCAGGTCCCATTCCCTCACCTGGGTGTGTGTGCCACGAGATTGCTGGGGAACAGGTAGCATAATACTCCATGGAGTCAGAGACACACTCCACCCTGCTGCGACTTTGCCTGCCACCTGCTGGTACTAACAGTGCTAACAGTGCTGGGTGTGGTGCCTCATGTACGCTGTGCAGGGTCCAGGACATCTCCTGCAGCCTCGGACAACTGTCCACTGGGAATGTTTGCCATGTCGGCTGTGGTGGCACTGTCTGTGCACATCACAGGGCTGGTGGTGGTGGTTGCAGCGGTGTCTGTGGTGGAGATGCTGCCGGTGCATGTGTCAGCACCTGTGGAGGGAGACAGCAGGACGTCTCCTGCAGCCTCGGACGGCTGCCCACTGGGGATGATGCTGGGGACTGTTGCTGAGGCAGCAGATGTGCAGGGGGCGGTGTAGGTGGCGGTGTCCACCGCTGTACAGGTTGCTGTTCTGATTGCCAGAGGGGTGACACTAGTCCCTCAGCCGGAGGCTCCGTGCCCTGTGCTGACTTCCCCTTAGCCTTGGGTCCCTTCCCCACCTTGGATGTCGCTGCTGGGCCCTTGGCACTGTCCCCTTTTGGCTTGGAGGAGGCCTTGCTGGGTGGTTGGTGCGGCTTTTCACTATGGCATGTGGGCCCCTTCTTCACCTTGGCATGTGGAGGAATGGGCTGATCCTTGGCCTCGCTAGGTGGCCCACTGGCAGCCCTGATGGGTGCCACCCGGGATGTTACAGGACTTGCTGAGACCACAGTGCTGGAGGATTTGGTGGCTGAGGTGCTGGGCTGGGACCTGGACATCCTTGCGCTAGGGGAAGGACGGCGGGGAGGTGTAGGGAAGAGATCAATGTTAGCCAGGAAAAGTTTTTTAGACACACTGGGACGGGAAGATGGAGGGAGTTTGGGAGTGAAGGAAGAGGTAGTGGTTGTAGAAGGTGTACGTCTGCTGAATTTGGGTGAAGGTGCATGAGACGGAGGCTGTTGTGAGGTGGATGGCTGTTGGGTGGGTGTGTGCCTGCGTTTGAGTAGTTTGGGAGGAGGGCACTCAGACACACTGGGAGAGAACAGAGGGGATGTGTGCATGGTAGTGGGGGTGGTGAGTGCACGTGAGCAGTGTGTGGTGATGGGCGTGCTGGTGATGGAGGTAGTGGCTGAGGATGTAGTGCATGCAGGTGTGAGTGGAGACGAGACAGGGAGGGAGGAGGAGGTCATGGACACAGTGGAGGCAGTGGATGTTGGTGTGTCTGCATGGGTCTGGTGCTTGTGTGAGTGCCTGTGGGATGTGTGGTGCTTATGTTTGCCATGTCCACTCTTGTGTGTTGATGAGTGTGCATGCTGGTCTGATGGTGTGCTTGGGATAGGCTGAGGTACACAGGATTGGGTCTGGGTAGTGGAAGTTGGAGGGAGGAGGCTGGACACAGGGACAATGGCTGCCATCAGTGCTGAGGCCAGAGCCTGAAATGCTCTCTGTTGGGCTGCCACACCAGAATGAATGCCCTCCATGTATGCATTTGTTTGCTGCGAATGCCTCTCGACACCCTGGATGGCATTCAAAATGGTTGATTCCCCAACAGTGAGGGATCTCAGGAGGTCAATAGCCTCCTCACTGAGGGCAGCAGGACTGACTGGGGCAGGTGCCTGAGGTGCCTGGGGCGAAGGAGATGCTCACCCTCCTGGGTGAGCGGGCACAGGAAACTCGATGAGGGGCTGCTGGGAGGGCGGTGCTGGTAGGGGGTGTGGCGGCTGTGCCTATTGTTGCAGTAGGCACAGAGGTGCCCACCACCGCAAGGGAGCGCCCATCAGAGGAGGAGTCGCTGTCGCTGGTGTCAGCTCCTGTCACCGTCGTGGAGATCCCCACGCCCTCCGTCCCACTGGTGCCTTCAGACTACATAAATTCACCCTTCTGGGACATGTGGGTTGCAGCTCCCTCCTGCTCCGGTGCCAATGCTCCTCCGCCAGATGATGCTAATGCACACAAGGACAGGGTGACAAAACAAAAAGGGGGGGAAAGACAGAAGAGACACATGGCCAATGCCTGCAACACCACTACCGTTGGCAGACACAACACACAGGGAGCAGCCCTATGCACTAGCCCATGTACTAACAGTGCAGGGGAAAAGCACATGCCCATGGGGGACTCTGCCTAGACCCATTTGATGCACAGCTGGAACCCACAGGAGCCTGACTAGGTGTAGAGGGCCACTACCACCTTTGGGGTTGGAGTGGCACTGAGCCTGCAAAACAATGGATCTACCTTGGTGTGTCTGCCCTGGCCTAGGGGAACCCACAATCCCCTTCCCCCACCTAGACACATCGTAAAGTGCGCAGAGTCAGCTGAATGAGACTGTACTCATCCCCTTGTGGCTGCTGTGATGCCCTCAAGCGCCCATCCAACTCAGAATATGCCACCGCCAGGATCTGGTACATCAGGGGGGTCATGGTGCGACGGGCACCCCTTCCACGTTGGGAGGCCATGCTCAGCTGGGCCTAAGCCGTCTTCTTGCTCCAGCGGCGCAGGTCCTCCCATCTTTTGCGGCAGTGGGTGCTCCGTCAATGGTAGACCCCCAGGGTCCGCACTTCCTTGGCTATGGCACGCCAAATACCCTTCTTCTAGTGGGCACTGACCTAGAGGAAAAGTGAAGTAAGAATGGATGTTACTCCCCTGTCCAGTTCTTCTTACTCATTGGCCACAAACCTCCCACCCTGGCCCAGAAAAACATACACTCTCCATCCTCACATGCTGGCCTGTGCCCCCCGTCTCTTCCATCCACGAAACTCCATACATTCATGTGCCATCCACCATGCACACAGTTTGCTCACCTGTTTGTCTGGAGGACCGTAGAGTAGCATGTACTGGGGGAGGACCCCATCCACCAGTTTCTTCAACTCCTCCGCAGTGAAGGCAGGGGCCCTTTCCCCAGACATTGTAGCCATTGTTGCTTCCAGACTCAGGTCACAGCGGCACTTGCAGTGTAGGTCCTCTCCTGTTGAAGATCAGGGGCCATATTTATACTCCTTTTGCGCCGAAATTGCGTCGTTTTTTTTGACGCAATTTCGACGCAAAACTAACGCCAACTAACGCCATATTTATACTATGGCGTTAGAGGCGAATAGCGCCAAAGTTCCCGGAATGTGCGTCATTTTTTAGCGTGAACCCCTTCCTTGCGTTAATGATATGCAAGGGAGGCGTTCCCGTCTAAAAAATGACTCCCAGGCCTTTACGTGGTATTTATACTCCCGGGCAAAAGAGACGCCCGGGAGTTGGCGTGGCAAAAAACGGCGCATTTGCGCCACTTTTTAACGCCTGCTCAGGGCAGGCGTTAAGGGGCCTGTGGGCTCAAAATGAGCCCACAGGTGCCCTCCCATGCCCCCAGGGACCCCCCCTGCCACCCTTGCCCACCCCAGGAGGACCCCCAAGGATGGAGGGACCCACCCCAGGGACATTCAGGTAAGTTCAGGTAAGTTTTATTTTTTATTTTTTATATTTTATTTTGGTGGCATAGGGGGGCCTTATTTGTGCCCCCCTACATGCCACTATGCCCAATGACCATGCCCAGGGGACAGAAGTCCCCTGGGCATGGCCATTGGGCAAGGGGGCATGACTCCTATCTTTACAATGATAGGAGTCATGTTGATGGGGGATGGGCGTCGTTAAAAAATGGCGCAAGTCGGGTTAAGACGATTTTTTCGACGTAACCTGACTTGCCCCATTTTAAGACGCCCATGCGCCATTTTCCCCCTACGCCGGCGCTGTCTGGTCTACGTGGTTTTTTCCCACGCAAACCAGGCAGCGCCGGTCTGATTGCGCCGTCTAACGCCATTCCATAAATACGGCGCCCGCATGGCGCTTCAGAATGGCGTTAGACGGCGCAAAACTTTTTGACGCTAAACTGCGTTAGCGCAGTTTAGCGTCAAAAAGTATAAATATGGGCCCAGGTATCAAGTGAGTGAACAGATAGAAAATGGTGGTCACGTCCGCGGCGGTGCATACCGTCACCATCAGCGTACATCCCCATTGGCTCCTGGAACCCATAGGGCACAATGATAACCAATGCTGAATTGCGCAGCGGTCTTCGACCGCATACCGCCACGCTGCACAACGCCAGCGCAGTTACCTCATTTCCCCTTGTCCCTCCTTACAGGTCAGGCAGCCGCCATTTCAGGGGGCCACACGGCAGGCCAACTAACTGTGTCACAGCACTTTTGGCCAGGAATACGGACAGACAAAGGCACACACCGATTATATCATGATTGTGCTAAACAGACTTGATCGTGCCACAATCCAGGAACTGTGTGCCCAGTTGGAGCCAGACATGATGTCAGCTATCCGCCATCCCACAGGAATCCCCCCTCTAGTGCAGGTCCTGTCAGTACTCCATTTCCTGGCCAGTGGTTCCTTTCAAACAACAGTGGCCATGGCATCAGGGATGTCACAGCCAATGTTCTCTAACGTGTTGTCCAGAGTGTTATCTGCCCTGCTGAAACACATGTGCAGCTACATCGTGTTCCCTCAGGTGGAGGATTTGTCCACAGTGAAAGGTGACTTCTATGCCTTGGGACATATCCCCAACATCATTGGTGCCATTGATGGTACACATGTGGCATTTGTCCCCCCGCAGGAATGAACAGGTATACAGAAACCGCAAAAGCTACATTCAATGAATGTGCACATGGTGTGTTTGGCAGACCAGTACATCTCCCATGTGAATGCCAAGTATCCTGGCTTTGTGTATGACGCTTACATTTTGAGGAATAGCAGCATCCCTTATGTGATGGGGCAACTCCAGAGGCACCGGGTGTGGTTAAGAGGTGAGCCCAAGGTCCCAATACAGTTGACATAGGTATCTGGGTATGGTAGAATCCCTAAGGGTTGGAGGATGTCTAACAGTTGTCCCTCGATATTTGCAGGTGACTCTGGTTACCCCAACCTGTCATGGCTACTGACCCCAGTCCGGAATCACAGGACAGAGGAACACTGCAATGAGGCACATGGGTGAACTTGGAGGATAATAGACCTCACCTTCGGCCTCCTGAAGGCCAGATTCCGGTGCCTCCATCTGACAGGTGGCTCCCTGAACTACTCACCGAAGAAGGTGTGCCAGATAATCTTGGCATGCTGTATGTTGCACAACCTGGCTTTGCGACGCCAGGTGCCTTTTCTGCAGGAGGATGGGCCTAATGCTGGTCTTGTGGCAGCTGTGGAGGCTGTGGACAGTGAAGAAGAGGAGGCAGAAGAAGAAGATATAGACAACCAAAACAACATCATCATGCAATACTTCCAATGAGACACAGGTAAGAGGATGGCACTGCTTCTCACATATCATACTACTGTAGGACATTGCATAAATCTGCCTTTTTACCTCTGTTTATGGACCCTGACATGTCACTTTGCCTTTCCATTTCACAGATCTGGGTCCCACTTTGTGCCCTCTGCTCTGTTTACTGCTGCCCAACAACTGTGTAACATTGGTATGTGAACATGAACATTGACATTGCTATATTTCTGAGAGGTTGCAATTACAAATTTGTGAAAGTACAGACTGACTCCAGATTGATTTGTGATTCAAGGGTGTTTATTTCTGGGCTAATAAGTGGAGGAGGATGTGCAATGGGCTGGGGTGATGGTGGAGGAATGTCCATGGTAGAGTTCAGTCTCTTGGTCTCACAGGTGCATTGTCCAAGGGGGCATAGGAAGTGGAGTAATGGCAGTTCAAAATTGTCCGGGTGACAAAGTGGAACAAAAGGGTGACAATCAGGAGAGTCTTATTTCCTGGCGGGGGTCTTAGCAATGTTCTCTGTCTTGTGCCTGGTTCTCCTTCTGCAGGGAGTGGGGTGCTGGTGGCCTGTTGTTCCTGGGCGGGACCTCCTGTCCACTAGCGCCGGCAGAAATGAAGGGCTGTTCATCGTTCAGGCTAGTGTCAGAGGCTCGTTTGTGTGCCACTGTGCCCCTCATGGTGTTGGCCATGTCTGCCAGCACCCCTACAATGGTGACCAGGGTGGTGTTGATGGACTTCAAGTCATCCCTGATCCCCAGGTAGTGTTCCTCCTGCAGCCGCTGGGTCTCCTGAAACTTGGCCAGTACCGTGCCCATGGTCTCCGGGGAATGATGGTATGCTCCCATGATGTTGGAGAGTGCCTCATGGAGAGTGGGTTCGCTGGGCCTGTCCTTCCCCTGTCGCACAGCAGTCCTCCCAGTTTCCCTGTTATCCTGTGCCTCTGTCCCCTGAACCGTGTGCCCACTGCCACTGACCCCAGGTCCCTAATTGTCTTGGTTTGGTGGGTTTGCCTGGGGTCCCTGTAGTGGTGGACACACTGCTGATTGACGTGTCCTGGGGACAGAGGGATAGGCCCGCTGGGTGGGTGCTGTGCTGGTGTTTCCTGAGGGGGGAGGCTCTGTGGTGGTTTGTGACAGTGGCAGGGGAACCGACTGTCCAGAGGTCCCTGATGGGCCGGGCTTGTCATCTTGATCCAGACGTGCAGAGCTGCTGTCGTCACTGTGAGCCTCTTCTGTGGGGGGACTGGATATTGTCTGGCACCTCCTGTCCGGTGACGTTGGGTAGGGGTCCTGTTGGGGTGTAAATGCATAGTTATTGTATCTGTGTGTGCCATCTTGTGCATTGGGTGAGTTACCCTCTACTCCTGTGCTTGCATTGTTGTGTTTGCCATTGTGTGATTAGTGTTTTGGGGTCTGTGTGGTTATCTGTACTGGACATGCTTTGGTAATGGGTGTCCATGCTTTGGTGTTGCATGCAGGGCTTGGTATTGGGATGGGTGGGTTGTGATAGTGGGGCATATGTAAGGTGTTGGAGTTATGGGGGTGAGGGTGAGGGTGGGGGTATGTGATGGCATGCAGGTGGGGTGGGGGGATATGGTAGTTAAGATATGACTTACCAGAGTCCAGTCCTCCTGCTACTCCTGCAAGGCCCTCAGGATGCAGTATTGCCAAGACTTGCTCCTCCCATGTTGTTAGTTGTTGGGGAGGAGGTGGGGGTCCACCCCCAGTCCTCTGTACTGCTACCTGGTGTCTGGATACCACGGAACGCACCTTCCCCCGTAGGTCATTCCACCTCTTCCTGATGTCATCCCGTGTTCTTGGGTGCTGTCCCACTGCGTTGACCCTGTCGACAATTCTCTGCCAGAGTTCCATCTTCCTAGCAATGGAGGTGTGCTGCATCTGTGCTCCGAAAGGCTGTGGCTCTACCCTGATGATTTTCTCCACCATGACCCTGAGCTCCTCCCCAGAAAACTTGGGGTGTCTTTGAGGTGCCATGATGTGGTGTGGGTAATGTGTGAGGTGATGTTTGTTGTGCTGTGTGATGTGTTGTGTTGGGGTGTGTTGGTTGAGGTGCGTGAATGTTGTATGAATGATGGTGTTGTGTGCTTGTGGATGCTGGTGTAGTGTTTGCTATTCTCTCTCTCTGCTACTTCACAAAAATGTGGTTGTAAGGGGTTGTGGGTAACGTGGGTGTGTGTTTTATAGTGTTGTGAGTGTGTGGGTGTGGTGTGTGTATGTGTATCAGGTGTGTGTATTTCGAATTGTCCAATGTGGTTGTGTTTTGTAAGTGTGTGTGTATTTTGAGCACGGCGTTGTGTACCACCAATGGATTACCGCGGTTGAAAGACCACTGCGTTGATTCGTGGGTCGTGATAGTGTGGGCGTATTCTTGTTGGCGTGGCGGTGTGGGTTTGGGTATCGCCAGTTTATCACTGACCAATTGGTGTGGCGGACTTGTGTGGGTGTCTGTATTGTGGCGGATTACGAGATGTGGGTCATAATACCTGTAGCGGATTTCCGCAATGGCCACGGTATGTTGGCGGCCTTCAGCACGGCGGTAAGTGGGATTTACCGCCAGGGTTGTAATGAGGGCCTCTATCTATAACGGGTGAATTTCTATGGTTTTGTGCGTTCAAAATGTGAGCCTAAATATAACGTCCCTCTAACCTTGTTTTTTTTAAAGTGAATTTCTATGTTTTTTAACATTCAATATCCTAACGATAAGGTTCCTGTAAACGTTGTTTTTTCAGTGAATATCTGTTTTTTTAACGCATAGTAATTTTCATTACTATATGTTAATCTAACCACCGCTGCACATGGTCTTCGGTCGTGCACAGTGGCTTTTGGCCACAGCCAGGCCCTGAGGCCAATCCTCTATAAGCAGCCAACCTTGCTCCCTGCACAGCCTTCGCGTATGCTCAGCAGAGGTTGCCCGCAAGACCTGACCTGCAGCCAGATCCTGTAGCCAACAACCCAACCCCATGCTGTGAATGGCCATTTGGTCTCTCCTCTCTGGGTTTGAGAATAGGTGTGAGAAGCTGTTTTTGGGGGTGAGAGTGACTGTGAGACTGTCTGTCTGGGTGTGAGAGTGCATACATCAGTGTTTTAGTTGGTGTGTCAGTGGGTGCACGGGTCTGTGAGTGGGTGCATAGGGTGTCAGCCTGTAAGGGCATATGTTCTGGGGGTGTTCACTATGGGACATAGCAGGAGACGACCCTGGAGAGTGGCGGTCCCCAGGCCCATCAGCGGCTCCATGAGGGTGGCCACGTGCCCCCCCCCCAACGTGGAAGAATTCCTGGGGAGGTGGTGATCCCTGGGGCTACAGGGATGCACAACAGACCGCTTCACTTTATTATTAGAACCTCGGCGAAGTGGTGGTCCTTGGGCTGCAGGACCAAGTGCCCTGCATATTAATTAAATATAGCCCTTTGAGAGGTGGTGGTCTCCGGGGCAGGAGGGGGGCCTTGCACCCCCCTCACATTAATGTTGTTTGAAGCCCCAAGGAGGTGGCTGTTCCCGGAGCTCAGCCTCCCCCACATAATTTAAATATATCCCCGGGGAGGTAATGGTCCCTGGGGCTGCGGTGGGGCCTTGTTGCCCTGCCGCTTTAATCTTGATTTCCTTAAATTTCTCAAAAACTACTGAATGGATATACACAAAATAACAATTCTGGACCAAGGGCTACCTTTCTGCCAAATTTGGTGTAATTCCTTCCGGTTGTATTGGTGCTATCGCTGTTCAAAATCCCTATGGAAAAATGAATGGGAAAAATGTTTTGGGACTCCCCTTTTTTCTCGCATCCCCCCCCTCCCCAGATGGATCACCCCGAAACTTTTGAGACTGTAGGTCGTGTGAGCATGAAAGTTTTTTGTAAAGTTTTGTGGCTATTGGGTACACACATTACATACAACAATGCCCTTAAAAGGAAAGGACAACAAAATTATCTATACAACATAGAACAACATAGGTGAAAAACTATTTATTCATATAAATATATATTCTCATTCATCTACTTATACTTATACTTATACATCCAATAAACATCTTAATATATTCATCCTTTACGGACAACCCATCTAATAAACAACACACCGAAAGGCAGACAGTACATGTGGTTGCAGGTGGTGACTACTTGCACTCAAATTTTGGGACCAAGACTTATTGTTCATCATCAGGCTTTGACCCATAGCATAAGAGAGAAAGGAAGAGAAGGTAGGAAAAAGGCTAACGTGAAAGATAAGAAAATAGGGACAAAGGAAGACAGCTACAAGCTGGTGAAAAAGGTTGACAGTTATGAAAGTGGACTAGATGCTGTTAGCAATGGGGTCTCTAGTTGGCAGTAGTTTGCACCTTATCCAAGTAGAGACCCTCACTCTAGTCAGGATAAGGGAGTCACACAGTGACAATAACCCCTGCTCATTCCCATGGTAGTTTGGAACGGGTGGTCAGGCTTCTCTCATAGGCAATGTGAAAAGTATTTATACACACACACACAAAAGTACTCCTCACCAGTTTAGAAAAATAGCCAATATTTATCTGAGTAAAACAAGTTAAAAATGGCAAAAATCAAACATACACAAGCAAAGATATGAATGTTTAAGAATTGAATCTCAGTAAAGCGCTTAGAAACACAATAGCTCCAATCCAGGGCTACCACGACGTCTTGACAGAGTTGTTTCCAACTGTCCGACACCACTCAGGAAGAAGTGCCAACCGGTCACGGAGTCGCACGGACCCCAGGTGTAGTACATATGGAACACGAGGAAACAAAGACGTTGCACGGAGTTGGGGAGGTGAGGCGTCTCTGGAGCCGGTGCAGTATCGGTTCCTTACTACTACCATGGAGATGAGGCATCGGTTCCTTACTGCCAGGCTGGGGAGATGAGGCATTGGTTCCTTACGGTTGCAGGTGAGGTGATGAGGTATCAAGGGGGGGGCATCAGTCCCTTACTATCCATCTTGGTCGATTAATCCAGCAGGACAAGACATGAGACGTTGACTTGGCAGTGCTGAGATCACACCACATGCCCACAGGTGCGGCAGAGTCCCGAAGTCGCTCCAGAG
Organism: Pleurodeles waltl; assembly: GCF_031143425.1. Taxonomy (NCBI): domain Eukaryota; kingdom Metazoa; phylum Chordata; class Amphibia; order Caudata; family Salamandridae; genus Pleurodeles; species Pleurodeles waltl. The sequence goes on along the minus strand of NC_090437.1, from coordinate 311,474,590 downwards.
TCGATGTACTTGGTTTCTTCTTGGTTCCACCAGAACTCACTCCATAGGTCCCAGGAACTGGATTTGGCACCACTTGGCAAATGAGGTCTCTCAGCAAGAGAGTCCAGGTGCGGGCAGATTAAGTCTTTCATGTCCCTGAGACTTCTAACAGGAGGCAAGTTCAGTCCAAGCTCTTGGAGAACGTTTGGAAACAGGATGTAGAAAGCAAAGTCCAGTCCTTTCACTTTCAGGGCAGACGCAGAAAGCAGCAAGCTAGCACAGCAAACAAAAAGCAGAGTGGCAGTTCCTCCCACATATCTAGCTCTTCTTCCTGGCAGAATGTCTTCAGTCCAGAAGTGTTCTAAAGTTGTGGTCTCAAAGATCCAATACTGATACTCATTTCTGTCTTTGAAGTAGGCACACTACAAAGGAAAGTCTTTGCAGTGCACAATACTCTGCCTTTCCTGCCCTGGCCCCAGACACACTCCAGGGGGTCAGAGACTGCTTTGTGTAAGGACAGGCACAGCCCCGTTCAGGTGCAAGTGTCAGCTCCTCCCACCACTTTAGCCCAGGGAGACCCATCAGGATATGCAGGACACACCTCAGCTAGTGACTGTCTAGAGTGAATTCACAAACAGCACAACTATTATCCTGACCCAGATGTGTATTCCACAGCCAGGCAGAGGCACAGAATGGTTAAGCAAGAAAATGCCCACTTTCTAAAAGAGGCATTTTCAAACTTACAATTTAAAAACCAACTTCACCAAAAGATGTATTTTTGTGAGTTCTGAGACCCTCAACTCCATATCTCTATCTGCCCCAATGGGAAATTACACTTAAAAGATATTTCAGGGCAATCCCCATGTTACCCTATGGGAGAGATAGGCCTTGCAATAGTGAAAAACACAATTAGCAGTATTTCACTATCAGGACAATAAAATGCACCATTACATGTTCTACCTTTTACATACACTGCACCCTGTTCTGGGGGCTGCCTTGGGCCTACTTTAGGGGTGCCTTTCATGTACTAAAAGGGATGGTTTTGGCCTGGCAAGTGGGTGCACTTACCAAATTGACCTGGCAGTTTAAAACTGCACACAACCATTCCAGTTGCAGATCTGAGACATGTTTACAGGGCTACTCATGTGGGTGGCACAATCAGTGTTGCAGGTCTGCTAGTACCAATTGATTTACAGGCACTAGCCACACATAGTGCACTTTAAAAGGGACATACAATTAAATCAAATATGCCAATCATGGAGAAGCCTATCACCAATACAATTTAGACATAGCACTTGCACTTTAGCACTGGTCAGCAGTGGTAAAGTGCCCAGAATCCTAATGCCAGCAAAAATGAAATGCAGCACACAGAAAAACGGGAGGTCATAGGCAAACATTTGGGGGGTAACCCTGCAAAAAGGACTATTTCCAACAGATGCATGCAAGGTCTATTGACCTTTCAGAAGCAAGTGACATTTCAGGATATGCCGTTTCTTGTTCTAGAAACTATTCTAGGTCTGTGTGAGTCCATTTGGAAGCATATTTAGAAAACAAGGTGCATATTTACAAGCCCCAAGCGCCACCTTGAGTCACTTTAGAATCATGTTTTTTACACTAAGGTGGCACTAACGCAGCCTTTCTCCAACACCATAGTTACAAAGTGGTGCAATGCTTGTATTGCCACGCTTTGTAAACCCTTGCTCCACAATATGCCTGTGCCGGCCATAATGTATGCAAGGGGGCATTCCGACGCAGGGAGGCTTGAAAAATGGCGCAGTGAAATTAACATAATTTCACTGCACCATCATAGCTGTCATTTTTAATGTCAGCTCAGAGCAGGCATTAAAATGACACACTTATTTTAATCAAATGGCCTCCCTATGCTTTGCTGCAATAGCATCAAAAAAATTTAAGCTAGTGCAGCAAAGCCCCACAATAGCAACAAAAATGTTGATGCTATTGTCCTAATGATATTCTTGGTGCACCATGTTGCAAATACTGCACAACCATTGTGTCGTTATGTGGGGCAGGAGTGACCCAAGAATAGTGGTGCATCAGGACCGATGCACCACTTTCTTGTAAATATGCCCCAAAGTGTCATAGAGCTTAGTCATATTTATCATAAGAACATCCATAAAATTCCACTGATTGGGTAGTTTGCTCTGTTTGGAGCTATACAATGAATAGGCAAAGTGTCCTAAACCTCTGCTCTACACAAATTCAGTGCAGGTACACAACAGGAAGGAGTGCACCCCTACAGAGCACCTCTGTGCATCTACTTTTTTTGTGACTGCAATTTTTAAAAAGGATACACTTAACTAAGAATATCTTTGAGCAAGGATGTGTGATCCGCAGGCTGCACAGCTCAGAAACAGTCAGCAGTGATTGCCTCTCTGTTTCTGAGATGGGCTGTCTGCAGCTCACATATGTATGTATATGCTATTTCTATAGAATGTACCTAACCAAAAGGCAGTGCAGCGCTGTAGAGGGTCAAAGACATTCATGAAGCCAGTGAGTATCAGGAGAGGATGCTGGGTTAATGCATTGTGAAGTAGTTCCTTTAATGAAGTACATCTTCAATTCTTTCGAAAACAGGAGCAGCACTGCGGCAGTCCTGATGGATGCGGGGATGTTGTTTCAGATCTCAGACGCATAGTTGGAAATGGCATGCTGCCTTATTTTTTCTTTTTTATACTTCTCAGTCTGCAGATTGATGGTGTCCTGGCTTTGGGTGTGCTGCGAACCACAAGAGCTGTCTGCAGGATATGCAGGGATGCTGGTCGCGATGGCTTCAAAAATGATGCAGCTGGTTTTGAAGATGGCGTGAGTCCGCATACAGATCCAATGACGGTACATCAGGATGGTGGTGATGTGATCATGTTTCTTCACGATCTAGATAAGAAGTGCTGTGGTATGTAGGATGCACTTAAGGGGTGCCAGTGTGTGTCTGGGTAGTGATGAAGTAGGGCATCACCACCATTCAGATGCAACAGTAGAAGGGCGGGAACAGTAAGTAATTCTGAAGTCCCTTTCTGGAAGAAGTAGTTTGACTTTCTTTAGAGGAGAGAACTGGTGCCAGGCTGTCTTTGTTTTGATTGGTGATGTGATCCTTGGGGCAAGGTTGGTGTCCAATGACTTGGAATTCCCTGCAGGTTGGGGTTTCAAGCCTTCAAGGTTCATGTCACTGAGCTGGGTTTGTACTGTATCTTGTTTGTTGCTCTTGGCAAATAACAGGAATTCTGTCTTGAGTGGGTTGTGCTTTCAGCTCATGTTGTAAATCAGAGAAATTCCGAATTGAGTGTATGTGCTTTAAACAGTGCAATTGCATAAAATCTCAAGCACAGCTATGCCCTCCATGACCACACACCTCCACGATGAGGCCCCAGATATTGCCCTTGTTCTCACATTTTGCTCAGCTTATGTTAATATAGGAAAAGTGAGCGATCTGCACATTCTGTGTTTATTACTGCGAATACATATTTTTTCAGTGAATTTCCCGCCTGCGTCTCATGTGTTCTTGTTTACCTTTAGGGGATGGGCTATCAGTCATACAAAGGCAACGCAGCTAAACGGGATGCCTTGCATACTTACCTCGAGTTTCAACAAGAAATGTAGTAACTATTTTTTTTGTTAAATCAGTCAACTCGATAGGCTAGTATTTTTTATCTTTCAAAGACTCTACTTAATGCATATCTTCTTTGTTACTGTATGATAAGATTTCCCGTTTGCCTACACAAAGTAGCAGAAAATAATTAACAAGCGGGTTGACTAATGTTTTCTTTTCCGTTACGAGCTTCACACTGTTTGTGAGCGAAGAGCACCATCTAGCGAATTGCAGAGCTTGGCCTGCTTGTTAACTATATAATGTAAATTATTTATAGTTCTTCGCCCAATGAAGAGGGAGGTATGGAATTCTGCTAGGCGGCTTTAACGGCTATGGAAAGCACTAGACAATTTTAAGAGCTGCCAGTTTCCGCTTCAAATAGTCTCGGAAGTGAAAGCCACGAACAGAGGGAATAACGAGGAAAAAGCTTGGTATTAGTGGTTGGTGTCCTTTAGGCTCCAATCAGGTACTAGGGCACCCACCGGATTTGGACACTCCCTTGGCTTACGATCTCCCAGTGGCAACTGGGTAACTAGGATTTAGGATATTTGAAACACTTCTTAAAATCAGGGCAACCAGTTTCAACCAATAGAGCGCTATCCTAAAGTGTACAGCGCCCTTGAAACACCACCATGTCCTAATTGGGATGGAAAAGTATTGGTACCGGCTCTCAAACTTGTAAGAAATTGTTACAGAGCGCGTTAGAGCAATGCAGGATCACCACATACACACATTGCAAATTAGGGCCCACACATTTCACTTTAGGGCCCAGATTAATGAAAAGTGGCGTTGCACCTAGTGCAGTGCCACTTTCCTTGCGCCCCTTAGCACCCATTAACACCACCATGTGTGCGCCGTATTTAAAATTTGGTGCACCATGGTGGTAGTCAGGGGGACTAGCGTCATAATTTTTTACGCTAGTCCAGAGCTTTGCAGTACTAGCACCAAAAATGTTGATGCTAATCCTGCAAAGCACCTAGAGGCCCATTGAACTCAATGGGAGCCTCTTTTTAACGCTTGCACTTAGCAGGGGTTAAAAAATGCTAATAAAAATGGTACAAAGGAATCTCATAGATTCTTTTGCGCCTTTTTCATGGCACCCCCCGAGCGCCGGAACGCCCCCTTGCATACATTATGTCTGGCGCAGGCATAATGTGGCACAAGGAGTTATAAAGTGGCGCAATGCAAGCTTTGCACCACTTGGTAAATATGGCGCTGCGTTTTTGTCTTTCCAATGCCACATTAGCATAAAAAAATGCCACTAATGTGGTGATGGAATGCCGGTAGGCCACTAGAAATCTGGGCCTAGATGTCTTTATTTGCACACTGCCAGCTGGCCTGCAAGGTCCTGCTCGCTCCTGTGTGGCTTGAGACACATTCCACACAAGCTTCCAAATGATGGGCCTTGATGCCTGACCATGGCAGGACTGGGGAACCAAAAGCAGCCCTAGTAAAATGCTCAAACCCCTTATTCTTCTCTCTTCTCGTCTCGGCTCTTTACTCTGACTCATTCATCTATAACTGAGGTACCTTAATCATTCACCACAACATCAAGAACTGTCCCATCGCAATGCATACACTGAATAACCTCACCTCACCACTGCAAACAAATACACTTATCTCTACCCTCTACTTTCATAAATGTGGACCGACTACTCATGCTATACCCTAAACTACTGTTCCCACTTGATTTGATTGTAGCGTACAATGTATTGTTTCTTTTCATTTATGTTATCTAATTGTCCTATTGTATGAAATCCCAATAAAACACACTTGAAATTTAAAAAATGCTCAAACAACCCCACTCTCCTCGCACTCTCTCTATTTTCATCTTGCCATTCTTTCTCTATCTTTCATCCTCTCCCTTTTCCCTCTCTTATATATTTCTCTCTATCCTCTCTCTCTCTCTCATGAATCCTCCCAGTGCCTTGTAGAGCTGAGGAAAATGACAGAGGCATGAGCAGCAGTCCTGGGCCTCCAATGTCTCCAGCCCACCAGGATCATGCCTCATGGAATAAAAAGCCAGTCCGGCCCTATGTCTGACGTCAGCCCAGAGTCAGCTTCCTACCAAATGCCAGGCAGTGCAGCTTTCTCTTCTTTCAGGGCAAGTGATTTTAGCAAGGTTTTCTTCCTAGGGCCACTCTAAGTCCCAGCCTTGTTGAAAATAGCATCTTCTGTGCTGGAGCAGAAGAGCTCAGATTCCGAGAATAACACAAGATAGTGCCTGCAGGGGCCGCTGTGTGTCTACAACTGGGGTCCCTGAGGGGAAGGCAAGACTAATAAAGGTATGTTTTGAGGTTCACAAATCATAATCTGAGTCAAACTAAGTAGAATGCATAGTCTCAGGCATTCTTCTCAAGCTTGACAGAGGAGGGAGGGATGAGCCCCTATTGGTCAAGGAAATGCTGATTGCTGATTTCCGAGGAGAGACTGTGTACTCTCTGAGTGGAGTTCGCGTTTTCCAGGCAGTTCTTGGAAGTGCACATAAGGAGGACGCAATAGAGGGCCACAGGCTGAAGGTTATAATTAAGGCTCTTCATTTTCCATTTTTACTGAGTTTTATGGATACAGGCTGTAAATACCATATTTTCATGTCTGTATATATCTTTAAATATGACAAAATACAGAAATATGTCCTCCTTTGCAATATTCTTTCTACTATTACTCATGGGTAGGAGGTCAGCAGATTGACAAATAGGGGAGGTAAAAAAAAGAAAAAATATTTCCTAATGAAGTTTAAATAACATTAAATGTACAGGTTTTTGAGCGGTTCTACACTATAAATGCTTTCAGATGACTGCACTGTACTGGCAATTTCTAGAATCCGCTGGACATTTAAACGTGATTATATTTTATTGCTTAAATAATTGTGGAAATAGAAACATTTCAGCATCATTTCATCACTAAATACAAAATGAATACAGGTAAACACATAAAAAGTAAGCAAAAAATAAATATGAATAAATACAGATGGAAAATATCGAAATATAAAACTGGGAAGCCTAGTTGTAATTCATACACCACAGACATATCTCTAATAAACGTATGTTTAGTCAGAACTTCAGGTCTTTGGTGGCAAATACTCCTAACTCAGGAGCAATATAAGACTTTGGTGTACATTTCAAATAAGAAAAGGGATTGCGAGAGACTGAAGTGATTTGATGATCATCAGGAGAAACTGGACTGGACCTACTGCATTGAGAGTGAACTGAAAGTGTGCCTTTCATCAACTGCATAATGACTTCACATTTCTTAGGGTAGGTTTCAGCTTTTGCACTTATGTCTGTGGCCAGCCAGCTTCGGGGCCTACCCGTAGCTTTGTGACAAGCCTATGGCAGCTTATAAATCTGATACTTTACAAGAGAATACCTCATATACCAAGAGGAACTAGAAAATCTTTTCGATTTTTATCTTTGTACAGCCAATAATGTGGCTCTGGTTCCCAATCAGTTATTCATTTGAGTATTTTCAGATCCTGTGACTGACCTACTCCTGGAACCATGAGAATTTTGGACACAACACCTCAAACAGTTCTCTAATAGAACTACTTGAGTTATGCAATAGGTTTTTTAAATTTTTGATTGGGACATCTTAATTTGAGTAGTACAGGTCACAGTAAACGTACTCTAAAGTTTTTGAGTAACTCAGTGGCGGCTGGCAGCTTTAGGAGGGAGGGGGGCGGGAGGGAAGCACACACACACACACTCATTCATTCTTTTTCACACAGACATGCACGCACATCCATTAACAACACTCACAACATTCAAACATGCACGCACGCACCAAACATTCATTTTAAAATAATCACACACTCATTCGTTCACACACGCACGCACGCACATCTATTAACACTCATAACATTCAAACATGCACGCATGCACCAAACATTAATTTTAAAAGATCACACACACTCATTATTTCACACACACACAATCACGCATGCACATCCATTAACAACACTCATAACACTCAAACATGCACGCGCGCACCAAACATTCAATTTGAAACATCACACACATACACACACACACTTACCTTCAGCCTCCAGGTCCCAGGAGGGTTGGGACTGCTGCCTTCCCTCATTGGCTGACCTAAGGTCAGCCAATGAGGGTAGGCAGCAGTCCCAACCCTCCTGGGACCTCAGAGGCTGAAGGTAAGTGTGCATGTGTGATCTTTTAAAATAAATGTTTGGTGCGTGCGTGCATGTTTTAATGTTATGAGTATTGGTAATGGATGTGTGTGTGTGCATGCGTGTGTGTGTGAAAAAATGACTGTGTGATCTTTTAAAATTAATGTTTGGTGCGTGCGTGCATTTTTTAATGTTATGAGTGTTGTTAACGGATGTGGGTGCATGTAAGAATGAGTGTGCTGCCCGTCCACCCCCCTTCCTCCTAAAGCTGCCGGCCGCCACTACATTTCAAGTGCATGATGTCTCCACAGATGCCACTTCTGAGTATGTCAAAGTAATTGAGTTCTTGGATGTCACCCTGCAGATTAGTAAATCAATATCTGACCACTGTACCCTTGTCTTAATTTTATTTGGTGTGAATGGAGTATCCGGCATGGTGGGGGTACATGAACTAAAGGAGTGGCTTACAAGATAGGAGTGACATGTGTAAGACAATCAGATGCCCCTTTCCAACCTTGAATAGTTTCCCTCACCCTGGTCCCCAGCTGCACCTTTCCCGTCGTACCCCTTATGGCCACTCTTGAACTGGCATGTTCAGCTTTACATCCCACTGCTGAAGAAAAGCAGGCACTAACATGGGCTAGGAGTGATTAGAGCAATCAGCAGAAGGGGCATGACTATGATGCGACAGGGACAACGCCGTGTAACATTGATAGGTGTAACACAGCACATTTGGGAAGGGTTGATGTGCTCAGTGGTGGAGACTCTGTGGAGGGTGCTTGGATTGTATCTGGCTTGTTTAGCCGACTGTACCAATGACACATGACTATTCAGTTTGGCAACTCTGCATCCTTTTTCAGGATTTCCTGGCCTGCATGGACCTCCAGGGTTGGGCAAGTGTCCATGCCAATAACATGCAGAACTGCATCAAAATGGCCATACACTGTTGGCATCACCTGGTGCAGCCATCAGAAGCACCTGTTGACGCTCCACCGCAAGAATAGGCAAAACAGGACTGAGGCAGCAGCTCACAGAAGGATCCCTCAAAACATAATGACAAGCCTTATTGGCTACACACGCACATGCATAGAGATGGAGGACCAACCATCCTTGTCAGACACACACAACGTTCTAGTTATTTCCACTTACATTCATTGAATTAGGTAATAGGCAAACCTTACAAAATTCAAGTTCCAAAATGATGTCACATTTCTTCTCTCCATCAATAAACAGCATCTGATTCGTTAAGATTCTTTAATCACCAATAAGCATTTGAACTAAACTAACTCCTTTAGTCACTGTAAAAGACAGTTTATCCATTGCAGAAGGGATATCTGTGGTCTTACTGTAATTCCATGGGCCTCCTTTTCAATAAAAGGTTTCCTAAAAACGTTTCCCACTACTCTGACAAACTGAACACACACACAAATTGATTTTAATCTTTCACTATGAACAGTGTTTCGGGGTTTGAATAAAAATAACAAGAATCCTATAAAAATGTGAGTTAAACTAAAAGGTGCATTCAGCCATACCAACCTCTGACGTCAAGTGAACAACCTCGGATCACCTGAGTCTTAGCACAAGATCCTGATTACCAAGAGAGACAAAACGGGCTCGATAGAACACAAGGATATCTTACAAAACTTCAATACAGCAATGTAGAGTTTTAGTGTGAAACATAACAGATTGCGACAACTATCTGCAGATACTCTGAAGAAATAAAGAGATCTCTTTAAAGCAGCTAAAACCAGGCAATGATCCAAATTTAGGCCAACATTTACTAAGATTAGCACAATGCAAAGCTGTCCAGAAATGTTCGCACTGTGTTACACAGATGGCAGGGTGCAGCACCATATTTGCTAAGTGTCATGCACCAATTATGCCACACGCCGAGCACTTGTGCGAAATGTCATCTTAGGGCAACTCTGAAAATGAGTGGTGTCTTACATGAGATTTGTATTTGAGGCACAACCTCAAGCACAGCTCTCTGTGTGCAGACAATCACCTAAATGTTACTAGCGTAATTTATAAAACTCCGTAGAAATTATACAAGGTTTATTTGTGCACGAAAAAGTAGATCAACGCTGCTCTTGTGTCACATTGAGTCGCAACGTATTTTTGTGTCTGTGCAAAAAAAAAAAAAATCTTGGCCCAAATTTACAATGGCCAATAGTCACTGTAGAACAACTCTCTTATTCCTAAAATATAATGGAGAATATTATTGACACTAAAAAACAACTGAGTTTTTAAAGCAATTATGTCAACACCACAGCTCCAAATTTCAGTTAAGTAACCCATCGTTTTGTCCTGTCAGAGTAGTTTACCCAATATTCAATAAAATTGATTATGGATATATGATTACAATATCAAAAGAATTACAAGTCTTACCTGCTATCCGGGTAGTCATGAACAAGGCTACCGAGGACTGCGAGGACATTGCTGTAATGGTCACGGTGTAGTTGGTGCCTGGACGCAGGTCTAAACAGACGAGGGGGGTCCGCGCGTCCGTGGTGACGTTGAACACCATCTTGTGAAAAAAATCCTTCTGGTACCATCTGCTTCCCCAAACATGAAACTGAAAAAAGGCAGTGAAAGCTAAAATGTTTATCTATATACTAGACATCATTATTTTTATACATTGTATTACACTTTAATCAAATTTGTTTTTTATTTCTCACCCACTATATAACACAGCTGAACAACTGCACCTCACATAGACCAATGTTTCTGTACAAATGAAGTGCACTTTGGCTGAGGAAAAAATAGATTCAACGTATTTATAGTCATATTCCTTTTTTATATCTCTTCAGTCTTAGTTTCTAAATTATGTTCTTTTTCGAAATTCGTTTATTGGAAATATAATCTTGCTACTGTAGCCCACATGTGTTTTGCACTGTGCCCCGCTTCCACAGAGAATTTAGAGTTTTTATATATGCAAATGGCAAAGAGCTTCAAATATCTAACCTTGGCTTTTGCAAATGATTATTAGATCACTGTGGCACGACCCACGATACAGCACTAGTCTGTGAAGGATACGTGCGTCTTATATTTTTCCCATTGAACAAATTGTTTTTTTTTAGACTGCACCAACTTTTGCTTTGGAATAAATTACTTTTCTAGTACTTGCATCCTCTTTCCTTATTTTAAAGTCTTTTTTGGCTGGATGAGTTGTTAGAGATTAGCAGCTGTAAAGTGTTCTTACTAGAAATATCACTGTGCCCTACGAATTAATTTGTCTGTTATTGATATCTGCGGGCTGGACTTTAAATGCAGGCTTCCATGCTTGAACAAGATTGGAAAATGCCAGAATTATTATTTTTTCCTGTCCATGAAGTACAACTATATAAAGACTCCACACTGCCCTCCACACCCAAGAAATTAGTTATTTAATTGGTCATGCAGTATTAATGTATGTAGCACATACAACACATTAATTTATCACCTAAATCCTTAGGCAATGGGAATTCTTATTACCCAATTCATTAGTGCACATTTTAATCCCTTTAGAAGGATGATAGGTTGAGTGTTTCCTGTCCACATTCAAAACTGTAACCTGCAGGCAGGGCCACTTGAGTTATGTGGCAGAGGAGGACTACATTATGTGTCAAGGTTGACAAGATTATGTGGCAAGAAACTGCCAATTATGCTGCAAAATGCAACACATTCTGTGATAGTATTACTTCATTATTTTGCCATTTTTACACCTGTAAAAGTGTCTGGAAAAAGAGTGCACATTATTAGTACCAATTTAACACCTAAATGCAAAGGCCAGCAACTGAAAGATGACCAGCCAATCTTTGAAAAAGCCTTCCAGCGTGCCAGGACCCGAGTCACCATATTTTTTAAACTTTTATCTGTTTGAGCTACAAACAATTTTTTTGGGTTAAAATCTGCAGATTATGCAGCAGATGATGGATTATGTGGCAAATGAGGCCAATCTATATTTATGCAAAAATCCCCTCAGAATAGCATTATTTCAGTGGCCCTGGCCGTAGGTGACATACAGATATCTGCTACAATAGAAAGATTAAGAGAATGAGTTGCCTAAGCAACTACAAACAGAAAAAAACGACAAAGACAGTAAAATGGACATGAGGTTAGACATATTGACTGTGTTGCACACACCATATTCTGAATAGTCTCCTGGAACTTTTTTTAACCGTTGTTTTAGGGAAAGGGAATAAAAATGTGTAACTGTGTAAGTAGGGCTGTAAAATGGGCAAATCTATGTAGCCAATTTAACTAAAAAGAGACAAATAGCCGCCACCCTTCCTGTCTAAGGCCTGCCCTCAACAAATATCCAACCTTCCCTGACTACAACCTTCCTTGATAAGACAACAATAAGGTTCAAAACTTTTTGTGGCCTTAGCTCATGCTCTGTTCACAACCCTTCTGTAATGCAGTCCAACCCATGTTGATGCCATTTTAGAAGGTCCACACCCAACGCCAATTGTGCTATTTTGAGCTAATCCTCATTATGCATTTAGGCCCTCTATTTGTGAGGGGCTGTCAGTCAGCCCTCATGATCCATTGGTCTATTCAAGTGACATTGGCGTCCTCCCACCAGAGCATACTGCATGTATGGTTCAGCCCTCTTCATCCACTAGCTTTCTTGATCTGATTGTGATAGCATTTGTCTGAAAACTGTGTAGAGTTACCTGAAATTTCAGTTTCAGAGCTGCTCTGCCTGACCTACTGGGCTACACCTTCATTTTTAGGCATTTTGTACTTTTTCTTTTTTTTGTATATTGCTCATATTTGAAAATATATATGTGTGTGTGTATTTAAATATCAATCAACCGGACTTACTAAGTACATCTCTTCTGCGTCAGCGCCTCTCCATTGTAAACAGGTTTCATTAAGAGCAGTTGCATTGAAGATGGACTTCTTCACTAGAGAATAAATTAAACAAATTCACAAACTCATATGCCAAAGGTCAAATCTGCATCAATGGAGAAAGCAGTTCTACACTTTTATTTCATTGGCTATTGCAACCTGATCGTGTTCTTGTTTTGTTTAGTGGAGAACCTTGAAGTTGAGCCGAATAACAACCGGAGAAATAATAATCCTAATCACGATAAGGGTATATTGCTAAAATAGACAGATCCTGTGACCGACCTACTCCTGGAACCATGAGAATTTTGGACACAACACCTCAAACAGTTCTCGAATAGAACCACTTGAGTTCTGCAATAGGTTTTTTTAGTTTTTGATTGGGACATCTTCATTTGAGTAGTACAGGTCACAGTAAACTTACTCTAAAGTTTTTGAGTAACTTGCAGTGGCAGTTCGGAGTAACTCCTCCTGTACACGTTTGATGAAGTTGCTTTTAGGCAGTAAAATGGGGTGATTTCCCTCTGAGGTGAGCATATTTACACACAAGTTCATATCAGTTGACTTCCTGGCAGTCCTCCCTACCTGTCTCTCCTTATAGATCCAATGTCTGGTTCCGTAGCTTGTAGAGTTACTCTCAGAGGTTCTTTGTTCATGATGTTGGAAATGATATGCAAGGTCCTGTTTGAAAAGCCCCTTCAGCTACCCCTCTCTTTTATTCTCTATCTACCGTCATGAATGGGATTAGTCTCTCTTTTATATCAAAACTGCATCCAGGAAGTGAGGAGAGTTAAAGACGTGCACTTCTATGCCACCATCTTTTAGTGCACTTAAGTGCAAGTTCCCTACTTACCCTCCTTTCCCCTACCTCCCACATCTAATTCGACTCAACTGCCACTCTCGTTACTTTCTGTGTCATTCTCTAGGCGCGGCCCGTCCTTTAGGGCGGAGGGGACACGCCCCCCCCCCACCTTTTGCCCCTCATGAAGAGTGTCTGTCAGGCTGAACAAAGGTCAGCCTGACAGACACCCTTCATGTTCAGGTCAGGCAGCCAGGAGCAGACATGCACGATTTGCGCAGACTCCTGGCTGCCTGAGCTGAACTTTGCGGGGCTGAGGAGGTCACAGCTCCTATGGGCGTGATCTCCTCGGCTCAGCAAAGGTGCATCAAGGCCCTCCCCTGGGTGACGAGGAAAGCGTCACCCATTGATTTTGACCTGGGCGCTTCAGGTTTAAGCCCTGAAGCACCCAGGGCGAATGTCAATCAGTGACACTTCATCACAGAGTGGGGTGGGGTCAGCAGCCTCACTCACCCCATCCCACTCTATGACGAGGCTGGGACTGCTGCCTTCCCTCATTGGCTGACCTAAGGTCAGCCAATGAAGGAAGGCAGCAGTCCCAACCCTCCTGGGACCTCCGAAGCTGAAGGTAAGTGTGTGTGTGTGTGATCTTTTAAAATGAATGTTTGGTGAGCGCGTGCATGTGTGAATGTTATGAGTGTTGTTAATGGATGTGCGTGTGTACATGCATGTGTGTGTGAAAGAATGAGTGTATGTGTGATTTTTTAAAATGAATGTTTGGTGCATGCGTGCATGTTTGAATGTTATGAGTGTTGTTAATGGATGTGCATCCGTGCATGTAAGAATGAGTGTGGGTGTGCTTCCCGCCCGCCCCTCCCTCCTAAAGCTGCCGGCCGCCACTACATTTCAAGTGCATGATGTCTCCACAGATGCCACTTCTGAGTATGGCAAAGTAATTGAGTTCTTGGATGTCACCCTGCAGATTAGTAAATCCATATCTGACCCCTGCACCCTTGTCTTAATTTTATTTGGTGTGAATGGAGTATCCGGCATGGTGGGGGGACATGAACTAAAGGAGTGGCTTACAAGATAGGAGTGACATGAGTAAGACAATCAGATGCCCCTTTCCAACCTTGAATAGTTTCCCTCACCCTGGTCCCCAGCTGCACCTTTCCCCTCGTACCCCTCTTGGCCACTCCTGAACTGGCATGTTCAGCTTTACATCCCACTGCTAAAGAAAAGAAAGCAGCAACTAACATAGGCTAGGAGTGATTACAACAGTCAGCAGAAGGGGCATGACTATGATGAGGCAGGGATAAAGCTGTGTAACATTGATAGGTGTAACACAGCACATTTGGGAGGGGGTGGTGTGCTCAGTGGTGGAGACTCTGTGGAGGGTGCTTGGATTGTATCTGGCTTGTTTAGTCGACTGTACCGATGACACACGACTATTCACAGTTTGGCAACTCTGCATCCTGTGTCAGGATTTCCTGGCCTGCATGGACCTCCAGGGTTGGGCAAGTGTCCACGCCAATAACATGCAGAACTGCATCAAAATGGCCATACACTGTTGGCATCACCTGGTGCAGCCATCAGAAGCACCTCCTGACGCTCCACCTCAAGAATAGGCAAAACAGGACTGAGGCAGCAGCTCACAGAAGGATCCCTCAAAACAAAATGACAAGCCTTATTGGCTGCACACGCACATGCATAGAGATGGAGGACCAGCCATCCTTGTCAGAACACACAAAGTTCTAGTTATTTCCCTTTAAATTAATTGCATTAGGTAATAGGCAAACCCTACAGGATTCAAGTTCCAAAATGATGTCACATTTCTTCTCTCCATCAATAAACAGCATCTGATTCGTTAAGATTCTTTGATCACCAATAAGCATTTGAACTAAACTAACTCCTTTAGTCACTGTAAAAGACAGTTTATCCATTGCAGAAGGGATATCTGTGGTCTTACTGTAATTCCATGGACTTCCTTTTCAATAAAATGTTTCCTAAAAACGTTTCCCACTATGACAAACTGAATACACCCACAAATTGATTTTAATCTTTCACTGTGAACAGTGTTTCGGGGTTTGAATAAAAATTGCAAGAATCCTATAAAAATGTGAGTTAAACTAAAAGGTGCATTCAGCCATACCAACCTCTGACGTCAAGTGAACAACCTCGGATCACCTGAGTCTTAGCACAAGATCCTGATTACCAAGAGAGACAAAACGGGCTCGATAGAACACAAGGATATCTCACAAAACTTCAATACAGCAATGTAGAGTTTTAGTGTGAAACATAACAGATTGCGACAACTATCTGCAGATACTCTGAAAGAAATAAAGAGATCTCTATAAAGCAGCAAAAACTAGGCAACGATCCAAATTTAGGCCAACATTTACTAAGATTAGCACAATGCAAAGCTGTCCAGAAATGTTCGCACTGTGTTACCCGTATGGCAGGGAGCAGCACCATGGGGCATATTTATACTGTTTGCGCCGGATTTGCGTCGTTTTTTTTTACGCAAAACTAACTCCATATTTATACTTTGGCGTTAGACCCATCTAGCGCCAAAGATCTTGGAGTTTGCGTAATTTTTTAGCGTGGACACCTTCCTTGCGTTAATGATATGCAAGGTAGGCGTTCCCTTCTAAAAAATGACTCCGAGGCATGTGCGCCGTATTTATACTCCCGGGCAAAAATGACGCCCGGGAGTGGGCGGGTCAAAAAAAATGACGTCCAGCCGCTTTTGCGTCATTTCTTAACGCCTGGTCAGGGCAGGCGTTAAGGGACCTGTGGGCTCGGAAGGAGCCCAGAACTGCCCTCCCATGCCCCCAGGGACACTCCCTGCCACCCTTGCCCACCCCTGGAGGACACCCAAGGATGGAGGGACCCATCCCAAGGAACTTAAGGTAAGTTCAGGTAAGTATTTTTTTTTTTTTTTGTGGCATAGGGGGGCCTGATTTGTGCCCCCCTACATGCCACTATGCCCAATGACCATGCTCAGGGGACAGAAGTCCCCTGGGCATGGCCATTGGGCAAGGGGGATGACTCCTGTCTTTGCTAAGACAGGAGTCATGTCAATGGAGGGTGGGAGTAAAAAAAAATGGCGCTAATCGGGTTGAGGCAGATTTTTTGCCTCAGACCGACTTGCCCCATTCTTTGACGCCCAAGCTCCATTTTCCCCTACACCGGCGCTGCCTGGTGTGGGTCATTTTTTTTTACGCACACCAGTCAGCTCCGCCAGCTAACGTCATTCCATAAATAAGGCACCCGCATGGCGCTTTGGAATGGCATTAGCCCGCATTAAATTTTTTGACGCACAACTGCGTTGGCGCAGTTGTGCGCCAAAAAGTATAAATACGGCCCCATATTTGCTAAGTGTCATGCACCAATTATGCCACACGCCGAGCACTTGTGGGAAATGCCATCTTAATGCGACTCTGAACATGAGTGGTGTCTTACATGAGATTTGTATTTGAGGCACAACCTCAAGCACCGCTCTCTGTGTGCAGACAATCACCTAAATGTTACTAGCGTAATTTATAAAACTCCGTAGAAATTATACAAGGTTTATTTGTGCACACAAAAGTAGATAAACGCTGCTCTTTGTGTCACATTGAGTCGCAACTTATTTTTGTGTCTGTGAAAAAAAAGAATAAATCTTAAACCCAAATTTACAATGGCCAATAGTCAATGTAGAACAACTCTCTTATTCCCAAAATGTCATGGAGAATATTATCAACACTAAAAAACAACTGAGTTTCTAAAGCAATTATGTCAACACCACAGCTCCAAATTCCAGTTAAGTAACCCATCGTTTTGTCCTGTCAGAGTAGTTAACCCAATATTCAATAAAATTGATTATGGATATATGATTACAATATCAAAAGTATTACAAATTTTACCTGCTATCCGGGTAGTCATGAACAAGGTTACCGAGGACTGCGAGGACATTGCTGTAATGGTCACGGTGTAGTTGGTGCCTGGACGCAGGTCTAAACAGACCAGGGGGGTCCGCGTGTCCGTGGTGACGTTGAACACCATCTTGTGAAAAAAATCCTTCTGGTACCATCTGCTTCCCCAAACATGAAACTGAAAAAAGGCGATGAAAGCTAAAGTGTTTATCTATATACTAGACATCATTATTTTTATACATTGTATTACACTTTAATCACATTTGTTTTTTATTTCTCACCCACTATATAACACACCTGAACAACTGCACCTGACATAAACCAATGTTTCTGTACAAATTAAGTGCACTTTGGTTGAGGAAAAAAATAGATTCAACGTATTTATTGTCATATTCCTTTTTTATATCTCTTCAGTCTTAGTTTCTAAATTATGTTCTTTTTCGAAATTCGTTTATTGGAAATATAATCTTGCTACTGTAGCCCACATGTGTTTTGCACTGTGCCCCGCTTCCACAGAGAATTTAGGCCCATATTTATACTTTTTGACGCAAAACTGCGCTAATGCAGTTTTGCGTCAAAAAAATTAGCGCCGGCTAACGCCATTCTGAAGTGCCATGCGGGCGCCGTATTTAAGCAATGACGTTAGCCGGCGTTAGCCGCCGGCGCTGCCTGGTGTGCGTTGAAAAAAACGACGTACACCAGGCAGCGCCGGCGTAGGGGGATATGGAGCTTGGGCGTGAAAAAATGGGGCAAGTCAGGCTGAGGCAAATTTTGCGCCTCAACCCGATTTGCGCCATTTTTTTCCACTCCCAACCCCCATAGAAATGACTCCTGTCTTAGCAAAGACAGGAGTTATGCCCCCTTGCCCCCTTGACTTCTGTCCCCTGGGCATGGTCATTGAGCATAGTGGCATGTAGGGGGGCACAAATCAGGCCCCCCTATGCCACAAAAAAAAAAAATATATATACTTACCAGAACTTACCTTATTGTCCCTGGGATGGGTCCCTCCAGCCTTGGGTGTCCTCCTGGGGTGGGCAAGGGTGACAGGGGGTGTCACTGGGGGCATGGGAGGGCACCTCTGGGCTCCTTCCGAGCCCACAGGTCCCTTAACGCCTGCCTTTTGCAGGCGCTAAAAAACGGCGCACATGCGGCCGTACGTCATTTTTTTTGACCCGCCCACTCCCGGGCGTGAATTTTGCCCGGGAGTGTAAATACGGCGCACATGCCGCGGAGTCACTTTTTTAGACGGGAACGCCTACCTTGCATATAATTAACGCAAAGTAGGTGTCCACGCTAAAAAAGGACGCAAACTCCATGGACTTTGGCGCTAGACGCGTCTAACGCCAAAGTATAAATATGGAGTTACTTTTGCGTCGGAATTGCATCAAAAAAAACGACGCAATTCCGGCGCTTAGGGCCATATTTATACTTTTGACGCAAAACTGCGCTAACGCAGTTTTGCGCCAAAAAATTTAGCGCTGGCTAACGCCATTCTGAAGCGCCATGCGGGCGCCGTATTTATTCAATGACGCTAGCCGGCGTTAGCCACCGGCGCTGTCTGGTGTGCGTTAAAAAAAACGACGTACACCAGGCAGCGCCGGCGTAGGGGGAAAATGGCGTATGGGCGTCCACAAATGGTGCAAGTCAGGCTGAGGCAAAAAAATCGCCACAACCCGATTTGCGCCATTTTTTTACGACGCCCATCCCCCATTGAAATGACTCCTGTCTTAGCAAAGACAGGAGTCATGCCCCCTTGCCCAATGGCCATGCCCAGGGGACTTCTGTCCCCTGGGCATGGTCATTGGGCATAGTGGCATGTAGGGGGGCACAAATCAGGCCCCCCTATGCCAAAAAATAAAAAAAAATACTTACCTGGACTTACCTTAATGTCCCTGGGGTGGGTCCCTCCATCCTTTGGTGTCCTCCTGGGGTGGGCAAGGGTGGCAGGGGGTGTCCCTGGGGGCAGGGGAGGGCACCTCTGGGCTCATTCTGAGCCCACAGGTCCCTTAACGCCTGCCCTGACCCAGGCGCTAAAATCCGGCGCTAATGCAGGTTTTTTAGACCCGCCCACTCCCGGGCGTCATTTTTGCCCGGGAGTATAAATACGACGCATATGCATCGGAGTCATTTTTTAAGACGGGAACGCCTACCTTGCATATCATTAACGCAAGGAAGGTGTTCACGCAAAAAAATTACGCTAACTCCATGAACTTTGGCGCTAGACGCGTCTAACGCCAAAGTATAAATATGGAGTTAGTTTTGCGTCAAATTTGCGTCGAAAAAAACAACGCAAATTCGGCGCAAACGGAGTATAAATATGCCCCTTAGAGTTTTTACATATGCAAATGGCAAAGAGCTTGAAATATCTAACCTTGGCTTTTGCAAATGATTATTAGATCACTGTGGCACGACCCACGATACAGCACTAGTCTGTGAAGGATGCGTGCGTTTTATATTTTTCCCATTGAACAAAACATTTTTTTAGAGTGCACCAAGTTTTTGCTTTGGAATAAATTACTTTTGTAGTACTTGCATCCTCTTTCCTTATTTTAAAGTCTTTTTTGCTGGATGAGTTGTTAGAGATTAGCAGCTGTAAAGTGTTCTTACTAGAAATATCACTGTGACCTACGAATGAATTTGTCTGTTATTGATATCTGCGGGCTGGACTTTAAATGCAGGCTTCCATGGTTAAACAAGATTGGAAAATGCCAGAATTATTCTTTTTTCCTGTCCATGAAGTACAACTATATAAAGACTCCACACTGCCCTCAAAACCCAAGAAATTAGTTATTTAATTGGTCATGCAGTATTAATGTATTTAGCACATACAACACATTAATTTATCACCTAAATCCTTAGGCAATGGGAATTCTTATTACCCAATTTAATAGTGCACATTTTAATCCCTTTAGAAGGATGATAGGTTGAGTGTTTCCTGTCCACATTCAAAACTGTAACCTGCAGGCAGGGCCACTTGAGTTATGTGGCAGAGGAGGACTACATTATGTGTCAAGGTTGACAAGATTATGTGGCAAGAAACTGCCAATTATGCTGCAAAATGCAACACATTCTGTGATAGTATTACTTCATTATTTTGCCATTTTTACACCCGTAAAAGTGTCTGGAAAAAGAGTGTACATTACTAGTAACAATTTAACACCTAAATGCAAAGGCAAGCAACTGAAAGATGACCAGCCAATCTTTGAAAAAGCCTTCCAGCATGCCAGGACCCGAGTCACCATATTATTTGTAACTTTTATCTGTTTGAGCTAGAAACCATTTTTTTTGTTAAAATCTGCAGATTCTGCAGCAAATGATGGATTATGTGGCAAATGCAGCCAATCTATATTTATGCAAAAATCGCCTCAGAATAGCATTATTTCAGTGGTCCTGCCTGGAGGTGACACACAGATATCTGCTACAATAGAAAGTTTAAGAGAATGAGTTACCTAAGGAACTACTAACAGAAAAAACGTATTTAGACATATTGACTGTGTTGCACACACTATGGGGGTCATTCTGACCCTGGCGGTCATCGACTGCCAGGGTCGACGACCACGGAAGCACCGCCAACAGGCTGGCGGTGCTTGCCGCGGTCACCCAGCCGGGTCTGGCGGTTTCCTGCCGGATTACCCCCGGCTGGGAGAATACTCCATGGCGGCGCTGCTTGCAGCGCCGCCATCGGGATTCCGACCCCCTTCCCGCCAGCCTGTTTCTGGCGGTTTTCACCGCCAGAACCAGGATGGCGGGAACGGGTGTCGTGGGGCCCCTGGGGGGCCGTGCACTGCCCATGCCACTGGCATGGGCAGTTCAGGGGCCCCCTAACAGGGCCCCAGAAAGATTTTCACTGTCTGCATTGCAGACAGTGAAAATCGCGACGGGTGCAACTGCACCCGTCGCACCCCTGCAACTCCGCTGGCTCCATTCGGAGCCGGCGTCATTGTTGCAGGGCCTTTCCCGCTGGGCCGACGGGTGCTCCTTTGGCGGGCGCCCGCCGGCCCAGCGGGAAAGCCAGAATGGCCTCCGCGGTCTTTTGACCGCGGAGCGGCCAAGTGGCGGTTCCCGTTTGGCTGGCGGCTACTGCCGCCAGCCAAACTCGGAATGAGGGCCTATATTCTGAATAGTCTCCCGGAACTTTTTATAATCGTTGTTTTAGGGAAACAAATATCCAATGTTCCCTGACTACAACCTTCCTTGATAAGACAACAATAAGGTTCAAAACTTTTTCTGGCCTTAGCTCATGCTCTGTTCACAACCATTCTGTAATGCAGTCCAACCCATGTTGATGCCATTTTAGAAGGTCCACACCCAACGCCAATTGTGCTATTTTGAGCTAGTCCTCATTATGCATTTAGGCCCTCTATTTGTGAGGGGCTGTCAGTCAGCCATCATGATCCATTGGTCTATTCAAGTGACAATTGCGTCCTCCCACCAGAGCATACAGCATGTATGGTTCAGCCCTCTTCATTCAATAGATTTCTTGATCTGATTGTGATGGCATTGTTGCCTGAAAACTGTGTAGAGTTGCCTGAAATTTAAGTTTCAGAGCTGCTCTGCCTGACCTACTGGGCTACACCTTCATTTTTGGGCATTTTGTACTTTTTCATTTTTTTGTATATTGCTCATATTTGAAAATATATATGTGTGTGTGTATTTAAATATCAATCAACCACACTTACTAAGTACATCTCTTCTGCGTCAGCGCCTCTCCATTGTAAACAGGTTTCATTAAGAGCAGTTGCATTGAAGATGGACTTCTTCACTAGAGAATAAATTAAACAAATTCACAAACTCATATGTCAAAGGTCAAATTTGCATGAATGGAGAAAGCAGTTCTACACTTTTATTTAATTGGCTATTGCAACCTGATCGTGTTCTTGTTTTGTTTAGTGGAACCTTGAAGTTGAGCCAAAGAACAACCGGAGAAATAATAATCCCAATCATGATAAGGGTATATTGCTAAAATAGACAAGATGGAGTTGGGATGGCAGACATACCTACAAGATTTGCCAATTGCTCCAAGCTAAAAACACTTTTAGCAAAATCCTTGGACTTGTTTGCTGCCATCATATTTGCACGACCACACTCATCCAACAAAATACACACTGCAATTCAGCAAATAAGTAGCAAACATTGCACTAACAGCTAATGTGCATAACTACACCACACCTACAAAATGGCAAAATATGCAAAAAAACAGGTTTGTACCCAGCCACTACCAAAAACACAAACTCTCAGGGCCAAATTTACAATGTTTTGGCGCAGGGCAGTGCCACAAGCCTTTTTGCTGTGCTGCCCTGCGTCAAAACAAAAGGGCAGGGGTGCACCCTATCTATGGGATACAACGCACTCCTGTCCTTTTCCCCTGTGCTGGTGCACAAATTGTTGCCATGGGCCAATGCAGGCACCTTTGCACTATGGTGCAGAGGTGCCTGTGTTGTGGGGATGATTGTTTTTGTGCAGAAAGGGGCACCTTCCTGCACAAAAACAATCCCAATGGGCGTTTTCCCCTTTTTCCTTTTAAAGATATTCCTCCCCATTGCATCACTTCTACGCCATCCCTGGGGTGGTGTAGTGTTTTGACACATTGGCAGGTTTACAAACCTTGTAAATCTGGGAATGCGTCAAACTACATGGGTGTTGCGTGAGAACACCCATGCAAGACCCATGGAAACGCTTCCCCAACGCAAAGTAAGGCAATGCAGAGACTTGCACTTCATTGCCTAACTCCATATCTACAAGGCCTTGTAAAGCCACGCAAAGTGGCTTTGCGTTGCTTCGTAGATATGGGTCAGCAGCCTGTGCCGCCAATGCATCAAAAAACGTTACGCATTGGCGGCACAAGCCGCTTGTAAATCTGAACCTCAGTTTTGCGAAACATGTTTCAAAATGGTTGCCTCACTGTGAGCAGAGGTAATGTAGAAATGTAAAACATGGTGCAAATTTACATCGGAAACTTGACCAGATGTAAATCAAAGGGGAACAAGAACTAATATTGTACAACACATCACAGGATGTTGCACATATGTTATTACTCACCTGCTGCAACTAGAACAGCACAAGTGATATAATCAACTCCACATTACCACATGTCTCACAGAGCCGGAGAAAGCAGCATAGCCCGGGCAATTGCATTGTGTCTATTGTTCTGTTCGACAGGGCACTCTACATCTGTGCATGGATTGCAGTTTTCTTGAAGTAAAAGACAAATGTATGTGATACATGTTGATTTAGCTTTAAGTACCATAATTATCTTTTAAATCTGATTTTGCCTGTGCTTAGGCACTAATTCCAAAAACAGAAAGAACTGCCTGAACCCTGGGAGAACAAGAACCCTTTTCTTCTCTAAACTTGGTAAGATGTGCTATCGATCATGGCACCAAGAACTATGATTTTACTCACTGGGGGCCTTAAGTACACATTCATTCTGCAGTCCCACATCCTGAGATTTGCAAAATCGCTGGATTTGCGACTGCAAAACAGCTTTTTGGTATGTATGATACCCATTTAGCCAGTCCGAAAAGCATTTCACGCCCGCAAATTGGTTTACCGACCCTTACTGAGTAACAGGAAGAGCGTGAAAGGGGTGTTCCTTTTTAGTTGCGATTCAGTCTTGTATTTATCTATGGATGTTGCGGTTGCAAACAATTGATCAGTTACCAACTCGTGAATGGTGTCGGCAGCTTTAAGTGGAGTATGCAGCACTGCCAGCTCCATCCGCCCCAAAATGTTTTCACAAGCAGGAACTGTTATTTATAAGCAGAACCAAATTCTTTAGGAGCACAAGGTGCACAGCTATAAATAGTCATAGAACGATTGTGCAAAAATGTTGCAATTGCACCCTGGGGCTGCAAAAAGTGGGTTTGCAATTGTAACAATACAATCCACAATGTAAAGAAAGAAGCGTTTAATTCACAATTGTCATTACAAATTGCAGACACATTAGGAGGCTTATAATTTGCAAAAGACAGAAACTGAATGTGCCATTGTGACTCGTGTGGAAATTTATAAATCCTTTGTAACCTCGCACATTGTGGTAAAGCATTGAGGGGCACATTTACTACTATTTCATGCAACACAGTGCAGCATGGCAACTTGCTGTGCTGCGTTGTGTGATAGGGACAGAGCAGAAATGCTCCACATAAACAAACATATGAAGCATTTCTGACCTTTCATTGCGCTGGCGCACTGTGCGCTGCCTAGCGCCAACACAGGCACCCTTGCAAGGTCACCTACATTATGGGCAGGATTTTTTCGTGCAGGAAGGGACATAGGGTTAGGAAAAAAGATATGTGAAATGCATGACCTACCGACAATTCCAAGTGAAAGTTGATGTACTCAGACAGTTAACCCTGCATTCCCACCTAGAAGTCTTGTGAAAGAGAGTATCAGGTGTAAATGTCCACAGTACCTTGGAGTACTCCAAACATTAGAAGATGTCTGACTTACTTTGTGAAGCTGGATCCTTGACGGTTCAACATGCACATTTCAATCTTCAACAAAAAGGAACCCAGAACTGGTCCTCCATTGTATGTAATTTGGCTGTGCTTATGCTGGTTGTTAGAAATTGAGTCTTTGGTTGGCAGTCAGGTTACCCCCTGTCCAACCAAGGACCCTCACTCTAGTCATGGCAAAAGAGAAACACACCCGGTTAACCCCCACTGATCCCCCTTGGTGGCCAACCTCTGAAAGGTGGCAGGAGAATTTTTCATCCCAAAGGCCATCACTTTAAACTGGTAGTGCCCATCTGGGGTAGAAAATGCTGACGTCTCCTTGGCCCCCTCAGTTGAAGCAATCTGCCAATACCCAGACGTCAAGTCAAAGGTGCTAAGGTATTTGGCAGCTCCCAACCAATCGATGAGCTCACCAGCTCGGGGGATGGTGTGGACGTTATTCTTAGTAACCGCATTGAGACCCTGGTAGTCCACACAGAACTGGAGTTCTGGTGTGGCCCCAGAAGCAGCAGCCTTTGGGACCAAGACCACAGGGCTGGCCTAAGAACTACTAGAAAACTCAATTACCACTAGGGTTAACATCTTTGATACTTCATCTTTGATGATAGCACTGACCTTATCAGTCACCCTGTAACGCTTCTGTTTAATAGGTAGACTGTCCCCAGTGTCCACATCATGTGTACACAAGTATGTGAACCCTGGGATCAAGAAGGAACAGGGAAGCGAACTGACCCAACACCTAGTGACAGTCCCTCTGTTGTTCTGAGGTCAGGGAGGGGGAGAAGTTCACACCCTCCACAAATCCATCCTTCTCTCCAGCAGACAGGAGATCAGGAAGAGGCTCCCTCTCTTCCTCCACGCCGTCATCTGTTGCTAGGAGCATGGACAATTCAGTCCACTCAAAGAGTGGCTTGAGGCAGTTCACATGTAGGACCCTCAAGGGGTTCCCAGGAGTCCGCAAGACCACCACGTAGGTGACTTCGCTCTTGCTCTCCAGCATCTTAACTGGCCAAGTCCACTTGTCCTGAAGCGCTCTATGCTCCACTAGCGTCATCACCCACAGTTTTTCTCCAGGCTGAAACTCGACCAGAGTGGCATTCTGGTCATACCACCGTTTCATGTCTTCCTGATTGCTTCTAGGTTCTCTTGTGCGGGAGCTCTGAAGCAGGCAGTCTGGTTTCTAAAAGCCAGCATGTAACTGAATACATCCTGGGGAGGTTTACTGGGGGCTTTCTCTAAACCCTCCTTCACCAGACTCAAAGGTACCCTGACAGGGTGGCCATACAGTAACTCCAAAGGACAAAATCCAAGCCCTTTTTGAGGAATCTACCTGTACGGGGAACAGAAGGCATGGCAAGAGGACGTCCCACTTACGCCTCATGGGCTCTGACAGGCCCATGTTCATGCCTTTCAAGGTGCGGTTGAACCTTTCAACCAGACCACTGCTTTGGGGGTAGTAAGGAGTGGTGAACTTATAAGTTACCCCACACTCCTGCCACAGAGACTTCATATAAGTAGATATGAAGTTGGTACCCCTATCAGATACCCCTTCCTTGGGGAACCCCATGCGAGTAAAAACCCCATCAATGCCTGTCCCACCGCAGGGGAGGTGATTGATCTCAGTGGAATGGATTCTGGGTACCAAGTGGCATGGTACACCAAGACCAGGATAAACCTGTTGCCCATTGCTGTCTTGGGATCCATAGGTCCACAATGTCAATACCAACCCTTTCAAAGGAGGTGCTAACCACAGAAAAATGTTGGAGGGGGGGCCTTGAACTCCCCACCCCACTCTTGCCACTTGCCTGAGAAGTCTGGCAAGACCTACAATGTGCTTCAGAGTGCCTGCACGTTAGGGGCCAGTAAAAGTGGGTGACAAGTCTGTCAAAGGTCTTGTCTTGCCCCAAATGTCCAGCTAAAGGCACATCATGAGCCAGACCAAATAGGAAGGCTCTGAAGCACTGGGGTACCACCAGCACACGGGCTGACCCAGGCTCAGCAACCTTAGGCTCACTATACAGGTGGCTTTCCTCCTAATGGATCAGGTGAGATCCTTGCTCCTTTCCAGCCGCCTGGTCTGCAGCCTTCTGCCACAAACCCTCCAGAATAGGGCATACTCTCTGTGCCTCACAGAACACCTCCCTGGTGGGCCCCCCTTCCTGCTGCCACTGTGACAGCTCAGTGTCCTCCCCCAGCTCAGCCACCTGTTCCCCTGTAGGCTTTGTGGCTTAAACATTAGGGTCAGCCTCCTCCCGGACCGTGGGAACTTCTGGGGCTGGTTTCCCACGCCCATTGCCCTTCCCCCTTTTGGCGGACCCTTAGGCCACTGTTTCAGGCTCCAGGGGCTTCTGACCACCCTGACGGGCTGCCATTGACCGGGTAGATATGCATACCCACCCAGGCAGACCCAACATCTCCAAGTGGGACCTGTGTTCCACCTCCTTCCAAGTGGAATCCTCTAGGTCATTGCCGAGCAAACAATCCACAGGCATGGATGGACTCACAGCTACTTTCAAGGAACCTGAGACCCCCTCCATTTAAAGGGAACCTGTGCCACTCTGTACAGGTGCTCTGAGCTGTCCACTGCAACACGGGGATCCATCTGCTCTTCAGATACCAGGTGACTCCTCACAGTAGTCACACTGGCTCCTGTGTCTCTCAGAGCCTCCACCCTCTGTCCATTGATGGCCCCCCACTGCCTGGTCTTCTTAGTGTTCTCAGGCACCAGGGTTCTCTGGACAATTTCACTGTCCCCTATGGAGACAAGGGTCATCTCAGCTGGCTCCCACCCACCAGGTACCAACTCCTCCCCAAGTGCTACACTGGCCAAACCCTGTGACTGAGCACCACTGGGTGCCGGTGTACCCTTGGGACATTTGGGGTCCTCCTTCGCATGACCCACCTAGTCACATGCAAAGGACTTGCGGGGGGCCGCTCTACAGGTTTCCCTTTGGAGAACCATGGTTTCTTCTCACCCAGGGGCTGGGAATCCTTACCCTGGGAACTAGGTTGGGGCCCTTTAGAGAACTCCCCTGTTTACCCTTACCCCCCCTTCTTCTGAGAGGGACCTTGCCCACCCATGGCGTGGTCTCCCCCATACCTCTTCTGGACCATGGTGCTCTCCCAATGGTCCGCTTCCTGCGCAAGCTTTCTGGGATCATTCAGCTTACTGTCAATCAGGTGCTGGCACAGCTCTGGAAAACAAAGACTGTACAAGTGCTCCCAAGCAATTAAATTGTAAAGCTCCTCATACATTGTTACCTTACTGCCTTTCACCCAACCATCCAGTGTCCTGCAAAATGACTCTACACACTCCAACCAAGTTTGTGACTCTTTCTTTTTGTAGGACTTAAACCTGTCCTTATACTGCTCAGGGGTCAGACCATTTCTTGTGAGTGGGGTGTCCTTCATTATGGTGTAGGTGAGTCCCTGAGGATCTCCTAAGGACGTTAGAGTGTCCCTCACGTCTACCTCAATGTGCCCCCAATGTGCCTCAGGGACCAGGTTCATTTGGAAAGCAGACTCAGACCCCTTGAACCACAAGTATATGTCATCCCCCCTCTTATAGACCTTCACTAAGTCTTTAGGAATGTGTATCCTTCTCTCAGGCTGCACTGAGGTATTGCTGCCACCATCCCTTCTGGACTGGCTCTTCTGACCCAGCTCCTTCAAGCTGAGCTCATGAGCAAGTAGTAACTTTTTCTCTTCAATGGCCAGTCTCCTCCCTTCCAACTCCGTTTTGAGCCTCTCTAATTTCATCTAGTGATTCCTCTCTGCCTGTCTGTCCTGTAACTCTTCAGGAGTAAGACCATTGGATGACACATTGCTACCTGCACTGGAGACCCTCCCTCCAGGCATAACAGGTCCACCCACTATACCATTTTGTACCCTCTGCACCTCCTCACCATCATTCTCAATCTCCTCCTCTGTGTGCCCCCAGCTTCCTTGGCTGTCACTCAGGCCCTCAGTGTCTTTTGTAGCTCCTCCATTCTGGTGGCGCTCTTAATGGGACAGGCGAGATCCTTACATACCTGTTTCAATTGAGCAGTTGTGTAACTTTCCAGTTTCCCTAATTCAAAAACAGCTGGAGCTGATGCATCTCTAGATTGGGACATGATGGCAAACCAAAAGTGCAAAGTTCCAAGGCAGAAAAAAGAGTTCCCAAAGAGAAGTTCAAGAATCAATAAAAAGATCACCAAAATATGGAAGTAGAAAAACACAAGTCCAAAAAGAGCAAAAGCAAAAACAAATAGTATGTGCTCACGTAATGGTCTGCACTGAAAACAGTAGTGTATACTTAATCACTGTATGTCAAGTACAAATACAAGTCCAATCCTCACCGCTGATCACCAATATTAGAAATGGGGCCTTTGGCTGGCAGTAAGGTTACCCCCTGTCCAAGCAAGGACCCTCACTCTAGTTAGGGCAAAGGAGAAACACACCTGGTTAACCCCCACTCATGTCCTTGATAGCTTGGCACGAGCAGTCAGGCTTAACTCAAAAGCAATGTGTAAAGTATTTGTACCACAACACACAGAAATACAGTGAAAACACTACAAAATGGACACCACACTAGTTTAGAAAAATAGCAAATATTTATCTAAATCAAACAAGACCAAAATTACAAAAATCCAACATACACAAGTTCAAATATGAATTTTCAAAAGAATAAGTCTTACACCATAGAAAACATTGGAAACGATGATTATGCACAAGGTACCAGGTTGGCGTAAAAAATAAAGCCGCACGGGCGAGGGTGTGTGGAAAAGGCAGCGATGCATCGATTTCTTCCTCGAAAGGGTGGCCGTGCATCGTTTCTTCTCCGGTCGGGTGGGTGATGCATCGTTTCTTCTCCCTCGCAAGAAAACGATGCATCAATTTCCGGACGGGGCACCGCAGATCCGCGGATCTGCACAGAGTCGGGTTGACTTTGACACCCAGGGACAGTGCCTGGAAAATCCTGTCACACAGTGTTAGAAAACCGAGCCGCAAGCGGGTGTTGCGCATCGTTTCTCCAGCTGTGATGTGTGGATCTCTCAGCTGCGATGCAGGTGGCGCATCGATTTTAGCTGCAAAGCCAGTGGCGTTTACTGCGCGTTGCAGATGGTGCATCAAACATTTCCCAACACGACATTCTGTGTGTGGATTTTCAGCTCTTATCTGCCAACTTCACCTTTCAAGGGCCCAGGGACTGGATAGGACACCACTTGGCAGGGCAGGAGTCTCAGTGGAGAGTCCAGATGTTAGCAGAGTAAGTCGTTGATGACCCTGAGACTTCAAAACAGGAGACAAGCTCAGTTCAAGCCCTTGGAGATTCTTCTCAAGGAGGAATGCACAACAAAGTCCAGTCTTTGTCACCTTTCACAGGCAGCAGCAGCACTGCAGGATAGCCCAACAAAGCACAGTCAGAGGCAGGGGCATCACTTCTCCTCAGCTTTTCAGCTCTTCTCCTTGGCAGAGGTTCCTCTTGAATCCATAAGTGATCTAATTTTCAGGGGTTTTGGATCCAATACTAATACCCCTTTCTGCCTTTGTCTCTGTTGTTCGCAAGATCCTGCTATGCCCAGGCCAGGCCCCAGACACACACCAGGGTGTTAAAGACTGCATTGTGAGAGGGCAGGCACAAACAATTCAGGTATAAGTGACCACTCCTCCCTCCACTCTAGCATAGTTGGCTCATCAGGATATGCAGGCTACACCCCAGCTCCCTTTGGCTCACTGTCTAGAGGGGATTCACAAACAGCCCAACTGTCAAACTGACCCAGACAGGTAATCCACAAACAGGCAGAGTCTCAGAATGGTTTAAGCAAGAAAATGCCTAAATTTCTAAAAGTGGCATTTTCAAACTAACAATCTAAAAACCAACTTCACTTAAAGATGTATTTTTAATTATGACTTCAGAGACCCCAAACTCCACATTTCTATCTACTCTCAAAGGGAAACTACACTTAAAAGTTATTTGAAGGCATCCCCTATGTTAACCTATGAGAGAGACAGGCCTTGCAACAGTGAAGACTGAATTTAGCAGTATTTCTCTGTTAGGACATGTAACACACATCAGTACATGTCCCACCTTTAACATATGCTGCACCCTGCGTATGGGGCTACCTAGGGCCTACCTTAGGGGTGCCTTACATGTACGAAAATGGAAGGTTTAGGCCTGGCAAGTGGGTACACGTGCTAAGTCGAAATGGCAGTTTAAAACTACACCTACAAACACTGCAGCAGCAGGTCTGAGCCATGTTTACAGGGCTACTCGTGTGGGTGGCACAATCAGTGCTGCAGGCCCACTAGTAGCATTTGATTTATAGGCCCTGGACACCTCTAGTGCACTTTACTAGGGACTTACTAGTAAATCAACTATGCCAATCATGGATAAGCCAATTACGCATACATTTTACCTAGGAGCACTTGCACTTTAGCACTGGTTAGCAGTGGTAAAGTGCAGAGAGTATCAAAAACAGAGTCCAACATACATCTACAACCTGGGAAGCAGAGGCAAAAAAGTTAGGAGAGACCACGCCAAGGATGCCACTGGTGTTATTGATTTGTTGTGGTTATTCTGTAGAGTGATTTGTTTTACACCTGCCTGCTGAGTGCAGGGGCAAAACGAAACTTGAAGGGGCCTCCTGCACAGTACATGGAGGGCCCCCCTCTTCAGACTGACTCAGGAGGTCTCAGGCCAGTGTACTGTGCTGAGGGGGCCCTCCGGAGCTCATGACCCCCTCCCCCAGCGGGGGCTGCACTACAGGCTGACTGGTGCATGTCTTTCCAGAAATCTCACATCTGGGGAGAACTGATAGGGAAAACACCCACGTAAGAGTGTCAGTAATAGAAGATAAGAGACAGTTGATTACAAGACCGTTGTTTCAATGGTTATCACAAAAAGCACAGAAGCAATTCAGTCAATGGTTTCAACATTCAGGATACAATGTTATCAGCACCAGATGGACAGGCTCTCAAAATAACAACAAAACTCTGTGCAAGGGAAATCATGGGAGGAGGGCGCTTTTATCATTGTTTCTTGTAAGCAGTGGCAGAATAGGTATTGCTAAATTGTAATACAAATTCAATCACATGTTGAGAAAAGCTGTGATAACAGTTCAATAATTCCTCTCATTTAGTATTCCAAAACACATTTTGAACTGACTTCCCTGCCTGGATGTGTGCTAACTATATTAGCAAATTGCCAGGTTATAAAAGCTTACATTGTTTTATAGTATTTATTCAAATTAAACCAAACCACAAAACAGTTGATCATTGCTCGCACACTTTGTATCTGGTGACTGGTCATCTACAAAGAATATTGTGGGGGGTACATTTCTAGTCCTTCTGCTTCTTGTCCTGTCATCATTACATCAAACAGCGGTCTGGGAGTATCAATAACCCCTCATTAATTATATGATGTAAAATGTGTAAAAATGATTCACTTTTCAGGGACAATTTGAACATCCACAGAATTTCTTCACAGTTGACTGTTTTCTGGCAGAACGCCATGAGCTACCATGTATTAAATTATGTAACTATGGAATTGTGCTGTATTTCGTACGATAACTTTATTACTCCGTAACAATAAAATTATTTCACCATACACACATACAGCACTGCTCTTTGCCTGACTGGCAACTAGCTCAGGATAAACAGAAAGTGAGGCTGTACATTATGATGATCAGGAAGAGAGTCACTTCGGGCAAGCTGGATTACACCTGCAGCATAGATGGTTACGTTTCAGCCCACTTCCCCTGCTGACAGGTACTGCAGCAGTACTACTATTGTTGCTGGTACGAATTAAATACAAAGAGAAGAGCTCAGAAAAAGAGGGAGGGGTCTTCCCTTGAAGTAGTCACCTCTAGAACAACATGCATGTAGCTGTTATGGAAACAAATGCAAAGAGAAGGGCTTCTTAGAAAGTGACGGGTGGCAGGGTAGGCAGACATTTCAACGAAGATGGGCATTTTGCTGTACTTAAACAAATCCAGAGGTATTGGCTTCAAGAAACAAGTCGTGATCCAGCGATCCAGGAGGGCTAAACAGAGCATGGGCAGCAGGCCTTGCTGCCCTTCCCAAAAAAACATGACGTGTATTTGTAAAACACACACTCACCCTTGGGTTATCTCGGTGATGGAATAATTTATGTTTATTGTTACCCAACTCAATGGTAATCATTTTATCAACGTCAGAAGGATGAAACGCAGAGTGGACCTGCCAGGATTTGAGTGTGTAACCAGGTCAGATACAAATCTCTGCAGTGAATGCAGTAGTCCACTGAGCCACAAGACCAGACAAATAAATTCAAAGAGATGTGTCTTGAGAGCTGATTGCACATTAAAGGCCTCATGATCCACTGCCAGCTACACTTTACAGGAAGACACATTAACAAACACAACTGATGTATGAAGTACCATAATTTTTAAAATGGCGTTAATCTATTTTAAGAGCGTTGTGAACTGATCGACAAACAGTTCACCAGTCGTTTTGAAAGGTAAACATTGGGCAGCCGATTTCTCTTGTAAGAATAAGGCAGTATATGCAAAGAAAAGTTTACCAAACCATCAGTAATCAGTCACGTATCCATGACCTTTGCCATTCTCTTGGAACATAACATTATCTGACTGCCTCGTCACATGACTGGGGGACACTGATCTCAGCACCCGAAAGCTTGTCTTGGAGCCAGCATTGCATGCCATTCTCCATTCGGCTGAAAGTAAATGCAAGAAATGGAGAAGCACAAGCCTAGCTGGGGAGCAACAGAGACGTATGTTTTTGGAGGTGTTGAGCGACGATGCAAGATCCTGTGAACTAAATGCAAACTTATATTATCAAAAACACTACTACATATGCTTAATTTGCATTTGACATATTTACTTTTTTAGCCACAAGGAAATGAAGCGCCTTGCTCAGAACCACATAATTTTCAATCACATGCTGATGCTTATATTCGAGCCACTGCCCCTCAGCCAAGCTAGACCACACCTTCCCCCCATGTGTGTAATAAAATCATAATTTGCACCCAGTATTATAAAGGCCAACTTTCCTCCAAAAAGGTCTTCAAAGATAGAAAAGTGTGTTTTCCTTGATTCTAATCAGGGTTTTGTTCATCATTAATTTTTCGTACAGATCATGATTTGCGGGAGTACCTGTTACGGTACAGATAAGAATACCCATTCTACCGATAATAAGTTATGATGTTTATCATTCATTTCTTAATTCCCTTTACAGCAGTACACCCAGAGATACTACTTACGTAACAATGGTCACAGAGCTCTTATTCTTTGTAGTCTTTGTTAGCTCCTTGTGAAGTGAATTAATAAATTCTTGTATCAGCAGGTGTAGAACCGACCTCTACTCTACTCCGTCAAAGAGCCACTCAACCCTGTTAGTGGCCTTTCCATGTACGCTGGAGACTAGCACACCCCAGCCTGGCATCCCTGCTTGGATCTGAAAGGCCACATCACGCTAATCAAATATCGTCCATCTAGGCATGATCTATAGCTAGCCTGGAGTGAAAATGGTTTTATATATTTGACCAGTTTCCTAAGGATTTGCACTAGATCTTTATTGCAAAAGTTCTGACTGTCAGCAATGCTCCAGTAAGGTATATTATGGTATAGTCTAATAGTGTCCCGCCATTGGTAGAAACTTGCACACAACAATGGTTCATTGCAATGTAACGTGCTTTTGTTCAGTGCATACAAGTATTTACATTGAGCAATGTCTGTAGGTTATTTCTAGAGGCTAAAAACTGTGTTATGTATGTGGCTCAAAACAAGACTATTTAGAACAACTACTAAACAAGCCAGTCTTTTAGCCTGTTCTAGGTCTCAACACATACTGTAGTCTGAATGCAAGAAAGTGGGAGGATGCCAAGGATGTCGGTGACAGTCTCATAATGGGCACCTGGTCTCACAGCACAATAATTCAATAGGACTCTACGTACCAATTGTGGGTATCGTCAATGTCCGCCATAATATGGATCCTTCGGTGGACACTGCAGTAACATTCACAGTGTAGTTGGTGCCTGGGTGCAAGCGCAAACAAATCGTTGAGGACTTTCTCTCAGCAGTGAAGTTAAACGATATTGTGTGTAAAAACTCCTTCTGGTGCCATCGCCTGCCTTCAACGTGAACCTTTTGTAAAAAGAACAAACGCATGAAGTACAGTTTTTCCTTTAATATTTATTTACTGCGAACAAAAGAATACAGGAGGACAATGTGACCATCAAATCTCTAGTGAAACTTAAACAGAGTATCTGATCACAACTTCACAAATGGAGCGTTTAAGGATCCAAAGTTATAAAGAGAGGTGTAACGAACTTGAGGGGGACCCCCCGCAAATTATATGGAGGGGCCCCCCTCTGGCCTCACTCAGGAGCTCTCAGGCCAGGGCGCTGTGCTAAGGGACCCCCCTGGAGCTCGGGAGCCTTTCCACACCATGGGGCTGCAGGGGCCTGTGTTACACCACTGGTTACAAATATCATGGATGAAGATAGATGATAAAAAAAGAAGGCTTTTAGGGCTTATTCCCCATTTCAAATAAGATTTCATAAACTTTTGTACACATTTGTGTCTACTTAAGTGTGACTTATCAGAGTTAGTGTGTCCCAAGCAATCTTATACTTGTTACAAGACTGATACTTCAGTCAGAGATGTGGAAGCAAGCTTTTCCAAGACTGTCACAAGGGGAGGGCAGACATGGCTCTTTCCCCCGACCCCAAGCTTTTTAGGGCCTGAATTATCTTGTTAGAATATATTTTAAATAGTAACACAGAAGATCTGACCTGTTCCTTCTTGATAGGGCTAAAGCAGTGTTAGGTATAGTGAACGAGCCTATCAGTAAAGAGCACAAAGGTCCACGGCCGCTTTTCTCGCATCCTCGGTACTCTGAGGAAACTGAAAACCATCCACAGAACACCCAGGACAGAGCAAGCAGAACGGTGAGGCTCATATTCAAAATACACACATTCTTGTCATCGTGCTTAGTCTTGTGAATGACAATAATAATAAAAATAAAATAAGTACACAACAAGCAGTAACACCATTAGACAGTGCCAATTATTCCCTACTGAACCCACAGAGAGGCCCCGCAAAACCTATGGACCACGGGCCCATAAAATGTCTGCCACACTTGGAATTACCTAGCAATCACTTGCTTTATTTTTTTGTTGTAAAACATCGGACAGAGGTATCATAATAACTTTGCAAAATCAAAGGCACAAAACTGTTACATTTTCTACAAATTAAAATATATATAAAAAGTAGTTGTCCACGGTGTTCTGGAATGGTATACACTGGCAACACCGCTGCAATCTCTGCTTACCAATCGAATAAGACCTAGCCACATCATATGGGTGGCACTCAGTGAAAAAATAAAAGTAGAGAAGGGAGGGACCCTCTCCAAAGAGCCACACCCTTCTCGTCTTCGGTTAACAGCTTTTTAATTAAAAAAAAACCTTCTGGTCCACCAAGTCTGTATGAAGCCTTCTATGTACAGCTACTGAAGTGTCCTGGAGATGTCCACCATTAAAGAAACTGCTTACTCCATGCCAGTGGCTGCTGGTGGTGGGCGTTCATCAGTGGGGACCAGAGCTTATTTTTCATCATCCTACTTGGACGCAGAGGAAGTGAGAGGAAGGACGGGAAAAACTAGGAAGAAAGAGGAAGACAAAGATGGGAACACAGTGAGAAAGGGAGGAAGCAGGGCCGAAAACGAGCTTAAAAGAGTGAGTTAAAGTCAGGACGTGCAGGGTGGTGGAAGAAAGAAACCGTAGGTTGAATCCACAGTAGGCACACTTAGTAATCAGTAAGCGCATCATTCTGCTGCACTAGGCAGGCGTCTTAGCATCTGCAGTTGTAATTCACAAATTAAGCACTGAGATCTTCACACTTTCCCTTCGCTCCCATCCAAAAACAGTGCTCCCAACTCTCTAGCCCTTCTCTGACGGGTTCTCAGAGAGCACAGCCAGAGCAGCCTGCAATTCATTTGTGACATAGCAACAGTGGTTAACAAGTTCTGTTACCCACCCTCGCTGGCAGTGAATTACTTGATTTTGAATGCAGGCATTCACACTGACGCCTCCCAATGAGAGCCATGCATATCGCATGCAGTCTTCGGTTTCCCCATGCATGAT
Organism: Pleurodeles waltl; assembly: GCF_031143425.1. Taxonomy (NCBI): domain Eukaryota; kingdom Metazoa; phylum Chordata; class Amphibia; order Caudata; family Salamandridae; genus Pleurodeles; species Pleurodeles waltl. The sequence continues at coordinate 311,437,748 of NC_090437.1, read as the reverse complement.
GAAGATGATTGTGGAAGTGCTGCCCACTTCTGGGCATTTCCTGTACTATATGAAAATGGTTTGTGAGGACTTTCTGAGACAAGCTGTTATTACAATGATTTTCAAGGGGTATGACCAATGTAATGATGTCACAAGAGTTTGTTTGTGACGTGAAAAAATCTTCCTGGTGTGCCTCATTCATGTACTAGTTACCCCTAAATCTAAGGCCCATATTTATACTTTTTGACTCAAACCAGTGCCGGCGCTGGTTTGCGTCAAAACTTTTACCGCCGGCTAACACCACTCCCACGCGCTGTGCGGGCGCCTTATTTAAGGAATGACGTTAGCTGGCAGCGCCGGCGTAGGGAAAAATGGGGGTTGTGCGTCAAAAAATGCTGCAAGTCAGGTTTGAGGCAAAAATCATGCCTCAAACCGGACTTTGACATTTTTTGCCGCACAACCCCATTGAAATGACTCCTGTCTTAGCAAAGACAGGAGTCACGCCCCCTTGCCCAATGGCCATGCCCAGGCCCAGGGGACTTATGTTCCCTGGGCATGGTCATTGGACACAGTGGCATGTAGGGGAGCCCAAATTAGGCCCCCCATGCCACTTTAAAAAAATTAAAAAAATACTTACCTGTACTTCCTGGGATGGGTCACCCCCATTCATGGGTGTCCTCCGGGGGTGGGCGAGGGTGGCAGGGGGTGTCCCTTGGGGCAGGGAAGGGCACCTCTGGACTCCTTCCATGGTCAGAGACCATGGAAGTGAGCCCACAGGTCCCTTAATGCCTGCCCTCACTCAGGCATTAAAAAACGGCGCACATCAGGCTATGCACCAGTTTTTAAGGCCCACCCCCTCCTGTGTGTCAAAATGACGCAGGAGTATAAATAAGGCGCACAGGCCTTAAAGTCATTTTTTGGACGGGAACGCATACCTTGCATGTCATTAACGCAAGGCGGTTTTCCGCATCCAAAAAATGACGCACACAGAGGTTTTTTGACGTCCACGGGGTAGTGCGTCAATGTATAAATATGGGGAAAGGTTTGCGCAGAATATGCGTCAAAACCTTTGACGCACATTCGGCGCAAACAGAGTATAAATATGCCCCTAAGTCTCTAAGGAGAGGTCAACAGCAGCTGGCGGTGTTGAGTGGTACAACTAGAATTGTAGAGGTTCAGAAGGATTCTAAGATGGGTGCCCCCTTTTAAGTCAATGAAAATGTTTCCAGGACTTGTCACACCCATTAAATGAGGATATGAGACACAAGGTACAGAGCAGTAGCACTCATCTGCAGCCCCCCCGCCCACCTTCCATTCCTGAGATCTAAGACCTTTCCCGCTATTGATGAGGGCATTGCCAGTACTGTTGGAGGATCGCTGATGTTAGGAGTATCATCAGCACCAGCCCTTTGCATGCCGGGGCTATCCATGAATGCAACGAGACCTAAGGGCTCATGTTTGGAAGGGACTGCATTAAAGTATTTGGCGACTGTCCCACATCTCTACTATTAACCCTGCAGAACAGATTTGAGATTATTCCATAATGACCTGAGCTGTTCAGTGGCTGAGATGTTCTAGAGGTTACATTTGATGGGACAGAGGGACTGTGACTGCGTGTTTGTGAGAGAGTGCGAAATAGAGAGGAAGGGTCTTAAATCAAATTGTGTGACAAAGGAGAGTGATGCATATAGAGTGAGTGATACAACTTGTGAGAAAGAGAAGTCTTTATATGAGACGGGGTGTACATGAAAGAAAGGTGAACAGCTTCTGAAGATGAGTGTGTATATGCAAGGGAGCATAAATGTGTAATACGTTGTTTGATAAAGATCCTGGGTGAAGCTGAAAAGGGGCGATCACACAAAAAACTGATTGTGGATATTTAGGTATAATTTCCAGAGCTATTTGCGTGCATAGGGTTTAACTCACATTCACCCATAAAAATTTTTGTGGCACATGTGCCATTCATAAAACATGCTTTAGACCTACCTGTAAAAACTGTTTCTTACACATACATTTCGATGTGAATACATCTTCTATTGGTGTTTGGAGTGCTTGTTGAATTGCAGGAAACACAAACATGAGCATATTTACTAACATTTGCAATAAGATTTACTCCTCTCATTGGCAGTTTTAAATCTGGGGTGGAAATGAGCTGATAGCATGACTAAAACTGGTGGGAGTTTATGGTGAAGAGATTTCTCCATATGGCAAAAATATTTTCTTGTGGAGAAAAACAAATTGTAATTGCACTCATGTTACATGTTTTCACGTGTATAAATGGGCATTAGCTAAAAGTTTTCTGAGTACTGTTAGACATCTATGACTTTTCACAGCATTTTATGAGACATCTTGGAAACTTTTGTTAATTCTCAAACTTTGTAAATCTACACCCAAACATATGAGTAAACAAACATCCTGATCGAGATGGCCCATCCTGAAAACACCTATTCTCCCTTTGTCTCAATGTCTGGGAGAACTACACAAACGCTAATTGCCAGCTACACCTAGTCATGTGACCCAGGAGACAGGTTTTAGGCACCAAATGGTTAGGAAAGAAAAAAATGCCAACTTTCTAAAAGTGACTTTTTCAGAATTGTGACTTAAAATCCAACTTTACCATTGAAAAGGATTTAAAATTACAGTTCTTCAGAGACCAAACTCGGTCTTCCTACTTAGTCCCAATTTATTACTTAATACATGTATTAACGTAACTCAATGTTATCCCTTGGGCGAGGTAAGCAAATTGAAGGGTTTTTCACTACATGTAAAACTCAAATGTACATGTCCCACTTTTAAATACATGGCACCCTGCGCTGCGGGCTACGTAGGGTATTCCTTGAGGAGATTTAAATGCATTAAAAAGGAAGGTTTAGGCCTGGCAAAAGGTTTATTTGCCACGTCGAAATGAAAGCAAAGTTTAAACTGCGCACACAGGCTGCAATGGCGGGCTTGAGACATATTTAAAAGGCTACATATGTGGCTAGCACAATAAGTGCTGCAGGACAACCAGAAGCATTTAATTTACAGGCTCTGGACATAGGCAGTACCATTTTAGTAGGGATTTAAAAGTAAATTAAAGTTGCCAATTTTGAGTAAGCCACTGTTATCTTGTTTTAAGGATGGAACACCAACACTTTAGCATTACTTAGCTGTTAACAGTGGAAAAGTGTGGAGAGTCGTAAGGTCAGCAAAAACAATGTCAGCAAAAACGAGAGGATTAAAGGCAAAATGTTGGGGGAAACCCCACCAAAAATGACAGCTCCAACAAACTAGAAGTAAGAAAGTAATCTCATTGTCAGGGTGGTGGCACAATTACCTATTTAGATAGAGGACAAATCTGTTATCTGCATGTAAAGATTATTTTCATTTTGCTATCTAAACAAATATATCCTTTGCTTCCCTCCCTCTTCCTCTCTCTCATCCCAAACCTCTTTTGACTCCTAAGAACTCCCAAACATCTAGCCAAACCCATACCCCTCCTTTTTTAGTCATGCCACCCAACCAACAAGCACACAACCACTACCTACAAAAACATACCACTTCCCTTTCCAAATCCATTCCTATCATTTTACCCCTACTCCAAAATCCCCTTCCTTTTCAAATCCATTCCTATTATTCTATCCTAACTCCAAACTCTGCTAAATATACATAAAATCAAGAGCACTAATCTAGCACAACTAATGCATAAAAAAAGTAAAATACAATTTGTATTAACCTACTAACTACTTATCTTGAGTTCCAGTGTAGCATACTACTTACCAAAAAACACAATTTACAGTTTACAATAAAGAGATTGCACCTGCTGTGCTGTACAAGACATCTTATAAATGAAGACCTCTAACACTGTTATCAATTTATAGCTGATATCCTATCGACCCTCATGCCATGTGCACGCAACAGCCAGGCACTAAAGTAGAAGGTGGAGTGGCATGTATTAGGGACAGAAAGCAGGGTGGTGGGTATCACGTGGTAACAGATAGCAGCGATGTGTTAGATTACTAACTGATGCACAAGACAGAGGCCTATCCTCTAGACCTCTGAAGAAATTGGTTGGCATGAACAGGGATGTTTATAAGAAATCTAAACTATTCTCTTTAGAACAGTGGAGAACTGATACAACGGAAACAGCACAGCTTTCTTTGTGGGGTGTATGAGTCAAACTATATGCCAGGATGACTGACGCTAATGGATAAGGACTGCAGCAATGCCAGATTTGTAGCACATCCAGATGAGAGCATTTTAAGGAATCATTTACATTGACAGTATCTATATCGATAATATGGCTCTGACTCTTTTGGACTAATGCTAGAACACCCTGCTCCAGATCACCCTATAATGATGAGGCATTAGGGCTCTTTTTGTACCTCCAGGTGGTATTTCACTAAATCAGCTCTAATGCTCCTACATCACCACTCAGCAGACTGTCCAAGCAAAGTTGTGAAGCTTCCAAGATTGGCATAATAATTGTCTGTGTAGCAGCAAAACACTCTCCTGAAACACAGGATATCATTGAGAATAAAGACTGGGCAATACCTGGGGTGACATTAACTGGATTCTCGCCTAATGCTACCACCTCGCTTGATATGCTTCTGTCACCACCCTTTGAATTCCTTTTGAAAAACAGATCTTGCGGCAGAGGAGTGGCACTTGTTTACCATGAGTCATTATTATGTACCATGGTACTGGATTTGAGATAGACTTAATTTTAGCTCACCACAGAACGGATCTCACAATGCTCTCACTGTGCGTTCATCATTTCTCTAATATATCATAAACTGGGCTACTTCTTGGCCTTCACTGATGCAATTGAGTACCCAGCCCTGTTGACCAAACTGATTTACACAGTTTGCCCCTCTGAAACTTCAACCTAAGGTTAGAATCACCAAGTGACCATCAGCACATGGAAACCTAGGAATCATCTAAATGATCACGGTACACTCTTATATGGTAGGTCCTACATTGTACTTGATTTTTACTTGTGGTATTAGCACTGCAGGTCCAAATGATGAGCCCAAATCCTAAAAGACTCATTCCATGATCACATTTTCTATAATATCTAATTACAATCATACTAAAATAAGATTGTCTTAAAGGTATAACATCAGTATGTGCTAGGATCAGAGTAGGAACTTAACAGCAAAGCTCCACAAAGTTTTTGGCACCAAACTTAACCCACAAATCTCAATTACTACCTATCCAGATCTTTTTCTGCAGTTCATCAAGCACAAAAACAGGGACTCTAAACACATTAGCCCACTACAGCTCAAAAGTCCCAAGCCTGTGGCCAATATGGCCAAGACATAGTTCAACTTACAGCTAGACAATATAAAGAGAGTTTGATGGAAAATAGAGTTTGATGAAAATGATGGTAGAGAAAATTCCTATGAGAAATATATAAAGCCATATGAGGGTTTATCACAGATTGAAACACAGGGCAAGGAAATAACATTTTGCAGCTTGAGTTACTCAAGCATCTAAACAATCATAAGAACTGTTTAATATAATTTGGGAAGGAGAGAGGTATGCTTTAAAGGTTTAAATCATCTTAACCTAATGTCTTTCTTCAAAAAACATGACCCCAAGAGTCAAACTAACATCTGCAAGAGCCCTGACATCCTCTCTAGAATTCTAATTGAACATCCAATCTTCCAAAATATGTTTCCATTCTTCAGCTCATTGGGTTCTGAGGAAATGCTCATCACTGTAGGTAAGTTAAAAGCACTGAACATTGATCCTGTCTCTGCAAACATTATGAAAGAATACCTACCCTCAATAGACTTGGAGATGAATGGAATTATTAAAGACCTCCCTTATTGAATATTACACTGGCAAACCCGAAGGATCCAGTAGAGTGCAGGGTGATGTTGAAAATGCTCTTCATCCCCAAATTCTTAGAAGGGCTGTCTATGTGCCAATTGAGAGAATTCGTAGAAGAAAATGACCTTCATGGCAGATTATTATGTTTCATACCAGATATAAGAAACAAGGGCTGCACTAGACAATACTAGTCAATCATTGATAGAGTCCAGTGAGAAGGTATATTCAGAAATCCTTATCCTGTTTGCACCATAAGCATCATATAACAAGTTGAATAAAAAAAAGTACTGGAGCATCTACAAAACGTGTGTGATGACCACCACTTCTGTAAAATGGTTTGCACCATTCCTGTCAAGCTGTATCCAGGACATTAGAATCAGTTTCTACTCTTACAGTAGTTAAATTGATCATGTGTGGGGGTGCCAGAGAAATCTTGAATATTTAGGTGATCGTTACCCCAGAATTTATCCTAACACTGCCTCTAGTTCTAAATGGATGGAAATATCATCTAAGTACGCATTGGTTCGGTATTTCAGAAGAACATTTCAAAAACATCACTACATGCCAAACTGATGTACACCATTGGCTGGCAGAGTGGCACTTGTACCAAAACAGCTCTAAGAGTGAAATCCTAAGAGTTGGAGACAGCTAGTAAAATAGCTACTGTTCATCTAGTCAAATAAACAAACTAGGCACCACTCAAAAACCTTAGGCAGTACCCTGGAGTATGGCTAAAAGTGAAATGCTTTTTTGATCAGCAAACTACAACAGTGATGGAAAAAACGTTCATCTCATATTGATGAGAAGCATTCTCCAGATGCTCAAAGTATTACACCAAATTGAACTAAGGATTTGGTGGTGTCAGGTCATGTTTACTGGAACACTGTCTACACCACGGCCCCTTAAAAAACAAATTCAAAATCACAGTGTTATCAAAATCAAGCTGGCAATCTCTAATTCAGCTGAAAAAAATCAGATCACATCTTTCTGGCTCTTTAAGGCTTTTGCAAGCTTCCAGAAGGATGGAGAATGCACGGCTTCAGATTCAAGTAGTATTAAAGGGGTTAACTATGGCTGTCCAAAGTTGTGGTATATGACTGATTTGGCACTTTGCATCCAATGGATACAGATTCTTTGAGGGACAATAAAAATAAGTGAATTATCACCAGTCATGCATTTCCTGAAGATGTGCTACAGAGGCATTAGCTGGAATATCACATAAAAACATTCAAATACCTCACATAAAAAGACAAACCTGAAGAAGGAAGCCTTGTGGCCCTGATGAAGCAATAGTAAAGGACCACCAGAAACACTTTAACATTTTGGGAAAATTCATTAACAGAAAAATAAGGTGTATGCCAGGATGCCAGGATGTGCGGAATGGTTGAGCATGGGTAGGTGCCTTGACTTCTTTCTTAAAAAGTTAAAAAAATGTTTACAGTAATTAACTCAGCACCCAACGTGTTATGTTGCTTACCAAGTATAAAAGTTTCCACGCTGCACTTCCAGATGCCTTTCTCCACCTCAGACAGGTTTCATTGATTAAAGTAAGGTTACCTATGATGTCTATCTTCTCCGCTGGTAGAGGAATAGAAAATTATCATAAGCATCAGTACAACACCAAAGTCACTGTACAAGATCAGAAACTGCCTGAGACAAAGAACTCTCGGTTGAATAAGCTCTTGCTGTGTTTAAGGACACACAAATAGGGATCTGAGATTTGGGAGAACATACGAGAGGACTATCTTGTTCCTGCAACGTCATGAACAGGGAACAATGACCACCACAACAAGTGTGCAAACCAGGGAGTCTGAGATTACATACTGGAACCTGATCTGGGTGCTCCAGGAAAGCTATATTCAAGGGCACAGTCTCTGAAATGGGTGGATGTAAGAACATTGGACCGTATGATCCTGACTTTGAAAAAGCAGCCTGACTTCCAGTGGAACACAGGGTCAAGTTTAAATATGTGTACACCCTCAAAGCCTCCGTTAGGAAAGGGCCATTATATCGGTAAGAGGTTGTCCCAGACTGCGCCACTAGCCACAGCCTTAAGCCCGCAATACAAAGTTAATCGTCTGAATCAGATTCGGCTCGAAAACAGGGACTTAGGCAGTGATTACATAATACCTTTTCTTTTCATTGGGGATGGTAACAGACCAGACTGTGAAGACATCAAGGGGATAACTGTGAACGGAACTGTCAAACAAACTTCTCATCACTTGCAAATTTCTCCAAAACAAAAATTGCTGGGGAATTTAGACCATATCATTTTGGCATTCAACTCATTACAATTTTATTTTACTGTATATCATTGTTTTCTTCCCTAGCTCTCTTCAGTTCTGTAGCTGTTTAAATTTACCTGTGCATGTCAGAGTATTCGCTTCCCAAACTCCTTCATCTGTGCACACCGAATAATTTTTCCCACCAGATTTTGTGAAGCCGTTTTTGCATACAAAATGCGCTTTGCTTCCCACAGTTCTATTGCCACTCCACAATAGTTCAGCGTGTTCAATGTTCTTAGGGATACCACAGTAGATCTCTAGTTTTGGGGAGAAGGAGGGACATGTTTAATACATGAACAAGTAGCTTTTCTGAAAACAAATTACTCAACGTCCAAGCCACACCTCACACCTTTCTTCATGGTCCGTTGGAGCATCCCCGCAACTACACAAACTGGTTTATTTGTGTTTTTTGTGTGTGTTTATCCTGACCGATTTAATCTGGTTTGTTTGCTGGCTACTGTTGGTTTAAGGAGAAAATGTGTTTAACTGGAAGATCGACTTTTCAATCATTCTGCATGGCATGTCTTTTACCCAGTGTTTTGTCCAGAATGATTGAACTTGGGCACACATGCTCTTTTTCCAGCTTGGTAGGCTGCATGAAGATATTAATTTGAAAATTGCCTACACACAATTAAATCATTTGTGCGAATTTCATTTGTTATATTGGGATCCAAAGTAACTTGTTTTATTGCGCTAGAATTCTTTTACACAGAGATAGATCAATAGAAGATAGATAGATAGATAGATAGATAGATAGATAGATAGATAGATAGATAGATAGATAGATAGATAGATAGATAGAGAGATAGAGAGATAGATAGATAGAGCAGACAGGGAAGCAGAGACAGAGAAGCAAAAAGACATAAGTACATATATTTACATTTGTGGAAAACTGGATGTATATGATATCCTAAATCAAATAGCAAAACTACCTTTGCAAATCACATCTGGAACTTCCCAGGAGCCATTAGACGTACAATGGGATACATTCCTTCCATTTGCTCTTCTGAACCCCTTTTCACACACGTACATCGCCACGCTCCCAGCTCCAGAGCTGTTATCCCAGATCAGCTGTGCATGTGGAATTAATGGAGGTCTGCCGCAATCTATCGCTGAAATACAAAAACGTTTAGTTCTAAAAGTCTGAATTTATTACAACGAGGCTGTGCTCATCCATCCACTTCAACAACCATAGAGGGTCCCCATAGCAATATATTGAAACATTTTAGCATCGGTTTCTATAAGACCAGAGTGCTTGATTGAGCATTGCAACTATCACTGCCTTGATTTTCAAAGAAATGCGACTGATCCCTCAGGTCTGTGTATAAAATTCAGGGAGAGGACAGCACTGAAAGGTCATCTTAGGAATGATACAGTGATTGGAGAAGTAGGGTCACTATATCACATGTGATATATCGCCCGACAAAAATATTGCCTCCAATTCAATGACCACCACTATATTGTCAAGGTAAGCAGATGTGATATTATGAGTAATAAACATACTTAACTTGACTGTTGGACTTGGCCCTCACTGCAGGATCATTCCCAAACTGTTTGCCTTCACAGTCCTGTTTTCTGAACCCATTCTTGTTGGCTATTAGGACTCTGTACACTTAAGCACTGCTAACCACAGCTAAAGTACATGTCCTTACTCCCTAAAACAAGGTAGCATTGACTTCCACCGAACCGGTACACTTTAGTTTACTTGGAAGTCCCTAGTAAAGTGGTACTACATGTACATAGGACCTGTATGTTAAATGCTGTGAGTGGGTCTGCAGCACTCATTGTGCCAATCAATTAAGCCGCCCTTTAAACATGTCTCAGGCATTCCATCGCAGCTACTTTAAACTGCCATTTCTAAAACTTCCTTTTTAATACATATAAATCACCCCAAGGGTAGGCTCTAAACAGACAGGGTGCAGTGTATTTAAAAAGTCGGAAATGCACTTTTAACTCTTGCATATCCTGGCAGCGAAATACTCTCAAATTCATTGTTTACAACTGCAAGGCCCATCTCTTTCATAGGATAACATTGAATTCCTAATTACATTTAATAAATGATAACCTTCAAATTGAAGCAGGTATGAAGGTTGACTTTGGTCTCTAAAGAAGTGTAGTTTAAACCCCTATTTTAATTGTTAAGTTGGAATTTAAGTCTCAATTCTGGAAGTGCCACTTGTAGAAAATTATAAACAAGCAAAAGAGTTTGGCCTGAGAAACACCAAGGCTAGACCAATATAAATGAATGAAGAAAAGAAAAGCCAGCGCTGTTGTGATGAAACAATTGCAATTCATTTTTCACAATAGATGGAGGGCTCAAACCAATTGCCGCTCCAACATCAATCTTCTAATGTACATTTGCCATCACACTTATTTGCACCATTTAGAGGTTCTCCTCAGGACACAGAAAACTTTTCTGACTGAGTGACAAATTGTTGGTAGTGATCAAGAAGCATTTGAAGTCTATAGAATAACAGGAGTGGTTCTTAAGTAAGTCAGTTGGCCCTCCCCCTAGTCAAATCGACTAAAGATCCCTTACATGCCAAGGTGTTTTGGAAGTTTGCAATTGTGTCTGTGAGTTGGCCTTGCTGAGTCACCTATATACATACCTCCCTAAAATATTGGCACTTTGGTGCGGTTGAGCTTATCCAGTTAAAGGAAGCCCGTTTCTACTCAAAGAGCCGACGTTGACCAGTTTTTTAGTGACATACAGGTGTTCTGTGTCCTGAGGAGAACCTCTAAACGGTGCAGGTTCGAAACGCGTCAACAGAGCTTGTGGAGAGCACTTTTGAAGATAAATGGGCCTTCAGGGAGAAATCAAGGGATGGTTAATATATAATACACCTGGTGGTGCCACACATAAAATAATTAGTGCATCAATGCTTCTACTGTGTGCTCCAGTGTTGAGCTGTAAAGTTGTTTGATTCCAGTCCATTCTGTGTGTTATGATTAGGTCCAGAACCTGGATCCCCCCCTTTATTCTCGATTTTTGTAGTAATGTATGTCATTTTCCAGAATAATGTATCTGTTGTAAATGTTTAATGTTGTGCCAACTTTTTTATAAAAGGATTGTCTATTGTTCGTTTGTGTTTGTGTAGTTGACAGACATTGTAAATATTGTAAATAAGTGTGATGATAAATGTTCATTAAAAAATTGATGTTGGAGGGGCAATTGGTTTGGGCCCGCCATCTATAGTGAACTATTAATTACATTTGTTTCTCACAACAGGGCACATCGCAGCTCCACAGCTCCCCTGAACTGCCGCTGTCTGACTCATCCTTGACTCAGGACCTCACACTGTAGCCCTGCAGCTCCCCAGAATTTCTGCTGCGCAACGCACACTCGACACAGGACTTTGCACTGCTCCGCAACCAGGATTTAAAGTATTTTGTGAAGTATGCTTAACTTGGCCCCTGTATTCGGCCCACACTCCATTGTGGTTAGCCTGAATTTGTGACTTTATCCTAGTTCGGCACAACTAGATAACCAAAGTTAGAGCTTTGTGCTTTTAGGCACTTTTTTACCTAAACCTTTAAAATTGCATTTCTCTGCTTCTACCAATAAGATTTCTGTTATTTGGGTGTCAAATAATTTATTTAAATGTACTATATTTATCTAAATTGGTGAAATTAACCCCCTTCAACCAGTAACCCAATTTTCTATATTGACAATGTTGTGTTAGGTGATGTTATGGATGCAATAATTTGGGTTGGTGGGTATTGTTGACCTCAGCATAATGACTTACAATCACTGATGGCAACCCTACATAAAAAAGTTTTCACTAATGTATAAGACTTCTGGTGGATGCATATGTGCTGTACATAGGGATGAAGCTGATTAGATGGTGACTGAGCATGAGAAAGGTGCCTAATCCTTGTCAGGGTAAAAGATGTGTTGTGATTTGACAGAAATCACAGGACAGAGGTAGACTGCAAAAAAGAGGAGCGTTTCCATAGCATACACATGTTCTTGCAAGTGCTATTTTTTTAAAAACATTTGGATGTGTTTCTGCTGTCATGCAAGGGTAGTGAAATAAGAGAGTGGTTAGAAAGGTGGAATGCATTTGCTATCTATCAGACGTCTGAGTTGAAGAGAAGTGAGCACCTCACACTGGAGCGTTTTAAGTTTAACTGCTTAAGTTTGTCTTAATGACGTAAGTGTACTGGTAATGTCAACACAGTAGTAGGTTGTGAAAAATGTCATTTACACAAGTGTAATATAATATTAATCCCGTCATAGGGTTTTACATATTTCACATAGAGTTCAAATTTTGGGTTTTTGATTTGTGTAATTGTTGCACATGGGAAACTGATTAGAGTAGAAAATGTCCATCAGATGGCCATCCAATTAACTGGGTAGGTATCTCACATGATTTTTGTACATGAAGACAATACCACATCTCATGCAACCGCCCAAATGTAATTTGCCCAAAATGTGTAATTCTAAAAAAATTACCCACATTACATGTCAAAACATTACACAATTCTGCTAAAGCCATATTATTCTCAACTTAGCCAAGAGATTTACAGTTTCTAACTGGTGGCTCTTTTGGTTTGTTTAAAGATATTGTAATTTTGGACTGTCATAAAGGGCTGGCAAAAGAATGTGAGATCATCGCTGGCTGTGCAAGACAGATAAGTAGTTGCCATTCTTCAACAAGAGTAGAACATCCACATTAATGAATAGTGATGAGATACTCCTATCCAACCTAGTGTTCAAAATTATACTTGGTTAGGCATTTTTCCTTGATTTATTAAACTTGCTTAATCATACTCTTTGAGACAGAATGATGTCTCATGCTGGAATCTGCAATTGTTAGCGCTACTGATAAAATGTTCTCATGAATTTTGAGGTTATCAAAAATATTTTTTAGTCCTTATTTACTTTGGCTGCATGGCGCTTCTTGTAGTTTCTAGGTTCATCATCTGTTAATTTTATATATTTATTTTCATGCATAAAGACATCCCAGTCGTTGACATAAAGACATAAAGCTGGACTCCATTTTAAGTTGGGCACAACTCCATTTTCTTTATTTCTGCAGAATCATCAACATGTCTGCCTTTGATGCAGATGTGGTCTGAGTTTAACTTTCCAAGAACTGTGAAAGTGTCAAGTCTTTTAGATATAGACATCAACAATTCACCTGATGTGACATCAGTCTGGACCAAACGCCTTGTTATCACCATTTCAAGTACAAACAAACAACAATAGTCAAAATAGTGTAGTCTGAACTGTTGTACTTTTACCTTATTTGTTTAAAGGAATGCATCTTAGACTAGCAACTCAGTGCTACTTGGTCAAATCAAGCATTTCCAAGGTGACACTGTAAATTCCATCTCAGATAACATACAGTATAAAAGGACTGCCACTTGAACACCTGTCAGGAGAGGACCTTTGACCCAGATCGCAAGCTGATGTTGCCATACCAGAGAATGATCCTGCCTGCTGGAGCTGCTGCCACTGTATCGCTCTATCTACTGAAAGCTGATACCGAACCCAGCAGGAGTTAATGCTGATGCTGAACATGTGTTTGCCCTTCGCAGGAAAAAAGGCCTCCTTGACTCCGGATAATTATAGTGTTCTGCTATAAACAAGATATGCAGTGAGCTCATCCTTCCTAAAAACTCCAGCTGAGTTATTGTACTCTCCATGCTCTCTTAGTGTGGCTTAGGTTTAAGAGTGTAGGTATTTAAAGGACATTTTAACCATGGTAGAAATATAAATTTTATTTCTGTTGTTCACAACCTGCATTTGTGCTGTGTTAATGGTATTCTGTGCAGTTATTTTAGATGTGTTGACCAACAGGGTGCACCTCTTGTGTGTGTGATTGAAGAGATTGAAAAAGGTTTGTTTTGGATCATCAAGGGTTGTCTGGATCCTTGCTTAGCGACTTTTATTAACCCAAAAGCACCAACGTCACTCCAACTATGTATTGGGCAGAGGTCTGCAGGGCTACAAAACCTGTCTCTCACATTCAAGTTTGGTGTATGCTCAACTCATGTCACCTGTGGGTGATAAAGCAAACCTTGTAGAGCTGGCAAGGAGACTTAGTTTATGCAACACCCTGTCGGGATGTGCATGGCGTGAATCTCAGGTTGGTCTGAATCACCTTTGATTCAGTGCTACATAGTTTGAAATAAAAAGGCTATCTGGGGTATTAATAATGTGTGTAGATTTGCCTTTTCTATAAATAACAGAAATAGTGTTTTAATAATATTAGAATCAAGGCATTCTTTACAAATTAGCATCACTCCCTGCTTGAGTACTCGCCTCAGGTCAGTGCACTCTGCTGTCTCAAGATGGTGCAAGACTTTTCTTGTAAATACTCCTGTCTGGGTTTTTTTTCGAACTCTTACTTGGCAGCCATGCTTCATAGTCCCACAAAGTTAGAGACAGATTCCTGATCCAATAGTATTTGACCATGTGTTTGCAGATGTGGTTCATTGTTACCCCATCTCAATGGGCTTCCATTACTCTTTCGCAAGTGTTGTTTGCCAGTGCTTACCCAAACTCTTGTTTTGCAGGTTACTTCCACATTAAAGTGGGTCCAAATCATCAATTTCTTTGCTTCACTGTTGCCAAATCATTTATGGGTTTCAGAATGATCATTTTGAAGTAATTCTTGCATAATTGCACATATGCGCTTTCTTGGTTCTCACATAATTCTCTGCTTGATTTCTCCATGAGGCTACTTTGTACTCATGTACTTATGCCTCCTTTATTCTGGCTGCACCTGCTTTCTTGCTATGCATGTCTTTGTTTTATTCTATATTTAAGCATGCCATTCATTCTTCGGTACACATATTATTTCCTTCTAATTAACCTTTTGAGTTGTTGATGTCATAAATTAACTTCTTTGAACTGATGTGTTTTTTGATACTAGAGCACTTGCAACAAACCATGATTCTTCTTTGGGCTACCCTTTCTTGGAACACAAGTCCTTGCCTGAATTCTTGGCACAGTCTATTCTTCCCAAGTTCTTTGATCCTTGTCCAACTTCTCCTTGAGGCTATGTGTGCTTCCTTGGTATTCACATCCTTCTATCCCTCTTACTTGGAGCTATCCATGCTTTCTTGATAATCATGTCTCCAAGAGAGTCCTTGTTGGAGATGTCTGTGTTTTATTGATAGTCAGTACGGCTTGGGGCTGTTTGTATTTTCTTGTTTCTTGGGTTCTATTCTAACTCCTCCTTGAGGTTCTCTTTTCTTCTTTGGAACTCATGCTCTCATCTCACCTATTGGTTCCGTCTGTTCTTTGTGGGAGTTAGGATGATTCTTTAAATCCTCTTTGCAGCTGTTCATGATTCTTTGATACTCATACCTTCAGCTGGATCCTCCTTAAGGCTGTGTGCTCTCCTCTGGTACTCCCTTATTTGCCTTGCTCTTTGCTTGGGACTGTCTGTGCTCCCTTGGTTTGTGGTATTGTCTGACATTTGATCCAGATCTGTGACACTTATGGGTAGCAAGCGTGTGACTGGAACATTCTCTTGGGCATCCTTCTCCATTTGGATATAAATAAGAGCCTTCACTTTCTTGAACTGTTACGTTGTCACCCTCTCTACCCCAGTTTACCATTCCTGCAGACAGTGTGCAGCTCTCAGATCAGTGCTCCTGTTCTCAACCTTTTTTACCAGGGACATTAATGTATGCTATTACTGTGGCCAAGAGTTGGCATGAATACATCGGCTGAAAGAGAGAAAGACGGATTGTAGCGGCCATACCAGCCTGGGTGCCCGCCAATGAATATGCCACACACCGAGCTATGTATTACACGTCGTTATTCTGCTGCGTGTTACCGCAAACTCAACATTCTAAACCTGCATTTACTTCACATGTTCTAACACCTAGGTTCACAGCTCTTCGGAGTTCTTCAGGAGCCAAAAGGGTTCTGCAATTCATACTCACACAACACGTCACCGCTGATGCCCTGTAAGTTGGTCATGACAGACAAATGAGAACATACTTGCCAACGTTCACCTTTGTCTATCTGTAAATTTTTGCATCATCTCCTTTCATTGATAAAAGTGATCAGTGCCAGAATGTTGTTAAAATAGTCATACCTAAAGGGCTGCAGATTCTACTTCATATCCCACCTCATATTCTGATCAGACTGCCTTCTAATTGCATAACTGGCAGTCCAGGTTGAGCTGTTATAGTTGTGGCATCTGATGTTGTACCTTTTGCTGCTATAGCAAACTTGTGTCACAGCAGTCCAGTTGTAATAATTGTAAGTGCTACAGAACAGATCTCATTCCCTGGTTCTTACAGGGTCTGTCACATTTATTGGTTTAAGCACTCTGCTTCAGAAGTAAAGCCTTGCATTTCTCACCCATAGCATCTACAAAAGGGAAGTGCTTCAGGAAGCCTAATCAGCAGTCACATTTGCAGAATCTCTTTTTTAATGGGTTTCCTTGAACTGCAGCCCAAACTCTTGATGTTTCTTGACATCTGCACCAAGCAAATCATGTTCTTTCTGTCTACCATCATGTATCCTCAAACTGCATGCTCAATTTCTGCTTGTCACCTCTCCTTTTTTTCTCTTCTCTCTTTCAAATGTTCCTCTCCTTCCGTCCTATCCTCTGCATCCCACCTCTCTTTGACTGCAACCTACTCTGAACTATGCATGTTTGTCCCCTTTTCTATTATTGTATTTGTGCAAATTGTCCACAACTCATTTACAAGATCATAATCTCTCTTCCTCCCACTAAAAGGCATACCTATGCATCCTAACAATAACTAATCTCCTCTAACTCATTTAGTAATCCCACCAGCTATGTGCATGAGCTCACAAACCCCTACTAATGATCACAACTAACCCCTATTAATTTGTCCACCATAAAGGAACTGGAATGACTACATGGAATGGTTTGCTTGAGCACATAAAACTATTTCATATAACTAACAGTAACCAACAGAATTGGACTAACTACTAACCATGGGTTCCGGAGCAGCGTGCTGCCCAGTGTAAAGAGCTTCAAAGCCTTGTCATGGGTAGCAAGTGCAATTACCATTACGATGTTGAATAGGTTCTTGAATACATTAACATGTACAGCTTTGGCATAGCTTACTTTGCAAGCAAGCTGTTTTTCTAAACCATAAGTGAAATCATACAACAGTTTGTTATTAGGCATCTTAGAAAAAATTATTAAAGGTCTGGTTACAGCTTAATGTCGTTTCAGTTGCACCTATATTTTACATTTCAAAGAAACAGACTCTAGCTTAATCTAGATGGATTCTCTGCATTTCTAACCTTAATGGGACAGGATGCAGTATTTTCTCAGAGATTATAAACAATACATCAGTCATCCAGGTCTCTTTACCTAAGACACAGCTGTCAACATCCAGTTTGCTCTTTAACTTAAAGTAAAATGTGGATCTATAACTAGAATATTAAGCAATGGAATCTCAAATATATCTAGCAATCATCTCATTTTAATATATATTTGACAAGCCCAGACATACTCTGTTGACTAAAACCACCCTGAACACAATATTTGGTGCAAAACAGCATAATCAGGTTACTTGTATATTTGACTCATTGGGTATAAAACCTTGAAGTCTGTTAACAACAGGTGTGCATCCTGAATGTTGAAACCAGAATACCGACGGCACAGGAAAATATATCAGAACACAAATATTGGCAGGTAAGTATATATTTTCTCTACCTAACTCCACATTTGTGTACCTTGCCTATATATATATATATATATATATATATATATATATATATATATATATATATATTGATAGATAGATAGATATCGTTGACGCCGTTTGATGACTCTTCATAAAAGTTTCCAAAAACGTGTGCCCAAAAATCTTGTTCTGCATGGAAAGTTTTTGGGGTAATCTGTCAAGCAGGGACTGGGAAACGGGGGGGTCAAAAAAAGTGCAGTTCTCATGATAATTTCCATAGGGATTCTAGACTAAACTGCAGCCCAAACCACTGGACAGACTTACACCAAATATGGCAAAAAAGTAGCTCTTGGTCCAGAAAGCGGCCTTTTTGTTATTTAGTGTAAATCCATTCAGTGATTTAAGAGAAATAAAAGTAAAATCTAATTTGTGTATCTAGAGGCACAAAGGCTTTGCGAATCCTCCCGAACTCGTGCAGAGATCTGATTGGCTGCCAAAAGTTCAAACAGGAAGTGTTGGCAGCCATTTTGAGACTCGGCTTGAGCCAAGTCTAAAGAAAATAAATATAAAAAAAAGAAAAGGGGGCAGGGTATAGTTAACCCATTGCTGTATTATCAGTCTGCCACATCCGCATCTTGCTACCTGTAGCCAGCTTTCAGGACATCACAGCTTATGCTAGGGAACCAAGTTGTCTACCTAGGTCTGGTCCACTTCCAGTTGTATTAATGATTTCTTGCATCGCTGTTTCTTCTGCCTCGTGTGTGATACTTCATCAGCCCTGACCCATAAAAAGTTCAAGGAGATTTGTAGGCATGTTCTTTGTCAGCAGGCACTTACTCCTTCTTCCCTTTAACCAGGCTTCGGCTATCTAGACCATAAGTCATTTCAAGACTGCTGAAAATTGCCATCAAATCGCAAAAGTTGCAATCCCCTATTGCTTTGGGGGTGCCTGCCTAATTCATACTACCTTTATAATGCAACTTTATATGCTTTTCCACAATAAAGAGGCCTTGTTTAACCCAATGAGGGCATGTTTACATCCTTGCTATCTAGGTGTCTGTGCTGAGGCTCAGAGCTTAATACTGATGATTCTTGGTTGGGAACACTGTGTGACTCATCTGTCTGCAACACTTTAGCACGAATAGGCCATTAGCAGTGTGTGCCTGATTTCGATGTCACCAGTGATGTTTCATTGCCATGTGGTTCATTGACACAGGGCTTATTCAGCAATCACCACTTTTAAGGCTTTCCTGCGCATGAACCAAAACATGGTTATAGCAACAGCATACTCAGCTGTCATGAGATATTTACTGAAAGTTCTAGCGAACTGTGCTAAATTCATTGTTTCTCAAAAAATATGGGCATGAGCTTGAATATATATATATATTCAAAATTTACAGCCCATGACATTATGATGACATATTTTATATCGAAGCAAGGCAAACTTCACAATGCTGATTGTCACTCTTTATGACTATATTGGCTTTAACCACAAAGTCTCACTTGTAAAGTGATATTATACTAAGGGGCAGATTTAAGAAAAGTGGCACTGCACCCAGTGCAGCACCACTTTCCTTGCACCCCTTAGCATCCCACTACTGCCATGTGTGTACAGTATTTAAAATACGGCACACCATGGCGCAGGGTAGAGGGCAGTAGCGTCAGAAATTTTGATGCTATTGATGTACTGTTCAGGGTTAGCGCTAAAATGTTGCCGCTAACCCTTGTCGCTTAGGCTCTCATTATCCTAATGAGGCTACTGGATTTGGGCAGCAGAATCACCTGAATTGTGGGGAACTGAATTCAATCCCACACCATGAGGCAACTTTCGGCCTAATCCAGGTTTTCTGGCTACCTAGCAGCGCCTCATCTCTACCCAAGAGCAGGGATGATTGTGGCAACCGGACGCATGACATAAATGACTCCTAAGGGGAATAGTGGTCGATCAGATCTCATCCTTTTCTGTCAATTATATTAGTCTCAAATATGCAAAGACAAACAGAGGCATAGAATGGTTCAAAAAGGTTTATTGAATTAACTGCATCTTCGATAAAATGGCATGAATTGTAATAACTAGGATGATAAAACATGCTAGAAGCAAAATGGTGACAAGGAGAGTGACACACAAGAACGGTTTCACCATACTTCACTATGCATATTATATGTGGTTTCTACCTAAGCTATATTAGGGCACATCGTGATAAACCCTGATCCACCCTTCAGGTTTCCCTCCCTGGGAAGACATAATCCTCCATACCTCAGCAAGGAAGCCTGTTGTCTGGAAAGACACCATCCCCAGGTAGGCCAGGGATCCAGTAGTCTAAGCAAGCAGCTGTAGCGAGGGCAATCAGCATGCAGTAGTGTTCATCTGGCTGGAATCTCCCTCTAACGTGTATGAGACAAAGAATTGTTATTATAATAAAACAGCTGATGTCCTGAGAAAATGTCCCACGTAAGGATGTGTATGTTTCTGTGAATGTTGGAGACACAGATTACCACTTTAACGGCAACTCTATTTGGCTGCAGCCTTGAGGAGAACACAAAGTGAAAAGAATGTCCTGCTAGGAACATAATGCTTTCCTAGGTGAAAGAACAACTAGATAAAACAGCACTGCAAATGTGGCCTATGCTAGAAAAATAAAACCAACATGTATAAAATGTAACTGGGCTGAAGTGCATAACAGCAGGCCTAGTTGCCAAAATAATGTGTCTAAAAACATGACTAAAATAGCTATACAACACCCTGAACAGTACATAGGGGCCCATTGTAACCAATGATGTGCCCCCTTTTAACGCCTGCTCTGAGTAGGCGCTACAAATGCAAAAAAATGATGCAAATAAATCTTTTAGATTTCTTTGCACCATTTTTTCAGCCCCCCTAAACGGGGAACGCCCCCTCGCATATATTATGCCTGGCACACGCATAATGTAGTGCAAGAGATAACAAAGTGGAGCAATGCATGCACTGTGTCACTTTGTAAATTTGGCATGGCATTTTTGCTATAACATCGCCACATTAGCTCAAAACAAAATGATGCTAATCTGGCAATATTATGGAGCAAGGGGCTCTTAAATCTGCCCCTAAATTTTTCGTCAAATGCCTCTCACAACTCATTTGCTACAAGTCAGTACCATAAGAAACTGGGTTGTTGGTTGACTGGGGTGTGAACCCTAGTCAAGCAGCAACCACAATCCTTGTCAGGGTGAGGAACAGGTCAACCCCAATTTAACCTTTGCTCAACCCTCTGGTAGCATGGCACAGAGCTTCCAGGCTTAACTTAGAGGCAATGTTTAAAGCAATTGTGTAACACTTCAAACAGTAATAAAGTGAAAAACATCTCACAAAAATGATCACACACCAAGCTAAAAAATAGAGCTTTCTTTAATAAATAAAACAAGACCAAAATGACAGTCCAATCAGTAGAACCGGAGACATGTAATTTCAAAGTTATTAGAGAAAATAGCACCAAAATGCACAAAGCGCTAACTGTAGAAATCTGGTTGCGCCGTACTGGGATGAAGTCACAAACTCAGACGGACCACGATAGACCATGGGCCAGCTACAGTTAAGCCTCCTCAGCAAACTAACTTAACTACTGGTTTGCCGACGGTTGTGAGGATCCACTTCAAAGATGTATTTGGCAGCCAAAACGATGCATCAGAGGGGTGGCGAAGCTACAATGTGAGGAACAGCGTCGTTGTCAAAGATACCATCAACAGGGCTTGCGATGCAAAGTCTGGTGGAGTCAGGGTGATGCACCAAAGAGCTGCAAGGCTGCGAAGTTGAATCTGATGTCGTAGTCGAAGCTGCCCTGGATAAGGGATGAAATAGCATGCACCAAGGATGCACTGCACAGTGGCACCACAGGTTCAATCCATGCAGCAGCAGGGAGGCATTGGTTCTGAACAGGTTTGCGCCTCACAGCAGAGGTGATGCGTCAGTTCCACTGGATCCACAGAGGTTGGCAGAGCACCCTAACCCCACTTCCAAGGGTCCAGGACAGGGGTGACACAACTTGGCAGGGAAGACTCATATATGGCAGAGTCCAGGTGCAGGTGCAAGGTTGTTGGAATCTTGTTGTGTCTGTGAGGCTTCAGATCAGGAGGGCTCCAGATACCTACAGGGGGAATGCAGCCCTTTGTGTGGAAACAGGACACAGACTATTCAAGTGTAAGTGGGTCAGGGTCCAGCTCTTACCTCTCATCCTGCCAGTGATGGTCTATCCAGTAACACCCAAGCCCTCCCTTGTGTGGTAAATACACAAAGCCAAACTTTCAGCTGCACCCAATCATGTGACCCAGAGAAAGGCTGCAGGAGCAGAATGGCTAAGGCAAGAAAATGTCAAAATCTAAAAGTGGCATTTTCAAGCTTGTAATTTAAAAACCGACTTAAGAGACACCAAACATGATCAGGTCACCAGTTCCCATTTGGAAATTACACTCATAAGATGTAATAAGGTAACTCAAATGTTATCCTATGGGAAAGGTAGGCCTTGGAGTACTGAAAAACAAATTTAAGTGTTTTTCACTACTAGAATATGTAAAACCTAAAAGTGATGCCCTACTTTTTACATATATTTACCCTGCCCTCTGAGCTGTTCAGTGTCTACCCTAAGAGTGGCTTATGTGTATTAAAAAAGGAAGGTTTAGGCCTGGTGAAAAGGTTTACTTTGCCAAGTCAAACTGGCAGTTTAAAACTGCACACACAGGCTTCAATGGCATGACATGTTTAAAGTGCTACTTAAGTGAGTGCCACAATCAATGCTGTAGACCCACAGTTAGCATTTAATTTACAGGCCTTGAGCACAGGTAGTGTCACTTTACTAGGGACTTACAAGTAAATTAGATATGCCAATTGGATATAAGCCAATCTACATGTTTTAAGGAGAGAACACAAGCAATTTATCACTGGTTAGTGGTGGTAAAGTGTGCATAGTCCTATGTGCAGCAAAAACGGAGTCAGCAAAAACTTGAGGTCTGAAGGCAAAAGGTTAGGAGGAAATCACACCAAGGATGCCAGGTGTAACACATAACAGAAGATCTCAAACTGCCCGCAAAAACAAAACACCATCACTTTGAGTAGACATCAGAATCAAATATAAAATAGGCGCTAGGGTATTTTATGACACGTCTTACATTTGCTTTTCAACATCTACATGTTATCTTTACCAGAACTGATCAATGATTTCCATCTCACATGCTACAACTATGCAGATGACACACAACTACTACTTAAATTAGAAGACCCCAAAAACATTGAAAACTCACAAATCTCCAGTTGCCTCAGAGCCGTTGATCAGTGGATGACCTGGAGCCATCTCAAACTAAACACCTCCAAAACAGAAATACTCATATGTGGTGACTGGAAACATTATGACCCTCTGTGCGTCTGGCCTGATGATCTCGGACCACCTCCTCAATTATCCAAGGAAGTGAAAAACCTAGGAATCACCATGGATTCCAAGCTAACTATGAATGCCCAAGTAGACAAATTAGCACGCACAAGCTTCATCACCTTAAAGACTTTACGACGCATCTTCCCCCACCTCGGATTTCCACACAAGGTGCAAGCTACTATCTCGCTTGTAGTATCCAAACTGGATTATGCCAATAGCCTCTACCATGGATCATCTCTATCTGTTATGAAAAAACTACAACGTATCCAGAATTCCGCAGCCAGACTACTACTAAATATAAAGCCGCAAGCCCACATCTCCCCTGCCTTGAGAGCACTACACTGGTTACCCGTTGCCAGACGATGCACTTTCAAGCTGCTTTGTATCACCCACAAAGCTATACATGGAACAGGACCGCTTTTTATCAGAAAGAAAATTACCAAATACATCCAACAAAGAACCCTCCGCTCAAGACTGGCTCCCCGCCTTAGAACACCACCATACAAGAAAAAGACTATAGGTGGTACATCCTTCTCCGTCCAAGCAGCCAAAATATGGAATTCATTACCCCCAACTATAAGAGCCACAGATAACTTTCTGGTCTTCAGAAAACTACTCAAGAGTTGGCTCTTTCCTTCATAACCACCTTTTTCAAACAACTATGAACTGCATATGTCTATGTGGATAAAAAAAAAAAATCTGATTATTTGTATATTTCTATTTATTGATAGTTTCTTTGGAAAATATGTATTGCTACTGTCATAACAATAAAATACACACACACTCTTTAAACCGGTCTGACTAAGTATTTTTTACCCATGATTCTAATTATGTATTGTATGTGCATATGTGTGTGTATTCATGTGTGTGTGTGTGTGTATATGTATATATATATAAATGTGTATGTATGTGTATATGTTGTTTCTGTGCTTGGCATGTTCGTGGATCATTGCATGGCTCCGGGTTTTTGGGTTGTTATACAAGATATCTATGAATTCCTGCTCTCATCTTATCACACTTATCTACTCATCACTCTTATATCATGTCTCTATCAAACTATCCTCCATTCTCACTTTGACTCACCCCTTCTACCACGGTCATCTCCTAAATATCTCTGCCTAAGCTCTTCCCTCCACCTCCACATCTAACTCACCAAACCTCACTCTACCTCTGTGACCTCCCACACAACCCTACTAAATTCTCCTGCATTCATCTCACCCTGCTACTATGCTCTCCCTAACCCTTCCACATACTCTTCCCCCTCCACCCCCCTTTACTCATCCCAAGCCTTTGGGTTGAGTAAATGAAGGATATACTCCCAATTAACACTTCTGGACTTATTTCCTCCTCCACCCCTCCATTACTCCAGTCTAACAAACAAACTCTCATATCCGCGGCTCAAATGAACTCATAATAATACTAAAACTGTACTCATTATTTAACGATACTAATCCATCACTAATTCTTGTTGGGTTCCGGAGTAGCGTGCTACTCATCGAAAAGCGCTTCGACGCCTCGTCAGGGGTAGTAAGCGCTATATAAATACGATTACAATACAATACAATACATTGTCCAGGTAAAATACCAAAATCAAACTCATGACTGTAAGGCTTCTAATGGACAAATTCTGTTTTTCAATATTAATTCATGGGTTTATTCACAAGATTTTCATTAAATTAACAGAAGTAATTTTATTTTAAAAAATGTAGCTCATTGTGAATTTTCCCAGCTTAAATTTTAAAAGTGACAGTAACAATCACTTTCCCCTGTCACCACCCAATCCTATTTGAAAGCATTGAGGACATGAATCTTCTCTGTTCATGCATGTAACTGAAACATAACATTGTAAAAAGATAGGTTTTGCCCATCTAATTCGCCCAGATTTTTCATTTTTGACTCTTGTACTGTGGGTGGGCCTCACAACTGGTGACTCACCCATGGTAAACTCACGGTAAATGGCCTGGGCTTGTTTACTGCCAGTGTCGGAAGTTTAAGGTAGGACCGCTGTATCGCTGCAAGTGTAAGAGGCACTTGGCTGGTTACATATGAACATGCATGCACACGTGTGAGGGCTGCGTGTAAAAGACTGCTGTTGTGTGCAGCCCGGTAATTGTGCACAGATAGCCTGACGCAGAGAGGACTCTGCAGAATTGGATATTGACCTTCGGTAAGCCACATAATGTTAGGTACATTCATAGGGAAGGTCGTTGTGGCATACTGTATTGTCTACAGTGATACTCCATTATACAATTATGAGGATGAATGCCTTAGAGTGCAGCTTTGCTTACCTTTGGCCTACAGTGATCAGTCACATATCAAACTGGGTGGAATGTCAAACCCAAATAGAGGGTGACATGAAGATATCTGTACAGTTCATGGGTCATCCAAGATTGTCATATTTCTCTAGCTCAGCTCAGGATCAAAGGCAAAGGCCTTTTGTAACCATACTCTGCCGAGCTAAATACATTTCTCTTCAGCAGCAGGAACAAAGGCCTTCCCACACAAAGGAAGCAATTAACAGTGCTTCACTCAGCTCCTGAGGAGTAACGGTGTGGGGATGAAGGATCTCCATCGACCAATCAGCTGTCACATTGTACCAGGGGTGGGCCAGCCCAAGCCCACTGAACAAAGGAGAAAGCCCAGGCAACTGGAGCCAACCCAGTAGGGGGCTTGCCCTTGATGTCTTGATGGGAAAGGCCCTGGCAGTAATGTCAGCTATGAGCGGAGGCCCCCAAAGCAGATGTGACTAGTGACTAGGGTGTCACCATTTTGAAAAGTTCCAGCAAGCTGTGCAGGAGGGTTGGGACAAGGGCGGAGAGGTGATGAGTCTCCTCAGGATAGGCTGGGGTGCCTTGCTTCTGCCCCCACTTGAAAGGTCTGGGGTAGGGGGGAGAGTTCTCTCTTGGTTGTGATTTTCTGCTGGACACTAGGACTGGCAGCGGCAGCCATGAAACTCCCTGATATTCATCTCAACTAAAGATCTGACAACAGTTGCTGCCAGGATCAGTGGGGCATTCCCTAGAACCAGAGAATCTGTTGCCCTTATATCCCCTGAGGACTAGCTGGGGGAAAGACTGTGCTTCTGTGCCAAGGAGCAAAGAAGCCCATGAGGAAATACAGGTGAAAGGCTGGCACAGGAAGCTAGTGAAACCAGCTACCTGCAAAGTTCATCACTATAGAGGCTAGGAGGCCAGAGGAAAGGGCTCGCCACCAGGAGCAAAATGAGCTGAAGATGGAGCAAAATGGCCCAAGAGGGCCTGATATATGATTAGGGCAAGAATTTGATCTTTTACCCACCAGCATGACCCCAGAGTACGTGGAGCACTGCAGCACGGCTGTCCTGAATCCCCCAGGGGAGGCCTGGGTCCGGGAGTCACCACAAGGGGTAAAATCCAAATTTCCCCAGGAAGAGGCGTGCATGGGGCCCCTTCCTCACAGCTAAGAGGGCCTCCGGATCCCAACCCCCAGACCAGATTTCATCAATGGGGACAGAGGATCCCCAACTACAGGCCCCCTACCACCATAAAGATACGGGGAGCACTGTTGTGCCCCCCTAGGGGTCCCCCAGGAGCCCCTGATCCCCAACTCTAGGCCCCAACAAGGAAAAGAAGAATGGTGAGTGCTGCTGCCCTACCCCATCTGTGGCAGGCCTGTCTTGCTCCTTATGCTCAGGTCCAGGGGAGCAGACAGCCTCCACACAAGGCTACACCCTTACCACAGGGGCAGGAAGGGAAGGAAACATTTTCAGCTCCCATAGCCACATGTGGGAGTGTGGACCACCCGGGGTGGGCTCCCAGGGCTGTCCCCAACTAAGTGCTGCCTTTGGGGTGCCCTTGTGGGACTGCGCACCCCAAAACCCACAAATAAAAGAAAAAAGGAAATAGAAAATGAAAAGGAAAGGAGTGCGACAGTAGGGAATATGCACAAAGTATGCAAACCTTGGAGGAGTGTTCCATAATGCTCTGTGGAGCTCTTGAATTGGCATAAGCTTCTCTATACATTTTAGTCTCAGAAAGGCAGGGGCATCGCCAACGCGATGAAGGAAGTGCAAGGGAATACAGGAGCAGCATTTTCCATGTATTAAGTCTAAGGGGCATATTTATACCCCATTTGGGCCGAATTTGTTTTATGCAAATTCAGCGCAAAACTAGCTCCATATTTTATATTTTGACGTTAGACTCGTCTAACGTCAACATATTGGAGTTTGCACTATTTTCCAGATGCGTGAACCTACCTTGCGTCAATGAGATGCAAGGTAGGCGTTGCCATCTAAAAAATGGTGCTAACCCCATAATCACATATTTATCCCCCCGTGCTAAAATGACATACGGGTGGGAGGAGGGGCTAAATAATGGTGCAAAGCTTGCTTTGCACCATTATTTAACTCCTGGGTCAGACCAGGCGTTAGGGGACCTGTGGACCAATTTCCATGGTTAAACACCATGAAATGGGTCCACAGGTGCCCTCCTCCTGCCCCTGAAACACCCCCACCCACACCAGAGGGACACCGGAGGATGGGGGACCCCATCCCAGGTAAGTAGGGTAAGTATAGGTAAGTATTCTGTTTTTAAAATAAAGTGCCATCAGGGGCCCAGCTTGCGGGCCCCTGCATGGCACAGGGTGCATTGGCCATGCCCAGGGGACCCTGGTCCCCCGTGCTGGCCATTGGGATGGTGGGCATGACTCCTGTCTTTTCTAAGACAGGAGTCAGGTGGTATGGATGATTTTGCGTCAGAAAATGACGCTAGGCTGGTTAGAGGCATTTTTTTTTGCCTCTAACCAGCCAAATGTTAATTTTTGGTGCAAAAGCCCCTTCTCCCATACCGCTACCCCCACCCGTCAAAATGTCTTTTTTTTTTACGCTAGCCCACCCTCTGCGCCGGCTTGCACCATTCCATAAATATGGCACCCAGCTGGCACTTAGGAATGGCGCAAGCCAGTGCTAAACTTTTTGATGCAAAACTGCGTCAGTGCAATTTTGCATCAAAAAGTCTAAATATGCCCCTAAGTCTGAAGGGTCAAAGGAATTGTGACCAATCCAGGATTGCCTAAGCACTCACAAGCTGGATCCTGAGCTCTACAGCTGGAGGTGCAGTGCTCTCTAGGCGCAAGTTAATGACTGCAATTACTCTGGCCTGAAGGTGTCTCAATAAAGGTACATGTTGTACAGCACCCTCTAGGGAATGTCTATGATTACATACTGTGCGATCAAAATCTGAAGCCCTCTAGTGGCTGTCTTTATGATTGCGTGTTCATGATTTGCACGTAGACACATGAGAAGTTCATTTTTAAATGCCTCATTGATGTAATAATGTTGACAGTGATTACTGATGAGAATGTATAAGCTTTATTAACCTTAATAAGTTCATTTACTCCTGGTTATTATCGATTATTGCATTTACTCCTAAATGAAGGCTTTCACATGTGGTTCGGTGGTCTTGACCCCTGTAGGGGGCCAAAGGTGATTATGCAATGGCTTTAAAGGTATTTTCATCAGCCCTATGTGTATTTGTAAATTACTGCACAGTAATACTGCATAGTATTGAGTAGTATGTGTGAGCCCCTAGGCTCCTCTGCCACCTCCTGAGAACTACCAAGAGGAGAGCCCGCACAGATAGGATTGAGGCCAGTTCCAACAACAACAAAGAGTTATTTGCCATCATCAAGGAATTTACCACCCCTGACACCTCAACCAGACCCATCATCCCCTTCCAGGAACTCTGCGTTCAACAACAAAATTGAGAAAATCTACAATTATTTTGAAATGCAACCAAACCTCAGCACATTATCAGAAAGCTGCACACCTACACTCATTCAGACACCTAGCCAACTTGAGAACAATCACTAAAGAAGACACCATCTCAGTCATGAAGACCATCCACTCCAGGGCCCCTACAGACATGTGCCTGTATCACCTCTACAACCTAGGAGGACTTGTGATCAGCAAGTTCCTCACCCATATTAGCAACTCTTCCTTTGAGCCTGCTGCCTTACCTAAGGACTGGAAGCATGTCACAGTCACAGCCCTCCAAATAAAACATTGGCTAACCACCAGCAAACTCGGCAGCTTCAGACCCATCTCCCTGCTACCTACCCAGCACAGCTGATAGAGAACGTTATCATTCAGCAACTCACCAACCACCTGGAACTCCACAACCTTCTTGACTGCCCCCAATCCGGATTCAACAGCAATCACAGCATAGAGACAGCACTCATCGCTGCCACAGATGAGATCTGCACCCTCCTAGACTGAGGAGAATCTGCCACCCTCAAATTCCTGGATCTATCTGCAGCTTTTGGCACTGTGCCTCACTCCAACCTCATCAAAAGATTACATGACACTGGCATCCATGGGCCAGCCCTCCAATGGATAGGCTCCTTCCTCAAAGGGGAGAACTCATCAAGTCAGATTCCCCCCATGCATCGGAGCCCAAGGACCTGATCTGCGGAGTCCCATACATCATCACTCAGTCCCATCCTGTTCAACATTTACATGACACCACACACGAACATCATCAGATCCCACGGCATCTCCATTCTATCTTGCGTGACGACACCCAGCTCATCCTCTCTATGTCAGACAAGTTCCCAACAACCAGATCCAACTGGTCATTGGGGAATGCATGATCCATGCTCCATGCAGTAGAATAGTTGAATACCAACTGCCTGAAACTCAACACGGATAGGACAAAAGTGCTAATCTTTGGGGAAAAAACCTACCCAAGAAACTCCTCCTGGTGGCCATCAGAGCATGGTCTAACTCCACCACCCTTCAACCACGCACAAAAACTGGAAATCATATTAGATGACACACTCGAAATGGACGCTCAGATGAACATTGTTAGCTCCACCTATTTCCACATGCTATGCATTCTTAGAAACTTCAGATGGATTCCCAAGAACACCAGACACACTATCACTCAAGCCCTAATCAACAGAAGATTTGACTAAGGCAATGCACACTATACCGGAATTCCCAACCACCTTCTCCATCACCATCAGACCATCCAGGACACCGCTACCTGACTCGTCTCGGACATCACCCGGTGCATCCACATCACACCTTGCCTCAGAGATCTACACTGGCTGTGGATACACAAATGCTGGCTATTCAAATTCCTCACTCATGCATAAATGGCACTGCGCAACATTAGACCAGCATATCTCAACACATGGCTCCCCTTCCTTCAGCCCACCAGACACCTCTGCCTCCTTCTCTCACACACACACCCCACATCCACAGAAGCAGAGCAGGAGGAGTAGCCTTCTCATACCTCACACCCGAAATTTGGAACGACCTCCCTCTATGTCTAAGGGCATCCTTCTTGCTTCTGGAAATCCATAAGAAACTGAAGGCCTGGCTCTTCAATGAATGACCTTATAGAAAACCTTCACACCTGCTCCAGTGCCTGGATACCACTCGGGTGATTAGTCATGCTTTACAAATCCATGCAACGTAACATAACTTTGCTGTTATGCCAATATTTTGGGAAAAAAATCTTTCTTCTAAAATAGTATGAAACAGTACACTCACGATAGATAAAGCAGTGTGCTTGAAGCTCCACAGTGCTCCCCTGCAATTGTCGAGAAATTCTAGAAATTGTACCTTCATCAATAGGGGTGTATTTTATATACTGATTCCTTGGATATCACACAAGGGTGATGCATCATTTCTTTCCCAAAATAGTGTTTATTATGCAATTCTAAATCATGTTGAACTCCCCTATCCATCTTTCCTTAGTGCTCCCTGTTTAAGTCGAGCCTGCAAGCGCTCTGACATGCTGTAATCTATTTGTGGGCTCTTAATCATGCCCACCACATGCCCATCACTATCACTCGTTCGTGGGCTTACCTTTCAAAAATCCTTTGTCATCATTGGTAAATGCTTTACAATTGTCCCTCCTTTGGGCAGTTTTGTTACGGCTTTAGCAATTATCCATCGACCCTGCTACATGGATAATTGCACATTTGCCTTTGACTGCGAGTGAATGTATTTTTCCTTTTGCGTCTCTCCTTCGCGGTCATGCTCATGGCAGCTGCGGCGCTGTGTATCGGCTCGCTTATGTCAACTGTTTTATTTTTCATTGTCAATTTATGTGACACGAAATGTCCAATTAGTAATTTACAACACTAGTAGGTCTAACTCGAGCAAATGCAAGACCCATTGCAAATGCTTGGTTTGATGATGTCTTCTATGTCTAGGCACGTTCATAAATTTTATGATATCTTGGAGAACCTCTATCCCAAAGGAAAAGTACAAATTCGGCAATGTCTCAGAGGTGTAGTCCCCTTGGGAGTCATGCATCAGCTTGTTTTCTGTTTTTTTCCAATCTGTCAGCTCCACCTCTTGTGAAAAGTGTGGATTGTCCCACACGTTAGAGAACAGCAATGGGAACTTTGTTTTTCCGTATTTTCTGTAGCTTTTGGGCCAGATCCCAGCACTGATGAAAAATGTAAGTTATTTTATATTTTTGGTGGAACCTTAGGGCTTTTATATGAGGATTTGATTAGTAAAGAGTGGACGCAATTGTTCACTGACATTTTAGGAATGGAATCTAATTCTATGAATCGACCTATATAACAATTCGTTGGCTCACAACATAAGGAATTGTAGAGAGTCGTAGATCACCGCGCCTAGTGAATGTTCAGTAGGCAGGTCGCAATTTGCAACTCACAAAAATGATCACAATTAGAGGGATGCTGACCTGTTGGGATTAGCAGACCACCAGGTCTGTGATTGCATTTATATAAAGTAAACCTTTTTCAATGCAGTCCATTTTCCCGCAAAGGACTGCATTTAAACATAACATTTACATTTTCCTAAAAGTTTGTTTGGCTGTTGACAGTTGTCTCTCAGGCCATTGGCTACTTACTACCCAACACTTTTTTAAACATTCACATTGCGAATGGGTTACCACCCCAATTTGGGATTCAGTTTGCCAATGTTTTGCTACCAGATTATGCTCACAAAACATAACACACTCCTTCCAAATTCAAAAATTGGATTCCATTCGCAATTCCAAGGGTCTGTGAAAGATTACAGACTCCTAAAAAGGGATTAGTATATAGTAAAAATTTATTTTGTGGTCACAAGCACACCTATTTTGCGATTTGCAGAGTTTGTGACCAAAAAAGCGGTGAGCGCAGTAGGCCCTGCATGTGTTAACCTTCCACATTATCCTCCCTCAAATTCTTCTTTTTTGGAGCTCATTCAAATCTGACCTATTGCCTATGGTTTCCTGTTGCATTCCATCACTTAAAACCTTTCAAGTTGGGCCACCAGGCCTTATCTTCTTCATTAAACCCTGTCATTCTCATTTACTTATTAACCCATATGGATAAAAATATTTTACTTTGTAAAGTGGTCAAGAATTCATGGGGTATGCAGGACAGAAGGTATGATGCAAAAGGCACCGGACCAAGGGCCAGATGTACGATGGCCAGCTTTTGCGACTCGCAAATTGTGATTTTTAGCAACACGCAATTTGTGAGTCGCAAAAGCTGATGTACACTAGTGTCTCAGACACTGTTTGAGATTCACAAATGGGTCGCAAGGGACCTACCTCATTAATATTCATGAGGCAGGTTGCAATTTGCGACCCATTTGGGAATGGCCAGCGGTCACAGGAATGGTGGCCTGCTGGGGTCAGCAGACCATCATGTTTGTCACTGCTTTTTAAATAAAGCAGCTTTTTTTTTTAAATGCAGCCCATTTTCCTTAAAGGAAAACAGGATGCATTTCAAACATCAAAATGAAAAGTGTCCTTTTCATTTTTTCAGAGTAGGCCGTGGTTTGTGGGAGCACTGCCCGCTCTGAAAAAATGTTGGCGCCCGCATTCACAAAGTGGAAGAGGTCCCTTGGGGACCCCTTCCCGTTTGCGAATGGGTTACCACTAATCTGAAATTGGTTGTAACTGTGATTGTTTTGCAACCGTATTCAAGGTCGCAAAAGAATCATACATCCCCCTGTGATTCACTATTAGGAAAGGACGCCCCTAACTAATAGTGAGTCCCAAACCCTATTTGGCGAGTCAGGTATAGGTTACCAACTCGCAAAATAGGGTTGGTACATGTTGCAAGGCCATTAAGCAGTCACAAAAGGCAAATTTCGACATCTGCGACTGCTAAATAGCTTTGTACATCTGGCCCCTAGTACATTTTATTTTATCTAATTTCAGTGCTTGATTTGAGCCAGGGTTTGCCGGTGGTGCCCACTGGCAGTTATTTATAGGGACAAGGCACTCATTTTTCCTCAGCAATCATTCAATATGAGCATTTCCGGGGACCAGTACTTATTTTTCCTCATCAGTAACTTACTACGAGCAGGAGAGGGAAAACATACAAAAGGTAAAAACCATTGCATAGGAAGAAAGTAAGAACCTGCAAGAGTGAAAGGGGCAGAAGACGCCTAATAGTGAATTAAAGAGGCATGAGGTGGATTCACAGCTGTACTCAGCATGCCAACATTTAATAGTACCGACTGCAGGCTTCTAAGCAGAGCTTTGGGCACCAGGACTCATTCTTTTAGTAATTAAGCGCAGGTTAACTTTAACCCAGCCACTCCATGATGTCTAAAGTATAACCCATTTTCTCATATCTACAGGTCATTCTTAATTTGGTCATAGCTAGTGATTGGAAATGTTCTTGAAGAAGTTCACACATAGATATGTTGTGTGAGATTGAGCTCACTGAACTTGGAAACCGATTTAGCAGGCAATGGCAAAGCCAATAGGTCTCACCTATGCAAGAGCTATTGGCTTGGCCAATATGTTTTAGCCATGTAGTGCACCAGCAAGTCTGCTGTTCAGCATGGATAAAAGTTAGTGGTGTAGAGGAGAATTGCATGGAGTGTTGTAGAGTGGAATGGCAAAGAGTGGAGTATAGTGTTG
The DNA here is from genome assembly GCF_031143425.1 of Pleurodeles waltl. Taxonomy (NCBI): domain Eukaryota; kingdom Metazoa; phylum Chordata; class Amphibia; order Caudata; family Salamandridae; genus Pleurodeles; species Pleurodeles waltl. Next base: position 311,403,746 of record NC_090437.1, on the reverse strand, counting down.
TAGAAAGGAGTGGCACAGAGTTTTGTGTATTGGAGTGGCATAGTGTGGAGTTGCGTATAGTGGCATACACTGGAATGACACAGAGTAGAATGGACTTGTGTAGAGTGCATTGGTGTAGCATCTTGCAGAGTACAGTGGTGCAGAATGCAGTGGCATTAAGAGCAGTGGCACTAAATTCAGCAGCATACAATGCCATGTCGTACAATGCAGTGGCATAGATTAGAGTGGTGCATAGTAGAGTGCAGTGGGGCAGAGTGGAGTGGCGCAGAGATTAGTGGTGCGGTGTAGTGGTGGAGAGTGCAGTGGCATAGGGTCCAGTGGCATTGAGTAGAGTGGTGTAGAGTAAAGTGGTGCAGAGTGAAATGATGTAATGACGAGTGATGCAGAAGGCAGCTGCGTAGGGTCGAGTCGAGTGACATAGAGTGCAATAGTGTAGAGTGCAGAGTAGAGTCAAGTGGCATAGAGTGCAGTGGCATGGAGTGGAGCAGTGTAGAGTAGAGTCGCATAGAGCTCACTAGCAGAGAATGCAGTGCTGCAGAGTAGAATGTCAGAGTGCAGTAGTGTACAGTGTAGTACAGTGGCATAGAGAGCAGTGGTGTAGAATACAGTGATGTAGAGCAGACAGTGCAGTGGCAGAGAGTGCAGTGTTGAAGAGTGGTATAAAGTACAGTGGCACAGAATGGAGTCCCTCAGAGTAGATTGGTGTGGCCTAGACTAAAGTGGTGAAAAGTGCAGTGACAAAGAGTGCAGTGGTGTAGAGTAGAGTGGCAAAAAGTGCATTGGCATTCAATAAAGTGGTGCAGGCTAGAGTAGAAAGGTGTAACGTGAAGTGGCACAGAGTGCAGTGGCATAGAGTGGAGTGCTGCAGAGTGCAGTGACGTGGAGTAGTGTAAAGTGGAGTGGTGCAGAGTAGTGTGCAGTGGAGTGGTGTAGAGTAGAGTGGAGTACTGTACAGAGGTATGTGGAATTGTAGCACACTGTCATTACAGACAATACATTTTCAATTGAAATGACCATTACCTCTACACAGACATACAGTTATACTAAAAAAACTATACAGTGCATAAACGAAAATGTGTGGAAATTGTCTCACCTAGTGTAATGATTTGTTTTGATTATGTTAAAGTATTTGTTTCCAACACACTTCAGAAGTAACAAAAAATTTGCTGAATTTGTGTTCCTAATTCTGGTATATTCTGAGATACTTACAAAGCTCACTTAAATGTTGTTGTGTGCTAGAAAAAATCTATTTCCTACCCCCAGTATCCAGCAAGATTGTCACATAAATCCTCTCACTTTCAAGTCAGATAAAGAAAAGTAACCACAAGCCCTCAGAAGGCAGCACCTGACACTTGACCTCAGTCTTTGAATGCAAAGCAAATGTGACAAGATAAGAACAAGATTCAAAAGCCTGTTTACAGAGGGAGTTTGAGTAAGAATGCAGTAAACACGATTTAGGCAATGGGAGGGATGAACTAAACCTGGAGAGCCTGTAGGCAAACAAATCCAGGAAATAGAAAGCCAGAAAATGTGAGTTACAAATCACAAAGTCAATGGTAATCAACTGGCAGAATGCACTGCTAGGTCAACATTTCTGAAAGCACTCGGGGGCATATTTATACTTGTTTTGCCCTGAATTTGCGTCATTTATTTACTTTGGCACTAGACCCGTCTAGCACCAAATTTATAGGGTTAAAGTCATTTTTTGGATGTGGAATCTACTTTGCGTCAACGAGATGCAAAGTAGGCGTTCCCATGCAAAAAATGACTCTATGGCCTTAGCGCCATATTTATCCCCCGTGCTAAAATCACGCACTGGGGTGAGGAGGGGTCAAATAATGGTGCAAAGCCTGCTTTGCACCATTATTTAACGCCTGGGTGAGGGTGAGTGTTAGGGGACCTGTGGGCATATTTCCATGGTGGAATACCATGGAATAAGCCCACAGGTGCCCTCCCCAGGCCCCAGGGACACCCCCACCCACACCAGAGGGACAGCGGAGGATGGGGGACCCCATCCCAGGTAAGTATAGGTAAGTAGAGGTAAGTATTTTTTTTTTCTAAAGTGCCATTGGGGGCCCTGAAGTGGGCCCCCCTACATGGCACTGGGTGCAATGGCCATGCCCAGGGGACCCTGGTCCCCTGTGCTGCCCATCAGGGTGGTGGGCATGACTCCTGTCTTTTCAAAGACAGGAGTCATGTTGTATGGATAGTTTTGCGTCCGAAAATGAAGCAAGGCTGATTAGAGTCATTTTTTTTTACTCTAACCGGCCTAACGTCATATTTTGGTGCAAAACCCCCTTCTTCCATACTGCCAGCCCTACCCGGCTAACGTATTTTTTTTTTTACGCTAGCCTACCCTTTGCATAGGCTTGCACCATTCCATAAACATGTTGCCCGGCTGGTGCTCAGAAAGTGTGCAAGCCAGTGCTGAACTTTTTGGTGCAAAACTGCGTTGGTGCAGTTTTGCACCACAAAGTATAAATCAGGGCCCTGGTGTATATGTTCAATGTCATATGTAGTCTTTGTGCGTACAGAGACTCTGACCAAACTGGACTTGACACCTGGAAATCAACATTACAGGGCATATACACATATGTCCTGACGAAAGCAGCGGACCCATAGTGGCCTAACCACAAAGGACTGAAACATGTCAACTAATTATTAGAGTGTGACAACACTAAACTCTTTACAAAACACCCATATTGTATCTGCTTTTAACTTTACCAAAGGCACCTAAATAAAGGGATACTTTACAGACCTTCAGGTATTTTTATCTATGCTCATGTAGAGCCCATTAAGAAAAAGTTTAACCATTCTCCTTGGAATATGATTGAGCCCAGCCTTGTTTATAGGGACCAGGATGAGACCCGATGATGAAGGATGACACCAAAAGGGTGAGTGGGGGTCACTGGTATTGGTATTTGTTTCTCAGTCAGAGACGTGACTGAACGAACAAATATGGTTGTTGCATACATCGAATGTAGTGATTTAAGACTTGTAAGAAATATCCAATACAACAAAAAGTGTCTTGTCCCACCTCAGAGTAATCAAGGATCTGGGTTATCCGCTGCTTTTGTGGCCCTGGTCATACAGTTCCCATTCCTGTGGATTGCTCCCTTTTGCACATGGGGGGATTATCACAGCACATTCTATAACTAGTTCCATAACACAATGCCTTGCTCCTCTTCTTTCCCTGGGAGGACTCCAAAACATATTCTATACTTGATCGAAAGAGAATTTCGAAAGTTATCACCCATGACCTCCACACCCCTCCCTAGAGGCCACATTCAATGGGCATATGCTGTGTGTCGTACAATACATGTTTCGGTGGGTTGCTCCCTCCACTGAAAGGGAATTCTCCAAGCATATATTCAATGACTGGTTGCATAATGTCTATTTTATGGAATGCTTTGTACATCTCGCCCCAGTACATTTTATTTTAGCTAACTTCAGTGCTATTTTATGGAATGCTGCACCAATAGCCCTGGGTGGCCTGGAAAGCATATATAACACTTGATTTACACTGCACCCACAAAAGTAACACATTTTACCTATGGGTAGCTCCTTCATACTTTAAACAATATGCCTAAACTGTCACAGACCTCTCTGTGGATAGTAGGTATCCACATGCATAAACACGTCTCGTCTCACACTTCTTTCAACACCCGTATGTAGATGAAGCTACATGCTTGTGTTACGGTGGTCTGAGCAGTCATGAAGGCGTAACAGCAAAACCCTTCCCACACTTGTCACAGTGTACTCACACACCTCTTGTCCTTCCAAAAACTAGATGTAATACTTAAGTGCTACACCCATTTGTTTCTTCAAACAAATCCATGTGAAAAAACAAAAACACGATAAGAGCACAACTCTGGTACCAACTCACCAGATCATAGTCTAGCCACGAAGGTCACATGCAGAGTCCACCTCTTTCATCCATAGTATTCCCACAGAGTAGCATACTACCTGCCTACACATGTTCTTCATTCTGCACCTTATCAGGGGTGTGAAATACAATATAAATCTTATAATTCAATGCAATACCTAGGCAGCTAAATGTGATGTTCTCCCAGCTTCTGTGCGCTGTGCACCTGGAGCGACTGCTGTTTCTGACACTGTGAAACCCATCAAGGCATTTGTAGTCCACCACACTCCCGAGGTTTGTGGTTTTATTCCAGATCATCTTGGTGTGAGGGATCACTGGAGGTGCTCCACAGTCTATCTCTGAAAAGGGAAAACAAGTTTTTAGTAAACATTCAGCACAATTGTGGTCGTTGTATCCATGGCTCGGACGCTGCAACAGTTCTGATTACAAAGGCCAAGTAGAATGAAGGCTACTGACCAGCAGAGTAACACCAAAACAGCCAAATTGTCACCAGGTGTATGGACTGGCAGAATGAATCACCAGTCATAACATGTAACTACATTAAACCTAATTACTTTTGTAACTGAAACAAAAGTTAGATTTTGTCAGTGGAGGCAGACATCCAGATGCCACCCAAACCTGTGGTAAATAACCTTTTGTTGAATTGAGAAGGTTATAATGCAGATCTTTGCAGACACAAGTGCGGTGCTGCTACCTCTAAGAGTGGGCAAATATCGCAACATGATCTTTTGGCGGCACCCCTAAAATCCTACAGAGTGCTCCAACCGAACCAATATTGTGTGGTGATTTGGGCAATACATATGCTGTCACCAAAGCTGACTGACTTTCCCCTGCAGGATTTAACAAATCGGCACACCATACAAAACATCCCCGCTTTAATTGACTTTCAACACATCTTGCTTTTACTGTCTATGGTTTTACCACCTTTTTCCAAATAGCTAAACGTTCAGTTGTTCTATTCTTATCTATAGGAGAAGGTAGTGTATAAATGTAGGGTCAATCTTGCACACAAATGGTCACTGGAGGTGTTGAGGGGCATTTGCTATGAACTTGATGAAGTGGGACACCAATAGCCAAAAGTTAGTATCATGTTTGTCAGCTTGTTCGACGAACAAAAAAAGCCAACATTTGAGGTCCAAGCCAGTGTTAATAGTTAATAGTTAATAATAAACCCTAACTACTACCTATCCCTGACTGGTGTCTGCCCTTGGAGTTATCATCATAGACAGAAATTAAAATTGCCACTACTAACCTGACTTAATTTGTCACTGAATAAACGAAATTATTTTCTGAACACCGAAATGCTAAGGAATAGACGAGCATTTATGGGTAACATTACACGTTTCACATGTATCCCATATGCTCACAGTTGAAGGAGTTTCCTAATCAACTTAGTACAGCAACTAAATGTTGCACATTTTTTGCCAGGGAGAACACCTGGGCCCGAATTACATATCTGGTGCACACCGTGTACTGTCCCCATCAGTGCTGCATGAACTTTTAACTAGCTGCCCTGCGCAGACCATCGCAGTGAGTCCAATTACACACAAAAATGCACTTACTCAGCACAGGCACAAACTGTAGGCCTGAGCCCACATAGCTCATTATTGAAAGCGAGATCCGCAGATTGAATCCGTGAACCCATATCTACCTAATGGTGAACTGGCCTCTCTTTGGAGGGGCACAGGAATCTGCCAGAAGTGGCTCCATGCATTACTGCAGCCACCTACAGTATGTTGCCCGGGGCCTCCATTGGAAACCCGCGAGTCTCTCCCATGCAGCACCCTTCGGGGTGCAGTGACTGTGTGGTACCGATGTGGCACCCAATCAGTGTGCATTCTGATGTTGTCTTAGCAATTGCATCTGTGTCTTTAATATGGCATGGGTGAAATGTCATAGGGATGCCTCATTTGCCACCCCCGAAGAAACGAGGGAACACATCCTCCAATCATGCCAGCGCAAAATGTACACTAGCGACATCCATATTATAAAAGGGGCCACACATGCATTTGCGGCCACTTCTATAATACTAAGGCCCATATTTATACTTTTTGACGCACAACTGCGCCAACGCAGTTGTGCGGCAAAAATGTTACCGCCGGCTAACGCCATTCCAACACGCCATGCGGGCGCCTTATTTATTGAATGACGTTAGCCGGCACTGCGGACTGGTGTGCGTCAAAAAAAATTACTCACACCTGGCAGCGCTGGCGTATGGGAAAATGGGGGTTGTGCGCCAAAAAATGGGGCAAGTCAGGTCTGAGGCAAAATTCAGGCCTCAACCCGATTTGCGCCATTTTTTTTGACGCCCAACCTCCATTGACATGACTCCTGTCTTAGCAAAGACAGGAGTCATGCCCCCTTGCCCAATGGCCATGCCCAGGGGACTTATGTCCCCTGGGCATGGTCATTGGGCACAGTGGCATGTAGGGGGGCCCAAATCAGGCCTCCCTATGCCACAAAAAAAAACGGAAAAAAATACTTACCCCAACTTACCTCAACTTCCCTGGGATGGGTCCCTCCATCCTTGGGTGTCCTCCTGGGGTGGGCAAGGGTGGCAGGGGGTGTCCCTGGGGGCATGGGAGGGCACCTCTGGGCTCCTTCTGAGCCCACAGGTCCCTTAACGCCTGCCCTGACCCTGGCATTAAAAAACGGCGCCCATCAGGCTGTGCGCCGTTTTTTAAGGCCTGCCCCCTCCTGTGCGTCAAAATGACGTCAGAGTATAAATATGGGGCACAGGCCTTAAAGTCATTTTTTGGAAGGGAACGCCTACCTTGCATATAATTAACGCAAGGCTGGTTCCCCCTTTCAAAAAATTATGCACATGGTGGAACTTTGACGCCCGCGGGGTCGGACGTCAAAGTATAAATATGGGGCAGGGTTTGCGCCGATTGTGGGTCAAAAATTTTGACGCACACTCGGCGCAAACAGAGTATAAATATGCCCCAAAGATTCCCTGGGGAGCAAGAAGCAGGCACAAGCACCTGTTGCACTCTAGGGCGCTGTACAATAGAGCCCCTGGGTTTCCAATAAAACCTACATTTTCCTTTGCCACCTCCTCCCTAGGCAGAAAGTGCCCAAAGTTTGAAACTATAATTCCTAAATTCAATCTGATTTTGTGATTCACCAAATGCTCCAGAGAGACAAAGGGGCATATTTAGGAAAAGTTGCCCTGTACTGTGTGCACCGCCACTTTTCTTGCACCCTTTACCGCCCCTCTACCGCCACCATGTGTGCACCGTATTTAAAATACGGCACACCATGGCACAGGGTAGGGGCAATGGCGTAATTTTTCATGATGCTAATGATGTACTCTGCAGGAGTAGCACCAAAGTGTTGGCACTACTCCTGTAGAGTACATAGGGGCCCATGATAAATAATAGAAGCCCCCTTTTAACGTCTGCTCTGAGCGGGTGTTAAAAGTGCTGTAAAAAACTGTACGCCCCCCTTAACAGGGGGAATGCCCCCTTTGCATACATTATGTCTGGCGCAGGCATAATGTAGCGCAAAGGGTTACAAAGCGGCGCAGTGCATGCATTGCATCTCTTTGTAAGTGTGGTGCGAGGATTATGGCCCCGTTGGGCCATATTAGAGTAAAAAAACATGACACTAATGTTGCGAAAGGTGGCGCTAGGGGCTTATAAATATGCCCCAAAATGTATTGAAGACCAAGTTAGGCCTTTCCTTTTTATGTGCAGGGTTCTTCTGACTGCAGAGTCTCCACAGTCGTAAACGTACTAATACCTCGTAGCTTGTGAATACTGAAAACAAGTAAATTTTCACAAAAGTGTGGCTCTCCAGTCTGCAAGAAGTTGGATGGGAGAACATTTTGGACATTCTGAATGAGATTGCCATATATTCCAGCAATGTTTCTAAACTCTCAAGTCCTCACAAGCATTAAACTCTTGCAAAAATGTTGTAATGAGCTACGTGCTTAAAATGCAGAAATAAATAAATACATGAGAGCAGGGGATCAATGCTTTTTAAGGAGCCAACCTCTGGCCCTGCCAAACGCTGGGTTTGCCGCACACCACGGCAGTCTAGTCCTGATTCCACCTTATCCTTCTTTATTCCATCCCGCACTTCTTGTCTCTCTGTAGTACTCTTACAGGTTCTTTTTCATCCGCGCTTTCTCTCTTTGTCACTGTTTTCCTGTTTTTCGCTTCCTCCTATATCTCTCTTGCTCTGGATCTAAGAGACAAATGATGGAAAATAAGTTTTGCCCCCCAAAAATGAGTGCCGGGGCCCATCACCTGCAGCCACTGAATAAATTAATCACTGAGGGGCAGATTTACTAATCTTTCATGAAATGAGGCAAGGCAAGCTGCTGCGCTGCGTTGTGTGAAGGATAGAGAGCTGAGCTGTGCCATATTTACAAAGAAATGGTGCTGTTCAGCTCTCTCCTTGTGTTGGCACACTTGTAGCTGTGGCACCCTTGCGCCATGGTCCAAGCGTGCCTGCATTGTTGGCAGGAGTTTTGTTGTGCAGAACAGGATACCTTCCTGCACCAAAATGTACTTTTGGGGCTTACTCATCTTTGTATTGGTTCTGCATAATGCAGCACGCATACAAAGAGGAAATAATGAGGAGAAATAAGGCTATTTCTCCTCGTTGCGCCAGCCTCAGATAGTTTCACCATTTTGGCACCAGCCCTGGTTTACTGACGTAAGCGAATCAGGTTTGCATCAAAATCCATAGGTGGATGTGCGGGAATGCCCACTGGTAAAAAGTAACACTAGGTGGTGCTAAGGAGTGCCCTTCCATTACTTTTTTTTAGGAAGCCACTTAAAGCCATGCAAATCGGGTTTGCATGGCTAACTGAATCCTGGTATAGATTTTGCATCGGGTTGTGTCAAAAAAGTGATGCAAAACAGACCCAAAATGAGCCCACACTGCACCACATGAGTGAACGTAACAAGTAGGCCTCACCCTATACTGTGGGTTGGGGAGTGTGTCTCCCGCAGATGGTTCTTTGGAAAAATAGGGCCATATAGCACAAATGAATGTACAATTTTTCAAATATTTTGGCTAAGCGCTTTCAGGATTGGATCCTTACAGCCCATATAGCAATTAAAGCTGCCTCATCACTTTGTGGGTCATTATGAGTTTGGTGGACGGAAAAGGTCGTCCACGAAAATCCCGCAGTCAGGTTGACTCCAGTGCGGCTGCCTTCCTGCGGGCCCCATTAGGAGTTTCCTGCTGGTTCAGCGGGCAGAAATGGTGTTTCCGGAAACAGCCTACAACATTGACACCAGCTCATAATTGAGCTGGCGGCAATGCTGCAGTGCGTAGGGTGCACCAGCACCCATCGCGCTGTTGCAGACAGTGAAAAGGCGACGAGGCTGGCCATGAGGCCCCTGCACTGTCCATGCCAAGTTTATGGCCCCCCTGAGGCCCCTACACCACGTCTCTGCCAGCCTTTACATGGCGCTACTACCGCCATGTAAAAGCTGGCAGAGAAGGGGTCGTAATACTCAGGGCGGCACTGTTTGCAGCGCTGCCCTGGCAGGTTAGGACCGCCAGCACCACCAGTCCCTCCTGTGGAGGTAACCTGGTGGTGCTGGTGGTCTGACCGTGGCGCAACCCCACGGTCGTAAAGTGGCAGTCAGACCGCCGCCAATTCGGTCAGACCACTGCTTTCGTGGCAGTCAGACCGGCAACGCAACACTGGCGGTTTGAGGACCCCCGGGTCATAATGACTCCTCTAGTGTCCATAGGGAAATGTCGGAATGGCCAGTCCAGCTCTACCTCCATGGAAAACACCATCTGATTCTGGCTATATTTTCTTCACATTTTACACATCACTGATTTTGTGCATTACCATTAAATGAGGGTAGGCAAGGATCTGCACAATGACAGGAAAAAGAGGCTGGTTAGATAAAGGGACTCTTAGTTAGATGGGAGTGTGAGCCATCAGACACCTCCCTGAACCTTCCACAGCTGTGAATGCTGTAAGCTGTAACTCAGGAAGTTCCTTAAGATTTGTTTTCATAGCTGTTCCTTCCTTACCAACTTCCTGACTTTTATGTTTAAGGGTCGAAATAATGTTAATGATGTTAATTTAGATGGTTGAGTGAAATCTGTGTCACAGATGGTGGTACGTTATTGCTGTTTGCGTGCATAAACATTTGTCATGAGACAAGGAATCAGAAGAAAACGCATTATAGTAGCTACTAACAGCTACTAAGGTAGCTTAGTGCATTGAGCGCTCACAAAAGTATCACTGTTTACCTTTGTAGTTTTCCCTATTTGCCTGTCGCCTAGCCCTTTAGTAGCGAGTGTGAGGCTGTGGAAGGTGAAGTCTGGAATAAGAAGTCATTGGGTTTAAAAGGGTGTATGACGTCACTTCCGCAAGACCTAGTGCTGCACTGAATCAAAGTCCATGACGCAGAATATGGGGCATATTTATGGAAAGGTGGCGCATCATTCATGATGCGCCTCTTTTTTAGCGCCCCATTGCATCCCCTTAACAACACCACGTGTGCACCATATTTATAATACAGTGCACCACGGCAGTCATGTTCACATTAGCGTTATAATTTATGGCGCTAATGTGGGGCTTTGATCGATTATCACCATAAATTATGGCGCTAATGCAGCAAAGCACAGGGAGGCCCATTGTTTTCAATGGGAGTGTCATCTTAAGGCCTGCCTTAGGTAGGCGTTAACCATGACGCTAAAAATTGCGCAGTGAAAACCAGTAAATTTCACTGTGCTATTTTCCTGGACCTCCCTATGTGAGAACACCCCCCTTGTATACATTATGTCTGGCACAGGCATAATGTGGCGCAAGGGTATACAAAGTGGCGCAATGCTTGTATTGCACCACTTTGTAACTATGGTGCATGGGAAATGCCACATTAATGCCACATTTGTGTAAAAAATGACGTAAATGTGGGGCAAGGTGGCGCTAGGGGCACCATAAATATGCCCCTAAATATTTAGATTAAAAAGTGGGCCATAATCTCTTTAGCACCCCGCCCAGGGCCACAACATAATGTACCAGCACAAACCTTTTGGCAAGAGATGGGAGCGAGGACAGTATGTCTTAACAATTATTCCAATTAGTTTATTTTTCTATCACACTTCATGGCAAGTTGGCACACTCTACTAAAAGGTCTATGTTTTATGTCTGCTCGTTGGACCATTTATCACAAAAGCCACATTGCCATCATTTGAGTACTTACATAAAAATAGAAGATTTTTGTGCCACCACAAACTTTATAAACTTGATAGTTGGCTGCTCGTAAGACTGTCACTTGGAAAGATCATTATAAACTAAAATTGTGCATTTAACTGAAGAGGCTACAAGGCAGAAAAATAAAAATAGTTATTTATTCCTAGAATATTATTCACACCTGTGAGATACAGGATTGTTTGGAGGGAGAGCAAGGTATTGGCTTCAACAAAGTTAATGAAACCAGTGCTTTGTTAAGGAAAGTAAGCGTCCTGAGCAATCCTGACACTATCCCTTGTAACTGTGGTACTTCTTGAAGGAAAATGTGTATAAAGTATTTAAACAGTAATGAAATAACTTTAAATCAAGAAAACAATTATTAAAATTCGCAAACCAATGAAGGCAGAAGAAATAAAATGGAAAATACAAAATGTCAAAATGTCACGAAAATGGGGAGAACTAGATTAAGTGAAATGGAGATATACATTTGTAAAGATTGAAAGTAAAAAAGGGTCAACAAAATATCAAGCGCTACGTACATCATTGCACCGGGTAATAGGAGTTAACCCTAGTCAACAGCAATGCAAGTTATGCGAAGATTTTAGAAAAATCCGAGAGACGTAGGGCATGAAGCTATAGATTATGGTCCATATTTATGAAAAATGGAAAACAACTGCGCTAACAAAGTTGTGCATCATTTTTTTAAACACCTGCTAACCCCATTCCTTAAAGCCATCCGTGCTCCATATTTATGCAATGACGCACAATGGTGCTAAGGAAGAGGTAGCGTCACAAAAAAAGACGCTAGCGGGGGGGATGGTGTTAGGTGGAATATCTCTACTGGGTCAGAAATGACGTTAGGCTGTAGCAGACATTTTTTTGTCACTAGTCAGCCTGGCGCCATGTTCTCATGCACAAGTAGCCCAAAAATTACTCCTGTCTACGTTTAGGCAGGAATCATGCCCACACCCCAATGCCCACCACAGGGGACCAGTGTCTCCTGGGCAAGCTCAAAACACCCAGGACCATATTTATACTTTTTTTGCACCGCATTTGCGTGATTTTTTTATACAAAAGCAGCACAAACTTAGAAAATGTAATTGTATTTTCTAAGTTTGCGCTGCTTCTGCGTCAAAAAATGATGCAAAGGCAGCACAAAAAAAGTATAAATAAGTGACTCAATGCCAGGCAGGATGCCCCATGTAGGGGGCCCCCAACGGCACACCACACACTTACACAAACACTTACCTGAACTTACCTGGGATGGGCTCCCTCCTCCTGTAGTGGCCCTGTAGAGTGGGTGGTGGTGTTGCTGGGGCTTGGGGTGGGCATCTTTGTGCCCATTCCATGGTGGTTCACCATGGAAATGGGCCTACCTGCACCTTAACGCCTGGTCTGACCCAGGCATTAAATAATGGCGCTAAGTGAGCTTAGCGCCATTACTTAGGAGCGCCTCCCACCGCACGTTGTTTCTGCGCCAGGAGGTAAGTATGGCGCTGGGGGGCTAGCTTCATGTTTAGTATGGGGGTGCCTACCTTGCAACTCATTGACGCAAGGTGGGTTCGCACATCCTAAAAATGGCCCTAACTCCAATCTTTTGATGCTAGACGGGTCTAAACAATATATTTTTGCACAAAGGCTTAGACCAGCCCTCCAAAAAGGCTTCATTCACCTGTCTTCAGTGGCTGGACTCAATTTTCTGAAAAAAATTAGAGCTGCTACTACAGTTCATAATTGGAATGTCAGCGCTTTCATACATTTTTTTGTTAGGTAAAATGTGCTGTGAAAATACTTTAATAATACATCTCACAATTTCAGAATTTTACACTTTTGTGACTGTCTGTGTTCCTATCTTGCAATGTGAAAATGACGTGATTTCCAGAGTTTGATCCAGAAGAAGAAACACTAATCCTCCATAGGATTGTTCATTATTTACCATTCCAAATAATTGCGTGCCCAAAATGAATGTTACTTGAAGATCAAAAGTAGGGAAATGAAAAGGTTGACCTCAAATTTTGGCACTTTGTCATGGGAGTTGGGGAGACATTAGAGAGTGATCATAACCCATTATGTTTGTCGCTCAATGTGTTGGGTCTGAGCAATCGATCCTCGTCCACCTTGCCACACACTAGAACTCCTCCCTACAAACAACAGGCACCCCTTAAAATGCCCCAGGTAGTCCCAAAAATTGACAGACTTGTAAGAATAACTGGGGAGGTACAAACAGCTACTTGTGAGATGGACGTGCAGTCGCTTACCCCTGAGAGATGGTATAAGGTTGCTACCATGCACTCAGCCCTCTTTGGGGGTGTTAAGCAGCGTTGTACGGCCCTGGCAGTAAGATTCAAAAAGCAGTCACAAAATTATGCCAAGTGGTATAATAAGAGCTGTAGGAAGGCTAGGACTGAGTTAGTAAAGGCCATTAGGCTCAAAGTCCTGGGTGGTATAAGTAATTTGAGGAAAGCCTATAAGCAAACCCAGATACATGGTAAAAAGTATGGGAGGAAAAAAGGTGGTAAGAATTATTTAAAAGATGCCTGCACAAGGGCTTTGGTCAGCAGTGGGGGTCGTGAGGCAGTCTCTCTGCCGGATCATGCGATTTCCTTGACTGTGTGGGCTAACCACTTTAAAACTCTCTATTCGGGTGACTCACTGATAGAGCCTCTTCTTTTTCAATTACCAACTGTCCCCTATAGACATCAACACATTTTCGTCTTGAGCGAGATCAATTCCTCTATTGACACTATTCTGAGCAGCAAAGCACCGGGCCCATCTATTTAAACACGGTAAAGAGAATTGGGCAGAATACATTCTAGTGCTGGCAAATCATATTGCTAAGGGTGCGCCTGTTCCTGTCTCCTGGAAGCTTGCAGAAGCAGTGCCGGTCTATACAAAAAAGGGGCAAGGGACTGCCACAGTAACTATAGGCAGATACGTTTCATTGATGTAGGGCAGAAAGTATTTAGTCGTGCAGTTCTGGTCAAGGTCCAAGAGTGGATCGATGATCAAAACACCTTTCTTGACTCCTTACCAGGCAGGTTTCAGGGCGAAGATGAGCACAATAGGCCAAGTTTTCTACTTTATGCTTCTATGCTGGAAAACTGTACTAATAGGAAGGGGCAGTCTATATGTGGCCTTTATTGATGTGAAGTTCGCATTCAACCTGGTCCCGCACCAAAAAGTGGGGCGCGTGATATACGACATGGGAATGCCAGGTGACATCCTTCCTGTAATTATTTGTCTGCATGAAGACAACCAGGCAGTTATTCAGTGGGGTGAGCAAGGTCAAAAACTGACTCAATACAGATAGATGAAGGACTCAGACAGGGGTGTGTGTTAACCCCCACTTTATTTTCATTGTTTTTAAATAATGTAGTCAAGTTCCTCTCTATACCCCTTGCAGATGCTCCATCTATTGGCAAGTATAAAATATTGACGCTTCTTTTTGCGGATTACATATTATTGGTAGTGAAAACATCTGCAGGCCCTGCGCTTCTATTGACTAGATTGGAGGAATTTTGTAACTTAAGGGGGTTAAGTGATAAACACCTCTAAGACGAAGTTCATGGCCATTAATCCGCACAAGTCCTTTAGGAGTAGGCTTCTCCTGGGTGGTGATGTCCTTGAGAGAGTCAACACTTTTGACTATTTAGGTATTACGTTGGCCGGAAATATGTCATGGCAACCCCATGTTGATATAATGGGAAATTAGCACAGATAAATTGTTGGTGCCTGGCTGCAAGCACATAGAGCTTCTCTTAGGGAACTGGAAGCAGCTGCTATTCAGGTAAATGATAGGAAGGCTGTGGGGCCAGTACAATATGGGGCAGAGCTTTGGGGTTCTTCGAGTATTGTTGAACTGACAAGGCTAGAGCATAAGTTCTTAAGAAACCTTGTCCATCTGCCAGTTAGCACCCCATTTTTACTCTTGAAATTGGAAATGGTTTGGAAAAACATTTGTGATAAGGCTAGGCTTTGTCCACTGTTGAGAAGGCTGTTGACCACACGAGAGCTAGCCACGTGCTAGTATTTCAGGAGGTAGTAAGAAGGGACCTTTCTCATAAAGTATCCTGGTTCAGCAATATCAAGAACCAGCTCACTTCTTTGGGCCTACAAGCTGTATGGAACACCAACTCCCTGGAATCTATTCCATCAAAGGCCCAATTTAAGAAATGCTATTGGTTATGGGTTGCAAAAAATGAAGTAGCCTCCTCCGATAGAAGGTCTCTGGTGACCTCTTTTCTGGATTTCAAGTCTGTTAGTGCCTTCGAACCCTATCTGGAGCTTATTTCAATCCCTAGAGACAAGAAATTGTACGTTCAGTTTAGATATGGCAGTCTTCCTTTGAGATCCTTTGTGGATAAATGGATGTCGAACTGTGTAGCATCAACTTTATTACCAGATCAGAAGGGACACCTCGCATAAGTCAACTAAAGAATCTGTTGCCCATTTATTATTTGTTTGCTGGGCATATGCAAGCCCCCGATCAAAGTGGATCAAACCGGTCAATAGGGTGTTGGAGACACAGAGCAGCACATCTGCCCTGAAGATATTGCAAACAGATTCTAGTCCTCTCTATGCTTATTCTCTCGCACAATTCTTAGGACAAGCTGCTCATTAGGGCCAAGGCCAATAATCAATGGGAGTGGAACATATGATGATATTGATGCTCCCGGGTGCAGATTTTTGTTTTCCCTTGATTGTCAGTAGGCTTTAGCCAGGGAACTTGGGGCTTATATTAATGTTGAATATTTTAACGGGAGAGGAATATACAAAGCTGCTATACCATTTTTGAGCTGCCTTTAGTACGTATAGTTTATTTGTTTTTTGTTTTTTTTCTTAAAGGTGTCCTCATAAATTGTTGTCATTAAACTCTGTTCAGGTGCACCAACCTTGAGGGCACAGAAAACCAAAAAAACGATCTAGGTCCTGGGATGAAACAAACTCCAAACCTAGCCAGGTCAGGGCGAATAATCATTGGACACTAAACATTAAATGGCTCAGAACTTTAAAAGATCCCATATCCAATCTCCAAGCCTCCTTGGTTCTCTTTTATCTACTCCTTCAAAGAAAAGAACAGAACTTCTCCATTCTTTCTAATTAGGGGTCTAATTTGAGCCCAACTTCTACATACTTCCCTTCTCGCACAGAATATTAGATAAAACACCAACACTCTTTGATATAAGTTAAGATTAAGGGAGGAGGAAGGGAGGGAGGGGGGGCAGTGTCGATGGTTAATACCCCAAATATAATTAATCAAGGGGTCATTTCTATCACCAGACCCAGGGAGTTCGAAACTGTCTTACCCACCTCCGACCAAATCCCAGTAGATTCGAACACAAGGCAAACATATGAACATCATCTGCCTCTGAGCTGCCACACGGCTTACACTCTAAAGTTGCGCTACTTCTCTTTATCTTTGCTAGCCTCTCAGGGGTCCAATATGCCCTATGAAATGTAAAAAGATGATTTCTCCTTAATGCTGCTGATTTAACCAAGGAGTACAGTGTGGCAAAAGATACTTGCCATAATATTTCTAACTCCTCCTCCGGTACACATCGGCTCCATTTCCTATATAGTGGTTGTGATACAGTCTCAACTCTTGATAAAATATGTTGGTATCATCAAGAGACTTCTTTCTTTATGTCACCGATTGCCAGCAAATCCTGCTTCATTTGAGTTAGTTCCATGCTGAGACCGTCCTGAGTTTTGAACCACCCATTAACCTGGAAGACCTTGAATCTTGACAAAGTCCCTTGCGTCTTGTGGTTCCAAAACTCCCAGCTCAAAGCTGTCCCATTCCCAATTAGCTGCCCCCATCTGATAACTCTACTGCTTTTAAAGGGCAGAGCCAAACTGTCAAGCAAACACTTTGTGGTCCCTAGTGAATCCCAGATAGGAGCTAGTTTACTATAATAACCAATACCAAGAAAAGATCTTATTTCATACCAACTAGTAGCGGCTGCTCGTAGACATTTCAGCCTAACTTTCCTAAAAACGTTTGGGGCCTCAAACTTGTACGAGAAGCCATTTATGGGATAGCCTGTCAACATTGCCCTGAACAGAGATCCCATTATTGAGCCATCCGGGGACAACAACAGCATCCTGTTATTCTTTAGTTGGTATGACCAACAGTGCAGCTGCAGATCAGAAAGGGCCAATCCATCCACTCCCACCTTCCGTCTCAATTTCTTCCAGGAGAGGCGAACACCTTTGCTGGCACAAATAAATGATGTGATCTTCGCTTGTAAGTTTAAGATAGCTTTTTTATCAAAATGTAAAGGGATGTTGTCAAATAAGAAAGTGATCTTCGGTAAAATGGACATCTTAATCAAATTAACTCGAACATAAATTATGAGCGGTACATTTCCCCTTTTTCTCAAGAGAGCCCCAACCTCCATAACCACCTTATCTAGATTCTTGGAAGCTAGCTCTCCCAGATCTTGTGTTATCCTTATACCCAAATACCTCATCTCAAGAACCTTTTTATGGTCTTCATGATTTTGGTTCCAGGTCATTATCTCCATTCCCCTTCATTACTTCTTTTATAAGATTTGGTATCGCCAATGTGACATCAGAGGTATAAACCATCAAATCACAGACCACAAAAGGTTTTATATAGTCATTTGACCTCAGACTCTCTGACAAAGGTTCTATATTTAGATCTAAAAGGATCGGGGAAAAGGGGTACCCTTGCCTAGTACGTCTTCCTATCTTCACTTTTGGTGACAAAACACCATTGACCAAGATTTTCACAGATGGGGCACTATATATCTTTATCAGCACATTAATTAGAGCCTTGCTTATTCCAAAGTGGGCTAGGGCAGCCATCAGATATTTCCAATTCACACGGTCAAATGCCTTGGCGGCATCTACCGTTACGACTGTCAGCAGAATATCTAAAGTTGTGACCAAATCAATAGAGCCTATTAGGGTAAGATTGAGATCTCTCATATTCCTGTCCGGCAGGAATCCATGCTGATCCTGATGTATCAGTTGTCCAGCCACTTTATTCAGATGCCCTGCTAAAATACTGGTAAAAACCTTATAATCGCTATTTAGCAGAGATATCAGTCTGTAGGATTGACATTCCAAAGGATTCTTACCAGGTTTCAACAATAATTTAATTACTGCATCATTCCAGGAATTTGGGATAGAAAAACTCTCCAGCAGTATAGCATTAAACAACTGCACCCAAACTGGAATAATGACTTCTTCCATTGCAACATAAAGCTCACTGGGGATCCCATCAGGAACTGTTGCTTTCCCTTTCTTTGCTCTTTTAACAACAGTTAAAATCTCAGAGCCTGATATTGCCTCGCCCAAACATTGTGCTTCCTCGCTTGATAATCTTGGAAGATGCTTCTGCCCAAGCCACGCATTTAGAACTCCAACATCTGAGTTTAGATCTTCCTTATGTAGCTCCCGGAAAAAGGATTTGAATGCAGCAATTATCTGGAAAATATCCTCGACCACCGCATCTACACCCTCATCCATGACCTCCTTGATGTTATTCTGGCACAGCTCCAATCTACTCTTCCAAGCTAACAACTTTCCACAACTTTTGCCGTGAATAATATTATGCGCTCTACTAGCTTCCCACTTCTGAACCACCTTTGCCTCCTCCATAGCTTAGAATCTTGCCTGCAAATCTTCTAAATGCTCTAGCGCTGCCCCCTAACACCTTTTCTGCCCTCGCAATCTCCCCTTCCAGTTTGACTTGTTGAGACCTCTCATGCCTCACCCAGTGAGCCGCCAACCTAGTTATCGTCTCCCTTGACCATGCCTTATATGTGTCCCATACCACATAAATTGGAGCAGATGCCATATTGTAAAAATAACCTCCGGCGACTGCTGTGATATCTTATGAACTAGATGAGGCTGTGCCGACATCCTTCTATCAATTGTCCACCTCCTTTCCTCCCAACCCTCCTTCTGCTGAATTTTTAACAGTAAGGCCGAGTGATCTGATAAATGGCGATAAATGGATGGGCATCTGATCTAAGTCGGCAACTCTCTCCGTCATTTTTCTTTCAACAAGAAAGTAATTTAGCCTAAAATAGTGATCGTTCTTTTTACTGTGAAAAGTGTACTCCCTACTTTTCCCTCTCAATTTCTGCAATACATCACATAAATCAAACTTTTACATCATGTCTGACAGATAGGTTCTCATTTTTGGAGAGTTCATTTGTATTCTCTCCGAGGACCTATCTAAGGCATTATCCAATAAGACGTTTAGGTCCCCATCTAGAATAATTGGGGCTTTGAACTTGAGAAGGCTATCAAACAGTGTGGACAATGGAGTAATGTCGTCCTCCTTTGGCCCATAATAACTAACTAATGTACAGACAGCATCATAAGCCTTTATCTCCGCAATTATCCATCGCCCTGCCTCATCCATTTGCACCGAACTAAGCTTACCCCTGAGTTTGCTTTAAAAACCAAAGCTACCTCTTTGGAGCAACACGATTGATCTGTTGCAATTATAGATTCTACCCATCCTAGCTTGGGAAAAAATCTTTACATCCCTGCCTCATGAGATGAGTCTCCTGAAGCATCAATATCTGGGCTTGACTATCTTTTAAGGATTGCAGAATCATTTGGTGTCTTTTAACACCCCAAAGTCAATTAACATTCCAACAAAGAATCACCCACGGTTTCATCAAACTTCTCTTACCCAAACCCATTCGGATCAGACCGATTTCAACTGAACCCTTCTCCCCAAAAAATGAATATATACTTTAAACAGACTGTTGGTTTTCCTGTTAATTATCTGTGAAATCACTTGACTTAAATAGATGACACCCGATTTTTGTTTTCTTTTTTCCCCACTGCTCCCCACCACAAGTGCCCTCCCCGGGGAACCTTCCCATCTCATGCTGGGCATACCCTGATGCCCGTTCCACCCGACCCCGCCAAGAAGCCAACATCGCATCTCGTCTTTACATTTAACTACTGCTAGGGTACCCTTCCTCTGCTATCTGGGAGATAAAAATATCCAAGTCTGCAGGCTCCAAAAAATTATGCATCTTATTTCTCCACATGCCTTTCATTATAGCTGGAAACCTCAGTTGTGCTGTGGCGCCCAGTTTCCTTAACTTCTCCAGCCTCTTCCCCAATTCCCACTGTCTGCCCACAGTTTCCTTGGAGACATCAGATCAAATCTTAAAGGATGCCCCTAACGATTGTAAAGTTCTAGATTTTAAAGCCAAGCCCAATAAATTTTCTTTTACATAGTACGAAAGAAAATTTACTAGAATCTTCAGAGCACTCTTCCTCCCTGGGTGTTGTTTGAATGGATCTCTGTGTACTCGCTGAATTTCTACTTTAAGATTGTCCATCCAATTATCATGTGGAAGAGAATTTTCAGCAAGCTAATCACAAATGTTTTAATATCTGAGCCTTCCAGGCCCTTGTTCACCCCTAGGATCCTAACATTGTTTTGTCTCGCATTATTTTCAATTCTCTTGAGTTTGGACTTAAGGCATGATACCTCCTGCGCATTTTCCTGCACTGCAGATTGGAGCATCTGAAACTCCACCTCTAGGTCCAGTGTACGCTGGGTCAAATTCTCAATCTTAGCTTCTAAATAATAATCTAAAGGTAATTGGGACAAAGTCACCTGGACCAAGTCCCAGCCCCTTGACCCGCTAGCCTGTGCTCCTGAATCCTTCAGCTCTCCGGGCTTCTGAGGCTCATGTTGAATTCCGCTCCCCCCTCCACACGCCCCCCCATTAGACTATTTGAGGGAACCACCACCAAGTCCACCGTACCTTCATGAGGCATTAATGTTGTTAACAGGGGAGTGGGAACACAGTCGGCTGGCTCTATCAGGACTACACTCTCTGAGTCCATCCATCCAACTTTGTTACTATGCTCAGTTGAACATGACTATTCCCTCTTACCCTCAAAAAGATAATCGCTCATATCAGACCGGGTTTTGAAGTAAGATTTTAAGGAAGGCATAATTCTCTTGGAATTCTTAGTAAGCAAACTTTTATCCTCAGTTAGAGATTTCTCTGCAGCCACTCTTATTAAAGTGGTTTTCAACAATTTGTTGAGGTAAGAGGCTTTGGCTAGCGTGTTCTTCAGATGAGGTTTTACCGTCTTTACCGAAGCTCTTGCTTTCATCTGCTCTACACCAGCTGGCCAACCTTTGCCACGCTCCTGCACGCTAGAAGGGCGCAGAGACACCAACAAGTGACTCTCCACACCCATCCGCCTCTTACTTTGAGCCCTACTGTCAGCCCCAGCCTCTGCCCTGCTGCCCAGTTCACTGCTTAAGCCCTGGGCTGGGCACTATCAACTGACGAAGCGACTTGCTTCCTTCACCTGCCCAGCTCCGTTCTTTTCCAACATTTTCCTCCTCTTCTGCCGGGACTAACTCTGCTACAAACAGGGAGCACCAGCTTGTGCTGACTCTGCCCCCGCTGCCTTCGGCAAGGTCTCCAGCGAGCCGCGTGCTGACTCCAAAGCGTGCCAGCCACTGAGATTCAGGAGAAAACACCCGGGGCCGCCACACAATCCACACAATCCGGCATCCGTAAATACAGTAAGAACAAGCATTTACAATGCAACGGGTCTCGCGTTTGCTCATGTAGAGCTGATCGCGTTGTAAACTCCTAACCCGACTTTTCACCTATCGGGCAAAAGTGCATTTATGTAC
The DNA here is from genome assembly GCF_031143425.1 of Pleurodeles waltl. Lineage (NCBI taxonomy): Eukaryota > Metazoa > Chordata > Amphibia > Caudata > Salamandridae > Pleurodeles > Pleurodeles waltl. The sequence goes on along the minus strand of NC_090437.1, from coordinate 311,382,017 downwards.
ATAACCCGAAAAAGTGAAATTAACTATGTAAAGCGCTCGACTTCTGCCAAGCGAGATCGCGCTCGTAAATTAGAGAAAAAGAAGTCCACGAGCCCGATGGAAAACAGCGAGCCTCGCATGTTTTCTGTACTTGGTCGCTGCGCTCGAGGAGGGCTAGCCACCGGAAAAGGCATGACGTATGCGTGCCTTCGACTAATGAAAGCAAGCAGATTTTATTAGGCAAGCCCACGAACCAATAAAAAACACTGACGTGAAGTTGACAGGGCTCCGAGCCCTTTTCTAAATACTAAAGCATCTCGCTGCGATACGCATGCGCGAGCGCATGCAACGCAGGCTCGACCCTAAAAAGGGAGGCCCACACTACCCTGACATTACCACGCTGTTAGCCTTCTAGCAGCATCATTCTTCCACCGAGATGCGGCTCTCGATGGGTGGGTGCTCCGACCGGGCTCTAACCGGCCACATTCGGTTTTGAATGAATTTATCTGCTGCTTTTGCACAACAATGTAATCTTCTAGCTCGACCACTGTGACCCGTGTATGTTGCCATTGTAAATTACTATATTTGCTTTCCAGCATTTTCTTGGATCAGGTTTACAATATAGGGCTCAGAAGGCAAAATGATTACAGTTTTAAGGATAATTTTAATGTTTTAGAACGTTTTATTCATTTTATTTCTGTGTTGTTTGTATTCACTTTCTGTGTGTTGTGCTATCAAGGCACAAGTTGCAGAAATAAAGCTTTCTTGGATTTGAAATTAAATATGTTGTCTGGGCAAAATGGCAATCATTGTTTTTGGCTGCATGGGAATGAAACTGCCTTAATTTAATTACTAAGATTTTGTTGAGCCTTTGTAATATTTGCACCACAGCTAATAAATATACCTGCAACTATCCAGCTGAAATTACATATTCTATTGTAAATTATGAATATTAACCATACATTCAGATACTGACAAATACAAGATTCCTAATAGGGCTAATTAGTGCAAATACATTTACAGTTCTCTGTACTCCTTTCTGCATCACTAAACATCACCGACAATAATAATTCTAGAATGTGCCTTTATTTCATGGAGTCTTCCTGAGCTTTGAGACAAACTATGACACATTCGTCGGATAGCCACTTTAAAAGGAGCATGTGCTAGTCAAAACTGCTATTTAGTGCTATGAAAGAGCAAGTCTGGGCAGACATGTGAACGCTAATTAATTCATTATTCTTATCCAGCGTATCACTCAGAGATCTGGGCTGCTTTAAGCTTCCAAAGTTCCCTTCTGAAACATGGAAACTTGAAACTCTGATGAAGCCAGTAGCTCAAATGAATGGCTTTTTTGGAAACTCACAAAGGTGGCCTAAAAATTAAGGGGCAGATTTAAGAAAAGCGGCGCTGCACGCAGTGCATCACCACTTTCCTTGTGCCCCTTAGCACCCCCTACCGCCACCATGTGTGCGCCACATTTAAAATACGGCCCATCATGGCGCTGGGTAGGGGACAATAGCGTCTTTTTTTTACGCTATTGATGTACTCTCTTAGATTTCCTTGCGCCATAGTTTCCGGCCCCCTAACAGGGTAACATCCCCCTTGCATACATTATGCCTGGTGCAGGCAGAATGTGGTACAATGGTTTACAAAGTGGAGCAATGCATGTATTGTGCCACTTTGTAAATATGGCACAAAGAAAATTTCACTTTAGCGCTGCCTTGGTGGCGCTAAGTTGACGCTAGAGGCTCTTAAGTATGCCCCTAAGACTTTGCTCTTTGGCAAAGTTTCTTCCACAAAACACCCTTTGGCAGGAAAATTTACACAAAATGTCCATCAAATTTACGACTTCAGGAAGTGTTTAGAAGTGAAGTTCTGAAATGTACTACACACTTCCCTAATGTCAAAATGGCCGCTTACCACCCTGAAAAAACCTTACAGTGAGCCAAATTTATGGGAATTTGGGAATTATAGTGAAGGAATGTATTAAGCTAAAATCTATTTCAATCTAAAATATGTTTTGTCTAAAATATTTTAAATTACGTTTTTCCTTTTGTACAAACAGGAAACACATACCAGTTTTGATGAAGATTTTATGAGGTAATGTTCTTAGTTTCTTGTTATTATTTCCTAAATTGTGTGGTGATCTCATGGTGTAATAAGTACATGTGATGTTAAATCATATATTTACAAACACATTAAGGGGGCTTATTCTCAAAACGTAGTAAATCTACAAAGGATATTCACATTTATAACCTAGATCCTATTGAAATGCACTAGTTCCTAAAGAAATCCAAATCGAAGGCTGCACCTGGCATAGGATTCCATGTGGACTCCTTGGGAAATCTCTTAATTTACAAATTAGGAATCCATTTCCTCTGAATTGATTTTTTTTCATGTTGGAGAACTCTGCACTGGGGAAATCCCACTGCAGGTGCACATTTTTCTACTGTTTCTTAACTCTCCACAGACAAAATAACTTTCTCCATGGAGAAACCCCTTCCCATACACCCCCACCAAAGATGGTTGTGATCCACTTTCCTTCTCATCCTAGTAAAGGATATTTACACCAGCCCTTGGTTGATGTAAAAACACAACACATTCCAGGCTGGAAAATAGAATGCTGGTCGTTTGTGACTGCCCACAAACATACTAGCTTTTTCAGGGTTGAAAAAAAATCCAAGTGTGATCACATTTTGAAATGCCCTTAATTCTACTTCTTGAGTGGGATTTTATGATTTCAGAGATCACCACATATGTAAATGAGAAAAGCCCTGCCATAAATTCCTTTGTGAATTCTTGGCATTCTCTCCAGCCTACCCTACTCCGATCCACCTCAAGCCAATCCAATCCACCTCACCTCAATGCAAACCACCCAAGTCCAATCCACCCATCCCAGTCCAACCAACCCACCCCATTTCAATCCAGTCCACCCCACTCCAATTCACTCCACTCTACCCTAATCTAGCCCATCCCATCTCAATTCAGTCTACCACACTCCAATCCAATCCAATCCAGCCAGCCTACCCCACTCCACTCCAATCCACACCACTCCAATCCAATCCAATCAATCCACTCAATCCACCCCTCTCCAACCCACCCCACCCCAATCCAGTCCATTCCACCCCAGTTCAGTCCACCCCATTCCAACACATTCACCCCACCACATTCCAATCCACCACACCTTAATGCAATCCACACCAATCCAATCCAATTCAACACACCCTATCCCATTTCAATCCACCCCATTCCACTACAATCCACCCCACCCCACTCCAACACACCCCAATCCAGTCCATACCACCCCAGTTCAGTCCACCCCACTCCAATCCAACCCATCCACCCCACCTCCCTCCAATCCACCCCACAGCAATGCAATCCACCCCACTCCAATCCACCTCAATCCAATTCACCCCAATCCAATCCAACACACCCCATCCCATTTCAATCCACCCCATTCCAATCTGATCCACACCACCCCTTCCCAATCTTCCCTGCACTTCCTGCCTGAGGTAGGAGTCTCATAGGCGCACACCAGCGATATTTTTTTCTAGGATTATTTTATTTTCTCATGCACCACTTGAAGAGGGCCCCAAAGAAGGGTGTTCTTCAATGGAAGGGGACTGTGAGGAGCAGAAAAAGAAGGATATTGCCACCTCTGGCGTTCTGCCCTCCACCTTTTTTCAGGAAACGTATCTGTACCTTCTGACCCTTCACTGAACAGCAAAAGGCTGGGAGCAGCACTCCCGCATCAACAGCACCACCCAACCTAAGGTTAAGCCCAAGCCCATGTCTCTAAGTAATGCAGCCACTGTAGTCATGGCGGTGAGCAATGAGTCTGAAAGTTGCAATATACCCAGCCGCCACAGGAAAGTGGATAACAGGAGCCACAGCCAGAAACGGTGCTTCCTAAAGTAGGAGCAGAACAGGGAGTTGAGCTTCCTGCTGAGCAAGATGTCGCTCTTCAACTATTGGCTTTACGATCTCCAGCAAGAAAAAAAAGGGTACTCCACCATCTTCTCCAAGCTTCCCTTCTGATGATTTGGACATGGATTAGACCCCAGCTGACTCTAAAACCCATCCCGAGAGACAAAGGAAGAGGAAAGTTCCTGAAAGATTTTCAATTATGGAAAGTGACAGTGATGACAACGAGCCAGTGATTGTCAGTATGAAGGACAGCTCAGATGAGCCCTCTTATTCAAGCTGCTCAGAGGGATGTGGCTCCACCACCGTCAACTTCCATATTTGTAACACTCCTGCCAAGATCTGCATCCACCACTTCCACAGTGGAAGTATGCCCCACAGAGAGACTAACAACACAGCTACCTATCTCCAGTTCTTTAGGCATTGGCAATGGCACACTAAAAAGTTATTCTCCCCAGTTTGGTACTTCTTTACATTAGCAGGCACGATGATAACATTGCAATATGCTCCATTAGACAGAGAGTATTTTTTCGAGGTAAGACAGGTACGTACTATGGTACTGAGGTCAAACATCTCATGTGAGAAAACATCCCACAAACTGGTGGGAGGAGCACCTTAAGAAAATAGGTGCTGGTGGTGCTGATGAGAGAGGGGAAGCAGATCAGTTCACAGTGATAGAAGAAAATGGTCATGAGGAAGAAGAAGGTTTGCATTTCACAAAGCTGTTGTGGTCCTTGTAGTGTGTCAGCATCACCCACATCATCAACCTCCAAATGGCACAAGACTCCGATGCAGATACCACCGCATACAGGCATTCTAGAAGACGTACATTGACTCTACCACCTCCTGTTTCTCTATGGATGTCACCTGTGTCAGTGGCAGCACAAAATAAAAAAATCCAAGCTGCTATTGCAAGCATGTTTAGGCAGGTGGGGCCCTACAAACACAACCATGCGACTGCACGTTTGGACAACAGGAAGCTGGCTAAAATCTTAGCACTGGAACTCTTTCTTTTTTCTTTTGGATGAAGGAGTGGGAATTTTAGAATTTGTAGCTGCCATCTATCTCAAATGGAAGGTTCTCAGACGGACCTATTTTGCCAGAGTTGCTGCTCCAGTGCTCAATCATGATGTGCTGCAATTGATTGGCCAAGCTATGCAGCAGAGTGCTGTTCAGACTATCCACCTGATGATAGACTGTGGACCAGCTGTCAAGCAACTGATTATATGTGTATTACTGAACACTGGATCTCTTTTGTGGGGTTAGGCAACAGCTATCTGCAGCTGTCAGCACTAAAGAAAGTTTGAAGGACATTCAGCACCATGCAACTGTAGCAATGCTCGCCATGGAGAAATCCCATTCAGCTGTAAACATCTTGGAAGAGTTTAACATCAAGGTGTCTGACTGGCTTTGACCCAGAGATCTCAAAATTGGATATGCTACCACAGACAATGGCAGTAATATAGTCAAGACCATGGCAGATGGTGGATATTTCAGGGTTCTGTGTTTAGTGCATTGCATTAACCAGATTGTGCATGACGTTCTCTAAAAAGAAGACGTAGCAAAATACTGGCAACCTGCCGAAGAATCTGCACTCATTTCAGTCATTTGTTTAAAGCCTGGAAGCTGCTAAGGATACGGTTCTGGTTAAAGCTCTCATACAGGAGATACCAACAGGCTGGAACTTAACCTACTACATGTTTCAACATCTGTTTGCAAGTACAGACCGATCCTTGACTGTGTCCTTCAAAGAGATGGGGCTGCAACTGGGAAAAGCATGACAATGGAGGTGGGCAAATGGGGGCTAGAAAAGCTCCTGACACAATTGCTACTTCCTTTGGAGTTTTTCACATGGGAAGTGAGCAAGGAGAATAGTACAATGAGCCAAGCAATCCCATTGTGGCATCTGTTACAGGACCATTTGAAAAGGGCGGCACAAAGGTTTACAGGTATGAATGAAGAAGCATATGAGTTGGTTCAGAGCTTAATCCTTCACTTGGCTGTTAATCCAAGGCTGCAACGAGAGATTGTGCCCTCCAAGGAATATGTATGTTCCACAATACTTGATCTGCAGTACAAAAAAATACTGCCCACTTTCATTTCTTTTTCAAAAGGGGAGGTTTCACTTTACAAGACTTGGATTGTCAATCAAGATGGAGACCTGGAAGATGAATGGCCAGCACCTAGAGGCCAAGGCAGAAGTTCTGGTGTGTAGCCTTCAATCACCAAAGAGGGCAGTGCTGTTGTCTTACAACCAACACCATCATAACCAGCAACACTAGCAACACCAGCAACAGAAGAATCTGACCCAACCTCTGCAATGGCTTGATTTCAAGTGGCAGGGATTAAGTCAAGTGCAGGAATGAAGGAAACAAAGGTCGAGCAAGCAGCAGTACCAATGGCCATTCAGATGATGGCCCAAGATTATCTGAAGGACCCAAAAGAGGTCTACCTGGATCAAAACCCATTGGTTTTTTGATATGGGAAGATGTGGCAATGACCAGAGCTAATCAGGCTGACAATAAATTATCTGGCTTGTCCAGTAACTAGTGTGTCTTTTGAGAGTGTGTTAAGTGCAGTTGGCAGAGTTGGCACAGTCAGGGTGCTAAGTTTCTAGCCTCAAAATGTGGAGACATTGACCATGATAAAAATGAACACTTTCATAGCACAAAATTACTCTGTTCCTGAAACAGAACAGGAGTAGGATGAGGGCAATTGGTTAGGCTCAAGTGTGTTAGCTGATGAACCTCTGGCTGATCCCCCTGAGTTTGAGGACAAGTAAAAAACAATTATCTATTTGGTGTCTGGCTTATTCTGCCCCATTTAGTCATATGTATGGAGTCTACCATTGTGCATGCAAGAAACCTCAGTTGAATGAATTGAAATTAAGACAATACCTCCAATCCCTATGCTTCTATTTTTTCATTCCCTAGTTAGGCTGCCAGTAAAGATCATCATTAATTATACAAGATGACTGCCCTTGTGAATCGCTTCCTTGGGGAAAGAGGTACAATAGACAAATGTGTACCACTTTGAAACAGGTAACTATTGGACCAATGGGTGATGTATTGGGTGTGGTAGATGTAAGGGTGTTTTAACAAATTTTTTAACTTGATTTGTAATCTTTGGGGCCTGTGTACTTTTTTGAGTTTGTTTAGGTTCTTCCGAGACCAGTCAGTTTAGTTACCAAAACTATACAAAATGTTCAAATTATTTTGCTTTTCTTGTTCATCTATACTACAGCTTCATCTCATTTGGGATGGACTCGGGATGGGAGTCGGGACAGGACTACCACAAGAGCCAGAAGAAGGAAATTAGGAACAAAGACTTCAATGGAATCAACATGACTCAAAGACTAAGAGGCCTACTCTTGTGGACTGGGCAGAGATGCGTTGATTAAGAAGTGCAGAATAGTGGCTCTAATGTTAAACTTTGATTAAGTGGTTGTGGTCTGGGCGGACTTTCACTGGATTCATGTCACATGATAGATTCACACAGCTAAATGGTATTGACATTTGTGTGATTGACCAACAAAGAACATGCAGCTACTTATCTGGGATTGGCGGAAAGATTGTACTCACTTCTCAGTTTATCACACATGAGCGTACCCACGTATGCTCTGCCCTCTTGAGTCTTCTCCTCTTCTACACAAAAGCTTTATAACACTCCGGCTTGGACCGTTCATCCTTGCACCTAAGACAGACATTCTGAGAAGAAGAATGCAGATGTGCCCTCCATTGTGGCATTTTTATATATAGTATCATATTTATTTTCTTAACAATGACAGTTTTTAGAACTGTGTGGATCCTCTCCATTTAGTATTTTACAATCATAGGTAATATAACAGTTAGATAACCTTGTACTCTGGGGCTTAAGGACTGTTTGCATTTGGTAATTGAATTGTCTTCTTACTTCACACAACAGATGTGATGATGATGTGCTGCTAATTGACTTGATAAATGCTCCGTTTGTGTTTGTCTCACCTTTCTCCAACTCCCACTTTCCCATTCAGTCATAAAACCCCTAACTGTCTTTCCCCAGGTTGTGTGATTTATTGAGTTGTGTTTTCAAAATTTACAACATAAATGGATCATATACCTGTGGGGGGCACATGTGCTTAAGGCAACGCCAACTGTTACAGGATCTTCTTAACTAAACAATAGCCAATGCCAGCCCTACTATCCACCAAGGCAAGAAAGCAATATCATCATAGCACAGTGTCTTAGAACACCGTCTGTCTAAGGATAGGTAGTACTACTGTGCACTATAGCCTGATTCACAAAGGTAAAGTTACACTTTTGGTGTAAAAGTTTACTCTTGCAATGTAACTGTACTATCATTAACTTTACAATTAGTAGATAACTTTACAAATAGTAACAACTAGCAGTAACTCTATTTAAAATAACAGGAGATGCTTACAAATCACAAGTTACCACTCACAAAGTTATTAATGAAAAAATTACTTGTCGTAAGCTTACACTGCAAGAGTAAAGTAACACCAAAAGTGTAACTTTAAATGCTGTGAATCAGGTGTTGTGTTGCTTACAAAATATATGCAATGCAGAGTAATCTTATCCTGAGTTCTGACTCCTGAGGACTGTGTAGGATTAGCTTTAGTTTTTAAAATAAATTAAATTGTTGTTTCTTTGATCTTTTTATCACTCTGATCTCAGTCTTGAGTCATCCACTAACTCTGTGTTTTCTTTCAGTCTAGTTGCCTGTGATGGACAATCCCCCTGAATAATCGTACATTTGGAGATCACCTGTCAAGCATCATTCAGAATAGGTGGGACTTCATTTTACAATGTCTGCCCTGTTCGAAGCAGCCCACTACCACCAACATTAAGAAGGCCTTTTAGAAATTCCTGCAACAAGGTTTCTGAAGACTGAGAGACGTAGCAACCATCACTTAATCTATTCAGGTAAGAAGTGATTAAGAACATAGGAACTTATTTAGGTCTTGGCACAAATGTGATGGCTATCCCTTCTGCCGTATTATGATCCCCAGAGGAGATAATAAGATCGTAATACAGGGATGGGATGTCCGTCACATTTGTGACTGATTATTTCCCTCTGCCAAGACCTAAATCGGGCCCATTGTACTGAAGTTGTTCTCGGGAAGGGGAGATTGGGGATTTGGGTATGTTGTTGGCACTTGGCAGACTCTATTAGTGGTCAATAGTTACAGAGGGGAAGGCAAGTATCACTAATAGGTGGTTGGGTGCTGCAAAACCTCATCAAGCAATGAAGTCAAACATACATGATCTGTTTTCCATTCCCACTCCGGTACTGTGGTACACTGGACTTCAGGAAAATGTAAGAGTAACCTACTGAAGAATACATACATGGTGAGGAACTTCAAGTAGGGAAAGTCTAGGGAAAAATGGATGTACAGTATAATGTGTGACAAATTCAGAGGACACCTTCTCGTCTTGCTCTCACCACTTAACAACGTTACACTAAATAGCAATGCAAATACAGATAATAAAGATAAAGGCCTCTTTATTTTTTTACATTAGAAATCCATCCTCTCCATCCTCTCCATCCTCCAACAGGCCCACCTCCCTACGGCAAAACCCCAAAAACATCCCTTTCCCCAACTCCTCTTACCACCCTCTCCACTCACAATATACCAACCCCCCCCAAGCAAAACCCCAAAATGGCCCTCTCACAAACTCCCCTTCCCACCCTCTCCACCCACAACAGGCCCACACCCTCCCCAAGCAACGCTCCACAAAAGTCCTTTTCCTCAACTCCCCTTCCCATCCTCTCCACCCTCAACAGCCCTTCACCAAAAATCAAAATGTTAAAAAAAAGAGGTCTTTGAGGGGATCTACGTCCTTTCAGACAATTGCCACCTCCCAGGCCAGGTCCTGCTGGCCACAACTGATGAGCACCAGCTTACTGAGGATGTGGTGGATGAGTCAGGTGGATGATGACAACGAGGAGGAAGGGTCCTGGTGTTCATCCTTGGGTGGCAGTTGTAGACCTGAGCTGCAGGCGGTGGCAGTGGCATTGCTGGGTTGGATATGGGCCTGGATGAAAGCCCAAAGAACTAGAGGCCTGTGCCACTTTCACCTCCAAGGCCATCAGCCGGCTGTATTCATTAACTAAGGTAGGTCTCCAATATTTGGCGCCACAGTCGGGTGGCTAGCTCCCATTGAGATGGATGGCCAGCTTCAGCAACAGGAGTAGCTATATGATCAAGAAAGGGCAAAAACACAAATTGTGTTGCTCAGCCCAAACATTTGTTTATATTGTCTAGCGTGGCACAGTAGAAGGACATTGCTAATCCCCTAGGGCCATTGGAATTTTTGATGTGATTAGTCACAGGGCCAGGATTGTTCATGTGCCACAAAATGCAATAACACTGACTGCAAGGAATGAAGCGAGACCACCAACATAATCCAAAAGTGATTTTAGTTTAAAGGATTTCATAGGGTGCAACAGTAAAACATGCTGCACTGTGCTGTGTGAGAAGTAGACAGCCGGAGAGCACCATATTCACAGAACTAGGGCACTCTCCTCCCCTCTCCCTAGCGTTGGTGCAGAAATTTTCTGCTGTGCTCCATGCACACACCTTTACACAATAGTGCAAGGGAGTCTGCGGAGTCTAGTATAGGCTTTGTACTGGAAGGATAGCCTCCCAGCACAAAATACTACACTTAGGCAAATTTCCTTGTGTGCTGTACTGTGCAGAACACATGCAAAGTCGGAAAAGAAAGGAGAACTAAAAGCATTTATCTGTGATAGCACCTAGTTGGAATGGACGCTATTTTTCCTCACAAAACCCTGTATATTTGTTTTAGTAAATAGGACTTTGCGGCAAAGACCTTGGGTGGTTGCCTTGGAACGTCCATGCACCACCCATGGCATACCCCCTATGTAATGCAAAGCAGAGCTATGCACTGCTCTGCATTACTTTCAAGTGATTTTCCAGTGCAAAACAAGTTTTGTGATGGAAAGTAAATAGGTAAGAAACGATTTTGCATTTTTTTGTGTCACTTTTGTGACGCAAACACAGCGCAAAATCTTAGTAAATATACCTCTTTGTTAATAAATGAATTAGTTGCCAATAATGAGTAAGTTACATAATACAATTTCTTGACTACATGTACAACATTAATGGTGCCATGCTGGTCGGTCTGCTATTCTGCAGCATGTTTTGGCACAGCTGTAATGGCATGTTATTAACTTATCATCATTAAATCTACTGGCCCTGCTCTTCTCCTATTCCCGCTTCAATTCTACCATGATTCCACGCTCAAAACTTAGGGTAAGATAGAGTCTGGCAGATGAGATACTCTGTCACAGACGTGGTGGATAACGGATATCCAGTGTGCCGTATTACAGTAGATAGTGTATAGAATAGAAATGATGCACTATAGTTCAGCGAATGGAACATATGATTTTATTCTTACATTTGTCACAGAGTATGCCATACGCCAAACTTTGAATCAAGTCCTTATCCCCAAATTACACCCAGGCCTCCATTGCATTTTATTTTCAACAAATACCTTCACTTGGCAGTGGGGAATTAGTCTACAGGAAGGTACGTTATAAGGATTGGGCTAGGTAGCGGTATAGCTTTGGAATTGTTGGGTGTCACTGATCATGTGCTATGCTTTGCTTAGTCACATTGGTCGATGGAAGGAACTTGTGCAGAAAAATGTGGGACATGCTGAGATGGAATTTACATTTTTGGGTAGGTTGGGACAGAAAGAATGATGAAATTATGTATAAAAATGACTGACTGAGCATTGGCAAACACACCTTGTCTTTGGTTTGTGTGCTTTGTAGATTTTATGGCATGCTGTTAACTGAAGCAGATTCACATTTTACCACCTGAACTACAGCACTGAATTAAACCAAGCTGCAGTTTTAGGTGGCGAAATGCTGTGGCTGGGGAGATGATGGGTGAGACATCTGCCTTGCTTAACAAATACAGTATTGTCAATAAGAAAGCAAGGTGACTTGCTATTTGTCTTCGCCAATATATTCTGTCTGGGGTCACCTCATCTTGGTCTAAGCAACTGCGCCATAAGGCTATCTCTGTGCTGTGACCCACTGTCTGGGCCCATTTCCGTCGAGCCCCGTCCATGAAGCCACTGAGCTGGCCATTGTAATTGAGCCGCCATGTATTAAAGTTCAAAGTCGGGAACCCCCAATCCCCCACTCTCATGGGGGAAGCGGAGGGTGGACAATACCACGCAATGTCGGTCCCCATCCCACAGGAGCACATCTTCAGCGAGCGGCATGCCCCCCCCTCAGATTGCCTTCATGGAGATCACCCAGCCCATTGTAGATTTGAATACCTAGGTAACGGAATGTGTGCAGAGCCCAAGACAGGTCGTCAGGACAGGAAAGTGGGCGGGCAGCTCCTCCCACCATCAGGAAGACACAGGTTTTTTGGCAGTTCAGGCGGAGTCCAGAGTTTTTTCAGAATTCTTTCAGTGGTTGGAGTGCCAGGGGCAACAAGGTCTCTCCATCACCCAGGTAGATGAGGAGGTCATCCACATACAGGGAGATGACATGGTGTCCCCCCTTTAGTATTCCCCATGCTTGACCTTGAGCTCTGAACTTTGCCACCAGAGGTTCTGTGGCCATGGCGAACAATAAAGAGGACAGTGGGCAACCCTGACTAGTTCCATTGTAGATTTCATAGCTGTCCGAGACTGTATGGACAGTTTTCACTCTAGCCGTTAGGTGGGTATACAGCAGATCAATCCATGTAATCCACCAGTGACTGAGCCCCATTTGTAGCATAGTGGACTTCAAATAGTCCCATCAGACCTTGTCAAAGGCCTTTTCTAGGTCTCCTGACACTATCATCACAGCCTGGGTGGGGTGGGAGGGTGTATATCATCATATAGCAAGGAGTATAGTCTCTGCAAATTTAGGGTTTGTGCTGCGAGAGGGTATGACCCTATTCTGGTCATCGTGGATTAGCATTTGCATGTGTGGCAACAATCTAGAGGCCAGGGCGTTACTGACACCTTAAAGTCGTTATTCAGCATAGAAAGCAGCCTAAGGTCGGAGACCATCGCTTCGAGGCCCTTGCCCTTAGGGAGAGACACCACCAGGGCCTCCCTGGTCAAGGAGGCAACACTCCATTCTGGAATGCCTCAGCCTACATTTTTGTAAGCTTGGGTGACAATTCTCCCAGGAACCTGAAAGTCCGTCTGTTCCGAGCGTCTTCCCGGATTCCAGGGACTTAACAGCAGCCCTAACCTTCTGGGCGGCTACCGGTGCACCTAGGGCCTCCCATTCCCTCTCTGCCAGTGTTGGTCATGGTAGGGCATCCAGGAAATCGCCCAAAGAATCCGGAAGCCCCATCTGGAATCTAAACTCTTCATTAAGGTGTGCGGGCGAGAACAAAGTTACTCCCTCCAGTGATGTCAGATGGGTGATAGGTATGCCCCTGCCCTCAGGGCGAATCAGCCAGGCCAGAAGTTTACCAGCTCTGCCCTCTTCCTCATGTGCCTTGGATGTATTTGTCTAATAATCATGGCAGTGGAGACCTTCCATCACCTCATTGTAGAGGACCCGGGTTTCTAACAGATGTTGTTGGGCATCCAGGTCTGTTCCCAGGGCGATACCCCATTTATGTAGATCAGCTTCAAGGCGTGCAAGGTTTAATACTAGGTCCCTTCTAATCCCTACCGTTTTTCCTAGGCAATGTCCCCTCACCACTATCTTGAGGGATTCCCTCTCAATTCCCCCATTGGAGGCTGTTCCCCGGTTGGAGGCAAGATACTCTGTTACCCTAGATTCCAAGGCATCTCGGAAGACCTCGTCCCCCAGCACCACAGAGTATAAACGTCATATTGGTATGGGAGGGCGTTTTTCGGTTGTTCGCAGCGTCACAATCAGCAGACTGTGGTTAAACACTATGCGGCCCAGATATTCGGAGTGTGTGAGCAAACCACTGAGGGACACAGATCACACAACACAATCTATTCTGGTATGCACTTGTTAAAGGTGGGAGTAAAAGGAATAATCCCTACTATGTGGGTGTTGGGTGCGCCAGATGTCCTCCATATTCCACTGCGATATAAATGCTGCTAGTCATGCCACAACCCTAACTGTTGCCGCACCCCACAGTGGTGGGAGAGCGGTCCATCTCTATGTCGAGTACACCATTAAAGTCCTCCCCCAGAAGAAAGGGCCCATCTGAAAAGTGAGCCAGTTATGCTGATAGGGAATGGAGGAATGGGAGTTGATCCTGGATCAGGGTGTAAATGCTCTCCAGCACTACAGTCCTATTGCTAAGTCGCCCCTCCACCAACACATATCATCCATCCTTGCCCACTTCGATCGACGAGTGTTGTAGCATACACCCGTATCTATAAGTCTCTGCGGAGACTATCTGCTTCAGATTTTGTAAGGTGGGATTCCTGCAACATAGCGATTTGGACCCCTTGTCTCTTCATAGATTGCAGGATTTGGTGGCATTTAGATGATGAGCCCAGCCCCCGGACGTTCCAAGTCATCAACTTAAGAGATCCATATATGCTTGTCATGGATTCTCCGTGGACCCCCATCCAGGCACCTGCCACCCCCCACCCACTCCAACAGCATGGAACCAATGTATCATTGTACCTGTTGAACTTTAGTCTATCAGTTCCAGATGTGTCTGATTCCAGCCAGGCCCAGGTTTCCTCAGTGGTCTGGCAGAGGTGCATATGAAGTATGATTTTAAGGTTTAAAAGAAACAATAGGGAGTATTGAATCCCCTCTGTGAGCAGCGGCTTTTTCACCTCCATGTAAGACACCCTCTAAACTTGCACTGCCACTGTAAAATCAGGGAACACGTTGACCCTCCAGTTTTCCACCACGAAGGGGCCTACCTCCCACGTTTTCTGCAATAATGCATCCTGGTAGAGCAGGAGCCTGGCCACCACTGGTCTAGTCGGCCACCTGGGTGCCGGGGGCCGGGACCCTGTGTGCCCTCTCCAGGGCAAAGAATTGTGAGAGTTGCTGAATGCCTATGAGAGACCACAACCAGGGCTCAAGAAAGGCCACTATGTTTATGCCTTCCGCTCCTTCAGGGAGACCAATAAGCCACATATTGTTGTGCTGACTGCAGCCCTTTGCGTCTTCAGCACGTTGCTCCAAATGCTGGACCCGGTCCATAAGGTGTGTCAGTTGGGTCTGCTGGGCCTGGTGTGAGGGTTCCAAATCTGCCAACGTACTCTCATTATTTTTCACTCTGTCCAAGAGTTTTTGGTGATCTGTTCTCAGGAGACTTAGGGGGTCATTCCAATATGCTAGGGACCCCACGACACCCGTTCCCGCCATCCTGTTTCTGGCGGTGAAAACCGCCAGAAACAGGCTGGCGGGAAGGGGGTCGGAATCCCCATGGCGGCGCTGCTTGCAGCGCCGTCATGGAGGATTCTCCCAGCCGGGGCTAATCCGGCAGGAAACCGCCGGACCCGGCTGGGCGACCGCGGCTTTACAGCCTAGGTCGGAATTCCACATGAAGCACCGCCAGCCTGTTGGCGGTGCTTCCATGGACAGCCACCCTGGCGGTCTATGACCGCCAGGGTTGGAATGAGGCCCTTGGTCTGCCGAAGGCAAGCCCCAACGTACACGGAGGCAGATATGCTTGACTGAGAACGGTATTCAGACAAAATATTGAGGTACACAAATATTGAGTTTTTAATATGGTTATACACAAATATTGTGATGCTGGAATATCAGTGACAAAAATATCTATTTTCTATGGTAAGTAATATTGATGTTAAAAAAAAACATATTTGTTAATATTGTTTACAAAAATATTACAGTGAAGAATATTGTTTTTTAATTATCTTTATGTATTTCAGTATATGTTTTAACTTTAAATGTTATACATTGTTTGTATAATTATTGTTAATTTTTTGTATTATAGTTTGCAAATTTTTTAATGTTTTTAAATTTAAAAGAATTATTAATTGTAATTTTTAGTGCTGTAGCCAAGCTGTGGGGCTTGGGATGGGAAATAAATTAATTATAATTGATTAATAATTAAGTTAAATTATTGGTAATTATTTAATTGATATTTAATGATGTCATCTGTGTAATTAATTTATTTTTTAAGTTATGTTTTAGCTGCAGGGCAGGTTTTGGGGGTTGTAGGGATAAAGGGTGGGGTGTTAATTAATTATAATTAATACGTTTTTATATATTATTAATTATTTGATTGATAATTAATTATGCAAATTATGTAATCAAGATATTTGTAAGTTATATTTTAGGAGCGGTTTGTTGGATTTGTAGGGGTAAAAGGTGGGAAGTTATTTAAGAAATAATTTATTGATAATTTGTTATTTATTTATTTTTTATTATTTAATTTAGAATTATGTTAATTGTGAAAAAAAAATTGTTAAGTTATGTTTTAGGTGCGTGTTGTTTAGTTTGTGGAGGAATGGGGGTTAAGTAATCATACGTTAAAAATGATTATTTATTAAAAACAATATTCCTTAATATGTTAATTGTGTTATACTTTTTTAAATTTCCATTACATTAAATTAATAATTTTTTTATTGATAATAATTATTATAAATTGTAATAAATATTTAATTTGTTTAATTTTTGTTAAAATTTAGACATATAATTTTTGTATTTAGAATTGTATATTTTTCGGTATTTAAAGGAGTTGTTAAAATATGTTATTTGTTTGAAGTGAATTACTCTCTCTGCTGTTGTATTGAATAGAGTATGAATAGTACATTTGACCCCTTCTGAGTCCAATGCTTTCCCTACTGTTGCACACACTGGAGTCGGAATAGTGCATTTTACCCCTCCTGAGTCCACCACTTTCCCTACTGTTGCATTGACTGGAGTGGGAATAGTACATTTTACCCCTCCTGAGTCAAATGTTTTTCTCACTGTTGCACCGACTGGAGTGTGAATAGTAAATTTTACTGCTCCTTAGTTCAAAACTTTCTCTACTGTTGCACCCACTAGAGTACGAATAGTTATTTTAACCTTGCAGTGTCCAACTCTTTCCCTACTATTCCACAGACTGGAGTGGAAATAGTAATTTTATCCCTCCTGAGTCCAAAGCTTTCCCTACTGTTGCACCAACTGGAGGAGGAATAGTAAAGATTACCCTTCCTAAATCCAATGCTTTCCCTACTGTTGCACACACTGGAGTGGGAATAGTAAACTTCACCCCTCCTGAGTCCAATGCTTTCCCTAGTGTTGCACCAACTGGAGTGGTAATAATACATTTTACGCCTCCGGTGTGCAACACTTTCCCTACTGTTGCACCCCTCCAACAATTGCTGTACTGTTGCATCAACTGGAATGGGAACAGTAAATTTCACCCCTTCCAAGTCGAACGCCTTCCCTTCTGTTCCACACACTGGAGTGGGAATAGTAAATTTTACCCACCTGATGTCCTTCGCTTTCCCTACTGTTGTACAGACTGAAGTGGGAATATTGAATTTTACCCCTCCTAAGTCCAACGCTTTCCCTACTGTTTCACTTACTGAAATGGGAATAATAATTTTTACCTCTTCTGTGTACAATGTGTTCCCTACTGTTGCTCCTACTGGAGTGGGAATAGTATATTTATTATTCCTAGAGTTTAATAGTTTTGTTAGTATTGTTTAAATATTTAGTATTATTATGTGTTTGTGTATTTAATTTTATATTTTTAACATAGTTAGATCTATTGTTCTATATTTAAGGAGAAGGTGAAAAGAAAAGTGTATTTGTCAATTAAATCGAGTGAGATTTGCTTTCAGTATGAACCTCAAACATTTGGAGTTAAAAATAATGTAAAGCAGAGGAATGGCAACAGACACACCCAGAATAGAACCCACTCTTCTCAGTGTGAGGATCTGGAACTGTGACCATGAGGCCACTGGGGACTCTGTTATAAATTGTCTCGATAAAGACCTATGACATGCAACACACAGATTGTGATGGAAAAGAGACACAAATGTTATATTACTATGAAGGTTTAAGAGTCAACAGAAAAGCAAATAAAGAGACACAATGCCATGACATACTAGGGTTTAATCCTTCCTCTTTGTGAGTGACAGTGTAAGAGCTTTACCAGGAAGGCAGAAGTGACTCTGCTCTGTCCTTCATCTAAATGGAACTATAACATTCCAACCAAAGATCTTGCTAGTCAGAGTTTTTGAAGTATTTGAATGGAGAGACCATTGCAATACCAATCTCTCTCTCTCTCTCTCTCTCTCTCTCTCTCTTTCTCTATCTCCTCCATCCCATTATGATATGGAAGAGAGAGAGAGAGAGAGAGACAGAAAGTGACAGATAGAGAGAGAGGGAGAGAAACTGAGAGAACTAGATTGACAGTACTTGAGAGAGAGAGAGAGAGAGAGAGAGAGAGGAGAGAGAGGGGAAGTGTTTTTTTAGGCCCTGATGAATGACATATGTAGAATTAGATATTTTAGGAGACAGTGAAAAGAAAAGTGTGAATTAAACCGAGTGAGATTTGCTTTTGGTATGAATTTTAAAGATTTAGGGTGTCATTACGAGTGTGGCGGTCTATAAAACACCATATTCGAGTGGGCGGTCTGGACCACTCCCAATGTGGCAGTCCGACCGCCACATTACAACCCGGACCACCAGGGAACCGCCAGCTCTGCCAGGATCTTGGATCTCGGCAGTCTGGAGGTGGTGGAGGTCCTAATCCACCAGAGCAGCACTGCGAGCAGCGCTGCCCTAAGGATTACAACCTCGTTCTCCACCAGTGGATTTGTGGAGTTAACACCGCCATAAAAAGGCTGGCAGAGAACAGGTCCAATGGGCCACATGGGGGGCCCTGAACTGCCCATGCACTTGGCATGAGCAGTGCAGGACCCACCCTGGCCAGCACTTTCACAATGTTCACCGTCTGCTTTGCAGACAGTGAACATTGTGAGGCTGCTGGTTCACCCTGCAGGCAATAGCATTGCTGCCTGCTCGATTACGAGCCAGAGACAACGCTAGGCCTAGCAGGAAACCCATAATAGCACTGGCGGGGAGGTTGCCGCATAGGATCTGGCCATCCTACTGGGAGTTTGGAGGACGGAGTTTTCTGTCAGCCAAACTCATTAGGCCCTTAGAGTTAAAAATAATTTATGGGAGACGAATGTCTACCGACGGACCTGGAATAGAACCCACACCTGTCAGTGTGAGGGTTTTTGATCATGACCATTAGGCCACGAGGGATTCCATTATACGTTTCCTCGAGAAAGACCTATGAGAAGCAATCCACAGATCGTGATGGCAAAGAGAAATGTTAGAGAGCAAATTTTATTAATAAAAAGTGAATAAAATATTAATAAAAAGTGAAGGACTTAAATGTAATTCATAAATGCAACGAGTATTTAAAATCCTAACTGAAAAAACGTGTTAGAATATAAACGCGTAGTTTAACCCTATCAGTGCGTGTGTTAGCCAATGGCCAACATGCGCACACCCTCCCTTGTGTGGGCCATGATCAGCGGCTGATGCCAGGGAGAGGTTTTAAAAATCCTCTGGTGCTTTCCATTGAAGGATTTTTTTTTATCCCCTTGGGAGACGCAGAAAAGCTTCCGCATCTCCCCCTAACCCCCTCACGCCCATTTAAAAAGTTTTAAAAAATGTATTAAAAAAATGGCAACTCAGCTCTCTTGACACAGGCCGACCAATATGGGGGCATAATCTTTTTTTTTTATATATGTGTGGTTTTCCTGGGGCGGCGATTGGCCCTCAGGGAAAGCACACGTATTAAAAAAAAAAAGAGAGAGAGACTGACACTATAGTGCAAAGGATTCTAGATGACAGAACTCAGTGAGAGCCCCACAAATCACCCCATAATGGATTTCCCTACATGTCTAGTTTTAAAAAATGTACAGGTTTTCTAGGTTTCCCTAGGTGGCGGCTGAACTAGATGCCAAAATCCACAGCTAGGCACTTTGCAAAAAATACATCAATTTTCATTGGAAAAATGTGATGTGTCCACATTGTGTTTTGGGGCATTTTCTGTGGCGGGTACTAGGCTTACCCACACAAGTGAGGTACCCTTTTTATCGGGAAACTTGTAAGAATGCTGGGTGGAAGGACGTTTGTGCCTCCCCTCAGATTCCAAAACTTTGCAGCACCAAAATGTGAAAGAGTATTTTTTCGGTGCAATTTTTAGGTTTGCAAAGGATTTTAGGTGACAGCCCCACAAGTCATCCCATACTGGATTTCCCTAGATATCCAGTTTTCACAAATGTACAGGCTTGGTAGGTTTCCCTAGGTGCTGGCTGAGCTAGAGGCCAAAATCCACAGATAGGCACTTTGCAAAAAACACACCCATTTTCATTGGAAAAATGTGATGTGTCCATGCTGTGTTTCAAGAGACCCAAAGTACGTTCAATCACACGCCTCGTCCGGACATGCGCCTCATTGTACCTGTTCTCCCCTAATGTAGTTGGATGTCTCACATGTGTTGGGAGCCAGGGCAGGTGGGGGTATCCCCAGTCACCTGTGTGGAAAAGGAAACATGGTCATGGCCATGGGTAACATTGCTAAGCGGAGTGCTGACTGTGTCATGAGGGGTATCGTCGTCTGACATGGAGAGCAGTACACATACCTATGAGCCAGGCCCTTTCTCCCTGTATCTGTGACATCATTGCAGGGACACTGCTGTTCCTCAGGATGTAGGAATCATGTACTGATCCTGGGAATTTAGCGTTCACATGTGTAATGTATTGGACTGCAAGACACACCACTTGTACATTGAGTGAATATGTACTTTTCCTGTTTCTGTAGACCTGTTCATTGATCCTCGGAGGAACCAGGGCAATGTGAGTCCCATCAATGGCCCCAATTAATGTGGGACATTTGAGATGTTGTAGAACGCTGCTTTCACAGTAGGAAAATCTGGAGGTAGTGGGAACCTAATGTACCTGTGCATATGCTTGAGTAGGGCATCCAGCACACCCTGCAACACCTTACAGAACTTGGGCTGCGAAAAGCCTCTAGCAAGTCCCACGGTGCTCTGAAAAGAGCCACTCGCCAAGAAATGCAGGGCTGACAACACCTGGACTGTTGGAGTGATGGCATGGGGATTCCTCAAACCCAGCAGGAGGTCTGCCTTCAATTGGGCGACCTGTTCCCTGATGCACAAATGGTTCAGTCGATAGGTCAGGATGATGTGGCACTCTTCTATGGTTTCAAGATCTGCGAGTAGCCGGTAAATTGGTGCATTCCTCATCACTCCATTGTGGCCAAATCTATTTGGTTATATAAACAACAATCAGGGTATCTGTCACAATGTAGGCTATTCAGGATGACACACAACAGTCATTATGTTATAGTCATGCAAGTTGCCTGTAATGTGGGCGTACACATTACTCTACCCTCCGTACATAACCAGACGATGGCACATGATTTCTGTGTGAATGGACGTATACAGGACATGTACACCTACACCTTCCCTGTGTTTTACTATTCGGATCAAATATGCTGACAATTGTTTTGACAAGTCTGTAAATGTCACTAGAAACACACTGCATGTGTCTATATTCACCATGTCAGACTTGAAGTATGTATTTGTGATGACAGACAAGTAGTTAGGCTGTGTAAACTCAGGACAGTAATGTCACAGACTAAAATGGCATCTGTGTGTCCGGCATGCATTGGACTGCTGGAAGTGACCTTGTTCTGCCAGCGGAAGTCGTCATGGCGGAGTGCGGTCTGAACAACCGTGCAACTCCTCATTGGTTAACATTGATGTCAGTGGGAGACTGGGACCAATGACAATCACCACCGGCAGTGATGGTCATGACCGCTTCGGTCGTAACCACCATTTTGTGTGGGACAGCTCACTTGACTCCTGGCATTCGGGATAGACAGACCTCCACTTTTTGTGCTGCTGTGTTGTGTCTCTTGGAGCAACGATGGCACGCACTTCAGGGGAAAGGGCCCCAGCCTTCTCAAAAGAGGAGCTGGAAAAACTTGTGGAAGGGGTCCTACCCCTGTATGGGTGGTTGTATGCAGCTCCAGGACAACAGGTCAGTACAACGTCCTTTGTCCCACAAGTTGGGTGGTGTTTGACGATGTATGTGTGTACACATTGACATGTCATGACTGTTCAGGTATGTAACACACACATGATATGTGTGGGATATTGCCAGTGTGCATGAGCAGTGTTCGCTGTGTGTCGCCAAAGTTTACTGCTGGATTGGTATAATTTACATCTTGTCCCCCTTTTTCTCACTGTTTCCCAATCAGGTCCCACCAGAAGAGAGGGCTGTGGTGAGCCATCGCCAAGGAAGTGCGGACCCTGGGAGTCCATTGCCGGCGGTGCACCCACTGCAGGAAGCTGTGGGAGGACCTGCGATGCTGGGCCCGAAGACCGCAGAGGCCCAGCAGGGGATGGCCTCCCAACGTGGGAGGGGTGAACGTCGGACCATGCCCACCCTTTCTGTTTCTGCCACCCTCCTTTTCTCTCTCCTCCTCTGTCTATGTGTGCATTAGCATCATCTGGAGAGGGAGGAGGGGCACCGGCGTGTGGGGATGCTGCAGCCCACGGGACCCAGGAGGCGGCCAACAGTGAAGCCGTAGGGACCAGTGGGACGGAGGGTGAGGAGAGCACCACGGGAGAGACTGGAGCTACCACAACATCTGACTCAGATACTTCCTCTGATGAAAGCTCTCTGGCAGTGGCAGACCCTTCTGGTACCACATCAACACCATCGTTGTACGCCACCTCCGTTTCCAGCACCGCCCTCCCTGTAGCACCCCACCCAGTTGCCCGTGCCCGCTCACCCAAGAGGGTGGGCGCCTCCTTCGCCGCATGCACCTCTGCCCCTGCCCCAGTCACCCCTGTTGCCTTCAATGACGAGGCTATTGACCTCCTGAGGTCCATCTCTGTGGGGCAGACAACGATCGTGAATGCCATCCAGGGACTGGCATCCCAGATGCAGCAGACCAATGCGTTCCTGGAAGGCAGTTACAGTGCCTTATCTGGCATCCAGAGATTGTTTCAGGCTCTGGCCTCCTCGATGACAGCAGCCAGTGTCCCTTCATCTTCCGTCCCCCATCCAGCTACCTGTTCCCAATCCACAAGCCCTCTACCTACACCTGTCCATGGCACACCAACACACATGCATACACCCACTACAACAGACAAGGTGCACAAAGACCGACATGGGCATCACAAACGTTCACACAGGCATGCACACACACAACACACATCTGCAGACACTTCTCCCACCACCTCCTCCAGTTCAGTCAGATCTCCACTCATACCTGCCAAAACAGCATCATCACACACTGGTCCTGCTGCAATTCCTGTCATCCCCTCAATCACCACAACAGCAGACTTACAGTCACACACAGCACATCCACACTCACCACGACTACCATCTCTGCCACCTGCAGCACATCCACCTCACTTGCACACACCCACCACAACATTCACTCACACATCACCCATTCCCTCTCCCTGCATCTCTGCCCCCTCCCAAGAAATGCATACGTACCCACTCACACACCCAAGATTCAGCCACCACACACATCCAGACACTGCACACACCAGCACCCACGTACAGCACACAGACATGTCAGACGAGCACTCCCTCTACCTCCACTCCCAACCCTCAATCATGTGACCGCCCCTGTGTACCTAAGAGAGTTTTCCTTGCCGCCTTTGACCTCTTCCCTACTCCTCTCCCACCCCGTCTTCCCCGTAAACAGCATGTCCCCCTACCCCTCTCAGGCCCTTCCACCTCCCATTCCTTGGGTCCCCCCTCTGGTGTTTCCCCTGCTGCTCCACCCAGCAAAAAAGCCACCCCTCCCAGTGCCAAGGTCACCCCTCACAAGCCCAAGCCGAAACGTGCCACTTCCACATCCAAACCTCCCCCACCACCCACACACCCCGGAGGTGCCTGCCTGTCCCATTGCTGCCCCTATGAAGTGGAGGACTATTTTCAATCAGGAGTCAAGTTAGGCCCGTATTGATGAACAATGTGTCCTGCTGAATTGGACATTTGAACTTGCCATTGGCACATTTAGTATATAGTTTATTCATTGTTTGAATACATCTGCCCACATTGCTGTGGTTGGCAAGATAAGATGCTTGTCCTAGTTTCCTTCTACAGAGTGGTGTGACATCTGTGTGCAAAGGTGTGTGAGGTCTTTGTGTGGATTGTGTCTGTGTTGTTGCATGCGCTTGGTGGATGGTTTGGGCCATGGGGATGTTGTGATGTGTGTGTCTGCTTGCTTGTGTGTTTGCATGTGGTGTTGTGTGCGTCCGTGTGTCTAGTGCTGCATGTGTGTATATCCTTGATTGTTGATTGTACGTATTGTGTCACCTGTATGATTGCCTAGATGTGTGTTCACAGCTATTGATTGTGTGTCATTGCTACATGGAGTTCATGGTGTGGGTGTATGTGTGATGTCGCACAACATGTCCGTCTATCTCTTCGTTGAGGTGTTTGTGAGGCAGTTGTCGTTGTGTGGTTATGGGGTGTGTTGGTGGTGTTGTGCGTTGTGCTGTATGTTTGGCACGTATCTGCATGGCTTGATGTGTATATTGGATATTTGGCATTGACGTATGTTGTGTATGCGTGTGTGTGGCCTTCACTGTGTGTGTGGGGTATGTGTGTTTTGTGTGGGAGTATATCACTGCCATTTCTCTCCCCTTTGTGCTAGTTATACTTACGGTTGTCGTCTTTGTCGGTGTTGGTGGTCCTGAAGGTGTATGGTGGGATAAAAAGCTGGGAAGACTAGCAGTTCAATGACCATGGCGGCCGCGGCAGCATCTCTGTTTCTGGAGGTGGGTATTTCCTTTTATATTTTCTGTTTCCGCCAGGTTTTTCATGGCGGTAAGGCCCCACTGGATATCCTGGTGGAGTGGTTACTTGGAATATGGAGGGCGGGACGTTGGCTGCCTCTTGGCTGAAGTTGTCTTCCTCCGGCGGATGCTGCTCAATGGCGGTGGCGGGGCTGGCGGTGAGTTGTCTGTATTGCGTTGGGTTCACCACCTTACTCATTATTTGGCTGTCTGCACCACCATCCTGCCGGCGGTCACAAGACCGCCATTGGCGTTGCGGTTTGGTGACCGCCAAACTCGGAATGAGCACCCCTGTTTCTCTAACTTCAAACACAAGCCTAGTGTTCTCATGCCCAAATACCCCTGTGTCTTAAATCTCAAATGAAGTTTACTCACCTGGGAGGATAACATTTGTCAAGTGTGTGAAGGATAGAGAATAACCTGACTGCAACTCCCAGGAGGCACTGTTTCAGTAACTCCAAACAGCAGACCAGTGGTCACTTACACCCCTGCTTGTGAACTCTCAATTGAAGTTTACTCATCTTAGAGTGACCAAAATACAGATCATGCTCAACTCTGAGATGTGTAAGGCCACATAGCTCCATCTTGACTAGCTAACCCAAGTTTAACTATTGAGGACAGTAAGGCCACCTTACCCAGTGTGCAAAACAATGAGCCCAAAGGCCTCAAGATCCATCCCCAGAATGGTATTGGCAGCAGACACATTCACAATGCACTGACCACATGATGACTAAAGTGAACTATACAACAAACTCCTGTGTCTGACTACA
Source organism: Pleurodeles waltl (assembly GCF_031143425.1). NCBI lineage: Eukaryota > Metazoa > Chordata > Amphibia > Caudata > Salamandridae > Pleurodeles > Pleurodeles waltl. The sequence goes on along the minus strand of NC_090437.1, from coordinate 311,356,574 downwards.
TGCATCACAATCTACTAGGAATCACAATGGCCAAAGACATATCTTGCATAGCTACTGTTTTGCCTGCACTGGTGGCAAGATGGCATTCTCAGGCCATCCTCGCAAGTGCTAACGATCTGCACATTTTAGTAGCTGCTTAACCTAGATAGAATTGGCATGCTTCACAAATGTCAAATCAATACAACCAATAGCATGGGTGCTTGCCACAATAGGATTAACTGCAAAATATCTTTGTTCTAGGTCTATGCTTCCTGTAACAATAAATTATTCAATGTAGATGTCACAATACAACCAGTAACATCGTATTTTTCACATCAACAGGTTGAGCTGCCACTGGGCAGAAAAAGGCCACAGAAGAGACTGCCACCCTGGATGAAGCCCTGAGTGAAGAAGACACTCTTGGACGTCTGGACATGGAGGACGGTTCTGGCCCATAGGGCAACCTAGTCACACACCAACAGTGAGTCTCACTGTGGCCACATCAACACCTCCCAGCCCAGTTACCTCAACATCACAGGCAACCATTCAACCCCCAACCTGTGTACTGAGCAAAGTGTCTACCATCTTGTGATGGGCCAGGTAGTAACCAAACTCTGGGATATCAAGCACCTACAGAGGGACATGCACTGGGAAATGTGACAACAGATGAAAGCCCACAATACCAACATGGCATCCATAACAGGGATAATGAGGGACATTCACACTGTCCTGAGCAGGGCTTTTCCAAACCAATCTTCCTCTTCCTTTGGCTCATCAACGCCAGACACATCCACATCAGTGCCTGCCACTGGAAGGGAGGCCCTGCCAGTGCAAGACCCCACCCCAGAAACCCTTGCCTCCCTAGCAGCAGATCCCCCTACACCACGCAAGCGGGGACGTCCGGTGAAGAATCCAGGAGGTGAAGATGGCAAGACCCCACCACTGCCAGCAAGTGACCTCTTCCTAAAGGAACTCCTTTGTTGACTGATCCTCAACAACCTACCAGTTATAATGGGAGGAGTACTCCGGACTTTGGACTCGGAGTGGTGTGGCATCTACTCCAATGATTTAATCGACCATGACTGACATTTTTACTTTTTTTTTTTTCTTCTTTTCTTTCCAAATTTTATTTACTGCATCAGCACTTTAATTAATTCACCCACCACAAACTAATTGTCTGCTTGCTTAATTTCAACATTTTGCTATGTAGAGATGTAAAACCATGTGAACCATATGATGAAAACATAAATATCTTGTGCAAGAAGGGATATGTTACAGGCACACAGTGTCCTGCTCAGGATTACAACCATTACACACAAAGACATACGTACAAGTGTCTGGTCACACCAACCACTGTATTCCACTGTACAGCACATAGTCTGTCCATATGTCTGGACCTTTTTGACGCAAGAATGTGTGACTCATACCGAGTCAAAATACATATTCCAGGATACAGCCCCACAGACCATGAAAGGGAGGGATTTGTCAGACATTGTCCTGTAGAAAAGGCAAACATTAAAGTGGATGATGTCAGCAGCTTGAGCCTTATCACATACTATACCAAAGTAATCCAACATCATATAATCCAGGATACAGGCAGATGGCAGTACAACAGTCCGTGATTTAAAGAAAGAAGGCGTGAAAGCTTTTTTATAAAGGCTACCTTCCAAACATACTAGGTATAATCACCTATGATGGAATTGACCTGGCTATTTATGAAACTCTTAAAAATGCTTGGTTAAAAAGATATGCAATCACAGGCCCATCATAATCCAATGACCATGCATCTGGAGGTACGACACAAACATATGTCAGTGTTGTGCCACAGGCACTGTGGCCTGCAATGATGAACACATTTACAGCTACATACAGGCCATACAAGAATAGTGTTTAGCCAATGTGGAAGGGTGAATAACTTGCTTGCAATCGATGACCAAATATTTCATGCCCACATGATGACACACATAATGCAATCGGTTCAACACAGCACACAAAACAAGTCCAGTGTGCACTTCTGACCTTCCACCCAAACAATGTGCAAGCTGCCTTGGCACAGGTCATGTACAACCCAAATCTGTGACCTACATTACCTGGAACAATCCATGTCCACTGTGTATGTCAGAACAGCATCAGATATCTGCCAAAGTCACAAATCTGAAATGCCCACATGAGGATGTCATGGTGAAGGTACCTGTACAAAGACAAAACAATGAGTATAGGCTTGAAAACATATTTATTACACAAATTACATAGCAAGCAACTGGCAATATAATTACATTGCAAAGAAACTGACACAAACAAAGCAACATCATCAAGGTAGGGACATGTCCAATGGTAAGTATTCAAGCAGCCTTTGGCTGAATATTGCAGAGTATCAGCTCCCTAGTTGTTGCTAAAACACTCAACTTCACACATTCTCACATCTACAGTTCATTGTACAGTCACAGTCATTACATTACATGACATAATTACACTCATGAAAAACAGCTGTTGATGAGATCTTCCCACAAGTCAGCTCCTTCCTCTTCACCACTGTCTTCCTCAAAGGGCATTTCAGGATTCTTACCTGGTTGCATTATATGCTCTCCCTCCTCTGGGATGTACAGGATATTCCTTTGCAGAGCGATGTTGTGGAGCATGCAGCATGCCACAGTGATCTGACACATTTTTCTGAGTGAGTAAGGCGGGCTCCACCAGTCCTGCCCAAACACCTAAATCTGGCCTTCAGAACGGGAAACAGTCCCCTCCACTACCCGCTGTGTTCTTCCATGGGCCTCAATGAAGCAGACTTTACCTGGCATAGTGGGATTCCTTAGTGGCGTCAACAACCAAGGACTGTTTGGATATGTGCAGTCTCCTGTTAAGGAATGGGACATATGTGCAACAATGAGTCACTCACTTCATGATTGTAGCACCTGACATTGCACACACACAAACAGAACAGATGTGAATTACCAACCAGCCAGGTCCCCTCTGGGTAAAGTTGTGACATCAGCTGGGGTATGGTGCTGTTCTGCATTATGAAGGAATTATGAGCTGAACCTGGATAACGGGTACACACATGTGAAATGTAGACATCCGCCAAACAGACAACTTGCACGTAGATGTCATGGAAGTTCTTTCTGTTGTGATAAACTTGTTCATTGGCGTGCGGTGGGACCAAGCCAACATGTGTTCCATCAATGGCCATCAATGGCCCCCATCACATGTAGGATGCATACAAAACTGTAAAAGTCAGCCTTCACGTGGGCTAAATCCGCATGTCGGGAAAACCAGATTTAGCTGCCAAGGTGTTTCAACAGTGCTGAGAGAATGTCCTTCAACATCAGATTGAACATAGGTTGGGACATACCAGCAGAGAGGGCCTCTGTTTGATGGAAGGACCCTGTGGCTAGGAAGTACAATACTGACATGACTTGTACAATGTAGTGGTATGCTGGATGGATAGCTAAACGCTAGCATCAGATCTGGCTCCAACTAACGACATAAGTCTTCTATCGTTTGCCTATCCAGGTGCTAATAAGTTATTATGTGCCTTTGGTCCATGGTCTGAAGGTCTGGCAATGGGAGGTAGACAGGAGCTTGTCACATGCTCCCTCTCCCTGGGTACCTATGTATGACAAGACATGATTTGTAACATTAGTCAGTGTGTCCACAGCAACATACATGATGCATGTCAATTATATAATGTGACAAGGCATTTCTGAATAGATAGACAAGGCAAGCAGTACACATCACAGCTGCAAATAACACAAGGGTCACATATGCCCCCCATGGTTTTCTACACATGTCCACAACATACATATGGACCAAACTCAAAGATGTGCAGCACAAATGCCCCTTGAAATGTGACTGTATTTCCCGATCGCCAAAATGACCATCGGCGGTGTTGGACTGTGCCCTACTGGTAAATGCCCTTGGTGCCCCGCTACATACTACAATGGTGTTTGAGTAGGAGGACCTACATGAAAAAACAGGATAAGGATGTTTGTGAGGTCAAAAATCTTTTTTTGCAGGTGTGATGCAGTTTCTAAAGCCCAATACAGCATTTCAGGTTGCCAAAATGGCGATGCCTGACCTATTCCACTGGAAGTCGTTATGGCTGTAGGCAATTGAAACAGCGGTAGACACAGCCATAGGCTAACATTGTTGCCAGTGGCAGTCACAGGCCAATGGCTGTGTCCGCCAGAGGTGATGACCGTGGACTTGACTGCCATATTCTGCAGATTCACTCACTTGACTCATGACACTGCTGCCAGCAAAACCTCCACGACCTGAGGTGCTATATGCTGCCTGTGGGGGCAATCCTGCCAGGTTCAGCAGGTGATAGAGCCCTTGCACTCTCACCAGCGGAGCTAGAGTGGCTGGTGCCTGAGGTCCTACCCTTGTATCAACAGCTCTATGGTTCACCAGAGGAGCAGATAAGTACATCATGTGCACAATTCTATCTGTACTTTACCATTCTTTCTCTCTTCACAGACTAGGGTGTGCCTATGTGTGCCAGTTAGACTTCTTACGTACCTGTAGTTGCAGTATGGGTGGCATCAATGGTATGGACAATGTGCAGGTCTTGGTGGCCAGTGCCATATGTTAAGTCTGATCACATTGTGTTGTATTGGAGTCCTAGATCATCCTTGAGTTGGATGCACATAACTAGGTAAGGAGACGTCACTGCCATCCACTGACATTTCCTTCCTCATGATTGTTGCAAATGTCAGACAAAATGTATGTTCATGACAGCATGAGCTGTGTATGCATGTTGTATGAGTCATATGAGAGTCATGTGAATAATGTGTATAGTGCCTCAGATCTTTCAAACCACACCTGCCCTTGCTAAACTGTTGTGTGGAAGGCTTCTCATGAATCACTCTGCCCTTCAGGTTGCCACACACATCACATGACAATTTGCTGTTGGCCACATGGTGTACTGTCATGCATGGGAGTGATGGGAATGGGGTGTTATGTAGGTTCTGTCTGCTCAGACTGCAGAGACCAGGACCTGACAAATGTATCTCCCTGTATGGGACCTAGTCTAGGCTGTGGGGGAGTCACTGTGGCTATGCAACTGTGGCACTGTGCCCACTCCCTGTACCCTAGCAGATCCTGTCATGTGGCCAATATGATGCTCTGGTGGCGAAACCTACCCTAAATGCATCATTCCTTTGACTAGATTAGGAGTGGGTACAGAGGTAAATCATTCATCTAGTCCATATGTGCATTTAACATTATTGTCAATGTGTGTCTTAGACTCATGACACATCCCTTACTCCCACAGCTCTGTTGTCACCTTCACGCAGGTCATATTTGTTCTATTCAGGCATATTGCATATATGACAGTCCCACAGTGCAGACATCATGTTGATTCCTGGAAGGCCATCATACGTGACTCAGTAGCTTGATCACATAACAGAAATTGTACAATGCATGCCTCTGTTTGTTGGATTCCATCTCTGTAGGACAGACACATATGTTCAAAGGAGTGTTCTGTAGTACAGGTACATACCACAGAACTTCACTCCCTGAGGTGGCATGAGTCTGCATTTGTTAGGCCACATGTCCACAAATGGAAAAGTAAGACACTTTCTGTACCCACAATGGCAGCCCCTTGATTTTAACTCATGTGTAATGTTGACGTTTTTACTCTGGCAGTTGCATGTAGGGACTGTATGCAGCTAGTCATTCTCACAGAGTGTGAATGTGTTGGTCCATTCATGCCTAAGGAGTTTACCTTATAGAAGCCACATAGATGTGTAGTGGTTCATTGTGGCTCACAACACAGTACAGGCTGCTAGAGCATGGGCTACCTTATGTCATTAAGCTTGCTTAGTCATTGTAGGCCATAAGCAGGGTAGTGGGTTAGTCTGCCGATGCAAATACATATGTCTGTAGTCAGGTCCCGGCACTTATTGGCTTGTGTTTCACACTTGGGAACAAATAGAAAAGTCCTAGCTTGGTGTTACTGATATGTATGTGACTCTTGTGTGCGAAACTTGTAATCATAATCTCTTAATTTGACTTTTGCATCCATGCAGGTTAACGCCCATCAGAAAAAGGGACCATAGAGAGCCATCGCCAAAAAGGTGCAGACCTTGGGCATCCACAGCCAGCGGAACACCCACTGTTGGAAGAGGTGGGAGGACCTGAGACCCTGGATCCAGAAGATCGCAGAGGTCCAGCTTGGGATGTCCTCCCAACATGGACAGGGTGACCGTCGGACCATGACCCCCCTAATGGCCGCATTCTGGTGGTGGCCCACCCAGACCGTGATGGGAGTTTGAGGGCATCACAAGGGGATGAGTACAAGGCATATTCCTGCCCGTCACATTGCTAACTTAATGTGCTAGGTTCTGACAGCTCCCTCTGATGATTAGGGCTGAGCCATGTATTACACAGTAGATGAATGATTGTACGTGTAGGCATGTCATGTGTTGTATACTGATGGGCCTTGCCTATTGCCCCAGGGATCTAGGAAACAACTGTGTACACTCCACAAACAACTTACTCTCCAGGGACAACACATGGTTGTGTACAGTGATCAATTAAGTACAGTTTTTGTTATAGTGGATGTAAATTCTATGTAACAGACCACTACGCCTCAGTGTTACAGGCCAAAGGTAAGGAAGTGATGGATCCCTGTCCTCAGCCATGTGTCTAGTTAAGTTAGTATTTTGGCATCTGCCTCCCAGAGGCTAGTTCTCTTCAGCGTATGACAGGTGCTGGTGCCTCACTAGAGTCTGTAATTTGAAGATGGCCGTCATACATGTGACAGAGCATACATTGTTCTTTGGGTGCAGCTACAGATCCATTCTTTCTCTTGGTAAATGGGGAGTGTCTATTGACATGATTAAAGTGCCATAACTCTTTAGCAAAACATGTGTCAGCTGCTAGCTGTGTTGATGGGATGATGTCTGTATTCCCTCACATGGCAACCTGTGGGTGGAATAAGACATTTACAATGGGGGTACAGTTCATGTTGTGCCACATACAGGAGTGTGTCATCATTGTTATTGGCTGACACATATCCTCATGTGTCATAGCATTTCATTTGGCATGTACAACTGCAGTAGCAATGAGGGACATGACAGGTAGGCCTAGAGGTTTTAGCCACAATGTGCATTTCTATGCCATTGGTGTAAAATCAGATAGCAAAGTGATTAGCACATGTGAAATGGGTAAAGTTTGTAACCTGACTGTTGGCATCCATCATGGAGTGACTTGCAGTTATGTTGAAATTACATGTGTTTGCATACAAGCATTCATCCACAGACATCTGGGTTTGCATGACCATAATGGAGACAATGGTGTAGCTTCCAATTGGGCAACATGTTGAGGGCCTTCAACAAGTACTTGCAAATCTCTGGGCCTCTCCAACACCCAAGGGACTAATGGCTTCTACTGATGCATTCATTGTAAGGGGTGCCAGACATTAGAGGTGATTTCCCTGGGGCCTGCTGATTAATTGTGTTGTGGAGTTTAGAGACATCTCTCTCTGACATGTTGCACGTTTTCTCTACAGTGTCCATTTCCATGCCAAATGTGTGGCCTATCTGAGCAACATTAGTATTACCGCCAAGACTCCATTGGGACAAATATCAATTGGTGAAGTGGGCATTGTGGAACTGCTTCCAGTGTGACATGAGTATTTCCATGTCACCTTCTTTTGGCTCTTGTACTTTTGTCATCAACATGACAGGGTTTTGGAGCATGATTTCTTATTGTTGGGAATGTGACAAATAGATGTGTGCATGACCTTGTGTGGGATCAGTGGGAATGCAGTTGGCATTGGCCTACTATTGTATGACAAAAGGTAACTGAGGTATGCTCCATCAGACAAAGCATTGAGGGTGATGAGGTTTCCTATTAGTTCAATGGTTACTGTGATTGCCTAACTTCAGCCATGCAATTGTAATTGTCTGAGATCCTGATTCTCCTGTAGCAACTGTTGACAGTTCAGATGGCATGCATATGGCATGGCACATGTATGGGCCACTTAAGAGGAGTTTGTTGCTGGGGCCTACTTGACATCATGGTAATGTTTGCTAATCAGAGCTATTGTTCAAGTATGATCATGGACATGTGATGACCCTATTTCTCTTTGCATTTGCAGCATCATCCCAAGGAAGCGAAGAAGACAGGGCACAGCCGAGTGGGAATGCATCTTGCCACGGGACCTCGGATCAAGACACCACTGACACAGAAGGACCCAACGGCCCGGAGGCCGAGGGGAGTGCCACGGGGGGACTAGAACAACATCATCTTCTTCATTGGAATATTCCTCCAGTGGACACTCCCTAGTGGTGCAAGACCCATCGGGCATACCCCTGTACCATCTTTGTACACCATACCTGTTCTATCACCACCCTCCCTATTGTTCCTCACCCAGTTGGCCGTGCCCGCTCATCCAAGAGGGTGGGCATCTCCTTTGCCACAGTCAGTGCCACTGCAGCCCCTGTTACCCCTGCTGACCTCCTGAGGAGTATCTCTGTGGGTCAGACAGCCATTGTGACTGCCATTCAGGGGTTGGCAACTCAACTACAGCAGACCAATGCATTCCTGGACCTGGGAACCCCACCATGAAAAGCTTTGATTGGAAAAGCAGGGAAGGGGCCCCTGGGCGATTTTACCCATTGGGCAGTATGGCTGAGGACACATTTTGTGCCCCCTTATGCCTGCACTGTCGGTGCACACTGCTGCCATGCACAACATTGTGCACGGCAACAGTGCGCCTGAAGTGCATCTGGCGCTCCACTGCAGTGGGAGGTGCTTCAGGAATGCGCTGCAGTGACACCACCGCAGACAATACCTCCAGCCTGGCGATAATGTCGTAATACGGCAGTGGGGAGGGTGCCAGTGGTTGGACCGCCAAAATCATAATCAGGCCCCTATATTTTTTCTGTTGAATTTAAAAAGTGCATGATGTTCATTGGTGTGGAGCCTTAGGAGGTGCTCTGGAAAACATGGCATCACTTAAAAAAATTCTATAAAGAGCATGTAGCACAAGGAAAATTGCTACAAATCCATTACCTGCAAACATTCGTTCAACATTGTAACCACAGAAATATCATAAAAGACTTTTAAGATATAGCTCAACAGTTATTATTCTGCTTCATAGGGACTGATGCTGCGCCTCACCAATAAAATGCAAAATGGCCAAAAAAAGTTTGAGATTGCTAGTGTCACAATTCAGGGGGGCCGGGTCTAGCACAGGCTACTTCAAAGAGTAGCTTATGTACTACTGTTAGCTCTACAGCTACCTGTAGGCAGCTTATCTGTGTGCTGCTCAGGCTACTAAATTAGAAGATTTTGCTTGGTTGAATAAATATATGTACACTAAAATTAAAAAGTGTGGATTTGAGATGAAAATATTTGTATTTTCAGAACTTAAAAGCTGGAGTTTGGATGAACATGGTTGAATTTGGAACATATATTTAAAGCTGATATTGTAGTGATAAACCATGTGATGTCAGGGAGATTTATTACTTATACTATCACCTTAGTGGCAGGGGCATTGCACCTACGGCTATGTATTACTCATGTAGAGGCATTTCAAATCAATAAAGCTTTTTTACATTATTGCTCGTAACTCTGCCTGATGCAGTGAGGTAATCACTGCTGCCAATTTTTGCTTTGGGTGGCAACTAATATAGGGCCTAATTACGAATATGGTGAGGGTTGGACCGCTACACACTAGGCAGCCCAACCACCACAATTGAACCCTGGGGGGGCAGACCAGCTGAAAAACCATCGTCCCCGCCAGGCACATGGTTCCCGACGTGGTGATGGCAGCTTGAGTTGTACTCAGCAAGGGCGGCACTGAACTCAGCAGCGCCTGGCTGATTACAACTTAGCTTTCAGCCAGCCTTTCCATGGTGGGGACCCCGACACAAAAAGGGGGGGGCCTGCACTGCCCATGGTATGATATGGGTAGTGCAGTGATCCCCCTTCTCAGCACCGTCTTTGCAGACAGTACGCATTCCAAGGGTGCTGGAGTGCGGTGGGACCGCCAAAGTTGTTATCAGGCCGATAATCTTGTCTGATGTGATCATGATTACAACACTAATAATATTAGTAACTCTGTATGTTTTTTTATTGAACATAAGTAGCAATTATTACAAAAAAGTTTGTAGACCCCTGGTCTAGCATTCAGGTTGCTACGTCTCTCTCGACCTGAGACTAATTTGCATGTCTGGTCACTTTCTCTATGGTGATTGGATAAAATCTTGAGTTTCAAGTGTTATGAGACTTGAATATTGTTACAAAAATGTTGTTGCTACAAAAATAATATGGGATAAAATATTGTTGGCATGAATATTTTTTTTAGTACATATTGTTTTCAAGAATGTTCTTTTTAATATGATTTTCTTTAAATTATTTGTAAACATATCATTTTATTATTAATGTAATATGTTTTAGCTAAAGTATTAATCGTAGGTATTAAAAATGTTAGTATAGTTAGTATAATTGTTATAATTTTTTAAAATAAAGTTTGTAATACTTAATGTTACAGTCATTCATTGTTAAATTTAATTAGTTCTTATTAGTGTGGTTGAGGGTTGATGGGTTTGTACGAGAATGGGTTAAGAAGTTAATTAAATTATTTAAAAAAATGATTATTTGGTAGTTTGTAATTGCAAATAAATCATATAATTGATTACAAATTAAGTTGTTTGATTAGTTAATTTTCATTTATATTTTAATTTCATAATTAGTTATAGTAAATTTTAGTAGTGCGTTGTTTGGAGGGGAATAGTGTGGGAAGTTAATTACAATTTAAAAAATGTACAGTTAATGGTAATATGTGTTTATTGTAAATTAAATATTTAATTGATTATTAAATATGTTAATTGTTTAATTGTTAAATTGTGTTTATGTAGTTAATTGTAATTTATATTTAAATTTTATTATTATTAGTTGTAACATATTTTAGCAGTGGGTTCTTGGATTTGTAGGCGAATAGGGAGGGAAGTTAGTTAAAATTTAAATAATTAAAATTTAAAGATGAATATGTTTTAATTGTATATTCATTATCTAATTGATTATTAATTTTTAAATTATGTATTTAATTGATTATCAATAATGCTAGTCGTTCAATTGTTACATTACATTTTTTTTTTTATTTGTCAATGTTCATAATGTATATTGAAATTCTTGTCTGTGGAATGTTTGTTTTTTAGTATGAATTTAAACTAAATAATTTGGTATTTGTGAATTTGCTGTACTTAGGCAAGTGCATGTTATGATAAGTAATGTTGTTTCTTTTCAAATTGTTTTATATATCAAACAATATTTTCATATTTTTATTAAAAAAAAAAATCTTCTATGTACTATATTTTATTTATGTTTTTAGGTATTGTAATATTTGTAATAAATAATTAGGACTTGTATTCTTGTATGCAATCCTTTTGAAGTCCAACACTTTACCTACTGTTGCTTATACTGGAGTGAGAATAGTAAATCTGATCACCCTGAAGTCCAAAGCTTTCTTTACTGTTGCTTAGACTGGAGTGGCAGAAGTTACTATACCCCTTCTGTAGTCCAACACTTTCCCTACTTTTGCTTACACTGGAATGTGAATAGTGAATCTAACCCTTCTGAAGTCCAGCGCTTTACCTACTCTTGCTTAGATTGGAGTGAGAATAGTAAATCTAACCCTTCTGAAGCCCAACGCTTTCCTTACTCTGCATAGACTGGACAAGGAACAATACATTTACTCCCTCTTAAGTCCAGTGCTTTCCCTACTGTTGCATAGATGGGACTGGGAAAAAACATCAAACCCCTCCAAAGTCAAACACTTCCCCTACTGTGTTTTCTTAACAGGAGTGTGGATAGCAAATCTAACCCTCTAAAGTCCAATGCTTTTCCTATTGCTGCAAACAGTGGATATAATTTTGTTTATTTTTTATTTTTTAAGTATTTTTAGGATAACAAGGGCCATATTTATACTCCGTTTGCGCCGAAATTGCGTCGTTTTTTTTGACGCAATTTTGACGCAAAACCAACGCCAACTAACGCCATATTTATACTATGGCGTTAGAGGCGAATAGCGCCAAAGTTCCCGGAATGTGCGTCATTTTTTAGCGTGAACCCCTTCCTTGCGTTAATGATATGCAAGGGAGGCGTTCCCGTCTAAAAAATGACTCCCAGGCCTTTACGTGGTATTTATACTCCCGGGCAAAAGTGACGCCCGGGAGTGGGCGTGGCTAAAAACGGCGCATTTGCGCCGCTTTTTAACGCCTGGGTCAGGCATGGCGTTAAGGGACAAGTGGGCTCAAAATGAGCCCACAGTGCCCTCCCCTGCCCCCAGGGACCCCCCCTGCCACCCTTGCCCACCCCAGGAGGACACCCAAGGCTGGAGGGACCCACCCCAGGGACATTCAGGTAAGTTTTTTTTTTTTTTTTTTTAATAATATTTTGTGGCATAGGGGGGCCTGATTTGTGCCCCCCTACATGCCACTATGCCCAATGACCATGCCCAGGGGACAGAAGTCCCCTGGGCATGGCCATTGGGCAAGGGGGCATGACTCCTATCTTTACAATGATAGGAGTCATGTTGATGGGGGATGGGCGTCGTTAAAAAATGGCGCAAGTCGGGTTAAGACGATTTTTTCGACGTAACCTGACTTGCCCCATTTTAAGACGCCCATGCGCCATTTTCCCCCTACGCCGGCGCTGTCTGGTCTACGTGGTTTTTTCCCACGCAAACCAGGCAGCGCCGGTCTGATTGCGCCGTCTAACGCCATTCCATAAATACGGCGCCCGCATGGCGCTTCAGAATGGCGTTAGACGGCGCAAAACTTTTTGACGCTAAACTGCGTTAGCGCAGTTTAGCGTCAAAAAGTATAAATATGGGCCCAAATGTTTATATTGTTTTAGAGTAATGTTTTTATTTTTTTATATTTACTATGTCAGCTTTGATATAAATATTTCTTTACTTGTGTTTTTTGTTTCTGAGATAATATTTCAACATTTGTAAAGTTTAAAACTATTATCACTGTATCATAAAATACGCTTTATGTCTAAATTTACTGTACGATATAAATAAAGAAAAGTAATTTTAATGTTTTAATAAAGTTAAATAATTGTTGTTGCTTTTATATATGTTTATTACTTTCTAATTAATTTTACTGGTAATGTTTAAAAATAAAATATTTTTAAAAATCAGTATTTATTTCTGAGAATTTTTCAAATGTAATTTATATTATTTACATATATTATATATACTTAAATATATAAAATGTAAAAATTACAGTTCCTATATGAACACTAAATTACTTTTAAGTAATATGCTAATTTAAATACATTATTTAAAGTTGATATTTAGTAAGCAATAAATATTTTTTACCTGTTTTTAGTCGATATTTCTGTCAATTATATTTTTGACACAATATTTTCGTAGTTTTCAGTATAATTATAGGATCACAATATCTTTGCCAACGATATTTTTGACATTATGTTCATGTCACTATTAATGTTCATGCTATCATGTCAGTGAACAGTCTCTACTGGTACAGATAAGCTCAAAAACAGTACATCGGAATGCATCTGGAATATATACCAGAATTTCATAATAAATTATTTTCATGTTTCTCTTTTGCACCTCCATTTTTGACTATTCCCAGTTGCACAAACACCTTAGCCAAGATGTAAATGGCCTATACAGTTTGGAATTCCCACTTAATGATTTTTTTTAGATCAGCAAACCAGAGAATTTATGGAAAGAGCGGAGCCAGAGCAGAGCCAGGGCACAGCCTGGCTTTTAGGGCTGAAACACAAGCTTAGCCTGTTCATAAAAAGCATGTAACTTTGTGATAGACTGGTGGGTATGGCTGGGTGAAGTGCAAAGGGTAGGGAGGCAGAGGCAGGCTGGCCCATGGATGAATATGGAAACTCTGTGACAGGACTCTGCCCAAAGTAAGCCGATAATGCAGGCGGTTACAGTCATGTCATGCTACTGACTGCTCAAGCAACTCTTGCCCTTTCCATAAATCTGTCACAGTCTCAAACCTATACTAGGCACTTTATTCTCTCTCTGCTCTTTCTCGTCTCTCTCATTTGCCACCACACCCCTCCATTCTTGCTCAAATCTCAATGTCCCTCATCAGGCTGGCACCTGTATCCCTGTCTCTTCTTAACCAATGTCCAGCTTCACTGTCTTGGCTGCTTTCCTCGCCCGGGAACCATCTCAACTTCAAATGTTCTCTTTTTCCCTCTCATTCCCTACATGTGCCAAGGAAGTGAGGAGCTAGCTGCTGGAAAGGGAGACCAGTAACAATATCAGCTCTACACAGAGACAAAAAAGGAGCTGAATGAATTTAGAGCTTAAAGTTTCAGTAGACAGATCCATGTGTGGAGAGACAGAGAAAGACAGACTGAGAGAGAAAGAGAGAGTAAAAGAAAGAGAGAATATTTGTGTATGTGTGAATGTTTGTGTCTGCGTATGTGTGTGCGCTTGTGGGTGTGTATGCGATCAATGCAGCTATGCATCTTAACCCCAAACTGAAGCAAAGTCACTGAAAGGATTAGATGGGCTCTGTGCCTTGAACAGAGATGTTTTAATGAATGGGCCCCCTGAGCAGAATGGACTTTATTTGACCTCTAACTATACTATTTCTCTGTGTAAGGGTCTCTCCCTGTCTCTGCCTACCTTTACGTCTGAGTCTCTCTCCCCGTGTCATCTGAAGTATTTTTGGGTCCCTACGCACAGCACAGTTGAGCTACTTTTGAAAGTTTCAAAAAGTTTCACATATAATTCAATACTTTTTGGAATCATGTGGGCTTGAGTTGAAAACAAGGGGTAATAAAATTCAAAAATAGGTCTTGCTCATGGTCCCCAAAATCCTTAAAGTGACACTGGCTTTAGACTGGTTGCAGGCATTCACGCACAGCTCGACTGGCGTCCTTTATCTCGAGTCCTAGAGAACCGTGGGATGAGCAATTGCCAGACATCTGGCTCCAGCCAGACTCAATACGTCAGTCGCTCGCACACTATTTGCTATCCAGAGATTTGTCTAGCACCCAGAATCTAGAACTTCCCTGCAGTGCAGTGCTCCTCATAGCTTTCAAAAACACTTTCACAGAGTAGACACTTTGAGGCGCGTGCACTAGGCACGCTATACAGTTCCAAAGTTTCAATGCAATACATTGAGGGCAAGATTTATGAGGGGTTTGCACCACGCCACACGGTACATGCATGGCGCAAACCACTAAGTCATATGTTACTTTGTGTGGATTGGAATGGCTTAAAAATATGGAGTAAGGAAAGGCAGGGCAAATCGCTGCTTGGCTTTACTTTGTGCTAGAGAGGCATTCCATGGGCGTTCCCACGCTACTCCCATGGTTTCTGATGCATTACCAGGTTTGCCAACATTGGTAAACCTGGGAATGCACCAAAATCCTATGGGCCTCCCCCGGTGAGACGTAATAAGGACAAATATCTTTACTTCTTGTTTGTTCCTCTTTTATATGTGTGCTGCATGGTGCAAAGGTGCCTGCATTGGCGCTAGGCTGCCAAAAGTGTGCCTGTGCAGGGGGAAAGGATTCAAATGCGCTGTATTGGTTAAACTGTGACGCAGTGCAGCGCAGCAAAGTGACTTGCTACACTGCCCCGCGCCATAATTTTCATAAAACTGCCCTTGAGTGTTTTAACTTTAAATCAGACCATGACACTTTAACAGATGAATTACCTCTGCAAACTGGATCAGCACCTTCCCATCGTCCTTTTCCATTGCAAACAGCAGTGTGGTTTCCGCTCTCAGCACTGTAACCGTTCTGGCACTCGTAGACCACCACGCTCCTATAGGTAGTGTTACTGTACGGGCCTGTCGAAGCATTCGGAAACGATGGAGGAGCACCACATTCCACGGCTGCAATAACAACAACATTTTTGCAAACTGTTAAAGAACACATTTCTCTGAAAGTTACACTTAGGGTCTCATTGCGATTTTGGTGGTCCACAGACTGCCAGATTTTCGGTGGCGGACGGACTGCCGCACTCTTGGCAACAGATATGGAACCCAACAGGTTGGCAATTGTCGAGGTCGTGGTCTGCCACGGCAGTGCTGAGTTCGGCACCACCATACTGATCATGACTTCACTTGCCATGGAAAAGCTGGCAGGAAGCTAGTGCTGGCAGCCCCCCTGCCAGCACCCTCGGAATGTGCTATTGCAGACAGTCAGCATTCCGAGGGTGCTCGTGTGTGACAGCATTTGACTTGACTTTCTAAAAGCACTGTGGCCAATGCCGCCGCACTGTTTCCACTGGGCTGACCGGTGAAAACGTTGTAATATGACGGTTTCCTCTGGTCAGCCCGGTGGAAACATGGTAAAACGGCGATGGTGAGGCTGCCGGCTTGACAACAGCCTCACCCCCACCGTATTGGCGGTGCCGAGATCGTAATGAGGCCAATAGACATTTAGATGCTTTTTGAGGAGCAATTAATAATGTTCAGGGAATCTATAACATAAAGGGTTGTAGTTTATTGTTACTTGAGATATACATGTAAATAAAGAGAAAAATGAAAATGTGCACCACGTGTTATAATTACAGTTTTTTACTAAGGTTTCATTGGAAATTGACCACTGTACAGTGATATATACTTTGATGCTGCCTCTGTCTATGATCGCTATTCTGTTGATTTGGTTTTGTTGATAACAAAGCAATTATGTTGACAACAAAAAAACAAGCATTGGCAAAGGCAGTCGTGCTTGCCTGGAAATGGTTAAGGAAGAAAGGGACACATGGACAGGAGCTTGGAAAAGGGATCCCTGTGAATCGCAATTAGGAAATCTCTATTCCAAATGTACGAAACTCTCTCAAGTTTCATTTGCAATTCCCAGTGGGTCACAAATAGATCTACCTCATGAATATTAATGAGGTAGGTTTCACTTTGCGACCCATTGAGAATTGGAAACATTACAAGGATGGTGGTCTGCTGAGGTCAGCAGACTACCATGTCTGTGATTGCTTTTTGGGGGAAAAAAATCTATTTTTTTTTAAATGTAGCCTATTTTCATTAAAGGAAGACGAATGCTTTTAAAAAAGAAAATGAAAAGTCTTCTTTTCCTTTTTTTTAGAGAAGGTGCCTGCTCTTAAAAATGCTTTTACAAACATTGTCTATTGCAAAAACACAATTGTGTGTACTGGAGCACGTATGATATAAAACAAAGTGTGAATTCTACGCACATATTTGCACAGTAACACAAGTCCATGCACTGTAGCACGTTTAAACTAACACAAATATGCACATTGCAAATCACATACTTGTGTGCAATAGCATAGATAAGCGCACTGCAAAGCACGAATGTGCGATGCAGCACACATCTACAATAGTATGCATGTGAACCACAAGAAGAACGCCTGACCAGAGTATAAGCACTGCCATCAACTTGATGCAAGAGCCTTCAGGCCATATGAAAATATATGGACAACTTCTCTTAATTCATTTGGGCAGATCAGACAGTCACATTGTCTTCTTCCAGTATTTACATCAGTACTGAACTCACCAACAGAATGGACTGGACAGAGATGAGACATACATTATCAGCACACCAGTGTAATCCTACAGGCAGCAAAAAGGAAAGGAGGCCCATTTCACCATGAAAAGTCAGTGATAAACATTACAACGGACTTCTCTCACGAGACAGAGATTAAGTGGAAAAAACTATTCGTTCTTCGCCCCTGCCATCAGAAGGAAGTGATCAAATTTGGACTACTGGATTCAGCAGTGATGATCGAAACTATACAAGGCTAGACTAGAATTTGATGACCCGGAAACACTCTCGGCCTTCTTAGACACTCTGGAGGAATCTATGGATGCTACCCCTGCTCTGGAATCTACTCCCCCTCTAGATTTAGGTGCTCCCAACAGCCACCATGCTAATATTAGGACACATGCTACCCACTAAGGCCTACACAGATCGAACCAGCACCAACGCTCTGACCGGGACAGCCTAGACCCAGTGACAGGTGTATTGTCACAAGTACTGAGCTGATTGACTGTGCCAGGCGGCACTAGCTCTGCTTTCTGCGCATAGCCTTTTTTGTATAAGTGTTGTGATTGGCTCATTCTTTCTTGCATTTGTCTCAGCCAATGTTATGTTCCTTTCTGATGATGTTCTCTTATTGCCTTTTCCCAATGTATTGGGCCACAACCTGGCTACTGGCAGGCATGACAAATGTCTCTCTTTGAGGGGTGCATTCTCTTCCTCTGGGAAGTGGTTAAGCACTGTGAGTACGTGGCAGATAGGACTTCAGTGAAACACATAGAGCTCTATACTTTTTTTCCTGATCCCCCTTAGCCAGCAGCCCCTTCTTGGACTACCATTGAACTTTACCCCTACTACTGCTATGGCCAAAGGGGGCTTCTTGGTAGCCATGTATCAGAGTCTGCACCACAGAGTACAGCTTGGCTGTTTTTCCCATATGCGTAGGTATGCACTGAGTAAGTCCACACTTAATCTACTGCCTTGCCAGCCGGCTTCTGAGCTTTGTAGGCTCTCGCAAACCGCTTTGCAGGAAACACACACAGTTCCCACGTGGTTACCATTAATTGTTGACTGCCTATGAAGAGGCACTCTTCCAGTCCTCCTTCACACGTCTGGGACAGGATTTGGACCTACGACGATGACCCCCCCCACCCAACCACATGATCTCCCCCTTTGTGTCCTGTCACTGAATTTTAATGGTTTTTCCAGTTTCGTCAAATTAAAAAAGATTCTTACTCACCTCTGCCACTACGCAAAAGACATTGCACTCTTGCAAGAACTGCACTTGCCTAAACTACAGAGGGATTGGGTCTATGCCCCCCTTGAACTCCTCTCTACCTCACAGATGTCCACAGAGCTCCCACTGATGTTCTTTACATTGCAAAGCCAGAGTCATGGGTACTAAGCAACTCCATAATATTGAATATGTTTTGCACCTGTAAATAGGCACACATGTCCCTCAAATTAGATCCATGGATTCATATGGAGATCCCGATCTGGAACAGTGTGAAGGTTAGAAAATGAGGGCAGATGGTTCATTGGTCAACTTGGAAAGGATGTGGTATTCACTCGATTTACCAGTTGCTCTCAGTGCCCATGTCAAAATCCTTTGTAGATCTGTCCTCAGAGTACGGTCTTCCACAGGCATCCTGATGGCAAAATATCCAACTCACCCACAGTCTCCGGGGGGCACTCAGCAAGGGAACCCATCTTACTTCCACCCTCATTGATCAGTGCCTACTTCGATAAATTGAGTACCACCAGGTAAGTAATGTTGGGATAGTACAGTCTGCTAGTCGATGACACTTCTCACAGCCTACCCTAGAAATGTCAGTAATGTATTGGGAGGAGTCATAGGACACTCATATTTTCCAAAGGTCTGGGCCTCCTCGTTGCTTGATCACCATGATTCCATCCTTTTGGAGGCACAGTTGACGTTTGCATAATTTAAACTTTTACACAATTGGTACTGGTCACCAGTTAAACTGTATAGACCTTGTTGTCGCATCACAACTGTTGGAGGTGTGAATGGGAGGCTGTGATAAGCTACATATTCTATGGTACTTCCCCAAACTAACTGCCTACTACTCACATGTGTGGTCCACTCTTAATGACTAGAGTCCATCTGGATACTCCCCTCGGCTAGACTGGTGCTACTACATGATATGACTGGCTGCGAGATACCCATTAAACACAGGAATCAGTAATTGATGACAGGATTGGCCACTGCAAAGCTTTGCGTTCTCTATTGGAGACAACCAACGTTTCTTAGTGGAGTCAACTGGCTCACGCAACTGACAGAAAACTGCGGACTACAAATGGAACATCTATATGATGAATGACCAATTGGATATCTATGCCCAGGTATAGGAGCCCTTCTTGTTGCCATGGAGAGGATTGGACTAGGAGATGGCCACCACTTTTTCTATGAATGCAACCTTCCTCAGTTGGTGTCTGGGCTGTCTGGGGCCTCTAATTGCATGCCTACTGTTGCCTGCCTCCCCAGCTACTGACAAGCCGAAGGCAGAGTCTCCTGTTTCCCGGCTCCTTCCTTGTTAAGGAGCACTGCTATCAGACTGAGCAATGTAATGAGAAAAGGAGGCTCTCTCCACCTGGGGCATACTTCCAATAACAGACATTACCAGTATTATGACACCTGAGTAGGGCTTCCCGACATTAGAGATGTGGTGGGACCATGTGATGAAGTGGATCCCCTACTGCAAAGCAGAAGTGTAGCCTAGTCCCCAACGGGGCTTCCCTGGGAGATGGAGTTGTCACTGGACAGACCCTTGACGACGGCAAGGCAGTGTCCCTGACCTGGGGGATAGCTTTCCGTTGGAGGGCGAAATAGGGAGGGCTTGCGGGGAGGCATATGACATGGCCACCTAAAGATGGAGGCTGTTTGAGTGAAACCCCCAGTGGATGCTGGATTTGCTGTACACAACTCAAGGAACGGGTGGTGCAGTTTCACCCCATGAGGTTTCCCTAATTGGGGTTTATCATACTGTGTCTAGGGGTTTCACTTGTTTTTTCAGATAGAGTGATTGATGGCTTGTAATTTGCCATGCTTCTGGTAAAATTATTGTTGTTTACTTATTGAGCACTGTGTGCATTGTGCTTAAAACTGCAATAAAGTATTAATGAAAAAAAGATAGACAATTTAAATTATTAGAACACAGGCTACAGGGGGTGTACAATCGTTTGATGTGAGTAAGTGTGGAACTGAACCGTAGATTGTCTTAAACACCAGAATTAGAAATTCATAAATGGCTCGATGCATTATGGGCCTGTAAAGTTAATAATGTTGTCCAAGGGAGATGGATAATTAATGGGACAAAACAACAGGAAAACTATTACAGTACTAGATTATGATCATGACAAGTAATAGCATCCTCCAACAGTGTCTGTAGTTAAAATAAAAAATTTGAGTCACATGCTGAAAATGCTGGTGGAAGGAGATGGTTTAAAAATTTCAGGGTAGGAAGTGAATATATCCATCTTGAGTGGTGGGTGGTGTGAAGAAAGGAAAGTAGATGAACATGGTCTTACAGGAGCAAGAGTGAACAGAGCATCAATCAATGCCTAGTTACTGTTAGGTAGTCGTACACTTGAGCCAGCAATGGGAATAAAGCTTAGCTTTATGACAAATCAGATTATATAAAAACACTGCTAATTGACATTTATGTATTTCAAACCACTAGAGATATAGGGGCTCATCATGAGTTTGGCGGTCGGATGAGCCAACCTCCAAACTTGTGGGGGTGAGGCGGCCATCAACCTGGCTGCCTCACACCCTGCAGTATTACGATGCTCTCACCGGGCTGACTGGTGGGAATGTCATATTACAACTGACAGTCAGCCCAGAGGGAACAGTGCTGTGGTATTGGTCTCGGAATACCATAGCACACCAGCACCCTTGGAAAGCAGACAGTATGCATTCCGAAGGTGGTGGGGACAGGGGCCCCTGCACTGCCCATGCCAGGGCAGCTCAGCCCCCCCTGTATCCCCCCTCCACAGTCTTTCTGCCAGCCTTTCCATGGTGATTAAACCGCCATGGAAAGACTGGCAGAAAGGGGACTCGTGCTCAGCACGGAATTGCTGAACTCAGCACTGCCGTGGCTAAGCATAGTCAGACTGCCATCAACCAGTCGGGAACCAAATTCCTGGTGGGGACGGTGGTCCCCTGGCGGTCCAACTGCCAAGGTTGTAATGTGGTGGACGGACCGCCTGGAGTGCTGCGGTCCGACCACCGCTGTGAGTCTGGTGGTCCTTGGACCACCAAATTGGTAATGAGGCTCATATTTTCAGTGGTATTTTTTTCCAAAACAAGGTAAAAGGATAGAATCATAGCACAGGTTCCCCATTGCTGTGTACTGTACTACTGTCTACTGTAAAGACAATAGGTACAAATCCCACCCTGAAACTCTTTAGTAAAATATCTACTATTATAGATCAACCACACTGGTTAAGCTTTCCAACACAGACATAGAAACCAAAAGACAGCATCAATTGGTTTAGTGAGCAGCTAGCCAAGCTGCAGTAAACTAGCAAGCCTAAAGTGCTATCAGTGTACAATGATGGCAAGATGTGAAGCGATAGACACCTGAAGAGCAGCTGTAAAGCAGGGAGAAGAGAAAAAAAGGTACACATTGCTAAATGCATTGAAGTTTCTATAAACACATATAATGACATTTTAAATGTCTGTAAGGAGATGACCACCCAGGGGTGTCACGATGTACTTACTATACAGGATGGTATCTGCTTTAACTCAGTTATTTTGACTTACTCGCTGATCATCCGTATGACACTTTGCTGCTCACCCTTCCCACTGATAAAGAATGTGGCACCTAAAACTAAAGCTGCAACCAGCCTGCAGAGCCATATAAGAATAAACAAACTATCACCAATCCTAAAAAAGATTTCACCATCATTGTTAATGTCTCCCTGCTTAAAGGAGTTATTTACCACTCTCCTCAAACATGCCATCATCACACCTATTATGTAGAACCTAGTGACCCAAAGGTCATCACTAACTATAGTTTGATCCCCAAAATACCTTACCAAGCTAAGGACTTGAAAAGGAAGGTTACGAATCAACATCAAAATGATGTGTAAATCACATCATGCATGACCATTAATCCAGATTTATGCATGTATGGGCTTTGAATTGGGTCTGGTAAATATCAGAGAAGGGTTCTTGTCATTTCTGGATGTAAACAAGCAATCAACATTCATGTTTTTTGACGTTTCAGCTGCCAATAGCATAGTAGATCTTGAGATACTATTGAAAAAGGCTTAAGAAATAGCCAGGATTGACTGAATTATCTTTGGAATAAATTGCTTTGTTCCCATTCAACAGAACCCAACAAGTTCGGTTTGGTTCAATAGAAACATTCCCATGTATTGTTACACGCTTCCTCTGCTAGCATAACAAAGTTTTTCACTACTTTGCATCAAGAAGACGCTCCATGAGTGGTACCAGGACATTCCAATGCAGCCACCCATGGGTATAGACACAAATCCCTATCTAGTACATTAGTAAACAGTGATTTGTGCCAAAAACGTACATCTCCTCAAGGCAGACATAAAGTCTGAGAAAAGTCTTCTCATCTCAAAACTTTTCTAACTTTTCATAAAAAGTGGGAAAAGTAATAAAGCATAGCTTTTGTACTAGAAGGGAACCTATGCTTGACAGAACTTGAACATCATTGTGCTATAGCGCAAGGGTGTCTGCGTTGGTGCATGGCAGCAAAAAGTGGGCCAGCACTGGGAGAACGAAATACAGCACCATACCTTTGTTCAAATGATGCTGTTTTTATCTTTCCCTGTGACACAATGCAGCCACTGTGGTTGCTGTGGTGCATTGCACCAAAACGTAGTAAAAGGGCCCCTTGAGTTGCAAAGGAGATAATCATCCCGACAGTAACTGTATATTTGGGTTAGACGTCCAACTATATGAAAAACAGTCATATTCCACTTTTAAATTAACAGTTTCGCTTTATTGTCTAGGCTACATCTCCTCTACGTGGAGCTGCAGTATACAGAGTGCATTCTAAGAGGTATGAGGTGCAAACCTGCCAACATTCCTTTCATACCATTTGGTGTTGTACTACAGCAGGGTGACATTTGGTCATTGGAATAATCTTCAATATTATTAGTTCTTTCAAGTATTGTATTGTATTGGTATTCATACAGCACTTTTCACACCCTTTGGAAAGCCTAAAGTGCTTGGTTCAGGTAGCTGGAATAAGCAAGCCGATGGGATGTGTGGTTGTTATTGTCCACACAAATAACGAGTACACATGCCATTACGGCCATCAATCGTCGCTGAACCCAATTAAGATGCTGAACTTTTTAAAGGGTCCAAGTTGAAGTAAAAGTAGACACTTTACTGGAAAGAGTTATGATGCACCAAGTACAGGAGGTCTGATCCATAATAAGGACGATTTCCATGTTACTGTACAGCGCAGTAGCATACCCTGGGTGATAATTAATTTATAGCACATTTAATATGTTGATGCAGATGTTTTGCTCTTAAGCCCATGGCCAGTGCTATCGAAGGCCAGGGTGCCAAATACCAAGGCTACATAGTGTTGATTCCACCTCATGCCACTTTAATCCACCACTGTACACTTCCTACCCATTTATTTCCTCAGGTCTTTCATATACAAGCTTTCTCATCTTATCACTATTTTCAATTTATCTCTCTGTCAGCCGTTCCCCTTATGTGTCTTTCTCTTTCTTGCTCAGGATGAAAGTGCTGGTCCCTAAAATGAGTGCCAATGGCTCCCACCTGCAATCACTGGCTCAAATTAAGCACTGGTTGTCTGTGACCTTAGCTGTATTTGCATCAGACACACAGAAGTGTCATTCACTTCTATATATTTATTTATATTTTTTACTCAGGAGGTTATTTATTTCATAGGAAATGGAGCCTTGACCAGAGGTACTGTACAGATCACAGAAGACATAATACATAGGACCAAGTAGATGATGATGTAAATTATTGTTAGGCTGGAGGGACAATGGCAAAGGTGAGGGTTATAAGCAGTATATATTCTAAGAAACAGATACAGAGGAAAGGAAAGGTCTGATGTTGAACGTTTTAGAACAGCAGAGTGTGTAACATCCTTAGTTATGAGAATGAAAAGTGTAAGAAGCGAGGGGGAAAGGAAAAGAAGGAACTGGATAATTGGTGTAGCTGAAGGGGAAGTGTTGAGATGGAGGTATTGCTAATGATGCATCCTCACAGTGAGCATGAGATGTGCTCCCTAAGACGCTGTGTCTTATAAATGAAAACATATCAAACATCAGTTTACTTTATAGCTAGCTGGTCCTTTTCCACTGAAATTTCAAAGAGTCCCTACAGGGACATCGGATTTGCAGTCAGAAAGTGGTGTAGCATGGAAGCCAAGGGCTCTGGTGCAAGCAAGGAAATAGTTTACCCTGTCGACTGGAAGTGTAGTAAACTGCATTTACAATGCGAATTCAGTGGACCCCTGAAGCATCTGCGCCCTAGTGCCACTGCACCTGCTGCACTATTGATAGCCATGCCTCTGTAGTCAGTCTCAATGGCAAATTTTCTTACTCATAAAAGTACCTCTGCAGATTATGGTTGCACCATTCCATTGTCCTGTGCTGTTGCACTCAGCAGTGTGGTTTCCACTCTCAAAAATGTAACCGTTGTGGCATGCATACTCAACCATGCTCTGATATGTTGTGTTGCTGTATGGTCTTGCTGATGCATTCGGAATAGACGGAGGCTCGCCGCAGTCCATAGCTGAAGTGACATTAAAATACATTATTTAACCCAAGATCACTGAAGAAATGACTAAACAAAATTCAGAAGACTTTTGTCAGTGTGGTTAGAAGAGGCCTTTGACACAGAGAGACGTATTCTTCAGGATTATCAAATTCATGTAAGAAATAGCACCATATTCCACTGGGTAACTGGGTTCTAGTACCAGCTTCCACGCTTAATCAACATTTTGGGATCATAAACAGCCTGCTCTGAGCAGGCGTTAAAAATGGCTCGAAAAATCCTGCAGTGAAATCTTGTAAATTTCACTGCGCCATTTTTTCGAGCCTTCCAGCGTCGGAACGTCCCCTTGCATACATTATGTCTGGTGCAGGCATAATGTGGAGCAAGGGGTTACAGAGTAGCGCAATGCAAGCTTGTTTCACAGCAAGGCTTCTTATAAGCTTTTGGTCTGTCTGCTTTAGAATCACTACCGCTAAAAGTGGTATTCGTGTGGTAGGTGTTGCTGTTTTATTACTCTCCATGTGCTATCCATTGCTCTGTTTATAGTGACACTAATGTTGTGATACAAGAATATCGAGGGCAGAATATCAAGGGACAAAATACTGAAAGTTAAGTGCAGATAGGAAAGTATAGATTTACTATTCCTAAATCCACATCTATGTACCTTGAAGATATATGTACCACAGAGGTACAAATATGTGTAGTTAGGTATAGAAAATCTAGACTTGTTGATATATATTTTTCAATATTTTGTTCTTGATATTCTCTACCACTGACATTGAGGGTTCAATATTGAAGGTGCATACCTTTGTTTATCTGTTAGCTGTTTTCCATTCTTGTCATTTATTGCACATTCTTCTCCCTGCATCATTCAAAGCTCTGTCTCATGTTCTATTTATATGAACAATCTACAGGTTCCAAGGTCAGTTGCTGCCTGCTTGTTTTGTTGGGCAGTAGTGTATAGATTTGCTTACCATAGATTAAAACCTTGTTTGTTCTATTCCAACTCTTTTTTCAACCAGAACAGTTCTTGTGGGACTTTCATGTATATATTATTGATAACCCATTGCACAGACTGACACCACGTCAAGTAGTAGGGAAGGTGCAAGGCTTGATATTGTCTATAATTGCAAAGGTAGCCAAAGGACATGTTGGAAGTTTGGGTGAGATAGCTCAAACAACTAGGGCTGTACATTTGGCCAGAGAACTTCACATGAGCACAGAATAAGACTTGGATAACAAATTGTTTGCAGATTGTTTCACTGTTTCTTTCTTTTCCTGAAATTATGACTATTGACTGCTTCCATATAGAGCTTCATTAAAGCTGTTTAACCTCCTAGTTTGTGCAGATTGAGGACCTGATTTAGACGGTGATGGAAATCCAATCTTCTGAAATGTAAATCCCACAGGAAACAAAGGGATTTAGATTTATCCATCACTGTCATGACAGAGTAACCCGTCCACCAATTTCTAAATCAGGCCCATTGTTTACAGTCTATAGGAAGTGAGACTAGGAACATTCTCCTCCCCACTCTGAGGACCAGATCCCACCAACTGGAGAACACTCCGGGCCTCATTCAGGGTTTGGTATAGTGGGAGGAGAGGAGTAAACTTAGGTTCCTGTGTCTTGCCAGACCAGCAGCTTCGAGATGGGGTATCATTGGCTTTCCATCGACAAAGCCTGCACTAGCCCTGTTAGCCAAAAGTCTGACTCAATGGTATATCTACCACGGGACCTCTAGGTCCTAGGGGTGATTTCTCTATTAAAAGTATAGCGACTGTTACTCATTTTCCATTCCCTGTGTCCACTATGTGAGGCATAAAGAATGCAGCAGTGTACATGCAGAACTAAGCTGTAGTGTCTTCCGTAGCCTCAGTAACCACCTATGTCTAGGCCACTCACAGAGCTAAAAATCACACGTCTTTATGCCTCAGTATGTACCTGTGAATTCCAACATTCTAAACCAAGTTATCATTACGTTCCATTCTAGCGATTATGTCACACTGATACGAAGTCCACTGGGAGCCAGAAAGGTTCCATTCTAAATTATGCAAGACACTACATCTCCCCCTCTGTTAAATGAAAAATTTAAATTTTAGGAAATCATTGGACATACACAAATATGTACAACTATAGCTCTTCAATCACTCTTTTTGGCGCTCTGATCATCCATCGATCTGGCTGCTGGAAGCTGTAAACTGTCATCTTCAGTGTTGGAGATTGCTGAAGATGGTAAGGATTGCCTCCTGCATTACTTCTGATAAGTGCCCCAGGAAGATGGCGGTCCCTGGGGCTGCAGGTTACATTGATGCCCCGAGGAGGTGGCGGTCCCTCGGGCTGTGGGGGGGCCGGGCAGCCCCCCACATTACTTTTGATTAACGCCCTGGGTAGGTGGTGGGCCCCAGGGCTTCAGGGGGCTGGCCTGCCCTCCCACATAAATAATTCCAATGCCCTCGGGACCTGGCCCACCCAGGGGTCTCACAGAAACAATTGCAGGAGTCCATGCTTGTTTTTTTTTAAAATGTCGGCGTATCTGCGTATCTGCCATGACGTCTGCTGAAATTTTTCACAAATTTTTTTTTCTCTTGGGGGCCCTAAACCGGAGCTAAGGGGTCAGAGTGTCCCCCATGCTTTTTTAAAAATCTTTTTTTCTGGGACTCAGCTGAAGCCGAAGCTAAAGTCCCAAGATGGCTGCCAACAATCCCTTGTTGAAGTGTTGGCCGCCAATCATATCTCAGCACGAGATCGGGAGGGTTTGCAAAGCCTTCACATCCCTATATATAAAATGGTGTTTTTTCTTTAATTACTGAAAAGCTGCTGAACAGATTTACACCACATAAAAAAAGGTCACTTTCTGAACTAAGAGCTACCTTTCTGCCAAATGTGCTGCAATTGTGTACAGTGGTTCAGTTGATATCGCTGTTCAAAATCTCATGGTAAAATAAATGGGGAAAAAGCGTTTTGCCCCCCTCCTTGTTCTCGTGCCCCACTTAATGGGTCACCCCGAAACTTTCCAGCTCCCATCGATTTTTGGGGGAAACTGTCGTGAAGATTCATCACCCAGCGCTAAAGATGTATGCAAGCAAAAAAACTTTTTCTATAGAAAATAGGAACTATCTATAACTACCTAGTGGTGACCGCCATTAGGTAATATATATAACCTTTAAGCTATGTATATGTTTGATGTAGCTCTATGCATGGATGATATGTATGTTATGTCTCTATTTATGTAAACGATCATATGGTTGGAATACTGTTTGAAGCGTAATTATGGTTTGATGAATTCATTGTTTTTATATGCTTAATTTTTCCACTTGTTGATAGTGGGTTACATGCATATTTAATATATTGTTGATATTTTTATGATTTTACTGTAAAACTGACTTAAAACTGAATTTGAGTTTGAATTTTGAAATGATCAATAATACAAATGAATTTTGCCCTCACAGCAAAGGACTAGGCATCTCATAAGTTGAAAAAAATAATTTTAAGCATCTTGGTGGGGAGAACCTGATGCCATCTACTCTTTATTGGATTAATGGACTGATTCACTATTCAGAGGCAGCAATTGTGCACCCGTGTTCCCAGGTATTACTGAAAGCTAATTCTGTCACCTCATGAGTCAGTTGTCAAGCTTGACAAGAGATGTTTTTATAGTCCAGCATTACATCTATACTTTTTTATGTTTCTTTATTGTTATTGCTGGTAAATGGGACTTACATAGTGTGCAATCAGTCATTAGTATGGCGTTGCAGTGCATTCAGTAGTCGGTGATCACTTTCAAAAGAATACCAGAGTCTGAGTAGGTTTGTAGGGGTGTGTTGTCAGTAGGGTAAGGAATGTACTTTTTGTAAGTGAGAGTTTCAGCCCCAATGGGTTATGGTTGTTCAGGGTGAGGCCAGACAGCCATGCCAAGATTGTTTATGTATCTTCTTGATCAGTACGCATCTCAATTGCCTAGCAGATGTGGTCTAAAAAAAACAAAATGGAGGCCAATTTACCTCTGCAGAAAGGTGCAGCTCCTTCCCATTGTCCTTGGGCATTACACACAGCAGTTGTGTTTCCACCCTCTAAGGTATAACCGTTTTCACATTCATAAACAATTGCGCTTCCATAGGTCGTGCCACTCTGTTGACTCGCCAGGGCATTTGGGAATAGAGGAGGCTCCCCACAAGCCACAGCTGCAGAGACAATAAAACAATAAAACAATGAATTATAGAATTATGGAAATAGCAAATACCACAAATATCTAAATACTTCATTTCAGGGTTGTCCACCTTAGCTCTTGGGCAGCTGGAATCGTGGTAGCCTTTAAGGATATTTATGTGTTATATGCAATGTATTTAAAAGCAAAACATTTACATGGTCAGTAGCTATCCTGAAAATCATTCATGGAACTGGCCCTACTGGACAACCGTACACAGTTAGATGTCACATGGACTGTGGAATAGAAGGGCCTGATCACTGCAGCATTTGCTCCCAACCCTCAAAGAGAATCACAGATTTGGTAAACAGAAGCATTTTTACATCATATTTGTGAAGCTTCAAACAAACGTATAAGGTCAGGGACCCATTTAGGTGTAAGTAAGGCAGATGTATTAGCACACTACCTAGTGGTGGTGCCACATTATAGCAAACAGGAAAATTGTGTTTTTTCACCATACGGGTAGCGCTATGTACCTACAGTACTTAAACTCTTTCACTTTTCTTCCTGGAGAATCTGTACATCCCTCCCAACCTTGTGACTGAAACCCATGATTTGTTTACAATGACGATCAGGTATCAGACAGTTTGACATATGTAGAGTTCTGCGAGTATGCATGATGGGACCCTTTTGGGTCCTGAAAGACGACGTAGCACTGTGATGTAAGTGTTAGAACGTGGTGAAGTGAATGCAGGATTAGAATGTTGATTTTGGGGTTACACGGAGATGAATGAAGACGTGTAATAGATAACTTTGTGTGTGGCGTATTCATTGGGGTAGCCAGGCTGGAGAAGACACTACAACTAGCGGCGAGCTGGAGTATAAGTAACCAGAAGATCGACAGTGCTCTACCAGAGAGTTTGCCATGGTCCAAGCAAACTGCTCATGTGTGGCATGTGAATCTCCATCAAAGTGCAGAATCAATGTTTCATGTATGTGGAGTTATAGCGTAGCTCCAGCCAGAACCTACTAGCTAGGCCATTCACAGAGGGACCTTGCTGCTACGGAATATAAAACTATACACTACACAGAGCGCTACTACTGAAGGTAGATACAACCAGGAGAAAGCGCATGATAAATGATAAAGTTGTGATAAGAAAAGCTGTGAGGCGGAGAGCAACCAGGTGTCAAAAAGCACAAAGAAACAACTGAAAATGCAGCAATTCAGATACAAGGAAAGGTCATCCGCTTACCAGAACCAATGCTGCAGTACTGGTAGGTTTCAAAACACACAAGGGACAACCCACAGGTACTAAGGGACATTAGGCAAGTATTTTATAAAGGAACAAGGGTCCCTTACATGATAGGAGTATAGATTTAGATACCACATAGAATCACAATGAAGTCTATGGAAAACATGCAATAAATCAGTATATTTATTCCAAATGAAAGGAAGAAAACAGTGTAGATCCCTTATTGGATAGCTGGAATCATCATCAGGACATAAAACTTATGCCTGAGATGCACATAAGTAGTCAGTGACTATATAACCCAGACCTTAGGGCAAAACAATGTACCAGATGTCCCCCGAGTCTCAACAGCAAAAGGTGTACCCATGTGCCAGCATGCAAGCAAATTATTGGCAAAAGAAAGCCTGGAGCCAAAAACAATCATGTGTTGTGTGCCCCAAGACATTTTTGTTTTCCTACTCCACTGTTTTCTTACTTTCGTTTGGAATAAATATACTGCATGACAGCAGATCCAGAAGTGCAAGTGTTGTCAACTGGCAGTCCCTCACAAGATGTTTTTACGCTGCACTCTTTCCTTGGAATGGCCAGTTTTTGTTTCAGAGATATACGGATATACAAGACTTTGCCACTATGAGTGCTCCATTGAGAGAGTGGCAAAAAAGAATGTTTTATTTCACTGGTCACATGAGTGCGCAAAAAGCTTCAAAAGAATCAAACAAGCTATTGAAAATGCTTCTGAAATGGCATACTTTAGTCCAAAGTTCCATACAGAAGTTGTTGTTGTTGATACTAGCTTGGTCGGGTAAGGCGCAATCCTTGCACGGCACAGCAGACACTTGAATGCTCAAAGATATATTGTGGTATATACAAGTAAAAGTTTGTTCAGACTGAACATGCTTATTCACAACCTGAAAAAGAGAGTTAGCAGTGGTGTGGGCTTGTAAACATTTCCACCTGTTCATATACAGAAAACCTTTTATGGTTTTGGTAGATCATGAAGCACTGTTGACCATCTTTGGCAATCCAAAAGGCCAAGATGCCTCCTCTCATTATGATTCCAAGAATAAAATTACACCATTGTATATCATCCAGGGAAAGATCAAAACCCTGTAGACTATTTCTCCAGAGTGCCTATACAGTGTCAAGGTACCCTTTCTAAGGCAGCTGAAGCCTACATAAATTCCATTGTGACATCAAACGCCTGCTGCCTTTTCACTGGACCAGATTGTCATTGCCATGAGTCAAGATCGTGACGTGTCAAAACTGAAAGACATTACACATCAGACATGGAACCTACATGCTCGACCTCTTACCAGTGACAGTGAAAACCAGAAGTTTAAAAATGTCAAAGATGAACTGTCCATGAAACAAGAAGGTATTATCCTGAGGGGTTTGAGAATTGTAATTCCAGAGAGTCTCTGAAAACAGATAATAGAAGTGGCTCATGAAGGACTTGGTAGAATCATTGCCACACAATAAGCTCTTGGAGATTGAGGATGGTTTCCTCATCACAATTAAAGAGTTGAAAGAGAATTAAAGGCCTGTCATCTATTCAACTGCCTGTCATTGCAAACCATACCACACCCTTTAAGCATGTCAAATTTGCCAAAGCAAGCCTGGGAAAAAGTTGCTGTTGACGTTTTTGGTCCACTTAACAATAAACATAACCTGATGGTGATTGTGAATGAATACTCCCATTTTCCATTAATAGAAGATCTCTCATCTATCACTCAGGAAAGAGTCTTTGAGAGATTAGACAGCATTTTGTGACATTAGGCAATCCTGTGATTTCACAATCTGACAATGACCCACCTTTTAATAGTCGAGAATTCAGAGACGTTCTCAGTCTGCTTATTGTGAAGCACCAGAAAAGCACACATCTTTTGACATTGGCTAATGGCCTTGTCAAACATTCCATGAGTACATTAAAAAAGAATGTTCAGTGTGCTGCACTGGAAAAAACTCAACCTCAAGACTGTCTTGAATTCTACCTTACAAGCGTACCCTTTGGCTCCTCACTCAACATGCGAAAGCCCTGCAGAGTTGATTTTTAGGAGAGCAATGATGACCAAGTTACCTCAATGCACCAACATAAGATTGAGAACTGAGGAAGAAACCTGTATAAAAGATTTGGACAGTAAAAATAAAATAAAAGCCTATGCAGACAAGAGACAACATGCTAAAGATATTGTCTTCACTAGAGGAGATCGAGTGCTCGTCCGTCAGCCGAGAAAATGTAAGTCTGATGCTCCATTTGATGCTGAGCCATTCCATGTTGCAACCAGTAAAGAACACATGGTGTCTGCCCAGCGTCTTGAGAAATCCATCACATGAGATTCCTCGCATTTCAGACATGTGGCTCATCACTTGTCAGGAGCCTGATGTCAATGCAGAGACTGCTTCCGAAAGGACAATTGGAAAATCACAGACTGCTGTTGCTCCTGCATCACCAATGGAGAGCATGGAAACTCCTGTTGCAGTTTCCAAGTTTCCAAGACATGATCAGGTTATGTATTTAGAGAGCAAAGAAGGCTCATCGAAGAGCTACGATTGTGTATATCTTTGTAAAATGTTTTATTTTTTTATTTAACAGAGGGGGAGGTGTAGTATTGTGTGAGGATAAATGACAGAGCACTTTTGGCTCCTGAAGGACTCTGTAGAGCTGTGTCTTAAGTGTTACAGTGTGGTGAAGTGAATGAAAGTTTTGAATGTTGAGTTTGTGGTTACACACAGATGAATAAAGATGTGTAATACATAGCTCAGTGTGTGGAGTATTCATTGGTGGGTACTCAGGCTGGGGAAGATGCTACCACTAACATGCAATGCATTTTCAGGACATACTCAAACACATTTACTCATAACTCCAGCAACATCTTTGCCAGGTCTCAAACCTCGAAGGTCCTGTCCTTCTTACAACACTGTCATAGTGGGACAAGGTCACTAACATAGAAGAGATACGAAAAGGTAAATGGAAGTGGATAGGAACATTGCAGTGTTTTAAGACATAGATGAAGAAAGAGACATGTGTCCTGGAAGAGCGATCTATGCACATAATCTGAACCAGCAAGATCTTCATTGAGTGAACTTACACTTTTTGGCTAATGCCTACTGGTCAGCGATATAGAAACCACAAAGTGGACCCAGGTAGAGAAATAAACAGGTAAAGAGGAGTTCCCTGAGGAATGAGAGATTGGCACATGTGAGGTGATCTTTTACTGAGAGAACTGCAGATGTGATCAGTCATGCAAGAGAAAGCTATTGGAGGTGATAGATCTTGGGGACCCAAGTGAAGTGGTTAGTGACAGAAAGGAGCTGCAGAAGGGAGGTGTGTCCTAAAAGAGAACCTATGAGTTTGGCTTTGTCCTTGAAGAAAAATGTGTAGACAGTGATTTATCCAGGAAATGGAGGTGGACAATAGCTGATAGGTGCCCTTCAAGAGTAAGTGAGTAGACTGGGAGCTAAGGTTGAGGTTGTAGCTTAATTTATTTTCCTTTTGGTTTTGTACTATAGCCATCATTAACCAGCTTTAACCTCAACTTCTGTAGAAAAGCTGATACTCCAGATGTAGGTGAATAGGCTCCTTGTTCAAGAGTACCCAATCCACAGATCAAACATCAACTTCAACTGACTCCAGACAAACTCTGGTTTTATCATCAGTAACCTAGAATGTTCCAAGACTCTATATCCCCAACATTCTAGTTATTTCATTCCAAGATACCACCCCCCCCCTTCTTTACAAACACAAGAACATATCTATCTATGCAGAAAACGAAATGCAAAACAAATGGTAAAGGACAAAGTAAACACAATATACAGAACTCAGGATGATACAAGATGCACTATGGCAAGGTTTACACAACATGCAAAAACTTAAATCTTTTAGAGTGAAATATCTCCTTTTCATGCCACCACTCTTTTGAGATTCCAGACTCTCCCATCTTCCACCATAATGGCTTCACAAAAGAGCTTCACAATCCTCTGAGGACCCAAGAACTTGGAAATATCTTTTGACTATAAGGTTTCTTAATCATAACCAAATCTCCTGCGCAACACTCCCTTTCACATCATAGTTTAACTTGCGATTTTCCACACATTTCAACTCCTTCGTGACACCATTCTCTGATGACTCCCATTGCACACTATTGTCTTTCCCTCAATGCAACCACTCAAGAGATAACTTGGTGTTAACTCCATGTTTGCCTTTCTTTCTCTGAATAATTCAAAGGGTACTTTCCCTCTCACAGAGTGTGGAGAAAATATCTACACATACAAAATCCCCTCAAATCCTCTTTCAGTTTATTCTTGCACTCAACTCGAGTTGGACACATTCTTTCACTGTTCTATTAAAACTTTCCACTGTGCCATTTTCTCAATCCCCTTCTGAGGCAAAAAGTCTTCCATTTCTTTTGATACAAATTGCAGCTCATTATCTATAAGAGTCGTATTGGGCACACTTTCTCAATTGAAAATCTCACTAAGGAAAACTGTGCTTCTTTTGGTTTCAATCCCACTTACAACTCCTATTTCTGCCCAAACATAAAACTAATCCACCAAAATCCAGAAGACAATTGCACTTTCCTCTGCAATGTAATGGGCCAACAATATACACTGCAACAACCTTCCACGACTTGCTAGGCAAGTTTCTACAAGCCATCTGGAGACTTCTGACCTTACAAATCTTGTCACTGCTCACACAATTCAGACACTCTCTAATCATTCTTTTAGTCAAAATATCCATGGCAGGCCACCTGTAACTCAGCTGTACTGTCTCCCTGGTCTTTCTCATAACCTGATGTCCTTCATAGCGCAGCTTCACTATTTTCTCTCTCAATGCCTTTGGAACAACCAACTTCATCCCATGCAAAATAATACTATCTTCACAAGGCAGTTTATTTCTTACTTTCCATTACCCCTCCAATATTTTTAGAACTCTGGACTCCAGCCATTTTGCATAGCAACAACCACTTTCTATAAAACAGGATCCCTGCCAATAGGATCCAACCAATCCTCTTGTGAATCACTACCTTCTGTGATACTTCACACTTTCACTCATTCGTTCTCATCACAATTGTCCTCGTCCACTACAGAACAGAGTCTAGAGAGACAATCTGCAACCTTGTTACAAGACCCCAGATCACAACAAATTTGCAAACTGAACTCTTCCAGTCCAACAGTTCATCTGCTAATCCTCATCGAGAATACATCAAGTCTCTTCTTATGCAACACTTAGGTTTCTGGTCCGTCATGGTAAAAGATTTTCCTCATACAATATTTCTAACATTTTTCACAGCTCAAAAACACTCAATTGTAGAGTAATTAGCTTCCACTCTATGCAAGGATCTAGAGATATGAGTGATGGGCTTGAATATTTCCTCCATGCCACCTCCTTCTGTAACAGAACAGCACTTAGACCCGTAGCCCTGCCATCTGTTATTGTACAGCATTTCTTGAAGGGATCAAAACACTGCAAATTATTTACATTTTTAAATTCTTTATTCACACCCATGAATTATTTCTCATACTCATCAGTCAACACAAATTCTCTCCTTTTCTTGAGTAACTGGCTCATATTAACTGTCCTAAAATGCAAGTCAGAGATGAATTAGTGTGGCATTCCAATATACCTAGAAAAGACAACAATTCGTCCCTTTTTGATAAGCTACACAAACCAAAAATGTTTGACACCAATTCTTTCTTGGGAAAAATGCCCTTGCTATTTTTGCAATGACCCAGGTTTTCAACTTCCTTCTTACCAAGTGCACACTTGCTTAATTGAATTACTATCCCATTCTTCCTTAGTATGTCCAGAGTTTGTCTGACTCTGAGATCATGAAGCTGTAGTGTCTACCCATAGATCAAGATGTCACTTGAAAACACTTCATACTGTTTAGACTCTCAACTTATACATCATGTGTTGGAAAAAAGCTGCAACCGACAACAGCCCAAAAGGGATACGTACAAACCAAGCTGTACCAAAAATGGGTTAGAAAAGTGGTAAAGTCTTCTGAATCCAGATGTAATCTTATTTGGTGTATGCTGATATTAGGTCAAGCATGGTAAAAAATTTTGCCCCGTGCAACAAATAAATAATTTCTATAATATGCGACAGGGGAAAGTCATCAATAACCACACACTTATTCAGAGCCCTCAAATTCACACATATTCTGATGTTATCTGATTGTTTGCAAGCTACAAAAATGGGTGCAACTCATTCTGAACTTTCTACTGGCTCAATGATACCCTAATCACATAGGGGGTCATTAGGACCCCAGCAGTCGGCGTAAATGTGGCGATAGTACCACAAACAGGCTGGCAGTACTTACTGCCACATTAGGACTTTGGCAGGTTGGCTGCAGCCAACCTGTCAATGTACCACTCCGACCGCCACAGCAGTAACAGCCGCCGGGCTGGAGAATTCCATCTCCAGCCCGGTGGCCGCCATTGTGCCACCTGCGGGATTATGACCCCGCCTACCATCATGGTTTTGGTGGCGTTAGTCATGCCACCAAAACCATGGCGGTAGGCCATATCAGTGACAGGGAATAGCTTCCCTGTCACTGATAGGGGTCTCCCCTCCTACCTCTCCAGATACCCCAACCCCCTACCTCTCCAAACTTCCCCCACTCCCCCCTACATCCACGCCCCTTCACACACACACACACGCATGCACACACTCATTCACACATACATACACGCATGCATACATCCAATCACAGACACATCCGCACAAACATACACACAGACACGCATTCACATTTCACAACATACACGCACTCACGCATCCGTACATGCACACACCCATTCAACACTAAACACACACCTGCATACACGCACACACATACATGCACACACCCCCACACACACACACAACACCCACCTCCCCTGTCGGAGACCCGGCTTACCTGGATCCCGGGGGTCTTCCGGCAGGAGACGGGTCGGGCGCTGTTACCGCCAGCATGGCCCGCCAGCAGAGCACCGCCAGGCCACATTATTTGTCATGATACGGCTGGCAGCGGTCTACTGGCGTGGCGCTGCTGGTAGTAGCAGGGCTACCTTACCGCTTTCCACCAGTATGGTCACAGCTGGATTTGCTAGTTTTGAATTCAATAACAGCCTCTAAACATCCTCTCAAATCTATGGTTTGTCCACCATACACCCTTGGAATCACAAAAGGGTCATTCAATATTATCTTGTCACTGAGCTTCTCATCTAATATCTCATTGGACACCAAAGTGAGCCAAATGCCAGAATTAAACCACGTTCCCATGTTTATCTCAAAAATAGAAATGAGATCCTTGGGATGTTTCTTTTTTTCTCCCTTGGAGCAAGCTGATAAAATATAATCTACGAACACCTTCACTTCTTCAGGAGCATTGTTTTTTTTACATTTAGCTAAATGCCCTTTCTTATTACAAAGCATACATATAACATTCGTAGTGGGACATTTCTTAAACAAAGCAACATGACCCGGATTACAACATCTAAAAAACACACACCTTTGAATTTAGATTGTTAAGTCTGACTCACTTTACTTTTACTTTCTTCTTCTTTTACATCAACCGTTCTTGTAGCAACCTTCTTATTCTTACCTAATTCTTCTACAAAAGCTAACAAATGCTCCACATCCTTGGCAATGGAAATAATTTCATTTAGCAAGGGATCTTCTTTTTCAGTCTTATTTGTCTGAATATCACCTAAGCATGAAGTGGTCTCTGGTGCATTCCTCCAATATGGATCCAAACTTACAAGAGTGACACTAATTTCCTGAGACAATTAACATACTTCTCCACACTTTCACTACATACCTACTCCCTTATGCCAAAATGATATCCCTCGAACACTGTAATAACTTTTGTTGCATAATGTAAGTCCAGTTTCTTTATATATGTATCAAATCCATTCAACTTTTCTTCCTCTTCATCGTCCTCCAACTCTGGTCAGTTCTCAAACACCTCTTGACCCTCAGAGCCCAAACAATACATTAAAAATGATGTTTTTCTTTAAGGGGTAAAGTTAGAGCCACACATTTAAGCGTAATGCACAAAAGTCTTCCTCCATTTGAACCACCGGATTGAAGATTCACCATGTGAAGCAAAGAAAAATGGTGGAGGATCAACGTTCTGCATGACTTATTCCTACAAAGGAAAGGTTGGCAGAAACAAATAAAAAAAATAAAAAAAATAAGTACAATACAAACATAAGCAGGTATGAATTATAGAGGTTGTGGAACTCCTCCTCTGGACCCAACTCAAACAGCAGCAGTCTAGTCTTCCACCAAGAAAACACGTGGTGGGAGAGTCAGGAAATGATCACAACCATGTGACCTCTCATCCAGCCCCTAACATCCTGTTGAAAAGTGGCCGAATGTGGTGACACCGAGGTGAGAAATGTGATTAATCCTGTTCCTCCTGTTGTATCCCAGTAGAGCCAAACTAGTTGCCAGTCCCATAAACCTCCATACAGCAAACATGTGCAATACCATGGTTTCCCACTGCAGTACTGTGCCTGCAGACCACGGGTCCAGATGTATGGAAATGAGGATTTCCTTGAGCACAGCTGAAGTGTATTTGAAGTAATAATGCTCAGTGACATGAGTTCAGTCATGCGCGGGCTTCCTAATGTACAACTGTATCTCTGTAATGCTTGGTGCCATGAGCTCAGCCACGTGCAGGTCCGCTTAAGCACCTCTGATCGCAGTGGTAGTATAATGTTCAATACTCAGATTTATGACGAATTGCGGTAGAAAAATCCAGGAATGTAAGTAACAGCTCCGCAGTCAAAAATCCTAAATCAGGTAGTTTGACAAGCACAGAACAGAGGCAGGACTACATTTAACTCCACTGAAAGTGGATAAATGCACTCACATTGAAGTTCAAAACATAGCGCAGTAGTGTTGAGGTGTTCCTGCTTAATTGTTGCCAGCGTAGAAAAGCTGATACTGCAGACGTAGCTGAATAGGTTCTTTATTTAAGAGCACCCCATCCACAGATCACCCATGTTCCAGGTCCAGCTTCAACTGACTCCAGAGGACCTCTGGTAAAATCATCACTTACCTGGAATGTCCCAACACTCTACATCCCCAACTTTCCAACTACTACTTCCAAGATAAGACAAATTCCCTACCCGTTTTTAATGGAATTTAATTATTTTTTATAGATCTTTAACCCTCATAAAAGTTCAGCAACAGAAACAGCCCACTAGCATCCTGTATTTTACAACACACAGTGTGAAGGGCCGGCAGTCAGCTGTCTGATCCTTCTTTAGTCTAATTTTAGGGAGATAAAGAAGTAACGTAACAACTGATAGCTGCCTCTTCCCCGGTTCACAGTTGCTGTCACCTCTCCGGCATCTATGGGCTGACATTTGTTGCCAGTCAAAAAGTACTGCACAGTTTTAAACCCACCCCAGAACCATGCTTAGCTCGGAGTGTAGTGAGGCAGCTGTCAGCTCTCCCAGGTCTTCCTCACTCTGATGTTTTCTGAGAGCGAAGTAGAACTGGGACAGCTGACAGCTGGCTCATTGCCATGTGTCCTAGTAGCTGTAGCCATTTCAGAACTTGTGGCTAGCTAAGGTGGAGCAGGGCAGCAGAAACCTTTTCTTATGCCTTGTTCAGTGTTGTGAATGGACTTCCTTCTGTTGGGTTATTTGGAAAGTTTGCTCCAGGGGCTTACAGAGTGTTATTTACACAGACAGTAAAAGGGCTGTGGCAGGTGTTGCCCATTCTTAAGGATGAGGGGGTCCACTACCCCACACCTTTTTGCAAACATGAAGAATACCTGTCAGGCTGAGCAAAGGGCAGTCTGACAGATTCTTTTCATGTTCAGGCAGTCAGGCACTGTACATATGCTAAATGGGCAGGTGCATTTGTGCCTGAGCTGAACTTTGCTGGTCTGAGAATTTCACAGACCTGTGGGCATGGCTTCCAGAGCCTGACACAGCACTTGGTGGTCCTTCCCCTCATGATAAGGGGGTACATCACTGATAAACTCGGCCTGGATGCTTCAGTTTTAAGCCATGAAGTGCCCAGGGCCAAGTGTCCATCAATGACACTTGTCACAGAGTAGGGTGGGGTAAGCAACTCTCACTGTCCCCATCCCAATCTGTGACGAGTAAGGAACTGCTGCTTCTTTTCACTGGCTGACTAATAACAAAGGCAGACAATGAGAGGAAGCTGCAGTCCCAATCCTTTCAGGAACCTTGGGGGCTTTGAGATGACCACAGCGGCCTAGTAAGTTTTTCATTTAGTTTTAATGTTTGTGTGTGGATGCGTTTATGTGTCTGTGTGTGTGTATCTGTGAATGTATGTGTATTAGCACATGCATGCTGTGAATGGATGGGTGCATCTGTATGTGGTTGTGAATGGTGAGTGTATGTGTGCATGCTTGTGAATGTATGGGTGTGAGTGTGCCTGTAGATGGGTGAGTGTGAATTTGTATGTGTGGCACACTGCCCTCTGTCTACTCAAATTACCGTCCGCCACTGGGCTATGCACAATGATTGGGTGAGAAAGTGTGTATAAGGATGCCTAATCTGTCTTTGTGTGTGTGTGTGTGTGCCGGTGTGCGCATGTGTGTGTGTCAGTGTGTGTGTGTATGGATGCATGCATGTATGTGTGTTTGTGTGTGGGTGGGTGTATGTATGGCAAGCGTGTTAGGACATTTGAGAGATGGTGGGTTTGTGGGGTGTGAGAGTGGATGTGCAGGCATGTGATTTTGGATGTGTGGTCATCTGCTAGAGTGCATGGGTATCTGATGGTACATGAGTATCTAATAGTATTTGTGTGAACATCTAATGGTGTGTGTGCTAGCATCTGATCAGTGTGAGTGTGTACCTCTGATTGTGGGTGTATGTCTGATGACAGGTGTGTGTGCCTCTGATTGAGGTGTAAGGCTTCTGATGGTAGGTTTTGTTATAATGGCCATGATTTCTGGGTCAGGGAGGACAGAAAGATACAGTTCAGTTCTTTTCCTGATGGGTTAAAAGAAGGGAAGAGGAGTATCAAGACAATAGCAAGCATACCATGCTAAGAGTCTACCTCTTGGCAGAAACTGGCAGTTTGTTAGAGGTAAGTAAGTAAGCGTTATCTGTGGCTTCCAAAAATCACCTGATTATATATGTGGGTATTCCAGAAAAATGATCAGGTGTATGGACCTATGAACATGCACATGGTGACATGACATGGTGGGTGTGTGGGAATCTGATGGCTGGTATAAGGGCAAGAAATGGTAGGTGTGAATATGTGTGATAGTGGGTAAATGTAGCCATCCAACGGTGTGTGTGGGAGGGTGTCTGATGATGTATGATGGGGTGTCTGGGTCTCTGTGTATTCAGATATTTAAAGGTGGCTGTGTGAGCACGTATGGTTCTTTGTGTGTCTGATTATATTCTGCATCAGTGAATGTTGGGATTTTTTTATGCTTTAGATTGTATGTCTTTTAAGTCTCACAATGATGTGAACCCAGGAACAGAAATATAACAGTTGCTGAAGTAAGATATTTTAAAAGGAAGTGTTATTAATTAGCAACCCTTTTTATCTCTCAGAAACAATGGGAGGGATACAAACATTGCACAAGCATGTAGCTACATTTCTTAAACATACCATGCCCTTCCCAGTTTTGGGGGAAGATGGGGGCTTTTAGCATCTCCAGCTCATCCAAGGGTGGAAAAAAGAATATATTACCCCTCCTGTGTCTAATGGCAGGAAAGCATTATGGGCTCTCAGGGATCCTAGCTTGCCACGGGCAAGCTGTGGATTTAAATGTGCCCCCCTGCTACCCATTGCCCAAAAGGTAGGGTAGCAAAGAATAGTGTACTAACAGAATATCAAGTTCATCACTTCACTCTACAAAAATATTGACTCCAGAAAATCAACTACCTTGCATGTAGGTATGCACTTACCTCAACAATTTAGTGTTAGTCAGTAATCTGCAGTTGACACTTTTATAGGGTGATATATGTATATTTTGAGTGATATATGTATATTTTTATATTTTGACATACAATAGGAGAATGTCGTCTACCTTGCCCAGTGGTAGGAGGCAGGTGGCTTTCCCGGTGGCAAAATTAGGCATCAGAGTTTTCGTTTTTCACCTTGTCCATGGGCAGGTGATGGGTTTAAATGCTCTCCTCAGCCATGCCCAAGGTTGACAAGGACAGAATAGGCCTCACTTAGTGCCCTATGGCCACTTGTCCAATACTGTTCTGGGCATTGTAGGCATGCCTTGAGGGCTTTCAGCCCTGCCATCTTGCCCAATGGCATGGAGTGAGTTTAAATACATTTCCTCCTTGCACAAGGACTGGGAATCTTTACATTTCCCACACCACCTTGCCCTAGGACAAGTGAAGAAAGAATATCCATTCTTGATTTGAGAAATGATAGAAGGGGGTTGGGGCTTTCCCAATGGTGAGAAGGAAATTAGACAAGGCTGGCAAGGGAGCATACAAGTTCTCCAGCCTACTGTTATATGAATTGTTCCATCCA
The DNA here is from genome assembly GCF_031143425.1 of Pleurodeles waltl. Classification (NCBI taxonomy): domain Eukaryota; kingdom Metazoa; phylum Chordata; class Amphibia; order Caudata; family Salamandridae; genus Pleurodeles; species Pleurodeles waltl. Next base: position 311,313,473 of record NC_090437.1, on the reverse strand, counting down.
CTTGTAACTTCATTCTCACTGTAAAATAAAAATGCTCAAAATAAACATGTTCCCGGTCCAGAATAAAATCCATTTTCATTTCTAAAATGATATATAACAACAAATAGTTACCTTTGCAGATAAGATCAGCTCCTTCCCATTGTCCTCCTGCATTACAAACAGCAGTTGTGTTTCCACCCTCTGTGGTATAACCGTGTTGGCATTCATAAACAATTGCACTTCCATAGCTTGTACTGTTGTATGGACCTGCCAGGGCCTTTAGGATCAGAGGGGGTTCCCCACAATCCACTGCTGCAGAGACAACCATTGAATCATACAAAATCAGTAGATAGCACAAACCACAAAAAAATCTGACAGACATTATTTTAGTTAGCTTTTCAAGAACCCTGTTGACCTTGGTCCTTTCTGCAGGGTCACAACTAAACTTTTTGCCTTCACTCCTCCTATTTGTCTGAACCCACTTTTGTTTGCTTTTAGGACTCTGTGCACTTTACCATTGCTACCCAGTGCCAAAGTGCTTGTGCTCTCCCCGTATTACATGTTACAACTGATTTACACTTGATTTGTGGATTTAATTTACTTGGAAGTCTCTCATATATGGTACCATGGGTACCCAGAGCCTGTAAATTCAATGCTACTAGTTGGCAGCAGGACTTATTTGCCCCCCACTAAAAGTAGTCTTTTAAAACATGTTGCAGCCTTGCCATTTCAGGATGTAATGTTATTGAAAATGAATCTTTTTGCAGGCTTAAATCTTCCTATTTAAGATATATAAACCACATCTAAAGTAGACCCTAAACAGTCCTTAGGGCAGGATACACTGCACTTAAAACATAGGATATTTTACCACTGATATTCCTTGCTTCCCTAGCTACACTCTGTTGGGGCTTGCTAAATCACTGACCGATTCATGTGTTTCCACTAGGGGCAAGGCGCTTACCCTAGCCCTCTGGACAGCTAGACAAGCTATTTTGTTGAATTGGGGCAAGGATACTGTGTCCATGCACTAGGACTGGCTGTGTAGACTGTGGGATACCTTGGTGATGGAGAAGATCACAGCCTCCATGAAAGGGACAGTGCCCCATTCCGATAAATGTGGTGCTCTTGCATCCAATTCCTGGCCCGTGATATCTGGGAGCTCTTCTGCCCAATGTATTTCAGGGTGCTTAGACTGATCAGCATGGAGCCCACAACACAATCATAACATGGTTACAACCTTGCTGCCCACATATATAATAGCCCTAGACCGAGTAATTGATGGATATATCTCTGTCAACTGGTCACCCCTCCTCCCTATCAGTCCCTCTCCCTTCCCACACACCTCTCCTCCTCCCATCTCCCACTTTACATTAGACATTTGGACTACAGAAAAATAGGACGTGTTTTTAAGTTTTTTATGTTGTGATGGTGAAAACTCCTAAATTAGATTTTCACTACTGTGAGGCCTACTTCTCCTATAACTTAACATGGGGGCACATTATTACATTTAATAAGTGCTAACTTTTGATTGGAAGCAGGTAGAAATTTCATGTTTGGACTCAAATGAATTTTATTACAATCCTCTTTAATGGTAAAGTTGGATTTTAGATTACAATTTTGAAAATTTACTTTTAGAAAGTTGTAATTTCCCTGTCCTAAACCTCCTGAGGCCTTCTAGGTGTTTCCAGCTACCTGGACTTTAAACTGCTCCCCCACCAGGAATGAATATTGGCCAGACAGTGAACAATGGAACATGGGTATAGCTGGGATAGGACCTGCCTGACAGTAAGGAAGGGACAGAGCTGTTCCATGTCCCACTAACATTTCAAAGGCCTTCTCCAGAACACTCAAAAAGACCTTGACACACTCTATTGTCACGCCAGACCATTTGGTGGCTGTGGATGGGAAGGATGGGAGGACTGCCCTGCTGCTTAAAGCCTGCCTTGTTTCTCGGAGGAATGCCCTGCTGCTTGAGGTCTGACTTGTTTCTCAGAGTACTGCCCTGCACGTGAGGCTTACCTTGCTGCTTGAAGGAGAGCGTGCCATCTCCCTAAACTCAGGACTACTACCGTGACTCCAAGGGTCAGTTAGCTGACATCCTGATCTGAGGTAAAAGGACACATAAAGTTCCAGAGGCTTGCTGCAACTGCCATGCCTAGTCTTCCAACTGGACCGGCCTGGACCTGCAACTTGACCTGCCTAGCCCTGCAAATTAACTTACCTGAGCCCTGCTAGATCCTGCTGGAGTGAGTTCCTGATCACCAAAAGGTATGTCCCCAGATCCTGGACCCTTGACTAACATCAGTTGAGTCCTCCTGTGAAGTCCAGAAGTTTTGAACTCTGCAAACTGGACTTTGAAAAGGTAACTTTTACAAGCGGGGCTAACACAGTCTTTATATCTAGGCAACAGTCCATCATGGTCAGCCTGAACTTTGGGACTGTCCCAGTCTAGCGCCATCAGATACCCACACATTTTTTGCTTCTTGGTGCTTTTGTAATCAAAACGTCTAAAAGTGGATATCTCTGGTTCTACTGACTTAATTTTTTTCATTTTGATCTCATTTTATTTATTACATTTTACTCTACGTTTCCAAATTAGTGTGATATATCTCTTGTGTTGTGTTTTCACTTTATTACTGTTTAGTTTGTGTGCTGCATGCATATTTATAACAATGCCTCTAAGTCATACATGACTGGTTTTGTGCTAAACTACTAGAGAGTTAAGCATACATCAATTTTGTGACTTTCGTGGCAACCCTGACAAAAACTGTGGTTGTTGTTTTAGAAGGGTTTTCGCCCCTCAATCAAAAACCCAGTTTTCTGCAAGCCCCCAGAAGAGCAATACATGGACATGACGACTGAGGATTTTGCTCATTCAGAATGTAGAAGTCTCATTAAATTATAGTTACACAGACGTGACCTACAAGGGAGGAGATTTTGTCTAGTGGCTACAGCTGTTGACTTTTGAACCCCAGGACCTAGGTTTAAATTCCAGCCAAGACCCTTAACTCAACATTGTGTGATTCTGGGAAAATAATTTAGACAAATACTAGAAAATCTTGTTGAAGGGGAGTCCACACATGCTATATCCAAATGGGACAAAGGGAAAAAAAGATACCCAGAAGGTGGACAGTCAAGAAGAAGGAAAACCCAGTCCCCAGACAGAGAGTGAAAATACACCATTGAGAGTAGCAGGTCCATGGTTTTAGGCAGTCAGGGACGAGAAAAGAACAGAAGATGGATTTTCTAACAGGAAATAGAGAAAAGGAATATTCTGGTAAATAGCTCAGAAATGCCAAAAAGTTCTGATAAAGATCACCAAAGTCTAATTATTAATTAAACAAAGAACTCAATTTTCCTTGCCAAAACGATTTCCATAAAAGAGCCAAGAGAGGAATTCAGAAGCTGGGTGTTAGCTTGGCTAACCCAGAAGCTAAGATCAATATAGTTCTGTTAAGTGTTTTACAAATATTTTTCAAGAAAGTATAAATTCTGAATTGGTCTAGAGAGAGAGATTGTATAACAGGTGGAGAAGGCAAGAGGACGTTTATTTGCACGCTTCAACTTCTCAAAAACCTGAGGCAAATGTTTATGTATCAAGATTGTCCTTGAGGGTACGGCTTTCCCGCCCAATCCAAAGAAGCCATGTGAACATATAAGACATGAAATAGGACAAAGATATATAGTGCATTAGCTTAAATTCCGTCAGAAAAACAAAGTACAAAGGTAATAAGAAAAAACAGGCTAACAGTTCTAAGAAATGCTCAGACCATGCTTAGTTTGAAAGAAGACGTAAAGGGCCTGAATTGTAAATATACACACGTGTAGTAGAGTTACGAGTGCTGAGTCTCCACACATCTGGCAGAATCTCTGCACTCTGGGCAAAATCTGTGCACAGCAGACTCTCTGCAGCGTGCTGTGTGGAGATTCCACCCCGAGTGCAGAGAGCAGCACTCGTAACTTTACTACATATAAGTATCTTTGTGAATCTGGACCACACCCTCTTTAGTTCAGAAAACCTGAGGCTGTATACCAAGCATAGGCCATCTGAGGGCTAGAGGAACTAATGAGTAAAGGACTAAACCAAAGGCACTAAACTCTGAGGCCCGGATATTTCTGTAACCACAGAGATACTTTTTCATGGTTTAGAAGAACGTACAGTAGAAGCATCTAAAATAGCAAATGTAAGAAAGTGGATTATTATTTGTGGTGGGTGGCGACCCACCTAAAGGAATAGTAATACCAACTTGTCAGGGTGAACCCAAAATGACAAAATTAAACTAAGCCCAAACCCCTGGTTTCTATGGTAAAAAGCAGAAATGCTTAAAGTAAGGCAATGTCTATAGTACCAAAACAGCTATAAAATCAAAGCACCAAACAATAAAAGTCCAAAACCAAATTAGAAAAATAGAGTACATTTTAATAAACAAAATTACACCAAATTGACTCCAATCCAATAAACGGAACTGGAGATAAAAACTCTAAAGGTTTAAGTAAAAACTGAGCCAAAAAGCACTAAGTGCTAATGATAGTCTATGGAAGCAAAAGACTGGGCCCTAAACACGATTTCAGGCCGACGGCACCCTCCCCTTTGTTCAATCCTAATCCCTTCATGTAGCTTCCCCCCACTGAGCCAGGAAACAACCTGGCTACTGGGGGCCTTGGAACAAAGACTTCCACTTCTTCAAGTCTTTTCTTATACTGAACAACGAATAGATAGGCCTCACTTCTGCCTGTTCAATTTAATGAAGTTTCTGGGTCCGCTCCAGCAGCCCTTCCTGGAATAAAAGGAAACAAATTCCCCTCACCCAGTCCATTCTGTCACGAGGTTTAAGCAGTTGTTTTCAGCAGTGAGCAGTTTTCGTAGCTCATTAAGTTCAAGCAGTGACTGGGCAGCTGGTAGCAGGCTAATGGAAAGTGAGCTTCCACGAGCTTCAGGGAAGGAAAAGATGACTTTGTAAGAGTAACTTTTCCTAAATATTTACTTAAAATATACCTTTAGATGTTACAGAATAAAATTATAATCTGCATGTTGACGTTTTTTAGGGTTCAGCTATAGCCCTGCCAGTAAATATAGTTCTGGGTCCTAATCGTTGGATGAAAATGCCTATTTGGATTTCACACATGTGTGAAATATCAGGCTCCATAACTTGTGGGTGACAAGGGGTACATAGTAGTGATTCAATATTATTTAAAAGAATGGTTTCTCAACTGTCTAAAAGGGTTACTTTGATAGGTCTGTACCACAGGTGTTAGGCTGCTGTAGTCAGGCTACACAAGGTAGGCCTAACGTCATGCTTTCTCTGACACTGTAGTGGATGGTACAATCAGTGCTGAAGTCCACAATTGACATTTAACTTCACCTTCCATGGGTATATCCTCCTGCTTAGTAAAAGTAAGGTACACAGATTTCTAGACAGCAAATCAGGGTCCAGAATTAAGCAAAAAATTAGGGATGACCACGTAGCAAAGACAGAATCATTACAGCAATGTATTGAGATTTAAACACACTCTCGACCTTTCGATGGGTCAGATTTTTTTTAATTGAAAACCCTGTTTTCTGACTCTTCTCTGCATCTATGTAATTTTCTCTGGAATGAAAGATCATTAGTCGAGTGTGTTTAAATGGATTCAAACTCAAAAGATCAGAACCCATACTAAAAAGTTGAAAAGGCTTGGCGTGTGCCCTGCCCTTTTACCAAAGATATGTTGTTACAAGTTCTGTATGCTTTTAGCTTCTATAGGTATGCAGAAGCTACTATTGGGGAAGCAGCTAGGTTGAATAATGTAGGACACTGTAAGGACTGTCTCAATTACTCAAGTTGTCAGGCCTAGAATTGCATGCAAATATCCTTCTGATAACACTTTCATTATATGTATCGCCTTTTTTTACAGTGGTTCATCAATTTTATTGAAAAACCTCTAGCTAATTCAGATCATGTTTATCCATATGCTACCACTAGATGGATGCTGCAAGTTCATTCTATCTATAACCTATGATTAGTATTGATCTCCAGTGGTGTTCCTAATCAACGTGAAGGTGGCTGCCATGTCTTGTGATTTACTGCAGAAGCTGAGTCTACAGTACTGAAGCAACTATTTCCCAAACAACTTAAATTTGTCTATTTTAAATTTAGGGTCAATTCTTCTTAATATTGTCCAATGGCTCTACCCCCTGCTATTTTTCAATGCTGAAGATTTGAAACACTTGCATGCCCTTGCTGCATTTTTGCTCCTTCTGCCATTTATTGGACAGTTTTAGTAGCATTCCAAAACATGTATTTGTTGTACTATAATTTTTGTTGTTGAAAAGGTCTTGTTGAGAGTGTGTTCATACCTAGTTCAAGAAAATAACAATGATAATAATAATGACGATGATGATAAGGATGATGGCTACAATGACTATGATGATGATAGAGGAGCACACCCTAATAATAATAGACTCAAATAATGTGGAAAAAAATACCTTACCTTTACAGCTTAATGAAGGGGTCTCCCAAATCCCATGCTCTGAGCAAGTTGAAACATTTGTTCCTGATTCACTGTAAAACCCATCCACACAGTCGTACTGAACTTTGCTACCAAATACTGTGTTGTTGTCCACTGTCATTTTGCTGTTTTCAATTTCGGGGGGTCTCCCACAGTCTATCTCTGAGAAAGACATTAATAAAAAACACAAAAGCTTAATGAACTACACACCTTTCAACACACCATAATTGGATGGTGTCACCCTCCTGCAGCACATCTTCACACATCAAATAAGCACAATACCTATGAATGGCATAAATGTGATCACTGCCCTGAAAACCTTCTCCACCATCCATGATATTTTTAAGTTCCGTGTATTTCCTTTGAATTGTCCATTAACAGCACTAAAAATCACCTCATTGGAGACTCAAAAGGTTGAGAGGTATGAAGGTAACTAAACTGTTTTAAAGTCATCTTGAATCCATATGTTGTAAAATTTGTGGTATCTTTGAACTTTTTAAAACTATCCGATAAGGCACAATGGCACAGCACTTTGGGCAGTTGTCTTATGATGCTACATGACCCTTTTGTCAAACATATTATCCTACAAAACCTAGAAACAATGTGCAGAGTTTGCTGATCATCCGCATGAGAAAACTTTGATTTTATTTTATTATATTTTGAAATGTATATAGTGCATCTGGACCTCATCAGTGTTCAGGCAAAAACTCTAAAGTAACAAGGTATATGGAGATGGGGTAAGAGGAAGAACGGCATTTTCGTTAACAAATGTATTGAAAATAAAACACAGAGCATATGAAGCTGGAACTCGTCAGATTGATGCAATACACCAGTTAGAGTTACTATTGTTTGAAAAGGGTAAGCAATAAGTTGTTTTCAATAGCTAGTGATTGGTATCAAAGTTCTGCCTTCTGGAGGGAGAAACATCCAGGCTGCAGGACTTCACCAGAACAGGATTACCTTTGAGAAGTAGAAATTCTAAATTAAGAGGTTTTACGTAGAAGACAGTTATGGCTTCGTTGACCGCCAAAGATCATGAGCAAGTCTGCCAGGGAATATGGGGTGTTACCACAGATAGCCTTGTGGAAAAAGCAGCAGATCTTGAATTTGGTTCTAGCTGGCATGGGCAGCCAATGCAATTCATCAAGTACAGGTGAAATGTGATAACCTTTCTAGTGGACTAACCAATGTGCTGTATTACTTTATGTGGGACCAGAGAAGATTGAGGCATTCCAGCCAGTAGAGCATACCCAAATACTTATCTTGAAATGATCAAAGCAAGGGCAGCCGTTTATAGAAAGATCAGTTGGATTAGGGGGAGAATTATTTTAATATATGAAGATGAAAGGTTGCAGCTTTGGCCATCTTACCGATATGAGAGGTAAGGTTGACAACAGAGATTGCACCTCCTCAATGCAATCATTTGCCTGAGAGGACTATAATTATGCTAATTATTATTTACTCATGTATTTATTCATTAGGCTATTTTCTACAGCACCAGACATATTACTTTGCAGTCTGTTCAGTGTACTGTTGCAATGCAACATTCTGAAAGTTGAAGTGAATACTTATTGACTGATGTAAGTATCCGGTTAGCATTGGGGGTTCGGATACTAGCATTTACATCATTTGTTTAGCAACTGTATCACAAACAGGTAAGATAGGCTATCCTTTCAAAGTAATATATTAGTAGACAAGGTAGTTGTGGCTACACTAAAGTTGGAAACGGGTGACAGTACTTTTGGACTACAAGAAGCTGGATATTGGCGATCCAGAGTTAATGGGGTGTTGCGCTCTCCTCCAGTCAGTGGTTTGGTACCATGGTCATGCACCAGATATTGAAACCAAAACCAAAATCAAGTTACAGATTTTAATTGTGTACCTGTGACATTTTACTAGCAATCACAGAAACATTATCTGTTATGGTTAGAGACTAGGACTATGGCTGTAATAAGTATACTAATATGCTTTGAATTAAATTTGGGAGATTAGATTTTTATGCCACAGTTGCAAACATTCAGGCTAAACATTTTGAATCTTGTATACTATGGTGTTTCATACTGGGGGTAACATAATATGGTAGTGTAGGCCCAGAGGAACAAAGAGACAAGACAACTGTTCCTCTGTTATAGCTTCGTGGGTTGGCTTGTGTCTAGAATAGCAGGACGTCTATTTTAACATATTCGTCCTTGCATCACTGCAGTGATAAATTAACTTGTTGACGGGTAGACTATGCTTCCTGGTCAAAGCTTCATGAAATGATCTCATTTGTAATTTAAATGTCATTCTGAAGTTTCTTAACCCCTTTACCGCCACGGATGTACGTCCAGTGGCGCGGCGCTGAGGCACCACAGACGTGACCATTATGTCCTGCTACCGGCCCACGGGGGAAGCACTAGCGCTTCCCCCGAGGGCCTCCCCCCATGGCAGGGCTGGAATGGGAATCGCTTCCAATTCCACCCCCGGTCCCCCAGTGACATCTGATGACAGTGCGCGATCGGGTGCTGACCTTATCAGTGGCCACCCCCACCACGCTGGAAGCTCAGCTTCCAGCACGGATCCGAAGAGAAATGCAAAAGAATTTCTCCTCCGATCACGTGCTGGGGAGGGAGAGGCATCAAAGGAAAGGAAACGCCTTTCTTTTCCTTTGATGTCTCTCTGAGCATTTCTGCACCCCGACCGTGAAGCGAGCAGGTTGCAGAAATGCCCACTAGACACCAGGGATTTAGTGTTTGTGTTGATTGGCATAAAGGGAGCGACCCCTTTGGCAATCTTAATTATGCCAATATGCCCCCGGGCATAGGGCCGCTTCCTAAGGGGGGGCATTTTTTCTAAGGCCATTTCTGCCCCCCCTGATGGCAGATCAGCCTATATTAATTAGGTCGATCTGCCCCCAGGGTGCAGAAGGCATTAGACACAGGGATGTTTTTTTCTTTAATTATGTTTATAAGGGGAGCAACCCCTTAGGCAAGGGTCGCTCCCCAGGGGGCAATTTTATTATTAGGCCTTTTCTGCGCCCCCTCCCACGCCCCCCCCGGGGCGGTTCGGCCTATATTACTTGAAGCCATTAGAGACCAGGGATTTTTTTTTTTTTTAAATTGGCATAAGGGGAGTGACCCCTTTGGCAAGGATCGCTCCCAAAGGGGGGCATTTTTTCTAAGACCATTTCTGCCCCACCTATATTAATTAGGTCGTTCTGTCCCCAGGGGGGCAGAAGGTATTAGACACCATGGATGTTTTTTTGGTTTTATTATGTTTATAAGGGGAGCGACCCCTTAGGCAAGGGTCGCTTCCCAGGGGGCAATTTTTTTATCAGTCTTTTTCTGACCCCCTGGGGGGGGCAGAAACCACCAGGCACCAGGGTTTTTTTTTTTTTTACAGATGGGGAGTGACCCCTTAGGCAAGGGTCACTTCGCTGGGGGGCAATTTTATTTTAGCCCATTTCTGCCCCCCTTGGGGGCAGATCAGTCCATTTTTCTTAGGCCAATCTGCCCCCAAAGGGGGCAGAAAGCACTAGTCATCTGGGATTTTTTTATGCGCCAATTTCACGCAAGGAGAGTGACCCCTTAGGCAAGTGTTGCTCCCCGGGGGGCAAATTTATTTTAGACCATTTCTGCCCCCCCTTGGAGGCAGATCGGTCTATGTCTGTAAGGACTATCTGCTATACCCCCACCCCAAATAAATGGGGACAAAGTTGTTCTGCCCACCAGTGGGCAGATGGGGCAATTACCCCCGATCGACTCCCCACGGGTTTGGGGGGCAGAAAGCCTACTAGATGCCAGTGAAATAAAATAAAAAAAAGTGGGGTGGTGGCTACTAACCTGTATGGGTATGATAATGCCCCCACCCCTACTAAAGGGGGAACAGTCTTTCAGCTCTCCCCCTGCACACTAAAACATCTTAGCCCATGGCAAGCAAGAGGACATTTGATTATTTGGGGTTTTGGTTTTACATTTGGGCCATGAGAGCTTGTCTAACTCTCAAAATCGTCCCACTTGGAATGGGGAGGGCTGCACTTTTTGGACTTTGGGACACTGCCATCTAGAAAAATCTACGAGATCTAGACACATCTGAAAACTAAACATCTGGGTTAGTCCAGGGTGGTGTGCTTCACATGCCATTTTCTTACCCACAATGCCCTGCAAACCTCAACTTTGCTTGAAATCACACATTTTTCCCACATTTTTGTGATGGAACTTTCCGGAATCTGCAGGAATCCACAAAATTCTTACCACCCAGCATTGTCGCATCTATACCAATAAATATTCCGCCCCATTTGTCAGCCTAAAAACTTTTTTTTCAAACTGCCCTTTTGGACCCGCTTTGGTTTCCCCTCATTTTCGACCTGTTTTTGGCTCTTCCCTTTCACAGGCACTTGGCCCACCTACACAAGTGAGGTATCATTTTTATCAGGAGACTGAGAGGAACATTGAGTGGTAGGAAATTTGTGCCGGTGCAGTGATCCCACACAGAAATGTGGGGAAAATGTGATTTTTTTAGCTAAATTTGAGGGTTGCTGAGGATTCTGGGTAAGAAAACACTGGGGGATCCATGCAAGTCACACCTCCCTGGACTCCCTCGGGTGCCTAGTTTTCAGAAATGTCTGGGTTTGGTAGGTTTCCCTAGATGGCTGCTGAGCCCAGGACCAAAAACACAGGTTCCCCCCCAAAAACAACAGGTAGTTTTGTATTTGATCATTTGGATGTGTCCACGTAGTGTTTTGGGACATTTCCTGTCGCGGGGACTAGGCCTACCCAAACAATTTTTATTGTTACACATTGGGGAATTCTGGGTGGAAGGAAATTTGTGGCTCCTCTCAGATTCCAGAACTTTTTATCACCGAACTGTAAAGAAAAAGTATTTTTTACTAAATTTTGAGGTTTGCAAAGGATTCTGGGTAACAGAACCTGGTGAGAGTGCCACAAGTTACCCCATCCTAGGTGTCTAATTTTCAGAAATGTCCAGGTTTGCTAGGTTTTCCTAGGTGCCGGATGAGCTAAAGGCCAAAGTCCACAGCTAGGCACTCTGCAAAAAACAGGTCTGTTTTCTTTGGGAAAATGTGATGTGTCCTTGTTGTGTTTTGGGGCATTTCCTGTTGCGGGCACTAGGCCTACCCAGACAAGTGAGGTACCATTTTAATTGGGAGAGTTGGGGGAATGCTGGGTGGAAGAATTTTGCGGCTCCTCTGGCTGTTTTTTTACCTCAATTTCAATATTTTTTTATTTCAGCTGTAAAACCTTGTAGGATCTACACTAATGACCCCTTGCTGAATTCAATTTTGTCTACTTTTTAGAAATGTTTAGCTGTCCAGGATCCAGAATTGGTTTCACACCCGTTTCTGTCACTAACTGGAAGGAGGCTAAAAGCACACACAAAAAATGGGGTATGTCCCAGTCAAATGCCAAAATTGAGTTGAAAATTTGGTTTTCTGATTCCAGTCTGCCTGTTCCTGAAATCTGGGAAGATGGTGATTTTAGCACTGCAAACCTTTTATTGATGCCATTTTCAGAGAAAAAAAACACACACCTTCTTCTGCAGCCCATAAAAAAACCAATTCTGCTGTATTTTGGCTAATTTCTTGGTGTCCTCCAGGGGAACACACAAAGTCTGGGTACCTCTGGAATCCCTAGGATGCTAGAAAAAAATGCCGCAAATTTGGCGTGGGTAGCTTATATGGACAAAACGTTATGAGGCCCTAAGCGCGATCTGCCCCAAATACCCCAAAAAAGTCCTGCCACCTGACGGGGAAAAGGCCTGGCAGCGAAGGGGTTGAGGCCATCAGTTCATGGCTTCTGCTGCTTGGATGGTTGGTTGTACAAGGCGAGCATGGAAGCAAATGTTTTCCATTCTCCTAATAAGATTTTAAATTAACTCTCTACCCTAATAGTCTTGCTCTGCATTGATATCATTTACTTTCATTCTATTTAGTTGGCTAGAGTGAACCTGATCTACTATGGGCATGAATATCATCTGTCTTCAGCCTTGGATGGCCAAGTCATTCACATCTCAGATACAGTCATAATTCATTCTTCAGAAGGGCCATATAAGATGTCATGTCTCCCTAGCCTTTAAGAAACAAGTTATGGTGCTTCTCCATTATTCACCACAAAAACGTGGGGTGTTATTCTCTCACTGAGTAGGAAATTATTCCTGCCTTGAGGGGGTTGTTTGACGTCCCCATATTGTGGGAGATGTTCAGTGATGATTATTAGTGGTACATCCCCTAGAAGAAAATTAATTGTAAGATCCTCCAAAAAACAGTTATAATGAAAATATTCTTGATAAGCTTCATAGCTCTTCTTCAAGCCATGACAGGAGGGAAGCCTTCCTCGCCATGATTGAAAAAGTTGGAAACACCCCACATACCCAACATGCCTTTACCCTCTGTAGAAGTGATCAGTCATGTGCTAGCAATTATGGACACATGGCTGCAATGTCTGGTCAGGAAAGCAAGTGTGGTTAACATTACATGTAACATTTTGAGACTTTGCTTTTGACCACCCTGAAAGGCGTGTAGTATCACTAAGACAGTTCTCATAATAACAAGATAGATCCTCTTGATCCCCATGGATGAACTACCATGAATGTTAGCTTCATCAGGAGGAAGGACAAAGGCTCTTTCCTCAGGGGGGAGTTCTAATTGAAACCACAGTGAACATGGAGTGTCATATGTGATTACAAGGAGCTGAATATGTACTTCTTTAAAGAAAACTAAATCCAGGTGCAAATGCAGGCCATCCTGGACCTCAGCACTCTCACGCCCCCTCCCCCAAGTGACTCATCTTCAATGCTCACGTTGTCTTTGGCCCCTAACCATTCATTAGTGCTTCTGACTAGATTTGCTCTTTGTAAATATCACATACATACATACACACATACATATATGCATACATGCATATGTAGCCAGCAAGTGTTCATTGGAGGATTTCCCATGGGACCCCCTGCTTGTCTGTCTGCACATTCATCTTAGGAGCATAGCCCTCACAATTGTTTCCATCTTGAAGATATTGTCCAATGCTCCACAGCATTGATTTAACTGCACTTTCGCAAGCAGAATATGAGTTTGTGATATTTGCTTGCACAATGTAGACACAATCCAAAGTCTGCCTCCCATTTTTGGATTTCGAAACTGTGGCAGTCATTAGCCACATCGTAATTACAAGGTGTGTGTGAACAGAATAACATAACCCGACAATGTTGTAATGACCTGCTCATCACCAAACACCCAGTTAACTATTTTTCATTTTTCATGCCTTCACAGTTGTTTACTAGTAGTAAAATTAAACATATTTGCTTCCTATTCTACTCATCTGTAATGCATTCCTTTCATGGCTACCCTTTCGTTCAGGGTATTTATGCCACTATATCTCAGTCTTCCTCTTTGTACTCATCTTACAGCGTGTGGTACCTCAATATTATTGTCAGAAAATGGTCTTACATAATATAATGTCCTGAATATTGCCTACAAAAATGTTGCCCTAAAGGAGGCAATATTCCCATAAGTTATTTTTCACTTTGTGCAGCTATTAAATGCCAACGAGTGCACATTGCCAGGTCTATCTGCAGATAACGGAATAGAGATGAGTCAATATGTGGGTGATCATTGTGAGCAAGTCACTACATAGCATGAGCTGGGAGAAGGAATTTAAAGGAGACTGGAGGGATCAAACAACATTTCTTCTTCTAAACATGAAGCAACACAGTGTTTAGCTTGATATGTGTTGCTTCTAGTACATTTGAACCCCTCACTAAATGAGTTTACAGCTGATACTTAACCTCTTGCAATATACTTCTGCAGGAATCCAGAATTTTCTCACCTGCCATCAATCTCTCTTCAGTATGTTTTGAAAAGGTGTGAAGGACATTGAAGCAAAGCTTAAAGAGTAAAGTAACAGTGACCAAAGGTCTTTTGCAGAAACGAATGGCAATAAATGAAAGACCCAAAGTGCACATATTGACGGTCCAAACTAATGTTCCAGCAGATGTGGGGGAAAGATTGTGGTCTAAGTGTACTTCTGCCTCACAAAAGCTAAGAGAGATGGAGTCCAAAACATACTTAAATACATAGAGAGATTGAGACTGAGTGAGTAACACACAGAGGCACTACCATTAGTCTCCTGTCCATGATCACCACTACCATTGCCATCAATAGGCAATATGAGCATGGCAACAGCAACAACATTACCCTTTGGAAGAGGTTTGGAGTCATACTACAGACTGAATGTGTGTGAGTACTCACAGCAGGCATACAGGACAACAGAGATATTGAGGATGGCTTACGCAGGGTGAAAGAAGCTTGATCTGGCAACACAGCAGCATGATCGTGCTAAGTGATGTGTCGTCACACACAGTAATAGACTATCAGGGGAACAGAGGAATACATTGTGGATTGAGGAGGAGTTTGGCATACAAATAATACCATAGGATTCATCAACCCTTACCAAGTCTTGCCCATGTGCCTTCAGGCTCCAAGACTGGTAATATTGACTGATTGCTAACTAATGAGTCTTATTGTTCAGTGATAAACAGGAGAACTAGTTGAACCAAGTGCATTCCCTGCTCTTTTTTAATATGTTTTGTAGATGAAGGACAAGTAGACATCTCAGGTTGCCATGATTGCTGTATTTTAGCATTTTGCTAATTTTAGTTATGAATTTGTAATTGGAAAAGCAGATCTATAAGTACCTGAAACAATCGACCTCGAGGAGCCACTGTCTTCTCAGATGGAACCCTAGCCCAAACCCTGCTCCAATTTAGGCAAGATCTGAAAACACAATTCTTTAAAGAACACTGCATCACAACGCATTACCAGTTCACTTCTGTTCTCAGAACCCAGCTACTGCTCTGCTCATTTCATCTAAGTTTGCCCTATACAATTACCTCATCAATATATACACCTACGTTTTCTGGAAAAATTTACACAAATGTGCATCTTGAAGTGACATCTACTCAAATTAACAACATAATGACTAAAATAATGGTTTTTAAAGGAAGATTGCACTGCTGGGAATTTAGCTAGCACATGGGGGTACACCCTTGAAAATGTTAAAATCCTACAAATATTTAGGAAAAGTATTGTACAAAAATCGTGATAGTAAATCTCATTGCACATATGTAGGTAACAAGGCTATAGGGCTCGCAGCTGCTTTGAACCAATTTTATAAATCCTCAGGAAAGAGGCATTTTAAGTATCAGAAGTATATTCTGTAAAAATTCAGCTGTCTCTCATATAAGTGATTAAATACACATCTATAAGGCAATGGTCATTTTTGGACCACCATGAAGACAAACTCCTCTGTAAGCTGGTGTCAGTTAGCCAATCAGTCCCTGTTCAAGCCCTCCAATTTAAATTTGACCTTACAAGTGCCTATGACTTTGTAATGGCAAATATAATGCGTTGGGTCTATAGCCTATGTCATGCAACAAAAGGTACACTTAGAGACAGCTTGAGGCAGGAATCCCGTTTAATCTCCAGAAAAAGACAACATGTTTAAGGAAAACCTAAAAATGGTTTAAAATACATTTTAATGTAAAGTGGAATATTTATCTACCTAGACACCAGCACAAATTAAGCTCTTTTAAAAAACATTCTGTATCAAGACCAAGGGTGTGATTTAGAGTTTGGCAGAGGGGGTTACTTGTCACAAACATGACGGATGTCCCGTCCGCCGTATTATAATTCCATTATAGCCTACCGGATCTTGCAATACAGAGGACAGGATATTTGTCACATTTGTGATGGAGTAACTCCTCTGCAAAACTTGAAATCAGGCTCTATGTTGGTTAAGTGACACTAATCATTGCATGAAGCTAAAAATGTACAAATTCCCGCTGTCGGCTAGAGACCAAAGATATGTGCTAAAGTATCTCACACTTAATTTAGAACATTACATTTGGTGATCTCTACTGTTACTCCGGGTAGGGCTACTTCCGCTCAATGCCAATAAACGTTGTTGGTACAATTCAACAGGATTGTGTGATTTGTGTCAGGGAGGAATCCAGGATCTAAGGCATATGTTTGACATCTGTCTGTAGTTTCAGCAGTGTGCCTTCATTGTATATTTCCGCTATATCTTAGTATAACAAGTATAGATGAAATGTTCAGATTTATAAAGTCTCCTCCAAATGAATTTGTAGGTTATAATGTATTTATATTTTTAAAATCGTTCCTGAAAATGTATTAGTTGTCTTTTATCTGTATACCTGGTCCTACTGTTTGATTTTGGTAATTTTATTGCATCATATTTTATATTGTTGATCCCTGTTGGGGTCTTAATCAATAAAATCTTTTGGCTTTGACATCTACTGAACTGGCCCTGGGTGTCATTGCAAATTTCCCAAATGGGTCCAGGTGCATCTGTGAACTACCTAAGGCTAGAAAAAAATGAGCCATCCCCCAAATGTTGGTAAACTCTGCCCGGCCTACTCCTAGCTACTGTTGTTAACATGTGGAGAGACAGCACTGCCAATATTATACTTATGTTATACTTATAGAGATGCATTACATAAACAGGTTTTTTAACTAATTTTTATTAGTCCAACTGATAGGCATATAGCTGTCATTACATAATATGGGGTTGAATAATTAAAATCAATGAACGCCCATCAACTATTTAAAGTTCTGCCGAGCTGCAAGTTTCTGGCATTAGTTATGACAAATAAGTGAGTTATTTTCCTCTTTCTTCAGTTACCTAAACTGCTTTCATCATTCTGGTTGTATCTTGTTTAATTAATCAGGATGTTAAAAAGCCAAACCCTCAGGGAGCCTCCTGCAAGTCACATGCTTGACATATGCCAGGGTTCACTCCACGTTTAAGCCTTCTGAAGTCGGCAGGGTGACCATTGAGTCACCGTATATTAATCCCATTTTTTGGAGCGTTTCAAAATGGCATTCCTATGGAATCATGGACTAAATAAAGAACCAAATGAGAGTTCCATGCAGTAAGTTTCTGCGATGCTTTGATGGCTTGTAACAAAATCACAAAGGGGGAAAAAGTAAAAAGCATCTTTGCTGTGACACAAACAACGAAAGTGAAACTCGTAACCAAGAACCATGCAAACAGTAACCAAAAAATATCGCATCAGAGGCAAAACTTCGACATCAGGCTGTGTGATGTTAATTTGACTGTAATGGACGATCTTTACATGTTTTAATGAAATGCAAAGATTACAGACCCAGCAAATCAAATGCGGCTGGGAATATGACCTGGACTGCAGCTCCCAGTGTGTTTTGGTGATCTGTTTCCACACATTTCCTAGTGCATTAGACCATTAATAATTAGCAAGGATCAAAGCATGAGAATGCCTTTTCCTCTTTGCTCCCAGGAAAGTATTTTCAGGACAAAAAACATCATCTTTAGCAGCCAGGAAAGCTCATTGTTAAAGAGAGAAACAAACCATTTGCAGCTTATTGTTCCCCAAATATTCCTTAAAAGAAGCGGTGGTACCTTTCATTTAAAGATTTCCCACCGTGTTCTTTTCTCTTCTGTGTGAAGGGAAACTTGATTGTTGAGAAACAATGTAACTCTCACAGCCTTAAGAGGTACAACTAACAGAGACATCATTATCTTTCGCTTTGTGAGTGTGAGATTGAAAGGGATTCTGCTCAGCCACGCAGACATGCATCCTGGAGGAAACTGACTGTAGGTAGAAATGGAAAATCTAGACCCAATGGATTGATATTTCGTTAATCGATATTTAGAGCACAATATTTATGTCAGACAATGTTTCGTATACAGGATTCGAACATACACCTTACAGGGACAGCTCAGTATGTTACATTATTGACAGCAATAACTCTTACCAGCGAGATCTTAACAGGTTGTCTTGGCCCCTTCCAGGATTGCAGTTTATCCCGTCTAAATAGGTCTCTTTCTCCACCTGAAGTTCTCAACAAGTTCAAATTTGTCTTCCTCCACCATCTTTTACACCACTGGTTTGCTCTTTTATACTTATTTCCACAAATATAACAAATGCAGGCAGCTGGCGAATCTTTAAAGAACTCGCTTGAACTTAATTTTTCAACATTTTATCCATTCTTATGCAAATTTCTCTGAGCCCCTGCCCTCTGGTTGCTACATCATTTGCACCAATGTCCAAGTAAATACTATCTCCTAAAAGCTACTAGAAGTTGCTGAGTTCTCAGGTGCATAATTTGGGAAGGCACAATTTGTCTTGAGAATCCAGTTCTTCCATGTGGGCCTCTGAAGCCACTGACATATACAGTGCACACTGAGGCCCATATTTATACTTTTTGACGCTAAACTGCGCTAACGCAGTTTAGCGTCAAAAAGTTTTGCGCCGTCTAACGCCATTCTGAAGCGCCATGCGGGCGCCGTATTTATGGAATGGCGTTAGACGGCGCAATCAGACCGGCGCTGCCTGGTTTGCGTGGGAAAAACCACGTAGACCAGACAGCGCCGGCGTAGGGGGAAAATGGCGCATGGGCGTCTTAAAATGGGGCAAGTCAGGTTACGTCGAAAAAATCGTCTTAACCCGACTTGCGCCATTTATTTTCGACGCCCATCCCCCATCAACATGACTCCTATCATTGTAAAGATAGGAGTCATGCCCCCTTGCCCAATGGCCATGCCCAGGGGACTTCTGTCCCCTGGGCATGGTCATTGGGCATAGTGGCATGTAGGGGGGCACAAATCAGGCCCCCCTATGCCACAAAAAATTATTAAAATAAAAAAAAAAAATACTTACCTGAACTTACCTGGGGTGGGTCCCTCCAGCCTTGGGTGTCCTCCTGGGGTGGGCAAGGGTGGCAGGGGGGGTCCCTGGGGGCAGGGGAGGGCACTCTGGGCTCATTTTGAGCCCACTTGTCCCTTAACGCCATGCCTGACCCAGGCGTTAAAAAGCGGCGCAAATGCGCCGTTTTTAGCAACGCCCACTCCCGGGCGTCTCTTTTGCCCGGGAGTATAAATACCACGTAAAGGCCTGGGAGTCATTTTTTAGACGGGAACGCCTCCCTTGCATATCATTAACGCAAGGAAGGGGTTCACGCTAAAAAATGACGCACATTCCGGGAACTTTGGCGCTATTCGCCTCTAACGCCATAGTATAAATATGGCGTTAGTTTGCGTTAGTTTTGCGTCGAAATTGCGTCAAAAAAAACGACGCAATTTCGGCGCAAACGGAGTATAAATATGCCCCTGAATGAGGGTATTTCCCTGGTGGAAACTGCGGTTTACAGGTCATGAATGGTCCAGTTAAACCATGCTGCAAAATCCTGATAGTGTTGTGTATTTTGTATATCTTTCATAGTGTTTCTTAAACGTCTCACACACACATAGGATAAACCAATTTGATTTACAGCTTGAACTAAAATGATAGGCATGCCTAGCGTACTTGTAGTAGTCTCTTTACACACATTCTTCATCTTTGCATCACTCCCTGTAAAAGTGGACAAGCCAGCACAATCATAAAGCAGAGCCATTTGTGGGTCTAGCTTGACTCTGAAAGCCAAAACGTGGGCCGAGCCATTACAAGATATAGCTTGTAAATGGCAAACCAAATATCATGTAAAATAAAATACACACATTAAAAAATCTTAAATGTTTGTGTTTCACTTTACTACATTAGATTACATGACTGCATTTACATTAAAACATTAACTTTTCCACCCCACACCTTGACATCACTACCATCAGTTAAACATATCATTTTTTCATGTACATTTTTATAACAAGCACTTGCAAAGCCAATAAGTTTCACCTTTCAGATCTATTAGCAAAGCCAATTTACCGAAAGTGTATTCAAAAACTTAAAGTGGGAAAACAATAACAGCAACAGGGGTGGGCAGGCAGTTAAGGATGCAGCAATGGAGGATGGGTGGACAGGGGAAATGCGGCAATGGATGGTGAGTGAGGGAAGCAATAACAGCAACAGATGCAGTATGGGTGAGGAAAAGCAATGGCGGAAGGGTGGATGGGCGGGCACTAAGCAGCAACAGAGGGATGGTGGGCATGCACTAAGTGGCAAGAGAGGGATGGTTGTGAAGAAAAATCAATAATGGCAGTGGAAGAAGGTGAGGGTGGGCGGACATTAAGAAACAACGGCAATGGAGGAGAAAGGGCAGAGAGTAAGCAACAACAGCAATGGAGGCTTGGGGGGGTGAGCAAAGACAAAAAAACAGCTGTAATAGAGGAAGGGTGGGTGGGGAAAAAGCAGCAACTGCAATGGAGGGCACAGAAGAAGATGGGTTGGAAAAAAGCTACAATGTCAATAGAGGGATGGGATGTGGGTGAAACTAGACAATGCGGTAACAGAGAATGGGTGAGTGGGGAAAGCAATGGTGGTTAAGGAGGGAGGTTAGTTGTGGGAAAAGCAGTAATGATGGAAGGGTGGGTGAGCACTACACAACACAGGCACTGGAGGGAGGACGGATGGGGAAAAAGCAACAGATTGAGGATGTGCTTGTGGGTTGAAGTTTTAGGAAGGGGGAAAGCAGCAGACCCGCGATAGAGAAGAACGTAGGATAGAAACACATGGTGTGAAGTGAGTGGAGAACAAAGCAAAACAGAGAGAAGGATCCTGACAACAGACAGCAACGTGGAGCGCCGGAGGGCGGGACAGTAGAACAGGAGAGGAACCCACTTGGAGCAATGGAGGTGGGAGTAGAAGCACACAAGGGAGACAGTTGGAATATACATGCACTCTAAAGGAGTGCTTCATGAAAACGAAAAAAATAGTTCATGAAAAGCAGACAACGGTGGAAGCACAGAAGGAACCAATTAGAGAGATTGTAAAGAAGCTATGCTCAGTGGAAGGGACAAACAGAAAATGGACGAGCTAAAATAAAGCCAGGAAAAATAAAGCAAAAAACGTGTTTTACAAAACAGAGGCAATGAAAAGCAATGGGTGGAATGCACTCCTAGGTAAGCTTTCACTGTGCCACCAATATGTCTTAGCACCCGGGCAGCTGCACTGTCAGGTAGGCCTCGACCTAAAAAGCGATCCATTACAATCAGAACTCAATGCTCAACTGGCACAATTGCAATGCTGGTAGTGTCAGGGGCAGGTCCCGAGAAGGAATCCTTTTGAAGAGGGTTAAGCTTGAGTCATACATATTACAAATATTGTAAATAAATAAACACACTTTCTCCACACTGAAAAGTGTCTTACCTGTGCACACTAGGGAAGATCCCTCCCATTTGCCTCGGGCTGAGCAAATGAAGGTGCTGCTGTCCCTGTCGGATACAAATCCTTTCTGGCACCTGTATGTCACACTGCTTCCAAATGTTGTTTTATTTTTAGAGTCAATAAATGTATTACGTACAGCCAACGGAATCCCACAGTCTACCTCTGGAAAAATGTAAGTAAGGAACAAGTCAATGATACACGTGTCAATTTTTCATACAAAACACGCCTCTGGTGTAAGAGGCAGATAGCATTTGGCCCGAAAAAACATTCACTTCACTGACTGACTGACGCTTAGCACACAGAGCCCTGTCCAATTTGCAGGAGCATAGTTATGAATAGTGCAACAAGTGCAGCGGCACGAGAGCCCAAAGCTAAGAGAGGCCCACCGCACAGTATTGATAGCTGTGTTTACAGTCAATAGCTAGGATTGGGGACCCATTCTTCTTGTTACATTAGGGTCCAAAGCACCCTTTCTGCACTGCTGCACTGTGCCATCCTTCAGTAAGAGGCTAAATAAAGCTTTATTTATTCCAAGACGAGAGGCCTACCACACTTGAGCAATCACACCAGGATCCCATAACAAAATGCCAGCCCTGATCTGTTGATGGTAATTTTTCCTACTATGCAACAATTGGTGCACATCCTTGGTATTGTGTCTGCCCTGGCATAATGGTGGCAATTCTTGCCATATTGTAGGCATCAACAACATGAATGTGACAGAAGATTGATAATATATGACCAGACGGTACAAGGAGCAGGTAGACCCAGAGCCATATTAGTGAAATCGGCTACTAGTTCAAGGCAATGAGTCATATATAGAAAATACTTGTTGAGATTAACAGGAGGCTGTTAAGCTGTGTGTATTATGAAGTATGCTATCAGCTTTCATTTTGCAATATGTGTTAAAGCTCTGGGCATTTGAGCGCTGAGCTCCCCTGCTTGTCATGGAAGGCTTTGTTTGCAGCAGCTTCCCTTTTGTCCCGCAACTGGGTGAGCACTGGTGAAGCGTGCGTAATAATTGTATTTGTATTTATATAGCGCTTACTACCCCTGATGAGGCGTTGAAGTGCTTTTCGGTGAGTACCACGCTACTCTGGAACCCAAAAGGATTAGCAGTGAATTAGTATAGGGAAATATGAGTACAGTATTAGTATGAGTTCATTTGAGCGAAGCATATGTGAGTTTGTTAGTTGGATTGAATAGAGTTAAGGAGAGATGGAGGAGGAAAGAGTCTGTGGAAAGAGGTTAGGGAGATAATAATAGTAGAAGGGGTTTTGGGTGAGTCAAAGGTGAGATAAATGAGAGAGAATTTAGTAGGGTTGTTTGGGAGATCATAGTAGTAAACTGAGGTTTGGAGTGAGCCAGGAGCGGTAGAGGAGGGAAAGGCCTATGAAGGATTACTTTGGAGATTATAGTAGTAGAATGTGTTTGGGCTGAGTCAGAAAGCTGGGATGGAGGATAGATTGATAGAGGTATAGGGTGATAGGGAGACAAAGTAAAGCTTAAAAGAGAATCATTTTGTTTTCTCTTGTACACTAGGACTAAAGTAATAAATAAATAGATAACCAAATACATGGCAAGGGAATATATGTGTAAGGAATATAATAATGGATATAATATTTTGAGATTTAAAGTAGTATTGTTAAGCACAGACTTTCAAGATTTGCAATATTTGAAGTTAATTTAATTGTATACATTTCTAACAGTATTTTGTCTTTCCTCAATATTTCAATAGCAAAATGCTTGCAGATAAATAGTTGAGATAACATTTGCTCATTGTGATCGATGAATAGAAAACAGAGATTCATAAGTATCTAATCTAACAACCTACCTAGGAACAATGCAATGACCTATGAACGTGTTAAGCATAGAATAATATACACACACATACATTATATACATACTTATATACACATGTATGCATATATGCACATATATATACATACAGACACATAGACACACACACATGCTTACACATATGTATACATTGAACCGTGAGTAAAATATATATGTGCTAAACAGGCTCAGAGCATATGTATGTATTTTGTGATTATAAAATATTAATTATACATTTTTCTTAAAGAAAAACACGAATTCAGATATATACACATAATCAAATTATAAATGTTTACCAACACAAACATATGCAGTCCATTGCTGTTTCGATATGGTGATTATGAAGGAAAGAGCCAACTCCTGAGTAGTCTTCTGAAGATATGATAGTGAACCATTGATCTTATATTTGGGGGTAATGAATTCCATAGTTTGGCCGCTTGAACAGAGAAGGATGTACCACATATTGTCTTTTTCTTGTATGGTGGTGTTTTAAGGGGGGTGCCAATCTTGAGCGGAGGTTTCTTTGTTGAATGTATTTGGTAATTTATTTTCCTTATGAAAAGCAGTCCTGTTCCATGAATTGCTTTGTGAGTGATATAAAGCAGCTTCAAGGTAGATCTACTGGCAACCAGTAACTAATGTAGTGCCCACAATGCAGGGGAGATATAGGCTTGTGGCTTTACATGTAGTAGTAGTCTGGCAGCCAGGTTCTGAATGCGTTGTAGTTTTTCATAATAGATAGAGATGATCCATGGTAGAGGCCATTGGCATAATCCAGTTTATATTGTACAAGAGAGAAAGTAGCCTGGACCTTGTGTGGAAACCCGAGGTGGGGGAAGATAGGTCACAGAGTTGTCAAGGTGATGAAACATGATCTTGCTAATTTGTCCACTTGGGCATTCATTGTTAACTTGGAGCCCATGATAATTCTAAGGTTTTTAACTTCCTTGGATACTTGAGGAGGTGGTCCTAGATCATCAGGCTAGGCGCAGAATGGGTCATAATTTTTCCAGTCACCACATGTGAGTATTTCTGTTTTGGAAACATTCAGTTTGAGGTGGCTTCAAGTCATCCA
Organism: Pleurodeles waltl; assembly: GCF_031143425.1. Taxonomy (NCBI): domain Eukaryota; kingdom Metazoa; phylum Chordata; class Amphibia; order Caudata; family Salamandridae; genus Pleurodeles; species Pleurodeles waltl. The sequence goes on along the minus strand of NC_090437.1, from coordinate 311,288,947 downwards.
CTGATCAACGGCTCTGTGCAACTGAAGATTTATGAGTTTCCAAAGTCTTTGGGATATTCCAATTTAAGGAGTATTTGTGTGCCATCTGCATAGTTGTAGCATGCGAGTCGAAACTCATTGATGAATTCCAGTAATTACATCATGTAAATGTTGAAAAGCATACATGAAATGATTGAGCCTTGAGGGACCCCTGCGTTTGTGAAGTAGGGTTTGGATGAGAAAGGGGGAGAATAGATGACATTAGTTCTGTTTTGAAGGTAGGATGTGATCCAGTTGAGAGTAGTCCCTTCTATGACAGCTTTGTGGAGTCTTTGAATCAGGCTATCATGGTCAACAGTGTCAAAGGCAGCTGAGAGGGCCAAGAGACGTAGTCCAGCAACTCCAATTTGGTTGACAGTGTTTTTAAGATCATCCCAGACGGTGATGAGTGCAGGTTCCGTGCCTCTTCGTGGGTGCAATCCAGTTTGATAGGTTGAAAGTAGGTATTTATATTCAATGAATTGTGACATCAGGGGAAATTATGCTCTTTCTATCAGTTTGCCCAGGAAAGGTCCATTTGTAATTGGTCTGTAATTGTTGGAGTCATGCGGGTCCAGGTTTGTTTTCTTTAATAATGGGCGTATGTATGCCTTTTTAAGGTCTTCAGGAAACGTTCACGTAGTTAAAGAATTATTGATGATTCTTCTTACTGGTGTGGCAGCAGAGGTAGATAAAATAATGTTCTTGAAGATGTGTGGCGGACAAGGGTCAGAAGAGCAGATGGAAGGCCTGCTTGCTTTGACCAAATCCATAAATTCTCTTTGTGATATTTATTTGAAGGAGTGCAGAGGCAGGGTTGGCTTACTCTTGGAGGGGATTTTAGGAAACAGGTTGGTGCTGGTGGTTTTCCTTTGTTTTTTCAATAGAAGTCCATTGTGTCTGCCTTGGTTGTGTAATGATTCGCCAGTTTGTCTGTGAATTTTTGAGTAATGGGATGAATTCCTTTCATGCATTTAGGTTTTCGAAATTTGTTGAGAATTTTATCAAATTCTTTATTTGCCAATTTAGCATTTTAAATTCTGTCTGAGTAGCACCTTTTTTTACCTTTTTTGATTGATGATTTGTATATTCTGTTAAGTTTGTGTAGGTGAAGTTTGTCTTGACTGTTGTTTGTTTTGAGCCAGGTTAGTTTTTTAGTTCTGTATGTCTCCAAGTTGTTGGTTTTCTTTTGTCCTGTTCAGTTTTTTGAGTGGTATTAGGATTTTGAAAGCTTGAGCTTGTTCCATGGCCAATAGATGTATGTATGTAAGGTGGTCTTGGGTGTGTTGATTTGTGGTGTTTTTTGCTGGAGAGTTACAAAATGGTTGTCTGACAATGTGACTGGTGTGGTGCTTTGAAGGGTAACTAGTTCTAGGTTTGCAAAAATTACACCTAGGATGTGTCCAGTGATGTATGTTGGATTGCATACAATCTGATGTAGATTCAATGTGACTAGGCCAGTGGTGATAGTTTTTGGATGGGGCACATTGGGTTCGCCAAACCAAATGTTTACATCCCCAAGAATGCATAGATTGGAGCATAACGTTATAAGGTTTGAAACTGTCTAGAAATGTGTCTGGGAATGTTGAATTGTTAGGCAGTGGTCTGTAAAAGAGGAGAAAGCGACAGCAGGAAGTTGGTGTATGGTTGCATCTGGTGATAAGGGCCTCATAACCTTGTATGAAAACTTTGTCTGTTTTGCTGAGATTTATTGCTTGTTTGAATATAATAGCTAGTCCACCTCCTCTATTGCCTATACGGTTTAATATCCTGGAGGAACGGCCTCATGCAACACTGGGGCCATGTCATCTCCCAGCCATGATTCTGTTATGAATAGTAAGTCAGGTTGTATGTCAGTGAGCAGGTTGTAGATGTTGTGCTTGTTTTTGACAGCGATTGAACATTTATGAGTAGGCAGTTTAGAAAATGTGTTGTTGTGGAGGTGTCATTTTGCTTTGGAGAATGGTGAGCAGTATATTTTGAGCTTGTAGCAGGTGTGTTATTATTTGTGATTATACCTGTATGAGGGTCACAATAGTGTTGTTTTTCTATATTGTATTCCTCGTCAAGCAGGCTTCGGAGGTATTTGTGTTGGTGATGGACTTGGTGGCTGAGAGTGACGTGGTGAGTTTTGTTCTTTTTGCAGAGTAGCCTTGTTGTGTAATAGACATGGGGATGCACAGTTGTTAAGAATGGCATGTTGTGTATTTTGTTTGCGTCTGTTTAGGTTGGAAGGAGTATGAGTTGGGTGGAGAAGCATGTGGATAATAATCTAAGGCTCAAATTGTGCAATGGATGAGAGGCAGGTGAATGAATGTTGTTGTGTTGGGGTGTATGTGGTAGATGTTTGTGAAGAGTGAGAATTTTGGAGTAAAGTTTGGTCAGGGTTTGAATTTTTGTGTAGTCATGAGGGTGGAAGTGGGTGTGAGAGTTTGTGTTATTTTGGGGTGCTAATGTGTGTGGTTTTTTTTGTGGAGTAGTGAGAGGAGATATTGACGTAGTGGTTTTCTGTGAAGGAATTGTATGTGAGTTACTGCTGGTGAATGGTATGTGAATAGTACAGGGGGAGGTGATGTGTTTTGGAGAAGAGTGTTTGAGATGTGTAAGAGGGGATAGACAAGAGTGTATGTGTTAGATTTGATCGCTGGTAGAGGTAATATGTGTGGTGGAGCAGAGTGTACGGATTGTGTGGTTGTGTGTAATCGGTAAAAAGATGAGGAGGGTGTTGGTGGATGGTGTGATGGAAGGCTGAGTATAGGTTTTGTCAGGATAAAAAGTGGCTTTTAGGAGCAAGTAGAGGAAAGTGCTGGTACTTTGCAACAACAGGCGGTGTATGTCTAGATAGATTAAAGTTATGTATAATGTGGCTTTCTGTTGTGTGGATATGTTAGTGGTAATGGGCAGAGATGTGTTTGGTGTGTAAATGAAGTTGTCATAATGTAGTTGTGGATGTTGGAGGATGTGGAGGGATTGAGCTGGTTGATTACAAATGGACAAATGGGAAGCATTTCTGGCTCTAGGCTCGACCAGTCCCAAAGAAGGCCGAAACAGGCAGCTGCTCTTGTCCTGTATGCCCTTAGCCTCGATGCCCTGGCTGAGACACCCTGAACGCTAGGCTTAAATAGCCCTGTTGGCCATTAGAACACTAGCCCTAACTCTGACCAATCAGATTCCTATCCCTAAACTCATAAGCCAAGGTAGACCTGGCCCTATTAACCAATCACAACCCTAGACCTGACAGCCTATCAAAACAGTAACCCTAGACCCTTAATCCAATAGGAACCCTAGCCCTAGTATCAATCAGAACCATAGCCCTGACAGCCAATCCGGATAGTAACCTTAAACCCTCAGACCAATAGGAACCCTAGCCCTAGTACCAATCAGAATGCAAACCCTAGACTATTACTGCAGTAGGAAACCCTAGCCCTAAAGTCAATCAGAACACAAACCCTAACTCTTAAGGCAATAGAAATACTAACCCCAGCAACCAATCACACCAACAAATGCAACAACCAATAGAAACTTACATAAGGGCCAAGTTGCCCTAAGCACAAACCCGTCTGGAAGGGAGGGGCTCCTCTATTCAGAATCTCCTTGGATACATGCAGGCACAATCCACATTTCTAAACTAGCAGATTCTACTTTTCAGGTAAGGGACAAAATTGCAAACCACTGAAATTCTGCTTGTCGGGCACTTAAAGATATGTTTTTTTAATGCAAAGACAAGTGGTATAAGCAGTTTGTAGAAACAGGAATCGTGCCTATGTCCTCTTCCCAACGTATAGAGCACTTGAGCAAAAGGGTAGGGTTCAGGGGGAAAGTCAGTGAGAGACCAAATCTAACACAAAGCATTTTACACCATGAATTGGCCACAATGCAAGTTGAACCTGTCAAAAAGCTCCTCAAATGTGAGCTGGCCATCATACCCAATGAGATCACAAATTATTGTCAAATTAGATTTGTGCCAAAGGCAGAGATCTCTAAGACCTACTACCCCAGTTGGGAAGAGGAAGGCTCATCACAAGCACTGCTGGGGCATCTGGCATCTTTCTTTCAGAAAGAGTGAGAGTGTGAGAGTAACAATGCAACATAACTTGAAAGAGACGGGGGGGGGACTGAGAGGAGTGGAACCTGAACAGTGGTCTCCTCAAGGGAAAGCCTGGTCAGCCATTTAATTAGCCACCAGAACTGAGCCGCTAATAACATTACTCAAAGTGAAGAACTCTAGGCCCACCCAAACCAGCAGCAGGTTCACAAAATAATGTAAGAGGTGAGGGATGACCACCATTTTTGACAGTGCAATGACGACAATTGGGAAAAGGAGAAGGGCTCTCCAAAACTAAACCTGAGAAGAAATGGCTGTTACTGCCATGGTTAGTTTGCCCTTCAAGGGGTCTCTCACCGAATGATAGATCCAGATGCCCAGAAAGTGAAAAGTGTCCCGCCCTCCCAACAAAAGGGGCCTCCTCTCAGGTCAAGGCGGGCCTTGAGGGCCCCCTGGAACTAGAGGGGAAATGAACACCTTTGACCAGTTGATTCGTATGACCGAAGTGGACAGAAAGTCCTCAAAGTGTTGTTAGCGCACTGGAGAAGTGTACTGAAAAATCAAAAAAATCCACCTAAAGCAAAAAATACATTTTTTTTATGTATTATTAGTTATTAGAAATGATGTATAGAAATAGTTAAAAGTTATTTTATTATATTTTATTAAACATTAAATCTATATTACTTTTACATCAAAAAAGGTTGTTAAAATAAATCAATGTTTTATTTTTAAATATTTTTAAGCATTAATTCAAATATATTTATATTTTTAACTAACATTTTAATTTATTTAATTTTATTTAACATTATTTCCTATGGGGTTTTATTTTAAGTCCCTAGCTTCATTATTTTCTATTGGATGGTGTTGCAATACCACTGATTGACAATGTCTGGTGCTGAACTTACTTCAGCTCTGAGCTGGAGTAGATTTACTACTATTTGCGGTGCATTTTGGCAGTAGTAATTTTAGAAGCACAGTTTTGAATAGCAGTGGGTTTATTATTTTGTGAGTGAGTGCATGTATTTCCCTAAACCTGTGCCTAAACATTTCTTGCTCCTCGGTAAACCCCTCCCAACTAATAGTAAGCCTGCCCCTGTTTCCAGCCACTTCCGGTCACTTCCACGTTTTACTACTAGGTAGTAAACTTACATGTGTAAGGATCTCCCTATAGAAAATATTAGGAGAGGAGGAGATTTACCCTCTTCGGTTTGTAAACTGCATTCTGAAGTATGTCTGCTGTAGTACCACTTTAAGTACTACAAAATGCAGTTTGTGAATCTTGCCCAGGATTTTTTGGTTTGTTTTTTCACTTTACTTGCAGTGATTGCAGTGATTGTCCTATTGTTTTCAAATGAATTGAATTTTTTGCACCAAATGGGCTTTTCATCATTCGAGCTCGCTGAAATGCATTTCTAATATTTAGTTTTTCGATAGCTTGCACACCAAAGGTGTCCATTGCTTTTGTGTAGATGTAACTGCAAATTGAATACCTTCAAGCACATTGAGAATTTACACTTATGTTCCCTCCTTTTCTTTAGCATTTTGTCATTTGTCGACTCAGGGGCCTATGTGTGTGGGTCGTCTGCGTACCACTGAACATTTGATTATAATCTAATGGGTGTGCAGCCGGTCTCTTAAGCGCCACAAAACTGTTGCTGTTACAAACCCTTTATTTTTTAAGGAGCATATTCAGGTAGGATGCAGTAGTACACAGTGGTTTATGAAATCTGTCACCTGCCTTATGCCTGCAGGTCATGAAAATCATAGCATAGTCAACTATTGCACTGATTGTCTTGGTAGATTTTCAAGTTTGCTTCAGAAATATTAATAAGAGAAATAACAATTGTAAATTATGCAATGAAATGTTTGGTAAAGGAGACACTTCTTTCTGCTTAGGCAGGATATTCGGCTCTTGTGAAAGGTCCAGGACACTGTTTTGGAACAAGAATGCCGCTGACCAGAATACTGGTGAGGCTGTTTTGGTATAAAAATAAAGGAAGAATTTTAGACTTTGACAGATTAGAAAATCACTGGCATAGAGGAAGAAGAAACAGAATAAAGATGTTTTCTAGGTCAGTGTTGGAATGGTAATGTCCCCTGCATAATGTGCAGTCATGTTCCCATGCCCCAAGGGCTTGACTTTGTGTACTGATTGTATCTGGTAACCTGTTTTTTGATAATGGCCCTCACACTATCACACTAATACAGTGTGTATACAGAGGCCTAGACTTGTCCCTAGACCTGAGTGGGGTCCTGAACCCGTACCGTGACCTGAAAGAACACATCAAGCACACCCTCATTGCAAAGACAGTGGACTATTGTCCATGTCATGAGTTAAGTACATAGAGTGGTGGTATCAACATACCTTATTTTGTGTATCATTCTTGTGTAATGTTCCACTTTTATGCGTTACCCAGATCCTAAGGGTATGTTGTGTGTGTTTGTGTATATTGGCAGCATAGTACATGCATGGAGTCCATGACTGAATCACAATTATGGAGGCCTGACCTTGTACACAAAATGGATGGGATGTTGTTTTCCAAGACAGTAGAAGTGTATTGCTGACATTGCTGAAACTGAAGAGAGAAGACCTAGACATGTCATTTTGCTGATAACTCTTACTGAATCACTGCCTTTTGGAAAGTGGAGGGAGTAAAGTGTGTGACTGCAGTCTCTTTTGTTCAAGGTGAAAGGGACCCCTAATCTGAGGACAGTGTTTTGTCTTTCTCGTGATCATTCTTCAGTGTGGCTTATGACAGCCAGGTGCAGAAAATTAACAACTCTTTGGGCCTCTATTGTGAGTGCTCAAGCCTGGCCTGCTGTAAGGAGTATCACGCTACACAAAGGCTGTGACTAGAAAGCAGCCTTGAAAGGACTCTTGAAAGGAGATCCTGAACCTGTTCTAAAAGTGCAGCAGATCAGTATCTCCTGTCTGCTTAGACTGTCTAAAAGTGGGACCCACAAACTTGCTTGTTGTTCCATTTCCAATCACCCAATGCACCAGCTGTGGGAAGATTCAGCACTTCCAGGAGCAGCCATTCCTGACTGCACCCACATTATCCAGACATGATAGCTGAGAAGACACATAGAAACTGCAGGCTTGCGCCCAGCTCAAAGGATCAATGAGACTGCTTGAGAAGCACTGGCTCGTTCATGGCCTGGAAGACACTTGCAGGGTAAGAAACAATAAACTGAGGACCTCATTTACAAGAATCTGACACATCTGCCCAATGCGTCAGATTGCTTGCGCTGCCCTACAATCCCCTAACGACACCATGGAGGAACTGTATTTAAAATACAGAGCTCCAAGGTGCATGTTTTCACAGATTCGTCAAAAATTCTGATGTATCTGTTGGCGCTAAACTCAGGCATTGCTGGACTAGCGTAAAAAAAAATGACGCTACTCCAGCAATGCGAGTGGGCTCCCATAGAGAAAATGCATCAATTTTACCCCTTGTTTCAAATTCCCTTGTACATTGTACCTGGAGCAGGCATAATGTGACGCAATGTTTACAAGCTGACACGTTGGGCCCAAAGCGTCAATTTGTAAATCCGGAGCAGTATGCTAGCGCCAGTGCTGCATCAAACAAAAATGACACAACAATGGTACAAAGGCCTTGTAAATGAAGCCCTGTGTTTAAATAGTATTTGGGTAATATAAACCTGAGCCTAATCACTTATGAACTAGACCTGTGGAGGAATATGTGACAGAACAACTAGGTCCTAAACAACTATAGCCTAAACCACTACTGCTAAACAACTAAAAAGTCTCTACAACTAAGTACTGAACAACTACTGTCTAAACAACAATTGTGCCTGAATAACAATTGCCTTAGTTGTAGAGACTTTTTAGTTGTTTAGCAAGAGTGGTTCAGGTAAGTAGTGGTTTAGACCTAGTTTGTTCAGGATGTTTCCCCAACAATACAGATTAAAAACTCATTTAAATCACAATAAAAATATGCTATACCGTGCTACAGAGGAGCATATCGTGCCTGAGACATGCATCTAAAACATGAACAAGCCTGATCACTTTTGTGGTAGGGAACCTCTGTGCACAGTGAGTTCTAAGTAATTTTGAAAACAATATAACAAAGTATCATGACAACATCAATTGCTTAATAGGTATATATCTTCATACATCATATTGTGTATCCTTGCTTACACTGTGAAAATGAAAATAAAAATAAAAAAATGCTCCATATGTTTGACAATACATAATTCAAGATTCCTTCATGCAGTTGACATCTTTGGTGATTCATAAGATCCAATGCATTTCGGGACGTGGTTTCCCTGCTTCAGGGGTAAAAGCTGTGCATTATTCAAAAGTAAGACAAACAAATCCTGACAGGAAAACAAGGAGGGAGGACACACACAGAATGAAGAGGCATTAATACCACAAGCTTCTCTAAAACTCAACCTAGATTTCACAACCAAATGTGTGCAATCGAATAATAAAATGCTATGATAGGTTATTTCCGCAAGTAATGTGCAGTTCATGATATGTGAAACTTGTGAGATCCATGTGAAGCACTCTACAATGATCTCAGGTGCAGAGATTCTACACTATTTGACCATGTGTTGGAGCACTGAAAAATAATATTACCACCTGTGTATCATCTAAAATATATGAATGTCTTTGAATTTGGCATCTAACATTAGTGCTATAAACTACGTGCACTGTTAGACCACAAACCAAACAACCGCGTAAATCATACTTCCAAGTGCGGAACTGTCGCGTCCTGTGCTCATAAAAGCTTTGGCCCCTATGCTGTACAACAGTAAACCTACTTACTCCGAAGAATGGATGGAAAACATGGAAGTACAATACTGGTACATGAACTCAGCCTGTCAAAAATGAAAACATAACATCTTGTCATATCCACATGCCGTGTATTCTAGCAAGATGAAATTAATTAGTTTCCCATGTTACCTGTAAACGCCGGTACCATCCTAATTCACTCGATAAAGGCATTCACAACTCCCGAACCTAAGTAAACAAAAACAAGCTTTGCCATATAATATTATGCAGCAGTGCACACTGCCGCCACACCTGGCACACAGAAAATTAAAAAATGTCATTTGAAGCTATATCAAATATTATTGACAATAGGGCAGACACAGACTTATACATTAGAACAAGCTACAGAAATCTATTTGCTTCAAAAGAGACCAGAGTTGCAGGGGCACAAGGAGGGTCCATTACCCAACAAATAAAACAATTGGAATATTTATTACGAAGAGAAAAAGGTCAAAGATTCCATACCTCAACATTAATTCAATATCACTGTGCAAAACTGATCCCAAGGGGTCTACGACTTGCTATTGAACCTATGTTGTTCAAGGTTCAATTCAACAAAGCATTCATGGAAAAATGGTATGCCATTCTCAACAAGTGAACCTTTGATTTGATTTTACTTCTCATTGAAGAATTGTCTAAGGTTCTCAGTGATTTAGAGGAATAGATTTATGTATTAAAAAGTCAGGTTACATCTCGGATGGAACCGGAAGTATGACAAACCACCCTGCCAGAAATCACTACAAAGTTAGAGGAATGTAATAGAGATCTTCAGGAACATACACTAAGTAAATTCAAATGGAACACCATTGACTATAAACTTAGCAAAGTTTACACTTCGGCTGAGGTTTATGCGCAAACACAGCAGGTAGAAAACCAGCTACCTCATCAGAAGAAAGTGTGGTGTCTGACAAAGAAAAAGCTTCTACCTGTCAACCTGTTGAGCTGAGTATAATAACACAGGATCAATTATCCACACCTGATCAATAACTTACAACAACATTTGCGCAAGATAGGAGCATGCCTGATCCATCTTTTTTATTAGTGAGCCCAGCGACCAACCATCCGCCAGACAGTAGCAAACAAAAACAAGCATCAGCAACCGGAAACATCAGAGAGGACAGAGAAAAAGACATGGCTCACCGATTAATCTTCTGAGCCCCAACAAGATCTAGTGATTAACATATTTTGAATTGGCTTAACACCCCAACAGATAGCAATATTGAATAAATGTCTGTCATTTGTTACAACTTATCACATATCATGAACTGCACATTACATGTGGGAGTAACCTATCATAGCATTTTAACATTTGATTGCACGCATTTGGTTGTGAATTCTAGATTAATTTTTGGAGAAGCTTTGGTATTAATGTCTCTTTGTTCTATGTTTGTCCCCCCTCCTTGTTCTCCTATCTGTGTTTGTTTGTCTAACTTTTGAATAATGCACAGCTTTTACCCCTGAAGAAGGGACACCACGACCCGAAATGCATTGGGTCTTATGAATCACTAAAGATGTCAATTGAATGAAGGAATCTTGAATTCTGTATTGTCGAACATATAGAGCGCTTTTATTTTTTTTCACCGTGTAAATAAGGATACACGATATAATGTAAGAAGAAATATCCCTTTTAAACATTTGATGTTATCATGATACTTTGTTATATTGTGTTCAAAATTGCTTAGGACCCACTGTCAATTGCTGTACACAGAGGTTCCCTACCCCAAAAGTGGTCAGGCTAGTTCATGTTCAGAATTAACCACTAATTGTGATATAACACATTTCAATGTACTGTACCTGTGCATGATCCTGTTACATTCCAGTCTGTGCGAAAAGGCTGGTATCCATTACGGGTGGTGTACCCTTCCATGCAGTAGCATTCATAACTCCCGTGGGTGTTCTTACATGTTGCTCCATATCCGCACAGTCCAGAAATAGTGCATTCATCTATATCTGAAATGAGAAATGAAGCATGGTATGCTATTCATTAGCTTTGCATACAGTGAAGTTGTGTATTAAAAAGATGGAAGAATTACTGTGAATGTGCTACCCTCTGTCATTTTGTTCCCACTTGTGTCTTGGCTCTCACTCAGGAATTTGCTTCTTCCTCTGAATTTTCCCCACTTGTGAATTTTCTCCCACCTGTGATTTTCTTCCTATTTGTGAATTTACACCCACCTGTGAATTTGCTCCAACTTGTAATTTTGTTCCCACTTGCAGCGTTGCTCTCACTCAGATATTTTCTTTCTCCTGAGAATTTTACAAAACCTGTGAATTTGCTCCACTTATGATTTTGCTCCTGTTTGTGACTTTCCTCTCCTGTGTAAATTTGGTGACTGTCCTCCCACCTATGATTTTGCTTTTACCGCATGGGATTTTGTGCCCATTAATGAATCTACTTAACCCCTTTCTCTACCTCTTTACATATACTGCAATCCTACAACTCCAACTTTTCACACTTTCCGAACTACAATTCCATCAATTTGTTGAACAGCGCTTTTCTCCATCATGGGCTCCCTCCTCATCCTATCTCTTTTATCCTTAAAAGTTACCAGCCTCCATAAACACCATCTCTACTCTCTACCTGTCTTCACTACATCTCACCCTGCCTCTCCCCTCCCACCATGCCTTACCCACTACCACACACCTCATTTACAACCCCCGAATAAACACTGAACAATTTGTAAAATAATGAGTGCCAGTGCCCAAACCTCTGCACAGAAGCCCGCAACAGGTGTAATAAAATGTTGGCGCCGAGTACTAATGGTGCGTGGTCTTACATCCACCTATTGGCTCTTTATTATCAGACATCTTCTGCTCCTGTCTGACTGTTTTACATTTTTCTCTATCAGCATGCTTCTTTGTGTGTCTTCCCCCTCTTACTCTTGAGAAATGTCCGATGAGCAAAAGTAAGTCCCGGTCCACAAAAATGAGTGCTGGAGGCCCCACCGGCAGCAATTGGCTCAAATTAAGCACTGAGACTAAACATAAAAAATGACAGCAGAAAAAATATAATCTAGATTCCAAACTCCTCCTGTGTATGAAGGCCCATTCTAATTGTAACAAGGCTAGCAATGTCATTAACCATTTCCAATCTCATGTCCCTCTTTACACCTCACAGACTCAAAAGATTAAGGGCCCGCTTCACAAAGTTAAACGCAGACCTGATTTTTAAGTTTACCTTTGTGAATTGAGCCCTTAGACTTAAGGTCTAAACTTAGACTTCAGGTCTAAAGTTAGTATGTCATACAGAGTACTCTATTTTCGCCAACATAACTAGCCACATACCACTCCAAACACAGCACCGCTCACTACCTTACCTATCTCAACATAGAACTGCCCGCTGTCCACTTTTTCCATCATAATTATTATTGCCTCATTAATTGCTCATATTGTCAACATCTACAGCCCCCAGAACCTTTTGGCTCCTTCTTAGAAGACATCAACACCATTATAGAACTGCTTACATTCAACAACCCTGTTATTAGTCTTGTGAATTTCAATCTGGATTTAAGCCAAACACACATTCAGCCACTAACCAATCAAAAAGGTTGACAGTGGCATGTTATGCGGTATTCACAAATAATCCCAAATCTGTGTATAAATGTTGTAGAGGCAAGTAATAATCAATTAAATGTGTTTTTCTAAACCCTAGGAAAATAAATCCCTGCCATGCAACAGGACAGATCAGTGGGTGAACTGTGCACCATGAAAAGTGCATTAGCTTAACACCTAGTAGAAGCAAACGACAAACAAGCACAGGTATAATGTAGTTGTACAAACAAGTTGCAATAATATGGTTAAGTACGAAAAAGTAGTTTTATTACAAACATAAAAATTCACTGAAGCAGTACAGGTATTATCAAATTAAATTAAAATTTGTGGATGATGGCAGAGGCACCACATTTCCTCTGCTTTGCCTTGCTGCAATGTGGTGAAAAAGCAGAACATACAATCAAACACTTGTGTATAACATCAGATACACTATTGTTAGACCTGACAGCCTTAGGGTGGTCACTGCTAACTTTTTGATTGCCTCCCTCCACTTTTTGGACACTGTTTCCGCTAGGTTTTAGGACTCTGCGCACTTTACCACTGCTAACCAGTGTTAAAGTGCATATGCTCTCTCCCTTAAAACATGGTGACATTTGTTCATACCCAATTGGCTTATTTAATCTACTTGTGAGACCCCAGTAAAGTGCACTACATGTGCCCAGGGCCTGTAGATTAAATGATACTAGTGGGCCTGCAGCACTGATTGTGCCACCCACATAAGTAGCCCCTTAACCATGCCTCAGGCTTGCCATTGCAAGGCCTGTGTGTGCGGTTTCACTGCCACTTCAAATTGGCATTTAAAAGTACTTCCCAAGCCTTAAAAACTCCCCTTTTTCTACATATGAGTCACCCCTAAGGTAGGCCCTAGGTAACGCATAGAGCAGGGTGCTATGTAGATAAAAGGCAGGACATGTACCTGTGCAGTTTAGATGTCCTGGTAGTGTAAAACTCCTACATTTGTTTTTACACTGCTGTGAGGCCTGCTCCTTTCATAGGCTAACATTAGGGCTTCCCCCATTTACTGTTTGAGTGGTAGATTCTGATCTGAAAGGAGTAACAAGGTCATATTTAGTATGGCCAGAATGGTAATATAAAATCCTGCTGACTGGTGAAGTCGGATTTAATATTACTATTTTAGAAATGCCACTTTTAGAAAGTGAGCATTTTTCTGCACTTACATCCTTTTGTGCCTTACAATCCATGTCTGGCTAGGTTACTTGACAGCTCCCTTGTGCATTTCACTCAGACAACGCCAAACACAGGATGCTCAGTCACACCTGCACACATCTGCATACTGAATGGGTCTTCCTGGTCTGGGAGGGTGGAGGGCCTGACATCTACATTTGAAAGGACAGTGGCCTGTCCTCACACAATGGACTGCCAAACTCCCTACTGGGACCCTGGCAGACAGGATGGAACTGAAAGGGGACCTGGTGCACTTCTAAGCCACTCTTTGAAGTCTCACCCACTTCAAAGGCACATTTGGGTATTTAAACAGGGCCTCTGACCCTACAAACTCAGACACTTCTGGACAAGATACCACTGGAGAAGAATCCCTGAACCAGAACCTGCAACCTGCCAAGAGGAATTGCCTGGCTGCCCAAAGGACTCACCTGACTGCTTTTCTGCAAAGGACTGCTGTCCTGCTGTTGCCCTGCTTCCTTGCTGCCGTCTGGCTCTGCTGAGAAATTCTCTCCAAGTGCTTGGATAGAGCTTGCCTCCTGTTCCTTGAAGTCTCAGGACTAAAAAGACGTCATCTATGAAAAAGAACTCCTTGGGTGGTGAAAATCGACACACAGCCTGCAAGAAATGACGCACAGCCTGCATCGCAGTGAGAAAATCACTGCACGCCGAACCGGAACGACGCAGCCCGGCTCCCTCAGAGGAGATCGATGCAGCACCAGCGTTGCGACCGGAACTTCGATGCTCGGCCCACTGGATCATCGCAAAGCCCGACCGGAACGACACAGCCCAACTTCTTGCAAGAAGAATCGATGCAGCACCTGCTGTGCAACAGAAATTTCCATGCATCACCCAGCAGATCGATGAAGCCCCTGTGACTTTGTCCTGCACATCCAGGATTTCTACGCATCATATCCGGGGCGTCCAAAAACCCTGCAACCCGAAGAAGATCCCAGTCTACACCTCCCCATTTTCCACACATCTCCTCCTCTGCAGCCCCTTGCGGAAAATTTGAATGCAAACCAGGTACTTTGTGCTTGCAAGAGACATTTGTTGCTTTTTAAAGACTAAAGACTTCTTTCATCATTTCCTACGGTGATAACTCAAAGTTTACTTATCAAATCTTAATCGTTTTGACTTGCATTTAACCAGATAAATATTATATATTTTTCTAAACACTGTGTGGTGTATTTTTGTGGTGTTATACTGTGTTATTGCATGATTTATTGCACAAATACTTTACAGATTGCCTTCTAAGTTGAGCCTGACTGCTCAGTGCCAAGCTACCAGAGGGTGGGCACAGGATAATTTGGATTGTGTGTGATTTACCCTGACTAGAGTGAGGGTCCTTGCTTGGACAGGGGGTAACCTGACTGCCAACCAAAGACCCCATTTGTAACAACTATACTAAGTCTTTGTTTTGAATTTGAGGTACACCATTCGTGATAAATCAGCTTACAGGTGTTTCAGGACAAGGGAACTTTTTCAAAAGTGGGAAAAGTTGATGATATTGACATAAAGTCAAAATTGTACTCAGTAATAGAGCACCATAGTAAAAAGGGTTAAACCTGCAAACAAGATAAAGTAGCAGACAACATAGTGGGTAGGTATTTTTAAGCAGGGAGTAAGTCAGATAGTATAGATGTGTATTTAGATAAAATGCAAGGTCAAATAAAAGGCGAGAACACCAGAAAACTCAGCAAATAACTCATTAGTGCGAGAAAGATGGAGTAGCAATAATAAACAACAAGTAGACCATAAAGATGAGTCAGTCTCGCCAATAGGGTCCATAAAAGGTATTTAAAAATAGCAAAAGTATAAGGTCAAGGGCCATATTTATACTTTTTGCGTAAAAAAAATTAGCGCCGGCTAACGCCATTCTGAAGCGCCATGCGGGCGCCGTATTTAATCAATGACGTTAGCCGGCGTTAGCCGCCGACGCTGCCTGGTGTGCGTGAAAAAAAATGACGTACACCAGGCAGCGCTGGCGTAGGGGGATATGGAGCTTGGGCGCCAAAAAATGGGGCAAGTCAGGCTGAGGCAAATTTTTTGCCTCAACCCGATTTGCGCCATTTTTTCCGACTCCCAACCCCCATTGAAATGACTCCTGTCTTAGCAAAGACAGGAGTCATGCCCCCTTGCCCAATGGCCATGCCCAGGGGACTTATGTCCCCTGGGCATGGTCATTGGGCATAGTGGCATGTAGGGGGGCACAAATCAGGCCCCCCTATGCCACAAAAAAAAATAAAAAAAATACTTACCTGAACTTACCTTAATGTCCCTGGGATGGGTCCCTTCAGCCTTGGGTGTCCTCCTGGGGTGGGCAAGGGTGACAGGGGGTGTCCCTGGGGGCATGGGAGGGCACCTCTGGGCTCCTTCTGAGCCCACAGGTCCCTTAACGCCTGCCCTGACCAGGCGCTAAAAAACGGCGCAAAAGCGGCTGGACATCATTTTTTTTGACCCGCCCACTCCCGGGCGTGAGTTTTGCCCGGGAGTGTAAATACGGCGCACATGCCTCGGAGTCAATTTTTTAGACGGGAACGCCTACCTTGCATATCATTAACGCAAAGTAGGTGTCCACGCTAAAAAATGACGCAAACTCCATGGACTTTGGCGCTAGACGCGTCTAACGCCAAAGTATAAATATGGAGTTAGTTTTGCGTCGGAATTGCGTCAAAAAAAAACCGACGCAATTCCGGCACAAACAGAGTATAAATATGTCCCCAAGACCCTTAACATCGATTCAAAATCTACACACACAAATGGGTAACCATTAGACTTAACTGACATGTCGCGTCCTACCATCTAGCCTTCTTTTACTTACCATGCCATCATTCATTTAGTAGCCACTATAATTTTCAATCCTTTCCCTATAAAACACTCCAATTACCAAATGAAGACACCCACCAAGAACTCTGGGGGTAATTTCGACTTTCCCGCTGGGCTGGCGGGCGACCGCCAAAAGGGCGCCCGCCGGCCCAGCGGGAAAGACCCTGCAACAATGAAGCCGGCTCCGAATGGAGCCGGCGGAGTTGCAGGGGTGCGACGGGTGCAGTTGCACCCGTCGCGATTTTCACTGTCTGCAAAGCAGACAGTGAAAATCTTTATGGGGCCCTGTTAGGGGGCACCTGCACTGCCCATGCCAGTGGCATGGGCAGTGCAGGGGCCCCGAGCGGCCCCACGACACCCGTTCCCGCCATCCTGTTTCTGGCGGTGTAAACCGCCAGAAACAGGCTGGCGGGAAGGGGGTCGGAATCCCCATGGCGGCGCTGCAGCCATGGAGGATTCTCGGGGCCAGGGGAAATCCGGCGGGAAACCGCCGGATCCCCTTTTCTGACCGCGGCTTTACCGCCGCGGTCAGAATGGCCCTGGAAGCAACGCCAGCCTGTTGGCGGTGCTTCCGTGTCCCTCCACCCTGGCGGTCCATGACCGCCAGGGTTGGAATGAGGGCCTATGTCTGCTAAAGAAACCCACTGCTGGTCCATTTACCCCATCCAATTATCATCCCTTCTCCCAACAAGCCATTAGCCATTTGATCTAATTTCTCATCTCAGTTTCAAGCACTCTGTTCTACTGAAACTGACTTTTTGCATATGGCCAATTTGATTACCTCATCAGCCCACCCTAACAATCTATTGTCTATTCCCTATTTATAGACCTCTCATCTGCATTCAATATTGTTCATCACCCCACCCTGATTTCTAGTTGTCTCACTCACGCACTCTCAGCTGGTTCTCCTCCTATCTTTTCAATCACACGTTATTTGTTTCATGGTACTCATCAACTTTATCACCAAATTCATTACCAATTGGTGTTCTACAGGTCTGAGCCTTTAGCCCTACGTTTTTGCCACCAGGGCACTCTAAAACTTTGTCGGCTTTTTGGACATACCTGTCCTTCACCCTTTCATCACCAGGTTAGAAGATTTTTCGTTAAGAACTGGGCCTCATATAAACTACTTGTCCTAGCCTTTAAACTAAATGGACTACAAAATGTGCCTTGTATTTTTGTTTTGATCAAGAGTTTTAAATTCATTAAATAATGAGTCAGTGTCTTTGTACAGAATCTACTACAATCTTAGGTGGTTCTGTTTTCTGCCAAAATTTGGACAAATTGTTTCCTGAGAAATTGAGTGACTGGCCCAGGGTAATACAATTTGAACAAATGGGTAATTTTGGATTAAAACTAGGCCTAAAGGTACTATGAATCTGCCAACAGGAACCAAAATTTACATTTTCAGAGACAGGGAAATTGGCAAATTCCTAATAATGTTGGGGCTATTGGGATCTAGAAGTTAATTTGGAGGTGCTAGTCCAACACATACTTTGAAGGTGCTATCCAGTATTTCCATAATGCTACCAAGCAAGCAGACCAGAAATTATGGAGGTCAGAATTTAGCTTAGCAAAAATAGTGTCACTGCTTGGTACCTATAATAGGTTATGCATTCGGTGGTTCAGTCTAAAATATATTAGATGGTTTTAAAAAACAATCTATGGTCATCAGGATGCAACTTGTCAGCATTCCCTGATAACATTGACATGAACCCTATTATTGTCTTCAATTCAACATAATTATCCAATTATTTGTGAAATTGCTGTGTTTATGGAGTACCATATTGTACTCCTTCACTCACTCTCAGGCATTAGATGAGACACACTTGGCTGTATACTAGACACAGAGCTACAAATCCTGTGCCACAGGTGAGTAAAGTCTTCTTTTTCAGCAACAACCTGACATAGATTTGCACACTTTGCAATAAACATTAGTCTATTTATTACTTATTTTGGTGCTTATTTTCATGTTTTTTGTGATGTGCTGGCATATGTTTGGTAGCCACTTCAAACACAAGATGGATTTGGAAGTAAGACCAAAGTACCTGCAGAAAGCCATGACTTTATGTTGTTCAACCAAGATAATCTGCTTTCTAATTTCCATACCTTTGGCTTTTGTACAAGCATTGGACACACAGTGATGCTCATAAATCTAATTGTTCCTAACAAATGTATGTGTCAGGCCTCCTCCACCAACACCAAAGCAAAGGACTGAATGTTCTTCTGTTGCATTTAACATACCAAGCCATATGGCAGCATAACAAGAAAGTAAATATATGAAATGTACTAATAATAATAAACCTTGATTCTGGTTGAAATCCATATTAAGAAATGATTGCCCCTTTTACATAAAACTTTACTTAGCCTGCTATATTTATTTATCTGCCTACTACATATTTGAGAAGCGGAACAAATGCATGTCATTACTGAATGGAAAGTCACATATACTTTTTTGACCAAGAAAATGTTGATCTCTTAATGATTGCTACTTGTAGCATCAACTCAAACCAGATTCCACCCAGTTTGTTGCTTCTATAAACATGACTTGAAATAAGGCAGGACACAAACTGGATGGTAAATGATACACTTTTACATATATAAATTTACTCCAGCCCCTCATCCATCCGAATATAGTTAGGTCTAATTCTGGAAGATTCCAGATATGACTAACAGATGCTAGTCCCAAAGCACCTTTTTGTATATATGTGTCAGTCTGAATGTTCACACATTGAATCATCTGGGAGCATTTTTCCCTCCTACCAACAACAGTTTCCAATATGCCTTCATCAGGGATAACAATTTCAGTGTGAAAACCACTTTGATTGACTAGGATAAGCAGCGTTGGTCCTAAAGTTCTGGACTAAAATTGTCTAGGTGATTCTGTGCAGTAAATTTGTCTACTCCAAGATCAATTACGGATTGTTTGGGTCTGTAGGCTCCAGTTGCTTGCCAAGAAATCAACTGTGATTGCTTCAGGACAATTCCATCTGGAAAAGTGAAGATCAATACCCAGCATCTTGTCCTGGCACCTTGCTTAGGTTAATGAATATGTAGTGCCTTCTTGACAAGAGAGTCAGGAGAGTGAGTACTTGTCAACCACAACATCCATACATCTTGGCTGTACACAGAAGACATTTAGAGAAAAGGGTCATGTGGATGCCGGCCAGGAAGAAGGGCTAAACCAGGCATGGAGAGTTGCATCTTTATTAAACTCCCTCTGCTTTAGCACCTACTGGATGGAACTCTATTCTTTCAGCTGATATAACTGCAACAGTTGAGCAAAAATAAAAATATCAGCACTTTGTAGAGCACTGTAAGCTCCTAGCTCCTGTTTGGAGAACCTTTCCTCCTGACAGCTCTTAATTTGGAATGTAATTTTGTACCCCTGGTTTAATCTCAGGGACTAACAGTTCATTTCCCAAATCACTCTGAACCTTTTTCTTTCTAAGAACTGGTAAGGTACTTTAAAAAATTTGGATTTGTATGAAAACTCTTGTTGTTATCTTTAATACCAACAATTAATATAGGTAACTTCTCCAAAAGCAAGCCTTAATTTGTGATAGGTCCATGATTCATAGTTGGTATGCTCATATGGAAGAAAACAAGATCCCCTTGGATTCTTCAAGGATCCTTTTCTGAGTAACCCTGTGGGAGATGGGGGAACCCATGCTTCAATATTTTCAACCAACTATCACAGCAAACCTCAAGTCCACCTTTCTGGGTACATGACACTTTCTTTATTTTCCTGTTGCTATCCATATCTGGTATACAGATCTTGGAGAATGTTTATCAGTTAATACTGGTCAAGTTATTTTCATGGGGGTTCCCTAGACTGCAGCTTGATTTGCCTGCAGTTTTGCTTTCCTGCTGGTTCTGCAGGGCCCAGTACAATTGCCTGTGACTCATTTTTGAGAGACGATATGAAAATGCTGCGGAAGGTTTGATGTTGTAATCGAAGATGTCAGATTTCACATTAGTTTTTTTTTTTTTAGAGAAATCACATGTCTTAACTACATCTTTCAGTTCTGTGTTTTCTTAAATGTCAATTGGAATATATTTGTTGGGAGGGATGAGCAATCATATTTTTCTGTTCAAAACCATTTAGGAAATATGATAGTTTTCGGTGTCACCAAGAAGTGTGTTACTTTAGCCTTCCTTTCCTGTTTTTTGCAGTCAAGATCATTTTGGGCCAAAAAGTCTGTGAATTAGCTGCATTTAAGAAAGTTATACACAAAGCTTTTTAGGTTTGACGCAAGATGTCCAGAATGCAGCAAAACATTTTCTTCAAAGGACACCTTTAATTTTACTTCTTGTATGTATTTTGTATTTTGGGTTCCATAGGGAATTCCCCTTGATGGCATGCTGTTGATAAGAAAATTCCTGTATTCTAACAGTGCCCCTCAACTCTTAGCCAATATCAGTACATTTCTGAATACCCTCAATATCTGCTTTTTTTCTCATAAGTACTGATAATGTCCCATAAACTGATGATACTCCAGCTGACAATAGTAGGAGTCTGTACTGAGACACTGAAAGTTAAATAAAGCCACAATTAGATCAAATGTAGGATCAGAAAGTCTCATGCAGCAGGAAGGTGAGATATCTGAGAGCTGTTGTTGAAAGCGGGCAGTTGGAAAGATCTTTTCTGATCCAAGGTTCTGTCTTGAGATGAACACAGCCTTGATTTAAATAAAGCTGTAATTTGGGCTTGTTTGTGTTCAAGTATGACCATGAAGTCATGCCCCAATGTTATTTGTTGTGCTGTAGTCTTCAATCATCAAAGAAAGTTTTCCTAAAGAGCTGGGAAGAAAGACTGGTAGGAAGGTCTGTCTTCAACAAGATGTGGTTTGTGGTTGATGTACAGGGCCAACTCCGATGGAGACCGGACACCATCAAATAAATGATCTTCAGTTTGGGTCCCTGAAAGAAGTACACACACATGGCCATAATGTCATCTTTTTTAGAGGCTTTCCATTTGCTAGGGTTTCTATCCTAGTTTACTTGAAAGGCAACTACTGAAGAAATACTGTGATCACTAGACTCCTAAAACATGTGGAGGAATTGTCTGCAAAGAACAAGCCTTCAGGTAAAAAAAAAAAGGAACGATGCAAGAGAACCTCTCAAAACTCAGCACCCAGAGTAAATTCACTCTTTGATTGCATCAATGCCTTCAAACCTGTGCAGCTCTCTGCGGTATTACAGCTGAGCGCACGCTCTACTGGTAGCACATACATACACAAAGTCCTAAGTTTCTGTCTAGGGATATTGTACCTGCCCTGTACTGCATGGACAGTTCAGTTGAGCATTAATCTGTATCTGTACCCTCCTTTAGTGGCATCTTTAACAAACCAGTCTATCAAAAAATACATTTTATGTCATGAATGCTGTTAATATTCTCAAAACACGAGTATTAAACATGACTAAATCATCTAATGTGTTCACCGCGCTTTAGTGATCCTTCAAATGTATTCTATTCTGTTCTATTTATTATGTTTGTAGCACAGGACGTATATGTTATTTGCCAATTTTTACCAGAAGGAATTTGGTTTTATAAAACACACACATGGGGCCAGGCTATTTTAGCAGTTACCTGGCTTCATTTAGGAGAAACATAATGAGGGTATAGCTGACTTTGACCTCAAACTCACAACCTGGGTTAGTGAATTTGTGAGATAAATCTGTAATGTCTGCAAATGCAAAAGTGGGGTTTATATCTTTTTTGCTAAATTTCCCTTCGATTTCACATCATAATACATATATTTGTAGAGGGCATTCACTTCTGAAGAGTCTCTTGTCGAAAATGACAGGCAACAGATGTTTATTGTTATGAAACCAGCAGTATTCATTTTATAAACTTTGAAAGGCTGAAACAGTGAGTGGGCACATAAGGGTTTCATCCCGGTACCATGAGCTCAACACAGGTCCCTGAACTGGATGTATTAGTCAAAGAACCTTATGAAGTTCAGAAGCTCCCTCTAGGTAGTTAGATTTCAGTAACTCATTTAAAGGATAAGAGCCATTCACTTTCAATCCCATACTGACAGCCACACTATCATACAAGATCCGTCTTCATTCTGTAAGCTTGGATATGCCACAAACTTGTAGGTGTACCTAAGTGGGATCCTAGAATGTATTTACAACCAAGGCATGTCAGCATCTACTTCTCACCCAGTTTTAGCAGAGTGAAAGGTAAGGCTCCTCTAAATAAAGGCACTTGAATACAAAGCCAAAATTGAGTTTTCACACCAAGTGTGGCCAGTGGTCTCCCAGGCAATCTCTCAAAGGGAGAACCCCTGGGGAATAACTTCTCAGCGTCCTTGACTATATCCTAAAAGGGGGCCTGATTTAACACCAAGCGGATGGGTTACTCCATCACAACGGTGATGGATGTCCCATCTGCCGAAATCTAAATCCCATTATATCTTAGATTTTGCCGAACAGGGCATCCATCACCGTTGTGACAGAGTGACCCATCCACCAAGTTCTAAATCAGGCCAGAGTCTGGTGTGTCTTAGATTTTTTTCAGCACCTTTGCCTTCTTGGAGCTAACCCCACAACTAAAAACTTTACATACACTCTCAAAACACCTGATGAATCTGCTTAGCAACTCTGTCAGCATACCACCATTCAGAGCAACGATGTAAGAAAACACAACATTTGTACAATCTTGTAAACCCTGATATTCACTCTCAAAAATAATCACGGAGTAAAGTCAGTGAAATGTAAAGCCACATAGTAAAATCCCACGGATTATTCTGTGGATCGCCAATGTACCAGCGCTATCTATGACACATGGCAGTACAGAATGACATGAACATACCAGCTATGGGTGCTCCTCCTTATGATCAAGCTCAGGAGTCTCCTCCTCTAATTTAGTGTAAAAGTAGATAACACACAGATTTACTCATGGACCTCAAAAACAGTTTATCTAACTCATTAAAAATATGGATGTTCTGGAGCACTGAATGGGAGGAACCTGCCTCAAATATAAGAAAGACAAGATGAGTCCCCTTGCTTAGATCTCTCATTCTCAGATCACCATTTCATTCCATCTTCAACTACTGAGTTAATGTTAATGACGCAGCCAAGAGCCTATAGACCTACCTAGACAGAAATAATGTAGTAGTACTCTAACAAACACATGGACATACAAGGCCTTATTCTTCCAAAGACAACAGAAAAGGGCTCTCCTCTGCTTATCCCCAGGGTGACATGCAGTGTATAGTAGAAAATTAGGATCCTGGGCTGTCAAAGGCTGCACTAGTTCCAAGTAAGTTCAGGATAATATTCAAAACTCTGAGCCTCACCTAAAAACACAATAGTAAGCCTACTGGCCCTTAGCTCTATAGCAAAATCAACCTCAGTTGCCCACTCAGGCCTAGACCTAAACACCGCATCTTTACCCTGTATCCGGTGTGGGCAAGCATGAGAGACACTTCAGATGTCAAGCCCCATACATTGGGTGAAATCCTTCCAAATCTTTATCTGGTGTTGGCAATTCCTCAAAAACGTTATCTTCATCAGAAGGGAGCTTGATAGCTGGCTCCTTGAGAGAGATACCATGCCCTATTACTTGTCCATGATATAAACAGCAAGCAGGTGTGTCCAGAGTGAACATGACACCGCCCAACTAGCACAACCTTCCAGCAGGTTCTATGTCGGCAAAGTGCATAATATGTCAAATGGGCATGAAGCATCTAACAAGTATACATGTTGTAACGAAAGAGCTGAGAGCCAAAGGAACAAACAATAATTATGTAACAAGCATGCAAGGTGGCTTTAGGTGAATATAAAAATTCTATGTTGTGGGTCTTAGAAATTAGCTTCTTTCAAAATTAATATCAATAGTTATCCTGCTCTGTTTTTTGTGATTCATATGATTTTTGTTCTATACTCAGGAAATGTGATAGCATCTGGGAAATGGCAGTAGGTAAGGGATGAGCAGGCATAGTATTAAAACGTGGCATGTATGCAGTTAATGATTGGCAAGAAGTCGGGAAAACTTTAAAAGTAAAAGTATCTATTGAAAGGGAACTGATTTATAAGCCACTTTCCTTGATCGCCAAGGGCATCAGTTGAAGATCCTGCTTATGAAAGGCTAATGACTTTGCTTTTTTGCACACACTTGAGAACATGTTCTAAAATATATAGACTCAAACATGAATCAGAGCCTTAAAAATATAGCAGCCTACTCGCCCAGCACAGATTTGAGCTGAGCAGCTGACACATACTGAATTTGGAGCAACAATTTAGGAGCAAGATAATCTCAGCATAACAGCTTTATATTAAACAATGTTTTATAATTAGGGATTTTGATCTATGACTTCCATGGATTTCTTACCTTTACAGTAGGTGCCATCATTAGGAATGTATGTGTTGTTTCGGTTGTTGTTGGTTGGCTGGAATCCTTCCTGGCAAGTGCAATAAAAGCTTCCATAAGTGTTGTGGCATGCAGAGTGATTGCCACAGATGTTGCTTGCTCCAATCTGGCACTCATCTTTATCTGTTTCACATAAGAAAATACAGAGAAATTGACAAGACCGCTTTGCAAGAGCCACTTTTTCGAGATGTTGATTTCTGGACTAGAATGTTTAAACTACATGGCTTTCTACCTGAACCTACATGTGTAATCATACAAAATAATATAAAACTAGACCGCTGAAATATCTACACTGAGTAGCCTTGAATCACCTGCCAATGCAACTGCAATTTATATGAGCTTCTATGTCCACTTTCTCATGAACTGACTGATATCCCCTCTCTGTGATCATATTCCTGAAGATCTTTGGCCTGATGTACTGTTCCCCCTCACTGGAGTGTGTGTAAATTATGGAGCAAGGAACTCAGAGTACATGCCAAGTTTTAAAAGCAGAGCAGTTCCTATATAAGGATATTCTAGAACATCACCAACACTCCAAATCTGCTCACCTAAGATGTCTGTTTTTCTATAACAATATGCATTCATAGAATATGCAAAATGCCATACACACTGACCTAGAATACGACAAAGCCTTTTGCCTTTTTGCAGCAAAGTCTTTAAGCACAGGATTAGCAAGTGCATCCACGTCGAGCTGAAGTATGACAAAAAACATTTGCCATTCCATATACAGTATTACAGCTTTGGGTTGGTAAAACACCATCCACCCCAATGAAGAATGAATAAAAGCAACCTCATACACATATATTTCACTGTTATTAGCTTGCCAGAGAGGTACAGCTTTGTGAGCTGCTCTCCACTTAAAACCTGAGAACCACCCAGAGTGTACATCATCAGGAATAAAAATCACCAAATACATTCAACAAATAAACTTCTACTCAAGAGTGGCACCTCGCCTCAAAACCCCACCAAACAAGAAAAAGGCAATGGGTGGTACATCTTTCTCTGTTCAAGCAGCCAAACTATAGAATTCATTATCCCAAAAATTAGATCCACAGATAACTATCTTATCTTTAGAAGACTACCAAAGAGTTGGCTGTTTCCTACATGGCTACCATACTCAAACACTAATGTATAGCAAATCCCTGTGTATGCAAACATTTATAAATTGATTATATGAATATATCTAGATAGGCATATTTATTTGTACAAACATGTATAATAACTATGGTTTTTAAAATATATGGACACTCGGATACTCTTTAGGTCTGCTTAGCAAACGTATATATTACTTATGGTATATATATAGTTTTTTATATAAGTTGATTGATTAGATGCTTAAAGGTCTTTGCTTTATGTATCTATGACAATAGGTAAATATTATCATAACTATTCATCTACAACCACTTCACTATTGAAATATTGAGGATATGGTAATATTAAAAAAACACAAACATTTACTTATCAAAAATACACGAATAAATGACCTGCTACACTTGAAAGTCTGCGTTTATACACTGCAACTCTAAATCTCAATATATTATCTTCCTTATACATATATACCCTTTCATAGTAGTCATTTATGTATATATTTATTACTCCTCCTGCTGTAGAAGAATAAAACTGTCACTGTCTCCGATGCGCTACTCTGTCTCACCCTATACCTCTTTCAATCTATCCTTTGTCTCCACTCTCTGACTCCTCCCAAACCTCATTCAACTACTATGATCCCCAAAATAACCCTTTCTTGACTCTTCCCTCCTCTAACCCTCCTGGCTCACCCCAAACCTCCTTTTACTACTATGATCTCCCAAACAACTGTTCTAAATTTGTCTCTCCTACATCTCTCCTTTTACTCATCCCAAACCTCATTTTACTATTATGATCTCCCACTTTTTAGATTATTTCCTCTTCTATCCCTCCATTATTCTATTTAACCCAACCAACAGACTCACATATCCACCGCTCATATTTTCCTATATTAATCCACCACTAATCCTTTTGGGTTATGGAATAGCGTGATACTTGCCGAAAACTGATTCAACATCTCATCAGGGGTAGTATGTGCTATATAAATACAATTATACACTTACTATAACATATAAATATATTCAATAAAAAAAAGATTAAAGTGACGTCATAGTTAGGAATTGTAATAATATGTCACTTTACATTTAAAAACTACAGTTAGCCTAAAACGTCAAGTAAAACATGCAGAATTAAACTAACGAGACCACTGACACTCACCAGTTATCATGATCTCAAGGAACTATGGGGCATATTTATACTCTGGTTGCGCGGGAATTGCTTCATTTTTTTTTACACAAATCCGACGCAAAACTAACTCCATATTTATACTTTGGCGTTAGACCCGTCTAGCGCCAAAGATCTTGGAGTTTGCGTCTTTTTTTTGCTTGGACACCTTCCTTGCGTTAATGATATGCAAGGTAGGCGTTCCCGTCAAAAAAATGACTCCGAGGCATGTGCGCCGTATTTACATTCCCGGGCAAAAATGACGCCCGGGAGTGGGCGGGTCAAAAAAAATGACGTCCAGCCGCTTTAGCGTCATTTTTTAGCGCCTGGTCAGGGCAGGCTTTAAGGGACCTGTGGGCTCGGAAGGAGCCCAGAGGTGCCCTCCCATGCCCCCAGGGACACCCCTTGCCCACCCCAGGAGGACGCCCAAGGATGGAGGGACCCATCCCAGGGAACTTAAGGTAAGTTCAGGTAAGTTTATTTTTTTTTTTTTTTGTGGCATAGGGGGGCCTGATTTGTGCCCCCCTACATGCCACTATGCCCAATGACCATGCCCAGGGGACAGAAGTCCCCTGGGCATGGCCATTGGGCAAGGGGGCATGACTCCTGTCTTTGCTAAGACAGGAGTCATGTCAATGGAGGGTGGGAGTCAAAATAAAATGGCGCAAATCGGGTTGAGGCAGATTTTTTGCCTCAGACCGACTTGCCCCATTCTTTGACGCCCAAGCTCCATTTTCCCCTACGCCGGCGCTGCCTGGTGTGGGTCATTTTTTTTGACGCACACCAGTCAGCTCCGCCGGCTAACGTCATTCCATAAATAAGGCGCCCGCATGGCACTTTGGAATGGAGTTCAATTTTTTGACGCACAACTGCGTTGGCGCAGTTGTGCGCCAAAAAGTATAAATACGGCCCTATATCTTTAGTCCTAAAGTAACTATATTTCGTGCCAACCTCCATGCACAGAGTTGTTATCAATGATGTGATTTCAGATGGTGCAGTATTATCAGTGGTGTCATAGAACATGTCATGAATGATGTAATATGTGAGGTAATTATCACTGCATGGTCAGAGTGCTAGCTAGCTATAGTTACTTTAGGACTCAAGGTATAGCTACTGAAGCCAGGCCCTCTACCCAACCCCCTGGTGATGCTCAACCCCGCTGCACACGGACTTTGGCTATGTGCGGAGTAGAGTTGGGTGCTGGGCCTGCTTTTTGTATCATGAATAGTAACAGGAAATTGCCTCTCAGGTTTTTATTTGGGCAGGAAACTCAGGCATCCTTGCAGCATGGTACTAGGGTGCCTGCATTGGTGTCTTAGCTGTGCTTGGCAGTTTGGGAGCTGAAAAGCTTCAAATTTTAGTGGATATGGCACTGCTCTGCTCTCTCTTGTTCACACAGCGCAGCATGGCAACTTTGCTTGTTTCTCTGCGCTGCATGGATTTTACTGAATATGCCCCTGAATTTATGTGGGTTTTGAGTGCCTTTTGGGAGAGTGGGAACAAACCTTGGTGTATTCATGGCACTATGGCAGAACAAAATCTTCTGGCACAAAACTATGTGTAACTTCTGAAAAACTACTTGGACCTATTTCTCTTTAAGGCCCTGTTATAGAAACCATTTTTATGGGCTCAAACACTCAGATAAAGAGATAGGGACCTTAAAAACGCTTTTTTAAATGTGCTGATCATATTTAAGGAATCAGTAACTTTTTACCATGTTGTAGGCATGCCTTCCATATACTGAATCGATTTGTAATGTATCAATATTATGCAACTAAAACAGGGTCACAAAACGTTGAAAATTTACAAATGGAGCAGCAAATAATTTGCAGAACTGAAGAAGTCCCTTTGTGAATGTAAAATAAAGTTTGGAAAAGAGTGGGCAGCGGTCCAGGGAACCACTGTCAACTCTCAAACAAACTTTTAACAAAAATGAAAATGTGTCTATCTAAACATAACCCTGCTTCCCTTATAGAAAATAGGCTGCATGTAAAATAAAAGTCTACTTTATTGAAAGACGATCAGAGAAGTGGTGGGCACCTGCCTCAAGGAGGCCACAATCCTTATGATGTCCATCCATCTGAGTGGGTCCCAATTTGTGACCTTCTTCAGTAGTATTCTTGAGGAAGGTTGTATTGTGGCAAACTTCAAATTGGAATTTAGAGAGCTAACCTAATAGTACATAGGTCAGTATGTTAAATTCTTTACTAGTTGCAAATATACTGGTCATAAATTGCAACTAGATTCATGCGACCAGTAATTAATCTATAGGGGTAATGAGTTGAGAATTAGGTAAGGAATCAGCATGCTTGGGTGTTCCTTCCAAATACTCCAAACAGCGTTTCCTATCCTTATGTATCAATTGGTTAGGGCCACAATAGCAGCTGTAAGCCACTGAAAAGGTACCTAAACTCCCAAGTTGGAGTGGTAAACCATTTGCAATAGGGAAGGGTCCTCCTCCCCCTTGTGAATGTTTTGAAAAGTTTGTGGAGATCAGGGACCACTGTGAAGTCTCAAAAACACTTTTGGTTATAAACACAGCCCTGTTTCCTTTAAGGAAAATGTGATGCATTAAAAAAATGACTTTCTCGAAAATGAATCACAAATATGGTAGCCTACTGACCCTGGCAGGCGCCAATCCCCTTGACTGTGGTCAATATGTCTCAGTGACATTTCATGTGTGATGAATGCTTTTCTCTGCGTGTTGTTTAAAGGAGCGATTCAGTTCCTTCACAAAGTATATCAGTTTCACAAACTTTATACACATCTCAGATGGTTATTTTTCTATGAATTGTACTTCTTGTGAATACTTGATCCTGCTGGCTTACTGTCACTTCAATTAATGACTGACTATGGTGATGATGCAGTAAAATGTCTGGTGTTGCAAGTTCCTTTTCTCAATGAATTTGACCATTACTGATTCTTTTGTCAAAGGTTTAAATGTCAGTGTGAGTAAGATTTTAAGAACGGTGTGTGAGTGGTAACAGCTTTTTTCCACTGTTAGTTCCTGTTGATAATCTCCATGACGCCACCACACCTTCTTCAAAATATGCCCCCAAGCAGTTTAAACCACTTCCATTGTTATCCTTTTGAGAAAGTACATCCATTATGAATGTATCTGAGGCCGTATTTATCATTATTTCACGCAACACAGCAAGACAACCTGTTGCACTGCGTGAAACGGAGAAGGCAGGAGTGAACCAAATTTGCAGATACATGGCACATTTCTGTTCCTAACCTTTGCTGACGCACAATCTGCTGGCTAGTGCCAACGCGGGCACCCTCTCGCCATGGTGCAAGGATGTATGTGCTGTAGTGAGGATTTTTTCCGTTCAGGAAGGGAAGGCATAGCATCTTGACCTTTTCTCAGATTTACCAAAGATGGTAAATCTGGAAATGTGCCAAAATTCATGGGTGGATGCGCGCTAATACCCACAATACACCCACGGAATGCCTTCCCAGGGCAGAGTAATGCAAGGTAGCGACTTGCGCTGTCTTGCGTTACTCCAGATTTACCAAGCATTGCAGGGTCACATAAGCCTCAGAGACTGTGTTACCAATGCAACACCCTGTGTGACCCAATAACACTGCAGTCCCTTGATAAATCTGCCCCCTAATATTTAGTAAGAAAAATACTCTTCTTGCAACCAAAGAAATACCATCACGTTCTTTCATAGAGTTTGAAGCAGCCAACAAACGTCTTTTGATACGCACACCCCCAAATGCTAACCCTGCAGAAGAGACTTCCTACAGCTGTAAGAGTGAATTTAAAACTTAAGAGATTATTTGTGTTTAGTTAACATGAATAAGTTGTAAATGTTCTGCATTTGACATAACAAAGCTTTCAAAATTGACGTAACTAGCCCTTAATTTCATTTGCATGTATTGTACCGTTGGCAACTAAAATGCTGCTTCCCTCTCTGTGCAGTTCCAGGTCAAATATGTCCTTCAGCGTTTTGTAATAAATATTCTTAATTCACACAGTTGTATGGTCCTGTGCTGTTGCATCATTAATTGTATTCTCTTTCATGTGTGTGATGTCTCTGAAGGAAAGAACAGAGCTGGACTGAGTCTTTACTAAACAGTCTCCTCTGGCTGACTGGTTTTGCATATGTAATTTCAAATGTGCAGTTATTTGGTATTCACTAGCTTTTAATGTACTGTTTATTATGCATGCCGGATGGTGTTTTTATTTTCCATGTGATGTGTTGAATGTTTTACCTTTGGATATTTTGAAATGCATTTGTTTCACATCACATTGACTCTATTTGAATAGGTAGATAACACACGAGGAAGTAGCCAAGGTCTTCCACCTGCTCTCTTAGAAGGCAGACTCCATGGCAGTCTTCTGATTGAATTTATACTTAGGGATTTAAAGACTTTTCTGGGACTCCTATAGAACATGTCCTTATCACGGACTGTTCGTTAACTGTGTACTTAGAGATTTTTCAGTATTTATCCTTGCCTTCATACCATGCATACTTCATGTCTGTCTTCTTCCTAATGCATCATTTGCTTTGTGCTAAACTGTATCTGGTATTAGCTGTTTAAGTAGCATGTTTTATTTGAACTAACTACTGCCTTCTGTAATGATTTAAATATTAAATAAACTTTCATGATTTGTACTTGAACCTTGTCTTGTGTGGATTTTCCATTGTGGATTCTCCTGTATGGGTTCTCTTGTAATTTTGTATTTTGTGCCAAGGGCCCCCGTCTTTTGGGACTTACACACAGCTCTGATCTGCCCAATCATCCCTTTTAATGGTAGAAAGTGTCAAAACAGCATAGCTGCACCCACAAATCACCCCAACAATCACGTGCAAGCTACACAATTTTCATGTTTTTCGATATATACCACCAAGCAGAAAACACAAATCTTGCATACAATATTGAAATAGTACAGGCGGGGCAAATTCTAAAGAAACTCTGCTGACAGAGTTCCAGGTTTTCTGAACCACACTTGAAACGGTGCAGCCCCTAGCAACACACCTGCACCTGCTGGGGAGTCAGCAAGCTAAGGAACCTTGCAAAAAATGTGTGCCAAATTTCCTGATCTGAAGTTGGTTCACATTCATTAATATAATCAAACTTTACTGGGCAACCTTTAGCTACTCATTGGTTTAGATTTTTACAATACAGCAACAAGACAAAGATTGTAGACAGGGCTTGGAAGTGAAATTCCATAGTCTTGGTGCATGTACACTTGTAGCTGGGGTGAGTCCGGCAGTCAGTCAGTGATGAGATTTAGACCAGCATTGGTCAAGAGTACTGCCCTTCTATTTTAGTTGGTGCTGCCCTTTCATGTTGCTTTGTCTAAGTATGGTTGGCCTGAGTGACAGCTGATCTAGGGATTGCCTAACTTCATTCAAACTTCTTACAGGAGGCTGTGTGGGTGAGCTATTGATGACTGAGAGAAGAAATTTGGACTAGCTTCTTCTAGGGATTATTGGTATTTGGTCAGGTGATTCTTTAGGTTTGGGAGTAGCCCCTCAATGGATGAGAAGGTGTCGTCAGATCTAGTAATGAGTTTGAAGTTTATTATCTGGGGCACCAGGACCAAGGAAAAAGGAGGATTTTGTCTGCAGCCACTTGGGGTATTGTTTGTCTATCTAGTTGGGGATTCTCCTCTGTCGATGTCTTTATTTCTGTTGAGAAAGATAAAGTTGAATTGCATTGCATTGTAGAGTTTACATAGTGCTTCATACAGCTAATACAGGTGCAAATGCTCTTATTTCAGCTGGGTACTAGCGTGCCCTTTCAGAGTGCAAGACTGATTTGGTGTTTAGATGTAGTTTGGTTTATATAAGAGATGTTGGGTGAAGTGTAAAGGTGTAGAAACTTTGGCTATGGTCTTTGTGAGAACAAGAAATTGTGACGGACTGTCCTGGAGCAGGTCATGGGTGTTAGATGTATTTTGCATAGGGAGACTTGCATTGTAGAGAGAGACAAAAAAGGATTGAGTGGAAAGCTTAAATTAATTGCAACCACTTGTAATTACTTTGGTCCACATATTCAAATCATTCTTGGCCTCTCCCCAATAAAGATAGTCTGGTCCAAACTACTAGAACAAGTAGTCTCTGCAGCAGAACACAAACAACCCTGACATGTTGCAGTCTTTTAAGGGCTGCATGAGTGAGGTGCTGCCTGACTACTATGCCATAGTGAGCACAGAATGTCTGGGCATACAAGTGCACACCCATCATTGTTAATGTGTTTCACTTAAAGAAACTGAGGCCCTGATTTAAAGTTCGGCGGAGGCGGTTACTCCATGACAAATGTGACGGCTACCCGTCTGCTGTATTACGATCTCATTATAGCCTATGAAGATAATAATACGTCAGACAGGATATTAGTCACATTTGGAAAGAAGGAACCCATCTGCCAAACTCTAAATCAGGCTCTAAAGCTAAAAAACAAAAAAAACACTAAAAAAGGCATGGATGGAATGCTTCCATTCATCTCAGACATTGTTAATTAATCTGGGCTGTATTCCAGTCCATTGCTTTTTGCTCACTGTGCCACTGTTGACAGAAACAACCCATATGTATATTGGTTCTGACCCCCATCCAAAAGGGACATCCAAATCTGAACTTCTAGGCTATGCCCACTCTGCAAGGTAACACAAGAAATGATTCTGTCAGAGTAGAGGCAATATTGCCTAGCAGTTCGGGCTTCATTGTTTCTACTGGAGTAGGACCAAGACCGATTTTCATATGGTTTGTCTCCTGTAATGGCACAGACAATTATTTCAAGTATTTCCATTATGACATTTTATTGTCTACTGGGTCACTCTTAGTGGAGTGGGGAGGTCCACAGTGTGCCAAAGGGATTCAGCTGAACCTCACCAATGATGCTTAACAAGGCCCATACCTGGTTGGAGTTACATGTTATCCTGTTCAGAGAAGTTGGGAACTATCTGTTTAAGCGAACAGTTCATACAGGGGCAGAACATTGGCTTATGCGTATATTCCTGGTTGCCTCAGGCAGTGGTACAGAATGGAATGCGCTCACGGTAATAGCCAGCGATTAAGATTAATTCATTCATTTCTATCCACACCTTTTGGTAATTGAATCCCAACTAAGTCATGTGATTATGTCCAGAAGTAGGTCTGTTGTAAACTGTGTGATAGTGACTCAAGCTGTGCCTCAGTGATGAGGCCAAACAAGGCTAAAGCCTGCCTTTTGGGGCACAGAGTAGCAGTTTGTGTTAAAGATGGACAAACACTGATTAGCAAATAGTTGAACATCTTCTGCAATGACACAGACAAGCTAAAAAATTATGGTGTGGAATGTGCAGAGCATAATTACCAGTGTTTGGATGAATTATATGATATCAATTCATCATTGTGTGCTACCTTACATTCTAGAAAGCACCCACCAATGACTGTGATAGTTGAGTTAGAAGGGTCTGTCCTCCCTTTGGAGCCTGAGTATGTGAAGTACATCACAGTGTGATAGTAGGGAACAAAAAGGGGATAGGGTGTTGAGCATTGTGGCTTTTTCTCATCTACAAATACAAAAAAAGAACCAATGAGTATGGGAATGTCAGCGGGTTCTTCGAGGCCTGGAGAGGGCTACCTTTTGGACATTTGCAAGAACAGATCAAGAGGCTGTGGCAGGACCAGGGTGAGTGCTTTGTGTGGTGCCAAAAAGAAGCTTCAGAAACAGAGCCGAACATAAGGCAGAGCGGTTTTTTGTAAAGGACAATGGTGATCTCAGAGAGCTGAATCTCTGAATGAATGCATCTAGAATGTGATTGGCTTGTACCACAACTTTCCATTTCTTATGGATGTTTATCTTGGGAAAAGCATCAAAACCTGAATCCAAAGTTATCACAAGCTAATATACCTGTGTGTATTTTTGTCATATTGTAAGTTGATACATTAGCCTGCATCCAAGAGGAAATATCTGGCATGTTGTGCTAGATGATGGTGTTTTTTGTGTGGCTCGGTGGCAGTAATAGATGTCAAAGGCGAGAATGTCTTTGAGGACACCGTTAGAGTCTATGTGATTCCCTAGCTTCTTATGCTCTTGCGGGAGAGAAAGCTGTGAGTATGAGCAAGAGAGTCCCTTAGTGATGACAGTGGGTGTGATTGGCTGAGAACCTGCAGTGGATATGGAAGTGTGAGGGTGAATAGGGTGTAGGGCGAGCACAGTCGTTGCAATCAAGAAGAAAAAGTAAAGGCTTCAGCATGTTCTAAAATGTGAATTCGAAAGAATACTTAATTTTCAGCTACCATCATTTGGTGAGCTAGCTGCCAGACATTGATGGGCAGAGCTAAAAGTCCCTCTGTCCATTGAGCTGCTAGGATTTCCTGTGGCCTCAGTAATTCCATTTTTCAAAGTTGATGTAAAGACTGTGTTATATAACGTATGTCAGACTCAGTAGAATGCTGGATTCTAGAGGATTTTTTTTTCTTTATTTTCAGTAGGTGAAAATACTCCTCCCTTCCTGACGCTTGATGTCACTCACCTTTTACCACTGTTTCCTCCAATGCTTAATTCGTTAATAATAAGGTGCCGGTGCTCAAAGCCCTCCACTTAAACACGCGGCTGCTGCAATTAAATGTGTGAACACGGAGTATTGAGGCAGCCTAATCCTGAAGCCATCTATGGCCTCTTTAATCCATTTAAAGCCTCTACCTGCCCCTTCAGCTCACTCTTGCAGCTTTCTAATTTCTCCCTCTGTGACACTTTTTCGTTTTTCCCTTCCTCCGTCTTTCCTATATGTGTCTTTTGCTCGCAGTAAATGCTCGAGGCAGAAGAATAAGCCCCGGCCCTCAAAAACAAATGCTCAGCACCGGAAACAACAAGCACAAATTAAGCACTGGTTTCCTCATTTTACTAACAAAAAAAATGAGTGCCAGTGCCCACCATCCTTAACCCTCAGCACAAATTAAGCACTAGTTATCTCCCACCAGTTACTCTCACACACTTACTTCCCTCACAGTGCTATCTTTTCTCTTGTTTCTATGTATTTTACTTTCATGTAATATATTGGATGTGAGTGTATATCATGATATGGCATGTATGTTATTCTGGTACGGTATGGTGAGGTGCACTTATTTATATAGCACTTACTACTCCTGATGGGCACTGAAGTGCTTTGTGTGTGGGTAGTACAGTGCTTTGTCGAAGTCGAGTGTTAGTGATTAGAGAACTATAAGAGTTGTAGTTAATCTTGCAGTTTTAGTCACACTATTAGTAAAATTGCATATGGATAATTGATTACGTAGTCATGAACATAATTAATACATACTCATGCCATTTGTGTACACTTTTTCACTTGTATGGGGTACAAATTAGCTCTCTAACAAATGTTGCATGTATTCTCTTGAGTAGGAACGTTTAAAGCAGTAGTACTGAATTATATTTGATTGAAAAGTAAAACCATGATTTAGGGAGAAAACACTCAGATATATTTTATAGTTAAGACATATTCTAGCAGGACATTATTTACAAGTGAAATGCAGGGCCATGCAGAATGTAAATGTAGGCAAGAATGGTTTTACAATTTCTCAGGTGTCTGTAAATGTTTTCATTGGAGTCAAAGATTAGGATACACTGGATTATGAATGGATACCATCTTATTATTGTGCGTTTTGTTGCATGACTATGGTTATATCAGTAGTTTCTGGTATGATTGCATTATCGTTGAGAATAAAGTTATTTTTATCTTTTCTGTCTTTCATTTTGGTGGTATGTCATTTGGATTCAGTTGTATGCATGGGATTATTTCTTCATACTAAAAAGGATTCTATGGTCTCTATCTTTCAGGGGAGGAAGTAGAGTAATACTGGTATTTTGACTTCAGTAGATTCAGGTGGGGAAAAGCCACGTTTCGACCATCCTTCTGCATTCTAAACAATTATCAGTGAATGATGTGCAAGCCGTAAATGCCATATAGACATCTTGGCCCATATTTATACTTTTTGACGCTAAACTGCGCTAACGCAGTTTAGCGTCAAAAAATTTTGCGCCGTCTAACGCCATTCTGAAGCGCCATGGGGGCGCCGTATTTATGGAATGGCGTTAGCCGGCGCAAGCAGACCGGCGCTGCCTGGTGTGCGTGGAAAAAAACCACGTAGACCAGGCAGCGCCGGCGTTGGGCAAAAATGACGTTAGGGCGTCTTAAAATGGGGCAAGTCAGGTTGAGGCAAAAAAATCGTCTTAACCCGACTTGCGCCATTTTTTAACGACGCCCATCCCCCATCAACATGACTCCTATCATTGTAAAGATAGGAGTCATGCCCCCTTGCCCAATGGCCATGCCCAGGGGACTTCTGTCCCCTGGGCATGGTCATTGGGCATAGTGGCATGTAGGGGGGCACAAATCAGGCCCCCCTATGCCACAAAAAATTATTTAAAAAAAATAAAAAAATACTTACCTGAACTTACCTGAATGTCCCTGGGGTGGGTCCCTCCAGCCTTGGGTGTCCTCCTGGGGTGGGCAAGGGTGGCAGGGGGGGTCCCTGGGGGCAGGGGAGGGCACTCTGGGCTCATTTTGAGCCCACTTGTCCCTTAACGCCATGCCTGACCCAGGCGTTAAAAAGCGGCGCAAATGCGCCGTTTTTAGCCACGCCCACTCCCGGGCGTCTCTTTTGCCCGGGAGTATAAATACCACGTAAAGGCCTGGGAGTCATTTTTTAGACGGGAACGCCTCCCTTGCATATCATTAACGCAAGGAAGGGGTTCACGCTAAAAAATTACGCACATTCCGGGAACTTTGGCGCTATACGCCTCTAACGCCATAGTATAAATATGGCGTTAGTTGGCTTTAGTTTAGCGTCAAATTTGCGTCGAAAAAAACGACGCAAATTCGGCGCAAACGGAGTATAAATACGGCCCCTTGTATCTGGTGAGGGAGTCAAAGGAAGGTGCATCTGAGCACATCAAATGCTAGGAAGGCCCTTTTGTGCAGAAGGC
Organism: Pleurodeles waltl; assembly: GCF_031143425.1. Lineage (NCBI taxonomy): Eukaryota > Metazoa > Chordata > Amphibia > Caudata > Salamandridae > Pleurodeles > Pleurodeles waltl. Next base: position 311,250,964 of record NC_090437.1, on the reverse strand, counting down.
TGGAGAGCCGATCATTGAAGATAGCTTTTTGTTTAAACTTGTGCTTCTGACATTGACTGTCACATTCACCAGACTGACCTAGGAATGCTGTAGAGGCCCATTTCACAGTAAAGTGATCGCAAAACCCCCATGCAGTACCGCATTGTATCAAATCTCTAATTTAAAGTGGGCAAAGAGGCCAAGACTGCGGCCAACATACTCGCACTTTAGGGTTGCTTGCTTTTCTATTAAACCTAGCCACTTGGAGTCATAGCTCCCAAGCAAGACTTCAACAGTACAGAATGGAGCTTCATGGAGCAGGAAGAGGATTAACACTCTTTTTGGATCCTAAGTGGATTTTCAATTTCGGATGATAACTTGAAATCAAAGGGTACTATTTGAGCACTCACTTTCTTCTAGAAATCAGGACAATGTTGATATAATTTGTTGCAACCCTGCTCTCACATGTGGCAGTTTGTCATGTTGTGGTAAGGTGGCTGTATGAAAATATGAAACCAGCCCTCCAAAGAATATCAGAGAAGAAACTAGAAAAGAACCTGATGTGGTATTATCAACACTGTGGAGAAAGATTCTGCACAATCAGAATATTAAAAAATTAATTCGAATTATTTCGGGCATAGAACATAGAACTAACACATGTGGATGTCAACTCCTGGTGCTGTGGAGCTAAACCCACCTACTACTATTGCGTTGTACTGTTACTCCTAATCGGGGCACTGAGAATGCTTGCCTTCATGGCAGCATGTTACACCATGTAGGATGTGTGGTTGGACGAATACTCTCTGTGTTGTGATGTTATATGGCAATTGTTTCCATGTCATGTGTGATAACTACAGAGGTGCAATTATTCTGTTAAAGATAAGGGAGGAAGACTTGTGAGAGATAGGCATGCAGTTTATGGTTTTCTTTAAGCTGGCAGCTTTGAGCAGCTCTGCAGGTCACTTACTGGTATTTCTTATAACCATAAAACACTTGAGTGGTTGCGGCATTGGACTGTCTAGTCGGAGATATTTTGTTTAGCGTGCATAGTCCTCAGCAGGCGTAGGTTTAGAGGGAGAAAAAGCTGGGGAGATTTGCTGAAGTAGACTTTGCTACTATCATCCGATATGTGATTGTCATTGTAAGATTTCAGGAAGTGGTCTTAATATTTCACTAGATGAGACATGCAGTGGTGGACTAAAATAGTTACATGTAGCATATCTCTTCACTTATTCCATGCCCATTCATTTGGTGAGGGGTGGTTTATTTCTGTGGACTGGTACCGTATTGTGTGATGGGCTTGACTCATAGGGGTTCTGTCTGATGTGAGTGTATGAGGGTGAAGCAGTATAAAGAAATTATTATGCAGCCTGTTTGAACTAAATTGGCTGCCTGAACACTGAGGTTTATGGTATTAGTACTAGTGTGTACCCGGAGGTTTAAATATGAATTAGCATTAGTAAAAAATAATGGCCAGGATAGACGTAGGTCTGATCTTCACAACTTACCTGGAGTGTTGTGAGTTGGTTGGGCTGTTCCATCTCTGTGGATGGTAGACAGTAGATTGTACATCAAGGTGCAATTATTATTCCTAGTTCTATGTCACGGTTGAGGGATGATGTAGTTATTTTGAAAATAGTCATGCTTTAACTCTCTTCTGAAGTGTATAATACTCTGAGCTGATAGTGAGTTCCAGGGATCTGCTGCCTGTACTGAGACAGAAGTGCTTTCTATGCATTTCTTTTAATAGAGTGGTATTATGATATGTGATGCAAGCATGGGAGAGATGGCCTATTTGCTTGTATTGCTAGATTGTAACTTATCGGTTTAGTGGCCCTTTCCCTTGGCAAGCTCTGTGGACAGTGTGGGGTGCCCTAAGCAGTGCTGTAGCTAGCCAGTGGAGTTATTGCAGGACTGGAGTCATGCGTTCTCTTAGGTGACAGCAAAGAAGACATTTTGGATTCGTTTTGGGCATGATAAAATAAGGTATAGGCTGTAGGCATAGCCAGACAGATTTAAAGTGTGAAGATTGCTTGTAGGTTTTATAGGTATCCAGATTATGGAGAGATGTGATGGAGTGTTTTCATAGTCTAGATTGCAATGTTTGTGACCTTGTTGAAATATGGTATCATGGGAAGGCCTAGATCCATAATTACCCCTACGTTTCTTACTTTTCTAGTATTGTTGGTGGGGCCTCAAGTTCCTCGGACTATATATGGGGGTAGGCGGGTCTTTTTTTTGCCATTTTCACAGGTTGTGATCCATGACTTAGTGATGTTGGGCTTTATGTGATTACTTATCATCTGTGCTTTTATGGGGTGAAGACAGTATTCAGGCTTTGAGCTGTAAAGCTCTTCTTAGCCATCAAATATTACAATCATTTGAACATCATCTGCTTGGCTATAAGAGGGAAGGTTGAATGATCCAATCAGGTTTGTTAAAGGGATTAGGTAGATGTCAAATAACAGCTGAGGTATGAAGGACCCTGAAGGATGCCATAGTGCTGAGTAAATGTTCATAGGTATACTATGCCCTGTCTGTCTCTGAAGTAGGAGGCCATCCATTTTAAAGCATTTTCATGTACACAACAATATGGTGCGTTTGTAGCAGTGTGTGGTGGACAGTGTCAAATGCCACTGATAGGTCCTGAAGCAATGGGGTAGCTACTCTGATCTTTTCCACTCTGACATTTAGCTCATCCCAAATGGATATGATACCTGGCTCTGTGCCTATGTCTGGTCTGAAACCAGAATGTTGGTCTGACATCAAGTAATTTTCTTCTGAAAGCTTCAAACATTGAGTAAACTCTGCACTTTCAAATATTTTTCCTAAAAATGGACCATTAGATATTGGTCTGTAGTTTTCTAGGTCAGAGGAGTCAAGGTGTATTCTTTTCGATGAGTGGTGTAATCTAGGAGGTTTTCAGCTCTGGTGGGAAAGAACGTAGTTCCAAGAATTTGTTGAAGTTGTGCGAAGGATATCCTTAAACATTTTTGGGGTGTTGTGTCTCAAAGTGATCCTAATAGTCTACTCGCAATGATAATGTCAAGGAAATCTTTTCCTGAGATGGTATTGAAAGTATTTAGTGGTAGAAGGTTACTTGTATCTCGTTTAATGGTGTTTAAGTCATGCTAAGGGGTGTTGTTATGTTCTCCTTAAGGTAATGTCTATTTTTATTATCAATTCCAGGGATATTTTGTCACAGAAGGTTTCTGATTGCGGTGTTTCAACGTTTTGGCACTCAGGATTGTGAAATTCTTCTAGAATCGTGTGGAGGTCCTTCAAATAGGCACAGGGAATAATATAGCTTTTTTGTGGCTTTTATGGCTCTTCTGTTGGCTCAGGTATACCAGCGTAGTATAATTTTGTCTTTTTCATCTCTTGATTTTCACCAGCTGAATGTGCATTTAATGTTAGCAATATGGCAAATAGTGGAAAAATGGTGCAGGCTCACAGTCGGCATATGCCCCCAACAATGAGAACCCCAGGCCTGCCAAATGCATACTCTATAGGTAGAGAGGTGCTCTGTACAAAATATTAGCAGATGAAGTGGTGACATTGAATTCCAAGCATAAATTCTTTCACTTTTCCTGTGGCTCGCAAAGGGTCAGGATCTTTGTTATCAATGAATTAACAACTGTTCCTCCAAGTCTTGTGAAAACTGTCTTGGTAAGAAGATGTCTACCTGCACAGTAGAAGGGCATTTTCCCCTGCCCTGAATGTCAGACTGCATGTGAAACTGTTATTCAGATTTTTGTTTTGGCCCTTGTGTCATGCTAATCTAGCATGAACTCTGAGGCTTAGGCCTATGTGAGGTCCAGGGCCTGTCTTCTTATCTTGAGAGGTGCACCAAGAATGCCCTCATAGAAAACAGCAGAATACTGCTGTGGTTGGCAAAGCATTGCCGCAATTGGTGGTAGCAACGTACTATGTTTTGTAATGTGAGCAGACCGTTTTTTTCTGAGTAGGAGAGAACATGGTCTACTGAATCCTCTTGTATAACGTTCCGCTGTCACGTGAAGCCCAGAGCCTGGTGCTGATATCCTGTGTGCATTTTGAGCATATGTGCTTGTGTTTTTTCATTTATGATTGATTACTTAAAATCATTACAATATGAAACATGGAATCCATGAGTTACAGACGTAAATACACGAACAGGGTAAAAAAGAGTAGGTAAAATCAAGATTCTTTAAAAAAAAAAGATGAAGGCAACATATCTAGTGGGATGCCATAGATTAACACAAAATTTCATAGCTAGAGGAGATGACATTATGGCCCTCATTCTGACCCTGGCGGTCAGTGTTAAAGCGGCGGCCAACCCGCCAACAGGCTGGCGGCCTAAAAATATGAATTCTGACCCTGGCGGGAACCGCCAACACAGGCCGCCGCTTTAACACTCCGACCGCCTCGGCGGTACAAACAAACAGCGCAGCGGTCACCGCCAACAGGCAGGCGGCAGACAATGTACCGCCCACCCTATCACGACCCACCAATCCGCCACCTTTTCCGGGGCGGGAGCCCCGCCGATAAAAACACGGCGGAAACAGACATCTCCAATGGAAAACGCTTACCTCGACACACTCCACGCGGAATCGGAACAGCATGGAACCCGAACTCCACATCCTCCCAGCCATTGCCTTCCTGCTCTTCTTCCAGGATCACGAACCTCGCCGCAGACGACAACGGTGAGTACTGCACCTATGACACAGGGGAGGGGGGAGGAGGAAAGGTTACGGGCACACACATACGCCACACACCCACCCCCACCCTCACCCCCACCGAAATACCTACACACCTATGCAGATAAAAAAGTCAGAGTGACACCCCCAACCCCCCCCCCCAAAAACAAAGACAAAAGGCAATGAATGTAAAAGTAGAACCATATTATTGCAACAATAAAGTATAGCGACCTTAGCAATATATGAAGAATGAATACACATCTAGAACTCTATCCATACAAGTAGCAAAAGTCCGGCCCAGTCATTCAAAGTCCAAATGTCCGTGGGCCAATGTGCAGCAACACATGGGCAAAGCCCACACACGAGATCGAGTCCATTGGAGAGAACACTGCTGGGGCATCACTAAAATAAAAAGACAGGCACCTCAGGGGGAAGGGGGGGCACCTCAGCCACATGAGTCCACGACGCCAGATCCACGAAGGGCCTCCATGCCCACTGTGCCATCCTGGGGAGTGCAAAGCCACAGTCTCACAAGTCTCTACAGTGGGTGGATTGCCCACTGTACCATCCTGGGGAGTGCAAAGCCACAGTCTCACAAGTCTCCACAGTGGGTGGGTTGCCCACTGTGCCATCCTGGGGAGTGCAAAGCCACAGTCTCACAAGTCTCCACAGTGGGTGGGTTGCCCACTGTGCCATCCTGGGGAGTGCAAAGCCACAGTCTCACAAGTCTCAACAGTGGGTGGGTTGCCCACTGTGCCATCCTGGGGAGTGCAAAGCCACAGTCTCACAAGTCTCTACAGTGGGTGGATTGCCCACTGTGGCATCCTGGGGAGTGCAAAGCCACAGTCTCACAAGTCTCTACAGTGGGTGGATTGCCCACTGTTACATCCTGGGGAGTGCAAAGCCACAGTCCATCAGGTGGATTACAGAGACCACTGGTCATGGAGGAGGCATGGTGGGCAGAGTGCGTCGTGAAGGCCTGCCCGACACAGAACCGGGACCGCCAATGGGCCAGCGGTGCTTGACAGGAAGGGCCCAGCGGAGCGGTGCTTGACAGGAAGGGCCCAGCGGAGCGGTGCTTGACAGGAAGGGCCCAGCGGAGCGTTGCTTGACAGGAAGGGCCCAGCGGAGCGGTGCTTGAGATGAAGGGCCCAGCGGAGCGGTGCTTGAGATGAAGGGCCCAGCGGAGCGGTGCTTGACAGGAAGGGCCTAGCGGAGCAGTGCTTGAGATGAAGGGCCCAGTGGAGCGGTGCTTGACAGGAAGGGCCCAGCGGAGCGGTGCTTGACAGGAAGGGCCCAGCGGAGCGGTGCTTGACAGGAAGGGCCCTGTTCAGCGGTGCTCCTCACGGCGGGGCCCTGTTCAGCGGTGCTTCTCACGGCGGGGCCCTGTTCAGCGGTGCTCCTCACGGCGGGGCCCTGTTCAGCGGTGCTCCTCACGGCGGGGCCCTGTTCAGCGGTTCTGGTCACGGCGGGGCCCTGTTCAGCGGTTCTGGTCACGGCGGGGGCCTGTTCGGCGGTGCTTCTCACGGCGGGGCCCTGTTCAGCGGTGCTCCTCACGGCGGGGCCCTATTCAGCGGTGCTCCTCACGGCGGGGCCCTGTTCAGCGGTTCTGGTCACGGCGGGGCCCTGTTCAGCGGTGCTCCTCACGGCGGGGCCCTGTTCAGCAGTGCCTGTCTTGTGTTTCCAGTGAACCACACCTGGCCAATACTTGCCGCTCAGTCTGCATCAGACCTTTCCGTTGCGGGGCCCTCCTGTGATGGAGTCCTGGGGCCCTGGCTCTCCTTCGATACCCCCGGAATGGGGCTGGTGGGGCCCTCATGGCCAGGTCGGCTGCTCCCTGCCTTTTGCTCCTTGCTGCCCTTGCCCTCCTTGGCAGACTGTCCGTGGCCCTTGGCTCCCTTACCCGATGTGGCAGGTGACGGTGCAAGGCTACCCTCCTTGGGGGCAGGCGTATCAGGCCTGTCGCGCCTGCCCTTCAGTTTTTTGGTCCTCTTCCCAGGGGGGGGGCTGGCTATGCCTTTGCTGCTGGACGATGTCCCAGCCCAAGGAAAGGGCGGACTCCAAAAACCAGGCACGACGTTCTTTGGAGTTGCTGGGCTGGTGGTGGCTGAGGTGTTTGTGGAACTCTTACGGGATGGAGGGGGTGGGTCAGGTGAGGAAAAGAGGTCCACTTTAGAGAGGAAAATTTTCTTTGGAGCCATGGGAAGGGTGGCTGGAGTGGGTATGGGAGTGGAGGAACAGGATGTGGTTGTAGGAGAGTCAAGTGTGCTGTCTTTGGGTGCAGGTGCTTGGGCAGGAGGCTGACGTGAGGTGGATGGCTGTTGTTTGGGTGCCTGCCTGCGTTTGTGTGGTTGGGAAGCGGGGGTGACAGACACACTGGGAGAGGACACAGGGGACGTGTACATGGCAGTGGGGGTGGTGACTGCACGTGTGCGGACTGGTGTGGAGGGTGTGCTGGTGATGGGTGCAATGGCTGATGGTGGTGTGTTTGCAGGTGTTTGTGGAGACGTCACAGGGAGGGAGGAGGGAGACGAGGAGGTGGGGGACACAGAGGAGGTAGTGGCTGTTGGCATGTCTGCATCTGGATGTTGCTTGGGTGAATGCTTGTGTGTCCTGTGGTGCTTATGTCTGGATGAGCTGCCCTTGGGTGTTGAGGTGTGTGCAGGCTGGTCTGTAGGTGTGGATGGGATAGGCAGAGGAACAGGGGAGTGGGACTGGGTGGAGGGAGTCAGAAGAGGGAGGCTGGAGACAGGGACAATCGCTGCCGTCAGTGCTGAGGCCAGAGCGTTGAACGATCGTTGATGGGCAGCCTGACCCGAATGAAGGCCCTCCAGGTATGCATTGCTTTGATGCACCTCCCTCTCCACACCCTGGATGGCATTCAAAAGGGTAGACTGCCCAACAATGATGGTCCTCAGGAGGTCATGACCTCCTCACTGAGGGCAGCAGGGGTGACTGGGGCAGGGCCTGAGGTGCCTGGGGCGAAGGAGATGGCCGGCTTCCTGGCCTTGCGGGCACGGGCCGAAGGCCGAGGGGCTGCTGGGAGGGCGGAGCTGGTGCGCTGGGTGGCGGCTGTACCTGTAGGATCGGTGGGCACGGATGTTGCCGCCACCGCAAGGAAGCTCCCTTCCGAGGACGTGTCGGTGTCGCTGCCGTCTCCACGGGTCCCCGTGGTGGAGCCCCCCTCGCCCTCCGTCTCACTGGTCATGTCGGAGTCCGTTGCATGGCCCTCCGGGGCCATGTGAGATGCAGCTCCCTCTTGCGCCGATGCCACTTCTCCTCCGCCTGATGATGCTAATGCACACATTCACAGTAAAACAAAGAAAATGGGGGGAGGGGTGGAAAACATAAAGACAAGTTGAGTGCATGCATTGGGGACACCGTTGGCGGAGAGGACAGACACAGAAGCCCCCTGCACTACGCTGCGCACTTGGGGTACACTACTCATTCACTGGGACATGCCCTACAAGCCTATGGGCGACAACTGCCCACACAGTATACACTTGTCCATGAATCGCGTTACTAGGCACCCTACAGAGGTGGGGGGCGGGGGCACAGGACCATACTTCACGGACGGGCCTAACCTACAGAAATCGCCTTGGCCTAGGGATACCCACAGCCCTCCTCCCCCACCCAGGCACCTCCACTGCGCGCAAAATAGCTGAATGTGCTGGTACTCACCCCCTTGTGTCTGCTGTGATGTCCTCAAGCGCCCATCTAATTCGGGGTAGGCCACCGCCAGGATCTGGGACATCAGAGGGGTCAAGGTACGACTGGCACCCCTCCTAGGTTGTGAGGCCATCTCCAGCACAGCCTCCGCGGTCTTCCTGCTCCCGCGGCGGATGTCCTCCCACCTCTTGCGGCAGTGGGTGCCCCTTCTGGTGTGGACCCCCAGGGCCCGGACGTCCTTGGCGATGGCACGCCAAATGTCAATCTTCTGATGGGCGCTGACCTATGTGACATGTACAGGGGGAAGAGAAACATCATCACTTTTCTGCATGCTCGATGTGAGTGGCCCCCCCTCCCCAACCCTGCCATGTGGCACATGCTCTCATCTGTCGTGCCATGCATTCGTCATTCGCTGCCCTCCCCTCCATCGTACATCCTCCCCACTCAGCCCAGGCATTGGGCACTATGCATTGCCCCCGTGTACTCACCTGTTGGTCTGGAGGCCCGTAGAGTAGCGCATACTGGGGGAGGACCCCGTCCACGAGCTTCTCCAACTCCTCGGAACTGAAGGCGGGGGCCCTTTCCCCAGTCGCAGCAGCCATTGTCACTTCCAGACCGAGGTCACAGCAGCACTTGCAGTATAGGTCCTCTCCTGTGGATGCTCAGGTCTCGTGTGATCAAGCCGAGAGAAAATGGCGGTTACGGCCGCGGCGGTGCGTGCCGCGGCGGTGCGTTCCGCGACCGCCGGCGCTCACCGCCATTGGCTCCTGAAACCCATAGGGTTCAATGTTTTCCAATGCGGCTTTGCGCCGCGGACTGCGACCGCCTACCGCCACGGTGTGCCACGCTTGCGCAATGACCTCACTTCACATTGTCACACTTCACAGGTCAGGCAGACGCCATTTCAAGGGCACATATGGCTTCATTCCTACTGCGTCACACATGGCTAGGCCTTGCACCGACAATCATACTAGCCATTCAATCCCGAGAGATTTGTGTACTGGGCATGCTGTGGGCACTTACCTGTGGGTTGCTTGACTCTGTGCTCCATGTTGTCCTTCCTAGGCATCGTCCGCTGGGACTTGCGAGGAGACGGAGGAATCTTCCCGTGTACAGACCGCTGGTGGACCTGTCGACAATGGAAGAAAGACACGTCATACTCACCTACAGACTCAACCGTGCCACTATACAGGAACTGTGTGCCCAGCTGGAGCCAGATCTGATGTCACCCATCCGCCAACCCACAGGGATTCCGCCTCTAGTGCAGGTGCTGTCAGTACTGCATTTTTTGGCAAGTGGATCATTTCAAACTACCGTGGCCATTTCATCTGGGATGTCTCAGCCTATGTTTTCAAAGGTGTTGATCAGAGTGTTGTCTGCCCTGATGAAATACATGCGGAGCTACATCATTTTCCCTGAGGTGGGTGACTTGCCTACAGTGAAGGGTGATTTCTATGCCCTTGGACACATTCCCAATATCATTGGTGCCATTGATGGTACCCATGTGGCTTTGGTTCCCCCAAAAGACGATGAGCAGGTGTACAGGAACCGTAAAAATTATCATTCGATGAATGTCCAGGTGGTCTGTTTGGCTGACCAGTACATCTCCCATTTAAATGCCAAGTTCCCAGGGTCAGTGCATGACGCGTACATCATGCGAAATAGCAGCATCCCTTATGTGATGGAACTGCTACAGAGACACCGTGTGTGGCTAATTGGTGACTCTGGTTACCCAAACCTGCCTTGGCTATTGACCCCAGTGAGGAATCCCAGGACCAGGGCAGAGGAACGGTACAATGAGGCCCATGGGCGGACTAGGAGGGTGATTAAGCGGACCTTCGGCCTCCTGAAGGCCAGGTTTAGGTGCCTGCATATGACTGGTGGATCCCTAATGTACTCACCAAGGAAGGTGTGTCATATCATCGTGGCCTGCTGCATGCTTCACAACCTGGCTTTGCGACGCCAGGTGCCTTTCCTGCAGGAGGATGGTCCAGATGGTGGTGTTGTGGCCGCTGTGGAGCCTGCGGAGAGTGAAGAGGAGGAAGACGAAGAGGACGACACAGACAACAGGGACAGAGTGATACTGCAGTATTTCCAGTGACACACAGGTAATAATCTACTCCTGCATTGTATTATATCTGTAACTGTAGTGGCTCTCTACTGTCTGACCTTTCACCCCAATGTATGGTAACTTAGTTGTGTATATCACTTCCTATTTCAGTAATCTGATCCCCACGGAGTGCCCTCTGGTTTTTTTCCCCATGGACTACCGCTGTGTGACACTGGTATGTTGTCATCACAATGTAACTAGAAATGTTTTGTTGGTTATATCGAATACATTTGGTTTAAATAAATAGATAGCAGAATCCAGTTGGTTAATGTGAAATAATTGTGTTTATTGAAGTTTTAAAATAGGTGTATAGTTCAAACAGGGTGATGGTGGAGGCATGTCCATGGCAGTGTCCAGACTGTCGTTCCTACAGGTCCATTGTCCATATGCCTGTGGAAGGTGGAGCAGGGGCAGTTCAAGGTTGGACAGGGTAAACAAGTGGGACAGTGGGATGACATCTGGGGGTTTCCGTGCATGGCGGGGGTCTTGACATCCTACTCTGTCTTCTTCCTCGATCTCAGGCCTTTCTTGCGGGGTGGTTCTTGTTCTGCAGGGGGTGGGGTCCGGGAGGGCCGTTGCTGTTGTGTCGGGGCCTCCTGACCACTAGCGCCGGCGGAGGTGGTGGGCTGTTCTTCCTCCATGCTAGTGGCAGGGGCCCTTTGGGGGGCCACATGGTCCCGCAATGTGGTGACAATCTGGTTGAGTGCCACCACGATTGTACCCATTGCGGAACTGATGCTGCGCAGTTCTTCCCGGAACCCCATGTACTGGCCCTCCTGCATGGCCTGGATCTCCTGGAACCTGGCCAGGACCGTCGCCATCGTCTCTTGGGAGTGGTGGTACGCTCCCATGATGGTGGTGAGGGCCTCTTGGACAGTGGGTTCCCTAGGCCTGTCCTCCCTCTGTCGCACAGCAGCCCTCCCAGTTCCTCTTTGTTCCTGGGCCTCTGTCCCCTGGACGGTGTGCCCACTACCAGTGCCCCCAGGTCCCTGTTGTTGTTGGGGTTATGGGTTACCCTGGGTGCCCTGTACTGGTAGACACACCGCTGCTTGACCTGTCCTGGAGACAGAAGCATGGGCCCGCTGGGTGGGTGCTGTGCTGGTGTTTCCTGAGGGGGGTAGGTCTGCTGTGGCCTGGGGCTGACTGAGGGTAACCGACTGTCCAGAGGTCCCCGATGGTCCGGGCTGGTCATCAGGTTCTAGGTCGACAGAGCTGCTGTCATCACTGGGGGCCTGTTCTGGGGGTGGGATGGACAAATCTGGACCCTCCTGGCCGGTGTGTTGGCGTTCGGGTCCTGCAGGGGTAAAAGAATATGGTTATTGATTTTGTGTGTGCCGTGGCGTGCGATTTGTGGGTGCCCTTGTCCCCCAGTGCTGGCAGTCCCATGTGGGAGGAGTTGTGAGGGTGGTTTGTGGGGGAGGATGGGTATGTGCAGTGGTCATGCTTAGGTGATGGGTGTCCATGGTTTGTGTTGGCATTCAGGGGTTTGGGTTGGGTTGGGTGGGTTGTGCTGGTGAGACATTAACAGGGAGTATGTGTGCTGGGGGGTTAGGGGTGAGGGTGGGGGTGTGGGTTGGCATGCTGGTGGTTGGGGGGGGTGAAGTAGTTGAGATTAGACTTACCAGAGTCCATTCCTCCGCCTACTCCAGCGAGGCCCTCAGGATGCAGGATGTTCAAGACCTCTTGCTCCCATGCTGTGAATTCGGGTGGAGTGGGTGGGGGTCCGCCGCCAGTCTTCTGCACAGCGATGTTGTATCTTGACACCATCGACCGCACCTTCCCCCGTAGGTCGTTCCAGCGCTTTCGGATGTCTTCCCGATTTCTGGGATGCTGTCCCACAGCGTTGACCCTGTCGACGATCCTTTGCCATAGCTCCGCCTTCCTGGCTATTGTGGTGTGCTGCGCCTGTGTGCCGAAGAGCTGGGGCTCTACCCTGATTATTTCCTCCACCATGACCCTGAGTTCTTGGTCCGTGAACCTGGGGTGTCTTTGGGGTGCCATGGGGTGGTGTGGATGAGGTGTGGGGTGGTGTTTGTGGTGATGAGTGTGGTGGTGTGTGGTGTTTTGTGCGTAGATGTGGTGTGGGTGAGGATGTTGGGTTCCTGTGTGTGTTGTGGTTTGCGTTCCCTGTGCTCTCTCTCTGTGTATTGCGCCTTGTCTCTGAATTTCGATTTGTGGGGGTTTGTGGGTGATGTGGGTGTGTGTTTTATATGGTGATGGGTGTGTGGGTGTGGTGTGTGTATGTGTATCAGGTGTGTGTATTTCGAATTGTCCAATGTGGCTGTGTTTTGTAAAGGTGTGTGTATTTTGAGCGCGGCGGTGTGTACCGCCATTGGAATACCGCGGTTGAAAGACCGCCGCGTGGATTCGTGGGTCATAATGGCATGGGCGTGTTTGTGTTGGCGTGACGGTGGAGGTTTGGTCATCTCCAGTTTATCGCTGACCGCTGATGAGGCGGGCTTCAGTGGATGTCGGGTTTTTGGCGGTTTGGCAGTTGTGGGTCAGAATGACCGTGGCGGTTTAACGCGGCAGCGGCGGGATGATGGCAGTCTTCTAACCGGCGGTAAGAGCCTTTTACCGCCAGGGTCAGAATGACCCCCTATGTGCTTACTGCATAGCATTGTGGATGTCCCACACAGTCCAAATGGAGAAATTGCTCCTGGTTGGCAATGTAGCTAACTAGGATACAGTGTTAGAAGAGTGTTCACTAGAATTAGGAAACATCAACAAGACTAGTAGTTTGAGACTTCACAAGTTCTCTGGTTGAGCGAGGAATTGGTGTGCAAAATTTGTTTGTCAATGGACAGCTGACAGTTTATCCAGTGAGGGATTGCACTGGAAGAGCCTGTACTGAGCATGGGACATCGGTGCAATTATTTGAACAGCATAACTTAACATAATTACCTGAAATAGTGCAAATTCTCATGACTGGAAACAATGGTGTTATACACATTAGGTGCATTGTATATTAATGGTGCAGCTGCTCTGTTTAAAATAGCATCCTAAAATATTACAGGATTTCATGTCTGGAAATGCGACATTATGTACATTGTATACATTATATATGATCAGTACAGCGACTCTATTAAAAATAAATAAAAGAGGCCAGTGTATAAATGCTTTTTCGTTCTGAACGGCTCCCACTGAAAAAGTGATTGTGTTTGGTGGTGCACCAGGTAGGGATGAGTATTCGTGAAAGCACACTCTTCACAGGTCGGCTGATGGACAGGCCACTAGCATACAAATCTTACTGGTCGGTGATCGATTGATGACTTAGGAGGAGTTGAGTGCTGAATGTATGGCATCGGTAAATTTCCCAAATCTTGCTAAGATCACAGGGACTGATTGAGAGAAGCACAGCTCCATAGTCACTTTGCTGGTGCTATTCCATGGGCCAGAAATAGAAAGACTAACAGGCATCCGTGTTCGTAATTTAGTTTGGGACAGCAGCACAGCAGATGGTACCAAGATTTGTTGTGGTATCTGCACAGCTACCGATCTTCCCTCACTTTTTCTAGCCCAAGAGGGATTGAAGTCCATTATTGATAGGTCTAGATGGCTCAGGTATAGGATTTTGCTGCGGGTATGAGTACCTATTGCTTGGAACAGATAGAGCTGTGCTTTCCCTACTGTGTAAGAGTGGTTGAGTGCCTTTGTGATCGTAGAGATGTGCATGTACAGTGAGCCTGTATCAAGCCTGTGTCAAATGAATGGCAGTAGGACTCTGTGCATGTGTGTTTCAGTATGAGTACGGATATCAATGGGCTCTATCTGGGATGTCCCTGTTAGTAGCAGGTCTTATGTTGCTTGTGTTCTGGTTCAAAGAGGACCTGGCTTAGCAATTCAGGCTGGACTGTTCATATTAGAGCAGAACCAGGGGTGATTTGAATATTTCTTGATCTAATCTGAGGTGGGAGGGTTGGCAAAAAACAATGTACTGGGATGATGTGGCCCCAGTAATTTCCAGCGGCTGATATTAATTCAAACATTCCATCCACCAATTTCTTTTTATTCTTAATTGTGACACCCTAAATGCAAGAGGTATGCCCATATGTTGGTACTGTGTTCACAATGCCACTGGAACCAAGCTGCACCCAATTAAAGAGGCCCAAATAGTCCCAAAACTGGTTTTGGGTTGCTTACGTTCGAGTTTGGAGAGGATCTTGCTTAGCAGATCAGACTGGACCATTCCTATTGGAGACCAAACAAGGCTGATTTGCATATCACCGGGTCTAATCTGAGGAAGCATAATAGGTAAATAAATGATATGCTTGGATGTAACTATTTACCAGTGACAGATTAATTCAAGCATTCCACCCATTACTTCCATTACCTTTTTTTATTCTTCAATTGTAGAACTGATTTGTTCTTACTTAGCACTGCCATTCAATAGAGAGTAGGGGTGAGAGGTTGGACTGCTGTTTATGTTGTTCAAGGTGAGGAAGTTTCGAGGCCAGGCCTACCCTTTGTCTATCTCTGATTACTGATTCAGGGAGGCAGATGACACGCCAAGTGCAGATATCCCACATTTCATTGTTGGTATTCTAGCTTGGAGCCAGCCCCGGTGCTACCTGCTGTGTGAATCAACACTTTAGACAAAAGGTGTGTCTATGGAGCATCCTGGGAATGTCATTTGAAAGGAAACTAATCTGAACTGGTTCTGTTTTGTGATAAACTAATCAGAGGTAGATTAGAGATACTAATTGCCATCTACTAGCACATTGAAACTGTGCAGGAAGGGTGTTAGGATAGGAGCACAGTGTCAATTAATGTCTGGTGAGTAAGAAACTGGTGACTTATTTGCTTGCACTGAAGCTTTGGTTCATGTAACAGAGCTGTAACCATTACTATCACTTCTACAGAGGGAAGAGTATTTTACAGCTGAAGGAAAACTATTATCATATTTTGTTGCATCACGCCAACAGGAGCAGAGAGGATGGATAATGTTACTCATGTACCCCTGCAGCAGATCATTCTACTTTTGTTTGCAATATTCGAAATTCCCATTAAAGTTACAGCAACTATTCATTAAAAAATGAAAGAGATGTACTTTATCTGAATCCACCTCCTTTGTCCACCATATCATGTTTGATCTCCACCTTCTTTTATTTTGTATATTCCAAATTCTCATTAAGGTTATTACAACTATGCTTTTAAAAATTGATAAAGGTGTCCTTTTTCTGAATACAACCTGTTCATCCCCCTTGGACATATTTTCCACCTCTTTGCCCACACCATTATTTTTTAGTCCAAAGACCACCACCTCCAATCAAGCAGGGATAAGGGCTCAGATTTACTAACATTTGACGCAATGTATTGCAGCAAGACAACCTGCTGTGCTGCGTCAAATGGAGAAAGCAGGAATGCATCATTTTTATTAAGACATGGGACATTACTGCTCTCAACGAGTGCTGCTAGTTTCAACAAGGATGCCTGCTTTACAGCCAGGACTGTTTTGTGCAGGAAGGGACGCCATACTACACAAAAACAATCCTCAGAGACATTTTCTTCTTTCTATGTGTGCTACAGCATGCAGCACACCTTGAATGAGGAAACAGCGAGGAGAAATAAACATTTTTCTCCTTGCTATGCTGCTGTTGGGATTGCGTAGTATTTTGACACATTCTCAAGATTACTATGTTTATTAAATCTGGGAATGCGAAAAAATCTATGTGTGGATGTGTGGGGTGTGGGAAATCCCACACTCCACCCATGAAACACCTTCCCAACGAGGCAGCAACTTGTGCTGCCTTGCAAATACCATAGATTTACTAAAGAGCGTTGAGCCACGCAAGGTGGCTTTGTGTGGCTTAGTATTTTTGACTTAACGGTTTCTGTTGCCTTGCATTGCCATGTGTGAAGGAAGGGCAATGCATGCCCTTAGTAAGTATGATCCAAAGTTTATAATAGCTAAGTAATATCCTGAAGTATGTTTTAAAAGTGGAACTTCTCGTCTGAGTATTCAAGTGCAGGCATAAAATGTATTACTATTACCAAACTCAACAGTACAACTTCATTGGCCCTCAGAAGTATCTAAAGGTAAAATAAGCTCTGACATAACTCAAAAATATGACTTAAATCATGTGTTTTATTTGTGGTGGTGACTGGAGGGGGTGGCCACCAGCACTCAATTCTAGACCCAGGACTCGCCCCTTCATCACCAGACCTTCCAATTTGCAATTTGAAAAAAAAGTCAGAAATGTACATTTGTGTTTCCATTTGAATTAGTTCATGGCCATTTATTGAATTGTCAAAAATGCTTCTGGGGTATTTCCTGAGGCTCATAAAAAGCCCTGATCAATGAAATATTATGCTTCCATTTCTTATTTAATTAAAACAATATATATATATAAATATTGGTGTCATTGGTGCAAATTTCAAAATGGAAATTTTAACACTGAATTTTGTAACCAAATCCCTGGCATTTGATAGGGCTCACATTGAGAATGTCGCACTTCGAGTATGTCCTTTCACTAGGGAGGTGTAAAGTATGTGACAAACTGATTTGTCATTTGCACCTTAAATGATAGGTGTTGTTTCTGATATCACTGGTATTTGTTGTTTCACCCCTGGAAGAATGAAAGGTTGAGTTAGCGGCACCCTGTGCCTCATTTACAAGAAACTGACGCATCGGCCCCCGATATGTCAGATTTATTCAGCTGCCTAACGATCATCTAACAGTGCCATGGATGTGCTGTATTTACAATACAGAGCTTCATGGCGCACGTTTTCATGAATGCTTCAGAAATTCTAACACATCTGTTGGAGCTAACCTGACATATGGCTGGACTGGTGTCAAAAAATGACGCTACTCCAACAACGTGTGGAAGACTCCCATAGCAAAAAGCCTTGCATCAGTTTAAAGCCTGCTCTGAGCAGGCGTTAAATTTTTGTTGCAGTGAAGTCGCAGAATAACGCAGTGAAATGTTGTAAATTTTAGTCCGTCAGTTCTGTGTGGTGTTTTTGGCTGGGAACTCCCACCTTGTATATTATTGCTGGTAGCTGTCTCCCAGTAGTGAAAAGTGACGCTAGAGCCCGCTAGCGTCACTTTTGTAGATTTGGAATTGTTTTTGCGCCACTGCAACGTCAAAAAAATTATGCTGCATTAGCACAAGGGCCTTATAAATAAGCAACCCCAATATTCAAACATGTGACATACAAATTACACACCGCTCTCTGCAGCAGCAATCATATCCCTCTTACTTACAGGTGAAGTAATAAAAAGGGGGTTATCAGCAGGGGTGTAGCTTCGGGGGGGTTGGAGTGTTACACTCCCTAATAAATGTATTTTCAGAAAAATAGTTGGGTACAGATGCTTTCGGTCGGGTATGGTGAAGTGTCTGTTGGAATTCAGCAAGTTTTTTTCCATACACACAGACAAAAGCGCACACACACAGTCCCTCGCTAAGTTTTGTAAGTCTTCAAAGATGTTGGAACTTTACAAAATATTGTCCCAGATTTAAGAAGCTCTAAGCCATCTAACAACACATTAGCATAATTTTTTTACACTAATGTGACATTAGATGGCCAAAAACACAGTGCCATAGTTACAAGGAGGTGTAATGCATGCATTGTGCCACTTTGTAGCTCCTTGTGCCACATTATACCTGCGCCACCCATAATGTACGCAAGGTGAGCGTTATCCTGTTAGCGGTGCCAAAAAATGGAGCAAAGAAATCTAGAAGATTTCTTTGCGTCATTTTTCCTGACATTTTAAAAGGGGCCGCACCATTATTTATAATGGGCCCCTATGTAGTGTTCAGGGTAAGCGTCAAAATTTTGGCACTAACACTGAACAGTACACCAATAGAGTAATAAATTCTGACGCTATTGCCCCCTAGCCTGTGCCATGGTGCACCGTATTTTAAATATGGCGCACAAATGGTGGAGGTGGGGGGGCGCTAATGTGCGCAAGGAAAGTGGCGCTGCACTGGGTGCAGCACCCCATCTCTGAAAAATGCCCTGATGTGCTTTCTCTAACTTAGGCCCAAATTTATGAAACTCTAGCCCCACATTAACGTCATTTTTTTGATGCTGTGGCATTAGGCTTCACAAAGCGCCACACCAGATTTACAAAGTGGCGCAATCCATACATTGCACCACTTTGTAACCCCTTGCACCACATTATGCCTGCGCCAAGCATAATGTAGTGCAAGAGGGGCATCCCCCTATTAAGGGGACGGAAAAAATGGCGCAAAGCAATCGAAAAGATTTTTTGCATTATTATTTGTGCATTTTTAATGCCCGCACAGAGCAGACGTTAAAAGGAGGCACACCAATATTTATAATAGGCCTCAATATGCTTTGCAGGATTAGCATCCAAAAAATGTATGCTTATCCTGCAAAGCGCCAAACTAGCATTAAACTTTTTGATGCTTGTTCTCTAACACCATGGTGCGCCGTATCTTAAGTGCGCCGTAAATACCTTAAATACGGAGCACACATGGTGGCGTTAGGGGGGCATTAAGGGGCGCAAGAAAAGTGATGCCGCAGCGCCACCGTTCTTAAATCTGCCCTTTAGAACCCCTACCAATCCTTGTTTTCTCCACAGCCCCTTAACCCCCCTGATGTGCCCTGCTCATCCTGTAATGTACTTTAATATGATGTGCCGACGGGATTGTTGGAAAATCTGACACTCAGACCCCCCAATCTTACTGATCAAGCTACGCCTCCGGTGATCAGACATGTGAATTCAAATAAGGTTTGATGATGGGTGTATCGGGCAAATGATACCCCCATTTCATCTTATAGTCATGACATCTTATAGCTATGTAAACATCGTATAGCCATTTAATTAGGTCTAGATAAATGATGGCTGTTGACAATAATTAATAACTCCCCACCATGCTCCCCAGCTATAACATGAATAATTCGATTTTTCCCCATGAATTTTCCCCGATCTTTAGCGGCCAAAGGATCAGCTGAATTCAGATCCCCATTGTAAACCTATTACTTTAAAATTACTTGTGTACTTTTTTTTTCAGCATTGATACAGTAGCCATATTAAATGGAGGCAGGAAGTCACGGAATGGAGACTACTCGGACAGGCCCATTTGTAGTCCAATCACCACAAGCCTCTGATAGGCTGCTAAAGACCTTCTTTTCATTGGGTTTTGGTGACGCATCATTTCATTATTATGTTTGGGTGTCTGGTGAAATGCGCGAACAGCAGCCATGGACAACTGTACCTATCATCTGTTTACCATTGTATTGTCAGCCGGATGCTAATGTGCTTATGAACCTTACTTTTTATACTCCGTGAAGCAACTACCTACTTTTTGTACTTCCTTTTCTATTACTAAATGTCACTTTATGTTGGTTTTGAACGATCCGGAAAAACAGGGGTTAAAGAAAAAATCTGATATACCGTAGTTAAACGTTTAGCTGAACGTTGGCGATGTTCAGATGCTGAGAAGAGCACATGGACCGAGCGGGGGTGTTCCACGCACCTACGTCAACGTTTTACGACACACCTACGGAAACACAAAGGCCCGTATTTATACTTTTTGACGCTAAACTGCGCTAACGCAGTTTAGCGTCAAAAATTTTTGCGCCGGCTAACGTCATTCTGAAGCGCCGTATTTATTGAATGGCGTTAGCCGGCGCAAGCAGACCGGCGCTGCCTGGTGTGCGTGGAAAAAAACCACGTACACCAGGCAGCGCCGGCATTGGGAAAAGTGGCGCTAGGGCGTCTTAAAAATGGTGCAAGTCAGGTTGACGCAAAAAATCGCCTCCACCATTTTTAACGACGCCCAGACGCCATTTACATGACTCCTGTCTTAGTAAAGACAGGAGTCATGCCCCCTTGCCCAATGGCCATGCCCAGGGGACTTTTGTCCCCTGGGCATGGTCATTGGGCATAGTGGCATGTAGGGGGGCACAAATAAGGCCCCCCTATGCCACCCAAAAAAAAAAAAAAAATGTATACTTACCTGAACTTACCTGAATGTCCCTGGGATGGGTCCCTCCATCCTTGCGTGTCCTCCTGGGCTGGGCAAGGGTGGCAGGGGGGGTCCCTGGGGGCAGGGGAGGGCACCTGTGGGCTCATTTTGAGCCCACAGGCCCCTTAACGCCTACCCTGACCCAGGCGTTAAAAAGCGGCGCAAATGCGGGGTTTTTTGACCCGACCACTCCCGGGCGTGATTTTTGCCCGGGAGTATAAATACGACGCATTTGCGTCGCCGTCATTTTTTTAGACGGGAACGCCTTCCTTGCATCTCATTAACGCAAGGAAGGCGTTCACGCAGAAAAATGACGCTATTTGCCCATACTTTGGCGCTAGACGCGTCTAACGCCAAAGTATAAATATAGCGTTAGTTTTGCGCCAAATTTGCGTCGAAAAAAACGACGCTAATTCGGCACAAACGGAGTATAAATATGCCCCACAGTATGGCTAGGGGCTCCGATTAATTTTTAATCAGCAATATTTTACTCCTTATTTTTAGGAGTTGTGAATAAAATGTGTTTAGGGAGTAGTAGAGAAATCCTCAACTTGAGTAGCAACGAAGCCATGGACCAAACTTCAAACAATGAAAATACCCCCCCTACCTAATTTGGTAGATTAAAAAGCAGCTGTACACTGGGCACATTGCGCCCCCCCCCCACCCCCATTGATAGCTAAACCCCTGCAAACTCGAGGAAGTATGGAGCACACGTTACTACTGGTGTCAGCTGTGGGAAAAGGTCTGATAACATGAGGTGTGAAGTAAAACATGCATGTTTGCTGAGTAGAGCCCGAGGCCTACAGCGACCCGCTGCAAAACCTGATGTCCCTGCATTGCTACACCATCGACCCATACGATGGCTGGGACTATGGCACGTACCGTTGCAGTAGGTCCGCCCATTTCCTATGAATCCATAGTTGCAGATACAGACGCTTTTTCCACTTTCTTGGAAGCAGGTGGCGCTGGAATGGCACGAGGAACAGAAGTCCACCCCTCCTGCTGTATGAAAGGTAGAACAAAATTGACAGGGTTAATACCACTCCAACCTCAAAGTGCGTACATATTCTTTCTGCAACATTCCTATGCATTCGGTCTCAGGTTAGTATAATGTCATCTGTGGCATGGAAAAGGAAAGGAGACGTGCATGTATGTATCAAGTTTTTCATACAGTGCTTATCATAATAATTTAGCTCATGTTAATGCTTTTAATGTTGGTAGGTAAGACATCTAAGTGGGCTGATCATCACTGTAATTGTATATATATGGCCCTTACTACCCCTGACGAGACGTTAAAGCGCTTTACGGCGAGTAGCACACTACTCCAGAACCCAAGGTTAGTGGTTAATCCAGTGGTTAATGTGATTAGACATGTGCTCTCAAGAAAAACGTGCAGTTATTTACTCCAGTTACTCTCTGATAGATTGTATTAGTACCAGGTAGATGTGACCACTAGAGGGGGCCTTATGGTTTCAGGTGAATCATTGGTGCGATAGATGACCTGGTGGAGATTAGGTAAGGTTAGATTACATGGATAGGACTTTAATGAGAACTTGCGATCTATGATTTGAGATTGCAGCCAGTTGCTGAATTACAATAAGAAGGACTGAGGGAGGCAGGCATGAGACTGAGAGGAGGCTATTCTCAGAAACAGAAGGAATGAAGAGAACAGAAGGTAAGACGAGACTCACGTTGTTACAACAAAGAAGGCCAATGAAGTGGAAGTAAGTCAAGGTCCATTGTAAATGCAGTGTTTTAGGAGTACGGTTTGAGAAGGCTTTCTGAGATAGCAAGCAATCAGCTGATGTAAGCTGTGCAAAGGAACACAATTGTGTATATTGTTCCATATCCAGGGCAGACCGCTTAAACATGACCTTGCCACAAAATGTTTACTGAATGTTTAGTAAACCTTTAACTTGGGTGCCCCAAGAGTTCCACTTATGGCCAAAAATAACAAAAAACAGATCTGCAACAGTGGGCAATCACTGCGAGTGCTTGGAAAGCCAAAAAGTCCTAACTTTTGGGGACATTCACCGACATGGCTCGGGGTTATTACATAGAAAAACCTGTAGTGTCAAAAAATGCTGAAGTAAGTGTACAAAAAGAGTGTGAAAAATGCCATGCCACCATAATGGGCTTGATTTGTAGACTGGTGAATGAGTATTTGAATCTTACTCTTCTAGTACTCCTGTGTTATTCGTGAATTTTAAGAATAAACCAGGACACTCCATACTTACCTGGACTATAAAAGTAAAGTCACATGTGTGAACGAATTAGTGACTGCGGGGGCTCACCAGGGGGTCTCATTTTAAGCCTAAAGATTTACTTGCAGTATGCTCTGTTGGCCTGTGAATATTCTCATCTGATGGACAGTTCTCCAAAATTGTGAGTTCAATGGTCATCATACACTTTTCATAGTGAAATCTTTAGTTACAAATATCCAGGACTTCTCCAGCACAGGAGAAGTGCTGCCACAAGAGGACTTTTTTTCCTAGACCCGCCACTCACTCAAGAAGAAACTCTAATTTCTACGTGCATGTGACTCTCCCATACAATGGTAGCATGCTAGTACTGCATAATTGTCAAGTCTGGATATGTCAAGGCCGATCTGTAGACAGAGGTCCACGTTTTGCTGTCCTGCTCAGCCCTCTCCAATACTGTAGAGAAACCAGGCCAATAGTTATGTAGTATCACAATATCCCATCACAAACCACTTCTTAGCGAAGTCTATTTTAAACAGGCAGTTAAGCCTGATCAGCCCATCAGTTCACTTCATGGTCTGCGGCTCCAGAGTGGTAGGGTCTCCCCACCTGCTTCACCAAGCACAGCATTGTAGTCAGTAGTCTGTGGTCCTCTGACAGCTGGACTAGGGGCTTACCAGGCTGGTGGGATCCTGCTTCAGTTTCTTCATTTGGGGCTGTCAGATGCCAGCCTGCCTGGGCCCAGTCCACCACACCAGCCAGGACATACAGGGCAGTAGACATCGGCAGGACCACGGTCTATCCAGGTTCCCATGTCCATCTCAGAGCCTCTCCTAGGACACTGGGGCTGTGGGTAGTCAGGGGGTAATCACCCTCTCTGACCTGGGAGATTGGAAGGGAGCAGGCAAGGAGGTGGCGTGATATTGAGACAGCCACTCCTTGGCATCATCATGTCACTTTCACTTTCCCTGCTGCATGTTGTGAGGTCCACCTCCCACTCTGATACAGGGTGATATGCTTTTATCAATAGGTCAGGCTGGGGGAGGTCTGTTGGATGATGCACATTGCTGGGAGTAGGAGGAGTGATAAGTCAAATAACAAGAATTGAGGGCCTGGTAAAGGTAGGTTAGAAGTATCACAGGAGTACAGAGAAGTCAAGATCTGTCTAAATGCAAGACTTGTCCTGGAGCGGGCAGTACAGACAAAAAGTGAAACTGGTGAACAAGGAAATCTGAAGCTGGTCAAATGTTGTTTAGATGTTATATTGTGAAGAACGAGGGGGTGGGGATTTGAAGGGGCTGGAAACTGTTCAGAGGGTGGGGGAAAGGGTTCGTTATTATTTGTTAGTGCTTTGGTTATGGATTTTAGAGTGTACAATATAGCAGAATGATGTGTGTATTGTGAACCTATCTTGCTCTCAAATAAAACAGCTTTTTCCACATATAAAGGCACGGTGTCAGCAGGGGCATAGCTGGTCAGTAAGGTTTGGAGGTGTTAGCTTCAGATTTCCGACAGTCAAGCTGTTTAAATACATTGTAGGACAAGCAGGGTGCATGAGAGGGTCTACCAGGCAGTGAAAAGGGGGGAACGCAGATTGGTAGGAGTACTAAGAGAAAAAACACATCATTTTGTAAAATAACCAATATTTTTAAAACTTTTTAAGCAGAGAGTGAGAAAGTGTGTGTTCGTTTTTGTCTGTATGCATGTCTGTAAAAATTTCTGCTGAATTCCGACTGACATCTGACAATACGCGAATGAAAGCACCTCTACCCAACTATTCATCAATATCAGAAAATCTGTTTATTAGGGGAGTTTAACACCCCAAGCACCCTCACTGGTGCTACGCACCTAGGTGTCAGGTTCCCCTTTTAAGCAGAAAACTAGCCATTTAGGACAGTAGTCTGTATCTGCAAAGACCGCCCCCATCCCTCTTCAAAGAGTAAATCCCACTCCTGCTGTATCAAGTCTTTTAAAATGTAAAAGTAGACTGGAGAGACAGACAGCAGAAGTGAGGCAGGCACCCCAGGAAAGGTACTGTGGAAATGGAGAAGAGCTTTAGAGAGCCAGACATGCAATAAAAAGAAGGGTATGTGTGTAGGGAGAGGGGAAGGGATGATGAGCCATACATGCATTCAGTATAAGGAAGGGTGGGGACAAGAGCTCTAGTGAACCATCGGGGGAGCCGATCCGCTATGGCTGAGGAACGTCACCCCACTGTTAATAAGGCAGGACAAAAATAAAATGATAAAACATTATTATCATTCTATTTTCTGCTGGCTAGGGCGGGCCCAGCATCCTCCGTGTCAGGAGGGAGGTAGAGTAGTGGTGCACTTTAAGTGTGCATGTCAGTTTGGCCGGCCATCTGAGGCCATCCAAACTGACATGCACATTTAGAACTCTCCACCCGAGCTGTATTTCACAGCCAGGTGGAGACCAAGTTCAGGCTCCCACTCCCTCCCTGAGCGGCATTTCAGCCTACTCATGCCAACCCCAGTGGTTCCCTCATTGTCTCATTCTGTAACAGCATGAGAGAAGTGTCTGGATTGGGTGGGGAGGCGAGCAAAGCAAGCACTGAGGCTGTGGAGAGGCAAAGACAAGGCGGTGGGAGCAGCAGAGGTGAGGCGACAGGTAAGTGCTATTTTTTTATTACCCGACCCCCCTGCTCTGCGCACTGCCCCACCAGCTCTGCCTTCTAGCAGCCTCTACTGTAAACCATGGTTACAAAACAGTAAACACAGAAACGAGGGTGGGAAGGGGCAGATGGCGAGAGAGAACACTCACTGCCCATTCACCCAGGAAATGCAAGGGTGAGGAAAGATAGGAAGAGCTCTGGTGGGGCAGGTGCCAGAGGAAAAAAGAAAGGGATAAAAGGAAAGGAGAAAGCCAAGCTCCCAAGAAAGGGAGAGATGGGCTAAAGGAAAGAAGAAAGGGGTGTGTGTGCAGAATGCAGCACACACAGAAGTGCCAAAACGTCATTTTGAAATAATTGTCTATGTGCAGGAAGAGACACCTTCCCCGCAAATAAACAATTATTCCTGGCATTTTGCTCTGCAGCACGCAGAGAAAAAGCAAAAAACGAGGAGGAATAAAAGTATTCCTCCTCGTTGTGCCTTGCTAACGCCACCCCTGCGGTGGCGTTAGGTTTTGGCACTGCCTCAGGGTTACGGAATCTCATAAATCTGAGGCAGCATCAAAATGCAATGGGTGTTGCTGTGGCACGCCCACAGCAACACCCATTGCACAACCCCAATGACGCAGAAAACTGCGTCAGAAGGGCCCATATTTACAAAGAGGCATAACGTCACAAAAAGTAGCGTTAGACCTCCTTGTAAATATGGAGCAGAGGTTAGCACGTAAAGTGATATTCCAGTGGCGCTAGGGGTTCTTAACTATGCCTCTTAGTATAGAGTTGCAGACCAGGGGAAGAAACCAACATCAGAACCTATTCCTGCAAGCTCAAAATGTCTTTAAAATTAATGCATACCGTATTGTATTGGAGCCCCATATAGCGCTAACAAACATAACTGTAGATAGGTTACAAAAATATATTTATTATACCATATTTTTATTAATATTTGCAATCAATCTATTCATCAATTTTGTTGTTTTCATACCACACATACCATGGATACTAAATATCTACACTTTATAACAAAAGTCAAAAGACAACAATAAGAAACTCTCTGGGTTTCTCACATCACCCACACTAAAGTAAATTCTAACTCACTGTCATATCTCAAACATACTACATCCACACGTCATACATACTTTGCATTCTACCAATAAAAACATCGAAAAAATACAGGTCCAACAGAGTCACTAGAAGCTTAATAATACATCTCTTATCTCCATAGCATATTATTATTGATCCCACGTATCAATAATTTTTTATACTTGGTTTACAAATTGCTACATATTTAACAAGCTCACATGTTTAACAAGCTCAAAGTTTTATGTCTTAGGTGCTGGCCATTGGCCTGGGAAGATCAGAGTTAATTAGAAACTTTTAACATAATACTTTGAGGTTGTTCATCTAGTGTGTGCAATACTATCTATGAAAATACAAGGCATTATCATCGGATTTTGTATATGCAGTTATTAAACACGTAGCTACTTGTAAACCAAGTATACAAAATAGCTGATATGTGGGATCATTCACAATATGATATGAAGATAACAGATGTATTGCAAAGCTGCTCAGAGCAGGGGTTAAACTGATGCAGGGCTTTTTAACATGTGAACCTTCCTGGCATTGCTAGATTTGCGTCAATTTTGCGACACTAGTCCAGCAATGTGTGACTTTAGCACCACAGATGCGTCTGAATTTCTGACGCATCTGGGAAAACGTGCGCCATGGAGCTCTGTATTGTAAATATAGCGCATCAATGGTGTTGTTAGGGGGGGGCACAGGACAGTGCAAGAAATCTGACGTATCGAAGCTGATGCGTCAGATTCTTGTAAATGCGGCCCTAATAAACACAGACAGAACCCTGCTCCGCCAGAACAACCCTACCACAAAGTGTTAGTGTCTTGGGCCGAACATGTATTGTGTGCGAAGAGACCCTCCACACCCTGGCAGCAAAGTTTTTGACCGCAACTGTTCTGGCACTGACCTACCATACTTGACTCTCCCTCCAACATATAAGTGCCAATTTCAAGGGCTGCATTAGGGGTAAAACAAACCTGCAAGCCCTGTCACATACACTAGCAGAAGAATGTCCAGAGTGGAAACAACTACACAGTGCAGAAGCTTAAATTCCTTCCTTTATTGTTGTCTGTGACTGAGAAGGTTCTTGAAAAAGCATTCCTGTTTCTTACAGAAGAAATCAAAGCCATTAAGTAGATTTAATAGGCTATTTTCAGTTCTGCTTATAAAGACTGCATTTTCTGCTTACAGCAGTAAATGTAACGGCACCCCATTCTGCCTCAAGGATGATATATAACTCGGATTCAGTTATTGGATATCATTGAATCATTCAATAAAAGGAGGGTCAAAGCACAGCTCTAAATGGCTTCTTTGGCTAGGAAGCTTCCTGTTACCACCATTATAATCTTGCAAACAAAAATCATTCATAAAGTGGATTATTTTGCAGAAACCATCCGAGGGTCCCTGCCTCCATATTGTTCTAACTGTTAGACCTATTCAGTACACCAAATACACCTCAGATTGAGAAATACCAGGAATAGGTTGCCTTTGCAAAGTAGAACATATTCAGGTATGCCATTCTTGAAATAGAAAGGCTGATTAATTATGCCTAGCTCAAATTTAAGTCTATGGTCTGTGCTTCAGGAGATGGAAACAAATTCTTGGAACACAGATTTGGTTTCCAAGGAGATCAGAAGATGTAGCAGAGGGAAATATAGCATAACCAATACTTCATGAGAAGGGTGTGAGAGTGGTATTCCACCTAAGTATTTACTCAAAGCATCATCTGACCATAATATTGTGCTCAAAATATCATGATCACAAAAATGGCACAGGTAAGCTTATCATTTTTAACTGTTCTTCAATAATACTAAAGTTTATAATACCGTTTACTGTAATATTGTTTTTATTGTTTTATTTTACTGTATTGTAATATCTTTTTAGTTTATTATTTATGTTGTTGTGAAATTTATTTGCAATTATTTCTAAGAACATAATAGTAACGCATAGCTTTTCCACTTATGTGGGTGTAGTGAATGTGACCCATACAATGTATGATCTTTCCATGGTTAGTTGGACGGGTGGTAGAGTTGTTAAATATGAACCATCTGTGCTCTTGTATTTAGTTTCCCCAAAGTGTGTTAGATAGGAGTTAAATTTGTAAATATACCCATCTGCCCTATTTGTATATATCCTCTACAATGTTTGTTAGGGAGACGGTTCTAGTTCAGAGCTTCATTTAATAAAACTACCTTTGACCTCTCTCATTTTGGACCAAGTGGGAAGTCTGAGGTTCCTGGTGACCTTAATTTGGTTAAATGGTTCACTTATTTTAATGCAGTGCTATGAAGTGAGAGTTGAGTCCAATAATCAGAGGACCATAGAGGAAACACTAGATTCAGAGTAAAGCAGAATTAAACAAAGATTTACCCTTGATGCAACAGATTGATGGAGCAAGTATTTAGCAATGAATGAGGAGTACATCTGGGTGGGGGTGATTGTGTGGTATTGAGACCTGCTCCTAATTTAGGGGCATATTTACAAGCCCCTAGCGCCACCTTGCGCCGCCACAGCATCATTTTTTTTTACGCTAAGGTGCCTTTTCCCCCACTCCATATTTACAAAGTGGTGCAATGCTTGCATTGCTCCACTTTACAATCCCTTGCGCCACATCATGCCTGCGTTAGGCATAATGTATGCAAGTTGGGTGTTCCCAAGCAGAGAGGCCCGAAAAAGTAGCGCAGTGAAATTGACAACATTTCACTGAGCCATTTTCCCATTATTTTTAACGCCTGCTCAGAGTAGGCGTTAAAATGACACACCCATTTTAATCAATATGCTTTGCTGCACTGGCATCAACATTTTTGACGCTAGTGCAGCAAAGCGCCACAACAGCATAAAAATGTTGATGCTAGTGCCCGAATGACCGCCATAGAGCACCATACTGTAAATACAGCGTAACCATGGTGTTGTTAGGTGGGGCAGGGGCGAAGCAAGAAAAGTGGCGCATCGGGACCAGTGTGCCGCTTTCTTGTACATATGCCACTAAGTATCATAGAGAAGGTTTAGGATAGAGCTTTAATTTTGGTCTCAGCTTAACAAATACCAATGGGAAAAGTGAAGTCGCATGTAATCAAAGACATGTAGTTTGTGGATTTACCAAGAGTTCATGGTACTTTTGATGTTATGGAGGAAATAATAGTAATACAGTGAAAGCACTGTCCAAAATGACTAACATGGAAGGACCCATAGTTCAGAATGTCCCAGGTTACCCTTTTATATATTTACAGTAAAAAAAATTGTGTTCTGCTACACATTCTTTAGTGATTAAAAACCCAGGCTGCAGCTTAAGGAGAGGACCCAACAAGCTCTTTATAATTGCAAATTTAAAAAAAGCACAGTTTTGATATAATCTTGACTAAAAAATGAATACTATATGAGCATGTGCAAGACACATTTGCTAAATAAGAGTTATGTGTTGTAGTGACATGAAATGAGGCAATATGTGTTCACAAAACTAAGGGGCAGATTTTCTAAGGTTCCATGTTGGGGTTGAAGCACTTTTATGGCGCAACCCGACACAAAATACCATTTTGCATTTATTAAGCCACGCAAAGCCACTTTGAGTGGTTTATTAAATTGAAAGTAACGCAAGGCAGTGGTTTGCGCTGAATTGCTTTACCTTGCATTGGGAAGGGGTTACATGGGTGGAGCGTTGGGTGTACACAAGCATCCACCAATAGATTTTGCCACATTTGCAGATTTACAAAGCCTTGTAAACCTGGGAATGCGTCAAAATGCTACACCTCCCTGAAGCAGATGTAATAAGGAGAAATGTATTTATTTCTCCTTGTTACTTCCTCTTTCTCTGCATGCTGCATTATGTGGCACACACTGAAAGAAGAACATTCTTTTAAGGATAGTTTTTCTACAGTAAGGTGTCCCTTCCTTTACAAAGACAATCATGTCTCTAACAAAGGCACCCTTACACCATGGTGCAAGGGTGCCTGTGTTCACACAAGTCAGCCACAAGTGCACAAGCACAGGGTGAGAGGTGACTATTGTCATATCTTATCTTCAGAAGAGTACTCAAGAGTTGGCTCTTTCCTACAAGACCACCACACTCAAACATAAATGCACCTCATACGCCTGTGCATGTTAACATGTATAATTTGATTTTATATATATGTATTTAGATATGTGCATTTCTTTGTACAAATACATATATTGTGGTTTAAAAATATATAGATATTCTTTAGGTCTGCTTAACATGTGAATATTACTTATGATAAAAAAAAAAATATATATATAAAATATATTTATGTATTATTTTATGCTTAACGTGTATGTAGGTCATTTCATATTTTTCATATGTTACTTGATTAGATACTCATAGGACCCTGTTTATTTTATCTATCTATCACAATATGTAAATATAATCATAACAATAGTGTCTATGGGTTCTTCACTATTGAAATATTGAGGAAAACATAAAAATAAAATAAATATAATAAAAATATAAAAATACACAAATAAATAGGCTTGACATTCAGCAACACCTGAAAATCTGAATTTCAATCTATCCATACATGCACATATGGAATTTTATACCATACACTTTTATATCTCTTTATTTTTTCCTTATACTTGTATACATTTTCTATATGGTCATGTATCTATATATTTATTACTTTACTGCTAATGTGGAAAGAAAGACCAAAATCCTTAAACTCCCTCCAATGCACACTTTATCTTATCCTATACCTCTCTCAGTATTTCTCTACCTCCACTCTCTGACTCACCCCAAACCCAATTCTACTACAATGATCTCCTAAAGACCCTTTCTTGACTCTTCCCTCATCTATCCTTCCTTTGACCCATCTCAAACCTCATCGTACCAATATGATGTCCCAAATAAAATTATCTAGAATCTTCCCTCCACTAGCCCTCCTTTATCCTATTCAATCAAACAAACGGACTCACATGTCTACTGCTCAAATTAACAATTTATATTTCCCTATAGTAATCCACCAATAATCCTCAGTGGTCTAGAATAGGTTGCAACTCGAGAAAAAGCACTTCAACGCCTCGTCAGGTGCAGTAAGCGCTATAAAAATACAATTACAATACAATATTTTAACAGATATGGTGCTTTTCAGCTCTCTCTCATTCAAGTAATGCAGCACAGCGCCTTGTCATGCTATCTTAATATTCTGTTATGCAGGATAAAGAAGATTTATTTGGCCTTTTTCTATTATGTTGATTTTAAATATAAGATTTTTGGTGCTATGTGTCTTTTTCTTTTGGAGCTTCACTACACACAGGAAAGAAAAACAAGGTGTTTAAAAATTGAAAAAATCAAAACGAAATGTTACACCCTTAGCGAAATGTATGTAAAGATGACTGATTTGGTGTGACTGGGTAGAAGCCATGTTTTTTACACACATGCACTGAGCAAATATAAAGAGCAAACTTTCATCCTTTGGAGGTGGTGTTCATAACGGGGTGGTTTGTAGAGTTTGGGATTAAACTTGCTCTTAGGCAATGCATGTATCGAACAGATATGTCTGTGGATAAGACATCCACCTGTGAGGTTTATGTAATGTAAAACTATTTAGTACAGTTTCATAGCAGGACTCGATTTGCCTGTATGCAGTAGAGTTGATTACTAAATAGAATACCTTACACCCAAACTATATGGTGTGAATTGTGTTTTCTGTCACTGTTGGACAGATTTATCAATCTTTCGTGCAGTGCAACGCAGCAAGCCACCTTGCTGCACTGGTCTCCGTGAAGGCAAAAGGGCAGGAATGCACAGTATTTACCAATATATGGTGCATTCCTGTCCTTACTTTGTGCTGGCTCAGTTTTGGCTGCCTAGTGCCAGCGCAGGCATCCTTGCATCATGGTGCAAGAGTGCCTGCGTAGCAGGCGGGATTTGTTTTTGTACAGAAAGGGACACCTTCCTGCACAAAAGCAATCCTGAGAGGCATTTGCCTCTTTCTACGTGTACTGCAGAATGCAGCACGCATAGAAAGAGGAAAAAACGGGGAGAAATAAATATATTTTTCCTCATTATGCCTTACCTGGGAGGCCTAGCATTTTGACGCATTCCCAGGTCTACCACTAATGATAAATCTGAGAATGCAGCAAAATCCATGGGTGTATCCGTGGGCACACCCTCACTCCACCCAAGGAACTTCTCCCTGCCACAGAATAATGCAAGGCAGTGGTCTGCGCTGCCTTGCTTTACTCTAGATTTAGCAAGCCAGGCAGGGACACGCAAGGTGGCCTTGCGTGCCTTGATAAATCTGACCTCAGTATCATAATTGGTAATGTGAAGTAGCTGTCAATCAGCACAGTATAGGTACATGCTTAGATGACAGAGCGGGGCACTTTGGGGAGTAGATATGTACCTGGTGCTCAGTGAGCAGTGTGGCTGAATTGGGGTTGTACAGTTAAAAGGATTCAGGTACACTTTGCCTCAGGAAACTGAGAAGAATTGAAACTGAGAGGGTATGTCTTTCTCTCCTGTTACACTTTCATAGCTGTAGGAGATGGTAGTCACTACTCCAAGGATTTAGGAAATAATTGTTTGTACAAACATAGAAACGGGAGGGTTATTGTGCAGCACCTAGTGGGGCCCAACTATTGAACATTCGAGTGTTAAGTGCAGATCATAAATTGTAGGCTGTGGGTGAAGTGATATACAGGCAACTGAAAGAGATACAGTTCCGTTAGTACTAGTTAGTACTAACTGCGGACGCTTAGAAGCATAAGAAGTTACTTAATCACAAGTCGGACGACCTAATAATGCTTACAGAACCTCATAGGCTTGAAATTAAGTTCTGAGCATTTGACTGAACTTTCCACTGTACCCCGTGTACTTTATCTGCTACCCAGATAGTAGACTTGTAATAGGCGTAATATAATGCGTGAGTAAATTGATTTACAAGTGTAAATTCACATTATTATGAACACACGGCATGAATTTGCACTCATAAATCATGCCATTCGAGTACCTTAGTGTGGTCGTTTGGTGATTATTACTGCGTGGAGCGAGCCAATGCTGGTCATAACTCCTTCTGAATAAAGGTGATCTATACTTCAGAGGCAATTGAGACTGGTTACTGCCTTTGGGCAGTTGGAGCTTTTTTCTGTCTGAGGCCATTAATGATCTTTACTGCCTCGACCTGCTGATGAACTTCACTGCTTGAGGCAATTCGGGCTCATTACTGCTTGGGGCCGAAGATGGTCAGTTAATGCTTGGGGCCACAGATGGTAAATTACACTTGGAGAAACATATTATTAATGATGCTTGAGGCCACAAATAGGCAATAATGCTCGGGGCCACAGAGTGTCACTAATTCTTGGGGCCACAAATGGTCAATAATGTTTGGGGCTACAGACGGTCAATAAGGCTTGGGGCCTAAGATGGACAATTTAGATTTCAGGGCGACACAGACCCCTTCTATGGGGCATCCAGTGCCACTGGAATTAAGCAGCAATAGAGGACCAAGTTGTGGGGTAAGTTAGGCGACACGAGAAGGAAAATTATGAGTTAAAATGCGTCACAATCTGGGACACTATATTTTGATATTTTTTAATTTTAATGAGATAATAAAACTGTCTCAACAATATTTTTACGTAAATAGTTGCAGTTTAACACACGAACACACCAATCAGCAACTATAAATTAACCAGTTAAAATTAGCAAAGGGCCCGCAAGGACATGGCACCACTTTTAACACTTTTTCAGTAATATCTGATTCATTTGAACTAGAAAAAAATAAATGTATGTTGTTGCCATTATTCCGCATATGGTGGTTTATGTAGCAAGTGCAGTAAATCCATAATTGTCTAGGAAATGCAAGGTCGCAGAATCCATAATTCCAGTGGGCATGGTCACATTGGTCATATCTGAAGACCTCTGTGGAATGAAAAGTTAATGTACCGTACATCCTGTGCGTGCATCTTTTCTTATTTTAATAAATGGTAAAACCATCTAGAACATGCAGTTTCTTCTTGACAATTCCATCATATGGCAATGCTTAGATGAGTGAATTATAGAGGCTTCAGAGAGCATGAGTCACTGCCTCAGAAGGTGCATGACTCCTTCAGCAGCACTCCAGTGGGGCCACAATTTCCTCTGCCAGGAAGGTCACCCTCGAATGCACAATAAAAGTGCTTGACCTTCAAAGCTTAATTACATATCCATAGGAAGTGACCACCCGGAAGCCCAGATGTGTTGTTCATCCCCTTTATTTAAGCTTTATTCAAGCTACACAGGAAAGTAAGTAATGGATGATTAATGCTGCCATTTTCACAGACTGTACATGTACGTTATAATATCCGGATATGTGTCACCCATGCAGATGTCCCATTACTGACAGGCCTCGCACTGGTCACCGCTACACACTGAAGCCCCGCCCACACCTGCTAAGCCACTTGTTCTCTCATCATCTCACTATCCCACTCTTCCTCTCTCTCACGTGATCTCTTTCTTACTCCGTGTGTGTCTCTCTTTCTCTCCCTCTCTCGTCTTTCTGTTCCTCTCCCTTGCAGGTTGTCTCTAAGCCTTGCACTCTGTTTCACAGCCTCTCTCTTTTTCTCCCATTCAGGCTTTCTCTCCCTTGCTTTTTCCCTTTCCTCCTTCTCTCGCTGCCCTCTACGTTTCTCTTTTCTTTCAGTCTTTATCTTTCCCCTGGCTCTTGCTCCATGTACACACACCATGAGGTGATTCTAGCATGGGATTCGTGAGGCATTAAGCACTGGTTTCTCAAGTAAGGTTCGTGTGTTGGAATTGTAGATTTGCACTGAGGTAAAACATATGTGACCCTGTCTTCATTAGTACATTTGTTTCAGATAACACGTTATTGGGTCACACTTATCTATCTATCTATCTATCTATCTATCTATCTATCTATCTATCTATCTATCTATCTATCTATCTATCTATCTATCTATCTGTCTGTCTGTCTATCTATCTATCTATCTATCTATCTATCTATCTATCTCCCTCTCGCTCTCTCTCTCTATATATATATATATATATATATATATGTATATATATATATATATATACATATACATACATATAATATATACTGGCGGTCGCCAGTAGGTAGGTATAGTCAGGACCATGTTTCCATAGAAAAATAGTTTTTTTGACTTGCCTATATCTTTGGCATCGTTTGATGAATCTTCATGAAATTTTCCGAAAAGAGTGTGCAGATGATGCTTGTTGCGCATGAAAAGTTTCAGCATTATACGTCAAGTGGGGGCCAAGAAAAAAGGGGGATACAAAAATATGTGTTTTTCATTAAATTCCCATAGGAGTTTTTAACATGACTACAGCCCAAACTGCTGGACAGAATTACACCAAATTTAGCAGAAAGGTAGCTTTCGGTATACAGATTACGCTTTCATTATTTACTGTAAATCCGTTCAGTAGTTTTTGAGAAATTTGAGGAAATGTCAATTTGTATATCTCTGGCCACAACGACTTTGTGAATAATGATGAGCTTGTGCAGGGAAATACCAAGCTCTGATTGGCTGCCAACACTTCAACCAGGAACTGTTGGCAGCTATCTTGGGACTTGCGAATAAGACAAGCGGCCAGGGTAGGGACACCCTGACCTCTTAGCTCTGATGCTTGGGTCCCAGAGGGGCCCCACCAGAGCTAAAAAAACACCTTTTTAAAAAAAATTAAAATTGCCACAAATTCGCAACAACATTGCAAATTCGCAGAAATAATTAAAAAAAACAAGTGCAGGCTCCCAAGCTTGCTTTTAAGAATCCCCGGGTAGGCCAGGTCCCTGGGGCATGTGAAGTTTAAGGAGGGAGCACACTGGGTCCCCCTCAAAGGGTAGTTTTATGCCCCAGGGGCCGCCACGTCCCAGGGGCCAATGTTATATGATATGCGGGGGCTGCGCCCCCGCTCCCCCCGCAGCCTCGGGCTTCTACATCACCAGGGCCAATGTAATATGCTATGTGGGGGGCTGCATGGCAGCCCCAGTGACCGCCACCTTACCAAGGCTAAAATAAAACAATGTGGGGGGTTCATTTTGGACCCCAGGGACCACCACCTTCCTTGAGCAATACATATTGGAGAGGGGACATGCAGCCCCCCTCGAAGAGCCAATGGTGTCTCTGGGGACTGCGACCCCCAGGGCCAGCTCCTGCTATGTCCAGGGGTGCCCACCCCCAAAGCAGTTTGCTCTAACTTAGCAGGAGCTTAGACAGCTCCCGTCAAGTCCAAGCAAATCCTCCAGTTCCAGCAAGTGATAGCTGTCACACAGCTCTCACTTGCTGGAAGTGGAGCTTTCCTCTGTTTCCCTGCATGCAAAGATGCAGGCACAGAAACAGAGGAAACTATTTCTCTCACAGAGAGGGAGCTGCATCTTTTAGCAGCTTCCTCTCTGTGACACCAATGCTGGCTCCAGCAGGAGGCAGAGAGCCAGATGTAACTGCAGGGGCCTCTAGACTCACCCGTGGTCCCCAAATATTTTGACTGGGTGCTCTAAAGGGCATGCGGATAACATGGCCGGGCCGGGGGGATGGGTCATGCTGACCTGCAGCCAACTCCCCCTGCACTTTGCAAAAAGGCCATGCGCAGCGTGGGGTTGGGTATAGTAATGAAAATTACCTTATGTTAAAAAAAACATGGAAATTCACTGTAAAAACCAACGGTTACAGAGACGTTATAGTTAGCATTTAGAATTTTAAAACTAGAGGTTACAGGGACGTTATAGATAGGCTCACAATTTAAACATACAAAAGCCATAGAAATTCAGCAGTTATAGTTAGGGTTATCTCAGATAACTATAACTCATGCCCTAAAGTAACTATATCTTGCGCCCTTGCCATGCACTGCCAATTACCCCACAAATTACAGCACACATGATATCTTTCATAACATGATTGATAATATCAATGTAATATTTGCAGTAAACTTTTTGACGTACAAATTGTGCATGGTGGGGCGCAAATTAAAGTTACCTTAGGGCATGAGTTATAGTTACTTGAGAAAAGTCTCAAGTAACTACGGGCCACAGGGCCTATCTATGTCAGTGGATCTGTGAGTGGGTGCGTGAATGTCTGAGTGGGTCTGAAAGTGGGTGTGTGAGTCTATGAGTGGTTGGTGCAAGACAGTCTGAGTGGGTGTGTGAGTGGGCAGAATGAGACTCTGAGTGCATGTATGAGTGAATGAATTAGTGTATGAATGAGTCTGTGAATATTTTTTTTTGTTGGCATATCCTCGAATATTCGAGGATATCGCTTGTGATGAAGAAAAATCATTTTAAACCCATAATTTAACCCCAAAACACTGCTATATCACAACCCTGGGGTCAGAGTACCTCCAATCTGGCCCCTTATCATTTGAATTTTCAGCCCCAGGGGCCCTCTCTGATAACATAAAATGGCTGCTGCAACTTTCTAGTCAGGTTGTGGCCAGCCAATTACAGCACTTCTATTTGCACAGGCATTCGCAAATATTCGCAACTTATTCGCAGCCAGCGATATCTAAATTTTATTTTATTTTTAATATCTCCAAACTACTGGATGGATTTACACCAAAAAAGTGAAAGCACAATCTGCGTACCGAAAGCGCGAATGTCTGAGTGCACGCGAGTGTCTGAGTGTGCGCGAGTGTGCACGAGTGTCTGAGTGCGTGCGAGTGTGTGTGTGTGTGTCTGAGTATGTGTCTGTGTGTGTGTCTGAGTGTGTGTCTGTATGTGTGTCAGTGTGTGTGTCTGAGTGAGTGTGTGTGTGTCTATATATATATATATATATATTTATATATATATATATATATACTACCTATGGGCAGTCGCCAGTAGGTAGGTATAGTTAGGGCCTAGTTTCCATAGACAAAGCATTTTTTGTTTTGCTAACAACTTTGCTGCAGTTTGAAGAATCTTCACCTAGTTTTCAAAACTAGTTTGCCATTCAGTTGAGCTGCTGTCCAGAAAGTTTCATGGTGATTTGTCAAGTGGAGGCTAGAAAAAGGGGGAGGGTCCCAAAACCTGTTTTCCCCATGCAATTTCCCATAGGGATTTTGAACACAACTACAGCCCCAACCACTGAGCGGCATTACACCATATTTGGCAGAAAGCTTGACCTTGTTCCAGAAACAGTGCTTTTTGTAATTTGGTGCAAATCTGTTCAGCAGTGTTTGCATTATTAAAGAAAAATAAATCTATATATCTAGGGGCGAGGGTGGTCCATGGAGCTGTCAGATCTCATGATGAGATCTGATTGACTGCCAACACTTCAACCAGTAACTGTTGGCAGCCACCTTGGGACTTGGATTCAGCTGAGTTCCAAGAAAAAAAAGTGAAAAACAAAAAACACCAGGGGGCAGAGTAGAAATACCCAAGACCCCATAGGCCTGGTTGTGAGAGGCGAAAAGGACCCAGCCAGGGACCAAAAACATTTTTTTTGCCACAAATTTGTGGAGGATCAGTGAATCCATGGCAAAAAGTAAAATAAAAAACAAGCATGGCCTCCCGCTCTTGATTTGTGGCCAACCCCCCCCACTGCATTAAAAAAGCTGCAGAAATTCCCTGAAAAAAAACAGAGGTTACAGAATTAGTTAGTTAGGTTCAGAATTTACACACACTAAACCATAGAAATTCAGCAGTTATAGTTATGGTTATCTCAGGAAACAATAACTCGCGCCTTAGGGTAATTATAACCTGGGACCTTGACATGCAGAGTTTTCTCAACAATAATTTTACTACACATGGTGGAGGGATATTACCAATTATATCACTGAAGATTTTATGACTTATGTGGGTTAATTATCAATGCATGGTGTGGGCGTGCCCTGAGGTAACTATAACTCGTGTCATCGCCAAGCACTGCTAATTGTCCCACATGTTGCATCACTCATTACATCTTCCCAGGGGTTTAGAAGGTCTCGTAAAACTGGGGATGCATCAAAATCCATGGGTGTTGCATGGGAACACCCATGCAACGCCCATGGAATGCCTCCCTAGTGCAGAGTAAGACAACACAGCAATTTGCACTGCTTTGCTTTACTCCATATTTATGAGGCCATTCAAAGCCATGCAAACTGGCTTTGCGTGTCCTCATAAATATGAGTTAGTAGTTTGCGCCGAAACTTTCTATGCACAACAAGAATCACTGGCACATTTTTTAGGAACATTTTGTTCCCCTGCCATGCGCATTTTTCTCATCAATAATGTTACCTCAAATGTTACAGTGATATTATCAATGGTGGTATAAAAGATGTCATGAGTGCTGTAACATCAGGGGTAATTAGCAGTGCACGCCACATACAGGGTTTGGAGCTTAAAGGGGGCAATATTAAAAATATATATTTAGGGGGCCATAGGGGCCCCTTTGTGATCACCACCTCCCCAGGACAACATTAAATAAATATATGGGTGGACGCATGGACCGCTCTAGGCCCCGCAGACAACCACGTCCCTGGGGCTACGTAATAAAAAATTTCAGGGGAGCCGCATGTACCCCCTCCCAAACCCCAGGGATCACCACCTCCCAGGAGCAACATTAAATAAATATATAGAGGGTGCATGGACCCCCCCAGGCCCTCGGGATCACCACCTCCCTGGGGATATAAAATAAAAAAATGCAACTGTGGCTCAAGGGCCTCATAACTATGGCTTTAGATCTTTACTCAGAAAGTATGATTTGATATAACTTGTACCGCTGTGATGCAGTGAATGTGACCTCACATTTCCCATCACCGATGACATCTGAAATCTGTGGCAATGCAAGTTATACGTATGTCAGTTACGCATAATGGGCAAATGTCTCTTTTTTTGTTTTTTAAACAGTAGTACTTTTCTACCTTCCTCACGTGTAATTCCACTTTAAACTTTATTTTTTTCAGTGAATATATGTGTGTTTGTGTGTGTGTGTATGTGTGTATTCACTAAAAAAAGAGAGGTTAAGGGGACGTTACAGATAGGTTCTGATTTTACACACATAGAACCATAGAAATTCAGCAATTTTACTTCGTACTCAAGAAGCTATAACTCATGCCCCAAGATAACTATAACGCTAGCCCCTGCGATGCACAATTCTCTCAGCAATAATTTTATTGCAAAATTTGCAGTAATATTATCAGTGATGTCATAGAAGATGTCATGAGTGGTGTGGGATAAATAGCAATGCATGGGGAGGGAGCGAGTTATAGATACTTTATGGGGCGAGTTATAGTTTCTTGAGATGAGTATAACTATAACCGCTGAGTTTCCATGGTTTTATGTGTGCAAAATCTGAACCTAACTATAACCTCCCTGTAACCTCTGCTTGTTTATTGAATTTCCAAGTTTTTTTAAATCCTATTTCCTAACTAGAATGTCCCTGTAAACTTTGTTTTTTTCAGTGAATTTCTGATGTTTTTAAAGGTATTTCCTAACTATAACATCACTGTAACCTTTCTTTATTCAGTGAATTTCTCGAATTTTATTTTAATATAAAGCAATATTTATTTACCGTACGTTAACCCAACCCCAGTTGTGCATGGCCTTCGGCCGTACATGGTGGGGCACTGCCTGCAGGGTCTGGTCAACCCAAGAGGGGAGCACACAGCTCCTTTCCCTGGGCTGATTTTGGCCTGGGGACCCCATTCTCCAGGGCCTGCCACATTTTTTTAGGAGAGGGGGACGTGGGCCCCCTCCCTGGGCCATTTTAAGCCCGAGGACTCCCTGTCCAGGGGCCCACCACTGGATTTATGGGGAGGGGGCATGCAGACCCCTCTCCTTTGGCCAATTTCAGCCCCAACAATCCCATCCCCTGGGGCCCAGCTATATTGTAAATGAGAAGGGGGCATACAGCTCCCCTCCACAGAACAATTTCTGGCCCTGGGGACCCCATCTACCGGGGCGTGACCATATTATGAAGGGGGAGCAGGGCATACAGCCCCACTCCCCGAGCCAATTTGTCTTCTGGGACCACATTCCCCCAGAGACCTCCCCCTTTTCAAATGTGGAGGGGGTACACAGCCACCCTCCCCAGGCCAATATTGGCCCCCTAGCACTCCAGCACCAGGAACCTGGCCAATTAATAATAGGAAGGGGCCTGCACGGACCCCTTCCTTGGGCCAATTGGTCCTCTGGACCCCATCACCTGGGCTCAGTTAATTACTCAAGGGAAAGGAGGGCCATGAAGCTATGCGGCCCCCCTCCCCGGGCTGGTTTCGACACCAGGGACTCTATCCCCTGGGTCCCAGCCAGTAAAGAGTGGGTGCCCTGCAGCCCTTCCAGGGTACCCACTGCATCCTTGTTGGAGGCCATGAGGGGAGCTCCAAAGCCCCCGCAGCCCCAGCCAGCTCTCTGCCTCCAGCAGGAGCTGGCATTGCCCCCACCCGCAGGGAGCACCTCAAGATGCTGCACGCTGGGGGCAAGAACAATATTTTAATCTGTTTCCCTGCCTGCTTCAGTGTGGGCAGGGAAACAGATGAAAAGTCTGCTCTCAGCTGGCAGGAGCATGACGTATTCTCCCGCCTGCTGGAAGCTTTGAAATTGCTCCTGAGAAGCGAGAGCAAACACAGGTTTCCCTGCCCGCACCAGTGCAAGCAGGGAAATCGCTATGTCAGGTGGGGTGGGCTCCCTGGGGCATACCAGGAGCTGGCCCTGGCAGATGAGGTCCCCATTGCCATTAATGTGGGCAGTCCCCCTAACTATTTAAAGCATGGCCAGGCTCCAGCGTATGGGATCCCCAGGACCAAAATCAGCCCAGGAGTGGGACCATATAGCCCCCTCCCCTTATCAACATCAGCCGGGCCTCGGGGATGGTGTCTCTGGGCCGAAAACGATATATAATAATAATTAATCCCCCATGGGATCTAGCCACCAGGAGGGCTAGTAAAAACTTCAGGAAACCCCACCACCAGGCGTAGGAGGTCAGGATATTCCTACTCTTCTTGGGACTTAGCCAAGTCCGAGTCCCAAGATGGCTATCACCACTTCCTGGTTGAAGTGGTGGCAGCCAATCAGATCTCATTTTGAGATCTGTTGGATTCGCAGACTCTCCCCATCTCTAGATATACATACATTTGTTTCTTTAATAACTCCATAACTACTGAACAGATTTACATCAGATCACAAAAAGAGATCTTTCTGTACCAAGATATAGCTTTTTGCCAAATTCAGTTTCATTCCATTCAGTGGTTTGGATGTAGTGGTGTCTAAAATCCCTTTGAGAAGTTGCAAGGAGAAAGTGTTTCGGGGCCCGCCCCCCTCCCCCTTTTGATGAACCGCCCTGAATCTTTCCAGACAGCAGCTGAAGTGAGTGGCAAACAAGTTTTTTAAAATTCATGAAGATTCGCCAAACGACACCAAAGTTATTAGCAAAACAAAAAAAGCTTTTGACACTATCATGATTAATTTCTAACCCCCCACACAACATTCTAACAACTCCCCAATCAACTCATCAGAGGGTGGAGTAGGGACAGTAGATGACCAGGGCCCTACAAAACTATGTGGCCCTGCCGGGCATCTGGCCTTTCCCCATTCACTATGTTCCAGGATCTAGAACTGTTATATTGACTAGTTTAATCATGTGTTCTCCTGACCACACACAATGTATGTAACTGACTTGGGGGACTGTGGGGGGCTCGGGTTTCTTTGATTGTTGTACTATTCAAAAATGGAATTGTCTGTTTCTTGATGTGTATGTTCCTTGCCCTCTTAGAGTGCCACTATGTTTGCATCAAACCTTCTCTCCTATGTGGTTGTGCTCCAAATGACTGACACTTGCATGTTGATGTATGAACAGTTTCTTACGGCACTCTGTAGAACATAATTTATGATATACCATAGAACCCAGCTTCTGGGGAGCTGTAATGGTTATTTAACTGTAACATGTGTTGCTGAAATATATGTGTGTGTGTGTATATATATATATATATATATATATATATATATATATATATATATATATACACATTTGAGATGAGCAACTCTAGAGTGTTGCTGGTGTTGCAATGCTTGCCCCTTAGCTTTATACACAGAAAGTAAAGGCAGCATAGCAGAGTGGCCTTGGGACTGCGGAAAGTTAAATATAGTTAAATATAGCTCAAAAGTTAAATATAGCTCCTATCGA
The DNA here is from genome assembly GCF_031143425.1 of Pleurodeles waltl. Lineage (NCBI taxonomy): Eukaryota > Metazoa > Chordata > Amphibia > Caudata > Salamandridae > Pleurodeles > Pleurodeles waltl. The sequence goes on along the minus strand of NC_090437.1, from coordinate 311,207,636 downwards.
TTTTAGACATCTTCGGACAAGCGCCCCATAACTGTATGCGGCAAGTCCTCGAAGAGTTGAAATAAGTACTTAGGTATGAGAAACTGTTAAATTATGTTAAGCCCCGTCAAGATGTCATCACCAATGGTAAATTCAAAATGTTAGCTTTACCTGGGTCGCTAGCCATAATATAAGACTAGCTCCAGTTCACCTAGGAAAGATACAAAGGACCCTACAAGTTTACAAAGAGCATTCGGTGTATGGGTAATTAGAACCGGACCATATGCATATACTAATGCTGGAACCTGTGTCTTCCCCATCACCTGAACATCAACAGAAGCATTAATTAGACAGGGGATAAGGTTATTGATTTAAGGAGTAAACAATAACTGGGTCAGGATACATCCTCGGCGTACCCACCCCAAATGTTCGGGAGACTCAGTCAGTCCCCTGTGTTGTGCTATAGCAAACTCTGGCTGACAAGTTAACATGGAAGGTCCTGCACGAAAACAATCCTGCATGCAACGCAGGCACCCTTGCACCATGGTGCAGGGGTGCCTGCATTAGCGCTAGTCATCCAAAAGGGTGCCAGCGCAGGGGGAGAGGGCAGACAAGCACAGTGCATTTCTACCCTTTCCCCATGGCACAGGGCAGCACAGCAAGGTTACTTGCTGCACTGCCCTGTTCCACTTTCTAGTAAGTATGCCCCTAAGTATTTTTCATATACTCTTTGCGCCTGGGTCAAGCACTGAGGCAGAATCTGCTAGTCATGTAGAGGCTTTGCTACACAGAGTCATGTTTGTGGTTTAAAACTGCAGAAATTATATATTTCTTAATATTTTTCCTTGAAGACTTCAATTGTTGACTCACTTGCTTACTCCACCATACTTGTTTTCATCTATTTCTCTCATTGCCCCACATGTTTCTTCCGGCAAAACATCCCCCATGACAATACAAATAGTCCTTCAATCTGTCACACTATTCGATTACCACCATTTTATGTAAGAAATGTTGGACTCCAGTCCTATTGTAACTCTAGTGTACCTTCTGAGACATGTATGAAAATGTTTTTGAAATGCATTGTATGCATCCAGACATCTACTTCAGCCTCCAGACGGCAGCTATAATCTCACAATGCCGAAGAAGCTTTAAGTGGCAACTTTGTGCTGCCAAGTCTCCTCACTCATTCTTGTAATAATAAAAGCTACTTTGTTATAGCGGTTTGAAAGGTAATAAGCGAACAGCCTACTATTGAGGTCTTTGGCTTCAGAAAGCCTGAGTCTTGCATTCAGAAGACTTCCATCAACTTTATCTCCCTGGTTCTCAACTGTCAATCGGGGAGTGGTGAGAGCCAGAGTTTTTGCACATGGTGCAATAACTAAATAGAAGCAGTGAAAATACTGCACAGTTGACCATTATAAGAGTTCACCCAATTCTTATCCCCCAATCATGCTGCTGATTTTATCACACTTCAGAAAACTTCTATATTCTATTTCTCACACTCTATCTGTGGCAGATAAGAGGACAGTTTGGCAGATAAAAGCACTCCATCGAGCCCTGAACAAGTCCCTCTCATGATCACTGTCAAGCATTCTCGGCTGCCTGTAACATTATTGCTTTTTCAACCGCTAAGCCTGTTTGACGATGTGTGGCTAAGGCGGTTACCTCTTCTAGGGGGTCATAGTCATACAAGTGCACGTTTTGGAAAGAGGAACCAAGGCCTTCTCATTGAATATTAGCACAAACATGAAGGTTTGGATTTGTGAAGGAAATAGGCCGTGCAACTGGGTACAAAGCATCGTCCTCCTCCAGGTGCCCCTTGTCCAGGGGAGTACACTTCTTGAGGGGAGATTTTACAGCTGATGTGACACAAGCGAGATGTTGTGAACTGCATCGCACTTGGTATTCCAGATGGAGAACAGTTCACCTCAAAATCCAGTAGCAATGTTTTGGAGTTTGATGTTTTTGTAGCACACCAAAATCTGAGATACGTGTTGAGTGCTAGAAATGTCTTGGAATGGCTGAGAACTGCAGTGGTGAATCTTTAGACCGACTAGGTGAAGAGCTAGACCCTGAACGTACATAGGCATATCTAAACCTTGGAAATAGGCAATTTTGAACCTTTGGATCTTGTCCACATAACACTTTGCCACAAGTGTTGCTCTGATTCAGGCTACAATGAGGCTTTTATGCAGAAGAGGATCTCAGTATCCTAGGAGGGATTTTATTGAAAAGCAGTGGTTCAACAGTGGTTTTCTATCAGCTATTGGTCTCTTTCCGCAGGATTTTTTAAAGATTTTTAATTGAGGAAGTAAACAATATTTCTCATATTTATTTATATGTGTTAAACATTGCTAGTATTTGTGCTCAGTTTTTCCCATTTTATTCATGGCTGGATGTGGTTGGATGCTTTTTTTCTATAGGCTTTGTTTCAGTTGTGAGTGTCGGCTATTTGTCTTTGGGCATTGTGGAGATATTGGGGCAGATTTAGGCCCATATTTATACTTTTTGACGCTAAACTGCGCTAACGCAGTTTAGCGTCAAAAAGTTTTGCGCCGGCTAACGCCATTCTGAAGCGCCATGCGGGCGCCGTATTTATTGAATGGCGTTAGCCGGCGCAAGCAGACCGGCGCTGCCTGGTGTGCGCGAGAAAAACCACGTACACCAGGCAGCGCCGGCGTAGGGGGAAAATGGCGCATGGGCGTCTTAAAATGGGGCAAGTCAGGTTACGTCGAAAAAATCGTCGTAACCCGACTTGCGCCATTTATTTTTGACGCCCATCCCCCATCAACATGACTCCTATCATTGTAAAGATAGGAGTCATGCCCCCTTGCCCAATGGCCATGCCCAGGGGACTTCTGTCCCCTGGGCATGGTCATTGGGCATAGTGGCATGTAGGGGGGCACAAATCAGGCCCCCCTATGCCAAAAAAAATTATTAAAAAAAAATAAAAAAATACTTACCTGAATGTCCCTGGGGTGGGTCCCTCCAGCCTTGGGTGTCCTCCTGGGGTGGGCAAGGGTGGCAGGGGGGGTCCCTGGGGGCAGGGGAGGGCACTCTGGGCTCATTTTGAGCCCACTTGTCCCTTAACGCCATGCCTGACCCAGGCGTTAAAAAGCGGCGCAAATGCGCCGTTTTTAGCCACGCCCACTCCCGGGCGTCTCTTTTGCCCGGGAGTATAAATACCACGTAAAGGCCTGGGAGTCATTTTTTAGACGGGAACGCCTCCCTTGCATATCATTAACGCAAGGAAGGGGTTCACGCTAAAAAATGACGCACATTCCGGGAACTTTGGCGCTATTCGCCTCTAACGCCATAGTATAAATATGGCGTTAGTTGGCGTTAGTTTAGCGTCGAATTTGCGTCGAAAAAAACGACGCAAATTCGGCGCAAACGGAGTATAAATACGGCCCTTAGAGTTTAGGTCTGCCCACCTCATTTAGAGGCGAGGCGACCTTAAGTATTTCAATGATGGAACAGACTCCTGCTCCTTCGCCGCCATACTGCTCCAATGGCCCAACAGAGTACGGGTTGTCGGAGTATAGCCATCCGCCCTCTGGGCGAATTTAGGGCCGTATTTATACTCCGTTTGCGCCGAATTTGCGTCGTTTTTTTCGACGCAAATTCGACGCTAAACTAACGCCAACTAACGCCATATTTATACTATGGCGTTAGAGGCGAATAGCGCCAAAGTTCCCGGAATGTGCGTCATTTTTTAGCGTGAACCCCTTCCTTGCGTTAATGATATGCAAGGGAGGCGTTCCCGTCTAAAAAATGACTCCCAGGCCTTTACGTGGTATTTATACTCCCGGGCAAAAGAGACGCCCGGGAGTGGGCGTGGCTAAAAACGGCGCATTTGCGCCGCTTTTTAACGCCTGGGTCAGGCATGGCGTTAAGGGACAAGTGGGCTCAAAATGAGCCCAGAGTGCCCTCCCCTGCCCCCAGGGACCCCCCCTGCCACCCTTGCCCACCCCAGGAGGACACCCAAGGACGGAGGGACCCATCCCATGGACATTAAGGTAAGTTCAGGTAAGTTTTTTTTTTTTTTTTTTGTGGCATAGGGGGGCCTGATTTGTGCCCCCCTACATGCCACTATGCCCAATGACCATGCCCAGGGGACAGAAGTCCCCTGGGCATGGCCATTGGGCAAGGGGGCATGACTCCTATCTTTACAATGATAGGAGTCATGTTGATGGGGGATGGGCGTCGAAAATAAATGGCGCAAGTCGGGTTACGACGATTTTTTCGACGTAACCTGACTTGCCCCATTTTAAGACGCCCATGCGCCATTTTCCCCCTACGCCGGCGCTGCCTGGTGTACGTGGTTTTTCTCGCGCACACCAGGCAGCGCCGGTCTGCTTGCGCCGGCTAACGCCATTCAATAAATACGGCGCCCGCATGGCGCTTCAGAATGGCGTTAGACGGCGCAAAACTTTTTGACGCTAAACTGCGTTAGCGCAGTTTAGCGTCAAAAAGTATAAATATGGGCCTTAGAGAGTGGACGATAAGATGAGGGTTGTTTTAAGTCTGCCACCGCTAGGTAATACCTGGCGGTGAGGGACAGTTAAAATAATTATGATCCACACAACCTGGATGGAAACTCCCATGGTGTGGGGATCATTTTTTTCATTTTTCACAAGCAATTGTTTTAAAAAAAACGAAAAAGTATGTAAAAGTTTGAAGGGAAGCTGTCCATCGAATTTTTACAACGCTGATAGGAATCATAATCACGGTTTCTCTATGAGCCACCTTCTAGCACTTCTTTAGTGCTATGAAGTCCACATTGCATGCTAGAATTCGTACAATGATGGTCGCCTGTACAGGAAAGCCTAAATATTTTCAGACGAGAAACATGATTCGCTATTATAGGCATTATAAACAATACTTATGTGCTTATGTAAATTGATATTGCGGAACTGGACCAAAGGAGGCAGCAGTGCTTATACACTTATATAAGTGGCTGTAATGCCAGTTTGTGGAGTGTCACAAGCAAGGTTGTCAGGGAACAGGTGGATTTTTCTCATATCTGTCAGAGTATTCTACTTTTCACTTTCACTTGTAGAAAGTATGTACTGGACTAGCATGTGCTTGATGTAGGGGAGAAAATAATTTAACAACTGGGAGAAGAGGATGGGGCTCCTCATGGCAGATATATGATTGACATTATTCATACATAGTCATCGCAGCATACTGGGTCACACTTCCATCCACAGGTCGAGGGCTGGGCAGTTTCTCAGTTTTGCAATCACTGCTACCTCCATGAAGGTAACAATCACCACAGTGCTTAATTTGTGCTTGTTGTTTCCAGTGCTGAGCACCAACGCTTATTTTTGAGGGCAGGCGCTTATTCTTCTGTCTCAAGTATTTACTGCGAGCAAAAGACACATATGGGAAAGATGGAGGAAGAGAAAAACGAAAAAGTGTCACAATGGGAGAGAGCAGAAAGCTGCAAGAGTGAGCTGAAGGGGCAGGGAGTGGCTTTAAATGGATTGCAGAGGCCCGAGATGGCTTTAGGATTACGCTGCCTCAGTATTCCGTGTTCACACATTTAATTGCAGCATCTACGCATTTAAGAGAAGGGCTTTGGGCACCAGCACGTTTTTATTTACAAATTAAGCACTGGATCACCAGCATGGCAACAATGACTGAAAATGTTTGGCTAGTGCCCAACTCTATGTTAGTCAATACGAGTGTTCTGCTATGTCCATGTGTTTGATGGCTGGACAGAGTGTAGCTTATTCATAATTACAGCAGACAGCAGATGTCGAATTTACATTCTCTTTCAAATGCCCCTGCATTTTTAGTCGCAGATCTTCCTTTATGTTTGGGAAGTCGGGGACAATTCGTGATACTGTGTGTGCATCATGCTACTGTTCCAGTAGGAGACCTTGGATTCTTGCCTTCAGTAGAAACTGTTTTTGTATAGAAATGTTGCATTTTTTTCTGCCAAGTTGCTTTCTAATTATTACATTAATTATTTTCTGATGTCTAAGTTTAATAGAAGCGGTAACACACTATAAAGTTGGGGAGCTACCACCAAATTGGACCCAAACACATGCATCATGCTCCAGCCTAGTCCCCATAAAGTCTCATTTTCCACACAGAGGACCAAACACAGTTTAGCCTAAGAGGGCTGAGCCCGTTTAAAACCGAATTCCATATAAATACACTTTTGTTTCCCTGGAAAGAAATACATCATTTTCTCAGAATAGATGTGGTTGTGTGCCTTCAATAGGTACAATCTTCCCTGCAGACTGGTAGGCTTGTTAATGAGAACATTTTCAGATCTACAACTATTACTCCTTCCCTGGGCTGTTGAGTTGTTCTGAAGCATTTTCAATCTTTCGATGCTGTCTGCAGTTTCATCTGAAAAGTGAGTATTCACTCCTTTTTTTAGGTATAGATTCTTGAGCTCACATGTGACATAGGTTAAAGTATGCTCTTGTGCGCTTTCAAACCTCCACACAGTTTTTTTTATCATCTGTTGAACCATTTAATTGCTCCTAGCTGGGCTCCCTGTGAGTGTTTTGCTTTGAAGTGTATATCACACTGGGTCACAAAGATCTTTGATTGAAAGACATTTTCAGAACTCTTTGCTAAGTCTACTTTTTACAGCAGTTATTTTCGAAAAGTTAATATCCAGTTCCACCTAATTTGTATCGCTTCCTATCCCTGTTGCGTGGAGACAATCGTTTTTTATGTCAAGATTACATAACCCTGACAAATACAAGTATGAAGCTGCTGCATGTTCCATGGACCTACCTCTCCTTGCCTCTTCGGGAACTCACCTTAAGTTCAAGATGATGTTACTGCAGGATATTCACCGTCGCACTATCTAATCCGGTTACTTCCTCGCAGCGAAATGACAGTCTGTGGCTTCCTTCTCCCATGGCATCCAACACCCACCATGGACCCTCTGTTTGTACTTTTCCACCAACCTCTGCTGACTTTTTATTTTCTCTGTGGACCTTCCCTTGGTTCTCACTTGTTGGTCTGTGAGAGAGCGGCTGCTCAGCCATGCGAGATCGTGGCAGGCCGCCAAGGAGTGGAGGTGGGTCATGGCCTGAAAATTACGCCAGGATTGTTTCCGCAGTCGACCTCCATGACGTAGCCCACTTCTTCTGTCTCTCTTGCGGCAATTTTATGTTTAGTGGCGTGCCCTCTCGCCACTGCTCTTCATCTTTTTTTTTTTCTCCAGGGTTGTCTTCAGTGCACTTTTCAGGCACTTCTGTGGTTTTTTTAAACGATTTCCACGGCAATTTCCGCTGCCAGTGCCTGCCACAGTATTTATTCCCGTGTTGGGGTGCCTTTGCGGTACTGAAAGGACGGGAGAAGCTGAGAGTGTGATAACAGTGGCTTCCAAGGACCTACTTTGCCAGTTTCTTTCATAGGCTACCATGGGGATTTAATCCTCCACTGCCTCATTCATGCCCTAAATCCCAGGAATTACTTCTTCACCGTACCCATCTTTCCAAGGGATATTATCCACAGGGCGCCAGTGGACAGTGTCGGACTGTCTTGTATGGCAATAAGCAGTGTATGATGGGCTGGCCTGGCAGGGCAGTGTGTGGTGGGAGGGCATTTTTGCTATTTATGGGCCTGTCTAAGGTCTGGTTGCCCGATTTTACAGTTGATTTCCCTGATATTAAAACAAACATTGCCTGTAGCAAGTGCAACCCATGCACTCTCCTTTACCTTGTAATACATCAATACTATGGGGGTCATTACAACATTGGTGGTAAAAGGCGCTTACCGCTGTGCAGAAGACCGCCAATACACCGCCACGCCGCGGAATACCGCCACAGCTATTATGACCCACATCTCGGAATCCGCCGAAATACAGACACCCACACAAGTCCGCCACACCAAAGGTCAGTGATAAACTGGCGAAAACAAATCCTCCACCGTCACACCAACAGAAACACGCCCATGCTATTACGACCCACGAATCCACGCGGCGGTCTTTCAACCGCGGTATTCCATTGGCGGTACACACCGCCGCGCTCAAAATACACACACATCTCCAAAACACCGCCACATTGGACAATTCAAAATACACACACCTGACACGCATACAAACACCACTCCCACACACCCAACACAATATAAAACACACACCCACATCACCCACAAACCCCTACGACCAAAAAATCTGAAAGAAGGCCAGAGAGAGACTACAGCAATAGACAACCCCACCACACAGAGGCACACAACACCATCACCCATACAACATCCACGCTCAAAACACCCCACACCACCACACATCACCACACTCATCAACACATACACCACCCCACACATCACCTACACCATCCCATGTCATGCCAAAGACACCCCAGGTTTTCCGAGGAGGAGCTCAGGGTCATGATGGAGGAAATCCTACGGGTAGAGCCACAGCTATTTGGAGCACAGGTGCAGCACACCTCCATAGCCAGGAAGATGGAGCTATGGTGAAGAATCGTCGACAGGGTCAACGCTGTGGGACAGCATCCAAGAAATCGGGAGGACATCCAGAAGAGGTGGAACGACCTACGGGGGAAGGTGCGTTCAGTGGTCTCCAGGCACAACATTGCGATTCAGCGGACTGGCGGCAGACCCCCACCTCCTCCCCCACAACTAACAGCATGGGAGGAGCAGGTCTAGACCATCATGCATCCAGAGGGCCTCGGAGGAGTCGGTGGAGGAATAGACACTGGTAAGTCAATTCTTAACTATCATATCCCCCACCCTACCTGCATTCTATCACACACCCCCACCCTCACTCCCTCCCCTATCACTACAACTCCTCACTAATGTACTAATAACACAAACCACACATCCCAACACCAAGCCCTGCATGACACAACTAAGCATGGACACCCAGCACTAAAGCATGCTCACTGCACATACCCATAACAACCCCCAACCAACATCATACAAGCCCCCACACAGGAATGCTTGCACTGGGGTACACGCACACACACCCATTGCACACCATGACACACACACATGCAATAATCATGCTCTTATACCCCTGCAGGACCACTACGTAACGTCACCACACAGGAGGGTCCAGACATCTCCACTCCACCCACAGAAGAGGCCCACAGTGACGACAGCAGCTCTGGCCAACTGGATCCAGATGACCAGCCCGGACCATCGTGGGCCTCGGGACAGTCGGTTCCCCTTGCACAGGCAGAGCCCAACACTGACCTTCCACCCTCTGGTAACACCAGCACAGCACCCACCCAGGGGGCCCATACCTCCGTACCCAGGACACGTCAATCAGCGGTGTGTCCACCACTACAGGGAACCCAGGGTAACCCACCACCCCAACAACAACAGGGACCTGGGGGCAGTGGTAGTGGGCACACGGTCCAGGGGACAGAGGCACAGGAACACAGGGGAACTGGGAGGGCAGCTGTGCGACAGGGGGCGGACAGGCCAAGGGAACCCACTCTCCACGAGGCCCTCTCCTCCATCATGGGAGCATACCACCACTCCCAGGAGACGATGGCGACGGTCCTGGCCAAGTTTCAGGAGACCCAGCGCCTGCAGGGCGAACAGTATTTGGGGTTCAGGGAGGAGCTCAGAACCATCAGCTCCGCCCTGGGCACCATCGTAGGGGTGCTGAAGGACATACAAAAGACCATGAGGGACACCGTGGCACTCCAAGGGGCCCCTGACACTAGCATGGATGATGAACTGCCCACCACCTCCGCCGGCGCTAGTGGACAGGATGCCCTGCCACAGGACCACCACACTAGCACCCCAACCCTGCAAGCAGTCCCTGAGATCCAGGAACAGGACAGAGCAAGATGGCAAGACCCCGCCAGGAAATGAGGCCACCCTGATTGTCCTCCCACTGTCTCACTTTGTTACCCTGTCCAGATTTGAACAGCCCCAGCTCCACTTCCTATGCCCATATGGGCAGTGCAGCTGTGAGACTTATAGACTGGACTCTGCCATGGACATTCCTCCACCATCACCCATCACCATTTTGCCACCCCCTCCAATAATTAGCACTTCAATAAACACCCTTGAACCACAAAACAATCTGGAGTCAGTCTGTGATTTTGGAAATGTATATTAGCAATGACAGTGACAAAATGCCTATTCAAATGTAATGCCAACATACCTATGTCACACATCACAAGTCCATGAAGGATGCAAGCAGGTGGCACACGTTGGTAACCACACCTGTGAAACCGTAAGGGAAATGTACAACTCAGTTACCAAATACTGCTACTAATTGGCAGACAGGATAGAGGTAGAAGTGTGAAAGTGAATGTAATAGTAAAACAATTGTTCTCACCTGTGTGTCACTGGAAATATTGCTGTATGACTGACTCCCTGTTGTCTATGTCTTCTTCCTCAGCTTCCTCCTCATCATTGTCCACAGGCTCCACAGGCTCCACAGCTGCCACAACTCTGTCATCTGGACCATCCTCCTGGAGAAAAGGCACCTGGCGTCGCAAAGCAAGATTGTGAAGCATCGAGCAGGCGATGATGATCTGGCACACCTTCCTTGGTGACTAGAATAGGGAACCACCTGTCATATGGAGGCACCTGAACCTGGCCTTCAGGAGGCCGAAGGTGCGTTCGATCACCCTCCTAGTCCGCCCATGGGCCTCATTGTAGCGTTCCTCTGCCCTGGTCCTGGGATTCCTCACTGGGGTCAATAGCCATGACAGGTTGGGGTAACCAGAGTCCCCTAATAGCCACACACGGTGCCTCTGGAGTTGACCCATCACATACGGGATGCTGCTATTCCGCAGGATGTAGGCGTCATGCACTGAGCCAGGGAACACAGCATTTACCTGCGAGATGTACTGGTCTGCCAAACATACCATCTGTACATTCATCGAATGATAACTCTTCCGGTTCCTGTACACCTGTTCACTCCTGCGTGGGGGGACCAGAGCTACATGGGTGCCATCAATAGCACCTATGATGTTGGGGATATGTCCCAGGGCATAGAAGTCACCTTTCACTGTAGCCAAATCCTCCACCTGAGGGAAAACGATGTAGCTCCTTATGTGTTCAGCAGGGCAGACAACACTCTGGACAACACGTTGGAAAACATAGGCTAGGACATCCCTGATGCCATGGCCACTGTTGTCTGAAATGACCCACTTGCAAGGAAATGGAGCACTGATAGCACCTGCACTTCAGGGGGGATTCCTGTGGGATGACGGATTGGTGAGATCAGGTCTGGCTCCAACTGGGTACACAGTTCCTGGATTGTGGCACGGTCAAACCTGTAGGTGATGATCAAATGTCGCTCCTCCATTGTTAACAGGTCCACCAGCGGTCGGTACACCGGAGGATTCCGCCATCTCCTCAAATGTCCCAGCTGACAGTGCCTAAGAAGGACAACAGCGACCACAGAGTCAACATATTCCCAGGTATGTACCCACAGCTACACAGAACACGACACCAAATTCAAAACTCTTCCTGTATGTGTGTTGAGTGTAGGCCTAGGTATGTGTGGCGCAGTAGTAAAGGAAGCCATGTGGGCCCCTGAAATGGCGGCTGCCTGACCTCTAAAGTGGGACAATGGGATGTGAGGTAACTACGCTGGCGTTGTACTCCGTCGCGGTAGGCGGTCGTACATCGCGGCGCAACGCTGCATTGGTTAACATTGGACCCTATGGGTCCCAGGAGCCAATGATGAAGTGAGCCGGCAGGGATGATACGCACCGCCGCGGACGTCACCACCGCGGACGTCACCGCCATTTTCTATCTGTTCAATCACTTGATACCTGATCTTCGACAGGAGAGGACCTACACTGCAAGTGCTGCTGTGACCTCGGTCTGGAAGAGACAATGGCTGCTGCGTCTGGGGAAAGGGCCCCTGCCTTCACTGCTCAGGAGTTGGAGAAGTTAGTCGACGGGGTCCTCCCCAGTACACGCTACTCTACGGTCCTCCAGACCAACAGGTAAGCACACAGGGAGCACGTTGTATGGGCTATGCCTGTGTGGAGAGGGCTGGTTGTGAGAAGGAATCGGGCAGAGTTCAGCAAGCATGAAGGAGTGTGAATGCATGTGCCACATGGCAAGAGTAGGGATGGGGGCCACTCACTTCGACCGTGCAGTTGGTAATGACTTCTCTTCTTCCCCTGTACATGTCATGTAGGTCAGCGCCCACCAGAAGGACATTTGGCATGCCATCGCCAAGGACGTCCGGACCCTGTGGGTCCACCAGAGACGGGGCACCCACTGCCGGAAAAGATTGGAGGACATTCGCCGCTGGAGCAAGAAGATGGCGGAGGCTCAGCTGGGGATGGCCTCCCAACGTGGGAGGGGTGCCCGTCGCACCATGACCCCCCTGATGTTCCGGATCCTGGCGGTGGCCTACCCTGAGTTTGAGGGCGCTTGAGGGCATCACAGCAGACACAAGGGGGTGAGTACAACATCATTCAGCGGACTTTGCGCGCAGTGGAGAGGTCTGGGTGGGGGAGGAGGGCTGTGGGTTTCCCTAGGCCAGGGCGAGTTACGTAGGCTAGGCCCCTAAGGAATGCAGGCCATATGGCACTCCACCCCACCTCTGTAGAGTGCCAAGTACAGGTATACGTGCCCCTGTGTCATCTATGTGGGCAGATGTCCACCATAGCCATGTAGGCCAGATCCCAGGAATTGCATCTGTAGAGGCCAAGAGCCCGGCGTAGTGCAGGGGGCTGCTTTGTCTGTATTGTCCGCCAACGGTAGCGGTGAGCCATGCACTCAACCTGTCTTTCTTCTGTCATTCCCCCCCACCTTTTTGTACTCTCCCTGTTCTTTTGTGCATCAGCATCATCAGGCGGAGGTACAGTGGCACCGGAGTATGAGGGAGCTTCATCCCACATGGCCGTGGAGGGCCACACCACGGATTCTGAATACACCAGTGGGATGGAGGGCGAGGGATAACCAAACAGCGACACGGACTTGTCCGCCGATGGGTGCTCCTTTGTGGTGGCAGCACCATCTGTGCCCCCCACTTCTACAGGTACAGCCGCCACCTCCCCTACCAGCACCGCCCTCCCAGCAGCCCCTCAGCCTTCGCTCCGTGCCCGCTCACCCAGGAGGGTGGGCATCACCTTCGCCCCAGGCACCTCAGCCCCTGCCCCAGTCAACCCTGCTGCCCTCAGTGAGGAGGCCATTGACCTCCTCAGGTCACTCACTGTTGGGCAGTCTACCATTGTGAATGCCATCCAGGGTGTAGAAAGGGAACTGCAACACGGTAATGCATTCCTGGAGGGCATTCATTCTGGTCAGGCTGCCCTTAATCGAACCCTGCAATCTCTGGCCTCAGCACTGATGGCAGCCATTGTCCCTGTGTCTGTCCTCCCCCCTCCAACTTCCTCCACCCAGACCCAGTCCCCTGTACCCCAGCCTATCCCAAGCACACCATCAGACAAGCATGCACACACCTCAAAACACAAAAGTAGCTCAGGCAAACATAAGCACCACACAACCCACAGACACTCACACAAGCATCACCCACATACAGACACAGCAACATCCACTGCCTCCACTGTGTCCCCCTGCTCGTCGTCTCCCTCCTCCCTCCCAGTGTCGTCTACACTCTCACCTGCACGCACTACATCTACAGGCACTAGGACTCGCACCACAACACCCAGCACCACACCCCGCTCACCTGCACTCACCACCCCCACTACCATTTACACTTCCCCTGTGTCCACTCCCAGTGTGTCTGTGACGCCCCCTCCCAAAGTACACAAACACGGACACCCACACACCCAACATCCATCCACCTCACGACAGCCTCCAGTACCTGCACCTGCACCCAAATCACCTAAAGTTACACCTCCTGCAACCACCTCCTCTTCCTCCACTCCCAGACCCCCTCCAGCTACCCGTCCCAGTGTTCGTCAGAAACTCTTCCTCAGCAATGTTGAGCTCTTTCCCACCACCCCCACCCCTCCAATTCATAGGTCCCGTAGTAGCACCTCAGCCAAAAAAAGCCCGGTACCTGTGGTGCGTGTTAAAGGTGTGTGGAGTGCACCGGCCACCAGGGCAGCCAGTGTGACACCGAGCCAAAGCACTGCCAGTCCACCCCCTGTAAAGCACCTTAAGTTGGAAAGTGGCCGACGGGAGAGGGTGAAGACTCCTGCCGGCAACACAGCTCACAAGGGTCCCGGGGGGAGTGCCGAGTCAGCTGTGACTCCTCCCAAAGGTGGTGAAGGGGCAGAAGAAGTCTCCAAAGTCTGGGAAGAGCAGCACGGCGGAGAAGGCCGCCATCCTCCCCGCCGGCCGGGACGCCACCGCCAGCACTGTTGTCACTGGTCAGGATACCACCGCCAGAGTCAGTGCCCTGGAGGGCAGCAGTATCGTCACTGGTCAGGAGACCACCGCCAGCGTCAGTGACCTGGAGGGCCCCGGCAGCCACAGCCCCGCTGGGCACTGAGGGACCGTAATGCCACACACCGCTGAACAGGGCAAAGCACCGCTGAACAGGTCAGAGACAGCAAAGGCAAGCACCGCTGAACAGGGCAAAGCACCGCTGAACAGGGCAAATAGCGCAATGGTGAAGACCGCTGAACAGGGCAAAGCACCGCTGAACAGGGCAAAGACCGCCATGGTGAAGACCGCTGAACAGGACAAAGCACCGCTGAACAGGGCAAAGACCGCCATGGTGAAGACCGCTGAACAGGGCAAAGCACCGCTGAACAGGGCAAAGACCGCCATGGTGAAGACCGCTGAACAGGGCAAAGCACCGCTGAACAGGGCAAAGACCGCCATGGTGAAGACCGCTGAACAGGGCAAAGACCGCCATGGTGAAGATCGCTGAACAGGGCAAAGCACTGCTGAACAGGGCAAAGACCGCCATGGTGAAGACCGCTGAACAGGGCACCGCCAAATCAAGCATCGTTAGCCCATGTGCAGCTGAGACAGTGACGGAACTGGGACCGTCACGGGGAGCATGATGCACTCTGGGCACCATTCCCCCTCCAGAACCAGTGGAGACCTGCATCCACTCTGTCTGTCCTTCACAGGATGAAGCACTCTGGGCACCAGTCCCCCTCCAGAACCAGTGGAGACCTGCATCCACTCTGTCTGTCCTTCACAGGATGAAGCACTCTGGGTGCCAGTCCCCCTCCAGAACCAGTGGAGACCTGCATCCACTCTGTCTGTCCTTCACCGGATGAAGCACTCTGGGCACCAGTCCCCCTCCAGAACCAGTGGAGACCTGCATCCACTTGAGAGACTGTGGCTTTGCACTCCCCAGGATGGTACAGTGGGCAAGCCACCCACTGTAGAGACTTGAGAGACTGTGGCTTTGCACTCCCCAGGATGGTACAGTGGGCAACCCACCCACTGTAGAGACTTGAGAGACTGTGGCTTTGCACTCCCCAGGATACATCAATGGGCAGGGAGCCCCGTCGTGGATCTGGCGTGGTGCTGTCATCCGGCTGAGGTGCCCCCCCTTCCCTTCCCCCTGAGGGGCCTGTTGTATTTCTATCTGATGCCCCTGCAGTGTTCTCTCCGTTTGTGGAAAGGTATCTAGTGTGGGCCTCGCCCATGCATTTTGGGCCCAGTGGTCCACGGACATTGAAATGTGCATACCTGTACTACTAATCGTGATGTATATATTTGGAATGTGTATATATTGATGTACATATGTGCTTACTGACTTTTTGATACATTACAATGTTTGAACTCATTTCATTTTGTCTTAGCATTCTTCCGGGGGGGTTGGGGGTTGTTACTGTGATGTTCGGAAATGCATTGGTGTGTGTGTTGTAGTGGGTGAGGGTCGGGGTGGGGGTGTTGCGTGTGTGTGTCCCTGACTTTTGCCTCCCCTATGTTGTAGGTGCAGTACTCACCGTTGTCTTCGGCGCCTACGTTGCTGGTGATCGTAGAGGAGCAGGAAGACAAGCGCAGGGAGTATTTGTAGTTCGGGCTCCATGGTGGCCTCCTTCCTCGTGGAGTGTGTTAAGGTGAGCGTTTTCCCATTGCAAAAGCTGTTTCCACCGTGTTTTTATCCACTGTGAATCCGCCCCGGAAAAGGTGGCGGATTGGCGGGTTGTGATACTGTGGGCAGTACTTTGTCTTCCGCCTGTCTGTTGGCAGTGACCGCCGCGCTGCTTGTCTGTACCGCCATGGCGGTCAGAGTGTTAAAGTGGCTGTCTATGTTGGCGGTTTCCGCCACGGTCATAATTCCCTTTTTTTGTTCGCCGGCCTGTTTGCGGTATTACCGCAGCTTTAACACCGTCCGCCAGGGTTGTAATGACCACCTATGTCTTTACAAGCTTAGAAATGCCCCAGTTTGCAAACGTAGACAACTTTTCTTTAGCTATTTGACTCACTATTGGGGGCCACCTTTATTTTGGGGCCCAGGCGTATTTTCTGTCTCAGTCCGACCCTGCCAGTGGAAGTCCAAAGCAAGTGGAGGGCATCTACCTACCATTTATAGGAACAGGACCAGTACCCTTTATCCCAAGACAGAGGAAGCTTGGAACAGTGTCTTCTTTAATGTGAGCAAAGGAGTGAAGTGACCCTGTGCCCTGCTACCGCCGGTGTTACCACAAGTAACACATGTTTACTGTTTCATACACTTCATATGACTTGATGCAGTGTTGTTTTAAGCCCACTGACTTCATAGGGTGAGGAGATCTTTGAAAATCTCAACTCGCTGCAACAGGACTCACTATCTAAATTTGTATTGCTGTATTTGTGCATCAAAGAGGTGAACATGGATCTCTTCGACGGCGCTTATGTGAAGCGGAAAGTAATGTCCGTGTGTGAATGTCCAGATCCGGGTTCACAGGCGCAGAATTAGCAGATAGTTATGCGCGAATCCTGAACCGAGTTTGGCCTCCATGCACTCTCGCAGTGGAGTTCCTGCCATAATCAGTTAAAAGAGGGTCCGATTAAGATGCATTACAAAATGCCTGGCACATCACGCTGAGGGTGTTGTATGGCTTTCAAATGTTACTTTCAAACTGATTCCAAAATACTCCTTGACATTTGCTTGACGACCGAGATTCACTTTTTCGGAGAGTTTGTCAAAATATTTCCTGCCAAAGACCAGTGTCTTCTAATCTTGCACAAACATTCTACACATTCGCTGAAATTTTTACCACATGACTTGATGCTGGGGACAGTGCAATGTTACACAAAATGGGGACCGCATTAGAAAATTCCCATTTGTATTTCCCACTGCGTAATTGTTAAAGTCAGTAAGGTCCAACGTAGTAACCTTCTTCAGAGCTTGTGGTGGATTAATTTAAGACTGTCCATAGCAAACACACCACATTTTCGTTAATTCACAATCAATGCTCTAAATGGACACACGCCATACTCTCCCACTAGAAATGTTGATCCACTTACAACTCTGTTCCCAAGCTATTTCTTTCTTCCAAAAAACAGATTATAGGATGGCACATTTAGGGGGCATCAGATAGATGCTTCTAAACAACTGTTTCAAACCCAGCACACTACCAAACATGGTTGTGCCCTGTATAACAGTATACAATATATTGAGGAGTGTTCAGAGTGAGAGGGTTATGGAGCAATGTAGGTATAAATTATTCTGTAATGTGGCAAGGATTAGGAGGCAAGAAAAGGCAAAATACATGGCATACGTTATGGTTGACGACAACTTGGTGGAACTGCCATGACATTATCTAGCTGTTGTGCATTTTTTACTTACATTTGCTCAAAAGCCACATGGTCTAAAAGGGCTCTCAGTATATATTCAAGTACTTCCATGGTGTGCCAAGTCAGTGAAGACTGACGTATTCCTTGAATTGTCCCTGTTTTGTATTTTCAAAATGAGCATGAGTGCCCCTTGTGGGTCAATAATTACCTCCATTTTGTCAGGGCCAGCATTTTGATATGGGTGTATCCTTATGCCAAGATTTACATAGAATATACCAATGCCAAATGTTGCTATTGATTGTATCCATATCCCATGTGTGACCCATAAGTCAACTAGTACCTCTAACATGTCAGCGCCAGCGTTTCCTTGTAGTAGCCTGCTTCCCCCGCCCCCTGATACACAAAGGCACCTGCATTTTATCATGGGTGCTCCTTATGAGAATAATTTTGTTGAATATGCAAGTGCCATATGTCAAGAATCACCACCATTGTGCTAGTGCCAGCATTTTGCTAAGGGTACATCTAATGGCAAGAAACACCTCCAAAATGCAAATGCCAGTATTTTGACACGGGTGATCCTTACTTTAAAATGTACTTTAAGTACACTAACACCAGCATTTTGCCACAGATGTCCCATGTTCAATGAATCACCTCTAGCATGCCAATGTCACCATTTTGCAATGAGTGTCACTTACGCTAAGAATTACCTCCAATATGCCATCTCCAATATTTTGCCCTGGTGCCCCATATACTAAGAATTATGGCCCATATTTATACTTTTTGACGCAAAACTGCGCCAACGCAGTTTTGCGTCAAAAAAATTAGCGCCGACTAACGCCATTCTGAAGCGCCATGCGGGCGCCGTATTTATTGAATGACGTTAGCCGGCGTTAGCCGCCGGCGCTGTCTGGTGTGCGTTAAAAAAAACGACGTACACCAGGCAGCGCCGGCGTAGGGGGAAAATGGCGTATGGGCGTCCAGAAATGGTGCAAGTCAGGCTGAGGCAAAAAAATCGCCACAACCCGATTTGCGCCATTTTTTAACGACGCCCATCCCCCATTGAAATGACTCCTGTCTTAGCAAAGACAGGAGTCATGCCCCCTTGCCCAATGGCCATGCCCAGGGGACTTCTGTCCCCTGGGCATGGTCATTGGGCATAGTGGCATGTAGGGGGGCACAAATCAGGGCCCCCTATGCCACAAAAAAAAAATATATATACTTACCTGGACTTACCTTAATGTCCCTGGGGTGGGTCCCTCCATCCTTGGGTGTCTTCCTGGGGTGGGCAAGGGTGGCAGGGGGTGTCCCTGGGGGCAGGGGAGGGCACCTCTGGGCTCATTCTGAGCCCACAGGTCCCTTAACGCCTGCCCTGACCCAGGCGCTAAAATCTGGCGCAAATGCGGGTTTTTTAGTCCCGCCCACTCCCGGGCTTCATTTTTGCCCAGGAGTATAAATACGACGCATATGCATCGCAGTCATTTTTTAAGACGGGAACGCCTACCTTGCATATCATTAACGCAAGGAAGGTGTTCACGCAAAAAAATTACGCTAACTCCATGAACTTTGGCGCTAGACGCGTCTAACGCCAAAGTATAAATATGGAGTTAGTTTTGCGTCGAATTAGCGTCGAAAAAAACGACGCAAATTCGGCGCAAACGGAGTATAAATATGCCCCTATGTCCTATATACCAGTGCCAGCACTTTGCCATGGGCGTTCAATATGCTAAGAATTACATCTAGGGTGCCAGTAAAAACATTTCTTCACAGATGCCTTATATGTCAAGAAATTCCTTCAGGGTGCCAGCATTTTGGCTTTGGTGCATTAGTAAGCCTAAAGTTACCTTCTGTATGCCGGGGCCACAGGTACATTTTCAAATGTAACACACACACACTCTTACTCACACATGCTCACTCACATTCACTAACACTCCCTCACACAATTTCACACTCATTCCCAGTGATTCCCACTCACTGCCACTCACACTCACTCACTCCTATTCTTACTCTCACGCTCACTAACAGTCTCACTCTTTCATACTCACCCAATCTCACTTAGGCTCACTCACTCATTCTCATTAACAGTTACAATCGCTGTCACTCTTCCTCAAAGGTCACTCATTTACACATATTCCCGTTCACTTCGCTTACACTAACTCTCACTGACTTACTTTCCCTCACACACAGAGATGCCAGCAAGCTCACATTCTAACCCATTCTCTGTCTCACACACACACACACACACACATATACGCTAATCACTTACCTTCACTTACATTTACTCACTCAGCTAATTCTCACACTCATTCTCACAACCGCTCCATTGCACTCCCTCCTGCTCCTTCACTCTCCATGACTCTCATGCTCACTCATTTGTTCTCTCTCAGTAAGTCGCCCTTACTCACATGCACTCAATTTTTTTCTCACACTCTTATTCTAGCTCACTCTTATTCATTTAATCTTGCTTTTTTCACTTCACCCTCTCCCAGTTCATCACAGGATGGGGTGGAGTCAGTGAGGATTATGAACCCACACCACCCGGTGACGAGAGTGTGAGGTGACAGCCTAATTCAAGTGCACTACAGGGCTGAGGCCTTAATAGGCCAGGTCTACCTTTACAGGTGATGGTGCTGTGCATCACAAAGGCATCTGAGTCCGAGCTGGGACTTTGCCAGACCTAGACAATCTGTCTGATGATGGTCCTCTATGTGCCTTCAGCAGCCATCAGACAGATTGACGGTCTGAGGCCTCTGCTTCGTCTTCTCTTGCAGCTAGGTTCTGCATTTGTTGTTATACCCAGTGCTTTAAATGGGCCGGTACTCTCCGGTACTGAGTACCGGCACTTTTTTATTTAGAGAGGGAGAGTAAAAACTTAATACTTTTAATTGTAGAGTACCGGCACTTCTCAGAAACAAGCAGGTACTCTGACACAGAGTACCTGCACTTCTATTTTTCCATTTAAAGCACTGGTTATACCAGCAGTGAATATCAGGTCATAAAAAAGGGGCAGGCAACAAGAAGTGCAGAACCCCCTGCACGCATTAGGGTGACCTACCGATGCGAAAAGTTCTAAACATTTAGCTAGAAAAGTTTTTTGTTGAAAAAAACATCTAGTTTGTAATAAGGGACGACTCCAAATTGTAGAAACAAGTAAGGGCTTTATTGGAGCATTCACGTCTCAGTAAGGTGGCTGAACAACTGACCAGAGCCGCCCCAAAAATCTAGAACTCTCATTGAAGCAAAACACTATAAACCAATGACGTTGAAGATACGCAACTAAGGAACGTGCATTGCTGTGTACAGCGCGTGCATATAACAAATTTACAGTATTACAGTACTTATTGAGAACTGAACTTTTCCTAGTGAAACAATATTATTACATAGTTAAATAGCATTTAGTTTGAAAAAAGTTTAGAATTCGAAATGTTACTATTACCATTACATGTTATTACCTCAACCTGGCCATAGAGCCAACATTAGGTAAGACTGGAAATATAATAGGAGATCTGTCAAAATGGGATATTGGCAAAGCAAGTCAAATACCCTTGTTGAACTTACAGCCTGGCATAGGCAGAGTTTGGCCATTATATTTTAAAAGTGTTTTGAACTAAATATTCCCCAGTAGCATTTAAAATACATAGACATGACAACACATATTTCAAATTAAAGGTCTCAAACTTTAAACCTGTATTGTTTCAAACTTGTAGAACGCTACACTCAGCTGAACACAAACCTGCAGCTTCTTGTAATAAAAAGCAAGTATTTTTATTCTACACATGGCAACTATGTTTCAAACATTACCTCCTAACATTCAGCAACATAGTTATTGTCGGTTCACATTGTGGGGGTTCTAGAAGTACCATTTTCCATCAATGCTGAATATGGTAAATCAAAGTTTTAAATAAATGCAACTACTGGGGGCTTTGCCACCTCTGTGGCAGTGCATTCATTAGGGCTACATAACCATGTGAGGCACAGAGCCAATCCAGTTACTACCTGACTACACCAATAGACAGGTGAAAGTTGAGTATTTAACTTTTACACAGAGTTGGGGGCTGCACTGAACCCCACATACTGCGTCCATGGTACGATTCTATCCATTTGAGCAAGAAACACATTGTTTGGCTGAGGGCTTTCTAGCTATGGAACCTACTAATCAGAGATCGATGTTAGCATGAATAAATTAGCATTTGTGTACAGAGCATGCCAGTTTTTCTATCTAACTGGAAGCATCAAATGTCTGCTTTAAATTCGCAATAAAATGTAGTCTTATATTAAAACTTAATTAAAAAAAATACATGTACTACATTTTTTGTGCCGCCTGTTTCATAAGATGGTCTCGGAACACTTCAAGGGTAATAAAGAAGAAGGCATATTTTTTTTAAAGTGGAGCTGCACACAGTGCAGCACCACTTTTCTTGCAGCCTTTAGTGCCCCCCTACCGTCACCATGGGTGTGCCGTATGTGTGTGCCATATTTCAAATACGGTGCACCGTGGCACAGGGTAGGGGGCAATAGCGTAATTGCTTTACGCTATTGATGTACTCTGCAGGAGTAGTTCTAAAATGTTGGAGCTACTCCTTCAGAGTACAGAGGGGCTCATTGCTCTGAGCAGGCGTTAAAAGTGCCAGAACAAAAGACGCAAGGAAATCTTTTAGATTTCTTGACGCCATTTTTTCGGCCCCTCCAACGGGGGAACACCACCTTTGCATACATTATGCCTGACACAGGCATAACGTAGCGCAAAGGGTTACAAAGTGGTGCAATGCATGCATTGCGCCACTTTGTAAATATGGGCCCTGATTTATACTTTTTGGTGCAAAACTGCACCAACGCAGTTTTGAACCAAAATGTTTAGCACCAGCTTGCACCATTTCTATGCACCAGCCGGCCACCATATTTATGGAATGGTGCAAGCCGGTGCAAAGGGTAGGATAGCGTAAAAAAAATGAAGTTAGTTAGGTGGGGCTGGCAGTATCGAAGAAGGGGGTTTTGCACCAAAAAATGACGTTAGGCAGTTTAGAGTAAAACAAACATTACTCTAACCTGCCTAGAGTCATTTTCTGATGCAAAAACATCCATACCACATGACTCCTGTATAAGAAAAGACAGGAGTCATGCCCACCACCCCAATAGCCAGCACAGGGGACCAGGGTCCCCTGGGCATGGCCATTGCACCCAGTGCCATGTAGGGGGCCCCATTTCAATGCCCCCAATGCCACTTAAAAAAGAAAAAAAATTACCTATACTTACCTGGGATGGGGTCCCCATCCTCTGCTGTCCCTCTGGTGTGGGTGGGGGTGTCCCTGGGGCCCGGGGAGGGCACCTGTGGGCTTATTCCATGGTGTTCCACCATGGAAATAGACCACAGGTCCCCTAATGCCTCCCCTGACCCAGGCATTTTTTGACCCCTCCTTCTTCCTATGCATGATTTTAGCACGGGGGATAAATATGACGCTAAGGCCATAGAGTCATTTTTTGCACGGAAACGCCTACTTTGCATCTCATTGACGCAAAGTAGGTTCCCATGTTAAAAAAATGGCTTTAACTCCATAATTTTGGACCTAGATGGGTCTAGCGCCAAAGTATAAATATGGAGCTAGTTTTGCACCGAACTTGCGTCAAACAAAATGACGCAAATTCGGTGCAAAACAAGTATAAATATGCCCCATGGTGCAGCGTTTTTGGCCTTCTAACCCCACATTAATGTAAAACAAAATGACACTAATGTGGTGTCAAAATGCGCTAGGGGCTCTTTAATATGCCCCCGGGTGTTTTGACTATGTGTGCTTGACTGGTGAGTCTTGTCAGCGAGATAAGGAAGGCACACCTGAGTGGGCAAAATTAATGTGGTGTGAGAGTCTGGAATGTTTAGTTCAGTTGTGAAAAGTGTCAGTTAGGATGGAGAGCTGGTAGTTGGAAAAGACTGTCTGGATTCTGGATAAGCCCCTGTGGAGACGGAACTCCAATCTTAGACGTGGAAGGAAGGGGTTTGCCTGTCAGTTCCCCTGCTTGAGGGTGGTGAGGTGTCTGCATGTCTTTGGCCCCAGCTGAGGCCCATGAAGAAAGCTAAGAGGGTTTACAAGTAAAATGTAGATTATGGCGGAACGTCCGGTGTCTTGTAAGCCTCGGGGTGCTTTTAGGCTAAAAGGAAGAATGAGAAAAGATGTCTGATGGAGGTATGCAGGAGAGTACCTAAATGCATACATGTAGAAAAGTAGGGTGGTTTAGCACTGCATAAGAACGTTTTTAGGGACGTAAGGTAGTGTAACCCCACACGGAGAAACTGTTCTAAGCATCGTCAAAAGTAGATGTAGCTATGATATAAATAATTTACGATATCATATAGCACTTTTGACATCACTCATAATGAAAGTAGGTAAGTGATGTTTGGTAAAAGTAGATATGTTTTCTGTACACCGCTTTTATTCAATGCAATGAAGTGAAAGACGTAATGCCAGTTTCATTGACTGTGTGGCTGCTTTACAGTAATCAGTAAAACACTGAACGTGATATGCTCATCTCTGAAGTGAGTGGTTGGTAATCATGTTATTCTGATATAGTAGATTTACTACAAAAGGTCGGTCTGTTCCCGGAAAAAAGTCCCCACGGAGCAAACTAATAAGTGTAATGCATGCCCAAGACCAGTCCTGCACTAGCTTGTTTTATGTTTACGCGCTTTATAAAATATAGGACAGAATTTATAACATCTGCATCGGATGTAGTCCTAAATAGCTGCAACAAAAACAGTGACTTTCCAAAATAGGAGGCCACAATATTTACAAATAAAATATATATTTTCTAGACTTATAACTGAAATGAGCAAGCTATCTACTACCAAAATATCGATATCCAAACCTGCAGAAGGTTTCAAAATATGTAGAAACAAACCATCATCTGAAATAATATAGAAATATAAATCTTAACAAAAATATAGATTATAAAAATAGTATACATAATATAATTATAGCTTTTAACTACGTCACACCATCATATATCCATACAACACAAAAGATGTGAACAGTATCCAGTCGTGTCGGGGTTCAGGTCCTGCAGGGAATGGGATCCTACAAGATGCACCTGTGGTGTCTTTCCTTACCTGTCTCTTGATTTCCACCAATTCTTAGCGATGTCTACTTATTTAGAACATGAGTCATCTGCTCCTTAGGGAGATGGGGGGCGATAAGAGTTGCCGAGGAGTTGCCTGTGGATGAGATGTATTATATACATCTAACTGGATTTACCTAATTCCGAGTACTTCGTGGCAGCACTCTTGCAACGTTTCAGTTAAATGAACAGAGTAAATGAAGACCTGTACTGAAGATTCCGTGAAGAGAATAACTTGTCATACTTGCAGTGTCAACACAGTGACTCAGTCTGCATCAAGCAAATTGGATTTTCCCCAAACCTTCCAATGTCTGAAATGTCGTGGACAGTGGTTCATGAGTGAACAATTTTGGTGTACTGCTAATCCTTATAAATCCTTACATTACGCTTTTTAAAATAAATTTACCCTATTTGATCCCAAACACGTTAACGGATATTTATTGTTCACAGAATCTTTTTTGTGCTTTATACTTATCTAGTTTTGAGTATGTCATTTATACTAATTTTGTTCTAGGCATGCATTTTCAGTCCTTTACCTGATTTGCTTATTTTAATTTTATTTTTCATATTAAACACACATTCATTACCTACATTTGGGGTGAGTATCATAATTTCCTTTTTTCTAATCTATTTTTCACACAGCTTTTTCAGTCAATAGGATAGCAGTTTGTGTTTGCATATATTATTGGCACTGTAGTGATTAAGTCATGTCCATGTTTTACATACCACCAGTTCTGATTTTCGATTTTAGTGAATTACGGCCTCATTATGAGTTTGGCAGTTACACCGTGGGACTGCTATACTCACGGGGAGGATGCCACTACCATGGAGGTGAAGTTCCCACCATGCATATTACAATGTTCCCGCCAGTATGACCGGCAGGAGCATTGTAATACACGTTCCCCCTGGTCAGTCCGGCAGGAACTGTGCTACAATATAGGACTCGACTTCCTTAAGGGAGCCGAATCCTATATCGTAGCACAGAGGGGGCTGTACAGCACCCTCTGAATGCACACTGTCTGCAAAGCATGGACAGTGCAGGGGCCCCCAGGGTCCCCGCCATGAAAAGGCTGGCGGAAAGTGGAGTTGTAATCAGCAAGATGGCACTGAGTTAAACGCCGCCATGACTGATTACAAGCCCGACCCCCATCACACGTCGGGATCTGTGATCCTGGCGGGGACGGCAATCTTTAGGCAGGTCCGCTCGCCTAAGTCATAATTAGGCAGTCGGACCGCCTGGAGTGAGGTGGTATGACAATCAATGCGAGTGAGGCGGTCCTTGGCCCACCACACTTGTAATGAGGCCCTCAGTCTGGAGTCCATTGGCAACTTACAACTGACTCTCTTATGGCTCCATAGTGAAACTACCAGTAGGGGAGAAGTAATGGAGAGCCTAAATGGAAAAGAAACAGATAATGGGAAAAAGAATAAGGAATCATCAAATGATCGTGAGGAAGGAGTAAAGGGCCTTGGAGCTTCAAAGACTCAAGGAGGAGAGTGTCACAACACTTGAAAGACTGTCACAAGAAAGCAGAATAATGGAACTGTGACTAGAAGTACTGTTGGTCTAACATCCTTTGCATTGGTTTCCTCCCAACCTTTTGCCTTCCATCCTCCTGTTTTGCAGACTTTGTTTTTGCTGGCTTTAGGGCAGGACTCTGCACACTTTACCACTGCTAACCAGTGCTAAAGTGCTTGTGCTCTCTTTTTTAAAATGGTGAAACTGAATTACACCCAATTGGCGCATTTAACTTACTTTTAAGTCACTAGTAAAGTGGTACTACATATACCCAGGGCCTGTAAATTAAAAGCTACCAGTGGGCCACCAGAACTCATATTGCAAACACTTAAGAAACCCTTTAAACAAGTCTCAGACCTGCCATTGCAGCCTGCGTGTGCAGTTTAACCTGCCATTTCGACATAGTATAATACATTTTTTTTGGCTGGTCTAAACTTTCCTTTTTATTATATACAAATCACCACTAGAGTAAGCCCAGTACAGACCAGAGGGCAGGATGTAGTGTATTCAAAAGTTGGACCTGGACTTTTCAGTTTAACATGTCCTGAAAGTGAAAAACTCTTCCCCACCACAAGGCCTACTTCTCCCAGATCATACCATTCTGTTACCTTATTACATTTAATAAGTGCTAACTTTCAATTGGGAACAGGTAGGTCTGTCAAGTTTCACCCCTCTCAACCAGTGATCCCATTTTCTGCTAAAAACCAAAGAGAGTGAACCAGCTTGTTTCCCCAACCTGCAATCAAGTGTGAGCCCTGTGGAACCTAAACCCTCTGATCCTAAAAACATGTTTGTGGCTTGTAAACAGGGTGTTAGGGGTTGCTATGGGATTTTGAGCTTGCTTGTATGATGCAACTTGGGGGCAGGGAATATTAGTGGTTGATAATTAACACTTATGTGTTGAGGGAACATTCTGGGTGGCAGATTAATAAATATATCCAAAGGTGTCTGAGGAAGCTTCTGGGACTGACCGCTAGATAGATGCTGTTGGCCATGCTCGCCAGAAGACGGGTGAAAATGGAGGCAATAAGCAGTTGTCACTCAAGTTCTTCTAAGTAGCAGGATTCCTGTGGTACCTCACAGAGTTGCCTAGCCACAGGTAGGGTAGGTACACAGTGCCCAAATGCTAAAGAGAAGGTATTACGATGACTGTAAGAGTCATGACCATCCCATCAGAAGGAGGGCAAGAACGGATTTGGGATTCTCCTTGTTGGAGGATGGCCCGTAGATTGGATGCAATAGTGAGTGTTGGTGAGTTCAGGTGAACATATGGGTGCTTTCAGGTTTCCTTGGATTAGATTCAATGAGATACTAAGGGTGAAGGGAAATACAGGGCCGGACTGGGATCCTAAAGCAGCCTTGGCAATTTTTCCAGACCTGCCCCCTCACGGGGGCTGGAAGTGAAAGTGAGTGGATTATGCTGGATTGCTGCTTTTGTCATTGGGAGGCGATATTGCAGTACCATTGCAAAACTGGCCCCAGTAACAAAACCGTCCCGACCCTCCAGTCTCCCGGGGAAATGCCTCAAGACCGTTATGCCAGTCCCACCCCCGGGAAGATAGTGTGCTGATGAATCTCTTTTGAGGAGCTGTTAGTCTTTCTGGGATTGCTTTTGCAGATATCCACCTCAGTTGTACTGTATGGTGGAGATTTCAAGGCCTGTACTCGTGCCCTTCAGGTGCAGTAATGCCAATGGTATAGTGCAATGCTTTATTTGTAAAAAAGTAAGTGCCAGTGCCCAAAGAGCTGCTCAGACACCCGTGACCAGTGTTATAAAATGTCAGCTTGCTGAATGCCAACGGTGAGCAGTCCTGAATCCACCTCAGGCCTCTTTAATTCACTGCCACGTTATCTCACTCTTACAGGTTTGTGCTTTCTCCTGTTGTGACTTCTTTTTTTTATTTCTCTTCCTCAGTTTTTCAGTTTAGTTTGTTTTCCCCTCCGTTTGTCTTGGAAATGTCTGATGAGGAGAAATAAGCGCCAACTCTCACAAATAAGTGCCGGTGCCTCCCACCAGCAATCACCAGCTCCAATTAAGCACTGGTATAATGGAGAGTGGTATGTCGCTCTCAGGTGAGGACAATGAGGGGATTTGGGTGTCTGTGTATAGTTTATAAGAGGAGAAGTAGGGATCTTAGGTAGTTTACCTCTACCTGACAGTGATATCCTGCCACTGGAGCAGACGGTTCACCCAGTGCTGAGTGATCTGCAAGAGACTGAAATGTGCCTGGATATTGCACAGGAATTAGTGGGTGTCTACTAAGGAGTTCATAGGTAGGGGGTGAGCTCTAATCAGAGTGCTGCATTTGAATATTATCTGGTGAATGGATAATGACCCTGTCACTTGAAGTGAATACTGTCAGTTTAGACTGCCCAGGTGCTGCAGCACTCGGCTTTTATTGGTTGATAATTCTGTTTCCTAATCTTTCGCCTATATCTATGAGCGTACAGGTAAAGTAGGACAGGTCCACAAATGGCTTATAACAGCGGTGATGTGTTTGGGGTTAGAGGTGTGTGTTTTCATATGATCCTTGTAGAGGCTGCATACATGTTGACAACGCCTGCCCAGATTTTATGATCTAACAATGATTTTGGCTTAAAGTTCATGCATTTTAACATTGGATGAGCAAAGCTGGGTCTGCTGGCTTAGTGGGGTAATGCGCCCACTGTAGAGGGCCTGTGTTCAACCTCATGGTCACAGGTGCAAATCCTGGCAGTTCTGCTCAGCCTTTCATCCTTCGGAGGTCGATAAAATCAGTACTATTGAATTTAAAAATACACCTTATGTATATACAGCATTGTGGCTGTATATGGTTGCACTATGGAACAGTACTATGAGGAAGGAGCCTCAGACCCCTGCACAACTAGAAAAAACACAAAAGCGAAATGCACTGACCAGCCTATCAAACAACAGCCCTACATCAGTAAAGAACAGGTAGCAATAAAACTGTAAGGACTAATAAACAGAAGAAGCATCACTATCCTGGAAAAGGAAAGGTCCCCGTGAGAATGCACTTCCGGGTTGCAGTTTAAATGCCAGTTAATTAGATAACCGAGCAATGAGTGCATACAACCACTCGAAGATCAGATCCCCGCCATGATAATAAAGGGCTCGAAACTCGTTGATATCAGATGGATCTAAATAAAAATCTTGCTGAACAATCAAAACACTACATTCATAAGTCATTGTTAATGCACTACGTTCCACCACGATTTCTTTCTTTTTAAACCTATTTCGCTCCCATGGAGCAACACAGGCTATGAATCATAAAATAATCTGTCGAAATGTTCCTATCTCGTTAGTAGAACCTGTTTTTTTTTTTTTTTTTTAATGTAAATGGCTGTGAAAACACACTGCACACAAGAAACTTGTTTCCACTACTTTTCAAATGTCAACATATTGTAAAACCAAATCAAAATAAATTAAATCTTTTGATAAGGATTCTTTGTATTGGATTACATAAAATGTGTGTAATCTGGTGATTAGGAATGTAAAACTATATACGGAATCGTCCTAATTATGACGCTTCCAAATTATTTATTGTATTTTCTGTTAATAACACGATTGGTGGTATGTTCCCATGATTTCAAACCATACTATTTTGTGTCTGAATCTACACCAAACCTACCTTGAAAAGCAATTGACAAATACTTTCAGTAAACCATAAATAACCACAGACAACTGTTTCTTAAAACCTTTACAAAATTACAGTTTCCAGTTCGACACGAATGACGTAATACTTACAGCATCTCCTTATATGCGCAACTGTAAACACACCTCTAACAAGAAGCAGTCACCAGACTTTGCAGAAGGCTTTGTAAATCAACGCGAGAAGCCAAGGAGCAAGGCAGGAAGCCACCAACTTCCGGTGAGGTAACTGTGCCACGTGAAAAACGAACACAACGCATGACCCCAAGAGGAAACTACAATACCGAAAGACGTGTCACAAGGGAAACACCTGATGCCATGGCACCCTGTGTACTGTATGACTTATTTACAGCTGTGGCGAAGAATGTAATCAGCCAAATACGATGCAGATGCATTGAAATGTGTTTGCTTGGCAAATGCCATGGAATTAACTATGGGACTGCTGCTGTTATGCATCAGCGGTGTCACTTTTCTGGTGCACATTCTAAGTCTGGGCAGGAATTACTTTTGTAGGCCTTTGATGAACCTAAATCCTTTTCTAGTTCTCATTTCAAGAATCATTTATGTCTCTGGTAAGTGAAAGCGTAGGTCTCTACAAAATCTCTCTACAGTCTGCCACTAACTGTTAACATTCATTCTGTTCATATAGTCTTAGAGTGCATTTTCATCTTACCCTGACCATCCACAGAACTATAAATTCTGCACCACTATTGGTAATGAAGAGCCTATTCTCAAAGGGAAATTTCCATGCCGGCATCTTCGCACACAGAAACGTCCACTTGTGTCCAGGCCGAGTTCTGCTGATGATTGATACTCACCAGTTCCATGCAGAGACCTCAGCGAAGTTTAGGTTACGAGTCTCCACCCCCTCAAAAGAGGGAGTGGAGCACCCTAAGACTCAGTTTATGACTGTAAAGTTACACTTTATGCCTTTTCTAGGCACCCGGGACAAAAATCTACATCCACGAGTGGAGAGCACCAAAAATGAGGGAAACAACACAAGCTTGAATCAAAACTCAGTCACCTCTCATACTTAAATCACAAACAGTAAAAGTAAAAAAACCACCCTTACGAACTCATGTTCACCTGGGACTACCTCACTACGATGAACCTAAATGCCTGCTCTGGAAAATAAGATGCATCCTTCCCTACCTAATAGCAGTGGCGCCTGCCGCCAATCAAAAGTGGTGGGGTGGGGTGGGAGGGTGTCAGGGGGATAATTTTTTTTTTACCTGCCGCTCCGGTTCCAGCCCCGGCTATCTCTGTGCTCCTCGTGCTCCCCAGTCACTGGGGCAAAAAGCACAGGCTCCCAATCCAGACGCTGCTGTCCTGCTATACCAAGCATGAGAGCAGCGCCGGGATTGGTTTGAGCGGGCTAGTCTGACGCTCACTCACACACAGGGACCTGTGCTATTTTTCCACATGCACAACCGGGTTGGAGAAATGTAAGTGCAGATGGTTTGGACGTCCTAAAACGGTCCGCCCTGCCCCGCCCTGGATTCCATGGCTGTCAGAGAGACAGTGACAAATAAAATGATAATAACATTGTTTTATTATCATTTTATTTGCCACTGCCTGACTCTAAGCAGAGGGGCAACGCTCCTCCACTAATATGGGGGAGCCGCCCCTTCCTAACAGGGAGAGGATCTTCACTGAGGAGGAGACAGATGTTATAATTACCTTTATTTTTGATCAGTGCAGGGAACTATATGGTCTGCACCCAGACAGCCACAGTGGTGTACAGATGTTACAGTGGCTTTCAGATCTTTATGGGTGTCTCAAAGTCATGCCTGTTCAATTCCTTTCACTTTGCAGCATAACATGGGTTCATTGTGTTTATAGCTCGGTTATGAGATGTGTATTGTATTACTTGTAAATTCCAAATTTATGTTCAAGAATCAAAAACGTAACCAATAAAAATAAATGAAACCAAAATGTTATTACAAACATTTATTTTAAATAATGTAAATACATTTATATATTCCTATTGCATAAAAATGAATATAATTTAATGATTCAATAATTTATTTTTAGATTATTCTATATGTGGTGTTAGTGGTAGCATTATTCCATTCCTTCATTAATTTCTATGAGAGTGTGTTGCAGTATTAGTGGGCTACCATGTGTGGTGCTTAGCTTACTCCAATGTTTCCCTGGAGTATTTTGAGCCTGTTGTGTAAGTAGTACTGTCGTAGCAGATGTGGGTGTTGCTTTTGTAAATAGCAATGTCTTACTTATTGGTGGGTGTGTTTATGTATTGGCATGTCCCTCCCAAAACACCTCCTTAAATTTTCCCTAAACCAGCTTCCTTTTTAGGTTGAGCATTGCAGCGCACAAGCGCTGCTTTTCTGATGTGTTGGTATGTATCTGGGCTTTTAAGAACACCCACATCACGCCCATCAGTAACACTCATTCCTGGGTTTGCTCTTTAAATCTCCTTTGATGACATTGGTAAATGGCTTGCGTTTGTCCCTCCTTGAGGAGATTTTGTTACTGCCTTGCCGATCGCCCCTGTTACATGGCTAATTGCACGTTTGCCGATAAATTTGACTGCAAGCGAACTTCTTTTTCCTGGTGCTAATGGCGGCTGTGGGGCTGTGAATCGGCTCACTTATGTGAAACTGTTTTGCTTTTAATTTTCAATTTATGTGGCAAGAAAAGTCCGGTTAGGAGTTTATAACGCTAATAGCTCTAACTCCAACAAATACGAGACCCGTTGCATTGAAAATGCTTGTTATAGTAGGTATTCCCCATTTTCCAACCAAGCCACCTTGTCCCTCCCACATTTACTAAAATGGAGACTTCCATGTGCAGTGATCGCTGGAGTCATGGCAGACATCTCCAAATAGAAAAGATAGGAGTGGTGGAGGCGGATAGCTCAGCTAGAGGTCTGTGAATAGCATTTATGAGTACATTAAGTACCAGAAATGGAGCGTTACTTTACAAACTCATAAAGAGCTTTTGGGAACAGGTACCAAATTTGGAAAGATGTCTCAGTGAGCCAAATGCATTCTGAAGACATCTTTGTGTGACCTGCATTTCATATGCAAATCCCAGCAAGGCCAACTTGGCTGTTATCCTTTCGAGGTTGATAAACATAGTTACATTGGGTGCTAGGAAGGCCTATTATTTTTAACTAAGACTCAAAGAAATGTGTTATTCTGAAGGTCCTGCTTTTTCTGGTTGAATATGAATATTCCGCTCTTGCCACACCTCCAGTGCATAATTTGCATAATTTACAAAAAAATTCTCTACCTCAAAAGGTTCAGGGGTTATTAAAACACTGCCCATGTGCTGCAACAAAATGAAAAATATCTTGTATGTGGTAACTGGCCACAGTTCAGCAGTACATTGCTTTATTCAGGCATTTAAACTGGTGACACGTGTCCTAATACCATACAGATGCCCGATTGGCGGATTAGGGAAAGAGCTATTATCTGCAGCAGAAACAAAATATTGACATTAAAAGCAATGCGAACAGAATAGAAATAATGATTTCTTTGTCATACTTTTTTAGTTTCATTAGTCACATAATTTCCTGGTCATCACACTGAAATTACCGACAAACACATTTGCTGAGCTGCCTTTTCTGCAAACAAGGAAATTATTACCCTTAGGCCTTGCCTTTGCAGCAGGATGTGTTCTCTTAAGTGCAATTAGACAGTGTCATTTCCTGGCCTTTTGCGGCTAATCCCAAGACGTTTGCTGTTATTCCCATTGGCTGTGCTCTTCATTTTACAATTTCATTTTCTTGGTAGTTTCCTTAACATTGTATTCTCTTTTCTGAGATGTTTGACAACTTCTAACAGATTTGTTTCCCACCACATATGCCAGTGGATGTCCGTTCATCATTTATGCCAGTGTCAAGACTCCCATATGCCAGGTATGGTATCCAAATATCATAGACTAAGAGCACTATTTAGATCTTGGCAGATGGGATACTCCAATAAAAACTTGACGGATATCTCGTCTGCTGTATGATAAGTATCAGATGATATAAATGCACGTGTAATATGGCGGATGGGATAACCGTCACGTTTGTGACAGAGTATCCATCCACCAAGATCCAAAGCAGACCCTAGTTCTCATCCAACAAAAATATCATGTGCTAAATACTGTTCACAAAACTATCAACCCATTGGAGTTAATAACAGAAAATCCACAACCAAACGGATGATATTTTTGTAAATTACATTTAGGATACACTCTTTAGGTCATTTGATGTTTTTGTTAACGATATTCTGATATTGTTGTTAATGCTATTTTGATCTGACATATAACCAAACAAAAAGAAGTACTGTCAAGATTTATGAAAATCAGTGGTTTATGCGCATGCGTGTGTGTTTGTGTGAGTGTGTGTGAGAGAGAGAGTGAAAGAAAGAAAGGGAGATCAAGAGAAACAAGCTTATTGGCTGAGGGTGGTGGAAGTCCCACTCAGGCAACAACCACAATGCTTGTCAAGGTGAACCACAAAAGTCACTAAATTGACCTGTGCTTAACCCTCTGGTAGTTTGGCACAAAGCAATCAGCATTACCTTACAGGCAATGTGTAAAGGATGTATGCAGCACACAACCAGCAATAATGTGAATACACAAGACAAGAGAAAGATTCCAAACCAATTTAGAAAAATAGAGTAACTTGTAATAAATAAATTGATACCAGACAACAAAGCTCCAGTCAGTAGAACTGGAGATAAAGAAAGACAAACTCACAAGTTCAGGTCGACCGTGATGGAGCACAGGCCCGGTACAAGACTGACTGCAGCTTACAGGGAGCCGTACCTTATGTCCTTGGTGCACGGTCTTTGCAAGGCTTCACATCACTTTGTAGGTTCCAATGAAGCTTTCGGAATGTGGCGAGCCTTTGCAGGGCTTCGCATTGCTCAGTGTCAGTTCTGATGAAGCTTTCAGCTGTGTGGTGAGGCTTTGTGTTGCTCGGCATCAGATCAGGTGAAGCTTTCAGCTGTGCAGCAAGGCTCTGCGGAGCTTAGCAAAAGATTTGATGGACCCTGCTATTAGCCAGGAAGGAGTTCTCTCTGATGCCAGTCAAGGGTCCAGGACCTGTGGTGTTCCTCTTGGAGATCAGGATTCAATCCAGCAGGGGAAAGTATCCGGGCTCAGGGTGGTCCAGTTGCAGCAGGTCAGCTGGGCAGTTGCAGGGAGGCCTCTGAAGCTTGTTGTGTCCCTGTAGTTCAGCTGGTTGTTAGCTGGCTGACCCTTTGAGCCACTCAATGAAGCCTGGGATGAAGCCAAGAAGGTCTAACCTTCCTTCTTAGACAGCAAAGCAGCCCTTCAAGCAGCATGGTTGTCTTCTGGCAATAGAGCAGTGCTACATCTGTAACTTATGCAGGCCCAGGAGTGTTCTCATGAGTTCCTCTGGAGGTCCAATATTTATACCTGATGCCAGCCTTTGAGCGGGGTACTCCCTGTCCTACCCCCACATCTGGTCCTGGGAAGTTCTTTCTCTGGGGTGACAAAAGGCAGAGCATGTCTGGCCTCTTGTTCCTTTGTGTGTACAGGAGGCAAAGCCCTTTGAAGTGTATGTGGGGCTGGGTACAGCCCCTTTCCAGTCAACCTGCCAGTATGGTCCATCTTGTCCACACCTAAGCCCTCTTTGTGTTCCTGTCTGGAAGCAATACACAAATCCCAACAGCAGAGCCATTCACAGTCATGTGACCAAGAACTCTAGCAGAAGGCACAGACAGTTGGACCAATAAAATGTCAACTTTCTAAAAATTGCATTTTCAGAATTGGGACTTTCAATCCAACTTCACCATTACATTTTTAATTCCAATTATTTTAGTGTAAAAACATATCTAAATCTGCTCCAAATCTAAATTTAGCATTTATTTAATATGGTAGGATATCCCAGTTGCAAGGCCAGAGATTGGCCTTGCAACAGTGAAAAAGTACTTCTGGAGGTTTTCGTTTCCAGGACATGTAAACCTAAATACAATGCACCTTGCCCTATTAGCCTTTAGGGTCTACCGTTGGGGTGACATATAAGTTTAAAAAGTAAGGTTTAGGCCTTGTAAAATGTTTATTATGCCATGTCGAAATGAGTTTGCAACTGCACCAGAGGCTGCAGTGGCAGGCCTAGGACATGTTTTAAAGGGCTATTTCAGTGGGTGGTACAAAGAGTGCTGCAGGTCCACTAGTAGCATTAGTGTGCTTGCTGGGTACAGGGAGTAGTACTTTACTAACACCTTACAAGTATATTAAATGTGCCAATTAGGTGTAGGGTAATTTTATTGTGTATGAAGGAGAGTGCACAAACACTTTAACACTGGTTAGCAGTAGTTAAGTGCACAGAGTCCTAATGCCAACAAAAATATGTTAAGCAACAGAAGGCAAACATCTGGAGGATGACACTGCAAAAAGGGCCAGGCCCATCAGTGAGCGAGAGAGAGAGAGTGCATGTGTTTGTGTGTGTGGGGGGATCCAATGGAAAAAAATACCCCCACCCTTCTCACTCCGACAAAACATTATTTTTCAGCACTCCTAAAGACACATCCAAATGGGCTGAAGAACAGATGGTTGGTTGGTTGAAAAAGTAAAACCCAACCATTCCTCAAGATAAGAAGGTGGAAAAGATCAAGATCTACAACGTCTAAAAGGCCAGCACAAGCATGAATGGAGAGGGAACCTGTGGTCCAACTGCGAGTGAACAATTCAATAGAAGGTCACCTGGACAGTCCAGTGGCTCTGATCATAACTCCAAACAGTCAGAGCCTAAGGAAGGCAGCCTATCTAAAAAAGAAAACGTTTATATAAGGTTAACCCTGGAACTTTGATGAAATGCTTCCATCTCAATCTGGATTGTTGACCTGAGATAAAGAGTTTGACACCCGTTAGGTAGGGTGCCAGTGACAGATCTTTCTGTTGTTGTTGCACGGGTATCCTTTGTAATAACAGGTGCTGCTGACGAGGATGCCTGTGAAAGACACCTAGCCGCCAGTTTGGATCTCTGTTAACTGGAGGTTAGGATGTGGTTGAGTGGTGTAATTGTTATGTAGGGCAGAGCACTGTTGCCCTACTGCCCTACAGGTTTATCATAGGAGCATTTTGGGTGGATTAGTTAAGAGCTAGAGGTTTGTGCATATTTTACATAACTCGTACATGCATTAATGGTAGGGATAACACACACACTTTAAGGGGAGCTCCTGGAGGACAGAAGCTTGCACATTAGTAAGCTCCCCATTATCATGCTAGGAAGTGCAAACTTAACATTGTCAGTAGACACCATCATACACAGGTCAACAGACCTCACCCACCTACCAAAGGTAAGTTAAAATGTTTGGCCTTTTACTATTTCTGATATGTTTTAAGGACTCAAAAGTATTGCAACGCAATGAGAAAATGTAAAACGCCCAAATTGAGTTGTACCTATTAAGTTACTGTGTCAAATACATCCTATTTCATATACATTATACAGATGTAATATTATAATTAAAAAAATTATAACAAAAATGTTTATTAAAAAAAAGTAGGAGGAGAAGGTGTGATGGGTGGTAATGTATTACCAAATACTTACTGAGAAGGCTGTCAAGTTTTGTTAACCCACTGCAATGTTTGCAAAAATATGTGCAATGATGGCCATTATGATATAACAAATGCTGTCACTGAAAATCATAATCCAGAGTGATAGTAACAACTGCTATTTACAGTGCTTCGAAATTGTAAAAACTGCAGTGTGAAGCACTGAATAAAACATGCTATTAATATTACAGGAAATACTGTGCAGCCTTTTAATGGGAAAACTGGACACTGGCACATGAATACTGATTACTGAATATTAACAACATGTAAAAAAGTGAGAGCTTAATATTAATATGGGCTTTTTCTTTACTATTGCTCAAAAGCTCTCACATCAAAAGAGCTTCCTGAAAAAGAATCACTCAGCTAGGAGCACTGTTTTTCTTCATATGTTCATGTGGTCATCATTTCTTTCCATCTTTCAGCCCAATGATCACCAAACTCCCTAATGTTACTCTCTTGTATTGCAATTTATGGTCTTCTGTTGGAAAACTTGTAGGGGGCTGGCCCTCTATGTAGTTTGCAAAGCTAGGCACACTGTTCAGAGGGTCCAGGCAACCACACATTGGTTCACAGAGGTAAAAACTAGACCACATAATGCTCTAATTTTTAAGGCAGCTTGGTCGAGCAGTTAGGCGAATCTTGGAGAAGTGAAAAGCATTTGTTGCACTCACAGTATCAATCATGCAACTCACACATTTGAAGGAATAACTTGAGGCCAATTTATAAATTTACTTCCAATTTTTATATCATTTTTAAGACCAAGATTATCAAAATTGGTTAAGTAATTTTTTAAGTTTATTAAAAATAGTATGTTTGTGAGTATTTACGCACATTTAATCAATGGAAAGTCACCTTTAAAAATACATATAAAATCACACAGTTGCTTTATCAAGTTTTTCTTTTGCAGGATGGTCGAGGTCATAGATGGGCCTACTGTGCCAGCTGGAGAAGTTTGGACGGCTCCTGGTTCTGGCAGGAGCAGCGGTGAAAAGTCTCTGGAGCTGGTGCAGGGCCACTAAGGTGTGCCACTTGGAAAAGGTCTGTGCAGGTACGTTTAGAGGTGGTTCCTTGGAATCCCCTTGGAGTGTCTAGGTTGCAAGGAGTGAGGGACCCTTAGGGCACAGTAGGTTTTTTGTTGCAGGGCACAGGGCAGCCAGGTGCAGAGCAAATCGAGCCAGGAGCTGTGCGCAAAGATGCCTTATGGCTCTGGAGGTATGTCACTTCAAGGTTTGTTTCCAGGATAACGGGGGACACTGGCGGGAGGTCCAGGGTGTTCCTGAAGTCCCTCAACTGAGGCTTCCCTCTGGTCCTTTCTTGTCTCCGGGCGGGCTGTATTTCCTGGTGTCTGACATCAGCTGACCAATACCCTGAATACTGGTACGGTTCGATCACTGGAGGGTGCAGTGCCACCAAACTTGGCCCACTTGCAGGGTTTGTCCTTACAATCTTGGTGCGTTGTCAGGTCCACCTGTGACTTCCGGTTCAGGAGTTAGTGGTACTTCCACTCTGGAGGGAGTTCTTGGGCAACAGGGGAAGCCTGGCGGTCCTCTGGGGTTCTTGAGGACAGTCCAGCTGTCCAGAAGCTCCGCATCGGCGACTGTCGGGACCTAGGTGCAACAGCAGGGTTTGGCGCATTTCCTTTGTGCAGCAGGTCCACAGTTCTTGTGCCTTGGATCTTCTTGGTGCTGGACTTCTTCGAGTCCCTCTAATCTGATTACCTGGTCTAAATACTGAATTTAGTGGCCATTTTAGGGGGAACCTGGTAGTGTCCAATGGGACACTAACAATGGATGGCTGCACCCACTACAGTGACCACTTCCTGTGGGAAGGGTGTAGGAAGTTGGCTCTGTATGCACTATTTCAAAGTAAGGAATAGTATGCACAGAGTCCAAGGGTTCCCCTTAGAGGTAAGATAGTGGCAAAAAGAGATAATACTAATGCTCTATTTTGTGGTAGTGTGGTCGAGCAGTAGGCTTATCAAAGGAGTAGTGTTAAGCATTTGTTGTACATACACACAGGCAATAAATGAGGAACACACACTCAGAGACAAATCCAGCCAATAGGTTTTGTTATAGAAAAATATCTTTTCTTAGTTTATTTTAAGAACCACAGGTTCAAATTCTACATGTAATATCTCATTTGAAAGGTATTGCAGGTTAGTACTTTAGGAACTTTGAATCATTACATTAGCATGTATACTTGTTACATAAAACACAATAAGCTGTTTTAAAAGTGGACACAGTGCAATTTTCACAGTTCCTGGGGGAGGTAAAGTATTGTTAGTTTTGTCAGGTAAGTAAATCACTTACAAGTCTCAGGTTTGGGTCCAAGGTAGCCCACCGTTGGGGATTCAGAGCAACCCCAAAGTTACCACACCAGCAGCTCAAGGCCGGTCAGGTGCAGAGGTCAAAGAGGTGCCCAAAACACATAGGCTTCAATGGAGAGAAGGGGGTGCCCCGGTTCCGGTCTGCCAGCAGGTAAGTACCCGCGTCTTCGGAGGGCAGACCAGGGGGGTTTTGTAGGGCACCGGGGGGGACACAAGTCAGCACAAAAAGTACACCCTCAGCAGCGCGGGGGCGGCCGGGTGCAGTGTGCAAACATGCATCGGGTTTCCAATGGTTTTCAATGAGAGATCAAGGGATCTCTTCAGCGTTGCAGGCAGGCAAGGGGGGGGCTCCTCGGGGTAGCCACCACCTGGACAAGGGAGAGGGCCTCCTGGGGGTCACTCCTGCACAGAAGTTCCGTTCCTTCAGGTGCTGGGGGCTGCGGGTGCAGGGTCTTTTCCAGCCGTCTGGACTTTAGGTTCAGGCAGTCGCGGTCAGGGGGAGCCTCGGGATTCCCTCTGCAGGCGTCGCTGTGGGGGCTCAGGGGGGACAACTTTGGTTACTCACGGTCTCGGAGTCGCCGGAGGGTCCTCCCTGAGGTGTTGGTTCTCCACCAGTCGAGTCGGGGTCGCCGGGTGCAGTGTTGCAAGTCTCACGCTTCTTGCGGGGAGTTGCAGGGGGTCTTTAAATCTGCTCCTTGAAACAAAGTTGCAGTTCTTTTGGAGCAGGGCCGCTGTCCTCGGGAGTTTCTTGTCTTTCTTGAAGCAGGGCAGACCTCTGAGGATTCAGAGGTCGCTGGACCTTTGGAAAGCGTCGCTGGAGCAGGTTTATTTGGAAGGCAGGAGACAGGCCGGTAGGACTGGGGCCAAAGCAGTTGGTGTCTTCTGTTCTTCCTTTGCAGGAGTTTTTCAGCTCAGCAGTCTTCTTCTTCTTGTAGTTTCAGGAATCTAAATTCTTAGGTTCAGGGGAGCCCTTAAATACTCAATTTAAGGGCGTGTTTAGGTCTGGGGGGTTAGTAGCCAATGGCTACTAGCCCTGAGGGTGGGTACACCCTCTTTGTGCCTCCTCCCAAGGGGAGGGGGTCACATCCCTAATCCTATTGGGGTATCCTCCATCTGCAAGATGGAGGATTTCTAAAAGTTAGAGTCACTTCAGCTCAGGACACCTTAGGGGCTGTCCTGACTGGCCAGTGACTCCTCCTTGTTATTCTCATTATCTCCTCTGGTCTTGCCGCCAAAAGTGGGGCCGTGGCCGGAGGAGGCGGGCAACTCCACTAGCTGGAGTTTCCTGCGGTGCTGGAACAAAGGGGTGAGCCTTTGAGGCTCACCGCCAGGTGTTACAGCTCCTGCCTGGGGGAGGTGTTAGCATCTCCACCCAGTGCAGGCTTTGTTACTGGCCTCAGAGTGACAAAGGCACTCTCCCCATGGGGCCAGCAACATGTCTCTAGTGTGGCAGGCTGCTGGAACCAGTCAGCCTACACTGAACAATTGGGTAAAATACAGGGGGCATCTCTAAGATGCCCTCTGTGTGTATTTGTTAATAAATCCAACACTGGCATCAGTGTGGGTTTATTATTCTGAGAAGTTTGATATCAAACTTCCCAGTTTTCAGTGTAACCATTATGGAGCTGTGGAGTTCGTTTTTGACAGACTCCCAGACCATATACTCTTATGGCTACCCTGCACTTACAATGTCTAAGGTTTTGCTTAGACACTGTAGGGGCATAGTGCTCATGCACTGGTGCCCTCACCTATGGTATAGTGCACCCTGCCTTAGGGCTGTAAGGCCTACTAGAGGGGTGACTTATCTATAATGCATAGGCAGTGTGAGGGTGGCATGGCACCCTGAGGGGAGTGCCATGTCGACTTACTCGTTTTGTTCTCATCAGCACACACAAGCTGGCAAGCAGTGTGTCTGTGCTGAGTGAGGGGTCCCCAGGGTGGCATAAGATATGCTGCAGCCCTTAGAGACCTTCCCTGGCATCAGGGCCCTTGGTACCAGGGGTACCAGTTACAAGGGACTTACCTGGATGCCAGGGTGTGCCAATTGTGGAATCAAAAGTACATTTTAGGTGAAAGAACACTGGTGCTGGGGCCTGGTTAGCAGGGTCCCAGCACACTTCTCAGTCAAGTCAGCATCAGTATCAGGCAAAAAGTGGGGGGGTAACTGCAACAGGGAGCCATTTCTTTACACAAGCCCCCCCCCAGCCCACAGGCCAGGAGACTCAGCCAAAGCTGGGAGAGTCTTCCTAGTCTGTCAGGCAAGGAAGAGTAGAGGAAATAGGCTGGTTTGTTGCAGGGCCTACTCTGCCTTACATCCTCCTGTCCAGGTCATTCCCTCTGGGGAACTGACCCACTTCCACAGTGATAGGACCTAATCTGAACTGCCTCTTGTCTGTGCTTTTAATGTCTTCACCCATTCTCTCTATTTTGGGGTTAGCGGTATCCACCTCTGCTACTCTTATCTTAGCCAGGGTCACCCCTAGCTTACCCAAAGAGGTTACCCAGAGCTGGAGTAACCCCACCATGACCAACAGGGTCAGGGGGCCTAACTTGCTATTTGGTATGGGGTCAGACCACCATGCCAAGGATAGTGCAGCCATAAAGGCTAACACCCAGCAGAGGCCACTGACAGCTGTCAGTGCCCAGAACCACACCTTTAGCTCTTCACCTACAAGGGAAGGGGCTAAGTTACAGGCTTCTTTGGGTTCAGGGTGCCTGTCTGCTGTATTAGAGTGGGGGGTTACCACATCTTGTAGTAAACACCCTTCTTCCACTCTTTCTTCTGTTAGCTGAGGAGCCACCCACTCAGGCTTAACAGTTGCCTGACTAGCCAGGACTTCTTGTGGGTCAGGTTGGACATTATCAGAGCCACTTTTGGAGTTCTCCCCAACTGGAGCAGAATCTCCTTGGCTTGCGGGGACCTTGGCTAAAGGTTGTCCACCCTTCCTACACTGTTTTCTATTCTTTTTCTTCTGGGGCCTGCTTGCAGTTACTGCAGGGGCAGGACCTCCAGAATCTTTGGGAGAGGACTGGCACTGGACCAGTTCCTCTCTTGGGCTCTGACTAACCTCTGGGTAGTCATTTCCAAGGAGACAATCAAGGGGGAGGTCTGTACTGACTACCACCCTTCTCCAGCTAAAAGTCCCACCCACTTCTATGGGCACAAAAGCCACTGGCCTATCAGTGACCCTGTCTGGGCTAACTCTTACTCTGGTAGTCTCACCTGGGATGTACTGGTTTGAGAACACCAGCCTGTCATGCACAATAGTGTGACTGGCACAAGTGTCTCTCAGGGCACTGGCTGGGATTCCATTCACCAGTAGGTGGTGGAAGTGTCTACTTCCCTCTGGAATCTCCAACTCACCTGTTGGGCCCTTTTTCCAGTTGAAGGCTATGAAGACCTCCTCATCTGAGGAGTCATCCCCAATGGCTACACTGGTCACCCCTGGTATTTTGCTAGGGGGTTTGTTTTTGGGACAAGAAGTGTCCTTGGTGTGGTGCCCTGTCTGTTTACAGTTATGGCACCATGCCTTAGTGGCATCCCAGTTCTTACCCTGGTACCCACCGTTGTTTTGGGTTGTGTCTTGGGGCCCACCCACCTGTTCTGGTTTTTGGGGGCCTACAGAGGACTCTTTTTCTTTGTTTCTAGTGTCACCCACTTCTCCTGAGGAGGTTTTGTAACCCCTTTCTTTTGGTCACCCCCAGTGGAAGTTTTGGTTACCCTAGTCTTGACCCATGGTCCGCCTTTTTCCCAATTCTTGGGGAGAAATTGGCTCAGGTCTACTAGATACTGATGCAACTTTTCATTGAAGCAGTTACTTAAAATGTGTTCTTTCATAAGCAAATTATAAAGCCCAACATAGTCATGCACTTCATTTCCAGTTACCCAACCATCCAGTGTTTTCACTGAGTAGTCAACAAAATCAACCCAGGTCTGGCTCGAGGATTTTTGAGCCCCCCTGAACCTAATTCTATACTCCTCAGTGGAGAATCCAAAGCCCTCAATCAGGGTTCCCTTCATGAGGTCATAAGATTCTGCATCTTTTCCAGAGAGTGTGAGGAGTCTATCCCTACACTTTCGAGTGAACATTTCCCAAAGGAGAGCACCCCAGTGAGATTTGTTCACTTTTATGGTTACACAAGCCTTCTCAAAAGCTGTGAACCATTTGGTGACGTCATCACCATCTTCATATTTAGTT
The DNA here is from genome assembly GCF_031143425.1 of Pleurodeles waltl. NCBI lineage: Eukaryota > Metazoa > Chordata > Amphibia > Caudata > Salamandridae > Pleurodeles > Pleurodeles waltl. Next base: position 311,163,735 of record NC_090437.1, on the reverse strand, counting down.
ACAATCCCTTTAGGGATTTTCAACATGTCAGGAGAATCTCTGACCCTATTTATGTTGCTGCCACCATTGATGGGTCCTAGGCCCATCTCTTGTCTTTCCCTTTCTATGGCTAGGATCTGTCTTTCCAAAGGCAATCTTTTAGCCATCCTGGCTAACTGGATGTCCTCTTCACTGGAGTTATCCTCAGTGATTTCAGAGAGGTTGGTCCCTCCTGTGAGGGAGCCAGCATCTCTGACTAATATGCTTGGAGTCAGGGCTTGAGAGGCCCTGTCTTCCCTAGATAGGACTGGTAGGGGGGAATCACCCTCCAAGTCACTATCATCATCCTCTGAGTTGCCATCCTCAGAGGGGTTGGCCTTTTCAAACTCTGCCAACAGCTCCTGGAGCTGTAGTTTGGAAGGTCTGGGGCCCATTACTATTTTCTTTATTTTACAGAGTGACCTTAGCTCCCTCATCTTAAGATGGAGGTAAGGTGTGGTGTCGAGTTCCACCACATTCATCTCTGCACTAGACATTATGCTTCTAAAAGTTGGAATACTTTTTAAGAATCTAAAACTAGTTCTAGAATCTAATTCAAACTTTTACCAAACTTTTAAACTCTAAAAGCAATGCTAACAGGGACTAACACAAGGCCCTAGCAGGACTTTAAAGAATTTAGAAAAATTTCAAATTGCAAAAAATCAATTTCTAATGACAATTTTGGGAATTTGTCGTGTGATCAGGTATTGGCTGAGTAGTCCAGCAAATGCAAAGTCTTGTACCCCACCGCTGATCCACCAATGTAGGAAGTTGGCTCTGTATGCACTATTTCAAAGTAAGGAATAGTATGCACAGAGTCCAAGGGTTCCCCTTAGAGGTAAGATAGTGGCAAAAAGAGATAATACTAATGCTCTATTTTGTGGTAGTGTGGTTGAGCAGTAGGCTTATCAAAGGAGTAGTGTTAAGCATTTGTTGTACATACACACAGGCAATAAATGAGGAACACACACTCAGAGACAAATCCAGCCAATAGGTTTTGTTATAGAAAAATATCTTTTCTTAGTTTATTTTAAGAACCACAGGTTCAAATTCTACATGTAATATCTCATTTGAAAGGTATTGCAGGTTAGTACTTTAGGAACTTTGAATCATTACATTAGCATGTATACTTTTTACATAAAACACAATAAGCTGTTTTAAAAGTGGACACTGCAATTTTCACAGTTCCTGGGGGAGGTAAAGTATTGTTAGTTTTGTCAGGTAAGTAAATCACTTACAAGTCTCAGGTTTGGGTCCAAGGTAGCCCACCGTTGGGGGTTCAGAGCAACCCCAAAGTTACCACACCAGCAGCTCAGGGCCGGTCAGGTGCAGAGGTCAAAGAGGTGCCCAAAACACAGAGGCTTCAATGGAGAGAAGGGGGTGCCCCGGTTCCGGTCTGCCAGCAGATAAGTACCTGCGTCTTCGGAGGGCAGACCAGGGGGGTTTTGTAGGGCACCGGGGGGGACACAAGTCAGCAAAAAAGTACACCCTCAGCAGCGCGGGGGCGGCCGGGTGCAGTGTGCAAACACGCGTCGGGTTTCCAATGGTTTTCAATGAGAGATCAAGGGATCTCTTCAGCGTTGCAGGCAGGCAAGGGGGGAGCTCCTCGGGGTAGCCACCACCTGGACAAGGGAGAGGGCCTCCTGGGGGTCACTCCAGCACAGAAGTTCCGTTCCTTCAGGTGCTGGGGGCTGCGGGTGCAGGGTCTTTTCCAGCCGTCGGGACTTTAGGTTCAGGCAGTCGCGGTCAGGGGGAGCCTCGGGATTCCCTCTGCAGGCGTCGCTGTGGAGGCTCAGGGGGGACAACTTTTGGTTCTCCACCAGTCGAGTCGGGGTCGCCGGGTGCAGTGTTGCAAGTCTCACGCTTCTTGCGGGGAGTTGCAGGGGTCTTTAAATCTGCTACTTGAAACAAAGTTGCAGTTATTTTGGAGCAGGGCTGCTGTCCTTGGGAGTTTCTTGTCTTTCTTGAAGCAGGGCAGTCCTCTGAGGATTCAGAGGTCGCTGGTCTTTTGGAAAGCGTCGCTGGAGCAGGTTTCTTTGGAAGGCAGGAGACAGGCCGGTAGGACTGGGGCCAAAGCAGTTGGTGTCTTCTGTTCTTCCTCTGCAGGGGTTTTTCAGCTCAGCAGTCTTCTTCTTCTTGAAGTTTCAGGAATCTAAATTCTTAGGTTCAGGGGAGCCCTTAAATACTAAATTTAAGGGCGTGTTTAGGTCTGGGGGGTTAGTAGCCAATGGCTACTAGCCCTGAGGGTGGGTACACCCTCTTTGTGCCTCCTCCCAAGGGGAGGGGGTCACATCCCTAATCCTATTGGGGAATCCTCCATCTGCAAGATGGAGGATTTCTAAAAGTGAGAGTCACTTCAGCTCAGGACACCTTAGGGGCTGTCCTGACTGGCCAGTGACTCCTCCTTGTTATTCTCATTATCTCCTCCGGTCTTGCCGCCAAAAGTGGGGCCGTGGCCGGAGGGGGCGGGCAACTCCACTAGCTGGAGTGTCCTGCGGTGCTGGAACAAAGGGGTGAGCCTTTGAGGCTCACCGCCAGGTGTTACAGCTCCTGCCTGGGGGAGGTGTTAGCATCTCCACCCAGTGCAGGCTTTGTTACTGGCCTCAGAGTGACAAAGGCACTCTCCCCATGGGGCCAGCAACATGTCTCTAGTGTGGCAGGCTGCTGGAACCAGTCAGCCTACACTGAACAATTGGGTAAAATACAGGGGGCATCTCTAAGATGCCCTCTGTGTGCATTTGTTAATAAATCCAACACTGGCATCAGTGTGGGTTTATTATTCTGAGAAGTTTGATACCAAACTTCCCAGTTTTCAGTGTAACCATTATGGAGCTGTGGAGTTCGTTTTTGACAGACTCCCAGACCATATACTCTTATGGCTACCCTGCACTTACAATGTCTAAGGTTTTGCTTAGACACTGTAGGGGCATAGTGCTCATGCACTGGTGCCCTCACCTATGGTATAGTGCACCCTGCCTTAGGGCTGTAAGGCCTACTAGAGGGGTGACTTATCTATACTGCATAGGCAGTGTGAGGTTGGCATGGCACCCTGAGGGGAGTGCCATGTCGACTTACTCGTTTTGTTCTCATCAGCACACACAAGCTGGCAAGCAGTGTGTCTGTGCTGAGTGAGGGGTCCCCAGGGTGGCATAAGATATGCTGCAGCCCTTAGAGACCTTCCCTGGCATCAGGGCCCTTGGTACCAGGGGTACCAGTTACAAGGGACTTACCTGGATGCCAGGGTGTGCCAATTGTGGAATCAAAAGTACATTTTAGGTGAAAGAACACTGGTGCTGGGGCCTGGTTAGCAGGGTCCCAGCACACTTCTCAGTCAAGTCAGCATAAGAAACAGGCAAAAAGTGGGGGGGTAACTGCAACAGGGAGGCATTTCTTTACAAAGGGTCACTTGGCTGATTGGCTATTTTCCTTCCATCTAAGATGGAGGAAAATGAAATGGAGTGTCCACCTCGCAGGCAACACCCTATGGGTGGTGCATGCCAGGTGGGGCCACTCCTCCTACCCTTTGTGTAGTTTCCGCCCTTTACTGCAGCCAAAAGTGTGGATTTACAAAGGTGTGACCATCTCCTACTAGCATCAGGCCTGGGGGTCGCGTGCCCATTCCTGAGGGAGGGGATGTTAGCTTCTCCATCCAGGAAAGGTGTTGTTTTACAAACCAGAGAGCTGGATCTCTCCCTCAAGGTTTGTATATTGGGTGTCTGGAGGTGGCAGGCTGGGCGGAACCAGTCAGCAACCATGACAGGGTACCTAACTTTTGCAGGGGCACTTATAAGAGGACCTCTGGGTACACTTGGGGATAAATCCAATACTAGTACCCGTTTGGATTTATCATTCTGAGTTGTTTGATACCAAACAACCCAGGGTTCGGAGTGGCCATCATGTAGCTGGGAAACTCGTGTTGACAAGTGTCCAGCACATGTATTAAAATGGCTGCTCTGTTCACTCACTATATCCCAGGTTTGGCAAGGACACAGTGGGGGCATATTGCTCTTGCAGCTATGCCTTCACATATAATATTGTGCACCCTGCCTTAGGGCTGGAGGCCTGTCAGGTGGGTGTCTTATCCATAGTCTATGTAGTTTATGGTGGGCAAGGCACACAGGCAGTGTGCAATGTCGAATCTGTGTGTTAGGTTTACACCAAGACACTCAGCCTGCAATGGCAGGTCTTTGTGCATCTGGATACATGGCCCTAGAGGGTCGCACTATCACTGCTGCCCTCAGGGGCCTACCTTCAGTACGCTATGCCCTGGGTACCTAAGTACCTTTTACTAGGGACTTATAGCGGCAGCTAGAGATGTATCTAATTGTGCCAATGCATCACAACAGATTTAGGGAAAGAGGTCAGGCCCAGGGAACCTCGTTAGCAGGAGACCTAGGCACTAAAATTTCTAGGCTACATCATACATCAGGCAAAAAGTGGCGGGCTAACCATGTCAAAACGAGGCCTTTTCTCCCAAGACTTACAACCAAGAACTGCAACCACGAGCCCACTTCATGAGGGTCTTACCCTGTTCTTTGCATTTTCTGCATGACATCTGAGGAGTCTGTTCTGTGTGTGATCAAAGTTAGCACTGTTGGGGAATCTCCCCAAATTACAGATCAGAATGAGTTTATGTTGGTTACAGAAATAGAAGAGTCAATGTATTTCCACACCATTCAATGTCATGTGTGATAAGATGATACTGGTGTGGCATTGATGGTCAGGAGTATATAAAGTGGCTGAGAGGTTAAGAAATCAAGCAGGACCAGGGCCAGGCAAGGGACCTGTAGTACCACAAGAAGAGTGAAATCTAGGATTCTGATGTTAACAGTTTAGCTTTCCAACATGGTCTGAAACGTTGCAGCATGAAGTTGATGTGAACTTGATCTTGTGTCTTCTTATTTAATTATGTTTTGAGGAATGAAAGATTTGTGGTATGTTGGTAGTTGGCAGGTTCTAGAAGAGGTTTATTGATGGTGGTGGGTGGGAGAAATGTATCCCCGGATTTGGTGTAGTAGAGGGTGATAAGGTTACTAGCAAGGTCCAGTAGTCAGTTTTAAGGAGGCACAACTCAGTATATTGTACAAAGGGACGGAAGGGATCACAGTAGTTTATGTTGTACTACCAAGGTGAGGTCCAGTGGCATAATAAGGGCCCCACAGCCCTCACGGTGCAGGAGGGGCACAGCAGAGACCACTGTGCATGGACGACATGCCCCTGACTGGTTCCAGGAGCGGAAGGGGACCCCTTCCTGGGACTTCGCAGGGGGGCCCCCTCAAGTTTTGTTAACCTACTGGTGAGCTTCTAGAAAGAACATCGATTGGACAATGAATGGATGATCCCAAGGTCATGGAGGTATGTCATTTCAAACACTAATTACATCTAGCTGTTCCAAAAGGGGACTCAAAATCATAAACAAAAGTATAATGCCATAGGACAAGGAATGGCTTGACTTGATCGGCTTGTGTTTTTTACTATTTCCTTGCAAGGAAATACTTGAACTTTACATTTAGCAGGCTAGACCCTGAGGTGTGCTGAAATCTTCCCCATGTGGCTGATCCCCCCATCCCACCCAGACTTCATTTACTCAAATGTACCACCATTTTTGTGATTCTGTATTTTTACGCTGTCTCAGGGTGCCCTGAAATTGTTGAAAGGCAGCATGGAGGCGCTGCCCAAAATATATGAATACATAACATAAGCTTTTTGGAGATTGAATTTTGAATATTCACTAAGCATCTATAATGTGTGCTCGACATCTCAAAATATCCTTATTTGCAAACCTAGTGGAATACGTTCAAAGGTGTAACTGCACCACCTTTCCATGTTCCACAGACCATTTTAGTAAATGTGGCCCAATGATTACTACTATATCACTCGATTTGATGTGAGAGGAAGTCAACTTAATTGCTGCCCAGTGCTACAGCAACGAAGAAATATAAACCTATCAATATATCCTCATCGCCTTTGTACACTCATGCAAAACAAAGTGTGCACTGACCCTGCGGCAATAAAAGTTGCTCACACTGAGATTTCATTGAATACTTTATTTAAAATAGGTTTACAGTCAGTGTCACAATCCATTTGCCTTGGTTCCTATGTGGTTAGGAAAGGTTGTATTGCCTAATTTTCAACCAGTACAATTGTGCAAGGAGAGGGAAAGTGAAGCAGATGACAGTATGGGGCTGGCAGCCAGGATGTAGCCATGAAATTAAAATACCGTCCCCCAGAACCATGTCTCTAATCACACCGAGTACTCAAAGAGAAAGAACAAGACCCTCCTACGCAGAATTCCATTCACTTTCTTCCTTTTTCCAGCCATGTATCCACCCATTTTTTTTACTTTTACATGTATTCATCGATTCATCTGTACATTCCTTCACCCTTCTATCCTAAAAGCTGTGCTCCCCATCCAGCCACCCATTCACCAATCACTCGATATATCCATGAATTTATCTATCCACCCTCCTTGTCACCAATCCCCCTTTTCACTCTTCAAGAATCCTTCCATAGTTTCATGCTTTGATTTACATTTCTTTTCACTTTCCATCCATCATTTCACCCTTCCATCTCATTTATTTTCACTTTTCCACCCATTATTTCACCCTTCCATCTGATCATTATTCAGTTGTACAGTATTCACTTATTTTCTTTCAGACTTCATTTTCTCCTTTTACCCATTTTCCTATTTGTCGCTCATCCTTACTTTGTTCTTTCCTACTTTTGTTTCTCCTACCACTTTTCTGCCTATCCCTCTCTCTATTTTCATTATTTGCGCGCTTCGCTGTTTATGGCAGTCCAACTCACATAGCGCTCATTCGTGATATTCCGTGACAGTGGCATTTATGAGCATTTTGTCTGCAGACCTGTAGTTAGAAGAAGCCGAGACACATAGTGCGAGCCAATTCACCAGCCCATCAGGCTCAGTGACAGGCACCACTTAAGCTGCTCGAATGTGAATTTACTATGCCACTGCGTAAAGCAGTTGTGCCATGCTTGTAAAACAGTTCTTTGATGGGTAGGGCTGGACATGCCAGCCAGGATACAGAGAAAAAAGCCTGTTAACAGGAGTGCAGTGGGCTATTTTTTTAGACTACTTAAGCACCAACCACAATCCTGAGGCACAAGCAAACCCAGAATTAACCAGTGCTCAACCCTATAGTAGCTTGGCACAAACTAATCAGGCTTAACTTAGAGGAAATGTGTAAAGTATTGTGCAGCACTTCAAACATTAATAAAGTGTAAACACAACACAAGAAAAATCTCAAACACATTTAGGAAAATAGAGCAAATTTTAATAAATAAATATAGACAAAAATCCAATCAGTAAAACTTGAGTTATGCAATTTTAAAGAGTTAAGTGAAAATAGTGCCAGACATCCCAAAGCGCCACACACGGCTATCTAGTCATGCAGGACTGGGAGAAAGTCACAAGTCCAACTGTGGTGGGTTGGATACAGGGACCAGGTTAGACCCGGGGAAAAAGTTACCTTCTAAGTCCAGCAGAAAGAGTCCTGTTCACGGCGGAGAGGGCCGCAAGGAGCAGAGAAGCATTGCGGACGGTTGTCATTGTAGACTGAAGAGCAGGCCTAGCTTCGCGGATGGTTGTCAAAGATCCTGTTTTTGTCATGAACAGGCAGGCTGGAGCTTTGCGGTGGTGGTCCCTGAGTGCTCTCAATGCTGTAGTCGAAAGAGTTACAGAACTTCGCATTCGTAGACTGTGCAAGCAACAACGTTTTGGCACAACCCAGCCTGTTAGCAGTCAGGAAGAGCCCAAAACTTAAATTTAGCCTCTCTGAGGCCAAACCAAGGGTCCAGGACATGTGGGGCACCACTTGGGGGGTGAGGGGCTTGGTGCAGCTGGGTCTGGGTGCTGATGCAGTTGGCTGTCCCTGTGACTCTGAACAGGAGGCCAGCAGACACTCTGGAAGTCCTGGGTTCAGGTGCAGGTCCAAATTGCTCTGGCTCAGGAAGGACGGCAGCAGGGCAGCAATCCAACAAGGCAGCTGTCCAGCAAAGCAATAGTCAAGCAGAGCAGCAGTTCAGCAGAGTGGCAGACCTTTCAGCAGCAGTCCTTCTTCTTGGCAGAATATCCACAGATCCAGAAGAGTATCGAAGAGTTGGTACCTGAGGTCCAATATTTATACCAGGTGCCTACTTTGAAGTGGGAGAAGCTTCTAGAGATTTCCCCTTTGAAGTGCATAGGTTTCTTGCCTCCACTGCCCTGGCTCGAGACAAACTACAGAGGATATGGCGCCCTTTGTGTGGAGGTAGAACACAGTCTATTCAAGTGAAAGTAGGGTTGTGCCCAGCTCCGCCCTCCCATCCTGCAAGTGATGGCCTATCCAGGCACACCTAAGCTCTCTATTGTGTGTGGCTGTCTAGGATGAATACACAAAGCCCAACTGTCAGCTACACCCAGTCATGTGACCCAGAGACAGGCTGCAGGCACTAATCGGCTAAGACAAGAAAATTCCAACTTTCTAAAAGTGGCATTTTCAAAATTGTAATCCAAAATCCGACTTTAGTAAGAGAGGATTTTTCATTACAATTCCAAAGACATCAAACATGAGCTTGCATCTGTTCCCATGTGGAAGTTACAGCTTATTAAATGTAATAAGATAACTCCAGTGTTGCCCTATGGGAGAGGTAAGCCTTGCAGTAGCAGAAAATAATTTCTTTTTTGTACACTACAGGACATGTAAAACTTAAAAGTGCATGGACAGCTTTTTAAATACACTGCCCTGCCCTCTGGGCTGTCCAACGCCTACCCGAGGGGTGATCTATAGGTATTGAAAAAGAAGGTTTGGGCCTGACAAAATGTTTATTTTGCCAAATGGCAGTTTAAAACTGCACACAGAGGCTTCAAAGTCAGACTTGAGACATGTTTAAATTGCTATTTAAGTTGGTGGCACAAGCAGTGCTGCAGTCCCACTAGTAGAATTGAATTTACCAGCTCTGGACACAGGCAGTGCCACTTTACCAGGGACTCACAAGTAAATTAAATATGGCAGTTGGGTCCAAGCCAATTCTACCATGTTTTAAGACAAGAGCACCAGAACTTTGGTACTGGTTAGCAGTTACAAAGTATGCATAGTCCTAAGGCCAGCAAAAATGGATTCAGCAAAACAGAAAGGTTGAAGGCAAAAGGTTAGAGGAAAACCATGCCAAGGATGAGAGGTCTAACAATGAGGGATCCTCAGCTTAGAATGGCTCAGTGAGTTAAATGCTTATCGCTGAGATATCGGAGATCACAAGTGCAAATGACAGACACAAGGTGAACAAGGTAGCTATTGAATAAGAAGCTGGCAAATGAGAGTGACAGTAAACCCAACTAATGATCAATAATGGACAAGCTGATAGCAACTCTATGTTATTTGTAAGCTCACAATATGCCTTTCTCAAATGTTTCTCTGTAAACGTCACTTTGACGGAAGCCTTGTTTAAAGTGATCCAGGGCACATCACTTTGGCTCCCTGTGGCACATCCATTTTAAATACCCCAAAACTGCTGGTGTCAAGAAACTGGCTAATGCACAGTATTAATCACTATATTGCACAGTGTCCATTTACACCTTCGAAACATCACTGAATGTATTCTTTCATGCTTGGCAAATTTCTTAAAACCACAGGCATACTCCCTGGTCTGTATTACACGAGATGTAAGGTCTGTTATCTGAAGAGACTGGCAGACAAAGGGAGCCAAGAGAAATATTGTTTTCTTTAGAGTTAAAACGTAGTAACTGCCCAGCCAAAACCAAAATAAAGCAGTAAACAACGGTTTCAAAAAGCCGGTAAGAAGTGAAACTATGACAGTTGGCCTCCATAGGGGTCTCCCGAAGATACCCTAACGCTCTGCTTATCTCTCTCATGCAGATGGCCCTGTAAGGGAGTATTTTGGGTCACACCGTCACCACGGTCTCAACGAGCAATTTTCCACCCCACACGGGCAGTACTAAAAGTCTTTAAAAAATATCTCTTAGCAAATGCCTTTACCTCCCTCCTCTCATGTGCTCTTATTAGTAGGCCTAGGCAAAACTTCTCTTACGGCAATATGAACGGCCATCATTTCGGTAATTTTGCCTTACGCTTTGCACATAGAATTGCCAATGATGCAGTACTATGCCACAGCGCATAATTTGCACCATTCGTAGAAATGGGAACCATACAAACAGCCAGAAGCGATCAGCTACTGTTTCGGGTGCTTGTATTTTTTGGTGCTATTTTTAGCATTAAATGCATTGCAGCATTTTACTATAAAATATAGCGTCAGAACTTGGCTTTGCCTTTCGTGTAATTAAACAAATTCAAACTATCCAAAATCACACACCACTAGTTATTAGAGGCAACCAATAGAATCCACAGAGTCAAAGTAACCAGGGAGACAAAGAACCTCTCATTCAGAGGAAAACTGCCCTTTTTTCATGCCCAGCCCTCTCATTCTCATTTACTTACTCATTGAGTTGCGAATAAGAGGCACTTCAGTTAGCAGACATTTGCTGCCCATGGTTCCTTATACACCCAGGGTTAGATTTACGAAGCCTTTGCACCAAGGCAAGTCATGCAAAGCAGCACAAACTTTTGTAAGCACAAGCGGTGGCTTGTGCCAGAAAAACACTTTTCTATACCCAAGTAATCTTTTGCACCATTTTGCTTCGAGGGGGCGATACTTGGGTGTAACCTACGTCGATCAGCGCAAGCACTCATAGTTTGGATGCAAAGACCGATCTACTAAGATCGAAAATGTAATTTGTCCTTGAAGTAGGGCATAACAAAGAGAAGTATTTTCATTTCTCCAAACTTTTCACACAGTGCACGGGTGCAGATCTATACAGCATGCATGCGATGTGTGGAATGTATAAGACTTTGTCTAGGCATAGGTTTTTGTACTGGAAGACGGAGTTTCCAGTACCAATCCTATTCTAGACAGCATGCCCACACCCCTGTGTGTTGGTGCAAAAGTTGTGGCGCTTGGCATGCTGATTGTGCACCGGCGCAGAGGTAATGAGCAGAAACAGACCCGTTTTAATAAAAAATGCTCGGTGTTGCTTTCTTCCCATGCGCAATGCCCCTCAAAGTACTATCCATGGATGTGAGAACTGTGGATTTTGGGCTTCAGATAAATGAATTCCACACCCCTTGGTAAAACTTTCTGGAATTTCTAGTTTCAAACTTTTTCTCTGGTTTTGGTGGCTGCAGTGATCCATGTCAACTAGACACCTCATGACCATTCTTGGACTTTTCTGCTACAAAACATTATTAAGTCCCATGGGCAAAGAAAGCATGGAAAGACTATAACTCCCAGGACGCATTAGGTTTTCGAATTACGTCTTAGGCATGGTGTCGTGACAACTTTGCAGGAGATGGCAATCCTTGAGTTTGTTCTACTGCTGACAGCATCCACCTAACCACTATGGGACTATGGGAATTTTTCTAGTTCGTTGCATTTGCATTTTGTAATTGATTATTGGTGCCTAATTGATTATTGGTGCCCAATGGAGTCTATTGGTTGTGAAACACACTTATGTCCTTACACTGAATTTTCTTATGTTTTCTTCCACTGAATGCATATAGCTCAGGTCAGAAAATCCCTATGCAGAAAAACCGTACGGTCATATGGAAAGGAATTTAAGCAAGCCGGCCACCAAATCAAGTGTAAAAAGAGATCCTCTTGTTACTATTTCTAACATTCCCCGGGTTAAATTCCATACACTACGCATCCTGCGGATTCTTTTCTGAAACTGTATGAGGTAGACTCATTATGTTCTTGTAAATAAAATATACTTTCCGCAAGGCATTCTACATAGCACAAAGCCCCACTGTGCTGTGCAGTGGATGTTGGATCAATTTTTCCTTACTGCTCCCCGGCCCATGTCCATGTCTAATGACTAAATCACTGAACTCAATCCTCACACAGCCACGGTGCAGTGGCATATTAGGGACAGTGGGCCAGAAGAATAAAGCCATATAGTGGTCTCAAAGCCTGAGATTTGTTAAATCACGCATTTTGCAACCTCTATATGATTATAACAAATGGATTAAACTCATTTTGCAATTCAGTGGCTGGTTACTGAGTCACAAAATCGGTCTAGAAATTACTTCACAATTTGGCAGGGGCATATTTAGGGTGCCTCTTCCAAATTCCAATTGCACTGCTATATATCAATGATTTGTAACCACAAATCAGTTGCAAAACATTATTCAGTTAAAAACTCCTGAAATTAGGTGACCACCCAGTTGCAAACTAGAAGGTGTCTCTGTTCTGTGAGTCCAAAAAACCACTGTCAACTCCTTAAAACCTTTTAAAAACGTAATTTTTTTTCCTAAAACAGACCTGTGTCCTTTAAATGTACTTTATTTAAATGTGATCCCAGACACAGTCATGGGCAGCAATTTGCAACCTACCTCTTGAAAATTGACGAGGTCAGGATTTTAAGAGGGATGAAAAAAGTGTGGGTGGGGGTCCCTAAAAGGAGTGTGGCCTGTGTAATTAAGGGTGTGGCTTAAACATGTAAACAGTTTTTGGAACTCCCATAGCAAACCACACAACCGATATTTTGGTGCATCTCTGAGCCTTCTGTTATTGCATCCAGACATATAACACAACGACTGACACACACCTCAAATCAGCCAGGGCTAATGGCTTTCTCAGTGTTTATTAGCTGTTTAGCATAAATGAGTTACAATGATTATGTTGTAAATAATACTGAAAATGTTTTAATTCTGAAATTGAGGCTGTGAATTAAACATTTCTGAGGTCTGTGGAAGGGGTAGTGGCCCTTAGTGTGTCTCAGTCACTGTAGTAGTATGTTCACTCTGTTAGGCATGTGCGCCCTTTTTCTGTACACATCTTCTCCAACTGAATCCTACACCTTATCTCTTTCCTCTTTAGTACCCTCTTTTTACTCTCTCCTGCACACACTTTCTCGCATCGTCTTCAATTCATCCCCCTCCCCGAAACATCAGTGCACCTACTCACACACTCACCTTTAAGCACTCTATTTTCCTTTAGTTTTGCCTTAACAATATTTTGACAACTGTGCTCCTTCTTCACACACATTTGCACAGAAACACAATTGTAGCTGGAATATGTGCCCATAACTCCGTGCACTCTGCAGAGAGTCCAACGATTGGAGGACTCGGTATTCTGAACATCTGTTTTTGACCCACGGTGAGAAAGACATTGACACTGCCTCCAGCCAACACTCCACAGCAATCTTGGCTCATTATTGACACCTGGAGTTCACCTAGTTCTATACAAGAGTAACATCCTACACTAACAAATACAGAAACCACATTCTGGATATAGGTTACTTAATCTTGCATTCCCTGGGCGTTAAACAGGTGAAATATATCAGAAACGTAATCGCTGACATGGATTATTTTTAATGATTTTTACATTCATTGTTCAGAAATATTCAGTGCGTTTGCCGGTAAGGTCAAGCATATGAGTGCAGGGCCCGATAGGGGCCCGTTTCAAAGTCCCTTTTTAATTACCACCAGGCCTGAGACCTGGATGGAACCAATCCACTTAAAGTCCAGGAGGAGGTACCCGGAATTGCGGCCCACTCCAAATGAGGCTTGCAAAATCAGAATTGATTCACAAAAAGTAGGTGCACATTTGGCAACCACTTTTTGCTAATTCATTCTTAGTATATGTGGGCCCAGTCTGAAACTCACTCTTGAATCTGAAATATGTGAGAGCTCTGTGTGTGACTCCTTACCATGGGCTCAAGTTACCTTATGGCTCCATGCCACTGAGACAGGTTCCTTTAACAAATTACTTTCAGGAGTTATAGTTCACGTGGTTTAAATGAACTGAACCATAACTGTGGCTCCCAGAACAAACCCTTGCCAGCTCACAACTGGCAAGAAAGTGCCCAATAGCATGGAGCGCCCTGGCATCCGTAGCATGGGCTGCCACACTGAAGGATTAAAGGCACTAGTCTTAAAACTTTTCATGCTAAGGTCTCCTCGCCTCAGTTAATATAAGTTGGTCCGGGGCCACCCAAAATGATATAATATTTTCTCATTATTGAACTATTTAACCCTGGGCATATTCTTAAAGAAATAAGGACACAAATTGAGAGAAGCAGTGCTTTTTCTTTCTTCACAATAAATATATTCATCATAAACCATAAAAAGTCTGTCCAACGTTTTGGTGAGATGGGATGCAATGGAGGTAGCTTGCTTTGTGTTCCTTCTTTTTTTTAAAAATAAATCTAGAATATGAAATTATATTATGTTAATATGGATTGCAAGCAAGCAAGCCAGACACTAAGGGAGTTTGGTGGAGAGTGATAGGGAATATATCGCCTAGGAAACGGTAATAAAATATATCTTCATGTTTACTTTTTAATTTCTTTCTTTATTGCTCTCGTTCATCTATTTAAACAATGCAGGGAGTTCATATTTCGCTTAAAAACACATTTGACAAGTCCCTGGGCAAAAAGCTATTATCACAGAGGCGTGTGAAGGCGAGCCCAGCGCACCATCAGCTGCTACAGACATGGGAGAATGTTTCGACACCACTTCTGTCACAGCCAACTTACCTACGTGCTTCTGGACTCACCGCCACCTTCCTCTAAGCACACTCTAACCCAAAGCGCCAAGAGACGCCAGAACTACTGCAGGCGTGGCACTTCACGCTACCATTAATTACATCTATGTTTTGAGCCACTTACCGTGCCGTACCGGTAGCCCCCAACAGCAGCCTAGGAGCACAAGCAGCAGAGTCGCCCACCCGGGCACAGGGGGTTCTGCCTGCTTCACTCGGGTCACCATCTCTGCCCCCGTGGGCTCCCACTCCGCGCTGCCACACTGCCACACCGGGCCGCCTCTATCAGCATCTTAAAGTCCTCTTCCTGCCCAGCGCATCCTTTCTGAGCAGATTTGATAAAACCCTTTTGTGGTGAAGGTTTTTTGTTGTTAATGACAGGTCCCGTCAGGTTTTTTTAAAGCCCCCCTCGACGGTAACTCTTCGCTGCTGTTTCACAGAGAGTAACTTTGCGTGCCCTGCAGTACCCCGCCTTCCTCCTCGCCTCCCCCTGCTGCTGGCCACCTACAGGGCACTGAAGTGGAAGGGAAATGACAAGTGGCAGAGCCGATAAGGCTCGTGTTTAGTCTGCGGGCTCCAAAAAGCGTTTGTTCCTGCCCAAAAATACAACTTTAAAAAAAGCGCCGATAGGCTCAGTTTGAATAGCCCAGTCACAGTCACCTTTTGAATCATATATTACCATAACAATTAATGAGTACCGTTACTCCGGAAACCAGAGAGAATTGATATTAACAGCGCCTAGAAACGTCAGTGTGAAATTAAGCACTATATGAGAAGACACCTTTGTAAAAATAATAGTAATAATAATAATAGTAATAATTCAGAATAAAATAAACCTTATCATACATTATGAGCAGGGGCGGCTTTTATCTCTTATTCTATGTTTATTATCCCTTTGTTGTGAAAGGAGCGGGGCCATGGAGGTGACGAGCAGTGAAGGGAGTGCACTGTGCGCTCCCCTCGGTGTGCATCTATGTTTGGCCGGCCGTCTTGGGTCAGCCAAACACACATGCGCAGTAGGCTCTCTTCAGCCCGGCACTGTGTTACCGGGCTGAAGAGAGCAGGCACAGGCTCCCAGTCTTCCTGGGAGCGCCCTGGCTGGGTGCTGCAGGCCAATCCTGAAACTGCTTTGAGCAGCGTCAGGACTGGCCGCAGGGCAGGCTGGGAGCCTGTGCCTGCAGTGAGACAGAGAAGACGCGTGGTGCTGCACGGCAAGGAGTGAGGTAAGTTTTAATTTTATTATTATTTTTCAAATACATTTTTAGACCCACTCCCACCCCGACCCCCATGCTCGACACTCGCAACACTCCTTATGAGCAAAGCGAGCTGCAACTGATTATGAGGATATTGCTAGTCACTGACGAGTTCCATGACAATTTACAGAAGCAAGGTTGAGGATATAGTTTAGCAGCTCCCTGTCTGTGACAGCAATGCCGGATCCTGCAGGAGGCAGGAAGCTGGCTGGGACCGTGGGGGCCTTCATGCTCCCCTCACTGTCCTATGCACTGCAAATTACCCCAGATATTACAGCGCTCATGACAGCTTTTATAATGTCAATAAAAGTAGAAATGAATCATTAGCAGTCAAATTATTGAAGAAAAAACTGTTCATGGTGGGGGCACGCGTTGTAGTCACCTTAGGCCATCAGTTATAGTTACTTGGAATAACTCTAACAATAACTGCTGAATTTCTCTGATTTTGTGTGAGTAAATTGAGAACCTAACTATAAAGTCCATGTAGCCTTTGGTTTTGTTTTTTAAGTGGATTTCTAGCGCTTTTTAATTCTGTTTCCTAACTATAAGATCTCTGTAACATTTGTTATTTTCAGTGAATATCTACCTATCTCTCTCTCTCTCTCTCTCTCTCTCTCTCTATATATATATATATATATACAATATATATATATATATTTATATATATATATCAAAAAAATAAACATGACCAAGGCTGCTGTGTCAGCCGAAACACGTTGTGTTGTGTTAAACTTTATTTTGCTTTTCCTGGAGTCCTGAGTGTGCAAGTGTTACTTGTTTTTTATTTATTTTTATTCATGAATTACCGGCTTGCTCGTGCCGGTTCTTGCACCACCCCTCTCGGGCCGATTTAGTTCCTGTTCGAGCGTTCGGTATATTTTATATATATATATATATATATATATATATATACACACACACACATATATTACTTTCTGGCAGTCGCCTGTAAGTAGTTATAGTTAGGACCTAGATTCCATAGAAAAAACTTTTTTTGACTTGTCTATATCGTTGGCACCATTTGACGAAGCTTCACAAACTTTTCCCCCAAAAAGTGATCTCTAGGGTCATGTCGTGCTTGGAAAGTTTCGGGATGATCCGTCAAGCGGGGGCTGAGAAAAGGGGGGGCAAAAAAGTATATTTCCAATTAATTCCCATAGACGCTTTAGACACGCCTGCAGCTCGAATGGAATTACACCAAATTGGGCAGAAAGGTAGCTTTTGGTCCACAGATGACTCTTTTTTTATTTGGTGTAAATCTGTTCAGTAGTTTAGGAGAAATTATAGGAAATCCAAATTTGTATATATGGGGTTGTGATGAATTCATGTATACTGCCAATCTCGTGCAGAGATCTGATTGCCTGCCAACACTTAATCCAAGAACTGTTGGCAGCCATTTTGAGACTCAAGTTGAGCTGAGAAAAAGAAAAGCAGCAGGGAACCATTACCCTAGTCCCCTAGCCTTGTTCCAGGGGTAAAAATATATATTTTTAAAAAATTCACAGCAAAAATCGCAAATATTCGCAGATTTCACAGTGAATTTAAAAAAAACAAGCACGGTTTCCCGTGCTTGCTTTTCATTTTGCCCCCAGGTGAGCCAGGTCCCGGGGGCATTTAAATATACTAGAGGGTGCAAAGGCCCCTACCTAAGGCTTATCAAAGCCCTGGGGACTTCCACTTCTCTGGGTCAAATGCATGTAAATATATTTGGGGGGCAGCATGGCCCCCACACTCCGGGTACCACCAGCTCCCTGAGGCAAATGCATGTAAATGTATGCAGGTGGGCCCGTGCACCCCCCCACACCCTGGGGTCCACCACCACCTGGGAGCAGTGAGTGTTAAAGTATGGAGGAGTTAAGATGGCACCCCGCACCCTGGGGACTGCCAACTCTCTGGGGCAATGAATGTTATGTATGCAGGGGGCCCGCACACCCCCCACACCCTGGGGACTACCACCTCCCCAGGACAAAGGCTCTTTGGTGTATGCAGAGGGCCCATGCAGCCCCCCCATGCCTTTGGGACCACCGCCCCCATTGAGCAAATGCACTTTAATATATGCAGGGGTAGCACACCACCCTGGGAACGCCACTTCCCTGGGGCAAATACAATCTAAGGAGGGGGGACGCGCTGCTCCCTGCTGGAGCGATTGATGGGGCTGGGGCCACCACCCCCCAGGGCAGCTCCTGTGACCTCCTGAGGTGCCCACCCGCAGGAGACAGGAGCTGGCTGGGATAATGGGAGCCTTGAGGCTCCATCCGCGAACCCGATAAGTCATTGTGTAAGGAACAAATCATCTTAGTGTGTTTTCTCTGCAGCTCCACCTTGTAAAGGTATCTGATGAAGATGCTCGAGAAAAAATCACATTGGCAAAGTTACATACACACAAGGTCACTGAAGAGATTTCCTTGATGTCCTTTACACAGCTGTAATGTAGGAGATACATTATACATTTACCCAAAGAGGGTAAAAAGAGTAGAAAGTATTCCATTTGGGGAGACTTTTGCATAAATATGCATGGAAGGATTCATTCTGGTACAGAGCTCATTTGACAGAAATTAAACCTCAACAGGAAGCACTTACTGATATAAATAAAGAAGGTGCTCAAGTTGAAGCTCCACTTCTGTAAAGTACTAATCATCCAAATTTATTGTGCATGGTGAAGACAAAGCAAGTGTTTTTTCTCGATATTTCAACCTTGAAAAGTTCTCTGTAAACCTTGATGGAGGTGTTTGCATCCTTGCTTTTTTGAGCGCAATATCTCATGTAGTGACTCTGACGAGTGGGTCCTTTCTTGTCAACTGCTTCTGAGACCCAACTTTGCCATGTATGGCAGAAGGCCATAGTTGACACGGTGTTGGGTGGTTATAGGCAGTTGGCGGCAGGGCCTGGCTCCAGACCCGGCAGTCAACCCCTGCCACGAACGGCCAACAGGATGCATGGCAAAGGGGTTAGATGGTTATAGGGGGTTGCCCTAAGGTAACTATAACTCCCGCCCCGCCATGCACAGCTTTGTCCTCAATAATTTTACTGCAAATGTTACATTGATATTATGAATGATACTATCAAAGATGTCATATGTGATGTAATTTGTGAGGTAATTAGTAGTGCATAGCAAAGGTATCAGTCATAGTTACCTTAGGGAAGCTTTTGGCTGTGCGTGGATTGGCGTTGGCTATAGGGACTGGCCTGCAGCCCGGCCCTGTGTTCATCCTCCCTCCCACAAGAAAGCAACCCTCCTCCATGCACAGCCTCCAGCCATGTGCAGTGTGAGGTTGGCCACAAGGTCTGTCCTGTGGCCAAGCACTGTCCCCAGACCCCTGCAACACCCAGCATGGCACTCCTGGGTGTTACTCTAGATCTTGTCAAGCATTGCTTTATTTGATTTGCTCAAAGAAAATCATAAAAGTACATTGAATACATACATCACAAAGCAACAATATTAAATTCTCAGACAAAAGATTTCCAATGCATCTCAAAAACTAGAATGTAAAACTCCAGATAAAACCCATGATAAATAAAAACAAACAGTTGCAGTAGGTAAAGATTGCAGAAACAGTAACGTTAGATGTATCTGTCTAAAATTCAGCCACATCAGAAGCGGGCAAATAAATTTGCCTCGAAGAGTGTTAAATCTGAGGCAAATAAAACAATGTGAAAAGTATCTTGTCTGACCATTTTGGGAGCTCAAAGGTCTTATGTCACCCAGCATTACTATACAAAAGCTGAGGAAACAAATTCAACCTAAAAGGAGTTATAAGTCTTCTGTGGTAGCAGGGCATGTTTGAAGGCAAGTAGAATTCCAGATTCTTCGTGAATTTGATCTTATGACAATGAGTCACTGACCGCTTTGCCATAGAATGGACTTCCGTTTCTGAGCTCACCTTGGCGAGGAAGCCATGTTTAACCCACAAAATGTCATTTTTGGTAATAACGGCTGGGTCAAAAAAAAAGTTCAGGTATTCCGAGGTATTCTCAATGTGCTCATTATATAGTACAGCCAAGGGATAAAAAACATATAATACAATCCCAAACAATTACTTAGACTCAGTTTGTTAAAATCAAGTTCATCTTTCAACCATACTGAAAGCCACAGGAGCAACAGAATGACACAAATAAAATCCGAAACATAACCCAAGCTAGTTCGTCGTGGGCAATTTCCGAGGGAATACATTGGAGGACCTTTAGTAGGCACCTCAAGAATTTATTTTCTGCAGTTTGGATAGGAGTACAGGGCATATATCCCCGAATCTCAAACCCAAAACTGACAATGGGATTACATTTAGCTTTCATTTAGCTTTATATATGGCAGCAATGACTAAGTATGACTGCGTCCCAAACGTTGCAAAAAGTCACCTATGTTGTGCGCTACTCTGTTGAAGGACATGATGTTGTTATCCATCAGGAAATTCCAGGAAAGCTGACAAGCCAACAGAATACGCAGATAACTACAGTTTTCCTCCTTACTCACTAGCTGACCTTTAACCATAAATTTTCAATTTTTTTTGGTCTCAAGTCCCAACATCATGGTATGAGATCTAGAAAAATTAGTGTTGAGGTCCAAACTTTCCATAAAAAATAATGAAACGATCTAGCAGGTGCTGCAGACCACTGACTTTATGCATGATCAGGACTGTGGCCTTCCCACAACTATAGAAGCTTCCTTCCAATGCTCAACTGAAAATGCCTCTAGCTGGTTGATATAAAGAATAAAAAGAAAAGGAGCATCAAACTCCTTTTATAAGCTTAAAGGGTGGTGTGCATTCCCCATTACAGCTGTACCCCACAGATGCCAAAAGCTCCTTGTGCAAGTTACACATTAAAGTGACAAGTGATGTGGGGTGTCAGGCTGAGTGTCGCAGTGGATCCAGCGATCCAGGGACCCCCCCAAAAACATATTTTTCAAATTTAAACCCTGGAGGTGGTCCCTTTGGGGACTATTCGCCCACCCCACAAGGCTCGGAGGTCAGGGTAACCCAACCCTTCCCCCTTACATCTTTTTTGTTGTATGTTTTAGGATTGAGTCCCGGAGTCCTAATATGGTGGCTGCAGCTATTCATTCAGGTTGCGACCAGCCAATCACAATGCGTGATTGAGCACCCAGATCTGCAAATCTGTTGTGGATGCTCCGCAGTGCGGAATATACAATTTATTTTAGCGTTAATATGCAAAAATTACTAAACGGATATATACCAAATCACAAAAATGACTCTTTCTAGACCAAGATCTATCTTTTTATCAAATTTGTTGTAAATCCGTTGAGCAGTTTGGGTTGTAGCTGTGTCTAAGGTTCCTTTTGAAAAATGAATGGGAAAACGCCTTTTGGGACTCCCCCTTTTTCGCTGCCGCGGCTTGGCGGATCACCCCAAACCTTTCCAGGAAGGAGCGAAGGTGAAAAAAAATTGTTATTGTAAAGTTTTGTGAAGAGTCATCAAATGGCGGCAAAGATATAGGCAAACCAACAAATGCATTTCCTATGGAAACACAATTCTAACTTTAACTACCCAGTGATGACTAGTGTACATCATGGTCCATACTTTAAAATCTATTACATTAGACTTGTCTGCCTTATCTTCGGCACCCCCTCATATCAGAACAACACTGAAGCTAATGATACATCAAACAAAAGCATATACATATTCACTTAAAAAAATAAAGGTTACAGGGAGGTAATAGTTAAGTTCTGAATTTACACGCACAAAACCAGAGAAATTCAGCACTTAGAGTTATTGCAAGTAACTATAACCTGCAGCCGAAGGTAACTATAACTTGTTTTAAGTGAATTTCTATGTTTTAAAAAAATTACACTTCCTAACTATAATGTCCCTGTAACCTTTGTTTTTTTCAGTGAATTTCTGTTTTTTTAATGTAAAGTAATTTTCATTACTATACATTAATCCAAGCACCGCCGTGCATGGCCAAGCCCTGTTGCCATTCCCCTATAACCATCAAACCTTTCGCCTTTGGCCATACCTCAGAGGAGTTGGCCGCAGGGCCTGTCTCTCTGGTTGTGAGAATTGGTGTAAGAGGGTGTCTCTGGGTGTGAGAATGGCAGTGAGAGTGTCTGGGTATGCAAGCGGGTGTGAGAGGGTCTATGAGGGTGTGAGAGTGGGTGTGAGAGTATCTGATTGCGCTCCAATAGATGAAAGATGCATTTACCTCCACAAAGGATTTCAAATTGTTTTTCAATATGGAATCGCAGAGTAAACACACTTGCTTTGCCTTCGCCAAGCCCAGGAGTTAGGATCATTTGCCCTTTCTAGAAGTGGAGGTTCAACCGGGGCACCTGCTACGTTTATATTTGCAAGTGCTTACTGTTGAGGTTTAATTTCTGTGAAATAAGCATCATGGCCAGAACAGAAGCTCACCCGCTCGTTTATCCAACAAGATTCCACAGTGTTGCGCAAAATGTCTATCCGACTGGAGTACTTTCTACTGTCCTGTTAATAAGTGCTACATCATTGGATGAAGGCTGAGTGCCCCCCCTCCCCTGGTGGATTTCAGCACTGGGGACCCAACCCCCGGGGCCCACCACTATTAAATGAGGGCAGGAAGCTGCACGGCCCCACGCCCCCTGCCAATTTCAGCCCTAGGG
Organism: Pleurodeles waltl; assembly: GCF_031143425.1. Classification (NCBI taxonomy): domain Eukaryota; kingdom Metazoa; phylum Chordata; class Amphibia; order Caudata; family Salamandridae; genus Pleurodeles; species Pleurodeles waltl. Next base: position 311,141,316 of record NC_090437.1, on the reverse strand, counting down.
ACCCAAACCCCAGCAGGATCTGGCATTGCTGTCACAGACAGGGAGCTGCTAAACATGCAGCTTCCAGTCTGTGAGAGCAATGGTTTCCTCTGTTTCCCTGTCTGAATGTCTGTGGGCAGGGAAACAGAGGAAACCTCTGCTCCCAGCAAGCAAGAGCTGTTTGACAGCTCTCGCCTGCTGGGAGTGGAGTTGTCTTTGCTCTGACTTGGTGGGAGCTGTCAAAGCTCTCACCAAGCCAGAGCAAACAGATATGTCCCGAGGGTGGGCAGCCTGGGACATCACAGAAGCCTGTCCTGGGGGTGGCAGTACCCAGGGCCAATACTATTTTCTCGAGTAAGGCCCCCCCCTCCAACATTTAAACATCCCCGGGGAGGAGGTGATCCCCAGGGCCATGGGGCTGCAACAGACCCCTTCATTATTTCAATTCAGCCCCTGGAAAGAGATGGTCCCTGGGGCTGGAGGGGGGCACAGGACCTCCCTACTATAGTTAAAAGATTTTGCCCTGGGGAGGTGGTGATCCCCGGAGCAGAGGGGTCTGGGTGGTCCCCGTGCACACTATTTGATTTAAGCCCTGGGGAGGTGGCCATTCCAGGGGTATAAATAAGCCCAGGTGCAGGGCCCCCTGCACCCCCTCCTTTATTTTTGATAAGCACCAGGATCTGGTCACCCTGGTAAAATAAGCATGGGAGACTACAATTGTATTTTTTTTTTAATTTGCAGAAAATTTGCGATGTCATTGCAAATTTGCGGATTTTTCTTTTTTTTTACATAGTGCTTTTCTTGCCCTGTGGGTGTCCCTTTGGGACACCAGCACCAGAGCTAAGTGGTCAGAGTGCCCCTACCCTGCCCCCCTTCCTACGTGATGAATCCCTCTGAAACCTCCCATGTACAACAAGATTCTCGGGAACAAATCTTTTTGGAAAATTTTGTGAACATTCATCAAACAGCGCCAAAGATAAATTGGCAAGTCAAAAAACGCTTTTTCTTTTTATATAAATACTTTTTATTGATTTTTGGAGGGAAAGGATGCACAAGGTAAGACACATCAAGTTTCCAAAGAAGGATTCATGACACACAGATAACCATATATCTTTAGATATAACCCCTATATACAGGATTAGTCCACACTTGCTGACACCAAGTACCTTACATCCCTGGACGTTCACGGTAGGAGACCCAGCCATTTCCCCCACACCTTTACACATTTGTGAGGACATCCCCTTGCCTCAGAGACTAGTGTTCCTGTCCAGCACACCAGTCAACCCTGTGCCTCCATTTCAGAATGGACGGCGTATTGTAGGAGTTCCAATTAACTGCAATCATTAATTTTGCCACCAGCAATGCAGTTCCTATAAAGTTTTGTTCTGCCCGTGAGCCCTCCACTTCCTTCATTACACCCAACAAGACCAATGCCAGGGACAGATGTTGCCCCTACCCCACTACTGCACGCAGCTCTAGAAAAATGTTCTTCCAGTAGTGTGCAATTCGGGGAGATCCCCATACCATGTGAAAGAAATCAGCAGGTCCTTCAGAGCATCTATGGCAGTGGGGGGTGGACCAGAGTCCTGCCCGATGCAGTCACGCTGTAGAGCGGTATGACCCATACAGAAAGTACAATTGTATCAATTGCAGTCTGGACGATATAGTTATTAGCCTTGGTGCCATCAGAGCATCTTGCCAGCGTGTTTCCTCCAGGGGACCCAGCCAGCCTTCCCATCAGTCTCTAAGATCACCCAGAGCATTTTTGACTAACATTCTATATAATTGGGATAGATCCCCTTTCCCTAGAGCCCCCATAAGCAACTTGGCCTCTAGTGGACTATGTTACGGCAGTGTGTCAGCATGTGGCAGCTCTATGTGAAGGGCGTGATGAAGCTGAAGGTATTTATAAAACTGTGTGTGGGTAAGTTGATGGGTGGTTTGCAGGTCCTGAAAGGTTCTCATGGGCCCCCCTTTCCACACACCTCCCAGCAGAGATATGCCCAGCAGATCCCATTTCCCAAATTCATGAAGGGCTGCCGACTCTTTCAGTCAAGTACCATGCCATAGGGAGGTCTGCTGGGTGATAGCGTTCTCCCAACTTGTATGACAGAGGGCTGCGCGTCAAGCGAGGAAAACCACTCTGGTCACTGGTTCCAGGTCACGAGAGAGCGGGGAGCGATAGAGGAACGCTAATATCTGTGGGAAGCTCAAAGAGGTCAGTTCAAGTTGATATGCTGGGTTGGCCCAAACCCCAATAAACCAGTCATGAATTACCAAAAGTTGTGTCGCCAAATAGTGCAGGTGTAGGTTGGCCATGCCAAGCCCCCCATTGTAAGTTCCCCTCTAGCAGTACTGCAGTGCAATTCGGTGTCTAGCTCCATGCCAAAGAAATGAGGCTGCCGCTCGATCTAGCGCCCAGAACCAGGAACGTGGGATTGGAAGTGGAAAGTTCTGAAGAACTTATAAAAACCGGGGCAGTATCATCATTTTATACAGTGCCACACGACCCAGAACAATTAGTGGCAGCAATTTCCATCTCGCAAGTCCGCTTTCGCTCGAGACGCCAGCTGGGCCATGTTCAGGGTCCATGTTAGCTCAGGGAGGAGAGCCACCCAGACACCCAGGTATTAAAACTCAGTTGAAGGATAGGCACCTTATACTGCCAAGCATAGCAGTCCCACAAAAAATAGAATAGTGAATAAGGGGCAGCCCTGATGCGTCCCCCTAGCGAATGGGGAAGGCAAAGGACAAAGTGCCATTAACCTGAACTCGGGCCACTGAGTTGATATAAAATCGTGATCCCATGCCAGCACAGGTTAGTACTAATTGTAAGTATTCCCACTCCACCGTATTGAAAGCCTTTTCAAAATCAACAAAAAGAAGCACCAGATCGGAAGGAATCTGGTGACGCCGTACCAGCATGACATGGAGACGACATATACAATGACGTGTACTCCGGTTAGTCATAAAGCCGCATTGATCAGGGTGAATTAGCAATCGCAGGAACCTCTTAAGACGGGTCGCAATAATTTTGGTCTAGATTTTTATCTGACTGTTGATAAGTGAGATTGGCTTGTAATCCACACAGGATCGTGTCGGCAGCTGTGCATTTGGAAGCACCACAATGGTGGCAACATCCATTCCTTCTGGAAAGGAACCTAACTGGACTACTTCGTCATATAAGGCCTTAAGTTGAGGCGTCAAACTGTCTTTAAACACTTTGTAGTACTCCGAGGGAAACCCATTGGGTCCAAACGTCTTTCCTGTACACATGGACATGATTGCCTTATTTCCTTGCTCGTTATAAATTCATCTAGGATGTATATTTCTGTTTGCGACAGCTTGGGGAGTCGAACATCTGTCAGAAATTGACAGGCATGATCTGGGTTAATCGTCAGGGAGGCCTCATACAACTTGCCATAGTAAGAGGCAAATGTATCTGCCACATCTTGTAGCTTGGTGACCACTTCCCCCCATGTACTGCTGACTGCAGGAATGATTCTGGATGAGTGGTGTGTGAAACCAACCAGTAGAGTAGCTTCCCATTTTTGTCCCCCAACCCATATACACTGGCTGTGGAGGCATGCCAAAGTGTTTAGCTGCTTCCAGGGAGAGGTCACGTATTTCTTCCTGTATGAGCAGACGATGCCGGGTCACCTCCTCATTTGGCTGCTTAGACTGTTTAGCTTCAAGTCAGAGGGCTCGGGCTTCTAAGCTGGTGCTGTGAAGCCTCTGTGTTCTCTCCCTGGAACGGACAAGTCCCCTGGCCGCTCCCCTTACCACTGCGTTGCTCACCCCTCACAGGGTACCCACCGATGAGACTGAATCCGTGTTGAAGGAAAAGTATTCCTGAAGAACTTTCTGCAATTGCTGGACAAAGGTATTATGTTGTAAATGGCATGCATTTAACAGCCACATCGGGTGGGATACTGCATTTGCTGATCCCAGCACAAGCTGAGCGGAGCATGATCTGAGATACCCCAGGGAAGAATCTCAATGTGTGTGAGGTGCTACAGTCCGTAGCCGGCAGTAAGATGAGGTCTATCCTGGACTGCGTACGATGCGCTGCTGAGGTGTGAGTAAACTGGCAGGGCCGTGGATGCCAAATTCTCCATGCAGCACACAACCCCAGGTATGTCAACCAATTCGTCAGACTTGAGGCTGCCGCATGCCTATGGCTTAGGGGGGGTCCCGAGGCATCCGGCAGGTGGTCAGAGACTGCATTTAATGCATTAAAGTCTCCACCTATCAGCGTGATCCCTTGGGGCAAGTCTAGGAGTATTTTGGTGAGGTCATTTGGGACTGTCTGCAGGGACGCCAGAGGGGCGTATACGCTTATAACGTTAAGTGCGAGTCCTTCGACTTGCCGGACAGGACCAAAAACTGACCCTGTTGATCACGCTGTACCTTTGTAACCACCATGGGGAAGGAGCGGCACATCATTATAGCTACCCCTCTCGACCCACAGACAAACCTGCATGGTAAACCCTATGAAAGCCTTTGCGTGCCAGGAAGGGGCAGCGGTCCCCGAGTAGGCGGGTCTCTTGAAGCAGAAGCAGATCGGGTTGATAGCGGTGGGTGTACCCGAGAATGGCTGTACGCTTGATCTTATCAAGGAGTCCATTAACTTTCCATGAAAGAAGTTGTATTGGACCTACCATTTATGCGTGTAGAACTTAAAGGAACATTGCGATCTGGGTCAGTACTATCCGGGTCTTGGATCGGGTGAGTTGAACTGTCGCCTTTGTGTCTGCAACTGTGCCCAAACAAGTGAAGTGTGTATAGATCCCTGTGTACCTGATATAGTAAAGAAACAAAAGACAACTTCCAACAACAACAGGTGCTGCCCAACATGGTAACTCATTGCCCAACTCCCAACCCACCCCATCCCATACTTCCCCCCAGAAGCATCTGTCGCCTTTATAGAACATTTAACTCTCCAAGACCTTAACCCCAACCTAACCTAATCAGCAGTGCTGACCACTCCATAAAGTTGCATTTAGAAACCAAGATACAATCGACAATTACCAAGCAAGAAACAAGCAAATGTTATGTTTAGCTCGCCCTTCCCCAACCCTCTGGAGGGGTCCCCTCGACCAGGCGTAAACCCCTCCGTTGGTAGTCCCGCCACAGCCCCCTGGGATTCATTTGTGACAGTTTCTCCAGGAGGAGCTGGGCAGGTGGTCCCGTCCCGCAAGGGTGACAGGGGAGAGCCCGACCAGGAGCCTCACTGAATTCTACACCTCCTAGAATGAGTACGGTGTCACTGGCTCTTCGACCGTGATGGCTGGTTATCCATGGCAAGTACTGTTCGGCCCCGATGGGTGCCGCAACCCGGAGGATGTCAGCGAGCTCTCTTCTGTCAGCAATGCCCATGCCGCTGTAGGAGTCTAAAAAAATGGGTTTTATTGGCATGTACCACTCTGAGTCGAGCCGGGAAGCGAAGAGGGTAAGGCATTTCCATTGCCCTCAATTTCTGCTTGACTTCAGGGTAGGAACGACATTGCTGTTGGACCTCTCTGGTGTAATCCAGGAACACAAGGACCTTCGCTCCATTGCAGTGCAGTTTGCCCTGGGCCCGGGCTGCTTGTAGCACCGAGTCCCTGTCCTTATAATTGAAGAGTCGAAGTATCACTGGCCTCAGCGATGATCCAGGGGGAGGCCTGGCCTGTAGTGCCCATTGAGCCCACTCTATGGCAAACCAAGGTGTGAGGCGGTTCGGTGGTACCCAGGTTTTAAACCAGTCCTCCAGGTAAGAGGAAATTGAGGAAGTCTCTGTGTTTTCAGGGATGCCAATTATGCGGATATTATTGCATTGTGAGAGATTTTCCACATCTTTTGCTCTACAGGATAACTTGGATGTCCGCACTTAAAGCTGGGCTACTTGAGATTTAAAGGCACTCATTTCATCTTCCACGCTGGACAGTCTGGATTCCGCCTCCGTGATCCTTGCTGTTGCATTGCGGAGATCCTGACGCACCAGGGCCATATCAACTCTGACCTCCCCAATTGTTGTCTCCACTGACGTTTGGGAAGAGTGTATTGCCTGGAGAATGGTAGATAAGTCTCCTGCGGGAAGGAACTCACTGCCCCCCCACTTCTCCATTAGATGTCGAGCCCACACCCATGGTGAATTGGTCCATGAGTGTTTGCCCTGAAGTTGACCAGACCAGTTTATCCTTGCCCACTATGGCCTACTATTGTTCTACAGCTTGCTGCAGCAGAAGGAAGTATTCCGGGGACCAGCATCTGTCACTCCAGGCCCCCTGCGCATGTCTTTAATGGAAAAGTAATTCATGCTTAGCATTGTACAGCAATATGTTTGCATGTAACAAAACATTGAGAAAATATTCATGTAGCATAATTAGCTCTTACAATTTGCATACAATTGTTGACTTGAACACAATAATCCAACTAAACATATATATTATTTTTAATTATTACTTCATTTCAGCTCAAGAGAGCCATAAAAAGCACAAGGTAAAACAGTCATTAAAATTTTAAAATGTACTCATAAATTCATATCTCTAGATGATGCACATACCAATAAAATACAGTTCTATTAAAACCTATAGCTACACAATGAAAAATGTTTCAAAAACACACAATATGGATAATGAACAACCAGATCTCATATCCTCAAAGTACAAACAATGACCGCCAATCAAAAAAATTGTTTACCTCACATCAAGAGCTTTCATTCTGATATGCCCTATTAAGAGTAGATAAATAGAGACTCAGAAAACAACGGTGTCTCTAGTATTGGTTTTGCATATTCTCAGGGCTGTCTCTGTAACCAAGAAGTTTACATGGAATAATCCAATATGATCATCATTTTGCATAAGCTTTACAAAAGAATAAAAGATGTTCAATATTTTCTAATGCCAGGCAACCCATCGGTCACATATTTGATACAGCACCTACTTTTTTGACCATGTGCAAGTAAAAGCAGCCAAAGGTAAAATCCCTATTCTGAATTGTACATAAAGTGCATGTGCAGTTGGATTAATAATACGATCCAAATCTGGGGCATACTTGAACGGTAAATAAAGATCTACCAAGCTGCCTTGGGTAGATCCAGATATTTTAACTCCCAGCTCAAGTTCCAAAAACAAACTTTAGTCTGTTCCTGGCATCTTTTTGTAGGGCAGTTGGATGGCACCAAAAATCCTTCAGGCTGAGCTTTAATACCCAGGACTTTACATGCTGTACCCAGTGGATTTTCCTAACTGATTGGCCATCCAATATAACCCTAACACAGGCCCTATATGGGCCCAACTCCGCAGTTGACCAGAGCCTTATCCAATATAAAATAGGTCTCAAAGTAGCAATGTCAGAAACAAATCTTCAACAAAGGTCAAATCTGATTGAGAGGGTAGGGGCGCTAGTAGGAAGCCTCAACATGACTTCCCAGAGGATTAAGGTTACTATGTCCCTACAAATCCTCCCAATATGAAGCTGCCCCTGCTCTCTGCTTTAAAATCAAAGCACTTTTCTCAGTCTGGGGTAACCATCTGTTGGAACCATCCAATCCCACACCCAGACAATTGAATTCATGTACTCTACCCAGTGCCCTCCTCTCTAGGAGAATATTGACCTTGATTCTTTTGGGCGCACTAAAAAACATATATTTTGTTTTATTACAATTGATTTCTAAATCATGATCTTTGCAAACATGATTAAATGTATCCAAGAGAACAGATTAGCCCTTCTGAGTTTAGGAAAGAAGCACACATTGGTTAACTGGCTACTGCTAGATTTGATGTGATTTTAACCATGCCTTCTCTCGTGCTCCTTTACAGCAAAGTTACAAGTGTGATAAGATAGGTCCTGAAGAAAGAGCTTCCCAGAAGTCTGAAATACACTAGGATGGAAAGAAAAGTTGGTGAAATGCAATCTGTAGGAGGATACCTGAAACTCAATTTATCAACAATTTGAAGAACTAAATAAATTAAATTAATTAAATATGCATCGTTAACCTAACCTCAGTACAACTTTATTTTTTTTAAATGAAGTTAAATTAAATATGTCCTTAACCTGAAGCTAATTGTATTCCTAACCCTTTATTAATTTAAGTGTAATTAAATACATGTCCTTTCCCTAAACCTAATACTAATCCTAATCCTAACCCTAACCCTTAATTAATTTCAATTAAAAATATAATGAAATGCAATTGAATATTTATCTGTAGCTAACCTTAATGATAAATACAACACTGTCCCTATTTTATACTAATTTATTTAATATTAATTTCACCAAACTCCAAATCTTGCCATCAAGATTCATTTTAATTTAATTAACTTTAAATACTTTAAATTCAATAAATGAATACATTTACCTTAGCAGTTAATGTATTCAAAGAATGTCAAATTGCATTACATATTTAACTATTTTAACCCTCTAATTACAGTACCTCAAAATTAAATGAATTGCTGTTCCACTTGCCTAAAACAATGACGTGACCTTTGCTGTAGCGACCCATCATTGTAGTAGGCATGTGCCACTTATTCTCCTCAGGATGCTTACCACATTGACAGGGAGCTTCATAATCCAAGGCAATCTCCAGTTATTATTTTATTTTGGAGCAACTACTATGAAAGCTCAGTGTGGGAGAGAGAGAATCCTTGAGGTGGAACGAGTAACTTAGCCCTGCTGAGCCCATCACTCATCCCCCAGACTCACCTTTCAATATGTATTTTCACATGATTTTAGAAAGAACAATGCTAATGTGAATTTAACTCAATCTGCCACAGATTACCTCAGAGTAGTTATTACTTCTGTCAGCAAACCTCCAGAATTGGTATTTAACGTTTTTAAATAATGTTACCATAATAAAAAAGGCTATCATAAATGTGATATTTAAAATGATGTTGTAAAACGAACAACGAGGATACACACATTTGAAAATTGTAAGTCAAGGTGATAACTCTATTTAAATCAGTAAACATGGCTTTGTTCATGAACTTACACGACATCCTATATGGTATAGCAAATAGATATCAGAATGAGCACATAGCTAGAGTCAGATGTGTGTACTATTCTCCTTCTACATCAGTTTTCTGATACACTCACTCCTTCCCCTCTGTGCTACAGATTCTCCAGTAAACATTTACTGTTTCGTTTTCTCACCTCCAATTTTCTTCTCATCCAGTGCTTACTTTTCCCTTCTCCATTTTACCTCTTCGGAGATACTGTGGGGCATATTTATACTCCGTTTGCGCCGGAATTGCGTCGTTTTTTTTGACGCAATTTTGACGCAAAACTAACTCCATATTTATACTTTGGCGTTAGACGCGTCTAGCGCCAAAGTCCATGGAGTTAGCATCATTTTTTAGCGTGGACACCTACTTTGCGTTAATTATATGCAAGGTAGGCGTTCCCGTCTAAAAAATCGACTCCGAGGCATGTGCGTGGGATTTATACTCCCGGGCAAAAATCACGCCCGGGAGTGGGCGGGTCTAAAAAAATGACGTATGGCCGCTTTTGCGCCGTTTTTTAGCGCCTGCAAAAGGCAGGCGTTAAGGGACCTGTGGGCTCTGAAGGAGCCCAGAGGTGCCCCCCCATGCCCTCAGGGACACCCCCTGTCACCCATGCCCACCCCATGAGGACACCCAAGGCTGGAGGGACCCATCCCAGGGACATTAAGGTAAGTTCAGGTAAGTGTTTTTTTTTTTTTTTTTGTGGCATAGGGGGGCCTGATTTGTGCCCCCCTACATGCCACTATGCCCAATGACCATGCCCAGGGGACAGAAGTCCCCTGGGCATGGCCATTGGGCAAGGGGGCATGACTAGTCATTTCTATGGGGGTTGGGAGTGAAAAAAACGGCGCAAATCGGGTTGAGGCGAAAAAATTGCCTCAACCTGACTTGCCCCATTTCTTGACGCCCAAGCTCCATATCCCCCTACGCCGGCGCTGCCTGGTGTACGTCGTTTTTTTAACGCACACCAGACGGCGCTAATTTTTTTGACGCAAAACTGCGTTGGCGCAGTTTTGCGTCAAAAAGTATAAATATGGGCCCGTGTCTCGTCTCCACTATTTCTCTTTGTTTAATTTCTTCTTCCTCCGTATCTTTTACCCCACTAACTCATATTTTCTGTTCTTTCTCATCTTTGTTAATAGAACAGCTCATCTCCTCTATTACCTTCCACAGCTCTACCTCATAACACCTACTTCTTACTTCTCTAATTCCTTTCCCTAACTTCTTTTCCTACGGAGTCCTTTCTTTGTCTCCTGTTAGAGTCACCTACTTCAACCTCACAGCTTCTGTACACCCAATTTTCCTTATCTCTTTTTTCTTTTCCTCTTTTATGCCTGTTTATTTTGATCTTCTATCCTTCCTCATATTATCCTCTACCCTTTGCCCTTTCAGTTTTCTTTTTACTACATTTCTAACCTGCTGCCGTCACCACTCGTCACCCTTTATCATCATCCCCTCCTTTGCTTTCTCCTTTCTATGTGTTCACTTTTACACACCATATTTTTTCCCACTTGTTTTATTTCTTTGTTTCTCTCATATTGTCCCCATTCTTCTTCCCCACCACCGGTTTCTCCTTCCTTCCCACTTCTTCCTCTCTAAAGTCATGTTTTTGGTGTGAAAATCAAAATCATCCTTAAAGCGGCATGCAACATCATAAGTGCAGGCAGGAGAAAGGAAATGTACATTTCACATACACATGCACAGACACAAAAACATACACACACCCTTACAACTAAAAAAGTAAGATTGAAAGGGATTTAAGGTAGTATAGGTGATGGTGAACAGCAGGTTAACAGTGGTTTACCATAAAAAAACTAACAACAAATTACATTTATGAGTGGAGGCACCACCCTCACCTGATCTTCCAGCCCACCCATACAAAGTCATCCTTTCCTCTAAGCCTTATTCTTACAAACGAAAACTCAAAATGAGATATGTATAGAGAGTGACTAGTTAGGTTTATAAGCATGTAAAAGGATGCATGACAGTGTCACTAAGTTGATGTAGTGACACGGTAAAGTGCTGGTAAATGGTTGGTGTGTGGCTGTATGATGATTGATGTGTTGTCATAAAATGTTCGATGAGTTGCTGCTTAAATACATAAATGGTGTGCATGCCTGATGGGGTATTTGAATGTATGATGGTAAATGTGTTCACCTATATTTGTTGCTGTGGGTGTGCACGATGGTGGCAGTATGACCTCTGTAATTAGTTAGGAAAGCTTGACGTGAGATTTGTTTACAGAGTATACATTATGTGTCACTTCACAAAGGCACTAATGAGTACATGAAGTACTTCTACAGTAGTATTGCTTCATAAACGCCTCCAAGCCTTGAAATGTCCAACTCCATATAAGTAAAAGTACAAAGAGTGCACAGTTCATTCTATTTGCAGTAACTGTATATGAATATTAATCTCATTTAAATGTGTAAAATATAGTATGATAGTGTAACTTAAGCTCTTAGAGTGATCATATAGAGCACTGGTATATTGTTGCAATATGAGTAAATGACAGTGAGTGTCGATTTGTGGTTGAATGATGGTGGATGTGTGCTTCTACAATGATGGTTGTATAAACATGTGTTCATTAGTGGGACACATAAACATGGCTGTGTCGATGTGTGATTGGCGTTGTGCGGATGTATACTGATGGTTTTACAGATATATTATGGTGGGTGCGCATTTATATTTGATTTTGGCAGGTTGGGTGTCTGCATGAGGGTTGTTAATGTGTTATCTGATGCTATGTGAATGCACATACGAAAGTGAATGTGCTGACACATTGTGGTGTGTTTGTTGCTGCGTGAATCAGATAGTGTGCTTATAGGATGAGGAGTGGTTTAGCACACAAAGTAATTCATTATGTTTTATTTTGTGTACTGTGTTATTTTTTTCATTTGAAAATGATTTTCAAGTTTACGAACAGTGCATGCTTGTGGTGGCTTGTAAGGTTGACTTAAAATGGCAGCGTTTGGAGACAAGGTGAAACCTCAGTTCATAACTATTTGTGCTTATGGTTTCTACATATTTGTTTCTGTAAAAACTGTAATTCATGTTAATGTTAGGCAAATATATTTACTATGAGTACACTGGTTGCACATCTTAAGGGATGTTTTATACCCATCATCTTTTCATCGTTCCCCTCAATGTGATGTTGCATGATAATTTAAGTTGGGTGTAATCGTAGGGTCATAGTTGGTATAAACACAACCCCAGCTTAGAAACTTGCAAAAACCAAATATAGTACCACATTTTTTCTAAAACAGAAGGAGTTATGTAAAATAATGCACTATATTGGAAAGATTTAAGGCCAGATTAACTAACATTTGATGAAACACAGCAAGATACCTTGTGCTGCATCATATGACGAGATCAGGAATGCGCCATATTTACGAAAATATGGTGCATTCCTGCTCTCTGCACTGGCGCACTGTGTGCAGCCTATCTGTGCAGGGAAAGACATCTTCCTACACAAAAACAAACAACAGAGGCAGTTTCAACTTCAGCACATATAGAAAGAGGAATAACAAGGAGACATAAGTATACTTCTCCTTGGGGGGCATGGCCTGCAGCCGATGCAGCAACACGTCTAGTGTGGAGCTCCAGAGCCGCGAACAGGGCTCGACCATCATACTAGCAATAATTAGAACCCTATCGCTGCCGAAAATAACGGGGTTAGCGATCGGAAGACCTGTAGCACACAGTGGACCCACCGCCAGTCCGGAATGCAGGAGAAATCGGAGAGATCTGCCTTGCTCTCCCCACGGCCGCTGAGGCGCAAGATGGAGGATGCGGGCGAGCGATACCCTGGCTGAGGAGCAGGAAGGGACCGTGTGCGCCGCCAAGGAGAAGACTCGCCCCTGACTCAAAGGGGTGCCCCCCTGCAGACATCGAACCGCTTACCTGCCGCGCACAGCGGCAGCGACTGGCGGTGAGGGCACAGACCGAGTGACTGCAGAGGGCGGGCGGCGAGTGGAGAGAACCCAGCGTCAAGCCGCACTGGATGAGAGCGGCCCGCCCTCTGGTGAGTGCCATGGGGTTCACCGCGGATCGCAGACGGGGGGAGAGGCCCACTCGGTGAAGCGCGAGGCAGTGCGCCAGTGCAGACGAAGCACATCGGGGAACCGGCACTTAAACACCAGCGCTGGGCTGAACCACTCGGAGAGGAGCGGTCGGGAAAATCTCGGCACCCCTAGAGGGAAGAGGAGATTCAGACGGATTGCCCTGCACGGACAGGCCTGCTAGGGATAAGGGAGAGTTGATCCCCCTGGTGCTTGGACACTTTGCTTCCCCCACCCACCCCCTTTTTTCACTTTTATTTTTAGTTGATGCCCCATGGAGCAGAAATGGGCCGGAAAAGAAGCTGACCAAAACTTAAAATAACTGGGAACGCATATTGCTTGTGTACGATGGTGAATGCCAGAAGTGGCGGTGGAAACCTCAGGCAAACCTTTCAGGAGGTGACCCCACTGAAATTGTGTGAACAGACCCGTTCTGGAACAGCAGGCCTCCCTGCTCTAACAATGGGAAAACCTAAAAAGTGAGAAGAGCATCAACAAGATGGAACTTCAACTACCAGACAGCTTGGACTGTCACAGCACACGGGCCCACGAGAGAACCAGGAGGCACCAGTGACGACCCTAGACACTGTACTCCTAGCCATTAAGGAATCCCGTGAAGCACTGGAACGTAAGATAGACAACCTAACAATAGACCTCTCACTGCTACGAGACGACCATAGGAAATTAGCAGAAAGAGTAGGAGCGAATGAGAAAACTATTACCCTTATGGACACAACGCAAAAAAGCGCATCATCAGAGTTTATGGACCTCACATCAAGGGTTAAAACACTGGAAACCAGGGCTGAAGATGCTGAAAACCGAGCCCGCCGGAACAACCTCAGAATAATTAACATTCCAGAAGGAGCGGAGTCATTAGCAGTTAACATGGAATCTTTCCTAGAACAGTGGCTCAGAAACAAAGTAGCACCAGAGGGCCTCACGGCGTTTTTTGCAGTAGAGAAAATCCACAGAATACCCAACAAGCCACCTCCTCCCGGAGCCCGACCGAGAATAATAATGGCAAAACTGCTACATTATAAAGACAGAGACCACATTCTAGCCCAGTCCCGCCTACGTGGCAAAGTTCTATATGAGAACCAAAGAATCATGATATTCCCTGACTTTACCAGGGGAACACAAGCACAAAGGGCTTCCTTCAACAGACCCAAGCGGGTCTTGCGAGAGAACGGTATAAAATATGCGATGCTCTTCCCAGCCAAGCTTAGAGTAGAAAATGACAATACAACACACTTCTTTCTATCTCCACAATCAGTAGAGGACTGGCTAGAATCCCGGAACGTAACCAAACCGACAACCGGCCCTCGATCCTCCCGTGTACACAGAGGAAAACGCAGCAGATCCAGGAGACGGATCACTGAGATAGCTCCTCCAAGACACCAATCCCTGCAGGAGATGAGAGAAGCCACAAACAGCGGCGACACTGAGTGGGTGGGGTACCACCGCAGTCTCCTACCTCTGATAATGTTTCAGATATAGATTCGTGCAGTGGGGGCTCCTCTGGGTGCTCACAAGACACCCTTGTCAGTCTGCCTCCGGTGACGCCGAGAACAGCGGATGAGATTATCTGACCTCTCTCTTGAATGAAAGGACCACTCTGTGAGTACCAACCTACTTTACAAAACACTAATACAAGAACTAAGTACAAGAGCACACGACGCAGACCCCAATGAAACTACTTAAGCACACTGGACTGGGCAATAGGGATAACACAAAGGGGCCCGGGGAGAGGCCCGGAGCGACGGCTCTCGGCCATTGCCACGCCACCCACCTATAGGACGCTAATTAAGACAGTTAATATGGTTTGGACGGGGGGAGTTGTAAGCGCCGGTCCTGGGTAGTGGGAGTTGGGAAACAAATTAATTAAGTTAGTTCTAGGGGTACTAAAAACACAAGTAGGTAAAGATACGAGCAATTCACGATCCAAAACATTGGAATTATTATTATGGTTCCAAACACTGCGACAGGAACATGGATTCTACCCACATCACACTACTAAAATAGATCATGACTACACTATATAAAATTATAACCTGGAATGTTAGAGGCCTAAATAATATGTCTAAAAGATACAAAGTACACAATTACCTTAAACGGAGGGGTATCCATATAGCTATCTTACAGGAGACACACCTAATAGAACAAGAAGTTAATGCCCTGAAAAAAAGGTGGAGAGGCCAAATCTTTGCAACTACGTGCTCAGCATTCACGAGGGGAGTACTACTGTGGATCTGGCCGGGGGTGCCCTTCCAAGTAGTACAAAAGATCATAGACAACAAGGGGAGGTATGTGGTGATCACCGGGAGGCTGGAAGGAAAAGAGATAACCGTCAGTAGGATATATGCCCCAAATCAGGACCAAGGGAAATTCTTTGACAGGGTATCATGTAACATAGGCCCACTCATGACAGGCCCAAAGGTAATTGGAGGTGATTTTAATTGTATAACTAACATTGACCTGGATAGATCACATCCGCCCCTCCCACAGTCCCTGATATGTAAAACGGCCCAACTATTCAAAAAATGGCAGCTACTCTGGCACCTCACAGACTGCTGGAGACACCTCAATCCACACATTAGGGATTATTCATATTATTCTGCAGCACACGCCCTGCATGTAAGCCTTGACACCATATTGGTATCACCAGAAGTGCATAGTACAGTGGTAACAGCTGAATATCTTAGCCGCACCATATCAGACCACAACCCACTGATGATCTCCCTGGCTTGGACTGGAGAGAGACCCTCAATACCAACGTGGCGTTTGAGGGCAGATACCTTAGAAGATGAATCATTTAGACAAGTCTTACCCAAGAACATTAATGATTTTTTAAAACAAAACGCTGGGACTGCCACCACTAGATCTATAGAATGGGAAACGTTCAAAATAGTCACCAGGGGCCAATGTATTAGCGAAAGTATGGGTGTTAGGAAAGTACTAGAAGGGGAACTCCAGCGACTCGAGGACTCCCTCTGAGAACTCGAGCGTAACTACCCTACGCAACCCGACCTGTCCTCCCTAATACTCTAAACTAGAAATAAGATAGCTGAAGCGAATATTAAACAGTCCTGATTCGATTACAAACTCTATTTAAGCAGACAACATGCAGAGGGGGATAAATCAGGAGCCCTACTGGCTTGGTTAGCAAGACCCCACTCGCAACAAACGGTTCTAATGGAAATTGAAGACACTCCAGATCATAGAGTATTTGGACAGAAGGAGATGAACGCGAGCTTCGTTAACTATTACTCAGCATTATACGCACCCCCTATGGATGAGATAACTGAGACCCAGATGAGGGAACTGGAGGCCCTCACTCTCCCTAAGCTAGGGACCGAGGACTGTTTGACTCTGGCGGCACCCATTTCGGTCGCAGAAGTCAAATCAGCAATCCAAAATATGGCAAGAGGTAAAGTACCAGGAGCCGACGGGCTCCCAACGGAGTTCTATCTAAGATTCCAAGATCTACTAGCTCCACAACTTTGCATTCTATACACAGAAGCATGGAATAATAATAACTTACCCCAATCAAGCTCCGAAGCCATAATGATTCCATTATTGAAACCCGATAATCCCCCAGCTGATGTCCGATCATACCGCCCGCTATCCATGCTAAACCTTGATTATAAAATTCTCAGCAGAGTATTAGCAGATAGGCTATTACCGCACATGACCTCACTGATCCATCAAGATCAGTCGGGCTTTATACCATCACGCAGCACGGCACAAAACATTAGGTGCCTCTTATTTGTCCTTAATAACATACCTCCAACTGCACCACAGGCAGCGATCATATCGGTGAATATCAAGAAAGCCTTTGATGGGACTACCTGGAGCAGGTCATGCTGCAGATGGGGGTTGGAGACTGCTTCGTCCGTTGGATGAAGCTACTGTACACCAACCCCACTGCAGGAGTGCAAACGGGTCGAACGGTGTCCGACTCCTTCCCCATAGGTAGAGGCACCAGACAGGGTTGCCCACTGTCACCCCTTCTATTTGCAGTTGCGGTAGAACCGCTGGCCCAAATGGCCAGAACCCGAGGATACTATGAGGGTATCTTAGTAAATATCTGGACACATCGTATTGCTCTTTACGCGGATGACATTCTGCTCTTCCTTAAGAGTCTGGAGGCGGGTCTTCCGGGAGCAATGGACATGTTAGAGGCATACGAAGCAGCATCCGGCCTCCGCAACAACTGGAGGAAGTCCTCCATTTTCCCAGCAATTAAGGGCACTGTAGAACCTATAGACACCATAGGTCTACCCTGGACCCCGAACACGTTTAAATATCTGGGGGTAAATATATACCATAACACAAATGACTTACTAGATGGGAGCATACAGAGGGCACTCGGGAGGATCAGAGCGAACATGCAGTTCTGGAGGACACTCCCTCTGACAGTCTCCGGAAGAGTCGCCCTACTCAAAATGATAGTGTTGCCCAGACTGCTCTACTACTTCTCCACTATTCCACTATTAATACCGAAAACGGTGTTTAAAAATATAGAATCTTTGGTCACGAGTTTCATATGGGGCTCGAGCAGACACAGAATCGCACTACACACCCTCCAGAGACCCAATGCTGAAAGAGGCCTGGCGGTCCCGAACCTGGAAACTTACTACTGGGCAGGGCAACTACAATGGCTAGCAAAAATTATTGTTGAGCCTTCAATACCTGGGGGCTTACAGATCCCATTGAACTGCCCACTGGCACAAATCCTGGGGATATTACTGAATCCGAAAAAGCAGAAGAGGCCCCTTCCTATGGAATGGGAGCCATCCAGATATTGCTGGGAGCAACATTTAAAACGCACCCGCAACATGACACCATATACACCTGAAGCCCTCATAACAAGCCTGACATACATTACTGGAAATCATACGATAATAGGCATCGCTAAACTAATAACACATAATATTACAAAATTGGGCGACATGTATGAAAATGGGAAGCTTCGCACTTATGCGGAACTTCAGGAACAATTTGCACTCCCACCTGGAATGTTCCTTATACATAATACCATTATCAAAGCCATTAATAAGAGATGCCGAACAGGTATACTTGAACCACCTACACATGAGAGCTGTAATCTACTCTGCTGAATTGGGGAACAGAAGGGAGTGATTTCAGGAATATATAAATCTTTATCGAATAATGCATGCTTACCCCTACATAAACTTAAAACCAAATGGCAGATGGAATTGGGAACTACTATAGAGGATGAACAATGGACCAGGATAACCTCCCATATATACACAGTGTCGAGAAACGCAAGATTTAAGCTGATAAATTTATTTATATATATCATAGGGCCTACTTAACCCCTCAAATGGTATCGAAAATGTATGGTACAACCAATTCCAACTGCCCTGGATGTACTGAACCAGCAGCAGACCTGCTACACATGCTATGGGTATGTCCCTCAATTAGAAATTATTGGATGGAGATTTTTAAGAAAATGTCCTCCTGCACTGGGAGGCATTTATCCCCCTTCCCAATCGTGGCACTGCTGGGGGACTTCACCCGACCGCCAGCTCATAAAATATCCAACAAATTTATGGACCTCGCTTTGATTTTAGCCAGAAGAGAAATAACCTCACATTGGAAGGAATCAGTGGGCCCCCAAGTGACTAGATGGCAAAATGCATTGGAGAAATGGGCAGAAGCCGAGGGAACAGCGTTGTTAAAAGAAGCCGTACACGGGCAAAGACCCAGAGACGATATTTCACAATGGAATACGATCCTAGAAAACTTAAGAAATATAGACGCCTCCATAGCGGAAGAGGAAAATAATACCTCAGAATCTGAAACTGAACAGCCTTCTATACCCATAACTTAAATGTCGCATGCATTGGCATCAACTGTTTGTACATGTGAATTGCTAACCAAAGATCCGTTATGAACAATCTTGTGTTAAAAAGGGGGGAGGAGGGGTCAAAGTTAAGTTGGGGATTTCAGAACAATATATTATTATTAAGTGCATGTCATTGCACTATTATAAAAAGCAATAAAAATTATTTTAAAAAAAAGTATACTTCTCCTTGTTACACCTCTGTTGCATAGCCTTTTGACACATTCCCAGGTTTACTTCCCTTAGTAAATCTGGGAACAGTTGTGTAACAAAAGCCCCCGCTGCTCCTGTGGTGCGGGGATCCCCATGCTTCAGGGGCCACCCCCTCAGCACAGTACCCTGGCCTGAGAGCTCGAGTGAGTCTCAAGGCCATCAGCTCATGCAGGAAACGTGCTTTCAAGACCCGCTTTCCATCCAATATACGTCATAAGAACAAAAATACTTTAAAGTGGTTCTGCCTCTGGTGTTTGACGTCCACAAAAATGCGATTGGGTGTTTCCTGTGGCTCATGAAGTGGCTATATAGAGGTGTTGTGATACCTGAGGTCGTACATCAGCAACTATGTGCATGCAGGGAAAATGGACCACTGGGGTAAGCACATTTTCAGATAGTCTAGATTGTGAATATTTATATAAAGAACAGTAATTCTTATTAAAAAAGTTTGAAACTGTTTGTAAGTAATTTGAATATATTAATTATTTTGGTACATAAGTGCATTATTATTCATTTAAATCTTGTGAAAAATACTGTGATTAGGATTAAAATGATTCCTTTAATTAGACGTATATGTCCCATTTTCACAATGAATGGGACAGCAGTTTTTGGCACTTAGGCGCTCACAGCCAATCAGACAGACAATAACAGGTTTAAATAATATTGCTAGAGTGTATTTACTTTGGAACAGTTAGGTGATGTAAGTTTTGTTATGCCACTGTCTGGGAATGCACCAAAATCCATGGCTAGATGCATGGGAATGCCCACACTCCACCCATTGGAGGCCTCCCAACACACAGAGATGCAAGGCAGCGATTTGTGCTACATTGTGTTACTCTGGATTTACTAAACAACAGAGAGCCACGGAAGGTGGCTTTCAGTGGCTTAGTAAGTATCACTGAAGCCCTTGTGTGACACAATGGCAACAAAAGGGCTTAGTAAATCTGGGCCTTAATGTATGATCTATGTGACTAAAACTCTCCCCTAAAAATGTTGCTGAAGTGTTCTGCTTTCTAATTTTTTTGTTTCAGTATCAATGTGGCAGTATTTATAGTGACATTATAAGGTTTGACAATCCAGATCTGTTCTGCAATTATGCTGCTCAATCTAGTCTGCTAACCCTGATAATAAAGTCGTTGTGTGTGATCTTCAAAGTGCTTTCAGATATGTTGCTTAGTCACCACACTGCTGCTAGGGGTGGGCGAAATCCCTTTTTTCAGTCCTGGAGTCTTAGCTACTGAACTAGATCTTAATATATTAGAATATTTCACGAGTCTCTCTTTGAAATCCCTTTCAAACATTTAGCTTTTTGAAAAAAACTGCATGGTGAAATACGTTTGGATTTCTTGGGGCACCCTGTAATCTGAGATTAAAATGCCACAATGAGGTAATTTCCCTTGGGCCCAGGTCCCCAGTGACCCTGAACACAAATCCTTGGTTTAGTTTTGGTGGGTAGATTTTGAGTGCTCAATGTACCCCTATGACACTGGTGCTCCCAGGTACATAAAATAGGATGTCTGACCCCATTTAGTTATTTGCTAAACTCTCTTAATGCATCTTCAGTGGAACCATCCACCTTGAACAGATGATAGTAATATGAAGAAGTTTTTCAATGGGCGAATGGCTTTTTAAAGCAGAAGGCACTACTTCGACTCATAGAAATGCAACGGGTCTTCTCTGCAGTGTCTTGGTTCTCAGGACAGTCAGGTCTCAGTGCCCAGAACACCGGGGATTCTCTACCCCAAGAGACCCTTTTTCCCTGGGTATTTTCCATCATGAACTACACATGCCCAGATTAACAAAAGCTTCACAGAACACAGCGGAGCACCCAAAGTTGCTGTGCTGCATTTCGTGACAAGGAGAGAACGGAACATCCCCATATCTACAAAGATATGGCACCATTGTGCTCTCTCCCTAGCGCTAGCACACAATATGGCTGCCGAGCACCACACACGCACCTTTGCACCATAGTACAGGGGTGTCTGCGTGAGTCTAGCATAGGTTTTGTACTGGAAGGCAAACTTTAAAACTTTTCCAACTTCGGATGTGTGCTGCACACATGCAAAGTGGCAAAAGTTAGGAGAAATAAAAGCATTTCTCCTTTTTAACACCTGCTTTCATGCGGTGTTATTTCTTAGCACAAAACCCAGTCTATTATTGTTAGTAGGTAGGGTTTTGCATCCATAAACCATGAGTGGTTACATAGGACCACCCAAGTACCATGCATGGAACTGCTCCCTTGACGCAAAGCAACGCTTTGCATTATTTTCAGGCACCAGATCAAAACAAGTTAAAAAAAATACATTTTTTGCAGATTTGCGTCATTTTTGTAATGCAAACCCTGCAAAAATGTGTCTTAATCTGAGCCATTTTGCTGTATGGAATCAGAGAGACTGCAAAGAGACTGACTCAATGGGTCCATGTGTATCCTGCTTCTTTTAGAGATGTGGGATCGTTTGGTCGCTCTTGTGACACGGGTTTCTGACACTGCAGCCCCCTCATGCAGATCCAAGGTTTTTTCTACTACTGCCTTCCCTACATATGCAGAGGTCTATGGATTACTGGCACATAACTCACCACATAAGAGATATAATTAGAGTAAGAATAGATCTATGCTTGTATTTTTGTGAACTGTATTTAAGAGTATGTGAAGTAGTAAAACAGAACTACTAATGCACACTTGTAGTTGCCTTTGTGACTCTGGACATATGTGTAAGTGAAGGAATCTTGTCCTTCCATTGCCCATGTTGTACAGGCTCCTGTTTTAAGAGGGTAGACTATGTAGACTATGCTATCATAGCCAGGGTTCAATTTGAATGTATGCTGCTCTATAAAACTGAGTGCAATAAGCCTTCTGTTCACACAATGACCTGGTAATTGTTCATTCAGTAGCAGTTCAATTGCACATTTCACTAGCCCAGTGCTTAATTTGTAAAATAAATAACTAAGTAAGTGGCAGGGCCCTTGTGACGAGTCCCCTGCATCTTGCATCACCCATTGCCTCTTCTGCCAAACAGTATCCACACAACTACTATCCTTCACATTCCTACAAGTGTGACAATCCAAAGCTATAAGAAGGGCTTGGGTGGAAGGTATTAGTGGTTTTTAATATATACTGAATTACTCAACAACTGCTGTGCTCATCTTAAAATTGGACAAACAGCATCACCATGCGGCAGACTATAACTATCGGCTGAAATTAGTTTTTGACTGAACTACACCATTCAGAGCAAACAAGAGTGCAAATGCGACACAATTCTCTACTCATACACACACACACACATATATATATGTGTGTGTGCATATATATATATATATATATATATATATATATATATATATATATATATATATATATAAAATGGGGCCTGTAGTTGGCAGAGGTTTGCACCCTATCCAAGTAGGGACCCTTAATCTAGTCAGGATAAGGGAGTCACACAGCTAAGATAACCGCTGCTCACCCCCTTGGTAGCTGAGCACGAGCAGTGAGGCTTATCTCAGAGGCAATGTGTAAGGTATTTGTACAAACACAGTAAAAAAGTGAAAACACCACAAAAGTACTCCACACCAGTTTGGAAAAATAGCTAAAATGTGTCTGAATAAAACAAGACCAAAATGACAAACATCCAACATACACAAGTTTAGATACACATTTTCTAAGAATAAATCTTTGTATAGCACTTAGAAACACAATAGCTCCAACTGGGGCTATCATGGCGTTTTGACGGAGTTGCTTTCAACAGTCCAATGCCACTCGTGAGGGAGTGCCAGCCGGTCACACGGATGCCCGGGTACAGTACCTTAGAAAACAACGCGGAAAGAAAGACGTTGCATGGACTTGGGAAGTTGAGACGTCGCTGGAGCCTGTGCGATGTTGGTTCCTTACTGCTACCGGGGAGGTGAGGCATCGGTTCCTTACTGCTAGGCAGGGGAGGTGAGGCATTGCTTCCTTACGGCTGCAGGGGAGGTAATGCAAATTTGCAAACTTAGGTGAAGCAGGTGGTAGCAGAGGATCTTTACCTTCTGATAGAGTATTGCTAACTACAAAATCTGAGGACTCCTTCAACAAAAAAAAAATCTGTCATAGGCCATACTAATCCGAAAGAAAACCTAACATCAACTGCAGCGGGACACAAGGGAGTTTGAGATGCTGCAGAAATACGGCAAGACACGTTTCACACATTTCAACTGATGGGTGACGAGGATCAAATATTTTATCATTGTAACAAGTGCTACAAGTTGTATAGAATGGAAAAAAGCCTGGAAAAATGTCAAAAAATTGCAGAAACCAGTGAATAACAACAAGAATCCAAGTCTTCTGAGAAAGCAATGACAACCAAACCCAATGCCCATTCACTTCAAAAATTGACAGCTACCCCTTGTCCACCTCCAACAACTGATCAGAAAGCAGAGGATCTCCAATGTGTTATTTGTGGTTTAGCCAGAACAAGTGGCAAAGGGATTGATGAGAGAACAAAGTACAGAGTAAGCGAGGTGTCAGCTCCTTACCACAAGGTGGGGTCGATGAATCCAACAGGCCAAGATGCGAGGCATCGACTTTGCAGTGTCGTGATCACACCATTGGGCGCCACAGGTGCTGGAGTGGAGTCAGAGTTAGGTATAACGGACGTCAGTGACACGACACTCAGAACTCACACTGTGGCAAGACTTCGGAGGTGCTGTGGCGGCGTCAGGTCTGTGTTTCAGGTAGCGGTCGCTGCACTTAATGGGGACTACGGCTCAGTTGCCGGCAGTGGTACTGAGTCAAACAGCGGCACTGGTTCTGAAATCGCTCCGGAGTCAATGTGCTTAGTTTCTTCTTGGTTGCACCAGAGCTCACTTCCAAGGGCCCAGGAACTGGATTTGGCACCACTCTGCAAGGCAGGACTCTCAGCAAGAGAGCCCAGGTGCTGGCAGGTGAAGTCTTTGATGGCCCTGAGACTTCTTAACAGGAGGCAAGCTAAGTTCAACCCCTTGGAGTACCTTGGAAAACAGGTTGTAGAAAGCAAAGTCCAGTCCTTTCACTCCCAGGAAGAAGCAGCAAGCAGCAGGCCTGCACAACCAAGCTACCGGCAGAGTGGCAGTCGCTCCTACAGCATCTAGCTCTTCTTCCTGGCAGAATGTCCTTAGTCCAGACGTGTTCTAAAGTTGTGGTCTCAGAGGTCCAGTACTTATGCTCATTTCTGCATCTGAAGTAGGCAAACTTCAAAGGAAAGTCTTTGTAGTGCACATGACCCTGTCTTTCCTGTCCTGACCCCAGACACACTCTAGGGGGTTGGAGACTGCTTTGTGTAAG
Source organism: Pleurodeles waltl (assembly GCF_031143425.1). Taxonomy (NCBI): domain Eukaryota; kingdom Metazoa; phylum Chordata; class Amphibia; order Caudata; family Salamandridae; genus Pleurodeles; species Pleurodeles waltl. The sequence goes on along the minus strand of NC_090437.1, from coordinate 311,116,917 downwards.
GCAGGCACAGCCCTATTCAGGTGCAAGTGGTGTCAACTCCTCCCAGCACTGTAGCCCAGGAAGACCCATATAGGCAGGGCATACCTCAGCTCCCTTTGTGTGACTGTCTAGAGTGAATTCACAAACAGCTGAACTGTCATCCTGACTCATACGTGTATTCCATAGACAGGCAGAGGCACAGAATGGTTAAGAAAGAAAATGCCCACTTTCTAAAAGTGGCACTTTCAAACTTATAATTTAAAAACCAATTTCACCAAAAGATGCATTTTTCAATTGTGAGTTTAGAGACCCCAAACTATATATCTCCATCTGCTCCCAATGGGAAATTGCACTTGAAAGATATTTCAAGGCAATCCCCATGTTAACCTATGTGAGATATTCCTTGCAATAGTGAATATCAAATTTAACAGTATTTCACTATCAGGACATGTAAAACACACCAGTACATGTCCTACCTTTTAAAGACACTGCACCCTGCCCATGGGGCTGCATTGGGCCTACCTTAGGGGTGACCTACATGTAGTAAAGGGGAAGGTTTGGGCCTGGTAAGGGGGTGCGCTTTCTGGGTCGAACTGTGTAGTGCTTTCCTCTTATCTAGTTTCTAAGCACTAACATAACACAACAGAAATGCACTTCTGAGGTCAAAGAAGACTTTTATTGTTGTTAATTCTTCCCCAACCACAATATTTTATGTATGACGAATTAGTAGCTTTCAAGTCCGCGTTAATCAAACAAAATATATCAGTTTGCAATATACACAGCAGGTTATATTTATAAGATATTGAATGCAAAGCAAAACAAATACTTCACCGTGTGGGAACTATTTACAGCTAAATCTTTCTAAGGTCTGCAAGCTGATGACCCCTGTCAGCCGCGAGAAAGAGTTTCATCTACCCGCACGGGATTGCTGGCAGCTGGCGCCAAGCTCCCGCACGAGGTCCGGCAGATTCGAATCTGACCCTCTGCAGCCTGTGTCATTCGTTACAAAGGTGTGCCCCCTCCTCTCAGACCTGGGAAACTGAGCAAGCCTTTTGGAGACTGGCCAGGTCTCCAAGACTACTCCTGTTCCCAAGCTCAAGCGAAGAAAAAACAACACCCATGTACTCTCTCTTATCATGTCTAGTCTACTGTGAGAAAAACATCTTGGTTCTCTGGTGCAAAAACACAGCTTGGAAAAATACAGCTTGGATTCTCAACTGCAATGTCTAACTCCACGTTAAAGGCAATGGGCAGCTAACCTAAGTATCAAATGCAATGTCATGTTAAAGGCAATAGGCAGCTAACCTAAATATCAAATGCAATGTCTAGTGTCATGTCAAAGCCAATAGGCATCTAAGCTGAATACAAAATGCAATGTATAATATCATGTCAAAGCCCATAGGCAGCTGAGCTGAATACAAAATGCAATGTATAATATCATGTCAAAGCCAATAGGCAGCTGAGCTGAATACAAAATGCAATGTATAATATCATGTCAAAGCCAATAGGCAGTTAAGCTGAATACAAAATGCAATATATAATATCATGTCAAAGCCAATAGGCAGAATATCTAATAGCATGTCAAAGTCAATAGGCAGCTAAACTGAATACATCATGTCAAAGCCAATAGGAATGCAATGTCAAAGCCAATAGGCGGCTAGACTGGATACAGCATGTCAAAGCCAATAGGCAGAATACAGAATGTAATGGCTAATGCAATGTCAAAGCCCATAGGCGGCTAAACTGAATACAGAAAGTAATGGCTAATGCCATGTCAAAGCCCATAGGCGGCTCAACTGAACAAAACATACCATGTGCTACTGGTGAACATTGAGCAACTAATATGCGCAGTGGTGAAACACAAAGTCATTGGTCAAAACAAAATTTATCAAATGGCAGTACATTCCGCCCTTTGACCAATGAATTTTTGTTTCACATATCTCTTGTTTCAAACAAAAACAAAAAAACATCAGCACAAACAAAAAAACATTATCAGAATGATCAAAGCAATCCCTGTAAAGCAATAGAAGTGGATTAACACATTGATTTCATAACCTTTCACATCAGATACATCTACACAGAAAAGACTGGGCAATTTTTATACTCTGAATGAGTCTCTAATTCAACAGCGTTAGCAATTTGATGTGGCATGAGTTCTGCTCATGTAAAGAGGCACGGTCCACCTGAAAGGTCTGCTGGAAGATAAGCAAAAGTCAGAGTTCCATACGAGAAGGGAAAACAAAAAAAAAAACACAGCAAACAAGTTGAACTTGAACTGAAGGCGCAGTTTGCGCAAAATGGATCCATGGTGCTGGCACTTTACTCAGCCAGGTTCAGGTTGGGGGTTCGGTCCCTTCCCCGACCCCACACGCACACACCGGAAGGGGGACCACACAGCACACTCAGGGACAGTGGCGAAACGTGGTAGGATCTGCAAAAGAAACAAGTATGACTTTTCTTGCAAATAACATTTTTCATTTAAACTGCACCCTTCCTCTTTCTTTCCCTGTTTTATAATCAGCAGGACGTTTTTGGGGCCCTTTGTTATATTTTCTGCAGGTTCTGGAGGATCACTTGGGGCTTCAGCCCACACATCAGCACTGAGGTTTTTATCTGCTGCGCCACAGCTTCCCTTTTCTTGCACTGTCAGAAGGGCTGGGGCAGACTCATTCTTTACCAAACCTCCATTCACTGCATTTTTGCCAAGTTGGGCCATTCTGTCTCCAATTTGTATGAATGAATCAGATTCTTTTCTAGGTATCAGCATAATTTCGATTTTTCCTTGGTAATCTGCAGCAATCACTCTCCCTAAAACCTGATCAATTTGCCATTTCTGATCTGGTAACTTTCCTCTCCCCAACTGCTCTGTGACTGCTTGCATGACAGATTGCTTTTGTGCGTGCTGCACAGTTTTTATCAAATCTAGGGGAATGTGCATCTCTCTCATCTCTGCCCACCTGTAAGTGGCTTTTTCTCTCAGCTGTTCACATTTCTGGGGCACCCACTTAGCCATCCCCACTAAGGCAGAATTCTGGGTGAACACTTCTCTCTCTGAATTTTTCTCATTAACATCTGCAAGGTAATTGAACCAGTTAGGTGCTAAAACATTAGCAATGAACCAAAAATCAGTGTAAAAATGACACATCTCACGTAGCTCTTGCTTTAAAATCTGACACACATTATACAACACTGTTCCTTCTACTGTGCCAGAAAACAACATTTCAGTCAATGAATCATTAGTAAAACAAACATGCTTTTTATCTTCAGTAGACACGAATTCAAATGGTGCACACAATTTCACCGGTAATTCTTTTACCTGTGGTACTCTAGCCCTGTCTTGCAAGTACCAGATCCATTGTATGATTCTAGCTAGGGGCACTATTTTCTTTCCTTGTTCTTGATTTAAATGTACATAAGTATTTCCTTCTTGCACTGCGCAAAAACCTAAAGTCTGCATTATTTCATTTGCCAAATCACAAGCGCGCAGCTGCATATTATTTTTCACAGTGACCATATACAAAAGTGTTAGGATTTCTCTCAAATGAGGGCTATTCTTTTTCCAAAAATCAAACAAGCTAATGAAAGTCGGTGTCTCTTTCTCTAAAATCTTTCGTTTTACTTGTGCATTTTGCAACGGTAACTCGTAAATCACATTCTGGTCTCTCTCGTCCCTGTTATCAGTTAAGGAATGCATTTTGGCTGCCAAAAACCCTGGCTCACACGAAAACTCAGAGCAGCTCGGAGCTGTCTTAACCCCCTCATTACTGGAATGGGACAAGAAAGATTCTTCATTTTTATAACTTTCAGCATTATTTTGAATTATTGTATCCTGGCTAATTTGCTCACGTAAATTCCTATTTTCATGTTCCAACTTCCTACATTTCTCCTGCATTTCTCTGTAAGCAGATAAAGGTATCCAGACCTTTCTGTCATCATTACTTCCAAAACACACGTTTTCTACATATGTCATTTTAGCTACACATGCATTTTCTTCTGTAATTCCCCAAACAGAAAACAATTCACAGTTTTTCTTAGAACCATCAGGCAGTTTAACAACACATGACATGGTCTGCCGTGCTACTGTGATTCTCCAAACAACAAACAATTCACAGTTTTTCGTAGCACCATCAGGCAGTTTAACAACACATGACATGGTCTGCCGTGCTACTGTGATTCTCCAAACAACAAAAAACAATTTCTGTAACTCTCCAAACAACAAAAAAAACAATTACACTTTTAAAGTGTGCACTTAGAAATCTACTAACTCGTCAAACCCCTTCTTAATCACCTCTTAATGACCGGCCCCACGACTCCAGGTACCAATTGTAGTGCTTTCCTCTTATCTAGTTTCTAAGCACTAACATAACACAACAGAAATGCACTTCTGAGGTCAAAGAAGACTTTTATTGTTGTTAATTCTTCCCCAACCACAATATTTTATGTATGACGAATTAGTAGCTTTCAAGTCTGCGTTAATCAAACAAAATATATCAGTTTGCAATATACACAGCAGGTTATATTTATAAGATATTGAATGCAAAGCAAAACAAATACTTCACCGTGTGGGAACTATTTACAGCTACATCTTTCTAAGGTCTGCAAGCTGATGACCCCTGTCAGCCGCGAGAAAGAGTTTCATCTACCCGCACGGGATTGCTGGCAGCTGGCGCCAAGCTCCAGCACGAGGTCCGGCAGATTCGAATCTGACCCTCTGCAGCCTGTGTCATTCGTTACAAAGGTGTGCCCCCTCCTCTCAGACCTGGGAAACTGAGCAAGCCTTTTGGAGACTGGCCAGGTCTCCAAGACTACTCCTGTTCCCAAGCTCAAGCGAAGAAAAAACAACACCCATGTACTCTCTCTTATCATGTCTAGTCTACTGTGAGAAAAACATCTTGGTTCTCTGGTGCAAAAACACAGCTTGGAAAAATACAGCTTGGATTCTCAACTGCAATGTCTAACTCCACGTTAAAGGCAATGGGCAGCTAACCTAAGTATCAAATGCAATGTCATGTTAAAGGCAATAGGCAGCTAACCTAAATATCAAATGCAATGTCTAGTGTCATGTCAAAGCCAATAGGCATCTAAGCTGAATACAAAATGCAATGTATAATATCATGTCAAAGCCCATAGGCAGCTGAGCTGAATACAAAATGCAATGTATAATATCATGTCAAAGCCAATAGGCAGCTGAGCTGAATACAAAATGCAATGTATAATATCATGTCAAAGCCAATAGGCAGTTAAGCTGAATACAAAATGCAATATATAATATCATGTCAAAGCCAATAGGCAGAATATCTAATAGCATGTCAAAGTCAATAGGCAGCTAAACTGAATACATCATGTCAAAGCCAATAGGAATGCAATGTCAAAGCCAATAGGCGGCTAGACTGGATACAGCATGTCAAAGCCAATAGGCAGAATACAGAATGTAATGGCTAATGCAATGTCAAAGCCCATAGGCGGCTAAACTGAATACAGAAAGTAATGGCTAATGCCATGTCAAAGCCCATAGGCGGCTCAACTGAACAAAACATACCATGTGCTACTGGTGAACATTGAGCAACTAATATGCGCAGTGGTGAAACACAAAGTCATTGGTCAAAACAAAATTTATCAAATGGCAGTACAAACTGGCAGTTTGAAACTGCACACACAGACACTGCAGTGGCAGTTCTGAGACATGTTTACAGGGCTACTCATGTGGGTGGCATAATCAGTGTTGCAGGCCCACTAGCAACATTTGATTTACAAGCCCTGGACACACAAAGTGCACTTTACTAGGGACTTGAAGGGCGCTTGCACTTTAGCTCTGGTCAGCAGCGGCAAAGTGCCCAGAGTCCTAAAGGCAGCAAAAACGAAACTCAGCACAAGATCAAAAACAGGAGATCAGAAGCAAAATAACCATGAGGAATAACCCTGCCAAAAGGGCCATTTCCAACAATATATATAAAGTGAATGCTGACTTATAAACAACAAAAAGAATGAAATAATATACTGAATAAACAGGTCTTGGTGTCATTTAGTTGTCATTTAGGCTCCTTTAGGCTCAGGCTCTTTTCTAGTAACAAGCCCCTTGTTGAGGATTAAATATGCTTAATAGTCTGGGCCCCTTGATATACTCCGTAAAAAATTGTTGTCCAGAGATTTTCATTGTTGATTTGTGTTTTTGTAATTTAGGTTGGGTAGACATTGCTAATTCAGGCCAATTTTTTCTGGACAACATTTTTAAAAATGGCGGATGGGTTGCGATGATTATGTAATATTGCAGGAACCATGAGACCTATATACTTCATTTTGGTGTCAAAAATAGGTTTTGGGGTACAGATAGTCTTAAAGAGACAGAAAATAACTCCTCAGAGCAACCCTTCTGCCATTTTCCAAAATGACGGCTCTATAATGATGTGTTTTAGGCATCATATTGGTAATTTATTTCAATATTGTTCTTATTTCAGGTTTTCTGTTGATTAAAATTCATAAACATGAGTGAAGCAGGTGGTAGCAGAGGATATTTACCTCCTGACAGAGTGTTGCTAACTACAAAATCTGAGGACTCCTTCAACAAAGAAGAAATGTGGCATAAGTCAAACTAATCTGAAAGAAAAGCTAACATCAACTGTGTGGGACAGAATGGAGTTTGAGATGCTGCAGAAATACGGCAAGACGAGGTTCACAAAACATTGACACTGATGGGTGAAAAGGATCAGGTATTTTAGCATTGTAACAACAAGTGCTACAAGTTGCATACAATGGAAAAAAGCCTGGAAAAAAATTGTCAAAAAATAGCAGAAACCAGTGAATCACAACAAGAATCTGAGTCTTCTGAGAAAGCGACGACAACCAAACCCAATACCCATCTACTTGGAAGATTGACAGCTACCCCTCATCCACCTCCAACAACTGATCAAAAAGCAGAGGATCTTCAATGTGTTATTTGTGGTTTTGCCAAAGCAAGGGCCAAAGGGATTGATAAAAGAACAGATTATGTTAGTCTTAAAGGGCAAACGGTTTTATCTGCAGCTAGTTTCTTCTAAGAGGAAGTTGTCAGCCGAGTAGCTAATCTAAACAGCAAGGTGAATGTATTTGCAGCAAATTTGTATGCCCACTGGAACTGCATGGATGCATACATTTGAAAATATGAATGTCCAATGAGCTCCCAGCAGCAACGTAACTGTCAGCCTTCAGTTAAGTTTGCACTCTTTGAAAAAGCAAATTAAGTTTTAAAACCACTCTTGACTGTTGGCTACAGGTTCACACTGAGTGAGATCAGAGGAATAATGGTCAACATTGATGAAACTGTATTGATCCTTAAAAAATACATTAAGATTTTTCTGGTGAGGATGTACAATGACAGAATTTATTTATGTCAGTCAAACAAAAAGAATGAGCCATGTACAGTTGATTTGACTCCTGAAGTTCCTGCTGCCAAAATAAGATCACAGGAAGCAGTAAAAACAGCAGGAACAATTTTAAGAATGGCCTGAAAGCTTAAATTTTCGACTTAATGACACATTTTGTGATGTCCCAGAGCTCTGCAAATCATAGGAGTCAACAAGAATGTCTAATGTTGTCTTCACATTTTTTACATCATTTTTTATTATCAGCAAATCAAAACTGTTAAAAACTTACGTTCTTGAGTTCGGAACAGAAGCCAACAGCATTGATGAAGGCTTTGAAGTTATAAGAGAAGTGGAAGACAATCCCATGAACTGACTAGTTTATGCTGTGCAAATGTACTGTCTTTTCCAAATCATGTTTTATGAATTACATCACGGCAAAAAGAAAACTCCACTATACATGATGACTGCCCACGCAATCTATGACAAATGAAAAAGTAGAGAGCTAATAACTTCAATGAATAGGATTGGTGTATCAACAAGTTATGATGACATAGTACAGAGAAGGAGCAGCTCATGCTGTAAAATCTTGTGAATCCGAAAGCACACGACTTCCGAGTCACTTTAACAAGAAAGGATTTACAATTGCTGCTCTTGATAATATTGATTTTGAAGACAGCTTTTCTTTGTCTGGAACATCCAGCACACATGATACTGTTATGATGCTTTTCCAAGTATGTACCAATGAAGTAGCTGCTGGAAAACAAGCTATGTCAGCTGTAAGCATAAACAAATGAAGCTGCAAACTTATAACCCAACTGCCTTGCCAACATGTGCAGAATCACTACAAGCCTTCAACACATCCCAGTCTACCAGAAAGTTTCAAAGTGGCTGAGGACATGGCTCTTCTACCTGATGCTGTGGTCAGCAAAGCTGATTTAACTGAATTTATCATATTGATTATTCGGTGAGTACTGAAAGATGGACAAAATCCAGTTCCTCCATGGGCCGGAATTCATGCTCTGATCTCCCAGAATACCGTCCCACCGAAGAAGGTTGGGTTTTTAACAGTAATACCATCTCCAGTCACAAACTACCCAACAGTATACACAGCTCCCAAAAATTTCCAAACTCTGCGTGCTCAGCTTGGAGACCAGCCTTTCCTGCCAATTTTCTGTAATGAAGGTGTTTTCTGTAATGTAACTGACATTTTTATGAGCAATCCAGTAGAATTTAATGATCTTTATCCAATGATGGGCATTTTTCACATGACAAAGCTTGCGTTGCGGTGTGCAGGAAGTTGTCTCAGTGGATGTGGCATAGATGGTGCACTTATTGAGGCTGAAATCTTTGGAAGCACAACTGTCCAGTCAGTATTGAGCGGAACTCATTATTTTCATTCGTTAGAAGGTATGCTCATCATATTTGAGACTATAGAAACATTGCGTTAGATCACTTTCTGGAACAAGAATGGCAAGTTAGGTTTTGCATATCTTATCTCAGGAGTGAACAAGGCACAGGATGCACTTCATTCAAAAGACATAATGCAAAGCCCAGCAATGTTCAAAACAATCAGTTCAAAATCAGAAAACCTGAAAACCAAGTTTGTAGAGTTTATCAAAGAATCTGAAGAAAACTCAGAACTTTGCTTGTACTGACAAAATGTTTTACACATGATGGCTCTAGTGAAAAACTTGGTACATGCTGACCTGGGAGGTGATTCGGAGCTGCACGTGAAGATGCGGGAGTCACCGATTACTGTGTTTAGCTAATTCAATTACATAAACTATCTGAGATATGGGTCCTGGTATTTGGAAAGAGTGAAGAAGCTAGAAGTGGAAAAACAATACCTCTACAGAAAATTAATCCAAAGACATTTTGTGGTGAAAGACAGAGAGGGAAGGTTCAATGCTGTGGCTCGAGATATGGAACTCGAACAGACAATCCAGACATCACAGAAAAGATTCAAGGGAATTGTTGGTCAGACAGGTAAAAGTGAATATGTTGCTCAATGGAAGCTAGTTTACCATAAAATCATTTCTATTTGCAGTGTTTTCAGAGAGATGACAAGTTAAAAATTAATGGACCATGGTGAAACTGTTTCTCACCACAAACTTGTGGGAAAGAGAGGGCAACATTTTAATAAACATGTTGACAGCCTTCTTCATTTCATGCATCAGCAAGGAAACCCCTTTGAAATGACTGAGCTGATGTGACTACACAACTTCATGACCAAACAATATGTGGATAACGATATAAAGAAATGTCTACTATGTGTCCTGGAACATGGATCGAAACTGTACACAGAACTGAAGCAGAAGATATTTGTATTGAAAGACAAAAAGCTGTTTGACATAATCACTAAAGCTAAACTTCCACGCTTTGATTGACATAGGGAGAATTTCGTTCAACCAGCTACTACAAAGCAGGTTACAAAACAACAACTGCCGCAAGCACATAGAGAGATGGATGTAGCAAGGGAAAGGAGTGAATGCTGTGGCATGAACATCTTCCAACAAACGCAGTATTTGATAGAGATGCAGCAACCAAACCAGTGAACCACAATGCATACAAGAGCTCGAAAAAAAACTTTCACCTGAAGAATTTAAATTCAAAAAGGTGTCCTCATTGAAAACTGCTGTTGTTCTGGACTACGGCCCAGATTTACAAGAATCTGGTGCAACAGTACTGATGCGCCAGACTTTTTGCGCCCCCCCACGCCACGTAACAACACCATAGGTGCACCATTTTAACAATATGGCGCACCATAGGGCACGTTAGGCCAATAGCGTCAAAATTGTTGACACTATTGTGGAATTATGATGCACTAGCATCAAATATTTTGACGCTAGCGCAGCAAAGTGCAAGTAGGCTCATTGATTTCAATTGCTGCATCCTTTTATCGCTTGTTTTGAGCAGGCATTAAAAATGATGCAAAAAATGGTGAAATGAAATCTTCCAGATTTCATTGCACCATTTTGCAGGCCTCCTAATTCCAGAACACCCCCCTTGCATTCATTATACCTGACACAGGCATAATGTGGTGCAAGGGGTTGCAAAGTGTTGCAATTCTTGCATTGCGCCACTTTGTAGATATGGTGCAGCAATTTTAGCCTCTTTGAACCACATTAGCGTAAAACAAACTACTCTAATGTGGCGCAAGGAGGCCCTAAGGGCCTTTTAAATGTGGTTGTCTTCATTGCGAATGGTCAAGATTTTATCCATGGAAAACTTCGGATAGGCCATTCAGACTGTTCTACAGATATCAAAGTCAATGTACACCTTGCGAGAACTGCATATTGTCTTTCACAGTTAACTTGAACTGTGTCAAAGAATGTGAGAGAATCAGACGAATATCTACAAGTGTAACAATTGACCTTGCCTGCATCAAAAATTTGATACTTATACCTGTGCATTTTTATAAATTCTAGTCATCAACATCGAACAAGATGAACTTGGAGATGCCAACTCACCAAAACATTGCTGATACTTCAGGAAACATTGAAATACCAATTATTGCATGTGGAATGATTGTCAATGAGGAATTGGTGCCTGAAAGAGTAATTTTACTCTCAAATGACACAGATGGGGGGACGTGGCTTGGAAGCCAGCAATGGCGGGCGCGTGAGCAGAGAGCTCTGCTCCAACCCGAATCATAATCTTGCACAATCTGCCCTCGGGGTGCACTTGGTGGACACCCCATGCTATATTTATTGCTGCAAGCGCTCTGAAATGCTGCTGGTTCTGTCCTTCCTGGGCAGCAGACAGAGGTAGCCACGGGACAAGAGAGACTGACTGGCACCTGGAGAGCACGATGACGGAGGTGGCCTGTGGCGGGTGAGGCCGTAGAGGCGGAATCACTGACCCTAGAGCAGAGGCAGTCGAAACAAGGATATAAGGTGCTGCAGGGGACGAGCGCCTTGGGGTGAAATACACAGGATGACTTGCGGCACACGGCGGTGCCCCCTCTCCCTGGGAGCGGGGACAGGCAGAGCAGTGAAGAACCTGGGCCCCAGCGAGCGGCTGAAGGGAGGCCAGATGAAAGAAACAGAGAAAGCTGCCTGGTCTGTTTACGCCACGGAAGGCTGTTACCGCACTCCAAAGATGCCACCCAGATCACACTGCCAGTAAGAGAGAGAGAGTGGGCCTTGGTAGCTGGGGGAGCTAAAACGAAGGACTGACTTTGGGCTTGGACTTACTTCGTGGCCCACTGGAGACACTGTACTGGAAGTGGCGCAGGCAGGTCCTCCGATTACATAAGTGACTGCTTTGTGACGGACCGCCCCACGTTGTGGTGAGTTGTGACATCTCGCCTGCCTGGGGGATTGTGCTGGGACGGGGATCCTTTGATGGTTTCTGAGTCTTGAGGGTGCATAAAATAATTAGATCCTCACGAAGATGCAATTGTGCTCCAAGACAGGCAGTGGACTGAAATTTACCCTCCCCCAGACCCATAGTGATCCCACAAAAAGCCACTGCAGGGAACAGGCTAAGTTTTCAGGCACTGACCGTCACATCAGGGAGGACGGCATGGGCAAAGCACAGAATCAAATAAGCACCATTACGCATGACACTGATGAGATTTCACCGCTACTGCAGGGGGGCGACATACACCGGGGAGCTGGAGAAGATTCCATACATTCACAGCTGCATAAAGTCCTGGCCGCCTTAGCAGACACCAATCAATTGCTACAACAGGACATCAGTGCAGTCTCTGTGGTGTTGGGCCTACTACGGACGGAACACCATAAGCTGGCCGAAAGGGTCAAGACTGTGGAAGCCACGGTGGGTAGATCAAGCCAGGCCAGGTTGAGTTTGCTCACGGCTTGGGGACTTCAAAGAGAGAGTGAAAGTGCTAGAATGCAGGGCCGAGGGCGTAGAAGGCCGAAATCGTCACAACAATATACAAGTGGTAGGACTACTGGAGGGATCAGAGGACAAAGATATGGTGGTTTTTCTGGAGATTTGGCTCCAGAGGTAGTGCCCGATTGCCTTACCCCTTCTTTGCCTTAGAGAGGGCTCACAGAGTGCCAGTGCAGCCGTTGGCCCTGGGCCGCCCCCTCACCCTGTGGTGGCACAGCTTCTCCACTTCAAAGATAGAGATGTAGTTCTTCTCAAGGCACACAATAATGGCCCCTATGCACTGGGGAAGGGGAAGGTATTGGTGTTCCCTGATTTCACTGCAAAAGTACAGAACCAAAGGGCATCCTATCAAACAGTGAAGAAAGCCATTCGCGATGAAGAATTACAAAACTCGCTGGTGTTCCCAGCAAAACTGCGGATTATTCAAGATGGAACTACACACTTTTGCAACACGCCTGAGGAACCCTGGACTTGGATTGAAGCCTACAGAATGGGAGCATCCCACCCACCACCCAAAACCCAAACTAGAGAATCCAGACGGAAATCTAGGAGAAAAACTAGGGGCAGACCCGAGCGATCCTTCCTGAAAAAACATTCTCTCTCATAGATGGAACGGTAGAGGGCAGCTGCACTACTAGCTGTGGCAGAAATAGCATCAGCGCAACAAACAGAGGATGGAACTGACAACTCGTCAGAGCACAGCTTGAATATGTCGGGCTCGGAGGCCTCTGATATTCTGGATGAAGCACTGCCCACCTTGACCCCCCCAAATGGGTGAAGACGAGATATGACATGTGACACACTGGGATCAGTAGCCCAAAGGAACTAAGTTGTTGACAATACTCAATGCCTGCATGACTCTGAGTGCTGCTCAGGGTTGTGCTGATGGCGTGGGATGAGTCACTGGTGACCGGGAGCCTGTGGGCCCATGAGACGCCTTCTATTGGACTACATAGGGTTGGAGCAGAGCCCTGAGTTGTACAACTACCCTGACCCACTCAGGAAGATTGTCTTTACCTACAAATTGGAAGTGGTGATCTTAAATTAAAGTTTTTGTTTTCTAGGTTTGGACGGCCAGCCGTTGCTGGACTGTCCTTAGGTGTGGGAGTTTTAAACGGGAACTGTTTTTCTTGGTCCTGGGGGTCGACAGTATATGGGCAGGATGTGGGTGTGGGATGGGGGGGGGTCTGTTGATGCATATTCAACAGGCACATGACTATGCCCAGAATGGTTGAACCAAGAACTGCAATGACAGTTATCACCTGGAATATTAGAGGGATGGGGTCAGCCGCCAAGAGATGTAGTATTCACCGATATTTGAGACGCCGAGGGGCACAACTTTTCATGTTGCAAGAAACACATTTAACCCAAGGTGAAATAGAACTGCTCCACCGTAGATGGCGTGGCCACCTTAATGCAACCTCCTACTCTGCCTACTCATGTGGAGTACTAATTTGGATAAGGACGGGCGTTCCCTTTGAGCACATGCATGCACTGATAGATGAGGAGCGACGGTATGTCCTAGTGAAAGGTAGACTCCTGGGTACAGAGATAACCCTAGGGCCTATATACGCACAAAATCAAGACCAAGTGACGTGTTTTTGAAGGAGTTGTCAAACCCCCTAGCTATCATGGGAGCAGGAAGTTTACTTATAGGGGGTGACTTCAAATGTGTAATTAATGTGAACTTAGATCTATCCCTCCAGTGTCAGGAGCCCAGCCCAGAAACTCTCAGAGGGATTGAAGCAATGGCTAAACCAGCTTCTCCACACCCAGTTTTCCTTATCTCTCTTTTCTTTTGGAAGGCCAACACGATCAGGTTCATGATTTTTCCTACACTCACCAGTCTACAAATTGCACACTAGACTAGATATGTTCATGTGTTCATCCACACTAGGACACTCTGTATTACATGAGGAATATTTAGGATGCACAATGTCAGACAACAGCCCTCTCTTACTGAAATTCTGGCCAATACGAGAGCAGCCGGCGATACCCTGTGGCGACTTAACCCCTTGGTCCTCAAAGACATCCCTTTTAAAGAATCTTTACGCAAATCCATTAGAGACTTATTTGAACACAATCAGGGTTCAGGCTCTAACAAGTTTATTGAGTGGGATGCACTAAAGGTGGTGATCCGCGGTCACAGTATAGGTCAGAAGGTGGGGGCCAGGAAAGCACTGGTAGAGGAACTCAGAGTGCTTAAGGTACGGCTAGACAACCTAGACAATCATATTGGGGTGATAGAGGGCAGGTGAGAGTCCCATAGAGACACTAAGGTAGAGTACTATAAAGCGCTAGACCGTCTTCGCTGCCTAGACTATAGAGACTATTGAGCTAAGGCTCATGATGAAGACGGTAGAGCGGGAAGACTACTGGCCTGGTTGGTTACTTCAGCAAATAGGGGGGAAACTCATCATGCAAATACTGACAGGTGATGGTTTCCTCTTGTACTCCCCAAAAGACATTAATACTACATTTTGTACATATTATGAACAACTTTATAGCGACCCTGGAAAACTCCCTGGGACGGCGGTGACTGATCACCTGAGCTCTATACCTTAGAGAGGCCCTGAAGTACGGGAGGCACTAGGCAACCCAGTGACAGCGCCGGAGATTCGGGTAGCTATCAAAGAGCTGGCTTGCGGGAAAACGCACTGCCCAGATGAATTGCCAGTAGAGTTTTATTCCACTTTCTCTTCCACATTGGCTACCAAGTTAGAACTACTCTACGCAGACTCACTTATACTGGGACGGTTACTGAAGTCTACTAGGGATGCACTGGTGATATCACTCCCCAAGGCAGTGGATCCCGGGGCCCCTGCCTCAGCATTCTGCCCCCTCTCCATGCTAAACCTGGATTTCAAGATACGGAGTAAAGCACTGGCCATGAGATTGGCACCACATATGCAAACATTAATACATCCAGATCGGAATGGGTTAATCCCAACAAGAAATATCTCCCTTAATTTATGCAGACTATACCATATCATGTACCACCGAGAAGTGGATCTCCACCCAAATGCGATACTAATGTCTGCTGATCTTGAAAAAGCATTTGACTCTATACAATGGGACTTCTTATTTGCTGTTATGCTGCGAATGGGACTAGGTGAAGCATGGGTGAGGTGGGTCAAGCTCCTGTATACATCTCCCACAGCCAGGCTTCAGACAGGTAGTATTTTCTCAGCCCCCTTTCACCCCTCCTGTTTGCACTGAGCCTCTGGCGGCTCTGTTCTGCAAGCGAGGAGAGGAACCTGGGATCACACTGGATGGTAAAGTACATATCATATCATATCATATCATATTCCTATACATGAATTACTTGCTCCTTTACCTGAGGGAAGGCCCTCGAGCTGTGACAAGTACACTGTAATTATTTAAGAACTTTGCGATCTATTCCAGTCTGCATGTAATTAAGACCAAAACATACCTATTCCCCTTGATAGCAGACACGCAACAACCACATACTATCCCACAAGACCTAGTCTGGGCCCCAGTCTCTTTTAAATATTTGGGCATTCGAATTTTCCATTCCCTGGTGAACATGCAGGAGGTTAACTCGAGTACCACCCTTAGGTCGCTCCGAACATGTGTGACCTTTGGGAGGTCCTTGAAGCTGCCGATAATGGTGAGGATCTCCTTGTCTGAAATGATAATGCTACCACGACTACTATACTATTTTGTAAATTTGCCGGTTAAAATCTCGGCTTCATGGTTTAAACAACTAGACTCATTACTGCGTGATTTAATCTGGGATGGCGGTCGAAACAGAGCCTCCCTGGAGGTTCTTTGCAACCCCTCAGATAAAGGAGGGATGGGATCACCAGACTTTGACCTATACTATGTGGCGGCGCAGCTGCAACAGGTCACACAGCGGCTTGATGGCAGTACCCTGGATGAGTTGGGACACCCAGGGAAGATGAATAGCCAGTGGCCCCTTCTAGCGAAATTGCTTGACAAAACTGTAGATACCTCCCGACCAAGGAAATTGTTGAAGGCGGCCATGTGATGCTGGAGGAGGTGTCTTTGTAGGTCGAAGGGGAAACCTTTATATGCGTCGGCGCTACATCTGGTGGGACTCCCTCACAGGGACCCACTGACCATTTTTACACATAAGCAACTCGCCTCATGAACAGAGGTGGGACTAATGACGGTGGAGGACTGCTTTCAACAAGGGACTCCTATACCGTTAGCAGACCTGATAGAACAGTATGAGTAGCCCCCGGGCCAATTACTAACTTACCAGGCCCTGGTACGTACCTTTGAGAGTCGGTAGCCGGGCACTGACCAAGAGCCGGAAACACATTTAGTATTACAAAGTCTATTAATAGACTTTGTAATAGTCACTTCACCAAATGTCTAGGGAGCGCCAGACATTTGGTGAAGTGACTACACCAGGCACTATTGCATACAGTCAGCAAGCCCATATCAAAGATTAAACTGAGATGGGAGGCATATTGGACTCAGAACGGCGAAAGGTGTTGGCTTACACCCGACAGGTCTCTAAAACACAAGACTGAAATATACCCAATTCAATTACTTGCATAGGACATATTTAACACCACACAGACGGCAGGCCAAATACAGGGGTGGCCCAAGCCAATGCATCACTGGAAGAAGATTTTGGTCATATGACAAGGAGTTGCCCTGTAATTTATAGATTCTGGGAACTGGTTATTGCTGTATTAAATGAGGTACTTAATCAAACCCTCAGATGTGTACCAGAGATCTGCCTGGTAACATGGTATCCTAGGCCTAGACCTAAAAAGGTATGTAATAGGTTTGTGGACCTGGCCATGGTGGTGGCCAAACGTTGCATAGCAAAACAATGGACATCAAGGTTGGGTCCTACAGTGCCCGGCTGGATACGAAAGGTGACCTTATGGGCTAGGGCAGAGAAAAGAGCACTGCTTAAAGATGAAAGGAGGGGGATACGGAGGCGGCCACTAGCAGGGTTCTGGACTGAAGTATTAGATTCTGTGAACACAGGTGTGCAAATGCTGGAGCGAATACAAATCTTGAATAGCATTAACAATTGTAACTTACAGGCTCCAAGACCTGCTTATGATTTTGTAATGTTATAGGGGAATTCCAGAACAAAGGTGATACCACATATAAGCTGCAGCCACTACCTCCCACCATACATGGGATCCCCCCACATTACGTTGGTGAAGATAGGTGATGCATAAATCATGCCCATTAAATGTGATTAAACTGAAGACACACAATATGATTGATGAATGACCCCTACGAAGGACCAAAGTTTGGTTTGTTCTGTTGTTAGTTTGTAGTACAGTTGGATTCATACCAGCTGCCAGTAATTCTAGCTTCAGAGAAGTACTAAGCCAGAAGACAAATGTATTATCCAATGTTTTATGATGACACATGGTTTCCTACGATAGGAAATATGATCTCAACCTTTGGCTCCCTGTACCTATCATGGTACAAATAGACAAGAATGTAGACAATAATTATGTTTATGCCTGAATATACATTGTGCTGTACTACGTTTCTTTCTTGATAAATCCAATTAAAATAAAATTCTGAAAAAAAATGACACAGATGTTGTTATTGTGCTACTTAGATTTGTTGCAATGTTCGTAAGTCAAGGATTGTCAGAGTTATGGATTTGTTATGGAACAGGCAAGAAAAGACACTTAATCTCACTTCAGATTCTGTACAATAAACTTGACCCAGGGATGCCCAGTGTTCTTATTATGGCACATATTCTTACAGGCAATGACACTGTGAGCAAAATCGGAACAAAGCTTGGAGCTTTAACTGCTGAACCTGTGAAGTTTCCAAAAAGAATTACTGAGACAGAAGAAGAATATGACTTTAAAGATGTAGAAAAATACATTGTGCATGTGTGAAAAACGAGTTCTGACTGTCACACATTTGACAATGTTCGGCACAGTGAGTTCAAGAGATCAGTCGCACTAAGTGATCCTCCACCAACGTCATATTCTGTGTGTGGACACATTAAAGGAGCGTTCTACTTGATCAGAAGATGTGTAAAAGTTTTGGATCATGCATATGTAGAGAAAGATCAATGTGAATTTGATTGGGAAGATATTGTAGGGGTGCTCAAACCTACAAACTTTCTAAAGCCTCTACCCAAAGAACTTACAAGTACATGTACTTGTAAAACCTGTGCTACAGAAAGATGTCCTTGCCAATATGCTCTTCTCAAATGTTCAACATTCTGAAAATGTACCACGAGCGATTGCCGAAACAAATAAATCAAGTAAATTATGAAAATGTGTCGAAAACAGGAGTGATAAACAATATTTTTTTTCATATTCAGATCATAAACATTGTTTGGTTTATACGTGAAGGGATTAAAAAACGTTATTATTTGTTTCAGTTCTATATAGGCCACTTCTTCCTCTATTGGCTGAAACACATCATTATAGAGCCGTCATTTTGAAAAGTAGCAGAAGGGTTGCTCTGAAGGGTTATTTTCTGTCTCTATAAGACTACTTGATCCCCAAAACCTATGTTTTGATACCAAAATGAATTGTATAGGTCTCATGGTTCCTGAAATGTTACATTATCACTGTGACACATCCCATATTTTAAAAAATGTCACCCAGAAATATTTGGACTGGAACCCAAGCTAAATTACTTCTCTAATGATAAAAGAAAACATACATCAAAAATGAAAATCTCTGGACAGCAATTTTTTACAGATGTATATCAGGGGGACAGGATTATTATGTAATACCAGCCCTGTCGATAGAGGTCTAAAGATCAATGCTTAATTTCAGCCGGTGGTTGCCTTTAGGGGGGCAAGGGCCCTTATTTTTGGCGATTGACACTTATTCTCCACATCAGACATTTCATGAGACCAACAGAGGGAAAAACAAACAAAATGAAAAGACTGAGGAAGAGAAATACAGAAAATCTGTCACCAAGGGAGAAAGCAGAAACCTGTGAGAGTGAGGTAAATAGGACTGGGAGTGCCTGGCAGTGAATTAAAGAGGCTCGAGATGGAATCAGGGCTGCGGGGCTGCGCACCCTTGTTATTCGTGCTGTGACATTTTATAGTGCCAGCCACGGGTGTCTGAGCAGCGCATTGGACACTAGCACATATTATTCTACAAATAAAGCACTGCCAAAGATATTCACTTAATGTAGCAGAGTGATTGTGTGACAGCTGCAGTAAATCCATAATTATCCATAGACTGCAATTGCTGCACAACCGCATAACTACAGTAGCCCTGAGTATAATGCTCACAATGATACTTGAATTCCAGTGTGTCCCTAAGAAATGTTTGAAAGGAATTTCGAAAAAATAAGATAGTGGTTGCAGGCGTACATGTATCTACAGTGGCCATACTTAAAAGCAGCTTATTTTATTTTCACAAAACCTTTTCAGCAATGGCCACACTAATGTGCGCACATTTGCAGTGGTTGTCTTGGAATGGAATCTTTGAAAATAAAATGTATTGAAAGATGCCTGCCGCGCATGTTTGGGCATGTCCACTAACAAGCAACTATATTGAAAAGCTAAAGATAACTGCAAGCAACAAGCATGGCAGCCACCCGAAAATTAGGTAGGACCAGAGGATGGGAGTAGGAACACTGGGTGGGGACAGGAAAAGGGAGGAGGAGTTAAAAAGAGAGGGATAAAATGAAAAAGAGAAGTAGAATAGCGGCTGAGAGAAACAGACAGCGACAAAACAGTCCCCCACATTCCCTGCAATGCAAGGTTTGATGTCAGCATTGGATGGATTCCTCAACCAATCAAGACACTAGAAAGTCCCAAAATACTCCTTGGTGACAAACACAAGAATGAGTAAGTGTGGTTTCAAATCAGAAGCAGGGAAGTTAGTTAGACAACAAAACCATCCAATCGTGGGCAATGTGCTGATCCACAGCCCAATCTATGTTTATGAAATGTATTGGAAACAATAGGTGCTGCCAAAAGACAGCTAAAGCTGCCTGCAGCCGAAACCCAAGGGACTAAAACAATGTGATTTGGAAGCATGCAGCCAGCAGGATCTCCTGAGCCAGAGATTCCCACCCAATGGCCACAACCCTGCTACACGCTGTCTCCTGTTTTGCGCACAGGCAAAAATTTGATTTTTCAAATATTCTCCAGGCAACTCAAGGTGCACTGCTGGTAACATCATTCTCAAATTAGCATATATGATTCAAATCACAAATGCGTATCTTGACATATATAGAATGTCTCTCTTCACTTCTTTAGCTTTCAGGTTCATGGCCATATGCACCACATGCATTCACAGATTCAGTAATTTATTTGAAGTGTGAAATATGTTAACATCTGTATGTGCTCAAGTGGGACATACAACATCGACAGCTTATGATCTAGAAAGGGCTCGAGAAGCAGCCTACTTCATTTGTGGTACCTTATGGGAGGGATACTGGGGGTCATTGTTTTGTTTTTAAAAGCATCTGAGTAAATCAGTTTAGCAAAGGTCTCCAAACAATTTGCATTATTGGTGCAAAGGTACAATAAACCATGTGAAATCTGCTTTAACAAGCAGGCTTTCATTAAAAGGAATTGGCAGTCAGCAACTATTAGCTGGGATGCACTGGTGCAATGGGTAAAATTATAGGTGTAGATTATGGATGGCAAATCAATCTTCTCAAAAAGGTGCAATGAATTTGACAGCAGAACCTTTGGAAGCAGAATGTAGAAAGCCAATTCCAATTCTTTCATTTCCAGGACAAAAACAGCAAGCAGCAGGCCAGCACAACAAAGCAACAGGCAGAGTGGCAGTCCCTTCTACAGCATCCAGCTCTTCTTCTTGGCAGAATTTTCTCAGTCAAAAAGGATTCTAAGTACGTGGTGTCAGACGTCCAGTACCTATACCCATTTCTGTCTTTGAAGTAGGCAAACTTCAAAGAGAAGTCTTTGTAGTGCACAAGGCCCTCCCTGCCCTAGCCCCAGACACACTGCAGGGGTTGGAGACTGCTTTGTGTGAGGAAAGGCACAGCCCTATTCAGGTGCAAGTGTCAGCTCCTAGCACCATTCTAGCTCAGGAAGACCCATCAGCCTAGTGATGGGCCATCAGGATATGCTGGGCACACTTCAGCTCCCTCTGTGTCATTGTCTAGAATGAATGCACAAACAGCCCACCTGTCATCCTGACCCAGACGTGTATACAACAGACAGACAGAGGTAGAGAATGGTTAAGCAAGAAAAATGCCCACTTTCTAAAAGTGGCATTTTCAAAGTTACAATTCAAAAACCAACTTCACTAAGAGGTGTATTTTTAAATTGTGAGTTCGGAGACTCCAAACACCATGGCCCTCATTATGAACACAGCGGTAAACACTGCACCGCTGGCGGTTGCGGTAACAACCGCCAACAGACGTGCGGTCTGAACCGCCAAATAATGAACCAACTGAAATACAGGCATCTTGAAAACCACTCACTGCCAGTAGAGGGGTGCCGACAACTATGGGAGAGCCCGCCCACAGGCCGAGGAAAAGGTCCTACCCGCCCATCAAATAATGAAGCACTAGACCGCCGTCAGTTCCGGGGCGGGAACCACTGCCATGCAAAGCCAGACGGAAACAAACCAAATATAAGGAAACACTCACCAGAGGCTCACACAACTCGCCGAAGCAGACATGGAGAGAGAGTTGCAGGTCATGCCAGCCCTGCTCCTTGCCATATACCTCCATGACCGAGACCGCCGACGAAGACGACGACGGTAAGTCCCGCAACTGACTAAACAAGGGAATACAGGGCACAGTTACATACCCACCCACTCCACCCACCCTGCAATGCTCCCACAACCCTTCACAGCAGCACAAGCCATACACCCCCCAGCAAGAGGCACTTACCCGACACAAGGCAAATCCAACCTGCCCAAAGTACATACATGTACCCAACACCCTCAAAAAATGAAACGAGAGACCACAGATCCAGAGTGTGCCTTAAACAACACAGGCCACACATTAACCTTTATTCTGCTCACTGAGCAACAGAAGTGCATATAAGGCCAATGGCCAGTCCATAGGTAAAGAAGTCAGATGGGCCACAATGGCCCCAACTTGACTCCCTCAAGTGCAACGGTACTCCACCTCATAGAGGCAACAATGGGGTATCCAGGCACCTCAGGGAACAGGGGTAAGGGGTGGTGGGGAGTTACGACTGGGGGTGAGCTTAGATTTCCGTTTGGAAGGTGGAGGGGGATTAGGTTTTGTGACAGCAGCTAGTGGAGCGGACTTGGCCTGGGGTGCGGCAGATGTTCCTGGGCCAGCTCGGGGTCTCTTCCTCACAGGGGAGGTAGCACAGGAATGGGAATGGTGGACAGGGGTGGGCTGTGACATTGGAGGAGTGGACAGGTCAAGGAGGTGAGCACGTTTAGGGACGTGACGGGGTGGGCCAGTGGGTTAAAATAGGTCAACACGGGATAGAAAATGTTTCTTAGGTGCAATTAGTGTGGACCTGGAGGAAGGCGTGGGAGTGGAGGTAGAGGGAGTGGTCGTGACAGGTGTAGGTGTGCGTGACATGGGTGCAGGTGACTGGACAGTATGCTGAGGTGTGGTGGATGTGTGATGGGTAGGTGTATGGTGCGTTTGAGTGTGTTGGGAAGAGGGGGGTGGACACAGTGGGACAAGACAGGCTGCCAGTGTAAATGAATGTTGTATGGGTGTCTGCAAGTCTGGTGGGTATGCTGCATGTGTCAACTAAAGTCGTTGTGGTGAGTGCAGGTGTGGTGTCTGGGGTGCCTGAATGGATGTGTGCTATTGTTGTGACTGCAGGAATAGGGTCAGCAACATTGAATGAGGGTGTAGTGCCTGTGGGTGTGCAAGTACAGGGGACAGACAGGGAGGTGGAAGAGGTGGACACACTGGAGGAAGTAGATGTTGGTGTGTGTGCATGTGTATGTTGGCTGTGTGTATGCTTGTGGTCGAAGGTGTGGTGCTTGTGTTTTGAAGTGTGCTTCTTGTGTGTTGAGTTGTGTGCCTGCATGTCAGAATGTGTTCTCTGGACGGGTGAAGGGAGTGGGGTGCTGGAAGGGGTATAGGTGGTTGGAGGGGGGACGGAATGACCAGGGTCAATGGCTGCCATCAAAGAGGAGGCCAGAGTCTGAAAAGATCTCTGTACTCCAGACACAGCACCGTGAATGCCATCCAGATAGGCATTGGTCTGCTGCACCTCTGATGCTAGCCCCTGGATGGCATTGACGATGGTTGTCTGCCCTACAGAGATGGTTCTCAGGAGGTCAATAGCCTCCTTCGTGAGGCCAGCAGGGCTGACTGGGGCAGGGGATGAGGTGCCTGGGGCGAAGGAGACGCCCACCCTTCTGGGTGAGCGGGCATGGGCAACTCGATGGGGAGCAACTGGGAGGGTGGTGATGGTATGTAGGTGGTGGAACATGACACAGTAGGGGTGAGCCCACTAGGGTCCGCCACCACCAGGGAGCTCTCATCAGAGGAGGTATCGAAGTCACTAACTCCAGTGGTAGTTGCCTCCTCCGTGCTACTCCCCTCCAGCCTACTGGTCCCCTTGGCGTCGGACGACTCTGCCTCCAAGGATCCGTGGGCCTCTGCCTCCCCACTCACCGCTGCCTCAGCTCCCTCTCCAGATGACGCTGATGTACGCAGACAACACAAGAGAACAGGGATAGGGAGACAAAACAGGAGAGACACTTGTAAATAGCTGAATGGAGGTACATAAGTGGTTCACACATAAACCCACCTAGATAATATTCCACCAGGTAGCACCTACCGCTATACTCATGGCTATGCCCCTGACTAGTGGCCAGAACCCTGCTCTACAGCCATTCCCCACAGAACTTAAGTACCTGACGTACTGCAGACTTGACCCTTACATCCCTACTCCCCACGGGGGCCATTATGTAGATGGACATCAGTCAGAGTCCCTGCCACTAGACAGCATAAATACGAACGCACAGAAACACACATCCATCAAGGAGCCAAAATATGGTATATGTGCTCACCCCCTTGTGACTTCTGTGCAGCCTTCAAGCGCCCATCCAGGTCCAGGTACACCACCGCCAGGATGCGTTGCAGAAGGGGGGGTCAGTGCCCGACAGGCACCCCTTCCTCGTTGGGAGACCCTCCCCAGCTGGGCCTCACAGATCTTCCTCACCCAGCACTGCAGGTCCTCCCACCTCTTCCTGCAGTGGGTGCTCCGCCGGTTGTAGACCCCCAGAGTCCACACCTCCTTGGCAATGGCATGCCAAAGTCCCCTCTTCTTGTGGACGCTTAACTATAAGGGACACACAGAAAAAGTAACACTGAGGTCAGACAATGGCCAATAATATACAGCTGGCTATACGTCCACTATGGGACAGACATTTCAAACAACCTAACAGCACACACACACGCAGCATGTCAGGAACCCTGGACTATACAGTGTCACACGTGCACACATGTATGCAGCCATCAACCACCATTACACACATCCATGCCCCCCAATCCTCCTACTCACCTGTACCTCTGGCCGACCGTAGAGCTTGGCGTACAGGGGCAGGACCCCGTACACGAGCTTCTCCAATTCCTCGTTGGTTAAGGCCGGGGCCCTTCCCCCTGCAACACGTGCCATTTCCATCACCAGAGGCAGGACACAGCAGTACACTCAGTGGAGTACCTGCATGCACGTGATCAGGGAGTCAAGTGAAGTTGGGGTGACGAGTTTACGTACGCACCGCAGTGGTGTGCACCGTCACCGCCGGTGGCGATCATGTTATGCTAAGAATGCCCATTGACAACCATGTTAACCAATGAATTTGTGCACGACGGTAAACACCGCCTTACGCTATTACGTCAACCGCCAGCGGTATGAGGTCACTTCCACCACAACACTTCTGGATTACAGGGGGCAGACATTTTGGCCTTATCTACGCAGTTGTAAACCCCTCATCAGCACAATGCAGGCCCTATTGTCCCCTAAACACCCATAGGCATGAAACAATATACATTACCTCACCTAACTAGTCCTGATATATCATTGTGGTAATGTCACACACACTAAGCATTTGTGTTGTCGACAATCATGCCAGCAGGCCTGAATGAGAAACAATGTGTGCATATCTATGTGTGTTCCTCACACGTGTTGTCAACTCCTCCTAGGTACAGACCCTTGTGGCGAGGGAGGGCCCCATCGGTGTACAGACCACTTGTTGATTTGCGGACCATGGTGGTGCGTCACATCATTATCAATTACAGACTCACTCGTGCTACTATTGATGAACTTTGTGCATTACTGGATCCAGCACTGAGACCGGCTAATCGTAATCAGCATGCCATCCCAACTGAAGTGCAGGTGCTCTCTGCACTCCATTTCCTGGCCACGGGCTCATTTCAAGTGGCAGTGGGCATGGGTGCAGATTTGTTTTTCACAGCCAATGTTTAGCATTATACTGTCCAGATTCCTGAATGCATTTGTACGACACCTGCAGTCCTATGTGAGGTTTCCCCAAAGTGCTGACCTCCCTGCCATCAAGTCGGATTTCTCTGCCTTTGCCAACATACCCATGTGACAGGTGCCATCGATGTCACCCACATAGCTATCATCCCCCCAAGAGTCAGTGAACAGGTGTACAGAAACAGGAAGAACTTTCATTCCATGAACATTCAATTGGTGTGTACTGCAGACCAATACATCTCACATGTGAATGCCATGTTCCCTGGATCAGTCCATGATTTCTTTGTGCTAAGGAACAGTAGTGTGCCACACAAGATGCAACTACAAGAGGACGGAGGATGGATCATAGGTAGGTGTTTCTGACACTTATTGCCACTCTAAGGGTTGTCATTGACAGTCCTGTTTTGCACCATTTTCTAGGTGATTCTGGCTACCCCAACTTGCGTTGGCTCCTGACACCAGTGAGGAATCCTGGAACAGATGCAGAGAGGAATTACAATGAGGCCAATGGACGTACTAGGAGGGTGATATAGCGCACAATAGGTCTCCTGAAGGCTAGATTTCATTGCCTACATATCTCTGGCGGTTCCCTGGCCTATGGGCCTGAAAAGGTGTGTAGAATAGTGGTGGCCTGCTGCATGCTGCACGACGTGGCTGTGAGGAATTCTATCCCCCTCTTGGAGGAGGAGGGTGCTGTATATCCAGACCAGCTTCCTCAGAGAGGGGATGAGAGTGATGGTGATGATGAGGGGGGGGAAGATGTAAATTCCAGGACCCAACTGATACAACTCTACTTCCAGTAACTATGTGGGGCTATTGGATGAGACTGCTGTCTGTGCAGCATACTGTCAGTTTTCCTTTTCATCTAGGGGGTTGTTGGGTCAATAGTCATTGCCACTGTGACCAGGTCTGCATAGGACAGGTAACATTATAGTATAATAGTTCAACACATCTGTAGGCACAACAACATGTTATGCGTATGGTGCATTTCCTGCTACTCTAATATAGTTGCATCCATACTTCACTTTGTTCAAACATAATGACAGGGGACATTGTAATAGGTGAACTGGTGTTTTGACATCCAAAAAGAAGAGAAGAACTCTGGTGTTTTATTTGGTGCAGGGATTAAATAGTGTGGATTACAGTGATGGGAGTGGGCTACTGGTGGTTGTACAATATGGCAACATGGTCACAGCATTTGTTGGCAGTAGTGGGAGGTCCATCTATGTTTACAAGTGTTTGTTGTTGTTTTCACACGGTTTGGTCGTTGATTCAGTGGGACACTTGGAGGACAGTTATTGACAGAGTCACTTCTTTGAGGGGGCCTTGGTCTTGGCAGGTGTTCCAGTGCCATATCTGGGCCTGAGGGTCCATTTGGGTGCCTGGTGTTGGCCTGTACGGGTTGAGATGGATGTCCCCTGTGTCCTGAGAGGGTGGAACATGTGCAGTTGCTGCAAATACTGTTGTTGTCCGGTCTGTAGCCTGGCCTGTAGTAGGGGCTTCCTGGTCTGTGTGGGCCTCAGGCTGTGTTGGGACAAGGTGCAACAGCGCACCTGCTATACTGGCCGTTGTGGCATTGTGCAGTTTCCACTGCTCCATGGCCTCTTGGTGGTGTGCTAGCTGCATCCTTTGACTCTGCTCCAGGGTGGATACTATCTGGGCCAATCTGTCCTGGGTATGGTGATATGCTCCCAGGACCTCAAAGATCACATCCTGTGCTGCTGTATCAATCCTGTGGCCTCCCCCCGTGCCACTGATGCCCTCCCACTGGGCCTAGCCCCCTGTGCCTGTGTCCCCTGCACAGGTCTGGTGGTACCACTTGTACTGGGCCCATCGTCTTCTTGCCTGTTGGTAGGGGGTGACTGTGGCCTCTGTCCATGTGTTCCACCAGTCTGTGGCCTGGATACACGGGTGAGAGGACGGTTGCCCTGGGCTGATGTTGTTGGCTGGGTGGTAGGAATGTCAGTGGTGTCCTGGGTGGGGCTGCTAGATGATGACAGTCCAGGACTGTGTGAGGGGCCAGGGTGAGCGTCAATGTCCAGGGTTCCATCCCCAGTGTCCTGGGAGGGGCCTCTGTCTCCCTGTGGGGCACTGCCACTCCTTGTCCTGTCCGTCAGGGAGGCATAGGTGGTGGTGCCTGTTGGGGGAATTGGATATGTCTGTTACAATTGCATGATCAGATGGGGTGCACAGGACTGGGCAGTTTTGTGCAGGTTGTCACACTTTGGGGCCATGCAGGGTGCTTTTGTGAGGATAGCATTGCATTTTGCTTTGGATGTGCATTGTGGGTGCTGTAGGCCATTGTGATTCCTTGCAGGGGTGAGTGGCTGTGCACAGGGGGAGGGATGTGGGCCTGTTAGTGGGTTTGTGGGCATGCAGGGGGACTGGATGTAGTGATTGAGGCCTGGGTGGGGTAGTGGTCCTAGTGGGTGTTGGAGGGGTGGGGTGGTGCATGCATTACAGGTGTGATGGATATGGGGTAAATGTAGATGACTTACCCGAGTCCATTCCTCCAGTGAGTCCCTCAGGATGAAGGATGGCCAGTACCTTTTCCTTCCAGTCAGTGTAGTAGGGGGGTGTTGGTGGAGGTCCTTCCTCAGTCTTCTGGACTGCAGTGTGGTGCATGAATGCCATGGACCTGACCTTCCCACACAGGTCGTTCCATCTCTTGCGGATGTTGTCCCTGGTGCGTGGATGGTGTCCCACTGCATTGACCTTGTTGACTATTTTCTGCCATAGTTCCATCTTCCTGGCGATGGGTGTGTGCGGGACCTGTGCTCCGAATAATTGTGGCTTGACCTGCAATATCTCATCCACCATGGTCCTTAGCTCCCTTTCTGTGAAGCGTGGGTGTTTGGGGGGGGGGGGGCTGGTGTGTGTTATGAATGGTGTCTTGTGTGGATCTAGGTGAGGGTGCTCTTGTGTGGTTGGGTGTATGTATTGTGTATTGTAGCATTCGGTATCTGCTTCTGGGGTTCTCTGTATTAGTTGGCCTAATTTCGTTGCAAAGGATTGTGGGTGTGTCTGTGAGTGTTTTATAGTGTTGTGGATGTGTGTCGGGTGTGTGGGTTTCAAACTTGCCAATGTATGCATTTCTTACTGTTGGGTCCACTTGCCGCCCGTGGCGGTCTGTACCGCCAATGGTCGTTCGGCTTCCACTGACTGTGCTTCCTTATTTGGATGGCTGGGAGTTTGTGTGCTCGGTGGTGGCGAGGTGGGAGGTCCAGCATTTCCGCCGACAAGGTCCTGGTGATGACTGGTGGCAGGGAGATTTTTGTCGGTTTCTGATTTTTGCATCATTATATGGCAGGTTTCTGTTCACCGCCAATGGCGGTCTTCTGTTCGCTGTTGCCACGGCGGTCGACTGTGTTTACTGCTGTGTCCATAATGAGGCTCATATCTCTATGTGCTCCTAATGGAAAATTACACTCACAAGATACTTCTTCTCATCCAGTGTTAACTTTTCTTCTGTGTCTCCTCTCCACTATTTCCCTTTGTTTAATGTATTCTTCCTTCCCATCCATTACCCAATAACTAATATTTTCTGTTCTTTCTCCTCTTAGTTAATAAAAAAAAAGCTAATCTCCTCTATTACCTTCCACAACTTTACGTCATAACACCTACTTTTTATTTATCTAATTCCTTTCCCTACCTTCTTTCCTATGGAGCTCTTTGTCTCTTCTTACAGTCACCTACTTCAACCTCACAGCTTCTCTACACCCACTTTTCCTTATCTCTCTTTTCTTTTCCTCCTTTATGCCTGTCAATTTTTATCTTCTATCCTTCCTCATATTATTATCTCCGCTTTGCACTTTCAGTTGTCTTCTTATTACATTTCTAACCTGCTCTCATCACCACTCAACACCCTTTATCAATATCCCCTCCTTTGCTTTCTCTTCTCTGTGTGTTCACCTTCTTCTTCTCCACCACCAGTCTCTCCTTTCCACTTCTTCCTCTCTGAAGTCATGTTTCTGGTGTGAAAATCAAAATCATCCTTGAAGCAGCATGCAACATCATAAGGGCAGGCATGAGAAAGGAAATGTGTGTATCACACACACATGCACACAAAAACACACACACACCCTTGCCCTTAAAAAAGTAAGATTGAAAAGGATTTAAGGAAGTATAGGTGAGGGTGAACTGTAGGTTAACAGTGGGTTACCATAAATAAAGTCATAAGTGAAGGTACCACCGTCACTTGATCTTCCAACCCACCCAAACAAAGTCATCCTTTCCTCTAAGCCTTATTCCTACACAAGAAAACGTAATTTATATGTGTATAGAGAGTGTCTGATAAGTTTATAAGCATGTAAAAGATACAGGATAATGTCACTAAGTTGGTGTAGTGACACTGTAAAATTCTGTTTAATGGATGGTGTTGTTGCATGATGATGGGTGTGTTGTCATAAAATGTTCAGTGAGTTGCTGTTTAAATATAGAAATGGTGTGCTTGTTTGTTGGGAGTATTTGGATGTATGATGATAAATGTGTTCACCTATAATTGTTGCCTTGGGCGTGTACAATGGTGGCAGTATGACCTCTGTAATTGGTTAAGAAAGCTTGACGTGAGATGTGTTTTATAGAGTATGCGTTATGTGCCAATTCTCAAAGGCACTTGTGAGTACATGAAGTAGTTCTACAGTAGTATTGCTTCATAAACTCATAAATACCTTTGTGCCCTGAAATGGTCAACAACATATAAGTCAATGTCTACAGAGTGCACAGTGCATTCGATTTGTACTAAATGTATATGCATATTAATTGCATTTAAATGTGTAAAAGATAGTATGATAGCGTAACTTACGCTCTTAGAGTGATCATATAGAGCACTGGTAATTTGTTGCAATATGAGTAAATAATGGTGAGTGTCGATTTGTGATTGAATGATGGTGGATCTGCAAGGGTGGTTGTATAAACGTGTGTTCATTAGTGGGACATATAAACATGGCTGTGTAGATGTGTAATTGGGGTTGTGTGGATGTATACTGATGGTTGTACAGATATACTATGGTGGGTGCGTATTTATATTTGATGTTGGAAGGTTGGGTGGCTGCATGAGAGTTGTTAATTTGTTATCTGATGCTATGTGAATGAACGTACGAAAGTGCATGTGTTCACATACTGTGGTGTGTTTTTGTTGCATGAGTTAGATTGAGTGCATATAGGATGAGGAGTGGTTGAGCACACAAAGTAATTCATTATGAGTTATTTTGTGTACTGTGTTATTTTTTAATTGAAAAGATTTTTAGGTTTACAACCAGTGTATGCTTGTGGTGGTAGGTAAGGCTGACCTAAAATGGCAGCATTGTGAGACAAGGTGAAACATCAGTTCATGAATTTCATTACATTTTGTTTTTATGGTTTCTAAATATTTTTGTTTCTGTAAAAAAATGTAATTCATGTTAATGTTAGGCAAAGATATTTATTTTTAAGTAAACTAGTTGCACATCTTAAGGGATGTTTTATGCCTTTCTGTATTGCTGCTGATCACGACCCATAGAGGGTCAGGATTGGACGGCGTATTTGAGCTCATCCTTTATCACCATTGCGACGGCGTCCCCTACTCGTTCTACGATATCCGAGGAGAACTCTCTTGGAGGTAAGACGCTGCGAACGCGTGCATTTAACTATGTAGATCTAAGGATTGACAGGAGACCGCTTGCACTCGTGATCAGCGGCAATACAGAAACGCCTTCAGGAATTATACAGATCGCCTGGACTTTGAGCGTCAGATGCAAGTATTTAGCACACAGAATTCACACAAAAGACCGGGGGTTTGTTAATTAACCTTAGACCAATTTCTAGTGCCAAAGTATGGTAAACACGGCCCAAAAGCAACAAATACTTGTAGCCTTTAACACTGGCAGTCATGATGGTTTGTTGACGCACTAAAATAGATTTATCATATGGGTCTGGCTAAAAGAAAGTTTGTACCTGTTTAAGTGTTTTTTTTTCTTTTTCTATTTCTTTTGTAGACACAAACATGTCAGTTGCTCGTAACTGTAAGGATGACCAGTCTTTTCCTTTTCCAGTACGTATGTAAGGGGGCATAAATATTAAAGCGCATACTTTTCTGCTGTAGGAAGTTGGTTAGTGTTCTAGAAGTGTTGATGAAACATACTTAGGTAAATAGATATGACTAGTTCCTTCTTTGCAGAGTAATTGAGGCATAATAAGAATTGATTTGAGTGTTTCCTTGGGACACTTTTTCTTCCGTTTTTAGGGAGCATGGCAAATTGTCTGGATGCCTTTCTGTAAGAGAAATCTAGCCTCTACAATAGGTGGTAAGCACGCAAAGATTTATGTATTTTTTTCTCTGAGTCTCTCTTATAACTGCAAAATATATATATTCTTTCCCTTGTCTTCTTTATTATGTGTACTGTTCATTGATTTCTACATAACATGTAAGCAGTGTAACAAGACACTAGCAACATTTCTGTTGGTATTGTTTTTTGATTCCAGGCTTTGGAGACGTGCAGGACCTAATGTATGAGTAAGTGAGTGCAGTCTCAACATTAATACACCTGTACGAAATCACCTTGATACCGTTCTTTATTCAGTAGGAGAAGATTGTAAGCAGTCCTGAAGAAGCGCCAAGAGATCTGTTCAGGCGTAAGTAGGCGTGAAACATGTTGACTCACCTGGCAGTGACAAAAGGAGCTCTCCCAATCACTTTTTTGGAAGAGTAAAGAGACATTATTCCCCCAAACTCTCAGTGTTGTTTTTAATCTTGACCAACATCCTCTATTATCAAGTAAAGACGTTTCTAGAGGATAGTTGAGTCAATTTTACTTCGTGTTTATTGTGCACTTTCTTTCTTTTCTCTCCACTGGTCCGTCCAACACAATCCAGAAGTTGGCCTAGTGAACCTTTCATAGGTCCCGTCAGACATTGCAGTGCCAGTCTGGCGTGGAGCAAGCCTGATGATGATACCTGAGGGCCCCTGCTTCTGAGAGGGCTCACACTTCTGATTTACTTAGATTCCAAAGGGAAGTCCTTTGGGAACTATGAGTGGTCTTATTTTGGAACATTGTACCTTTTTTTAAAGATTATGTTATAGCAAGGAGGTCTTACACTGGACCAATTAACCTCCTCGTCCCCAATTTTTTGTGAATTTATGATGCAAATTCATAAACATGAGTGAAGCAGGTGTTAGCAGAGGATCTTTACCTCCTGACAGAGTGTTGCTACCTAAAAAATCTGAGGACTCCTTCAACAAAGAAAAAATGTGTCATAGGTCAAACTAATCCAAAAGAAAAGCTAACATCAACTACGGTGGGACAGAAGAGAGTTTGAGATGCTGCAGAAATATGTCAAGACAAAGCTCACAAAACTTTGAAACTGATGGGTGAAGAGGATCAAATATTTTATCATTGTAACAAGTGCTACAAGTTGTTTACAATGATAAAAAGCCTGGACACAATTTTTAATAAATAGCAGAAACCAGCGAATCACAAGAGTCCGAGTCTTTTGAAAAAGCGACGCAAACCAAACCCAGTGCCCATCCACTTAAAAGATTGACAGCTACTCCTCACCCACCTCCAGCAACTGATCAGAAAGCAGAAGATCTTCAATGTGTTATCTGTAGTTTAGCCAGAACAAGGGCCAAAAGTATTGGTGAAAGAACAAAGTACAGAGTATGAGTCTCAAAGGGCAAACATGTTTTTATCTGCAGCTAGTTTCTTCCAAGATTAAGTTTTCAGTGGAGTGGCTGATCTACACAGTGAGGCAAATGTATTTGCAGCGGATTTGAAAGCCCATCAGAACTGCATGGATGCATACATGCGAAAATATGAATATCTAATGAGCTCCCAGCAGCAACGTAACGGCCAGCCTTCAGTTAGGTTTGCACTCTTTGAAAAAGCAAAAAAGTTTTAAAGCCACTCTTGAGTGCTGGCTACGGGTTCACACTCAGTGAGATCACAGGAATAATAGTCAACATTGATGAAACTGTATTAATCCATAATAATGAAATTAGGATTTTTCTGCTGAGAATGTACGACAGAATTCATTCATGTCAGTCTAACAAAATGAATGAGCCAATTACGGTGTTCTCAACTGATTTGACTGCTGAAGTTTTTGCTGCCAAAATAAGATCACAGGATCCAGTAAAATCAGCAAGAACCATTTTAAGAAATGTCCTGAAAGATTTAGATTTTGGACTTAATGACAATTTTGGTGATGCCCCAGAGCGCTGCATATCATAGGAGTCAACAAGAATGCCTGATGTTTGTCTTAACATTTTCACATCATTTTTTTATTATCAGCAAAGCAAAACTGGTACAAACTAAAATTCTTTAGTCCAGAACAGAAGCCGACAGCATTGATGATGGCTTTGAAAATATAGGAGAAGAAATGGAAGCCAATCCCATTAAATGACTGGCTTTTGATGTGCAAATGTACTGTCTTTTCCAAATCATGTTTTATTAATTACATCACGGTAAAAATATAACTCTGCTACACATGATGACTGCCCGCATAATCTATGACAAATGCAAAAGTAGAAGAGGGCTAATAACTTCAATGAATAGGATTGTTGTATACAAGTTATAATGACGTTGCATGGAGCAGGAACTCGTTAGCAGCTCATGCTGTAAACGTTTGTGATTCCGACAGCACACCACTTCTGAGGCACTTTACCAAGAAAAGATTTACAATTGCTGCTCTTGGTAATGTTGATTTTTAAGAAAGCTTTTTTTTTTTGTCTGGAACATCCAGCACACATGATAATGCCATGATGCTTTTTCAAGTTGATACCAATGAAGTAGCTGCAGGAAAACGAGCTGTGTCAGCTGTAAGCATAAACAAATGAAGCTGCAAAATTATAACCCAACTGCCTTGCCAACATGTGCAGAATCAACATGTCCCAGTCTACCAGAAAGTTTCAAAGTGGCTGAGGACATGGATCTTTTACCTGATGCTTCGGTCGGCTGATTTAAGTGAATTTATCATATCGCTTATTAGGTGCGGACTGAAGGATGAACAAATTCAGTTCCTACATGGGCTGCAATTCATGCTCTGATCTCCCAGAATACCGTCCCACTGAAGACGGTTGGGTTTTTACCAGTAATGCCATCTCCTGTCACAAAGTACCCAACAGTATACACAGCTCAAAACATTTTCCAAAATGCCTATCTTGCCAATTTTCAGTGATGAAGGTGTTTTCCTTCTATTTTGTAGCTGTCATTTGTATGAGCACTCCAGTAGAATTTGATGACCTTTTTCCAGTGCTGGGCATTTTTCACATGACAGAATTTGTGTTGCGGTGTGCAGGATGTTATCTCAGTGGATTTGGCAAAAACAATGCACTTATTGAGGCTGAAATCTTTGGAAGCAAAACTGTTCCGTCAGTATTGAGCAGAACTCATTATGTTTGTTCATTACAGGGTATGCTCATCATATCTGAGGCTATAGAAACATTGCGTTAGAATGCTTTCCAGAACAAGAATGACAAATTAGGTTTTGCATTTCTTACCTCAGAGAAGTGAACAAGGCGTAGGGTGCACTTCATACAAAAGACATACTGCAAAGCCAAGCAATGTTCAATACACTCAGTTCAAATTCAGAAAACCTGAAACAAAGTTTGTAGAGTTTGGCAAAGAATGTGAAAAAAAATCTGAATTTTGCAAGTACTGCGGAAATGTTTTACACATGACTCTAGTGAAAAATATAGTACATGCTGACCAGAAAGGTGATTGGGATCTGCACGTGAAGAATGTGGAGTCACAGATTACTATGTTTTGCTAATTTGATTACATACACTACCTGAGATATGGGTCCTGGTATTTGGAAAGAATGAAGAGGCTAAAGGTAGAAAAACCATACCTCTACAGAAAATTCATCCAAAGACATTTTGTGGTGAAAGACTGAGAGGGAAGGTTCAATGCTGTGGCTCCAGATATGAAACTGGAACAGACGGACCAGAGATCACAGAAAAGACCCAAAGGAACTGTTGGTCAGACAGGTAAAATTGAATATGTTGCTCAATGGCAACTAGTTTATCACGAAGACCTTTCTATTTGCAGTGTTTTCAGAGAGATGACAAATTCAAAATTAATGGACCATTGTGAAACTGTTTCTCACCACGGACCTGTGGGAAAGAGAGGGGAACGTTTACTAAATATGTTGACAGTCTTCTTCATTTCATGTAGCAGCAAGGAAACCCCTTTGAAATGACTGAGCCTGTGTGACTACACAACATTGTGACCAAGGAATATGTGGATAATGATATAAAGACACTTCTACTAGATGTCCTCGAACATGGATCAAACCTATACGCAGAACTGAAGCAGGAGATATTTGTATTGAAAGAGAAAAGGCTGTTTGACATAATCACTAAAGCTAAAGTGATGGATGTGGCAAAGGAAAGAGGTGAATTTATCAGGGAGGACCTGGCTTGGCAATTCGGGCTGGACTGTTCCCATGAGGAACAGGGTCAAGACTGATTTGCATATGGCTGGGTCCAATCTGGGGTGGCATGGTGAGCAAAAGGATGGTGGATTAAACCCAGATCTGTGACTGGGGGTGAGTGGTTGCATTGTTCAGCACTCCGTCCATCATCCTTTTGCGTAGGCTAAAGTTGCCCTAAGTGGGAAGGGTATGCCCAGACGTGGGTCCCGTGCTCACTGTGCCACTGGATTCAAACTAGCTAGGCTGAAGAAGGGTGATACCCTGAAACTGATCCCAGGATGCTTGTTTCTGGTCTAGGGAGGACCTGGCTTGGCAGTTCGGGCTGGAGTGTTCCCATGAGGAACAGGGTCAAAACAGGTTTGCATATGGCTGGGTCCAATCTGGGGTGGCATGGTGAGCAAAAGGATGGTGGATTAAACCCAGATCTGTGACTGGGGGTGAGTGGTTGCATTGTTCAGCACTCCGTCCATCATCCTTTTGCGTTGCTAAAGTTGCCCTAAGTGGGAAGGGTATGCCCAGACGTGGGTCCCGTGCTCACCGTGCCACTGGATTCAAGCTAGCCTGGCTGAAGAAGGGTGATACCCTGAAACCGGTCCTAAGATGCTTGTTTCCAGTCCAGGGAGGACCTGGCTTGGCAGTTCGGGCTGGACTGTTCCCATGAGGAACAGGGTCAAGACTGATTTGCATATGGCTGGGTCCAATCTGGGGTGGCTTGGTGAGCAAAAGAATGATTGATTAAACCCAGATCTGTGACTGGGGGTGAGTGTTTGCATTGTTCAGCACTCCGTCCATCATTCTTTTGTGTTGCTATAGTGAATTTATGAAGGACATTATGTTGCATGACCTTCTTCCAACAAATGCTGTATTTGAAGGAGATGCTGCAACCACACAGTGAAGCAAAAACACGTACAAGAGCTAAAAAAAAAACATTCACCTGAAGGATTCAAATAAAAAAAAATTGTCCTCATTGAAAACTGCTGTTGCTGAGGACTATGGCCCAGATTTACAAGAATCTGGTGCATCAGTACTGATGCGACAGATTTCTTGCACCCCCCCCCCACTGCCACCTAACAACACCATAGGTGCGCCTTATTTAAAATACGCCACACCATGGGCACATTAGGCCAATAGCGTCAAAATTGTGGATGCTATTGTGGCGTTTTGCTGCACTAGCATAAAAAATGTTGATGCTAGTGCAGCAATGTGCAAGGAGGCACATTGATTTCAATGGGTGTATCCTTTTAACACCTGCTTTGAGCAGGTGTTAAAAATGACGGAAAAAATGGCACAATGAAATCTTGTAGATTTCATTGCACCATTTTTGCAGGCCTCCTAATGCCGGAAGGCCCCCTTCGATTCATTATACCTGACGCACGCATAAATTGGTGCAAGGGGTTGCAAAGTGGCGCAATGCATGCGTTTCCCCACTTTGTAAATATGGTGTGGCAATTTTCACCTCGTTGAGCCACATTAACATAAAACAAATGATGTTAATGTGGTGAAAGGAGGCCCTATGGCCTTTTAAATGTGGCCCTAAGCGTCTTAATTGTGAATAGTCAAGATTTCACCGATGCAAACCTTCGGAGAGGTCATTTAGACCATTCTACAGATATCAAAGTCAAGAACTGCACATTGTCTTTGACAGTTATCTTGAACTATGTGTCAAAGAATGTGAGAGAATCAAACAAATGTCTACAAGTGGAACAATTGACCTTGCCGGCATCAAAAATTCGACACCTATACCTGTCCAATTTGATAAATTCTGGTCATCAACATCAAACAGGATGAACTTGGAGATGTCAACTCGCCAAAACACTGCTGATGCTTCAATAAACACTGTATTTCCAAATATTGCCAGTGGAATGATTGTCAATGAGGAGTTAGTGCATGGAGAGAAACATTCAAAAGGTACGAGCAATATTGTTCAAGAACTTAACAGAAAATTGGAGGAAGTTGACCTTCGTGTTATGTCACATGCTGAATAATTTTACTGTCAAATTTCACAAATTGGGGCTTGGAAGCCAGCAATGGCGAACCCGTTAGCAGAGAACTCCGCTCCAGCCCGAACAATAATCCTGTACAATCTGTGCTGGGGGTGTGCTTGGGGAGGGCACCCCTGTGCTATATTTATCACTGCAAGAGCTCTGAGGTGCCTCTGGTTCTGCCCTTCTTGGGCAGCAGACAGAGGGAGCCACGGGGTGAGATTGAGTGACTGGTGTCCAGAGAGCATGGAGGCGGCCTGTGGCAGTTGAGGCCGCCGAGGCAGAAACACTGATCCCCAGAGCGGAGGCAGTCGAAAGAAGGGCAAAAGATGCCGCTGAGGCCAATCGCCTTGGGGCAAAATATACACAGCAGTTGCGGCAGACGTTGGTACTCCCGCCCCCTGGGAGTTGGGACAGCAGAGTGGTGAAGGACCGGGGCCCTGGCAAGCAGTTGAAGAGAGGCCGGATGAAAGAAATAGAGAACGCGGCTTGGTCTGCTTACGCCACGGAGGGCTGGTACCTCACTCCACAGATGAGCTACTACCATTGCCACTCAGATCACACTGCCGGTAAGAGAGAGAGAGCGGGGCTTGGTCGCTGGGGGAGGTAAAATAAAGGGCTGACATTTGGCCTGGACTTACTTTGTGGCTCACTGGAGACACTGCACTGGAAGTGGCGCAAGCAGGCCCTCCGATTACATAAGTGGCTGCTTTGTGACGGACTGCCCCACGTTATGGCACATTGTGAGATCTCGCCTGCCTGCGGGACTCTGCCGGGAAGGGGGGCTCCTTTGACGGTTTCTGAGTCTTGAAGGTGCATGCAATAATTGGATTCTCGTGAAGAGGCAATTATGCTTGAAGACGGGCAGTGGACTGAAATTTACCTTCCCACCAGACACATAGTGAGCCCACAAAACACCACTGCAGGGAACAGACTAAGGGGGTCATTTCGACCTCGGCGGTCTTGTCAAAAGACCGCCGAGGGACCGACGTGCTGAAGACCGCCAGTGGTGGCGGTTTTCCACTCAGCGTATTATGACTGCTGGCAGCCCTCCGTCCTTTTCCGGACGGAGAGCCGCCAGCAGCCATACTGGCGGGCGGCGGGGAAGTGGAGGTTGCTCCACCTCCACCGCCACGTCAACAGAACACCGCCCACCGAATCACGTTCTGTGATTCGGCGTGGCGGTGTTCTGTTGACGGTGTGGTGGTGGCGGAGCAGCCCCCATGGATCCCGTCCCCTCCTGGAAGATCAACGGACAAGGTAAGTTGATCGTCCGTTAGGGGAGGGGGGTGGGGGGGTGTTGTGTGATGTGTGGGTGCATGGGGGTGTGAGTATGTAGAGGGGGTGTGTGAGTGCGTGTATGCATGCGGGGGTGTAGTGTGTTTGGAAATGTGTGCGTGTCTGTCTGTATGTATGTCTGTATGGATGTGTGCGTGTATGTCTGAATGAGGGTGTGCGTGTATGACTGTGTGTATGTCTGTTGGCATGTATGTTCGTGTGTGCGGGAATGTGTGTTGGTCGTGCCTGCATGCATGTCGAGTATGTGTCTGTGTTGTGATGTCGTGGGTAGGGGTGGGGAGGGGGGTCCTGACACCTTTAGGGGGTGGCAGGGGGGTGGGGGGTGTTGGGTACGGACTCAGAGGAGGGGGGGAGGGGGTGGCGGAGACCCCTATCAGTGCCAGGGAAGGAATTCCCTGGCACTGATAGTGCTTACCGCCATGGATTTCATGGTGGTTCCAAACCCCATGAAATCCACGGTGGTAAGCCGGGTCAAGATACCGCCGGCGGTCTTGTGACGGCTGCCGAGCTGGAGACCCAAGTCTCCAGCCCAGCGGTCGTCTCCGCCATGGCGTTCTGATCGGAGAAGTGGCGTATGACCATGGCGGTAACCGCCATGGTCATAATTCCAATTTGTTTACCGCCAGCCTGTTGGCGGTAAAACCGCCACTTCTCCGTCAACCGCCAGGGTCGTAATGACCCCCTAAATCTTTGGGCGCTGACTGTCACATCAGGGACGACGGCATGGGCAAAGCATGGAATGAAATGGGCACCATACGCATGACACTGATGAGACTCCTCCACTACTGCAGGAGGGCAAGATACACCGGGGAGCTGGAGAAGATTCCATACATTCGCACTTGGATAAAGTACTGGCCGCCATAGCATAGCAGACACCAATCAGGTGCTACAACAGGACATCAGTGCAGTCTCTGTGGGACTGGGCCTACTACGGGTGGA
The DNA here is from genome assembly GCF_031143425.1 of Pleurodeles waltl. Classification (NCBI taxonomy): domain Eukaryota; kingdom Metazoa; phylum Chordata; class Amphibia; order Caudata; family Salamandridae; genus Pleurodeles; species Pleurodeles waltl. The sequence goes on along the minus strand of NC_090437.1, from coordinate 311,076,724 downwards.
ACACTATTAGCTGGCCAAGAGGGTCAAGACTGTGGAAGCCACGGTGGGGAGATCAAGCCAGGCCGAGTTTGCTCACAGCTTGGGTGACCTCACGTAGAGAAAGTGAAAGTACCAGAATGCAGGGCCGATGACACAGAAGCCAAGAGAAAAGCTGGGGGCAGGCCAGAGAGATCCTTCCTGAAAAAACCTTCTCCCTCACAGACAATGGTAGAGGGAGGCTGAGCTATTAGGTGTGGCAGAAATTGTGTCAATGCAACAAACAGAGGATGGAACTGACAACTCTTCGGAGCACGACTTGAACATGTCAGGCTCAGAGGCCTCTAATATTCTGGATGAAGCATTGCCCACCATGACCCCCCAAAAGGCTGAGGACGTGATATGACATATGACACACTGGGATAAGTAGCCCAAAGGAACTAAGGGGCATATTTATACTCCGTCTGCACTGAATGTACATCAAACATTTTGACGCACATTCGCGCAAAACTTGCCCCATATTTAAACTTTTACCCCAGAGCCCGCGGATGTCAAAATCCTGCTGTGTGCGTCATTTTCTGGATGCGGGAAACCGCCTTGCGTTAATCATATGCAAGGTAGGCGTTCCCGTCCAAAAAATGACTTAAACGGCTGTGCTTCGTAGTTATGCTTCCGGGCAAAAATGCTGCAGGGAAAATGACGCACAGCCCAGTTTGGGTCAGGGCAGGCATTAAAATGGGGCAAACACACCTGTATTTAATCAGAACACATAGAAGCAACAGCAGAGCAGCAAAAGGGAGACATGGAGGTGCTTTCCATCCAGCTTGCACGCAGACGCAGAGCCCAGCAACAACAACAGCAGCTACCACAACACCAGCAGGGACCCCAAAGGCAGCGCAGAAGGCAGGAGAGGATATTCGACACCAGAACAACCCTTCATGGCCTCAGGGAACATGACATCATCCAGAGGTACAGGTTGAACTGGCAGGCCATTCAGCAGCTGCTGCGCAACATAGAGCCACAGTTGGCACCCACCTTGCTGACACCCCGCACCATCCCAACAGAAACCAGGCTGCTAGCTGTACTTCACATGTTGGCAAGTGGCTCCTTTCAAAGTATTGGCACCCTGGTTGCCGGAATATCACAGCCATCATTCTCTGCCTTCTTGCCCAAAGTACTGGATGCCATCATTGGACTCACACCCCACCACATCTGCTTCCCAAACACACTGCAGAAGCAGCAGGAGACAAAACAGGGGTTTTAGTATTCCCACACATCCTAGGTACCATCAACTGCACACATGTACGCCTTGTGCCACCTGCTGCAACTGAACACCTCTACCGCAACAGGAAGCACACACACTCCATCAATGTGCAGGCCATTGTGGATCACCAAGGATTGTTCACCAACATCAACACTTCCAGGATGGACGATTTGGCAATGGACTACTTGTTGGTAAGTACAAAAACCTACTTATATACACACTGCACAGCAACCCTCTAGGACACACAACACATACACCACGACAGCAACATGTGGACAGGAACACACTGAGGTCGTGACATCGCTAGCCGTGTTTGATAGGTCTGCAGTGAACATGTCACACATCTGAAATTAGTGTACAGTCAAATGTTAAGACGTCAATGACCACAACATATGGAGAGGTTTAGCTAATTGTCACCTTGCAAAATGTAAGCGACTCACTGATGTTTAAATTAATCCATTGCATAAGTCTAAAGGTATGGGATGTCCAGGGTACATAGATGCTAACGTGTTACCACCACTGTCAATTTGAATCTGTGTATGGAACTATCATCTCACCACCAGTGAAGACACAGGGACACCTGTATCACAAGTCATAATGCTAGGGAGTGCACACTGTACTGCAAATACCCAAACATACTGCTGACAACCGGTCAGCAGGCAAACACTTGTGCAGCCAAGGAAACAACCCAAATGCAGATGGTACATTCTACAAACCTAGGAAGGAACACAATAACACAAAAGAGTCACAGACAACACAAGACAACTACTGCCATACAAGGTGATATTAATGGGGTAAGCTACAGCAACATGATCCCATTCATTTTCTTTTTCAGCTGATCAGGGGTATGGGATCCAGCCATGGATTATGACACCATTTGGCAACCCAAGCACTGCAGCAGAGCATGCCTACAAGGAGGCACATAGGAGGACACGCACCATAGTCGAGAGAACCTTCGGCATCCTCAAGTCGAGATTCAGGTGCCTCGACATCACTGGTGACAGCCTCCTATATTCACCAAAAATGGTCTTTAAGATCATTTTAACATGTGCCATCCTGCACAACATTTGCATACGAAGGAACATTCCCCTATTAGAACCAGAGCCACAAATGCCTGAAGAGGAGGATGCTGCCCTGCAACATGAGGGGGAACAACAAAACACAGCTGCTGGATTGCGTAGGCGCCAACATATTGTGAACAATTTCTTTTAAAACAAATCACCATCACCACTGTATTAACTAATGTAAATAAACACTGATAATAATCACCATATCATGGTCTGGGTAATCATTTTTGCTCACCTTTATCTCTAACTATCAGAATAAGAGTGTAGCCTCATGGAGCATTGCTGATATACCGATCAGGACACAGAAATTTCCAAAGCAATTGTGATGCGTATTATACAACAGTCACATACACACACACTGTAAATGACATATATCCAGTACATTTCACCTTTGAAGGGCAATAGCAGAGGACCACACCTATTTCACACATACATGTTGGCAACATGGTTCATCGCACCACATGGCACACAACTAAGACACTATGGGGGTCATTCTGACCCCGGCGGCAGGGTCGGCGGGAGCACCGCCGACAGACCAGCGGTGCCCCGCAGGGCATTCTGACCGCGGCGGTTCGGCCGCGGTCAGACAAGGAAAACCGGCGGTCTCCCGCCGGTTTTCCGCTGCCCTACAGAATCCTCCATGGCTGCGGAGCGCGCTCCGCAGCCATGGGGATTCTGACACCCCCTACCGCCATCCTGTTCCTGGCGGGTCTCCCGCCAGGAACAGGATGGCGGTAGGGGGTGCTGCGGGGCCCCTGGGGGCCCCTGCAGTGCCCATGCTAATGGCATGGGCACTGCAGGGGCCCCCGTAAGAGGGCCCCACAAGGTATTTCAGTGTCTGCTATGCAGACACTGAAATACGCGACGGGTGCCACTGCACCCGTCGCACCTTCCCACTACGCCAGCTCAATTCTGAGCCGGCGTCCTCGTGGGAAGGTTGATTTGCCCTGGGCTGGCGGGCGGCCTTTTGGCGGCCGCCCGCCAGCCCAGGGCAAATCCCAAAATACCCTCAGCGGTCTTTAGACCGCAGAGCGGTATTTTGGTGGGGGAACTTCGGCGGGCGGCCTCCACCGCCCGCCGAAGTTAGAATCAGGCCCTATCTGTCCATAAGTGAAACAAAATGCCTCATACATGAGGCAATGGATGTGGTATTACATTGGTAACAGGAATGTATGTCCAGACCCTTGACAGCAGTAAGTCGTACAGCACCTATCTTTGCATGGACTATCTGTGACTAGAGTTCCATAGAAGCAGAACATAGACAGAACAAGTGCCACACCTATGACAAGCATAGCGCACATGACATTCCATGTACATGTCAGCATGTCAGCCCATTTCCTAACTCATGACACCCATGCTCCTGGTCTCAACCCACCTGTCTGAAGAGGTCCCTGGAATGGTAATATGTGTACCCCGATATTCCCTCCTCTACACACACAGACTAACAATAGTAATCCAGTGTGCTACACCCTTTCATATGGTATGCCATTGTCATAGTACATCTGACTGCATGGACGTCAGGTCAATTGATACAGTGGCTTGTAGTTTCTAAGCCCTGTTATCACCTGTAGATTGCTTCCCGTGTGAAAGGTACTGTTGGCCATTTGAACTGGAATCTCACCTATAGGACTTATGATAAACTGATGCAGCACATGATGCAGCACACACCTGTGTTCACCTCCATGCACACCACCCATTTGAACATGCACTGCCCCTTCAGATGCTTGGAACAGCATAGAAGTTGCCATTTTGTCAAATACACTGTTATGCATTGCTAGTAATTAAGCTGTGTAACACAGCCCTTGGGTTTGTGTGTGTCACCTTCCAAAACACAGGACAAACAGTTTCCCATGTCAACTGTCTTGTTCTTCCTCCGACCAGTCTTAGTCAGACCACTGAGTGTATACCTTGTGAAATTGCTGGATCCTGATTGACCCTGCATCCTGTCAGCCTGACTGGCACCTGTCTGTGCGTTACCCTAACGGTTCCTTGTGGCTACATATGTACCACACTTGCTTTACCAAACCTCACATTCCTCAGGGGGTATTTTGTCAGGTGCTTCCTCAATGCATACCCAAATCCATTGTATAGCATCATCTGCTTTTTAATTGTACCATATTTGTAAAATTGTCTTGGAATACCAAAATCATGGCCTATCCCTTGTCTGGGTCTCATGTATGCATGAACGACAAAGTGTGACAGTGTACCATTGCCGTATGCAGGGATTGGGTATGGTGCCTCCAGCAGAACCAGCTACCTCTGATAATGTGCATGAAAAGTCCACACATGTTAGGACCCTGACAGTTCACACGCTGAATCACATTGCTGACAACATATTGATGGGCTGTGCGTGCTGAATAGCTGCAAGATTAATCAACACAGAGGCTATGATGTTCCCAGATGCAGTAGGAACTTTACAGGCCAACCTGTGTACAAATGTTGTAATGACACCTGCTGGAACATGACTCCTGAGATATGATATCACTCAGCACACCAAGGTTGCCCTGTTGACAGTCTCATAACACATCTGCAGTGACAGGGTGGGACCATCCCCACGTAGGTTCTCATGTCCTCATCGACTTTACTTCCATTGATCTCAGAAGGATACTCAGTAGATACAGGAATAGCCGCCACTGACTCATGATGAGACCTGGACGTAACTGTGACAACATATACCCCAAAAAATATACAGGATCAACATTGGACCACACACATGAACCAGACACCTCTGTGCAATTGATCACTGGAAATATGTGGCCACGTGCTGCCTCGTGTGCTGGTCCACCACTGCCACAGGAAAGTTATGGCTCAGTCATATGACCACAACTGTGGCATGATATTACAGTTGTGGGTCACCTTTGGCTGTCTGTGCCAATAACATGGTACCCACTTAGGGCCTGATTACAACTTTGGAGGATGGTGTTAATCCGTCCCAAATGTGACGGATATACCACCTACCGTATTACGAGTTCCATAGGTTATAATGGACTGATAATACGGTAGGTGGTATATCCGTCACATTTGGGACAGATTAACACCGTCCTCCAAAGTTGTAATCAGGCCCTTAGTCTGTACATGTGCCTGACTCACGGTGGGTTCACCAACATTCATACAAGCATATTTTCAATAATGCATCTTGTGATGCACACACTGGGTCAACAACTACATTAGTAGCCAATGCACACACTTTGAGCCATAGGCATTGAGGTATTGAATTTATGTGCGTCACCTTGCTATCCTCTCCTGACGCCAAACATGCCCAATTTGTGCAATACATATATGTAGGCCACACATATGGCCATCTAGTGCATCAGCCAAGAGTGAAAATCCTGTTAAGGAAGTAGCAGATCATGGTCCGCAGCAGTATAATGTTTCACATGTGACCATAAACCGTCAAGACCAAAGTGGGTGCAATCAGCCTATCTCAGTTGTGTCACAAATGTAACATTACATTAAAATGGCAAAATGACCAAAACCCAGTTAATGCCCTGAAATTTTGGCGCATATGCGTCAAAAAATGACGCTTATGCCTGAAAAACGACGCATTATGCCCTGAAAATTGGTTAAGTGTTAGACTATTTCCAAATATATGGATGCTGCCTAATTGTTACTCCGGTGCGTCGAAAATAATGACGCACATACTGTATGCATCAATGTTTTTTTACGCATAACGATAAAAACGTCGGCCATTTTATGCAGGAAGTGATGTAATAGGATATCCTGTTTACAGATTATGTACAGTGGTTGTACTTTCACTTTCACTTTGCAGTCTGTGATTCTTCTAGACTGTGTGGCTGTGTTCTGAGTTTTGCCCAGTCAAATTGTCCTTTTGTCTCCTGTGTGATCCATTACTTGTTAGTTTGTGAATTAAATATTGGTGTTGTATTCTGTCTGAGTGTTTATTGTGTACTATTGTCCAGTATTGTATTGTCTTTGTTGTTTGTGGGAGTCTGTTGTGGGTAGTGATAGTTTGGGGATAGTTGGGCTCTTTTAGTAGTTTAGTTTACTTTTTTCTTATTCTACTTTCCCACTACTCTCCTTTGTTCTTCTTTATCCCCTATTCCCCTTTTTCTGTGCTAAGATGTTGGGTAGGCCACGTCTTGGCAAGATGGGTGAGGAGGAGCTTGGGGGGTTCATATGGCTGGTGTGCCATTTCCTACCCCTTATGATTGAGGCAGGTGGGCGGGTGATACAGGGGTATCACACAGAGGCATAGAGAATCCAGTGGGGAAAGGTTCTGCATCACTTGTAAAGTGTGTATCGGAGCCAGAGGAATGACCACCAGCTGAAGCACCGCAGGGCTGACCTCATCTCTAGCAAGCAAGATCTGCTGGACCACCTGGGAATTGTGATTGGTGGCCCTGTTGATGAGTACAAATCATGTAAATGTGCACGATTAAAAGCTCTGTAGTGACATCAGATGATTTGTACAATATCTGCCGACTATGTTGTTGAGTGTGTGGAATGCTTTGGAAACATACAGGGTCATTGATGGACTATGTTAAGGACCACATTTGCTAGCTGTCAGGAAGCAAGTGCTCTGCAAACTTACTGAATACTTTTGCTTAATGTAGCAACACAAATCAGGAGCCAATTATGTATATATAGGTCACATTTGCCAGTGAGGTATAGATTTTCCAAAACATTACCGACCTTTGTTGACGCAACAGCTAGACTGACTTTCAAAACACTACATGATGCAGAAAATGAGTGCATGCTTCACGTCAATTGTTGATAGCAATGTGGCCCAGACATATGTCTCATGTGTGTCTGGTGAGTGTGTAAGGAAAGCCATCACGGGAGTTCTATAAACGTTAAGGATTATTGTAGTCCTTCATCATTTCGGATACATGTCAGATCTGGATTTGGAGACATAGGGAAAAAGTGCAAGGTGCCCTCAGCTAACATCTTACACTGGTATTTGCTGTTTGTTGTTCCACCTTTAGTTTCGGGATGGTATACATTTGTCATGGCCACAATGGCTGGTTGACTGGTAATGCACTCCTCAAGGAAACTGGCTTTGGATGTCTCTCTTGGATACACATGATGAGACGAATACACTCCATTATTATGTCTGCTCACTAATGAAGGAGCATGTTTGCCACCACATGATAGTTAGGGCCACTGAGTGTGTGCAGATATGTGTGTAAATTTCACTGGAGACCCATGGTATGTAAAAGTTAGCTGTGCTATATCGGATGCAGTATCATGTCTAAGTGGATTTACTTACTTATGTAATCTTACACATAGTATTTGTCTTTGGAGTTGTTGGTCAGTGCACATAATTTGAGCACATTTCTCCCTTCCATGCTTTACTGGTGGACCCGCACACTACACTGTCGGTGAGGTGGCTTCCTTCGAGGACCCCGACAACTCCAGTGAGTGTTGATATGTCTGTTATGAGAGCTATAGTAATCACCAAGATTTGAGATGCCAAGGTGCACAAATTATCATGTTGCAAGAAACACATTTAACCCTAGATTAAATAGAACGGTTCTGTCAGTGATGGCGTGGCCACCTTTATGCAACCTCCTACTCCGCCTACTCATGTGGAGTACTAATTTGGATAAGGGCGGGTGTTCCCTTTGAGCACATGCATACACTGGTAGATAAGGAGGGGCAGTATGTCCTAGTGAAAGGTAGACTCCTGGATAAAGAGATGACTCTAGGGGCTATATATGCACAAAATCAAGACCAAGTGACATTTTTGAAGGAGTTATCAAAGCCCCTAGCTATCATGAGAGGAAGTTTACTCATAGGGCGTGACTTCAACTGTGTAATGAATGTGGTCTCTGATCTACCCCTCCAGTGTCAGGAGCCACGGAAACTCTCAGAGGGATTGGCTAAACCTCTGGGATTCATTAGAGATTTGGAGGGCAAAACACGATCAGGATTGGGAATTTCCCTATTACTCACCAGCCTACAAATTGCACACTAGACTAGATGTGTTCATGTGTTCATCCACACTAGGACACTTTGGGGGTGATTCTGACCGCGGCGGTCGGCGGTCGCCGCCCGCCAAGCGGTTCCCGCCGAAAGACCGCGGCGGTCATTCTGGCTTTCCCGCGGGGCCAGCGGGCGACCGCCAGAAGACCGCCGGCCGGCCCAGCGGGAAAGCCCCGTCAACAAGGAAGCCGGCTCAGAATTGAGCCGGCGGAGTTGAAGGGGTGCGACGGGTGCAGTGGCACCCGTCGCGATTTTCACTGTCTGCAAAGCAGACAGTGAAAATCGTTGTGGGGCCCTCTTACGGGGGCCCCTCGACACCCCATACCGCCATCCTGTTCCTGGCGGGCGAACCGCCAGGAACAGGATGGCGGTATGGGGTGTCAGAATCCCCATGGCGGCGCAGCAAGCTGCGCCGCCATGGCGGATTCCCATGGGCAGCGGAAAGTCGGCGATACACCGCCGGCTTTCCGCTTCTGGCCGCGGCTGTACCGCCGCGGTCAGAATGCCCGGCGGAGCACCGCCAGCCTGTTGGCGGTACTACCGCCAACCTCCGCCCTGGCGGTAATTACCGCCAGGGTCAGAATGACCCCCTTTGTATTACATGAGGAATATTTAGGAGGTACATTGTCAGACCACAGCCCTCTCTTACTGAAATTCTGGGCAATACCAGAGCAGCCGGCGATACCCCTGTGGCGACCTTGGTCCTCAAAGACATCCCTTTCAAAGAATCTTTACACAAAGCCATTACAGACTTCTTTGAATCAGGGTTCAGCCTCTAACAAGTTGATTGAATGAGATGAACTAAAGGTGGTGATCTGTGATCCACTGTATAGGTCAGAAAGTGGGAGCCAGGAAGCACTGGTAGAGGAACTCAGAGTGCTGGAGGAACAGTTACACAACCTACACAATCGTATCAGGGTGGAAGAGGGCATTGGAGAGTCCCATAGAGACACTAAGGTAGACTACTTTAAAGCGTTAGATTGTCTTCACTGCCTAGATTATAAAGACTATTGAGCTAAGGCTCATGATGAAGACAGTAGAGCAGGAAGACTATTGGCCTGGGTGGTTACTTCATCAACTAGGGGGAAACTCATCATGCAAATACTGACAGGTGATGGTCTCCTCTTGTATGCCCCAAAAGACAATAATACTACCTTTCATACATATTATGAACAACTTTATGGCCACCGTGGAGAACTCCCAGGGGTGGCGGTGACTGATTACCTAAACCCTATACCTTAGAGAGCCGTGGGCCCTGATGTACAGGAGGCACTAGGCAACCCAGTGACAGCGCAACAGATTTGGATAACTAACAAAGAGATGGACTGTGGGAAAACGCACGGCCCAGATGAATTGATGGCGGAATTTTATTTTGCTTCCTTTGCCACATTTGCTCCCAAGTTAGAACTACTCTATGCAGACTCACTTATACTGTCATGGTTGCCAGAGTCTACTAGGGACCACTGGTGATATTGCTCCCCAAGTCAGTGGATACCGGAGCCCCTGCCTCAGCATTCCACCCCCTCTCCATGCTAAACCTGGACTTCAAAATACTGAGTAAAGTATTCGCCATGAGATTGCCACCACGTATGCAAGCATTAACACATTTAGATCAGAATGCGTTTACCCCGACGATAAAAACCTCCCTTAATTTATGCAGACTATACCATATCATGTACCACCGAGAAGTGGACCTCCACCCAAATGCAATACTAATGTCTGTTGACCTTGAAAATGCATGTGACTCTGTACGATGGGACTTCTTATTTGCTGTTATGCTGCAACTGGAGCTAGGTGAACCATGGTTGAGGTAGGTCAAGCTCCTGTATACATCTCCCACAGCCAGGGTACGGACAGGTAGTGTTGTCTCAGCCCAGTACGACATCCACAGAGGCAGTAGGCAGGGGTGCCCCCTGTAAACCCTCCTGTTCACACTCGCTATCGAGCCGCAGGCAGCTACATTCCGCCAGCGAGGAGCAGAAATGGGGATCACGTTGGATGGTAAGGTACATATCATATACCTATAAGCGGATTACTTGCTCCTTTACCTGAGGGAAGGCCCTCGAGGAGTGACGAATACACTGTCAATATTAAAGGACTTTGTGATCTATTCCCATCTGCATGTAAATAAGACCAAAACATACCTATTCTCCTTCATAGTGGGCACGCAACAACCACATACTATCCCTCAAGACCTAATCTGGGCCCTGGACTCTTTTGAATATTTGGGCATTAGGATTTTCCATTACCTGGTGGACATGCAGGAGACTAACTTGGGTATCGCCCTTGGGTCACTCTGAACAAGTGTGACCTTTTGGAGGTCCCTGAAGCTGCTGATAATAGCGAAGATCTCCTTGTCTAAAATGATAATGCTACCACGGCTACTATACTATTATGTAATCTCCCGGTTAAAATCTTCATGGTTTAAACAACTAGACTCATTACTGTGTGATTTAATCTGCGATGGCGGTCGAAACAGAGTCTAACTGGAAGTTCTTTGCAACCCTTCGGATGAAGAAGAGATGGGAGCACCAGACTTTGAGCTATACTATGTTGAGGCGCAGCGGCAATGGGTTGCACAGCGGCTTGATAGAAATAACCTGGATGAGCTGGGACACACAGGGGAGATTAATAGCCAGTGGCCCCTCCTGGCAAAATTGCTTAACAAAACTGTAGATACCTCCCGACCGAGGAAATTGATGGAGGTGGCCATGTAGTGCTGGAGGAGGTGCCTTTGTAGGTCAAAGGGGAAACCCTTATATGCGCCGGCGCTACCTCTGGTAGGACCCCCCCCCCTCCTGGGCCCCGCTGACCATTTTCACACATAAGCAACTCGCTTCATGGACAGAGAAAGGACTAATGACGGTGGAGAACAGTATGAGTTGCCCGGTGCCAATTCCTAACTTGCAAGGCCCTGGTACGTACCCTTGAGAGTCTGTAGCCAGGCACTGGCAAAGAGCCGGAAACACATTTAGTATTACAAAGTCTATTACCACTAGGAAAGGCCAGACATTTGGTGAAGTGGCTATACCAGGCACTATTGCATACAGTCAGCAAGCCCCTATCGAAGAAAAAACTGAGATGGGAGGCATATTGGACTCAGAATGGCGAAAGGTGTTGGCTGACACCTGACAGGTCTCTAGAAACACTAGACTGAAATATACCAAATGTAATTACTTGCATAGGACATATTTAACACCACACATACTGCAGGTCATATACGGGGGTGGCCCTAGGCAATGCCCAAGTTGTTCATCTCTCTAAGGAGATTTTGGTCATATGACATGGAGTTGACTTGTAATTTATAGATTCTGGGAAATGGTTATTGCTGTATTTAATGAGGTACTTAATCGAACCCTCCAATGTTTACCAGAGATCTGCTTGGTGGAATTGTACCCTAGGCCTAGACCTAAAAAGGTAGGCAATAGTTTTGTGGACCTGGCAATGGTGGTAGCCAAACGTTGCGTAGAGAAACAATGAACATCAAGGATGGGTCCTACAATACTAGGATGGATACGAGAGGTGACCTTATGGGCTAGGGTGGAGGAAAGAGCACTGCTTAAAGATGAAGGAAGGGGATATGGAGGCGGCCACCAGCGGGGTTCTGTGCTGAAGTATTAGATGCCTGGGAGCACCAGGGAGCAGCAGCTGAAGCAGATACAAATACAGAATCACATGACACACAGGAACTTGAGGGGACCACTTGAACGGCATTAACAATTGTAACTTACAGGCTCCAAGACCCACTTATGATTTTGTGATATTATAGGGGAATTCCAGAATAAAGGTGATACCACATATAAGCGGGGACCACGACCTCCCACCGTACATGGGATCCCCCCACATTATGTTGGTGAAGATAGGTGATGGATAGATCGTGCTCACTAAATGTGATTAAACTGAAGGCACACAATATGATTGATGAATGACCCCAAGGAAGGATCAAAATTTGGTTTGTTCTGTTATTAGTTGATAGTACTGTTAGAGTCATATTGGCTGCTGGTAATTCTAGCTCCCGAGAAGTACTAAGCCAGAAGACAAATGTATTATACAATATTTTATGATAACACCTGGTTTCCTACCATAGGAAATATGATCTCAACCTTTATGATCCCTGTACTTATTCCAGGACAGAAACTGCAAGCAGCAGGCCAGCACAACAAAGCAACAGGCAGAGTGGCAGTCCCTCCTACAGCATCAAACTCTTCTTCCTGGCAGAATGTCCTCAATCCAGAAGTGTTCTAAAGTTGAGGTCTCAGTAGTCCAGTACTTATACTCATTTCTGCCATTGAAGTAGGTAGGCTTCCAAGTAAAGTCTGTTTAGTGCACAAGACCTTGCCTTACCTGCCTTGGCCGAAGACACACTTTAGGGGGTTGGAGACTGCTTTGTGTAAGGACTGGCACAGCCCTATTCAGGTGTGAGTGTCAGCTCCCCTACCACTCTACCCCAGGAACCCCATCAGGATATGCAGGGCACACCTCAGCTCCCCTAAGTGTGACTGTCTAGAATGAATTCACAAAGAGCAGAACTGTCATTGTGACCCAGACGTGTATTCCATAAACAAGCAGAGGTACAGAATGGTTAAGCAAGAAAATGCCCACTTTCTAAAAGTGGCATTTTCAAACTTACAATTTAAAAAACAATTTCACCAAAAGATGTATTTTTAAATTGTGAGTTCAGAGACCCCAAACTCCATCTGCTCCCAATGGGATATTACACTTGAAAGATATTTCAAGGCAATCCCCATGTTAACCAACAGGAGATAGTCCTTACAATAGTGAGAAACTAATTTAACAGTATTTCACTATCAGGACACACACCAGTACATGTCCTGCCTTTTAAATACACTGCACCATGCCAATGGGACTACGTTAAGCCCACCTTAGAGCTGACTTACATGTAGTAAAAGGGAAGGTTTGGCCCTGCAGGTGGGTGCACCTGCCAGGTTGAACTGGCAGTTCAAAACTGCACACACACACACTGCAGTGACACGTCTGATACATGTTTACAGGGCTCCTCATGTGGCTGGCACAATCAGTGCTGCAGCCAAACTAGTTTGAGCTGGACTGTTCCCATGGGGATCAGGGTCAAGACTGATTTGCAAATCGCTGGGTCCAAACTGGGGTGGCATGGTGAGAAAAAGAACGATGGATTAAACCCAGATCTGTGACTGGGGCTGATTGTTTGAAAGGTTTCAACACTCCGTCCATCATCCTTTTGTGTTGCTAAAGTTGCCCTAAGTGGGAAGGGTATGCCCAGACGTGGGTCACTTGCTCACTGTGCCACTGGATTCAAGCTTGTCTGGCTGATGAAGGGTGATACCCTGTAACTTGTCCCAGGATGTTTGTTTCCAGTCCAGGGAGGACCTGGTCTGCCGGTTCGGGCTGGCCTGTTTCCATGGGAAACAGGGCCAAGACTGATTTGCATATGGCTGGGTCCAAACTGGAGAGGCATAGTGAGCAAAAGAATGATGGATTAAACCTAGATCTGTGACTGGGGGGTGAGTGTTTGAAAAGTTTCACACTCTGTCCATCACTCTTTTGTGTTGCTAAAGAAGCCCAACTAGTAGGATCTGATTTACAGGCCCTGGGCACACATAGTGCACTTTACTAGGGACTTACTAGTAAATCAAATATGTAAATCATGGGTAAACTAATTACCAATACAATTTAGATAGAGAGTGCTCGCACTTTAGCACTGGTCAGCAGTAGTAAAGTGCCCAGAGTTCCAAAGCAAGCAAAAACAAAACTCAGCACTGGTTCAAAAACAGCAGGTCAGAAGCAGAGGTTTGAGGATAACCATGCAAAAAGGGCAATTTCCAACACTATATATAATGTGAATTCTTTGTTATAAACAACAAAAAGAATGACATAATATACCAAATAAACCGGTTTTGGTGACTTGTATTTGTCATTTAGGCTCCTTTAGGCTCAGGCACTCTTCTAGTAACAAGCCACTTGTTGAGGGTTAGAGATGCTTAATAGTCTGGGCCCCATGATATTCCTCTGTAAAATAATTGTTGCCCAGAGATTTTCATTTTTGATTTGTGTTTTTGTAACTTAGCTTGGGTAGACAACGCTAATCCGGGCAGATTTATTCTGGGTGACATTTTTTAAAATGACAGATGTGTTGCAGTGATGATGTAATATTTCAGGAACCATGAGACTTATAAACACCAGTTTGGTGTCAAAACATGGGTTTTGGGGGCTAAGTTGTCTTATGGAGACAGAAAATAACTACTCAGTGCAAACCTTCTGCCACTTTCCAAAATGACGCCTCTTTAATGATGCGTTTTAGCCATCATATTAGTAATTTATTATAATATTGTTTCTGTTTCAGGTTTTCTATTGATTCCGATTCGTAAACATGAGTGAAGCTAGTAGTAGCACAGGATCTTTACCTCCTGACAGAGTGTTACCAACTACAAAATCTGAGGACTCTGTCAACAATGAAAAAATGTGTCATAAGTGAAACTAATCTGAAAGAAAGGCTAACATCAACTGCGGCGGGACAGAAGAGAGCTTGAGATGCTGCAGAAATATGGCAAGACGAAGTTCACAAAAAATTGAATGGGTGAAGAGGATCAAATAATTTTTCATTGTAACAACAGGTGCTACAAGTTATATACAATTGAAAAAAGCCTAAAAACAATTGTCAAAAAATAGCAGCAACCAGTGAATCACAACAAGAATCTGAGGCCCATATTTATACTCAGTTTGCATCAAATTAGCATCATTTTTTTTCACGCTAATTCGACGCAAACTAAACACCATATTTATACTTTGGCGCTAGACCCGTCTCTAGTCTTAAAGGGCAAACATGTTTTTATGTGCAACTAGTATCTTCCAAGATGAAGTTTTCAGCCGAGTAGCTGATCTAAACAGCGAGGTGAATATATTTGCAGCGTATTTGTATGCCCACCGGAACTGCATGCATGCATACATTTGAAAATATGAATGTACAATGAGCTCCCAGCAGCAACATAACCACCAGTTTTCGGTTAAATTTGCACTTGAAAAAGCAAATTAAGTTTTAAAGACACTCTTCAGTGCTGGCTATGGGTTCACTCTGAGTGAGCTCAGAGAAATAATAGTCATCATTGATGAAACTGTATTGATCCATAATAATGAATTTACGTTTTTTCTGGTAAGAATGTATAATGACAGAATTCGTTTATGTCAGTCTAACAAAAAGAATGAGACACTTGGTGTTCTCAGCTGATTTGACTCCTGAAGTTCTTGCTGCTAAAATAAGATCACAGGATGCAGTAAAATAAGCAGGAGCCATTTTAAGAAACGTCCTGAAAGATTTAGATTTTGGACTTAATAACACATTTTGTGATGCCCCAGAATTCTGCAAATCATAGGAATCAACAATAATGCCTGATGTCTTAACATTGTTATATCATTTTTTAATATCAGCAGAGCAAAACTGTTACAATACAAAGTTCTTGATTTCTGAACAGACGCTGACAACATTGATGATGGCTTTGAAGATATAAGCAAATAACTGGAAGGCAGTCCCATGAGGTGACAGGCTTATGCTGTGCAAATGTACTGTCTTTTCCAAATCATGTTTTATGAATTACATCACAGAAAAGAAAACACTCCGCTACACATGATGACTTCTCACGCAATCTATGACAAGTGCAAAAGTAGAGAGCTAATAACTTCAATGAATAGGATTGGTGTATCAACAAGTTATAATGACATAGTACAGAGCAGTTCATGCTGTAAAATCTTGTGAATCTGACAGCACACCACTTCCAAGTCACTTTACCAAGAAGGGATTTACAATTGCTGCTTTTGATAATATTGATTTTGAATACAGCTTTTGTTTGTCTGGAACATCGAGCACACTTGATACTGCCATGGTACTTTTTTAATACTACCAATGAAGTAGCTGCTGAAAAACAAGCTGTGTTAGCTGTAAACATAAAAAAATGAAGCTGCAAACTTATAATCCAACTGCCTTGCCAACATGTGCAGAATCACTACAAGCCATCAACGTGTCCCAGTCTACCAGAAAGTTTCAAAGTGGCTGAGGACATGGATCTTCTACCTGATTCTGCAGTCAACAAAGCTGATTTAGCTGAATTTATCATATCGCTTACTCGGAGCAGACTGAGGGATGAGGAAAAGCCAGTTCCCCTGTGGGCTAGAATTCATGCTCTTATCTCCCAGAATTCCGTCCCACTGAAGAAGGTTGGGTTTTTAACAGTAATACCATCTCCAGTCACAAACTATGCAACAGCATACATAGCTGCAAAAAAATTCCAAAATGTGCATGCTGAGCTTGAAGACCATCCTATCAAGCCAATTTTCTGCAATGAAGGTGTTTTCCATTTTGTAGCTGACATTTCTATGAGCAATCCAGTAGAATTTGATGTTCTTTATTCAATCATGGGCGTTTTTTGCATGACAAAAGTTGCATTGTGGTGTGCAAGAAGTATCTCAGTGGATGTGGCATAGACGATGCAACTTATTAAGGCTGAAATCTTTGAAAGCAAAAATGTACAGTCAGTATTGAGTGGAACTCATTATGTTTATTCGTTACAAGGTATGCTCATCATATATGAGGCTATAGAAACATTGTGTTGGAATGCTTTCTGGAACAAGAATGACAAATTAGGTTTTGCATATCTTATCTCAGAAGTGAACAAGGCACAGGATGCACTTCATTCAAAAGACATAATGCAAAGTGAGGCAATGTTCAATGCACTCTGTTCAGAATCAGAAAACCCGAAAAACAAGTTTTTAGACTTTGTCAAAGAATGTGAAGAAAAATCAGAACTTTGCATGTACTGTAGAGATGTTTTACACATGACAGCTCTAGTGAAAAGCTTAATTAATGCTGTTCAGGAAGGTGATTGGGAGCTGCACGTGAAGCTGGGTAGTCACTGATTACTGTGTTTAGCTAAGTTAATTGCATAAACTATGTGAGATGTGGGTCCTGGTATTTGGAAAGAGTGAAGAAGCTAGAAGTGGAAAAACCATACCTCTACAGAAAATTCATCCAAACACATTTTGTGGTGAAAGACTGAGAGGGAAGGTTCAATGCTGTGGCTCCAGATATGGAACTGGAACAGACGATCCAGAGATATTAGAAAAGATCCAGGGGAATTTTTGGTCAGACAAGTAAAGTGAATATGTTGCTCAATGGCAGCTAGTTTACCATGAAGTCCTTTCTATTTCAATGTTTTCAGAGAGATGACAAATTCAAAATTATTACACCATTGTGAAAACTGTTCCTTACCACAAACTTATGGGAAAGAGAGGGGAACATTTTAATAAACATGTTGAGGTCTTCTTCATTTCATGCAGAAGCAAGAAAACCTCTTTGAAATGACTGAGCCTGTGTGACTACACAACTTCGTGATCAAACAATATGTGGATAACTATATAAAGATATGCCTTTTAAATGTCCTGGAACATGAATCAAACTACGTGCAGAACTGAAGCAGGAGAGATTTGTATTGAAAGAGAAAAAAGTATTTGACGTAAACACTAAAGCTAAACTTCCACGCTTTAATTGCCATGATGAGACTTTCGTTCAACAGGCCACTACAAAGCAGGCTACAAAAAAACAACTTTTGCAAGCACACAGATGTAGCAAATGAAACGGCTTAATTTATCAAGGACATGCTATTGCATGATCTTCTTCTAACAAACGCATTATTTGGTGGAGATGCTGCAAACAAACCAGTGAAGCACAAACTCATGCAAGAGCTTGAAAAGGAACTTTCACCTGAAGAATTTGAATTTGAAAAGGTGTCCACATTGAAAATTGCTGTTGTTGTAAACTATATGTCACAATTGCGAATGGTCAAGATTTTATCCATACAAAACTTCGGAGAGGTTGTTCAGACTGTTCTAAAGATGTCAGAGTCAGTGTGCAGCTTGCAAGAACTGCATATTGCCTTTGACAGTTATCTTGAACTATCTATCAAAGAATGTGAGAAAATCAGATGAATGTCTACAATTGGAACAACTGACCTTTCCTGCATCAGCAATTCAACACATATACCTGTGCAATTTGATGAATTCTGGTCATCAACATAGAACAAGATGAACTTGGAGATGTTAACTCGCCAAAACATTACTGATGCTTCAGTAAACACTGAATTTCCAATTATTGCAAGTGTAATGACTGTGAATGAGGAGCTGGTGCCTGCAGAGAAACATTCAAAAGGTGCAGGCCATATTGTTCAAGAACTTAACAGAAAATTGGAGCAAGCTGACCTTCGTGTTGTGGCACATGCTGAGTGGGCTGTTCAAAAGAGTAATTGGACTGTCAAATGACAGAGATGTTATTATTGTGCTATTTAGATTTGTTGCAATGTTCATAAGTCAGGGATTGTCAGAGTTATGGATCCGGTATGGAACAGGTGAGAAAAGCCACTTAATCCCGCTTCATATTCTGTACAAGAAACTTGACCGGAGATGCCCAGTGTTTTCATTAAAGCACATATTCTTATGGGTGATGATACCATGTGCAAAACTGGAGCAAAGTTTGGAGCTTTAACTGCTGAACTTGTGAAGTTTCTGAAAGGATTTGCCGAGACAGAAGATGGATGTGACTTAAAAGACATAGAAAAATACCTTGTGGGTGTGTGGAAAACAAGTTCTGACTGTCACACATTTGATGATCTTTGGTACAGTGAGGTCAAGAGATCAGTCCCACTAAGTGACCTTCCACCGACGTCATATTCAGTGCATGGACAGATTAAAAGAGCATTCTACTTATCAGAAGATGTGTAAATGTTTTGGATCATGCATATGTAGAGAAAGATCCATGTGAATTTGGTTGGGAAGATATTGATGGGGT
The DNA here is from genome assembly GCF_031143425.1 of Pleurodeles waltl. Classification (NCBI taxonomy): domain Eukaryota; kingdom Metazoa; phylum Chordata; class Amphibia; order Caudata; family Salamandridae; genus Pleurodeles; species Pleurodeles waltl. The sequence continues at coordinate 311,057,643 of NC_090437.1, read as the reverse complement.
GCTAAAACCTTTGAAATTTCTAAAACCTCTACCCACAGAACTTACACGTACATATACTTGCAAAACTTGTGCTCCAAAATGATCTTCCTGTCGAAATGCTCTTTGCAAATGTTCAACATTCTGCAAATGTACCACGAACAAATACCGAAACAAATAAATGAAGTCAACTATGAAAATGTATCTAAAACATAGTTTTTTTCATATTCAGATTGGTATTTGGTGTATACATAAAAGGATTAAAAAACATTATTATTTGTTTCATTTCTATATATGACTCTTCTTCCTCTATTGGCTAAAATACATCATTATAGAGACGTCATTTTGAAAAATAGAAGGGTTGCTCTGAAGGCTTATTTTCTGCTCTATAAGACTACTTGACCCCCAAAACCTATGTTTTGAAACCAAAATGAATTGTAAAGGTCTCATGTTCCTGAAATGTTACATCATCACTGCGACACATCCAACATGTTTAAAAATGTCATCCAGAAATTCTTGGATCAGCAGTGTCTACCCAAACTAAATTACTTCTCTAATTATCCAACAACACAAATCAAAAATTAAAATATCTCTGGATTTACAGAGTTATAGCCGGGGGCCAGGATTATAATGTAGTACCAGTCCTATCTATAGCTGTCTAAAGATCATTGCTTAATTTCAGCCGGTGGTTGCCGGTGGGGGACCCCCGCCTTATTTTCGGTGACCAGCTCTCATTTCTCCACATCAGACATTTCCCAAGACCAACAGAGGTAAAAACAATCAAAATGAAAAGAGGGAGTAAGAGAAATACAGAGAATCCGTCACCAAGGGAGAAAGCAGAAACCTGTAAGAGTGAGATAGATGTGGCAGGGAGTGCCTGGCAGTGAATTAAAGAGACTCGAGGCGGAATCAGGGCTGCACATCCTTACTAGTTTAGAAAGGGTAAAGTGTGGTTTACGGCGCTGTGTAAAAGTGGATTGTTACTGTTACTAATCTAAACACAGTTGTCTAAAGTCAGGCCTACCAAAAATGAGTGATTATTAATCTCGTAAAGATTGCAAATACAGGACGGCGCGCAATGTACGTTTCTAACTCTCACACTGACTGTTCAATTACCCATAAAACAGGATGTGCCTCCATGTCCCAACCGCCCCCGACTCCCACACTGAACTCCACCCTTCCTTACTGTAAAAAAAAAAAGTAATACTGTGCTGCGGAAGTGAGATTAGGAAAATGAAATGTGCAGAAAAAGGTTGAGGGAAACAATGTGTTTTTGCTAGAAGCACAACGCTGCTGATGTTAATAGTTCTGCACATAATGAATGGATGAAATACGAGAATTGACGTTGTGACGATGGGCGTCAGCCAGTAAGTCACTATATTTGGCTTTGGTGACCCACTCAAATCTCTCACTGCTGGGCTGAACGGCAGCCATGTGTGCCCTGACACAAATATGTATATGGTGTCAGTTATGTTATATTAAGTAAGGTTATCCTACGCTTCATGCGGTTTGGTTATATAATTTTACGTTAGCTTAGATAAGCACATGTTTAAGTAGTTCTTGTGTACTGTGTACAGCGCTGTTCACTAAGTCCTCTGCTTCTTGGCGCTGTTGGGAGTCTTGTTTGAGTTCTTGAGGCGATCACATGTAGGCAACGCCACTGTACTTATTGTTTTATAGACCTACCCGAAATGAGTACAAATGATGACTTTAACCACATTTTACGTTGGACTGTCCAAGCTGCGCTAACTACTTCTAAAGTGCACACAGCTACACCCAATACATTTAGTTACACAGTCTGTGCACATGGACATGTATCTACTACTGGCAATGAAAGCAAAGAAAGATTAGGGGCTAGATTTACTAAGAAGTCACGCTTTGCAGCGCAGAAAATGTGGTGCTGTTCTCTCTCCTTGCACAGGTGAACTTTTCCGGGGACGCACCAGCACGGACACCCTTGCACTGTAGTGTAACTTGCATGGCAGATTCAGAAGGTGAAAATTAGCAACAGCCTCCTTGACTTCAATGGGGTGGGGCAACTGCCATTGTGACCTTACAGACTCAGCACACAGTCCGCCAGGTCAGCGGTCCACACTGGCAGAGCCATACATTCCAACTCTAAATAGAATGGCAGAATCCTAGAGTATGGCAGGGCAGGTGCACCACCAGTTTAGAGCGGTGCTTCCGCTCCACCAAACTCTGAATAAGACTCTACATCAGTGATTCCCAAACTTTTTAGAATCACAAAACGAGGTGGGAAGCGTCCACCTGTCCACAAACAGTTGAACATGTGGCATGTCACACAATTACATGAGAATCTGCTGGCCGAAACACGCTCCTATGTCCCACTGGGCAGTGATACACGATCAAAGAACACACACAACTACCAAACAGCACTTCCCTTTACAACTTAGTTTTTCGCAGTTCCTTCTGCCTGTCTGGGGCTTCCCCCAGGCCCACCATCAAGGAATATCTTCCTCAGCATGCTGCCATGGTCCTCATACTTTGTCAAACTTCTTGGGACAGCCTGATGCCTAACACACTTCCATGGGTCTATTTTAGTTAGTTGTTTGGGCTCAGCGATAGCTTATTTTAGGCCTGCGGCCTGTGCTCTTTTACCTAGTTATTATGCTCTGTTTTCAATTTTATTTATTTAATGATTGCTTCTTTAGTGGCATTGTTTTAATTTGATTATCAACTGTTATTTTGGAAAAGCGTCATTATCAGTGCTATGGATGACATACTTTGCATCATGTTCTTTTCCCCGGAATCACAAGAGCAGAATGAGTGGCACACAGAATATTATTTTGTATTGCCACCACAAGACTGTGTAAATAGTCCAGTGTTTAGGTACATACCCGTGTCAGAATTCTGTGCATGAACTTAAACATATCCACAATAAAAAACATCATGTTGGACAAAGGACATTGGAAGGGATTCCCACTGGAACTTCCATCCATGCTGCATGCCGGTTTTCAGTAGACCTCAGCATTTGTGTCTCCATGGATCCTGATCTGGGGACTGGCGGCCTGACCTTGTACCAAGGTGGGTGGGGTGTGCTTCTCATGGACACTATATGGACAGATTTGGCTTATATCACTATGCTCTCGCTTAGGGGCTAGAGATTAGGCATTTAGGTAGGAATTGTGAATTCATGTTATTACAACTATTTTGAGGTAGTTTATATTCACTTCTCTAATTTCCACAATCCTGATTCTGTCTGTTATTCCTCATTATCCTAATCATGGCAGCTCATGTATTTTATCATAGATTGCAGTCCTTTCAATAAATGTATTGAAAACTGTCCTGCATCTCTTTTCTTGACTATGTGTGTGTAAGAGACTCGTATGTGGAGAGAAAGGGGTAAGACTTGTTTCCACCACAATTTCCCTGATGGATTTTCAGAGTTCATGCAAGGCTGCCATAAATCACCTTTACCGGTTTGGTTTTGGTGAGGTGCTGCTAGTGAGCCGGGAGGGTTGGGTCAACAGCTGAAATCTGGCGTAGGACTGACTCAGTTGCCTACAACACAGAAGGGCTGCCACCCCAAATCCAGCAGTCTCGCTGTGTTCATAATTTTTTGGATGCGGCAACCCGCCTTGCGTTAATCATATGCAAGGTAGGTGTTCCCGTCCAAAAAATGACTTAAACAGCCGTGCGTCGTATTTATGCTTTTGGGCAAAAATGACGCACGGCCGGGTGGCAGAGCCGGAAAATGACGCACAGCCCGATTTGCGTAAAAAATTAACGCCTGGGTCAGGGAAGACGTTAAAATGGGGCAAACACACCTGTATTTAATCAGAACACACAGAAGCAACAGCAGAGCAGCAAAGCGGCAACAGGGAGACATGGAGGTGATTCTAATCCAGCATGCACGCAGACGCAGAGCCCAGCAGCAACAACAGCAGCTACAACAACACCAGCAGGGACCCCAAAGGCAGCGCACAAGGCAGGAGAGGATATTCCGCCCCAGAACAACCCTTCAGGGCCTCAGGGAACACAACATCATCCAGAGGTACAGGTTGAACTGGCAGGCCATTCAGCAGCTGCTGCGCAACATTGAACGGCAGTTGGCCCCTACTTTGCTGACACCCGCACCATCCCAACACAAACCAAGCTGCTTGCCGTACTTCATATGCTGGCAAGTGGCTCTTTTCAAACAACTGGTGCCCTGGTTGCCGGAATATCACAACCATCATTCTCCGCCTTTTTGCCCAAAGTACTGGATGCCATCATTGGACTGACACCCCGCCACATCTGCTTCCCTAACACACTACAGAAGCAGCAGGAAACAAAACAGGGGTTCTACCTCATCAGTGGCTTCCCACATGTCCTTGGTGCAATCGACTGCACACATGTACGCCTTGTGCCACCTGCTGCAACTGAACACCTCTACCGCAACAGGAAGCACACACATTCCATCAACGTGCAGGCCATTGTCGATCACCAGGGATTGATCACCAACATCGTGGCTAAATATCCTGGGAGTTTACATGACTCATTCATCTTCCGTCACTGCACCATCAATGAACACTTCCAGGATGGACTGTATGGCAATGGACTACTTGTTGGTAAGTACAAAATCCTACTTACATACACACTGCACAGCAACCCTCTAGGACACACAACACATACACCACAATAGCAACATGTGAACAGGAACACACTGAGGTCGTGACATCGCTAGCCATGTTTCTTAGGTCACCATCGAACCTGTCACACATCTGAAATTACTGTACAGCCTAATGTTAAGACGTCAAAGATCACAACGTGTGGAGTGGGTTGCCTAAATGTCACCTTGCAAAATGTAAGTGTCCCAATTACGTTTACATTAATCCTTTGCTTAAGTCTAAAGGTATGGGATGTCTAGGGTACATTGATATGAATGTGTTACCACCACTGTCAATTTTAACCTGTGTATGGAACTATCATCTCACCCCCAGTGAAGACACATGGACACCTGTATCACAAGTCAGAATATTAGGGAGGGCACACTGTACTGCAAATCCCAAAACATACTGCTGACAACCGGTTAGCAGACAAACACTTGTTCAGCCAAGGAAACAACACAATGCAGATGGTACATCCTACAAGCCTAGGATGCTATATTATAACACAAAAGAGTCACAGACAACACACGACAACTACTGCCAGGAAAGGTGATTTCAATAGGGCCAGCTACATCAACATGATCCCATTAATTTTCTCTTGCAGCTGATCAGGGGTATGGCATCCAGCCATGGATTATGACACCTATTGGCAACCAGAGTACTGCTGCAGAGCGTGCCTACAACGACGCACATAGGAGGACATGCAGCATAGTCGAGAGGACCTTCGGCATCCTCAAGTCAAGGTTCCGGTGCCTCGACATCACTGGTGGTAGCCTCCTATATTCCCCGGAGATGGTCTGTAAGATCATCCTACCATGTGCAATATTGCACAACATTTGCATCAAAAGGAACATTCCCCTCCTGGAACCAGAGCCACACATGCCTGAAGAGGAGGAAGAGGAGGATGCTGGCCTGCAACATGAGGGGGAACTACAGAACACGGCCGCTGGTATACGCAGGCTGCAACATATCGTCAACAATTTCTTTTAAATATAATCACCTTCACCACTTTAGTTAACTAATTTAAATAAACACCTATAATAATCACCATATCATGGTCTGGCTATTCATTTTTGCACACCTTCATCTCTACTTATCAGAATAAGAGTGTTGCCTCATGGAGCATTGCTGAGATATTGATTAGGACACTGAACATCCCAGAGCTAATGTGATGCCTAACATACAATGGTCACATACACACACACTGTAAATGACATATATCATGTACATTTCTCCTTTGAAGGCCAATAGCAGAGGACCACACCTATTTCACACATACATGTTGAGATCAAGGTCCAACGCAGCATATGGCATACAACTAAGACACCATCACTCAATAAGGGGAAAACAAGCCTCATACATGAGGCAGTTGATGTGCGTTTGCATCAGTAACAGGAATGTCTGAACAGACCCTTGACAGCAGTAAGTCCAACTGCATCCAATATTTGCAAGGACTATCTGTGACCAGAGTTCCATAGAAGCAGAACATAGACAGCGCAAGTGCCACACATATGAGCAGCATTGCACACATGACATTCCATGTACATGTCAGCCCATTTACTAACTCCTGACACACCCATGCACCTGGTCATAACCCACCTGTCGGAAGAGGTCCCTGGAATACCAAGATGTGAACCCTGATATTCCCTCCTCTACACACACAGACCAACATTAGCAATCCAGTGTGCTACACCCTTTCCTATGGTATGCCATTGTCATAGAACATCTGACTGCATGGACGTCAGGTTAATTTATACACTGTCTTCTAGTTTCAAAGCCCTGTTATCACCTGTAGATTGCTTCCCGTGTGAAAATGTCTGTTGGCCCTTAGAATGCAAATCTCACCTACAGGACTGGTGAGAAACAGATGCAGCCCACACCTGTGATCACCTCCATGCACACCACCCATTTAAAAAAACACTGCCCCTGCGGATGCCTGGAACAGCATAGGAGTTGCCATTTAGTCAATTACACCGTTAAGCATTAATGCTAATTAAGCTGTGTAACACAGCCCTTGGGTTCATTTGTCACCTTCAAAAACACAGGACATACACAGTTTGACATGTCAACTGTCATCCATCTGGTGCATGCTATGTCACATGTGGTGTCTACGTTACCCTAAATCTTGGAAGTCCACATTACGGATGTTGCTACCTGTCTGACTAACACATGCCCTCTCTCATTTCCACAATGACTTGCATCTAAGGATTGGACACATGGACGTCACATTCATACAAGCATATGTGCAATCATGCTTCATGTGATACACACACACTTGGTCAACAAATACATTAGTTGCCAAAGCACACACTTTGAACCAAAGGCATTTAGGTATTGTACATATGTGCGTCACATTGCTATCCTCTCCTTATGCCAAACATGCACAATTTGTGCAACACATATATGTAGGCCACACTTATGACCAACTATTGCGTCAGCCAACCGTAAAAATACTGTGAAGGGAGTAGCGGATCATGGTCTGCTGCAGTATGATGTCACACATGTGAACATACACCATCAACACCATAGTGTCTTCAATCAGCCTATCTCTGATATGTCCCAAATGTAACATAACAAAAAAACAGAAAAATTGCCCAAAACCAGTTAATGCACTGAAAGGTTGACGTTCCTAGCGTTATGTGTCATTTTTTGTCTACCAAAACTGTATTTGTGTCATTTTCTTTGACGCACAGGAGAGAAAATTTGCCCGCATCCAGATATTTGTACAGGCCATGTACTATTATGTGGATGCGGGCTCATTTTCACTCCTGTGCGTCAAAAAAAATGACGCAAATACAGTTTTGGTAGACAAAAAATGACGCATAACGCGAAAAAGGGCGGACATTTCATACAGGAAGTGATGTAATAGGATATCCCATTTACAGATCATGTACAGTGTGTACTTTCACTTTCACTTTGCAGTCTATGATCCTCCTAGACTGAGTGGCTGTGTAGAGAGTGGTGTCCTGAGATTTTGTGCTTTTTTGTCCTGTGTGCTATCTGTAAAGTCCATTTGTGAAATAAATATTGTTGGTGTATACAGCACTACTGTGTTTTGTCTACATTTGTCCATTTATCTTGTGTTTTTGTTGTTTGTGGGAGTCTGTTGTGGGTAGTGTTAGTTTGGGGATAGTTTGGCTCTTTTAGTGGTTAAGTTTACTTTTCATCTGTATTTGTACCCCTACGTTCCCCCTTTTCCCCTTTCTATTTCTTTTACCCCTATTACCTTTCACTTTTCCAGTATGTCTGGTAGGCCACGTCTTGACAGGATGGGTCAAGAGGAGTTGGGGGGTTCATATGGCTTGTGTGCCATTTCTTGCCACTCATGATCCAGGCAGGGGGCAGGGTGATACAGGGGTATCCAACAGAGGCGCGCAGAATCCGGTGGGGAAAGGTGCTGCATCACCTGCAGCGTGTGTATGCCAGCCAGTGGAGTGACCACCAGCTGAAGCACCGGTGGGCTGACCTCATCACCAGGGAGCAGGATCTCTTGGACCACCTGGGAATCGTGATTGGTGGCACTGTTGGTGAGTACTAATCATGTAAATGTGCACGATTAAATGCTCTGTAGTCACATAAGAGGATTTTTACTATGTCTGCCAGCTAACTTGCTGACTGTGTGTAATGCTGGGGAAACATGCAGGGATAATTGATGCACTGTGGTAAGGATCACAATTGCTAGCTGTCAGGTAGCACGTGCTCAGCAAACTTACAGGATACTTTTCCATGAAGTAAATTGGTGCGGCCTTTTTGTCAGACAACCAAACAAAATAGGAGCCAATCATGTCTATATAGGGTACTATTGACAGAGAAGTAAAGATGTACCAACATATTGGCTAACTTTGTTGACGCAATAGCTAGACTGACTTTAGAATCACTACATGATGCTGAAAATGAGTGCTGCCTTCACGTCAATTGATAATAGCAAAGTGGCACAGACATATGTCTCATGTGAGTCTGGTGAGTGTGGAAGGAAAGCGTTCAAGGAAGTACTATGAATGTTTGGGATTATTGTGTTCCTTGATCTTTTTGGATACATGTCAGATCTGGATTTGAAAACATCATGAAAAGGTGTAAGGTGCCCTCAGCTAACATTTTAGAATGTTTGTTGGAGTTAGTTGTGCCACATTCCAAATATGGATGGCAGTCCAAAGGTATGCACATGGCTTCACATCTCCATGGTTGGTGCAAATCACCATAGCTGGGCCACATCAATTGAATCAAATGTAACAACAGGAGGGCTTACAAAAGTCCCTGCCCCTCCCTCTGTACATTGTACCTATGTGTCATTAATGTGTCATGGCCACAAGGCATGTTTGACTGGTAATGCAGTCCTCAAGTAACCAGGCTTTGGATGTCTCTCTTGGATGCACATGATGAGACGATTACACTCCATATTTTTTTCTGGTCACCAATTACGGGGCATGTTTACAACCACATGATAGTTAGGGCCAATGTATGTGTGCAGATATGTATGTAACTGTCACAGGAGACCCATGCTATGTACAAGTTGGCCGTGATATATCAGATGCAGTACCATCATGTCTGAATGGCTGCCATTTCCTTATTCAGCCTACACATTGTATAAGTTTATGAAATTGTTGCGCTGTGCACAGATTTTGAGCACATTTCTTCCTTCCATACCTTACAGGTGGACCGGCACCCTACACTGTGGGAGAGGTGGCGACATTTGAGGACCCCGACCACTCCAGTAAATGTTGATATGTCTGTTATGTGTTGTGTTTGCTGGTTATGGACTCGTGTGTGTTGAACGTATAGCAAGGTGTGATGCGTTGGGTAATCATTTCTCTTGTTCCATGAGTGGGATTTCAGTTTCTCACATGTTTTGAGTTGGCCAATGCGAATCCAATGGTATTCTGTAGGGATTGTAGGCCATTCCTGTAGGCCCCACTGCGAGTACTGGGGTTAGTCATGTGGATGACAATTGTATCAACAAGAGTTGCACTGGAAGTCAGCTCCGATTTAGTCAGCCTGTCAGACCCACGTTCTCCAAGACTGGTACAGCAAATTGCTTTCCAATAGACTTCTGCTTCCCTATTTACCAACGTAATTATGAAACTGTAGGTAGAACCTCCTAGCAGCATGTACTTCCACATGTAGTGCTACAAGTATGTGGAACTTGAGTGCAATGGCCTAGCTGTGCATGCAATTCATGATCATGGGTGTTCTTGCAACTCTGTGTCTGATGTAAGTCAGGCCTTACTGGAAGTATATGTTGTGTACCAAGTTCTGCATTTCCTGACATGTGTGGCCCTATGATTGCTCTAGGGTTTGCTGACTCCTAATTGTTGATAGACCTTACCTGTGGTGTGTGTGTAGAGCCAAACACGTGTGGAGTTTTCTATATACTCCTCGGTGTACATGTTGTTGGAAATTGATAGTTGTTTATCCACCCCCCCACCCTCAAACACGGGCATGGGTTTGTGAATGGGGTACCTAGTACTGATGCTACCAGTATGTTACACATACATGTGAATAAGTGACTGTTTGGTTGGAACCTGGTATACACTTGGTACTATACTGGCAAGTCCAGTTAAAACTTGCAGACCATGTGGCTTTAGTTTTGCTTTCCGTACACTGACATTTGTAGCCCAGGTCTTGGCGGAGGATATGTAGCATGATTCTTAGCTGATAACTGGCAGAACTCAGATTGCAAGTCAAAGCAAGTTGTTACCCATCTTGTAGGTTATGGATGTGCTATGTGTGATGTGACCTTTGTAGGCTGGCCTGCCATGTACTTCCTCAGGGATATTCAATGATCTGTATTGTGATATGAGCTGTTACAAGTACAGTAGATGTATTGTCTGATTAACTTCTTGTGCCATTTCACACAATGCACTTACTAATGTAGAATATTTGCATTTGTCTTCACAGCTGCAAACATGACTCCAGACCAGGTCTGTGAATTCCAGCGCTGGGCCATGAGATACCAGCACATCCTGCTGGTGGAGTCGGGGTTCAGGAGGATGGCCCGGCGATATCGCCATGAACGGGCCTCCGGGGCATGGAGAGCCTTCCCACAGGGTGGCCCTACTTTGCCCAACACAGCCACCACCAGCACAACCACCAATTCAAGCCAGGTGGCCCCACCCAGCTGGGACTGTTGTGCCTACATCTGCTGGACTTCCAGGCCCCAGCATTGCTACCGGTGCAGGATAACCCACTGGGCCTGGCACCACACACACATAGACCTCCTCCACCGGTACCCAGACTGCCACAGCTCCATCTGTTTACCCTGCAGCCTTCCACAACATGGAACGGAAGATGGACCGTGTGCTGCGCAAGTTGAGCCACCTGAGCTGGGATGTGCGCCACATTAACCAGTGTGTTAAGTCTATCAAGAGGGCCCTGCGGAGGGCCAACCTCTAGACATTTTTTGATGGACATGATTCCCTCTCTTCCCTCCTCTTTCCTTGTTCTTATAGTTAGTGGGCTTAGGGGGCTTAGTGTTAGGTTAGTATAGGCTGTTAGTTTAGTTAGTGTTAGTGGGTGGGGGGTCCAGATTCTTTATATTTTTACTTATTAAGTGTGTGGGTGGGTGGGTGGTGGGCTATGTTGGGGTTCTTGTGTGTTTAAAAAAAATATATATATATATATATATATATTTGTTTAGGATAGTATAGTATGTGTTTAGGTTAGTATGTGTTGTCCTCCATGTGTCCCGTCACATAAGGGGGTTGGGGGGTAGATGTTTAGAACGTTTCGTTACATGTGATAAGTAAGTGTAGCTTAGGTTAGTTAGGGACAGTTGTGGATAATGAGTAGTTAGGGTAGATTAGGTAGGTAAGATTTTTCCCTCAGTTTACTCTTCTGTGATTAGCATTTAAGAAATATTTGGTTAACCCTTAATAGTATGTGTTGAATGGTACTTGATCGTGGGTTTGGATTCAGTGTACATACATTTTGTACTATTACATTTGTGTCCTATGCTACAAACAAATCCCAACTGAGCTGTACGATTGGCAGCTAGCCCAAAGCTACCTTGCAAAGTGTCGACCCTTCGTTGCAACCACCAATCACAGTTAATATGGATGACAATGTGTTTCTGTTGATAAGTGTGTTTTCAAAGTCACAAACAGTGCTTCCAGATTTGGTATTGGGGAAACAGTTTTAGGTCTGACTGCAGTGTGATGATCAAGGACACCCTTATAAGATGAGTTCTCATTGGCACTCTTGTATTCTTGTCTTCATGACTCTCATACATCATTTGTGACACAGTTCAGCATGATTACCTATTTGTATGTAAACTCAGAAACCTTCTTTTATGCAGTTTTTGTAGTGTTTGCTTAGATTAGTGTGCACTGTTATATGTGTTATTATTGCATGTTGACAACATTTTGCGGCCACTATTTGATGACTTAGATATCCCTTGAGGAAGCATTCTTCTGTCCAACACAGCATGATGGTGTATGGTTTCTCACTTCATCAGATATGTCCCTCAGGATGGGCAGAGTATGATGCAATGATGGGCACTGTGCAGATTTCTCTGAGTACATAATATCAGGACAGTTCTATTGACAAGCTACATAATTTGACAGTAGGCACATTTCAGTTATCTACTGCACAGTTGATATGTCACACTACCCAGAGACAGATTTGTTGTGTAAGTGCTATTTATTGAAAAGTGCTGTAGTGATATCTGTACATTCTCCATGATTGTGAGTCCATTATAGTGACATCTTACATTGTGATCAAACACAAGGGTTTACCAAAATGCTTTTGACATACTGGGGTTTATGTTTCAGACAGTGCAGAGGGACAGAATTTGCCAATGAGTAGGAGAGAGACAATCACTGGGCTGGGTGACAAGATATACAGTGGTTTGCAGAACAGTGCTTGAGTACAGTTTTTGCAAGACTGGCAAGTTACAAAGTGCAGGACCTTGGTAATTGTTGGCCATGTGGCAGGGACTAGTGCTTCCGGGTCATTTTCCTCGTGAATGTGATCTGTTCCATGTCTTCTTCTTCTGATGTGTGTGTTGCCTCCTCTGTCCTTGTTGTTGTTGGTTGTGAAGAGTCAACACACACCTCAGTGTCAGAAGACGTGGAGTCAGACATCCCGGTCGCTGCTCCCTGTGAAGGTCTTAAGGGCAGTACTGCAGCAAGGAATATCTGCTGGTTCTTGAGAATAGCAGCCACATCACGATGGTAGGCAGCCAGGTCGGCCCTGAGGGGTTCAATGTTGCATTCGTGCACGCGTTGACAGGATTGCTGTTGTTGGGTCAACTGTATTACAGCTGTGCTGATTTCCTTCTGGGTTTTCTGCAGTTCCTGCAAGTTAGATGTCAGGGCTTGCATAGCTGCTGCCTGATCTGCAGATGACATCATGCACGAACGCACCCCCTCTAGGCTGGCTGCCATATTTTGCATCCCCACCCGCACCTCCTTGGCCAGCTCCCGCTGTACTCCAACTACAGTTCTCTCAAAGCTGGTGCCAGTGTCGTCTGAGTCCTCAGCTGTATTGGAGCTGGCAGGTCTTACAACTGAGGTGGTGGGTGGATCCTCTGCGATGGCTGCTTGTTCTGTGCTCATCCTTGTGACTGAAGGTGGGGTCTGGAGGGTTTCAAGGACCTTTTGGATAGTCTCCTGGGGAATGTTTATCGGCTCGTCATCCATGTCATCAGGGTAATCTGGGACAGGCATATCCGCAGGAGATCCATCTTTCTCTGCAAAGAAACAGGGTACAATTAGTGTGTCTGTGTTGTGGCAATTTTGATGTGGCATGCCTGCCTTTTGATGAATTCACTTTGTGATCTTGTTTCGTGTTAATTGCTCCAGTCCTTCAGATGGGCATTCTTCCAGGACTATGGCCCACCTGCATGTCACATGTATGTTATTGAGTTATTAGACTTGTCAGCATCATCGCCTCTATGTGTTGGTTTGGCCAAATAGAGAATTGCCACCTTCTTGTCCTACTCAAGCCTCCGTCTACATCCATTCTCATGGTGAGACCTTTCCCTGGCTGTGGGTGTTCTGATGGCCCTGGCAGCACACTTAACAATCTGGACCTGCCCCAATCTCTGATCTTTCACATCCACTTAAATGTATTTGACATGTGGCATATCCTAGGCATAGCAATGTTATGATCCGATATGGATGTTGACATTGGTAATGTGTACTGCTGTTGGGGAATGTGTGTTACATTGGATTGCCCATATAATCGTAGCAGTGTCCTATTTCCTCCTCTGACTGTGCAGGTGTATTTCAGTGACCAGTTACATGTGTCCCCCCCTCAATGCTGTTGTCTGAGCAGTATGACATTTGGGATGTTGCATTGTTACTCAGGCACAGGATGGACCCTGACATATGCAGCATGGGTGTGTCCTTAGTGCTGTGTAGCTCCTATTGTTGTTTACATTGGCTGATGTTTGCGACAACTATGGGCATTGACATTTGAGAGTACTGGGCCTTTGTCTTGTTTCTGGGGATTGTTGAACTTGTCATCCCCACCCCCTAATTTAGGTGTGTATGATCCATGGGGAGGTGACTGCCATTGGCTACTTTAGCTGCACACAGAGCGGAGGTGGTAGTGACAACTGTTGTCACTGTTACATTCCAGTTGTCGGTATGGCTAGAGGTTGTTAATAGGGCCCTAGTTAATGTAGGGGGTATGGTGGCTGACGTGTGCCGGGATGTCAGTTTGACGTTGTGGCCTTCCCTCCTGGCGTGGCTTTCCCTTTGCTCCATCGTTGGCATGACAGCATGCCCCCATGGGACTGTTGTTGGTGTTGTGTAATGGTGTGCCCCAGGTCTTCTCAGAACGGGCCATGCCCCTCTGCCGTGCCCCTTTACCCATGCCACTCCATGTGTAAGATGACTTCCATGCATTTTGTGGTCGGTATCCCCCCCTGCTCACAGTTGACATTATTGCATTACAATTCCCCATGCGACTTACCCTGCATGTGCGTTGTCTCCTGGTGGTCTGCGCTGTCCTATCCTTGAATCCCTGTGACGATCTCCTCAGGGATGACGGCTGCGACCATCTCCTCCATGTGGTCCAGGGGCTCCTGGTGTGCTGGACTCCCACCTCCAGTCTGCAGTGCTGCCTTCCTGTTCCTGGCCATCTTTTCCTTGGTCCTGCGCTTGCAGTCATGCCAGCGTTTCTTGCACTCGATGACTGTTCTGCGTACTTCAGCCACACTGTTAATCTTGTCCTGGTTCATATGTGGGTCATCCTGGCTGGTTCCTGGTCTGATGTCATCTTCCTGGGGTCTGTAGTGGCATCTGGGATCCATTTTGGCTCTCCTCTGGTGAAATGGCAGTGTTCGCTGGCTTTTTTGACGATATTGCGTCAAAAAACTGCGCATATCCGGTTTGCGGGGTCGTAAATCGACCCACAGTCATTTCCGCCGCATTAACGTCATTTTGCTTTACGACTTGACCCTGCGGAGTGCGTCAAAAATAATGACTCCCACCTGTGGTTTGCGCCACCGTGCGTCAAAGTATAAATTTGATGCCAGCACGGCGCACCAAAATGGCGTTAGCCGGCAGTAATATTGCAGTTTTGCGTAAAAAAGTATAAATATGGCCCGTAGGCTCTACACCTCGCAACTATGGCATAAAATTCAAGCCTCAGATCTTGAGTCGCTATTAAGCACCTCTCAACTGATTTTCTCTAATACCCCTGATCAAAGGGCAGAGGACTATTCCTTGTGGCTAAGAGTGGTGATTAATATCATGGCTCCCCCCAAAAACTGAATTTGTGCGAGGACTAGGCCCTCAACACCGTGGTTCAATGACAATCACAGACCCTTAAACAAGGTTGTTGCAGGCAAGAGCAGCTTTCGAGTAAGAACTACAACCCCCTAGAGAAAACCAAATATAAACAGTGTGTTGCAGATTATAAGAAACAGTCCTTGATTGAAAAGTCATCCTATTTTGCTAATAAAATAATGCAGGCAAAAAACTCTACTGAAGAGCTTTTTCATACTATCACAAAGCTTATCAATATTCCCACCAGCAAGACTGATACGAGCAGCCAGGCTTTCTGTGACACTTTGGCACTTTCTTTTCAGAAAAAAAGTGGTAGATATCGTTATCAAGTTTTCATCTGCTCAAACCAATTTGGTCGGGGATAACCCAACATTGGTCCCATCTTTCTTGCTGCTTGAAGAATTCTCCTTGCTCACCGTAGATGAAGTGAAACAGACCATTCTTACCAACAAATCTGGCTCTCCGTAGGATCCCTAACCTCTTGTTGTGCTGCAGCTGATCTCGGACTCAGTTGCCCCTCTTCTGACGAACATCTTCAACCAAATGTTTAAATCTGGCTCCTTCGTGAATTCCGCCTCAATACTTTTCCTTTAAAAAAATCTAATCTTGACTCCTTGGATACCAGTAACTATCATCCCATCCCAGCCCTTCCCTTGACAGCCAATTTTTTGAGAAGGCTATGAATCAGCAATTGTCCGCCTTCATTGAACATAACAACCTCCTGGATGAAACCCAATTCAAGTTTAGGAGTTGACATAGTACTGAGACTGCACTGATTGTGGCTACAGAACAACTCAGATCATTTCTGGACAACAGAGGAAGAGCAGTTCTTATCCTTCTAGATTTGTCCTCAGCCTTTGATACAGTCTGCCATGATCTTTTGGTAGACAGGGACAGGGCTATCTCTGCTCCGTTACTTTCTGACAGGACGTGTGCAAAGGGTACCACTGGGAGAATTTACCTCCGAACCACCTTTCTTGTCCTGTTGGGTCCTGCAGAGCTCCTCACTGAGCCCAACCTTGTTCAATCTATTTGTGACACCACTTGCTTCACTGATCAAATTGTTCGGGTTCTCATTGGTATCTTACGCAGATGACACTCGAATTTTGGTCTTTCTCACTAACAACAACGTGCAGTTTACAGGAGAGAGATTAGGAAATTGTATGTCTGCAGTCAGTGACTGGATGGGATGTCTCTATCTTAAACTGAATTAATCAAATACTGAAGTGCTTCTACTTGGAAATAATCCCTCATTGTGGTCCCCATGTTGGTGGCCACCAGATATGGGTCCCCTTCCCCAACCAGATAATAAGATGAAGAACCTGGGTGTCATAATTGATGACAAGCTTACTTATAGAAGTCAAGTTAATGCCATCATCTCCTCTTCCTTCTGGATCCTAAAAATCTTAAAGAAAATCTTGTAGTACATCCCTTTCAACATTCAGAAAACCATAGTTTCAGCATTAGTGTTAGCTCAGTTGGACTTTTGTAATCCAAATCTGCAAAGTGGGCTGTTAAACAAGCTGCAAACTGCAGAATGTGGCAGCCAGACTCCTATTTCGAATACCAAGGGGCATATTTATACTCCGTTTGCGCCGGAATTGCGTCGTTTTTTTTGACGCAATTTTGACGCAAAACTAACTCCATATTTATACTTTGGCGTTAGACGCGTCTAGCGCCAAAGTCCATGGAGTTTGCGTCATTTTTTAGCGTGGACACCTACTTTACGTTAATGAGATGCAAGGTAGGCGTTCACGTGTAAAAAATCGACTCCGAGGCATGTGTGTCAGATTTATACTCCCGGGCAAAATTCATGCCCGGGAGTGGGCGGGTCAAAAAAAATGACGTACGGCCGCTTTTGCGCCGTTTTTTAGTGCCTGCAAAAGGCAGGCGTTAAGGGACCTGTGGGCTCTGAAGGTGCCCAGGGGTGCCCTCCCATGCCCCCAGGGACACCCCCTGTCATCTTTGCCCACCCCAGGAGGACACCCAAGGCTGGAGGGACCCATCCCAGGGACATTAAGGTAAGTTCAGGTAAGTGTTTTTTTTTTTTTTTTTGTGGCATAGGGGGGCCTGATTTGTGCCCCCCTACATGCCACTATGCCCAATGAGCATGCCCAGGGGACAGAAGTCCCCTGGGCATGGCCATTGGGCAAGGGGGCATGACTCCTGTCTTAGATTTCTATGGGGGTTGGGAGTGAAAAAAAATGGCGCAAATCGGGTTGAGGCGAAAAAATTGCCTCAACCTGACTTGCCTCATTTCTTGACGCCCAAGCCCCATATCCCCCTACGCCGGCGCTGCCTGGTGTACGTCGTTTTTTTCCACGCACACCAGGCAGCGCCGGCGGCTAACGCCGGCTAACGTCATTGATTAAATACGGCGCCCGCATGGTGCTTCAGAATGGCGTTAGCCGGCGCTAATTGTTTTGACGCAAAACTGCGTTAGCGCAGTTTTGCGTCAAAAAGTATAAATATGGCCCCAAGTTCCAGTCTGCAAGATTGTTCTTGAAGGCACTGAACTGGCTTCTGGTCAAACATCGTTTCTCCTTCAAAGCCCTCTGCATTTCATCCAAGGAATTGCATGGATCAGATCCAGTCTACCTACAATAAAGTTTTTCCTGGTATCAAGCTTCCAAAACTTGTTGGTCCAGCTTTCTTAACAATGTTTCAGTGCCATCCTTTAAGTGTGCCTCATGGGCAGCAGATTATTGCATAATGCACAGCTCTGCAATGGAACAGTCTACCTCCTGAGTTCAAATCGGCCACTTCTCTACTCAGTTTTGGAAGGATGCTGAAAATGTTTCTTTGTTTTATCTGGCTAGCATATAGATTCACCTTCTCAGTCAATCAACTTCTCTTCTCATCTCAGTGCCAAGATGCCCAGTGGGCATTTGCATGCTTTACAAAACTTATCATCATCCTCCTCAGCTAAATAGCGACCACTTATCTAGGTTGTAGGTTGTTCAAGCTTGAACCATAAAAGGATTTTTCCCCTGCTGGTGTTCCCTAACACTTATTCTCAAATGCAGCAAATGCTGTAAACATTATGGATAACTGCAGGCAACCACTCACGGAGTTTCTTTTAGCCAATGGCTTAACAGAAGACGCAGGGATGACACTTTCTTCGTGGAAGCCCATGACGCATATAGGACAGAAATATTTTACTCCTTGGTCAACTTTCCTGAAGTAGATGCAGACACACACGTTTCATGCATATTGAATAGCAAACGTACCACAACAGTATTGAGCTTACTAATACTTATAGATACCTCTCTCATCAAGAACATCAAAACCTGTTCAATGGCACCCTTCCACATGTAATACAACCTGTGAGATTAGGTCATTTAAGCAATGAAGGACCAACATGGCCCATATTAGACATGTATACGCCACAGACCAATGTGCAGGCTATGACAGTAGCTGAGATATGCACACTATGAAACCAGCTAGTAGCAATATATAGACGAGTAATACAATTTGCAGTGTGACCTTTGAACACCACCCCAGCGAGGGCTGCTCCAGTTGTTCATCAATTGGTTGTCCCAGAAATTAATCCACAAACAGTCCACTCAATAATGGGAAAATCAGCCACAGAGCTGGAGAAGATTACATTCTTGATTGCACAAAAAAGAAACCAGCTGGAAGTAGTGTTTCCCCTATAGGGCCCCAAGACAAACATAGAATTCTCATCATGTGCTTGCCATTTGGCACAGTCCCTCAACAGAAGACTGTAACACATGGATTTCAGTCTTTGCTACAATATATACAACCATGCATGGTATCACAACACTTGCCAGTTTACCGGAAGTGTTAAAACAAATCCAAAACGAAAATGGGGCCCTGAATTTGGGGATTAAACTGATGCGCAATTTTGACACAGTCCCCTTGATTATTTTAAGTAATATTAAAGGAGGAGCAGCAGCATTGGCTATTAGGCAATGGCTCTGAGAGGTTCCACAATAGGAACAGGAGCGTGAGCTGCCAAAGATTATTTTTGACACCTATACTTGTATTGGACAGGATAGTCTCGGGGGCCAGACTGACTAAACCACAACTATAGAGTACCACCCCTAGGGAAGGTACTAAACAAGCACTAGAGGGTTCTAAAAAAAGCTTGGATAAACAAAAACAAAACAGAGACCAAAGAAGTCAGAGAGGACAATTTCCGAAACCTGAGTTCTCTGACAGAAGATATAATCTGCAAAATAGAAATACTTTAAACACTCCTGATAGATATGAATATACTGATACGTCTCCCTCTCGTTCCTTTCAGCACACATCATATACACGGAGTGAGAGAATGGGATGGTCTGAAACAAGAAGTGACTAAACAAAGCCGAAGAAGGACTTACAACTTTCCACTGAAGCTTACATTAAAAAAAGGACAAATCTCCTCAACAGAAACCTCAATTTAAAAAGAAAAAGGTGGCTGCAATTTTGGTCAAAAATGCCAGTCATGCAGGGGTGTGGCCAACAAGATGGCCGACTAAACGTGATGTAGAAAAGCTCCAGTGGCCCAGTCAAAATCTGACTATAATCCTGCCATTCGAATAAGTAACCAACTACAAACTAAACAGCCCAGTCGCATCAGAAACAAGAATGAAAAGCCGCCACTTGGGACTGATGTTAGGAGGGAGAAAACACCCGGAGCGATCCGTGGCAAAGAGTGAGAGAAAACAAAGATGGCGGCTGTGTACCTAACACACACCTGACAGGCACCCCATGGCTCATACTGAAGGCCGGCCGAGATGGTGCTGAGAGGCGGGCCGTCCCGGGCTGCAGCCGTGGCTTGTGGCAACACATCAGGGGCCTGCAGCGTAAAACAGCCTGCTCCTTGGACAGGAGCTGAGACGTACAATCAGGTAAGCCCCAGCACGTGACCAAAGAGGGTGCCTCTGGGGGGGTGGTGGAGGGGTGGCGTACCTGAGCAGATGCACCACCTGGAGGTGCACCTGGGCCTGTGACGTAGCAGTTGAGGAGCCTCTCTGGAAACAAAGTCCGAGGCACAGCTCCACGGAGGGAGTGAGTCCTGACCCCTGCTAGGACACAGTGGAGCCTGGGGGCAAACAGACTTTGATCCCTCTCGCCCTCCTAGCCCCCCTCCCCTTTTATGGGGGACTCACCATCTGAGACGGAGGACATACGGAGACTGTGACATGGGTCCTGCCTGACTGCTGTGGTCGAGTGCTGCCGAGTGACCAGGGAGTGAGGGCGCAGGCCCTGGGGTAACTGAGACAGTCACTATTTGGGAGGAGCTGAGGAGCAGACTGGACAGGAGGCCCAGAAATGCCTGGACCCTGCAGCATTGCCCGCAGCCATACTGAGCCAGGAAAGAGGACCTATGACGCTGCCCAGGTGGTGGAGGCAACCGATGAAAAGCAGGCAGGTGGGTAAACCCATGCTGCACTCCCGGGGTGGGGGGGAACAATTGCATACCTGACTTGAGGCGGTGGCATCCCTTGGGGGACCGGCAGCCAGGCCTTAGAGGATCAATGGCACAGTTACCTGTCCAGCGACCCTTGCTCTGGCACAACACACTCCATGCCACAGCGCCATGGGTACTCCTGACAACACCTTGGCCCAGCTACCGCAATAGTACCTGCAGCAATCGTGAGAACTCTGACGTCCTGGGCGGTGGGCCCAGGGGACCCACCCTCAACCTTCTGAACACTGTAGTCAATGCCCCAATGATGGAAGCACACCAGGTTTTGTCCATTGCTTGAGACTCGGGCGCATAGGGGGAAGCAAAGGGAATCAACCAGGGGCACCAGATAGAAGAAACCCACTCAAGGTACCACACAGAAATGCTCATCACAGGTGTGGGGGGCGCTGTTAACAAAGCCTCTCAAACTAGCAAGCCCACCTTGCTGTAGCAGAGAGAGGCCTCGAGTGGAAGAAGAATCCAACCAAGGCAGGCTGAGACGGCTGCAGGACGCCCACCCTCTTGCACCCAACAAGAAACAAATTGTAACCACCTAAAGTAATGGCAAAAGACAAAGACCAGAAACCCTCAAAACAAGGCAAGATGGATTGCTATGCCAAAGCAATACACACTCAATAAGACCCACAGTCCACAAGTTCACCGATGCCCGACAATGAGGCTCTCCTGTTGGCCATTCACTCTTCTCAGGATGTACTGGAGGGGAGGATAGGTGAGATTAAGTTGGAGGTCACCTTGTTACACCAAGACCTACGCAAGGTCAGTGAAAGGGTGACAACAGCAGAGAATAGGATCTCGGAGGTGGAGGATGAGATGCGTGGACTGTGAAAAGATGTTATGGACCTCTGAGCAACAATGAAATAACTCCAGTGGAAAGTAGATGACAAAGAAAACCGAGCAAGAAGAAACAACCTATGCTTTATCAGCTTTCCTGAGTGAGCAGAAGGAACCAATATGCCAGCCTTCGTGACCCAATGGCTAAAAGATACTCTTCCGAATTGTCAATTGTCTTCCTGATTTGTGTGGGAACCAGCCCATCGCGCCAAAAGTGCAAAGCTGCCCCCAGGGTCCCTGTCGTGGCCTGTGATAGCCCAGCTAGTTAATTTCCGGGACCAGGACATGATCCTGAAAGAAACGCCTCAGCTGGGGAAGCTAAGATACGACCCAGCAAAAATCATGATCTCCCCAGACTATTCAAGGAAAGTGCAGAACAACATCGCAACTTTGATTCTGTTAAGGCCAAACTAAAAACTCTCCAACTGCAATATATGCTACTCTATCTAGAGAAGCTCAAGGTTATCTTCAATGGCCGGGCCCCCTTCTTTCAAACACCAAATGAGGCAAGGACATGGCTAGAGGAAAGACCGCTGGTTTGCCCTAGGTCACAGGGTGAATCCTCTGTGAGCAACCTGCAAGCAACAGAAGGCACATGTACTTCTACTCGCAAGCTCTGCAAAAGAGGGCAAGCACAGATGCAACAACAAAGGAGCACTGGAACACCGATGGTGGGTGTATGACTTTCACACAAATCGGGACCCTCCTCCGATTCGGGAGACAAATCCACAGTCACCACGGGAAAGAAATCCAAACAGGTACAGCAGAACACTAACCTAATGCACAAGAACACTACAGAAGACTCCCCATCGGACTCCGAGAGGAGACATCCAGTGGTAGCCAGGATCATGGAGGTAGAACATGACCAATGTGAAGCTACTCCTCCGGCAGGTGAGGGGCCTACGAACATAGACGGAACAGGCAACTAGGAGATCTGGGCGGAACATGAACTACTTAGCACTTAGAATTTAGTCACACCCACCCCTATTATGCTGCTCATTAAGGATTGTTTGAGCATATACCGTGAAGGACTATCAGCGCATTTTCTTTAACTGTCATTTGAAAGGTTAAGTTACTTATTTTTTGAATGTGTAAAGAGTTAATGCCTCCATAGGGATCTTTCTTCTTGTGGAGACTGGGGCTACAGACCTCTCAGACTCTCTGTGACACAGAACTGATCATATGATGTGGTTTGAAAGGAGGGTCAAACACCGGGCGTGGGGAGGGAGGTTTTCTTGGTTGGAGGAATGTTAGTTTGGGACACATTGTTCCAACAGTTTGTTGTTCAGACCTGTAGAATACATGTAGACATTACGTGGGGACGAAAGGGAATAGATGGCAGCACTAGTACACCACACCATCGGGTAGTAAAATGGCACACGGTGTCACGTTAGACAGTCACCCCATCGCGATTCTGTCCTAGAACGTTAATGGAAACGGGAATAAGTTCAAGAGAGGCCTAGTCATCCAATACATTAAAAAGCAACAGCCTGACTTGGTTCTCCTTCAGGAGACACACCTACAGGGCAATAATTGGTGCTTTTTGGGAAAGGGAGTGTACTACACTTTCACTCAGGCAGGTTTCACCAGAGGCGCGCAAAAAGTAGCGATCCTGATGAAACTGAACCCTCCATTCTGGGTAATCAGAAAGTGGGAGGATCCGGGGGGCAAGTTTGTAAGTGTACATGGACACAGGGGACGCACAAGATGATGATAAGGAGCGTATACGCCCCGTCATGACTGCAGGCCCCAACCATGACTGAAATCACAGATGTCCTCTGACACTACCCTCCCCAATACACATTGTAGGGGGAGACTTCAATGACGTTATGGACAACGACCTAGACCGCTTGAGAACACGCACCATCAACCCTCCACAGACGGCGCTCGCACAATTTGCAGGAGAGAGATGGGACTAACAGACAAATGGTGGTCATTGCACACGACCAAAAGACAGTACTCATACTTCTCTGGGGCCCATGGGGTGTATTTTCGCCCTGACCACATATTGATATTCACAGCAGGAGTGAGAGACATACACCAGGTGCGCTATCTAGCGCAAGGACTCTCCGAACACTTTCCCCTGCAGGTTACTGTGGGATCCCCTGGGGTACGAAACACTAGAGCCTGGTAACTAAATGCATGGGCCTTGAAAGATAGAGAGATGTCACACATACTCCAAGTTGAGACAGATTGGTTGTTTGCAGAAAATCAGGACTCCTTGGCCTCTAAGGTGATCTTATGGGAGGCCTACCAGGTGGTCCTGCGTGATAAAGCGCAAAATGTGTTACCAAAACAAAAGATGAGAGACATCAGAGAGTTAGAGGAGATTGAAACCTGAATACTGCAAATAGAGGGGCACCCCTGGATGCAGATGGACCTCCTCCTCCTGAGACAAAAGCCTCCCTCCAAACGGAATATAGGGAGCTAGCACAACATAAGGGCCAGCAACACATACATGCTGTACACCACAGGCTGTATGAATCAGGGGACAAGGCTGGGAAAATGCTTGCATGGATTGACAGGAAATAGCAAGAAGCCAGATGGATTAAGAAGATTGTGTCAGACAGGGGGGAGACGCACAATAGGAATGCCCACATAGTAAAAGAATTCACACACTACTATGCACACTTCTAGAGTGCCCAGCCCCTTGTGGACTCTGATGCTACAGCCCGATATCTGGACACCATACCCGGCCCAGAACTTGAGGATGCTGGCAGAGTAGCCTTAGATCAAGACTTAACACTAGATGTGGAGCGAGAGGCAATAGCTAATCTCCGTCCGGGGAAAACTCCTGAGCCCAATCACCTCCCAGGGAGCTTTATAAAAAATACTCAGATCTGCTGGGGCCCCACCTACTACACATGTTTCAAGAAGTGGGAGAGAAAGGGGTACCCCCTCCAGACCTCTGGAGAGCTACGTTTGTACCATAACAAAAGAAGGGAAGCTGAGGGACAAACATGCATCATATTGCCCGTTCCCATTGCTCAACACAGAAATAAAACTGCTTGCCATGATGCTAGCAATGTGACTAATAACGGATACACCCAAACTGATCCTTCAGGACCACTCCGGCTTCATGCCAGGCAGATCCACACGACTTAATGTCCATAGAGCGCATAATTAGTTAACCATAATACAGTCACACAACACCCCCCCGCGTTCCCCCCCACACACACGTTTTTCTCCCTGGATGCCGAAAAGGCCTTTGATGCAGTTCACTGACCTTTCCTAGAACAGGCATTATGCAAATTCCATATCGGCCCCAAATTCAGACGCTGAGACGCGATTCTCTATCGCAAACCTGTAAAAATTCAAGGTTAATGGATTGTTTTCAAACGAGTTCCTAATAGCAAGGGGCACTCGACAGGGATGCCCTTTGTTCCCCTCCTGTTTGTCCTCACCCTGGAATCCTTGGCCAATAAGATCTGACTTCAACCTTATATTCATGGCTTTCAAACCCAAACGAGGACAGCAACGAGGAAAAAACATCATTATATGCAGATGATATCCTCCTCTATGTCAAGGATCCAGCCCACACTATCCCCATATTCCTCCAAACCATACAGGAATATGGGAACCACTCGGGATACAAAATCAATTGGGAGTAGTCAGTCCTATACTCCCCAAGAGTTTACTCAGCCTCCTGCTAACAACACAAGGCTGGGGGGTTGCCGGAGTGGGTTTCAAATATCTGGGTATCTTCCAGACAGCCAGAAAAAACCTGTGTTCAACACAAAATGTGGGCAGAATTATCTCAATCTTTCAGTGAAATGCGAAGCAATGAGAGAAGTTACCCCTTACATTAATGGGATGTGTGGCCCTTTTTAAAACGATCACCTTCCCTAAATTTCTCTATACACTACAAAATACCTATTACCCGATACCCCAGATAATTTTTACAAAAACTTTTGTTTTGTACACTAGGCTTTGTTTTGGCAAATAGGGACTTGGCTAGGTACTGGGATGCAACTAACCTGCCAAACATACAGGAGTGGCGGGTGGACTGGATATGTACATGGCAGCAGAAAAAGTTGTATACCGCAATAAAGTCTGCCCCAGTAAGTTTGAGAATATATGGGGCTTGTGGAGGGCATAATATGGGATGGGAACAGTCCCCTACACCAGATACTACTCAGACCTATATAGCTTGCAGGTTACAATGATGGTGGACACCACCCACAGGGCTCCCCGTTCACCTATGTACAGGACTAGAGTTGAACGCAAGTATTGTGGGGCAATTCGTTCCACAACTGGAGGTCTGTTAATGATGCTGCTATGTCCAAGAATGCAGTGTACAATGTACTTGATTGTAATGGTCTCCTTTTGTTTTTAGTCTGTTATGAAAAAAAGAAAGATATTTAAAAAGAACTGCCAGCCACACTGAGAACACTGTGAAGAACAGGACATGGACAGCGACTCTTCTAGACAGCGCATCAGAGGTCACAATTTGTCACCAGAATCTTATAGATCTTCTGGATGTGACAGCAACTAATGACTTTCTCATCATAGAGACAGTGGGGAGGCAGGGCTCCCTACCTGACAGGGTTTAAATTAAATATCTAAATAGAGGGAGACATAGAGCAAACTATTAAAGTGATATTTTGGGAACATTTAATCTGTAATATTTTACTTGCAGAAAAAGAATGGGCACCTGAGTTTGTCTGCAAGCTCCCACACGGGGAGGATGTCATTTTGCCTTCTTTCTCAGTCCTGGTTCCAGGCGTAAGGAAGCCTATGCCGCTGATTGGGCTCAGCCGCAGGCTCCTGTGCTGTAACAAAATGACGTGGGGTGGGATAAAGAACCCGCCCACCATGTAATACCAATTAGATCTTCACCATAAGCCTCAACCTCAATATCCTACTAGACATGAGGCAAAAGCTCAAGTTACAGAGATTCTCACACAACGTGAATACCAGGGAGGAATTGAACCCTGTATCTCTGCAATGAATAGCCCATTATTTGTCAAACTAGATCATTCATATAGAACAGTCTTAGACTACAGACAATTAAATGGTCACACATGCACTTATGCAATACAAAACGCACACAACATGGCACTAATTACCAACACAGTGCGAAAAAAATAAAAAACAACCTTAGATATTTCCAGTGTTTTTGTCTGCCAAACTCTAACGCCTGAAAGTCAGGATGTTAGTGTTTTTAGCTCATTAGGCTTGCAGTATTGCTTTTGCCAATTACCTCAGGGGTATAAGAACAGTCCTTGGTTATTTTCAGCCCGAGTAACATCAATATTACATGAGATTGATCCTGAGGCATTGTCTTACATGCATGACATTTATCTCACGGATGACATACGTCTGGCCAGGGTGGATTGGATCGTATCAGGAATTGCCACCCAGGGCTACAAATTCAATTTCAAGAAGACAAAAATTGCTTTCTTAAGTGTCCTATTTCTGGGACATGAAGTATCAGAATGTGCTCAATCTCAAAATACTATTAAGAAACTGCAGTCATTGCTGGGTTTCTTTAATTTTGGCAGAACATACAGACCTGATTATGCACAATGCATAAAAACACTTTATGATTTAATTTGTCCAGATTTTTCAAGCAAATACGGGACAACAGAACACACATGCATTTTCAGAGAACTTCAGCAAGACATGCTTGAAGCAAAAGATTTACACACATGTGACAACAAAACAAACTTGGTCATCAGAATAATTGCTGGTGCCATCAGTTTTACCTATGTCACATTCAAAGAAAGTGGCACAGTACCCACAGCATACAAATCACATTTGTATGCCAATGTATAACAACGTTTTCTACCAAAAGAAAAACACTTACTGGTGTTCAGATGGCCATGACCAAGGAGAGGCCACTTGCCCAAGAGAAAAGCATTATTGTTGTTACTCCGGTGCAGCCCTCAAGGCGGTGACCAAAGCCAGTGTTCCAAATGCCAAAGCATTACATCCACATTGGATTCAATTGGCAACATCCCTGACTGCCACCAATGTTGATTCAAACTTTGGCCCAGGAATTCCTCCAATATGAACAGGAGTACCCTGCACCAACTAATATATTACCATTAAACTAATACCGAATTGTCATTTACACTGATTGCTCAGCACAACCAGCTGTAGGTACTAAACATCAATACTCAGCCACTTGCACAGCTGTAAGCAGAAGGATGAGGGAAGGTAAATTTCACCCTCAGAATATCTACACACAGACCCTAGGGGACTGCACAGCACAGTTGGCAAAGCTTAAGGCTCTTGTCCTGGCACTGGAACATACAGATCTGGATTTTCCAACACTAACTGTGTGTGATTCGTATTATTATGTCCAGTCATACAATGGTTACCTGAATCACTGGTGCCTGAATCGCTTCAGAGATTCTAAAGGGAACACCATCAAACACAGAAACTTGTGGGTGAAGATAGCTGACCTACAGGACAGATTATCAAAAGCTCATGTAGTACATACATTGGGCCATCAACATGTAGGAGTGCACGTTGTAGGAAACACTTTGGCTGATAATGCTGCCAAACATGCAGCAGCTACAGCTTCTGTGGCAGCAATCACTTGTTCTCAGGTGAGACTGGATAATGAAATGCTAGCTGCTGTGAAAGCTTCGGCTGACGGCAAGCCTTTACCAAAAGCATTTCCAGCTAAATATTCCTTCCATATCACTACCCAGAACATTGATTTGCAACCATTCCAGGGGTGGGATACCATGTGATCCCCAACCAAGATCAGAGAACAGATCTCATGAAAGCAGCACATGAGGGTGTCGCTTCTGTCCATGCAGGTGTGGCAGCTACAATCTCACTATTACAAAAACGCTTTTGGTGGCCAGGTCTTTACAAACAGTCCAAGCAATATGTCCTTTGCTGTGACATTTGCCAGAATATTAAAGGATCCACCATTAAATGCCCACCACAGACATCCCTCCTAATTTCCAACAAACCACTTGTGGACCCTTACAACCCGATGGTGCATACAAATACATCTTAGTTGCTGTTGATTCTTCTTCTAGATTTCTGTGGATATGGCCTCAACAGGTGGCTGATGCTCAGACTGTTATTAAAGATTTGCTGGTCCTTATCGGTCCATATGTGGTTGTAGCTTTCCACTCGGACCAGGGCCCTACTTTTGCCCCTACGGCATTCAGGGACACCATGGGAACAATAGGTGTTCAACTCTATTATTCCTTCCCCTATCATCCTAAAGGAAACAGCATGGGGGAGAGAAAGAATTGAGACCTAAAGCAGTCCTTAACAGCGAGAGTTATAGGTTCAGGCCGTATTTGGCTTCATCACCTATATGGGGTCAAAAGAGAACATTAAGGGGGCCGCCCGCCAGAATTCCGCCCTCCATTATACCGCTCCGCGGTCAGAAGACCGCGGAGGGTATTATGAGTTTTTCCCTGGGCTGGCGGGCGGTCTCCAAAAGACCGCCCGCCAGCCCAGGGAAAAACTCCCTTCCCACGAGGATGCCGGCTCGTAATCGAGCCGGCGGAGTGGGAAGGTGCGACGGGTGCAATGGCACCCGTCGCGTATTTCAGTGTCTGCAAGGCAGACACTGAAATACTTTGCGGGGCCCTCTTACGGGGGCCCCTGCCGTGCCCATGCCATTGGCATGGGCACGGCAGGGGCCCCCAGGGGCCCCGCGACCCCCCCTACCGCCATCCTGTTCATGGCGGCTTTCCCGCCATGAACAGGATGGCGGTAGGGGGGGTCAGAATCCCCTCGGCGGCGCAGCGAGCTGCGCCGCCTTGGAGGATTCTTAGGGGCAGCGGAAAACCGGCGGGAGACCGCCGGTTTTCCTGCACTGACCGCGGCCAAAGCGCCGCGGTCAGAATGCCATGCGGGGCACCGCCGGCCTGTCGCGGTGCTCCCGCCGACCCTGGCCCCGGCGGTCTAAGACCGCCGGGGTCAGAATCACCCCCTAAATAATCTGCCCAGAAGGTCCTTGGGAGGTTGCACCCCTATGAGATCCTCTTCAGGATGTCTATGTATGTCTCTGATCTTGATGGGTCTGGCGCGGTGGCGGCAGACATACCGTTTGACATAAATGAAGGTGTCACTTTTTTGCAGGAGCTACAGCAATTTCATGATGAGAATTCATCGGTCTGTGCTGCCAACTTGTGAATAATGGTTTTGTCAACAACATCTTCAGGCTGGAGTCCTAAAGTGGGGATCCAGTATGTGAAATGATTGCTGTGAAAAATGGAATTTGGCCCATTCTACAGAGTACAGGTTCCAGTCCGGAAATACATGGTACAAGAATTGTTATAATACCACCGCTGCCTGGTTCCAGAGAGAACAGATCTGTTTCCATCGACAACGTCAAATTGCATCATGTGTCCGCTCCTGCACAGTAGACCCTGAGGTCCTTCGGGTACTACCTGCTTGCCTCTCACTACCGACAGGATATACTTCTACAAGCAGTAACAATGTTTCTGCCAGCACTAGTGCTACAATTGCCTCCCCGAGCATGGGGAGGAAGGACAATGAGCTTCTGCTGATTCCTGTCAACACTGCCCAAGATGTGGAACCCTATTTCCAATTCGACCCAGACAGATGACATTGTCTACTATGAACCACCACAAATGGTTCCATTCACCAGCTCTGCACCGGCTCCTTTGTTTGAACAGACTGCTTCTGGTTATTTCATCAACATGGATGACTTTTCTTCTGACTCATCTGCTTCTGCAACTGAGACTGTATCAAAGACACGTGAGGTGTGCATTTGGCTCAAGAACAATTACTTAATTTATCCATGGTACTATCTATGGATACTGTTGACATTGCTTGCCTTTCTGCTTTGAATCAGTCTTTATTTTCTTTTTCCTTCTGATAAATGGTCATCTTCCTAAACGCTCTGCCGCTGAGCCGGTGGATGAGGTTTTGACACCCTACCTTGCTTCCCATAAGGTCCGAAGAGACTTGTCCCTTGTGAATATTTCAGCAGTTCTGGTTGCAAATGGGATAGTGTGGGACAAAGCACCATTTGACATGTACAGCCCTACAAAAATTTCAGTGAGTGATGTAGTTACACCTAGTATTGTTTCCGATGACTGGGATGTTAAAACAATTGATTCTATGCTGTCTGAGCTGGAATATTACACTGTATTTGAAAGTAAAGACGTTTATATGAACACAGGAAAATATGGAGAAATGTTTTGTCATCACTGTTACGGACATTCCTTTCAGCACCGAACCAGTGTGCCAAGATTTGTTTACAATCACACATAGTGGGAACATTGTGCAACACCACCTGTCTGGAGTCCCAAAACATATACAGATAAGATGCATATTTTACTGGGCATGACACCAGCAATGCTGCATCATATTATTTTAAACTGCTGCCTTCCAGAATGAGAAAATTATTGCTAACCGACACAAAATTGATATTTTTAAATTACACTGTCCAACAAACATCCTGTTTGGGGTTAGCAAAGATAAAAGAGTTGAATATGCCCAGTATCCCCTTACCTGCTAAATTTCACAATTGGCAAACAGAATGGTACCTTTAATTCCTCACTTTTGAGTCCCAGTTTGTGGTTATTGCGGCCAGTGGACACAAATGAGTGCCAGGCATGTTTTGTTAATTCCTCTGGGGGTTTCACAACAAGTGACCAGATCTTTGCTTTGTCTCAGCTCAACACTCAGGTATCATTACTACATACAGTGTGGGTAAACAGTGCCAACAATGGCTGCATTCCTCTACTTTAATATCTGTTAAAGACCACCTTAGTCTCCTGTCTGAGAATGTCAATCAACAAGATTTCCTGCTGTGACCTAGGAAGCCACGCTCAAAGTGTTTCATGCATGCCTTATATAACAAGATCTGGAAGCTATCGCATTTGGAAGCTGCTGCACGTTTAGGGCAGATTGATAAGGAAAACATAGAAAAGGCTTTAGCTGTGGTAGATAATGGTATGAACACTGTGCCTAACAGAATTTACACCTTAAACAATATTGTGCCATCGGCAATTGATTTCATTCAGAATGACGTGTCCTTTTTACAACATGGACAAAGCCAACATTACTAAATTATTTGCTGCTTTTAATTTGACCAGACAACAACAGATCATGGCTAAAAAAAGAAGCGAATAACATTATGCTTAACAGTGAGAAATTTAAAAAAAGTTGCCTATCACTGTAGCAGAAATCCGTTCACCAGTATGGCTACTACATGGAGTAGTAAATCTGCCCATTTCCACATTTTGTTTCACAAAATGCTTAAAGCATTTTTGCAGTAGTCAGGTTTGAGTGGCTAGGAGATAGCTACATACACGAGGTATGGGAGTTGCCTTTCAGTTTCAGATGTATGAACAGCGAAACTGAGGTCTTTTGTATCAGAAGTGAATGTGAGACTACTGTTAGTCATTCTATGATTTGTAAGCAGGTGTCCTTGCACGGCCTTTGCAATGCGGAGGTCACGAAGTTGGCATGCTATCTACATGGTATTCCTGTCTCTTTCATTGGTCCAATATTTCAGATACTTTCTGATGGAAGTTATGTGGTTCTGAACAATCAAAGCTCTGGGGGAATGAAGCTGGGATTCGGTTATGCGATTTCATTTACTCAAATGGTAACTTGTTTTGGCCATGTTTTTCCCTACCCCCCAACACAAGAGATAAAGGTGGCAGACTTTTGTCCCCACAATGCTACTTTTAATGTATATTTGACAAGCTCAGCAGACTAAAGGTACTATTATTCCAAAAACGTGTGGCCCTGACATCGGCCAGAGAGACATCGGACCTCCAATAGCTAGAACATCAGCTGAGATACAATCCCTATTAAATACCAACTTCCCAAAGCATTTTGGTGCTTGGTCCGCAAAATATTCAAGGCATCAAACACTGTGGGGATTGTGCACTTTTTTAATGCTCTTGGTTCTGGATATGTTAGCACCTTCCACACCGTGTTTGGAGTAATATCCTGCAGTCACACACTCACTCTTTTCGAGTGTCTTTGTCGGATTCCCTATAACTTTGGCATTAATTGGCAGAATTCTACTGCTGCTATTTTTGATAACTAAGTGGCTGTTCTCTCTCAAGAACATGGAGCGATGAGGCTACCATCAGCCCAGCTGTGTCATGAACACATGATGCAGTACTTCAGAGCTTTCTTGCTTGGGGAGCTTGATTGGTCTCTGACATTCAGACCGATCTTGGTGTGTGTCCAGACAGTCTTCCACTGCATCTGGTGCCTGTTCGAATGTGCACCTATTGTGTTTTGCTGTGCAGCCTGCACCTCTTGTAGATAAGGATATGTTAATGTTCTCGATGAGGGTTCATTCATGAACAAGGCCCTTGAGATTGCGTTTGGTTTGCAAGGCATACTATGAGCCACCGCTTGTGGATTTGCTGGCTCCAAAGGAATGTGGCACAACGGACAGTGCTACATACACAGTTCAATCTGCACTGGAGGCTTCTGCCCACTTCTGCTCTGTGGATCCTTCTGCCAATACCTTGATAAACTTGCCACCTGCTGAAGTAGAATATTTCCTGGTGTCTATCACCCTTGATGACATCGGAGATTATTTGCAGGAACATGATAATGTTAAAATTTGACCACTGTTTTTTTTTCCCCAGAAGTACAACATGACACCAAATTGCCTTTTAATTCAGCCTGTCTGTTGGCCTGCTTGGCTTGTCAACTTAGACATTTGTCTCTTATCTATGTTTTTTAGCCTTGCTTTTAGAGTTTTTAATGCTTTTAGAAGAGTATTTTAGGGCATGGCCTTCGCACCCTTGTTCCAACAATAGGGGAGGGGGTTGTGGGTCTATTTTAGTTAGTCGATTGGTCTCAGTGACAGCTTAGCTTCGACTTGAGGCCTGTGCTCTTTTACCTAGTTATTATTTTGTGTTCAATGTTATTATTGCTTCTTCAGTGGCATGGTTTTAATTTCATTATCAACTTTTATTTACAAATGCATCATTATCAGTGCTACGGAAGGCATACTTTGCATCATGTTCTTTTCCCGAAAATCACAAGAACACAATGTGAGGCACACGGAATATGATTTTGTATTGCTGGCCCCAAGGCTGCATAAACAGTCCAGGGCCTAGGTACCAACCCGCGTCAGACTTTTGTGCATGAACATAAACATGTCCACTATAAAAACATTATTGAGTACAATGGGCATTAGAGGCAATTTCCGCAGAACTTCCATCCATGCTGCATGCCGGTTGTCGGTAGACCTCAGCCTTTGTGTCTCCAAGGATCCTGATCTGGGAACTGGCCTCACATTGTAGCAAGAAAACGGGGTGGGGTGTGCTTCTTATGAACACTATTTGGACTGATTTGGCTTACATCAACATGCTCTTGCTTATGGGTTAGAGATTAGGCTTTTAGGTAGGAATTATTTATGCATGTTATTACAAATATGTTGGGGTTGTTTACATTCACTTCTCTAGTTTTCACAATCCTGATTCTGCTATTCCTCATTATCCTAATTATGGTAGCTCATGTATTTTTATCACAGATTGCAGTCCTTTCAATAAATGTATTGAAAACTGTCCTGCATGTCTTTTCTTGCCTATGTCTGTGTAAGAGACTTGTATGTGGAGAGAAAAGGGTAAGACTTGTTTCCACCACAATTTTCAAAAAAGAAAAGAGGTTTTCAAAGTCCATGCAAGGTTGCCACAAATCACCTTTACCGTTTGGGTTTTGGTGAGGTGCTGCTAGAGAGTTGGGAGGGTTGGATCGACAGCTGCCATCTGGTATAGAAGTGACTCAATTGCCTACAACACAGAGGTGCTGATGCCCCAAATCCAGCAGTCTTTTCAGAGAAATGAGAGTCTGTATGACCGCCAGTTTTTCAATCACATATACCTATCCACATTCGATTCCCACGCCCGCTGCTTTGGAGTCTCGCCTCGTCCCCTCATCCTGTTCAAGTCTTGTTTTGCCACCATTAGTGCAGTGTTATGAAAAAGGAGGGAGTAGCGGTCCATGGTCTGCTCACCCCAGATACTCAAGGCATTCTAAGACTGTTGTGAGTCTTCTCCCTATTTCCCCCCAGTACATCGGAATCTTGGGGCAACTTCAACTGGTATGTATTAGTGTGCTATTTTCCTTTCATCCACTCAAGCACACGCCCATGTTGGCCCATTATGAAGCAAGCTCAATCTTGCGAGATAGGCTCTGTGGAGGATTTTCAGCTGTATGAGTTAAAATCCAGCTTGTACAACTGCCTCTCAGGGTTGCCTACAGGCCACCCCGCATTTACCATCCTCCAGCCTATTCAGGTCCCCTTCCTATTTTTCCCAGTGGTGCACCAGTGTTGGGGACACCGTGTGGCTGGTTAGGAGAGCCCCAGAACCCTATATTCTAGAGGTCATTCACCCAGGGCCTCCCTCAGACTCTCCTCATGCAGCCGCAGAAGCTACCTTAAATATTGGTAGAGCAAATTTTGACCCACAGACAGTTCATATTGTTCCTGTAGTTCCAGGAACAGTATCATCTCTTTCCCCTTCCAGATGCCACCCACCTTGGATATTCCCACTAGGTCCCATTTACCATGACCCTCCATTGCCTGTAGTCCCTTCAATGCTTCTGAGGACCATAGCGGGGCTTCCAGCCTCAGTTTACCTTTTCAGCTCAGGGTTTTAGTGGCTTTATGCCAGATTTCCACCACTACTAAGTGTCAGCAGCTGAGCCTCCTCTTTCCTCATAGAGTCATCGGACATAGCCCTCTGGGCTCATTGCCCACCTGTTGGCTACCACAGATGGTTCCTGTTGGGAGGAGAAGGCCCAGTCATTAATTATCTGAAGCTGGGTCACCAAAAGTACATGCATATGTCCGGGAGGATTATTCCTGCACCCATTGGTTTTCTAGTGAGAGACGTCCAGGCGATTATCGGTGTTCGCCCCCCTCCACTGCAGACCTCTCCTTATGCCCACTACCACCTGGAAAAACCCTCTTGTGGGGTGTTCTGTAGTACATTTAGGAAATTGGGGAGGTATATAATTATGTAACGGGCGGCTCTGCCCATCAAGGATAGTGGCACTTTTTTCCACCCTTCTGCTTCAATTTTATAGGAGTCCAGGATATTTCTATTGTGACAAATATTCCAAGATATTTAAATCGTTTTGGTGGGCATTGCCAGGCCCATTCCCCCATCCCCCCTTCGACAGAGGGAATAAGATGGACTTTTGGCATATAATACTAAGCCCAGAAAAAGAGCACAACAAGTATCTCCAGCACCCTGTGTACTGACTGGTCTGAATCCTCTAAGTACAGCATTATGTCATCCGCGCATAGATACAACATCTTCCTACTCCGGGTTCCACCATATGCTCTCCATTAGAGTGGCTCTTCACAGCCAGCAAGCCAGAGGTTTAATCACCAGTGTGAACAATATAGGGGATAAGGGGCATCGCTGTTGGGTGCCCCTGTCAAAGGGAAAAACGCAGGAGAGAGCCCATTTACTTTGACTCTGGCAACCGAGTCTGTAGCAAACTCACCTAGGACATAAACCTCCTGCCTATCCCCAATCTTTGCAATATTGCCATTAGGTAGGGCCACTGTAGTGAAACAAAGGCATTTTTGGCGTCCAGGTTGAAGAGTCACAACATGCCAGGCATAAGGCCAGCCTATGAAGGTTATGCCTTGTCACCCTGTAGTGATAAAAGCAACACAAGAAACCTGTATACCCAGCTGAGATCTGGCACACAACTCAATTGGTCAGGGGCCACCAGCTTCTTGCCTACCTTATGCAGTGGTTGGCAAGAACCTTTGCCAGGATTTTAGTTTCAACGTTAAGGAGAGAGAGGGGCCAAAAGGAGACGCATTCCTCTCTGTGCTTTCTTTGTTTGTGTATAATGACTATCATCATCCATTGGAGGTCCCAGAGCAAGGCACCCTCCTGCAGGGCCCTGCTGAACGTTGACCTGAACGGGCTTGTTATGTGTGACTTAATGCTTTTTATCAGCTCGGGTGGGAAAGCTGTTGGGGCCCGGGGATTTCCTGCTTTTCATCAGGCCTATGGTATCAGCCAATGGCTGTTCTGACAACTTCACGTCAAAGAATTGGCTCAAGTCTCCCAGAAGTCTGGGTGCGGGTATTTCATTGGTGAAGTCCTCAATGCTGCTCGGATCAAACCCCACCTTAGCTCAGCCGAGGTCCTTCAGGTGCAATGCAAAGGCTTGTGCAATATCTACTGAGGTTCACACTTTTCCCCCTACCAACTGCAACAATCCATCGTTGACCCATAACCCAATTTTTACAACAACAAACTTTCACAACCCAACTGGCTTTAAACAGGCATAAGACGGGGTGATTTTTTAGATGTAATAATGAATATGCTTTCAAATTACTAAAATAACATTCTCTTTGCAATTGCGTTCTTCCCTGACAGCAAATTTTTGTAAATGTTACAACCTTGACCACTTTTCAATATGTCATTATCGGACTGAGTCCTAGATATTGATCTGCCCATAAAAGCGGCAGATGATGAATTGCACTGGATGTGGAACACTCTTCAGAGTGGGTTGCGGGCCTGTGGCAACTGTTCACTGAAATCACAAGGGTCCTGAAAAATCTAGATGTTGATACCAGTGATTTCAGAGAATTTGAAAAACCCTTCTGCAGCAAAGCATGGAGTATGGCCTCATATCCATTTGTGTGTTAAAGTGAAACCCAGTGGTGCATTCTGGGACTAATATAAGTTGTATATAGTGTGCAAACACTGCCCAAGGGCATTGGAGTGCTTTACATGAGCACTAGACTATATTACATAAAGTCAGATTTATTTTATTTTAGGCAGGGAAGAGTAAGTCATTTGCCCAGGACCAACTCCAGGAATTGAACCTGTGTCCCCAGATCCAAAGTTGGCAGCTCTGACCATTAGTCCACATCCATATTTCTCAATGTATATGTAAAGTCATACTTAAATGGGATGATTTTGTATGAATACATATAGTGAGCACATTCTCTGTTCAAATGGCCTTGTGAAGTTTTAATAAATAAAAATAACAGTAAAAGTACTGAATAGTTCACACAGACTCGGGTTTATGAATTCTTATGTATTCTTGCAAGGGTTTGGTTTAAAACTGGACTTAGGGGCATAGTTCAGCATTTTTGCACCAGTGTTTCAGGAACAGTTTTCAGAGTGGGGGGCGCTGACAATGTTGCATCACTGAAGTAATAAGGACTGTGAAAAATCCTAGCTTCACACAAAGTGTAACAAAAGTATTCAGCAGGCGAATGGTAAGAGTGTAGTATATACCTGGCTCTCAAGTTGGAGTACACTGTTGCAAATATATTACGAAAGCATTGTGTGGTAGCACACTGTTTTACAGACCTCTCTTTTTCCACTGACATGGCCATTACATTTGCACAGACACAGTTTTGCTGATAAAACTGTATAGTAAACAAATTATAATATGTAGAAATCGGGTGTCAGTGAATATTTATAATTTGCAGATCACCAAGTAAAAGTGTTTTGAGTTGCTTTTATCTAATTACAACTTTGTTTCCACCACACTTCGGAGTTTCCTAACTGCTGATACATTCTGAAATATGTGTACAGTTCATTTACAGGCATTTAAGTTGTATTGTGTTACAAAAAAGGACATCCTACAGCTTTTCCTTTCACAGCCCATTTACTTCAGTAAGATTGTCACATAATTCTCTAACAAATCCTCATACTCTGCATTCAGAAAAAGAAAAGTAATCACCAATTCCCATGTTAAATGAATAAGCAGCAATTTGGCACATGACCTCTGTCTTTGAAGCACAGCAAATGTGACAAGATACAGAATTTAAAGGCATTCTTTTTATTGCTCTTTTGCAACCCACCAGAAATCAGCTGGTGACCCACAATTTGCGAAACACAGCCCCAGCCACTGCGGAGTCCATACAGGCAGAGGGGCCATGCTCACCACCTTTTTGTCCTGACAAAAAAGAGTGTGTGTCAGGCTGAACAAAGGTCAGCATGACAGACACTATTCTTGTTCAGGTCAGGCAGCCAGGAGTTAGAGATGCGCTAAATGAGCAGGCACCTGGCTGCATCCGCTGAACTTCGCCAGGCTGAGAATTTCACAGCCCTGTGGGCATGACCTCCTCAGTCTGACAAAAGTGCCTTGAGGCCCTACTTCTCGTGACAAGGGGGAGCGTCACTAATAGCCTATGACCTGGGTGCTTCAGTTTTAAGCCCTGAGGTGCCCAGGGCAGATTGTTAATCAATAAAACATCCTCACAAATTGGGATGGGATCAGCAGTCTCACTTACTCCATCCCACTCTGACTGCCTCCTTCCCTCATTGGCTGATCTAAGGGAAGCACGAAGTCCCCATCCTTCTGGGACTTCTGAAGCTTCCCTCCTGGAGGTAAGTTTTATGTTTCATGATGTTTGCATGCAGTATGAATTAATGTATGTGTATTTGTGTGTGAATGTTGCGAATGGGTGTGTGTGTGAATACATGGGTATGAGTGAGAGTGTATTTGTGTGTGGCTCCCCGACCTGCTAAAATTACTGCCTGCCACTGCACAGCCCTATATTTTTACTGACAATTTCTTTAATCTCATTTATCACAATAAACGTAAACAAACAAATTACTTACATTTAGAGTGCAAATTCTTTTTGAAGTTCGCAATTCACAAATTTGCACTGTGAAGGGGTGCAACCCTGTCACAGAAATACGAATTGGGTGTTTCATGGTTCGAAATGTTTGGGTACAAAACAAACTCATGCGCTTTTGCACAATCATTATCATCCATTCCCATCCTGATTACAGTCAGGGATGAACACCTGTAAATTAAAAGAGTACATGTATTTCCATGGGGACAGTGGCAAAGGAATACCCCAAAAACTAGATGGGAAAAAGTATGCTCCCAGTGGACATTCAAATGCACTTTTGGAAAGGCATTTTTCACATTCACGTTTGTACAGATACACATATTGAATTACCTTCACATGAGCGTATTGGGATTCACTAATGGAATAATGGGAGTGCAACAGGTTTCCAACAGTAGTTTTGAAAACGATTGTGAATAGCAAATTTCATAAATCTGCACACTAAGGAGGGAGCAAACCTAAGAGTGCAGATTTTGAGAGTTTTCAAGAATCAGACGCAACGGGTCACTCTTTTCTCCTCGTTTTACCACACCGAAGTGAACACAGAGAGAACTGCTCAAATAATCTGTAGTTAAAATACATTGTCTTGTTTTCATTGACAAAATCTATAAAAGTTCACTTCTGATTAAGTTAGCACCTACTCAATGGCGCGATTCATACACCTGGCATTTTAACAAATTATAGCTTTTAACCATCTGCTGTTATCTAATCAGCCCTTCGTAGGAATTGTGTCCTGTGATGGATAAAACATGGCATCAATCCTGAATATGCCGCAAGGCTCGGTTTATTGCTACCCCGCCTTTGGGTCAGTGATCCATGAATAACTTTATGAAGCAGCCAATTACTGTTAATAAATACAAAAAGAACGAAGTTGGGGCGGATATTATGTTTCATGGTTGCAGTGCTGCTAAATACAAAGGGCACTGACCTTTACAAAAGGTTGGAGAAAGAAAGAGAAAAGGTCGTGTGGAATTAATCCGAAGTGACAGCCATTTGAGCTTTTACGAGCGCAATGAAGCCAACTTGGATTATCTCTCTGCTCTGTTTTGATCTCTCATGTGCTGGCTGCACATTTCCAGACTTTGCTGTCCTCTGACGAGTGGTCGCCCACCAGAGCTTTACGGGGATCCAAAGATAGCCTTGGAAAGGGAAGCAGCCGTCGTTGAGGGACCGCGTGAACCGTGGGCAAGGCTGCTGGGGGCAATTCGGTGGTCGGTACCGCAAATAATTTCTAGTGCTAGTGATTTATTTTCCATCAGTGAACTTTGAACCAGAGAAAGAAAGGAAGGAAATAGGAGGAAGAAGAAAAGAAAGATAAGAAACCAGTGACAAAAGGGAAAAAGGCATGTTAAACAGTCTGCAAGAAGAAGCGTAAATAAGTTGCATGAGGTGTAAGGGAGATGCTGGAGGTGCATACAAGACTAGAGAGGCTTGGTATTCAGCAGGCTGGTTAGAAGTTAGTGTGAGGATTTGGATCAAAAAGCTAATGGGGAACCCTGTCGATGCTGCTTCCATTTTAGCCAGGGGTACATGTAACATGCGCTTCCAAGTATTACATATCTACTTCGAGAAAGGAGAACACAGCACGTCTGGTGCCATCTCGTGGTCTGACCAAACAAGTGGCTTCATTATTAATGAACATGGCAACTTTGCTTACAATTAAACCAATTAAAAGGAGAGCAGGGCCCTGGAATCATTGTTTTGGGACAGTGGTTCCCAACCTTTTGACTTCGGTGGACCTCCACTTTATCATTACTGGAAACTGGTAATCCCCACTAAATCATTACTGGAATCTGGGGACCCCACCATATAGTCATAGCCAGATGCCAGGGACCCGAGC
The DNA here is from genome assembly GCF_031143425.1 of Pleurodeles waltl. Classification (NCBI taxonomy): domain Eukaryota; kingdom Metazoa; phylum Chordata; class Amphibia; order Caudata; family Salamandridae; genus Pleurodeles; species Pleurodeles waltl. Next base: position 311,016,653 of record NC_090437.1, on the reverse strand, counting down.
ATTAACACTGTTGATGATTTGGACTGCAAAAAAAATACACAACAAAATACAGAAGCAAGCATTCCATTAAACACATACACAAATGATAACACATTTTATTTAATTTGCAAACAAATAAAATACAAAAAATAAATGTCCATGCTATATTCTGTTTGATGCACTTGCATTGCTCCCAGAAATCAATCTGAGGATATTAATTTATTTTTAGCCTTCAATTTCAAATTCCTTGAAATTTACAGTACTTAATTTATATACACTTCATTAATCTGTTAACATTAGTTAATTTTCTAAGCAGTCACTGACCCCCAGGTGTCCCCGGATGACAGGTTGAGAACCACTGTTCGTGGGCATAATGGCTCCTTTAACAGCCCAGCCATTCAGCAATCCCAATAGTTACACACACTGCACGCTGCTAAGAAACACGTTGGGCCCCTCCACTTATTTTACCAGATTCAGGTGAGGTGTGGTATGAGGTTGTGCTATTTTGTTTTAAGAGACAATGTACATTTGGTATATAAAATGCCCTGTGTGAGAAGATGATCTCCTCAGGACGCAGTGTTTTAAACCAGTGGTTCCTAACCTGTGGTCCAGGGACCCCGGGGGGTCCGTGAAGCCTAATCAGGGGGTCTGTGAGAGCTTAGAAAATTATATAATATTAACAGAATAGGTCGCCATCTTTCAGTAATGACTCATTGGGGGGTCCCCGGATTCCAATAAGGATTCAGAGGGGGGGGTCCCCAGGTTCCAGTAAGGATAAAGTGGGGGTCCATCGAAGTCAAAAGGTTGGGAACCACTGCTTCAAACTGCACTAAAAAATAAGAGAACATGCATAGTGTAAGCAATTCAAAACTAATAGAAGTTCACCTTATAGTATTGTCATGCAAATATCCTCATTACACAACTGAGACACAGTATTTGAATGAGGCGTTATGTGCTTCACATTTGAAAGAAAAATCAATATATCTTTGAACAATTCCAAATTTTTGGCAGAGAAGGAGATCGAACGACTGGTGAATAAAGGGCCGGATTGTACGGAAAATTATAAACCTGCACATGAAGGTCTACAACCTCACGTGGTTGAGGATTTACGACTTTTGACAATTGACAAGTTCCCAGAAACAAATCTGCAACTGTTTCCACAATGGGAAGGGAATGGTTCGGGAACATCCACTAACACGTATGTTTGTGAGTATTCAGAAACTACCAGGGCCTCCTGGACCTGGTATACACATTTCCTACTCCTGGATGGAAATTTACTAACACTAAAATATTTGTTTATATCTAAAAGTGTAGAATCGACTATTAACTGCAAAAGTGGGTTTAAACTTGGAAAATAAGGGAAAAAAAGACAATTTGCACGCGTAAGCTAAGCTTGCATGTGTAATGTGTAAATAGCTTGGTGAATTTGGTCCACAGTGTTTGGCCTAGGATCACACAATTCGCTATAGTGAGAAACCTCGGAACCAAACCTAGTTCTCCTGGTTCCAAAGTATGTAAATTTGCTGTTATGCATCTCCTCTACTGTACACCTCAAGCAAACCTCCCAAATAATTACAGCTGCCAACAAAAAGTCTTGAATAGTCAATTATCAGTTAGACCTTTTTAGTAATTCACAGAAAGGAAAGGATGGATCTGCTAATATTCAATTCTGAATGGCAAATTTCAATCCTTCATCAAAAGTGTTAATATTTTAGTATTTAGTACTAATGTACAATACATTTTTATACTGTGCACCGCACCTGGTTAGCATATGTTTCTTAATAAGTGAACAAGAAGGATCACAGACATCTAAGAGTGCAGATAGGGCTTTCAGACCTGTCATACACTTTACTTACCAAGTAAAAAAATCCTTCTTTGCTGGCTATGATCACCCATTGTTTTCACCAGCATTCTCAGCAGATACTTTCTTAAAAGTAAAAAAAAACAACTGCCTCTTAGGAAAAGTGGAACTTTAGAGGGGGACGCTGACCAAGCATTGGCAAAGCCAATAGGTCTCATCTATTTGAGAGCCATTTTCAATGTCTTTTAGCCATACTGTGCAGCATGACTGAAAGTAAAATGAAAACAAACGCTAAGATGCAGTCATCACTGGCTTTTAGCCGCACTACTGTACTACTTGCCAATGCTTGTTTTTATAGACTGCTAATATATAATAGAGAATCAGATGCTAGATGCAGCTCACACATTCCGTCACCAGTCTGTAATGAGGGTGCACAATTACATCGTTATGGAGTGATATGGTGAAGGTACATAGCATAATTCAGTTGTACAATTACGTAGGAATGTGGCAAGTAAAGAAATACCTCGACTGATTGTCCCTTTAGATGGTAATCAGAATAGGGCATGTTTTGGATTCTGTGACCTATGGCACCTGCGGCCTGCGAGAAGGCATAGGGGCCATATACACGTTCACTGGGATTTGTTCGTGTATCTACAGAAGTTATCTTAAAGTGTTGCTGGTTTGTTTTACCATTTTCACTGGGTTTCAGATACAGTCACATTAACTTTGGCATTCGCTTCATCATGTTTTTAAATATTCATGTGTGGTATCAATATGCATTTGCTGGAAATGGCCCTTTTTGCAGGGTTATCTCTAGACTTTTTGCCTCTGCTGTTCTGTTTTTGACCATGTTCTACATTTGTTTTTGCTGATTTTAGGACTCTTGGCACTTTACCACTGCTGATCAGTGCTGAAGTGCAAGTTCTATCTTTGATTTTTTTTTTTTTTTTCCTTTTTATTTATGCTTTTATACAAACAAATAAAGCAGTACAGTAAGATTATGTATTTGCAGACTAATACAATTCAAACATCATATTACATCATTTCTGTAGGCATTTTCTCCTTCTGAAGTGCATCAGCACAGAGTTTCGCTGTTATGATTACAGGCCCTTGGCAGTCTTGAACCACTCTTCCAACTGTGATCATGCTTTGCTTATCAATCAGTAGTCTTGCCCTCCTTTTCTCCCGTTTCATTCCCTATAAGGTACTGTTTGTATATTTCCCAGAATTTCGCTGGCTTGTTTGAGGGAGGGAGCAATTCACTGTAAGTGTCTGTGTGGTGCAATAAGTCATATCTCTATGCCATTCATCTATTTTAGGGATTAGTCCCCGGTCCCACCGCATTGCAATTCTACGCTTAGCTAGTAACAGACCCATTGCCACCAATTTGCGAATAGATTTTGGTAGATGGGCATCCCAACCCATAAGAGCTAAAAGTGGCTCAGCGTCTATTTGTATACTAGTCATGGCTATCAGCTCATCAAAAATTGCTCTCCAAAACATTTGTACACTTCCACACACCCATGCCATATGTAAGAAATCAGCTCGTTCCACTCCACATCTGGGGCAGTTCGAGTTTTCACGCAAACCATATCTATGTAGACGGGCTGGGGTGTAATATATTCTGTTGAGGAATTTGAAGTGAATGAGACGGTGCCTGCCATTTAGGGAGATAGAGCGTGTCCTAGCACAGCAGTAATGTCACTGCGTGTCTGTGATCTGTACACCCAGAGCTCTTTGCCATTCCACGCGGGCCCTTGAGAGTTCTTGGGCTCTAGTCTCCTGAATTGATGCGTACAGACGGGACACCAAGCGTCTCGTACAGCCTCCCTGCAGGACCATAGTAAGTGATGTGATCTCGGGGGGTTCTTGCAGATCATTACCCAGTAGTTGTGTTAGTGCGTGTTTTACCCTGTGATATTGAAACTGGTGTAGGGGTGTAGTCTTGTTGGTTCCATCTCTTATTCTGTCCCAGCCTTTCAAATTGTTGTTTTCAAAGAGGTCTCCTAATGTGTTGATTCCTAGTTCACCTACGGCGTATATCAGTTTACTGTCGCGCCATAGTGGGAACCAAGCACAGCAATGTACTGGGATATTTGGGGAGTACAGCATAGCCAACTTCTGTTTGTCCATAACCTCGTGCCATGCCCCTGCCACAGAGTCCAGGGATGCCAATTTTTTTATATTGCCTACGTGGGGCCTGGTATAGTCTTCCCTGTAACGGAGCAGGTGATGCCAGTTCTCTCTCTATCCTAAGAAATGGGATATCTTCCGGGCCATGGAGCCAAGCTTGCGCCACTGCAGCTCGAGCCGCCACGCTATAGGTCTCCAATTCCGGCGCGCCCAAGCCACCGAGCTCATATGGCAAAGTCAGCACACTCCATTTCACTCGGGGCTGTTTGCCTGCCCAGGCTAGTTTTATGAGGAGGGATCTTAATGTGGCAAAATATTTGTTAGGCAGCACCATAGGGATATTCTGAAACAGGAAAAGGAAGCGTGGCAACACCACCATTTTCATCAATGCTATTCTACCCAATAGGGACAGTGGGAGACGTATCCATCTCTCGACATCTGTAGCTAATTTAGTTATCGCTGTGTCATAATTATACATCACAATAATGTTAGGATCAGTGTGCACTTTAATGCCCAAATATCTAACTGACCCAGTCTCCCATCTAAGCGGGAAGCCCACCTCTGTCTGCATTGTGGAGGGAGTCAGTGGGAACATCAAGGATTTACCCCCAATTAACTTTAAGGCCAGAAAATGTTCCGTATCGTACTTTCTTGTAGCATCGGTGCTGCATTATGTTTTGGATTTTTGATATACAGCAAAGTATCATCAGCATATGCTGAGATTACTACTTTGTAGTGCTTGAATTCTAGGCCCCGATGCCCATGGTATTCCCTCAGCGCGCAAGCCAAAGGCTCTGCCACCAGCACATACAGTAAAGGGGAAAGCGGTCATCCCTGTCTAGTGCCTCTGGTGATGGTCAGTGTCTCAGTCACAGTATCATTGATCCGTACTCTGGCCAGCGGGTCCCTATATAGTGTGGCTATCAAGTGTAGGAAAGTGTCCCCAACTCCAAATTGTCGTAGTGCTGCCCATACAAAGTCCCACTCTACTGAATCAAATGCTTTTTCCACGTCTAAAAAGACTGATACTGCTTGCATATTGGGGTTTATGTTTTGTATTGTGCTAAATAATGTGCGTAGGTTCATGGTTAAATTGCGGCCGGGGACGAATCCTGCCTGTTCAGGTTTTACCAGTAGGGGCAGTAGTTTAGCCAGTCGTTCCGCTAAGATTTTGGCATATATTTTGACATCCACATTTAGTAACAATAGTGGTCTATAGGAGGAGCATTGCTCTTTTGGCTTCCCTGGTTTAAGGAGTGTAACTATCATGGCTTCCTTCATCGATGGAGGCATGCAACCATTCACAATCATCTCCTCGAACACCTCTTTCTGATGTGTAAGTATTAGTGTTTGAAATGCTTTGTAGAAATATACAGTCAAGCCATCAGGACCCGGGGCCCTACCCTCAGCCATGCCACCTAGTCCACTTGCTATATCAGCCAGAGTGAACGGTGCTCCCAGGGCCCCTCTGTCGCTCTCAGAGAGTTTTGGTAACACTATGTGGGTGAGATATTCTTGTATGGTGTTAGGTTCTGAGTCCCCCCCTTGCGGTGTAAAGTGTTTGGTAGTATTCACGAAATCTCGCAGCTATATCTTCGGGGTTATTTAGTATTCTACCATCTATTGCTGTCGCTATATTAATTAAATTAGCGTTGCGACTGGGGCGGATTACGTTTGCTAGGACTTTACCAGGTCTATCCCTCTCACCGTATGTCCGGGCCACGGCATATTTCCCCATATGACGAATTTCAGATAGTGCTGTCTCCTGATACTCCTGTACCTTGACACGAATATGACCCAGTGTACTTGTGTCTGCAGTTTCACAATGTTCCTGTTCTAATTGGGATAGTTCCCCTTCGAGTGATTGTAATCGTCCGCGTATTGATCGGAGTACTCCCACGTGTTTGGACATGGTGATTCCTCTTATGTATACTTTAAATGTCTCCCAGATTGTACCTACCCTGGCTACTGTTCCTTTATTTAGTTGGAAGAATTCTTTGATTGCATTAGCCAGTTCCTCCCTAAACGCAGTGTCTGTTAGCGAATATGGTGGAAATCGCCAGGAGAACGGTGGCAGTGGAACATGACCCACTGTCAGTGACCGGTGAGTTATCGGAATAAGTTTGTGGCCAAGGCGCCTCAGGCATCACCCTGTGTGATATGCTGCTGGAAACTAGCCAAAGATCTATGCGTGTATACAAGTCATGTGCTGATGAGTAATGAGTATAACCTCCCTTTTCTGGATGCCTATCTCTCCAAACATCCACCAGCCCGGAGACCATCATTATGTCTACTATAGCACGTGCTACAGCAGCTGGGCCCCTGGTCCTGCCCCCGATCTATCCAATGCTGGAGACAATGTGCAATTAAAGTCTCCACACCAAAGTTGTGGAACATCTTTCCATTTCCTTGCCCATTCCGTTAGATCTCTGTAAAATTGTGGGTCGTCGTAGTTCGGCCCATATACTCCTATTAACATAAAAGTGAGAGGCCTACCCCTACACCTTGCTACTACGTATCGTCCTCCGGGGTCAACTATTACGCTCTCAAACTCAATGGCCGATGCACGGGATGCCCACAACAAAACACCCCTCGAGTGAGACGTGAAGCCTGCAGCCAAGAACTGTCCTTTCATTCTGCGAGGGTTGAGCATGGGACTGTTTGGGGCCAAATGTGTCTCCTGCAATACTGCAATATCAACCTTATGTCTGAGTAAATATGCCACCACACCTCGGGTTTTGCGCGTGTCATTGAGACCTCTCACATTCCAGGTGACTAACCTAAGTTTGTGATGATCGTTTTGTGTGTCAGTATTCGTACATACCAGGGGCCATCTATTTTTCTAGGTTGATTTTCTAATGCTGTTTGTGTATAGTACCTGTCTGCATTTTGACTGCTTTGTCTTATCCAACATTTCCACCACACTGTTACTGCAACTTCATCCCTCCCCCAATCCCCCTCCCACGATAGGCTAAACCCCAACCTGCCCATCTGTTAGTAACTTTTGAAATCCTCCCGCAATCTACCCTACTTAATACAATCCACAACATTTCCGTAAGTGGAACACACACGAAGGTGGATGTTGCTTCGCCTTGACGATAGTTATGCTAACTTGGCTACCAATATACTTTTCAAAAAAGACCATCCCTATATCTCTGGGCAAACCCTACCCGGTGTGTAATACATGTATGGTTTGCCTCCAGGTCCAGAAGACCTAAACCTTCCCATTATGGGTGATATTCACATATCTGTGATTATGACTATGATGTGCATAACCTCCATTCTGGTGATCTGGACAGATTTCTACAGAGAGAGTTGTTATAACTAGTAACAGGACTTTGACTAGACATTCGCCGGTTCAGTACCAGGAGCGTTTCTTTTATCTGCCAACTTGCGATTCACAAACTTTTTATGGTCAGTAAAGAATATTGTGTTACCATCTACATCTACTCTCAGTTTAGCTTGGTATAACATTCTATAATCTAGTTGCAGAGCTCTCAACTGTTTTTTCCCTGGCAGAAATTGTTTCCTCGCTTCCTGTACCTGTAGTGTAAAGTCAGGGTACAACGAGAGAGTCATTCCCTCGTACCGCAATGTTTTCAACTCACGTGCCCACTTCAAAGCAGTATCACGGTCCCTGTAGTTCAATAGTTTCGCTATCACCGGGCGAGGTGGCGCCCCCGGCGGAGGCTGGGTCGCCAGTGACCTATGTGCTCGCTCCACACGAAGAACGCTGAGAAGGTGTCTTGTCCCAACAACTGTATCAACAGACTCTCGACAAATTTCTCCATATTTACGATCGATGTAGACTCCTCAAGTCCCATGATGCGAAGGTTGTTTCTCCGAGAACGAGACTCCAAGTCGTCCATTTTGTGTTTGAGGATGTCCAGTTCCGTGTTCACCTTTAGTTGCCCAGATGCCAGAGCAGTTTGTCCATCCTCCACTGCCGATACGTGCCTTTCCACCTGGTCCATACGTTCTGTTTGCTTATCTAGTCTTTCCGACATTCTATCCACGCGTTATGATAGTGTCAACACCAGGACAGTGCGCGCTCTACGGGCATCTAGAATGCAAAAAGCCAACACTTGCAAGATAATGTAATTTATGCATTGTGATGATATGTTATTGTTTAACCTTTTGCATTGCAGAATTCCATCCAAAAGATTCATTTTTAAGGTGCTTATAAATACTGTACATTTGCAATGTATTGCTGCAGACATTCAGAGTGTGTTAGGGTGTGGTCCCTTTCCAGGGCCTTCTAGAGACTTTCCCTGCAACATGCCTGGGCGTGGTTCTAGGCTGGGCCAAGACTCTATAAAAGAGAGTCAGCCCAACTTCCAGTGCTCACTATTCAGAGGTCCCGGTGCAGAGCAGCAGCTTCCTCCTGAGCTCCTGTCCCGGCGGCCTATTTGGATTTTCCAGTCTTCTGCACTCATCTCTCATTGGTGATCACTGGTTCCAGGCGGTAAGACGGTGTTTGGACATTTTCCAACACCGTAATTGAGAATTTTCATATTCTTGATTTTAATTCTTAAATGAATAACAGATTACTTGTGCGCTGCCATTTTTTGACATTTGTATGGTGGTTTGCAAATAGGGAGGACGCACAATTTATTCCATAAAGATTTGACTTCGTTATTACATTGTTGTTCATTGCGCGCTGATATTTCTTGACATTTACATGATGTTTTACGAGTTGGCAAGACGTGCAACTCGTTTCATGAGCATTTAATTTTGTTGTTCATTGCGCGCTACCTTTTCTTGACATTTACATGGTGGCTCACTTCTCGTGTGTAATTCATGCTGTTCATTGTGCGCTACCATTTTCTGGCATTTACATGGTGGCATTAGAATCGGCAACACGCGCAATTCTTTCCTTGAGTGTTTTTTCATGTTATTCATTCTGCGCTACCATTTCTTGGCATTTGCATGGTGGCATTTAAATCGACAAGACGCGCGATTTTTTTCCTGAGTGCTTTTCATGTTGTTCATTGTGCGCTACCATTTCTTGGCATTTGTATGGTGGCATTTGAATCGGCAAGACACGCAATTCTTTCCTCGTGTATAAATAATGTAAATTACTCGGCGCTACCATTCTAAGACATTTTCTTGGAAGCATTTCAAGTTGACACGTTGCATGATTTATTCCTTGAATCTACGTTGTGTGATTTCATGGTGCACAATCCTTTACGGTGTTTAATACTCATGTAAAAATCTGCAATGTGCGCAATTCACTTTCCAATGTTTTTTCTGAGATGAACACAACAATACCAGAGTTCTAGATGTAATGCTGTGTGTTCCTGATATGTATTCTTAAAAGGAGATTCATATGGTTGTTTAGAAATTGCTCAGAGTGTTTCCTGATTCTCATGCTAAAGAAAGTACTTGAATCTGAAAGTCCTATTTAACTTTTCCTGTTTCCTCCCCAGGTATTCGGTCATCTAAAGCCTAGTCAGTTTTAGGACTATTCTAGGGTTGTTCATGTGTTTTCGGAAAAGACGAAGCTTAGAGTTGTAGCATGGCACTGATTTCATGAGATGTAATTTTGATGTTGTGTTTTAACCTTTTGCTTCCTACAGGTCTCCTTCCCAGCTGTTCCCGTCCTAATCCCCTTTTCCCCACTTGGACTCTCTTAGACTCTGTGATAAATCTAATCAGAGTATTGGAGCTGTCTTGTGGTGGAAGTGTTGGGAACGTGCACAGACCCAGAGGATCTGGTGACTCTGACAGAATAGTGAGCCCACAAATTATTATCCTCCTGGTTTGTGTATGTTCTCAGCATGGCCACACTGGACAAGCTAGTCAAGGCTATCACCCAGCTCCAGTCAGAAGTGGTATCATCAAAGGATTTGACAAATAGTCTAGCTGAGAGGGTGAGTCAGTTACAGAATAAGGTTGAGAAGAAAGAACAAAGTCCCACAGGTGTGTCTTGGCCAGGTACTTCTTCTCAGACTTCTGGAGGTAATCCGACTAACATTTCCCTCAATGTTCCTTCAGCCATTCCTTTAGCTCCCCCAGAAGGCTTCGCAGGTGATCCCTTGAAAGCGCAATCTTTTCTGATTCAAGTGGAACTTCACTTCACTTGCAGACCACATACTTTCCCCGATGCCCAGTCTAAAGTAGCTTTCTTGTTGTCATATCTGTCTGTAGATGCAGCTACATGGGCTATTCCTCTTGTGCGTAAAAATAGTCCCCTGTTGTACAACTGGAAAAATGTTGTTCGTGAATTTGAGAGAGTTTTCGATCGTAGAACTGTAACACAGTCAGCAGATCGTGAATTATTAGACTTACGCCAAGGGAATCAGGACTTAGTGTCATATTTAGCCAATTTTAATCGGCTGGTCGCTGAGACATCCTGGCCTGAAGAAAAACAAGCGGCCTTGTTTTACAGGGGACTCAAAGAGGAGCTAAAAGACATCTTAGCGCAAATCGACCCACAACCTGCAAACTGTCAAGATTTAATAAACCTTGTCTTGAGGCTTGATCATCGTTTAAATGAACGAAAAGGAACGCGTAAAAAGACTGAAAAACATTCTTGGCATGCTCATGATAACAAAGACTCAAGAACTCAGAGAGAAAGAACGCCGGAACTGATGGAAATTGGAACCATCAGGAGACCTTTGACCAAAGATGAAAAGGACCTACGCAGAAAAAATGGGCAATGTCTCTATTGTGGGCGGAAAGGTCATTTCACCAAAGATTGTCCAATCAAAACAAAGAGCAAGCGAGGCCCAGTTCAGAAAGTTGCAACCAATGCATCAGTCGAGTCGGAAAATCTAAAGCACCCATGTTGCAGAGAAGGGTTGCTCTTGGGTGTCACCGTGGATCCTTCACAATCCAAACATCTAAAATTGGGAATAAGAGTTCAGGTCAAGAAAAAGACCTATTTCAAGAAGGCTCTAGTCGACTCTGGGGCTACCGGAAACTTTGTTGACGCCCAATTGGTTCGTGCATGGGGGATCCCATGTATTGAAAAGAAGACCCCAGAAACCATCCAGGCAGTTGATGGAAAACTCTTGACTGGAGGTCCGATAACTCTTCAGACTGCCCTCTTGACAATAATTTGTGAAGGTAAAAATCAAAGAAAGAAACATAAAGAGGAACTCATCCTTGACGTGATCTATGCTCCCCAGTATGGGATCATCTTTGGCTTGCCATGGTTAACTCATCACAATCCAGAGATTAATTGGGCAGAACGAAAGATCGTGTTCTCATCAGTGCTATGTAAAGAACATTGTCTCCAAAGGACTCAAGAATCGGAAGTTCGCCATTCTTACATAGCTACAGCCGCAGAGAAAGAAGTTCAATTGCCCAAACAGTATTCGTCTTATGAAGATGTATTTGATGAGAAGGAAGCAGAGAACTTACCTCCTCATAGATCTTATGACTGTCAAATTGATCTAGTCCCAGGGGGGATACTTCCCAACTGTCGTGTGTATGCCCTGTCAGAACATGAAAATCAACATTTACGAAAATACTTGGATCAATTCTTAGAGAATGGTTTCATCCGCCCCTCTAAGTCTCCCACAGCTTCTCCTTTGTTTTTTGTTCCATAAGCGAACGGAGAGCTTCGAACTTGTATCGAGTATAGGGGCTTGAATAAAATCACCATCAAGAACAAATATCCTTTGCCTCTAATTCCGGTCTTACTGGAACAAGTAAAGAAAGCAAAAATCTACACGAAGCTTGATCTTCGAGGTGCTTACCATTTGGTCAGAATGAGAGAGGGTGACGAATGGAAAACGGCATTCAAAACAAGATATGGCCTTTTTGAATACACCGTCATGCCTTTTGGTCTGTGCAGTGCTCCAGCAGCATTTCAGTTTTTCTTAAATGACTTTCTTAGAGAGTACCTCGATATCTTTGCCATAGTTTACATTGATGACATTTTGATCTACTCAGACAATGAGAATGAACATGTTCAACATGTCAAGAAAAATTTGGCAGCCCTTCGTAAACACCATTTATATTGCAAGCTAACCAAGTGTGAGTTTCATGTTACCACAGTTGAGTTTTTAGGGGTTATCCTTACCCCTCAAGGTATGGTGATGGCAGAAAGGAAAGTAAAAGCCGTATCTGAATGGCCCATCCTAAAGACTGGTCGTGATGTACAATGTTTCCTGGGCTTTGCAAATTTTTATCGGAGGTTCAGCAATCATTTCTCCCAGACAGTGGCTCCAATTACTAAGTTATTAAGAAAGAAAGAAAAATTTGTATGGTCCCCAGAAGCAGACCAAGCTTTTTCAACTTTGAAAGAAGCTTTCTCCACTGCCCCAGTCTTGACTCATCCAGATGCGGATCGACCTTTCATAGTGGAAGCTGATGCTTCAGATGTGGCGATAGGAGCAGTCTTGTCACAACGAAACAAAGACACTGGTCAGCTTCATCCTGTAGCTTACATGTCTTGGAAGTTGAACGAAGCCGAACAGAACTATGTCATTGCTGAAAAAGAGCTTCTGGCGATTCGTGACGCCTTTAAAGAATGGAGACATCATTTGTTGGGAGCTAAATATACTGTCACAGTATATACTGATCATCGCAATCTTCAATTCATGAGTTCTGCCAGACTTTTGACTCCTCGGCAATTACGCTGGATGCTGTTTTTTGCCGAGTTTGATTTTGTGGTAACCTTCCGGCCTGGTAAAGATAATCGCAAAGCTGACGCCTTGTCCCGCCAAGAGACTACCACATTGCCTGCAGTTCAAACCTCCAGAGCTATCATTGCTCCTGACAAGGTCCTATGTATCATAAAAACAGAAGATTTCTTTGAAGACATCCGCAATTCATTCACTGTTGAAAAATGGCAGGCGTGGGCCCAAGCAGATCCGAAAAGATCAATCAAGCAAGGATTACCCTTTCACAATGCTTGTTTGTTCGTGCCCACTACCAAACTTCGCAAGATAGTGTTTCATTGGTTGCATGTTATACCTACAGCAGGTCACTCTGGTACTCCTAAAACTCTTGAATTAATCCAACGCTATTTTTGGTGGCCTGCCTTAACAAAGGATGTAAAAACAATGGTAAACAACTGCGAAGTCTGTGCTCGCACTAAAACAAGTCATTCAAAACCGAAAGGGTTGTTACACCCACTCCCAACCCCAAGTCGTCCGTGGGAACACATCTCTTTAGACTTTATTACAGGTCTGCCAGTGGTTCAACAGCATTCAGTAATTCTGGTGGTAGTAGATAGTCTCACGAAATATGGACATTTCATTGCCTGTAAGAAATTAGCCACCTCTAGTGAACTGGCAACTATCTTACTGAATAGAGTGGTTCATTATCATGGACTGCCAAAAGTGATCCTCTCCGATCCGGGATCGCAATTTGCCTCCAACTTCTGGAAGACGTGGTGTAAAACACTCCAAGTGACATCTACCCTATCTACTAGCCACCATCCTCAAACAGATGGTCAAACTGAGAGACTAAATCAGACTTTGAAGCAATACCTACGTGCTTACGCTGAAAAAGCACTTAATTCATGGACATCAATGCTCTGGTTAGCTGAATTAGCCTACAGCAACTCCTTCCACACTTCTACTGGCGTTACACCCTTCTTTGGTTTGTTTGGCTATCATCCTGACACCTTGCCCATCACAATTCCTCAAGAAAGTTCTCTCACTCCAGCTGTGTCAGAAATCATTCAACATTTGCATCAAACTCAGAAATCGATTCAACAACATTTAGAAAAAGCCAAACAAAAATACAAAAAGCATTATGACAAGAAACATTGTGAGGGACCGCAGTATCAACCTGGTGACAAAGTGTGGCTTTCCACAAAACATATAGACTTCAAGAAGAAGCACATGTTCAACCCCAAATTTATAGGTCCTTACACTGTTCTTCAGCAAATCAATCCTGTGACCTAAAAACTACAATTGCCAAAATCATTACGGATTCATCCAGTGTTCCATACTTCCCTCTTAAAAAAGGCAGTCCAAAAGGTCCGCCCTCATCCAGCTCCTGTTCTAGTACAGGGGGAAGAAGAATATGAAGTCAAGAAAGTGTTGGACTCTAAACTGAAAGGGCGTAACCTATGGTACTTAATCTCATGGAAAGGTTATGGCCCTGAAAGTAATTCATGGGTTTCCGCATCTGATGTTCATGCTCCAGTACTTGTGAGACGCTTTCATCGTCTGAATCCAGATAAACCAGGCCCTAGAGCGCGCCTGGGAGAGGGGAGTACTGTCAACACCAGGACAGTGCGCGCTCTACGGGCATCTAGAATGCAAAAAGCCAACACTCGCAAGATAATGTAATTTATGCATTGTGATGATATGTTATTGTTTAACCTTTTGCATTGCAGAATTCCATCCAAAAGATTCATTTTTAAAGTGCTTATAAATACTGTACATTTGCAATGTATTGCTGCAGACATTCAGAGTGTGTTAGGGTGTGGTCCCTTTCCAGGGCCTTCTAGACTCTTTCCCTGCAACATGCCTGGGCGTGGTTCTAGGCTGGGCCAAGACTCTATAAAGAGAGTCAGCCCAACTTCCAGTGCTCACTATTAAGAGGTCCCGGTGCAGAGCAGCAGCTTCCTCCTGAGCTCCTGTCCCGGCGGCCTATTTGGATTTTCCAGTCTTCTGCACTCATCTCTCATTGGTGATCACTGGTTCCAGGCGGTAAGACGGTGTTTGGACATTTTCCAACACCGTAATTGAGAATTTTCATATTCTTGATTTTAATTCTTAAATGAATAACAGATTACTTGTGCGCTGCCATTTTTTGACATTTGTATGGTGGTTTGCAAATAGGGAGGACGCACAATTTATTCCATAAAGATTTGACTTCGTTATTACATTGTTGTTCATTGCGCGCTGATATTTCTTGACATTTACATGATGTTTTACGAGTTGGCAAGACGTGCAACTCGTTTCATGAGCATTTAATTTTGTTGTTCATTGCGCGCTACCTTTTCTTGACATTTACATGGTGGCTCACTTCTCGTGTGTAATTCATGCTGTTCATTGTGCGCTACCATTTTCTGGCATTTACATGGTGGCATTCGAATCGGCAACACGCGCGATTCTTTCCTTGAGTGTTTTTTCATGTTATTCATTGTGCGCTACCATTTCTTGGCATTTGCATGGTGGCATTTGAATCGACAAGACGCGCAATTTTTTTCCTGAGTGCTTTTCATGTTGTTCATTGTGCGCTACCATTTCTTGGCATTTGTATGGTGGCATTTGAATCGGCAAGACGCGCAATTCTTTCCTCGTGTATAAATAATGTAAATTACTCTGCGCTACCATTCTAAGACATTTTCTTGGTAGCATTTCAAGTTGACACGTCGCATGATTTATTCCTTGAATCTACGTTGTGTGATTTCATGGTGCACAATCCTTTACGGTGTTTAATACTCATGTAAAAATCTGCAATGTGCGCAATTCACTTTCCAATGTTTTTTCTGAGATGAACACAACAATACCAGAGTTCTAGATGTAATGCTGTGTGTTCCTGATATGTATTCTTAAAAGGAGATTCATATGGTTGTTTAGAAATTGCTCCGAGTGTTTCCTGATTCTCATGCTAAAGAAAGTACTTGAATCTGAAAGTCCTATTTAACTTTTCCTGTTTCCTCCCCAGGTATTCGGTCATCTAAAGCCTAGTCAGTTTTAGGACTATTCTAGGGTTGTTCATGTTTTTTCGGAAAAGACAAAGCTTAGAGTTGTAGAATGTTACTGATTTCATGAGATGTAATTTTGATGTTGTGTTTTAACCTTTTGCTTCCTACAGGTCTCCTTCCCAGCTGTTCCCGTCCTAATCCCCTTTTCCCCACTTGGACTCTCTTAGACTCTGTGATAAATCTAATCAGAGTATTGGAGCTGTCTTGTGGTGGAAGTGTTGGGAACGTGCACAGACCCCGAGGATCTGGTGACTCTGACAGATAGAGAGTCAATTTTACAGTCTATTTGGGTTAGGCTTTGTTGCATAGCTGCTAGGATATGGCGCAGTTCATGCTCATCTTGAGGTGGGATATCAGGGGACCCTTCTAATCTAGCGTACGCTCCTTCCCCAGTCTGATTCATAGTTTTAAATCTCTCGAATTGTAATTTAGGTTGAGCTTTGTCGTGTTTTCTCATGTTGATAGGAGTGAATACCTTTACCGCGTGGTCCGTCCTTTGTCACTGCAATTATGTTTGCTGTGGATTCCAGTATCAGCAGCACCCTGATCACTTATCACCAAGGGTCCCCACAAAGAGTCAGTGCCACCAATCTGACATTTAACTTCAATCTCGCTCAACCGGGGTGCGTCTCGCCCTAGGCGGCACCTCCCTGCCGGTCTCCAAGAACGCCGCGGCCCGACCCCGGCCCGATAATGGCCAGCGCGCCACAATCAGCACTCACAGCGGTCGTCTTACATTTATTGTGTATACGCCCAATGCGCCGCATCGGCCGCCACAAAGGCACCACTCCTGGCCAAACCGCGGCTCCTCCAGCTTTGTGCTGTCCAGTCTGTTCACTTCGTTCGCGACAGCAGTGGGCCTTCGCCTACCCCCGCTGCGTCCCTAGGATCACCTCAAAGCTCCTATTTTGGCCGGATCCACTGCGCACACGGTATATGAGGAGAGAGCGGCCCTGCGCCTTCTGTGTCGCCCGGAGACTCCCGTGGCCACGCAGAGCCGACCGGGCCGCCCCCGGCGCGCACCCGACACTGTCCTGCGCCCGTGAGCTAGCGCTGCCTCACCACTCCTAGGCCCCGGCCAGACAGCCCCGGCCCACGCGATCCGATCCTCCTCACTCGACTCCCACACTAGGCACAGTCAGAGCCCCCGGACGGCCAATTCTTCTTCCCTGACGACCAGGCATCGGTCGCTCCCCCAGTGGGTATGAAAGCATGGGTATAGTCCACAGGATTATGAAGGATTGTATGGTAGCCGACGGAGCTCTGCTAAGGGGGGCCATCTTTCGGCTCAGCAAGCTCCGTCCCCAATTCTATCTGTGATTATTTTATCCACCATTGGCATATTTGATTTACTAGTAAGTCCCTTGTAAAATGCATTATGTGCGCCCAGGGCCTGTAAACCAAATGCTACTAGTGGGCCTGCAGCACTCATTGTGCCACCTACATGAGTAGCCCTGTAAACGTGTCTCAGACCTGCCACTGCAGTGTCTGTGTGGGTAGTTTTAAACTGCCATTTCGACATGGCAAGTGCATGCCTGTCCCAAACCTTTCCTTTTACTACATGCAAGTCACCCCTAAAGTAGGCCCAATGCAGCCCAATGGGCAGGGTGCAGCGTATTTAAAAGGTAGGACATGTACTGATGTGTTTTACATGACCTGATAGTGAAATACTGCTAAATTCGTTTTTCACTATTGACCGGCTTCTCTCTCCCATAGGGTAACATGAGGATTGCTTTGAAATCTCTTTTAAGTGTAATTTCCCATTGGGAGCAGACCAAACTTTTGGTTAAGTTATTTTGTAAATTACAAGTTTAAAAATGTCACTTTTAGAAAGTGGACATTTTCTTGTTTAACCATTGTGTAATAACCTCTACCTATTTGTGGAATACACATCTACACATCTGGGTTAGGATGACAGTTGGGTTGTTTGTGAATTCACTCTAGACAGTCAAACAAAGGGAGCTGAAGTGTGCCCTGCATATCCTGATGGGTCTTCCTGAGCTACAGTGGTGGGAGGAGCTGACTCTTGCACCTGAATAGGGCTGTGCCTGTCCTTCCACAAAGCAGTCTCCAACCCACTGGAGTGTGTCTGGGGCTGGGCAGGAAAGGCAGGGTCTTGTGCACTACAAAGACTTTTCTTTGAAGTTTGCCTACTTCAAAGGCAGAAATGGGTATACGTACTGGAACTCTGACCCCACAAAGTTAGAATACTTCTGGACTGAGGACATTCTGCCAGGAAGAGGAGGGATGCTGTAGGAGGGACTGCCATTCCGCCTGTCGCTTTGCTGTGCTGCCTGTTGCGTGCTGCTTCTGTCTTGGGAGTGAAATGACTGGACTTTGCTTTCTGCATCCTGCTTCCAAAGGTCCTCCGAGGGCTTGGTCTGAGCTTGCCTCCTGTTAAGGAGTCTCAGGGACATCAAAAACTTCAACTGCCAGCACCAGGGTTTTCTTGCTGAGAATCCTACTTGCCAGTTGGTGGCAAATCCAGTTCCTGGACCCTTGGAAGTGAGTTCTGGTGCAACCAAGAAGAAGCCAAGTACATTACTCCAGAACGACTTCTGAAACGGAGCCGCTGTCCGGCTCAATGCTGCTGCCTGCACCAGAGCAGCGGTCCCCACTGAGTGCAACAACCGCCATCACCGCACCTCTGAAGTCTCGTCACAGCATAAGTCCTGAGTGCTGTGTCACCAAAGCCTCTGACACCAGACTCCGTTGCAGCACCTATGGCCCCGTGGGATGATCACAACACCGTGAAGTCAACACTTCGCATCTTGACCTGCTGGATTAATCGACCCCACTTTGCCATATGGAACAGATGCCTCACCTCCCTTTGTATAGGAGTAAGGAACCAACACCGCACCAGCTACAGTGATGTCTCACCTCCCCAACTCCGTGCAGCAACTTTTTTACTTCGTTTTCCAGGTACTGTACCTGGGGTCCCTGTGACTCTGTGACCAGCCCGCACTCTCTCATAAGTGGTGTCAGACAGTTGGAAACGACTCTGTCAAGACACCTTGAAAGCCCCCGTTGGAGCTATTGTGTCTCTAAGCACAATACTAAAATGTTATGTTTAAAAATATGTATCTTTGCTTGTGCATGTTGGATTTTTGTCGTTTAGGGCTTGTTTTACTCAGATAAATATTGCCTATTTTTGTGGTGTTTTCACTATACTACTGTGTTTGTGTACAAATACATTACACATTGCCTCTGAGAGAAGTCTGATTGCCCGTTCCAAGCTACCAAGGTGAATAGGGGTTATCTTAGCTGTGTGACTCCCTTACCCTGACTAGAATGAGGGGCCCTTCTTGGACAGGGTGCAAACCACTGCCGACTAGAGACCCCATTTCTGACAATATTACTGATACTTATCTATGTATCTGTTTTACATGTATTAAACCCTTTCACTTTCTCATTCTCTCTCTCAATAAAACATATATTTGTTGTTCCCTAATTTATACGTCCTTAACGTAAAATTGGTTAGACGAGAGCCACTAGGGCAGCTCAAAGAGCTGAAAGCTTCCTGTTAACATGGGAGTGTCATGTAAATAGAAGTCAGGCATTGGAATCCTTGCAAGGGCTTTAATTCTTCCTACGTCTGTTAATAATTGTGCCTAAAAATGTTCTAGGTAAAGCGGTTTGGATAAAACATTATATAAATAATAGATTAATATAAACCACTACCACTAAACATGATCACCAACAAACTCAGTGTAGAATAAGAATTTATGTTCTATAATGTAATGCCTATGCAGCCTACAAATTTCAGTTTTAAAAATGCAGGCCTGTTTTATAGGGAGCTCACATCTCCACACCACCATTTTGCAACAGTAGTTTATGCTGCTTTGTTGACCACTGTGTTCAACTACCCCTGCAAAGGGCTTTTTTTTTTTTTTTTTAGGTCTTGTTTAGGTAGTGCAGGTGCTGTCTCTTTGAGGCATGCTGTATCTACTCTGTGGGCTTACAGCCTGCCCATCACTATTAATTTGTTGCTTAGAATGACCTTCGCAAAGGCTTGCTTCCCTGTGCGTAATGTTAGCTACATGCCCCTCCTTTCTATGTGTCAACCCCTCCCTTGGATCATGCCCCTGTTACTCGTAGGCTTGCCCTTTTGTGCTCTATGTTTTTTTGTTTTTGCCCATGTTTTCAAAATGTAAGGTTGTTTTTTTTATTTTTATTTTTAACTGTATGCATTCACCCAATGGGAGTTGCCATAGAGCTAATAAACTTACGGATTGGCATTTGTCATTTTGTTTCCGTTCTGTATTTTGTTTCCAAACAGCATTTCTCGGGTTCTGTTTTATTTTATTTTTTCAGATCGGCACATCTCTCCATTGTTTCTTTTTGTAGGCATGGGGAAAGCTGACACCGAGACCAGAACCGGATTTCCTAATTCCAAAGTTGGCAGCTCTAGATGTTACACAACATCCTCTCTCCACTTCAGATATTCCAATGCTGATATTCTAAACAGTGAAAAAGGTTGTTTTGGGGGGGGACAATACACATTCTCTATAATTAAACAAAGCACTCAGATCAACTTCTCTGAGTTTGGTTGCTTCTGTCTGTTCATGTGAGGGAGGGGTTCATTTCCCTAAAACGTTCATTGCTTGGATTCCCAACTGGATCCCACAGTTGGCATCACAGCGTCTCGAAGGGGAGGTGGTGCTACATAAGGTATGGTAGCTGTAAGGACGGCGAGGCTGGAGCTGAACTCTCAGACTGTTCCTTGGACGGTCAGTTGATTTGGGGTTTTGTCGCGCTGGTGCACAGGCAGCTTAATGTGATTGGATGGTTGTCACACAGCCGCTGGTTCCTGACCTCTACCTCTGACCTCAGCAGTGACTTGTTTTTAATCAGTCACCCCAAACCTAACCGGTGCCCTCCATATTTCTTCACCTTTGAGCACCCTTTCCTTTTGCACAGCGTTAAACTTGGTGGTGCAGTTCTGAGATTCCTTTCACATAAGCACAAACGGCCTGTCCCACACTTCTGTTACATTGAATTAGATGCCCAGGTGCCCCATGACATTTTTAACACCTTCAGCCTCTGCCAGCATTAAGCAAACACTGCTTTGCATCCTGGCACATGTATTCCATACTCCCAGTAGAAGTATGGTCTTCATCTGCCATTGTGGAAAGTGTTAACAATCCACAACTGTCCAAAAGTGTTGAATATTACCTCAAACAACTTCACACTGTCATTGTGTAAACTATGTTTTTTTTTTTTTGGGATTGATAATTTAACTGTCATAACTATTGCTTCTTTGTGTTGGAAATGGAACATAATGATTTTTGGGAAGGTGAGAACACAAAGGTTTGGATGTTAGTGACTAACAATATTTGGACCTTCTGAGTGAGTGCAATGGCAGCTGGTTTTAAAATGATCCCCTTGCACATGTGGAAAACAAATCCTTCAAAAATATGGTGTCCTTTTGGACAGTTTTTCCTCCTGCACTACTAACTATCCCTTGCCACAAGTTTCTGGGTAAAGTTGATCTCTGTCTCCTTCGGTCACCAGAAGCCGCTTCCTATCTTTATTAATGTGTAGTTATTAAAGGAACCCTCTGCACTCATAGTGTCTGTCCACATGCATTTTCTCAGTAGGCCTAGGGTGATACTCGGCAGTTCAGCACAATACTTGAGCAGGAAAAGAGAATTGCCTGTGCGCTTTTTAACTGAAGTATCCGCTTAGAGGCACTGCTAATTTTAGAAGAGTAAGACACCTAGGTTTTTAGAGCTCTTTATGCCCACATTTAAAGTCCCGATCCAGGCATTAACAGAGCAACTTAAAAACGCAGGGATACATTCTAAGTCTAATGTAAACACAAGGCTATGTATGTTTAAAAGAAAATGTGGCACGATTGATCTGGCAAAGTTTTATTAACCACACGTTGACTAACACCCACTCTCCTGTAAACCCATACCTTCCTCCCATCTGACTGGTAAAGCCAATAGTTCACCCATGGGCGAGACCTATTGGCTTTGCTAAAACTTGTTTTTTAATAGGGGGAGTGGCAGCAAAACAGCTTTAAGAAGGGCTCACTCTCTTAGCAGGGGCCGAAGCACTTTGTAATTTATGCTTGAAGTTCATGTTAAACTATAGTTACAAAGGTTATGAATTGCATGCATGTTTCCTTTTTCTAATTAACATTATGTGGATGTAGGTCATTTATCCAGATTCTGCTAAAAAAAACATTTTTCAATTGTGCGTGCTCGAGTGCTGTTTTTTTTAAAAAAAATTTTTTTAAATACAAGTAAATGTATCATGTTTTTGCAAGGTCTGTTCACCTAAAAGTAAAGAAAAGTACACGATTGCATTGTCTGCATTTAAAATTGGCAAGAATCTACACTCATAATTGGATAGATAGTATGTTGCTTTATATAACAAAAACAATATAGGAACTTAAAAAGATACAATGCACGCAGGCAACTTTAGAGGCTGGCTTATCTGCTCTCTGATCACTCTTGCCATCCTTTTAAAGTCCTCAAAGCAATTTATGTTGCGGAAATTTCTTTCGAGACATGGGCTTGAAAACGTAGCTATAAAATGTGTAACCAAAAGAAAAGTCAGACCATAATTAAATGTAGTGATAAAATGGCATAAGAATTTTTGATGAGGCAGCAATAATTTCAAAGCTTCTCCACTATATATTGGATTATTTCTTTCTATGTGTGTTTACACTTTATCTTTATAATTTGCGCCTAATTTCCATTGTACAATACTGGTGGCTAATCAGCCTCAACATAAAATGTCCATCACTATTGTTTTTATGCTGTTTCCATTATCTTATTCGAACACTGCTGTACCAAAAAATGACGCCAGCTAGCTCCTTTTGCTCATGGCCTTGCTGTGAGGGGTATTGTTTACAATAAGGAGCTTGGAGCCCTCCATTGCTTACTGTTAGCTTCACCGTGCAGGAGAATTAGTACCTCAATCACAGTGTGACCAACAGAAGGACATAATCAGGTGGATGCTATCTGTGCTTGGTCCATGCTCCAGAGAAAGAAAAGGAAGTGAAAATTAAGCCAACAAATGGTAAGCAATTGGCGGGCTCCAAGAGCTTTATTTTAAGCAATACCCCTTGCAGCAACAGCATGTGCTGTCGTTTGGCAAGACCTACAAATGCCTTAACTAAATTGGTGTAATTGTTCAGCTCAAACCTGTTATCATATATGTGCTTATGGCTTACTTGGATACAGAGCTGCTGCCCTGCCCCACTCCCCCCCCCAGTCACCTTCTTTCACCTCTGTCAATGTGGGTTGGGCTTGATCTCTTCTCTAGCATAACTCCAATGATGACACTGCTGACCAAAAAAAAAGTTACATCACACACACCCCGAGTGTGCTCTGAGATTAAGACAAAGAAAATCTGGCTGTAACAACTGTGAGGGGAAGGTAAGACTAGAAAATCTGAGGTCCCCTAAAGGGCACATTCTAAGACTTTTCCTTGAAGTGTAGTTTTCACCTAAAAA
Source organism: Pleurodeles waltl (assembly GCF_031143425.1). NCBI lineage: Eukaryota > Metazoa > Chordata > Amphibia > Caudata > Salamandridae > Pleurodeles > Pleurodeles waltl. The sequence goes on along the minus strand of NC_090437.1, from coordinate 310,993,649 downwards.
CATTTTTGGAAACACAAAAAATCAATCACTTTTAAGCACTGTTTCCATGATTTTAATTAATAGGGTAATTTATGGCTGACAATCTGGACGCTCACAGACTCTATTGGGTAGGTTTTAAGGCATTATGGCTAGATCACACATTATTCTGGAAGGAATGCATGAAGAAGTGCATTCCCAGAACAAATCTTTGGTTTATGGTCCTAGAACCTCTGGTGGTACTCAGACTGGCTGGTCATCAGTACCCTATGGAGCTCCTTGTCCCCAAATGTCCATAAACTCCATGATCTCTTGCCTTTCTGTCAATCGTGAAGAACCAACTCTTCATTTGATATCTATCTGGGCGAGCTAATTCTGGGTCTGGTATTCTTCAGTCTTATTTCTCAGCACCATGAAACTATTTGGGGTATTCAATGTTTAAAAAAAAAAAAAAAAGAAAATCTGATAATTGACAGTCATGACGATATTTTGTTTTTCTTTTTATAAAATGCTATACACCATCCAATATCCATATGAAACTCCTATTAGTGAAACGCAAGCTTTGAGATGTGATGGGAGAAGAAAGGGATAGAGAGGCACGTATCGGGCGTTACTTGGCATTGGGTTTACACTGGGAGTCAGTACATTGTGGTAAGTCCGCCAAGGGCACCTTCACATCAGGAGTGTTTAAATAAGGAGTGACTTCACACCATTAATGGGAAGTATATTTTAAACATATATTTAAAAATACATATATATTTACAGATGTACATGCTTTTTAAGAACTAATTTTAATAATGTCAATTCAAAGATGTATTGTACTACATTTAAATAACAAATACAAAAATATTACTGATTAGAATACTGATTATGTTAATTCGAAGTACTGTAATACATTCAAATAACTATAGTACAAAAATATTACTAATAATTAGAAGTGATACCTATTTTAATGATAATTATAAATATTTTATATTTAATTTCTAAGTAATATTGCTTTACTCGAGAATCCTTTTTACCCCAATTTTCTACCCAATAAAAAACATAAAAAATTATACAAAAAGTCAATATAGCTCCCTTAACCCCAAAACCATTCCCACGAGCCCCAAAAAACCCATTATCTGCAAAATTCTACCTCTCCCTGAACCCTAAAAATCCCCATAAAGAACTAAAAATTCCATAAAACCTAAACACACCAAACCCAATGCAGTTCCTGAACCTTAAAAACCCATTACCCCAAAACTCTATCTATGCATGAAACCTAAACATCCTATAACCCATTAAAAATGGAATCATAAAAAAACCCTCAAAACGTTATACCAAAAAAACGCCCACTTAACCCTTTTGAACCTGTACTCATTGCAACCTCTTTCACCACTGTCAGGAAATGCCTTGTGCTACCTCAGGATGCAACTGCCATTTCTTATCCACCAGGCAGCACTTGGCTGAGATTGCTCATCCAGATGCTTAAAGAACCCACCAGGTGGTTTACAATCAGGGAGATGCCCAGACACTCCAGATGATTCCAGACATGCAGTGGATCCTGGCGCAGGACCCCACTCTGTCCTGCTTGGTGGAGTATCACATGGTGGTGGTGTTGTCCATAAGAGCTCGCACTAGCCTCCCTGTGATTGACAGTAGGAAGTCTTTCAGCACCAGGCAAATTGACTGCAACTCAAACACACTAAGACAGAGACAGATTTAGGCCGGAGACCAGAGTCCTCTGATTTGCACCTCCCCCAAATGATCTCCCTAACCAAGTAGAGATGCACCCATCACCACTGTCGGCTCTGGGTGGAGCGGGCAGTGGGCTCTGCCACTGGTCCAATTGCAGATGATTAGCCACCACTGCGGATCTTAGACAGTCGTCTCCAAACTTGGAAGGAATCAAACAAATTTCCTTGGTTCTGGCACCGCTGAGACTTCAGATTCCATCACAGACCCCACATATGCCACCTGACAGACAACAAGCAGGAAGCTAACAGATAAAAAATAAAAAAAATACCCTCCGAAATGCTCTCACCAAAACCCAGGACAGAGGCTGAAACATCAGAATCGTAGCCCAAATGTCCTGGACTTGCGACAGAGGGATCGTGTCCAAGACTGCCCCTATAAAAGGAAGAGACTACAAAGGAGTCAGGTGAGACATTCATCAAGAATCCCACTGATGTCAGGAAGATCACTGTCGTCTGGCGATGGTACCAGAATGACTGTGGCAAGCGTGCCTTCAACTGCCAGTCGTCAAGGTAGGAGAAAACTGGTATCCACAACATTTGAAGATGAGCAGTAACTACCACCATCACTTTCATAAACACACAAGGGGTGCTGGTGAGGCCAAAAGGGAGCACAGCAAATTAAAAATGCTCTTGGCCTATCAAACTGCAGGTAAAGTCTGTGACACAATAGGATGTCTATATGAAAGTACTACAGGTCCACGACTCCGATCCAGTTACCTAGATACAAGGCGGAGCGAGACAAGGCCAGCGTAAGGATTTTGAATCTGTCATTCTGCAGAAAGGCATTCAGAGGCCGAAGGTCTAAAATAGAATGCTAGTCTCCATCCTTCTTCAGCACAAAAAGATAAGTGGAGTAACAAACCATCCCGATGTCTGAGACCAGAACCCTCCCATTGTCCCCCTTGGAAAGTATAGCTCCCACCACTTGCAGCAAAATGCGAAGGTGCTCTCCTGAGAGCTGTTGAGGTGGGACATGGAGCTGCAGTGGGTCTGGCAGAATGGAATGACATAGCACTGCTGAACAATCTGCAGGACCTATTGGTCAGATGTGATGGATTGCCACCCTGGGAGAAAGTGTTGCGTCCTGCCTCCACAGGATGGCTATGCACTGCAAAGGACAAACTACAGTGGCTTGTCTGCTGGTGCCACAGGGGAAAAGGATTGGAAAGACCTGCGCTCTTGGGGGCCTGCACAATGCCTACTTGATTCCCTTTCCTGCTACGAAAGGACTGGGGTGGCTGCTATGGGGGGAGGAAGGGCCTGGTTCCACCTGTCTTGATTAGCCTTGGCAAGGTCTACACTCATGGAGAACTGGCTGGCCTGGCTGGCCTGGCTGCCCTTAATACGTTCTAAGACATAATCAGCCTTTTTATTCCCAATCTTTCTTCATTAGGGTTTTAAGTGGTAACAAAATCAGTACACTGACAAGACAAGAAGCCTATATCAAACCGATGCTATTGGTAATTAAAGAATCTCAAAAAAGTTGGCACTTGTCATAAAATACTGTTGGACCTGGCAGGGTCATCCCCAAACCTTTTGCCTCCTTCCTCCTATTTTTCCTGACCTGTTTTTGTTGCCTTTTGAACTCTGAGCACTTTACCATTGCTAACCAGTGCTAAAGTGCATATGCTCTCTGTGTAAATTGTACTATTAATTGGTTTATCCATGATTGGCATATTTGATTTACTAGTAAGCCCCTAGTAAAGTGCACTAGAGGTGCCCAGGGCCTGTAAATCAAATGCTACTAGTGGGCCTGCAGCACTGATTGTGCCACCCACATAAGTAATCATATCTCAGACCTGCCACTGCAGTGTCTGTGTGTGCAGTTTTAAACTGTAAAGTCGACTTGGCAAGTGTACCCACTTGCCAGGCCTAACCCTTACATTTTCCTACATATAAGACACCCCTAAGGTAGGCCCTAGGGAGCCCCAAGGTCAGGGTGCAGTGTATGGTTAAGGTAGGACATATACTATTGTGTTTTATATGTCCTGACAGTGAAATACTGGCAAATTCGTTTTTCACTGTTGCAAGGCCTATCTCTCTCATTGGTTAACCTGGGGGCTGCCGTTAAATGATTAAAGCGTAGCTTACCTTTGGGAGCAGATAGACATGTGGTGTTTGGGACCTCTGAACTCAAAATTTAAAAATACATCTTTTAGTAAAGTTGGTTTTGAGATTGCGTGTAGGAAAATGCCACTTTTAGAAAGCGGGCATTTTCTTGCTTGAACCATTTTTGTGACTCTGCCTGTTGTGGATTCCCTGTCTGGGTTAGTTTGACAGTTGGGCTGTCTGTGCCTCTCTCCAGACAGTGAAACAAAGGGGGCTGGGGTGTAGCCTGCATATTCCAATGAGCCATGCGTGCTAGGAGGGAGGGGAGGAGTGGTTACTCACACCTGAAAGCGCTGTGCCTGCCCTCACACAATGCAGACTCCAACCCCCTGGTGTGTGCCTGAGGCCTTGCCTGGGCAAAGCAGGATTTCACAATCAACTGAGACTTTCCTTTGAAGTAAGCCTACTTCAAAAGGCCAAAATGGGTATAAGAAGAGCATCCAAACCCACAGACTTTAGACACTTCTTGGAGTAGACACTACCTCACAGACACTTCCTGGAGAAGAAAACTGGAATCAGAACCTGCATCCTGCCAAGAAGAACTGCCTGGCTGCCCAAATGGTTCACCAGGCTGCTTTCTGTGAAGGACTGCTACCTTGCTGTTGCCCTGCTGCCTTGATGCTCTCTGGCTGTGGTGAAGAAGTGCTCTCCAAGGGCTTGGATAGAGCTTGCCTCCTGTTCCCTGAAGTCTCAGGACCAAAAAGACTTCTCTCTTGCAACTGGACTCCTTGTGCGGCGAACATTTGATGCACAGCCTGCTAAAAACAATGCACAGCCTGCCCTGCAGTGAGAAATTCACTGTATGGCGAACCGGGACGACGTAGCACGACTTCGCAGGGAGAAGATCGACATGGCGCCTGCATTGCGACCGGAACTTCGACGCACGGCCCACCGGATCAACTCACAGCTGACCCGGGACGATGCAGCCCGACTTCCAGAGAGAAGATCGACGCAGCACCTGCCGTGCCTGAGAAATTTCCCCACAATGTCCACTGGATCGACGCAACGCTTGTGACTTTGCTCCGCAAGCTCAGGATTCCAGGCACAGTCCCCAGGGCCCCAGAAACCCCCGCAACCGAAGAGGAACCAAGTCCATGTGTCGGAAAACAATGCACAGCCTTCCCCGACGTGGAAAATAACAACACACGTCCGTGTGCGAAGGGGGAGAAACTGACGCACACCTCTCCGTCTTCCACACATCAGCTCCTCTGCGGTCCCTTGCGGAGATTTTGCATGCGAACCAGGTACTTTGTGCTTGCAAGAGACCTTTATTGTTTTTAAGAGACAAATACTTGTTTTTAAAAAACTTAAGACAATTTATATCACTTTTACAGTGATTTCTCAACATCTACCTTTTGCATTTTAATCGTTTTGACCTGCATCTTATCAGATAAATATTATATATTTTTCTAAACACTGTGTGGTGTATTTTTATGATGCTATATGGTGTTATTGTATGATTTATTGCAGAAATACTTTACAAATTGCCTTCCAAGTTAAGCCTGACTGCTCATTGCCAAGCTACCAGAGGGTGGGCACAGGATAATTTGGATTGTGTGTGACTTATCCTGACTAGAGGGAGGGTCCTTGCTTGGACAGGGGGTAGCCTGACTGCCAACCAAAGACCCCATTTCTAATAAATACAATCAGCGTAACAAGCTTCTTGTCAACCTGTCAGTGAAATAAAAGCATGAAACATAGTACTGCATTATTAGTTAAAACATCCTAAGGATACAAGTAATGTGCTTAAACTAAAGAACACTTAACCAATTGGCATGGAGAAATCGGTGTGAGAAAGGATTCCTAACAATGGGAACCCGCTGAAGGGGGAAGGGGGATGTTACCATAAAGGAGCGTATGAGTCAAGCACGGAGAAAGCAAGGGGGTCTTATATCTGGAAAAGATGAAGCACCCTTGTAGGGGGTGAAAGGAGAAAAGCGGAAGCCTCCTAGAGAGGAACTGCACCAGAAGACCCCAGATGTAGTTAATGTCTGCTAGTACATCAGCCACACGCTCCATGGAGAGGGCTTGCCAGAATCTTGTGTGCCATTGAGACATGGACGGGTCCTCAGGTTTCTTCCACGCAGCTGCGAGGGCCATATTAGCTGTCCCTAGACAGAGCCACATGATTGGGCGATATCATACTGTCTGATGTTTTAAAGAGGGGTCATGGAGACCCAACAGTCCACATTCTAGGTGGTCAGGGAAGGGATAGTCTAAAAAGTCTTGAATTTGTGACAGTATTTCATTCCAGTAGGGGCGAATAGTTGAACTGTCCCACCATATGTGGTGGAAATCTCCCAGCAACCCACATCCCCACCATGTGTCGGGCATGCCTGGATAAATCCTTTTGAGTTTCTCTGTGTATAGGTACCAATCAGAGGCGTTTATAATGTGCCTCCCGGAGCCCCATGGATCTATTAAACTGGGGAATTTCTCTGTAGAGCTTGGTCCATTGCTTGTCACTTATAGTAGTGTCTAGGACTCAGTCTGAGAAAGTGACATTGCAGGAGGGGCTGGTGGCCGGCAGCCTGCAGTAATGCATAGAGAGCAGAAATACAGCCTTGGGATGGCCCAGCATGCCGTATAAAATGTTCCATTGGTAGAAGGTTCCTGGTGGCCACAAGACGAACATTTTGTTATGACACCCAGTGTTTCAGCTGGGAATAATGAAAAAAAACTCAGAGGTGGGTAAAGTCACAGCAACAATTCTCAAACATCAAGAGATCTACCCCATGGAACAAGTCAGAGATCTTTAAACAGCCTCCCTCTCACCATCTATCAAAAGGACCCGGGAGAAGTGCCGGGGGGAAGACCGCATTGTAGTGAATAGGGGTATAGGGAAAGGGGAAGTTGTTATTTCATATGTCCTAGTCACCGCGTCCCAAGTGTGGAGGCCAAAGGTATAATCAGAGAGGCATTCCGCAGACTACCTTGTCGAGGCTTCCACAACACATCCCATATGACCGTCCCCACCACTGCTCGATCCATGTGCAGCCATAATTTGTCTGACTCCCTGAGAGACCACTCTGATATTACCCAGAGTTGTGCTGCTCTATAGTAATTTTGGACATCCGGAAGTGCTAGACCCACCAATTCCGTTGCCAAGTCAGTATTCTATAGGAGAGTTGCACCCCACAACCCTGCCACAAGAACCTCGTTATCAACATGTGTAGTCCCGTAAACAATCTCTAGGTACCTCTATTGAGAGTCCCTGAAACCAATATAAAAGGCGTGGAAGTACTGTCATTTTGTGTGAGGTAACTTGAGGCTCAGTGATAAAAATCTGCCTTCAGGGTTGCAGCAGAGGAGGATAGTTCACTTTATATGGGTTTTCTCACTTTAGGGGATAGCAAAATCCATTTGCTTTTTAATAACCTCTTTAAATGCATCTCAGGTTGTGGTATAGGAAGTGTCTTTGGGATCATTAAGTTAGAAGAATTCCCTAAATGTCTTCCTAAGTTAGTCTCAGAATTGTCTATCTCTCGTAAGTGCACTGGGGGAAGTACCATCTGCTAAACATGGACTTCGGTGCCGATAACTTCAAGGGGGGCATGGTCAGAAAGGAGGATGGGGTGGATATTTGCGGAGGACATCGTGGGTCAGAGGCATTGACTAATAAGTACATGGTCTAACGTGGAATACGATCTAGGAGTGGGGGGGTCCCAGATGACATTAAAGTCCCCTAGTGTAAGTAAGTCCCTCTTAGCAAAGCCTCCCAATTTTGACAGGCTAGACCGTAAGAAAGTAGATTGGCCAGAGCAGGGGGCATATAGCATAGCTATAGTACATAGTTTCCCCTCTAAGGAAACCTTTAAGCATTAAAAACCTGTCGGTCTTGCTATCCTGAATCTGGAAGAGGACATAGGAGTGAAAGAACATTGCCACTCCATTATGTTTAGTGGCAGCAGAGGAGAGGTAAATAAGTGGGTAACGCCTATGGCGTAGATCATTTAATTGTTTAAGATGTGTTTCTTGGAGGGCTATGATGTTGAAATGGTGGTCACCAATATATTTCCATAATTGAGTGTATTTATTAGGCAAATTAAACCCCTTTATGTTCTACATTAATGAAATGAGGGTCATACAGAGGGGCTATATCACTTACCTGCTGGGCGCAAAGGAAAATACTGAAAATACGTGGATTCCCGTGTCCTCCTCTCCCCTTCTATCTTCGCCCATCTGATTCTCCCACAAATATTCGGTCTCCTCCTCGTCCATGCAAGGATCAACAGTAACAATTAACATTCTTAACATTTTTAAAGAACTGTGAAATCGAACTTTGTTGCAGTCTGCCATTGTTCGTACCAACTAATTTTCACCTGAACGGGCAGTGGACAGATACCTGCCCAAATACCCCGCAGGTTGCTGTAAACCTCCATATGCCTGTTAGCCTTAGCCACTAGGTTTATCAAGAGGTGCTATCATATCAGGAATTGGAGTACCGTGTATTTCTAGGAGGCTCCAGACCTAGTGCCCCAAAGTGAGGGATCTCTAGCGTCCGCATTTGTGTTGAGAAGCATCTGGAGGGTGCAAGAGTCTCTGTGTTGGGGAGGACACCAGCATCAGTCCAGCTGATCAGTATTATAAGCAAGTTAAATGAAAAAGGTCCTTTCGCCTTCTTTTTTCCTGTGGAATTTCCTTCCCCTCTTTTGCTGGTGCCCCATATTGGTGATACAGCCATCTCTGGATCTCCCTGGCGCGACTCCCCCTTGTCTCGCAGTGTTCAATGTCTCATCTCCAGTTACTCCCTACAGTTAGGCTGTGTCGACAAAGTCCATGCAATGGTGCTGTTTGTTGTCAAAGGCGGTCCCAAACAGAAATGTCCACCTATATATAATGTTCGGACCGGAGGGCCTCCGTAATGGGATGGAACTGGAGCTGGCATGCCAGGGTGGCCGGAACAGAATCTTGAAATAAGGAATGTCTTGTTTCCGGGCCTTTTGGAGTATCAATTTCATGACTTGAAAGGAGCTGACCTTAGCTAGGACATCTTTGGGCCACTTCCAATCCCCAGAGGATCATAAGCCCACTCTGTGAACCTCTGGATGACTGTCACCAAGGATGCCCGAGAAAAGCCCAACCACAAAGGCCTCGAGAGATCAGTGCCTTCTCTGCCCTCTTCCAAGCCCTGCACCCATATATTGTCCCAGCAGGAGCAGTTCTCCAAATCTTCACGTGAGGAGCGCCGGTTGTAGTTGGGAATGGAGAAGGTCTAGCTCTCCAGCTACTGGAAGAATCTTTTGTTCTAAATCTTGGATTTTTGTCTCCAGGTCCAGTGCATGTGTACCCACTGAGTCTATATTCGACTGGAGGGTGATCATGTGAGAGTTGACCTCATTTTTAAGGAGGCTTTAATGTCTGTCTTGAGTTCTTCTCTTAATTCAACTTTGAATTCACAGAGAGCGGCTAGGAGGTCCTCTTTTGTGAGCACCATGGATTCTCCCATTGAGCGGGCAGAGTTGTCTGATCGGTCTCAGCAGGGATGAAATAGCTGGACACCTTATTAACATGCATCTTTTTGGGTGACAGATACTGGCATGTCTTGAATGTGGTAGGGTGTAGAAGAGGTGCCACAACAAGCCTGAGCGTGTAACACTTCCTCTTAGGGTTGTATGTCTCCGTGCTGTGGTATGGTATGGTAGTTAGAATGTCATTGTCCTGGAGGTCGCTGTAGGGGGGCCACTGCGGACTGCCAGTCTTTTCTATGTACAGGGCCCCGCTAGAGTTCACCAGCAGTACCCACTGGATTTCAGACTCAAGCACAGGCTTCCCTAAGCAACAAGCATCCCTGTCTGACCCCTGCCACCTGGTATCTTATGCTGGTTAGCCAGCAATCACCTTTGGAGCTTGGCTGCAATCTGCCTAGCCTATTGTTCCCATTAGGAGGCTGCAGTTGTGCTGGCTCTTCTCAGTGGCTGCACAGGATATCTCACTTGACCCAACCAGGCCAGGCCATGGGAGCCATCTTAAGGTCAGGCACTCCAATGTGCACTTTCTTTAGTGTTTGTGCCAGCCACAAAGTCTATTCACTTTGGAATGTTGCCCCCCCACCCCCCCACCCAAGCGCTGCTTAAATGTACCAGAGTCCTCCTTTTGGGAGCCCTACGTCTGTCCCAGACCCAACAACAGGCGGTGGCCTGCTCCTCCACCTCATCAATGGGCGACTGCAGTGCCACGGGGAGACTGCTGTTGGCTCCACTCGCTGCCAAATCTCCAGGGTGGGGAGCTCTGATCCGGCAGCAAGTTAGTGCCCCTCGGCTCTGTGGGCCAGTTCGGCCTCCCAGTTCAAATCAGCATTTCTGCGCCTGCCATATTGGTTTGGATCGGTGAGTGGCGTGCTGAAAGCCGTTGGGTGCTTCAGAAATGTTCTCCTGACATTCAGTTGGCTTTCAGCTGTCTCATTGGCTCCCTTGTAACAGTGGATGGCTTCAGAGATCAATTGTACAGCGGGGTATGAAGCAGAGCCACAGTGGATCATGTCCACCCGGCCATGATGGCCGACCACGCCCCAGAATCCGCTTTTTCACCATATTGGTCAAACCCATCAAAAGATTTTTACATAAAGGTGCCTGCATGTCTCCGGAGAACCCAGTGGACCACATCAATGCATGGTGAAATGGCATTGCACTTGGGCTGACTGCTTGCCATTCAGGATGGTAGTTCTAACCATCCTGAATGGTCTGACCCAGGAAACCCCTAAATTCTTTTAGAACAGTCAACAAGATATCGCTGGATATGTCCCAGAGGGTGGGTGTACATCTGCCTGGTAAGCTAACCACGGTCACCGACGTCAAAGCTAGGCTGGCTGTAGAGAATATTTGTTTCCTGAATGCCTCAATCCTCTTGAACTACCTGTGGGGAGAAGGGGTGCCTCTTCACTGGGTGGACAACAGCAGGGCCTAAACCATTGCTTATCATGGTATCAGTTAGGCCTTTGTTGAATATGAGTAAGGGCAAATAGGAAGAAGACACCCCGCAGAACATCCATAAGGATGTTCATTTTAGCCTCAAAGGAAGACAGTCGTAGGTCCAGGGCCTCAGCAGCACGTCAATTTACTACACCCAAGGAAGCACTATCTTCTGTTGGAGGCTCAAGGGAGGAAATCAACACTGTATTAGGGTACGTATCAAGTCTACTGGCCTCCTATAGGCCTATCTATCGACTTCTTTATCAATCTCTCTCATAATGAAGGGGTAATTCATCCTCATTGGCCGGTCTGTGAGATAAACTCTGGTCTGAATCAGAAGGTAATGGAGTATCTGAGGGAGTATCTGAGGAAGGCTCTGCGTAACGGTAGTATAGTGTCAGAATGAGGCCTCTGTCTGGGTCTAGATGGATTTGGACTGGTGGCAGACCTCGGAGTTCACACCGGTACCCCCCCCCCCCCCCGACATGCCCGTGACTTAAGAGTGGGAGCAGACTTACACAAGGTCTGTGACTTCTTTTAATGATTAGCAACACAGACCTGTGCTCCATGGTTCCGGATCACCTTCCAGTGCAACAAAGCACACATTGCACAACTTGGCCTCAGTGCCCCAAGCACAGACACCAAAGGCGCACTTCATGTGGGTCCATTACTAACAATCTCAGCATGGTTTGAACCATATGGTTTTAGGTGGGGACAATGGACACTAGATTTGAATTTGGAAAATGATCTAAAACAGCCAAAATACGAAAGTGGGTGCAAAGAAAGGAGGAGATGTAGGAGCACAAGGGTGTTGCTTATATGTGGCTCTGCGCCAACATTTCGGTCATCAACAAAGTCAACAAGGAGCCACACACAACCATCTAGTGGCACATGAGAGCACTGCGGACTCAAAAAAATGTTGGATCCATTTGGGCGCCTGGGAGATATTTTCAAGGTGAGCGAGTTATAAACACAAAATAACTGCGTATTTGCCTCACATACCGGAACCTCACATCGATGAAAGCCCTTTTTCCCCGTACAATAAATACCAAACTCCGCACAAGTCCTGTTGTCATCAAACCTGTTGTGAAGATCTGTGTCTGAAGGTTTCATGGTGAATGTATGCCATTTAGGAAAACTGAAATTTTACACTATTATCTTCCAAAGGCCGTTTTAAGCTAAGACACATTCTTCAATCAAGCTGCCCATATTCAGACTGTTCCTGAGGAAGATACACAGCTAGAGCTAACAGCTCAATACAGAAAATGGCTCTGGGGTACACAAACAAATGGAGTGGGAAAACAAGCACAAGGATATTGCGGTTTAGGTTTAATCTACCTCATGTTTGATCCCTTTCTGTCAGCAGGACCCCCACAGGTGGTGCTATCCTCTGATTTCACAAAGCTTCTGAAAAGTTGCTGGAGCACTGAAGTACTCTGACAGCCACTGCCCCTCTCTAATCACAGGGGAACATTCACTCTTAATGAGTTGCTCGTGGGAATACAGGTGGTAGCGGTACAGGGCCATAGAAGAGGGTGTTGTGTTGAACTTGCGATTACCTGTGTAGCCAGCCTCCAGCTTTATCCAAATATTAGGAGGCCTTTCTTGCAAACGACCATATCCAGGTGGCAATGATATCAGTGACAGTTTTTGAGTGTTGGCGAGGCTCTCAATGCCATGATGCTGGGTTTTATGGCCATAACCTGTGCATGGAAATTACAGAACACACAACTTCCTGTCTGAATGCTGACAACCTCCCCCAATTAAGCAGGATGTTAAGAAGTGCTGTGTCGATTGGGCATAGTTGGTCATGGCTACAAATGCACAGCTTGAATTCAACAAGGGATTTACGTGTACCAAAGACGAGTTAAGATGTGATTCTGAAAAGGGTGCATGAGGGATGACTAACAATGATGAAGAGGAGTAGAACATGGTCAGTCCTGAGACCCTTGATTGTGAGAGGTGGGATGAGAGTAGACCGCTGAGATAAGCTTTCGGAATATGGATGTGCCAGGGAACTCTTAAGGTCAGCAAGTACTAAGTATTTCTCTGCTATAAGGCACACCTCAGTTCAAAATCAGTGAAGAAGTTACAGTAGTTACGTTACTGATGCATAATTCAGGTAACAAATACATGTGCTTCGAGATTCAGTGCCAGTTACGAATGTACTTCAGGCCTTATTTTAATTTATACATGTATAGAAAATAAGGGTCTATCCGTGACTTACAACATAAAAGGGGCAATGCACTCCAATCCCCTCTTTTACAAAGTGTGTGTCTGGAGTAGACAGGGAAACAGACGTTCTGTCAACCAACAGAGGATTACAGCAGCAACCCTCTGGGCCTAAATTCCACAGATTGAGTGAAATTTATGGCAGAGACCCATCTTCAGGGATTTGCATCACCTTCTCTGTGTGAATCATCTATGGTTAATGTCAAACCGAGTCCAATGTAGAAAGCAATGCCTTTCACTCTTTGCTATAAATGACTGAGCCACAAGGACAATTTATGTTGCAAACTTCTCAAAATCTATGAGTTGGTTTGACTGTGCGGTGATGAGGCGTCAGGGGTTGAAGGTGAATTATTTGTGAGTAGGAGTGGATCCTTCACAGTGGAATAATTACTTCTCTAAACCTACATAAATAACTAAATGAGTCAGTGGGCTGTGGATGCAAACAGTTAATAGAAATACTCAATACTGTACGCACCTCTAGACTGCTCAGTGAGCTTGTGTTATATGAATGCACAGAATCATAACGACAAGCAATTAATGGAAGGACACTGATAGACATGCGGGCTGTACGGATATCGTTGGCTACACTATGGAAACTTTTTCCACTTGTTGTATAGTGCTAATGTTAGGTTCTCTGCAAAAAGATTTCGGCAACTGGATCTGGGACACCTGGGCCTGTCTCAGCTGTTGTCTTGTATTGGCAATAGTCTCAAAACAGCAAGATACCTGCTTTAGGATCAGAATTGGCAAACAGTTTCAGGTTTTAAACAGAACCACTGTTGACCAGCGTGATAAAACGAAGTGGTTCGGGGTCAATCAGATTTTTTTTTTATGCAGAAACTATGCAGTCACGGTTTGAGAAATTATTCCCGTAAAAGTTAATTTCAATGGCACAGATATGAGATGTTTTTTGTTTCAACAGATTCCAAATGGCAACTACCTTCTGCTAAAGGTTCCTGCAGCTCAAAGAACCCGCTCACAGCACTTTCCCTCTATGGCGGATTCAGTGAACTTCTGTGCAAAGGTAAACGCTGTATAAGTGCAGTCCAAACAGCCAAAAACTTGCTTTGATTAATTTTATTAGAGTTGGTGAAGTGATGAACTAACCTTTATGGTGTCTCGGATACTCCTAGTACACAGGCTAAACTCGGCTTCGATAACTCACACACACAAAATATAAGGCTGCAGCAGCTTATCTGTTCCGGTCTATGGTTTCACAAAGTCCTTCGAACCTGCAAGTGAAGAACCCCTTAAAGGGCCATCATCGGGGTATGGATAGCGGCGGATGTTCTGTAGCTGCAGAAAGCCAATTACCAGAGGCCGGACCCTTGTCACCGGGCTCAATTCATGGTTCAAAGCATGAACTGAGGAAATTACAGAAGCTTTTGGGATGGTAACAGGAGTAGAAATGGACTGGACAGAGGGGCCCGAGTGAGCCAGTCCGCACGACAGAGGAGGACTCAAGCCTCAGTGGCAACCCTTGTCACAAGGTGGTGTTTTTTTCAAACCCTATCTACCACTTGAGTAGAATGGACACCTCGAGATGCCACGGAGGAGGTAGATAAAGCACTGGGCATGTCGTTTGGAACTTAAATGCTACAGTTGTGGTACAGGTATTTTTTTTTCTCTGTAATGGGCCAATTCCTGGAAGGCTAAGGAAGTGGCAACAGATCGTGAAGCAAAAACAATCCCTCGCATTGAAATGCGGTTGCCAATAGGGAGACACTGGCTTATTTTACGGAGAGGCCTTTGAACTGATAGTTTCGTGCCACAGCATTCAAGACATTTTCCATCCTTCACCATGTAGAAGAATTGTGCTTTGTCCTTGAGGGAGGCTGCTTCCTGGGCACCGGTACTTGAAGAGGAAGAAATGGAGAAACGTGCCTATGCTGTTTTTTTTTTTTTTTACTGGTAACATTATTAGATTGAGGATAAAATGGAAGAAAAGCCTTTGCTTGGAACTGAAGGAAAGATGGAATTAATAGGGCCGTTCAAGACTCAGCTGTCCCATACTGAGTGTATTTAATTTGTCTCCCACAGACCAAAACTTCCTTAAGCAGGAGGCAATTAGGAGGAATACTGAAGCAAGAAAGTACTGCTGATACTGACGGTATCAATTGGGATAGCAGCGCTTGAGGGGTCCTGAGCCTGTGACTACAGTGGGCAGCCCGGTGTAGGGGCATTCCAGCCTAAAATGGGGAGCGGTAGGGAAGATGGCAGGGTCACGGACACCAATGCCCTTCGAGTGATGGAAAGATACCACAGCAAGACTCTGGCTTGAGGCCGATATAGGGAGGCAGAATCAGTTGCGGGGATGTTCACTTCTTTTGTGCCTTTGCACAGAAGATTGAGCTGTTCCAAGCTCACCTATTCCCCTTCTGTGCCATGCCACTGGAGTAAACTGAGACCTTGTCACCTGACTTTCATCTAGGACGGGGACCTGCTTCCTCCCTCAATGCAAGAACTGGAATTAGAAATGAACCAGAAATGGGATCATTCCAAGGTGCAATGTCAGTGTGGAAGCCCTGAACCCAGACTGGAGTGGAGCTAATCCTAACAGAGCAACAGAATCACTGGAAGGGACCTTGACTCCTTGCTGCTTGGCATCCCTTCCTGGGGAACTTACAAGTACATCCAACTGAAGCAGGTTGTCAGGCACGTGGGGGCAGAAGGGGGAGGGTGGCTCGGAGAAAATGGTCATGCAAACAGATGTTATTACAGTTGTGGGGGTTGCTTTCAATGCTTGAACAAGGCCAGTGAGGTTGGCCTAAACACAGGAGAATCAAGGCTCCAGAATAGGGACCCTGCTACCTCACTAGATGAAGGGGTTCTAAATACTGCACACAATGGCAGAGTTGCTATATTCACCTCGATTCCTCTTCCAAAGAATAAAATGGAAGCCACCCTTTGGAATAGGAACATCCTTACTTGGTTTGAAAACCATAGTGGTTAGGGGTTGTGGGGGAGTGGGGGGGAGAGGGAGAACGACACATTTTAGCACACAAAGCACAGGGGTGCCCTAGGAAGTTAATCGATAAACAAGAGATGTAGAGGTTATTGTGGATAGCTGCTGCAAACAATTGGTGGCACGACATGGGAGGTTTAATGTTGGATCACTGTGAGATATGCTACCCCAAATTTAAAAAAACAAAGAGAGGGAGAAGAATAGTGAAAATATGAGAAGGGGGACTGGTCCCACGTAGCAGGTTGCTTAATACAAGAGAACCATGTTCCTGCCCACCCCAAAAGTGGGAAAAGGGAATTGGGCAAGGTGCACACATTCACAGGGATTGGGGTGGGGGGAGGTCGTGGTATGACACATGCACACGTTTCAATTTTAGCAGTTACTGAAACAGTTTCCGGTCCCACCATCAGGTGACCAGCACCCATATATTTATAATGTCAAAGTACTATGCCACTGGAAAAGAGTTTTTGTGTATGCTTTAAATCTGCTGCCACAAGTCTTTCCTCATAAGCGAGGGTGAGGAACCTAGTTGCTCCGGATAGATCTATTACAGCTCAGGAATCTCGTTAATTGCTCTTCCATTACTAAGTAGAACACAACTGGGTGGATAGCTTCCAGCTGCTGCTCTCTAGGGGATGTATATGCAGAGAGTGTTAGCAAGACTAGAACACTGTCTCCATCATGTCTCTGCTACCGCTGTTCCAGGCAGAAGTCTAGAAAGATGCCAGCAAGTAGCTGCAGACCAGCATCTGTTACTCTTGGCAGACGTGTTTAGGAAGGCATGGTTGCCATTCCACATTCATCCTGACAATTCCAATTGCTTCATAGTGAAACTTTATAGCACTGCTGCTAGTAATTTTTAGGGTCGAGCCTGCGTCGCATGTGCTTGCGCATGCGTTTCACTTGCAAGATGCTTTAGGAGTTAGAAAAGGGCTCGGAGCCCCGTTCACGTCACATCAGTTGTCTTTCATTGGTTTCATTGGTTCGTGGGCTTGCCTGTTAAAATCTCCTTGCTTTTATTAGAGGAAGGCATGCATACGTCATGCCTTTTCCGGTAATTAGCCCTCCTCGAGTGCAGCGACCAAGTACTGAAAACTTGCGAGGCTCGCTGTTTCCCGTCAGGTTTGTGGACTACTTTTTATCTTTTGTTCGCAGTGCGATCTCGCTTGGCAGAAGTCGAGCACTTTGCATAACATTGACCCTGTTACATAGTTAATTGCACTTTTGCCGGTTACGTAGATAATTGCACTTTTGCCAACAGGTTTCATTACGAGTGAACTGTAGCAGCGCGATCGTGCTGTTTTTTTTCTTTCAATGTGGAAAGAAAAATACGATTGGGAGTTTACAACTGCTAATAGCTGTAACTTGGAGAAATGCGAGACCCGTTGCATTGCAAATGCATGTTAGCGTTATGCTACAGCTGTCTGTAGCGGTCTGCTGGCAGCGCTAATGAGTATATTGGTTCCCTGAAAACAATATATCACAGGCGAAGCGGTAACAGTCACATTCTCCTTCACAATTTCAAACATGTTGAAAAATGGTACCACCCTGTGCCTACTTCGTTACACACCACCCAGACATGTTGGCTTTGTTAAATGCTGCTGTTATTTGTGATCTGAAATACCTTATTTTGCAAACATAGAAAGAGAACTAGTGTTTTCTCAGTGCCCAGGAATTCCAAATGGTTTACGCCGCAGATCCAGCGGGGGGGGGGGGTGGGTGCTCTATAGATGAAGTAGGTCGTGACTCCGTAGAATGCAGAAAAAAACAATACATTGAAAACATATCCCAACGCATTTAAAATGAAAAGAGAGAAATGTAAGAGTGTCCAAACAGGCTTAAAGATATAACAAACAATGAAATAATCAGAAGTGAGACGTTATATTGACAATTGAAAGACAAAGGGAAACCCAAAGCAACAGACAAAACACAGGGAAATTTAAGAGAGTACAGATGTAATGACATTTATTAAAAAGCATGCTGCAACAACCTGTGTTGTAAGGAAAAGAGTAAGTATAGATACGGAAGTAATCAACAGATACACAAACTGAAAAAAGGAATGAAATCCAGTATACAGAAGCTTAAATTAACCATGCTCTACACCGTTAGAAAATATGTTTCTTTAATATTTAATCTTCTCTTTGCATTTATAACATGTCATCTCAACAGACACAAGTAATCCTTTCCCAATCTGCAATGTCACAAACTGCTTTACAAATGAAAGCTGGTTCTGTTGATTATCAAAATATACAAGACAAATGTGTTTGTTTTCTTATAAAAACACTTTTACTTTAACTTGTTCCCGAAACCCTTTTTGCCTGGTTAAAAAAAACTGTTGTTACAAATATTTACAGCATTTACTTGTGTCAGGTGCACATTCTTAACAACTGGAAAAAGGAAATTTTACGGACAGTCTGTAAAACAAACGGAGTGTGTGCCAGAGGCCCCACTAGCCATATATATTTTTTAGGGTTACAGTACTGATAATGTTCACTTAGCCATAATATTTCATTGCACTTGGTTCTCTTAATAATTCCATCCTCTCCCAGAACACCCCTCTTCCCTAAGTCACTCTGAAATTGGTCCACTGGCTGGTCAAAGAAATTAGGAAAAAGGCCACTCTGTATAGTCTCCTTTTGCAATGGTAACACAAAGGAAACGCTTAGACACAACATTTCTCAGTGAAACCAGTAACAGTTAGTCTTTGGTTGGTGCAATGAGGCAACATTTTAATACAAAAATATGTATGTGTGAAACATTGCCACTTGTGCTCCTGTGAGCAGAGAATGGACTTGAACAGATTTGTATACAAACACTGGGATATATCGCACAATGATTAAGTAACATCCCAACCCAGACTCAAATACCAATAACCCAATGCCAAAGTGACTCGGAAAAAATACTAATATTGATACATCACAAACATGAAATTCATTTCGATATTTAGCAACCTCAGACAGTACAGAGCCGGGAATGGCTTCTACTAATGGCCTGTGATGCTGATTTTTGCCTTAGAAAGAACAGCCACGTGCCACTCCTCCAGCTAGGACACCTTAAACGCAGCAAATACAGAGCATGTCACATAAGCAGCCTGTTTTATACAATGAAAGCCAATGAGGTGGGTCACTACTCATGATGTTTGAACAGGGAATAGGGCCAACTTGTAGCATAGGTGAATATTTTGTGAACCCAAATATCAAATACAACTCAATAAAAGCAGCTCAGGCATAAGGTGTGTACAAATTGATACTCTGCATTCTGAGCATCTCCAAGTTAGGGACACCTATGCGTTCTTTCTTTGCATGTCTCTAAAGTCTTTCCTCTCCCTCTTTCAAAACTGATTGGGACTGTTGCTGCTCGAATCATTCATGACAAAAACTGATATTAAAAAATAAACTAACGTTTTTTGTTTAAAAGGACCCTCTTAACTTCTGTGTTCTTACAAGGTCACAGGCCCACAAACTGTGGTCCATTAGCTGTTTTACTAATTGTTTAAAATATGATATCTTGGAAGCACAGCACCTTCCAGAAGGAATCGATGTGACAGTGCTGCGAAATTGAACTTAGGTGAACACTTTTTAAAGAGCACCTAAATCAACAATACTTTGTTCAGATCTACGCCATCCCTGGTCACCTGGTAGGCAAAGTACAGATTAAAAGAATAAATGGGACGTTGTAACAAAATGAGCAGAAATAGAAATCAAACGTACACACTTCCTAAGCCTTTTTCACCTAAGGAAACATCGACATAAGAGAGTGAATGGGGGTGGAGGGACAAATAACTGCAAAAGGAAAAAGGAGAAGTCTAGTATTATAGCATATAACTTTGGAGAGCCACTGATGCTACACCAGATCTTGCAAAGCGACCACAATGTCACCCAGGGACCACCACAGTTTGTATAAGAGGAAGGTGAAACAGAAGATGATTAAAATATGTTCTGTATTCCTTTTTACAAGGTGCAAGTGTGCTCTGGGTTTCAAAGAAACATTAAGGCTGTAAAGATCAATTCTTTAAAAATAAAAACAAAAACAAAGAAACCTAAAGTCCCTACAGACTTTGATCAACCACAAAAAAATAAAAATCAGAGTTGTTGTCACATTAAAATTGTGCAAGAGGGCATCTGGAGTACAAACCTGCTTGGTTGAAAATAAGGAGGAAACTGCTTAGGCAGTGGTGAAAAATACCACAAGATTGCGTCTATTGAAAAGTCATTACTGGTTCATTAGTAGGCTATTTGCAAAGGTAGGAGTTAAAGATTACAAGGCCTTATAGGCCCAGAACGATGACCCTACAAATTTAGATCGCACTGAGGCCCAAACTCATGTTGCATTTAAAACTGTATGGGTCATTAAATGTTGATAGAATCAATAGTCACCACACCTGCTATGAAGACCGATTTAAAACTATTGTTTCCAAAAATAAGGGTCTCAAAGTGAGGCTGCAAATGCGGAAAGCCTAGTAGGAGAAACAAGGAAAAACTCCCGCTAGGTTACATGCATACTCATGAATTCTGGATTATAAACACAGATTACTAGAACCAATAGGGTGCTCTCCTAAACACGCTGGAAACACACAGGTAGGGTGACAGATGTCTGGTATGACAGTGGGTTAATCATGATCACATGAGGGACCTACTTAAACGTAGAGGTATAAGACTACTATCCAAGAGCAGTTTCCAGTCTGACTTATGAAGAGGATACCTTACCAGTGGTAAAGGAGGGAGAGTAGCCTGTAAGAATGATAATAGCAGTACTGTCGCATTTTCCAAAGATGACTTTTGCTCAGGGCACATCGTCAGTGAGGTGCACTTATGGTTTTGCAAATATGAGAGGTGCTCATGCAGGGATAGGTGAATGCACTGCTTGCTTTTGGATGCCCGGAAGGTGCAATAGAGGATAGAGATGCATTTGAAAGGAACTGAGAAATTACTTATAACGAGTATAATTCACTAGAAAGGAGAGTGGACAAGTTTCTTCATATAACAGGGCACAAAATCACGTGAAACAAGACTATCAACATGATGTACATATTTAACTGAAAGTGACAGTGAAGACTATTGAAGGCACAAACTTTGGTCCAGTTTTGTTTTTTCTCTGTAAAAACCTGAAAGAAAAATATATCCGTACACATCTTTCAACTTTAAAATGTATCTACACCCTTTGAATGTATGTTTGAATTGAACGATTTAAGACAAACAAGAGAATAGCCTTGGTTTATAAAAGGCTCTTCTGGTGACAGACTGCAACTTCCTTTTAAATCAAGCCTAATTTATTAACTTCCGACCTTACAATATAAAACGTAAGCGTGCGCTGCATGAGCTGTATTTCTAGTTTTAGGCATCTGTTTTTTAAGATTAAAATGTAAGAAAATCAAAACACGTAATGCCTGCCAGTAACGTCAATGCCACCAACAAACAAGACATAAGAAAACAAAAAAATGCTTGCTTGTGGTGCTCACCTTCATAGTCAACCTTGAAAAGGGCAGAAGTAAACCATAAAATTTAGGTTTCATTTGAAATGACTAAGGCCCAAAATGTCACCAGTTGCCAAGATCAAGCGGGAATGAACTTCAATGAGCACATCTGGGATTTTATAGCTGAACGAAAGAATAAATGGTAAGATGGGTTCTAGTTTAAAATCAAAGTCAGATGGATCCCATTCTCTCTCTGTGAATGTGATATTGTGGGGGTCACATTACCTACAAATTGTAAACCAAAACTGCTCTTTTTACATTGTCGGAAATCATGCATGGGTAAAAGCGGTATTAAGTTATCCAAGATGCCCTTCAAAAAACACCTCAACCCGGCCATAGAAGAACCTTCTTGCTGAGTTGCTTCAGGGCATTTCTGTACCTCTTCCCATTTTTCTTCAAGATTTCCATTGAGATGATAAATTAATTTTCTGGATGTGGTTTGTTTTGGGAATTGCCAACAGAACACAAAATGGAATAAACACCAACTTCTGCTACAAAAGACCCCAGAAAACCTTATTCATGATCTCCCACCAGCCATTGCTGCGCCTCCTTGTGCTATTGCATCTGCAAGTGTCCGGAGTGCATTTAACTAAGTGAAAAAGTGTGGCAGGGCAATGTTACTGTAAGACTGACAAGAAATGCTGTTGCTGACTGTAAAGTAAGTTCAGCTGGTTCACTTCAAAGGAGACAGCAAAGCGAGAAGCAAAATAAAAAATAAAATAAAAAAAACACAAATATCAATCTCAAATTCATTATTATAATGAGAAATATTTAGTGTACTGCTAGATTCTACAGAGAAACCACGAGACCAACACCTTATTTCAAAGCTGGGAATGCTTCCCCCTCAGTAATACATAATATCAATTAAAATAAAGCATGCAATGTTAACAGAACTAACAGCATTAGTAATACAGACCACCAAAATGGATAACGAAATACATAAAAGTTACACTATCATGTAAGACAGAAAGAGCAGAGAGGTGGATAACTGCCAAACCTTCAGTCCACTGTAATTTCCTTTGCCTCACAATCATGGGAAAGCATGAAGCATACTAAACATAGGTCTCCACAACACAAAGAACATGCGTTCCAAACAAGACCATCAAAGCAAGTGCTATATCAACACTGTTTCATCACAATGTCAATTTCCCTCATATAATGCTTTCAATATGCAGGTCTACATCCTACTTTTAACTATTGTTGTGGTTATCATGTGAAGAGATTCTAAACTAATAATGCCAGGTAGCCAGGCTTCATACTACATCCAAGTTGAAACACGTATTTGTATCTGTTCCCTCCACTCAAATGCACCATGTGCATCCTTTCCTGTAATTTGTAAAGAGCAATACGGTTTTAAAACCGGAATTACTGCCCCCATCTAACGAAGAGAGAATAATGCAATATTGGCCTGCAATGGTTAGCAAATATGTCATTCTCAGCTATATTTCCAAATACTCCTTTATGTTACAATGATTCAAAATTACATCCAAAGTTGTGCTTGAAGGAAATGTGTGCTAGCATCATACACCGATCTAGGACAGTAGTCTATGCTATGCTTTGTCATAGGCGCTTTTTATAGCATCTAACTGCTTACCATTCAGAAGGATAAGAGGTGGTTATGATGTTTGGGAGGAACCAAACTTTTGCTATCCAGATGAAAAGGCCAGGTAAAGGGAAACTTTAGCATGTTACGAAAGAAAAGGCAAAGCTTTGGTAGAAACAGAGACCAGGGGAAGTAAAACTGCCTTTCATAACAGACTCAATCCTAGTTGTGCATCAGTATCTCTGATAGCTAGGCTAGAACAGAAACAACTGAACTAAAAAGGTCTATTTCACATTAAAACAAGCTACTTACAGTGCAGCTAGATTAATAACATTGTAGCACTTTCTTTACTGTGTTGAGATTCATGCATAGTCTATGGTGATTCACACAGACTATAGCTACCCTGCAATCTACAACTAGATTAAGGCAAGGACATGTCCTAGGGTCTTGTTAGAAACAGTTCTAAGGGCCCCATAAAAGACATGCCTCGCGGATCACACATGGCATTACATGTCTGGCCACCTGTATGAGATCAGTGGCATAAAGCATAATTTCTGCGGTGTCTGCAAAACATGGTGAGGGGTCCCTCAGATTCCCCACCTCCAGAAAACTGTTCAAATGGAAGCATGTTACCCTGAGTTCCCACTGAACACTGAGGTTTTAATGTCTGGGAGCTTCTGGACTGTTGCCAGGATCTGGGATCTTCAGTTGTAATGATAGTAGGGTTATGTTCTGCTTCAAAGTGCCTGACGTATCAGGAAAAGACTGTTTACTTTAGGACTGAGAAATCCTTTGCACCATTGGGGCTGTTGGTGCATTTGTTGCCCTTATAAAAGATACAAATGAAACAAAAGCGAAAAATTAAAGTGAACCACTACATTCAGTGACAAGCTAACATGTAAAATAAACACGTACATTCATCCCAAATCTACATTTCTGACCGGCTTTATCTTATAGGCTCAGCAAGAGCCAACCAACATAACATAACTATATTTATCATGGTACTAAAATGTCTACACTGTTCTTGTGTTGCATGCTCAGTGCAGAGGAAAAAGGAAAGACAATCCTGAGATATTTCATACAGTTTACAGACTAAATAAGTCTGCTAAAAATTAATTTTATCTTGCGTTCGATATCAGTGTCATCTGACTGCCACACAAAATCTTTTAAAGAGGCCTATCAGATGTACACCAATTAACCCGCATTTCATTTAATGCTCCTCTGCACCAAAAACCAAAACAATAATTATAATTCAGACTATGCCATATTGAAAACCATTAAAAACATTATTATAAGAACAATTAAATCTGAAAAAGACAAGAAAATAAGTCACTCACCAAGCCCACAATACAGCTTTTAAAGATACTTTAGATAAAAACCTAACCTATTGTTTCATTAAAATCACATAGTAAGGCACATAATAAGAAATTAAGTAAATACACAGTAATTCTGATCTAAGTATGAGAGAGAGTATAGTGGTACAAAAAACCCTTTAGGTGTTGATGTTCTTTTGATTACACACCTTACCAAAATATTTCTTGACAAATCTATCAACCCATGTGACAGATCTGTTTAGTTTCCTCAAGACTGTAAACTTTTCAATAGGAATATTTAAAGTTTTTTTTCAGGGAATATAGACTGTTTGGTCCTTTCAAAGCTTATCTCTAAAATTAAAATGTTGCACAAAATATTATCATGTGAGAATAGTTGGGGGTACAAATAAAAAATTTAAAATGTACTTTGGTCAATCAATTATTAGCTTACAAAAGGTTTACGTGACTACACTGGATGAAGTGTATTATCAGAATCCTGCCTTTGCTTGCAAGAGACAGGCACCAGTTAGGACACATTTGTCACCTGCCATGTAAGGACTAAAGCAGTATGGCTTCTGGGAAAAGTATAGAATAGCTTAATATCCGTAGGGTTAACATTTCAGAATTAACAAAAACACGCATTTCAACTACATTTAAGACATGAAAGTCCAAACAGAGGTAGCTTCACCTCCTTTGCAAAGAGTGAAAGTAGAAACTAACCAACATTCATTTATTTTTAACTCTGGATCCAGGAAATGTCTTATTTGCTCAAAAGCTATGCCTCAAACAACTGGGCAATACACCTTCCATGATGCAAAAGCCGTGGATTAAAACCTTTGAGCACTAGTGAAAAATAAGTTCCATTAAACCCAACATACCTTTCACTGCTTTCCAGTGCTGTTCAATGAATGGCATAAATGTGTTAGGATTGAGTCTGAGATTTAGGGAGTAAATACATTACAGCATACAGACAATCAGGAACTTTTGGGGCATTTCATCAATGATCACATTTAGCAAACTGTTATAGTATGTCTGAGATTCTTCATACAAACATACTGAAATCTAAAAGTAAAGTTGAAGAACAGTAGATGGTGTGCCCTAAAATAGACAATTTATCAGAAGTTTAAAAATTCAAAAATGTAAAGTACCCGGAATGTCAGCCCATAACTTATTTTTTCCAAGTAGAATGATTTCATGCGTATTTTTAGATTATTGCACAACAAATATAAGCATCAAGAAGTAGTGCTAAACAAGTCATTCATTTTAAGGCAATGTATGTACACATCTAATGCCTTGGAATCCTAGCCATCACAAGATTTTTGTTTCCTTAAGTGGCTGATTTCCGATTCGGACGACTATACAGCCAGAAGACGCAAGAACAAAAATAAATACAACAGAAACATTCATAGCAAACATTCTCATGATCTTAAAAATGTTGTGCATGGCTGATTTTGTACAGGAAATAAAAAGGCAGTCTCTAAAACTGAATGCTGACAAGCAAATTTGACTACCAAAGCAACCATTTCTATTGAAGGTCACCTCAGAACAAAAACGGTTGCTTAGATTTGAGGGTTGACCACTCGCTGGCAGATTTCATTTTAGCGTGGCAAGATCATTACTCGATTCTGTGTTTGTGGATATATGGAACATCAAATTCAGAGTTTCTAAGAGGCAGAGGTGGTCTTAGCTGCTTCAGTCTCTGTCTGAAAAAGGTACTTAAACGGAGTCCAGTCTTGAAAGGAATGTTCACAGAAAAGTCAAATTGTAGATTTTGAGAAGGAAACTCTGAGGTGGTGACTTTCTCCCAAGTCATGATTATGGAGCTCTATAAGGGCCAAAATTGCTTCTTCCACAGATCCCAATTGAATTAGGGCCATTTTGCGATCTTTTCTGGAGTTGAAAGAAAAATGAAAGTTAAACACTTTAAAGTTCTCACATGCCAAGGCAACTAAAGAAGCCAGACAGTTCCTATAACTGCAGGGTAACTTTAACCTATAGTAACTATCAAACAATTCGAAATGCTGACAAAGGTTTACCATACAGTGAAGGTGCAAGGCTACCTCTCCTACTTGTTGACTAATACACTCTCAAGAGCGATCTCAGCCATAATATGACTTTTTGTTCAGACACACAAGAGGAAGATGCCTTGACCACGGTCAGTTACTCTGCTTAGTTCATTTCATGTTTGGAAACATTTTTTAAGCTAGTCCTCAAACTTACTACCTTTTAATGATGCAGAAACAGTCTTCTCCAGCAAGAGGTTCAGAACCGAAATTTAGATACTGTGTGCAGTTTAAAAAGGATACATTTATATCTTGATGAAAGGTTGTCGGCCCCCCTCCCCCTCAAAGACATCTACAATACAGCCTTGTTTCCCATAAACCAGTTAATACAGACCACTAAAGAAGCCCCATCGCAAAAGATACCAAAATTAGAAACTTTTAGCATTTTGCAACACAAAGCTGATAAATGAAGCGTTTGTAGAGGCAACAGGATATTCAAAACTACCTGAATTTCTATACAAATAGTGACAAATGAGAATAAAGCAAACTGGTTCTAAAGTCATGCACGTGATCAATTTACAGAAAACAAGAACAGGCAGATGGCACCTCTAAGTTAATTTAGAGTAATCATGTAAGCATAGAAATTATTTTTAGATTCTAAAAAAAAGTAATTATATATATATTTTTGTTAATGTATATCCTTTCCAGAGAGGCTTGCGACATCTGTCACTAAGGTAGTCTTCAATACGAAGTCCAGATTCATGTTTCTAGAGGCACAGTAGGACTTGTTACATTATTAACTAAATACTTTTGATAATCTTCAGCGATTTTGTGTTTAGCCCCCTTGCATCCCTCTCACCTCATTCGCTCAAAAAATGACCATCTCTCCACCCCAACTCCTGTTACATGTGTGAAGAGAGACCATCGGGTGTATTTGATCATTATACGTCCTGTTAAAGCCCGCCATGTTTAAGTAATGTTCAGTGTTGCTAGGACGGGTATCGATATTGCATCTAACGCTATACTGAATACGGTTTTGAAACCTAATGAACAGAACTGCAAAAGGATACACTTGTGCACACAATCATGCATCAAGGAATTCATAACGGCAGCATTGAAGTAGTGAATATCAATCTTCTTACAGTAGTCATGATCATCCCTTTAAGCATGAAATTACACCTTCCTGGAGAAAAGTTGACTCCAAAAAGCCACCCAACTATTTGACCTTTTAAAATTTTGAATAAACATTCAAAACCGTTCAAGAAGTGAGGGAAAGGGAGCATTGTACTCTTTAATAACAGTATAAAATGTCCAAACTATGGGTGAAAAAAAATAATTAGTGCATTAGGACTAAACAGGAATAGTTTTGGACACGTATGGGTCTAACAATATTCTTTTGTTAAAATATCTAATTTAGTAAGACAAACGAAAATATGATGGGCAGATATAGGACCTTAATGTTCAACTAGATTTCCAGTCACGTTTTCCAGAAAATTAACTTAGAAAGAAAATTTTGTAGGGCTCTGTTCGCCACCTCAATAGGCTGAACTTTATTGATATGTACCAAAGGTGTGGCTTTTAATCCAACTGAAGCCTATAAGGGGATCCAATGGTGGGTGTCCATTATCCTAGTCAAATAAATGTAAATAGTTAAAATGAATTCTACAATTTTGCTCTCTGCAAATGACGTGTTAGCCTCACTCACCTCTTTGAATCGGGGCATGTGGAACTTTACAAATTGAACCTCAATGATGACGGCGTATTATGGAGATGCAAATAAGATAACAAAAGTAAACACACCCACCAACATGTTTTTTTACTATGGGTGGAAACTGAACTCAAATTTGATCTGGTTAAAAACGCCCAGGTTCCTCTGACACTGCCTGATCGATCTGCTGTCAGTAATAGCTACCAATAATTGTTTACTGGAATAGAAGCCACAAGTTTAAGTTTAAGTACTAGACTAATGATTTCTCACACAAGAATCATTGTAAGGTGTGACCTACTGATTCATAGGTGAAAAGTCAATCTTTAAAAACCATATGTAGTAAAACATTTGAAATCAGGGCTGGTGGTAATCTTTATCGAAATGTCAGTGAAGAAAGCATGGAGGCAGATCTCTCAAAGCACAGAGTCCTAGGATTCTAACCAATTCTTACGACCAAACAAGACTTTCCATTAAGAGTTGTTGAAAGAAGCCTTGTTAAAGTTCAACATTATTAAATACTAAAACGCGTTTGCAAGACAATCTGGACAATATGTCGGTCAGCTAATCCAAGGCAATAGTATTTAGTGTATTAAACATATTCTTGTTTAGGTTATAGCTGGATAGCTGGGGAGGGCAATAACAAACTGGACTTTCACATACAGCTCTGTAGAACAATGCAAAAATTGGTATGACAATACTGGGCCCTGTTCATATAATAGCTGCATGTCTCACACTACAGTGGTGACAAGGTGAATGCCAGTAAATGGAAAGAGAACCTAGCAAAGTCTCCAATGAAAAATATAAAAATCATTCAACTTGAAAGAGCAACGGACAAAGTATCCTGCAACAGCAATAACCTGGTGGTAGATTCAGCCTCAAAGAGGAAATGCCATGAAAGATGATGAAGTACTGGTTTGTTGTGCAATGGAACAATATCGCTATCCTATGACAGCCCCAGCATAAACTTGACAAACAAGATCCGGCCCAGCTTCCTACAAAAGTTAAACAATCCAGGTGTAACAGCAAGACTCATATTAAAAAATAAATCAATCATGATGAGGAAGCATTTGACAGTACACAGGAGGAAGCCTGCTGGTACTAAATGGGACTGTTTTATAAAGAGAGGTAGTCAATAGGGGTTTGGACTGAAAGACAGCAGCGGATGGTTCTCTGCCATTAGAATGTGTGCAAAAGAACAAGTTACTTACCTTTAGTAACGCTTTTTCTGGTGGATACAATAGCTACCTGTGGATTCCTCACCTTATGAATTCGTTCTTGCGCCAGCATCCGACGGAAAGTCTTCTTCCCAGCTCTCCACGTCGACAAAGATGTCACAATCGCACGGCTCCACGTGACTCCGTCTGATGTCACCGTGCTAATAAGAGGTCCTCGCCAGCGTGCGGACGTCAGTTTCACCCATTTTTACGTGCCTTTGAGGCGAACAGGTGAGAACCGACCAACAATAACACCAATAGATGTATACATACAAAAAACCTTCATGATGCCACATAATCAAACACATCATTAACCAATACGAGAAAAACATCATAATATACATATATATATAAAATTCATATATACAAATACCACACATCCTAGTGCAATCAGGCAGGCAACAGGGAGGTGGGTGGGACTGTGAGGAATCCACAGGTAGCTATTGTATCCACCAGAAAAAGCTTTACTGAAGGTAAGTAACTTGTTCTTCTGATGGATACAAACTACCTGTGGATTCCTCACCTTATGAATAGAGTCCCAAAGCAGTACCGCACTCAGAGGAGGGTGCCTGCCGGATTACACTAAGAAATCCTGTAATACAGAACGCTCAAAATGGCTTTCCCGCCTAACCTCCAAATCCAAACAGTAATGTTTTGCGAAGGTATGGAGGGACGCCCAAGTCGCCGCTTTACAAATGTCCACCACTGGAACACCCCTTGCCAGGGCCCAAGTGGTTGACTTAGCCCTGGTGGAATGGGCTCTGATACCCTCCGGGAGAACTTTCTTTGACAACGAGTAGCAAACCTTGATACAAAGAATGACCCACCTGGAGATAGTTCTTTTATGGACTGCTCTGCCCTTTCGCTGTCCCACATATCCCACGAACAGCTGATCCTCCAGGCGAAAGTCTTTCGTCCTCTCAATGTAAAAACTGAGAGCCCTTCTGGGGTCCAATCGATGGAGTCTCTCTTCCTCCTTTGAGGGGTGAGGAGGAGGGTAGAAGGATGGAAGGATAATCGTTTGCCCCATATGAAAAGGAGTGACAACTTTTGGCAGGAAAGCTGTCCTGGTTCTCAGTACCACTTTATCAGGGAAAAACAAGGTAAAGGGGGGTTTCACAGAAAGAGCTTGAAGCTCACTAACTCGCTTAGCTGAGGTTATTGCAACTAGAAAAACAGTCTTAAGAACTAACAACCTTAACGAACAAGAGTGCATGGGCTCGAAAGGCAAACCCATCAAGTAAATTAAAACGAGATTTAGATCCCACTGAGGCATATGAAAAGGCGTGGGTGGAAACATATTAAGCAAACCCTTTAGAAACCTAATTACAATAGGTGACTTAAACAGAGAGGGCTGATCCGGGAGGCAAAGAAAAGCAGATAGGGCAGCCAAATAACCCTTCACTGTACAACCATTCTTTGCTAGTTCTAAAGCTAATAAAATATCAGAAAGATGGGCCTTCAAGGGATCAATCTGTCTCTCTCGACACCAAACCACAAATTTTGCCCACCTACCGGCATAAATGGTCTCAGTGGAGTGTCATCTGGCCGATAAAATAACATCCACTACATCCGGTGGGAGAGAAAAGGAACTCAGGTTGCACCGTTCAATCGCCAGGCATGAAGGTGCAAGCTCTGGAGGTGAGGGTGTAGAACCTGCCCCTGCGACTGCAAGTGGAGATCTGTCCTGTGAGGGAGGCGGAGCGGTAGGCACAGTGAGTTGGAGAAGGTCTGTGTACCACACCCTTCATGGCCAATCGGGAGCTATTAAGATGACTTGGGCCCGGTCTTGGCAAATCTTCCTCAGAACCCGAGGAATCAAGGGTATGGGGGGAAATGCGTAAAGCAACTGGCCATACCAGGACATCTGAAACACGTCCCCCAACGCTCCTTGCACCAGATACTGGAGGCTGCAGAATGTCAGGCAGTGCGTGTTCTCCAGAGTGGCAAACAGATCTACCGGAGGAGATCCCCACATCTGAAAGATGTAAAGAACCAGGTCTGGAAGGAGACGCCACTCGTGATCGGCCGAGAAGTGGCGACAGACTGTCCGCACGTACATTCAAGACTCCGGCCAAATGATTTGCCATCAAGCAAATCTGATGGTCCTGAGCCCAGGACCAGAGCCGCAGAGCCTCCCTGCAGAGAAGGTACGACCCTACTCCTCCCTGCTTGTTGATGTACCACATCGCGGTCGTGTTGTCCGTCAGGACTTGAACTGACCAACCGCGAAGGGAAGGGAGGAAGGCCTTGAGAGCCAGACGTATCGCCCGCAATTTTAACAGATTGATGTGAAACATCTGTTCCGCTGGAGACCAATGACATTTGATCTCCAGGTCACCAAGATGAGCGCCCCACCCTAGAGAGGAAGCATCCGTTATAACCATTGTCACCGGTGGTGGTAGCGAAAACGGCCTTCCTCGAGAAAGATTGCTGTCCACAGCCCACCATTGGAGATCTGCTGCAGCATCCCTGGAGATCTCTACCGATTCCTCCAGATCTCCTCTATGTTGAGACCACTGCCAACGGAGGCACCACTGAAGAGCCTTCATATGCCAGCGCGCATGAGTGACCAACAGAATGCAAGAAGCAAACAGACCGAGCAGGCGTAAGACCTTGAGGACCGGAACAACAGCTCCATTTCCAAACATTGGAATCAACGCCTGAATGTCCTGAATCCGCTGAGGCGGAGGATAAGCTTGATTCAATGTTGTGTCCATTACTGCCCCTATGAACAGGAAGCGTTGAGAGGGCTCCAGGTGAGATTTGGGCACGTTTACCGAAAAGCCCAGATCGAACAACAACTGGGCTGTCATCTGCACGTGATGCAGCACGAGCTCTGGAGACTTGGCTTTGATCAACCAATCGTCCAGGTAAGGGAATAACGCTATTTCTTTCCTCCTGAGACTTGCTGCAACCACAGTCATCACCTTCGTGAAGACTCGAGGTACGGAAGTAAGCCCAAACGGAAGGACCGCAAATTGGTAGTGTTGCGATACCACCACAAACCGGAGACAAACTGGAGATACTTCCTGTGCGACTTGAGTATAGGGATATGCTATCTTGCAAGTCGACAGACACCATCCAATCCTCTTCGCCCAACGCCAGAAGTACCTGCGCTAGAGTCAGCATTTTGAATTTCTCCTGCTTGAGGAACCAATTCAAAATCCTCAGGTCCAGGATTGGTCTCAAACGACCGTCCTTCTTGGGGATCAGGAAATACCTTGAATAACAGCCCTGACCCCCTTTCTGCTCTGGAACCAACTCCACTTCACCTTTGACAATAGGGTTTGAACCTCCTGTTGCACAACAGGAGATGGTCTTCTGAACAAAACGAGGGACGGGGAGGGATGGGAGGAGGAAACTCCTGAAAAGGGAGAGCATATCCCTTTCTCACAATATTCAGTACCCATGAGTCCGATGTAATCAACTCCCACGTGTGAAAAAAAAGACATAGCCTTCTCCCTACAGGAGAGGTATGGTCGATAAAGTGGGGAAAACTAGGACTGCTTCCCTTGCTGTTGTCCTCCAGAGGAAGAGATTGGCGAAGGGTGCTGCTGGGCGGCCCCTCGAGCTCTAGCCCTCCCCCGCCCTCTAAAGATCGATATGGAAGATTGGCAGGCTGTTGGACTGAAGGCTGGGGTCTTCGAAAAGCTGCCCCACGACCGAACCCCCTAAACCTGCAAAAGGATCTAAAAGGGGTAGCAGAAGTGGCTTGTAACCCTAAGGACTTCGCCGTGGCCCGGCTGTCCTTAAAACGTTCCAGGGCAGAATCTGCTTTCTTGCAAAACAGCCTTTCTCCATCAAAGGGCAAGTCTAATAATGTGTTCTGACCATCAGCTGAGAAACCCGAAGACCTTAGCCAAGCGTGCTGTCTGGTAGCAATAGATGTTCCCATTGCCCTGGCCACCGAGTCTGTGGAGTCCAAACCAGACTGAATAATCTGCTTTGCCGCTGCCTGTGCATCAGAAAGGAGCGCCCCAAATGGTCTTTGAATCTCCTGAGGAAGATCTACAACCATAGCCTTTGCCGAATCCATGAGGGCGTGGACATACCTGCCCAGCACACAGGTAGCGTTCGCAGCCTTAAGAGCCATGCTGCAAGATGAAAAGGTCTTTTTCGCAGACTGCTCCATCCGCTTGGATTACCTGTCAGATGGGTTCACAGGGAAAGACCAGGAGCAGACCTTGTGGAGCAAGAGGCCTGAACTACCAGACTCTCTGGGGTTGGATGGCGTGACAAAAACCCTGGATCACCAAGCGCTCCTCTATGCCTCCTAGCCACAGCTCTATTAACCGCTGGAGACGAAACCGGCTTTTTCCACAGGTCTAAGATGGGTTCTGTTAATGCCTCATTGAAAGGTAGCAAAGGGTCAGCAAAAGTTGTAGAGGGCTGCAGCACTTCAGTTAACAAGTTGGTCTTTATCTCCGCTGCAGCCAACTGCAGTTCCAAAAAGTCTGCAGCCTTTTTAATCACAGAGTGAAAAGTTGCTGCCTCTTCTGTGAACTCCCCTGGCAAAGATAAGTCCCATTCCGGGGAAGTATCCAGCCCACTGGCCGACTCCAAGCCCTCATACTCTCCCAAGGGCTCGACAAGTTCACCTTCCTCCAGCTGTCTCCGGTATTCCTCCTCTTCCAGGAGACGCAGGCCCTCCTGCGAGATCTCAAACGCGACTCCAACCTCGGCGTCGACAATGAATTCGCGGACGCCGAAGACACCACCTTCAAATTCCGACAAGGCACTGGAAAGGAAGGTCGACTCCGAGACCCATCACTTGGACCAGGCATCGGCACGGACTCCAACGGCACCTCCACCGGAGCCGGCTGGCAGGGAGATGTCATCCGCGCCGGCCGACGCGGCGATGGTAAGGGCCTAGTTGGCTACGACATAGACAAAGCACCCCGAGGTGAAAACTTGGACGGAGCCGAGGAGCCCAAACCAAACGCCAATGGCCCCGTGGGACCAGCCGGTGCACCACCACCAGGGGCCATTGTCTGAAAGACCGCATACATGGCATTTAAAAATGCTGTTGGATTCGCTCCCGGAACCGGGAAGGCAGGATACCGCTGGTCTTGCTCCTGTTGCTGTCCATCTGACTCCTGCGGAGCCGGAAAGAATGGAGGACCATGAGGAGCCATCTCATAGATGGACGGCGCCAGAGAAGCCTCCGGACTCTGGGGCTCCGGAGTCACCGTCAGGCTCACTTCCCACTTATCATGGTGCCGACGAGATGGGGACCTTGATCTCGAACGACTCCGAGCTGAACGGCGCAGAGAGTTGTGATGGCACCGGTTATTATGCTTCTTCGAAGAAGCATGGGAAGACGATCTCTTATGGCCTCTATGACTCTTTTTAGCTTTTGCCAAAAAGAGCTTGGCCTCCCTCTCCTTCAATGTCTTAGGGTTCATGCTCTGGCACGACGCACACTCCTCGACGTCATGCTCAGAGCTAAGGCACCAAAGGAAATCTTCATGTGGGTCTGTGACCGACATCCTACCACGACACTCTCTGCATGGCTTAAACCCAGATTTCCTCGGGGGAGACATTGTAACCACAAGGGCTACAATAGATACACCAACCGAAGCTAGCCAGGAAAAAAACCTTAGCGTCGAAGGCACGGAAAAAAGGAAACTGACGTCAGCACGCTGGCGAGGACCTCTTATTGGCACGGTGACGTCAGATGGAGTCACGTGGAGCCGTGCGATTGTGACGTCCTCGTCGATGTGGAGAGCTGGGAAGAAGACTTTCCGTCGGATGCTGGCGCAAGGACGAATTCATAAGGTGAGGAATCCACAGGTAGTTTGTATCCATCAGAACGAGGAAGGATGCTGAAGTCAAGATAGGTTATGTGAATTAACCCTTATGCATAGGCCAAAAGATTGTAACAGTCAATGCTTAGAGTGGGTGCGTGCTAACAAGCCACCAAGCCTTCAATAATGGTTGTATGCCATAGTAGGTCATCAGCTAATCTAATAAAGCATGGGCAGTTCTCATGGCCTAATGTGAACTGGCGGTGCATTATGCAAATCCAGGCCAACGGATATAGACAAGACAGTGAGTCACAGGAAAACTGGCAACTAAGGACTACATAAGGTTTCCAGTAGACTAGGAAAACCAATAGGGATCTTGACATGAGAAAATTAAAATAATGTGATTCTGCCATTTCTGATTCCTGTTTTAGCCCTATAAAATAGAAATGGATAATTGCAATTACATCCATCTGTGACTGAGCTAGTGTTGTGTTCAGTGTAGTGATAACTAGCTTAATTAGTCTTCCTCTTGAACAGAAGAATGTTGAACTTGCATTGTGAAGCACATCCAGAGTCAGCAGTGAAGGCATACTCATGGTTTAAATTGCTGTTGCTCAATCAGAACCATCTGCAAGGGGATATATGTTCATAATATCTCCCTGCAAATTAGAAGTAACGCTTGTTCTATCATAGCATGATCTGTGTGCTATGCCTTTTGCGATAATGAACAAGTTACTTACCTTCGGTAATATTACAGGTAGAGACATATTCTAGTGCAGATTCCTTATCTTAGAATTCCCCCAGGCGTCAGACTGGATCCGGAGATTTTTCTTCGATCAGTACCCCTGCGTGCTATCAGGTGGCATCGGTCGACTCAACTGGCATCGTGGTCGCAGTTATGACGTTGCAGTATTATACATGCATTACAACTTTCCACGTCAGACGCGTGGAACCAGGAAGAACTCTGAGAATGGTGCACCAAAACTAGGACCAGTAAAGGGAAGTTCCAGTCTCTAGAAATCAGTTCTCAGAGCAGGTAGGATGGCCAGGTCAGTAAGGAATCTGTAACTAGAATATGTCTCTACTATATATACTGTTACCGAAGGTAAGTCACTTGTTCATCTGATAGAGACTTCTAGTTGCAGATTTCTTACCTTAGAATAGATACCAGAGAAATACCATCCCCGGTAGGGGGCTGCGAACTAAGATCAAACCAAAAAGTCCCACAGGACTGAACGGCCGAAGGAGGTTTCTCTGCAGACTTGACTATTCAGGCAGTAATGTTTAGTGAACATGTGGAACCCCGCATGCTAACGCTGCGGTAGCAGCAGATACTCTGGTGGAATGAGCACGCAAACCCTCAGGGGGTTGCTTTTTGGCCATAGCATAGCACATCTTGATGCAGAGGACTACCCATCGCAAGATGGTCCTCTTCCGCACCACCCTTCCTTTCTTCGCACCCACATAACCCACAAAGAGTTGATTGCCCACCCAGAAATCTTGGGTGCAATTGAGGTAGAACACAAATGCTCTTTTTGGATCCAGGCAGTGGTGTCTCTCCTCCTCATGAAAGGGATGATGTAGGGGTGCGAAAAAAGTAGGCAAGGTGACTGATTGGCCTACATGGAAAGGTGTCACCACTTAGGGAAGGAAGGAAGCCCTGGTACAAACACCACTGTCAGGATGGACAACTAGAAATGGTGGCTTTGAAGGGAGAGCCTGGAGCTCACTCACTCTGCAAGCAGAGGTGATGGCAATCAAGAAGGCAGTTTTAGGAGTGAAGACCCGCAGGGAACAGTTGTGGACCGTCTCAAAAGGAGCACACATGAGATGAGGACCAAGTTCAAATCCCACGGGGCAGTATGAACAGCGTAGGAGGGAACATGTGGGTGAGTCCTCAAAGAAGCCTCTCAACAATGGGAGATTTTAATCGAGAAGGTTGGTCTGGCAGCCTTAAAAAGGCAGATATTGCAGACAAATAACTCTTGAGGGTGCCCAGAGCAGAGCCCTGATGGGCAAGAGAGAATGAAGAGGAGAACCTCCAAGAGAGATGCGGAGAAGGGATCAACAGATTTGTTGATACACCATGCCATAAATTTGTACAAACGACAGGCATATACCGTTTTGGTGAAGAGATGCCTGGCTGCCAAGATAACATCACAGACTTCAAGCGGAAGGTCGAAAGCTGTCAACTGCCGCTGCTCAATCTCCACGCAAGGAAGTTGGGGACTGGACAGATTCGGATGAAGGACCTTCCCCTGTTGCTGCGACAGAAGATCCTCCCAAAGGGACAGTCTGGTTGGAGGATCGATGGCCATGCTCAATAGCTCGGGATACCAAACTCTTTGTCTGGAGCCACCAGGAATCCATGGTCCTGGTCGTGCCTGATCTTCTTCAGAACTCTGGGCAGAAGAGGTATTGGCAGGAAGGCATAAAGGAGGCCTGAGTTCCAGTCGAAGTGAAAAGTGTTGCCGTGAAAACTCCAACATGCAAAACAACTAACATTGCGCGTTCTCTGCCGAGGCGAAGAGATCTAATCAAGGCTCTTCCCACTGCCGAAAGAGACCTTGCGCCACCTATGGATGAAGACACCATTTGTGATTGACTATGCATCCACGGCTGAGTTAGTCTGCTCTGGTGTTCAGGGAGCCCACCAGATATTGAACCACCACGGAAATGGCCTGGCATTCCAGCCATGTTCAGAGGCGAATAGCCTCTTGACAGAAGGTCCACGACCCCACTCTGCCCTGCTTGTTGCAGTACCAAATGGCAGAGGTATTGTCGGTGAACACCTACACCACTTTCCCTTTGAGAGCGGGAAGGAATGCTTTCAAAGCAAGTCAGATCACCCGGAGCTTCAAAAGGTTGATGTTGGGCCTGGACTTAACAGGAGAGCAGAGGCCTCTGATCTTCACCTCTCCCATGTGTCCTCCCCCCCCCCCCCACCATCCCAGAAGTGACGCATCTGTCACTTCTGTGACATCAGGTTGGGGAAGGGAGAGAGATCTGCTGCAGACCCAATCTGGATTCGATAGCCACCACTACAGATCTAGTGTAGTCCCCCCCCCCCCCCCCCAAAAGATCTGGACCATGTCAGAGAGATTCCCCCGATGCTGCGCCCATTGGAACATCACATCCCACTGCAATGCCCGCAGTTGCCATCTGGCATGTTAGATCAGCGGGATGCAGGAGGTCATGAGTCCCTGTAGACTCAGTCATTCGCACCGAAATCCAGGATAGAGGCTGAAACATCTGGCTCATAGCCCGAATAGCCTGGACTCGCTTTTCAGGAGTATAAGCCCAAAACTGCACTGTGTCAAGAACAGCTCTGATAGAAGGGAGCGTCTGAGAGGCTGTAGTCTGGAGGTGGGAGACGACAGCCTGGGGCGAGTTCGCCTTCAACAGCCAGTCGTCAAGGTAGGGGGAATACTGAAACTCCTGACCTGCGCAGATGACCTGCGACCACCGCCATTCAGCTTGGTGAACACCTGAGGGGGATCTGGTAAGGCCAAAGGGGAGCACAGTGAACTAAGAGTACATGTGGCCTACCAGGAAGCGCAAGTAACGCTTGTGGGCAGGCAGGACGGGAATATAGAAATAAGCTTGCTGCAAGCCCAATGCTACCAGCCAGTCTCCTGGGGCCAAAGCAGAAAGGACCTGAGCCAGAGAGCATTGTGAACTTCTCATTCCTGAGGAAAAGATTGAGGGACCGAAGGTCTAGGATAGGGCAGAGGCCCATGTCCTTTTTGGGTACCAGAAAGTAGCAGGAATAACAACCAAGACCCTCTTCTTGCACAGGAACCCTCTATAGTTTCCTTGGCCAAGAGAGCAGAAACATCCTCTCAGTGAAGGGCCTAGTGATCCTCCATCATCCGATCGTAGAATGGTGGCTTGGATGGAGGGGAAGTCTCAAAGGGGAGGGAGTACCTCGTTCAGAATATCTGCAAAAACGCATGCGTCTGACATGATGTATTGCCAGCGGAGCAGGTGATGGCGGATCCTGCCTCCAACTGGTCCCTGGTAGGGAAGAGTCAGACTAGGAAGATTTGGAGGCAGCCTCAGAAAAGATGTGTTGGCAGTGGACTGGCTAGACCGCTGGCTCCCTGATCTACGATGGCAGTGGATCCTACATCCCTGGCCACGCAGAGGATGGGCAGTATAAGCGGCATGCTGGCTGGACAGGAATGGATGTGGCTGGGCTCCTTCTGTAGCCAGAAATGGGGAGCAAAGCAGACTGAGAGGGAGCAAGGGGCCGCCATGAGGCCCAGTGACCTGGCCACAGCAAAAGGAATCCTTAGAGAGCTCAAGCGCAGAGTCTGCTTTCTCTTTGGAGAGATAGAGGCCATCAAAGGGCATGTCCATAAGATTGGCTTGAACATCCCCTGAAAAGCCAGACATCCTCAACTAGGTGTGGCTTGTAAGGGCCACTGTAGATGAAACCTCTCTGCCCAGTGAGTAAGTCGTATCCAGTCTACATCGGATCATGAACTTTACTGAGTCCCTCCCATCAGCAACTGCTTGGGAAAGTACAGACCGGGCCTCCTCCGGGACCTGTGGCAGCACTTTCACAACCGTATCCCACAGAGTATGGGAATAACGGCCCAAAAGGCATGCAGTGTTCAAAGATTCCAATGCCAGGCTGGTGGAAGAAAACATCTTCCAAATTGTGTCCAGCAGCTTGGATTCCCTATCCAGCGGTACAGGAGGGAATGCACCATGGGAGGTAGAGGCTTGGATGACCAAGCTCTAAGGGGTAGGGTTTTGCATAAGGAAACTTGGGTCGCCCGAAACACAGCGATGGCAGCAGGCAATTGTCCTGTTCACAAGAGTGCTGTGTTGGGTTTTGACCAGGTACCCAAAAGGGCATCTGTAAGGGATTCACTAAAGGGGAGCGGGTCTGGGAGATGAAACGCCTGACAGAAGGTTAGTCCTGACTGCCACCGAAGGCAACTCAAGGTCCAGGATCACAGCTGCTCTTCGCACCACCATTGAATATAAAGCACCCTCCTCCGTTGCCACGGAGTTAGGGAGGTATAAAGACCACTGCCTTCACAAAGTTCATCTGCAAGTCCACAGATTCTTGGAACTGGTATTCCAAAGGGTCAGCGACCCCTCATTCCTTGCTGTAACCTAGCCCACAGGAATAAGGCTCAGGATCCAACATGGGGGCAAGGCCCCTGTAGGTGCCGGGGTTGGCGTCGTACAACACCCATCCAGCTCCATGTCAGATTCGGCAGTTAGGATGGGGACGGCGCTGCCCAGGAGGCACTGGGAGTGTCGGCATCAGGACCAGTGTCGGAGAAGGTTTAGGATGCACGACTGACGCGGTCCGGATCCAAGCACAGATTCCTGGGTGCCCCTCGGTGCAGAGGCCGCAGTCCCTGGTGTCGAACCCGAAGGGGCCCCTTCCGAGTACACGGGGCCTAAAGACTCATAAAATTCTTTAAGCTGGGTAGGAGTCGCTCCGGCTCCTGGATACTCGGGGAGGGGCAGAGTCAGCCCAGATGCAGGCTTCACAGATTGAGGCCTAGAGTGATGACACTCCCTCGTCTCGTCATCGGACGGACGAGGTGAAGTTGAAGAACGTTTAATCTTTTTCGACTTCTTATGCTTCTACTTACCACAGTGCCCAGAGGATTTGGAGGACTCCACAACTGCTCCTGGGACCTTCCACTCAATTGGGACCTCGACTTGTGCAGAGTCAAGCGTCAGGCCACCATCAGCTTTAGGGACCGCTCATGGCCTTACACTGAGCATGACTTCGTGTTATGGTCGTGCTCTAGGCACCAAACGCACATGAGGTGCAGATCCATCACGGACATCGCATGATGACAAGAACCATGGGGCTTCAAGAATGTCTTCCTCAAAGACATCTCTTGATGCACCAGGAGTTAAACAACTCAAAAAACTTCAACAGAAAGTCAAAAAGGATTATTCGAAAAATGACCGAGGGATAGCTCTCTGTTCAGATTAGCGCCGGCTGGTGCAGAAAGAAAAGATCCGACATCAGCCTGCCGAGGTGGTGCCTATATAGGACCCACAACGTCATATCCGGCGCAGACGGTGGACGCTGAACCGACTGACACCACCCAACCGCATGCAGGAGTATTGCTAAGGAAAAATCTCTGGATTTAATCTGATGCCGGGAGAAATTCTGAGGTAAGGAATCAGCAATTAGATGTCTTTCAGATATCAAAAACTACGTTCACCACTTTATTTCTATTAAAAGCCTTGCTTCAAATCCTTCCGTACTCCCCTTAAAAATAGATGAAAACAGTCATGCTGCTATCATTGTCTCAAGATTATACTACTGCAATGCAGTCTTTCTGAGACTCCCAAAAACACAAATAGCTCACCTTCAGGCCATACTAAATGCTGCAGCCCACTTGTTTCTGAGCTAAAAAAAAAAAAAATTATCATGTCGCAACACACGTAAAATCTACACTGGCTCAACACCGAGAAAAGATGTATGTTTAAAGCATCCTGCTACTGCGCTATGGATAACCTTGGGCCAAGATACATTAAAAACAGCTCTAGGCATTACTGTTCTGTCTCTTCGATTAGATTTGGCTAACCCTGCCTTTGTTTCCAGGCCTCACCAACAAAGTCTTGAAGGCAGGGGTGTGGAATTTATTAAAATATCTACTTGTCCAGGGGATAGGTTGCTTCTCAAATCTACTTGTCCTGTAAAAAGATCCACTTGTCCCTTTGGTGCCATGTAGTGTGGCGCCAAATTATGGCAGCGATCTCATTATGTAAGAGCTCTGATAATAGCCTCTCTGATTATGCCAGGGCTACTACCACAGTAGGGCTTGAATACTTGCAGTTTCAATCCCTACTGTAGCAATTTCCTTATTTTGCCACCTTTCTGCAGATCTGCATACTGGGGCTGGAGGAAGCAGTAAGCAATAGTTCCAGGGCTGGAATGCCTTTGAGTCTGCAAACCTACTAACCTGCATGTTTTAAAGATTTTCACCAGCTTCTCTCTAATATTTCCCATAATAAGAAAGGTTGGACATTTACTCCTGACAATGGCAGAATTAGAACATCTTCTAGGGTTGGGAAGAAAGTGGCTGGAGGAAAAATTAACTTGCAAATGTTCAATAGATTTTCACATGAGCAAATCTACACATGCGTATTTGCCCATGCTAAAATACAGTTCACAAATATTTTACAGGGGTACGACATATACCATGGGTGCACTTTTGTGACTTTCTTTAAGAATTTGGGGCCACATGTAGGTAGGTTCAGATTTGTGACTCGCAATTTGCGAGGCACAAATCCGAATATACGATGGTGTCCCTGACACCATCTGTGATTCGCAAGGGCTTCGCAAATGCCCACCTCATGAATAATCATGAGGTGGGTCGCAATTTGCGACCCCCTTGCGAATGGCGGCCCTCACAGGTATGGTGGCCTGCTGGAGACAGCAGACCACCAGGTCTGTGACTGCTTTTCAATAAAGCAGTTTTTTTTTTTTTGTAGTGCAGCCCGTTTTCCTTAAAGGTAAACGAGATGCATTACAAAAATGAAAAATGTAATGTTTTCGTTTAATTTTTTCAGAGCAGGCCTGCCCTGAAATTTGTTTTTACAGTGACATTCACAATGGGGAAGGGGTCCCATGGGGACCCCTTCCCTTTTGCGAAAGTGTTAGCACCCATTTGAAATGGGTGCAAACTGCGATTGGTTTGCGCCCGCGTTTGCAAACAATCCTACATTGCACTGCGAGTCACAATTAGGAAGGGAACACCCCTTCCTAATTGCAAGTCGCAAACCCGTTTTGTGATTCGGTAACCAGGTTACCGAATTGCAAAACTGGGTTTGTGCATTGCAATGTGCTTTTTGCATGTCGCAAACAGCGAAAGTCGCTGTTTGCGACATGCAAAAAGCTACCTACATGTGGGTCTTGGTCCCTAATTAGGTCTGGTGTTAACAAAGGCATTTTGTTTTTATTAAACTTCTATTTCTCTCTCTTTCAACTGGCTTTACTGTGAGTGATCGCATTCTGCTCTTCCACAAGGAGCATATTGGCACACAAAGTAGTTTTGTTCAGTGTCAGGAACTACAGTGGCAATCAGTGACGTAACGAAATTGGAGGGTGCCCCTTTGCAAAGAACATGGAGGAGCCCCCTCTCCCGACTCACTCAGGGCAGGTGCTGTGCTGAAGGGGCCCCCTGGAGGGTGGCTGCGAGGCCTTTGTTATGCCACTGGTGGCAATGTGTGCTTTTAGAGTTCAAAAACGTTTTGGGGGGGTTTTGCCAGTGTTTGTTACAATGTTGAGGGCCTGGTAGCTCCCAAAACAATAAAGTGTTACAAAAGCCATGTCAAAACAAGACACGCATTGATGAAACTAAAAGACTTATAAAAATGTCAGATCAGTTGGCTTTGTCAGTGTTTGTTTATTTTCATGCTTCCCATAATCGTGTTGAAAATGGTTACACTGTTTTTCCATTAGAAATATTTTTGGGAAATACTAGCATGCATCAAAACATTTTACTGAAATGACACTTCATTTGCATCTAATCAGAGAGCATTCTGGGAGCATTATACTTAGCCTCATAGCCTAAACTTTTCAAACATGTGTATACACTTTTTCTTTTTTTTTGTACTGGAACCAACGTCAGCAGTGACGTGTGACCTTAAAACATTTATTTACAGCACTCACCCTAATAACGAAGGCTTTCAAATAATGAACCATAAATACAAGTTCGAACAGCATTATCTTTTGGAAACACATTACCTCAACTGCAGAGAGTTCCACTCTGTGTAAACAGGCAGCCAAAGAGTTTGTGCTGCAGAGGGTTGGGCCTACTTGTCCCAGATAACTCATTGCCAATGCTTGGAACCTACCCAACTTGGAGCAACTACTTCCCACTTGGACCTTAGGAAACAACTACATACATACTTATCCAGAGTTTACACTGCTTACCCTTCCTACCTTCACCATCTTAGCACCAGGAGACCCTTCTGAGGTCAACCATTGTGATTTACAAGTGCCCCATTCATTCATTACCTAAAATTAGTGCATTGTAAAAGCATTTTTGAAGCTGGTCGTATAGGATATGAGCCTTGCGTAATAAGGTTGCAACTTCCAAGATTAATGGCTTAGAAAGAGTCCTTCCCCTTTAAAATACAAAGCAGAGGAGCGGCCCGCGGTGCTAATTAGGGGTGGGGCGCACCAGAGGGGATAATTAATAATTTTGAATTCATAAAAAAAATTAAAAAAAATTACCTGAATCATCATGGATGCCGTTGTCACCTCCGCACTGCTCCTCTCCTGCAAGCTGCAGGCACAGGCTCCCAGTCTGCCCTGCATTCAATCCTG
Organism: Pleurodeles waltl; assembly: GCF_031143425.1. Taxonomy (NCBI): domain Eukaryota; kingdom Metazoa; phylum Chordata; class Amphibia; order Caudata; family Salamandridae; genus Pleurodeles; species Pleurodeles waltl. The sequence goes on along the minus strand of NC_090437.1, from coordinate 310,949,391 downwards.
ACGCTGCCCAGAGCAGGACGCTCCCAGACAGACTGGGAGCCTGTGCCTGCTCTCTTCAGCCCGGCAACATAGTGCCGGGCTGGAGAGAGCACACTGCGCATGTCTGTTTGGCTGGCCAGAGACGGCCGGCCAAACATACATGCCCAGTGAGGGGGAATGCTGTTCAAACCCCCCCAGTGCACGCCACATCCTGTGGCCCGCCCCTTTTACCAAAAAACTATAATAAACATCGTTTATTTTTGTTTTTGGTAAAAGGTTTGCAGCTGCTGCTGCTGCTTTTTTTTGTGGGGGTGGGGGAGCGACGCTCCTCCACCCTAACGGACGAGCCGTGCCTGGGCTTTACTACCAAATAAGATAAGTGCTGACTTGAGCTCCAAAGCAGCAAACAGTTGAGGCGCATCCAATCCCCCCATATGCTCCAAACTGTCTACAAGCTCGGCAGGAGTGTATTTTCTTCTCAAAATGATATATAAGCTTTGGCTCAGAGGTCTATGCATCAATTCACATTGCTGAAAGTCTACTTTCGTTTTACTTTACAGCAAGTAATAACCAGTCAAACGTAGGCCAACAAATGAAGGTACCATGTAACAATGACAGTGGTGATAATTAGACAGCAGACTTGTGAACATCAAGAAGTTTAGTAACTTACTGGAAGAATTTGAAAGCTTTCACTGTGCATCCATTACTTGAAAAGAGAATCTTTAAATCATCATCAGTAACTGAAGGCCTGTTGGAAAAAAAAATTAAATATTGAGATTATAATTCTTTATAAAAAAACATGCAGTCAAACTCTTCATGGTGATTCAAATATGGATATAGATCTGCATTTAATCTACATACAGAAATAACTGATTTTTCTATACAATAAATGCTAATCTGAAGATGTAATAATGAAGGTCCGCACTGTACAACTTAGAAGACTGTTTAGACCCCGTTATCTTGTGATGGTGGTATTGAATTAAGTAGTAAAAATAAAAGCAGTAGCTCTTTTTGATGCCAAGACGTTTTGCTCTTTTCACAAGCAAAGTAGTTGTGAACACTTTTGACATTAAACATATCTCCATCCCACCAACATTGGTTGTCCACCTCTTTTTTAAAGGACACTTCCTTCCAAAAAGGAAAGAAAACATAATCGGTAGCCTCGTTCACCCCCAACTTTAGACCATGCTCTGATGTCAAACTCACCTGGCATGGCATAAAATACCCTACCTGGTCACTAAAGTCATTCAGATAGTGTCCGATATAGGAAATTCTGCATTCACCCCCTCCACTCCCACCTGGTAAAAGCTAGTATTAGACCTTCCTTACTTTAACAAGTTTAACTATCAGTGGTGGTTCACTCTTTCCCCTAATCCTTCTTACAAGCACTCTGAACTAAAGAACCTAACTCTACAAGTTCTATATAAGATTTTTTTGAAAGGCGACAGAATTAGCCTATTAAAATTTACATTAAGTGCTTACAAAGTTATTGGGGTATGAGGTTTGCATTCTTAAAATCTCAAATTAGTAAGCGTTTGATTTTTAGGTCTATTGCTACTTGACATTGTTAACTTTGTGCAGGTAAACTTTGTCTTGGTTAACCACAGAATGGACAGAAAGAAAAATTACCTAACGCTTGAGGCAAAAAAAAGAAAGGAATACAAGCAAAAGGAATTAAATAATCTAATACAAAGGGGTTTCCGGTAAACTTTATATGTTGCCACCATGGAACAGACCTAAGCAGCAGGTAGTTGTGGTTTGCAGTTATGTCTGAAACATGAAGTATACATCAAGTGTTGAAAGCTGTGACTGCAGTCAGGTACAGGGACAAGGTCAAATCAACAGAGTGCTTTATTAGTAAAATAGTAAATGTCGGTGCCCAAAGTGCTCCACCGGCGGCTGGCGCTATAGTATGTCAGTACGCGAATAGCAAGGGTGCGGAGTCCCGAATCCACACCAGGCCTCTAATTCACTGCCGGAAACCGCCTTGCCTGTTATTTCACTCTGACTGGTGTCTGTTTTCTCCCTTGGTGATGGGTTCTCTGTATTTCATTTCCTTCATCTTTTCGTTTAGTTTTTCCCTCTGTTGACTTCAGGAAATAAATGCCGGTCGCCAAACATAAGTGCCGGGGGACAACCACCGGGGCAAATTAAGCACTGAAATCACGTCGAAGTAACGGCCCTGGCAGGGAACGAGGGTCAGTGTAAAGAGACAAAAGGGGAAGTGCACAGAACCGGTAATGCCTAAGCAGCGGTTTTTCACCTTTTGACTTTTGTGGATGCCCTCTAAAAAAACGACTGGAAGCCAGGGACTGCTCCTAAGCAATATCTAAATAATACAGAAGTTAGTATACACCAAACAAATACAAAAAATATGAAGCATTTTACTTCACACATAAAAAGGAAGAACAACGATATTTTAACTAGAAGGTTGGAGCTTTTTAAAGTGTAGTTTTTCTTCTAAAAGATGACAACTTATGATGGACTCCAGCATATAACGTGTCTTTTTTGCTCCTAACGCGTGCTCTTTGACGGTGCGTACACGTGCTTCAGATGAGGCCAACCAATCGTTCAGACAGGAAGCTGTATTTTGTGCTTGCGCTGCTCCCCCGAATCAAGCTAAGAATACCACAACATTTTTAGCTTTCAGTTTGAAAAATTCTTTGACATTTACAGAGAGAGTTAACATGTTTAAATATTCTTGTTTACGTATGTATACTTTATTAATCAACATATTATGTATTTTCCAAACAGGGGTCGTATGGTAAATGGAGGGAAGTTCGAAACCAAGCAATAATTAAGTAAACTCGTGCGCCTCCCCAAAAACTCCTCGGTGACGTATTCTGAAATAAAGACCGTCAGGCTACAAGGTGGAATACAGCGCACAGTTAACCGGCGCGTGATGGTATGAACAGCAAAAATATCACTTTATAATGGAAACAGAATTGCTTTCCTTAAGCATGGAATGCATTTTTAGAGTTTTGCAATTTCAAGAGCAACCATCAGATGTCACTCATTCTTTGGGTCATTAACATTTTAAGAAAGCCGCAAGAATGCTTTGCTCAGCCTCAGAAGAGGAGTCAGGCATTTCGGGACATAACTGATAACTTGGAAGGAGCTCATCTGTTTAAATCTGGGATTGCAAAATGGGAGAGGAATCAATAGATTAATCAAAACAGGTCTGAGGCAACAAATTAACATTCTATAAATATCTTCAACTATTTCAAAAGAAAATGTATCTTAACAGACGTCTCAGGAATAATCATCAGTGCAGTCTAAAATTAATCCTTTTCAGTGATGGCAGAAACGGGGCATTTTTTTAAATCAGTTGCGGTTTTAAGAAGAAAGCTAAATAGCACCGATATAAGAGAAAAACTCAAACGTAAGCACGTGAAGTAAAACTCATAGCCTTTACTGTATCTTTCAGCTGCATATGCAATGCCAGTATGGAAAGCTCACGTAGAGTTCAAAGTCATAAGCAGCATCGTTAAAGTAAATGTCGGACTGTGGCCAAACGAAATCTCGCAATTGCTACTTGCAGTAAACACAAACCACACAGCTTTCATCGGTTCCCTTAAAAACATTTCACTGACGACCAGAAAAACATGGAAAAAGCCTTAAAATTGCCTCATAAATTATAAGCAAATTCCTATCATGGAAACCAAAAATAGGGCCATTTTGACTGGGTCTTGACAATATTTTTCATTGTGAAATTCTGGGGCTGAACTTTTCAGAGGATTTGGATATCTAAACAGAAATGATACATCAATTTCAACACGTGCACCAAATTAGTGCTATGTTAAAAAAAAAAAAAAAAAAAAAAAAAAAAAAAAAAACCTACGAAATTTTACCCTTATGAGTCAACTAAGCTTCCCGTTACCTGGATGCTAAGGTCTTAATAATTAAGGATTGTGGCCATGTACAGCAGGCAATGAACTAAACTGCACATTATATTTTGGTAGGACTACCAATTAAGTTACCTATTTTACAGTTACTAATGGCACGTATTAATAGTGGATACCAGGGTAATGCACAACACAGACTTTAGTTAAACCATATTTGCAACCATGAACTAAAGGGAACACTGCGCCAAATGTGGTTCAGCCAAACTTCAACAAACAATTATCCCTGTTTAAATTTAAGGTATTAAAGCAAATCTTTCCATTTGAGACACAATCACAGTCATCTGTTAACAAGGCTGGGACCAATAATAAGCAACTTGTTGAATTTCAGAGAAAAAGTAATTAAAGTGTCTCACGAGAACAGACTACTGCCCACAAGTGAAACTACCAGCAGATTTAAAAGTGCTGTTAACACAACAAAATGCCAGTATTTGGTTACATTACTGAGAAGAAAAAGGACAGTAAAACACCTGGTTGTCTTAAGAATTAGAGGAATGTAACCAATGTGACGGTTCCTTGACGGTTACTGAAAAAAAAGAAAAAATGCACACGTACGGAATGTTGGAGAGATGTAGAGTTGAGGATGGCGGGAAGATGTTCTGGAAGTTCTTTGAGCCAGGTTTCTTAAAGCGATGAAGAGGGCTATTGCTGTAGTCCTTAGTCAACCCTTGGTCTTCATGTCCTTCACGTGGCAGCTGGACAGTCTGATGTTTCGATAGCGTAACACGGAGCACTCTACCATGAAGCCGCTGGCCATTAAGGTGGCTCATAGCTAGACAACAGAAGACAAATAATAATTTTTAAAAAAAAAGTCAGATAGGAGGACGAATGGGTGGAAGAAAAGAAAATAAGCTACTTACCTGTAAGTGCAGTTATCCAGTATTGGTATCTTTCATAGATTCATATGCTTGAATCATTCCCTGTCAAAGTGGGAGTGGCATCATTCTCCGTTGTCTAAGTGGGAGTCCCACGGTATCTTAGGAAAGCAGTATGCAAGAATCACCATAGGCTATAATGGCCAAAGCCATCAATTAAATAGCCTAAGTCCTTTTTTTAAACAAAAAATAAAAAAAAATACCAAACTTGACTTATGACCAATCAGGCACCAGCACCCTCTAGAATACTCCCCACAGAGGCTCTCTACATCTGATTTTCGAGCACAAGAGTGAAGGGTTGTAGGAAGTTGGCTCTGTATGTGCTATTTCAAAGTAAGGAATAGCATGCACAGAGTCCAAGGGTTCCCCTTAGAGGTAAAATAGTGGTAAAAAGAGATAATACTAATGCTCTATTTTGTGGTAGTGTGGTCGAGCAGTAGGCTTATCCAAGGAGTAGTGTTAAGCATTTGTTGTACATACACATAGACAATAAATGAGGTACACACACTCAGAGACAAATCCAGCCAAAAGGTTTGGTTATAGAAAAATATCTTTTCTTAGTTTATTTTAAGAACCACAGGTTCAAATTTAACATGTAATATCTTGTTTGAAAGGTATTGCAGGTAAGTACATTAGGAACTTTGAATCATTTCAATTGCATGTATACTTTTCAAGTTATTGACAAATAGCTACTTCAAAAGTGGACACAGTGCAATTTTCACAGTTCCTGGGGGAGGTAAGTTTTTGTTAGTTTTACCAGGTAAGTAAGACACTTACAGGGTTCAGTTCTTGGTCCAAGGTAGCCCACCGTTGGGGGTTCAGAGCAACCCCAAAGTCACCACACCAGCAGCTCAGGGCCGGTCAGGTGCAGAGTTCAAAGTGGTGCCCAAAACGCATAGGCTAGAATGGAGAGAAGGGGGTGCCCCGGTTCCGGTCTGCTTGCAGGTAAGTACCCGCGTCTTCGGAGGGCAGACCAGGGGGGTTTTGTAGGGCACCGGGGGGGACACAAGCCCACACAGAAATTTCACCCTCAGCAGCGCGGGGGCGGCCGGGTGCAGTGTAGAAACAAGCGTCGGGTTTTCAATGTTAGTCTATGAGAGATCAAGGGATCTCTTCAGCGCTGCAGGCAGGCAAGGGGGGGCTTCCTCGGGGAAACCTCCACTTGGGCAAGGGAGAGGGACTCCTGGGGGTCACTTCTCCAGTGAAAGTCCGGTCCTTCAGGTCCTGGGGGCTGCGGGTGCAGGGTCTTTTCCAGGCGTCGGGACTTAGGTTTCAGAGAGTCGCGGTCAGGGGAAGCCTCGGGATTCCCTCTGCAGGCGGCGCTGTGGGGGCTCAGGGGGGACAGGTTTTGGTACTCACAGTCGTAGAGTAGTCCGGGGGTCCTCCCTGAGGTGTTGGTTCTCCACCAGCCGAGTCGGGGTCGCCGGGTGCAGTGTTGCAAGTCTCACGCTTCTTGCGGGGAGTTGCAGGGTTCTTTAAAGCTGCTTCTTGAAACAAAGTTGCAGTCTTTTTGGAGCAGGTCCGCTGTCCTCGGGAGTTTCTTGTCGTCGTCGAAGCAGGGCAGTCCACAGAGGATTCAGAGGTCGCTGGTCCCTTTGGAAGGCGTCGCTGGAGCAGAGTTCTTTGGAAGGCAGGAGACAGGCCGGTGAGTTTCTGGAGCCAAGGCAGTTGTTGTCTTCTGGTCTTCCTCTGCAGGGGTTTTTCAGCTGGGCAGTCCTTCTTCTTGTTGTTGCAGGAATCTAATTTTCTAGGGTTCAGGGTAGCCCTTAAATACTAAATTTAAGGGCGTGTTTAGGTCTGGGGGGTTAGTAGCCAATGGCTACTAGCCCTGAGGGTGGGTACACCCTCCTTGTGCCTCCTCCCAAGGGGAGGGGGTCACAATCCTAACCCTATTGGGGGAATCCTCCATCTGCAAGATGGAGGATTTCTAAAAGTTAGAGTCACCTCAGCTCAGGACACCTTAGGGGCTGTCCTGACTGGCCAGTGACTCCTCCTTGTTGCTTTCTTTGTTCCCTCCAGCCTTGCCGCCAAAAGTGGGGGCCGTGGCCGGAGGGGGCGGGCAACTCCACTAAGCTGGAGTGCCCTGCTGGGCTGTGACAAAGGGGTGAGCCTTTGAGGCTCACCGCCAGGTGTTACAGCTCCTGCCTGGGGGAGGTGTTAGCATCTCCACCCAGTGCAGGCTTTGTTACTGGCCTCAGAGTGACAAAGGCACTCTCCCCATGGGGCCAGCAACATGTCTCTAGTGTGGCAGGCTGCTGGAACCAGTCAGCCTACACAGATAGTTGGTTAAGTTTCAGGGGGCACCTCTAAGGTGCCCTCTGGGGTGTATGTTACAATAAAATGTACACTGGCATCAGTGTGCATTTATTGTGCTGAGAAGTTTGATACCAAACTTCCCAGTTTTCAGTGTAGCCATTATGGTGCTGTGGAGTTCGTGTAAAACAGACTCCCAGACCATATACTCTTATGGCTACCCTGCACTTACAATGTCTAAGGTTTTGCTTAGACACTGTAGGGGTACAGTGCTCATGCACTGGTACCCTCACCTATGGTATAGTGCACCCTGCCTTGGGGCTGTAAGGCCTGCTAGAGGGGTGTCTTACCTATACTGCACAGGCATTGAGAGGCTGGCATGGCACCCTGAGGGGAGTGTCATGTCGACTTACTCATTTTGTTCTCACTAGCACACACAGGCTTGTAAGCAGTGTGTCTGTGCTGAGTGAGGGGTCTCTAGGGTGGCATAATACATGCTGCAGCCCTTAGAGACCTTCCCTGGCATCAGGGCCCTTGGTACCAGAGGTACCAGTTACAAGGGACTTATCTGGATGCCAGGGTGTGCCAATTGTGGAAACAATGGTACATTTTAGGTGAAAGAACACTGGTGCTGGGGCCTGGTTAGCAGGGTCCCAGCACACTTCTCAGTCAAGTCAGCATCAGTATCAGGCAAAAAGTGGGGGGTAACTGCAACAGGGAGCCATTTCTTTACAAGGGTACTCTTAAATATAAGGGGAGCCTCAAAGGGGAGGAGGGTGGGTCCCATGTGAATCTATGAAAGATATCAATACTGAATAACTGCAGTTACAGGTCAGTAACTTATTTTCTTATCCAGTATTGATCTTTCATAGATTCACAGGCTTGAATCAGAATAGCAAGCAGTACAACCGACAACTGTCACAACCCTTAGCAGATGGTAGGCCAAGGAAAAAACAAATAATAATAATCAATATAAGATATACATTACACTCGTATAAGTGGGATAGAAAATATCCTCAACCTGAGTGGAAATACTTGAAAAATTATAAATATTTATGTATGAATACATGGCTAAAGAACATAAGTAAAACAAACACTAAACAGCATGAAAACAAACAATTGTATCTAGAAAGATGAGCAGCTTAATGAAATAGATACAATACAGCTTGTCTTACGGCCGAATCATTATGTTGCACTGACTCAAGGCAGTAGTGCTGTGTAAAGGAATGTGTAGGGTTCTCTGTTGCAGCTCCACTTATTTTATCCAGTGAGGTGCCTGCGAAAAGAGCTGCTGAGGTAGACACTGCTCTAGTGGAGTGTGCTTTAGGCGGTCTGGTCAGTGGTCTGCCAGCTTTAGAGTGGCAAAACTGAATGTTGTTAAGATCCTTCAAGCTATTGTGGTCTTCATTACTGCAGTCCCTTCACGTCCTTGACTGTCAGAGACTAGTAGTTGATCTGTTCTGCAAGAATTTTTAATGCTGTGAAGGTAGAACTTTAGGCATCGTTTTATGTCCAATGTGTGAAGAGTTCTTTCAGTTGGAGTAGAAGGGTTTGGAAAGAACGTTCCCAGTCTGATAGGTTGGTTAAGATGAAAATGTGAAGGAACCTTTGGGATGTATCTCGGATTTGTTATGAGAATGACAAATTCATCAGTGAAATGCAGGCAAGATTCTTGAATTGTAAAGTCCTGTATGTCGCCAACTGTTCTGGTGGACTTGAGAGCGAATAAAGTTGCAACTTTCCATGTAAGAAACTTCAGTTCAGTCTTATGAACTGGTTTGAATGGGGATCTCATTCAATGAGGGAGAACGATGTTGCGATACCATTTCGGGGGTGGTGCTCACACAGGAGGAAAGGCGTTTCATAAACTGCTTGATGAGTCTGGAGGAACAGAAAAGGAACTTGTGCGGTCTGCCTGTATCTTGAAATTGCCACAAGGTGAACTTTAACTGCGGCAAGGACAAGGCCAGACTTGGCTAATGAGAGTACACACTGTATAACCTGTTCAGGAGAGGCCTTAAACAGGTGCAAATTGTTTTGCTGGCACCAAGAACAGAACCTTTTCTACTTCAGCCTATAAGCCTTGCTTGTACTTTTGGCCAGTGCTCTGGACAGTATCACCCTGCATTCCTGATCGATGTTCATGTTCCGGAACTCATTGAACTCAGGAGTCATGCGTGAAATAAAGGTATTCCCCAACGACTCCAGGAGCAGGTACAGACTGGAGTAGTACCGGCATTCTTGATTGTCGTAAAGAGGTCCAACACCAGCTTGCTCCATTGGAGAAGATTTTGTCCACCTCTTGTTGATCTAGTTCCCATTCGTGGCAACTGTCCTCTGTCCTGCTGAGTGTGTCCGCAAAAGCATTGTTCATGCCAAACACATGTTCTGCCCTTAGGGAAATCTTGTGTATTGTGAGCCAATCCCAAAGAGCTTGCGCCTCTTGAGACAGGGAGAGAGATTGTGTTCCTCCCTGCTTATTTATGTGATCCATGCTGGTCATGTTGTCTGTGTGGACCAGCACAGCAGAGCCCAATATTCGTGGGAGAAACGTCCTGGAGTGTGAGGAATATTGCTTTTAATTCCAAGAGATTGATATGCATCACTTTCTGATTTTCCTTGAATGCACATATCCTGCAAATGACCTCCCCAGCCCTCCAGAGAAGCATCTGTTGTAATGAAGTCTGGAACTGAGGTAAGAAATGTCAACCCTTGAGATGTGTTTTGTGCGAGTCCAACACTGCAATGCTTTTATCATCCTTGGTGTAACACTGATTAAGTCCTCAAAGGACTCTTGAGACTGGGTACATTGATTCCATAGCTTCTCCTGCAGTGGTCTCATCTTTTATTGGCTAGAGGTACTAGATTTATTGCCAAATAAATCATCCCTAGAAGCGACTTGAACGGTCTCACAGAAACAAACTTTCTTTTGGAGAGTTTCAGAGCTAGACTGGATAACTTCTGTTTCTTTCGCAAGAGAAGCTTTGTTCCTGAATGTGTTGAGATGTGCACCCAGAAAGATCATGTTTTGCATTGGTATGGTGGATGATTTCTGATGGTTTACCGTAAGGCCTAGACAGCGAAACGGTGCAAGACAGGCACTGGTAGCTTGGGAAGTTCGATGCAGTGTTGGTGCTTAAAGCAGCCAATCATCTAAGTAGGGAAAAACTTCAAAACCCTGTTTTCAAAGTGCAGCCGCCACTAGCACAAGACATTTTGTGAAGATTCGAGGAGCTGACATCAGCCCGAAAGGGAGAACTCTGAATTGATAATGGGCACTGGCTACGGTAAAGCAAAGTTTCTTGCGATGCCCGGGTTGAATGGGTAAGTGGAAGTAAGCATTGTGACGATCCAATGATGTCATAGTCTCCGCTGTTCAGAAGGTGAAGGATGTCGGATAGGGTTATCACACGGAAAGACTGTTTGTGCAGAAATCTGATCAATTGCCTGAGATCGAGAACTGGTCCCCATTCCCCTGACTTCTTTCTTACCAGAAAAAAATGGAAGTAGAAACCTAATCCTTTTTAAAGAGGGAGAACCTGCTCTATCATGCCCTTGGAAAGGATTTGAAATGCTTCTTTTCTTAAGTTAAGATGAGGTGGCTGTGCTCCTTTCGAAAGATGGTTTGGTCTGCACAAACTCTAGGGTATGACCGTAAGATACCATATTCAATACCGATTTGTCCGATGTCACCTCCTTCCATTGGTGCAAGTAATTCAAAATGTTTGCGCCCATCTGGTTGGCATGGGAGAAAGGAGGAATTGCAGCCTATGCCCAATTCAAATCATTGCTTGCGGCTAGTACTGTGGCCCCCTTAGAGGTGTGTGTGGGGGGTGGGTTTTTTTTTCCCTTTACATCATTTGCTGTAGGCCGCTGCAGGTGGTTGCTAAAAGGGCTATTGATAGGGAGACCTGTACTGCAATTGTGGTGGGTGCGTTTGTAACCACCTCTGAATAAAGAGAAACCTCTCCCTCTGGCTCAACACAAGGGCAATCTTTTATACTGCAGAGTGCCTAGTGATCTGGCAGTGACCCTGGCCGTCTTGATTGCTAATAATGCGTTGCATATGTTTTTTGCCAAATAATGTTTCGCCATCATAGGCCATGTCCAGAATTTTGGATTGGACCTTTGGTCAAAATAAGGTGGCCTTCAACTAGCCTTGATGGCGCAAAAAGACTGCCCCCGGCTAATAGGAGAAAACCTGTGAAGGCGATGTCTAAGGCACAATCTATGATTTCCCAACAGGTACGTTCGCCCTCCGGTAATATCTTCTTCGCCTTGGGTCGTTTATCCTCGAGCATGAGGTCAATGAGGCTACTAACATCCCATCACATCTGGCGGTTATAGCGCCCTAGAATCGCTAGGGTACCAGCTGCAAGAACAGTGATCACTGACATGAGAACATCTTTGCCACAGTTCTAAGCGTCTGCCTTTCTTGTCCGGTGGAGCAGAAGTGGCCATGGAAGGGTTCTTGGGGCGCCGGTTGTCAGCTTGAGATACAACAGAATCTGGTTCCGGATGGCCAATTAAGCAAGCCAGGGAATTCTCTGTAGCTCTGTATTTTTTACCCAGACGAGGTGGTACTGTAGCTGGATTTTTCATGATCTTAATCCCCTAGCTCCATATATATCCATCTATGGAGATAGCACTTACAGACTTTCTAGCCTTCTCTTTAAAATCATCGAGAAAACAATCCGTTTCAGAGTCAGAAGATGGCAGGTAAAACCATGTTGCAGCCTTATCCATCAAATTGTGGAACCTCCCATCCCCTCCTCAGGGGGAGAGTCCGATGGGTGAGGAGGTGGAGGAGAAGGTGAAGGGGCTAAATAGGCATCCCATTCACCATGATCCTGTTGGGGGACAATTATCTCTTCCTCTTGTCATCAGAAGAAGTGTCATCCTCTCTGGGAGGCGCAGCTATCATGGAGGCTGGCGTCAGCCTCGGCGTTCCTCGAAGTGGAGGTATGTTCCTCAGAGTGGCTGGAGTAGTGGGCCGGGTGATGGAGGCTGCTGTGGCTGGTCCGGGGTAGAGTCTGGAAACCTTCACCTGTAGTCTCGAAGTAGGACTTGAATAAGGGACATATGCATCTGCACAGTATTACGTCCTGGTTGGGTATATTCGTAATGTTCATAATGTTTCTCATGAGGGGCATATTATGTATTCATAGTCCTGGTGGTCATACTCGTTCTCGTCATCTTGATATTTGATGTGCAGTGCTGATGGACTGGGGGGCGTTTTTGAAGGGTCCTTCACCATCAGATTCTTCCCAGTCCAAGAGGTGGCTGGGCAGCAGTGCTGAAATTTTGCATGGTGAAGTTTCGTCAGCATGTACCGTAGTTTTCATGACCTTAGTGATCAGAATGGTAGGTTGAGGGTCAGTTGTTGCTGAGGCACAGGTGGCCATAGTGTACTGTGGCATAGAGGCTCCTCTCATGGACGGTGTTGTCGTCACACAATTAGTGTCGACGATGGTGTCGTCGACGATAGCTTTGACAACAATGGTCTCATCCACGTTGGAGTAATCGACGATGAAGTCATTGACGGTTGAATTGTAGATTATGGAGAATACCTCGTTGACTGGTCTCTTTGTGAATGCTTCGTTGACTGAAGTTTCATCCTGAATGGTGGTGAAGTCTCTGGAAATCTACAGGTGCATACCTTAATTGAGGAGATGGGTGTCTGAATAGCTGTCGTCGACAATGTCACTGACAACAAGAATGCTCTGGTTGATGAGATGGCAGTAACAGTGCATGTAGTAGCAGTAGTCGACAGTGGTGTCGTGGAGAAAAGTTTTAGTAATGGTTTTCTGGTCACCGATGGTTCAGAGGGAGGAGAGCTATGATGAGCCTCCTTCTTTAGAGATGGAGTGGACAGCTGTGAGGAGGCTGACACTGCAGAGACTAGATGGGCTTCCTTCTTTGAAGGGTCTTTATAGTGAGTTTTAAGAGTCTTTCTGCACTCCTCAGAACACCCAGTCGGAGGATCTTGGCCTTTTCTGGGGTTTAGAGGCCATGTCACTGTCCACACCTGAAGAGCTGGATCTTGCAGATTTGGACTTCTGTAGCCATCAGAGTATTCTACCTTTTCTGTCCCTCAATGTGTTAGAGGAGAAGGTGCGACAGATCCAACACTCCTTCGCTTGATTTTGAGGATCAGGGCAGTACAGACAGTCTCCAGGAGGATCTTCCACATGCAGCCTTTTCTTCCCACAGGTTTTGCAGGAATGAAAAAGGCCTTTTTTAGAAGAATCCAAAATTTTACTGGTAGAAGACTAGCTTTTACAGGAAAAAAACTGAGCAGAGCTCAGGGAGCCTCCCCTCACTCAACGTGTGGTAGAAAATTTGGGGGAAGAGTGCCTCTCTTGGGAGTATTATAGAAGGCACTGGCACCTGAGTGGTCGTAAGTCAAGTTTTTTTTTTGTTTTTGTTTTTTTTAAAAAGACCTAGAAAACCTATTTAAATCGATGGCTTTGGCCACTATAGCCTATGGCGATTCTTGCATACTGCTTTCCTAAGATTCCATGGGACTCCCATTTTACAATTAAGGACAAAAACATAGTATTCCAACAGGGACAAGGGCGGGCATCTTTGCAGTGTACAGCATGACTGCAGTTCATGACTACTACTTTTATGTGTTGATAGTCACTAAAAATAAATCTTGATACAGTGAACACATACTTTGACAAGTAATTTAGTCAGATCAACCAATCAATAATATTCTAGGTATAAATTTTAGGTACTAAAGCAGTTCTTTCCAAATGGGACACACACACAGGCAAGCATTAAGAAAGCTGGCACCATACTGGATAATGTGCTGACTCCTAGGAGAAAGTCATTCAAGTATCTCAGACAAACAGATCCTGCAACTCAGCAGTGATTAAAGCTACCAGCAGATTTTGACATATTGTTCACAAAATAAAATGCTAATATTTTACTTTATTAATGAAGGGTAAGAAGAGTGTAAATGTTCCAGCTACATATGTTGGATAATGTAGCTCCCAACTGCACATTACAAGGATATCTTAAGTTACAGAGTAGATACCTACCGCAAGCCGATTGGAGGTTGCAATATCTTTTTTTAATGTACACCTAGAGAGCATGTTACTCCTTACAGTAAGTGGGGTGCCCCCAAACCTACCCCTCAGAGAGCTCACTACTAGGCCTTTGTATTTAAGTAACACATCCAGATCTATTTTATTTTTTGGTTCATGGCACCTGGAGTTCTTTTTCAAAAGAAAAACATAATGCTACAAATCTTTGAAATCCTCATTTTCCTTCTTATTGAAGGTGTGCCACAGGCTTCAATGTCTCAGCTAAGTTCCAAGGTGCAGGTGGGACCTGGCATACAGCAAATGCCATGGGACTGAAAAAAGATAGAGTGGCCTTTCACCAACTGTGGAAGTGACAATACATCAATTAGCAGAGCAAAATGAGGGGAGGCCATCACATCTTCACAAGTGCCGCCTACCAACATTGAAGGCAAAGGAGCAGAAAGAGGGACAGATTGCATATGCTTAAAAGAAATGGCTCTGCTTGGGATGAGATGTACAGCTGCTGCTGGAAGATGATACTGAAATCCCTCCTTCTATGGATGAAGTCAAAAGGGGATGAAGCAGACCACTCAAACCTGCTGGTGGGATGACACCATTCCGCAATTGTAATAACTTATTACAAGTCAATTATTGTATATTCTTATTACAGATGGCTTCTGATGCCAGATAAGTCCTGTAATAAGGAAAATAAAGGTGACTAATTACCAACTTCATTTACAATGGAAAAGCATTTTTGAGTGGGGGTTCAACACAACGGGGGAGGGTGAGTCACTGCAGGACCTAGAGTACATATTGATGCATTGAACTTAAATGCTCCTCCCCCATCACAAACCATTCTGTTACTGATAGTATGCAAAGGGGAAAACACGTCTTCTAGTACATGGAAGACACACTAACCTAGCTGTGCTTGGGTAGCATCTGCCATCTGCACTAATGCATTCTCCTTTTTGTTAAATAGGATCTTCACACGGTGCACATCACCATATACACCTGTGGACAAACAAAAAACAAACACTTATTGTTATTTAATCAGTGCACTGATATGGCGCTAACAGTGTGAGTTCTGAAAATGCATGCTGAAAACATGACTTGTTTTGAAAAAAAGTTCAACGAATGTCACTGGGAATGGATATGTAAAAAAAAAAAAAAAAAAAGAAAATCAGATATTCGGACATGATTAAAAAAATCTGAAAATATGTCCTGCACAATGCAAGTAGCATGTATATGCGCATAACACCAAAACTATTTCCACTGCCAAGGAAAGATGTTGAGGCAGGATTAGAGACTGACAAAGGACTTGCATTAAGAGCTCAATAACGACAATGAAAACAATGGATCTTTAAATGTCTAATAATTTCGATACAAAATAGGAAGCCCATACTGGTACATCTTTTCAAACATCCTCATAGGTTTCCCAAATTTGGCCAGCTGCGGTATAGAGATCAATTCTGCTCAATACAACATTAGGCTAAAAAGGGATTCGGCCTCATACTCTGTACTACCAATGCTCAAACCCTCCTACTACTATGCAGGCTATCTTCTAGGCTTCTGTTCACATGTGGGATGGATGTTAGTGTTGCTTTTACACTCTTGTTGTGTGCTTTGCAGAATTGTGTTTCCCTTTTTTGCTGCAGATATACTGCAGTATTTCTGGCTAGATGTCAGATCTTTACCTGAGGCGGCCTCTGAGACTCAAAACAAGGCTTCACTTGAGTCACCTTTCACGACCATGAACCAGATTTGTACCACTAGTGCATTGCACAGCCAAACCAAGATCCTTGAACCTTCTGCCACATTTTGGATTTTCAACACGGTACTACAAGGGCACTTCTAAGCCACTTACAGGTCTGAGCCTAACGGTGGTTAGGATATGACTCTGGACAGAGGGAGTGCTTCCAATTTCTTTTCATCCAAGGTGTTCTGCAAATGACAGACTTATTTTACCGGGGGCATCTTTTGGTGTTGATTGTGGTCTTGTGCCAAAGACCTCGTCAGGGCTGTGCAATGGGAATCCACACCACATGGCAATGTTCCGGTTTGCCACAAATTGCTATTGGGCTGTGCACCAGTCTTCACCCTGAGAGACAACAGGTCTTCAACTCGGTGCTCTTCAGGACCATGTATGGAATTTCACACAAGGCACACTTGGAAGTAAGTGCCAGCATTTAATTCCGGAAGCCTTTACATTACACAGGTACTCGTCCTGGGTACTTTTAGCAGCATGTAGGCTGTGCCTCGAGAGGTTCTGAAGCAGATTACTCAAAGATTCCTCAAAGCACGAGAGACCTGCTCCAGGCTTTGCTATGTTCACCTGTTGAGGTTTACATTGAGCTTTGCTAGGGTGGACCCTTTTGTCCATGTGCAAATGCCCAGTTCTCAGTCTCCAAGGGATCAGAGTTCAGGTGCAAGTAGTATGAACTATTCATTCCTAAGGTTGTTTGACTACTCCAGGACCGGGTGGGACCGGGTGGGACCAGGATGGCTCTAAAACTCTGTTTGGGTGCCTACAATTGTTTCCAGATATTCTCTAACATTGTGTAGGGCCATGCATGTGCACCACTTTCAGCCAGCTTCCAGACTGTAGTGCTTACAATGTGCCGCCTCGCTTCAGGGTTTTTTTAAATTGTTGCTCGTCACCTGCATTGCATGTACAGTATATAACCAGGCTCATACTTACAACACAGCTTAAATACTGCCGACTTCTCTTGAATGTTACTATAATAGTCATTTTTACACCGTTTCTAACTAAAACTGTAAATAAATAGGATAGATTTAACTTACAGTATCAAGCTAAAAATAGTCCCAAAAAATTGTTAAAGTTTCACACAGCATTCCACTGGTTGCCAACGGAGACCAGGATGAAAAAGAAACGTGCATGCATTTGATTTAAACGCTTCAAATGGATTCCCATCTGGGTGTAGCATCCAGTGATGGTCAGTTTATAAACTAAATGCAGACTGATCACGGTGGGTAGTTGGAGGATGGGTACTACTGACCTTGGTCCTGGAAAACATTGTCAGACCCAATCAGATAGGAAACGGACATGAAAAAATTAAAAATGAACCGTAAGAGGCATCTCTTCTAGAATCCCAGCCAAACAGACTGACACTTAGACTGTCATAAAACTCTAAAAATGTCCTTAATAAGATAGCATTTCTTATATTTATTGTATATTCTTTTATTCGGGCTACAATGATTTGTAAACCAATTTCGATCACATCATTATGTGACTTAATATAAACTTTAAAACATCAACTTAGGCAGACATCAATATTTTCTATATACAAGTGTTTTCCTAATTTTCTGTTCCAGGGCCACAACTTAGAATGGACACAGGACCAACTCCCACCCCGTTCTCCTGTTTTGCCATGCTTGTGACTTATACACATGGGCAAGACTGTTATTTTCTCTTCATAGTCCTACCTGATCTATGTTGGTAGGATGGGACCTCAGTTATCAGAATACTGTTGACATGTTTTAGCTTCTGCAATGCTCCGGAAAAAAGACCTTCAACGTCTCGGTATAGGAAACTCTTTTGTGAACACATCATTATGAAATCTATCAATGATTAGTATTTTCTAAAGTACTACTGTCTACTTCTTGCATCATTATGAGAAATACTTTATTTCTACTCTATTTACACACAATGTGTCATCTCATTGATGAAGCCTTGCACGTTCAAAGGTTTCTTGTAGCTTTAACATGCAGCAAGTCTCCTGAATCACCTTCTGACGCCTTTTTGTTATGAATTTATTGCAGAGCCTAAGGTTTTCTCACTAGCATGGTGTTCTCCAATTGTGTATTACTTTTTGTTGTAGTCAACATTCTTAACGATCTATAATGGTGCTGGTGGTTTTCCTGTAGGGTACCCTTCCTACTTTAATGCATCTTTTGGCATTTCCAATTTTTTTGGTTGCCCTCCCCTTCAAATGTCTATGTTATGTTATGTGTTTTTGTGAAGCGCACTATCAGCTGAAAGGCATCCTGCTACTCCAGCAGAATCCACAATTTCAGATATTTTCTTCCAGCACACATTTCATTCCTACCTAGGGATCTTAAACTGGATTCCCTAGCACACTTAAGTGGGTTTATTTAACAACCCCCCTAAAACGGAGGATAGGGAGCAAGGGAGTAGCCAGAAGATTAAAAGACCCTCCAGTTTGAACCAACGCTCCTATGGCACCAAGCAAGCAAAGCAAGTCATCGCCATCCACTCCAGTGGAGGTTGCTTGTCTCTTCCATCCAAGCATCCATACCCTCATTCATCCATGCACCTATCTATCCATCCCTTTATTCACCCACCATTTAACTCACATGCATCCATCAACTAACTCACCCTCCCACCCTCTGCGTTAATTATGAGCCTTTGTCTGCCGGATTGCAGACAAAAACCCATCAAAAACCCCACCCTTCTGTAGCTGCTAAAGCAGAGCTTTGCGACTCCCCTGATAGGGAGGATTGTTTTCCCCAGGTGCCCTCTGAGGCTCTCACCACTGCTTCTGTTTCAAGGGGAGTATCTATCAAGCACCTAATCTGTCTTTCATCACAGCTTTAGTTTTTTTATACCCTTTTGAATGAGGTCTTTTGCTTAAATTACACGTTTTATTGATTCCATTAATTTACCCTGCCCCTCACTGTAGCCACCCACATGGGGCTCTAGATCTCAGAGCTCTTCTGAGGTGTCCTAAGAAATTCACTCTGACCCTTTGAGTTTCTGATGCGGGCAATGCCTCAGGAACTGGCCTTAATAGTTTCTGATGTAATACAACAGTCTTCCATTAGCCTATTATCTCTTTTAGGGGCTGGAGAATTCACAGTTCCACCTTGCTCTTCAAAGATTACCGTGCATAAAATTTCCTATATGTACACTCACGTCCATTCACCACTGACTGATCGCCTCCTGCTCACGATTTCCCTGTTCAGTTGCACTTTGGTGGGCAGTTCACTGGAAATGCCATTGGGATACTTTTTGGCAAATCATGCTATTCTTACTCCACCAAAGCTCAGCCTCAGTATTTGATCAGACTCATGTACCAAAGAACTTCTGCACACATTTACTAGATCAATGGGATTTTCTATCCTTCTTCCTTGAATAGATTCAAGTGGGTTTTGCAAAGTAGTTAGTCCAGGCCCAGAAAGGGGAGGATGCACATTTGGGTACTGTAAGGGACTAGTAGGGTGGCTTCTGACAGTTTTTAAAAGCAGGTCTTTGCTAAAACGTCTTGGTAGCCAGTGTTGATCTCCAAACTGGATGCATTATCTCTAACACCTAAGGAGGTGGCTGTCCCACAGAGGTAGTTGCTTTTGTCTGTGGCCATCACCATAAAAACTAGACTAGCTCACAAATGGCCATGAACTGGTCAGTTAGTCAGAGTCTGGCTTCCCTCTGCAGTTCTACACTTGTCTTTCTTGTAATGTCACAGTAGGTTGCTCCTGCTCCTCTGGTTTACCCAATGGCAGTTTTGTTTTAATCACATGCAGACTGTACCATTCCTGTTGATGTCTTGCCTCTGGCTTCAGTTTTCAGCCACTTAACTCCCCTGTTATTCAGTTATTTGATGACTAAAGGGTAGACTCCTCAAATTGGCCTTGATGCAAGGTTACAGGACATAAAAAAACTGACAGTGCAAAAGTCCATCTTGATGGGACAATACATGTGATCATCCTCAACAGACCTGGTGCTCCTGCCCCATATTCTTTGTTCCACCTTCTACATTCCTTTGCTTTCCACAGGCACTGCAAGTTCGACTCAACTTCAGGTTAAAGTAAGGAACCGTGGAGGTTTTCCCATTACTCTAGTTGTTATAGATCTCCTTATATAGCATGGGTTAAACTCGGCTATCCTGTGTGGTTCAGAATTTGAGCCCATAGCAGGCCCACCTTGGAACCAGGCAAATTGACTAGTAGCTCACTAATGTGCTTTACTTTGCCTCAGATGTGTCACCCAGAGGTCTTTTCGTTCTTCTAACCTCTAGGGACAGTTGAGATGTAGTTGTTAGGGATGCCTCCACTAAGATCATCTGTGGTGCTTCAGAGTGCCGGGATGATGTCAGTGACTGAGTATCACTGTAGGACATTGGCTATCATTTTCTTTCACTTTCCACATTTTGCTGCCTTTTTAGCTTAGACATTACCGTAATTAATTGAATAGTGCTATTTGGAAAGTCACTCTTGCCACCTCCCTTGCCAGGAATGCTTGGGTAGCATCTATACTTCTCCCCCTTTAAAGACAGAAAGATATTTTATAATTCCTTTCAAATAGAACACCGATGTCAAATCAGGAATTACTTGGACTATATTTACAAGAGAGCCTAATAGTGACATAGGAGTTTAAACAAATGGGGGTGACTTGAAACTGCTAGTAGTCCTGTTTAACTTGCAGCTTGAACCATTACAGGATCATCTGCTTCTCAAGAGAGGGGTTGCCAAGACTTAAGGTGTCCAACAGTAGAACAGAAACTCTTAAGTAAAATACTGTGGCATCTATTTAACTTGTTGAAGCCTTCTTAGCCAGAGGCTTGTGGGTACGTTTTGGTAGAATTAACTCTGGACTTAATCCAAAAACTACTTTTAGAACAGGTTCAAGGCAAAGCTTTAGCAGTTATGTACTGAAAGACCCTGAACATCAGTCCGCTGTGGAGGTTATGATGGTGTACACATGCATTAGCTGCATATTAGGTTTCATGTCCACTCACAATGTAACATGAGAGCACGTCAGTTTTAGGCAGTGTGTTGAGCAGGCAGAAGATAAATGGGAATCAATCATTCTGGGGCGGGGTGGGGGCGTTTTACTCCAGCTTTATACTCATATCCCCAGCTTGAGGGACTCTTATAGGATGGTGCAATGGATCCTGCTAACCAAGTGGTACTCTGAAGAGATCATCAGAAAATTTCTGTGGTGCCTTGAATATCTGTGCAGGGGTTCTTTTTCATTTTGTAAAAACAGTCCATAAATGGAATCCTAACCAGAACAAGGCCCTTAAGACCAAGCATCTGCTTGCTGTGTGAAAAGCTAATGAGAAGGTTTGGTCAGACATTCAGGGTCTCGGGAGAAAGCATTGCATACTCAAAACAAAAAAAGACCAGGAATCCAAAAAATGGGACGTCCTATTGGGAACTATAGAAACCAAAGACCAGTGATCCTCCAGGCAAATGTCTCACAGCAGAGATGACAAGCCATACCTCAAGTTCACATTCCTGAAACTCACTGACATTTCCATTTCTCTGACTTGTTTGATATCTAAAAGAACAGGATCAGAAGCTGGAAGACCACAGACCACTTCAAAGGGTGTCAGGCATAACCCATCCACGTCTAGCATCTTTTGAAGAGGGGCTCATGACAATATGATCCCAAACAAAGAAAAGTGCCAGGTCTGTACACACGTCCTGCTGGTATCAATATGTGGATAAAGAGATCGAGTTTCTATATATTCCAATATCACCCAATTTTGTATTAAGAAGAGGCTAACATGGCATACGTCCAAAACGGTCCATATGGTGGGCCATATGTTGGGCTGATCCACAAAAAAGCACCATCCACTTCAGGACCAAATAAACCTCGCAAAGTAACTTCATATCTAGGTAAGTCTTTTGTGATTAGGAGGGGCAATACAGCAACTAGTCAGGCCCAATGTGATGTATAATATGAAAGGAACTGGAACGCACAAGAGGCAGGAATATGGAACCTAAGAATTGCCAACAACAAGGATTAGACACAAGGGAAGAAGCTCCTGTAACAATAGATAACAAAAAGAGGCACCCATCTGCTCTGCAATGGTCTATACTCGCCCTGGGTACAGCGTCACTGTCACTTAACCCCACAGCATCTGTGGCAAATGGCTAACACTGGTAAAATTCCCACTTCCAAGCTGCAGAAATGCGGCACTCATGATTTCTCAACCAGCATCTAAACCACACACTCTAAAACATGCGTTTACTCCATTTTAATATTCTTATTAACCACCAATATCAATATAAGTGGTTTGTTAACATTGGGTTAAATTTTGCAGCGACCAAAACTATCACATTTAAGCATCTGGACTACTCCTTTTTGCTAAATTCCTATCAATAATTAATCAATCTTTTTTCAACTTTAACCCTCAAAAATGTTTCAGGACACAGAACTGAGGGATCGAAGAGGGAGCTTAGAGGACAGCATGGATAACAATCCGTAGGAAATATCACTACTCATGAAAAAGCCCCACTTCGAAAGTTAGCTCATTGAACACAGGGAAACTGCTTTCATCATGAAAAGAAGCAAATAAACTGAACATATTTATGTAGAAACAAAAAGGCAAGTCCAGGATTGGAAGTAAACAGTGTTCCTCATAAAAAAGAACTATCTACTAGTCTTAAATGTTCCACAGGCCGTATCCTGGAGCACAGGACAGTATCTCTTGTACAAAGATATTGCCTAGTTCTCTACTAAGTAGAACGGCAAAAACAATCATATAAAATATATTGTAATATTGAAAAAAAAAACCTTACCAAACAGGATGAACAGTGCGTGAGGTGTAATGGCCTGTCAAAAAAAAGGAGATACATTAAGAACAAGCAGTAACATGCTTATGAAAACAATGCACTTTCGAAAAGACCTGCATTTCAGAGCATTTCAAACTTTTATACGTGTGCAGTGTTTTTAAAGTAGATGAATGTGACATTAATGTGGGTAGTGAGTTGACAGTGGCGAATCAGAAGCTGGCTAAAATAAAGGTGAGAGGTTTTATTGAAATATACAGCTAAGATAAATGCCAGGACTGAGAGCAGTAAAAACACCTGAATTAATCAATCCCACTACAAGGACATGAAGGTTACCTGGGTCAACACCACTATCTATCTGCCTTGCTTAAAAACATGAAACTTAACTCGCTATCACTGCCAGCCTTCTCATCAAATCCCTTTCCACCCTGGTCTTTAAAAAAAAAAAAAAAAAAAAGTGCCAATGGCCAAGGTATCGCTAAGGATGAAGCTGCAGTTTGTACCACCTATCGTCCCGGCCAGCAGTGCAAACTGGCCTCGAGCACCACCTTAGGCACCGCTACTATTAACATTACTATTGTGCACCAACAAACACGGCGCTAGTTCCAAACCCCTGGCACTGCTCACAAGCAGAGGAATAGTAGGTGCAGTGACCCCTGGCACATGCAGCCATGTGAAAGGAGCCTCGAAGCAACTCTCACTATCTCAGGGCAACTGCCAAGAGTTCTCTCACTATCATTCCAAACAAAACAATCATTCCCAGAGCTCAGCATCATTCCAGTAATTTTCTATCAATGTGGCCTCATTTCAGCAGATGCCGGGCTGTCCCTCAAACCCCTTCGGAGAGGAGCCTTTCCAGTGCCAGCCGACCCGAGTCACTTGAATTCAGGTCCCAACACCTGTGATACTGCCGTACTTTGGTACAACGCTCAATGGCCCCCATCATTAGTAGCACAATGAAATATAAGAAAGAAGTTCAATTCAACACACTAATTCTGAATCCCAAGATGCTTATTGTGTAATATTACTACAGCCTAATGAAGAGGGAACATTGATTCCAAGCTCTTGTTCCAAACAGGTCCAGTTTTAGGCGTATTTATTTATGTCTTAATTAAAACCATACATGAGAGGTAAAACATGGCAAAAAAATCAGAAGCGGTAGGAAGTTTTCGTTAAAACAACTACACCAGTAAAAGTACTCCAAGCAAGGCGCAGTACAACACGCATACAGTGACTGAAAGTGCTCAAACTGGAAAGCGAGTGAAAATAAGGTGCACACCAACTTTTAACCGCGGGCAGCTCACATAATTAAAGTGCAACAGTACTGTTCTTAATGTGCGTGGCCCGATAAATTAAGAGGTTGGTATTGCCCGGCGGGCCCAATAAAGGCCCTCCCGAGTGTTAGGCAATTATTTTCAGCAGTTGCCGCCCTCAGCTGTTTTTCTGCAATGCCCATAAATTTCACGAAATGCACGATGGGAGAAACATACGTCACTTGAAGGCGTGTCGTTACTGCCGGCCCATAAGGACGACCAGTTGAACCGAGGTTTTAGCAAGGTACACCTCTCACTTAAAGCTGGGCAGATGCAAACTATGTGTTTGATGCATTCCTTGTGCGTACTGCACAGCCTGCAATTTATAGTGGTTGATTTACTTACCCCTTTCTGAATACACTTTAGTGTGAGTAAATCCCCTAACTTTTACTGCAGCACTTTCTGCTTGATCAATTTAGAAATACAGAGATTCAAAATTGTTTGCTGGTCTAACTTTTCCCATGATCATGATTTTGGTCTAATTCAGGTTAACATTTAGCCCATTGAATCCCACATGATCATGTAATTTATTTAGCAGGTGTGTTAGCCATTTACTGGTACTAGATATCAGGAGAGCATCATCCGAATAGAGGAGGTACCTGATTGAGACCTAATTGCATGTGCATTTACATCCTCCAGATCCGCTCGAAAGATATTAAAAATAATTTGGGTTAGTCTGCGGCCTCGTTTTAATCCTGTCCTAGTGTTTGTTTTGAAAGTTAAATGCTCAACCGTCCCCGATTTTAACTCCGAGACAGGTGTTGGACTATAATGTTATAACGCTTTTCAACAAAGCACGTGGAATGCCCTTCACTGCTAATTTCCGCCATAAGATGTTCTTGGGACGAAATCAAAAACAGCTTTAAAATCTACAAACATGGATTTGCTTATGGATGCAATGTCAGTAAGGGCTGCCAGTGAGAGAAGTTTTGCTGAGGTTCCAATCTCTTCCCTAAAGCCTGTTTTGTGTGGTGAAACTAACTGATGCTCATTCGCCCAAGTCACTTTTAGTAACGGGCCAGCAACATATTTTACCTTGTTGTTAAGAAGGGAAATTGGAAGGTAGTTAGGTGGGTTAGAGGTTCCTCCCCCCTTGACAGATCGGGTGGACTATTACTCCACACCAATCATTCAAGGATCTGTTGTGTGGCAATGCAGTGATTAAAGATGGGGGTTAAAAACATCCACCCAGAATTCGGGGCTAGATTCAAATAATTGCTTCTGCCGTTGGGCCCCAGGACATCATTGCACAACCCTTTTTAATGCTCTCAATCATTTATGTTCTTGTGCAATCTGTGGTATCCACACATTGCGATTCTGGGACTTTCCCAATGTTTTTTTCATTCCACTTGACAGGGGACACTTTCTTCTTAGACATGCTTGCTTTGGGCACCTGTTAAAAAGACAACCCATTTGTGCTTTTTATGCTCGTTTATGATGGTCCAGAATTCATTTACATTCCTGGTCTTACCTGCATGTAGTAAGCATACCCAAAATTTTTAATTTTAGTCTCATCTTGATGACCATGGCTTTTTTTGTGTTTTTTCCACTGAGCCACAATTTCATGTTGAGGGCCAGTATATTGTTATCTTGTTCCAAGTAAGTTCCAACTTAAGTATAATGGCCACTACTGGTTAAAATACTTGGACTCCAATGGGTCTCCTGCTGTTTTTTTTCCAAATCGTTTATGTGTCCCGATGAGGTGCTCATTTGTGTGTCGAAACATTAGCTACATAAAAATGGTCCTCATATTTAAATATGAACTTATTAGGAATGGCTGTTAAGGAACTAGGCCAGGAAAAATATATATCTGCCCCTTATGTAAAGACTTCCCATATAGTCCAGAAATATTGATGCAGGGATTAGAGTTCCACATTATTTGTCCATGTAACGCTATATATGCAATGAACTGCCTTCACTTATTCACTTAGGCAATTCTTTTTTTTTGTCTTCAATAATTTTTAGTCTCTGACAAATTGTGTTCATATATGAATTTGCTGTATTTATTGTTAAATTATCAGCTCAGTCTTCAGCACAATGAAGTAGGACCCATTTAAAAAAAAAATAAACATGGGGGTGTGCCTTAGATGGTGGACGAGTAGCAGCACCTCCACGCAGTGCAGCCACCCTGGCAAAGAAGCCAACGGCATCGGTCTCGCTGTTGTGTGCTTCTCTTTGGTGGCGGTCCAGGGAACATCCTCAGGGGACAAGGAGACCACACAGACTGACCAGAGCCCTGGGAGCAGTGGCAAATATCAAGCTGTGCAGTCTGCGGCCGGTATCCAAGAAGATGTCACTGTGGAGATAGAGCAGCGAGACACCCAAGCCATCAAGATTCAAAGTCAATGAAGGTCGAGCTGCTCCTCTGTTCCCCAGTGCTGGCTGCACAGGAGCTCCAAGCGCCCGAACTGGTCCAGACAATGATGACTCGGGCCCGAGCCTGGAAGTCCTGCAACACCAAGAGGCGGCATAGGGGAGTGGCGTCACCACTGGCTACACCTACTTCTCTGACAACACCTTGCCATGGACTACAAAGGGCCCAGAGTAGGGCCACCGGGTGACTCCCAGCAAGGAGACCTGGGGCAGGAACTAGACAGCGGCCTAAATGGGAGGTCAGAGACCCGAGGCTCAGAGAGTATGGGGCAACAACTGGCACCTGCCAAAACACTATAGTGCTTAACCCAATCCACATGAGATTGCAGAAAAGGGTGAAATGGCAGAAGAGGAAAAAGGGCATACCACAAACCACACCCAGAGACACAAAGAGGTTACACGCAGTTCAGAAACTGAAGGTGTTCATCTCCCTCTCAGGTGTATCTATGGCCACTAGGCATATGTGAGCTCCCAACCTCCCTAAGGACCCCGACCCTGATCCCAACCTTTCTACTCAATACCTGGTGAGCAGGGAAACACTCCTCATCACCATGGTGACACACAGGACCAAGAAATACTTCACCCTCAGACATGTTAACTAAAGCATCCTCAAAATATCCCAAACTCTCATGAGATGATGCTCCTGCGGAGAGCAGCTCAAGAAACCCTAGCCTGGGCAATGATAAGGAGGAACCGAACAATCCGATCACCCGCTCTTTCCAAACTCAGGGAGGACATCGCATCACTTCAAGAGGCGATTGCTACAGACATTAAAGACATTAAAAAAGGCATGGTGGAGCAGCTACCCTGGAGGCCAGCAGCAATGCAGATAAAAAGAAGCCAGATAATTACAAGGCGCGTGTTGTGAGAGCAAAACACAGATCTGCAACTCCACCTGGAAGACCTAGAAAACAGAACTTGCCACTTGAATATTAGGATCAAGGGCGTCCTAATTCAAGCAGATTTGGGAGTCCTGGGTAGCTATGTTACTCACTTCTTCCACCATGGGCTTCCAGATTTAGCCAGAAAATATGTTATTCTTGATCGCACACACAGAGCAAGCTGTCCATCTAATGCACTGGGTACGCTACAAGACATTCTAAATTTCATCCATCACTATTGGCAGAAATAAGCCATAAAGTTTGTGCTACCAGGGCACAAACTAGTTTGAGGGTGTGGAAGTGTGGCTATACCAGGACCTATCGCCCATCACTCTCCAGTGACAAGGCTCCCTCATAGCGGACACTACTTAAATGTGTGAGCAAGGGCTCAAATACAAACATGCTCCAATGGCTCTACAAACCTGGCCCTCTGCATGACCAAACTGTTGTAGGTACCCTTTAGCACCTAGACTGGATACCCTTATTTTAGCTTAGGTCCACGGCCTGTTCCTTTTTACTCATACACATTTTATTCATGTTTATTCCTTTTTCAGCAAGTCTGCTTTTAGTAATTGTTTTATATATTTTATCAGCTGCCTCTTCAGGAAGGCTGAATTCACACTGCACATTTAATCAGCCTTTGTACAACATGCAATCTGTAACCTTGTTCAAGGCTGCCATGTACAGTACATAATATGCCAACAAGAAATAGCTGCAGTGAAACTTAACCTCCCTCCCAAGGCACACTACACTATGCTTGCCCTCCCTCTACAGCCCTCCTTCCACACACACACTTAATAGGCAATCTACAACACATGATTGAGACATATTGGGGTGACAGGAAACCACATATAGCTAAGAAGCAGGTCTAACTATCTGTGGCAGACAGAGTCTTGGGCATCCCCCACCTAACCAATTACTGTCTTGCAGCCCAGCTTTGACACATGGTAGAACAGAATAGGCCATTGACTGAGAAGCACTGAAGCTTCAATGACCAAGGGATTCATACCTAGAAAATCAAATCTGCAGGCTTCCTAAAAAAATATCCCCCCCCCCCTCAGGGATCTATATCTTGCCAGTTATACAGGTGACTGTGGAAGCCTGAGAAAGAGTCAAGATTGCAAAGTGATTGTCCACATATACCGCCCCTCTTACGCCCATTATCAGCAATCCAGTGTTCCCGCCTGCAAGGTCAGGCAACAGAGTCCGAATCTGGCAAGCGGGCAACTGCAAAGGGATCAGAGACCTCTTCAACTACACTGGCATTATGGACTTTCCACCAATTCAATCCAACGACAGCATTCCACGCAGGGAAAATTACACAGCTGTCAAATATTTGGTCACTCAGCCCACAACCAGTCCCCACACCAGCAGACAACTTACAAAATTCATGAAATGGCTACTCACCAGGAAAGATGACAAGGGCCTACTCGCGGACATATAAAACTTGCTAAACAGAATCACAGACTCCAGCAGATCTCCAGCTGAGAGGTATCGGGAAGCAGAGCTGGAGCTTTCTTTCACCTCCAAAGAGTGGTCCAATATACTTTACAGCACCCAGAACTCCTTCTTTAGCACTACAGGGAAGGAAGCCATGATCACGATAACACACTACTGGCACTACACCCCGGTCAGACTGGTGAAATGGACCCAAAAGTACAAACGATTTCTAGCGCAACTGCGGCCACTCAGGCATATTAACTCATCTTCTCCGGTGCTGTCCCAATCTTAAAAGGTAATAGGAGGAAGTGTTAAAAGACAGCAATTAAATCTTGGCAACTGACATCCTTTGTCTCCCCAGTTATATTCTACTAGGGCTAACAAATGGACTGACCTACCCACTGCACTCTAACAAGGGAAAGGCAATAATGATGGCTCTCTGCATGACCAAACTGTTGTAGGGACCCTTTAGCACCTAGGCTGGATACCCTTATTTTAGCTTAGGTCCACGGCCTGTTCCTTTTTACTCATACACATTTTATTCATGTTTATTCCTTTTTCAGCAAGCCTGCTTTTAGTAATTGTTTTATATATTTTATCAGCTGCCTCTTCAGGAAGGCTGAATTCACACTGCACATTTAATCAGCCTTTGTACAACATGCAATCTGTAACCTTGTTCAAGGCTGCCATTTATGGTACATAATATGCCAACAGATAATGCAAACCCAGTAGCCAGTTCCTATCCAGAAGACACATCACACGTCAGGCCTGTTCCTAGAACTCTGTATGGGTTATTATATAAACAACACACAGGCTTTTTGAGAGGAGAGGGCATGACCGCCCTGGGACATGTACTACACGACAGACATCTTTGCTGATCCTGGCTCTGATTTTTCAGCTTCCTGAGAGGATTGCCATCCAGACAACAGGCACACCCTGCTATTCTATTAAGGTGTGGGTTTGGGGCTGATCCCTTAGGTCAGGCCAGGCAGAAGGGTCACAAGCAGAGAACCTATGGTGTTATCACCTTATACCAGGTCCAGGTATCCCCTATTAGTGAAGTGTAGGCAGTGTCTAGAAAGCAAGGGCTCTCTAGAGGCAGCTGTGGAGGAGCAGCCAAGACTTATCTAGGAGACATGCAAAGTTTATGCAATACCACTATAGACCCACAGTACTTACTAGAAAGAACCACGCAGTGTTACAAAAATTAAGGTACTTTAATATAGTAACACAAATACTAAAATACTCTTATAGGCAATACCCCAACTGGAGGTAAGTAAACACACTATTACATACACATTAGCAATCAGTAAATACCATGGAAAGCAATAGGCATTGGTAAAAGCAATAGCAAACAGTGAGGGGCCTAGTAGAGGGCCAAACCATATACTGAAAAAGTGGAATGTGAAAGGCAGACCCCCACCAAAGGAAATGGACTCAGTAGAGAGGAGCTGGAGGAACTAGGAACCCCAAGAGGTGAGAACCAGAGTGAAACCCAGCGACCAGGAGAGCAGTGGTAAGTACGAGGTTTTCCCTAAAACCAACAGGAAGACTTTCGAAAAAGATTGTGCAAGACCCAAACAAGACTGGTAGAACCCAAAGATGGATCTAGACAGAAGAGGACCTGCAAAGGATAGGGACCAAGTCCAGTTCGAGTTGGAGTGTCCAGGTGTGGCAGGAGCGACTACCCACCCTTCTGTGGATGCAGGACCAAGTCGACGGTGGATGAAAAAGGTCAGCAGTGTAGCACAGGAGCCGAAGAGGAGTCCCAGAAGTGATGTAAGTGATGTCCCACATCGGCGGTCAGGATGCAGTAGGTCAGTGGGGCTGGAAAACCACCAACAAGCCTTGACAAACGCAAAAGTTGGAGAAGAAGGTTTGCAAGGCTACAGAGGCCCAGCAAGGTCCAGGGAACTCGACCCAAAGAGGGGAATCCTGGGTGACCCTAAGCAGCTGGGAAGAACCACAAGAAGAGGAGGCAGCCTCCACAGGCAACCCACTGGCAGCTGGCACAGGAGTCGCAGTGAGGGCCACGCAGCACACCAAAGAGGAGTCCCCTGTCACTGGAACAGCAGGCAGGAGACTGTGTTTTGCAGGAAGGAGTGTTGGGGGCCAGGGCTACACGGACACAGAACATCCCTTGGAGGATGAACAAACAAGCGTTGGTAGCTGCAAAAGTTGCGGTGCACAGGTGTACTGTCCTGCAAGGAAAGGCAAGGGCGTACCGTCTCCCAAGGTAGAAAGCTGGCAGAGAGGACCAAGGGAACCACTCCAGACCACCACCTGTGATGCAGGATCCACGCAGCTCTGGAGGAGAAAACTTCCACGCAGACAGTCATCGTTGGAGTTGGTGCCTACGGATGCAGGGGAGTGACTCCTTCACTCCAGGGGGAGATTCCTTCTTGCTTCTTGTGGAGGCTGAAGACAGCCAGGGAAATGTTTCAGTTGCTGGAAGGAGCAAGAGAAACAACATTGCAGAGCGGAGTCATTGCTGTAGTTGCAGATTGCCAGATCCTGGTGGGTCCAGTTGCAGTTCAAGTGGCCAGAAGATGAAGTAAAAGATGCAGAGGAGTTGTGCTGGAATATTGCATGTCGAATCTGATGACCAATCCAAGAGGGAGACCCTAAATAGCCCAGGAGGGGGTTGTGACATCCCCTGCTGACCTGGCCGCTCAGATGCTCCCAAGGGCATTTTGCCCACCTTGTATTCAAGATGGCAGAATCAAGTGCCCACCTGGAGGAGCTCTGGGCACCACCCCTGGGGTGGTGATGGATAGGGGAGTGGTCACTCCCCTTTCCATTGTCCAGTTTTGTGCCAGAGCAGGGACTGGGTGTCCCTGGACTGGTGCAAACCGGTTTATGCAAGGAAGGCACCAAATGTGCCCTTCAAAGCATACCGATGGCTTGAGGAGGCTACCACTCCCATGCCATGTAACACCTATTTCCAAGGGAGGGGGATGTACCTCCCTCTCCCACAGGAAATCCTTTGTTCTGCCTTCCTCTGCCTGAGCTGGTCAAGCAGAAAGAGAGCAGAAACCTGTATGAGGGGTGGCAGCAGCACTGGTTGCCTGGAAAACCCCAGAAGACTGGTAGGAGCAATGCTGGAGGTCCTCTAAGGAGCCCCCAGAGTACATGGAATCATACAATCAATATTGGCAACAGTATTGGGGGATGATTCTAACCTGTTTGATACCAAACATGCCCAGGATCAGAATTACCATTATGAAGTTGGACACAGGTAAAATGTCTTCCCCACACTTATGAAGTAGAGGGTAATGGGGCTGGAATTTGTAGGGGCACCTCTGCTCATACAGGGGTGCCCTCAAACACAGGTACCTGCATCCTGCCCTCTGGGCTAGGCGGGCCTACCACAGGGGTGATATACAGTGACCTGGTGCTGTGACCTGTTAGTGAAAGGGTGCATGCACCTTTTCACGCAGGCTGCAATGGCAGGCCTGCAGACACATTTTGAATGGGCTTCCATGGGTGGCACAATACATACTGCAGCCCATGGGGAACCCTTGGTGCCCCAATGCCCTGGGGTACCTGAGTACCATATACTAGTAACTTATATGGGGGCACCAGTATGCCAATTGTCGGGTGTTGAAATTCTCAAGCAACCAAATTTAGAGGGAGAACGCACAATCACTGGGGTCCTGGTTCGCAGGATCTCAGTCAAAACACACTGACAGCAAGCAAAAAGTGGGGATAACCATGCCAAAAAGAGGGTACTTTCCTACGTTAATCTTCTTTACTTTTGTTGCAATTAGGATTACCTTGCTATGTTTCATCTACCTTGCTATGTTTTAATCTGCCTTGCAGCCCATGCTTTTTACAGTAGGATGCAATTGCTTCAATAAACACACTGAAATCCAGTTTGCATGTTGTGTCCTTCCTTGGTCTGTGTGAGTAATTAAGTAACTGAGTGAAAGGTGTATGATCTGTTTCCACAACTTCCCTAAAGAGTCAGAATGTCAGGTTTAGGTTGCCACAAATCACCTCTTTCCCGATAGAGTTGGGTGAGGAACTGACGGCTAGAAATGAGTTAGGCTAACAGGTTCCAAGCAGTGTGGGGTTGTCTCAGTCTTCCACAACTCAGTGGTGCTGCCACCCTAAACACACAGTCTTATAACCATAATAGGAACAGCATGACAAAACAGGCCATCATCTTTAAATGGAGCACAGACACCTTGCCAGTATACACACTGACTGACTACACAAACTATGGGACACTGTAGCACTGGAAACACTCTAAGCCTTCCTGGAACGCAAACTACCACAATTTGATAAAATGTGGGGCCTTGTGTTCAAATCTTGGCACGTGACTTTCATGAACTCACCTGCACCAACTACCTTCGAGTTCCCCAGACTAACAGAAGGCAAGGGCACAACAGTCTTACACAGTGAAGACTGACTGCAATGGACTGGACATGGTACACGATCCAACCCCGAGGCACAGAATACTCTGATGGAATTTGCCTTCGTGGTGGGGAGCACCCCTGCTTTAGTGTGTAACCTTGATATCCCACACCTCTTCCCCCTCCTCCTCCCTCCCCAGCCTCAGTTCCACCCCACCCACTGTTTTAGCCATTTTTACTCCCCATTGGTATTCCTCACCGGCCGTTGGATGTAGGTGAGAGTATGTGTTATCAGCCAAAGTAAATAAAATATTTGATCAATAAAAAAAATAAACACGCTCTCAAACTTACATCAGGATTGAGGTTGCTGACTAGCAAGACAGAGTGCCCTGGAATTCCACCCATGCCAGGAATTCCCATCCGTCCAGCCATCGCGGAGGTGGTGATGGCAAGAGGACCGAGAGCTCCAGCCGGGACCGTAAGACCTAAAACACAAATCAGATGGTAAACACTATAAGTTGCAAAAATATAGGGCCTTAGAGTTTGCTGGATGGTATACTCTGTCACAAACGTGTCTGATATCCCGTCCTCTAAATTAAAAGGGCGTAATGCACTACTCTAAATGAGGCCCAAAGTCATTAATAGTCACACTAAAAAGCACTTTGCAGCCAAGTTCACTCATGCAATTTTAGATTATATCTTCAGAAGATATTCACACTTCCCCAGCTACTTTTGCGGGGGTTTAAAGAATACTTTCCCATCTACTCATATAAACATCTCCATCACCGTTTGCAGTTTTAAAAGTTCTTTATTTTCCTGGGACATTTGAAAATAATTAAAGTAAAATAATTAAAGTGAAATAATAGCAGTGCTTCCGTGCATTTACCACAGTTAACATTTAAACCTCGCACTCGCCTTAACCCGAATTTAAAAGGTGATTTTTGTTCAAGCAATAGGCAGCTTTTATGAAATATACTACAAATGTCACTTTTACTGAAATGCTCCATACTTTGGGCAAATCTGGCAAGCTGTTTCAGGGGTTTTGGAACTCAAAGACGACATAAATCCAATGACTAACGTGTGTTAATATTTTATTTCGCTCTAAAGTTAAACCAAGAAGTTAGACGTCGTTTCAAGGTGCGGCTGGTGATGTGGAACATTTGTACGGTTAATTCTTACGTTCAAGGAATGTGGACAGTGTACAAGTCAGAACACGCACAATCATTTCAAACCTGAACACACAAAGCGCAGCTGTATTGTATGGATTCAGTGTTGTGTAGGGAACTCGGCTTGCGGGTTGATTCTGCCTGCTTTATGATTATTTACTGTTCAGAGAATGCATGTTCAACCTAAAGGCAACCGATTAAGCATTCGTCAAATATATTTTATGGTGCTGTACATAAACACTAACATAATTAAAAGGCAAGATTAAAAACAAAACATTCTCTCTCTTTTTCTTCTTCTTCCCACCTCCTTGCAATGAAAACCCAACATAACCGTAAAATTATTAGTCTGGGTTCCCTATCGAGCAACTCGCATTTCTTTCCTTTCTCTCATTGTTAGCTCGGGGGAGGGGCGTCTCATCTTATCCTTCCTCCCCGAGGCCAAAGCCTCGGTATCCGTTTCGAATAAACTGCTTAAGTCCAGGAAAACAGGTTATTGGGCCTGCGCGGCCATACCTGGTGTCACTGGGACGAGCAACCTCTGTACGGCAGGGACTCTCGGCTATTGCCAGCATTAGTACATGTTATCAGACATATAATTCCCCCCAAACAGATAAAACATAAACATCCAATAAGGTAAAGCGCAGTCTGACAGCAGCACGCCCAGCCCGGGTGCGTAGACCGTACTTGAAGGTTCTTCCACAGAACTGTCCTTTGGCGGGAGAGATGAGCAGGTAGGTACTGAAGAGCAGCTTCTGAAGGAGAATCCAGGACCTAAGAGCTCTAAACGACAGACCCACAAGAGGTATTTTGCTACCTTAATTCCCCCAGCCCAACTATTCATAGGTGTTTGCCTACACACCACCCTGATGTTCTACTCAACCTGGTGAACTGAGTACTACCACCCTTATTTTTGACTGCTCTCGGTAACAACCCTTTTGCAAGCCTGGCAGATATCCCCATTCATTCAGAGGGGATATGGTGTCTGAGCTCCTGTTGTGCGATCTTCCTCCGTTCATGAGAATGGGCTGGTTCACAGCTACAAGGCATTTACCTTTTCAGCTAGTGGGCAAAGGAAGGGCTGCTTCTACAATTGTATCTCACATGCTCCTCCATTCAGACTGGTTCCACCTGCTAAACTACTGCAGTGGTGCCTTGACAAGTAGCCAGCTAGACTGTCCACACCCAGCCAATAACCAAGTGAAGCTTTATTGTTGTGGCTGCGGGATCCACTTTTTTTTAACTATGGGGCAGGCGTGTTGTCGCTACAGGCTTCTATTTGTGATAACAATGAAAGGACATTTAAAGAGACAGATACAAGGAAGTGATGGCAGAAACATACTGCAATGGCTTCACTTTTTTGCGAATAGAGTTGTTCAGTGGTTAACAGTCAGCAAATCGAGGGAACAGTGGCTACCAGGCCCATAGCAGCTTGTATAAAATTCAGACCCTCCAACACAGACCGATATTTACTATTCAACACAATTTATAGGCCGAACTATATCCCTGTCATTGCCACAAGCAGCCTCTATTCTGTGTGTCCTAGAACACCTCTTTTTAAAAAAACGATTTAAATTTTACGTCAAACATACATCTTAATATTGCATACAGTACATTGGCTTGGCGGGGAGTATAAATATACAGATTGCATCGACAGTGGGTAATAGGAAGGTAAAAGGAAATGGGAAATGTCGCTTTTAATCAGCTTGGCTGGACTCCAACATATGATAGTTTTCTAGAAAGATGCCACATCACATTGGTCATGGTCGCAACAGTACTTGTCTGTCTAGGCACAGAGAGGAAATAGTCTGTACAGTAATGAATCACAACTGCAAATATAGGTGCACATGCTACCGCCATCTTTGGAGCCTATCGAGTCAAGCCCACTGTGGATCGTCAACCCATCAGTGATACCTTCAGCATCCTCCTCAGCTGGTGTTCCGCCTTGGCCCTGGACAAATAAGTCTGATAGGGTCCCCAGAATTCCCTTGGATGGATCCTAATCGAAAACAATTCCCGGTAGGTCTGATTGTGTTTTACAGTAGGCCATATCCTTGTGTCATTCCCTCAGGGTCGGGAGCGGGCTGCGGGCCCAGCACATCACTATCCTGCGTATCGCAAGCAGAAAGCTAGAGGCCACCAGTCGTCTAATAGTGTCCTGCACCTCTCTACCATCATCCACCATCGCCAGTAAAGGCTCTGGCTCCAGGAATTCACCAGTGATTGCCTCCAGCTCCCTGAGCACGGCTCGCCAAAGCTTCTGCACCCAGAGACAGAACCAGGCCAGATGCACAAATTCCTCCTCTTCATTGCAGCGCGGGCAGCCTGCACTGCTGAGCACTCCGTATCTACACAGGCAGACCGGAGTGTAGTACACTGTGCTGACGAAGTCTGTATATCCAGCTCCCTCAGCACATTTGTAGCTCCCCGTTCTTGTCCAATAGGGAACCTTAGGCACACCAAGTCAGTGGCTCATCAGTAAGTACAATCATGACCGAGGAATACATCGCTGCAATCAGGGAGTCTAAGATGCCAAGACGACGCACCGGCTTCCCAAATAGAGTCTGTTGCAAGGTGCACTGTGCTGCCCCCTATGGTATGTTTCCAAATCTGAGGCATTATCCCCCCCCCCCCCCTAAATTGTCATAGGATAGGATAGGATCAAGGTCTTCCAGTGCACTCGGGGACCCAGCCCATGCCAGACAGACAGTAATGGCCTTGAGATTGGCAAACACCGCACAGGGTGGGAACATCGGGATATTCATTAACAGAATTAAAAATATAGGCAACACCATCATTTTCCTGATAGCTATGCACCCAGCAAGCAGCAGTGGCAATCTAACCCAGCCATCCACTGCTTCCGGAAGCTTCTGCACCACTCTACCGTAGTTGTCTAGCATCATTACAGTTTGGTCCCTGTGTATCTGTATCCCAAGATAACGCACTGAATCCTTTGTCCAATGCAGTGGGAAGTCCGACAGCACCAGCATCGTGGCAGGACTGAGCGGGACTATAACTGACCTATCCCAGTTTATACGGACCCCAGAATGTCACCCAAACAGTACCACCTCCCATAGTACCAGAGCAAGATTATACTCTGGATTGCATATACAAAGCAAAGTGTTGTCGGCACACGCGGAGATAATCAGATTGTGCTTTGGGAATTGAAGACCTCGATGCACGTGATATTCCTGAAGGACACAAGCCAAAGGCTCTGCAAACCAGGGTGTACAACGACGGAGATAGGGGGCAACCTGGACGGGTGCCCATCGTGATGTCTTTAAGAGCGGCGACAACGCTGTACATCTCTCAACCTATGGGTCTCAGAACTGCAAAGTCCCAGTCCACCAAGTTAAATACTTTCTGTGGCAAGAAATACAGCTGTGGTGCGCACGTCAGGGTCCAGACGCTGACACACACTAAACAGTGTTCTGAGGCTAAATGTTAAACGGTGACCCGGAACAAAGACAGCCTGCTCTGGGCCCACTGCCACTGGAAGTAGTTGTGCCAGTCCATTGACCAGTATCGTCACATAGATTTTAGTATCCACATTTATTTATTTATTATTGAGGAACAACTATCTGCCAGTTTGCCCAGCTTCAGAAGGGTGACCAGGAGGGCCTCACGCATTGTAGGGGGAATACAAGCCTCCTGACCATCTGCTCAAACAGAGTGACCAGGTGGGGAATAGGTTGGCCCTGGTAGGCCTTATAAAAGGCCACAATGAGCCCATCAGTACACTGAGCCTTCCCGGATGGCATGAGCGCAGCACGCATCTCCTCCAGATGCAGCAGAGCCATAAGGCGCTCCCTGTGTCCCCCAGTGAGCCATTTCATTGCAATATCTGTAAGATACGCTGTAGTAGAGTTATCATCATATGTAAGAGGTGACATATAAATTAGTGAAATATCTGCAAAAAACGACCCAACACCTGCTCAGTCATGCACAATGGTTATCCCTGCTGATCCGGCAATTTTAGGATTGCGTCACCCTCATGTCAGGGGTGCAGCAGTGCCACCAGAGTCACCTCAGGGCGTCCCCCCTCAGTCTCTGTGCTGTTTCGTGATATTCGTCCACTGTGGCCTTAATGGCACCCAGGAGGCCCCTGTGCTGCCATTCCAGATCCACAAACTGTTTCTAGACGAGCCAGTCAGCCTCACAGTGACTTAAGGACCCCAGAATGGTCAGAATAAAGAAACGCCTCATATGACGTCTTGCGCTAGTCTGGGAGGTCTTTAAACTTATCGACAGAGCATACGTTAGTATCAAAGAACTAGTCAATTGCTTGCACTAGTTTCTACCGAAACAGTGTTCAACAAAGAATATGGAGGGATTTGCAAGGTGAATTCAGGTGGCTGTGGATTTTGCAGCACTAGCTCCACGAGGATTGGCTAATGGTCAGAGTATGTATGCAGCAGTGGTTCGCACAGCTGTACGTGCAAGGTCAACACCCTGGACAATATCCAGTAGTCAATGCAGGTGTGGATATCATGTACAGTGGAATGATGTGTACCTTGTCCCCGTGGGGGTTTCTGTGATGCCAGATATCCAACAAACTCAGTGGGAAGCTATCTCGGTAATGGCTTGAGCCGCCACTGAGGCGCCCCCTCCCCTGGAGTGGTCTTGGTCTGAACAAACCAGGGGGGATCTGGAGATTAATCCGGTCCAGTGTACAACCTCCTTAACTGTATCCAAAATTGTAAAAAAGTACACTGTTCCTAAGCAGAGAAAACAGGGCACAAGTTGACATGCTTCATCATAGGGCTATCTCCTCGTCAGACTGACGGGCCCCACAAGGGGGCTGTTTGCCAGAGATTTTGAAAAGTGTGTGCCATGATAGAACCCAGTGGGGATAATGTAAGTCTACTGTAAGGAAGAGCAGGAGTGAAGAAGGGTAAAAGTGGCTCAAGAACCTCAACAAAAATGTATTTTAATTAGGGCTTCGAGGATCTTGGTCAAGATTAAAAACACAAAAGAGTGGGAAGGAAATAATGTACCACCAATCTAACAATCCTGCTCAGCGGCCCCAGAAGGTTGTTTTTGCTGGGACTAACAGCGCTCCAGGTTTTACTAACTGCAGTCTGGTGGCAGCAGCTGAGATTTATACTGTTTATGCACCATGATTGTGAAGGACTGGTAAAGGGCAGAGGAAGCCCACCTAGCTGGCAGCCATCTCTGAGCCCAGCAAGCTCCTCCCTCCTGGAACACCACCTCTTAAAGCTCACCCCATGACTATTACCTGCACTGTCTGAGTCGTGTCCTC
Source organism: Pleurodeles waltl (assembly GCF_031143425.1). Lineage (NCBI taxonomy): Eukaryota > Metazoa > Chordata > Amphibia > Caudata > Salamandridae > Pleurodeles > Pleurodeles waltl. Next base: position 310,910,061 of record NC_090437.1, on the reverse strand, counting down.
AGTAGCACAGTTGGGTTTTTAAGTAGGAAACAAATCAACCACTCAGCATTTTCATACAATGGTCTGCTAAACACAGAAATGGAAATTAACTTTACTATTTATTGGGATCAGTTGTATATTTCACTGCATAAGAGATCTGAAGAGCTCCAGATACTTTAAAAACGTACACTTTTCGTTGTGTTCAATTCGATCATACACCTGCGGGCTTGGTAGAAACTTAGTAGGAAGCCCTCACCAACTAATTGGGTCACTCTCTGCTCTGGCACATACTAAGTAAACACTACAATCCTTGACCCAAGACTCGATTCTAAACTTCGCAGCCTTGTACAGATACACAAACATACGTTCAAAAAGGCCTAAACAAAATGAGTGAAACCCAAGTTTGATATTTCTCCTTGCCTCTGCTCCTGTATAAGAACACTAAAACAAGACATCCATGGCCCATGCAACAAGGAACAATGAGATAATTGGGACTGTCACCTTCAAATTAAAGATTACATTCAAAATTTCAGATAACCCTTTTAGATATTTGTCAACCAACTTCTGACACTAATGTGATGCAATAAAGTATACGGGTATAACCCACTTACAGGAACATAGCCAGAATTGATGGCATTGCCTTCCCTGGTGGTAATGAAGCTTGAACAAGCTTTGTACATCTGTTCACACAAGCATATGAAATAAAGGTTGCAAAACATTGGGAGCCACACTTAATTATATACTTGAGCATTTGAGCTATTCATCACAGGTTTAAACCTATTTTCCTAACAAAAATGTGTAAGGAGAACATGTCCTTGATCTCCAGGCATCTCACGCCATTCCAGAAACTATGCCCACTTAATCATGTAGTAAAAATTGTCCAACATGGTTAACCAATGACATTCACTGACTGAGGACCAATGGTTGCATTTTACTCCCATGAGCACCTTAAAACACACACAAAGTGCTCAATTAGTTGAGTCGCATATAGAACACACAGACATAGATCCCTACTACTAGGACAACATGCTGCAGAACTGTCCTTGCTACAGATACACTAGCTCATACCAGTTTCTTTGCTTTACAGACTGCTGATCATTCACCCACAGGCAAGAGGACCACATGTACAGGCATCCATAGAGAAGTCCAAATTGCCCAGGATACTAATGGCAGCTTTGAGCACCAGTATGCAATATGAAAGTTCAATTTTACATAATGTCCGAATATGAGCAATAGAGGATCACCCAGCTCAGTAGTAAATAATAGGACAACTCAAACCTCTCTTCCCAACCTTTTAGCCTCACCAATAGCATCAATCATAGAACACCACCACACTACAAATCCGCACTTAAAAATGATTCATAAACGAACTATAGTGTATCACATGAGGTTATCACCTTGTAATGTAATGCAATGAAAAAGGATTTGTAGACGGCAGACTAATCACCAGTGAGGGTTCTCTAGGCACTAAACAGGTGCAGAAGGTTAGATGCATCAACTGAAGAGCCAGGTCTTCAGTTTCTTGCAGAATGTTGTGAGCATGGATGCTGTTTTGATGTCCTGGGGGAGGAAGTTCCAGATCTTTGATGCTAGATAGGAGAAGGAGCGTCCTTCTGACCTACTTTTGCAAATGCGGGGGATGTGTGTGAATGATAGTGACAAAGATCAGAGGTTCCAATTTAGCTGGTGGAAGTGCAGATGGAAGCTGAGGTAGGAGGATCCATTCTGATGCAATGCTTTGAAGGCGAGGGTGCGAATCTTGAACTGTCAGTGTTTCTGAACGAGGAGCCAGTGGAGCCCCAGGAGGTGAGGTGAAGTGTAATGTGGGAGGGTAGGTTGAGAAACAGTCTTGTGGCAGTGTTTGAATACCGTAGGCTAACCAGCTTGTGATCGAAGTGTGGGTAAATGCTTTCCTGGTGTCCAGGGGGAGCCATTTGAAGATCTTTCCGAGCATGCAGAGGATGCTGAAGGAGGCGGATGTGACAGTATTGATTTGGGATCTCATGGAGAGTTCAGTGTCCAGGATGATGCCCAGGTTTCGTGCCCGACAATGCGATACACCCAGCCTCATATTTTTCTGTCCAATTTAATTCCAACAAAATAATTGGTGCCTGGAAAAGAACTATGGTATGTCATTACGTGATCGCCTCGGAGTAATGGACTTTTTTTGTTTTTAAAAAAACCCTTTAAAAAAAATTCTTGGACTAAAACCACCCGCACTAACCCCCACTAAGTTTCATTCCCACTAGGAAATTCTCCAGTATGATGATCTGGTCAGTCCTCATGAAGATCTTCTATGAATAAAATGTACTCATCGTTTACAGAGGTTGAAATGTGTTAACTGTCCACCAAGGAATTAACCATTCACTAACTGGATTTTTCAAGTAGAATCCTCCATTATGATAAGGATTTCAGGGACTTTGGCAGGCCTCCTACCTTCAATTTTATGAAATACTGCTCATTACTAGGCCTCCAAAAATGTGTTCTTTACTTCTTCTGCAATTAAGTATTTGATAATCTAAAACAAAATCATTTATGTTATTATGGTTTAACACAAACTCTGAACTTGGTTCTTTTTTCTACACCATCTAGTTTTATGGCACAATGCGTGGTGAAAGTTTGGATGAACTTGGGGTCAATGAATATGCATTGAGGATTGAAAAAACTTCAATTTTAGCTTTTAACACTTTGGGTTATGCCATTTAGTGCTTTGGGTGATTTGATTTAATTTGAATGTTAAAGTCAAAAGATAAAGTGGATTAAGTTCGAAATAACTATCCCCTATTGTCTGGATGCCTGTAATGCTCAATACTGTTTTTACTTATTTATAATGAGCAAGGGAGACCCATGGGTACTCAGGGACCAGATGTATAGTTATTTCTAAAGGAACATAGCTTGTGACTTCATCATTGTAATCCATTTGTCACATGAAGAATGCCTGAGTGGCTAAGTACATTATAACTATTTTGATGCTTGTTTTCCCACTACAATGTTCCTTTCTCTGACTTAATAAATGTATAATGTTGTCCATTTGGAGACTAAACATAGACCTCATTGCGTCTCTATGGTTTATTGGTTTTTGCATTTCCTTCACTTGAGTGACTAAAGTTTGAAAACAGTTTTAGCATCACCCATGGCCGATTGCAGTAGCCTTGTTTATGTCACATATATAGCCCTGTTCTTAAAAAGCAAAACTTGGTGATCCACTTAGCCACTAATAATGGCAAGGGTAGGCCTAGCTTGAGAAAAAGTTTAGCTGCCTGGCACTTCCCAGACTGTGGATCCACTGAAGATGTCACACAGGTGAGTGGTAAGGCATTGGTCCAGTTCACTGTCACAAAGGCTCAATAGCAGCATAGCCTTTGCAAATGCAGGAAACCCCACAACACACGTGGGGCTGAGGTCCTTATTGATTTGAAACCATAGTGCTTGAGTGCTGTCAGTACCTCTTATTTGGCTGGTTGTGCAATGAGGAAGCAGGACCCTCCTTAGAAGGTCCACATCTCTACCAGTTAGATAAACATATCACTTGTAACAGTCCACTCTCATCCCAGGGGGATTAACTTGACCTTTCACTCAGAATTCCTGTCTGGCCTTTTACTTAACTCAGACACTTTGTTGAGTGCTACTTTTTATCTAGTTAAGTTTCATTTATTTGTCTTCTCGGTTCGGCACTTTCACGTTTGGTTGCATAAGGAGATGTACTCTCTAGTCACATTTCAAAACAAACCTAGTTTTTAAATCTCTTGGTCTACAGCCCGATTTTCTGGAGGCCTGGCATTGGTTTGTTTTGCCCACTGAGACAAGAAAGCTGTGCTTCTTTGCCACATTGGGCAAGTCTGGCATTATTGCCTATCACAAGTTCTGCCTTTGCACCCATTTGTTATTAGGCATCTAGCCCTGGCTGTGCTTGTATAATTGCAGCTTAGATTTCAGATTTCGAGCTGAGAATATAATTTATGTGCCACAAATATGGCTAAATAGTAATGTTCCAACTATTTCTTTGAAATATGCACTTTCATGATAGAGGAATTAATAGATTTCCTGTGCTCTACAACCAGTGATTTTAATAAGAAAAGAGAAATATCTAAACATGCCAAGAATAGGCCGGATAGATTGTCAAATTTGATAAGATTTTTGAAACATCAGCCTTATGGAGTAGATGTTATGACATTCATTTTATCCGTTAAACTATATTTTCTTGTACAAATGTTTTACTTAGGGGATGTGTGGTTTGGAAACAGAACATGCAGATGCACAATAACATCGCTCCGTGTGATCGCCATACATCCAATGCTGATCCTGAACGGCATCTGAGTAAAATTGCTACTGGCCCAATGATTAGGCCCTTGCCCCGGGTTGCTGTACCCAAAACATTGCCCATCTCGTAGACTGAAGGCCACTGGGTAAGCGGCTGGGTCATGTGAGCCGAGTGGCGACAAGAGGTCGGATTGGTAGATATTCCGCTCGTGGCCTCTGCCCCACCTGGGCTCCCCTCTTGGATGCTGCCTGCACCCCTCAGCGCCCTGAGACTGGCCCTCTGTTTGTAGGGGCCTGAAGAGGAGGTCCAGCTGAGAGCAGTCACGCAATCTTCTCTGAAGGGTCTATACCATGCTGTTTGCGGCCTGGCTGGCCAACACCCAGGGATAAGTTTCGGCAGCACTGCTCCACTCACCGGCAGGGTGACACCGGCATCCGGCTTTCCTCTACTGGCATACAAAGAAGACTGCCCTGCCTCCTTGCCCCGCGCCCCAATGTTGGATGAGGGCTACAGTGTTAGTGAGGTTTGGGAACCACCACAGATTCTGAAACTGGGGCTGAGACCACAATACAGACACTAAGGCCTGGCACCAGTGTTGTGGAGGAGGACTTGCTGGGGCTGGTACGATCACAAGGTGGGTGGCTCAGTTTGCGCTCAACACCCTTGGACCAAGCAGTTGAGAGTGAGTGCACACCCGTTTTTTGATACATACATATACATAAAGGGCTGGTTGCAGGCCCTAGCCTGGGTACCTATTGCAGTAAAGTCTGGAGTTTATGGGGGTTGGAGGCTGAGCCTACAGGGCCTATCCCTGTTCCTTCATTCACCACTACTCCTCCTCCTGATGCATGCTACCTCCCCCTCCCTGGTGTCGCTGAGGAAGTGGGGTTGTCGTCACTTTGGGAGAAGGACCTGCCATTGCAGACCACATCCCTGGAGGAGCATTGGTGGTTGGTTTGAGGTTGCCCCTGTTCAAGTGAGGCCTGTACTGTTACGCTTTTGGATTGGCACCATTCCTACCACTTGAGCTTCATCACATTCTCCTGCCACAGGTATTAGGGTCTCGCGAGTACCACAGTGCAGCTTGTGTCAGTGCCCTTTTTGCACAACACTATTGTAGTCCATGGCCTGTGTGTTGGGGCCTGCACTGAGACTCTGTCCAGCTACGGCTTGATGTGAGCTCTAGTGTGCTAACTGCTCGTGCCGCCCCACATGCCTGATTGCGGTAGGGGACTGGCGAGACAGAGTTGAAAACCCCAGAGCCTTATCTGTGCTTCTCTATATTGTACTTGTAAACATGGTCAAAGACAATGCCATCCCCAGGCGCCAAATAGAGCACCTTTGATAAATATGCACATTCGCTACGGTCAGCCCTCAGGGCACGGTCATGCTGAGAAGAGGACACAATAGTGGTTAATGCTGCCCTACTAGCAGCAATCACACAATCAAGTGTCATGCTGGATGCACATATCAGAGCGGCTGGAGTGGAGTGGATGTTAATTTACTTCGCCAAGACCTCCACAAGGCGGTCAAGCGGATCATGGAAGCAGAGAGGCAGGTGTCTGGAATGCAGGATTCAGTAGACACCCTGCAGCAGACTGTGACCAAACTCACTGCTGTGACGAAGGAGCTAGCAGAGAGAGAGGAAGATGCTGACAGTAGGGTCTGCCGAAACAGTCTACGGTTTGTGGGACTTTCGAAGGGCTGTGGGGGCCCCTCGATGAAACTTTTTCTGGACCGATGGCTTTGTTCCATCATGCCTCTGAAGACCCTCTCATCCTGCTTTGTTATTGAACTGGCTCACACGGCACTAGTGCAGTGCCCAGGGCCAGACCATCCCCCAGCCATCGCAAAGCTCCTCAAATACAACGATAGGGACCCTATTCTTAGACATGCCAGACTTTTGCATACGTTTTCTTACCAATCACACACCATCATAATTTATCCTGATTATACCAGGTACAACAACAACAACAACGGCACTCCTTCCTGGTGGTATCACTGGCAGACCCCTTTTTCAAGACACCAGAGAAGGTCTTTTAATAGACGGATAAACGTGTGCGCCTGAAACCACAAACTCCTCCCACGTATGAACTCAGACTCTTCCCAGGCTGACTGTCGGAAAAAGTCTACCAGAAAACAGATCTTGTTCGTCATGGAGGAGCACTAGATGTGATGGAGGCCCCTTCTGATGGAGATGTGCTGGCAGATGCCTTGGGGGTGGATGGGAATCCTCTTCATCTCCTACTTAAGCAAGGCAACTGCCAGCACAACACACAGAGCTGATGGTGACTCCTGATGTCGCTATGATGATTAGCGACTGCCAAACTATGAGAGCGATACCTTAGCCTCCTCAGTTCCATTGCTTTGTTAAGTTTGGGGATCCATATGGGCTTGCCTGGCTGGGTGCCCGGTTGGGGCCCAGTTGTAGTTGGTCCCCAGATAGATACCTCCTGTTCCTTGGATTATAGGGGTGGTGGGTTGGTTGTGGGTTCATATTCAGTTGTTTGCTTGCAACGTTATTTGTTATTCTGAATTTGAATTACATTTTTCTCCATGACACCCTAATCCTTCTCCCGCCTGGACTATTTCCTGATTACACACAAATATCTACACAGAATTTCAGATATTTCTGTCTTGGCGAGGGGGCTCTCGGCTCATTCCCAGTGAGTATTTGTCTCCATGTGGGTCATCGATGTCCAATTTTCCGGTGGCAATTATTGCCCTGGCATTTGCAAAATCCAGACTATAGAACTCATATGGTGTGCTCCGTAACAGAATACTTTACAGTTAACACTGGCACAGTCATGTCTAAGGTGATGTAGTGGGAGGCCCTGAAACCCACGCTATGGAGGGTGGGGAAGATATTAGTTTCACCACGGGGCTGATGCAGCATCAGACACAGGACTTGGTAGACCTAGAGACCCAGGTGACGGATCTACAGACATGGGGTCGACTCAGGCATCAGGCATGTAACCAATTAGGCTTTCTGCAGTAACAATAGCAGCAAACCCTCTTAGAGGAGGTTAGGGTGTTGTGACAGGAGGCCATAAGCCGCATCTATCAACGGGTTGAGAAGTCTAGTAGTAGAATGCTGCACAGGCTGTGTCACAGCCCCTACAAACCCCCTCTCATGAGCAACTCTGCCGGTGTTCTACTCACCGACCCCAGGGCTGTGGCGTGCAGTTTTGCCACATATTTCCAGAATGTTTATGATAAGCGGAATATGCTGTCTGGAAAACTGGTAGAGGACTTTGTGACGGAGATCCCTCTTCAAACCCTCTCCTCCTTAGACTGCAACACTTAAGATCGTGCTCTCACAGAAACGGAACTATCATCGGCCCTAGCGGGGTTATGCCCAGGGAAGGCACCGGACCAAATGGATTCCCTTGTGAGTTCTATAAGGCCTTCATGCAAACATATATGTTGGCGGTGATTCATGGCTGCGGTTGATGCTGCTGCCCTACTGCCCCAACGGCCACCCCCCCCCCCCACCTGACCCCATTCCCGACTGGCATCATGCTGAGATTGTGGTGTTCCCAAAACCTGGCTGGCCGCTTGATGAGCACTTCTCCTACTGCCCCATTTCCCTTTAAAATCTTGATATGAAGATCTTTGAGAAAGCCTTGGCAAACAGGCTACTGCAAGTCATCCCAGACTTGGTCCACCCAGACCAGTCTGGATTCATGCCTGGTCGTGCCACCCGAAAATATCAGATGATATATACAACTCTCTGGGTCTGGCTGACAGGCTAGACAGGCCTGCAGTGGTCCTTCTGTCTGACACAGACTCAGCTGACTGAGTCAAAGGCCTTGCCCATCTATTTGTGTTCCTTCGCAGGCTCAATTTCTGCCCAAGATTTATGTCCTATATCAGGTTATTATATACTGATCGAACAGCAACAGTACAGGTGAAGGCGAGCGGAGGTCCTTTTCTGATCAAACAAAGGACGAGGCAGGGGTGCCCTTTGTCCCCTCGGCTGTTTGCCCTGGCTTTAGAACCCCTGGGGTTGTGGGTGAGGATAGACGCTCAAGTCTACGGGTTTGAGTGGGATGGTGGTCCTTCAGACACGATTGCGTTATACACAGGCGATGTCCTTTTTTACCCTGACATATCCAGCAGCCTCAGGGCTACGCATTTACAGATCATGCGGGATTTGGGTGACTCCTCATGACTATGCTTAAACATCTCTACATCATCAGTGCTCCTGGTGAGAATGTAGCCACAGGACCTTGGTTAGGAGTCAGGATTACACATCGCCATGGATGGCTTCAAGTATGTAGGGAAACTTGAAACACCTCATACAAAACTGGCAAGGGCAAATTAAGACCCCGTTATAGCAGTGGTCTGGATGGATGGACCCTTGGTTGAGCAGCATCCCTCCTAGAGCTGAAAGATAATAAAACAGTGCAGGAGGCTGGCCCTCTATGTTGTGTGCAAAACTAGGCACACTATGCAGGGGGTCCAGGCAACCATACATTGGTTTACAGAGGTAAATACTAGGCCACCTAATACTCCAATTTTTATGGTAGCATGATCAAGCAGTTAGGCTATTCTTGGAGAAGTGCAAAGCATTTTTTGTACTCGTAGTTTCAATAAATGAGACCACAAACTCAAAAGAATATCTCAAGACCAGTTGCCAAAAATACTATTTTAATTTTATAAAAATTTTAAGACCAAGATCATCAAAATTGGGTAAGTACTTTTTAAGTATGAATTTTTGAAGTTTTAATAAAAAATAGTATTTTTTTGCGCAATTACGCACCATAGGAATCAATGGAAAAAATACTTTGAAAATGCATATAAAATCACGTAATGCGTTTACCAATGTCTCCTTTTGCAGGTATGTCGATGTCATCTGTGGGCACTGTGGACCTGCTGGAGAAGCTCTGGCGGCTCCCGGGTATGGTGGGAGCAGCTGCAGAAAATTGTTGGAGCTGGTACCAGGCTACTGCGGGGGACCACTTGGAAAAGCACTGCACAGATGGACTTAAAGTTACGTCCCGTGGGTCCCCTTGGAGTGTTGAGGTCGCAAGGGGTGGGGGATCCTTAATGCACAGCTGGTTCTTCGGTGCAGGGCACAGGGCGGCCAGGTGCAGAGAGAATCAGTGAGCCAGGAGCTGTGCGCAAAGGTGCCCTTGAAAGCAGGAGGTAGGTGGTGTTGAGGGCCGCTTGCAGGAGCACTCGGGCCCTGGGAGATCCTGGTGGTTTCTGAAATCCCTCGACTGGGGCTTCCTCCTAGTCCTTTTTGCAGTCTGGAATGGGCTGTCCTTCTTGGTGTCTGACGTGAGGTGACCAGTACCTAGGACTATTGCACGGTTTGGCCATAGGAGAGCGGAGTGCCACCAAACTTGGCACACTTGCAGGGTTTGTCCTCACGGTCTGTCGGGTGAAGTTTGGTCCATTTGGGGTGACCAGTTAATTGGTCAGCAGCCAGTCAGTGAAGTGGCCTTCACTGGGGCTTTGGTTCCTTGTTGCAGTAGAGTATGGCCTTCACTCTGGAGGGTGATCTTTGGTGATTTTTGAAAAATGTAGGTCAACTGGGGGTCTGTAGAGTCCAACATCCAAGCAACCCGTCAGCGGCTACTGTCGAGTCCTGGGTGCAGCAAGCAGGGCTTGGCGCATTTTCTGGGTACAGCAGGACTTCAGTTTTCGAGCCTTGGGTCTTCATTGTTGCTGGTCGTCTTTTGTCCGTGGAACCTGATTTCTTGGTCTAGGGATGCCCACTAAATGAACAAGTTACTTACCTTCGGTAACGCTTTTTCTGGTGGATACAATAGCTACCTGTGGATTCCTCACCTTATGAATTCGTCCTTGCGCCAGCATCCAACAGAAAGTCTTCTTCCCAGCTCTCCACGTAGACGAGGACGTCACAATTGCACGGCTCCACGCGAATCCGTCTGACGTCACCGTGCCAATAAAAGGTCCTCGCCGGCGTGCTGACATCAGTTTCACCCATTTTTTACGTGCCTTTGAGGCGATCAGGTGAGAACAGACTTACACAATAACTCCAATAAATACATACATACATAAAACCTTGATGATGCAACATAATCAAAAACCATCATTTATATATACAGGAAGAAATATTAATATACACATATATCTATACAACCACATATCCTAGTGCAATCAGACAGGCAACGGGGAGGCGGGTGGGACTGTGAGGAATCCACAGGTAGCCATTGTATCCACCAGAAAAAGCGTTACCGAAGGTAAGTAACTTGTTCTTCTGATGGATACAAACTACCTGTGGATTCCTCACCTTATGAATAGAGTCCCAAAGCAGTACTGCACACAGAGGTGGGTGCCCGTCTGATTACACCAAGAAATCCTGTAAGACAGATCGTGCAAAATGGCCGTCCCTCTGAACCTCAGAATCCAAGCAGTAATGCTTTGCAAAGGTATGGAGGGACGCCCAAGTTGCCGCCTTGTAAATGTCCACCACCGGGACCCCCCTTGCCAGGGCCGAAATGGCCGACTTAGCCCTGGTGGAGTGGGCCCTGATGCATCAGGAGGAACTTTCTTTGCCAGTGAGTAGCAAACTTTTATACAAAGAATGACCCACCTGGCAATTGTTTTTTTTATGGACTGCTCTGCCCTTCCGCTGACCAACATACCCCACGAACAGCTGATCCTCCAGGCGAAAGTCTTTCGTCCTCTCAATATAAAAACTGAGAGCCCTTCTAGGGTCCAATCGATGGAGTCTCTCTTCTTCTTTAGAGGGGTGGGGAGGAGGGTAGAAGGAGGGGAGGGTAATAGTTTGCCCTATATGAAAAGGAGTGACAACTTTTGGCAGGAAAGCCACCCTGGTTTTCAATACCACTTTATCAGGGAAAAACAAGGTAAAGGGGGGCACTACGGAAAGGGCTTGAAGCTCCTCAACCCTCCTAGCAGAGGTTATAGTGATTAGAAAAACAGTCCTAAGGACCAAATACCTTAAAGGATATGAATGCATGGGCTCGAACGGTGAACCCATTAAATGTTAAAACAAGATTTAAATCCCACTGAGGCATATGAAAGGGTAACGGAGGAAACTTATTAAGCAAGCCCATAATAAATCTATTTACAATGGGCGATTTAAATAAAGAGGGATGGTCTGGGAGGCAAAGTTAAGCCGATAAAGCAGCCAAATAACCTTTAGCTGTAGCCACTGCACAGCCTTTCTGTGCTAAATCAAGAGCAAATAACAAAACATCTGAAAGGTGGGCATTCAAGGGATCTTTCTGTTTCTCTCCACACCAAATCACAAATTTAACCCACCTACCGGCATAAATGGATTTAGGAGTGTCGCCTGGACGACAGAATAACATCCACTACATCTGGTGGGAGAGAAAAGGAACTCAGGTTGCCCTGTTCAATCTCCAGGGATGAAGGTGCAGGCTCTGGAGGTGGGGGTGTAGAACCTGCCCCTGCGACTGCAAGAGGAGGTCTGCCCTGAGCGGGAGACGGAGCGGAGGGCACTTTGAGAGTTGCAGAAGGTCTGTGTACCACACCCTTCTCAGCCAATCCGGTGCCACCAAGATGACTTGGGCCCTGTCTTAGCGAATCTTCCTCAGGATCCGAGGAATCAAGGGTATTGGGAGGGGGGAGGGGGGGGGGAACGCGTAAAGCAACTGGCCATTTCAGGGTATTTGAAACGCGTCCCCCAACGCTCCTTGCATCGGATACTGGAGACTGCAGAACGACGGGCAGTGCGCGTTCTCCCGAGTGGCGAATAGATCTACCTGCGGAGATCCCCACATCCCGAAGATGTACCAGACCAGGTCTGGATGGAGACGCCACTCATGATCGGCCGAGAAGTGCCGACGGAGACTGTCCGCACGTACATTCAGAACCCCGGCCAAATGATTTGCTATCAAGCAAATATGATGGTCCTGAGCCCAGGACGAAAGCCGCAGAGCTTCTCTGCAGAGAGGGTATGACCCTACTCCTCCCAGCTTGTTTACATACCACATCGCAGTAGTGTTGTCCGTGAGGACTTGAACCGACTGACCGCGAAGGGAAGGGAGGAAGGCCTTGAGAGCCAGACGTATCGCCCGCAGTTCCAACGTATTGATATGAAACATCTGTTTCACCGGAGCCCAATGACCCTTGATCTCCAGATCCCGCAGATAAGCACCCCACCCTAGAGTGGAGGCATCCGTTACAACTGTGGCCACTGGAGGTGGTAGTGAGAACGGCCTTCCTTGGGAAAGGTTGCCATCCACTGCCCACCATTGGAGATCCGCTGCAGTGTCCCTGGAGATACTTATCGAATCCACGGGATCTCCTTTGTGCTGAAACCACTGCCTGCGGAGGCACCATTGAAGAGCCCTCATATGCCAGAGCGCATGAATAACCAACAGAATGCAAGAAGCAAACAGACCAAGCAGGCGTAAGACCTTGAGGACTGGAATAACCGCTCCATTTCGAAACATTGGAATCAGCGCCTAAATGTCCCGAATCCGCAGAGGCAGGGGGTAGGCCCGATACAACTTTGTGTCCAGTACTGCCCCTACGAACAGGAGGCATTGAGAGGGCTCCAGGTGAGACTTGGGCACATTTACCGAAAACCCCAGATCGAACAACAACTGGGTTGTCACCTGCTGGTGATGCAGCACCAGCTCTGGAGACTTGGCTTTGACCAACTAATCAACCAGGTAGGGGAATACCGCTATTCCCTTCCACCTGAGATGTGCTGCAACCACTGCCATCACCTTTGTGAAGACTCGAGGTGCTGAAGCAAGCCCAAACGGAAGGACCGTAAACTGGTAGTGTTGCGACCCCACCACAAACCGGAGATACTTCCTGTGCGACTTGAGTATATGGATATGAAAGTACGCATCCTGCAAGTCGACAGACACCATCCAATCCTCTTTGTTCAATGCCATAAGTACCTGCGCTAGAGTCAGCATTTTGAATTTCTCCTGCTTGAGGAGCCAATTAAAAATCCTCAGGTCTAGGATCGGTCTCAGGCGACCGTCCTTCTTGAGGGATCAGGAAATATCTTGAATAACAACCCTGACCCCTTTCCTGCTCTGGAACCAACTCTACCGCACCCTTTGATAACATGGCCAGAACCTCCTGTTGTAACAGGAGATGGTCTTCTGAACAAAACGAGGGACGGGGGGGAAAGGGAGGAGGGAACTCCTGAAAGGGGAGAGCATATCCTTTCTCCACAATATGCAACACCCAGGAGTCTGTTGTTATCAACTCCCACTTGCGGAGAAAAAGACGAAGCCTTCCCCTACAGGAGAGGCATGTTCAATAAAGTGGGGAAAACTAGGGCTGCTTCCCCTGCTGTTGTCCACCAGAGGAAGAGGATGATTATGAAGGGTGTTGCTGGGATGCCCCTCTAGCTTTAGCCCTCCCTCCCCCTCTAAAGGATCGATAGGATGGATTGGCAGGTTGTTGGGCCGAGTACTGGGGCCTCCGAAAAACTGCCCCACGACCAAACCCTCTGAACCTGCGAAAAGGCCTATAAGGAGCAGCAAGGGTAGCCTGTAAGCCTAAGGACTTTGCTGTAGCCCGGCTCTCCTTAAAACGTTCAAGGGCAGAGTCTGCTTTCTCCCCTAACGGCCTTTCACCATCGAAAGGCAAGTCTAGTAAGGTGGTCTGTACATCCGAGGAGAATCCGGAGGACCTCAGCCAAGCATACCTCCTTATAGCAACAGATGTCCCCATTGCCCTGGCAACTGAGTCCGTTGTATCAAGGCCAGATTGTATAATCTGCTGCGCCGCAGGCTGTGCGTCCAAAAAGAGTGTTCCAAAAGGCCTCGGTGCATCCTGTGGCAGATCCCTGACCATAGCCTTGGCCGAGTCCATAAGGGCGTGGACATACCTGCCCAGCACACAGGTAGCATTTGCAGCCTTGAGCGCCATGCTGCAAGACGAAAAGATCTTTTTTGAAGACTGTTCCATTCGCTTGGACTCTCTATCAGACGGGACTACAGGGAATGAACCAGGAGCAGACTTTGTGGAGCAAGACGCTTGAACCACTAAACTCTCTGGGGTTGGATGACGTGAAAGGAACCCAGGATCCCCGGGTGCTCCCCTATGCCTCCTTGCTACAGCCCTATTAACAGCCAGAGACTAAACTGGTTTCCTCTACAAGTCCATAATATGCTCCAACAATGCCTTGTTGAAGGGCAGCAAAGGATCAGCCGAGGACGTAGAGGGATACAGCACCTCAGTTAGCAGATTTGTCTTCACCTCTGCTGCAGATAAAAGGCAGGTCTAAATAGTCCGCTGCCTTTCTAATGACCGAATGAAATGTCGCTGCCTCCTCCGTAAACTCCCCTGGAGATGAAATGTTCCATTCCGGGGAAGTATCCAGCCCACTGGCTGACCCCAATCCTTGGTATTCATCCGAAGGCTCTACAAGCTTGCCCTCTTCCAACTGCCGGTATTCTTCCTCTTCAAGGAGACGCAAGGCCTTCCTTCGAGATCTCAAGTGGGATTCTAGCCTCGGCGTCGACATCGAATCAACTGACGCCAAAGACACCGCTTCCAAATCCCGACCGGGCACAGAAGAGGATGGATGGATCCGAGAATCACTCGGATCCGGCGCCGACACGGACTCCAACGGTGTCTTCTTCGGAGTCGGCTGGCACACATGTAATGGGGCCGGCTGGCCAGGGGATGGCATCGCCGTTGGCTGACGCGGTGATGGCAACGGCACCACGGATCTAGATGGTGACGCCATAGCTCGTGGAGACATCATTGGCGTCGACCCAGCATCCCCAACCGGGCATAAATGGCCCCTTCTTATATGGAGCCGGGGAGCCCAGTGAAAATGCTAATGGCCCTGTGGGACCCGCCGGTGAACCAGCAGGGGCCATAGACTGGAAAACAGCATACATAGCATTTAGAAATGCCGCTGGATCTGCTCCCGGACCTGGGAAGGCAGGATATCTCTGGTCTTGACCCTGCTGCTGCACATCAGGCTCTCTTGCGGCGCGTTGAAAACTGAGGGCTATGAGGAGCCACCTCATAGACTGATGGCGTCTGAGATACTTCTGGACTCTGGGCCTGCAGAGTCTCAGTAGGGCTCACCTCCCAATTGCTTTGACGTCTAGTAGATGGAGACCTCGATTGGCTCTGTGTCGAACGGCGCCGTGAGTCATGACGACGACGCTTCTTGTGCCTTTTGGAAGAAGCGTGAGATGAAGCCCTGTTATGGCCCTTCTTCTTAGCCTTCACTAAGAAAAGCTTGGCCTCTCTTTCTTTTAGTGCCTTAGGGTTCATGCTCTGGCACGATCCACACCCCTCGACATCGTGCTCAGAGCTAAGACACCAAAGGCAGTCCCCATGCGGATCGGTGACCGACATCCGACCGCCACATTCATTACAAGGCTTGAAACCCGATTTTCTCGGGGGAGATATTGTAACTACTAAAGCTACACTCTATCCAACGAGCCAGGAAAAAACTGTTAGCGTCGAAGGCACGGAAAAAGGAAACTGACATCCGCACGCCGGCGAGGACCTTTTATTGGCACGGTGACGTCAGACGGAGTCACGTTGAGCCGTGCAATTGTGACATCCTCGTCGACGTGGAGAGCTGGGAAGTAGACTTTCCGTCGGATGCTGGCGCAAGGACGGATTTATAAATTGAGGAATCCACAGGTAGTTTGTATCCATCAGAAACAGTATTTACAGGGCATTTCGGGGAGTACCTAGTAGTGAATGGGTCATCTACCTTAGGGTGGCTACACCCACTAAGTGACCACTTCCTGTCGGCAGATGTCACTTCCTTACATTTGACTGGTATTTTCATTCTATGCAAAATGGAGGAAAATGAAATGGAGGGGTCAACCTTACATGCAAGATTGTAGGGGTGGTGCAAGCTGGGGATGATGTCTTGTCATTTTCCTGCAATTTCTCCCACTAAAAGTGGGGGGTTGCAACAGGGTGGCCATCTGCTGATAGCAGCAGGCTTGGGGGTAGAGTTTCAAGGGTGGTAAGTCCTTTGAAACTAGCTAGCAGGGCAGTGCACATTCCTGAGCAAGGGGATGTTTGGACCTCTGCCCAGGAAGGGCTTTGTTCTGGACTCAGAAAGCAGGATCTCTCACCCCGGGGTTCAAGAATCTTGTCTGGTGTAGGCAGGCTGGTTGTGACCGGCCAGCAACCATGCCAGCCAGGTTAGACAGCTTTTGCAGGGGGCAACTCTAAGGTGACCCTGGGTACATTTTGTAATAAATCCAAAACGGGCACCAGTTTGGATTTATCGTTCTGAGTTTTTTTTATACCAAACAACTCAGGGTTCAGAGTAGCCATCATGTAGCTGTGAAACTAGTACTGATCAGTGTCTAGCACATGTATTAAAATGGCTTCCCTGTTCACCTACTATGTCCCAGGTTTGGCAAGGACACAGTAAGGGCATATTGCTCAAGCGTCTATGCCCACACATACAATATAGTGCACCCTGCCTTAGGGCTGGAAGGCTTGCCAGAGGGGTGACTTACCTACAGTGCATGCATTGTGTAGTGGACAGGGCACACAGGCTGCGTGCCATGGTGAGTTTATCTTTTAGGATTGCATCAGAACACTCAGCCTGCAATGGCAGTGCTGAGTGCTTCTGGATGCATGGCCCTAGAGGGTGGCACAATTTGTGCTCAGACCTCAGGGGCCTACCCTTAGTACCCCATGCCCTGGGAACCTAAGTATCATTTACTAGGGACTCATAGTGGCATCTAAAAGTGTTGCCTATTGTTCCAATGAATCACACTAGTTTTAGGGAAAGATCCGGCCCAGGGAACCTGGTTAGCAGGGGCCCGGGCACTAACAACTTTGAGACTACATTAAATACCAGGCAAAAAGTGGGGGATAACCATGACAAGAGGCCTCTCCTCACAAACGGCAGGTGCAAATTGAGTCAGTATAGTTGTTAGTTGAGGTTTTGGGGGGGAGGAGGGGGGAAATCAATGACTTATCACTTTTCTGAGTTACTGATCTCCAGCAGATAGGTGATACGGTGGTATATTTACATGGACCCTTTAATTGAAATGCATGCTTGCATAAATGTCCTGGGCAAGTTATATGGGTACTGACAGTAGGTGTTAGTCTAAAATGCATCCTTATTCCTTTTAAATTGTCACAAGGAAGTGAAACTAAGTAGTAACAGTCAAACCTTTGCTCTCTCAAGCCTGTCTTCGACATCTGTATCACTGGCAGGCTATTACAAACAAGACATCTGTACAGAGGTTCAGGTATTTCCTCAGAGGCATGGGAAACAGATTAGAACCTCTAATAGCGGTGGAGATTCAGGGGGAAGATTAAGTAATAGAGTGGTATCACTCCCCTGTGACGAGGGCAGCCTATTATGGTCAGTGTATCCTGCTCCTTGGCCCTACTCTTCTGCACAATCATCTGGCCCTAAGCTATTTTATCGTTAGGATCACAATGAGTCCCTTCCCCACTACCCTGCACAGATAGCGGAGCACTCAGCACCACTGACAAAGTGTGTGGCTCGACTCTTCCGTCACCACCTGAGGGCCTGTCGACAGAGACCCTATTGCACCCAATACACACGACTTGTGCTCTCTACAGACCTGCCGAGCCCTTGGGGCACAGCGGATGGAACTTCAATGAGATTCACCTTCTTGGTGACACAGTGGCTTACATGATTAGATAACTTTGCCTCAATCCCATCAAGCTGCAATATTAACAGCGCCAGCAGACCTTTAAGCAAAGCCTCAAGCTTTGGTAAGAGCATATCCAGGCCTAGTTGAACTTTGGGGACATCACACATATCCAGCTTCACAGCTGCACCCTTTCAATTGGACATCCCCGCCTTCCCTTACCCAGGGCTCTATGGGAAGGGTTATTCATGTCAAAAGGATCCGCCATCTACATAGGCTGTGTATCAGCTGACAAATGTACTGACCCTGGCGGATGGGTTTCATCCTCTGCAGCGTCACTTCAGGGGGTCATGCCACGATCAGTCCTAACATTTTCCACTGGAAGTCTCCTTTCAGTCAGTTCTATCTCCTTGGAAATTACCCCCACCCCCCATACCAGGAAGGAATCAATGGTAGTAATAGTATATCCACCCGGGAGCGCCCAGTCCCAACTTTCTTTTCCCCACTGAATTATGTTATACAAAAAATGCCAGACAGTTATCTTACAGGTTGGTGGGGGGGAGGGGTGGCGACCCAGCCTCTTCCAGCTACTGACAAGCGAAGATGGGCCTGCTGTTGGCCTGTGCTTTTCCGGGCACTGCGGGACTATGGTGTGATTTTATCCACAAGGCAACACCAATCAGGCAAAAAGGGATGGCAAAGGGTGACTGGGATTGTAGTTCCCCCAACGATGTCTCTCCACAGCTCTCCCCAGCAACAGCAATGAGTGTCCCACTGACTACAGTAACACGGTGCACTTTTATGCACGAGGCAACACCAATTGGGCAGCAAGGGATGGCAGGGATTGTAGTTCCCCCAGTGGTATCCCTCCATGGTTCTCCCAGCTCTCCCCAGCAGCAGCAATGTTGTCCCCAGGTACCAATTACTTGCCCTCCCTATTATACTAAAAACTCACTAATCAAATTATCAAGTGCTGGGACATTTTATCAGCTTCACGACAGCAAACAAAATGAAAAAATGCAAAGTTAAAAAGCAAAAGTGATCTGTAACCAAAACAGTATCAATGATATTTTTAAGTCAGCGATCGAAAATGCCAAGTGCCGGGGCATTTTCTCAAACTCAAGTCACCAACCGCACTATAAATAACAGAGTTAAAGTGCAAAAAATGTTCTATAACCTGATAATATAACAATTTTAAAGTGCATCTGTTTGCCAACTACTGTGAAAATAATTAACTTTCTTCTAATCATCAATGTATACTTAGCTTGCTAATACAAGGTCCCTAAAACTTGAAAAAATATCTTATAATATTTGCCTCGTTTGTAACATAGCACAATATTTTCATATTTCATAATTGAACTGAACAACGCACTAATACTAGTATATCTAAAAACTGGGAGTAGCAGCCTCCTTCTTTCATCTGTAAATGCTGAGCAAACGACCAACAGATGACTCAATATTCATGGACCACTTTTAAAAACTGAGCAATTTCTAAATGTTCTTGCTGTACAAGGAAAGGCACTTTTGGGTACTGTAAGTCTATAAACTGTTGCATCTGACCCAATCTCAACTTCAGCATCCACAGTTGAGCCCTCCTTGCCTTTATATCCTTTAAAAAGTGCTGCAATTTTCTCATACAAATGTGTAAAGCTGGGGGTGTTTCCTACAGTCCCTATAATCATAGGGCCTGATTTAGATCTCGGCGGAGGGGTTACGCCGTCTCAACAGTGACAGATATCCCATCCGCCAAAATCTAAATACCATAGACACCAATGGTATTTAGATTTCGGACTACGGGATATCTGTCACCATCTCCGCCGAGATCTAAATCAGGCCCACAGTCTAGAGGTAACCTAAATGAGGCGTTTAATTACTGACAGCGTTTTGCCATAGAATGGTCTCCAAAACCCCTTTGTATCCACACTAAATATTTTCCTCAGGTTCTGTATCCACCAGAGTGATTTCTCAGTTTGAAGATAAGATTTCAATAACTTCCTAACCATGCCATTGGCAGCTGCAACCATTCTCCCTCAATAGTTTAAAAACCTTTTTAAAGTATTTATATTTGACAATTATGAGCCCCAACTCGTGTTGAATCGCTGCATTAGCTGAACCCCTACCTAGGGAGGCCTAACAATGACTTCCAAATATTTATTTTAATTACTTCCAATCATTTCATTTCTTCTCCCAACAATATTTCAGAGCCATATAAAAGCATACTTAGTATCTTCAAATTATAGGCTTCTCTTAAGATCTCCAAGGAATTATTAACCAGCTCCATCTCCAATCTCACCTGCTTGCTCTTACTCTTGCACTCTAAAATGCGAGGTGAATTTGAGGTTCCAACTAAAAATAATACTCACATATTTATAATCTGAAACAAACGCAACCTGTTAGGCATAGTCTATGGTTAAATGGCCAAGTGATTTATTTAAAATACACCTTTGTGAAGTGTAAGTCATAGCTTTGTTTTTGACACAGTAATGACAAGATCATTCTTCCTGCAATAACCAGCAAAGGCACTGAACGATTTCTGCATATCCAATAGTATCATCAGTGTGAAATAAGGGCATTATTTCCATCTGTTACAATCTTGTTGGAAAAGACCATGCTATCCTTAAATTATAGGAGATATCTGCTATATATACATGGAATATAAGTGGAGAGTCAATGTCAGTGCTGTTTTTTCATGGAACCAAATACTGCTTGTGTAGCTCTTTACATAGTTACCTTTATAAAAGCTGTGGACATGAGCACATGGTCATCTACTGGCGCTGTAAAATGCCTGGACAATGACTTGAATGCAGAGACATGTTTTGCACACAAGAAACACCTTCTGAATTCTGAGTCTAGCAGCAGAGGTTTTCAGTTAGGCATTTGGGCCCTTTAACATATCACTGAACCCCCTTTACTCTTTTAGGAAGAGAAAATGAAATCCTGTGGAACAGGTTCATAGGGAACTGAGGTGAGAGGCACCACACAACTGCAAGACATCGTCTTCAGAAAATTAAAGTTAGAAAACAAAACAATAGTTGCCACTTTAAAAAAAAAAAAAAAAAAAACGAAGACAAAGATCCTGGCTTAAGGAGGACCTACTGCTTAAATAATCCCTTTTTAATTGGGACCCATCTATGAAGTGAAGAAAATCTCAGAAGTCAAACAGTACCTAACAGCAGCAACACTAGCTGCATGCACTGTAGATCAATCTGGTAGGTCTATGTGCTTGCATAGGATCTCCATTTTCGCAAAATCTCTTGATTTTGTTTATTCAAATAAGATACGGGATGAACAAATGAAGGACTACCAGTAACTGATCAGCTGGTTATATATATGATAGGGCAGCTCTGGATCATGAAGCAGGTATTAGTCTAGGGTGCTGCAAAGTCAGTCCTGGAGAGCCGGGTCCATGCCAGATTTTTAGCATATTCACATTTAGAAAAATGTAGATTTCTGAAACATCTTTTTTCTAAATGTGGATATGCTAAAAATCTGGCATGGACCCGGCTCTCCAGGACCGACTTTCCAGAACCCTGTATTAGTCATTGTGGCCTTGTTGAATAATGTACTTTAGGCATAACAGCTCGCATGCTTGGTGGCAAGATACACTGTTCCTTGCACAGGCTTGAAAAGTGAGTGGTCAAACACCAAAGGAGGCTAAGCAAGGCAAGACGGAAGAGAGACACATGCAGAAGAACCAATGCTTTTTCAAAACTGTTCCTAGGTTTGTCTAGAAGAACCCACTGTAAACTCCTAAATTCCGTGCTTAATTATTTTTAATACACTTTCTAGCAAACTGAATAAGATTAAAGAAAAAAAGTGAAATAGTAAAATGCTTTTGCTTTTCAAAATCTGTTTGGTTCACCATGCTCATTTGTGTGATATTTGACCCATTAAGGGTAGAACACATTTTTGCTAAAAGCAGCAAATCCTTTGACAAATGACCGAATTTAAGACAGTTGCATATGCCAATGGAATTTGCTAGGCCTATCTAAAGCTGTGGGATGGAACTAGACACTGAATTCTCAAATTCTCTACAGTGGCTTTATTTTCACTTTTGCAACATTAGTTTAATTGATTTTAATATAGTTTAGGTTAGTATCCTTACCTGAAAACATTATGAATAAATAAGTATTTTAACATTTTCAGTAAAAGTTACCTAGATTGAACTACAGCCTCAAAGCCACTCTAAAAAAATGGTTTACAAACACAACTCAAAATAACTAAGATCAGTTATGTGTGGACAGCGCCGCTGCAAGACTGCACTGTAGACTAAAGTTCTCATCTTATGAGATACAATAGCACCATGTAATTATTGAGAACCAAAGGCAAATTCCTAAAGTCAGAATTGGTACTCCTCTCTTCTCACAGGTGGGGGAATGTGGCTCATACAATACCACCACCAATGGAGAAAAAGCAACCACAGATGTGGTGTTTGCTGAGGAGAACTGCATCCTGTGAGACTTGCTACTTATCAAGTTGGAATTAACAGTAAGAAGTCATCTGGGGTCTAGACTGAGATAAATCAGAAGCTAGCAAGCAAATTTTTCAGAACTGGTACCGACATTTCTCGTCTTCTAGACCTGGTGATTCCTTTCCACCACCTGATATTCATATTTATCTGTTTTTTTCAGGTGCACTTTAAAATACATATATGATTGTTGTCTGCTCTTGCCGCGGTTTCCCCTGTCTTTTGGCTTCTGACCTCCTGTTTTTGATCCTGTTCTGAATTTCGTTTTTACTGGCTGTAGGACTCTGGGCACTTTACCACTGCTGACCAGTGCTAAAGCGCAAGTGCTCCCTGTCTAAATTGTATTGGTGCATCCATGATTGGCATATCGGATTTACTAGTAAGTCCCTAGTAAAGTGCACCATGTGTGCCCCGGGCCTGTAAATCAAATGCTACTAGTGGACCTGCAGCACTATTTGAGTAGTCTTGTAAACATTTCTCAGGCCTGCCACTGCAGTGTCTGTGTGTGCAGTTTCAAACTGCCATGTCGACCTGGCAAGTGCACCCTGGCAGTTGGGCTGCTTGTGAATTCACTCTAGACAGTCAAACAAAGGGAGCTGAGGTGTGCTCTGCATATCCTGGTGGGTCTTTCTGGACTAGAGTGGTAGAAGGAGCTGTCATTTGCACCTAAAAAGGGGTGTGCCTGTCCTTACACAAAGTGGTCTCCAACTCACTGGACTGTGTCTCGGGCCAAGGTAGGAAAAGGAAGGGTCTTGTGCACTACAAAGAGTTCCCTTTGAGGTTTGCCTACTTCAAAGACAGAAATGGGTATAAGTACTGCACCTCTAACCCCACAAAGTTAGAATCCTTCTGGACTGAGAACATTCTGCCAGGAAGAGCTAGACACTGCAGAAGGGATTGCCACTCTGCCGGTTTCTTTGCTGTGCTGGCCTGCGATTAGCTGCTTTTGTCCTGAGAGTGAAAGGACTGGACTTTGCTTTTACATCTTGCTTCCAAAGGTTCTCCAAGGGCTTGGACTGAGATTGTTTCCTTTTAGAAGTCTCAGGGACATCAAAGACTTCATCTGCCAGCACCTGGGCTCTTTTGCTGAGAGTCCTCACTTGCCAAGTGGTGCCAAATCCAGTCCCTGGGCCCTTGGGAGTGAGTCCCGGTGCAACCAAGAAGAAGCCAAGCACATCGACTCCAGGGCGACTTCGTAACCGGCGCCGCTGTCCGACTTCGTGCTGCTGCCTGCACCAGAGCTGCTGTCCCCATTGAGTGCAACGATCGCGACTGACGGCGCAGGCTCGATGCCGCTGCAGTGCCTCTGAAGTCCCACCACAGGGAGAGTACAGAGCACCGTGTCACCCACGTACATGGTACCTGGCTACAACTCTGCCGCAGCACCAGTGGCCCCATGGTGTGACTGACACCGCAAAGTTGATGCCTCAAATCTTTTTTTTTTTTTTAAGATGTTTTTTATTGAGTCAAATACAAGAACATTAACTTAACATTGACAGGACAGAGATATGCAGTTGTGAATATATATGCATCAGGGATGTGGAATTCCTATCGCCCGGGACATCTTGTTTGGGGTCAAGGGCAACAAGTTTTTATGTTTACTTTGTCCTTGGGACAAGTAGGCCCAACCCTCTACAGCACAAACCCTTTGGCTGCCTGTTTACAGAGTGGAACTCTCTACAGTTGAGGTAATGTGTTTCCAAAAGATAATGCTGTTCGAACTTATATTTATGGTTCATTATTTGAAAACCTTCATTATTAGGGTGAGTGCTGTAAATAAATGTTTTAAGGTCCCACTTCACTACTGACGTTGGTTCCAGTACAAATAAAAAAAACGTGTATACACATGTTTGAAAAGTTTAGGCTATGAGGCTAAGTATAATGCTCCCAGAATGCTCTCTGATTAGATGCAAATGAGGTGTCATTTAGTAAAATGTTTTGATGCATGCTAGTATTTCCCAAAAATATTTCTAATGGAAAATCAGTGTAACCATTTTCAACACAATTATGGGAAGCATGAAAATAAACAAACACTGACAAAGCCAACTGATCTGACATATTTGTATAAGTCTTTTAGTTTTATCAATGCGTGTCTTGTTTTGACATGGCTTTTGTAACACTTTATTGTTGTGGGAGCTACCAGGCCCTCAACATTGTAACAAACACTGGCAAAAAAAAAAAAAAAAACATTTTTGAACTCTAAAAGCACACGTTGCCACCAGTGGCATAACAAAGGCCCCGCAGCTGCCCTCCAGGGGGCCCCTTCAGCACAGCACCTGCCCTGAGTGAGTCTGGAGAGGGGGCTCCTCCATGTTCTTTGCAAAGGGGCACCCTCCAGTTTCGTTACGTCACTGATTGCCACTGTAGTTCCTGACACTGAACAAAACTACTTTGTGTGCCAATATGCTCCTTGTGGAAGAGAAGAATGCGATCACTCACAGTAAAGCCAGCCGAAAGAGAGAGAAATAGAAGTTTAATAAAAACAAAATGTCTTTAACACCAGACCTAATTAGGGACCAAGACCCACATGTAGGTAGCTTTTTGCATGTCGCAAACAGCGACTTTCGCTGTTTGCGACGTGCAAAAAGCACATTGCGATGCACAAACCCAGTTTTGCGATTCGGTAACCTGGTTACCGAATCGCAAAACGAGTTTGCGACTCGCAATTAGGAAGGGGTGTTCCCTTCCTAACTGCGACTCGCAGTGCAATGTAGGATTGTTTTGCGAACGCGGGCGCAAACCAATCGCAGTTTGCACCCATTTCAAATGGGTGCTAACACTTTCACAAAAGGGAAGGGGTCCCCCTGGGACCCCTTCCCCATTGTGAATGTCACTGTAAACATTTTTTCAGAGCAGGCAGTGGTCCGCAGGACCACTGCCTGCTCTGAAAAAATGAAACGAAAACGTTTAATTTTTCGTTTTTTTAATGCATCTCGTTTTCCTTTAAGGAAAACGGGCTGCATTACAAAAAAAAAAAAACTGCTTTATTGAAAAGCAGTCACAGACATGGTGGTCTGCTGTCTCCAGCAGGCCACCATCCCTGTGAGGCCGCCATTCGCAAGGGGGTCGCAAATTGCGACCCACCTCATGATTATTCATGAGGTGTGCATTTGCGAAGCCCTTGCGAATCACAGATTGTGTCAGGGACACCATCCTACATTCGGATTTGCGACTCGCAATTTGCGGGTCGCAAATCTGAACCTACCTACATGTGGCCCCAAATTCTTAAAGAAAGTCACAAAAGTGCACCCATGGTATATGTCGTACCCCTATAAAATATTTGTGAACTGTATTTTAGCATGGGTAAATACGCATGTGTAGATTTGCTCATGTGAAAATCTATTGAGCATTTGCAAGTTCATTTTCCCTCCAGCCACTTTCTTCCCAACCCTGGAAGAAGTTCTAATTCTGCCATTGTCAGGAGTAAATGTCCAACCTTTCTTATTATGGGAAAATATTAGAGAGAAGCTGGTGAAGATCTTTAAAACATGCAGGTTAGTAGGTATGCAGACTCAAAGGCATTCCAGCCCTGGAAATATTGCTTACTGCTTCCTCCAGCCCCAGTATGCAGATCTGTACAAAGGTGGAAAAATAAGGAAATTGCTACAGTAGTGATTGAAATTGCAAGTATTCAAGCCCTACTATGGTAGTAGCCCTGGCATAATCAGAGAGGCTATTATCAGAGCTCTTACATAATGAGATTGCTGCCATAATTTGGCGCCACACTACATGGCACCAAAGGGACAAGTAGATCTTTTTACAGGACAAGTAGATTTGAGAAGCAACCTGTCCCGTGGACAAGTAGATATTTTAATAAATTCCACACCCCTGATGCATAAGGAATATTGTACTTATAAATGCATATGAAACATGTACATGAATTAGGCATATACAGCAATATACTATCAAAGACTCCAAGTTTGAATAAAGAAAGAAGAAAGAGGGAGTGGGAGAAGAGCTATAGGAATAGAAAAGGGAATCAAGTGATAGCCACGTGGAGAGAGAGGTAATAGACATTAGTTACAGCGAATGTAAGATGAAATAAGTATATATAAGAAGAAAAATAGGAAATATATTGACATTTTTTTAAAAAGGAGGAGAAAAATCAATTTCCTTCGCAGTGCGTGAGAGATAGTTACTTAATGGCAACCATAGCTGATGACGTTTGAAGAAAGTTCCTGTTGAATCAAGCTTGTAGCTGTCAAGTCTATGATGATAACATACAGAATTCCACCACAGTCTGAGAGTAATGTTCTCCGAAGATTTCCAGTTGGAAGTAATAATAGAGATTGCAATAGAAAGCAAAAGGTCCACCAATTTTCCAAGAGGCCTGAATGAACTCCAGATATCGTGTATGCCACCCAAAAACAGTAATTCATATGACATTGGTAAGGAGATCTGAGCTATTGCTGAAATGCGAGACCATATTGAGGACCAAAAAGTAGATAGGGATGGAGAGGAAAAAAACATGTTAAAGTCAGTACCCTGCTGAGTGTGGCAGCGCCAACAATTGTCATTTTGTGCAAGTTTGAGTTTGTAAAGGCGTACAGGAGTGTAGAAAAGTCTATTATAAAAAAAAGTATAGGGTCTGTGTGAGGCTTGCAGTGCGTGCAGTGGAATGTATCTTATACCATATTCTATCCCATAAAGAAGTTGGCCAAACAACACCAAGATCTGATTCCCACAATGTCTCAATAGGTGATTTGAGTCTAGGTGAAACAGACGTTCTTAAAAGTTTATAAATTCCAGCTGCCCTAGGATAATTAGAAGTTACAATCGGGTGTGGAGCTGATGCAAGAGAAGAATGATTATGATTTAAAAGTTTATTGAGGGCCTCTTGGACTAGAGTAGAAAGAATGATATATTGGGATTTCATGCGAATAGGGAGATTATAAATTGCTGAGAGAGTAGTAAAAGGGAGTATAGAGTCTTTATGATATAATTGGGAATTGAGAAGAATACCTTTAGTCATCCAAGCCTTCCAACACAGGGTTTTATTTTGTTTCCTAAGCAAACTATTGTGCCAAATAGGACTGTTAAAGAATTGATTAATGGGGGTAAGATGCAAAATAAAAAAAGGTTTCAGTAAGTTGACTGAATGGGATATCGTGCTGGGCAACCAGAATATTGGGTGGGGGGTTAGACATAAATATAATGTGTTTATGGGAAAAGGGAGAAATAAATGTTTCTTCCAAAGAGAACCATAGCTTTTTAGGGGCATCATTGAGTGTAGATAAATAGGGATGTATTTGCTTAATGCCAAAAGATTTGTGATAAGTTATAAAGTCAGGGAAATTAACTCCACCTTGTACTTTAGGAAGTTTTAATTTCGAGAGAGAGATTCAGGATTGTTTACCGTTCCACAGGAACTTGGATAGAATTTTATCAATTGAACTAAAAAATAGTTTAGGTATCTTAATAGGAAGCATCATAAGGAAGAAGTTAATGATAGGGAGAAGCATCATCTTAATGGTATCCAAGCGGCCCCACCACGTGAGATATAACAGAGACCATTCCTGTGTGAGATCTACAAGCTTTGCAGATAAGATTTCTAAATTAGTCCTTAATGTATCCTTGAGAGTAGTGCAGTACCATACCCCCAGGCATTTAATCTTAGAAGAATTCCAAGATAATCCTGCATCAAGAAATACAGAACCAGTGCAATGAGCATTAAGTGGTAAGACCACTGTTTTGTCTATATTAAGTTTATAGCCAGATACATCAGAATATAAGTTGAGCTCATGCAGGAATGCAGGAAGAGCAGCATCAGGGTGAGACATGAGCAAAAGAATATCATCAGCATATGCCATAAATTTGATGTGTTCATTATTAATTTTAAACCCCGTAAATTGTTCAGATGTTTTTAATTGGTATAGAAAAGGTTCGAGAGCCAAAATAAATAGTAAAGGAGATAATGGGCATCCCTGACGAGTACCCCTTTTAAGAGGAAAAAAAGGAGATCGGATACCGTTTGTTATAACCGAGGAACATGGTGAGGAATAAAAAATGGATATAAAATGTCGGAATTTAGTACCTAGTCCATGCCATTCCAATGCTTTCGACAAGAAACCCCAGTAGACCCTATCAAAGGCCTTTTCCGCATCCAATGATAAAGCTGCCAGAGGAATCTTAAGTTTAGATGCCTTGTTAATAATATTTAAAAAAGTACGAGAATTATCTGCTACATTTCTATTAGGGATAAAACCAGATTGATGAGAATCAATAAGGTCAGGTATATATGGGAGTAAACAGAGAGCTAAAACTTTGGCATAGAGTTTACAATCAGTATTAATTAAAGATATGGGTCTATAATTTTTTTACAGTCAGTCGCATCCCGATCTTTTTTGGGAATAAGACAAATCATGGCCTCCGTAAATGAGCCAGATGCAGAACCTGACATTATAAAGTGATTAAATAATTGAAAGAGTTTGGAGAAAAGAGACTTAGCAAACTGAATAAAGAATTCTACTGTGAAGCCATCTGGGCCTGGAGCCTTACCCTTGGGGAGAGATTGTAAAGCTGTATATAGTTCGGTAAGTTGTAGGGGTTGGTCTAAAGATGAGAGGTCAATCTGCAATGGGTCTCTTGGTTTGAGATTAGAGAAATATTGGTTGAGAGATTCAACTGTTGGTATGTGTTCTGGAGTGTACAGGTCCTTATAGTAAGAAGCGAAACACAATTCTATATCTTTTTCTCTAAAGTGTTTAACACCATTGTTATCTGTGATAGATTTAATAGTAGTTTTTTCTTTTCTTTGTTTCAAATATCGAGCTAGAAGAGAACCAGCTTTATGGTTACCACCATAATATCTGGCATTTATTTTCAGGAGGGTGCTGCATGCTTGTTCAGTGGTATATTGGTTAAACTCCATTTTAGCTGAGACTAGTGCTTCAAGATGTGATTTACTAGTTTTGTGAGTATAGAATTCATGTTCTAGGGACTTTATATTTTCAAGGATGGAAGTCGATTTTTGTTGAGCAGACTTTTTTTTTTTTGAGTGAGCGTAACTTATGATGAAACCCCTAGAGGCTGCTTTAAATGCATCCCACACAAAATTAAATGATAGTTGATCACTATTGTTGATGTGAAAGTATTCTTCTATAAACTTACTGTAGGAAGCGATAAAAGTAGCATCTGAAAGTAGAGTTATTAAACCTCCATGAAGATGTTTTAGAACCGTTAAGAAAAAGATCAAGGTCAGTAATCACAGGTGCGTGATCTGAGATCAAAATAGCACCGATTTCAGAGTTGACCATATGTTGCAATAAACCTTTTACTCGGAAAGATATAATCAGCCTAGAATGGGAATGGTGGGTAGGAGAATAAAAAGAGTATTCCATGAGGTCGGGATTGCATACTCTCCAGGAATCAGAGAGAAAATGCTGTAAAACAAAGTTTTTAAAAGCTTTGTGGGAGGCATGTGGAATGAAACGTGACGTGGAAAGTCTGTCCAAAAATGGATCGAGAATTTGGTTGCAGTCACCACCTATTAGTAAATTGTTTGAGGAATGTTCAGAGACAATATGTGAAAGATTCTTCCAAAAATTTGGATCTGGATGTGTGGGGCTGTATATATTTAGGATAGTAAGAGAAATATTGTCAATTTTAAATGTAACAAGTACCCAGCGGCCTTCTGTATCTTGATGCTGTGAAATTATGGTAGGTTTGAGAGATTTATGACAGAGTATAACTACCCCATTTTTGTTTGTGATGGAAGGGGAGTAGAAAATGTCCCCCACCCATTGTTTTTTAAGCTTAATTGCCTCAGAGTCGTTGAGGTGAGTCTCTTGCAACAAAGCAATGTGACATTTCAAACGCGCTAGGTGAGATAAGACACGCTGACGTTTAATGGGGTGTTTAAGCCCCTTAACATTCCAAGTAACAGCTCTAAGTTGCATAACAAGAAGTATTAATAAACAACTGTTGTAACAAGGAAAAAACTAGGCATATCAATTTTGCAAAAGCAAAGAAATAGGAAAGACACAAGATAGTAAAGAAAAAGAAAAGGAGGAAGATGACCTCCAGAAGTTGTATATACATGAATGTGGCAATACAGGGACTAAAGTCCACAAAAGCTAAATAAAACAAGATAGAAAGTGAATACCCCGAAAGGTAGAGGGACAGTGGAGAACCTGAAAAGACAGGCAAGAGTGGCTTCAGCACAAGAAAAGTGATATTAGATATTAAAACATATGAAGGCGAGTTTCATGGAAGAAAAAAACAAACATACAAACGAAAAATGTACCATTCAGGAGACCAACTAACGTAATAACTACAGTAAAGGACTGTGACATGAAAAACAATAAAAATCAAAGCTTACCAGTGGAACGTGTAGGAGAACAGTTTGGATGGTGAGAAAGGGATACGGTTGGGAAAGGAACATGAGGATTGCACAAATAACACTATCTAAAAATATATATATATATATATATATATATATATATATATATATATATATATATATATATATATATATATATAAAAAAAATAAGATGCAGAGAAGGAAAACCATGAATATAAATATTAAACATAACCATTACTATTAAACTGTCCAGAAAAGAAAAAAAAAGAAAGGACATTAAAGACAAATTAAATTATATCTTCAAGTAATTGCAGATGCTCCTAGTTCCATTGCTTCTGTTTTGTGTTGGTTAATAAACGTTTGTAGTGCTGAAGGTTCCTCAAATGAGTAAGATTTGTCCTTGAATGTAATTTTGAAAAGGCATGGGTGAAGAAGACCATATCGAATATTCAAGGATTTGAGTTGTGGACGTAAGTCCAAAAACTGTTTGCGACGTGCAGCTGTAGCAGGAGAGAAGTCTTGTGTGAAAAACACTTTATGACCTGACCATACCAAAGAGCCCATCTTTTTGGCTTCCGAGAGTATTTGCATCAAGTCAGTAAATTGGAGAAAGAGAATAATAATTCCTCTAGGATGTGCACGAGGGCCAGTTGAAGACTGTGGACTTAAACGATGTGCCCATTGGATAGAGAGGGGAGAGGTAGGAGGCAAGCAAAGAATTGAAGGTATTGCTGTTTGAAGGAATGTAATCATGTTAGAGCCTTCCGAACCTTCTGGAATCCCAAAAAGGCGAAGATTATTTCTCCTATTTCTGTTTTCTAAGTTTTCAGTAAGCCTTTTAAGTTGAGCTATGTCCTTTGAGATCTGAGGATTGACAGTGTTACAATCTTCAAGGTTACTGACTCTCTGTTCCAGAGTACAAATTTGTTGTTCGTGTTGGGACCATTGCTCCTCAATACGTTGCAAAGAGGCATTAGTGTCCATCATAAAGGGCTTTAGTGCACGCAATTCCTCCATGACATCATCTAGAGTAAGATGTGTAGGTGATTTTGAGGGAGAATCAAGGTCTTTTTTTGGACGCTTGACAGAGGAGGTGTTAGATGTTTTTTTCGCAATTGCGCCAGCAGCATGAGATGAAGAGGCGCTATCCTTCAAAAAGACTGCAGCACTATCCATTGTTAAAGCTGATGCTAGAGAAGATTTAGTTATATGTGTGCGCACCACTTGAAGAGGATTATTAGACTTGGAGAAAGATGATGACTGGCAACTCTGAGAATTATGTGGTCTCCCCATAAAAGCCAGCAGCAATTTGGTAATGGGAAGCCAGCAATGTGAGGTGTTGATGAAATTATATTAAGATGAGAAGCTGCTGCCAGAAGTTTCCAACAACAGAGCAAAATATAATAAAAAATATATAAATAAAAAATCCTAAATTATTCTCTCATAACAGGCACGACAGAATACCACAAGAGCAAAGCACTTTACTGCACATAGTCAAACAATTGGTGACTAGTTTTAAGGGAACCTTCTGAAAAGGAAAAAATCCCCTCCGTCAAAGGAAAGCATTTACCATGTTATGAAGAGCAATTTGAAAGAGCTCCTTGACAAGAGCTGCCAGTGAATCCTGAAAGTTGAAAACCCCAGCTAAATGTGTTTGAAGAGAGAGGTCAAAAGTTCAGCTGGCTGTCAGAAGGTAATAAATATTCCATTGCAGAGGAAACTAGATTTGTAGAATCACATCCAGGCAAGCAGTTAAAGTTAAGTCAAATAGAAACATCTCTGTGAAAGTTTAGGTTTGTGCAGAGGCTTACGCAACGCAGATAAATAATTACCTTTGGCCCTCACATGAAGTCTCTGAAATGACTTCAAAACTCTATGTCTCTGTAAGATAAAGACATATTTATGCAGCGGCAGAGCTCCGGTGCTCAAAAATGCTGAAGAAATTAATCATTTTGATGTGAAAACATCTTCGTCTTTCCAGGAAGTGCTGAGGAGCTCTAAAGAGCAGCGGCCATCTTGCGTGACCTCCAGCCACGCCCCGATGCTTCACATCTTGACCTGCTGGATTCATCGATCCTGCCGTGTTGTCAGGAACCGATACTTGCCCGCAAACGCTGCATCACCTCCCCTACACCCATAAGGATCCAACATCTCACCTCATTGACCTATCATTAAGGAAGCGACACCTCACCTCCCCGGTGGCAGTAAGGAACAGACACTGCACCAGCTCCAGCGACGCCTCACCTTCCTGACTGCATGCAACGTCTGCTTCCTCCTCGTCTTCCAGGGTACTGGGTACGTGACTGCCCCGCAATCTCTCGCGAATGGTGTCGGACTGTTGGAAACGACTCCGTGATAACCCCAGTTAGAGCTATTGTGTTTCTAAGTGCTACACTAAGATATAATCTTTGAAAGTTTGTATCTTTACTTGTGTATGTTGGACATTTGTCATTTTAGTGGGGGGGGGGGGGGGGGGGGGGGGGTGTGTGTGGGGGTGTGTGTGTGTGTGTGTGTGTGTGTGTGTGTGTGTGTGTGTGTGTGTGTGTGTGTGTGTGTGTGTGTGTGTGTGTGTGTGTGTGTGTGTGTGTGTGTGTGTGTGTGTGTGTGTGTGTGTGTGTGTGTGTGTGTGTGTGTGTGTGTGTGTGTGTGTGTGTGTGTGTGTGTGTGTGTGTGTGTGTGTGTGTACGTACACAATAACTCTGAAATTATCCTATCTACTTGTGCCAAGCTACCAAGGCTTGGAACAGGGGTTATCTTAGCTGTGTGACTCCCTTATCCTGAATAAAGTGAGGGTCCCTACTTCGAAAGTGTGCAAACTACTGCCAACTAGAGACCCCATTTCTAACACTTGTGGTCAGGAAAACTTTAAAAAGATCTAGTTTGCCAGAAAGAGATGAAACTGTACACTGAATTTAAAAAGTCAGAGTGGCCATTACAATCGTTGCTCATTAAATTATTTGTCTAGAAAGATGGTCATGGCACTGGAAATTAACGTAATTGTGCTGAAGCTTATGACACGAAGTGCAATATCACAAAGTCATAAATGTAATTGGACCGCTTACACCAAAAGTAATGCGAGTATACTGTGTTAAGGGATTGTTTACAAAACATGCAACTTTGAGGAAAACACCAATGAGCAACAACTCTTAGTTTTATTCAGAAATTAACTTTAAGTTGCAGGCAAGACTCGCCAGGGTGTTTGTATGATACAAGTCAAACTGTTAAATGCGTCCAAACCAACAAGAAACAACTTGCAAGTATGTAACCATAAGACAATTAATTTGATCTAGAAATCGCAATTCAACAACCCAAAATTTTTAAGAGAAAAAATAACATTAAGTTTGATGTACTTGTGTAGTCGTTCAGGTATGCAAAAAAAAATAAGGCTCCTCACACCATGAATAAAATTGTTTAGTTCACTCACATCTTTTCGCCCCATTGAGAGCCAAGTGAAGACGACTTACCAGCTGCATGGGGGAAGCCAAAAGCTTGGGCAAATCCAGCAGCCCCAGCATATGGTGAAGAAATAATACCTGGTCCACCTACAGAAAATGTGAAACATCAAAAAATTGAAATACTATCTTATGTATTACAACAATAAGAAACATTCTCTTGCACATCCATAAAAGTGTCTGCAGTCGTCAACAGGTAGTATTTATGGTAAAAGGAGGCCAAACAGATCCACTCTTTTGAAGTGACATTTGTTTTTACTTTGAATATTTATACCTAGAAGTGGGTGCTACCCAATGACAATTTGTACATGCAGTGGCAACCTGTGCCTTAGTGCTGGATGATAACGAAGAAAGGGGAAAGTAGAAGGCTGTGAACATTCATGAGGTACGGCTTTTTCAGTAAACATTATATTAAATGGGTTATCTTCAGATTTCAGTCAATCTGCATTTCTAAGAAAAGTGTGTTGAATGACGTTATCGAATCTTTCGTATTTCAACTTTTCTAGCCTAAGATCAGGTGATAATTGCAGAACCTAATCAACAGGCTCACAAGAACTTAATATAAGATTAAATGATTTCAAAGCAAGCACTGTTCACCTCATTAGCTACATGAACGACAAAGTTACTTATCTTTGGTAACATCTTATTTGGTACAGAGGCACCCAGTTGCAGATTCCTTACTTAGAATATCCCCCAGGCATTAGACTTGTTCTGGACAGCCCTTTAGCAGCCCCACTGTGTGCAAGCAGGTAGACATTCAGCTTCACGTGGCAGCAGCAACTGTGCTAGAGGTGATGTGTGTTATACCTATAAAGGTGCCACCCCAACAAGCTGACCTCAGTTTTGTGACTATTTTCTGCACTAGAAACACAGAGCCATACTGATGTAATGTTACCAGTGTGCCAAATTGAGGTCCAGAAAGACCTCTTGAAGATTAGAGCTACAATTCGCATAAAGAGGAGGATGGGAGGGTCAGTAAGGAACCTGCATCAAGACAGTCTCTCCACCAGATAAGGCGTTACCGAAGAAAAGTAACTAGTTCAATCATTGGTCTTCTAGCCACAGATTCCTTACCTTACAATGCATACCTAAGCAATTTCTGCCTGGAGAAGGGTCTGTGGACTGTTCTACACCTAGAAGTTTGGGGAACTGAACGAGCAAAATGCCAATCACGTCAAACCTGACAGTCCAAGCAGGAATGCCTGAAAGATGTCTAGGACTGGGACTACGTGAGGTACCACAGTGGTTGCAGCTTCTGCTCTGCTGGAGTGAGCCACAAACCCTCAGATGGGGTTGCTTCTATAGCATTGCTAGGCAGATTTTTATACAGAGGGCAATCCATCTGGAGATGTTCTCTTATGTACTGATCTTCCTTTCGTTGTACCCACAAATCCAATAGAGTTGATCGTCCACCCGGAAGTCTTTATAAGATCAATGTAGAATGACAATGCTCTTTGGTAGGATGGGGGTGAGGGTGGATTGACGAAAGTAGGCAGTGTGATGCTTTGCCAGATTTGAAAAGATGTGACTACTTTGAGTAAGAAGGAGGCATGTGTCTAAGGACTAGCCTGTCAAGAAAAAAAGCTAGTGTACGGGGGCTGACAGAATGTGCCACCTATTCACTAAACCTCCTGGCAGATGTTATGGTCACAAATAAGCCGGTTTTGTTGACAAGCAGTCTTAGAGGGCTGCTGTGCATGGGCTAGAAGAGCGAGCACATTAAAAAATGAGAACTAAATGAAGATTCTATTGGGGCATAATGAAAGGTGTGGGAGCATGTATACCTGATCAGTTCTGGAACTGACGTCAAGTGATGCTGGTCCAGCTCTGTATTGGAGTTGGGTATGACACATGATATGGCTCTGCCAGCACCAGGAAAAGTGCCATTAGACGGTCTCCTAAGGAGGGGCAGTTCGCATCCCGAGGGTTTGGCTGGTGCCAAGGGGCCAACCCGCCACCAGAAACCCAGTTGGAATCCCTGCCAAACACCTGGGGTCGGAGGGTGCCACCCAAAACGGAGACTCATGGCCTCATAAAAATGTTTAAGTTGGGCGAGGATGCTCCAGCAAACTCGGGGAAGCATGCAGCGGATGCAGGCACACGTGCTCGACAGTGACGACCTGTGAGCAGGGTCTGGACTTGTGGCGTCATAACTATGTCAAACTATGAATAAGAGACTCAAGTCAAATAACACTTACTTGAAGTCCAGAATCCCGATGATAACCAGCACAAGCTACTAAGGGAGGGGTCCTAGGACCTCTCTCTCAAACAGGATGCAGTGTGAAATCACGTGTTGAGCTTCCATAAGCTTCATGGCCTGCTCATGAATGGCAGTCATGGTCCCGGTCCAGGCACCACAAACACACCAAGTTATGGGAAGGGGGGCTGGTCACAGATATTTAACTGACAGGCACCACAAGGTTTAAAACCAGTAGGCTTTTGAGGGGACATACCTAAAAAAGTTGGGAAAAAAAAGGCACACTGTTCCTTGAAGTTAACAAAAAGGTTAATAAAGTTGGTCAAAGAGTGACAGAGGAGCTCAATATGGATCAAGGCTGATAGCGCGGAAAAGAAGGCACTGAGTTCACTGTACTAGGATGGCACCTAATGGGCACTGTGCAGACAACGCCACCTGCCAGGGTGCAAGGGGACTACTCAAACAACTTTAAGGATCCAGTCGGAGGCGTGGGGAATATTATCAGGTAAGGGATCTGTGGCTGGAAGTCTTAATCAGATAATACTCATTTGTATCATTAAAGATGGACAGAACTAACAAGTGGAGACATTAGTTAAAAAATATCTGGGAACGGAATGAAAGCATTGATAATTGATCTAGATTTCAAAGGTTCTAATTGAAAACTGGAGAAAATTATTTTAAATTGTGTTGGTTACTTGCCACACACAGAATACAAACTGAAGTAAATTACAAGGGACAATCTAAATAGACATAGCAATCCTGCAAATCATGTAAACTTTCATTTGTCCCACTTTCCTGTGATAATTCTCTGGTTTAATATACTACATATAACTCAATAATTAAGTATGTTTAAGAACTTTAAATGAAGTATGTGTGATAAAGCACATGTATTCACCAGTGAGAAGATGTTGGAAATTGCTTGGGAAGTCCTCCCTACAATTAGAGGATACAAATAGACTACAGTATTAAAAACAAGCATTGGAAAAACCAACAGGTCTCTCCTTTTCGCTTTTTCCATGCCTTTTGCCAATCCTGTTTAACATCGGCAAAGACGAAGGGAAGAAGAAGAAGAAAAAAAATAAAATAAAAATAAAGGTTATTGCATATAAAAACAAGCATTGTCAAAAGCCAATAGGTCTCGCTTTTTGGACAGCTATTGGCTTTGTCAATGTTTTTAGCCAAGATGTACATCAGCACGTCTGTTAAAAATAATTTGGAAAAAAAGTGCACTGATGCGGCCAACGTGGACTGCATCTGGCAGTGATCCATTTTCTTAGTTTGGGATTATTCTCTTCACAAAAAAAAACATTTAATCACTTTATGTTAAGGTAAAGTTAATCATTTTGGCGCATCATGAACACAGTAACAAAAAGGCCATGCAGAGCAGGGAGCACAGTGCAGTTTTCTTCCTTGCAGCATCAGGATACCCAATAGGATGACTTTTCAGTGTTTTTCTTTATGTTGGGACAGGAGAGGGCGAGAGGCAGGGGCAATGGGGGACACAGCAAGCAAGAAGGGCAGGCCGGAGAAGTGATGCAGGAAGGGGGGGGGGGAGGGAGGGAGTGGAGGGAAGAAAGAGTGGGACAGGACAATTGGACTTTCGGGTTTAGGGGATGGTAGAGGTAAAGAGAGGCTAGGGTGACTTGAGGGTTCAGTGGTGGGTAAAGGGAGGAGAGAATGGCTTGAGGGTTCAAGGGAGGAAAGAGCTTAAAGGAAGTGAGGGTGTCTTGACTGGAAAATAGGATATGGCCTGTCATTGTTCAGTATGGTATGGTTTGTCATTTCATGGTAGGAGCGGTTATGTTTTGGTATGGCCTGGTATTGTATAGTACGGTATGTTAAGATATAACAGTTTGTTGTTATATAACATGGTATTTTATTGCCTGCTATTGTATGGTATGGGGAGGCACTTCATGGCCTGTTATTGTATAGTATACTATGGTAAGAGTATGGCAGGATGTGTTAATGAGGTATGCAATCAATGGTCTGCTACTGTATAGTATAGTATGGTATTCCATGATCTGTTATTGGATAGTTTTTTTTATGGCAGGAGTATGGTATGACATGTTAGAGACAAACAACCAATGAACTGATAACAGCACGCATACACGTGCATTTAGGCAGGTGCCGATATTACCAGTTGGTACAATTTTAAAAACCTGTAACTTACATTGGCCTTCCCAAATTGGTGAGCAAGATGTCATTAAGTGGAATGCGGCCAATACAAGGAAGGGTTATAAATAAACGCACTCTTAGCAAATGCGGCAACATGTAACTTTGTTAAAAATTAAGAAATTGTGTTGTGGCTGGAGAAAAACTGCACACTGGAAAGTTAAGTTTGGAAAAATCTGGAAAGCAAACAACGGGAGAGGGGGATAGCAGACCCAAGACAATAAATCAAGCAAAACAAAAGGGGATAAAAGCAGTTAAAAAAAAGAACATCACAGGAGCGAGTCAAAAAAGCACACAAACATTGCACACAAAAAAAGAAAGTGCAGCAATTCGAGCATAAGCAGCTCTGAGGAACACTAATCAAGAAATCAATTAGTACTTGGTTCAGGTTTTAGGGAAGAAAACAAAAACACAAAGAAGGCGAAGCCAACATGCTCATGCATGCACTCACCAATGAAAAGTAAGAAAGTTGGTCTCAAGGAAGCCAACCAATGGTATGTAATGGGTGGTTCCCCTGTTTAAAGTTTTGTTTTTTTTTTTAAATATTTTTGGATTAATTTTTTTTTTTTTTTTTTTTTTTTTTTAGAAACAAACCATCGCAAGCAGCAGCCCATGTGCACTATCACAGGTGAGACCTAAAAATAACAATGGAAGGCTCAGTGGCATGACTGATGAGCGCATAGATCACCCACCGCGTGTGTGTGTATATATAAATCATGAAGCAAGAAGACACGTGTTGTACTCCCATGGAGTAGTCAAAGTAAAAGACGTTCCCTGAGGTTGACAGTTGATGAATACACATCAGCCAATCAAAATGACGATAAAACAGATATGGGGTTCAGGGAAAGGGCAAGCAAGTGCAGAGGAATGAAAGACCGTAACTAAAAAGCAAGCACAAGAGATTGGCAAGAAAGCCAACCAATGGCAAGCTATGACCAGAGCTGACCCAAAGACCACTGGATTAGTACTGCCCACAATAGGTCGGTCTTGGACAGCTAATAAATAAAAGCAGTTTTTAGGCGAGACCAAAAAAAAGTGAATTTGGTCTGAAACTAGCATAATATGTAGCCAGCGGAACACAGACGTACGTCATATTTAGGAAAAATATGAAGTTAAAACGTTTGGTAATGTTTGAAGGGTTTCTTGGTCTTGGCTGCTCACCCTATGAACTTAGGGTAAAGCATGTTACTACTGAGAGAG
Source organism: Pleurodeles waltl (assembly GCF_031143425.1). Classification (NCBI taxonomy): domain Eukaryota; kingdom Metazoa; phylum Chordata; class Amphibia; order Caudata; family Salamandridae; genus Pleurodeles; species Pleurodeles waltl. The sequence continues at coordinate 310,870,468 of NC_090437.1, read as the reverse complement.
AGGCAACTGGCTTGCATAAGTACTCCTCAACCAGAGTAGAAGGAATTTTAGCATTTGTGTTTCTTTATAAAAACATATTTACCCCAGCTGCGAGTAAAGACACAGGTATTCTTTTCAAATAAGTTCAATGCAGGAAAAGCACACTTGATCTGGTATGCTTGATAAGCAAAGCTAGTACATGGCAGTAGGCGGCGCCAAGATCCTGTGCCCATGAACACCAGCAAAGGCGTCAATCCCAGAAGTTAATAAACAGTTCCATAAATATGGTGCCTGGACTAGTCTGCTGATCGTCGCAGACATTAAAAAGAGCGAGTCAACTGTTCTTATGTAATCAGAGAACATTTTACAGAAGAGATAACATTTCATCAGAAACGTGATGCAGAAAGGCAATAGCTGGTCTGCAAGAATATGAAGTATAATTGAGGAGAAGCATTAACATAGGAAAGCAAGTTCTTTGATTGTATATCAAATGTGTACACCCTTTTATTTAACTGGTCTGAGTTTCTGCCAAACACCTTTTTGTGTGTAAGACTTTCTGTAAGTCCTGGCTATTTTGCACATTTTAACGAGCATGCTGAAACAAAGCTTTGCATCCAAGGATGCAAGCATGTGCTCATGACCCAAGCATGAAATCTATTTAGAAAGCAAAGATTACAAGCATGCAATGTGCTTTTAGCTGAAAAGAAGGGATCTGCTTAGGTGGTCACCATTCATATGGGGGCACTGTGCAGCTAATGATCGTACCCTACAAAGCCTCTCAGAGCAATGCCTGTGACAGAAGGATACCCTGATGTTTAGAACAGGTAATGATATCATTATTACTGATATTGTTACTGTTATTCTCAAATCTGAGTCACAGCTGAAGTGCTTGATGAAAGTACTAAGGCACAACCAGGTTGCTGCCAGACAAATGTCCACAACTGAACCCATGCTACAGCATAACTCTAGCTACTACTACTCGAGTAGAAGGGGCCAAAGAAAGAAATTATCATGACATGATTCAAGAAGCAATCAATGTCTGACCGGCTGCACAAACCGGAGCAAAATAGGTGAACCATGTGGCATTAATCCCTTTGTTTCCTGTTTAGGAGGATGTAAGTACCCTCATTTTCTGCCTGTTGTCAGTGTGTTTGACTGTGTTCACTGGGATCCTCCTAACCAGGACCCAAGTGATTATGCTCTCTCCGTTTAAACTTGGTTACTTCAACCACATACACCAGACATTAGGCATACTGGTGCCCCCATCTAAGTCCCTCATATATGGTACCCAGGGCATTGAGGTACCAGGGGATCGCCATGGGCTGCAGCATGTATTATGCCACCCATGGCGAGCCCATGCAAAGTGCATCTGCAGGCCTGCCATTGAAGCCTGCGTGAAAGGGCACATGCACCCTTTTCACTAAAGGTCACTGCACCAGGTCACTGTAAGTCTCCCCTTTGGTAGGCCCTCCTAGACCAGAGGGCAGGGTGCAAGTACCTGTGTGTAAGGGCAACCCTGCACTAGCAGAGGTGCCCCCACAAACTCCTTTTCCATGTTCCTGGGCTTTGAGTGCGGGGATGCTATTTTATGCATGTACTGGACATAGGTCATTACCTATGTCCAGCTACAAAATGGTAACTTCGAATCTGGGCATGTTTGGTATCAAACATGTCGGAATCATACTCCAATACTGTTGCCAGTATTGGAAGTATGATTCCATGTACTCTGGGAGCTCCTTAGAGGACCCCCAGAATTGCTCCTACCAGCCTTCTGGGGTTTTCCCGGAAGCACAAGCTGCTGCCACCCCTTAGACAGGTTTATGCCCTCCTGCTGCTTGAACAGCTCAAGTCCAGGAAGACGGAACAAAGGATTTCCTTTGGGGGGGGGGGGGGGGGGGGGGAGGTAACACCCATTCCCTGTGGAAATAGGTGTTACACGGTTTGGGAGGTGTAGCCTCCCCAAGCTACTGGTATGCTCTGAAGGCCTACACCGGTTCAGGAACCCCCAGTCCCTGTTCTGGTGCGAAACTTAACAATGGAAAGGGTAGTGACCACTCCCCTGTCCATCACCACCCCAGGGGTGGTGCCCAGATCTCCTCCAGAAGGCCCCTGGAATCCAAGGTGGGCAGGTCAGGCAGGTGATGTCAGAGCCCCTTCATGATAGGTGGTCACCTGGCTAGGTGACCAATACCACTTTAATGGCTATTTAGGGTCTCCCTATTGAGTGGGTCCTCAGATTCGGCATGCTAGATTCCAGCAGGACTCCTCTGCAGCTTTTCTTCAACTTCTAGCCACTGGAACCACAACTGGACCCTCCAGGAACCGACGATCTGTATCCACAATGAAGACTCTGCTTGCAACATTGTTTCCATGGCTTCTTCCAGCTTCTCCCCAGCTGTGCATCCTCTGAGGGCAGCAAGTCTTCAGTCTGCATTAAAAGGAAGAAGTAATCTCCCTTGGAGTGAAGGTGTCACTCCCCTGCATCCACAGACACCAACTGCAACGACAACAGGTTGCGTGGATCTCCTCTCATCCTGAGCTGCATAGATCCTGCATCACGGGTGGCGGTCCAGAGAAGTCCTCCTGGTTCTCTCTGCCATCCGCCAAACTTTGGTGGAGGTAAGCCCTTGCCTTCCCACGGAGGACAGTACCCCTGTGCACCTTGTCTCTTGCAGCTACCAAGGTTTGTTGGCATCTCCGCCAAGGGATCTTCAGGCTCTGTGTAGCCCTCAGCCCCCAGCACTCCTACCTGTGACACACAGCTCGCTGGGTGCTTCTCCTGTGGTGTGTGACCCTTTTCAATTGTGCTGCGTGGGCTCCTCTGCGACTCCTGGTTCCTTTTTTCAGTGGGTCTCCTGTGGGGGCTGTCTTTTCTTCTGTGGACTCTCTGCCTTGCTGAGGGTACCCCTAGGACTCCCCCTGTGGGTTGAGTCCTCCTGGACCTTGCTGGTCCCCGGCAGCTCCACTTTTCCTTCACCATGACTTCTGCCTTTGCCAAGGCCTATTGGAGGCTTTTCCACACCACTGACCAACTGCAATCATCCATCCGGCATGGGACGTTGACTGCATTCTCCAGGAACTCTTCCTCTGCTCCAGTGCTGCATTGCTGACCGTCTTCGTCCTACCGTCGACCAACTCCTGCAACCACAGTTGGGTGGGTAGTGGCTCCTGCCCCCACTGGACTCTTCTGTGACTTGTGGAATTGGTCCCCCTTCTTTCACAGGTTTTGCTCTTCAGGAATCCACCGCTGGTCTCTTGCAATCTTGACTGGGTGTTGCATTTTCTTCTTTTTCTTTCTTTTGGGTGGTTTGGGGAAAATCCAGGAACGTACTCCTTTCTTCCTGGTCACTCTACACATTCCACTTACCTAGGTGGGGGTCCTGCATTTAAATTCAATTTTTTAGTATATGGTTTGGCCTCCCCCTAGGGTCAATATTGCCTTTTTCCATTTGCATTGTTTTCTACTATTATTTATGCCTATGTCTGATTACTAGTGTGTTACTTACCTCCTATTGGAGGGTTGCCTCTATAGTACTTTCTGATAATTGGGTCACTTAAATAAAGTACCTTTAATTTTGTAACACAGTGTTTTCTTTCATGTGTGTAAGTGTTGTGTGACCACAGTGGAATTGCATGAGCTTTGCAGGTCTCCTAGGTAAGCCTTGGCTGCTCATCCACAGCTAACTCTAGGGAGACTGGCTTCTAGACACTGCCTACACTACACTAATAGGGGATGCCTGGCCCTGGTATAAGTACCTTAGGTACCCACCACACACTAGGCCAGCTTCCTAGAAAGGGTCCACCACTGGGACAATACTAGAGGCTGAGGATCAAAGCCTAAGCATTTTTGATGATTTAATCCACAAACAAATACCCCAAAAATACAGAAACATGCATTAATCAAACAAATAAAAAAAATATATTTAAATTATACTTACCCAAAGAAACTATAGCTCGTGCCCTAAGGTGACTATAACTCGCACCCCCGCCATACACAGTTTTCACCTCAATTTTATTGCAAATGTTGCCGTGATATTATCAATGACGTCATAAAAGATGTCAGGACTGGTGTAATATTTGGGGTAATTAGCAGTGCATGGTGAGGACGTGAGTTATAGTTACCTTGGGGCACGAATTATAGTTTCTTCAGAAAAGTACAACTATAACTGCTGAATTTCTAGTTTTGCGCGTGCAAAACTGAGTATGCACTGAATCATGGTCTTTAGGCCATAGTGGAGCCTATGGTGATTTGAATGATAAGGTAGCAGCGTCAAGTGAGCACCATATAGGACTGTCGGACAGATGACAAAGGGTAAGTTGCAGCGAGGCATTATCTGCTCCCCCAAGAAACGTGAGCTAGTCACACCACATATCAAATGAAACTATACTGGAATTCTTCCAGTTAGTGAGAACCAATTTGCAGGCAAGGGCCAGCATCAAGTCTAGAAGAGATTAATCTGCTTCAATTTGTATTTGTTGGTCAAGATATCCTAGTGAAATATAGAAGAATTCATGAGTAGGATTAATATCCAGGGTAATTTTAATGAACTTAAAAATGTTATCCCAGTAATTCTACAGTATGGGACAATTATATAGCATGTGTGCTAGGTCACCTGTGTGCGTGCCACAGTTCCAGCAGGCAGGTACTTGTCTGAGGTTAAGTTTAAGTCATTTTTCGTGGGTCCAGTAGGACCTGTGAATGAGCATGTATTTAGTTTGGGATAGCATTGCTGATTCATAAATAAAAGGGGATAGAAGGGGATTCGTAGACATGCTTCCAATCACATTTTATATTGCTTTTGGTTGGTTCTGCCTCCCGTTTTCATTCATTCTGTGAGTGAGCTTTGAAAGATTTTGGTAACAGTAGTTTGCATACTTTGCATACCACATGGCCAGCTGTGCACAAGTTGTTAACAAAGATAAGTATCAATGGGTCATTCTTTAGCGATGAAATAGACAGCTGAACCTTGATCCTCAGAAATTTGTAAGAGTCGAGGTTATCCTACCTGAAGCTTGACTTCAAAGTTGAGAAGAAGAGTGCCATCAAATAAGTGACCAGATTAATTCCTTTCTCAGACCAGTCGGGCCACAATAATGAATGTCAATCAATTTTTTATTTTTTGCTTTAGCGAGATGGATGATAGATTGGAATTGTGGAACTTTATTTTAGAATAGTAGTCCATTCTTAGAATAATCTTTTAAGTGTTATTCATGATGTATTTTGTTTGGGGAGGTAGAAGTTGCCCATCCTTGAGTACACATAAATAGGTTTGCCCTCTGGAAGATTTTTCTAGATTCACCAGGACCAGTAGGTAGTCTGACTCATCAAGGAACCAGTTAATGCCTTGTTTGACAGGTGTGCCATTTTGTAGTTCCTAACGTTAGGGAGGCCTATACCACCACTATTGGTAGGGAGCCTATGTTTGAGTGAGATTCTCGTTTTTTTGTCTTGCCATAAATATTTATTGCCGGTATTGTCAATTTAGGTTAGGAATTCTTCAGAGATTGCCATGAGGAGCATACTGATTAGATTAACTAGGGGATGATCATCATTTTGAGGGATTTGGTCCTTCTCCACCACGAAAGAAATTTGGATGACCACCCATCAAGGAGACTGCTGATCTTCTTAAGTGTGCAATCTTCGTTATGTTTTAAAGTAATAATAAGGTCATTGGAGAATTCTATTCCCAACTATTTAATGCAACCTGGTTACCAAGCGAGGCCTGACTTACTTAAAATTCCTTTATTTCCAATGTCATTGAGACGTTTAACCTCAGACTTGTCCTTATTAAGAGTGTAGCCTGATACACCTGCAAATTCCTGGATCAATGTCATTTAAACAGTAATGGAGGTGGGAGAGTATTAAGTGGTAGTCAAAATATCATAAGAATAGGAAGATATTTTTATAGTGATATTACCGAACGATACATCAGATGTTCCAGCATTTTCCCACATATGATAAAGAAATGGCTCTAGTGCTAGGAGAAAGAGAGGAGAGGAGAGGGGCAGCCTTGTCGGTTTCCTTGCTTGACGGAAAATGTGTTAGAAATAGTGACCCTAGCTCTGACTCTAGCAACAGTGTTGTGGTAAAATGCCATTATCATACCATCAAAGGTTCACCCAGGGTTAAACTTCAAGAACCAAATTTAAATATTGCCAATCTACTTTGTCAAACGCTTTTTCCGCATTAAGGGTTATCACTACTGTAGGGGTGTTTGACAGTTTGGCTTTTTCCATAATATGGCAAAGTATTCTTGTATTGCCACTGGATATTCTATTCTTCAGAAATCCAACTTGTGAAGGGTGGATGACTTTAGTTCTGTATTTTTGGAGCCTGGTGGAAAGTATCACGGCATAGATTTTGCAGTCCAAGTTAAGCAATGAGATTGGTAAGCACCTTTTTCAAAGCTTAGTGTCTTTACTCTCTGTGGGGTATCACAGTTATGACAGTCTTCGCGGGGTGCCTGTGACTTGCCTAATACTGGCGAAGTGGGTACCCAATTTTAATACAGGTGGGATAAATCCTGTGGATGAAGATTTAAAGAATTGTGCAGTATACCCATCCAGGCCAGGTGTTTTACCTATTGTAAGCTTTGATTGTGCTGGCTATTTTCCCTTTTGTTATCGGCCATTAATCATTTTCATTTCTTCTTCTGTTAGTTTGGGTAAGCTGGCCTTATCTAGATATGCCTCACACTTCTTTCTTAGCTACTGATATGCTGTTTGTGTAAAGACCCTGGTAGAAAGTTTTAAAAATATCAGAAATTTTATTAGGGTTGGTGTGGAAATTACCTTTTCCGTCTTTAATTGCGTTTATGGAGTATTTTTGTAATCTGTGTTTTAAATATGCTGCTAGAGTTTTTTTTTTTATTTAAATATGCGGCTAGAGTTCAGTCAGTCTTTTTCGCTTCCAAAAGCCTAATACCTTTTTGTTTATTGGCCAAGATATCTTCTCTTGTGCTTAGGATTTTGTTGTAGTCATATTTATTCTTGACAATCTCATTTACTATATGTTTAGCTTCAGAGGAGATATGACGCTTTTTTAATTCCACAATTTGTTTCTCTAACTCCATGAGTTTGCTGTTAGTCTATTTTTTCTTATTGGATCTAAATTTAATAATCACACCTCTTAGTGCAACTTTAGGTGCCTCCCATCTACTGAGGTCAGAGGAGTCATTTTCTTTGCTTTCACTGAGGAAGTTCTTTATGGAGTCTTCAATAATTTGCACATGATTTTGGTGTTTAGGCATTTCGGCTTTGAATCTCCATTGCGTTTGTTTTGTGTCCAGTGAAGTATCAGTGATTGACAGAGTGGCACATGAATGATTAGATATCACTCTTGGTTCAATTGTTTTTTGGTAAACTCTTCTAAAAGAGTGTCCAATATTAGTAAATAACCTATTAGTACAATTTGTGTGGGGTTGTGTAAAAGGTATAATCCTATTCATCTGGGTTTGGTGTTCCCCAAGAGTCAATTATGTTGTGTCTAGAGCACAAGTTCTTTAGGGCCTTATGGCTTTTGTTAGGGTAGTATGTATATTGTAAATTTCTATCTACGATAGGATCCATCAGGAGATTGAAGTCGCCTGCAAAAATGGTTGTGGCAGTATCTGGGATTTCTTTAAGGTGAGTCAATTACTCATTCCAGAAGGATGGATTGTCAGTGGGCGAATAGACACTGACCACAAAGAAGTCATTGTTTTTGTTAAGTTTCGAGATAATCCATCTGCCTTGTTTATCAGAAAGACTGGACACCATGTCTATTTTCTACTTTTTAGAGATCAAATTCGGGATGCAATTTTCCTTTGCAGATTAAAATGTGCATAGAGTCAACTTTGGTTTCCTGGATAATGTCTCCCCGGAGTTTATATATGTAGCCAATGATTTTCCTGTTTTTTTATTATTATTTAATAGGGTGGCTGATCCCTTTTACATTTAAAGATACCTAGATATTCTGCTTAGGTCTGGTCATGAGTGCGGTTGCCAGTTTCCATAGCTCTCTTACGGGGATTAGTAGATTTCACTAGAACGTTGAGATGTTGTTTGTAAATAATAGGGAGAAAGTAAAGTGTACAGTGTGACTTACTTAATATGTAGTGGTAGGAGGATGTGGCATAACAGAGATGTATGTCCAGAATTTCAACCCCATATTGTGAGGATGTGTCAAGAGTTGAGTATTGTTATGTCCAAACTAGTGTGGACTGCTTACTTGAATGAGATTGCGCTTTATTTTGAAAGTGCAGACAAATAACACAGGTGTGTGGAATTACTATAGCTTGATGCCCAGGACCTACTGTTTGGTGCCATGGGCAACAAACTTTCAAGTTTATCTTGTCCTTGGGACAAGTAGGCCCACCCCCTGCAGCATAAACTCTTTGGCTTCCAGTTTACAAGGAAGGGAAATGTCTGCAGCTGATCTAATATTTTTTCCCATGAGTAACTGCTCTTGGAACTCGTATTTATGGTTCATTAGTACAAAGTCTTTATTATTAGGGTAAGCACTCAAAATGTTGTAAGCTCACATTGAAGTACTGACAGTGGTTCCTGTAAAAAAGATGTGCACACACGTTTGAAAAGTTAAAAAATATGAGGCTACGTATAATTCTCCCAGAATGCCCTCTGATTAGATGCAAAAGTTTGCAAAAGCTTTAAAACAAAATTGATGATTCTTTGCTTTTATAATAAAATGTTCAGAGGAAAAATGCAAGTAGGAAAACAATGTTTTGCTAAATTACTGAGAACTTTTAGGTACTATTTCGTTGACGCATCATTTAATAAAATATGTTGATGCATGCTAGTATTTCAAAAAGATATCCATAATGGAAAATCAGTGTAACTAACTTCAATAAGATTATGGGAAACAAAAACAAATCAGCACTCAAAAAGCCGACCGGTCCAACACTGGTAGTCAGCCATTGGTTTTGCCAATGTGTTTCTTGATCTGGCATTGCTTTTTTAAAACTTTATTTTTGTGGAGCTGCCAGGCCCTCACCATTGTAAAAAACATTGGCAAAAAGCAAACCAAACTGGTCTTAAGAAGCACACATAGCCACAGTAGTTCCTGGCACTGAATAAAACTACTTTGTGTGTCAATATGCGCCTTGTGGAAGAGCAGAATGCTATCGATCACAGTAATGCCAGCCAATAGATTGATAGAGAGAAGAATAGAATTTGAATAAGAACAAAAGGTTTTGGTTAACACCAGACCTAATTAGGGACACAATTTTTTAAGTAAGTTACAGAGGTGCACCAATGGTATGTGTCTTTGCATTAATGCAGAATTATGGCTTTCATGAATTCACAAGATTTTACAGAAGACGACCAGGTACTCGTACTCCTAGAACATATTTGCAAATTGTATTTTAGCACGAGAAAATGTGCATGTATAGATTTGCTCATGTGAAAATCTATTGAGTGTTTACAAGCTCACTTTCCCTCAACCACTTTTTCCCAACCCTGGAAGAGCTTCCATTCCTGCCCTTGTCAGAAGTAAATTTACATCCTTTCTCAGTATGGGAAAAGATTAGAGAAGAGCTGGTGAAAATATATGAGACATGCAAGTTAGTAGGTTTACACAGACTCAAAGGCATCCCAAACCTGGAACTATTGCTTTCTGCTTCCTTCAGCCCCAGTATGGAGATCTGTAGAAAGGTGGCAAAATAAGGAAATTGCTAGTATTCAAACCCTACTACAGCATTAGCTCTGGCATAATACGATAGGCTATTATCAGAGGTCTTAAATAATGAGCTTGCTGCCATAATTTGACATCACACTACATGGTACCAAAGGGAAAATTAGATTTTTTACAGGACAAGTAGAATTATGAAGCAGCCAGTCCCATGGACAAGCAGATATTTTATTAAATTGCACAACCCTGAATAATGGTAAGGATATAGGCAAACGATGGCAAATCAAGAGTAAATAAAACAAATGTATTAAACAGTCCCTCCCATATATCAACACTGCCCTCTCGAAATATACAACAGGAATAGAGAGAGGAGAGAAAGCTTCTTCAGGGAAACAAACAGTCAAGAGCAAAACAATGAAAAGTAAAAACCATTACTGTCTAAATAGGTGTAGGAACCATGTATCATAAAGCTGTTATAACACAAGACTAGGAGTGATTAGGTCGCATTACATAAGAATCCACGTTTGTCTTTAGCAACGTAAGTGGTAGATGCAGAAGAGCCACCTAGTAGGACTTCTGTAACCATAACACTAGTGGTCGTAGAACAAACAATCCGATAATATGCGTATTTAGAGTAGAAAAATAACCTGAAAAACCTTCAGAATACATAATGTACTGAATCAACATATTATAAGTTAGTAATTTCAATGTAAAACATATACCTAAAAAAGGGAATGCAAAGATCACTCCCAACCCACACTACCACCCAGGGACCCTTAGGACTGGGGGAGTACTAAAACCCCAAAGGTAAGTAGGTAGGATTCCCCAGGCGCCAGGGTGCAGAGTAGAAATCTCAGGTCAGTGTCCATAGGATAAACATGGGGAAGTTGCGGTTGGAAGTTTTGCATTTTAGGAACCTTGGCAGAGGACCCCGAAGAAACCCGTTGGGACAAATTAGGTTGGATAGTGCCCCACCCGTGGATACCTAGAACAGTGGAGTACCTACACCATGGAGCCCAGCTGTATAGGGCTGAAGTCCTGTCTGAACATCCCCCTGAAGTCAAAAGGGATCTTGGTAGCCCAGCTACTGTTGCGACCTGTGGACCAGGTCCATCGAAACCATGCGTGGATCCTGGAAGAAGAGGGCCTAAGAAGAGGGGACAGAACCCAGACCACCCAGAGGTGCCCAGGCAGTGCAGGAGGGCAATGCCCACCCTTTTCTGCGATGTTTCCAGTGGGACAGTGGGCGAAAAAGTGCAGCTGTGGAGTCCAGGCGATGCAGGAGGATCCTAGGAGTCATCCACAAACTGTCCCATGCTGGCCGCTGGATTGCAGAGGGGTCCAGTGGTCAGCAGGACCACCAACAAGCCTTGGCAAATGCAAAGAAGGGTTGTATGGAGTTTTGGGGACTAGCAAGGTCCAGGTGACCCAACCTTGGCAGGTAGGTCAGGGCGAGCCCTCAGCAAACAGGAGAGCCAGCAGGAATTGTTGGAGCCCCCCAGCAGGGCCCTCTGCCAGCAGGCACGGGGAGTCACAGGAAGGCCTCAGCAGTACAGCAAAGAGGGATGTCCACGTCGCAGGAGTTTTTGAGAGGATGCTGTTCTTGCAGCTGGAGAATGCTGGAGGTCGGGGTTTCTTGGAGCTGAAGGTCCTTGGGCTGAGGAGCCAAAAAGCCTTGGCAGCGACAAGCAGACTTGGTGCACAGAGGTTCTGACCAAGCAGGTCCGGCGACGGACCACAAACTTCCCAGTTGCAAGGAAGAAAGGTCAGACCTGTGTTGGAGAGCCATGGGACAGCACAATCCACAAGCCGGTCGGCAATGAGGTGCCTGCAGATGCAGGGGGAGTGACTACTTCACTCCAAGAGATTCTTTCTTGCTTTGCTAAGTGCAGGCACAGTCCCAGTGACTCTGGAGGGTGCACAGTCAGGGGTGTAGAAGTCTTTGCAGAAAGTAGAAACAAAGTTGCAATAGAACCCTACTACTGGTTAGTCTTGCTTCTGGTTCCAGTGAGGAACATCAGCAGTTCCTGTCTCCAGGTTGCAGAAGTCTTGCAGACAAATCTAGAAGCCCCTAAGCAACCCAGGAAGGGGGTTGGACAGTAACTGCAATGATCCACCTATCACATGGGGATAGGAAGGTCACCCAGCTGGACTAACCAGTCAGATGCTCCTAGGAGCCCCTGTTCATCTTATTTATTTCCAAGATAGCAGAGTCAAGGTGCCACCTGGTAGAGCTCTGTGCATCTCCACAGGAGAGGAGCTGGACAGGTGGGTGGTCACTTACCCTGTCCTTTGTGTAGTTTCCGGCCAGAGCTGGAACCGGGGGTTCCTGTACTGGTGAAAACCATTTTATGCAAGGAGGGCACCAAATGTGCCTTTCAAAGCAGTATAGTGGTGCTCAGAGGCACCCAGGCCAGACACGGCTATTTCTAACGAGGAGGAAGTCACACCTCTAACATACAGGAAATCCTTTGTTCTGCCTTCCCCTGCCATTAGTTAAGCTCAGAAGCTTGGGGAGGAGGGTGGAGTGTCAGAGGGAGGTGGTGCAGAACAGTGGCAGGGGTCGGAAGCAACACAGGCTGGCATTCAGACCCTGCAAGGCTGTACAGGCAGACATTGGGGATCTCCTAGGGAACCCCCAGAGCACCTGGTATCATGCAACTAACACTTGAATCAGTGTGGTTGCATGATTCCAACATGTTTGATACCAAACATGCCTAGGTTCAGTGAAAACATTATGTAGCTTGATCACTTGTTTGACCAGTGTCCACTACATACCTTATATGACTTCAAGGCACTTACAACACCAAGGGAAAGGAGTCTGGGGTTTGTAGGGGCACCTCTGCTCATGCAGGGTGCCCTCATACTTAGAACTACACACCCTGCCCTTGGGGTAGAGGGCCTACCTTAGGGGTGACTTACAGGGTCAGAGTGCAGTGACCATGATATAAGGTAAACCTTATATCTGCAGTGAAAGGTGCATGCACCATTTCACGCAGGGGGCAATGGCAGGTCTGCAGTCACTGTTTGCATGGGCACTCATGGGTGGAACAATACATGCTGCAGCCCATGGGGGACTCCTGGTTTACCAATGCCCTGGGTACCTAAATACCATATACTAGGGACTTACATGGGTGCACCAGTATGCCAATATTGATGTGTATAACATATCTTACAACTAAATTTAGTGAGGAAGCACCGACACTGGGGTCTTGGAGACCATGATCGTACTGTTCTACACTTTAAACACACTGAACTCAGGCAAAAGTAGGGGTAACTATGCCAGAAAGGTGCTACTTTTCTACACCCTGTTTGCGACAGCATTTATTACAAGTGAAGTGCATGTACTAGAATACTTGCAATATTAAGTACTTAGAAACCAAAGTAAATCTGAGAGATCAATGTTCTTTGGTGCACAAAGAGTCTCTGGATAATGGCGACCAAAATAGAATGTAGCGAAGATCGCTGGTAGAGACATTTCAGCATGTGTCTGATGGAGAAAATTGGTCGTTAGCAATTTTGAGGAAAATGTTGAGTTAATGCATGTTTATTGAGAATGCAGCTTTGTGCGATGCAGTCTCCATCTCCAATTGAGCTTTGTTATCCAGGAACTTTGTAAGGGAATTAAGATTGGTAAAGATATGAGATATACCCTGGAGTATTAATCTGTACTTGGCTTGACCTGCAAAGACAAACTGGCATTTCATTGCCTTCAATCTGTGGCACAAGGCAAGGAAGCCTTGACTAGTCTCTACTGCAAACTTAGAAGAGTCTTGTGAAATGAAATACTTGCAACTGTTACATTGTTTGTGAATGTGCTTCTTTATGAATGCTAGTATTTATTTATTTTTAACACCTGTTTATAGTGAAGTGGTTTTACATACAATTGGGCGTGGGTGAGTTTGGTTAGGAAGCGTGCATGTCAGTACTTTGTGCGCTCTTTCAAATTCTAGTCCTTTTTCAAACACTATGCCGGAGTATTGTGGGAACCACTTTTCTAAGAACAGGATGCATGACCTAGCCAGGTCATCTGGTCCTTCTGGGATGCCAAAGATACAGAGGCTCCGTCATCTGTTACTGTCTTTAAGGGCAGCTAATTCTCTGAATATGGACCAAGTAGTGGTATTGAGGGCTGAAATAGCTTTGCTAGATTTGGTGTAGCAGACCTCTAGTTTACTAATTTTTCTTTTCGTTTCAGCGATTCTGGAGTTGGTATGTTTGATAGCTGCTTGAATACCACAGATTTCATTCTGCAATGCGTCTCTGATCTTTGTGGTGTTGGCCAGATCGTGGACATCTACTAATTTCTTGAGTATCACCTCCATTGTGGTGTTGATGTTATTTATATTTTTAATGGGTGAGTCAGGACTAAGGGGATCCATTTTGACTCTTTTCAGGCTTGCTTTGGTTTCTTTCTCAGCCATGTTGCATTAGAAGTGACTGATGAATCTTAGCGTGAGCTTTGCCAGTCAGGGTGCTAACATTAAAGGTGGTATAATGATTGACTGTTTGATGAGCCCTTGTTGGTACTTGGATTAGCATAATATTGCAATAATAGGTAAGCTGCAAAAAGAGCCCTTTCAGCAACTGAATCTGGCTGTGGAAAGAAGACTGGCAATTCAACTGTTTGATTGAAATGAAAAGATGAAACAACTTTTGGTAGGAATTTTGAGTTTGTTCTAAGAACTACTTTGTTTTTGTGAATTTGAAAGAAAGGTTCTTGTAAAGTAAATGCTTGAATTTCACTAACTCTTCTTAGAGAAGCGATTGCTACTAAAAAGGCAACCTCCTATGATAAAAACTTAAGAGGGCAAGAATGCATGGGTTCAAATGGTGGACACTTGTGAGTACAATATTAAGATTCCACAAAGGGTCTGGTGGAACTCTAGGTGGTATAACCCTTTTAAGACCCTCCATAAAAGCTTTTATACCAGGAATATTAAAGAGGGAATTATGTTGTCTGTTTTGGAGGTAGGTAGCTATAGCTGGTAAATGGATCATAATAGAGGAATATGTGAGGTTTGCTTTTTCTAAGTGCAGCAAATAGCAAACGATATCCTGTTCTGAAGCGTTAAGTGGGTCAATGTTTTTTGGCTGACAATAGTAGACAAAGCGCTTCCATTTAGCTACATAACATTGTCTAGTTGTGGGTTTGTGTGCCTCTTCTAGAATATCCATACATTCAGATAGAAGTTGTAAGTAGCCAAATTCTATGATTTCAGGAGCCAAATCACCAGGATGAGTAGGCTGGGATTTGGATGTCTGATTTGACCTTTCCTTTAAGTTAACAGATCTAGTCTGTTTGGTAGTTTGTGATGTGGTACTACAGAGAGGTCCAGTAGTGCTATGTACCAATGTTGATGTGCCCACGTGGGAGCTGGGAGTATGAGGGTGAGCGAGGTTTGTTTAATCTTTTTGATCAGAAATGGAATCAGCAGGAGAGGTGGAAAAGCATAAGCAAATATCCCTGACAAGTTCGTCCATAGAGCATTGTCCTTAGATTGAGGGTGTGGGTGAATCTCCCATTCGTGTATTTGTTGTTGGGTCCTGCTTAAGCGGTCCGCTAGTGGATTGTTATCCCTGGGATATACTCTGCCACTAATTGAACACGATTGTGAATTGTCCATTTCCAAATGGTCTGTGCTAGAAGGGACAATTGAGATTAATGTGTTTTTGCAGATAATACATTGTAGTCATATTGTCTGTCCTTATTAACACTGTCTTGTGTGTGACTTGTGTCTGAAAAGCTGAGTTCTAGGAATACTGCTAGTAATTCCAAGTGGTTTATGCAATAAGTTTGTTCAGTTGAGTCCCGTTTCCCCTGTATAGAGGGGCTGTTGAGATTTGCTCCCCAATGATTGATGCATTTGTTGTGATTATGGTGTGAGGCACAGGGTCCTAAAAGGGCTACCCTTTTGATAGGTTGGTGGAATTCCACCATTGCAGAGTGTGGTAAGTTTGGCTGTCCAACAACACTAGATCCTGAATTTGACTGTGTGCCTGAGACCATTGTTGAGAGTGGCACTGCTGTAGTGGTTGCATGTGGAGTCTGGCATTGGGTACTATTGCTATGCATGAAGCAATCATTCCCACTAGTTTCATCACCAACTTTACTGTAGAAGTGTGGTTGTATAGTAGTTGTGATATGAGATTGTGAAATGCTTGAATCCTGAGTGGGTTTGGGTATGCCAATGCTGTTTGAGTGTTCAGAATTGCTCCTAGATACGGTTGTATTTGTGATGGTCGCAGGTGAGATTTTTAGTAATTGATGGTGAATCCCAGATTGTATAGGCTGTTTATGGCATAATATCTTGTTGACAAATTTGAAGTGTACTGGATTTTATGAGCCAGTCGTCACGATATAGGAAGACATGTGTGTGTTGTCTTCTGAGGAATGTTGCAACCACAGCTAAGCATTTAGTGAACACCCTTGGTGCTGTTACCCCGAATGGTAGCACTGTGAATTGATAGTGTTATCCTGCTACGAGTCTTAGATACTTTCGATGTACTGGATCTATGGGAATGTGGAAATCTGCATGCTTGAAGTCTAATGCGGTCATGTAATCCTGTTTTTGTTGTAGGAGAATGACGTCTTGTAGAGTGACCATATGAAAATGTTCTGAAAGTATGTGTAGATTGAGGGGCTCTGAGATCTAAGACTGATCTGAGAGTACCATCCTTTTTTAGTATGAGGAAGTACAGTGAATATAGTCCAGATCCCTGTTGGGCTATAGGTACTATCTCTTTGGCTCCTTTGAGCAGTAGTGATGGTACCTCCTGTTTTAATAGAGTGAGATGCTCCTGAGTAAGTCTGTGTGAACGAGGAGGAATGTTTGGTGGAGTGGAAATGAGCTCTAGACAATAACCATGTTGGATAATTGATAGAACCCATTGATCTGTAGTGATACTGTGCCATTGTGGATAGAAATTACCAGTCTTCCTCCCACAAAAGATGTGTGCTCTGTGGGAATGGTGAGAAGGCCACTGTTTATTTGAGTTATAGGAACCTCTGGAGGTGGATGGCAGGGATGTGGAATTCCTATCGCCCGAGACATCTTGTTTGGGGTCAAGGGCAACAAGTTTTTATGTTTACTTTGTCCTTGGGACAAGTAGGCCCAACCCCCTGCAGCACAAACCCTTTGGCTGCCTGATTACAGAGAGTGGAACTCTCTGCAGTTGAGGTAATGTGTTTCCAAAAGATAATGCTGTTCGAACTTGTATTTATGGTTCATTATTTGAAAGCCTTCATTATTAGGGTGAGTGCTGTAAATAAATGTTTTAAGGTCACACTTCACTACTGACGTTGGTTCCAGTACCCAAAAAAAAAACGTGTATATACATGTTTGAAAAGTTTAGGCTATGAGGCTAAGTATAATGCTCCCAGAATGCTCTCGGATTATATGCAAATGAAGTGTCATTTAGTAAAATGTGTTGATGCATGCTAGTATTTCCCAAAAATATTTCTAATGGAAAATCAGTGTAACCATTTTCAACACGATTATGGGAAGCATGAAAATAAACAAACACTGACAAAGCCAACTGATCTGACATATTTTTATAAGTTTTTTAGTTTCATCAATGCGTGTCTTGTTTTGACATGGCTTTTGTAACACTTTATTGTTGTGGGAGCTACCAGGCCCTCAACATTGTAACAAACACTGGCAAACCCCCCCCAAAAAAGTTTTTGAACTCTCTAAAAGCACACCAGCGGCATAACAAAGGCCCAGCAGCCGCCCTCCAGGGGGCCCCGTCAGCACAGCACCTGCCCTGAGTGAGTCTGGAGAGGGGGCTCCTCCATGTTCTTTACAAAGGGGCACCCTCCAGTTTAGTTACGTCACTGATTGCCACTGTAGTACCTGACACTGAACAAAACTACTTTGTGTGACAATATGCTCCTTGTGGAAGAGCAGAATGCGATCACTCACAGTAAAGTCGGCCGAAAGAGAGAGAAATAGAAGTTTAATAAAAACAAAATGTCTTTGTTAACACCAGACCTAATTAGGGACCATTCCCCACATGTAGGTAGCTTTTTGCATGTCGCAAACAGCGACTTTCGCTGTTTGCGACATGCAAAAAGCACACTGCGATGCACAAACCCAGTTTTGCGATTCGGTAACCTGGTTACCGAATCGCAAAACGGGTTTGCGACTCGCAATTAGTAAGGGGTGTTCCCTTCCTAATTGCGACTCGCAGTGCAATGTAGGATTGTTTTGTGACCGCGAACGCGGGCGCAAACCAATCGCAGTTTGCACCCATTTCAAATGGGTGCTAACACTTTCGCAAAAGGGAAGGGATCCCCATGGGACCCCTTCCCCATTGTGAATGTCACTGTAAACATTTTTTCAGAGCAGGCTCTGAAAAAATGAAACAAAAACGTTTCATTTTTCATTTTTGTTATGCATCTCGTTTTCCTCTAAGGAAAACGGGCTGCATTACAAAAAAAAAACTGCTTTATTGAAAAGCAGTCACAGACATGGTGGTCTGCTGTCTCCAGCAGGCCACCATCCCTGTGAGGGCCGCCATTCGCGAGGGGGTCGCAAATTGCATTCGGATTCGGACTCGCAATTTGCAGGTCGCAAATCTTAACCTACCTACATGTGGCCCCAAATTCTTAAAGAAAGTCACAAAAGTTAACCCATGGTATATGTCGTACCCTATAAAATATTTGTGAACTGTATTTTAGCATGGGTAAATACGATGTGTAGATTTGCTCATGTAAAAATCTATTGAGCATTTGCAAGTTCATTTTCCCTCCAGCCACTTTCTTCCCAACCCTGGAAGAAGTTCTAATTCTGCCATTGTCAGGAGTAAATGTCCAACCTTTCTTATTATGGGAAAATATTAGAGAGAAGCTGGTAAAAATCTTTAAAACATGCAGGTTAGTAGGTTTGCAGACTCAAAGGCATTCCAGCCCTTGAACTATTGCTTACTGCTTCCTCCAGCCCCAGTATGCAGATCTGCAGAAAGGTGGCAAAATAAGGAAATTGCTACAGTAGGGATTGAAACTGCAAGTATTCAAGCCCTACTATGGTAGTAGCCCTAGCATAATCAGAGAGGCTATTATCAGAGCACTTACATAATGAGATTGCTGCCATAATTTGTCGCCACACTACATGGCACCAAAGGGACAAGTAGATCTTTTTACAGGACAAGTAGATTTGAGAAGCAACCTGTCCACTGGACAAGTAGATATTTTAATAAATTCCACACCCCTGTGGATGGTTTACCTCTTCCTCTATTGTTGGATCCTCTGTAAGAGCCTCTAAAAGATCCTCTTGTATAGAATTGTGAGGACTGTTTTGTTGGGAGTTTGCTGTTTCTGAGGCTGATAAATTGAGACCCCCTCTAAACTGTGGTCTACGAAAATTACCTCTAGTGGTGTGGTATATAACACACCCATTGCTTTGGTGGTTTCAGAATCTTCTTTAAGTTTGTCTATGGTTGTGTCAAATTCTGGGCCAAATAGATGTTCTTTGTAAAAGGGCATATTTAAAACAGCTTGCTGTATTTCAGGTTTGAACCCTGAATATCTTAACCAGGCATGTCTTCTAATAAGAACACTGGTGTTGATTGATCTGGCTGCTGTATCAGCTGCATCCGTAGCAGATCTAATAGCATTATTAGATATTGCTTGCCCTTCTGTGATGATTTGTTGTCTCCTCTTTTGGCGTTCTGGAGGAAGGTACTGCAAGAGTTCTTCCATTTAATCCCAGTGGGCCCTAGCCAAGAGAACTTGTGATTTGGCTATCCTTCTATGATTTTCAGATTGTGAAGTTACTCTTACCTGCTGCATCTATTTTCTTGCTTTCTTTGTCTGGAGGACGAGCGTCTCTTGTGGACTGACTGTTAGCCCTTTTCCTTGCTGCGCTAACGACAATTGAGTCAGGTGGAAATTTAGTTTTTATAAATAGTCGGTCTGAGGGTGCAGGCTTATATTTCTTATCAAAGCTAGGAGTGATAATTCTGGCCTTTACAGGTTCTTGGAAAATATCAGAAGCATGTCTGAGCATCCCGGGAAGCAGTGGAAGACATTGATATTGCTTATGTGTAGATGCTAGTGTGTCAAAGAGGAAATATTGTTCTATTTGATCAGTATGCCTGTTCACGTTATGATAGGCAGCAGCTCTGGCTATTACTTTGTTATAAAGAGTAGTGCCTTGTGGTGTGGAAGGTCTGGTAGGGTACAAGTCTGGATCATTTGGAAGAATGGGATGATTTATATCCGATGGATCTTTATCCTGCTGGTCAACACTGAATTCATCCCTATGTGGTGATAGTGAGGATGTGTGTGATGACAACTGTGTTTCATATGGGGGTGATGGTAGTGGTGTAGAAGGAAGAACAGGCGAATGTGGTGGTGAAGGCTGTTTGTGTCTTGTAGCCTCTTCCTGCTCTTTATCCCTAGGGACTTTTTTGGTAGAGGTGCATACATTAATGTGTGTTTAAAAGTTAATTTCCTCTTAACGGACATTGGAGGAGAAGCAATTATTCTTCCTGTGTCCTTTTGAATGTATGGTTTTTGCTGTTTAGCGTCCATCACCTCTAAAATAGGTTGTATGTTCGAAGTTTCTTGGGTAGAAGTAGTTTGCTTGCTACCCGTGTCTTTCTGGTCCGAAGGTTTATGTATGGATCGCTTGGCTCAAACCGAAAACATCGGCTCCGAAAGTGGTGTTAATTTTTTCGGCTCCAAAACTTTCCCTTCTGACTTTCAGCTCGATTCAGATACAGATGTAGCAGTGTGTCCGGTCGATGCCGAATGCACTTTTGATTTTGTTCTCAGTGTCGAACCTGAAGGTTGGTCATCCGGACTCTCTTTTCGGATCCGACCATGGCCCAAAGGCAGTGACGACTACAGGGAGTGCAGAATTATTAGGCAAATGAGTATTTTGACCACATCATCCTCTTTATGCATGTTGTCTTACTCCAAGCTGTATAGGCTCGAAAGCCTACTACCAATTAAGCATAATAGGTGATGTGCATCTCTGTAATGAGAAGGGGTGTGGTCTAATGACATCACCACCCTATATCAGGTGTGCATAATTATTAGGCAACTTCCTTTCCTTTGGCAAAATGGGTCAAAAGAAGGACTTGACAGGCTCAGAAAAGTCAAAAATAGTGAGATATCTTGCAGAGGGATGCAGCACTCTTAAAATTGCAAAGCTTCTGAAGCGTGATCATCGAACAATCAAGCGTTTCATTCAAAATAGTCAACAGGGTCGCAAGAAGCGTGTGGAAAAACCAAGGCGCAAAATAACTGCCCATGAACTGAGAAAAGTCAAGCGTGCAGCTGCCACGATGCCACTTGCCACCAGTTTGGCCATATTTCAGAGCTGCAACATCACTGGAGTGCCCAAAAGCACAAGGTGTGCAATACTCAGAGACATGGCCAAGGTAAGAAAGGCTGAAAGACGACCACCACTGAACAAGACACACAAGCTGAAACGTCAAGACTGGGCCAAGAAATATCTCAAGACTGATTTTCTAAGGTTTTATGGACTGATGAAATGAGAGTGAGTCTTGATGGGCCAGATGGATGGGCCCGTGGCTGGATTGGTAAAGGGCAGAGAGCTCCAGTCCGACTCAGACGCCAGCAAGGTGGAGGTGGAGTACTGGTTTGGGCTGGTATCATCAAAGATGAGCTTGTGGGGCCTTTTCGGGTTGAGGATGGAGTCAAGCTCAACTCCCAGTCCTACTGCCAGTTCCTGGTAGACACCTTCTTCAAGCAGTGGTACAGGAAGAAGTCTGCATCCTTCAAGAAAAACATGATTTTCATGCAGGACAATGCTCCATCACACGCGTCCAAGTACTCCACAGCGTGGCTGGCAAGAAAGGGTATAAAAGAAGGAAATCTAATGACATGGCCTCCTTGTTCACCTGATCTGAACCCCATGGAGAACCTGTGGTCCATCATCAAATGTGAGATTTACAAGGAGGGAAAACAGTACACCTCTCTGAACAGTGTCTGGGAGGCTGTGGTTGCTGCTGCACGCAATGTTGATGGTGAACAGATCAAAACACTGACAGAATCCATGGATGGCAGGCTTTTGAGTGTCCTTGCAAAGAAAGGTGGCTATATTGGTCACTGATTTGTTTTTGTTTTGTTTTTGAATGTCAGACATGTATATTTGTGAATGTTGAGATGTTATATTGGTTTCACTGGTAATAATAAATAATTGAAATGGGTATATATTTGTTTTTTGTTAAGTTGCCTAATAATTATGCACAGTAATAGTCACCTGCACACACAGATATCCCCCTAACATAGCTAAAACTAAAAACAAACTAAAAACTACTTCCAAAAATATTCAGCTTTGATATTAATTAGTTTTTTGGGTTCATTGAGAACATGGTTGTTGTTCAATAATAAAATTAATCCTCAAAAATACAACTTGCCTAATAATTCTGCACTCCCTGTATTGCTGGAGTCTTTTTAATTATCTCTGTATGGTGCGATGGGGCAGTTGTACTCATGTATTGCGCCGGAGGCACATAGTGTCTATCATCATCATCGGAGTGATGATCGGTGTCAAGAGTTTTGGATGGAAAACGCTGCCCCCTGTCAAACTTCTTCCTGGGCGTGTTCTTCACCGAAGATATCAGGTGTGTCTTCTGTGGACTTGGACGCCATTTTGAGATGACGAGCTCTACGGTCCCGGAGAGTCTATTTAGATCAAAATGATCTGCAAGTGTCGCAGGTCTCTTCTCAATGATCAGGCGATAGACAGAGATTACACACGGAATGTTGATCAGTGTATGGAAATTTAGCGTGACACCAAGGACTGAATCAAAACTGAGTTCGTTACATCAGCCCGACATTGAAGTAGGCCCTAAAGGGGTGAGGCCCTTGTAAGGGTGAGAATTCAACCCAAATTGTCTAAATCGGACTGAGTATTGATGGAAAACGAGATCGAAACAATACCGACGATATTATAGAAAGGTAGAATAAAGTTCAGGAATACCGAACCGAGATTCACCGGAGCAAGAGGAAACATGTCCGAACCAGACGGTGGAAAGAAAACAATCTAACAAAGGA
Source organism: Pleurodeles waltl (assembly GCF_031143425.1). Classification (NCBI taxonomy): domain Eukaryota; kingdom Metazoa; phylum Chordata; class Amphibia; order Caudata; family Salamandridae; genus Pleurodeles; species Pleurodeles waltl. The sequence continues at coordinate 310,847,828 of NC_090437.1, read as the reverse complement.
CTTGATGCCCATGCACACTATCACCAAGAGGAGGAATCACTATCTTGTCACTCAAAAACCTTCTTCTAAGAAAAACAACTTGTAACACTCAGAGCCCAACACTAGATGGCAGACTTATGCAAAGCATGTGTATCTACAGCTACATATGCCATCAAACTGCTAGTTACCAGTAACCAAGCAAGGAATTTGAAGCGCTGTCACCATACCTGACTAAGCCCGGATACTTTGCGCATATTTCTGAACAAGGCAGTACAGGCCATCGTTTGGGTCTACTGTTGAGGATACTGCTCGTGGCCGGTCACTGACCATCACATCACTATTTTGAATGGAGTGAAACATTCCACAGCTTTGAGATACAAATAAAGGCAAATATTGTGTTGTGTTGGTGTCCGCAGCCCCGATGAAGAGTATGGATGAAACGCCTGGATGGAGAGCCTCAGTGCAGGTACCTTATTAAAGTACATATATGGTTGCACTTCAGTCTATCACCTTGGTGTACTGCCTCAAAGTGCAATGCACTCCACTGTTCCACCACATAATTATAGCAACTCAGTTGTTGTTCTGGTGGCCACTGTTGACTAATTGGAGCGCACGGATTAAGAGTCTCAGTGTAGGTTTATGTATGAATATGGCTTGTTTTCCACACAGAGCGTATGGGGCTGCCATTTTTAGCTGATTGACTAGCCTGGATGAGGGTCTCAGTGCTGATTATTGTAGGTGAATGCAAGTCATGCACTTCTAAGTTTCTACGTCTCTAATTGTCACTGCGGTGTAGCAGACCTACAAAGGGGACAGATAGCCAAAATCAGCTTACTTTCCTCCCCACATGCATACCGGGCTGTCATTTTAGCTTGCTCCAAGAGTGGCCCGGTGTTGCCTAGCGGTTGCTTTCATACAGGTGGATGTATACAGTCACACATTTATTCAGTGTGAGAACTCACACTTATGGGGTTAAAAACTCTTAATACTGGATTGTGGTTCTAATTTCGGTGCTTCTGTTAGCTGATGGTAGTCAGCTTACCACCCTAGATGTGAGCAGTGAGGCGCAGCTGCAACCTGAGCAGGGGTCGCGAGCACGGTTTATGCTGGACTACAGGGTTGTTATTGAAGGTTTCTTAGTGTGTGCAAAGTCAAAATACCCCCTTTTTGGCTTCATCTGACATACTGTAGGCTGTGCAGTCAGAAATGTTTGTATGTAAAAGTTTCCTTGTTGCAAAGCTGCAGGCTCACGCTGCCATCTTCTTCCACATCCAAGCCACGCCACAAAATGAGTGCAACATCTTGAAAAATAGAGCAGGTTGCTCAAATCATTCATCTCCAATACTACATCTTGCATTGGACATAACTGAATTATCTTGTTTACATCACAGCCAATAATTAGATACATTTACACCTTTTTGAAACATCATATGTACCAGGAAATCTCAGGTCTTCAAATATCCCCGGTCTGTACAAAAAGATGGAACAAATAATTGTTGAACAGACAAAAGTATTTATAGGCAATTCATCAGAGTAAGGTAACAATTTCAGGCAGCACATTCTGTGTTTAAGCCCATATGAAATAATCAAAGTTAAAAGCATTCCTATAAGAAGATGGTGGCTTGAATCTAAAGGTAACAATCGCTGTTTTTGTGGGTAGTGTGGAGGAGGAGGACACTAAACCCAGTGATGGCAGTAACAGTTGGCATTGTAATATCCTGGGGTTTGACTTAAACCGTCTTTATTTAATTCACTTTTATTTCAATATAAAAGAAGTGCAATGTTTTTGAAGAATTTATTTACCAGGCGTAAGAAATGAAGCCTATTCTACTCTTTGGCAATGACGTGGCTGTCACAGCGATTCAAAAGTGAGTTATTCCCCATAATCACTGTGAGTAACGCAGGAGTAGCTCATGAAACTATAGACATTGCCAGATATAAAGTACCCTTTACGCTCTATGGAATACACACTATTCTATGTTACTAAAAAACTCTGCTTTGCTGACCACAGTGAAGATGGAAAGGGCAGATTTACTTTAACAAAGGCTAATATTTGGACAGCCAGTTTAAGGAGGATGACGTTCATCCTCCTTAAACTGGTAAGAAAGTGACAAGAACCTCTGGTGAGGGGTTGGAGGATTGTGCTAGCTGGAAGGAAACCAATGAGTAACACTTGCAAAATAAGACTAGGGTCTCTTAGATATCTCTAGTGGGGGGGATGCCATAGGAGATCCTACTGAAACTCTCAGGACAAAGGAGTGACAGTTTGTTGTTAAAGAGGTAGTGGAAGGGGCTTCTGTGACCAAAGATGTGAGTGCCACGCCTGGCTACCAGGGATCCAGTAGCATTCATCTGTATGTCTGGCACACATTTAGTGGGGTCATACAAAAGCAGAGGAAGCTGATGACAAGAGCAGCAGTGAAACTGTGAAACCTGGTTTAACGGGACAAAAATTCACATCTTTCCAGATTTGAGCCAAGTTACACTAGTGAAAAGAAAGGCCTTGTAAAATCTTAGGGAAGAGCTTATAGCCCTGGGCCTGGAAGCACGCATTTTGCAGCCAGCACTGTTTTGACTACTTGAGGGAGAGAAGATGCATTTGTTCTCCAATCCAGAGGAACCCCAGCATTTTCTTGAGGAGCAGAAGCAGAACAGATACTAGGAAGATACTGACATGTTGTACTGTACTGTATGGTAGAAGGGAAGGAAAACTTCATACAGTGGGTACTAAAGTGCATAACTCTTAAGGATGTTTTTTTAGTTGATTTGCCCCAAATAGTTTTCAAATGGCCTGATGACAAAGGCCATGGCAGATATGTAAGCAGCAGTTTATGTGGTTTTCAACTATTCAGAGATTGTTTTATGCCAGATGACATTTATGCTTTCAATGATTTGACGTTAGTACCCTCATCCCCTTTCACTCATCTCCCATTTCCTTTATCCTACGAACTTTGAATTGCTAGGTGTCCGTTTATGCTTTATTTCATCTTCAGCTTCTTAGAGATTTGAACATGTTGAATGGATGGGCAATGACGGACGTAGACATTTTCAGAGTTATTTTTTATTTGTACCATCAAGACACCACCATTGGTGGGTAGTTGTATAGTGTTCCTTTCTCAAACAAAATGTAAATAAAGCACCTACTATTGTTTAAAACATCAAAGAGTTAACCACTTTGGTGAAACATGTTGATGGCTGTGAAAAAGAAGTTACTTACACCTTGTGAGCCCCTCTATTTTTGTGATCTGCCCACGTAGCAGCACGGCAAATGAGCAAGACTGCACACTTTGCACAAGCACAGTGGCAATAGCCTCTGCTCTGGTGGAATGCGTACCTACGGCTTTGGAGGCCGCTTCTTGGCGAGCCCATAACAGACAATCCATCTGGAGATGTGCTTTTTTCAGTAAAACTTTCCATTTTGTTGTGCTGGAGAAACCCACAAACAAAGCTGATCGTTCACCCAATGTTCCCTGCTGTCATCATTGTAGCACAGGGCTCTCTGGGGATGAAGACAATGGAGTCTCTACCTGTTTGCATGGAGGAGGGGCGAAGAAAACCGGCAGTGACAGACTGTCCTATATGGAAGGGCATAACGACCTTCAGAGGGAAGACAACTTTTGTTCTAAGTACCAGGATGTTTTTAAAAGTTTGTATACGGCTGCTGGAGGGAGTTTGTAATCTGCTCATGTGCGGACATGATCTTTAAGAGGAATGCAGTATTTAGAGTCTGGAGTTGCCAGAAGAAGCTATGCGTTGGTGGTTGCAAGCAGGCTGAAAGGGCCAGTAAGTAACCTTCAACTGGTGTCACACCAAGACTCAAACTGGGCTAAAGAAAGATGGAATAACAGTGCATCATCTAGCTGCGCCTGCAGAGACTATGTTACAGGAAGAACACCAAACAACAAACTTCTCCCAGCATCCCACAAACTGTTTTGGTGGTAGGATGCCTGGTTAGCAAGATGACCCCACCTACTTCAGGAGGAAGATCGAAAGCCATCAATTGTAACTGCTCGAACTGCAGGCATGGTGGTGTAAATTGTGCAGGTTTGGGTATAGAGCCCTGCCCTGCGGCTGCAACAGCAGATACTCCCAGAGGGGCAGTCTGATCGGGGATAGATACTGAAACCCAGGAGTTCTGGATACCATACTGCCCACGCTCAATCCAGGGCCACTAGGATGAGTTGTGCCAGGTTGTTCCTGATTTTCAGAACTTAAGGGAGGAAAGGCTTCTTAGCGTTGGATCGATCTTGCCAAGTTTCTCCCCACTGATGGAAGACAACCTGTACCACCTCTGGGTGTATCTGTCATTCGTGGTCCGCTAGGCGTTGGCAACTGAGTTTGTCTGCACTGGTGTTTAGCGATCCCACTAGGTGGTTTACCACCAGAGAAGTTCCCTGGCAGTCTAGCCACTTCCAGAGTCTTGGCGCCTCCTGGCACAAGACCCAACACTGCCCCGCATATTACAATACCAACATGGCAGTGGGGTTGCCAAATAGGACCTGCACCAGCCGTCTTGGATGGTGGGGAGGAATGCCTTCAATGCCAAGCAGATCGCCCTCAAATCTAAAACTGTTGAGAAGAGGAGTTTCTGCTGGAGATCAGAGCCCGCTGATCTCCACCTCCAACAGAGGGCCTCCCCATTCCAGAAGTGATGGACTCTTCACCACTGTCACATCTTGGTGGGTAAGGAGATGGGTTTGCCACTGACCCAATTGCAATCCACAGGCCGCCACTGCAGGGCTTTTGCAGTCTCCTCTGAAATCTACATACACTCCAACAGATTCTCCTGGTGCTTCCACTAGAACTTCAAGTCCCACTACAGAGCCTGCATAGACTAGTGGCATGTTTCACCAGCAGGAATTAGGAGTCAACAATCCCAGCAGCCTCAAAGTCATCCATCCCGAGATCCACAACACAGGCTAAAGCATCATAATGATAGCTCAAATATCCTGGACTGTCCGCTCTGGGGTAAAGGCATGAAACAGTACCATACCCAGAATGGCTCCAATGAAAAGGGGAGTTTGCAAAGGAGTAAGGTGTAATCTTCAGCACGCTGATAGAAAACCATAAATTAGGAGGTTTGCGGTCATCTGGAGGGTTCTGGGGCAAGGCTGCCTTCAAAGCCAGTTGTCAAAGTATGCCAGCCTCGACGACTGGCTGTGACCACCACCATCACGTTGATCAACACACAAAGGGGACTAGTGAGGCTAAAAGGGAGCACTGTCAACAGAAAATGCTCCAAGCCGACTATGAACTGATGGTAACGCTTATGGGCTTGCAGAAAGAGGGATATGGAAATAAGCATGTTGTAGGTCCAAGATCACCATCCAGTCTGAGATCTAGGGCAAACAGAACCTGGGCTAATATAAGCATCTTGAATTTGTGCTACCACAGGGGGGGGAGAGAGAGAGAAGAGATCTACAATAGGATGAAGGCCTCCATAAGGAAGCAGCTGGAGTAACACCCAGCTCCTACTTCTGATCCACGAACCCTCTCTATGGCCCCTCTAGCAAAATTGTCTATACTTCTCACTGCAAGATGGACAGGACGTTCTCAGTCAGTAGCCCTGTTGGTGGTGAAACATGCAGCAGGGTAAAAGAAATGGCAGAGTGTAGCAACAAGGCGCAATTTGGAAGGCCCACTTGACTGAGGTGATGGCTTGCCACCCCTGGAATGAATATCAAAATATCCAAAAGGGTGGCTGTGAGTCAGAAGGGACACACTAAAGAGTTTCTGCAGCTAACACTGCTGACGAGACTGAGCTGCACATTGTCCCAGATGCCATACGCTTTGTCTGTGAGCCATGACCCTGGCCATAAAAAGGCTGACAGGTCTACTGGGTATACAGAAGGGCTAGCACTAGCAAATTTGAAAACCCCTGTTGCGGCCATGAAGTGGGTGAAATTGTCAGTGGAATCGTGAGGAGAGGGCTGACTGTCCATGGGGAATATGCTGTGGCCCTGCTTTTCTTAAACCATTTCAGGGCAGACTCAGCTTTTTCACCAAAAAGGCGAGAATCTTCAAACGGTATGTCCATTAAATATGCCTAGACATCTCTGAAGAAGCCCTTAAACATCATCCATATGTAGCACTGCAGTGGCACATTTGTCCCCATTGTAGGACCGAAATAGTTAGTTGTGTCCAAGCAACAGCGAATGATAAAGTCTGGCTGCGTCACATCTATCCTGAGTAGGATGTGTGAGGGACATCTGCATGTCGTCGGATACAGCTGGCAAAATTCGGGCCACTGTGTCCCACAAGGCATGTAAATAGCGATCTAAGAGGCAGCTGGCATTGACAGATCTGAGAGCTAGATTTGCAGGTGATAACATACGCTTCCCAAGCATTGCAATTCGTTCTGACTCATGATCAGGTGAGGTGGTGGGTAATGTGTTAGGATTCACCTTACTTGTCGATGGATGTCTGTATCACCAAGCTCTAGGTGTAGATTGCAGTGTAAGAAAGGTGGATCTTCCAGTCTATGGAGATCAGTGATTTGTCTTTTTACTAGAGGTACAGAGCATAGCTCAGAAGGCGGTGCTTTCATCTGTGCAGGGCAGAGGTTAGGGGGTCCAGACCAGTGTCTGTGGAGGTGTCTAGGTCACTGGATACCCAGTTTCTACTCACATCAATTGTCCTCAATATATTAGGTGCTAAAGTCCTTCTCTTCATCACAATTGTCATTATCAGAGTCCATGCAAAAGATAGTGCTACACCTGGGCTCTGCTGCGAGGCAAATTATCTGAATCAGAAGGATAAGAACGTGACCTTGGTCGAGATGAATTTGGCTTGGAGGCGGAGAGCAGGATGGGATAAATCTCCTCCTCTCCTCTGGTACTATGGAGTCACTGCCAAAGGCACAGGCGTGGGGGTGGTGAAGCCAGGACTGAAGTCAACTCTAGGGCCGGTGCAGAACTCAAAGTGAGTTCAGAGGGCACAGATGGCACTAAGAGCAGACCTGCCAGCAAAAGAGGGTGAAGGCCCTCGTGGATTGTTGGAACCTGAAGAAGCAATGGAGGAAGCCAGTAAAGTGCTGAAGATCTGTATCCTGGACTCACAAAACACTGACATTTGCGAAGGACCTAAAAATGCAGGGTGTATTGGGACCACGTTTGGGAACAATACCAGGAGGCACCCTTTGCCCTGCATCTTCTATGGTGTTTGAGAGTGGAGGGAAGGGGCCGAGTCCCACTTAGACTTCCTATATTTCTTCTTGGACTTACCAGATAACAATGAACATGACGAAGATCTGTCTCGAGAATGACTTTGCCAGAAGGAATGGGACCTTCCTTTCTGCTTCGACCAATCACAGAATGTAGAGTTGAGCTGTTTGGTGCAACATTTCGCCTCATGGTCCCAAATGGCCTATGGGGTTCAACCACCAAAGGTCCAGAATTTGTGTTCTGATACCAGGCACCACAGGTATACATAGTTAGATTTGTCAGACATGTGTTTGCAACAGTCACTAGGCTTAAACTCCGTTTTGAGAGGTAATATCCCTTGCACACTGAACAAAAATGGACAAAAAGGAGGTAGTAGCTCCATACATTTGGCTAAAGGGTATGGAAGGAAAGGAAGCAGCAGCACGCATGGATGGCACTTATATGCAGCTTTGCTCATCACTTGCAGAGTGGAATAACGTTGGTGTGGAGCAGCTCAACACCATCGACCAGCACACAAAAGTACTACACTTTGAAGTTTCCAGATCCAGTATGACACCCGAGAAATATACACAAAATGAGAAATCTGAAGTTAGAAGTATCAATCAGAACGGCGCACTATACAATGTTTATGTGTTGAAGGCAGCAAACAATGGTCAGCCCTTCAATGGACAGATCAACTCCTCAGATAAGTACTGGCTCAGCTTGATGAAAAGGGTAGAGAGCATTCAGTGGTCATTAACAGACACAGACTGCTTCCTACAGGACTTGGTGGACACTAAAAAAAAAAAATGCAGTAGTGTGGGCCTGGAGGATGTTCCGGCCTTACTTGTTTGAGACTGTTTGTGGTCCAGGCAGATCATGAACCACTCAGGGGGTCTATGGCAATGAAGAATGAGATTCAGACGTTGTTGAGATGGGAATACAGGGGTACACTCAAAAATTCAATGAGTGCCTTCTTAGTAAAAGGCTGCTGATTAATCCTTCCTGAGCAAGACCATTTGGTAGATAGTAGGGCTTAGGGTGTGACCGCAGTTTGTTGTTCAATGTGAGGAAGTTGCAATGCAAGGCCTGGCCTTTGTCCCTACTCAATTAATACTTCATGAAGATTGATGGCAGCCATGTGCAGAGGCTCCACACTTCATTGCGACTTTAGTTTGAATACTGCTGGGAGCTAGCATCACTGCTAACTGCTTTGAAAGCCATCACCATGCACAAAGGCAGCATCTGAGGAACAGACAGAAAATTACTTTTAAGAGAATCAAACCAACCCATAATGAAACCTCAGTCGCTGGATCCGCATCCCAGTTCTGGAAAATGTGTACAGAAATGTGATCTAAGCCCCTCCACCTTGTTCAAGTTCCAAGTTCTTCTTGACCAAGGGAGAGAGTCCTCCACAGAGTACATAAAGTGACAAATTTACCTAGAGGTGAGGGGACATCAGATGAAGTCTAAACTTTGTTGGACGATCTGATGGTATGCCTAGAGCCTAGAAGCCTGACTCCCAAGACGGAAGGATTGTGTCTGCCCTTGCAAGAGGAGACATTGTCCAGAAGGAGAATCTCGGCATATTCCTGGTATGAGGAACAACCAGAAAAGGTAGGAATCTGCAAGAGCTCAAACCCAGGAGCGACTCATGTGTGAAGGAGTTCCCTGGTCCCCTTGGGACCCTCACGGTTGATTAGCTGTGATCTACATATACTGATTGATTGATTGATTGATGAGGTCCTTGAGAGGTTCTTGTTGTAAACTGCACAGAGGCTTTGAAATTGCTAAACACGGTAGGCTATCAGCATCCTGCCGCGTGTACGAGAGACTGATACTGCTGCTGCCGCCAACACTAATATCAGAGTCTGAGATTTCTCACTGTCGTTGACGAGGAAGCCCTGACTGATAGGTAGGGTGCAGAACTGACAGTTGGGTGGACAGTTGCAACCTCCAGGCCAAATATGTGCACTAATGTGTGAGCCTGTCACACTGATCTTGCCCAACTATGAAGTCTGAAGTGAGGTAATTGCTGCCACAACCTCCTGCAGGATCTAAGACTTTTGCCAGGCGAACCGGAAATGTTAAGTGAACTGAACTGGTGTGCTCATCTAAACTTTGTGGTACTCTTCAGTGAAGTGCTATTGTGCCTAATTCAGTAGGAAAAACCAGGGTTTGTAGACAGTAGGAAACTCCGACAGAAAGAGGGTACTGAAAACAGGATTACACCACCTGTACTTTAATTTAGCAGTGCTGTGTTAAATTTTATTGTGTGATTAATGTACTTTCTTTTAACTACAAAAAAATGCGCTGGATAATGCTTTGTGTCTGTTCGATGACTGTTGAGGTCTGAGTTCTTGTCCACTTTCTGCCCCTACAATACCTCCCTGAGAAGTCTTTACCCACTTGACTCTCAGTGGTAGCAAGGTTGAGTGGTCAGAGAGTTTACTTGGCCACCTTTACAGAGCCAAAGTAGGACTGACATCCAGGACATCAGCTGCAAACCACTTTAATCATCAGTTAGGGACCAGTAGCCCCGGTCAGCCCTGTGGCTCACACATACACGGTATGGCATCCTCTGATGAAAGTCTTGCATCAGTAGAAAATCCACAGCTCTTACATATAAATGCTGCAGTGCAATACAAAAATAGAAAGGTAATGAGGTATAAATTAGCTGAAAACTGAGTTGTTCTGCAGTGAGGCAATAGTCAACCTAATGATGAGCAAAATTAAGGGCAGGTGAAAAAAAGCCTGTTTGACAGGTCAGCATCTCAGCTGCCACGCAGCAAACTAAGTTTAAAGGCACGTCATGTAATTGCCATACAATTGTCAGTTTTATCTAAATGTATCCTGTTTCAGAAGAAACTGGCCAGTTTGCACTCAAACGTTCAGCTCTCTAATTTTTGCTAATGGTTACCTTTTGCAGCGCTTGATGTGAAGTGTGCAGGTAGCAAATAACATAATACTGGACTATCAATGCTGTACAGTAAATAAAAGGCAGGGAAGGTATATGTCACATGTATAAATTTCTCAGTATAGCAGACGTCAGGCTAATTTTACAAGGACAAAATGAAATAGAGCTAAATACTATACATGCTAATTAGTGAAGTGCACCCTTTTTCAATCTAATTGAGAGATCTATAAAGCACTTCACTTCAGAAAACGTGCCTACTTTACCTCCAAAGTAAACATATTGGCCGTCCCTAGTGCTACTAGAAGAACACCTCTTGCGAGTTAGAAATCTCAAAAACGAACAGAATGACTGAGCAGAGGGGCTTCCTTGGAAAATTAAAGATCCCCCTTTGACTTGAAGGCATCCTCCTTCATAGTGCCATTTCAGGAAACACCTCGAAACTCACCTCTTCACAATCTACTCGCCATCCTAGGTGGCACCCTTTTAGTACTCCTTCTGGTTCCCCAAGTGACAGTGTTCCCTTTTTTATTTAAAATAACTTTACTTCTCCTCGTAAACATATTTGCACCCCTCTGTATTCTCCAATGTAGGCTATGTATCCTTGCGACTAAGTAAAAAGGGTGGGCTTTCAAATACACCTAATAAAATAATACACAAATTGCAAAATCTTTAGGTAACAGAGAGGTTTCATAAAAGATTAAACAAACTAATTCAGAGAGTTTGATGCATGTGCCAGGAGGCCTTTCAGGTCAGAAAGATGCCCAGAAATCAACAAAAATAGCCAGAAGCGAACACACCCCCCCCCAAGCCCGGCAAGAGGGAATCCTTCGGGTCAAAGTCCTCTTCATTCAAAAACAATCTATGTGCAGAAGCTCAGAAAAAAATAAACCTGCACGGTGTCATAGTTCCAAACTTAACCAAGGTATAGGACCCACAGAAGTAACATGAAAGTTAAGTGATGTTGGTGCAGCTGCCTGCTTGTTTTCACAGGTTCATCAGTCCCTGTTTCATTTAATTCTGCATCAGAAAACGTATTAACATACCCTCAGTAAACGTGAAGCTCTGAAAACTTTGGGTCACAGGGCACCTGGTTTAAAATGTTATGTTCAAGTGAGTGCCTGATTTTGATCCTTGAAGTGTCAGTCACGATCAAAGAGTGGGGGATGAAGAAATACTTAGGCTCAATGCAAGCTTGTGCAACCAAAATTCAAGATAGGAAGTAGGAGTATATTTATGGACCTGACAGCAGTTGGCTAGAACACGGTAATTACATTGGTCCATTTGTGTGACACTGGAGGGCTTGCCAATATGTAGAGATGAAGCCTGTATGTGTGCAGAACAGAAGGGTGTTTCTCCATGGCTGGGTACTCTGGCCTCTTATCCAAAGTGCCTTGAGGTATTGGCAGAAGCCAAATCTAGTAGGGAATTTGACCTAAGTCTTTTCAATCACCAACCTTTCTTAGTAGTGCAGTCTACTATTCCCAGTATCAAAAGATCCTTGCATGGAATTAGGGTAAGTTCAAGTGACAATTCAATATTTTGATACACGTGCACTGAAAAACAAGCCATTCTCATTGAGGGGTGCTCCAATTAAGTACATGAACATATGAAAGACCAGTACCAACTATGGGGCCAAGTTACTCTTACGACTGCACATGCAGATGACATCCAGCCGGGCGAGAATCCGTTACCAGGATGTGAAGCCAGCAGGACCCTTTAGGGACTTTATTGTCATTTACAATCAATTTGAACTATAACAGGCACATGGAAGCATGAACAGTTAACTGAAAGTGTAGCAAGTGGGAACGCTTGTGCCAGGCAGGCTCACTGTGAGCTACAGGGAATGCATGCAGAGTCCATGACCTCACAATCTAACGTGACCACACAATTTAACGAGTGATAAGAGTGTGAGCATGTTCTCACTGTGGCAATGTTTTGATGTGCTAAAAATGGAGGGAAATGTAACAGTACTAACAGTAAACGGGGCATACCAGCCACAGAACTTAAAAACACCCAAAATGTACCTTAGAAAAGTCAAAACTACTTTGCAGAGGGTCAAGGAAATAATGGTTTACTGAAGAGGAAGCGATTCTTCCTTCAACAAGGTAACTTGCATTTTTCTTATCACATTGAACCCTTTTTTATATTGGTCATGAATATTAATCCCAGAGTAATACTATGCGTGCCACTAACAATAAGAATCAAAAATGCTAGCGGCCTGAATGGACCATCTTCATTCCAGGAACATGAAGTGAAGCATTACAGCTCTTATCTGTATTCACAAATGTTCTCGCCTCAACAATGCAAGACATTAATGATGGCACTGAGCACACATTTCCATTCTTGTAACACATGACTGGGAGCATTCGGCTGTCACTTCAACTATACATGCAATCATCTATTATTTAAAACCCTGGTCCGCATTATCAGTCATTACTGAATCAGCCATTACAAACCACTCTCATTCTGCCAGATGGCAGCCGCATGCATGCTAGTGAAAGATACCAAAGAGTCTCGACAATGACTGAACGAAGCAACAAGGAGTAGGATCAGAAATTAACATTAACATCTGTCTGAAATGCCTAATAGACCAGGTTGTTTTGACTTCTGACTTTGATCTAATACATTCTGGAGAAATGACGAGCAACATTTTGCCAATGAAAGCTAGTACATGTACTTTCAAATCAGACTCCAAATTTTAATATTAGACGAGTCCAATATATCCACTTCGGGTCATTAAACACAGTTATTGAAAATCACAGTACTGAACTTCCCTTGGTACCACATATCTTTTCTAAGTAATGAAAGCTGATGGACAACAACAACGTACATGCAATACAAGACAATAATTTGGCTACCAAGACAAATAACCAGCTGCATCAATTTTAATACACATAAGTCAGCGCATCGTGTGCTAATGGTACGTGTAGAGACTGTCACCAAGTGTACATTTCAAAATTGAACGCTACTGAAAGCGGGTAACTGCAAACATTTTAGTTCAGAAAAGTGGAGGAGCATGTAAAATTCACATAACACTAGGAAGTAATTGCAGAACCCTTTTCTGGCACCTGACTTTTCAAGCAGGGGGCGTTTTGACAGATCCGTCCCACCCCTACAACCATCCATGTGGCAGGTCTGTAGTTATACAATCAACAGAAACGTTGGTGGGGCTCATGGACTGTAGCCTACCAAATGGGTAACTTGGTGTTCAAGTTTCTAAAAAGACACTAAAGGGGTGCAAGAGCATCCCAATGGTGTTTTACTCCTGGTGCAGTGAAATGCATATCGTGCACCCCTGTCATGAAGACATTCCTGCAGCACTGGTCTTTTACAGGATACAACTTTAGGTGTTCAACTTCTCTAATTGTAGCAATTACTTATTTATACCAAACAAGGTTAACAAGAGTGTTCAAGAAACGACTTTGGCTTGTAATGTGACACTTTCTGATGCAACTTGATATTATCTCAACAATGTTAAACCGCTTGTCTCATGCGCTTTCATCAGCTTTGAAGAACAAGTTACTTACCTTCAGTAACACCTTATCTAGTACAGACATTCTAGTTTCAGATTCCTTACCTTAGGATGTTCCCCCAGGCATCAGTCTGGATCTGGAGATTCTTCTCGAGCAGTACCCCTGCGCGGTGTTAGGTGGCGTCGATTGGCTCCACGTGCATGCCAAATAGGACGTCACAGACCTCTGTGAGCGCCACTCCATTGCTCTGATGTCAGTTTCATTTAATGACTTTCCATGCCAGAAGCACAGAGCCATGAAGAACACTGGTGCATTAGAACTAGGGCCCTGAAAGGGATGTCCCTGTCCCTAGAAATCAGTTTGCAAAGTGAGAAAGATGGGTGGATCGGTAAGAAATCTGCAACTAGAATATGTCTCTACCAGATAAGGCATTACCGAAGGTAAGTAACTTGTTCATCTGATAGAGACATTTAGTTGCAGATTCCTTACCTTGGAAGAGATACCAAAGCAATACTATCCCCGGAGAAGGGTCTGCAAACCAAGATCATACAAGGAAGTCCTGCAGGACCGAACAACCAAAGTACCCATCCCTCTGGCCCTGACTGTGTAGGCAGAAGTGTTTGGTGAACCTGTGCAGAGATGCCCACATTGCTGCCTGAAATGTCCAGGGCTGGAACTCCGCATGCTAACACAGTGGTTGCAGCTGTCTCTCTAGTAGAATGAGCGCACAAACTCTCTGGGGTTGCTTTTTAGCCAATGCGTAGCCCATTTTAATTCAGAGAGCAACCCGTCTAGAGATGGATTTCTTTAGCACCGCCTGACCTTTCTTCGCACCCACAAACCCAACAAAGAGTTGATCATCCACCAGGAACTCTTTGGTACGTTGAAGGTAGCATGTCAACTCTCTTTTTGGGTCCAGGCAATGGAGTCTCTCCTCTTCCTTAGAAGGATGAAGGAGTGTGTAAATAGTAGGCAAGGTGATGGATTGGCCTACATGAAAGGGTGTGACCACTTTTGGCAAAAAGGAAGCACTGGTGCGAAGCACCACTTTGTCAGGATAGACGGAAAGGTAGGGTGGCTTACATAAAAATTCCTGCATCTCACTCACCCTTTGGGCAGATGTAATGCCCACAAGGAAGCCTGTTTTTAACTTTAGAAGCCTGAGAGGACAATTATAGAGCAGCTCAAAAGAAGTGCACATTAAGAAAGTTATAACCAGATTCAAATCCCATTGGACATTATGTATGGAGATGGAGTAAACATATGATTAAGACCCTTAAGGAATAAACTGACAATAGGAGATTTAAACAAAGAAGGTCGGTCAGGTAATCTCAGAAAAGCAGAGACAGACAAATAACCTTTAAGAGTGCCCAAAGCAGAGCCCTGTTGGACCAAGGAAAGTGTAAACAAAAGGACTTTGGAAAGAGGGGCAGCAAGGAGGTCAACAGACTTGTCTGTGCACCATACCACAAATTTGTTCCACTGATAGGCATATACTGTTTTGGTGAAGGGACACCTAGCTGCCAAGACAACTTTACAGATTTTGGGCAGAAGGTCAGAAGCTGTCAATCGCAGATGCTCAATCTCCATGGCATGCGACACCAGAAGGAATATACGATGAAACGCACGCTGAAACCAAGCATGCCTGAACAGCGCGGTCGTAACAACGACGCGTTGTTACACGAATGCCTTAACCACGAATGCCTTTACAACAATCCCCGACCCTAAAAACAAATCTACCCCATTCCCCCACCCCTGTAAACTAAATCTACCCCGACCCCCCACCCCTAGAACTAAAACAACCGATCCCCCGACCCCTAAAACTACCGCATACCCCCCCACCCCTAAAACTACAGCAACCCTGACCCTAAAATCTAAAACTACCCAACTCCCCACCCTGACCCTAAAACTACCCGACCCCCATCCCTATCTCTAAAAACTAGAGCTACCCCAACCCTAGAAACTAAAACTTCCCCCAAACCTCTCTCCTCCCCTAAAACTATCCCGACCCCTCTCTTCACCTCTTATAAAAAAAAAAAAACAGCCACCGACCCCGCCCCTAAAACTATCCCAACCCCCACCCTGCCCCTAAGACTACCCTGACACCCTACCCCTAAAACTACCCCCACCCCAGCCCCACTTACCTGACCATGTCCTCTCCCGATCTGGACTCCCTTTTTCTCTGCCTTAACCACTCATATGCGTTGTTCAGTACATGTGTGGCTAAGGCAAAGAAAAATAGTTCTTGTTCAAGTAAGCGTTGTTCCGCTTTCGTGAACAACACAGTCATTGTTCCAGAGTCGTAGTTCAGGCTGTTTCTCCACCAGAAGGATACAGGAAGCCCTGAGGCCCAGAAGCTTTAGAGTCAGTCTCACCGAAATCCAAGACAGAGGCTGAAACATCAGTATCATAGCCCGAATATCCTGAACTCGTAACTCAGGAGGATAAGTCCAAAACTGCACCGTGTCCAGAACAGCTCTGACGACAGGGAGCATCTGAAAGGGAGTCAGGTGTGACTTTGGCACATATAGTGAACCCCAGTGAATGCACGAGGTCTGCCACAGTCTGGAGGTGCGAGACGACAGCATGGGACAAGCCCACTTTCAACAGCCAGTCGCCGAGATAGGGGAAGACTGAAACCCCTCATCTGAGTAGATGAGCTGCGACCACTGCCATCATCTTGGTGAACATCCGAGGGGCACAGGTGAGGCCAAACAGGAGCTCAGTGAACTTAAAATGCTAATAGTCTACCGTCAATCGCAAGTAAAGTCTGAGGGCAGGCAGGACAGGACTATGGAAATAAGCATCCTGCAAGTCTAATGCTACCATCCAGACTCCTGAGTCCAGGGCAGATAGAACCTGAGCCAGAGTGAGCATTCTGAACTTCTCCGTCCTGAGGAAGGGACTGAAGGACCGGAGGTCTAGGATAGGGTGGAGGTCCTTGCCCTTTTTGGGCACTAGAAAGTGATGAGTAACAACCACAACCTACTTCTGGAACAGGGACACTCTCTATGGCTCCCTTGGCCAAGAGAGCCGTAACCTCCTCGCAGAGAAGTGGCAAGTGATCCTCCGTCATTCAATCGTAGGATGGTGGCATGAATGGAGGGGTAGTCTCGAAGGGGAGGGGAGCAGCCCCTTTGGACTATTTGCAAAACCCACCTGTCTGACGTGATGGACTGCCAGCAGGGCGGGTGATGGTGAATCCTGCCTCCGACTGGTCCCTGGTGGGGAAGCGTCAGACTAGGAAGGTTTGGTGTGTGTGTTTGTGTGTGTGGGGGGGGGGGGGTGGCTAGGATGGACTGGCTAGCCCACTGGCTCCCTGATCGATGAGGACATTGGATCCCATGGCCCCAGCCACACAGAAGCTGAGAAGCATGTGCTGCATAGTGGCTGGGCGCACTTTCCGCAACCACAAAAGGGGCAACAAGCAGACTGAGGGAGGAGAGGGACAAAGACCCAAAGATCTGGCTGTAGCACAGGACTCCTTTAAGCGTTCATGCACTGAGTCTGCTTTGTCTCCCAAGGGACGGATGCCATCAAAGGGAATATGCATAAGGGTGGACTGGACATCACCCGAAAAGCCAAGCATCATCAACCAAACGTGGCACCTTAAGGCCATCATTGATGCAACCGATCTGCCTATTGAGCCTGTCGTATCCAGTTCATATTGCTGCATATCTTCGTTAGCAACAGCTTGGGAGAGACTGGCTCGGGCACCTTAGGGACCTGTGGCAGCACCTGCGCAATCATGTCACGTAAATTATTGGTGTAATGGCCCAAAGGGCATGCAGTGTTCACAGACCACAATGCCAGGCTGAAGGAAGAAAACATTTTCCCCTAGCTGATCCAGCCTCTAGGATTACCTATCTGGGGGTGCGGAAGGGAATGCAGCCGGGGGTGTGGAGGCTTGGATAACCAAGCTCTCAGGGATCAGGTGTTCCTTTAAGAACACTGGAGATTTTGGAGCTGGTCTACGGCGGTGAGCAATTGTCCTTTTCACAGGAGCCCCTGTGCTGTGTTTGGACCAGGTCCCCAGCAGGACATCAGTGAGGGCTTCATTAAAAGGGCAAAAGGGGTCCAGAAGTGGAAGCCCCAGGCTGAAGCACCTCTGTCAGGAGGTTAGTCCTGACTGCCACCGAAGGAAGCTCGAGGCCCAGCACCTCAGCTGCTCTCCGCACCACCATGGAATAGGACGCACCCTCCTCTATTGCCACGGTAGAGAAAGAAAGCATGCAGTGTCAGGGAAGTGCCCAGACCACTGGCTTCATCCAGGTCTATCCACCAATCCATGGGATCTTCTAGCTGATACTCCAAAGGGTCCAGTGACCCCTCCCAATCCTCTCCGTACCCCAACCCAAGAGAATAAGAATCAGTATTTAGCCTAGTGAGCAAAGTCCCTGTCGAAGTCAGAATGGGCGTTGCCACTCCTGTGTCGGAGCTGGCAATGAGGAGGGGGTCGACGTTGGCATCAGGAGCGTTGACGTCGGAACAGTCGCCAGGAAAGGCTGAGTTGGTACAACCAATGCTGGTTTGGATCCAGGAACAGATCCATGGGTGCCTCCCGGACCAAAGGACGGAGCTGCTGGTACAGAACCAAAGGGAGCTCCTGCCGACTCTGCGGGTCCAAATGCACTCCAGCTGTGTCAGACTGCCCAAATATGACATGCATGGCCTCATAGAACTCAAGAGTTAGGCAGGGGTTGCACGGGTTCCTATAAACATTGGCGGGGGAGGGGGGGGGGGGGGGTATGGGGTGGAGTCAAACCGGACACAGACTCAGAGGATAGTGGCCTGAAATAACAATACTCCTTTTTCTTCGCTGCTTCAGCAGGCGGATGCGATTAAGTCGAAGAACGCTTGTACTTAAACTTCTTTTTGTGCCTCGACTTACCCAACCATCTCGACGAACTGGAGCGGGACAATGAAGAATGGGGGCTCTGCGACTGTTCTCTGGACCTTCCTCTCAACCAAGACTCGGAGTAACAGGGAGCCGAGCGCCGGGCCGTAATGAGCTTCAGGTACCGCTCCCTCCAAGCTTTCAGATTCATGACCTGGCACTTGGGCAAGACTTTGGGTCGTGGCCGCGCTCCAAACATCACAAGCACACGAGGTGTAGATCTGTCATGAACATTGCCCAGTTAAGGGGTCCACAGGGCTTGAACTGGTCTTGCAGGACGACATCCTTGACACACCAGGATTGCGAACACTCAAAAATCTTTGACAAAACATAAAAAAAAAGAAAAAACAGTAAAAAAGTGACTAGGGGGTAGCACTTCTTTCGATCTGCACTTGACTGGCATGGAAAGAAAAGAATTGGCCTCAGCGCACTGGGGTCATGCCCATATAGGTCCTGCAACGTCATATCCGGCACACAACAACGATGAAGCCGACCAACGCCACCTAATAGCACGCAGGGATACTGCTCGGAAAAAATCTCCAGATCCAGACTGACGCCTGTGGGAAATTCTAAGGTAAGGAATCTGCAACTAGAAGTCTCTATCAGATATGCAAGTCTGCATTGTGCTAGGCCCTCTAAAATCCTCCACTGCATCCCTCTGAGCTACACTGCGCAAAGCTGCTCATCTGGTTGCTATGGATAAGAAATCTGATCACACCTCACCTATCCTAAAGCACAATTAGAACTGTTGGAAGCAAGCTTTCTCATGTCTAGTCCCTAAATGGTGAAACTATCCCAGACCACATAAGAAAGAATTCCAACCCTGCTTTGAATAAAGACTCATCTCTTCAGACTATATATTTCCAGATGATGTTAAATCATACTTTTCTCTGGATCTTTCGATTACTCCATGTTTTTTTAAGGAACACATAACTTTTTTTCTGTACTTCGTTACTTCTAAGTGCTCCACTGACAGTTGGTTCAGCCCGAACTACATCAATACTGTAAATAAATACAATAAAAATAGCCTTATCTCTGTCTGACTACCATCCTAGTGGATCTTTCACTGAAACCAACATTTTAAGTGTTGGGGACCAATTATTTGCCATAGATAAAATACAGGCTAGGAACTTACCCAGGGAAGGCGCCGTGCTGGCTATATCTGGTACACTAAACTTTTCAGATCAACCTTCAATCTTCCTCAATCCACTTACCAGACACAACTCAGACTTGATTTTTCACTACTGAATTGGACTTTTTGATCAGTTGTGGAAATATGAGTATATAGCATATATAGTCATAAGTGTAATTCTTGTGACTACTCTCATGAATGTTTTGCTCATGTTATCTGCTTCCAATTTTTGGACAAAGTCCATACTTGACATATTGCCAAATGTTGAGCATTAGGTTGTCAGCATCTGATGTGAAGCTCAGTTCTTCTGCAGTAGCCAATCCTTTGATTAATGACTTCACTAATGTTATAGGAGTGAACCAAGACGCTTCCAGCTGAGATGGTCAGGGCTCCACACAAGGCATCAACTGGCTCTAATATACTAGCATTCAAAATTGCATTTAGTGACCACTGTTTGGGTGACAAAGGTCTGTGTGATTTGTTGGTCCTTCCATGTTTGGCTTTGCTACTATTATAAGACAAGCATTTTCTTGTGAGCCAGCCAGGTCTATATCAGACACAAGGGAATTCCATGTAAACTCCAGACATTTGCTTGCACATTCTAACGTGCTCTCAGTTTCTGTTGACAGAGCGGAGGTACAGTCCCAAATAAATAGTGTTTTTACTATTGCTCTAAGCACAATAATGCATTTACTAGGATTATGTGAGTGGCAAGAATGAATTCAGTCATGTTCTTTAGAATCAGTTCTTTACTGATGAAGCTTAATCCAATTATAACGGGCGAGGGCAAAGCGCTCTGTCCCGTGTTGTAATCAATCTTTGGGCTTCAAATCACACCCATGTCACATCAGTTTTTCATTGGTCTGTGGGCTTGCCTTTTAAAATCTGCTTGCTTTCATTAGTGAAGGGCATGCATAAGTCATGCCTTTTCCAGTGTTTAGCCCTCCTCGAGCGCAGTGACCAAGTACTGAAAACATACAAGGCTCCATGTTTTCCAGACGGTTTCTGGACGACTACTTTTTCTCTTTTTTCGCAGAGCGATCTAGCTGGGCAGAAGTCGAGCGCTTTGCACGACATCGACCCTGTTACATAGTTAATTGCACTTTTGCCGGTTACATGGATAATTTCACTTTTGCTGATAGGTTTCACTACAAGTGAACTTTTACTTACCTTTGTGTGTCTGCTTTGCACGGATGGTGGCCGTCAGTTCACTTATGTGAAACATTTACTTTTCAGTTTATATGGCAAGAAAAGTCTGGTTAGGAGTTTACAATGCAAATTGCTCTAGCTCAAGCAAACACGAGACCGGTTGCATTGCAAATGCTTGTTTTTAATGGATTCACTTAATGAACAAATTTCGTATACTATAACACCCAAGACAAATGCAATACACAGTCCATGTAAAAGATAAGGTGGCTGGGATTTAGACAGATGAAAACTATTTTTTGGAATAATGTGCTAGCCAACCAGGTCATAGGTCAATCTGAGAGGCTTTTTAGTGCTCAAATTAAAACTTTTGTTGCACTTCTCAATATTACTACGCAGCTTATCAACGTTTTAAATCTGCTATATCTCAAGTCTTTGGTTCAAAGACTGTACTTATCCTTCTATATGGACAAGTTACTTCCCTCCAGTAATGGCTTATCTGGTAGAGACAGTATCGAGTTGCAAATGACTTACCTTTTAATTTCCCCAGGCGTCAGTCTGGATCTAGAGATTTTTCTTGAGCCAACGCGGCGTTAGGTGGAGTGATCGGCTCTATGTCAGTCGTTGGTGTCTTCCGCGTCAGATATGACTGAGCATGTCCTATATAGGTGGCGTACTGATGTAAGTTTCTTTTCCACTACTTACCACGCCAGAAGTGCAGAGCTTTGAAGAACAATGAGCACTGTGTCGCAACACTGAAAGGAGAGTCCCTGCCGGTAGGAAGCTGGCTCTCTATGTAGTGTACTAAAATGAAGTACACTGTGCAGAGAGTCCAGTGGATCCCCAATTGGTATTGCAGAAGCAAAGGTAGACAGGACTAATGCTGTATTTGTAGTAGTGTGGGCGAGCAGTTAGGCTTATCAGAGGATAATGCTAAGCAGTTGTTGTACTCACAGAGACAATAAATGAGACACACTGAAGGAATAAATCTGAGACCAGTTTAGAAAAATAATAATTTTTATTTATAGTTCAAACCCAAGAACTTCGTAATCAGATAATTAGGCTTTAGGAATCAATATTCTGCAGTTTCAAAAATAGACACTGCACTTTTCTGAGTTCAATGTTATCCTGTGAAGGAAAAACAATGTTCAGCAAACACAGGGTTAACAACGACATACAAAGCTAATCTCAGGGAGTTAAGGTAAGTACTGGGTACTGATCAGAACCACACCAACAGGTCACTGAGGCATCTGGGTGCAGAGGTGCAGTAAGGCATCGGGTGCCCAATGGTTTCCTATGGGAGCTTGGTCGTCCCATAGACAGGTTGCAGGCTCTGGCTAGGGAGCCAGTCAGGGACAACAAGGTGGCAGGTCGAAGACTTGAGATGTCCAGTAAGTTAGGTGCACTGTTCGTTCTTGTCTCCAGGGCCCATGGCCAACAGATGAAGGGGTGTCCTTTGGCATAGAGCTTCACTGTCTGAGTACTAGCGGTAAGGGGGTCCTGCATGTTGAGGCTGCCGGTGTCTTTGGGTAGTCCTGCAAGTGGTCAGCCAAGGTGGACTCGAGCTCAGGGGAGACGGCGGATGTCGCTGGCACCGGTGGCCCTCCTCAGCTGGAGTCTAGGGCAACAGGTGCAGTGGTTTCAGTAGATGTGGGATTTTCTCAGCAGCAGGCGGGAGAGGGGGGCCTACAGAGAGGGGCTGCAGGCAACTTGGAGGAGTCCAGAATGGGTGACACTTGGATGGACTCAAGCTCAGGCAGCTGGAGAGCCCTGCTTGCATCATTGGAGGACTTCTCACTGAGTCAAGGTCGTCACGTGCAGCGGACACTTTAGGTGTCGGATCTCCAGGTTGCAGATTCCTTGTTGGACACTTTGTTGCTGAGCAGGTACGCTGCTCATGGGAGTATGAGCATTTTTAGAAGGCAGGCAGACTTTCTGGGTTTCTTGAAGCTGCGGCTGCTGGATGAGTCTTTTTGTGCGGAGTCCGGAAGGGGTGGTACCAGGTCAGCTGCTTCTTTTTCCTCCTCTTCTTCTGCGGGGAGACTCTTATCTGTTCTTTTTCTTCACAGGATCTGAGTTCTAAGGTTTAGGGGTGCCACCTACTCAATTTAGGGGTGTTACAGGGAGTGCCAAGCGGTAGCCAATGGGACCAACACCAGGGAAGGTTGAGATGATAGGACAGACGCTGGTTCGTATCCAGGAACGGATCAATGGGTGCCCCCAGAGCCAACGCTGCCTGTGTGGAAACTGAGGGGGCCCCTTTCTTCCCCACGGGGTCTGAAGGTGCTTCAGCGAAGTCAGACTGCACAAAAATGAGGCACATGGCCTCAAAACTAAGTTAGGCAGGGGTCGCTCCACCTCCTGGACACTTGGAGAGGTGTGGCGCTGACCCAGATGCAGGCTACGCAGATGGAGACCTAGACCGACGACGTTCCCTCCTTTCCCTCATTGACAGACAGAAGGAGCGAAGTGGAAGAACGCTTGTTCTTCTTTGACTTCTTATTGTGCCTTGACTTACCCAATTGTGTTGAGGACATGGAGTGGGATGACAACAATGGGGTGGGAGGAGGGGAGCTCTGCTACCAATCCCAGGACCTTCCTCTCGACCGGGATCAGGACTTACACAGAGCCAAGCGACGGGTCACCAGGAGCTTTAGGGACTGTTCCCTCAAAGCTTTTGAATTCATGGCCTAGCACTAGGAGCACGACTGGGTCATGGTCGTGCTCTTGCTCGTGCTCCAGACACCAAAGGCACACAAGGTGCAGCTCCATCACCTCATCAGTCAATGGCAGGATCCACAGGGCTTGAACCCAGTCTAACGTGAAAACATCCTCAACGCACCAGGAGTGTAAAAACCCAAAAATCTTCAACTAAAAGTTGAAACACTTGTCAAAAAGTGACAGAGGGATAGCTCTTCTTCGGATCAGCAATGGCTTGTGCAAAAAAAAAAAAAAAAAACGGACGTCAGTGCACCAGGGTGGCACCTATATAGGACCCGCAACGTCATACCCAGTGCAGAAGATGCCACTATTGAACCAGGAGCCGATCTATGCCACCTGATGGCTGCAGGGGTACTGCTCGAGAAAAATCTCTGGATCCACACTGAAGCCTGGGGAAATTTTAAGGTAATGACTCTGGAACTAGATGTATCAGACTATAATGAGTTTAATAAATCAAGCAAATATTCAACAAATAACTGAGATTATCCTGTTATACAACTATTTTTGCTTCTACCTATGACAAATGTCTGTTTCACTGCCAAAGATAACACTCCACCAGCCTATTCCATGTTAAATATAGTGTCACTTTTGAGCAAACTGTTTGATACCTCTGTAGTGACATTAAATTGGTATGCAAACAATGCTCAATGTACATACTGCAAAACGGCACATTCATTTGACCACAAAATGGTTGCTTTAGATTTTCTGCTTACTGAAATGCTCAAAATAATGCCTGAGGCCTGCAGCCCTTTGACAACTGTAGTTCAGGAAAATGTGCTGATACACCAAGTATCCCTGGGTCATCAGGCTTTCCTAATTAACAAGTTACTTAGTTCCACAACGCCTTATCTGGTAAATACTATCCAGCTGCAGATTCCTTACTTCAGGATATCTCCAGGTGTGCTACTGGATCTGGAAGAAATTTGAGCAGTATTCCTGCACGCCGATAGGGGCAGATATTCGGCTTTGTGTCAGTGCCACCCTTGCCGGAAGCGACGTGTGCCATACCTATATAGGCATGACCCCGGCGTGCTGACGTCCATAACTTTCATGACTTTTCAAGCCAGAAGTGCGGAGCCACAATGAGAACGGACCACTAATGTGACAAGCTAAGGCCCTGAGAAGGGTGTCCCTTGCACAGTAATCAGTTGGAAGAGCAAGGAAGATGGAAGGGCCGATAAGGAATCAGCTGCTAGATAGAGCCTCGACCAGATAAGGCACTAGCAAAAGTTAGGAACTTGCTCATCTGATAGAAGCTTCTAGCCGCAGATCCTTTACCTTAGAATAGAAACTCAAGTAATACCTCCATGTGGGACTGCAAAACTACTTAAATTAAAAAGTTCTGCAGGATCGAATGGGTTAAATGCTTGTTACAACAGGCCTGACTGTCCAGGTAGAAGTGCCTGAACATGTGCAGTGACGCCCACGTTGCTACCTGACAAATGTCAAGGACCGTGACGCCAGGCACAAACACAGAGGTCGCAGACTTGGCTCTTGTGGAGTGAGCCAGCAAGCCCTAGGCTAATGCATAATAGATCTCAATGCATAGAACGATCCATGTGGAGATGGTCCGTTTCTTCACTGCCTTCCCTTTGTTTTTTTTAGTTCCTACGTAGCCCACAAAGAGTTGATCATCCACCTTGAAATTCTTGTGTGTGGTAAAGGTAGTACAACAATGCTCTTTTTAGGTCCAAACGGTGGAGTCTTTCCTCCTCTTTGGAGGGATGAGGTGGAGCAAGGAAGGTAGCCTGGGTGCCTGTGTGACCTACATGGAAGGCAGTCAACCTTCAGAAAGGAGGCACATGTCCGGAGAACCAGCTTGTCCGGGTAGAAGGTAGCATAAGGAGGGTTGACAGAGAGGGCTTGCAATTCGCTGACCCACCTGGCATGTGTCATGGGCACTAAAATGGCAGTTTTGATGGTCAATAGCCTAAGAGGGCGATTGTTCAGAGGCTCAAATGGTGCACACGAGAAAGGTGAGGATCAAGTTGAGGTCCCAATGATTCATGATTGGGGAGGAGGGATAGAACATACTGCAGGTCTTTAAGTAATTAAGCCATAACAGTTGACTTAGAGTTAAGACTGGTCCAGCAATCACAAAAATCCTGAGATGGAAGATAGATAACCTTTAACTTGGTGGAGGGATGCCCGACTTCCATAATAGCATTGCAGACTTCAGGAGGAAAGCTGAAACCTGTCAACTGTCGCCGCTTAATCTCCACACATGAAGGTGGAGGGTGTGCAGGTTCGAGTCCAGGACCCTACCCTCTTGCTGTGACAGAAGATCCTCTCTTAGAGACAACCCGACTGGCTAATGCTAAACAGCTTGTATAACAGACTCTCCGTGCTCAATACGGAGCCACAACAGTAAGTTGGGCCTGGTCATTCCTGACCTTCTTGAGAACTCTGGGTAGGAGTATTATTGGCAGAAAGGCATACATGAGGCCAGAGCTCCACTCAAGATTAAAAGAGCCTCAGAGTGTTAGTTGCCTTTGAAACTCCAGTGTGTAAAACTGCTGACATTGCCTGTTCGAAGGTGGCAAACAGATCTAACCAAGACTCTCCCAATTTCTTAAAGAGACCTTGCACCACCTCTAGAAAAAGACACCATTTGTGACCTGCTAGGCATCTTCGGCTGAGTGTTCAGAGAGCCCTCCAGGTGTTGAACTACAAGGGAAATGCCCTGACGTTCCAACCATGTCCAGAAATGCTGAGTCTCTTGACAGAGGGTTCACAACCACAATCTGTCTGTTTGTTGCAGTACTACATAGTGGTGATGTTGTCTAATATCTGCACAAGCCTTCCCCTGATCAAAGGAAAAAAGGCTTTCAATGCCAAGTGAATCGGACGAAGCTCCAACAGGATGATGTGGAACTCGGACCAGACTGGAGTCCTCTGATCACCACCTCTCTAAAATGGCCGCTCCAGCCCAGAAATGATCCACCTGTCCCTACAGTCCGCTCTGGTTGGAGAAGGGAGAGGGGTCTGCTACTGAGCCAATTGCAGTTCGTTAGCCACCACTGCAGATCGTTTGATGTTCCCGCCAAGATCTGGACAATGCTGGAGACGTTTCCCCGATTCTGCCCCCACTGGACTTTCAGGTCGCACTGCAGAGCCTGCCTATACCAATAGGCATGACTAATGAGCCGGAGGATCAGAAGCTACAGAGTCAATCTCATCAAAATCCAGAATAAAGGCTGGAACATCAGATTAATAGCATAAAAATCCTGGACTCGCTGCTTGAGAGGATATGCCCAAAACTGCACTGAGCTCAGAATGGCTTAGTTGAAAGGGAGCATCTGAGAAGGAATCAGGTGCGACTTTGGCATGTTGATAGTGAACCCCCAGGGAGCCAGTGAGTGCAGAAGGCTTGTCGTAGCCTGAAGGTAGGAGACAACTGCCTGGGGCGAGCCCGCCATCAGTCAATTTTCAAAGGAGGGGAAGACTGGAATTCCCATCCTCCGCAGATGAGCTGCAACCACTGCCATTACTTTTGTGAACACCTGATGGGTGCTCGTAAGGCTGAAGGAGAGGTTAGGAAACAAAGTGCTCCTGGCCCACCGTGAGCCATAGGTAACCTCTGTGGGCAGGCAGGATGGTGACGTGGAAATGCACATCCTACAAGTGTAATGCTATCATCCAGTCTCCCAGGTCAAGGGCACACAGAGCTTGGACGAGTGTGAGCAATATGAACTTCTTTTTCAAGACGAGATTGAGAAGGCACAAATCTATAACAGGAAAAAATCCTCTGTCCTTCTTTGGCACCAGAAAATTGCGGCAATAACAACTATGACCTATTTCTGATGCAGGCATCCTCTTTATGGCTCCCCTGGCCAAGTGAGACTGTTTCTTGACAGAGCAAGGAGGTGGTCCTCCATCAGCTGATCGTAAGTGGGTTGCATAGTGATGGGTGGCAGGATAGTCACAAAGGAGAGGGAGTAGCCTCTTTGAAGGATCTGTAGGAACCAGTGGCCTAGTGTTTCTAACTGCCTATAGGGCAGGCGATGGCATATCCTGGCACCCACTGGATGGCCAGGATGATCGGAGGGCAAACTAAAGAGGCCTGGAAGCAGCAGCTGGTGGGTGTGGTGGACTAAGCCAACCACTGCCCACCTCTCCCACATTGTCAATGAGGGCCCATGCTCTCGGCCACAAAAAGGTTTGGAAGCCTGTTGGCAGTGGTGGCTGGGAGGTAATAGGTGCAGTTGGAGAACCAATCCATGGTCATGAAAGGAAGATGGATTGGGGTTAGCTTGGGCTAAAGACAAACTCAAGGACCTGGCCCTAAGCTCTGCTGTTCTTAAAGCGCTCCAGCGTTGAATTTGTCTTCTTTCCAAAGAGGTGAGAGCCATCTAAGGGCATGTCCATGAGGGAAGCCTGCAAAAACAACAAGGTGATGGATGGAATGCTTGAATTAATCTCAGCCATTGGCAATCGCTTGGGCCGCATCCTAATCCATCGTTTTTTGCCGCTCATACCACCTCAGTTTGCACCCAGCCATATGAAAATCTGTCTTGGTCTTGCTCCTTATGAACAGTCCAGCCCGAACTACCAAGCCAGGTCCTCCCTGATCTGAAACAAAAGCAGCCTAGGACCAGTTTCACCCTACTTAGGGCTCTTCAGCCAAGTATAGCTTGGGTCCAGTGGCACAGTGAGCCCGGGACCCATGTCTGGGTATGCCTGGGAGAGAAGCCTGGACATCCCCTGAAAAGCCAGTTGTTCTCAGCAAGGTGTGGTGCCCCAAGGCCAGACTATTAAATCACTCTGCCCACCAAGTCGGTTGTGTAGAACCCTAACCTTATGGTTAACTTTGCTGCATATTACCCATCAGCAATTGCCTGGGTAAGTATGGCTCAGGCCTCCGACAAGACAATAAGCAGCCCTTGCGCAACGAGTTCCATATCATATGGGGATAATAACCCAATATGCATGCAGTATTCTTTGAAAGCAGTGCTAGGCTGGTGGAAAAAGAACATTCTCTTGTAAAAGTTATCCAAGCCTCTTGGATTCCCTTCTTGGTGAAAGTAGTTGGGAATGCACCAGGATTAATTCTGGGTGTGGAAGCTTGGACCATGAAGGTCTCTGTGGTGGGGTGCTGGGTAAGAAAACAGGGGTCCCCAGGATCGAGGCAATGGCGACAGGCAATCATCCTAGTCACTTGAACCCATGTGCATGGCTTGGACCAAGCCCAGAGCAGGACATCTGTAAGGGCTTTATTGAAGGACAGCAAGAGTTCTGGAGGGAAGACTCTGCTGAAGTACCTCTTTCAAAAAGTTTGTCTTGACTGCCACTGTGGGCAACTGAAGGTCCAAAACATCAGTCACCCTATACACCACCATTGCAAAAGAGGCACCCTCCTCCATGGCAGGAGGAGAGACCTGGCCAGTGTCACGCGAAGGGTCTAACCCACTGGCCTCTGCCAGTTCCTCGTACCAGTTGTCCTATTCCCCTTTTCGGAGATGGTAACCACAAGGATCCAGAGACCCCTTCCATTCGTCTCCCTCTCCAGGCCTATCAAACACTTACTTTGGCTCTAGGAAAATCAGGGAAATGTGAAGCGGAGCCAGGTTCAGGTTCTGCTGATTCACTGGGCTTGAAGTGCCAATTCTCCCACGTATTGTGAGAAGACTTTGGTGGATGCAGCAAAGCCAAAGTCCTCTTTGACTTGGACTTATGTTTGTGGGACTGACCCCACTTCCCCGAAGATTTTGAGTGCAACTAAAACTGTCAGAACTGGGCTACGTGAACAGTCCCCGGACCTTCCGTGTGATCAGGAACTCAAGCGTTGCGGAGCTGAAAGACGTTGGGCAGTGAGGAGCTTGAGGGAGCACCCCCTCAGCACCTTGGGATGCATGGCGCAGCAGTCCTTGCAGATCTTTGAGTCATGGCCCTGCCCCAAGCACCACAAACACACCCAATGGGAGTCTGTCACTGACATTTACCTGTGACAGGCCCCACATAGTTTCTTGGTGGCATAGCCTCACACCAGGAGACAATTTCACTCAAAACAGTTCACCAAACATCAAAAAATGCCAAAGTGACCGAGGGATAGTTCAGACGGGAACAGCGTGCTCTGGTGCAGAAAGGAAAGAACTGAGAGTGTGCCAGGGTGGTGTATGGAAAATGTCACTTACCCAGTGTACATCTGTTCGTGGCATTAGTCGCTGCAGATTCACACGTGACTCGAAAAGACTTCTTCGAAGAAAAACAACTTGTAACACTCCGAGCCCAACACCAGATGGCGGACTGTGCACAGCATGTGTATCTGCAGCTACACATGCCATCGAACATATAGTTACCAAGCACTTCACTTCCAGCACGGAAGATGCCGGTGATTCTGAAGCAGAGCCGAAAACCACCACCTACCGCCACACATTGGTACTGATTGAAAATCTTCCAGATCCTGAATATACATGGGGATATTCTAAGGTAAGGAATCTGCAGTTAGAAGTCTCTTTCAGATGCCACAAACTCAGAGTACAAGGCAGCCTAATGAAGGCCCATCACTTACCTGTCATGAGTAGAAAAGAGCTGCTTTTCAAGTGATCTTAAATCGGTCTTCGGGTGGTGAATAATTAACTTTTGCTCTATACAGTCTAGGGCACTGCCTCAGAGATTTGTGTCAAAGTGCGTGTTTTGAACATCCTTCTTGAGGCCACCAATAGGCAATATGACTTGCAACAGGCCTTAGAGATACGTGAGGCACTAGGTAGATCTAATATAGCTCTCTGCAGAATTTTGGAGCAACTGCAAATCTTTGAAACAAGTCTTCAAGACAGCAGAAAACAAAGTACTTGCATAATCAATTATAGAATAAATAATTCCTCTTCCAACTGTCAAGTAATTTATCTGGGACAGCAAATGTTTAGATTTCCACAGAAGGTTAAAATGATAGGTAGCGGGGTGATAATCCACTTCACTTTGCCTTCCACTTTCAACTGTTTATCAACGTGCACTCATAGCACTTAACCTTTAACTTTTAGTTTTACCTCTAAGGTACTCCTGGAGAAACAGCAATATTTAGATGATTAGTAACTCAAATAGCAATCAGTGCTAATCTGCAGAAGGATTATCTTACCCTATAAGCATCTGTTTGTGGCATGTAGTGCTGTAGATTCACATGCTCTGCATGTTCCTGCCATCTAGTGTTGGGTCCACAGTGGAACAAGTTGTTTTTCTTCAAAGAGGTGTTCAGAGTCACGAGTTTGAGTGACTCCTCCTCTCAGTGATATTATGCATAGGCATTAAATCCTTTGTTAGATTGTTTTCCCCACAGGTGGGTGAGAAAAGAGTGTAAGGAAAGAAAGTGTAGAGAAAGATGTCCAAGCAAAAAAGTTAATACATATGTACAAATATATATGAATATAATGTCACTGCAATGGTCACAGACGTCCAGGGAGGAGGGAGAGCGCATGTGAATCTACTGCCCTACATGCCACAAACAGATGGTTACAGGGTAAATAAAAACTTCTGTTCCATTGCATGTGTGGCAGAAGATACACATGATCTGCATAGACTGTGAAGCAGCCCCTCCATAAAAAGCAGTGGCTAGCCTGTAGAAGTTGCAGTTGACTGGAAAAGTGTATGTATCACAGCCTGACCTACGTTGGCGTGCCAGCAAATTCACAAAGTAGTGTTTTGTGAATATGTGGTGGGAACCATGTAGCTGCCTTACAAATGTCAGCTATAGGAATGTTTCCAAGGAAGGCCATAGTAGCACCTTTTCTCTTATTAGAGTATGGTCTAAGTGTAACAGGTAAAGGTATCTTGGCCTTAGCATAAAAGGTCGGTATACATCTAACTATCCATCTGGCTATGCCGGATTTGGATATTGGGTTACCTTTATGATGTGGTGAAAAAGCCAGAAAAAGTTGCTTGGGCTTCCTAAACTCTTTGGCTCTGTGAATAGAGAACATAAGTGTTCTTTTGGCATCTAGAGTGTGAAGAGCTCTTACTGCAACAGAGTCGCGGGAAGAAGATTTGTAGTTCAATGGAATGGTTAATTTGAAACTACTTTAGGGAGCAATTTAGGGTTACTGCGAAAGACTACTTTATGCCTCTGAATTTGGAAGTAAGGCTCTTTCAATGTCAGTGCCTGGAGCTTGCTGACACGCATGAGTGATCTGCTGGTGACTACCAAAGCCACTTTCCATGAGAGGAACTGAAGTGGACAGGAAAGGAATGGTTCAAATTGGGGACCCATGAGTCTGGTGAGCACAATGATAAGGTTCCACAATGGTGCAGGAGGCACCCTAGGTGAAATTACAGATTTAAAACCTTCCATGAAAGCTTTAATGACTGGAATTATGTTGTCTGTTCTGTAGATATGCAGCTATAACTGAGATGTAGGTGAATGGAAGTGTATGCTAGATTTGCTTTCATTAAGTGAAGCAAATAACAAATGATTTCTTGTACTTTAGCTTTCATAGAGCCAATGTGTTTAGGTTGGCAGTAACATTCAAAACATTTCCACTTTACAGCATAACAGGCTCTAGTAGTAGTTCCTTGAGAATGTCCATACATTCCTCAAGTAAGCCTAGGTAGCCAAACTATGACTTCAGGAGCCATATCGCAAGGTTGAATGATTTTGGTCTGGATGTCTCATTTGTCCTTGATTTTGAGTGAGAAGGTTCGGCCTATTAGAGAGCTTCCTGTGTGGGACTACTGAGATATCTAGGTGTGTGGTGAACGAAGGCTGGTGTATGGTAGTGGGAGCCACAGGGATCATGGTGAGAGATGTCTGCCTGATTCTCCAAACCAGAAATGAAATGAGGGAAAGGTGGGAAAGCGTAGGCAAATATCCCTGACTAATTCATCCATAGAGCATTGCCTCTGGATAGAGGGTGTGGATGCCTGTAGGTGAAGCTTGGGCATTTTGCTTTGTCTGCTGTGGCAAAAAGGTCTATGTGAGGAGTTCCCCACTTCATTAAGTGTGACTGAAGGACTTGTGGGTGGAGTTCCCACTAGTAGACTTGTTGCTGTATCCTGATGAGGTTGTTGGTGTTCCACCATGCAGAGAATGTTGAATTTGGTGGTCTAACAACACTAGATCTTCCAGGTTACCCTGTGACCGAGACCAACAGCAAGAAACACTGTTGTAGGGGACACAAGTCTAGCCTGGCTTGAGGAACGATGGAGATGCAAGAGGCCATCATCCCTAACAGAGGTATGATGATCTTGACTGTGTAAGTGTGGCTCTCCTGAAATTGAAGGAGGGTTTGAAAATTCTGGACACGAGCTGGGTTGGGATATGCCAGCCCTAACTCGGCATTCAAGACTCTCCCTAAGTAAGGTTGAACCTGTGGGGGCTGGAGGTGAGATTTGGGAATGTTGAGAGTGAAGCCTAGGTTGTGAAGGGGATCCACTCTCAACTGCATGTGCTGCTGACACTGGAATAATGTACTGGCTTTGAAAAGCCAGTCGTCGAGGTAGCGAAACATATGAAAGTTTTGCCTTCTCAGGTGGGTGGTGACTACTGCTAAACATTTTGAGAATACCCTGTGAGTGGTAGTGACTCTGAAATGAAGGATCTTGAACTGGCAGTGTCTGCTTGCAGTAACAAATCTTAGGTATTTTTGATGTGCAGAGTGAACTGGAATATGAAAGTAGGCCTTCTTTAGATCTAGAGCTGTCGTGAAGTAGCTTAGTGTGGGGGTGCTATTTCCCCTCTGTTTGTTGTTGGTACCTCTGTACGAGCCCCTGTAAAATCATGTACTGTAGGTGGATTGCGAGTTTCTAGGGTGCAAGGTAGATGCCTCAGAGGTAGAGGATCTTTATGAGCCTCTGAACCCAGGGCAGTAAAAAGTGACTCTGTGTAGGGACCTGAAGGGCACCTATGACTTCAGCAGTGTCTGTGTCTTTCTTGAGTTTCTCTAAGATGGTGTCTACCTGAGGCCAAAACAGATGCTCCTTGTTAAAGAGCATGTGGAGGACCGTCTGCTGGATTTCAGGTTTAAAAACTGAGCAACACAGCCAGGCATGTCTCCGGAGAATGACACTAGAGTTTATGTTGCGAACTGCTGTATCAGCGACATCCAGGGCACACCCGATTAAATTATTGGCGATGACCTGCCCCTCTGCAACAATCAGTTGTCCCCTTTTGCAATGTTCTTCAGGTAAGAATTGGAAGAGTTCCTCCATTTCGTCCCAATGAGCCCTGTCATACCGGGCTAGCAGAGCCTGGGAGCTGGCTATGCGCCAATGGTTAGCAACCTGTGCAGCCACTCTTTTAGCCCACAGCATTTACTTTCTTACTCTCCTCCTCAGGGGGGAAGAGAATCCCAAGTCGCCTGACTGTTGGCTCACTTACAAGTTGTTGCTGCCACAACAGAGTTTGGTGGAACCTGTGACCTGATGCAGAGCAGGTCAGAGGGAGATGCCTTATACTTTATGCCCACCATTGGTTTGATTACTCTAGAGCGGACAGGCTCTTTGGGAATATCCTTCGCATGTCGAAGCATGCCAGGAAGCATGAGGAGATAGCTCGACGGGATCCTTATGCAGCTCTATGTTGTGGAACCCAGCTGTTCTAGCTACTAACTGTTGGTAAGAGGTAGTGTCCTCAGGTTGTGAGGGGTGTGCGGAATAGAGAATAGGATTGTTGGAGGGAACCGGGTCAGGATCATATGTGTCCCAAGGATCTGTATCATCCCAAGGCCCCCGCAAACCCTCAATGGAAAACAGTGGAGAACCCTGAAGTGTGTAATCCCCCGGTAAGGATGAAGTGGGGGAATAGGGGAGGGAAGGGGGCGGAGGTGAATATGGAGGAGGAAGAGGATGTGGTGGAGAAGGCTTTAGTTGAGGGCTGGTAGCCTTGCCTTTGGTTTTCCTTTTAGAAGGGAGAGGGATGTCCAAAGCCTCCGGAAAAGATAGTTTCCTCTTGAGGAGCGCAGCTGAGGAAGGACTGGCAATGATCCAACCTGTGCCCTCTTATATTTGGAGTTTGCACTGACAAGCATCCATTGTTTCCAAAATAGGCTCAATCGGAGAAGGGCTGGTGGAAAACTGGCCCAAGTCTCAACCTTCCAAAGTGTTTGTCTCAGAAGGTTTCGGTCTCTGTGGTTTAGTCAGCCCCAAAGTCGAGGCTGAAGGCTAATGGCTCGATTCTGAGGTTATGATCCAGACCAAAATGATCTCTCGGTCCAGGCAAATGGAGGTCGATGCTGAGAAGGTTGGATTGGTCTTACTGCTTGTTTTCGGTGCCGAACTGTAGGGCGGGGCATCTGAAACAGTCTATCTGTACCGACCATGGCCTGGTAACCGTGGCTGACCGGGGTCCTCAATGAAGGGTTGGAAAGTCTTTATAAAAGTCTTTTGTTGGGCAGGAGGGGCCACGCATTGGGAAGAAGTGATTTTGTGGCTTTCGATGTCAGATCGGACACCTGAGTGCAAGTTGTCCTGAATAAAAAGGGCTCCCTCTTCCTGTGCAGGTTCCTCCTGAGCATGCTCCTCTCCAAAGATGTCCGGAGTGTCATCTGGTGTCTTCTGGGCCATCTCCAGCCGACGAGCTCTTGGGTCCCGAAGAGTTTTCTTGGAGTGAAAGAACTTACAGGTGTTGCAGTGGGCCTCACGATGGTCCGGGCAGAGGCACAGGTTGCACACGAGATGCTGGTTTGTGTGTGGAAATTTGGCATGGCACAGAGGACAGAAGTGGAATGGAGTCCATTCCATCAGGGAAGGATTTCTGTCAGTGCTGCGTGGGAGGTAGTCCTTAAGTAGAAGCTGATGCCCCGAAGAGCAGTCGGCCAGAGCCTGACCTGACAAAATGAGGAGTGCCAAGATAAAGAAAGCGCAAGCGAGGACAATACCATTGAAGTGGGACAAGGTAGGAAAAAAACAAATTGAAGTGAATCAATACACAGAGCAAAGACACACATCTTTACTGGACGGTGGAGAGCAAACAATCTAACAAAAGGAGTCGATGCCCATGCATAATACCACCGAGAGGAGAAGTCACTCAATCACATGACTGTGAGCACTTCTTTGAATAAACACACCTTGCACCACTCCTGACCCAACACTAGATAGCAGGAGTATGCAGACGATATGTATCTACTGAGACACATGCCAACAAACATTTGGTTTTAACAGGATGGTGTGTGAGGAGATTCTTGTTCATCCATGCTTGAGAAATACCAGTTAAGCTATCAACTACCAATCTATTTATTTCACTCATAAGAAAGTAAAAGCACTACTTGTGTTTATTTGGTTTAACAATGGAGGTTTACCCAAGCTTCACCAGTAAATCATAGAAAGGTTGTACCTGGGCATTAAAGAGAAGTGAAGATCCCTGAGGGACCAATGAAGTACCTGTCATGGTCTCATCAAGATACTGATCCAGTGCCACTCTTGCCAGCTAGTCCGATAGAAATGAATCCAGCCATTGTAGAACTTACAAGCCCAGCTAGTCACTTTATGAGCTCTGGGTGTTTAATGGTGTTAAATTCAGCAGAGGTCCAACAGCATCAAGAAAACCAGGCTTTCCGAATTCAGAACATCAAGAATGAAGGACTGAATATCAGTCAACACAGATTCAGTGCCCCTAAATGAATGAAACCTTGATTGACAAGTCCAAATAATTCCCATATTTTTTATATGCTCATGAAGTTGTAGCATGGTGTGTTTTTTTCTTTCAAAACTTTAAGCCACGAGAGTTTAGTAACATGGCAATATGTTGACAGTATTCAGGCTTCTACACCATTTATCTTCAGAAATGGTTAACTTATCAAGAACAGCAATCGTGTATTTATTTAGCAACATATACAAGTTGTATTACTTTTCAGAGAATCAAATTAAGTTTTACAAACGACCCAGGTTTTACTCTTGAAGTTTTAAAATGCAAAATGGAAATTGGCTAGACTTTAAAGTCTTTGTCAAAAAACACAACAGTTTATGCTCCATGAATTGGTAATTTAGATGAGGGCACACTGATGGGAGGCACAAAAGCACCTCTATGAATGTCAATCAAAAGAAAAACTATCACATCTGAGATAATGAACCATCAGGATAAATAAAGGTCATATTCCTAATCCGAACAGCAGACCACACGTTTACTTACCAAAGGCAGCAGCCATACTCTCCAGGGAGGGTTGTCCATCCCCAGAGGGGAGGTCGAGGCGAGTGAAATCTCTGCTTTTGTCATTGTTGTACTTCACATTAAGGCTGGTTAGCTTGGAGAATTCAATACGCAGAGTACAGCAAGCGTTGTAGATGTTTTGACCATCAAGAGTCTGTGGTGGACAAAGGATTAGGATTCAAAGTCTACTACCGGGATATGTTATTACACACAGTTTTATTCAGCTGGAGTTCTAAATAAGAGGATGCAACTAATACACTTACTAGGCACACCGATACATATATATTGGGTTGGTTAGGGAAAAGCCACGAAAGAGGGCTCACATAGAATCATGCTACAGATTAGGTTCATGCAGCAACTACTGTTAGTTTAAGAGAGAGTTTGTAGATTAGAGAAAGATAGAAGATTAAAGTTGAAGGGTCTCACAGAGGGAGTTACATGTTGCAGTTACAGGAAAGCAATGTAGTTAAAGCTAGGGTTTTTCTCACTTTTTGTTTCTGATCTTCTTTGCTTATTTGTTATGGCACAATCGCTATGTAGGTCAACTGGTGAAAAACTGCTGCATTTTGAGGATTCAACTCTGTTGTAATTCAGTTTGTATTCAAAAGCAAGGTCCACAAAGTTATACAAAATAAAGTAGTGTACAGAATGTTTCAAGGATGCATAACTCCTCAATGGAATGTTTTACAACAACACCTCCCATCATGCCTGCTACTAGGCTAATAGGAACTGATTTGCAGTGGTGTATACATTATGAGATTACATCAGCTACAACTGTCAGCATTAACTGAATATGTAAAAGATGTAGCAAATTCCACCAACATTATAGGGGAAATGAAGAGCAACTTATATACTATAGGAAGGAAGAAGAGTTTGGTGCTGTTCACAATCAAAGGATAATTTATACAACACCTCTTAATGGAGGAATACATGGTTTGGGTTAGAAATGAACGGTTTCCAATTTGTACTGATCGATCTGTTTCAATAAAAGACGAGACTAATACTTTTTGCTATCTTTTGGCATCAATGGGCAAATGTGATGTAAGCTCTTTGGTGTCATGATGTGTTTAAAATAGCCTTCTGTAAACTTTTCTTGAATTCTTCTGCAGCAGTACCAGTTTGCTTTGTCTGCAAGATTCTAGGAATACATATCTACCCTTGAAATTATAAGCAGCCGTGTCACTCAGACAGCTATTTATCTGAGCTGAAAGTTTGAGTAGGATACTTGGTAGATATGACTGATGAGCCATCCACAGTAGGGTATTTGTTTTATTTTCTTATCTCTAGACAGGGATATACATAAATTGCCTGAAGCCAAGGTCCTGTAAAACCAGGCATTATATAACACAGTTGCATACTACCTGGTGGCTGTGACTATTTAAGGAGGCTGTAAGAGAAAGTGTAAAGAGTGATAGGTGATGACCAGTATAGCTTGACTGAGGAAGATTCCAGATTGATTGTAGGATTAAGTCACCCAATGTGTTTCCCGAGGTGACTTTTAGACAGAGTGATCGTCTGTCACTTAGGAATATGATTGCACATATGCTGGGTTTGAGTGAAAAGGTAAGTGAGTGATGACAGGACCTGTGAAAGCATTCTCTGCTTTTGCCTTTTCTCAGTTCTGTTGCAGTCAGTGAAAGGAGCCAAAATCATGCGCCGCTTGCCTGCGCCTCTGCCTGCCCTGGAGAGTGACCCCACCTTAATGAGATCTGTACAAGCTTTCAAGCCTCAGTGTTGGTGTTGCCAAAACCCTTCACGAAGGGCCGATAGTGAGTGTTTCTGATGCCCCGAAGGGGTCTATATTGTATCAGGCTGCAAGCCTAAAGGGGATGCACTCCCAGGTGGCTGCTCACACCCTACTTTAAGGATATTACACCAGGGGGAGTGGTGTCACTAGGGTCTGGATCCCATAGAACTTGAGGCTCTCTATTGACCCGCTAGAGCCCCGATCACCCAACTTGGTAGTGCCTCGCATTGAGCCCCATTTTTCTAAGTGCTATAGATAACGCAGTGTTCAGGAGTGCATTGCTGCCTGCCATTCCCTAATAGCATGATCGGGGCCATGGAAAACGAGGGAGAGGTCTAATACGAAGGGGACCCCTCGGCTGCTCTTCAATGGGATGATGAATTCTATGATGCTTTGACATATCAGACAGTGGAGGAGACCATAGCTCCTCAGGAGGACCGTTTATCACAGCAAATTACACACAAATGCGAGAAAGGCCAATTCTCAGGGTGCTGGAGCAATGTGGCCCCCCCAACATACCCCTCCCCACCCCAACCTAACCCCTTGATGATGATCCTGTCCCACCTAAGGTTGAGCATGATGCTTCTGTGCGCCTAAGGGAGACTTTCCTGAATAAGGCCCAACCAGCTTCTGTACCAAGTAACTCCACAAAGAGGGCAACACACAGGGGGTCGCCTTCCGCCGAATGATGATGCCCATAGGGACACGGATGACAAGGCCAGCCCTTCCCAGCCGTGGTGCCCCTCTCCTATCCCCCCCGGCCACTGATCACACCACTGCCGGTGATGGTTCAGACATGCTCAACCCAGAGGAACTCATTCACCCCATTCTTCTGAGTGCACCCCCCTTAAAAAGGTGGCAAATGACGTGGAAGGATGGATCAGAGCCCCATTGGGGAAGGAGGCACGTAACTGCCTAAAAGCAGACTGCCTTTGCCCATCTTTAGACAGCAAGGTAGCCCGGACGCCGGAATTGGACCCCAGAATGGCCACCTTTTTGGCCAAATTCATTAAGGACCCCAAAAAGGGCATTGGCTCGTCCTGGTGAGCTTGCCAGGATAAACTCCTGGACGCCCTTTGCCACTTAACCAGGATCCTAGACATGGCAGAGGACACCAAAGCTTCAGCATCTCTCATATCTCCTGAGGTCCTCTCTGGCTCAGCACAGTGTACACATGCCTCCATGGGTAAGGCCAAATGCACTCTGTCCACCAAGCGGAGGCACTCCTAACTAATTAAAATTGATCACAAATTGGGAGACTTTGCAGACTCCGAAGCAGAAGTGGTGGCACAAGGAGGGCTTTTTGGTGAGCTGTTTTTATAGTAATAAGGGAAACTTGTAAATACATTCACCTCCCTAGATAGGAAGGTTTTATCTTTCCTGGGTTTTCCAAGGAGCTGGCTGAGGCAGAGGCCGCTCGGCTAGCGAACACTCTCCCCAGTATCCTCAGAGGGCAAGGCTCCAGGAGCGAGCAGTACCAAGATTAAACCAGCTTTGGCAATTTCAACCAGACCCATGGTCGATGTTTCAGAGGCTGAGAACAAAAGGGGTTGGACGCTACCTCCAATTTAGGTGAGTGTTCATCCTTCTTTAGTACGAGTATGGGGTCATATGGCAACGTTTTCCCATGTTTGGCAGTCAATTACAAGCGAGTTGTGGGTCCTGCAAACAATACAGGGGATTCAAATAGAGTTCTGCGGAAGCCTGCATTAGGTTACACACCCCAGGCCACTGCAGTTCTCACGACAAGAGGCCGACAAGGTGGACGCAGAGGCTGCTTCGCTCCTCGTAAAGGGAACTACTTACCTCGCCTAACCTCACACACAGGGCTTCATAAGCAATCTTTTGCTGGTCAACAAGGCCAACAGGGGGCAGAGGCCATTTATCAACTTATGCAAATTCAATAAGTGGCTGGTTTACCGTCACTTCAAAATGGAGGGATACGGCCTCATATGCGATGTTTTACGCCCTAGGGATTGGATAGTCTGCTTGGATCAGAAAGATGTTTACCTGGCTATTCAGATTTTCTCACCTCACAGGTGGTCCTCCAGTTCATCTGCAGACAGCAGCTGCTTCAGTTTAGGAGGATCTTATTGCATGCCTCCGGCAGCTTCCCTCTTGCCTCGTTCATCCCATTTAAATTATGTTAAATCAGTCACCATCACAATGTCTAATATAGTAGTACCAAACTAGGTTACTATTAAACGTCTCAGCATAAGTTCTTAAAACTGCATTACCATTCCATTTAATATTTCGAATACACTGGTCTTTCACCGCCATTTTGATACCTACAAACATAGCTTTACAATGTTATTTTGCATCTATTGGGTACAAAAGCTACTTCTTGTATTCTCTATAACATTCTCATTTACACCCATAA
This sequence comes from Pleurodeles waltl, assembly GCF_031143425.1. Lineage (NCBI taxonomy): Eukaryota > Metazoa > Chordata > Amphibia > Caudata > Salamandridae > Pleurodeles > Pleurodeles waltl. The sequence goes on along the minus strand of NC_090437.1, from coordinate 310,807,219 downwards.
GATTTATCATTTGCCATGCCCCTCACATATCGATCAACACACCAGTATTTGCTATTGTGGATTCTAATCAACAAACTTCATGTCACTGAATAAGCACTGCAGCTTCCCTGTAAACCATACTGTTGAGCGTACTTGTATGTTTTCTGAATAGGCATGATAGTCTCCTGGGTTGGCACACTACCTCATGCCAAGCTCCACATGCATCTGCTGCAAAACTGCCTTTCAGTTCAATATTCACAATGAGACTATCAATGGGAAGACCTAGAGTTGGTGAAAGCCAGTTGTCATCTCCCTCTCTGCAATGATGGAACAGCAACAACCAGTTGCAAGGCAGGCCATTTCAAGACCCCACCCCAAAAGTCACAATAACCATGGAGGCCTACCTCGCTGGCTGGAGAGGCGCACTTCAATCATGACTATACAGGCGGTGTAAGCCAGTCATCAAGGGAGGTACATCACCTGCCTAATGCTATTTGCTATACATCTCACTCTCAAACCCTTCCTTCTACTCATTTGGGGCATAGTAGACCTCATCAGAACAGACATGACTACAATGCATTATCACTAAAAAACAAGGTGACACTCACTTTCTGCTGCTGTCCGCAATAGCATAGCAGACCTGGCACTGGGAAATCAGACACTGCATACACCTTGTAGCAGAGTGTCTTCCAGAGGTGGACGACAACTTGGTAGGCTCAGGAGCACATATCAAGTCCATGAGTAGGAACGCCACCCACAATCTTATCCAGTACTTCCATCGCTGGTGCATTCCACACACATCTCTCCGCCATCCCTGAAAAAAAAAAAATGGCCAAGATTCCCTGCAGGCACGCATTGTCACAGATCATGGGCAATGCACAATGGATTAACTGTTCAGGGATCCCTGCCTATGCTTTTGTGTCTCTCCCGCTCCTTCCCTATGTCAGTTATGCCAAAAATGCAGCAAACATCCCAAAACCTGATCCTTATAGCCCCGAAGTAATGACTGCCCTGGTATTCAACACTACTTAATATGATTGAGAGCACAGGTATCCACAGTGACACATGCCGGAACAAAATGTCAATCTACTCACAGCAATTTAAATTTGTCAGGGAAAGATACCCGGGATTTTAATATCAGTTCTGTAAAAAAAAGCTTCTAAGTATTTCCCAGCATTATAGATAAAATTAGTATATTATGGTAACGGGAACAATTTCAGATCTGGTAAGTATTAGGATCTGTCTTAGATTGATTGCAGGAGATTGTCCAAATCTTGATAATGTAAGGTCCCGACTCATGTAACTGATGAGGGGTATTCCCAGCAGGATTCTAGAAGGTTGATCTGGTGTGCAAGGGTGGCCAGGATTCTCCATCCCAAATACTCTTAGGAACGCACCTTAAGAGGAGCTTGGCTTATCAGTTTGTTTTCAACCATACCCAGCTTTGCAGGCTTCCGTTAAGACTTTGAAAACATCCACAACCAAGGGTTTGGGAGGATCCTTCAGTGATGCAGATGTCCATTCCAAATCATATCAGTATCATTGTGTCATTCATCTTAGCCTGATTTGTGTCATTTAATGACGTGAGATTTATCAACAACTGCTCGAGTCTGAATTCTTTTCATCTTAGATTGAAGCAGAAATATTTAGTCTTGTAGTAAAGCAGAAATTAAGAGTTGGTTGGGTATTCCTGCGGCCAGTGAAGAAACCTGTACCTTCAGGTTTCTTCAAAGTATGTTGGGAAATATTACCCAAACTTCTAAGACTAAGCATCATGGTTTATCACAGAACATACGTTAGGAGTTTACTATGATCCTACCATGCCACCATCATTTTAAATCCCCCCAATATAGGTTTAATGAGGAAATCTGCTCAAGTTATTCCATGTTTTGGCTTGAAACAATTCTTTGATCATCTACATCATTTTCTCCATCTCTTTTGATCGAAGGCTATTCCTTTCTATCATCAAATGCCACAACAAATCCATTTAGTTTCCCCGAACTTTGCTCATCTTACTAGTACTAAGGCTCTAAGCTCCTATCTTTGTCTTATGACTAAATTATTTTTAAAAAGTATTTGCCTATATGGATTGTGCATACTAACTTCTGGTTCTTTAGATATTAATATGGAACCCTTTTCAGTTATGCTGTAAGACCTCCAAGCACCCTACTATTCCCCAAGGCCACTGCCGACACTACACTCAGTTTGTAATACTGCCTCCAGCAAATTATCCATGGTCACAGGACCTTACTATGTAAACATACAGGTACAACTAAGGCAACATACTGTGTCAACTGCTACTCTGGGCAGATAATTAGGCAGCTCTATCTATTTCATGTTTGCTGGAGTGAATGCTCTCTCACACTCACTCTAAACTTATATCCAGTGAAACTATGTTGCATATTGCTGTTATATCACTGTGTAAACACTCAAGCACCCCCTCAATTATGCATGTGTCCCTACAACCACAATTCAGATGCGAAATCCTGTTTGTCCGAATCAAGATTACAATTTGTACACAATTACTACATTGATCCAACAGTTTTCCTTGCAGAACGTTTGCCAAGTAAAACTGCATATGTCATGTTTTGCAGCACAAAAGTGTGGAAAACATACATGACTGTGTGATCCCCTATTTCAATGTGCATAATACCAGAACTTAGGAAAAAGCAAACCCCACAGTATTGGTAATTCTTTGTTTGGTATTACTGCATCCTTTTACCAGTGAACACTAACTGAGCCCTACACACTATCTTTGTCTGCTACAAATGAACAGTCCTGCATCAGATTTTAACAAATGTGCTTCCAACATTATCACATACACAGCATCACCGCAAGAAAATGATTTGATGTTTCTATGCTAGCTTTAGCCTGTAAAAATACTGAAATGTGACCATACAGCAGAGGAAACTATACAGTGTACACGGAATGTATGGGAGAACGTTCTACTGTTGTACTGTCAGAGTTAAACCTTATCTCAGAGTTTGTATAAGAGTAGTGGGCAAGAGCGTAACTGACTGAGCATCTGGTTAAGTGATAATGTGCGAAAAAGTTAAAGTACGATTAAGTCACACTGCATAGAAGCGATTAATAGCAAACAAACAAGTGGACGGGATTGATTTATAGATTAAGACACCCCTGACGCTTAAATAGTCCTCACCAAAACCTTTCAGTGGATAAACATAACCTTATGTGACATAACTCACATTTCACGCCGTCATTATTTATGAGACAAAAAAATAACAATCTCTACCCTTGTAATCAGGCACATACTTCCATGTTGACCCTCTGCAAAGCCTGTTATGAAGCAAGAGCACCAACTCCTTTTCCGTTTGCCAAATGCAAATGCTTTGCCTTAACCGGTGTAGTGAAATAAATCAGAATAAATCCATATCAAGTTCCTAGCCACTTCTCCAAGAGCTCAATAACTAAAAGCAATCTCAAAACTTCACATACGATGGTGAATAATGCCCATAGGAGCAATGAGCACGAAGTCAAATCCAGCGAGGACAATACCAGCCTCATACATCCAGAAAACAGTACACAATGTAACTGTCAATTACTGTACAGTGCTGATCTTTATATTGATATGTGGTCCGAAATGAACCTGCACAGCGGTGGTGAGCTGACTTCGCACATGGGCCTGTTTGTACATCAAATTACCTTCTTCATGTAGTCAGGAGTAAACGTGAAAACGTCAGCCTTTAACTATGCTCTGTCAACACTATATTAAAATACATCTAAACATGGCATTTATATTTTTTATTTCTATACAAACCAACCGCCCGTTCACACGGGATGTAAATGGCTCATACTCATTCAGTGACTCATTCACTGACATCTACCTCTAGGAGGTGCAGATCTTCTCGGTCAAGCCGAGACAAGAGAGAACGGGTTTAAGTACATTGTGATTATCACTTATGCAACTTAAGTAGGGTCATTCGGAAACCCCAGGTTACCAAAAAGCAGCAAATACAAGCAACATAGAAATATGAAATAGATGGCCTTTGCAAGTAACACCCAAAAGATTCCAACTCCAGCCCACGGTGGAGTGCCCCATGTTTGCCAATCCAATCTACAAAGGAGATTAGGACTTGTGCACCAAAACCTCAAATAAAGCTTGTGCACAGAGGACATGTAGGTGGGATAGCTCTCCGGTATAGGGTAACCACATCTATGCACCCGACAACTTATAAATTGGCAGGTGAGAGCTGTGAGGCCACCCGAAAAGGGTATCACATTCCAGTGTTTATGCTTTGATCTACATAACACTCTTCACTGTGGTAGTCTGTGGAAACAACACAATCTAACAATAGGGAGCAGAATATGTAGCCAGTCTTCAGATGGGGTCTGCAATCGTACACTGCCATGTCCACTCCCAAAGACTTTCACATTTCAGAAAAACATGTAGCAGGATCGACCACAACCACTAAATGTGGCGAGCAATGCATTCAGTGTGATGCAGAAGAACACATGTTGCAAACGGTGCCTCCCAGGATGCGTGCGTCAATAAAGTCTCTCCAAGTTCTCCGAACCAGAAGAAAAACAACACGTTCGCAATATATAAATCATTTCAATTGGACAGTAAGAAGAGGACTTGGGCTCGATGACGTGGTGAAAAGGTCGGGGGTGCAGGGAGGGCTTAGAGCTGGAGTATGGGAAATATAGCACCTAACAAAAGAAGGAACTGACCTAAGGTAATAAGAGTGGGAAAAGAATGCGGCAGAGGAGTAGCTGTAAAGAAGTTGACAGTGTTGATGTTCTTGGGGACAAAAGTATGGTGGAATGAAACTTCTGGCTGGTAACCTGGACTAGCTTGTTGTGGTGCGAAGGGGATTTGTTGGAGGGGAGGGGGTAAACGGGGAGAAAAAGGACTGATGGACGCTGTTAGTGAAGTTGAAGGGAAGTATCATATTTTAGGCACTAGGCCAATTTAGTATTTAGCAATTATTTGTTGTTCTTAAACAATGTAGTCAATGTTCTCTCTACACCCCTGGTAGATGCTCCATCCATTGGTAATCAAAATATCTATGCCCCTCTTTGCGGTGATTATTGGTAGCAAAAACACCTGCAGGCCTCCAGCTTTTACTTAATAGATTTGAAGAATTTTGTAAATTACGGGCCTAGTGATTAACACTTTAAAAGTTTATGGTTATCAATCCACACAAGTCCTATGGAGGAGGCTTCTTCTGGGGGTGAGGCCCTTGAGAGATTTGACAACTGTGGTTACCTAGGTATCAAATTGGCAGGAAATATGTCATTGCAGTCCCATGTCGACAAATGGGTATTATGCATAGGCCAATTGTTGGTGCATTGTTGCAAGAGCATATAGCTTCCTCTGGCAAACCAGTGGCAGCTTCCCTTCAGATATATGACATGAAGGCCATAGGGTCAGCATTATAAGGGGCAGAGCTTTGGATTTTTCAAGCATTGTTTAATTGACTAGATCAGAGCATACATTCTGAAGGAATCTTGCCCATTTGCCACTCAGTACGCCACTGTTATCCTGGGAATTTGATATGGGCAGGAAATCCATTAGGGATAAGGGTAGGCTCCAACCCCTACTTCATTGGTGGAGGCTGATGACTACACAAGAGCTAACCATGTATAATGAAACATTTCGGGAGGTGGTCAGGATGGACAACTCTCAAAGTTTCTTGGTTCAGCAACATCAAGAAGCAGCTTACTTTTTTGGGTCTGCAAGCAGCATTGAATACTGTCTCTCTGGAACTTATACCTTCAAAAGCCCAACTGAAAAAATGCTACTGGACATGAACTGTACAAAATGAATTAGCCTCCTCTGATAGGTCTTTCGTGAATTTGTTCTTGAATTTCAAGACTGTTCGCATCCTGGAGCCATATTTGGATTTTATTACTACACCCAGAGACAGGAAACTGTACTTTCAGTTTAGACATGATCCTCTTCCTTTGAAGTCTTTTACGGATAAATGGGGGTTGAATCTTGACGCATCCACTTTATTCCCAGGATGCAAGTCTGCAGAAGAATCTGTCGCCCATATATTATTTACTTGTTGTGCATACGCCAACCCTCACTTAAGGTGGATCAAAGTGGCAGCTAGAAAGCCGGGCACATGGAGTCGCATATCTGCCCTGAGGATACTGAGAACAGACCCTAGCCCCTTATATGCTACATTTTTAGGATGTATGTGGACTATTAGGATCAAGGCTATTAAACAATGGGAGTTGAATGGATGACAATGCCTTATTTGTCAGAAAGCACTTATGCATTCGTTTTCCATTTTCCACCGCCACTGTGCACTTCAATTTTTGCCATTGCTGCTTTGGAAACCTTGTATTGGGATTTCTTGGTTAGTCTGTTTTATACCAATCTAGGTTTTTATATGGGCGGGATTTGCAGCATTACTTATGTTTTTTAATGTTTTGAAGTAAAGAAAAAAAAAAAAAGGAAGAAAGGATATCCAAGAATTGATTTTTGCCCTGGTTTTTACTTTGACTGCCAAAATGGGAACCAAGGGCCATATGTACGAACACTTTTTCCCATAGACACAGAATGGGTAAAAACCCTTGCTACATCTGGCCCCTAGTGTAGAAAGCTGCTGCAGTATTCTTGAGCTGTTTTTCATTTATGGCCTCATCTTGCACCAAATGTATTTATTTGCTATTTTTGACCAATATTAAGACCATTTAGTCAGCCTACTGTGGTTCCTGTAATTTGCCGCTGTAGACTGTCATATGTTTGATCTCTATTGGCTTTGGACTAGGCTCTACAAAATAGGTACCAGACAATAAAAGTGGTTATAGTTTTAATGTTGTTTTAAATGTTTTATTTTTATCAGTGCCTAATTTGTGCCGCACCGGCACGTATTTTTGAGGGCCGACATTTATTTTTTTGCCTCAAGCATTTACTGCGACCAAAAGGCACATATGGGAAAGATAGAGTAAGAGAAAAACGAAAAAACGTCACCATGGGAGAATGCTGAAAGCTGCAAGAGTGAGCTGAAGGGGCAGTGAGTGGCTGTAATTAGATTGAAGCGGCCCGAGATGGGTTCAGGATTACGCTGCCTCAGTATTCCGTGTTTGCATTTTTAATTGCAGCAGCCGCGTGTTTAGGAGGAGGGCTTTGGGCACCAACACGTTTATATTTACACAGTAAGCACTGTTTTTTATGCTTATTTGTGTGATGTATGTACCCACTTTGTTGTGTTGTGCTTTCAAGGCATATGTTGCGAAGCAAAGCTTTTTGAATTTGAAAAGATGAACTGTCCCAGTCTGTGCCGCGGACTACCTTTAACTAGGTCACTGAGGAGCGAACTGGGACCCTGCTCTCTTTTACAGATAACGTGCTGCCACGAAGGCCTGGGGCAGTGCTTTGGTGAAAGGCAGAGTGGTTCTCTGAAGCAGCCGCTCCAGCATTCGCAGTGCAGGCAGCATGCAACCTAATTTGCATGGGGGCACAGTGATGCCCACTGCAGGCGGGTCCAGTGAGTGACTGCAACTGTCTGCGTGACAGTGTTTCTGGAGGTCCGTGGGACCCATTGCCTACTTTTTCGGAGGGCACTCTCTGAGGGCACACTGACTGCATCACCTCTCTGTGGCACACAGTAAGTGAGCTAGTAGCCTCTTCGCTTCAGTAACGGTGCAGAGGCAAAGTGCTACCCTCATTTGCCAAGCCCACATGCAAACAAGGGAATTTCCCATTAGGCCTGTGTTGGCGCTATTATGTGCTGGCGTAATCTGAATTACTGAAGGGGGCATAAAAGCAACTGCGGCCCCTTCTGTAATACAATCTGCCTCCGGAATGGAGACGGCGGGTGCATACTCCCAACTTTGCCCCTGGGGCACCTTATGTAATACGGCCCAAGGTGCTCGTGAGCACAAGTATCACCCACTAGTCGAGGCAAGTGTACACTCGAGTCTCAGTGCATACTAAACCTTTCACATCATCAGCCGAGTCATCATACTTGCTGTAAGTGTTAGATGGAAAATTCCACAGCTGTGTCCCCGTCCTAAACACCACGTGTCTGCCTAACTTGTGTATAACATTCTGGAACGGGTAAAGGGTTCTGGTTGGAAAGCAGTTCCTAATTTTGATTCAGGCAACTTTTGGAGTATTTCAGTTTGCATGTGATGGAGAGTTTTAAACATCATGTGTGCAACTGCAAACAATGAACCTTTCTCTGATTTAGGATATAATTACGGATTTTTTCTGCACAATCTGGCTGAGAAACTATTAATTACTTTTAGTTGTTAAAATTGGTATGCTGAGAGATCAGTTTGGGGCGTTTGTATAGTTCAAGTTCACTATATCACGATATAGTTACCAGTTTACTTACAACAGCGTTTTCTTGTTTTTTTTATTATGGGCTTTATACAACATCTGCAGTTTCAAAGCACTATAAATAACAGGTGTTCATACTAACCAGTCAAGATATGCTATTTGACTTAAGGAAGGATGGAAGGCTGGGTTGGCCAATGATGGGATGCGAACTTGGCGATCATCACTTTATTGCAGCAACAAGGACTCAACTTACTTTTATCATAACAACTAAACTCATTCTAGTCGAGCTCAATCAGGGACGGCTCTACTGAGCGACGGCACAAACGGCAGTGATGGAAAGTGGTTGTGATATCTGAAAAGCGGGCTTGACTTTGCTGAGAAGTTGGATGGCTGTCTGAAATTATCAAGAAAGAATGGTGGAGTGGAACGATGTATTTTTAGTTTAGCAGATACACTATGTTGAAGCCGTAAAGCTTCCAGAAACTTGAGAGCATCTAATTCTGAATTTAGTTTAAATAGCTTTCCACAAGAGTGTCCAGGTATTGATAGTGATTAAAGTACGACGGAGACGCCTTTAATTTTTTTGTGAGTTATTTATTTCTCACAATCAATTGTAATTACAACATTTTCACAGAGACATTTGAAAATCCTGGACCATCCTGACATATTCACAACTGTCAACATTTTGTTTACTCTAATCACTCAGATGCAGCATTGCTATACCCCTTGTCCCTCATCTTTCCATTATTCCTCCAAGTATGTAGCATCGTGGACAAGTATTGCAATCATCAGCTAATTTATCATCTGTCAGACCCTTTTCATCCAGACGTCTTCCGCAATTGCCCACTCTAATAGGTCTTCCTCCCAGAATGCTGTGGTCCGGCTGCATGGTTTGGGCCAGAGTATCGCTATCCATCAGCAGCTGCCTTTCCTTAGCACACAAGAGTTAGCAAGAAGTGCTACCCATTTTTCCTGGAATTTAGATACATATTAAAACAAAGTGGTGATCACTCTCCAGCTCTCGTAACTACTAGCTGGCTGATCCCCTTTCTATTATGCAACTCCTTAACAGACTTGGAATAGAACTGTTAAAGTGGTGTATCTGTATAGTCTCAAACAAATACCCTTGAAAGGTTAGCCAGTTACTTCTCTGAGGAAGCTTAACTCACGATACCGAGATAAAATAGGTAAATGAAATATCCAAAATTATAAGTAGTAGGTATGAGGGAGCCTTGTTGAATTCTGCAAACAGCTTGCAATATATTAACTGTGAACATGAAAACAATTTGACAAGAAAGAGGCAACGCACATCAAGCATATATACTTGAATGTATTACTTAGAAGACATCGTTTTTTTATTGCCATGGGGTCAAATCAGAGAGAAGCTGTACCTGGTACAGATTTTAATATCTGAACATTTTTAATTCACACAGCCCACCCCTCAAGCAACTACTGAGCCCAAACTCAGCAGGGGACATGGAAGGCTTTGTTGTGTCCGATAGGAGACAGGCATTACTGCAGAGCCTCTTCCATTGACACTGGTGTGACATTACACAAGAGGGGAACATCCGCAGAGAACAATGTGAACAATCTATAAGGAATATGGCAATGTTGCAGGGCATAATTTTATTTACAATTTTGTTTTTTGTGGATTCTACACACAGAAAAGTTCTTTAACGGTCAAAATGCCTGAACTATTTCAAAATCAAAATAAGCTTATGGTGCTTAATTAACATCCCAATTATATTAAATTATCTTGTTATGCTGTACATGGTCTATATGTATCTCACAGAAACAACGATTCGTTGAGTAACAACAAAAAGAGTAGCAGTGCAGCAAATACATTGTATTTATCATGAGGCTCAGCAAGGAGCTAAATATTTAAATTTTCTTCATACCATTTTAGCGTGGTGGGCATTCACAGGATCAGCGTACTGGAGCAAGGCCTGGAACTGATTGTTCTTTGTAAATGTGATAATCTTCAAAACAGTCCCAAACTTGGAAAATATCTGCAAAAAAGGATGCAAATGATACAATTCATTTAGGTTCGAGCATCTAACTTTTTCGACACCTAGAATCTATCATTAAACCACCAGAAAAATATTGATCTACTCTTATTGAGGAATCTAAAGAACAAGAGTCAATATTCATAATTCCTCCTCCTGACACCGTAGCTCCAAAAGTAATGTTTCTCTTTCTAGACCTTTCCCTGGTGTACCCGACTGAATTTCTCGGATAAGGAAGTAATGCACTGAGAACTGGTGAGACAAATGGGTTCAGGAAGTGAATGAAGCCACCATGCATCAGAGACTTCCTCCGCAACACCTCGTTGACTGGCTCTTGGTCCCTCACAATGTTAGAAGGTCAAAAGAAAGATTAATAATGATCGGACGTTCACTTTTAGAATCCCTGCATCCAATATATAACAAGCACTGGCAAAGACAATATTTCTTGCTCATGATACCTATTTGCTTTGCAAACGCTTTTTTTTTTAATTTATTTTTTTTGTCTTAGTTAGCCATCACAAATGGATGCCCATCCGTGGTGGCCCAACTTGGAATGGATCAGTAAACCATAACAAAATGCAATAAATGATGGCTGCTATTGATGCATGCATAATCACAGCAGCCATCTATGTATGTATTTTGTTACATTTTTAAAAATGACGTTCAAATACAAACACCCTGGATGAGTGTGCATATGCAGCAGCCAAATTTGAACGAGTTTTTTAAATTTTAATAAATACCTATCAAAGACTGCCATAATAGATGGGCACAGATAGGTATCAGCAACCTTTGAATGGGATTCGTTAAAATAAAACAAAACAAAGACACTCGTGAAACCATGTACGAGATCCTTAAGGTCATCATTAGGGGAAAATTAATCACACTAGCCACTGCAGCAAGGAGAGAGAGAGCTAAACAGGTCTAAAAAAAACTCTTATTCCTGCATCGCAATACGTACAAACATGGAAGCAAAGCCCATACCCTGCTAAAAAGGGTCTTTAAAGTAAACTAGAAGAGTAATAGAACAACAAACGTTAAAGGGTAAGATGGGACACCATTATTTAAAGACCGGTGCAACGGGGACACAATTAAACAAGTCTATGAAAGACTATTCTGAAGGAGGGAAAACAAATGACAACATGCTTTGCGGGGGTGACCTTGCCCAAATTCAAGACCCACCCACACACTTCCATTCTCAAAAAATTAAGTGTTAATACGATTACAAATACAAAGTCATTCAAATGTCTAAGTCCTGAAGCATTCACAGGTGAAGTCTTCAAGACGTTCGCCAAGGAGTAAGCTCCAACACTGAATCAAGTCTCTCAGGTGGTGGCAGATAAAGAATTTGCAAAGTACTCCATGTTTGATTCAGATATCGTGGCTGTTGACAAACCTGGGAGAAATTAAACATTAGGCACATACTACAGGTCTAACACTGTTCAATGTGGGCAATAAGATCTAGAAGAAAATGTTAGCCAGGGTCACTGGAATTATGCAATTCTGTGCTTGTGGCATTTTTTGCATAATTATGGAATAGCAGCATGCGCTATGGCTGCTGCATACATTAAAAAAATGTCTGTAGAGCAAACAAATCAAAAGGGCAGCAATGCACATTACTAAGCAGTGAACAGCCCCCATCGCAAATATTGACTGCTCACTTTTAGGTCGTTTATTGCAATGTCTGGGTGCTAATGTGGAACTAATGACGTAAAACCTTTGCCCAGACAGTGTTAATATGTGAACAGATGACAAAAAATAAGATCAGAGAGCCAAAGAATGTTCCACATTAGGACGCATAATTTGCATCTTGTATCCGCATTAAGTAGTCAACAATGTTGTATAATTTGGACTTCCCCTGTTGCATCTTTCCAATGGCCCTGATGGTAGTTGTAGGAAGCTGGCTCTTCATATAGCGGACCAAAAAGAGGTAAAGAGTCCAAGCAAACCCCAAAGGAATTACAGAGGCACAAAGAAGACCCCAAATGCTTTATTTTGTGGCAGTGTGGGCGAGCAGTTAGGCATACCGGGTGACAGTACTAAGTATGTATTGCACACACATAGGAAGTAAGTGAGACACACTCAGTAAGGAAACAACACAAATTAATCAAAATGGAAAATGTCACTTACCCAGTGTACATCTGTTCGTGGCATTAGTCGCTGCAGATTCACATGCTGTGCATAGTCCACCGTCTGGTGTTGGGTCGGAGTGTTACAAGTTGTTTTTCTTCGAAGAAGTATTTTCGAGTCACGAGACCGAGGGACTCCTCCTACTTTGGTTCCATTGCACATGGGCGTCGACTCCATGTTAGATTGTTTTCCCCGCAGAGGGTGAGGTAGGAGTTGTGTATGTTAGTAATAGTGCACATGCAATGGAATGACTAAGTATGTACAAAATGAAGGTTAAAGTAATATATTTACAAATGTACAAATGTTGAAGATTGCTTCCAAACGGCTAAAGGCTCCCGGGGAGGCGGGTGGGCGCATGTGAATCTGCAGCGACTAATGCCACGAACAGATGTACACTGGGTAAGTGACATTTTCCGTTCGGTGGCATGTGTAGCTGCAGACACACATGCTGTGCATAGACTAGTAAGCAGTTATCTCCCCAAAAGCGGTGGTTCAGCCTGTAGGAGTGGAAGTAGTTTGAAATAAAGTTCTTAGTACAGCTTGACCTACTGTTGCTTGTTGTGCAGTTAACACATCTACACAGTAGTGCTTGGTAAATGTATGAGGCGTAGACCATGTTGCTGCCTTACATATTTCGTTCATTGGAATATTTCCTAGAAAGGCCATGGTAGCACCTTTCTTTCTGGTTGAGTGTGCCTTTGGTGTAATAGGCAGCTGTCTCTTTGCTTTAAGATAGCAGGTTTGGATGTACCTAACTATCCATCTAGCTATACCTTGTTTTGATATTGGATTTCCTGTATGAGGTTTTTGAAATGCAATAAATAGTTGTTTTGTTTTCCTAATTAGTTTTGTTCTGTCAATGTAGTACATTAGTGCTCTTTTGATGTCTAATGTATGTAGTGCTCTTTCAGCTATTGAGTCTGGCTGTGGAAAGAACACTGGCAATTCTACTGTTTGATTTAAGTGGAACGGTGAGATGAACTTTGGTAAAAAATTTGGGTTGGTTCTTAGAACTACCTTATTTTTGTGTATTTGAATAAATGGTTCTTGTATAGTAAATGCCTGAATTTCACTTACTCTTCTTAGAGATGTAATGGCAATGAGAAATGCAACTTTCCACGTTAAGTATTGCATTTCACAAGAATGCATGGGTTCGAAAGGTGGACCCATGAGCCTTGTCAAGACCATGTTGAGGTTCCATGAAGGAACAGGTGGTGTCCTTGGTGGTATTATTCTCTTTAGGCCCTCCATAAACGCTTTAATGACCGGTATTCTAAATAGGGAAGTTGAATGAGTAATCTGCAGGTAAGCAGATATTGCTGCGAGATGTATTTTTATGGAATTAAAAGCTAGATTTGATTTTTGTAGATGTAGTAAATATCCTACTACATCTTTTGGAGATGCATGTAATGGTTGGACTTGATTATTATGGCAGTAACAAACAAATCTTTTCCATTTACTTGCATAGCAGTGTCTAGTGGATGGCCTTCTAGCTTGTTTTATGACCTCCATACATTCTTGTGTGAGGTTCAAGTGTCCAAATTCTAGGATTTCAGGAGCCAAATTGCTAGATTCAGCGATGCTGGGTTTGGATGCCTGATCTGTTGTTTGTGTTGTGTTAACAGATCTGGCCTGTTGGGTAGTTTGACATGAGGTACTACTGACCGGTCTAGTAGTGTGGTATACCAAGGTTGTCTTGCCCATGTTGGCGCTATTAGTATGAGTTTGAGTTTGTTTTGACTCAATCTGTTTACTAGATATGGAAGGAGAGGGAGAGGGGGGAAAGCGTACGCAAATATCCCGGACCAATTCATCCATAGAGCATTGCCTTGAGATTGCCGGTGTGGGTACCTGGATGCGAAGTTTTGGCATTTTGTGTTTTCTTTTGTTGCAAATAGATCTATTTGAGGTGTTCCCCAAATTTGGAAGTAAGTGTTCAGGATTTGGGGGTGAATTTCCCATTCGTGGACCTGTTGGTGATCCCGAGAGAGATTGTCTGCTAGCTGGTTCTGGATCCCTGGAATAAACTGTGCTATTAGGCGAATGTGGTTGTGAATTGCCCAATGCCATATTTTTTGTGTGAGGAGACACAACTGTGTCAAGTGTGTTCCCCCCTGTTTGTTTAAATATTACATTGTCGTCATGTTGTCTGTTTTGACAAGAATGTATTTGTGGGTTATCATTGGTTGGAATGCTTTCAACGCTAGAAATACTGCTAACAATTCTAGGTGATTTATATGAAACTTTCTTTGATGTACGTCCCATTGTCCTTGGATGCTGTGTTGATTGAGGTGTGCTCCCCACCCTGTCATGGAAGCATCTGTTGTTATCACGTATTGTGGCACTGGGTCTTGGAAAGGCCACCCTTTGTTTAAATTTGTACTGTTCCACCATAGAAGCGAGATGTATGTTTGGCGGTCTATCAACACCAGATCTAGAAGGTGACCCTGTGCATGTGACCATTGTGATGCTAGGCACTGTTGTAAGGGCCGCATGTGCAATCTTGCGTTTGGGACAATGGCTATGCATGAGGACATCATGCCTAGGAGTTTTAAGACCATCTTTGCGTGTATCTTTTGTGTTGGATACATAGCTTGTATCACCTTGTGAAATTTTTGAACCCTTTGTGGACTTGGAGTGGCTATCCCTTTTGTTGTGTTGATTGTCGCTCCTAAGTATTGCTGTGTTTGACACGGCAAAAGGTGTGACTTTGCATAGTTGATGGAGAAACCCAGTTTGAAAAGGGTTTGTATAACATAATCTGTGTGGTGTAAACACTTTGTTAGCGAGTTGGTTTTGATTAACCAATCGTCTAGGTACGGGAACACGTGTATTTGCTGCCTCCTGATATGTGCAGCTACTACTGCTAGACATTTTGTAAAGACTCTTGGTGCTGTCGTTATTCCGAATGGCAACACTTTGAATTGGTAATGTATTCCTTCGAATACGAACCTTAGGTATTTCCTGTGCGAGGGATGTATCGGTATATGGAAATACGCGTCTTTTAGATCTAGCGTTGTCATGTAGTCTTGCTGTTTCAGTAGTGGTATTACGTCTTGTAACGTGACCATGTGAAAGTGGTCTGATTTGATGTAGGTGTTTAGTGTTCTGAGATCCAATATTGGTCTCAGACTTTTGTCCTTTTTCGGTATTAGAAAGTACAGTGAGTAAACTCCTGTGTTCTTTTGTGTTTTTGGTACTAATTCTATTGCGTCTTTTTGCAGTAATGCTTGAACTTCTAGTCCTAGAAGGTCTATATGCTGTTTGGACATCTTGTGTTTTTTCGGTGGGACGTTTGGAGGGAGTTGGAGAAATTCTATGCAATAACCATGATGGATAATTGCTAAGACCCAAGTGTCTGTTGTTATCTCCTCCCAAGAATTGCAGAACTGGCTTAGTCTTCCCCCCACTGGTGTTGTGTGAAGGGGTTGAGTGACTTGTGAGTCACTGCTTGTTTTGAGGGGTTTTGGGCCCTTGAAATTTTCCCCGGTTTCTTGGGAATTGGCCCCCTCTGTATTGGCCCCGAAAGCCTCCCCTTTGATACTGTCCCTGGTAGGTAGACGGTGTTGTTTGTGAGGTGCTGGCTTGTGTGGCTTGACCTCGAAACCCTCCTCTGAAAGTAGTTTTGCAAAATGTGCCAAATGTGCCTCTGCCCTGCGGGGAATAGAGTGCGCCCATGGCTTTAGCTGTGTCAGTGTCTTTCTTTAATTTTTCAATTGCAGTGTCCACTTCTGGTCCAAACAATTGTTGTTCATTGAACGGAATATTGAGCACTGCCTGTTGTATCTCAGGTTTGAAGCCGGATGTGCGCAGCCATGCATGCCTCCTTATCGTTACAGCAGTATTTATAGTTCTTGCAGCTGTATCTGCTGCATCCATAGAAGAACTGATTTGGTTGTTGGATATGTTTTGTCCCTCTTCAACCACTTGTTTTGCCCGTTTTTGGAATTCTTTGGGGAGGTGCTCGATGAGATGCTGCATCTCGTCCCAATGGGCACTGTCATATCGCGCTAGGAGTGCCTGCGAGTTGGCGATGCGCCACTGATTTGCAGCTTGTACTGCAACCCTTTTCCCGGCTGCATCAAACTTTCGGCTCTCCTTGTCTGGAGGTGGTGCGTCGCCTGATGTGTGCGAGTTGGCTCTTTTACGAGCTGCTCCTACGACAACTGAATCTGGTGTCAGTTGTGATGTAATAAAAGCAGGGTCTGTGGGTGGTGCCTTGTATTTCTTCTCCACCCTTGGGGTTATTGCTCTGCTTTTAACTGGCTCCTTAAAGATTTGTTTAGCGTGCCTTAGCATTCCAGGGAGCATAGGGAGGCTTTGATAATTGCTATGGGTGGAGGACAGGGTGTTAAAAAGGAAGTCATCCTCGATAGGCTCTGAATGTAGCGATACGTTATGAAACTCTGCTGCCCTAGCTACCACCTGAGCATACGCTGTACTGTCCTCAGGTGGTGAGGGCTTAGTGGGGTACGACTCAGGGCTATTGTTCGATACTGGGGCGTCATAGAGATCCCATGCGTCCTGGTCATCTTGGCTCATGGTGGTATGAGCTGGTGATTGTGACGGAGTCTGTGCCGGTGATATAGGAGTTGCCGGTGGTGGAGAGGGTGGTGGAGTTACCTTCTTCACCACTTTTGCTTGTGGTGTTTTTTGTTGTTGTTGGAAATCTAGTTTCCTTTTTCTTCTGATTGGGGGAAGGGTGCTGATCTTCCCTGTCCCACTTTGTATAAAGATCCGCTTTTGCGTGTGATCTACAGCTGTTGTTTGTAATTCCTCCTCAAACCTGTGTTTTTGAAGTTGGGAGGACAGTGATTGTTCCTCTGAGTAGGAACTGGCTTTCGGTTCGGTTGCTGGGCGTTTTGGCACCGAAACCGTGTCTTTTGTTGTTTTCGGCTCCGAAGAGATTTTCCTCTTTTTCGGTGTCGTACCTTCTTGGCGTCGACCATCTTCGGTGCAGCTATCCCTGTGCCGAGCAGCTTCGGTGCCGCTGTCTCGGTGTCGACCCTTTCCTGCGGCAGTATCTTGGTCCCGAGATGGCTGCGTGCCTGTGTCTCGACCTGAGTCGGACGATCTCGGCACCAGCTCGCCCTTTTTCGGTGCCGATGGGCGGTCACCTACTTTATGGGTTGAGCCATGGCCTGTCGGCAGTGGCGTCCCCTGGGCTTTGTCTGTTTTTCTGTGTGATGCTTGTTTCAACGTCTTACTCACGGTTTCTTCGACGTCGAATTCTTCGGAATCGGATTCGTGGATGGAGAATGTTTCTTTCCTCTCCCTTTTCCCTGAACCGTTGTTGTCCTGTCGGCGTGGACGCCATCTGCAACCTTCTGGCTCTTCGGTCTCAGAGCGTTTTTCTCGACCGAAACGCTCGACAGGCCTCACACGTTTCTTCTTTGTGCTCGGGTGACAGGCACAAGTTACAGACCAAATGTTGGTCTGTATAGGGATATTTACTGTGGCATTTAGGACAGAATCGGAACGGGGTCCGTTCCATCAGTCTCGATGTTGCACGCGGTCGGCCCGACCAGGCCCCAACGGGGGATCGAAATTACCCCGAAGGGCTACCGGAGCTCTTCAAGATTCGGTGTCGATTCCAATCTAACCCGATACCGAACGAAACAATACCGACGAATTTTCCGTTGATTCTGACTAACTTTCCGACCCGAAACACGGAGCGAAAAGGAACACGTCCGAACCCGATGGCGGAAAAAAAACAATCTAACATGGAGTCGACGCCCATGCGCAATGGAACCAAAGTAGGAGGAGTCCCTCGGTCTCGTGACTCGAAAAGACTTCTTCGAAGAAAAACAACTTGTAACACTCCGACCCAACACCAGACGGCGGACTATGCACAGCATGTGTATCTGCAGCTACACATGCCACCGAACATATACTTTTATATACATTTTGATACAAAGATCATCGGAATAGAGTGAGTGCTTTTCAAATTATGATTCTTTACAGTTTTCCAAAGTTGACTAATGCTATCCTATGGAAGGTAAAACATACATTGCATACATATATTGCATACTGGCACTTAACAGCAACTTACAGGACCAATCTTCTGGAGTTAAGGTAAGTAGGGGCAAGGTCCAAAGCAGCACAAACACATCACTTCGGGAGGCACTGGGGCGTCCGATTGCAGAGGTACTATTACTTTTCAGCCTCAAGTGCACTAATGTTATCCTATGGGGAAGAAACAGACACTGAATATGGCCACTCCAGAACGACTTTCAGGATTGTAATGCTGGACTTAAGATGATTATGGGGCAAGGTTTAAGGCCACATCAACAGTTCACCTCGGGGAGCTCTGGGGCGTCCGGGTGCAGAGGTGTGTTACAGCACTGGGTGTCCCATTCACTTAAAAGGGAACCGGTCTGGTCACAAAGTTGCTGCAACCTGGGACTGGAAAGTCAGTCTGGGGGAGCACCCAGTGGGAGGCTTGGTCCTTGGTAAGTGGGTACACCGTTGGTCCACTCCTCCTTGGGCTGTGGTGCTCGGGTGCAGTGGTGTCTTTCGGCATTGGGTCCAGTACTGGAGTTACTAGTGATTCGGGGGGGGGTACTGCAGAAACAGGTTGTAGACACCATCAGGAAGTCCACAGTAGGCGTACTCAATGTGAGCTTCCTTTCTGGAGGGTCTGGGGACCACACTCACACCGTTGGTCCACTTCAGCTCGGGCTAGGTAGCTCGGGTGCAGAGGAGATGTCCGGCGTTGGGTTATTGGCAGTCCCATTCTTCACACATCTTTCTTTGGTACCTACAGATGCAGGGAAGCAGCACTTCAGTTTCAAGGGAGTTGTTCTGGGTGATTTTCGAGCACTGGCAGCTCTCCTGGGTTCTTGGAGGTTGCAGCGGAAGGACAGGTCAGT
Organism: Pleurodeles waltl; assembly: GCF_031143425.1. Taxonomy (NCBI): domain Eukaryota; kingdom Metazoa; phylum Chordata; class Amphibia; order Caudata; family Salamandridae; genus Pleurodeles; species Pleurodeles waltl. The sequence goes on along the minus strand of NC_090437.1, from coordinate 310,787,975 downwards.
TGCTCTTCGAGGGTTGGGTGCAGCATGCAGGCTGACAGGGTTGGTGTCAAGTCAAGCGTGGTCCTTGGTTTTCTGGGTTTAGCAGACTTCTTGTCCACTCTTTCCTTTTTATCCAGCGAAGATTTAAGTATCTGGTATCAGGGGGTCCCCTAAATACTCAATTTAGTGGTGTTGACGGGAGTGAAGGGCAGTAGCCAATGGGCTACCTACCCTTGCGGTCACTACACCCCTTATATGACCTTTTCCTTTGGGAAGTGGGCATTACCCCATCCTGAAATTCCACCACATACAAGATGGCAGAATTTCTAAAGCTGTGTGCATTTCAGGCTGGCCACCCTAAGGGTGTGTCCAGCCTGGAGTCAAAACGCCTACTTCATAGCTAATTTTCTCACCTGTCCAGGTGCCAAATGGGCCATGGGGCAGGGGAGTCTGCATCTCATTCTGAGACAGGTCAGATCTACATACCAAAGGCAGTGAGCTTCTTTGAAGCTTCCTACCTCGGAATGCAGACCATCCTGTGGGGATGGGTAGGCAACACGCCAGCCCGAGCAGGCTTTGTTTCTGACTTTCAGAGAGTGAAGGCTCTCACGCCAGAGGTCAGAATCTCATATTTTGGAGGAAAACTGGCTAGAACTGGACAGTGAGTCCACCAGCAGTTGGTAGGTGTAGGAAGCTGGCTCTTTATGCAGAGGACTAAAATGAGGCATACTGTGAAAAGAGTCCAAGGAATCCCAGAGGTTGAGGAAGAAATTACATCCCAAATGCTCTCTTTTTGGGTAGTGTGGTTGAGTAGGTACGCATAATAGAAGGTAGTGCTAAGCATGTAAGGCACATATGCGTACAGTAAGTGACACACAATGAAGAAATCAGACACCAATTTATAAAAATAACACATACTTGTATATAAACTTTGATAGCAAGATCACCAGAATCATATGAGTATTTTTCGAGATATAAATATTTTAGAGTTTTTAAAGTCGACATTGCATTTTTCAGATGCAGTAATGTTATTCTATGGAGGAAGAACAAGCACTGCAGGTCACCTTGGGACGCTCTGGTGCATCCGGATGCAGGGGTGTGTTATGGCGGCAGGTGTCATATTGAAGTCTATGGGGATCAGTCCAGTTACAAAGTTGCTGCAGGGATAGACTAGAAGATGAGCCCCGGGCAACAGGGGGGTGTTGGGGGACAGGGGTTTGAGGTGGGCAGGAGGTAGCCCAACCCTTGAGGTCCTCAGGCACATGGGGACACCATCGGTCCACTACCCTTCGGGCTGAAGTGAGCAGGTGCAGTGGTGTCTTCTGGTGTCGGGTCTGGTGCTGGAGTTCCTCGCGGTTGCAGAGGGGCCTGCAGAAACAGTGTGTAAGCTTCGACCAGGGGTACAGTCCAACCAAACCAACAAGTGGGCTCAGGACTCACGAGGCTGGGAGATGTGGGGCAACCCTTGGTTCTCTTCTCCTCGGTCCGGCGTGGATGGGTGCAGAAGTGTCCTGGGGCGTTGGGTTTCTGTCTCTGTCACTCGCAGTTGCAGGGGGGTCTGCAGAAACAGACTGCAGATGCCGTCTCGAAGTCCACAGTGGGTGAACTCCGGGTGGGCTTCGTCTCTGGAGGGCCTGTGGACCACGCTGACACTGTTGGCCCACTTCAACACAGGCTCTGTGGCTCAGGTGCAGTGGTGATGTACAGGGTTGGGCTTCTGGCAGTCCAGGTCCTCTCAGGCCTTTCTTGGGTGCCTGCAGATGCAGGGGAGCAGCTCCTCTACTCCAAGGGAGTTATTCCTGGTGATGTGCGAAGCATTGGCTGCTCTCTCTGGAGGCTGCAGCAGCAGAACAGGTCAGTTTGGTCCTCATGGGTCGGGTGCAGCAGGCAGGTTGGCGCCAATTCAGTCGTGCTCTTCGGTTCTCAGGTTCAGCAGGCTTCTTGTCCGCTCCTTTTGTGGCCAGCGAAGATCTGAGGTCCTGGTACTGGGGAATTTCCTAAATTTAGAGGGCGTTAGGGGGAGTGAAAGATGGTAGCCGGTGGGCTACATACCCTTGGGGTCACTACACCACTAGATGACCACTTCCTTCCTGACCACTTACAGAGGTGCTAAAGGACATGGTCAATTGGGGATCAAGTGACCAGTGTCTTGATCTGGGGAAGGAACACTGGGAACCTGGTTAGCAGGAACCCAGTGCACTTCAGTCAAAGTTGCATTAAAAAAAAAGAGCGGGAGAAAGAGAGAAAGAAAAAAAGAAAGAAAGAAAGAGAAAAAAAGAAAGAAAGAAAGAGAAAAAAGAAAGAAAGAAAGAGAAAGAAAGAGAAAGAGTGTGTTTATTTTTTTTATTTTTTTTTAAGGGACAGCCAATAAAATATCACTATTTTCTCATGACAAGTATATATATATATATATATATATATATATATATATATATATATATATATATATATATATATATAGATATAGATATATATATAAAGAAAATGTCACTTACCCAGTGTACATCTGTTCGTGGCATGGGACGCTGCAGATTTACATGCTGTGCATTATCCTGCCATCTAGTGTTGGGCTCGGAGTGTTACAAGTTGTTTTTCTTCGAAGAAGTCTTTTCGAGTCACGAGACTGAGGGACTCCTCCCTTTCGGCTCCACTGCGCATGGGCGTCGACTCCATCTTAGATTGTTTTCCCCACAGAGGGTGAGGTAGGAGTTGTGAATATACTAAATGTGCCCATGCAATGGAGTAGGTATGTATGTACATAATGTGTATTAAAATAATATTTATTTACAAATTTACAGTTTTTATCCAACTTCTAACGGCTACAGCCTCCCGGGGAGGTGGGAGGGTGCATGTGAATCTGCAGCGTCCCATGCCACGAACAGACGTACACTGGGTAAGTGACATTTTCCGTTCGATGGCATGTGTAGCTGCAGATACACATGCTGTGCATAGACTAATAAGCAGTAATCTCCCCAAAAGCGGTGGCTTAGCCTGTAGGAGTTGAAGTTGTTTGAAATAATGTTCTTAATACAGCCTGTCCTACTGTGGCTTGTTGTGTTAGCACATCTACACAGTAATGCTTTGTGAATGTATGAGGCGTAGACCAGGTGGCTGCCTTACAAATTTCTGTCATAGGTATATTTCCCAGAAAAGTTATTGTGGCGCCTTTTTTCCTAGTGGAATGTGCTCTTGGTGCAATAGGTAAATCTCTTTTTGCTTTAATATAGCAAGTTTGAATACATTTTACTATCCATCTGGCAAAGCCTTGTTTGGATATAGGATTACCTGCTTGAGGTTTTTGGAAGGCGAAGAACAATTGTTTTGTTTTACGAAATTGTTTTGTTCTGTCAATGTAATAGATTAGTGCTCTTTTTATGTCTAATGTATGTAAGGCTCTTTCGGCTACTGAGTCTGGTTGTGGAAAGAAGACTGGGAGTTCCACTGTTTGGTTTAGGTGGAATGGTGATATAACCTTTGATAGGAATTTGGGATTTGTACGGAGAACCACTTTATGTTTATGTATTTGTATAAAGGGTTCTTGTATAGTAAATGCTTGTATCTCACTTACTCTTCTAAGTGATGTGATAGCTATTAGAAAGGCTACTTTCCAAGTTAAGTATTGCATTTCACAAGAGTGCATGGGTTCAAATGGTGGTCCCAGGAGTCGTGTTAATACAATATTAAGGTTCCACGAGGGAACTGGTGGTGTTCTCGGGGGTATGATTCTTTTTAATCCCTCCATAAATGCTTTTATGACTGGGATTCTAAAAAGCGATGTTGAATGTGTAATCTGCAGATAGGCAGATATTGCTGTGAGATGTATTTTAATTGAAGAGAATGCTAGCTTAGACTTTTGTAAGTGTAATAAGTAGCTTACAATGTCCTTTGCGGAAGCATGTAGTGGTTGAATTTGATTATTGTGGCAATAATGAACAAATCTTTTCCATTTGTTTGCGTAACAATGTCTTGTCGTAGGTTTTCTAGCTTGTTTAATGACATCCATACATTCCTGTGTTAGGTCTAAGTACCCAAATTCTAAGACTTCAGGAGCCAAATTGATAGATTGAGCGATGCTGGATTCGGGTGTCTGATCTGTTTGTGTTGAGTTAACAGATCTGGTCTGTTTGGTAATTTGATGTGAGGTACTAAAGATAGGTCCAACAGTGTTGTGTACCACGGTTGGCGAGCCCAGGTTGGTGCTATGAGAATTAGTTTGAGTTTGTTTTTACTTAGTTTGTTTACCAGATAAGGAATGAGTGGGAGAGGGGGAAAAGCGTAAGCAAATATCCCTGACCAACTGATCCATAACGCATTGCCCTTGGATTGAGGGTGTGGGTACCTGGACGCGAAGTTTTGGCATTTTGCGTTTTCTTTTGTTGCGAATAGGTCTATTTTTGGTGTTCCCCAGCGTAGAAAGTAATCCTGTAGGATCTGGGGATGAATTTCCCATTCGTGTGTTTGCTGGTGATCTCGACTGAGATTGTCGGCCAACTGGTTCTGAATGCCTAGGATGTATTGTGCTATTAGGCGAATGTGATTGTGAATTGCCCAATGCCAAACTTTTTGGGCCAAGAGAGACAGTTGTGACGAGTGTGTCCCTCCTTGTTTGTTGAGATAATACATTGTTGTCCTGTTGTTGGTTTTGACAAGAATGTGTTTGTGGGCTATTAGTGGTTGAAATGCTTTTAATGCTAGAAACACTGCCAACAGTTCTAAATGATTTCTGTGGAGTTGTTGTTGACTGTCCCATTGTCCCTGTATGCTGTGCTTGTTGAGGTGTGCTCCCCACCCCATCATGGAAGCATCTGTTGTGATCAATCTTGAGGCACTGGGTCCTGGAATGGCCGCCCTTGGTTTAAATTTATAGGGTTCCACCATTGAAGCGAGAAGTGTGTCTGGCGGTCTATCAACACTAGATCTTGGAGTTGACCCTGTGCCTGTGTCCATTGTTTTGCTAGGCACTGTTGTAAAGGCCGCATGTGTAATCTTGCGTTTGGGACAATGGCTATGCATGAAGACATCATGCCTAGAAGTTTCATTACAAACCTTACCTGGTAGTGTTGGTTTGGCTGTATGTTTGATGTTATATTTTGGAACGCTTGTACTCTTTGTGGACTTGGCGTAGCAATCGCTTTTTGTGTGTTGAGTGTTGCTCCCAAGTATTGTTGTATTTGGGATGGCTGCAGATGTGATTTTTGGTAATTTATAGAAAACCCTAGTCTGTGTAGAGTTTCTATAACGTATTGCGTGTGAAGACACTGTTGTTGAGTGCTGGTTTTTATTAGCCAGTCGTCTAAGTATGGGAATACGTGCATGTGCTGTCTCCTTATGTGAGCGGCTACTACTGCAAGGCATTTTGTGAATACCCTTGGGGCTGTTATCCCGAACTGTAACACTTTGAATTGATAGTGTACGCCGTGTATCACAAACCTTAAGTATTTTCTGTGGGAAGGATGGATGGGTACGTGGAAGTACACATCCTTGAGATCCAATGTTGACATGTAGTCTTCCTTTTTTAGCAAGGGAACCACGTCTTGAAGTGTTACCATGTGGAAGTGGTCTGACTTGATGAATAGATTCAGTGTTCTGAGGTCTAAGATAGGTCTTAACGTTCTGTCTTTCTTTGGAATTAGGAAATATAGTGAGTAGACACCTGTTCCTTTTTGATGATTGGGTACTAGTTCTATTGCTTCATTTTGTAACAATGCTTGGACTTCTAGTTGTAACAGGTCTAAGTGTTGTTTGGATATATTGTGTGCTCTTGGAGGCACATCTGGTGGCAATTCTATGCAATAACCATGTTGGATAATGGCTAGGACCCATGCGTCCGTAGTTATGTTTTCCCAGTTGTGGTAATATGCGGTAAGTCTCCCCCCCACTGGTGTTGAGTGGTGGGGGTTTGTGACATTGAAGTCACTGTTTGGTTTGCGGGGTTTTTGGGCTCTGGAATTTCCCTCGTCTTTGGGAATTGTCCACCCCTATATGTTCCTCGAAAACCTCCTCTCGGATACTGGCCCTGATATGTGGGTCTGACTTGTGAGGTGGAAGGCTCTGTGGTTTGGGAACGAAACCCCCCCTAAAGTGTGGCTTTCTAAAAGTGCCTCTGCTCTGTGGGGAGTAGAGCGCGCCCATGGCTTTGGCCGTGTCCTTTTTGAGTTTTTCTATTGCCGTGTCCACCTCCGGCCCAAACAATTGTTCTTGGTTGAACAGCATATTCAGCACAGCCTGCTGGATTTCTGGCTTAAAACTGGAACTCCGGAACCATGCGTGCCTACGAATGGTTACTGCAGTGTTCACGGTCCTTGCCGCCGTGTCTGCTGAGTCCATAGCCGACCTTATTTGATTGTTAAAAATAGTTTGTCCTTCCTCAACAACCTGTTGGGCACGTGTTTGGTAATACTCCTTGGGAAGGTGCTGAATGAGATGTTGCATTTCATCCCAATGTGCCCTGTCGTATCGAGCCAGTAGAGCCTGAGAATTGGCAATCCGCCATTGATTGGCTGCCTGTGCTGCCACCCTCTTGCCTGCTGCATCGAATTTCCGACTTTACTTGTCGGGCGGTGGTGCGTCTCCTGAGGATTGGGAGTTTGCCCTCTTTCGGGCTGCTCCCACTACCACCGAATCAGGAGTTAATTGTTGTGTGATAAACACAGGGTCCGTTGGGGGAGGTTTATATTTCTTCTCCACCCTAGGTGTGATGGCTCTGCCTTTTACTGGGTTCTGGAACACTTGTTTGGCGTGTTTTAACATGCCTGGCAGCATTGGCAAACTTTGGTATGAGCTGTGAGTGGATGCCAAGGTGTTAAACAAAAAGTCGTCCTCTATGGGCTCTGCATGCATTGCCACATTATGGAATGTAGCTGCCCTTGAAACCACCTGCATATATGCAGTGCTGTCCTCAGGTGGTGACGGCCTTGCCGGGTAGCAATCAGGACTATTGTCTGAGACCGGTGCGTCATACAAGTCCCATGCATCCTGGTAATCTTGTGTCATCCCCGTGTGTGTCGGCGACATTGGGGGTGTTGCTACCGGGGACAGGTGTGGCGAATGCAATGGAGACTGCTGTGGCGAGAACCTTGGTGGTGTTTTGTCTTTAGCCACTTTCGCTTTTGGCTGCATTTCCGTTTCTTGGAATGCTAGCTTTCACTTGATTTTTATTGGAGGAAGCGTTTGGATTTTCCCTGTGTCCTTGTGTATGTGCAGCCTTCTCTGGGTATGGTCTGCTCTCCCATGCCCAGTTCTTGTTCAAATCTATGCCCTTGCAACTGACTTGAAAGGCCTTGCTGTTCTGTATAGGAGACTGGTTTCGGCTCCGAGGCTGCATGTTTCGGCACCGAAGCTTTTTGTACAGTCTTTTTCGGCTCCGAAGAAACCTTCTTGACTTTTGGGTCGAACTCTCGGTGCCGAGATGGTTCGGAGCCGGTATCTCGACCGGAGTCGGATGTCTTCGGCTGCTGGGAGGCCTTTTTCGGTGCCGATGTCTGGTCACCGTGTTTTCGGGTTAAGCCATGGCCTGTTGGCGGTGGCATCCCCTTAGCCTTTATTATTTGTGAGTGAGTCTTTGCCGGGGCTGGTTTACTCACAGTTTGTTGCTGCGTCTTCGGCTGCTCAGTTTCAGACTCGTTCGAGTCCGAATGGAGAATCTCTCCTCTTCCTCGACGTCGATCTGCTCGGCTGGTGTCGACGCCATCTGGAGTCTTCGAGCTCTTCGATCTCATAGTGTTTTCTTGGATCAAAATGCCCGACAGGCCTCGCAAGTATCCTCCCTGTGTTCCGGAGACAAACACAGATTACAGACCAAGTGTTGGTCTGTATAAGGATACTTTGTGTGGCAATTGGGGCAGAAGCGGAAGGGGGTCCGGTCCATGAGGTTTGAAGATGGACGCGGTCGGGCCGACCAGGCCCCGCTGGAGAGTGGAAGCCCCGAAGGGCAGCCGGAGCGCTTCTTTTTTCGGTGTTGATGTGCTAACAACTAAACCGGTACCGAGCGCGAACTATACCATCGAATTTTCCGATAACTAACTAACTTTCACGAATCGAAATACGGAGCAAAGAGGAACACGTCCGAACCCGATGGCGGAAAGAAAACAATCTAAGATGGAGTAGATGCCCATGCGCAATGGAGCCGAAAGGGAGGAGTCCCTCGGTCTCGTGACTCGAAAAGACTTCTTCGAAGAAAAACAACTTGTAACACTCCGAGCCCAACACTAGATGGCAGGATAATGCACAGCATGTGTATCTGCAGCTACACATGCCATTGAACATATATGGAAAATGTCATTTACCCAGTGTACATCTGTTCGTGGCATTAGTCGCTGCAGATTCACATGCTGTGCACATCCCGCCATCCGGTGTTGGGCTCGGAGTGTTACAAGTTGTTTTTCTTCGAAGAAGTCTTTTTTCGAGTCACGAGACCGAGGGACTCCTCCCATTTCGACTCCATTGCGCATGGGCGTCGACTCCATCTTAGATTGTTTTCCCCGCAGAGGGTGAGGTAGGAGTTGTGTATGCTAGTAATAGTGCCCATGCAATGGAGTGAATACGTATGTACATAATGAAGTTTAAAGTAATATATTTACAAATTTACAAATGTTCAAGATCAACTTCTAAACGGCTACAGGCTCCCGGGGAGGCGGGTGGGCGCATGTGAATCTGCAGCGACTAATGCCACGAACAGATGTACACTGGGTAAGTGACATTTTCCGTTCGATGGCATGTGTAGCTGCAGATACACATGCTGTGCATAGACTAGAAAGCAGTTATCTCCCCAAAAGCGGTGGTTCAGCCTGTAGGAGTTGAAGTTGTTTGAAATAATGTTCGTAGTACAGCTTGACCTACTGTGGCCTGTTGTGCAGTTAACACATCTACACAGTAGTGTTTGGTAAATGTATGAGGCGTAGACCATGTTGCTGCCTTACATATTTCGTTCATTGGAATATTTCCTAGAAAGGTCATGGTAGCCCCTTTTTTTCTGGTTGAGTGTGCCTTTGGTGTAATAGGCAGCTCTCTCTCTGCTTTAAGATAGCAGTTTTGAATACACTTAACTATCCATCTAGCAATGCCTTCTTTAGAAATTGGATTCCCTGTATGAGGTTTTTGGAAAGCAATAAATAGTTGTTTTGTTTTTCGAATTAGTTTTGTTCTGTCAATGTAGTACATTAGCGCTCTTTTGATGTCTAATGTATGCAGTGCTCTTTCAGCTACAGAATCTTGCTGTGGGAAGAACACTGGTAATTCTACCGTTTGATTCAAGTGGAACGGTGAGATCACTTTTGGTAAAAATTTTGGATTTGTCCGTAGAACTACTTTATGCTTGTGTATTTGAATAAATGGTTCTTGTATGGTAAATGCTTGAATTTCATTCACTCTTCTTAGAGATGTGATGGCAATCAAAAATGCAACTTTCCATGTTAAGTATTGCATTTCACAAGAGTGCATGGGCTTAAAAGGTGGACCCATGAGTCGTGTTAAGACAATGTTGAGGTTCCATGAAGGAACTGGTGGTGTTCGTGGTGGTATAATTCTCTTTAGACCTTCCATAAATGCCTTTATGACTGGTATCCTAAATAATGAAGTTGAGTGCGTAATTTGCAGGTAGGCTGAAATTGCGGTCAGATGTATCTTTATTGAAGAGAAAGCTAGCTTTGACTTTTGCAATTGTAGTAAGTATCCTACTATATCTTTGGCAGATGCGTGTAAGGGTTGAATTTGATTATTATGACAGTAATAAACAAATCTTTTCCACTTATTTGCATAGCAGTGTCTAGTGGTAGGTTTCCTAGCTTGTCTTATGACCTCCATACATTCTTGTGTGAGGTCTAAGTGTCCGAATTCTAGGATTTCAGGAGCCAAATTGCTAGATTCAGCGATGCTGGATTTGGATGTCTGATCTGTTGTTTGTGTTGTGTTAACAGATCTGGTCTGTTTGGTAGTCTGACATGAGGTACTACTGAGAGGTCTAGTAGTGTTGTGTACCAAGGTTGTCTTGCCCATGTCGGTGCTATTAGTATGAGTTTGAGTTTGTTTTGACTCAATTTGTTTACTAGATATGGAAGGAGTGGGAGAGGGGGGAAAAGCGTAAGCAAATATCCCTGACCAGCTCATCCATAACGCATTGCCCTGAGACTGATCTTGTGGGTACCTGGATGCGAAGTTTTGGCATTTTGAGTTTTCCTTTGTTGCAAATAGATCTATTTGTGGTGTTCCCCACATTTGGAAGTAAGTGTTTAGTATTTTGGGGTGAATCTCCCATTCGTGGATCTGTTGGTGATCCCGAGAGAGACTGTCTGCTAACTGGTTCTGAATTCCTGGAATAAATTGTGCTATTAGGCGAATGTGGTTGTGAATCGCCCAATGCCATATTTTCTGTGTTAGGAGACACAACTGTGTCGAGTGTGTGCCTCCCTGTTTGTTTAGGTAATACATTGTTGTCATGTTGTCTGTTTTGACAAGAATGTGTTTGTGGCTTATTACGGGTTGAAATGCTTTGAGCGCTAGAAATACCGCTAACAGTTCTAAGTGATTTATGTGAAACTGTTTTTGCTGTATGTCCCATTGTCCTTGGATGCTGTGTTGATTGAGGTGTGCTCCCCACCCTATCATGGAAGCATCTGTTATTACGTATTGTGGCACTGGGTCTTGGAAAGGCCGCCCTTGGTTTAAATTTATACTGTTCCACCATTGAAGCGAGATGTATGTTTGGCGGTCTATCAACACCAGATCTAGAAGCTGACCCTGTGCTTGTGACCATTGTGATGCTAGGCACTGTTGTAAGGGCCGCATGTGCAACCTTGCGTTTGGGACAATGGCTATGCATGAAGACATCATGCCTAGTAGTTTCATCACCAGTTTGACTTGTATCTTTTGATTTGGATACATGGTCTGTATCACATTGTGAAATGTGTGAACTCTTTGTGGACTTGGAGTGGCAATCCCTTTTGCTGTGTTGATTGTTGCTCCTAAGTATTGCTGTGTTTGACACGGCAGAAGGTGTGACTTTGCGTAGTTGATTGAGAAACCTAGTTTGTGGAGGATTTCTATGACATATTTTGTGTGTTGTGAACACCGTCTTAGCGTGTTGGTTTTGATTAACCAATCGTCTAGGTACGGGAACACATGTATTTGCTGCCTTCTGATATGTGCAGCTACTACTGCTAGGCATTTTGTAAAAACTCTTGGTGCAGTTGTTATTCCGAATGGCAACACTTTGAATTGGTAATGTATCCCTTGGAATACAAACCTTAGGTACTTTCTGTGTGAAGGATGTATTGGTATATGGAAATATGCATCCTTTAGGTCTAGTGTTGTCATGTAGTCTTGTTGTTTGAGCAGTGGGATTACGTCTTGTAATGTAACCATGTGAAAGTGATCTGATTTGATGTAGGTATTTAATGTTCTGAGATCTAGTATAGGTCTCAGACTCTTGTTTTTTTTGGGTATCAGAAAGTACAGGGAGTAAACTCCTGTGTTTATTTGTTGTTTTGGTACTAACTCTATTGCTTCTTTTTGTAGCAATGCCTGAACTTCTAGTCCTAGAAGATCTATATGTTGTTTTAACATATTGTGTGTTTTCGGTGGGATGTTTGGAGGGAATTTGAGAAATTCTATGCAATAACCATGCTGGATAATTGCTAAGACCCAAGTGTCTGTTGTTATTTCCTCCCAATGTTTGTAAAACTTGGTTAGTTTCCCCCCCACAGGTGTTATGTGTTGGGGATTTGTGACCCTGAAGTCACTGCTTGTTTGGAGGAGTTTTGGGACTTTGGAACTTTCCTCTATTCCTTTGAAATTGTCCCCCTATATATTGTCCCCGAAAACCTCCCCGCTGATACTGGCTCTGGTAAGTGGGCTTTGTTTGTGAGGTTGTGGCTTCTGTGGTTTGCCCTCGAAACCCCCCTCGAAATTGTGTCTTTCGAAATGTGCCTCTGCTCTGTGGGGAGTAGAGTGCGCCCATGGCTTTGGCCGTGTCAGTGTCTTTCTTAAGTTTTTCGATCGCAGTGTCCACCTCCGGCCCAAACAACTGCTGTCCGTTGAATGGCATATTCAGCACAGCTTGCTGTATCTCTGGTTTAAATCCTGATGTACGCAGCCATGCATGTCTCCTTATTGTTACTGCTGTGTTGACAGTTCTAGCAGCTGTGTCTGCAGCATCCATTGCTGACCGTATCTGATTATTGGAGATACCCTGTCCTTCTTCTACTACTTGCTGCGCTCTTTTTTGGAACTCCTTGGGTAAATGTTCAATAAGGTGTTGCATCTCATCCCAATGGGCCCTATCATATCTGGCTAACAAAGCTTGCGAATTTGCAATACGCCACTGGTTTGCTGCCTGTGCCGCCACCCTTTTGCCTGCAGCATCGAATTTTCGACTTTCTTTATCTGGAGGTGGTGCATCTCCTGAAGTATGAGAGTTGGCTCTTTTGCACGCTGCTCCCACTACAACAGTGTCTGGTATTAGCTGTTGTGTAATGTACACTGGGTCTGTTGGTGGCGGTTTATATTTTTTATCTACTCTTGGAGTAATGGCTCTCCCTTTAACAGGCTCCTCAAACACTTGTTTGGAGTGTTTTAGCATTCCGGGTAGCATAGGAAGACTCTGATATTGGCTGTGTGTGGACGACAGTGTATTAAAAAGAAAGCCGTCTTCAATGGGCTCTGAATGAAGGCTGACATTATGAAATGCCGCTGCTCTTGACACCACCTGTGCGTAGCCTGTACTATCCTCTGGTGGCGATGGTTTAGCTGGATAGCATTCTGGACTATTATCTGACAATGGTGCGTCATAAAGGTCCCATGCGTCAGGGTCATTTGACTCATTCCTGTATGAGTTGGGGATTGCATCATTGGTGGAGTGGCTACCGGTGATGGTTGCGGAGAGTGATTTGGGGATGGTGGCGGTGTTACTTGTTTAGCCACCTTTGCGTGTGGCTGTTTGTCCTTGTCTTGGAAGGCAAGCTTGCGTTTCATTTTGACTGGAGGAAGAGTGCTGATCTTCCCTGTATCTTTTTGAATAAAGAGCCATCTTTGTGTGTGATCTGGCTCTATTGCCTGTAATTCCTGTCCAAATCTATGTGTCTTCATTTGTGTGGACAGTCCTTGTTCCTCAGTTTAGGAACTTGTTTTCGGTTCCAAGGCCGGATATTTTGGTAGCGAAACCTTTTCGGCTGCTTTTTTCAGCTCCGACAAAACCTTTTTCACTTTCGGCGTCATGCTCTCTCGGTGCCGACCCGTTTCGGTGCCGCTGTCTCGGTGCCGAATCTTCTCTGAGCCACTATCTCGGGCCCGAGATTGCTGTGTGCCGGTATCTCGACCGGAGTCGGATGACTTCGACACCAGCTCGCCCTTTTTCGGTGCCGATGAACGGTCACCTACTTTTCGGGTTAAGCCATGGCCTGTTGGCGGTGGCGTCCCCTGGGCTTTAGCGCTTTTCTCGTGAGTTCTTGGTTTCGACGTCTTACTCACGGTTTTGGGCGTTTCCTCGGGATCGATCTCCTCAGAGTCCGACTCCTGGGTGGAGAATGTTTCTTCCTCCTCCTCGAAACGCTCTTGTCCTGTCGGCGCCGACGCCATTTGCAGTCTTCTTGCTCTTCGGTCCCTGAGTGTCTTCCTGGACCGAAACGCTCGACAGGCCTCACAAGTATTCTCCTTGTGTTCTGGTGACAAACACAAGTTACAGACCAGATGTTGATCTGTATATGGATACTTGTTATGGCATTTTGGACAGAAGCGGAATGGGGTCTGTTCCTTCAGCCTTGAAGAGACACGTGGCCGGGCCGACCAGGCCCCGACGGGGATGGAAAAAAAAACCAAAGGGCCACCGGAGCTCTTCTTAATTCGGTGTCGATCTGTTGTAACTAACCCGATACCGAACGCAAACAATACAGACGATTTTTCCGAGATTCTAACTAACTTTCCGACCCGAAACACGGAGCGAAAAGGAACACGTCCGAACCCGATGGCGGAAAAAAAACAATCTAAGATGGAGTCGACGCCCATGCACAATGGAGTCGGATTCGGAGGAGTCCCTCGGTCTCGTGACTCGAAAAAAGACTTCTTCGAAGAAAAACAACTTGTAACACTCCGAGCCCAACACCAGATGGCGGGATGTGCACAGCATGTGTATCTGCAGCTACACATGCCATCGAACATATATATATATATATATCTCTATCTATCTCACAGAACAAACCACCACAAAACCAAAATTACAATACAGAAATTAGGAAAAGCATCGGTTACAAAATTAACCTAGATAAATCAGAGATTCTGCAAGTACAGATTGACAATGAGAGAAATAATAGCCTTAAAGGCCCAACACCCTTTAGAACGGAAGAGGATTCTGTAAAATATGTGGGCATGTATTTCATGATGCTAGTAACAGAATTATTTAGGGCTAACACTTCTCTTCTAGTCTAAAAGAAGAAGGGATCTTCTAGTGTGGCACCATCTGAACTTTTAATGGCAGATAGGATCATTGTGATGACCAAGGTAGTCATTCCAAGATTGATTTACATTTTTCAGGTGCCCCAAATACAATAGACAACGGTATATTTTGGGAGCTACATCAGGCTATGCTATAGTTTGTTTGGCAGAGACAAACTCACTCGAGTCTCATAGAAAACGAAGGCACAAAAGAGGCCTAGATATCGAATGAAAGGATATATAGGACATTCACTCACCACTAGATACACATGAACACACAATAGCTAGAAAAACAGTATGTTGTCTGGCAACCCAAAATAGCAAGACACCCAGAAACAATATGCCAGCCATATAAAGAGTATAAGGCACGGGGAATATAGGATCCCATATATTGTTCACAACTTTTCCGTCCTCACTGACCCCAAACATCTCAACTCATGCTTCATACTAGCTGGCAAAGGAGTAACATACAGAGCACAAATATGGGGACTGTAGAGTCCTAGCAGACTTCTATGAAAAGGGGCAAATAATATCACTCAGGGATTGTAAAGGCATGCCTCTGGACTAAAGTGGGAAAGTTTAGTCAGTTTAGGCATAGGGCGACACACCAGTCCTTTAAAGCAGCCATACAACTTTGAAAAACGGGTTGTCTCATTAGATATAATTGGTCGGACAGCTTCTAAAATACACAGTAACAACAAATCCTGAGACTTCAGAAGTGGGAATATATAGTTAAATGGGAAGTAATGGCAGAGAATGGATACTGGATTAAGCTGTTTGCAATAATACAGTCCAGTACAACAAATCAATCCCTCAAAGAGAATCAATCAGCAGTTGTGATGATAACATGTTGCTATCTCATTCTGGACACAATGGGGTAAATACTCCCAGGGACGTCAGTGCACTGCAAGAGAGGTTGCAGGAAGGTGGCTACTCCAAACCATATTTTGTGGCTTTGCCCCAAACTCACTCTATACTGGCTTTTTCTGCAGTGAGAGGAATAATGGAATTCCCAAAATCGAAGAACCCTAAAACCACAATACTGGGCCTCAGACCTCCATTGGTAAAAACTAAGACACTCATATCCTACTCTTGGAAGCAAACAACAATGCACACAATACATCTATGGGCAAACGCATTATGGGCTACCATGGCAATTGCAATTCTATTAAGGGTCTTTAAATGCCTAGGAGACAAGCATTCAGAAGTAGTTTTATAATTGTCAGTGGCGTACTTAAGGATCACCTGATTTGTCCAAAGACATCCACAAAAAAAAAACAAAAAAGAAACTTAACTCTTAAAACTACTGCAGAGGATGAAAGATCAGCATAATAAATCAAACCACAATGAGCATGAGATGCTTGAGGCCTGTCCCGTGGAAGACTGGTTACCAATCAACCAATCAATGAAGACCCCCACACCGCCAAAGCCAACCTCCACAGAGGAATGAAGGCCGTAGCCGACTGGATGAAGGACAGCAGACTGAAGCTGAACTCAGACAAAACAGAGGTCCTCATTCTCGGATCCACCCCATCAGCCTGGGACGACTCTTGGTGGCCCACATCTCTAGGCACAGCCCCGGAACCCACAGACCACGCTCGCAACCTGGGGGTCACACCCTGCGGATGCTCCGCAGGATCTTCAAATGGATTCCCCCTGACACGAAGAAAACCGTCACCCAGGCCCTCATCACCAGCAGACTCGACTACGGGAAAGCCCTCTACTCAGGAACAACAACCAAACTCCTGAGACGACTACAACGAATCCAGAACGCCTCGGCACGACTAATCCTCGACGTCCCCCGACGCAGCCACATCACACCCCACCTAAGAGACCTGCACTGGCTCCCCGTCGACAAGAGGATCACCTTCAAACTCCTCACCCCACGCACACAAAGCACTACAACACCGAACCTACATACCTCAACAACGGACTCAGCTTCCACACCCCCACCCGAAGCCTCCGCTCAGCCAACCTCGCCACAATTCCCTGTATCCGGAAAACCACCACCGGCGGCAGATCCTTCTCCTACCTCGCCGCCAAGACCTGGAACACTCTCCCTACCAACCTACGACAGACTCAGGACCTGCTGGCCTTCAGAAGACTTCTCAAGATCTGGCTCTTCGATCAGTAGCCCCCCGCGCCTTGAGACCCTCACAGGTATGTAGCGCGCTTTAGAAATGCAGTGATTGATTGATTCAATCAATGGTTCTTGTAGAGCATGGCTAATCACCCACTAGGGTCTCAAGGTGCTGGTTAGAACCGAAGGTAATGACTGAGTGAGGATGAAACAAGCAGATTGGACTTCATCCTTTCTAAACCCTAATGTCCGACAGGTGTCAGTTTAGTCAAAGGGTCTTAAAAACAGAGTTGAGATTGAGTCTTGTTTTTTTTTATTTGTTTCATGTCCACAATTTGTCGACAAGTCATTTTATTTATGTATGTGTTCTGTTTGTTTTCCCCAATAACCTGCCCTTTCTGTACAAAGTCCAAGCATGTGGACCCACTTTCTGGTGCAGCAAAAACAAAATGTGCATTTTAAACAAACTTGCTGATACACTTGGAGCTAGAAGAGGAGGATTTGCAGGCAGGCACACGTGTGGTATTGTCTGCTTGCGAGTTTAGACTTCAGTTCAGTTGCAGGACTGCAAAGTTGTTGTCTACTCCTGGAAGGTACTGCACTAGTGGGTGTACTCTGTGGTGGATCGCCAAATGCTCAGTGCTAACTCTGATTAGGAAAAAGGGGGGGGGTAGGGGTGGATGTGTGTGTTGCCCTGATTCTGCAGGTAGTACAAGGCAATTACATTATCTGTTTTTATAAGGACTGTTTTGTGATTTAGATGGCAGAAGGTGGCTTTCAAAACCAATCGCACCACCAACAATTTCAGGAAGCTGACTTGGAAAGTCTGGGGTTGTCCATAGACTCTGAACAGGGTTGTAATCCCACCTCCCACTACCATCAGAAAGGCGTCCATGGTAATGGTCACTTGGATCGAAGGATGGTCTGTCCCATAACAAAATGTTGCTGATCCACCACTGCAGAGAGTGATGGGTCTTGTTCCAAATCAACATTAGATCCTCCCATGACCCTTCACATGTGGCCACGGTCGATAGGCGTTCTTGAAGCGATGTGTAATCAGGCATGGGTGAATGACAGATGCAGAAGGCCATCATGCCAAGGATATACATTGCTGTTCTGTTAGCTGATGATTTGGCTGAAAAAAAGGCAGCAGTAACTGAAAGGCTTGGACTCTTGCAGGACGAGGACAAGCTTTCCCAATGACCGAACTAAGTATTTGTGACAGCTGACAGTAAACTTTGCACATGCTGATAGTGAAAACCCAGATCATGGAAGAGATCTAAAGTGATGTGTGTGAGTCAGTCACTGATGCTTGCACTCTTATCAGCCAGCCGTTGCGATACGGGAAAACTGACGTTGCTCCTCTCTAGATGTGCAGACACCATTGCAAGGCATTTGGTAAATATTCTAAGGGGCAGTAGTGACGCCACATGTGAGATGTTTGAACTTAAAGTGCGGTTCACCTACCATGAACCTGATGTAACAGCTATGAGCAGGATAGATCGGGATGTGGAAATGACGTCCTTTAGAGCGAAGGCAATCATGAAGTTACCTTTTCTTAGTAGAGGAATGATATCCTGTAGCAGGGTCATGTGCGAATGCTCTGAAGGATGTACTTTTTGAGGGGTCAGAGTTCTAGAATGGGCCTCAGAGACCCATATGCTTTGAGGATTATAAAGTAAACAGAGTATATCCCTTTGCCACACTGGTGGTGTGGCACTTTCTCTAAGGCTTCCTAGAGTAAGAGTGAATGTACTTCCTCTTGCAGGAGCTTACCTTTATCCTTTTGCTATAGAGAGAAAGGCTGCGTGCTGCTTACATCACTGAATCTAGTAGGGAAAGTAATAAGCTAGTAACCATTTCTGAGAAAAACATTAACAGGTCAGGATCAGATTAGAGAACTGTAAAAACGATATTTATACAAAAAGGTAGCCTTTCTGCATGTGTGTCCATTCTGAAATAAGAAAGGTTATATACTAGGATTTATTTCATGGAACATGTCTTAACAAGTGACCTCTTTGTGTCAGATACGTTTTCCTTAGAATGCTCACTAACAGTTATTTAAGTATTTTTGGGATGCGTCTCACCTGTGCATTTTTGGTTTGGAAAGGTAGATGTAAAGAACTAGCCAGGGGGGTTGTTTTCCCTTGTGATCGTCTTTAATTTGTAATCTTTCAAAGGAGGCTTTCTTTCAACAAGACAGCATTTTCTAATGTACACGGGCAGCCAATGCAGAGAACTCACGTGCCGAACAAAGCTCAAGCCCCACACCTTTTTGATTGAGGATCAAGAATATTCTTGACCACAACTTGTCCGGCATATAAGATTTGAAACATTTAATTTATAACTGCACTAACAAATATTCTGTCAAGGAAGAGGCGCCATTTGCAGGTTAGATATAACCGGAATTTTCGAAGAGCAATTACTGGAAGAAAGATGGTAGTATTATGCTGTCCTCCTTGCTGATTTATTACAATAGCAGCCAGATAAACTAAGACATATAGAGAATAAGAAAAACGACATTACCCAGCACTACCTGGTGCGGAGACTACCAATGTAGGCAACCTCGGTGTCCCATTAGCACAGTATAAAAAGGCACCTCATAGTTCATAACATCTTAATTGCTGCTTTCAGATAAGTGACTTGGGTTTTATCACTTTACAATTGCTATTAGCTGTCCTGTACATCATATTTGCCCGCCCCCCTCCCGCATCTTCCCCCCCCAGTCTGCTTTTCCCCAGGTCAATGCGAGACAATGCGCTCACACTGGAAATGCAGTAGCGTGCCAAGCAGTTCTCATCTTACTCGCATTCTTGTGGTGTTGGGGCCGTACATCTGCAGTCCAGTGGCCGTCTCAGTCAGGGTTCCAAGCACCATTCTTCCCCTCGGTTCTGGAATTTGAGTGGGCTCTGTTAGTGTCCCTAGGACGAGGAGGCCTACAGGTGTTGATCCACCCTTGAAGAAGTGCAGTCTTGAAGGTGTTCTTGGAGAGCAGTGGGACAAGGATAGAGCATTCTCCAACTTGTGTAGTTAGTAAGTGGGTTTGGGGCGATGGAGAGAACTGAGAAGCCTCCATCTGCCCAAGCAGCATATTCCATGAGCGGCCATGCATACTGTGAACATGTGTTGTGCAGAAGAGTCTGAGAGGGAACAGTATTTATTTACAAGCTAGATGTGTCAGAGGAGCTACAATAGGGGTGTCCTGCTAAAAGGACTTTTTCAAATTTGTTTAGCCTTTAGAAATGTTAGTAAAGAGAGTTTTATCATCTGAGGTCCTAAACCAGAAGAGGGAGTAGCTGTGGTTCTGAAACCGTAAAGGATTCAAAATGTCTCACAAACACTAGATAGACTTAATGGCCAGTCTTACCCTGTATCACTGTGAGATACTGTTCCCACAGTGGGTGAAGAGTGGTGGAGGGTGGGGGTTAGGGTGGTGGCTGCCCAACATTACAGATGACAACACAGAAGGCTATGGAGTGTTCCATGGGAGCAGAGATTCACCAAGGAGCTGGAAGACCACTGTTCTTCAGACAGAATGCTACAGCCCAAGGGGAAGATCTAGGTACTAAACTAATAACATTGAAAAGGTTGGGGTGAGGTGGAACATCCAAAGTGAAGTACGGCATCAGGTGAGACAGCAGCTGCAAAGCAAAGGTGACGAGGTATCACAGGCATAAAAATGATGGCAGACAGTTAGGTGCAGGGACTAGCCACAAACAATCATATGGCATGGTTTCTATTTAGCAGAGAGCACAGAGCAAAGAGAGCATGTTTGGATTTCAGACTAGCAGTTTTGCAGTGTTTGTCATTCCTACAGGAACTAACGAGACATGGAGTAGTGTCTGAATAGTAGCTGAAGAGGTTAGATTAGAGGTTTGGTGGTGGGAGAATTTCAGCTAGGGGCGTGTACTTTGAGCTGAATGTCAGAAGATATTGAGGCCTAAGGCAATCTGTAGAAAGAAGATCTGATTGTATTTAGACTAGAGGCATTTGCCCTAAAGTTTCTATCTAGGTCTTGTGAGCTTTATATCTGGAACGGTGATCGTAACGGTGATCGTAATGTGTGAGTGGTGCAATCATCTTTTCTTTTTGAAAGAATGACTAAGATGCTAAGGAGGGTGACACCCTCCAGGTGGGTTTGAGTGCACAGGTGGGGTGCTGGTGTGATTGAGACTATTGACTGTGGGAAGACATGGTCAGTTTTGATATTCTTTATTATGGCTCTTCGAGAAAATACATTTTGCTGTGGTTAGATTTAATGTGGCTATTTACTGGCTAGTAGTGGGTGCGGATTTTTTGGGAAATGTGCTGTTGAGTTTTTATTGAGGGAACAGTATGGGTGGAGTGGGCGAGGCTGGTGGTGGGATATGCTGACAGAGGTAGCAGGAATCCTGGAAGTTATTTTGGGCCCAGGCAATTATATTTATACAAATCAAATAGGCCTGCTGAGCGGACATACCTTTAGAAGTAAGAGATGGTGTCCCAGAGCAGGACTAAAGCTCCTCATTTAGAAAACAATACCAAAGTTGGGGCGATGCAGGTGCTAAATGGTCGGAGGGGCTTTATTTGGATAGGACTGGCCAGAGTGGTTCTTGTGCATTATGCTATGCAGGCCAAGGAGCTTACGCTGCTGTTTTAAAGTTACTATTTTTGGGGGTAGGGAGTTTAGGAGGAACCAACATTTGTCTAATAAGAGCAGAGGTTCAGAGACAAGGTATTTCAATTAATTTCAACAAACAGTGACCATCGGTGTTACTTTTTTGTAGCTGTAAAAACTGGCAATTTAACCTGAATATTGAACACTGAAGGCAAGTCTGAGCAGAACAGTCAACAGCAAATTCATCCAGCTCACTGTTATATTCTGTATTCAAACAATCATGGTTTTTACTAGGGTAATAAAAAAAAAGCTAATTATTAAATCAGTACTGCCTAATAAGATGCAACCTAGCTCATCCATGCACTTCTGAGGTTACAAGTATTCTTGCTATTAATCTGCCCTTAACCAAGATCTTGACAAAGCATCACTGAACATCCTTCAAACTGCACTTGAGAGCAAATATGAAAAGTATCCCATGAGGTCCCACAATACCTCTAATTCACAAGAGTATGAGAAAGCAGATCATTAGTGTAGGGCTGTGACCTGCCAGGAGCCTAACCAGATTGCTAATTAAGACTAACATCTGTGAGACAACACAAAAGAGGTTTTTCTATGCTTGACCCAAGTTTCTGGGAGACATTTACACTTTATATTGACAGTACTTATACCTTACGATCTTTTGCAAAGATGTCACTAGCGAATTAAGAATGCATTCCTATGGTCTTAAGAGACAGTTCCAGCTCCTAAAAGGAGTATAAGTAATTCAGGACAGGTGTAAACTTAGCTTAATTTGCTAAATGAAAGCTTTGAGAAGCCTCCTTCTGCTGACAATTAACAGAATTACTTCTTGGAAATCAAAAGGTCTCTCACTATTAATTTCAAAAGAGGGCACCAGCACCCAAAGGTGATACAGACTGGAACTCCGTGGTGAAATGCATTGAGTAAAACAGATTAAGAGGATTAAAATGATAAAATAAATAGAAATGCACTAGGCACTCTCCAATGGAGAGTATGTTCCCTCCTTACAATAACACTGGAAAAGCAGGCTCTTTGCGGGGGAAGAGTCTCTCGTGTAGAACAGACACTTCTATTAATTTCTGAAGGCAAAGGAGCTGTGAAACAAATAATAGTCAACAGTGATGTCCTCACCTGATGAAGTACTTCAAGAGTGACAGGATAGAAAAGATTTTCAACGATGATCCTAATTACAGGACTTTGACCGGGCAGTAATAGTCCTTCACCAGCTGGGCCACCAGCAAGTGCCAAGCCTCCAGGCTGAACAGTTCCCACTGCATGCAAGGCAGCCTGGGCTCTCTGTAAAGAAACATGACACACATACAAGTCAAGCATATAACCATCCCAAATTACAACAACCGAATGACAAACATTGCTCATACTATAACTCACCAAATAGTCCAAACGTACAATAATTGACAAACGTGCATAACTAAGCTGAGAAGTAACACTTCTATCCCTGCAGGTTGCATAAACTTCTAAGACAAAACAAATACTGCTCCTTAAATTGAAAATGCTGTTCTTTCGAGATATTTATTTTTGTATAAAACAAATCCATCCTCCACTAATAAACCCCCTTCTGATGAATATGGATGGGACGTCAATATGCTTCAGATATACAGATTAGGCACAGACAAAGAAACATTGCTATGACACCATCTACCAAGATGACCTAGATATATATGTCCGAGGAATTCAACACAAACCAGCAAACAAAAGCTCCGTTCCATCCATGGATTGGTAATGGAACAGAAACACATTGCTCAAAACTGTTGAGCCAGCATCTCTCCCCTCTCTGAGCAGATGGCTCTGGGACAGCAATGGATAGCGTCATCAATAATGCCCTATCTGAGGTAAAGGGATGATCCCATCAACACCAGAAATCACGGGAACCCTGGCAGGAATATTTCCAACAGAAGTGGTCAGGTGGAGTGGGAGCCAGACTGCTCTTGAGGATTAGGTCTACCATCTCCTACCATGCTCCTTATGAATGTTCTCATCATAGTTGCCTAGCCAATTCAAAGAATACACAAGTGCTCCATTTTAAACTGATGTAATAATCTGATGATATTTTAGTTTGTACCCGTCAAGTAGTTTAATAAATGAAAATTGTTTTTGCTACAAAAAACAGGTCCATGGAGCCAAAAGCATTGTTAGGCATTCAATTTTTTTTTTTTACTAATCACGCTTTCATGAACCTTCCCATTAACAAAAAGCCTGCAGACAGCTAATCTTATTTCAGCCCCTCCCTACTTTAACCCTAACTTCAAACCAACGTTCCCTCTCTCTTAATGAGCCTAGGTATGCACCTTCACTCAATCCATTCAAGAAATATTAGATATTAAAATGTATGCCTCATTTTCCAAAACCTTTACAAACAAAGATATGCATCATGCAATATAGACAAGGGGTCAATGGGATACAGGCAAAGACTTCTAAAACGAAGCTGCTTAGACAGAAGCTTCAAGCACTAATATGAAACCAATCAAGAGGGTTACCACAGTGTCAACTAAACTCACTTGTATAGTCAAACAGAATGATCGATTTTGGACACTTCATAATTGCTTACAAGCATCACATGCATATAACTTAATCAGTGTAGAAGGGATAAAAGGACAAAGAGAAAATGGAATGAAACCAGATAGTGAATGCCAGATTAAAGGAACTGCATCGTATGTTCATAATACAACACAGTATTGGTCATGCAACAGAAAAGATAGTCACAAGACAATCTATAAGAGGTAACGCCAGTGTGCACCAAGTTAGATGGTAGTTATGTTTTTTCACACAAAGAGGAAGTGTATAAAGAACCTCTATTACGTAAAACATTATTGTAGGAAAGTGCCCCTTTTGGCATGATTTCCCCCCCTACTTTTTGCCTCATATTGATGCTAACCAGGTCCCAGCACTAGTGTTATTTCCCTAAAAATACATCATTGTTCCCACAATTGGCACACCCCTGGCACACAGCTAAGTCCATTGTAAAAGGTACCCATGATACCAAAGGCCCTGTGGTCAGGGAAGGTCCCCAAGGGCTGTAGCATGTATTGTGCCACCCCAGGGGACCCCCCACCAAGCACATGCACATTGCCACTGCAGCTTGTGTGTTGGTGGGGAGAAAAAGATGAAGTTGACATGGCACCACTCTCCAGGTGCCATGCCCACAAACCACTGCCTGGGGCATAGGTAAGTCACCCCTCTAGCAGGCCTTACAGCCTAAAGGCAGGGTGCACTATACCACAGGTGAGAGCATAGCTTCATGAGCAATATGCCCCTACAGTGTCTAAGTCCATTCTTAGACATTGTAAGTGCAGTGTGGCCATATAAAGTACATGGGCTTGGAGTTTGTCATTACAAACTCCATAGCTCCATGGTGGTTTCACTGAAGTCTGGGAAGTTTGGTATCAAACGTCTCAGCACAATAAGCCAAACTGATGCCAGTGTTAGGTTTATTGAAAAATGCACCCAGAGGGCATTTTAGAGATGCACCCTGTATTTTAGCCAAACTTCTAGTGCAGGACTGACCGGTCTGTGCCAGCTTGCCACTTCCAGACAAGTTTCTGACCTCACGGGGTGAGAGCCTTTGTGCTCTGAGGCCAGAAAAAAAGCCTGAACTAGGTTGAGGTGCTTCATACCTCCCCCTCCTGCAGGAACTGTAACACCTGGCAGTGAGCCTCAAAGGCTGAGTCCTCCTGTTACAATGCCCCACGGCACTCCAGCCAGTGGAGATGCCCACCCCCTGGACAAAACCCCACTTTTGGCAGTAAGTCCGGCAGGAAAGTTAGGAAAAACAAGGAGTGACCTTTTCAGCTAGCACCACCCCTAAGGTGTCCAGAACTGAAATAACCGCATCCCTGAAGAATCCTCCACCTTGGTTCGGAGGACCGGGAACAATAGGGTTAAGTGTGTGTCCCTGTCCCCAAAGGGAGAGGACACCAGAAGGATGTAGCCACCCTCACGGACAGTAGCCATTGGCTACTGCCTTCAGAACCCAGTAACGTCCCTAAATACAGGATTTAAGGTGTCCCCTGAACCCACCTCGTCAGATTCCTGGGACCTCAAGAAGACAACAAGAAGAAAGAAGAAGGACTGCTAAGCTGACCCCCAGGAGAGAAGACTGAAGACACCAACTGATTTGACCCCAGCCCTACTAGCCTGTCTCCCGCTTCAGAAGCCCCTGCTACAAAAAGGAGACGTATCCTGCAGGACCAGCGACCTCTTAAAAACCCCAAGAGGATAGCCTGCACCCCAGAGGACCAAGATCTCCTGTGGACAGCGGCCCTGTCCAGAAAGAAACTCCAGAACTGCCCCGGATCAGCAAGTTCTGCCCACTCTGTGCCAGACACCCACGGTCCAGGTGGTCCACTGGTCCCCAGGCTATTCCGACCTAGTGTCCACTCTGGGTTGACCCCTCCTGGCCAACAAAACAACCCCTGCAGCCTAAATCCTGAGGAACCCTCTGACCGTGAGAGAACCGGAAAAAGATTCCCAATGCCTAAAGGTACCCCTGCACCCGCAGTCCCCCCCCTGGCTTTGGCGAATCCAACCACCGGTCTAGCAACATTCAGCAGGCGGCCCTCCTCCTTGTCCGACCCCCTGGAACTAGCCTGCAGCATCTTTGTGAACCTGGGGTCCCCCTACTGAAAAGCATTTGGAGTCAGACACTGTTTGCACCCTGCACCCAGCCGCCCCTGTGCTGCTGAGGGTGTGCGTTTGGTGCTGACCTGTGTCCCCCCCCCACTCCTTCCACCCCCCCTCCAAAGCTTTCGAAAATAGAGTGACTATTTTGAATGCTTCAAATGTTGTGGTCACGTGAGTGGTGACATTTGTGCCAAGTGTTAGAGGGATGGGATGTTTGCATTTGACACAACAGCTAAGCTGTGTCATGAAATTTAAGATTTTTACTGCACTGTTTTACAATTAGTAAACATCCTCACAGCACTGCCAGGTTTATGTGCCTTCAGGAGCAGGCCTTGAAGATGCAGCCAAAGACCTAAATCTGGTTCTGTATGAATGATCATCCGTAGTTTTGTGCAGTTGATATTTCGTGTACAGGACAAGTTGTAATAGATATAGTTAGTTATGAGTAGTCCGCGACTAACTGATTTGGTTGTGTGCCATCTGAAGGTTTGGCATGTAAATTTGGCAACCTAACTCCTCCATACTTCTAAAGATATTTCCGGTATCTGACCAGTAGCATCCTTGCAAGAGTCTGCCATTTTGGTAATTTATATGGCACTAGAGGTACTCTCTACAATCACACGCTACATCTGTGACCTTTTCCAAATGACACAAACCGATTCATCCCCAGGGTGCGATGTTCTAAATCCAATCCTAATGAGAATTCTGGGGCCCTCACAGTACCCGCTGCAGTAAGAAGAATTTGGTAGCCAACGGGAACCTGGCTAAAACTTGCCACTCTACTGGTCACCAGCTGAAGCATAAATTAATGAGGATTTAATTCTGTTAACTAATTAAAAAACCTTGCTGGTTAATATTGGGGGCTGCACCTAAAGTGACATTAGGAACTTTACGGAAAAAACAGTGCATGTCTGTTATTGTGATTAAATTGTTGAAAGTAAACTGCTGAAGTAGATTGTTTCAATTAAGGAAAAAGCAATTAGAAAATCTTTTAGGAGTTCCAGATTTCCGTCATGTACCAACAGTGTGGTTAACTGGGCTGCAGTCAAATACTGTAAATAACATATCAAATTTTGAAGTTTTGAGGTGGAGACTACAGAACATGTTTTGTCACACCAAAGTAGATTGGTTAGCTTCCAGACGAAACCTTATAATTACTTCAGAAATAGGAAAAAGTACACTATTTTAAGAACAATTA
Organism: Pleurodeles waltl; assembly: GCF_031143425.1. Taxonomy (NCBI): domain Eukaryota; kingdom Metazoa; phylum Chordata; class Amphibia; order Caudata; family Salamandridae; genus Pleurodeles; species Pleurodeles waltl. Next base: position 310,761,044 of record NC_090437.1, on the reverse strand, counting down.
ATATAAAGTAACAATGTTCTAATTATGCAACCGCGGAATTTAAGATGTTAAATCAGATTTCTATGTTTTTAAAGAAATCAGAGAATCTGTATATATTTTTTAAACTAGGACTAAACGTAATAATAAGAAGGGAGTAGGGCACTCTCTAGACTTTCTACTACAGACAGTTAAAAATGCCTGTGTCACTGCACCATTAAACACTGGCAAAGCCAAATTGGCACGGGTTTAATGTGTAACACATCTAAACAAAGATATTCACAAACGTTTGCCTGGGTTCAATAGACAAAAAATGTTTAATATATTAAAGTCTGCCCTGACATTGTTGCCAATGCTGGGAGAAACTAAGGTAAATGAATACTTCCCTATAGAATGCATATGGCTGATAACTAACAGAATGGATGTAAAATAGTCACTACATGCATTCGAATGGAAGCTCTACCTAGAAGGTGAAATAGTACACCAAACATCCAACAGCATGAGGTGAGAGGTATTCTTCTTTGGGCGGTTGCAATGTTAAGCCAGACATATAAAGGCAGTCATTCTTCACAAGGTCTGGTTGCTGTAGTTACATTTGGGTGCACTTCCAGTCAAACAGAGCAGAGAAGCGTACAAAAACACAAGGAGCATCTCCACTATGCTTGAAGAAGTCAAGTCCCCTGGTAAAAAAAAAAAAAAAAAAAAAAAAACACGGGGTCAGTCAGAAGGTGCCAGCCTGGGGAAGATTATGCGGTTTCCTAGACAGGCTGTGGGCAGTTAGCCCAAATTTTCTCATCCTTCGCACAATAATACCAAGATTAATTTTAGATGAATAAGGTAAGAGGATAATCGATCATCAGAAGAACTTTCAGCTTCGGCCGAACCAGTTTATACCAAAACCTTTGCTTTACTTTCGAGTTTTAGGAAAACAAGAGAAAAATGTTTTAAACTGATCTAGGGAATCACTTCGCATCTCAAGAAAATCGCATTTAGATTCAGCACAGTGCGATGATCTGCAGAGGTTTGACATCTGACTTGATTGAGATTACTTAATGAATGTGAAAGAATGCTAGTACTGTTCTCACCAGGGTTAGAAAACTGTGGCAGGATTGGACCAGTCTCTAGGCAGACATATGTACGGGGCCGCCTACTGTTTCCTAAATCACTTCCACTGGGCATCCGAAAACAAGCTGAAAAATCTACTTTTTGTGTTTCATTTTTTTCTTGAATAGCTGTGCATCACGTTTTACAACTATGCAATTATTCAGTTCGAAAAAAAAAATTGAAAAAAACATGATCATCCGAACACTGCAAAGTCAAGACCACCTATAGAGGAATCATTGACATAATTTCACTTTTAATTTGCTGTGACTTGTAACATTAAAAAGTACAATAAATGTAGTGGTAACTGGGAAATAGGACCTGATCGAAATTTCATGTTTAGGTAGCCCTTTTCAGACACAGTCAGGCTTTCAGTTACACCGCTCTAAATGTTTTAGATTCCAACAGTTCCACTATTCCCTTTCATCTCACCAATCCTTGCTTGGGGAGGTTCTGGAGTTCATCGCCAGAAAAGTGAAGGTTCTCATGACTCTGCTGGGGCAAGGTGGGGTCTCCCAAATGTATCGTTCATTGCTCATTTATTCCAGGACTTGTTTGCCACACTCCACGATCATGGGGAATCCTGGGTGGGTGCTTTGGAGGATGGAGGAGCTCATAGCTCTGAGGGATATGGCCATATCATCTCTGCTCCGGATGATTCAAATAAATATCCTACACACCACATGGAGGCTTTGGAGGCTGGGTAAACTGATAACGTCTGCATGCCACCTCTGCAGAGCTGACCAGGCAGACTAATGTTATGTGCCTGTGCCCAATTATATTTCAGTTTTGGTACTGGCTCTTGGGCGTTTTATTGGGGGTTCTGGGCAAGTCAGTGGACTGCCCACCCCGGGTGGAGCTCCTGGGATTGCTGGAGGACCTGGGTGAAAACCGCTCTGAAAGGTAACTCCTGGGTTTGGGATCTTTGCTCACCAAGCAAGATATAGCTCCGAACGTGTTATCAGCAACTGACCCGGACTCACATGCTTGGCAACAAGCTATGGAGTGGTGTGCCAAGATGGAAGAGCCTGTGTACACAGCACACAGCTACCCTCACAAACACAGCAAGATATGGAGCATTTGGTGGGACTACTTTGGACTTCAGGCAATGATCTGAACATCCCTTGGGGAAATTGTAGGCAGAGGGCGATAGCTGGTTATTTTTGTTTTGCATGCTTTGTGTTTTGATTGTATTTGGAGAAACTAATAAAAATATTCTCATTTTAAAAAAGTACAATAAATACTAAAAGTGCTTCACTGGATATAGGGGCCTTGTAAAAGAATTACTTAATCGTTTTTCAAATCAGAGAAATAACTGGTCATTCAGTACAGTTTGGATCACTCTGAACTCTTGTGCTTCCACAAATATTTCTACCCAACTCAAAGTACTTTAAATTATCCTGCTTATTAAATGATGCACCTTTGTTGCCATTCATTACAAGTTAATTTATTTCAAATCACTTTAAATTAACATTGAGAAAAAGCACCTTGGAAATATGAACATTAGTTTAAATTGTTTATTTTTGATGCCCTAACGCAGATATCTATATTTCTGTAATATACTGAAATGGCGATAAAGTTTTTTATTTTTTTTAAATGCAGCAAGTGTCAAGTATGTACATTTTGTTTTATAAAACTCCAGTCCAGGTGTGCAATAATGCAGTGCGTAAATTGTATGGTATACTTAAGATGCTGACTTTCAGTCCAAACATTTTTCAACAGTGGACAAACAAGGTGCACTGATGGTCTGCAGGATATCTTGACTGCTGCACTTCATTAAACACCATGGCAACCACGATACAAGTAACAATACATTTTCCACCTGCAAATGAGGAGGGGGAAAAGGAAGAGGAGGATGGAAAGACCTCCATGAATTCAGTCATAGGAGAAGAGAAATGAAGGCTGGCATCACAGCTCCATCACATGAAGTGCTGGGTGACTGGCAAGGAATCTAGCGTCTCTCTATTCGAATCAAGGCTGGTACAGGCAAAAAAAACACTGGCTCCATGAAATCTGACCCGACGCCTTTACAGCAAAGGATTACTTGGGCAATAACTGCACTCTAAGGCGAAAATTGACCTGCTAGATAATATGCAGACAGCTGCCAATGACTGGCTGCTTAGACACTCTCTGGTGCCCACTGAGGCAGACTATACTTTTACATTTAACAAAACCTGGAGAGCTTGTCCGTCTCTGATTACTTGAAATCTTCCCTCCTCGCCTGAAAGCACAGACTTATTTCACTCCAGCTGGGTCGTCATCCTTCACAGAAAATGATACACTTTGGTATGGAGACCTGACTAGCTTGCTCAAATTTTGTACAAGAAGTTTTAAAACAAATCGGTCGGACCAAGCTGGTGCTCTGGTTAACTTCTTTTTAGTGCAAGCATATACCACAAAAATAAAGAAATGAATATGTTCTCCCACTTAAACGTGGCCATCATACGATTGCAATACAAAAATACATTTAAAATACATTGAGTGATTTGACTTTGTACTAAAGTTATTTAAATAATAAGCTGTTCAGTTGCTCCATGTATGTTTTATTTTGTTATTATTTAATATTTGTGCAAGAAACTAGTAAAGATCGGTGCCTAACCAAGCACACAAAAAGCAAGCAGCTACAATGTTGTAATGCCACAAACAAGTTTTAACAGCAACTTTAAAAAGGGGTCAGAAGGGGGGCATGGCTTGTTGGATCAAGATGGCATTCGCACTCAGAGTGGTCCAGACCCCTCCGTCATCCGCCGCTAACCAAAGCCCTGCGACGCAATTAACTGCTCCAGTCCAAAGCGGCTCTCTCTGGAAGGAGCCAGCAGCAAGAAACAGTGATCCCGAGCCCGGGAGTCCCCAAGAAGGCCGCGGTCATAGGGCCTGGTGCAGTAGTCCACAAGATGGCGGCGACCGGTGCCCCGGGCAGGCTCCTGTGAGTGCGGTGTGGGCCAGCGCAGTAAATATTGGGCCCGGCTCACAAGTGTCCTTACAAGCCGAAGAGACAGGTTGGGCAGTGGAGGAGCGCTGTTTGAGGAGCGCAGATACAGCCACATGAAAGTGAGCTGGGTAGCCTCTGAAGGCAATGTACGGAGGTGAGGACTTGCACCAATCCTGCGGCTCTATGGCCGAGATCTGAGAACCGCGTGAGAAGGAGAGACGAGACGCCGCCTCACCCAGATGAGGTGACAATAGCAGAGAGACAAGACCCGGAATGGAAGGGGCCTAAAGATATGCGGACCCACCCAGATTCGGTCGTAGCCGGCCAGGCACGGGTGCAGACTGCCGCAGCTTGCTGAGACCCCAGTGGGAAGTTAACCAGCCCGGGGAGTGGCAACCAGAGAAAAAAAATGCGATCAGGAGTGGGGAGGCACTGTGAGACTCCAGAGACTCCGACGAGGAGAGAGAGGCCTCCAGATCCAGGTCAGGGGTGATTCAGAGGACAGAGGAGGGGTCTAGACAGTGAACTGGGGGAAGACGTTGCAAATCCATCCAGGGTGACGTTCGTGGAGGTAAAAGAGTGGCAGGAGCAGACCCGAGGATTCTGGTGAAGAGTAGAGGCGGCGGGCTGAGTCTGGACCCACAGGGGCCCGAAAGGAGCGAAGAGCCCCATGCCTAGTGAGGGAATGTGCACGTGAGAAAACAGGTGCCTGTATGTTAATGGACTGAGCAGAGTGGCGGAGATTCACCCATAAGGAGGGCCCAGGGTGGTGCAAATGGCCACTGAGACACCATTTACTGAGGGCCCTGTCCTGAACTTTGCCTTGAGGACAGAACCTAAAGGTGACGGACTTACAATAAAGCCACTAATAAGGTGAACCGGTGAAAATCCGACACGGAGGATTGGTGCAGGGCACCCTGGTGACTGAATGGCGGGAACCCTGTTGCAATAAAACGGCCACCAGGGAGGCAATTCCAAAATGGGGAAGGACAAACAGCTGAAGGTGCCCACCTCTCAATCACACATAGACAGGTTCACTACACCCAGGGGAGCTCACAGAGAAACTGGAGGAGAACTCTCAGCTGCTGGCGCAGGAGATACGGACAAAATCCTACAGGCAAAACATACTTTCCAAACGGCAGTAGAAAATAAGATTGGAGAAATACGGGTAGGCATGTCACTGCTCCGCCAGAACTTGAGAGGTACCATCTCCCAAGTGACAGAAGCGGAGACTCGAGTGTCTGCGGTGGAAGATGAAGTTGTGGACATGAAAGCTAAGGTCAACTGCCTCCTCATTAGAACAAATGAACTTCAACAGTCCACTGAAGATGCTGAAAATCGGTCAAGGCGCAATAACCTGAGGTTTGTGAGCTTTCCTAAAGTGGTGGAGGGGGCGCGACCAATGGACTTTATAGAGACTGGCTGAAGGAATGGATGCCATCAGACAAACTGACCCAGTGGTTTGCGGTGAAGTGCGCAGATAGGGGCATGTGGGCTAGTCCTCCCACCGGAGCACCACCTAAAGCAATAATGGCTTGATTTTTTTAACTTTCGAGATCAGGACTGTATACTACAAGAAGCACTCCCACAAGCCGACCTCTGCCATCAGAATGCAAAAATCTTGATCTTTCCTGCCTACTCCAGGGATGTGCAGATACGTAGGCGCTCCTATGAACCAGTAAAACAAAAGCCAAGGGTGCTGCAGCTCACCTACATGCTTCACTTTCCTGCTTGCCTCAAGGTGCTCCATGCTTGCAAAGCACACTTTTTCGAAACTCCAGAAGTGGTGTGGGAGTGGGCGACAGAGGAGCAATGCCTGCAACAGGGCAGCTGTACCAGATCCTCCCTCCACAGACCTGTACCCCAAAGCAGTGGGGCCCGGGGGCATAATTCCGGTTGACTGAAGAGATCCAGAATGCAATCCCAAAGGAGACTGACTAGAGGTGGGCCTTCGTCCTGTTCACCAAGCCTGGGTGCATCTAGGCAGAGGCCACCGCAGGAAGGGAACGAACAATCAAACCAGCAAGAAGGAGACAAAGCAAACCACCAAGATGAAGAAAGACAGAGTCAGATGGTAGTGTGAATGGCCCGTGCAAGGGCAGTTACCAACGTGTTGACTGGGCAGAAAACAATTTCATCCTAGTCTATGGAGGGGTCCACCAGTCCACGTTGAGGGAGCTTTAGTTCCTAATTGGGGGTAACTTGGGGCGACAGATGCTTCTTCTGGTTGGGAGGGGAAGTGTAGGGTGGGGGGGGGGATTGGGGACAGGAAGCGGATGTGAGAAGGCGCAACTGTTAAAGTGAAGTTTAAGTTTTCTTTTTCGCAAAGTTACACACGCAGACCCAAAAGAAGGAAGCAAAGAGAACCCTGGCTAACCCAAAGGGAGTAAATCTTTATTTTGGGGGAGACAAATACACTCACAAATTCACTACATGGCGTCAGTTAAGGTGGTATCATGGAACGTCAACGGGTTACACTACAAAATTAAAAGGGTGGCAGTACTCCGCCATGGGCAGGGGCTCCATCCTTCTATTGTACTTTTACAGGATACACACCTACTGGGCACCTCTTGTCCTTCCTGGCATATTACAGGTTTGATTGAGTTTATCACACAGAATATGAACAAGGATCCCGGGGAGTTGCGATAGTGCTGTGGAGGGGATTTTACATGTGGTGCACCAGACATAGCTGGACCCCAAAGGCAGATATGTTGCGTTGGCGGGCATGGTGGGAGGCTACCCTTTGAATTTGCTGAGTGTCTATGCACCCCCCCACGGCATTTGACAGCTTACTGGAGGACCTGGCAGGGGTGGTGGTCCAGATGCCTCCGGGCAGCACGATCATTAGAGGCGACATGAACGCAGTTATGGATCCAGTAGCGGACACGTAGGGGGTGGCCTCAGGGGTGCGATGTCGTCGCTCAGCATCTTTAAAGCAATGGGTGTCCAAGCTAGGTCTATGCAAGATTTGGAGGACCTGGTACCCCCTCACTATACAACACACACACAAAGATTTGGAGGACCTGGAACTCCCTCACTATACAATACACACACACACACAAACCTCAGCAGCACACCATACACAGGCGCATATTGACATGGTCTTTATGCCAGGTAAGGTAAAACAGGTCCAAATCCTTACCTGAGGTATATCGGACCGCGCCCCATTTCTCCGGAGTATTGGTTCGGCGGTCCAGACGCAGCGCCCCATTTGGCGCCTTAATGCCTGGCTATTACAAAATAGGGAATATGCAGAAAAATTGAAGGTGGAGATCCTCCAGTACTCTGAAAGCCACGATTAGAGGCTGAGCCAAGGGCCTCCTTCGTGCACAAAAAAGGGACAGACAGGCCCATATCACCCGCCTGGAGGCCAAGGCACTTCGACTGGAGAGGTGTGTGGCACGAGAATAACAGTGGGCAGGAGAACACAATCTGAATCTGGTGCGGGAAGCAGTAAGGACACACTCGTTAGTAACAGCGAAGCAACTATGCCGCGCATCCCAAGCGAGGGCCTATGGATGGGGAGATAAAAATAGTCAATTATTATACTGGCTGGCCCAAAATCTATGAAGGATGGGCGGTCTCAGAAGTGGCTGATGTAACAGGGAAGTCTTGTGTTACTTATGTTGAAATAGCGGCTTCATTTGAACAGGACTATGCAGCACTATACAACGTGACTCTGAGGCCTCAGGTGGAGGTAGATAGGCCACTGTTGAACGAGCTGACCTTGCCGAAAATTCCAGAACGAGAGCGAAGGGCATTAGATGACCCCATCTCACTGGAGGAGATAGGAGAGGCCAATTCAGCTCTAAAGACTAGGAAAACTCCAGGTCCAGGCAGCTATCCCACAGAATTCTACTCCAGGTATAAAGATCCTCTGGGGCCCCAGTTGCTGGACCTATATAAAGAAGTGGTGGGAGCCTTCCAAGACGCATTGGATCAGGCCTAACAAACACCTTTCCTTATCCTGTGCAGACTACAAACCGATATCGCTGATCAATGGGGAGTTGAAGGTATTTGCAACAATATTAGCAGCCCATCTGCGGAGGACACTTGGGCATTTAACACACCCATATCAATGTGGGTTTATGCTCAAACGTAGCATGAGACACTGTATAAGGCGGATGAATGTCATGCTAGCACAAAGACATGTTCTTCCGGGCCACCTTGCATTGATGCTAGTAGATTTTGAAAAGGCGTTCAACACTTTCAATATCTCAGGCAGGTACTGGTTAAAGCAGGATTGGGTGATAGGTTCCGATGCTTGGTATATTGCAACCCAACTGCCAGGGTACTGGTTAATGGGACGATGTCCGAGGTGTTTCCTATACGTAGGAGGAACAAGACAGGGATGTCTGCTGTCGCGATGGCCATCAAACCACTGGTGCGCATGCTCAGAGAAGACCCACTGATAAAGGGCTGGTGGTGGCCTCGAGGGGTGGCAGATCAAGTGGCACTATACACTGACGACATGCTGTTATATTTGTCCAATATGTCGGAAAATGGGCCCAGAAGCCTTTATCTCCTGAACTTGTTCGCGGAGGCATCTGGTTTAATGATCAGCACAAAGAAATCGCTACTGGTCCCATTGACCTGAGCTCAGGAAGCATCTGAGTAGCAATCAGAACTGCCCAGTACGTATCTGGGACTCAAAATAGCATTGGATCCCTCCCTTATGTGGGTGCTTAATGTCACACCGCTTGTACAGAGTTCAGACAGACCTGAGGAAGTGGCACTCACTGGCCCTTAAAATCCTGGGGCGCATAGCCTATTTAAGATGCTGGTGTTGCCACGTTTTCCCTATATGCTTCAAAACCTTTCCACACAACTACCTACCACCCCAGTGGTTTAGCGAGATAGGTACGTTGGAGACTGTCTTTCGCTGGCGGGACAAGAGAAGGCGCCTTAGTAGAACTGTCTGTCAGCGAGGCACATATGAGGGAGGGTTGGAAATGTCCAATATATATATATTATCATCACTTCGCAACCCAGGCTCTCTTGCTCCATGAATGGCTTGGGGGGGCTGGACAGACCCGGCCTACAGGCTGGAAACTGGTGGTCTGGGCTGTCCTGCACCACAGGCTTTATGTAGGGGGACCCGGTCACACAGGACATCCCGGAAGTAACAAGGATGGTAGTCAAGAGGTGAAGGGAGGTGCAGCGCCACACGGGATGGTGGAAGAAGCTGATACTCTAGACTCTGCTATTGGAAAGGACCTGGTTGAGGGAGGTGAGTGCTCTGGAGGGGTTTCTCAAGATGGGACGAAATTGGTTGCAAAGAGGGACAAAGCAAAATACTGGTCGGCGAGTAGTCCCCCAATCGGTTGCGCAGTGGAGGAGGGGAATGGACTGGTGTGCCCAAATGGAGAAGCCTGTGTATGAGGCAAGGGGATGCCCCCGGAAATACGATAGTTTGGTCTAAATGGACTGAAGGTCAAGGACCCGATGTGGTGGATAATCTGTAGAATGCTCTGTATATGTGTTAAATATATAATGAATGAGCCTTACTTACGAGAAAAGATTGGGGAGGTTGGGTATGTCAGGGATGAAGCAATATGTAACATTATATAACTCTGCTATGAAAACAAAAAAACTAGTTATCAAAATAAAAGGGGTCAGAAAATAAATCACAAGGCTGGGCAGGCATAATACAATTTGAACAAGCTTCGTCACTGAGGAGACAGTAACTATTTTTAGGCAGACCCCTCGTTCTACCTCTGAAGGCCACGCTCATGGTTTTCGTTTTTTTTAGGGTTGCTTTTTGTATTGGTAAAAAAAAAAAAAAAAAAAGAAAATCATCAACATTGTTTGGTGCAGTCTAAGTTGGATGGTATTTAGATGGGAATTTATTTATGTTGCATTATTATCAAAAGCTAGGCAACTGACTGTAAATACTTTCCTTCTCTAGCTTTCGCAAAATGATGGTTTACAAAAATAATCTTTCAATATTTGAGTCCTTGTGATATGCAGTGCAGACAAAATAAAGTTGTGCTCCCTTTTATACCATCCCTTTCAAGAAAAAACATGATACCAGCTCTTATTTTGTCCAAGATGGACAATTGTAATTCTTTGTAGGTTTCCTAAATTCCTTCTACGCAGAGAACAGCTGCAAAACACTGCAGTGAGGCCAGTCTTGGGTTTAAGAGATCATTGCCCATCTTCAATTAGAACATTGGAAGTTGGCAGCTCCATTGAAAACAATGGAGTGCTGTGGGCTTTTACTGGCCGGTAAAAGCCCGCAGCGCCAACATTCCAATGTTCGCTTGTTCACAGCAGCAGCTGTGAACAAAGTCTCACGGAGCACGAGGGGATTTTAATCCCCTCGGGCTCCGTGAGCAATTTGTTTTTTTAAATAGAACATTCTGCCCTGAGTGGCAGAATGTTCTAATAGCCTTAGAACCCGCTGTAGCAGGCTCTACCGGCTATTAAAGGCCCTTTCCCTTGTTAAATGCCCTCGCCTTCGGCTCAGGCATTTAACACGGGAGCGGGCCTTTAATAGCCGGTAGAGCCCGCTACGGCGGGTTCTAAGGCTATATGAGCTCACTAAACTGGCTCCCAGTCATCAAAAGATGCAGCTTCAAAGCAGTGTGTCTGTGCCACAAAACATTTTAGAACTTTGGTCAAAAATCCTAAATGGATTTGTTGTTTAGTTGGTATCCGCCCTTGAAGACACTTAGCTCCCTAGATGCTTATCTGGTAAAAGTGTCCAAGTTCAGGAAAATAAGACTAGGCGGACTCTTCCTAGTTGTGGAGACTGCCAAAGAATGGAACTCCTTACCACCTTTCTTGCGTGCTCAACCTAATCTTCGTATTTTCATGAAACAGCTTAAAAACGTTATTTTCAAATAACACTTGGAACTCACAGTGACAGATCCGAAGGATACCTTCTGCTACTCTTTCCTTTTCTGAGCGCCAGGACACCACATTCCTAAAGTAGCTGCTGAGCTTTATACATTTTTCAATCAACTCATCCTTTTGCATAATCCGCATGTATTAACAAAAAAAAATGTATTGTCATTTAACATGCATTTGTATTGGCGGGTCTCCCTCATATGTTGAAACGAACAAGTTACTTACCTTCGGTAACGCCTTGCCTGGGAGAGACACCGACTAGCTGTAGATTCCTTGTCTTAGAATTCTTCCCAGGCGTCAGACTGGATCCGGAAACCTTCTCAACAGTACCTCGGCACGTCGTTAGAGCGTGTCGATCGACTCCGGCGCAACGTCATCCCTGGACATGACATCAGCGGAGTCCATCGAATTCCTCCCCGACGTGCTGACGTCAGTTTCTTCTGTGACTAGAAGTCGCCCAACAACACGGAGCCACACTGAAACTGGCAGTGGAACACTGTATATGCCAAGCAGGTGGGAAAAAATATTATATTATACTCACAATAATGGAAACACAACAGAGTACCCCAAGCGAGATTGAAGAGAACACAGTTCGCAAGCGGGGAGGACGGGTGGGTTCATAATGAATCTGCACTAGTCTGTGTCTCTACCACATAAGGCATTACCAAAGGAAATAAACTTGCTCATCTGATAGACTACTAGCTGCAAATTCCTTATATTAGAATTAGATACCAAAGCAATATCAACCCAGGAGGAGGGTTGCAAACGAATCTCACCAGACGTACGATCAAAAACCTGGCAACGAAGAGGAAGTAGGCCAGGCACAGTAAGAAGATAATTCAAGTTACCCACAAAGAATAGATGACCGATATATCAATAGGGGAAATGAAAGGTCATGACTGGAAGGAATGTTCTGGAAAGGACGTGGTAGTGACCACGACCAGTGAGGCAGGCAGAGTTGCCAATAGTTAACGGAGTGAAAGAGGGGTAAAAACGTGTAATGACTGAGAGAAAGGCATGGAACACTTATCAAGGGACACGTGTCGAGATTAAACTGGGAAGAAGTCATAGGTAACAATGTTGGTACCATAAGGACTAGAGTAAACATGCTAGCGACATCTGTATCACAATGAAAGAGAACTCCCAAAACAGTATACGTGTGAAGGAACTCACCAAGAGTAAACAGAATACACATGATGTACAGAAGGAAAATAACAGACCACCATAAGGTGTACAAAGTCAACAGCAATGGATGACCTAGGAAGACTAGGAGAAACCAGCTCTAGAACCCACCAGACCGATTTGGAAGGACAAAAAATATCCAGCCCCAAAATGTGCAAAAGCACAGACAAAACAGAACACTATAGGCTGAACGGTAACAGAACCCAATAGTGGAAATAGAAGGTCATGAAGGTTAAAGAACATAATGTCACCTTGTGCTCATAATACAATGAAATAACACAACAGAAAAATAAAGGGGAGGAAATAAACTCCCTCCAATTAAAACAGCAATAAAGAGGAAATAAATGCGGCCATTCAGGGTAAGAGAAGGCGGAATAACTATCTGCTGAAAAAGGCCGAAAGAACTGTGCAGCACAGAATAGAACACAGGGAAACACTCGGAGATGAGAGGAGCAAGCAATGGAAGAAATCCACTGAATCGGAAAAGAAACAGCCGTGGAAAACCTAAAGGTAAAAACCACAGCAGAAGAAGCAAATAAATTAAAGGTGAGGTATGTCAACAGACATACATGGAATAGAACACCATCCCTTACAGTTAGGATATGTGACCATGGGGTCATGGGAATTTTGTACGTTGAGAAAAATAGGTGATGCTGAAGACCAGCATTAACAAGGCACTCTCTGTAATGGAGGAATGAAAATGTCACTTACCCAGTGTACATCTGTTTGTGGCATCAGTCGCTGTAGATTCGCATGTTTTGCATAGCTCGCCATCTGGTGTTGGGTCGGAGTGTTACAAGTTGTTTTTCTTCGAAGAAGTCTTTCGAGTCACGGGACCGAGTGACTCCTCCTTTTGTCTCCATTGCGCATGGGCGTCGACTCCATCTTCGATTGTTTTTCCCCGCAGAGGGTGAGGTAGGAGTTGTATTGTAGTAATAGTGGCCATGCAATGGAGTGACTAAGTATGTACCTATTTAAGGTTAAAATAATATATATACACAAATAGTTGAAGGTACCTTCCGAACTGCTACAGGCTCCCGGGGAGGCGGGTGGGCACATGCGAATCTACAGCGACTGATGCCACGAACAGATGTACACTGGGTAAGTGACATTTTCAGTTCGATGGCATCTGTCGCTGTAGATACGCATGTTTTGCATAGACTAGTAAGCAGTTATCTCCCCAAAGCGGTGGCTCAGCCTGTAGGAGTGGGAGTAGTCTGAAACAATGTTCTTAATACGGCTTGACCTACTGTGGCTTGTTGTGCGGATAACACGTCTACACAGTAGTGCTTGGTGAATGTGTGAGGCGTAGACCATGTGGCTGCCTTACATATTTCTTGCATTGGGATGTTTCCTAGAAAGGCCATGGTAGCACCTTTCTTTCTGGCTGAGTGTGCCCTTGGTGTAATGGGCAGTTGTCATTTAGCTTTAAGGTAGCAGATTTGGATGCATTTAACTATCCATCTGGCTATACCTTGTTTTGATATTGGGTTTCCTGCATGAGGTTTTTGGAATGCAATAAATAGCTGTTTAGTTTTCCTGATGCTCTTTGTTCTGTCAATGTAATACATTAATGCTCTTTTGACATCTAAAGTATGTAGTGCCCTCTCAGCTACGGAATCTGGCTGTGGGAAGAACACTGGAAGTTCCACTGTTTGATTTAGATGGAACAGTGAAATAACTTTTGGTAGAAATTTAGGATTAGTCCTTAGGACGACCTTATTTTTGTGTAGTTGTATAAAAGGTTCTTGTATTGTAAACGCCTGAATCTCGCTTACTCTTCTTAGGGAAGTAATGGCGATGAGAAATGCCACCTTCCAGGTTAGGAACTGTATTTCGCAGGAGTGCATGGGTTCAAAAGGTGGACCCATAAGTCTAGTTAGGACAACATTTAGGTTCCATGAAGGAACAGGTGGTGTTCTTGGTGGAATAATTCTTTTAAGGCCCTCCATGAATGCTTTAATGACTGGTATCCTATATAGGGAAGTTGAATAGGTAGGCTGCAGGTATGCAGATATTGCTGCAAGGTGTATTTTAATGGATGAGAAAGCTAAGTTAGATTTTTGTAAGTGAAGCAAGTAACCCACTACATGTTTTGGGGTTGCGTGTAGTGGTTGGATTTGATTAATATGGCAGTAGCAAACAAACCTCTTCCATTTACTGGCATAGCAGTGCCTGGTGGATGGCCTTCTGGCTTGCTTTATGACTTCCATACATTCTTGGGTAAGTTGTAAGTGTCCGAATTCTAGGATTTCAGGAGCCAGATTGCTAGATTCAGCGATGCTGGATCTGGGTGTCTGATCTTTTGGTTGTGTTGTGTTAACAGATCCGGTCTGTTGGGCAGTTTGATGTGGGGTACTACTGATAGGTCTAGCAGCGTTGTGTACCAGGGTTGCCTTGCCCAAGTTGGTGCTATTAATATGAGTTTGAGTTTGTTTTGACTGAGTTTGTTTACCAGATAAGGAAGGAGAGAGAGAGGAGGAAAAGCGTAGGCAAATATCCCTGACCAGTTCATCCATAGGGCATTGCCGTGGGACTGCCTGTGTGGGTATCTGGATGCGAAGCTTTGGCATTTTGCGTTCTCTTTTGTCGCAAACAAGTCTATTTGAGGTGTTCCCCAGAGCGTGAAGTAAGTGTTCAGAATTTGGGGGTGAATTTCCCATTCGTGGACCTGTTGGTGATCTCGAGAGAGATTGTCTGCGAGTTGATTCTGAATCCCTGGGATAAATTGTGCTATTAGGCGAATTTTGTTGTGAATTGCCCAACGCCATATCTTTTGTGCCAGCAGGCTCAATTGCGTTGAGTGCGTTCCCCCTTGTTTGTTTAGATAATACATTGTTGTCATGTTGTCTGTTTTGACAAGAATGTATTTGTGAACTATTATTGGTTGAAAAGCCTTTAGTGCTTGAAAAACTGCTAGCAGTTCTAGGTGATTTATATGCAGTTTTGTTTGATGTACGTTCCATTGTCCTTGTATGCTGTGTTGATCGAGGTGTGCTCCCCACCCTGTCATGGAAGCATCTGTTGTTATTACGTATTGTGGCACTGGGTCTTGGAAAGGCCGCCCTTTGTTTAAATTTATATTGTTCCACCATAGAAGCGAGAGGTAAGTTTGGCGGTCTATTAACACCAGATCTATAAGGTGACCCTGTGCTTGTGACCACTGTGATGCTAGGCACTGTTGTAAGGGCCTCATGTGCAGTCTTGCGTTTGGGACAATGGCTATGCATGAAGACATCATGCCTAGGAGTTGTAATATCATCTTTGCTTGTATTCTTTGTGTTGGATACATGCGTTGTATGATGTTGTTGAAATTTTGAATTCTTTGTGGACTTGGAGTGGCTACTCCTATTGTTGTGTTTATTATGGCTCCTAGGTATTGTTGTACCTTGCATGGCAGAATGTTGGATTTTGCGAAGTTGACTGTGAACCCTAGTTTGTAGAGGGTTTGTATGATTTGAGTGGTGTGAGCACGTTATTAACGAATGGGTCTTGATTAGCCAGTCGTCTAGATACGGGAATACATGTATTTGCTGCCTTCTGATGTGTGCAGCGACTACTGCTAGACATTTGGTAAAGACTCTTGGTGCGGTTGTTAAACCGAAAGGCAGTACCTTGAATTGGTAGTGTATTCCTTTGAATACAAACCTTAGGTATTTCCTGTGCGATGGATGTATTGGTATATGGAAATACGCGTCTGAGGTCTAATGTTGTCATGTAGTCGTGTAGTTTCAGCAATGGTAACACTTCTTGTAGTGTGACCATGTGAAAGTGGTCTGATTTGATGTATGTGTTTAGTATTCTTAGGTCTAGGATTGGTCTTAGCGTTTTGTCCTTCTTTGGTATTAAGAAGTACAGTGAATAAACTCCTGTGTTTATTTGTGTGTTTGGTACTAACTCGATTGTATTCTTTTGCAATAGTGCTTGAACTTCTATCTCCAGGAGCTCGGAATGATGTTTTGATAAATTTTGTGCTCTCAGTGGTATGTTTGGAGGGAATTGTAGAAATTCTATGCAATAACCATTTTGGATAATTGCTAGAACCCAAGTGTCTGTAGTGATTTCCTCCCATGCTTTGTAATAATGACCTATTCTTCCCCCCACTGGTGTTGTGTGGAGGGGGTGAGTGACATGTGAGTCACTGCTTAGTTGTAGGGGTTTTGGGGCTTTGAAATTTTTCCCTATTCCTAGGGAATTGCCCTCCTCTATATTGGCCCCGAAAGCCTCCCCTGTACTGTCCCTGGTAACTGGATGTTGTTGCCTGTGAGGTACTGGCTTGTGTGGCCTGACCCCGAAACCCCCCTCTAAAGGGTGTTTTGCGGAAGGTGCTGTAATTTCCTCTGCTCTGCGGGGAGTAGAGTGCGCCCATGGCTTTAGCAGTGTCCGTGTCTTTTTTAAGTTTCTCAATCGCCGTGTCCACTTCTGGACCGAACAGTTCTTTTTCGTTGAATGGCATATTGAGAACTGCCTGCTGAATCTCTGGTTTAAACCCAGACGATCGTAGCCATGCATGCCTTCTGATGGTCACAGATGTATTTATTGTTCTTGCAGCTGTGTCTGCTGCATCCATGGAGGAGCGTATCTGGTTGTTTGAAATGTTCTGTCCTTCCTCAACCACTTGCTTTGCCCTCTTTTGTAGGTCTTTGGGTAGATGTTCAATGAGATGTTGCATCTCATCCCAATGGGCTCTGTCATAGCGCGCAAGTAGTGCCTGAGAGTTAGCGATGCGCCACTGGTTTGCAGCTTGTGCTGCAACTCTCTTTCCAGCTGCATCGAACTTGCGGCTTTCCTTATCTGGGGGTGGTGCATCCCCAGATGTGTGGGAGTTGGCCCTTTTCCTAGCTGCTCCTACAACGACAGAATCTGGTGGCAGCTGTGTAGTGATGAAAATAGGGTCTGTAGGAGGCGCTTTATACTTTTTTTCCACCCTTGGTGTGATTGCCCTACTTTTGACCGGCTCCTTAAAGATGTCTTTTGCGTGCCGATGCATACCAGGGAGCATAGGCAGGCTTTGGTAGGAGCTGTGGGTGGCGGAGAGGGTGTTGAATAGAAAGTCATCCTCGACTTGTTCTGAGTGGAGGCTTACATTGTGGAATTGTGCTGCTCTAGCCACCACCTGAGAATATGCAGTATTGTCTTCTGGTGGTGATGGCTTTGTAGGGTATGCCTCCGGACTGTTATCTGACACAGGGGCGTCGTATAAGTCCCATGCGTCCTGATCCTGGTCACCTTGGCTCATGGTGGTGTGAGCCGGGGAATGTGATGGAGTTTGTGCTGGTGAGACGTGAATTATAGGTGGAGGAGAGGGTGGCGGAGTAACCTTTTTCACCATTTTTGTTTGTGGTGTTTGGTTAGTTTGAAATTCCAGTCTTCTCTTTCTCCTAATAGGGGGAAGGGTGCTTATCTTTCCTGTCCCCTGTTGTATAAAAATACGTTTCTGCGTATGGTCTACATCGGTGGATTGCAGGTCTTCCTCAAACCTATGCTTTCGCATTTGGGAGGTCATTGATTGCTCTTCTGTATAAGAGCCTGAAACTGGGTCGGTTGCAGGTTGTTTTGGCACCGAAACCCTGTCTGCATCTTTTTTCGGCTCCGAGGTGACTTTTTTCTTTTTCGGAGTCGAAACATCTCGCCGTCGATCTTCGTCGGTGCCGCTGTCTCGGCGTCGAGCCGTGTCTACACCGCTATCTCGGTGTCGATGTATGTCTCCAGCACTTTCTCGGTCCAGAGAAGGCTGCGTGCCGGTGTCTCGACCGGAGTCGGACAGTCTCGGCACTGTTTGGGCCTTTTTCGGTGCCGACGGTCGGTCACCGAATTTATGGGTGGAGCCATGGCCTGGTGGCAGTGGCGTCCCCTGGGCCTTGACAATCTTCTTATGAGTGGTTTTCGACGTCTTACTCACGGTTCGTGGATCGTCGAATTCCTCGGAGTCCGATTCGTGTATCGAAAAGGTTTCTTCCTCTTCTTGTATCTCGAACTCTCGGTGGGCTGTCGGCGTGGACGTCATTTGAAGTCTTCTGGCTCGACGGTCTCGGAGTGTTTTTCGGGACCGGAACGCACGACAGGCCTCGCAAGTGTCTTCACCGTGCTCAGGTGACAGGCACAGGTTACAGACCAAGTGTTGGTCTGTATAGGGGTATTTGTTGTGGCATTTGGGACAGAAACGGAACGGGGTCCGTTCCATCGGCGTTCTTCTACACGCGGTCGGGCCGAGCAGGCCCCGACGGGGGATCGAAAACTACCCCGAAGGGCTCCGGAGCTCTTCGATCTTCGATGCGGTGTTGATTCTAACTACGCCGATCCCGAATGCAACAATACCGACGAAAATCTTCCGAAATTTAGCTGTTTTTCCGTTCCGAAACTCGGAGCGACAGGAACACGTCCGAACCCGATGGCGGAAAAAAAACAATCGAAGATGGAGTCGACGCCCATGCGCAATGGAGACAAAAGGAGGAGTCACTCGGTCCCGTGACTCGAAAGACTTCTTCGAAAAAAAACAACTTGTAACACTCCGACCCAACACCAGATGGCGAGCTATGCAAAACATGCGTATCTACAGCGACAGATGCCATCGAACAGTAATTGACCTTAGAAACCTGTAAGGTTGGAAAGGAAGACACCTAGTGAACAGAGAAAACACCTTATCATCATTGAGGTACAATAACATGCAATGCCAGGGGAGGAAGCATAGGGAAAAGTATAGAGATGTGAACTGGTAAGAAAGAAACATGTTGAGGAAAAAAACTATCAAAGGAGTGTACAACAGGTCAAAGTAATAGACCAGATGACAATATATTGAGAGTGCATGTTGGTATACATCATAAAGCAATCATAGTGGACAATGGGAAAAATAGGAAGTCCACAGAGAAAGCTGTAGATGATTAAAGTAAAGAAAGGGTGTGAAAATGTCAAAAGATATGCAGAGAATTACAAACAATCAAGTACGTGACTCTGCGTCATAGGATAAAGAAATAAAAGGCGAGAAGTGTGTAAAGACACCTGGCAGAACCTTCATCATCCAGTGTGAAGGATTCTGATCATGACCACCACGCCACGGTGAATACTAGCACCCCAAGCAATGTACGTAAGGGAACTACTGTAGTGGCCATGGGTTGTACAGAAAAGGAATAGATAAGCATAGGATAATCAAGTAAATTGATTTAATGTGTTCCTTTATTCCTTAAAAACATACAACGAGGTATGTGACACACAGTCACCTTCAAAGACAGGAGGAAGGGGAAATAAGAATAAAAAGAATCCTGAAAGACCACCAAATGTGGTCTTGAAGGCGGACAAAGATATACCAGAAAAGGAATTCAATATAAATCCCATGGAAACATGGGAGAAAAGACCTCCTGTAGAAAAAGGAAGAAATGTAGTGCTGATGGACAGCAATCTTAAAATATTTAGGAAATAAATTGCTCCAGTAGGAGTACAAAGAAAGCTCCCAACAGGGAACAGGAAGGAGGAAAAAGTAACAAATAGCTTACACCAAAATGCTCAAAAAAGCACTGGCTAAACAGTCCACAAAAAACAGATTGTAGGTGACCTGCCTAAAGGTAGAGATAAGGAGAGGCAGGCTTGGCCTGAAAGCATAACAAAAAGAGAACCACCATAACGGGTAAGGAATGAACCAAGATGTGTGGAGTCAATCCACTGATTTGGGAAGTGATATGATAATAAAGGTTCATGACTATGTCCCTGAGGTAGAGCACCCGCTCTACGCATCTAGAAAACCGTAGAACTTTAATTGTGCGCAGCACCAAAATTACAAGTGGAAAAGTCCACCACACAAGGTGCTAGGTTGTGAGAACAATGAACCTGCAACAAGCAGGAGCATACACACGAGCTAAACTGAAGTCGAGAGGACCACATCAACTGTGAGAAGCAACAGACCTGCAAAAGGTGTGAAAGCATAGAAACATACCCGCAAGGACCTCGGAACCCTAAAACATCATGCAAGTGTGTCGATGTCCAGATTGAGCGGAGAGGAGAACATAACATCAGTTCCCACTATGAGAATCTCGGAAGCGGCGCAAAGCCTAATCTGCATGAACGCCAAAAAGAGACTTGCCATCAAATGGCATGTCAAGCAATGAATCCATCAGCTGAAAAATTGGAAGGTCTTAGCCAATCCCTTCATCATAGTGCAATCGATCCAGCCATTAGCCGACGAATGGAATTGGTGGTGTCCATACCAGAGCGAACCGTGAGTTTGGCTGCCTGCTGACCATCCCTTATTAAGGGCATAAGAGCAGACTGAGCTTTCTCAGCTAGAGTAGGCAACATACGCTCCACTGAATCCCACAGAACATGGAAGAAGCGACCCAGCACACAGGAAGTGTTAGAGGAACATAGAGCAGAGCTAGAGGAGGCGAACATCCTTCTACCAGCAGAATCAAGCTGTCTGGGATTCCACTCTGGTGGGGCAGGAGGAATCTGTGTCACATCATGTGCTGCTAAAGCAGTTTGCACCACAAAACAGAGGTGTCGGGTGGCAATGAAGGCATAACGGATCTTTCCGGTGCTGGCCAGTGCCTGTGGGAGATAGTATGTTCCACAGGAGGACCAGAAACTGGCTGGTTCCAAACACCCAAGAGGATGTCATCAAGAGCCTCACAATATGGGAGGATCGGTTCCGTGGAAGACTGATCTGGATGTAAATCCAGTAATGGATCTGTTGACAATTGCACAAGAGGAAGCTGCAAGTGCAACACTTCTGCCACCCTTTTCAACATATTTGCGGAAGCAGAACTTGCCTCAGTTACCAAACTAGGGGATGAAAGGAGGCTGGGCGCCGGCAATGAATGAAGGTCACTCGCATTGGCTAAGCCAAGCAACCAATCGGTTTGTGAAAGTGGAATGGGGCCTGAAAAAAGGAGGCTGTGGATGTGCAGGAACCTCTGATGGAGGAACAGGAGGGTCAAGCCCTTTAAAAACATCCAAATCCAACGACGACGCAGTGTCAACATCGAGAGGGTGAAGCCTCCTCGGAAACAGCGCTGTCCGACTCCGTAGAAAGAACAATTGGGGCGTTGAGTGTAATTGAGTGAGCCACAATTGTGTGAACAGTGTTGGAAGAACAGGATCAGGTGCAGTCGATGATGGCTGCAAGAAGATGCGGATCAGCACCGATCTGACTCCGGAGCCGAAGTCCAGGGGCTGAAGGGGCACAGAGGCCAAAGCCATCGGTGAAGATCCAGTCAGAGCACCTGCCACCTCCTTAGGGCCCAAAGGCGCTCCAGAGGGAGGGGAAGACCCAGGAGGGACAAGTAGTAGTCCCGCATTTGGGTCAGTCTCGCCCCAGCAACAGGATAGGGTAGAAGGGAAGGGGTTGATTCGAGTGCAGATTCCACCTCAGAGTGCGCAGGAGAGGTGTGCGGGGTGGTGACGTTGAAGGACGAGACTTCACCTGGGGACACTTACTTGAGGATGCTGATGGAACCGGAGACGTCGCAGGGGCTGTACGTGAACGACTTTGAGAGCGATCTCTGGACGCGAAGAAGATGGACTTCGCCACCTTTGTGAGGAAGATTGTCCTGCCCGTGCCACCAGGAGCTTCATTCGAAGGACTTGGGCTTCAGTTGATGACAGGCGTCGTAATCGTCTGCGTCGTGGTGAGTGTCCAGACACCACAGACATACTGAGAGTGGGTCCGTGACCGACATCTGTCGAGCACAGGACCCTCAGGGCTTAAAGCCTGAAGGCACATTCACTACTATATTACTACAGAAAAATCCCTGAAAAAAGGGTGAAAGGCCCAAACGGCCAGAGGAAACGCTTCTCCGGATCCGCGCTGATGCATGGAAAAGAAGAAATTGACATCAGCGCGTCGGGGGAGGGACTATATGGCCTCTGCTGACATGTCTGGGGACGACGTCGCTAAAGAGTCGTTCGACTCCCTCTACCAACACGCAGAGGTACTGCTGTGGAAAAAAGTTCCCGGATCCAGTCTGACGCCTGGGAAGAATTCTCAGATGAGGAATCTGCGGCTAGTTGTCTATATCAGATAGTAACATTACAATTGCCATTGTAGTCCATCAGCAGGGGCATACCATAGCAAAGTATAGAACATACCAAATCAAGGTATCTCGTGTAAATGATGTAATTGTTTAATCGTCATGATGCGACTAAAATCCACTATAAGCCATGCTTTACTTTCTTCATACTGGCCCAATAGATTCTAGAGTGGCGCTGTAGTACAAGTGTCTCTTTTGCTGTTGGTTTTCTTTTAGAGTCTTTTTCGAGGTCCTGTCTGTTAGATTTTACTGTTTTCACTTACGGCTGTTCAGGAAAGGAAAACACAAAAATGAATGGCCATGTGATTGTTTGTGTCTCAGTTGAATATGTTACTTAACTTCTGTAACGCCTTAACTAGTAGAGAATCTATCTAGCCACACATTCCTTATCTTAGAATTATTTGCAAATATCAGACTGGATCTGGACATTTTTGAACAGTAAGTACCTTTGCAAACCGGTGGGTGGCATAGTGCAGCTCTGCATCAGCCATGCCAGAATGAACGTTCACGGTGTCTTAATATGTGCCACCAAAGTGCGGTGACATCAGTTTCTTTTCATTCTCTCTCCACACCAGAAGCGCGAGCCATGAAGAATGCTGGTTAACTGGTGTGCATAAATACAGGCCTCATAAGGGTGACCATATCAGGTTGGACGGGCCTATAGGCAAATCAGGCAGTATTCAATAGGCTGGTCTGACAGACTCATGTTTTGGAAACATTTCTTCTTTTTTTTTTTTGCAGTTGTGGGCCAGTTTAATGGCAAGTTGATTTCCCTGACAGCATCACTTATCTGCTTTGCTAATGAGGGCCATATTTATTTTGGTGCCCAGCCTATTATTTTGTCGCAGTCCGACCCTGGATACTATGAGAAAATCCACTTGCACAGTGGGGATGAAGGGAGGGTCAGTAAGGAATTTGCAGCTGAACAGTCTCTACAAGGTCAGGTGTTAGCTAAGGTAAGCAACTTGCTCATCTGATAGAAATTCTTACCTTAGATTATATACTCAAGCAATACATTCCCAGCAATGGTTCAGCAAGCAGATTAGAGCAAAAAATCCTAAAGAACCGAAAGGGAAAAGTGCACATCACAATGGACCTTGCGATTCAGGCAGTAGTGCTTGGTGAACATGTGCAAACATGCCCACATTGCTGCCTTACGGAGATTAGGAACAGGGACTCCGCAAGCTAACGTGGTGGTCAAAGTGGACTCTGGCGAAATGAGCACATAAACCGTTAGGTGGGGCTGCTTTTTGGCCAATGTGTACCAGATTTTTATGTACAGCATTATCCATCATCAGATGGCCCATTTCTTCACAGCCTTTCCTTTCTTCACCCTGATATACCGAACGAACAGTTGTTCATTCACCCAGAACTTTCTAGCACGATGCATGTAGAATCTCAACACTTTGTGTCCAGACGTTGGAGTCCCTCCTCTTCTTTAAAAAGGGTGAGGCAGAGCAAAGAAGGAAATGTGATATTTTGGCCTATATGGAAAGGTGTCATTACCTTCGAAAGGAAGCACGGGTTCTCAGAACCGGTTTGTCTGGGTAGAATGACCTGTAGGAAGGGTTCACAGAGAGCACTTGCAGTTCGATGACCCTCCTGGCCGATGTCATGCCCACCAGAAAAGAAGTTTGTATGGTGAGTAACACGAGTGAACAGCTATGTAGTGGCTTAAAAGGGACGCACATAAGCAAAAAAATAAGGCCAGATTGAGGTCCCATTGGGGCATAGTGAATGGTCTTGAATGAAACAGGTGTTGTAGTCACTTGAGGGAACGAGTCACAAGAGGTGATTTGAACAAAGAACTGCGATCGCAAGAATCCAAATATGGTCGACACAGCCTTTAACAGTGCCCAGAAAGGAGCCTTGCTGGGCCAGAGAAAGAACAAACAATAAAACTTGGGATAAGAGTGCAGAAAGAGGGTCAATGTTCATGGATGCAAACCAGGTCACAAATTTGTCCCAACGGCAGACATACAGTCTTGGCGGAGGGTCGCCTGACTACCAAAATAACATCACAGACTTCATGGAGAAGGTCGAAAGCTGTCAACTCCGATTGAAGGCGGAGGGTGAGCAGGTTTGGGAACAAGACCCTGCTCTGCTGCTATAACAGAAGATCCTCCCAAAGGGGCAGCTTGATCAGAAGACCAATAATCATGCTAAGACGTTTGGGATACCAAACTCTCCATGGCCAATCTGTCATCACAAGAATGACTTGAGTTTGGTCATTCCTGATCTTCTTGAGAACTCTAGGAAGAAGTGGTATAGACAAAAAGGCATACTGGAGGTCTGAGCCCTCCTCAAGATGAAGAGTCTCCGCCTTGGAAACTCCAATATACAGAGCTTCTGACACTGTGCGTTCCCTACAGTGGGGGGTGGATTTAACCAAGTTTCTACCCAGTTTTGGAAGAGATCTTGCACCACTCTGGATGGAGGGGTCATTCATGATCTGCTGGGCATTGATGGCCAAGTTCATCTGCTATGGATTTTAGGGAGCCCACTAGATGTTAGAACACCAGGGAAATGCCTGATGTTCCAGCCATGCTGCAGAGACACGGGGCCTCTTGTCACAGGGTTTATGACCTCTCTTCGTCCCATTTGTTGCAGTACCACATGGCAGTGGTGTTGTCCGTAAACAGCTTAACTAGCCTTTCCTTGATCAAAGGAGTAAGGCTTTTAATGCCTGTTGGATCACCCGCAGCTCCAGCAGTTGATCTGAAGCTGGGACTCCGCCAAAGAACAGAGTTCTCTATCTCCATCTTTCCTAGATGGCTGCTCCAGCCCACGAGTGAGGCATTAATCACTACAGTTATCTCTGGGTGGGGAAGGGAGAGGGGTCTGCGTCTGACCCAATCGCGGTTTGTCAGTCACCATTGCAGGTCTTTTAGAGACATGGACCATGGCGGAGAAATTACCCTGGTGCTGTACCAACTGGGACTTCAGTTCCGAATGGAGAACCCACATATGCCAACAAGCATGTGTTACAGCAGGATGCAGGAGGTGTCATGCCTAACAGCCTCAGAACCAGTCTCATCAAAAACCAGGCCAGACACTGATACATCTGATTCATAGCCTGAATGTCCTGGACTTGCCGTTAGGGAGGATAGGCCCGATATTGTATTGTGTCCAGAACAGCTCTGATGAAAGGGGGCATCTGAGCGAGGGAGTCCGTTGTGACTTCGAGAACGTTGTCAGTGAACCACAGGGAGTGCAGGAGGTCTGCCTGAATATCCTTGACTTGCTGTTAGGGAGGATAGGCCCGAAACTGCACTGCATCCAGAACAGCTCTGATGAAAGGGGGCATCGGAGCGAGGGAGTCAGTTGTGACTTTGGCACATTGACAGTTAACCACAGTGAGCGCAGGACGTCCGCTGCAGTCCTTAAGTGGAAGATGACAGCCTGTGGCAAGCCTGCCTTCGAGACACAATCAACTTGGTGGGGGAAGACTCAAACCCCAGACCTCCACAGATGTGCTGCAGCCACCATCACTTTGAACACCTTTGGGGCACAGGTAAAGCCAAAGGGGAGCACAGCAAAGTGAAAGTGCCTGTGGCCTGCTGTAAACCCCAGGTAACACTTGTGGGCAGGACAGGACAAGGATGTGTAAACAGGCATCCTGTAAGTTCAGTGCTACCATCCAGTCTCTTGGGTCAGGGGCAGATAGGACCTTAGCTAAAGTGAGCATCTTGAACTTCTCCTTCAGGAAGAAGTTGAGAAGGTGCAGTTCTTGAATAGGACTGAGGCTGCTGTCCTTTTTGGGCACTAGAAAATAGCATGAACTACAACCTCAACTTACTTCTGATGCTGGCACCCCCTTGACGGCTCCTTTGGCCAAAAGAGCCAGTACTTCCTGATGGATCAAGGAGAGATGTTCCTCAGTCAGCTGGTCTTGAGTAGGTGGCATGGGTGGGGAGGTTTCTAGAAAGGGGATGGAATAACCCCTCTGGACAATTTGAAGAACCCACTAATCCAATCTTATGGAATGGGGCAGGTGATGGTACCTCCTGCCTCCCAGTGGATGCCTGTGATGGTATGAGAGCAAATTAATGAGGTTTGGGGGCTGTGATTACCAAGGGGTGATGGACTGGCCCTCACCTCTGGCTGGTGGTTTTACATGGCTTGTGGGAACCGCATTCACAGCCACAGAAACACTAGGAAGTCCATTGGCCGGGATGGAAAAGGACGCAGTTCGTAGCCCCCATTGTAGCCACAGAAGGAACGAAAGACAGACTGGGGTTGGGAGAGGAGAGAGTCATGGCTAGGCCCAAAGATATGGCCACAGCCCTACTGTCTTTAATGCACTCCAGCACCTGAGTCTGAGGAGACTGCAATCATGAGCTCACGAGGGAAGCCTGGACATCTCCTGAAAAGCCACTGGTTCTCACCCAGGCATGGCGCCTGAGTGAAACTAATGACACAATCATCTGCCTAGCGAGTCAGTCGTGTCCAGCCCCCATTATACAGTATCTTTAGTGTAGCTCGCCAGCCAGCAATGGCTTGGCTAAGTATGGCTCGGGCCTCCTCCGTGACCATGGGCGTCACTTGCAGAACAGAATCCCACACAGTGTGAGTGTATTGGCCCAAAAGGCACACAATGTTAACAGACCACAGGGCTAGGCTGGCGGAAAAGAACATCCCCTTACCAAAGGTGTCCCAGCCTTTTGAATGCCCTATCCAGTGGAATGGGACAGACATGCCAAAGTTGGCTCAGGAGGTGGAGGGCTTGGACGATCTAGTTCTCTGGGGTGGGATGCTGGGTGAGGAATTTTAATACCCAGCAGTGGGGTGTGGGCGCCAGGCAATCATCCTGTGCACAGGAGCCCCTGCACACTGGAGCCCCTACGCAGGGCCTCGACTAGGCCCCCAAGCAGGATATCCATAAGAGTTTCCTTAAATGAGAGGAAAGGTTCTGTGGAGATCAATCCCAGCTGACAGACCTCTGTCAAGATGTTCATCTCGACTGCCACTGAGGGAAATGCAAGGTCAGAACCTCAGTCGCAACTCTATGGCACAAGAGGCTCCTTCCTCCATAACCATGGTAGGATGAGAGACCAAGCCAGTTTCTGGTGCGGTGTCCAAATGACTGCCATCCACCAGATCCTCATACTAGTTGTCCTCTGGTTCGTCTAGGGGTGGTGGAATCCATAAGGGTCCTCAGGCCCCCTCCCACTTGTCCCCCTCTCCAGGGCTGTCAAAACAAAAAGGCACTGGCTGGGAAGGCATGGTACAGGCCGGTGCTGGACTCTGCATCGGGCAATGCTAGTTTTGCTCCATATACAAAGCTGGAATGACAATGGGTATGGAACTGCTGCAGGGCGTCAGCACTGGGGCGGGCTCAGTGGAAGGTTGCGGCCTCGCCGGTAGCACCGCTCCAGATCCATCACCAGATCCATGGGGCCTGACTGGCATAAAGGGCAGACCCGCAGGCTAAACCCTGTAGGGCCCCCGCACAAATCCATGAGGCCTAGAGGCACTCCAATGGGATTGGGCCACCCAAATATGAGGTGCATGCTTCCTAAAACTGAGAGCTGGGCAGGGGTCGCTCCAGTTCCACGTGGACCCATGCACATGCTCTGCAGTGGAGTGACGCCTCAAGTTCTGTTTTAGTTCCTGCACCTGGTCAAAGACTTGGACAAGCGCAGTGAAGTTGAACAGATTGACCTCTTATGCTTGTAGGATTCACCCGACGATTTGGACTGGAGCAACTATCATCGGGAGGGGGTTCCGCGACCTTCAGCATGAGCAGGATCGAGAGCGACGTAGAGTAGGAGCATTTACAAAAAAGAAAAAATATATATCAGGGACTGAAAGGGTTAAACCACAAATAAATCCACACCCACTGACCAACGTGGAACAAAATGTAAACAAAGTAAATTAAACCCGACACAAACATTAACATATGTATAAATCCCAAACATGCTCCGATACAACCGCTCTGCCGCACCACAGGCTCTTTAAACATCCCTCCGTAGCGTACACATACTAATCGCGAGACAAAAAAAAAAAAGAAAAGGGAAAAAAAAAAAAAAAAAAAAAAAACACCGAGCAGACAGCTCAGCTCCCAACTCGCTAACAGATCAATTAGGGTTAGTATTGGTGAGATTCCGAAGATTGTGTGGCAGAGACGAGGGCTTTATTCCACGATATCTGGTATCTCGGTTTAAATATTTTCATAAACGTAGCATTGTTTTTCAAATTTGCCAAAGACTTCATAGTTCCCTTTATACCTTGAACGTTTGAGGCTGCGTTTAAAAAAAAAAAAGAAAAGTATATATTGCCCCTAGAACGGAGGTGCGTGTGTTTATATTACTCCTGACAGGTGTAAACCTAGATGAGACACTAAAGAGAAAAAGAAATGTTGGATCCCAAACAGTATGTATACATACCGATGGGTCTGGGTGGCCGCCGGAGAGGACCGTCATATGCACAACATAGCCCTTCTGAGTCAAACAGTCGCAATCGGGAAAAGTTTTAAATGCAGGTTTATTTAAACATTTGTATTGCGCGGCACTCAAAAGCTCCGAGGCTGTCTGCACAATGACAAGGTATTCTCGTGTCTTCTGACAGACGATAACACACCATACCTGGAATCACAATGCCTCCACTTCCAGTCTTCTCCTGTATATTCTGGTTGTGTGTTTTGATGACGACCTATTTGTGTTATGTGTTTTGATGTTTGTTTTATTGTTTGATGCGCCTAGAACACGGACGTCTTATTATATCCTGAGCATTATAAATATTAATCGTAACATAAGAGACTCCTGATTTTCAAAGTTGTCCTATGTGGGAAACGCTTTACTTAACCCTTACGATTTCTGTGATTTAACAAACGTCTACACTACAGTATATAAAAAAGAGGGATTCTGCTAAAGTGATGGGTCATTTACTAATCCAGCGTGCAGCAGCACTTACAGCCTGATTGGGCAAATTGTCCGTCTTGAGTTCCCTGTGATTGGAATACTGAATGTAGACGGGCTGGCTTCGGAGCTGGGGAGTGACGGGCGTGTAGTAGTTCACCATGGTAACAGCAGCCTCTTCCGAAGCCATTTCTAAGAAAGCCTGTGGAAACGAGAAGAAAAACAGGGTCAGTTTAAAAGCCCAACCTTTAGTGATGCAGCGAGGACTTGTTTGTGTGCAAAACCACCCTCATTGCAATTATCTATTAGGTGGGTGGAAACACAACGGCATCCGTTAGCAATTTGCTTGTCATTCCGCACAAAGAACACTGTTCTAGACGACTGATTTATTCATAAACAGCATTTGTATTCCAAGATTTTCATTTCCTCACTTTGACAGAGCTCCGGGAAACGAGCAAGACGAAGTCAAACCTGAAAGGGTACCTATCGGGGCCAAAACAGGCGCATTAGATGCGGACTACCTCGTTTCCTGGGTTCAAAGAAGCAAAACAAGTACATCGCAATCCGAGACATGGTTTGACCAGAAAGGAAACATTGCAACCTCCATGCCGATGAAGGTGGCTCAGGCTCAATACTGCTATAATGAACTTCAGATCTTATGTGCGCGCGATAACCGTCTATTCCTTACGGACCACAGCCCTGATACCAATGGAATTGGCATCAACAATGCATTTTGCCTAATTCACAAATAACTTTTATGATCAGCTGATTACTGGCTCGGTTTATGCAGAAACTGTACACTTTTCTCTCCTGGCTGTCATGCCAATATATCGGATTTTTTGTAGTCGAACACTGTTTCTTATGGCCTGTACACAAAAGATGAGTAAGTCACCTCGGAAAAATATAACACACTGAACATCTTGAAACAAAACGCCCATCAGCCTATGAAACACGCTGGCAGCCGAAGCAATCTGAAAGATAACCTTAAATACTCACTGGCATGAGACAGTGATATTCCTCCGAAAGAGCAAGATAGTGGGTGGTTTCCACATTACAACAATAGAAACATAGTTGGCGTTCCCTAAGGGCGGCATCATTTCAAGAATTCTGCGTTAAAAATCGTAATCCACCATAATATCTTTGTTTAATGAGAACAAAACTGCAAAGAGTATCTTTGAATTTTCGAGGAAATAACCATTGCAAAAACATGTTCGGACGAATATGTCCATATTAATATATCCTCATTGTGCAACTGATCTAAACTTCAAAAGGTCATGACATAATCCACAGGAGAGGTTTAACTTTATGTGAAACAGGAGTGGTATTTTCCTTAAACTTAATTGAGGCTCGGATTGATGCCCCACAGTGAGCACCGCTCTTTTGGTGTTTGGCAGGAAATGGCTTGTTGATAATGCTAGGGTGGATCACGGGGGTCTGTTAATCACTCGGACAAGGAAAAGTGTAGTGTAACTCACTCTATGTATAGTTTATGGCACTCATTTAGATGATCCCTCGCTATTTTATCTATTGAAAGAAGAGCTTCTTGTGGCCTGGATCTCATACTCTGCTGGGATTTTAATGAGATTTTGTAGCCTGGAATTGATGCTTCCCTAGTGGAGTCACATGGAGAAAGTCACAAGTATAAATCGGTCTCACGGACCAACATGTCTTTAGCAGAGCACACTCTGGCCTCAAGCATATATATTTACCTTATTCCAAGGGTGGTACCCAACCATAATGTTTTATCAATATATATATAAAGTGGGGGTTCTTACGTTCTTCTTGAGATCCACCTCGTTGAACTTTTAACAGAAAGCTTCCATTAGACAAACACTATGTTGAGACCAACATGGCTTCATTTCTTAGCATGAAGCCATGCTAAGAAACTTTATAGAGATTACTTACAGAAATTAATTTGTGATCTGCATCAATTCTGGTGCTGTGGGATGCATTGAAAGCTTTTGACCAGGGGTGCAGACGTTGAATTTTACTACAGGGTCAATGCGCAAAGAGAAACAGATGGAGGTTGCTATGCGGTGGAAGCTATCTCAATCGGAAACAGAGCATTTAAATTGCACTGTTCAATCCCCGTTTGTAGGTTCAGTACCAGTATTTGAACAAATAACTGCTGTGCAGACATATCAAAAAATTAACATGGGATAGAACCACTAAGAAGATCCGGTTATAGCTCCCGGGGAGATAAGGGAGGTTTTTCTGGCATATTATTCTAATATTTATACAGGAACCTGTAATACTTCACAGGATCAAATAGAGGTTTTCTTGCAGGAATTTCCTCCAAAAGGTACTCACATCAAGATAGTGGGATACTCCTAAGGCATTAATCACGGAAATAGACACAGAAAAGGCATGGTCTCAGCTGGCACATGGGAAAGCTTTAGGCTCAGATTAGTTACCACTTGGGTATTACAAAACTTTACCTAATGTCTTGATCCCAGCTATGACTAAATTACTTAATTTAGTGATCTGAACGGGTGCCTGAATCTTGGGGGTTGGGGAGGATTCATATTGGTGTATTTTTTAAGAAAGAGACGAATACAACTAAACGTGGCCCCTACCAGCCGATCTACTCAGGTGTACTTTCCAACTGGCTTTCCACAATCATTTCTCCACTCATCGATCCTATGCAGCATGCGTTTATTCCAGCCAGATACACTACTTTCCATGTGAATACAGTCATAACTGATTGGGTTTGGCTTGTGTAAAGAATAGATTGGTGGGCTGATCCTACTTGATGCCGAGAAGGCATTCAACAGGATCTCCTAGGCAGTTTCTGCAGTTGGTGATGGAGTACATGTGTGTCGGCCCTGCTTTTGAGTGGAGTGAAGGCCTATAAAGATCATCAACTACATGGATTGTTTGTGCTGGGGGTCTGACTGATGGAATTCGGATTAATAGGGACATCAGGGAGGGTTGCCCTTTTTTCCACTTGCTTCCCAGTCTATATTTCAACCCTTTTATCCAAGGTCCAAATCATACAATGCTGCAAACAAATTTTCTTTTCATAATTTTGAGGTAAAGTTTTGGCACACGCGGATGGTATAGCCACATTAACATCTCCACCTTCAAGCACGTTGGTGTTGATTGAAGAAATTGCAGAGAATTTTGGAGCTATAGCAAAGTATAACATCAATATCGACAAACATTATTGGTGGCTAATGACCCAGATATGGAAAGGATGGTCGCTGGTTCAAGTCTGCAGTTTATCTTGGGGTGCATACAACAATGAGAATGGTGGACATTGATTTAAATTACAACTCATTATATTCCAAGTCAATTCAAATTTTCCAGAAGTGGGACAGATTTAATCTTAGCCTAAAAGGGTGTTGAAATGTTATAAAAATGATTATTTTCCACAACTTTTATTATTTTAAAACTATACCCTTGTATCTCAAAGTTTTTTTTCCAAAAAGGAGAAGTTAGCTGGCAAAAATATATTTTGGGATATGAGAAGCCTCGATGTGCTATTCAAAACTTATTTACCGCAAGAGCAGGGCTGAGTCGCTCTGCCCTCGTTAAGGCTACATTTTCTGGCAGCCTTCATTTTTTTGATTATTTACCATCATGGGTGGGCTAGGGTGACCTCTTAGGCCAATCTTTTATGATTATAAAGGATCGGGAAGTTTACCAAGTATTTCAACGGCCTCTGTGAAACTGCATACTTTAGGTATACCAAATTTAAAACCCTTAGGGTCTATTATTCGGTTTGCACAAATCAGGAAAGTACCTGAAATTTCAAGATGCCATTGCTATACCTTAATTGGTTGTAATCCCAATTTTCTAGAATCACTATATGCTATCTTTCTATCCTTTTAACAGCTCTGTAATTTTACAACAGACAGGTTATGTGAGGGGTACTGCCCCACTTTTGAAAAATGGCAGAACAAATTTGTAATACCTCAGCAAAGATTTTTTAGATTTTTGAAGTTCAGAAGCTTTCTAGCAACTATTCCATCAGGAGAAATAGATCTCTTGAGTAATGAGTTTTTGGAGTTTATTATGAACACACCAAGGCAGGGATATACACACTTGGTGCGTAGAATTCTTAGTAAGGGAGGGGAATCCAGATTTTAACATTTTTAGCCCTTAAATGGAGTCAACTTTTAGAACAGCTGGTCACATTTAATGAGGTGTATAACAGTAATATGCTGAAACACGTTACTTCATGTTTTGCTCAATAAAGTGCATCTGTTTAAAATCTCTAACCCTTTAACCGCTGGGACTCCCAATCCTCCCCATCATTCTCCCCCCCCCCCCTTCACCCTCCACCCCCAGTGCTGAGCACTTTTTTGGTGAAAATGTGATGTGTTCATGCTGGTTTGCAGGGCACTGTGGGTAAACAAATATTGTATGATCACGCAAAGCACACCATCTTGCACTCCTTCGGTGTCTACTTTTCAGAACTGTTTGGGTCTGGTAGGTTTTCCCAGGTGGTAGCCTACCCAAGCCCAAAAAGTGCAGCCATTCACTAATGTAAGCAGGAGGATATTGGGAGTTAGCCTCTTTCATGGCCCATATGAAAAAACACCCAAAGGAATCAAATCTTCTCTTGCTTGCCATTGGGATGGGGTTTCTTAGTCTGCAGCGGGGCAGAAAGACTGAGGCATTATGGTTGAAGGTGGGGCAGATTAGGATGGGCAAGACCAACCCTAGTATTTAAAAAAAACATATTCCTGCCCCATAGTGGGCTTTCTGGTCCCCAGGAGTAAACTGGGGCAAACCTCCTGTCTGTCCATGG
Organism: Pleurodeles waltl; assembly: GCF_031143425.1. Taxonomy (NCBI): domain Eukaryota; kingdom Metazoa; phylum Chordata; class Amphibia; order Caudata; family Salamandridae; genus Pleurodeles; species Pleurodeles waltl. Next base: position 310,727,366 of record NC_090437.1, on the reverse strand, counting down.
TGGGGGAGGAGTCAAAAAGACTGGTTTGTCCCATTTGGATTGGGGGTACTGTCATAGCCAGACATGTGTTTGCCTTCAATTTGCCTCAGAGGGGGGTAGAATGTACACTACACATAAGGGAATTCATAATTGCGCCAAAACCAAAAACGGAAGATGCAGCCTATGGAATCAAACCATACCATTACACCCCCGAGGTAATAGTGTCTTTCTGCCTCCCTTGGGGGGTGGGGGCAGATAGGCTTGTTCCAATTGGGAGGGGGGTTGCCCAGCCGTCTGGGGAGGGGTGGTGTTAGAAAGTCCCCTTAACACCAGGAATTTTGGCCTTGGGGCAAAAGAAAGCAGCACAGGTGTTGCTCTCAGACACTGGCTACACCTCCATCCCAAATGGGACAAATCAAAGTGCAAAAAACACACAACTTAATATTTTTATAAGGGTTGCTTTTATGAGTGCAGGGGTTTTGTGCATCAATGCGTGCAAAAAGAGGGGTTACCAAGTGCAGTGGGAGGAGTCTGTGTCACACCTGTGTGGGGGATGTTACTATGTGGTGCAGGTAGTGTGCTGTGTAAGGGCAGGGTTTGCCATTGTCAGAGCAGGGGCAAGGGTGAACCCTTGTGAATGCAAGGTAAAGTGTGTGTCTTTGTGAGTGAGTGCAAGGTGGGCGAGCCTGTGTGAGTGCAGGGGTAGAGTTGTGCGGAGACAGAGTGCAAGCTGAGAGGAGTGCATGTGTGAGTGTACAGTGTGCCTGCATGAGGTGGGAATGTGGGGATGCTGTAAATGCAGGTTGAACCATGTGTGTGCTTCTGTGAGTGCCAGTTGAGAAGTCTGCCTGGTTGGGGGTCAGCTGTGGGCCTGTGTGATTGTAGGCAGAGTGAGGTGCCTGTATAAATGCAGAGTTAAGAGAGGTCTGTGTGGTTTGGCATTGTGTTTGCATGGTTACAGGTTGAGTGGTGTGCATGTGTGAACATAGAGGGAAGAGGGTAGAGTAAGGGGTCTTCCTTTGTGAATATACCATGAGAATTATATATGTGCAGGGTGAGTGAGGTGTGTGCCTGTGGAGATGCAGGATGAGAGTTGCACCTAAGTGAATGTATGTTTAAGTGTTTTAGGGTACACAGTGTGCCTTTGAGTGCAGGGAGATGTGTGAGTTCAAGTGTGGTGTAAGCGGTGTACTTGGGTGCAATAGGTTCATACCACATTACAACCAGATCTACAGGCATTACCAATGGCTGTTTCTCTTCTTTTTTAACATGTGATTTTTTAGGTCGAGCGTAAGCGTACAACCTCTTATATACTTATAAGTATACTTATATTATGGGCTTAAAGCTATTTCGTATGTTAGTTTCAGTGTCCATTAAAATCCTTCCTTGCTAGTGGGTCAGTCATGCCCGTTTGTCCCTCTTTGGGAGCAGGGACCAACTTCTGTATAATTACACTTTGCACTGGTGATTCTGTTCTTTAGGGGACTTTTTTTCCTTTGTTTCCTGCTTGTGTTCGAGGAAGCTTCCCTTTTCACAAGAAGGACACTGTCAGAAAGTTCATCCTTGCTGCGCTTATATAAGTGACAGGCATGATTTCCCTGGGCTGCTTGCACTTGAGGATCCAATGTAACAAGCATAAGCGAAACCCTTTTGCAACAAGGATTGATCTATCACCGGTCCTTCTATGGTAGCTCGTAAGGTACAACGTGAACACTTATTCAATAAAATCTGTCACTAGCCTCAAACAAATACATTTGTTAGATGCATCCGTATATTACATCGTGATGCTGTTACATTGCTGTTGAAATAATGGAGTCGACGCCCATGCGCAATGGAGTCGAAATGGGAGGAGTCCCTTGGTCTCGTGACTCGAAAAGACTTCTTCGAAGAAAATCAACTTGTAACACTCCGAGCCCAACACCAGATGGCGGGATGTGCACAGCATGAGTATCTGCAGCTACACATGCCATCAAACATATATATATATACATACATATATATATATACACATATATACATACATATATATATATACACATATATACATACATATATATACACATATATACATACATATATACATACATATATATATACATACATATATACACATATATATATACATACATATATACACATATATATACACATATATACATACATATATACACATATACACATATATATACACATATACACATATATATACACATATACACATATATATATATATATATATATATATATATATATTTATTCAACTTTCCAATCGTTGTCAATGTGTACCGTTTGTCTTCTTTCAAACGTTTTTCTATGGCTATTTGCCCTTCATGTGTTGAAGACTGGACGCTCTGACGTCACTATGCTGGGACTGTTGTCCCCTTGCGTGCTCTGCAGATGGGGCTGCTCCACTTACGGGTCTGAGTGGTGGCCATGGGGAGCGACTTCTACTCGAAATACTACGTGAGACACAAGGGGAAAGTTCGAGCTCAAGTTCTTTGAGTTTCGGCCAGATGGTAAGTTCTGAAGGTGTAAAGTCTGCAGTATTTAAACTGCTGGAAAAAAAACGTCCAATCATTACACGTTCATTTTTCAGCAGTTTTATATAGCGCGAACCTTGCTTAGGAAATTGCGAAAAAGAGCACTTCATAACTATTAGACTATGTTACTAATGTATTCTGTATTAGTTGTAAAGTGCTCATTTTTTCCTAAACCAAGTTAAACTGTTGAAAAATTAATGCGTAATGTTTAAATCCCACTATTTACTTTCCATTTTCAATTGATGTGGCAAGAAAAGTTCAATTAGGAATTTACAACGCCAATAGCTCTAACTCGAGCAAACGCGAGACCCAGAGCATTGCAAATGCTTGCTTGTTCTTGCTCCCATCTGGCCCATGTGCTGCCCCCCCTCCACATGCTGTGCATTACCCCCAGGTAGCCTGTTGATCTCCCCACCCTTACTGTTCCTCAATGTCTAACTTTTTATCACCACCTCCGTGTCTCCGCTTGCCCGCTGCAGCCATTTGGTACTGCGCTCCTCTTTTCGCTAATTGAACTTCAGTGAACCTTTTATTTATTTGTAATTGCTTCTAGAAAATAGTTGTCCACTACTGATAAAAGTAAATAATAAAGCTCAAACGCACAAGAGCGGCCATGATGTGTGCACATGCATGTTTAATGATGCTTAAATCCCCAAACTGTGCATGCCATAGTGTCACTAGGCATATGTGAGCACATGTGGAGAATGTGTACATATACACTATTTCTTTTGTTTTTATTAATGCTGTTTATTATCATCACTAATCTTTTTTTTCTTTTTTTGACAATGCTAAACAGCATCGGCAAAATGCAACGGCAAAAACAAGACTAGGTCCACTGGCGTTGCCAATGCTTGCTTTTTAATGACCTGTTTATGAGGTATAGCACGCGCTAGGCCCAATCCTTTAAGCACATTAAGGAGAGTGAAACCCCACTGACTAGTCAAGGATGTTTTAGAGGACAGCAGGCATCTGGGTCTAATATCAAAGAACATCATAAACCATTTGTGATGTGGCCAATTCTGTGCTGCACCGGCCAAGAATAAAAACGCCCTAACCTCTGGTACTGTAATTTCTGATGGATACATCTTCCTGTAAATTCTTCATCTTGTGAATATACTGCAGGTACTAGACTAGAGCTACAACCTTATCCCCAGCAATAGCTTCCCAAGGGCTCCCAGGAGCTGCCAAACAACTCCAATTTCTTCCTTCCATCTGCCTACGAACAATGACATTCAAATATAGATACCACCAAATGGTGTGTTGGTGTCACTATTCTAGGTTTTCAATGCCCTCAAAGCACGAAGAGTGTAACAAGTGTTATATCTTTGGCAAAACAGCAGACACATGTTTGCATACTTAGAGATTTTAATATCCACTGCACAAACTCATCAGGGAAGGATGGGAGGCAGTGTAGAATCTAGGGGATGATCTAGTACCCACCCAAAATATCACTGAAGGTAAGCAACTTTTTCTTCTGATTGATACATCTTCAAGCAGATAAATTAAAATAGGAATGACTCCTGCAGCAACACCTCTCCAGAAGACAGGTTTGAAGAGTGGCAGCTTACCAAGGAAATTATGCAAAAGTGGAAAAGTAACCATTGCTGTGTGCCAGGGGCCTTAGCCAAGTGGCACCCATGACACTAGTGGAGTGAGAATGAATGCTAGCTGGTGAATCTTTGTTCGTCAAGGCATAACTGAGCTTTATACACAAGGAGACTCAAAGTGAAATTGTGCAACTAGTTAACGCAAAGGCAACAGAGAGGTGATCATCAACTTTGTTCTATCCTGTGCCATCAATAAAGTAAATAATAATATACAACACCGGTGGAAACCTGTACAAAATGCCCTTCTAGAAAATAGGGGTGACCTAAACAAAGAAGGCAGATCAGGACAACAAATAGGGGCAGTCAAAGCAGCCAAATTTGCTTTTACAGGTTGCCAAGCATGCTGAGAAAAGCCAAAATCATACAGCAGATGAGAAGAAAATGAAAGACAAGACTGGAAGAAGTTCAAACCCCCTCAGACTCAAGCCAATCAAAAAAATGTAACCAGTAGCACACAGACTGATTTTGAAGCAAGTGTTCGGCCATTCCTCCCTGATGAAGTAATGGACTGTGGCTGTGTTGACAGGACTTAAATTGTGAATTGACTCAAAAGCCATTGTTGCTCTGATGCAGACAAAAGCCCTTGAGCCATCACCCCCAGATGTGCGCCCCACTCCCATGGATGGAGGTATCTTGAACGACAATGGGCTAAGATTGCTAAGTGCAAAGGAAAGACCCATGTTCATGTTGAAGGATAAGTTACTTACCTGGAAATCCTAGTTCTCGTCCAAGGGAATCCTCAAAGGCATAAGCACTGAATATTCCCGCCCACGTGCAGGGACTCTGGAGCATATATAAACACACATGTATATACATTAAATGTACATGTAAGCATCAAATTGTGTTCAGAATCCTAGTACATGTACATATAATATACATGTGTCTATGTAATCATGCAGTCTATGTTGACAAAGAGGCTGAAAATGCCCTATTTTTGTAAAGTTTTCGTTAATAAAACAGTTCAACCAGAGTTAAAACATTTCTGTAAAGCAGAAAAAAAGAGCCATATAATGCATTAGCAATCTTCTACAGTGAGAAAAACTGCAATGAAAAGACAGAAGCATACTTAACCAATAGGCTGCATCCAAATTAACATAGCAGAACAAAAATCCTGGCACCGTGCCTTTAAGGCCTTGAGAACCTCCAGTATCCCACCATGCCTCAGAGGTGAGAGTGCGGTTACTGTTGGGCTACAGTTAGGTCAGTTCTTTTTTCCAGCTCCTGTTAGGATCCAGTAGCATTTTCTGAGTTGTTTACAAAATAATCTGTGTTTAAAATTAACTTTTCTGAACTTTTTTTTCCAGAAAAGGCTACTGGATCCTAACAGGAGCTGGAAAAAAGAACTGACCTAACTGTAGCCCAACAGTAACTGCACTCTCACCTCTGAGGCATGGTGGGATACTGGAGGTTCTCAAGGCCTTAAAGGCACGGTGCCAGTATTTTTGTTCTGCTAGGTCAATTTGGATGCAGCCTACTGGCTGATAATGCCTTTTCACTGCAGTTTTTCTCTCTATAGAAGATTGGTAATGCATTATATGGCTCTCCTTGCTGCTTTACAGAAATACTTTAACTCTGGTTGAACTGTTTTATTAAAGAATAACTTAACAAAACTAGTGCATTTTTAGCCTGTTTGTCAAAATAGACTGCATGATTACATACACAATGTATATTATTATTATATATATATATATATATATATATATATATATATATATATATATATGTACTAAAATTCTGGACACAATTTTATACTTACATATACATGTGTGTTTATATATGCTCTGGGGACCCCGCACGTGGGTGGAAATATTCAGTGCTTATGACTATTTATAGGATCCCTTGGAAGAGAAGGTGTACTTCCACCAGTGGAGGTCTGGGACATTAGTCGAAATTCTGCACCAAAGTGGAGGCTCCCTTGATGCTGAAACCACTGCTGTCCACTGGAGAGGGCTCATATGCACCAACAGGATGCACAATGACATAAGGCGGAGGACTTCAAAACTGGATTGTAGTTTTCTTCAAAACTATCAAAATAATATCCTGGGTGTCAGCTATCAAAAGCCATCATAGTCAAGTTCCGCCTTTTTGTGGTAATGAGGTGGTACTTAAGGGATTTATGGAAACATGAAAGGGTCTCTCTCAAATTGCCTGAACTGGCTCCAATAAACCTTTGCAGAATGGCAGCAAGGGCTCAAGAGCCGGTGAAGGTAGGAGCAAGATTTCAATCAAGTTGTTGGACTTTCTTCAGCTGTAGGAAAGGATAACTCCAGTGCTTCTGCAACTTTTCACACCATGGAAAAAGAAATTGACCCTTTATTGAGGGAAATCAAGACCACTTGTGTTTAGTAGGTTCAGGTAAAGGACAGCATCTGTATTTTAAGAAGCGAGGAAGGTGTCAACTCCAAATCATCCCCATCCATGTTTCTTAATTCCTATTGGGTAAGTTCAAGGCATCAGAATCCGATCCAAAAGGTTCTAGCCGGACACATGTGGTGCCCAAGAAAGGACATGTGACAGACATTCATCATCAAAATATGCACACACTAATTCCTTAATGTCTGCCAACTGGAAAGTGGGAGAGATAATTTAAACAGCTACAAAGGTCACACTTGAGATGGTCTTGTAGGCAGCACCAAGCAACACAAAAGGATGATGGGCGGAGGGCTGAACAAAGCAAACACTCACCCCCCCAGTCACAGATCTGGGTTTAATCCATTGTTCTTTTGCTCACCATGCTTCCACCCCAGTTTAGACGCAGTCACATGCAAATCAGTCTTGACCCTGTTCCTCATGGGAACAGTCCAGCCCGAACTGCCAAGCCAGGTCCTCCCTGAACCAGAAACAAGCATCCTGGGACCAGTTTCAGGGTATTGCCCTTCATCAGCCAGGCTAGCTTGAATTCTGTGGCAAAGTGAGAACGGGACCCACGTCTGGAAATACCCTTGTAGGCAGCACCAGAAGTATGAGGGTAAGCACCGGAACATGCAAGAGCATCCTCAAAAGGAGTCCTACAGCCAGAGGCTGTGGAGGTACGTATACTATGGCTTTAGTAGGTGGAATTGTTAAACCCACAGGATTAGACCCCACCCCTGAAGAGTGACCATGTGGCTTACAAAGACTTCTGAAAATGTCGAGCATGGTCTGTTCAAAAGATGTGACTGGGAAGGGGCAACAGATGAAGTCATGGACTGCAGCTTTATCTTCTCCAGAAAATGGACAAGCAGGAGACCTGCATTGAAACATTGTAGCACCAGGTCTCTTTGAAGTCCCACGAGCCAGGCCGTTTCCTCAAGGTAGCAAAGGACTTCTTCCTGGGGCACTGTTTGTGGGTTTTGTTGCAGGAGGGTCCTTTTGGGAATTACCCTGACAGGCAATTAACCTGAAGCTTTGTACTGTCTCTGCTGGCCATTCCCAAAAAAAGCTTGGCCTCCCGCACTCCGATGAGCATTGAATGCACTGAAGAATAACAGCTGCAGCCAAAGGGTCATTGTTATATAACAGATTCCACTTACAGGTGTTGAGTGGATACAATATTGACATCTTCTTGAGACATCAACAAAGTTTAAATCCCCAGGCCCTAGAAAGTAAAGAATGGCCATCCTAGTTGCTGTCAATTCACTGAGGATGATTTTCAGTGAAAAACTAGAATAGCTTCAGACCTTCGTTGATGCAGCAGAAACAAAAACAAGCATTTACAATGCGACGGGTCTCGCGTTTGCTCATGTTAGAGCTGATCGCGTTGTAAATTCTTAACCCGACTTTTAACCTATTGGGCAAAAGTGTATTTATGTACACAACCCGAAAAAGTGAATTCAAGTATGTAAAGCGCTCGACTTCTGCCAAGCGAGATCGCGCTCTAAATTAGAGAAAAAAAAAGTCCACGAGCCCGATGGAAAACAGCGAGCCTTGCATGTTTTCTGTACTTGGTCGCTGCGCTCGAGGAGGGCTTGCCACCGGAAAAGGCATGACATATGGGTGCCTTCCACTAATGAAAGCAAGAAGATTTTATTAGGGAAGCCCACGAACCAATAAAAAGCACTGACATGAAGTTGACAGGGCTCGGAGCCCTTTTCTAAATACTTAAGAGTCTCCCTGCGTTACGCATGCGCGAGCGCATGCAACGCAGGCTCGACCCTAAAAAGGAACCAACGCGAGTGGATCTGGTTGTGTCATATAGTCACAACCTGGGTAGATGGAGCAGTGACTAGCCTTGTGTGGCACTGGAGTTCTATTACACAAGAAAGGTTTTTCAGATCCAATCTGGCACCTGGAGCATTTCAAAAGGTGAGGATCTATGAGAAGATATATCCATCAGAAACCGATCTTTGTATAACACCTTTAGGACACCGTCAATAATGTCATCCTTCCTTTTCTACCTATCATTTGGTGTGATTTAAAGATTAGTTACAATATGAATACATAAACAACATCTACCTAAAAAGATATTTAATTTACATGACCTATCTTCACCTCTGAACTATAAAAAAAAAAAGATAACCCTCTGGATCTTATTCTAGTCCCCACTAACATTTTGGGAATAGGCATACCAATGCTTCTAGACTGAAATAATGACTCTGTCATTCATTTGAAAAACATCACCTAAGTCAATATCACAATATGGTAAGCCAAAATAATCAAACAATGAAAACAAACAACCAAACTAATTATTCTTGTCAATCTATCATGTACTTTGACTTGTCTGTCAAATGTGCTTTCAAACTCAGAGATGTTCACAGGGAGACATCATGAAGAAGCTGGCTCTTTTAAAATGTACCGTTATAGAATCCAAAATTACCTGCACACCATGTTACATTAATTAACTGAACAAAAGCACACATATTGCATTAAAGATTAGTATATACAAAACCAATAGATCCACAACACATTGATTATTCATTCCAATACCTACTACTTCCTACTTCAAATCAGATAGATTTCAAACTCTTCTAAAACACTATGGGGGTTATTACAACTTTGGAGGAGGTGTTAATCCGTCCCAAAAGTGACGGATATACCACCAGCCGTATTACGAGTTCCATAGGACATAATGGACTCATAATACGGCTGGTGGTATATCCGTCACTTTACCGTCACTTTTGGGACGGATTAACACCTCCTCCAAAGTTGTAATAACCCCCTATATTCCACTGCAAAACTCCACAAACCCTTTCCTCTTTTCGCACTTTAGCACATTCAGATGAAACTTCTGTAAGTCTTGCTATCACCTCCAGGGAAGTAAACCTCCAAAACACCCATCTGACTATTGAATACGAGGCAACAACAGCTATCTCTTATTATCACAACTATCGATATCCAACCTGGCTATTTCGCCCTCTTTTGGACACAGAAGTCACATAAATATAATCTTTTTCAAGTATTATTCACAGATGAACCATTGCAGCCTCTAAGTGATCAGAAATCTCTACTCCATTACTCATACTACTTTTCATGCTTCCAAATGCCTGTTACTCAAGATGGCCTTTCCTCAACCTTTTTCAAAATCACATCAAATCATCCGTTGCAGAAAGGGTCAATACACGACCGCCTCAATCTATCTTCAATACGTCTCAAAATGTTCTTTCCTATGAAACCTCGTTGAAAAATTAGTCTTTCAAGTGGCTTTCCACATTACCAACAAAAATATTACAAGCTCTTTTCAACCTAGATTCAGATCAAATGACAGTACAGAACTACAACATTTGAGGTGCTCTATAATACTCGGAATCTTCAAAAAGGTTGACAATAGCTTTGAATTTTTTTGGCCAACCTAGCGCAGAAGGTTATGGCGTATCAGTCTATTAACACCTTCCGCTCAGCTTTATCAGCAGGACATGTGCCCATGGAAGGATCCCCAGTGGGGGAAACACCCTTTTGAGTGTAGGCTCCTACATGGCATTAGGGTATCTTTGCCTCCAGAGCTGCACTGCTCGCCTGTTAACATCTTAAGACGGTGTTAAATGTTTTATATCATGGCAACCTAATAGGTTCCTCTCACAGAAAGAGCTCTGGACTGAACTGGTGATGATGCTGTGCATGTTGTAGTGCAGGAGGGTCTCGGATGTCCAAGCCCTAGACATTACAAGAAGGTCTTTTTTGTCCCTCTGGAGTGTCTTTTACATTGAGCAGACAAACAAAATCTAATACCAGAGTCAGAGTACCCAGGGTTTCTGGACATTTCCAAGCTGTACTTAGTGTAATGCCTCAGGCCCATGAGGAAATGTTCGAGGACTACCGGCACCAAGGTGAGAGACAGCTCTCAATCGCCCTCAAGAAGCCACACAAGGCTGTGTCATCCCAGACCATAGCCCGTTGGGTACGTTGGGTGATGCAGGAAGCAAAAGTCTATCTTAGAATATTTGGCATACACTCCACTCATGAAGCAATGGCCTCTATGGCGTTCTGTTTGGGTGTCCGCCTGGAAGATATCATGAACATGGCTGATTGGTCCTCTGATTCTACCTTTAATAGGATTTACTTTAAGCCAGTTCTGGATATGGCTCAGTTAGTGGTAAGTAAGCTTTAAACTAGCATAATTCTCGTCTCCAGTCCTGACATAGAATGAAAAATGTCCTAGCTATCGTAACTGAAAGTTTCAATTCTGTTAAGGACTTGGAGGTGAGGATTATTCCACCGACGGAATTATCATCTAGGAAACCCTCCCAGTGATGAGTAACATTTTCCATTTTCCCTGCTATAACATTTATGCAGTGATGGTTATTGAGCAGATGTTTACTACATACATTTTGCATATGGTGTAGATTTACTGTTACTCAAACATCTTGTATTACAGTACCTTCATTATCGGGTGGCCTGATAGGTGAAGATCCTCTTGGTAATTTTGTCTCTTTTTTTCAAGGAATGGAGAATGGGAAACGGGATTCATGAGAAGAGAGATAGGCCATGACTTGCGCAATGAAAGGATTTAGTGACAGAGGAGACGTACTATCATGCTGGTGCTGACCTGTGATTGGGAACTTGCTCGCATATGGACTGATGCTAATTGTTTATTTTTACTAATCCCAGTGTTCCGTGGGAAATGTGGTTTTGTTAAGTAATAAAAAAAAGATTGCTGTAAAATAAAGTGAAGAAAGCTAAGCATAATCCTCTCCTCAGAGTCTTTTATAGAATTGAAACTTTTTGTTAGGATAGCTAGAAAAATTCTCATTCAGACCCCCAACCACACCTGACCCCTCCAAAGACCAAGTACCTGTTCATAAAGCCCCAGTACATTATTTGAACATGTGTTTTTATTTTGAGAGCCGCTATTCATTGATTGGACGATTACTCCCTATATTTGCAATTGAACACATTAAAAAAAACATGCTTGAAAACACACACTGTCTCGCATAAACTGTGATGAAGCAATGGTACTAGTATTTTACAGTATATACTTCATCCTACATTTGCTTTTACATGCAGAACATACCTTAAATATTGCTAAAACGTATGCAGGCACAATAGAACTTTGTTTCAGCGCCTACATTAACTTAACGTACCTGACTTTTTCCTTTTAACATCAAAATATTAGTGACTTTGCCGAAAGGGAGACCTAATGACACAACTTCTGCTTCAGTGACATCATTTGGAATTTTGCGAAGATGGAGGACACGAGACGGAGAGCAGGGAAACCGATCACCTTTGAATTTCTTATTGTCGTTCCCATTAGCTGCAAGAAAAACATTTTATTGAACATATTTATTTGGTGACTGGGTTTAATACTTTCTGAAGCAGTGTGTTTATTACCACAAAGACAACAGAAACAACACAAACAAGCATGGGCAAAGCCAAGAGGTCTGGGTTTAATATAAGCACATGAATTATTTCATTAAGACACAGGAGCTGAGGCCAGCTGGAGGGTACTGAGAGAACTATGGTTCTAAAACCGTCCCTCAGGCAGTTTAATATGAACACTCCAGTGGGGGTGGAAAGATACATCCATACAGCCACTAAAAATAGAATTAAATGAAATCTAAATAAATACTCCGCTGGACGAAATTAAAACAGCATTTACAAAATCTCAAGCCAGTGACAGGAAGAAGCTGCTTGAAGAAAGCCAATGGCTAAAATGGGAATCGAAAAACCACTCTATGCATTGTTAGCAATAACTCCGACAGCTGCGCTCCGAAAACTCGATCTAAAATCAGATGTACATGTAGCGCCACTGTTTGGTTAAACTGCGAGAAATCCACTTTGAAATGCTCAACCGCTCATGTTCAACATCGCCTTTTGTGTCAAAACGCTGCAGAATGTCTGCAAGATTACTGCATGGTTAATACAAGATTCTAAATAAATAGCCTGTGAATTTCCAATAGAAAAAGGGTAACTCTGAAATATGGTAGAGTGCCATTCACTCACAAAATATTCAACACATTCCATGCACACCTTTGCAGATATTGATTAACCCGGTGAAAACCCTTTTTTAGGCTGCAATATTTTTTGAAGTTGACAACAGAGGTTGACAACAGAAATGCGGGCCATCCGAATGTGAAAAATGAAAGCCAAGGGTTACAGGCGGTGTTTTAAATGGAAACACAAAAGAACAGGTACTAACTACTTCGGAGTACATGACTGACTCGGGAAAGTGCTGGCACTCCAGCATTTCGACCATTGCACCAGTGCTGGGAAGGGCAAATTAACGAAGGGCAGGTACTCACTACCTGACAACACCTGCCCATTTAAAGCACTGGATACAGCAAGAAAATCTTCAGCTTACTTCAAAAACCTTTAACATTTAAGAGCATTATGTTGAAATGAAGTGCCGTTTTACACGTAGTGACCTCGAGGCACAACGGGCAAGGCACTATGGTATCACACAGTGCTTTAAACGGGCAGGTGGTCACAGGTACTGAGTACCAGCACTTCTTTCATTGTGAAGGGAGACTAGCGGCAAGTCTCAGTATCGCACAATGAGTGCCTACACCTTCTGTGACACCAGTGCTTGAAATGGAATTATAGAAAAGGCCGCAGATGCTTCTGCGACCCCCAAGTGTAATTCTGATAGTGCTGGCGCACATGTAGCACCGGCGCTCTCTTCGAGGACGTTCCTTAATTTGCACTGGGGGTGGACAGGCAATGCAAATAAAGAAATCACTCTGCCTCTGTGCCCACATCATATTGCAGTTGCGGGGGCAGCGTCAAAAAGACCCTAGGAGGCACATTGAAAGCGTGCCACAAAAAGGTAGCGCTCTGTCAGTGTGTCCTCTGAAGGCTGCCCCCTGGATACGTGAAAAGAGGTCCAATTGAGCCCCCTCCCCCACTCCTCCCTCCCCCCCAGACATCCGACTGCAGGCAAGTGGTAATTCACTGCACTCGCCTACGGGGGGGATCTCTAACCACTCTTTATAGTGCAGGCAGGCTGCCGCCTGCACAGAGAAACCCAGAGCCGCTATGAAGTTGTTGCTCCGTATTTCACTGAAAGCACGGACTTTCCCCTCCCCCCTCAAAGGCAGCTGGAGTTTGCGGCTTGCCTTGGAGGCAGCGCATTCATTGTAACAGGGTGCAGTCTTCCTGTTTACACCTTGCGCACCTGCTTAAAGGTACTACACATGGCATAAATATGGAAAGTGTGCCAGATATATAATAATGGCCCTGATGCAGATTTTGCCTGGAGCATGTGCACGATATACCGGGTGACTAAGATAACCTTGAAAAACAAATTCTGCCCCCCTTAATGCAGCTGAACTGCTGTCTTCGAAGACATCTTGATATCAGCATGTACCACCGCTTATTGCATGTTTTCCAAGGTCAACAATAACCCAACAAATCACAGGTAGCCAGTCCATTTTTCAGGAGCAATAGGAGCCTTCGATCACAAACAAGAATTCCACTGCTCTAAACCATAGCTGAATTCAGTTACTAACACTCTAGTCCAGGTTGGCACCATTGGCTCTGCTTTCTCTACCCTATGAAGTGCTTGACATTATCTGTAGATGTAAGTGACTTATGTAGAAGCGAGGGCTGCCCACCATGGGCATGACCATGCCCCTTATCCTAAAAAAAGGGATCAGTCTTTCTGGGACAGACTAAGAAATATACGCTGCCTCTCTGAAAAATGGCAAAACTGTGGTTAGATTCACCTCTGCATATCCCTGAAAGTTGAGATGGTAAATTTAGCACAGCAAACTGATTGTTACTGCCACTGCCAGGGAGAAAAAAAAATACAAACACTCATCCAGTGCACTTTTTTCCTATTTATCCCCAAAGAAACTCTAAGTGTAGCTATATTTTGCCCATTTTCTCGAACCTCTCCAGTGGAAATCCACAAACCCTGGGTACCCTTAGAAACCACAGGAAACCAGAAAAAAAGGACACAAATTTGGCATAGATAACTGTAGCGTGCTTTTCATTAAACGTACGATGTAATCTGGAACTCCCTTCAAAGCGTTCGATTGACTTCGTTCCACAGTGTCAGTTGTTTGTGGACGGAGAGCTGATCAGAAGCTTCAGTCGTGAGTTCGTTGTACTTACGATTTTCAGCATGAATGCTGTTCTGATACCTACACCTTGGTCCGGAGTCTGACTGCTTCCTGCCCCATATATTACAATAACTTATGTGGAATAAAGATTATGGAGCCCAAGCTACCCCAAATAGCCAAAAAAAAAAGAGCTCAGCACTGGGAGTGTGTCTGTGTGTGTGTGGTGGTGATTGGCTGGGGGGGGGGGGGGGGACATCCCAGCACTTAAGGGGTTACTCAGTTCCAGGCAGTTCCTCCAACACAAACCACCAGCAAGCACTGCAACAGGATAGGATGGGACACAGTGTCAAAGGTTTCAAACAGATCCAAAAGGATCAGGGGGGCATCTTAATCATCTCCATTAAATTCTGCAGAGCTGCTGCTGTATTATGAAGAGGACAGAGGCTGCAGAAGTTTGTTTTCTTCTAAATAAGCTCACATCTTCAAAGTAACAAGTTTTTCAAGCAATTCGGAGGCAGAGGCAAATCTGGAACAAGTGACATAAGAGTCCTTAGGAAGAAGTGAGCTGTCTGCCTCATTATTATCATCGCTACCCCTTGCCCAAGAATCACGCAGCATCTGAAATGGAACAGAATCTGAACTGAAAAAAGAAAGCATTATACTTTTAGACTCTTAGACTCTTTGCCAGACCAAGTCAGTCTATCAGAAGAAGACCCATCAGTTAGGCCCACATTTCACCTTTGCAGACAGCAAAACATACTCAGTCTTCGAAACTAAGAAACTAGAGCCAGCTCAGTATCCCGCATGGATCCTGGTGCAGAATTAGACACACCCGACCACTCCCAGACCCCCACCCACCAACCCAGAGGCCATAAGTGAAGGCAATGCAGTCTGTGCCAGATTTGCCCTTGAAAAGAAGTGGTCTGAGAAACAACTGGATCTAGACCGGTGCAGAGCTTAAGCAGCTAGATTCACCACAGTCTTGAATTACTTCAAAAGCACTGTAAGAGGAACGTCAGCGTGAGCCATGCCAAACATTTTAAGGATAGCCTGCTTGAACGCACGTGCCTGCTTTACAGTCAAGCTTGTAGTGGTACAGGGTGGTTTAGACAAAGGCTCGAGTTTAGGAACTGGTACAGAAGAAGACGTCTCCTCAGACCTTTTTTCTTCGAAGTGCTTAGATTGTATATAAAATATGACCGCGTCAGCGATGGAATTGTTTCCAGATCCAGTCTGGTGCCTGAGAATGGGTTCAATCAAGGAAGCTGAGAAATGAGTAGTCGTTGGAAGATTATCCATTAAATCGGATCTAATCACTCCACACTGTAAAATGGTTAACAATCTCTCACTAAAATTGTATATAATTTGTAAATTCACTACCACTGTACACCACTAAATATGTGGTGTATAACTGCACCGCTTATTTAAATGTCTAGCTTATTTTTTATAGCTCTCACGAATCTCGAAGGGACACCAGCTCTTCGGTTTTAGCTATCTATCTTCTCTCACTGTATTTACAAAGTATGAATTACTTTTAACAAAAGTACTTTCCGTGTAGGTGTTTACTGGTATACAATCGACATTAACTTCTTTTTTTTTTTCTACTGCTACTGCACAACAATATGTCAGACCTTTACTGTAAAGCGCTATGTCACGCTTGGGAGGTTTAGTAGCGCTAAAGCAGAGACTACCAAATAAACGAATACAGAAAGAGCAGATTAGCATTCACTTAAACCTAAAATAGTTCATGCCACGAATGACAATTTAATCCCAAAACCATTGTCTCCTTTTCACCACTGTTTCGAAATTAACCGACAGATCCAATTCTTGGTCCTCACAAAGTCATTGTTCAGTGACGACTCCAGCGTATCTCAAGTTACTCAACATGGGATAGAACTTTTGCACTTTTCTTTTCTTTCTTAATAAGATTACAATTGTTTCTGATATAGCATATTCAGCTTATCAATTGTATATGTATGAATTGTTTTCTTCTAAATGCAAATGAACTCCATCTTTAAAACTAACAAAATATGGGATAAGAACACCCAGATAAAGGAAGTGAAGAGTTGGGGTTACAGTGACTCATTTGGCAGTCAAATTCCCTTTCCCAGAAGGGGATATCCTATGGTTTTCCTCAGGCAAGTACCACACTGTACAGTGCTCCTGGGATGTCAGTACTTTATTTTATGAGCATCTTGTTATACTCAACCTTGTTTTAACCCCTCCGCTGCCAGGCCTTTTCCCACCTCAGGTGGCAGGACTTTTTTCTGGCTATTTTGGTCAGTTTGCGCTTAGGCCCTCATAACCTTTTGTCCACATAAGCTACCCACGCCAAATTTGTGTCCTTTTGTTCCAACATCCTAGGGATTTTAGAGGTACCCAGAGTTTGTGGGTTCCCCTGAAGGAGACCAAGAAATTAGCCAAAATATAGCGAAAAAGTTGTTTAAAAAATAAATAAATAAATAAAATGGAAAAAAGGGCTGCAGAAGGCGGCTTGTGTTTTTTCCCCTGAAAATGGCACCAACAAAGCGCTTGTGGTGCTAAAATGACCATCTTCTCAGCTTTCAGGAACAGACAGACTTGAATCAGAAAGCCACATTTTTCAAAACAATTTTGGCATGTTACTGGGACATACCCCATTTCTACTATAGGTTGTGCTTTTAGCCTCCTTCCAGTTAGTGACAGAAATGGGTGTGAAACCAATGCTGGATCCCAGAAACCAAAACATTTCTGAAAATTAGACAAAATTCTGAATTCAGCAAGGGGTCATTTGTGTAGATCCTACAAGGTTTTCCTACAGAAGCTAACAGCTGAAATAAATAAAAAATATTGAAATTGAGGTAAAAAAAACATCAATTTCTCTCTACATTTTACCCTGTAACTTTTTCCTGCAATGTCAGATTTTCGAAAGCAATATTACTTTTTACTCCAAATTGTTCCTGCAGTCAGATTTTTTAAATCACTATACCGTTACACCTGCTGGATGCTTCTGGTTGCGGGGATATCTAGGCTTGTAGGTTCAACAAGAGCCCTAGGTCCCCAGAGCCAATAAATTAGCTGCACCTTGCAATGGGTTTTCATTGTATACCAGGTCTACAGCAATTAATTTGCTGGAATATAAGAGTGAAAAATAGGTATCAAGGAAACCTTTGTATTTCCAAAATGGGCACCAGACAAGGTTTTAAGAAGCAGTGGTTATTTGCACATCTCTGAATTCCGGGGTGCCCATACTAGCATGTGAATAACAGGGCATTTCTCAAATATATGTCTTTTTTTACACACTCTTACATTTGGAAGGAAAAAATGTAGAGAAAGACAAGGGGCAGTAACACTTGTTTTGCTATTCAGTGTTCCCACAAGTCTCCCGATAAAAATGGTGCCTCACTTCTGCGGGTAGGCCTAATGCCCGCGGCAGGAAACACAACATGGACACATCACATTTTTACATTGAAAACGGATGTGTTTTTTGGAAAGTGACTAGCTGTGGATTTTGATCTCGAGCTCAGCCGGCACCTAGGAAAACCTACCAAACCTGTGCATTTTGTAACACTAGACACCTAGGGGAATCCAGGACGGGGTGGCTTGTGGGGCTCTCACCAGGTGCTGTTACCCAGAATCCTTTGCAAACCTCCAAATCTGGCCAAAAAAATCACTGTCACATTTCAGTGACAGAAAGTTCTGGAATCTGAGAGGAGCCACTAAGTTCCTTCCACCCAGCGTTCCCCCCCCCAAGTCTCCCGATAAAAATGGTACCTCACTTGTATGGGTAGGCCTAGTGCCCACGACAGGAAATGGCCCAAAACACTACATGGACATATTACATTTTCCCAAAGAAAACAGAGCTGTTTTTTGCAAAGTGCCTAGCTGTGGATTTTGTCCTCTAGCTCAGCCAGCACCTAAGGAAACCTGCCAAACCTGTGCATTTTTTAAAACTAGACACCTAGGGGATTTCAAGATAGGGTGACTTGTGGGGCTCTCACCAGGTTCTGTTACCCAGAATCCTTTACAAACCTCAAAATTTGGCCCAAAAAAAGAAAGAAAAAAAAAAAAAAAAACACTTTTTCCTCACATTTCGTTGACAGAAAGTTCTGGAATCTGAGAGGAGCCACAAATTTCCTTTCACCCAGCATTCCCCCAAGTCTTCCGATAACAATGGTACCTCACTTGTGTGGATAGGCCTAGTGCTCGCGAAAGGAAATGCCCCAAAACACTATCTGGACACATCAAAATTATCAAATACAAAACTACCTGTTTTTGTGGGGGGAGGGGGGGAATCCTCAGCAAAGCTCAAATTTTTTCCACATTTCTGTGTGGGATCACCACACCGGAACAAATTTCCTACCACCCAACGTTCCCCTCTGTCTCTCGATAAAATTTATACCTCACTGTGTAGATGGGCCAAGTGCCTGTGACAGGGAAGAGCCAAAAACATGCTGAAATGGAGGGGGGGACCAAAGCGGATCTAAAAGGGCAGTTTGAAAAAAAATATTTTTAGGCTGACAAATGGGGCAGAATTTGTATGGGTATAGATACGACAATGCTGGGTGGTAGGAATTTTGTGGATTCCTACAGATTCCGGAAGGTTCCATCACAAAAATGTAGGAAAAGTGTGTGATTTCCAGCACAATTGGAGATTTACAGGGCCTCGTGGGTAAGAAAATGATGCAGGGTGCATGTGAAGCACACCACCCTGGACTCACCCAGATGTTTAGTTTGCAGGTGTGTCTAGGTCGTGTCGATTTTTCTACATGGCAGCGGCCCAAAGTTCAAAAAGTGCAGCCCTCACCATTCCAAGTGGGACGATTTTGAGAGTTAGCCAAGCTCTCATGGCCCAAATGTAAACCAAAATCCAAACAAATGTCCTCTTGCTTGCTGTGGAATAAGATGTCTTAGTGTGCTGGGGGACAGCTGAGAGACTGTTAGCCCCTTCAGTTGGTGTGGTGGCATAACCACGCCCATACTGGTTGGTAGCCACCAGCCCACTATTATTATTATTATTTTTTTTTTATTCCCTGGTATCTAGTAGGCTTTCTGCCCCTACCCCTACCCCCCACCTCACCCAAGGGATCGGGGGTAATTGCAGAGCAACTTTGCCCCCTTTTGGAAACTAATTCTTGCCTGGTGTCTGCCCTAGGTGGCAGATGAGCCTTACAAAAATAGGCCGATCTGCTCCATTTGGGGGGCAGAAACGGCCTAAAATAAATTTGATCCCCAGGGGTGCAACCCTTGCCTAAGGAGTCGCTCCCCTTGCGTGAAATTGGCACACACAAAAAAAAAATCCTTGGTGTCTAGTGGTTTCTGCCCCAAGGGGGACAGGATTAGCCTAATAAAAATAGGCCGATATGTCCCCAAGGGGGGCAGAAATGGCCTAAAACCAATTTGCCCCGCCCGCCAGGGAAGCGACCCTTGCCTAAGGGGTTGCTCCTCTTATCAATGTAACCAATTTTAAAAAAAATCCCTGGTGTCTAGTGGCTTCTGCTGCCCCCCCAGGGGCAGAAACGGCCTAATAATTTTTTTTTCCCCTGGGGAGCGACCCTTGCCAGTTTAATAATAAAAAAAAAAAAATCCCTGCCGATTCCCCTTCCAGAGAGCCCCCCGGTGTGCCCGGTGCAGGACGAGCTGGTCTCGTCCCCGGCAAACGGGAGCCGGGGGCAAGACCAGCTCATCCCAGGCACCGTAGGGGTTAACCTTTTACTTCTGAATAATTTACTTGTTTTTGCTTAGAGAGTTTCTTCCAGGTACGTGGTAATTGTGGGAACAATATATCTACGTGTGAGTGACACCAGCAATGCCAAGAACTTTACAACATTTACAAAACGTGCATTTAGAGCAAATACTAAATGCGTTCACAAGCACGGGAGGTCACACTTCAAAGTACTATGCTGCAGACCTCCGATGTAAACCAAACCTATGCTACAAAAAACGGTTCCTCAAATAACTCCATGCTTTTGTCCCTTGCTAAAGACATACCACAAGCTAAAGGGCCTCTTGAAAGCACACTGAAACCTTCAAACCATTTCGCTGTCCCACTTTTACACCATTCACATCCAACAGAAAACGAGCAACGCTGCCCTCCAACCTACTGACAAATTATGCTCCACCCAGACTATGACAGTGGGCATGTTCGTGCCTGCTGCAAGACCAGGCCAAGGTTCAAAATGGTTGACGATAGATTTGTTTGAGTTAAATGACAGTGATGGGAGGTTGAGCAAAAGTATAAATCAAGTATAAATAAAAGACATGCATTAGTTAAAGCGCACGAGTAACACATTTGTCTATTAGTAACTTACTGTAGTAAAAGGATGATGACCTGCTACATTTATAGGAAGGAGCCTGTTGCCAATTAAACTGCAATACAAGTAAAACATATGATCGTCTACTTCTTGAAAAAAAAAGAAACACCCTTAGAAAGAAATGTGTTTAGTATAATGTCCTTTAAAGCAAAAGCAGAATAAATCATAAAACGGGCTTTAAATTGGACTTTAGGTTTGGTCTGGTCTGAAAATAACTCCAGCTTTGCTCAAGATAGGATAACTGGTTGAGTGCACTTTTAATCGACAAGATCAAAGAAAAAGATCGCAACTCGGTTTACTTTTAAAACAGCCACTTGCAAATTCCATCCCAATACGAACAGGCCACTCCATAATACTACTACACATTCACAACAGTGACGTAAACAAGTACGTTATAATAGTGGTGGCTTTTTTATATTGCTGCTGCTCTATCAAAACAAACGAAAGAGATGACCACGTACTGGCTTGTTTTAAACAAACCGATCCTACAGTAATCAACTGGCAAGTGTTTTCCCATTTTTTGGGAAGCACTATCATCAGCACTGGATATTCCAGCTGGCGTATCAAGTGTAAACGGATGATAGTGCAGAAGGTGGGTGTAGCTGGCATGAGTAGGTTACAGCGGTGGTTGCCAACCTGTTGTCCGGAGACCCCTGTAGGGTCCGCCAAGCCTCCCCAGCGGGGTCGCAACTGCTTAGAAAATGAAATCATGTTAACAGATTAGGTCCCCAGCTTTCAGCAATGACTCAGTGGAGGGGTCCCAGGATTGCAAAAATGATTCAGTGGGGGTCCCCGGGTTCCTGTAATGATAAAGTTGGGGTCCACAGAAATCAAAAGTTTGATCATAGTCATTAGCATATTTAATGTCTGACCTAGCCTAGATCAAAACATAAAACTGCAAACCATAACCAACGGTGGTCAATATATTTCCAACATAATAATGTATGATTTTTTTTTTATAAAACAGAGTGACCCCATCATTGAATTTCCCAGAATGTCACAGGTTACCCAGATTTACTGTTCTCCCACTTGCAAGGTTTGTTAAGGTGCATTTCATACAGTAAGAAAACCTATGCGCGTCTGGTTTCTATTATGGTAAACCATGAGAAACTTAAGCACACATTCTCACTCATGGCAGTTATTTTCCATTCAAATTCCAAGAGGTTCCTTGCATTCCAATAGGTATATTTTCCACGGATACTGTGCTATGTGCACCAAGTGTTGTAAGGAACCTTGTAGTAATAAAGATACTCTGGCTTACCTATTTTAGTCAGTGTTATGATGATTTTAAGAATGTATGCTGGCGGATGTAAGACTCCCAAGTGCTGGAAATGAAGGTCAGAGGGCAAGAAATTATAGAAAGGGCACTTGTTGAGTTTTAAAAAAATACTTGTATCGTAGGTCACCTGGTGTGTGTCTGCGCTCACCCGATTCTGTGATCTATGTGTACTTGTGCTTCTGGTAATCTTTTTATAGGAAGGAAGAGCTTATTCTACCATACATCATAATTATTTATGAGTTTTGTAGGAATGTTCATGCAAAGTGCTTTTTATACAATAGTCGCCCATTTCTGGAGAATTTATGAAGTGAAATGTGGTGCTAAATGATTCCAGGGGGGGATTCTTACTATTTCATCATCTCAGCCAGTGAGGATCTCAGTTGTTTTCGCACTTACTGTGACTTTTAGGTCTTGCCTACAGCGACAGCTACTATCATGACAACAGACACCACAACTCACACATACACATACATGATGCAGGTGCTTTAAGGAGCATTTGGAGAGCCCTTTTCCAGTCAATGGCTAGTAAGGTTCAACTGGCTTTAGACATTAGCTAAGAGCTGCCCATTTGCATTTGTATTGGCTTGCAGCATTTTCTCAATGGTGAATACTTAAAAAAAAGAAAATAGTGCATCTCTTGAATCTATTGCACATTCACCCATACAGTGGCTTCCCGACCACCTTCACACATCTGTTGCTCTTTGCTCCCTTGCCTCTCTGATCCAGTTCCCAGCTCCAGGTCTCTCACACCAGTCCCCAGTCCTCTCTGGGTTTTCTTTTTGTTATTTATTTATTTTTTTAAGGGCCCAGCAGCAGCAAAATGCTATCAGGCCATTTGTTTTGGTTCTTGCGCTCCTGCACAGTTTTTTTTATTCCACCACTCGTCAACAACCATTGGCCATCTTGAACAATGGAGCAACCTAAATACACATGCTTGCATAGGTGTCATCCCCATGCATGCACATCTAATGCAACTATCTTGAAATAAGTTATTATTACAAGAAGGCGGCTTTGTGCACGCATGCATTGTAACGTGCACTACCCATGAGTTGGGCACAGGCGTGCAAACATATTGGCAAAGTCACTAGGAGTGCTTTAGACATTTGGAGGAGAGACCTACTATCATTGACATTTCTCTTATTATTTTTCAATATTAACTGCCTTGGGTCATCCAACATAGCCCTCACATTTTTTATTTTATTCTCACATGGTGTGCAAGAGGGAAAACAATATGACTTCTTCCAAATGTTTGTTTTGCTGTGGCCTGCTTCGGACCTACTGGCCTCACGGACCCTGCTGGTCTTAGTCACTGTGTTTTGCCTGCCCATTAATCGTATAACACTTTGTTCGGGGTTGTGGGTTTTCCACAATGCCCACTACGTCCTGATAGGAGGTGGGAGAATGTAGTGGAATTGTCAGTTTCCCTGCCTGTGATCGTTTTCACATTGACAGCCAGTGCCTGCAGAAGATGATGCATTCGGCAGGGAAACTGTCCATCGGATAGACTGTGCAGAGAGCTAGCCACTTACTGCAAAATATGCATGGTCAAACCATTAGTGACTGATGGGTTTGTCCCAACCATTTTAATCACCAAGACTTTTTAGACTTCATGTTTTCCTAGCAGTTGCCACTGCAGGAACATATCAAACGTTATGCAAATGTTACAAGTTAAATGTCACATTACATTTGAAAATGTACCCAGAACCAAATGTGCAACATACACCGAATCAGATCTAAAATGTGAAATCAGTTTCCAGTTATCTTCTATAATTACACTAGATATGCTAGAGGAGAAATATTCTGACTCAGTAAAAGTATAGTCCAATGATAGATGTACCTGTCTCGAAGCACCTACATTTCACACCTCATAATTACTCTGGCCCTCAGAAGCATTTCAAGGAGGGGTGGGGGGGGGGGGGGGGGGGGTGGCTCATACAAAACACATGAGAGAAACGAGTTGTGTAGGGCCCATGTTGGAAACATCTGCTATTGATTAGGATTTCCTTGCAGAGTGCAGACAAAACATACCTTAAGGGGACCTTCCACATAGAAAGGAAAGGCCAAGCTTCGACAGAAAGTGGCTTTCCTTTGAAGGCAAGAGGACTGAAGCATGAGGGACGTAGGTTAGATTTTAGGTGCAGGAAAAATCTTTCAGAAGTGCATCATCATCTTACAAAATTTAAGTAGTCGGATTCCTAGGAGTTTAGGACTGGTTTAGGAATCACCAGCAACAGTAAACAAGAGCACTCTTTAAATCCCATGCTTCAGCCACTGCAAGAAGAGGGACTTCATGCAGCTTGAGAAAAAAAGAAGACTGCTGCACAAAGGAACTTCGGACTCTGGAAAGGCCTGTGGGGAGATTCTATCTCTGCTGTGCCTCAAACATCTGTCTCCAGTTCACCTTCAGAATTACAAAAGACAGTTTTTATTGACTTTGGGTCCAAATTGCAAATTTCAAATTTAAAAAAGGCGATCTAAAAAAACATAATAAACTGGCAAAGGTGATTTTTGATCATATCCTTGCAATTTAAATTGTGGCGAATTTCCGCATATAGTCAGCATTCGATCCAAACAGCCTGCAAAATCAGCACTGGGTTTGGGCTGCAAGGTGTACCAATAACCAGTCAGAGACTGCCACACATGCATCCATATGCAATTATCCTTCAACCAGCTACCCCTTGGAGGATCAACACTCCATTCAACACCGACTCACCAATATGGATTCACTACAGCTACAAATCACCTTTGCTCAAGTTTTGAAACCAACTAACAGATTTATTTTCTTAGTCAGTCTGACATTTGCGCTCGAGTTCTAATGCCGCATCTTGCATTTTTGAGCCTGCTTTATGTGAACAAGTCACTTCCTCAAACAAATGAGAAATCACGGATAAACCAACTTATTTGAAACCTCATTTTAGTTTGCAAGTCAACTTGCATCTTAGAGTAACCTTGACTATTCTTGGCTCATTTTCATCCCTTGTCAATTTTAAATAATTTTACAGCATCTTTTACATAACTTTTGTTTTTAACAAGTGACTTAAACTTGTACTTTTTTATATAAATTGAATTGGGCTGTTAAGTTCTTCATATCTGAACTGTGTTGTTAGACTAGCTGCACAAAAGACAATTGTTCCTTAAAGCAATTTTGGAGCTTAGGCAACGCTACTAAGGATGAACCAAGGGTTCCCAACAGAATCCATGTGAGTCACATTGTTTGGACACAGTGAGAAAGCAGTCGAAGCTCATATCAAGACTAACAAAACTTCACATATCGTCAATAATGTCATTTTCTACATTTATATTAGGGTTCAGAATTTTAGCCTAAGACTGTTAGCGTTCTTGATATACATAGTACCACACATGGCAGTCTGACTGAAATCCCACATGCCCACAGATACGAGTATACCTAGTGGTGCATTCAAAACTTTATATGCCAATGTGTAAAGGTGTAAAAATATTAGTTTTTTTTTTAATCAATATAACCACTAATTTAGTCCTATTGTAAAATACATTAATTTTCAGGTTCGCTTTACAATGTTTGTGGCCGTCATGCCAAGTACTTCAGCGATGTAAGAAAGGCCCTGGAAGAGTGGATGTTTAGATTTTCTGTTCACTGACTAGTGCAGTAGAGATGAATGCAAGAGTCACACTTGCAGAGTCCTTTTTTCAAACAATGATTCCCTGATAATCTAATGACCAACCCTAGTCTGCTCTTATCTTCTGTCATTTGTGCTTCACTACATTCTGATACTCTGGGTTTTGTTTCCGTTGTCCAAACTGTTATCTAGGCTCCTAAGTAACCCGAAATGAGGGCCTTGGTTCAATGTCATTTTGTAGGCACAGACCTGAATTGCTCAGTCCACTTCCAAAGGTCTTATTTTACTCATATGCCAACAGTTCTGCCTATGTTTGTGTATGGGCCTTTACCTGTGTGCAACCTGTGGCCTCTGGACAGTATCTTGGGGGGCACTATTTACCACTGGGCCTCACCTTTTATTGCACTTCAATTGGTTAATTCAGTACTCCTTTCTTCTCCCCAATCTCCTGATAATTATCCAAGCTTCACTAAAACATATCAGCATTGTTCATTTGGCCAGGCAATTCCTGATAGAATTTTTTTCTACCATTTATAGGTTGCTTCATGTTTCATTCTGGAATTGCTATTGTTTTACCCAGCTTCCCCTTATTTTTAGAAACCTGGTAAGATGAAGTTTGTAATCATTTACAAAATGGAAAAGTAAATAATATTTCAGCAACTGTGTTTCAGCTGCAATAGGTTCCCTTTGTCCAGGTCTGATTCAGTAGCTCACAATCGTTCTCTTTGAACTTGAAATAAGCCTAAAACCATCAAGATCCCAATCTGCTCCCAACTATGTAATACAGAGGCCTCAAAGAGATTACACGGAGTTGGATAGTCCCATCATTTTTACAAATGGCTCATGACAAAGGAAGGCACCTTTACTTATGTTCAACCAATACTAGACAATACTGTTTCTCACACTCTTATGGCGTTCTACCCACTTTGAAGTGTGCCTCTAGGTAAGAGACAAATTATCACAAAAAGATCATATTTGCCGCCTTCTCTATCCCAAAGTATCTAAAGTATATAAAAACAGCTCATCAAGGAGACAGTCATTTAAATTAAAATCTTTAATAGCTTTAAACTCCAATTAGATGTAAGATTGGGATGGTATGGAAATTTCAGTTCTTTACTGACATTCTGCTTGGCTGCACAGTTCGTAAATAAATGGAAATGGATGTCTGAAGAGATCAAAAATCAAATTAGATTCATATTCTAAACCTGCACACTAATGACACAAGTTGAAGAGAACTTAAACAAAATAATTATTAACTACTACACCCTTAGTCTCAAAATTACCACTCGCCGGGAGCACTTCTGGAAGAGAGCAGCATTATGTTTCAGAATGAAGTCATAATAAATGCTTTCCTCAATCAAACAGTCATAGCTGCAATTTTAAAACAAACTAAAAATCACATTTCCATAAAAGCCATACCAAATGAGAGGTTCTTCTGCAATGTACATTCAGTTCAGTGTTGGATGCATAATTCCGGTCAGTTATAGGCACCTTACCAAAACAACAAACTACATACATAAAAGCAAGATCAGTGACATTTTTTGTTTTCATTTGCACTGTAAACTGAATTTTAAAGACTGGCTAGTCCCCTTCTCAGTACTTCCGCACACCTTTGTTTGACTACACTACTTCCTGCTCTCCACCTCCATCATCACATTCCCTATATATTCTCCCACAATTGGTGCCCATCTGCACGCAAACTAAATACAAAATGATGCTTACTGAATCAATACATTGCAGAATTAGTATCTGTGTGAAATCGTGTTAGTAACCTATTACGAACTATGCAACATAATACTTTCAATGTGATATTTGTAACCAATCCCTTCTTGTGACAGGAAAAATACAGATTTTCCATTTTTTATTTACACAGTATTTATTCTAGAATCTAGACATTCCACAGGGGGTGATGCGGAGGGCTAAGGCGCAATATAATGTAAAACATGAAAGACAACTGTCTCATCAGCTCACTATTCCCCACCCCAACCTGGTTTACGCCCTCAAGTAATGTCCTGTCTTCATGGGTTATCCCCACTTTTAGGTCGAGTGGAGGCCAGTGTTCATTTGTTGCTGTGAGCGAAGGGGTTATGTGTCTTTGTTACTGGAAATGAAGGAAAAGAAGTTAAAAACTGCATACACAGACACTGCTGCAGTGACGGGCCTGAGATACGTTTGCAGGGCTACTTGTGGGTGGCACAATCAATGCTGCAGGTCCACCAGCAACATTTGATTTACAGGCCGTGTGCAACTTTAAAAGGGACTTACTGGTAAAATCAAATATGTCAACCATGGATAAAGCAATCACCAACACAATTTAGACAGAAAGCATATGCACTTTAGCACTGCTTAGCAGTGATAAAGTGGCCTGAGTCATAAAGCCAACAAAAACAGGTCAGAAAAAATAGGAGGAAGGAGGCAAAAAATGTTGGGGATGACTCTGCAAAAAGGGCCAGTTCCTATAAATGCCCTCAACAGGAGGGGATATGGCACTTCCAACGTTGGTGAGACAAAAGCCTGGCAGCCGGATTTTAAACTAGTTGAAGTCAACAAATCAGGCCATTGGGAAGACCAAGGAAGAGGGAGTTGACATAATCTAATCAAGATAAAAGATAAAGCTAGCAAACGCAGTCATGACCTGCGTGAGAGCCTCAAAGTAAAGAAGTCTACCATCTTTCTGCAGCACTCCACAGATTGGATTTGTTTCCAATGATAACAATTTCAGTCTTATCAGAATTCAATTTAAGTTTATTATTATTCAAGTCACATATAAATAACTGTGTTTTGAAAAAATGTTTTGGATTCGGATGAGTTGTCAATGGAGAAGATCAGTTGCATGTCATCAGCATATTTGTACACTCTGACCTGCATTTTATTCAAGGCATGCAATAAGGGACGTATGTATAGATTAAAAAGATAGGGGGGGATAAGGAGGCTCCCTGTGGTACTCCACAGGTCAACCCAACCTTGGGAAAGCAGAGGAGCTACTGTAGCCTCTTTGAAGGCTCTCAGGACCGTGCCATAGCTTAAGGACTGATTGAGAAGAGAAGACTAAATTGGGATAACAAGAAAAGACCGTTTTTAACACCTTCAGGGGACAAGGATTGTTAGGAGAGCCCGATTTGACTTTAATTAGTAAGTCTTTAAGACGTGTCTTGCTGATAGCGGGCAGTTCTGAAATTTATTACTGGGTTGCAGTCTTCCATAATTATTATCAAGTTGGAGGGGCTAAAGGGGATGCTGGCTTTAATAGTCATGATCTTGTCAATGAAGAATCAATTGAGGGCCTCACAGAGTCTCTAGGTAGGTGGAATTATAAAGGTCACTCTCTCGGGGTTTGACAATTCGAATTCCAAAAATTTCCTTCTATTTGTTGGCTAATTTTATAATTTTGTATGAGGAAAAAGGCGACTTGAATGACGAGTCTCTTATAATGTTTAAGTTTTGACCGACAGACCTCTTTTCCATTGAAACAATAGTTCTTCCGCCATTTTCGTTCTGCTTGACGCAATTATTGTTTTCCTAATTTCAGATCATCTGAAAAACATTTTCAAGCATTGTGATGTCTAGGTGGTTTGGATTTGTGGAGCAGGCGTATAACTAGCTTCTGTCACCCATTTTGCAATCCTTTTTTCATATTTGTTTAAAGTAGAATTTATGCCTGACAATGAAGTTGCCAAAAAGCTACAAAAGTCCTCAGTATTGATTAAGGCACAATTTCTAGAGAAACTGTTGGCGCCAGAAGGGGATTTAGGAAGGACCATATCTAGAAGTGAGAATTTAATAAGAAAGTGGTCCAATCATGCACAGGGCAGTGTTTAAATATTTGATACTGATAAATTAGGAGCCAACCCCTGATCCAGAGTGTCGCCTTTAATTCCGGGTTGGTAAGAACACATGCTAGGTAAAGTTTTAACTGCTCAGCAGGTCTGATATCCGCAGAATACTGCGGACCTGTATCTTCATTTGCCCAGTGTAGGAAGTTGACTCTGTATGTACTATTTCAAAGTAAGAAACAGCATGCACAGAGTCCAAGGGTTCCCCTTAGAGGTAAGATAGTGGCAAAAAGAGATAATTCTAATGCTCTATTTTGTGGTAGAGTGGTCGAGCAGTAGGCCTATCAGAGGGTAGTGTTAAGCATTTGTTGTACACACACAGGCAATAAGTGAGGAACACACACTCCGACAATTCCAGGCCAATAGGTTTTTATATAGAAAAATATATTTTCTTAGTTTATTTTAAGAACCACAGGTTCAAGATTTACAAACAATACTTTAAATGAAAGGTATTTCACTCAGGTATCTTAGGAACTTTGAATCATCACAATAGCATGTACAGTTTTGGCAAGAATGGCAATAAGCTATTTTGAAAATGGACACTGCAAGAATCAACAGTTCCTGGGGGAGGTAAGTATTTGTTATGTTCACAGGTAAGTAAAGCACTTACAGGGTTCAAAGTTGGGTCCAAGGTAGCCCACAGTTGGGGGTTCAAGGCAACCCCAAAGTTACCACACCAGCAGCTCAGGGCTGGTCAGGCGCAGAGGTCAAAGTGGTGCCCAAAACTCATAGGCTTCAATAGAAATAGGGGTGCCCCGGTTCCAGTGTGCCAGCAGGTAAGTACCCGCGACTTCGGAGGGCAGACCAGGGGTGTTTTGTAGGGCACCGGGTGGGACACAAGCAGGCACAAAAAGTACACCCTCAGTGGCACAGGGGCGGCCAGGTGCAGAGTGCAAACAGGCGTCTGGTTTGCAATAGGATTCAATGGGGAGACCCGGGGGTCTCTTCAACGATGCAGGCAGCCAGGGGGGTGTGGGGGGCTCCTCGGTGTAGCCACCACCTGGGCTAGGAAGAGGGCCGCCTGGGGGTTGCTCCTGCACTGGAGTTAGGTTCCTTCAGGTCCTGGGGGCTGCGGGTGTAGTGTGTTTTCCAGGTGTCAGGTTCCTTGAAGCAGGCAGTCGCGGTCAGGGGGAGCCTCTGGATTCCCTCTGCAGGTGTCGCTGTGGGGGCTCAACTCTGGCTACTCACGGGCTCGCAGTCGCCGGGGAGTCCTCCCTGTAAAGTTAGTTTTCCGCAGGTCGAGCCCGGGGCGTCGGGTGCAGAGTGGAAAGTCTCACGCTTCCGGCGGGAAAGGTGTGGTCTTTAAAAGTTGCTTCTTTGTTGCAAAGTTGCAGTTTCTGTGGAACAGGGCCGCTGTCCTCAGGAGTTTCTTGGTCCTTTTAGATGCAGGGTAGTCCTCTGAGGCTTCAGAGGTCGCTGGACCCTGGGGGACGCGTCGCTGTTGCAGTTTTTCTTGAAGTGGGGAGACAGGCCGGTAGGGCTGGGGCCAGAGCAGTTGGTGTCTCCGTCTTCTCTGCAGGGCTTCAGGTCAGCAGTCCTTCTTCATCTTCAGGTTGCAGGAATCTAGTTTCCTAGGTTCTGGGGAGCCCCTAAATACTGAATTTAGGGGTGTGTTTAGGTCTGGGAGGCAGTAGCCAATGACTACTGTCCTTGAGGGTGGCTACATCCCTATTCCTATTGGGGGAATCTTCCAAAATCAAGATGGAGGATTTCTAAAGGCAGGGGTCACCTCAGCTCAGGACACCTTAGAGGCTTGTCCTGACTGGTGGGTGACTCCTCCTTGTTTTTCTCATTATCTCCCCTGGACTTGCCGCCAAAAGTGGGGGCTGTGTTCAGGGGGCGGGCATCTCCACTAGCTGGAGTGCCCTGGGGCATTGTAACACGAAGCCTGAGCCTTTGAGGCTCACTGCTAGGTGTTACAGTTCCTGCAGGGGGGAGGGGTGAAGCACCTCCACCCAGAGCTGGCTTTTGTTTATGTCCTCAGAGAGCACCAAGGCCCTCGCTACATGGGGTCAGAAACTCGTCTCTCAGCAGCAGGCTGGCACAGACCAGTCAGTCCTGCACTGAACAATTGGGTAAAATACAGGCTGGCATCTCTAAGATGCCCTCTGTGTGCATTTTTTAATAAATCCAACACTGGCATCAGTGTGGGTTTATTATTCTGAGAAGTTTGGTGCCAAACTTCCCAGTATTCAGTGTAGCCATTATGGAGCTGTGGAGTTCGTTTTTGACAAACTCCCAGACCATATACTTAATATGGCCACAACTGTACTTACAATGTCTAAGAATAGACTTAAACACTGTAGGGGCATATTGCTCATGTAGCTATGCCCTCACCTGTGGTATAGTGCACCCTGCCTTAGGGCTGTAAGGCCTGCTAGAGGGGTGACTTACCTATGCCACAGGCAGTATTTTGTGTGCATGGCATCCTGAGGGGGATGCCATGTCGACTTTGCTTTTTTTCTCCCCACCAACACACACAATCTGCAATGGCAGTGTGCATGTGTTAGGTGAGGGGTCCCTTAGGGTGGCACTACATATGCTGCAGCCCTTAGTGACCTTCCCTGGTCAGAGGGCCCTTGGTACCACTGGTACCTTTTACAAGGGACTTATCTGTGCCAGGGGTGTGCCAAATGTGGAAACAATGGTACATTTTAGGTTAAAGAACACTGGTGCTGGGGCCTGGTTAGCAGGGTCCCAGCACACTTCTCAGTCAAGTCAGCATCAGTATCAGGCAAAAAGTGGGGGGGTAACTGCAACAGGGAGCCATTTCCTTACACCCAGTAGTTGAAATGTACTACTATTAGAGTTTTTGCACATTAAATAACTAAAGGAGAAATGTGTTCTGCTATGACTATGGAAAGCCAGGCATGGAATCCAGAGTTCTAAAGACCAGGGTGCAAGCAAGGGAGGAGGTTGGGGAGTCAAGTTTAATTAAAATGCTATCTATCACAGGAATATCAAATGACGCAAGGCTAGAGAACTTTCAATGTTTCTTGATAATGGCTGCTACGCCACGACCTGTTCCTGCCAGAGAGGCAATTACATTGAAGGATAAAATAGCCCTCAGGGAGGACCTCAAGAATTTCAGTGGATGACTCAGTTGTTAACTAAGTTTCAGTTAAAAACAAAATATCTGGGCATTCGGAATCCAACAAATGGAAGATCTCAAGTTGATGTTTTACCATAGACTGTGTATTCAGGTAAAAAAA
The DNA here is from genome assembly GCF_031143425.1 of Pleurodeles waltl. Taxonomy (NCBI): domain Eukaryota; kingdom Metazoa; phylum Chordata; class Amphibia; order Caudata; family Salamandridae; genus Pleurodeles; species Pleurodeles waltl. The sequence goes on along the minus strand of NC_090437.1, from coordinate 310,694,612 downwards.
AACAACACCAGCTGGTTGTAAAGTAAGGGCCTCCCAATAGGAGTTCTAATATAAGGAGTAATAGGATCCACCAATTCCTTGGTAGAGCAATTTTTTTTCATGAACCCTAAGTTGGAGACGAGAGATATTGTGGTGGGGGGCTAGCTGGTAGCTTGACGAGTATAACTCTCCAGAAATGCAAGTAAGATTTTGAGCACATTAGCTAGCCCTGGCTGGGCACAGACGGGCTTGCTTATGGTACCTCTCTAGCACCCTGGCAGCTTGTTTGCACTACAGCTGGCATTTCAAAGTCTTAGAGCTCTCACAGACTCCTCCACCTGCTATCTGATTGGCTCCCCTCAAACCAATGAAGCAAAATGTAGTGCAACCTAAGCAAACAAGTTCTACAGTGGATGCGGAGATTTTAAAACCAGTAATTAGTGCAAGATAAGGTCAGTAAAAGCAGACAGCAAAATGTTAGAGTGGTAAGCGTTGTTTCTCACAGACTCCTGCCCCGGTTACCTAATTGGTAATGCAAATTGGGGAAAGCCTTGGGTCTTAAAGGACTACCTGTGAAAGCATGGCAAGTAAGATAAGTGGTCAATAGCATTATACAGAGAGGCCAATAAAGTAGGGGAAATATCCCCATATTTGCAACTGGCTATAACAAAAATAGTCAAGAAAAACAGTAAACCACCTGAGAAGCACGTGTTACACCAAAATCACTATTAATTAGTAAAGACAGATATTGACTCCCACAATTCCTCCCCCCGCCCAACCCACACAGGCACAAACAGCACAACTGCTTAACAGGATCAACAATGATACCTAGCTGATGATTGGCAGTCCCATATCCCCACTAGCAAACTCTACTCAAAAACTTCACATATGCTTCGACTGCTTCTTATGCTAGGCACCCGTCCCTTCTAGTATATCGCTCTGATTTCTTAGGCCACATGGTCTTCGACCACAATGCTAATTTTGTAAGCCTACAATGGGTAGCCCCCTAGATCACCCAACCACTACTTGGTGGCACCAACACTACTGTTTAGATGATCCAGTCTTCAGGGAAGAGCAAGGCACCCATATCCAACATTATGTTAATGAGAACCATAGTACTGCCTCCACGAGCATGGTGAACTTGGACGCTTTTAAAGTGGTGACGTGTGGCGTCTGTATACAAGTAATAGGCACTCGCAAAACTTCAGACAAATAGCAGATGCTGAGAAACATCTTGCAGACCTGAGCATGCTGGCAGACTGCGACCCCGCAAAGAATCCACAACTTACAACCGCAAAAACATCCTACGCACTACTCTTAGAGATCCTCCACTGCTTTAACTTCACAGCCCACACAGCTTAATACCATAGGAAGGGGGACAAGACGGGCCGACTCCTAGTCTGGTTAACGCAGCAGGAACATGCAACAGCCCCCATCACAGAACTGATTACCCCCACTGGTACCTACATTTGTACACAAGAAGAAATACTGCAGCTCTTTCACACTTATTCCACACTGTACTGTGCCCCACCAGACTCTCCTGAAGAGTACAGAAATGCATTTCTCACGGATATCACTTTATGCCTTATCCCCTACCTCTAACAGACTCGCCCTTGATACCAAAATAACCACAGATGACAAACACAGGCCTGCAATAAAACCCCAGGATTTGATAGCCTACCACTCTAATACTATAGCCCCTTTAGTACACTTCTAGCGCCCGAACTAGGAGACATGTATGAGGTGGCGTTGAACATGGGTGAACATCCACAATTGCTCCGGGAATTACTCCTGGTGTCAAATTCTAAACCAGACAGAAATGTTACAACCATCATTGTATCCACCCATTGCAATCTAAGGAACTGACTAAAACATTCTTGGTGAAATATTGGCAGATCACTACGCCAGGATTCTCCCAGACCTTATCCACATAGATGAAAATGGGTTAGTCCCCGGACATAGCGCCTTCCAAAACAGTAACTGGTTATTTCATATTCAAGATTGCATTCAGGGACGAAAACCACAGGCTGCCTGTTTGATCTTGGACCTGGAGAAGGTATCTGATACACTGACGTGGCATTACCTTTTTCAGATCCTAACTCGAATTGGGATCAGGCTACGACTGGCATACACTGAACTTCTCTACACCAACCAGACATTTTGCAATGAATATGGTTTTCTCCTGCTCCCTGCAACCCCCCACCTCTTCCTTCCAAGAACTACACCACCTTCCTGGAGACCCCTTCGGGTGGCTGTCGCCTGGATGTGTATGATGAGAATAAATTGTATGTCACTGGGATCACAGACTTATGCTCACACACTTCCCCTGGTTGGCCACCTTAAACTCCCTGGATTCTTTACATGTTGTGATCTAGCCCCTTAAAACAGAACACTCTGTCCACACGTAAACAGCCAGCTCCTCTCATTTTACCAACTAGAGACAGGCTACAACCTTACCTAAGACAATTCCTTCAACACACTTCTCTCTCCGGAATGTCTACCCTCTGGAATGTCACAGGAGAGGACCTCGCGACACATCAAGTACTACAAACTATACTTACAATGGACGCAGGCCGTCACCTCATCAGTTGGATTTATAAAGCTATTTGCAACCTTACGATGCCCCCTTAGTTACACTGTGATACAAATGGGAGAATGGGTTTGGGCACACATTACATGACAAGGAGTGGGAGATAATCTTAGAGTTCCTTCAAAAGGTCTCTCATAATTCCCGTTTCAAAAACCTCTAGCTCTTTATGCTACACCGAGCATACCTCACCCCAGCCCAATAAATCCCCCCCCCCCACCACCTTCCCAGCAGGCATATGCTGTTCATGCTGCACAGTTCTGGATGCAGACCTGGTACATATGTTTTGGTTCTGCCCTGCCCTCCACCATTACTGGGAAAAGGTGCATGTCATACTAGAACAGGTCACTGAACTCAGACGTTCATACTTGGGATGTGTGCTCCCTTGGCATCTTTAAAAGGTGCAAGCAATACAAAGTAAGCACCTGCTTTGTCTCCCTGGCACTCCTTCACACTAAATGCACCCTCACTCTCCAATGATGCTTCCCGACAACCCCTCCACTAGCTGCTTGATATGGGGCAGTCTGTAAACAAGGGATGGCTGAAGAGGATGCCCTTCGATATAAAGGTGTGCAAAACCTCCGCAAGCAGCCCATCTCCCCTCAGTGGGCTACCCTTCTTCCACAGTTTCTGTAGCACACTGGGAATGATGATCTCCCCCCCATAATATATCTGCAACAACACAGCTATTGTTACCTGCTCCCTACACACTTAACTCTTTTTCCACAAAGACCCTAGCACGTGACCAATGTTCACATGACTCCGCTTTCTGACGGATAGTTCCTGCCATAACTCCCTACCTTGCTCCTCATATTCCCATCTAACTTACTTTGCAAACCAGACACCATTTTATACGGACTTGAAAACATATTCTCCACCTACTAATGTATGCATTTTTTGCAGCCTTGTTCAGGACATATTTTCCCAACTGATATACTGAGTACTGCTACTCTTTTGTGTTCATCATTCAGAAGATCTGTACGAATGAACATGCATGCCCAAGCAATTCAGTGCTGTTGACTATTTGTTACTGTGCTTATAAAACCTGATAAAGACGATTTTCAAAAAACAAGACTAAGATACACTGGTTCATCCTGATCAGCCAGAATTCATGCTGGGTAAGACCACAAGAAACAATGTCCACTGACCTGACCCTAGAATGTAACAAACAAGAATAGGAATCAACTGCACTATTAGCATGGGTTGAGGAGAAAGCTTTGAGCCTTCAAAATGGGATTTTATGCTTGCACTGCTTCTTGAAGGAGAAATAATTTCTTTGATGGCTACAAATTAAATATGCTACACACAAATTATCTGGACGCCGAACAAAGGGGCCCACTTTCACCACTATTTTTCAAACTAGCAATTAAACTGCTGCCTTGTTGGTTAGGAGGGGATGTCGAGGCCAAAAAGAACAAAAATAGGAGTATGAATTGCACTAGAATATTAGATATCTTCTGTATGCAAAGGAACTAGTACTGATGCGTAATCAACAGGGCCAAATTGACATTGTCCACTAACATTGTGGGCATCTAATCAAACACGCTGATGCCCCACAAAAATTTATGAAAAAGGCTTCAGATATACGGCTATTTTGTTTAATCACCAGAAACCCAACCAAGTGATACAAATAAAATCTAAAATGAATAACTTTAGAGACCTGTGACAACGGTGGCGAGCGAGCCCCCCCTCACTCCCCCATATGCACAGAAAACAAGGGAGGTGCAAAATTATGACACTGTCTAGATTAGTATGCATTTTTCAAAATATCCCCTTTTTGGTGCCACATAGAATCTTTCTCCAAACCTACAGCCTGATAAGATAATTAGTATTATAAGATGGCAACTCACCTTTGATAAACCGAGCTAAGATACCAAGGTTTGTATCATTGTGGCATGACTCATGCACATTAAAAAATACTACAGGGTTGTACAGTTGGTAAAGAGTCTGGATATATACATCCACATATAATAAATCCACAAACGAGCCAGCATTTAGACTAAGTCAAAAAGTAATGGGAACCAGGGGATGCCTAACACTAATCTACGGTTAGAACCCACCCCACACAGGGCCAGAACCCAAGGCTATGGTTAGACAAGGTTGGATGGCAGCCCTGCCGGTGATTGGGTGGAAGAAGGCCATTACCAGGCTCCTCTGTGGAACAGCCATGCTCTAAAAGAGTTAGGGACAATTATTCTGTTCAAGAATATGGGCTCAAATGGGGGGCCCAACGGTAGGTGACATCTGTGGGAGATATACTATGAAATGATTTCAGCAACTGAAGGAGGAATACAGCCTACACAATGCAAATATATAGTATTACGACACGCAGTAGGGAAATATAACTGAAAATTTACAAGAAAAAAATAACTCTAATCAAACTACTGAGGGAAAAAAGATACACATAACCTTCAAAAACATTAACAAATCCACAAATGTAATAATGCAAGCATATGATAAATGGGAAAGATTTTGGCCGGATAGCGAATAAGTTTTGGGAGGAGACCCTATGGACACAAGAGAGGTACCAGTTAGGGTGATATTCTGCTCAGTACAACTCCCTCCAAATATATATTTTTGAAGGATGTGGTTTGATGGGATCTCTCCCCCATCTTCCTCACCTCACCTTCCCCACACAGTGGCAGTGCTCCAAGACGACTAAATACTATGAGAAAAAAAAATGGTTAACAACTTAATTAAATCACAGAAATCAGATTGAATGTAACAATAAAATTATGATGCTGGGAATTTGGAGACCTGAAACAATAATAAACTATTATGCAAAACAGGCCTGGACATTGCCAGGAAAAATACTTGCCAAGCACCGAGAAAGGAAAGTGGCAGCAGCCTATGACGAACTGCTCACTAACATGGACTGGAGTATGGCAGCAAAGAGTCAGAGACTGCCCACACAAATTCCAAAAAGTCTGGACAAAGTGGAATGAAACATATTATGCACACTAATCTCTACCGGTGATTACGAACTGATATATATGAAGGGTCATGGTAAGTGACACGAAAAAGTTATACCAACAAATTAAGACCAAGAAATATTAGTAGGCAATGGGAAGCTATCTCTAGACCTAAGTGACCTGGTTCCATGTCAAGGAAAGGGGGGGGGGGACGCCTAAAGCAAATAAGAAACTATGAATGACTGTATTACACTGGAAATAAGACTTGAATCTACAGTAAAAAAAAAAAAAAAATGCACCATCGCATTGAATGTTGCTATGATACTGATATTTATCTGTGTTTGCAATCAATGGAAAACAAAAATTGTTAAGAAAGTTATATTAGGAGGGAAAGATATGATGTAGAAGAACTACATTTGCTTCACCTGAGCTGATAAAGCAGCCACGGTTTCATAAATAATGATGCCCAAGCTCCCATAAGTTTCCATTTCTTTCTTGTGTAAACTCATCCCTGGAGCATGGTCCAAGTACGTGTTCTTCATCTTTTTTCAACACACTATCCTTTTTTTTTTTATTGTAAGAGTGCTTCAGTATTTCTACTGGACATGCAATGAGCGTTCCTACTTTTAACAAAGGCATACTGTTTCTTGTTTATGTTGCTTTCAACCTATCTGCAGACTCTATTGATGGATTAGTTACTTATACCCACAACTGTACTATTCTACGCCACTACACTCCAAACAAACAATGCCACTCTACCTCACTCTCCTCTGCACTACTAACTCTTAGCCATGCTGAACAGCAGTCACGCTGCTATACAACATGGCAAAAAGACACTGACAAAGCCAATACCACTCACAAAGGCGAGGCCTATTGGCTTTGCCAATGCTTGTTATTTACATAAATTAACTTTTGAAATAAACAACGTTCGTTTTTAGAAGACAAATCATTTTATTGCAGTTTAATTCTTCCAGTGGTATGAGTTTTCCTATCGCTCCTGCCTCGCTGTCCTTAGTTTTTTCCCTCTTCCCATTTTTATCCTATGCTTTGTATATCTTAATCTTGAATCAGGCTTTTTGTTTTATATTCTTTGATGTAGTGCTTGGGAAATGGTAGCTGACGTTATATTGACGAGAACTATGTATTGTTCAAGAAAAATATTTTAGAAGACCTTTAATGTATAACCAGACTTTGGTATTAAGACAATACCAAGCTTAAATGGTCAATGCTTCAACGGGCAACAGTGCACTAAAATACTTTTATGCACTTCTTGTCAATGCCCTACGACAAACTATTCTACTGCCTCCTCTTCCTTCAATGGATGCTCAGCCTACATATCGCCTCTGTAGTCAAGGAGCTCTTGTAGGTTAAGGACGATTAAAACAATGTTTCAGCGATGACTGATGCATGGATACCGACAATTCTTGATGTTTGAGAGAAAAGGTTGTGCACTAACTTTGAAGATGTTCATGGTAACTCTGATGCCTAAAGCTGACAGCTGTTTCAAGCAATGTGAAAAAGGATTACCGTGACGTCAATCAACAGCGTTGGATCTCAAACAACACCCAATACCCGCAGAATAAGTTTACTTCATCAAAAAAAAAAAATCTATTGGTCAAAGACACTGATGCGTCCTATCAATTCAACTTTGATCAGTTATATAATTTGTGCTGAAACCCTCCTTTTAGTAACATCCATAGCCCGTCCCGTCACTGAAAAAGGTACTCTAGCCAATTAAGAGTAACAAAGGCAAGCTATGCTTCGCCACTCACAATTAGCAAAAGTTCAGACTAGATTGGGCAGGTAAAGAATCGCTCTATCAGAGAGCCATATCTTAGATATATGTAACATAATAAAACGTAAGTGCAATAATACATGATCAGGACAGCCAGAACAAGACATGGATCTTCTGTATGCTGCTGTACATCAGGACTCTTCTTCCCCCCACCCCCGCAAATCCCAAGAAACACTTGTTAACATCTGACCCCAGTAGCCAAGACGCCCACAGAGAAACCAACAATGTGTTCAAGGATAAGACTGCCAGGCAGGGTAGGTTAGCGATGGAGGAAAGGACTGTCCACTCAGGAATAGGATCCTTCACAGAAACACAGGCCTTTAATTTACCACTCTCAGTAGAGGAAGTATGAAACATTATACTGGGGCTGAATATATTCAACTACCAAGTCCTTCAGTTTTATTAACAACCAGGGGAGATCGTGGCTACTAGTGCCACATCATTAAGTCATCTTTTAGTGAAAATAAATACCCAATGTTGCATTAAGGAAAGGGTACACTGTCAGCTTGCACCACAGATCACCTTTAGCTAGGTGCACCCTATGCAAACAGACAGTATGCCCCATTATATACAAAGCGCTACCCTCTAGGACAGCTGTGCAATACAGCAGCGCTGGGGGCAGCGCATTAATGATGGTTGGAGTGGCTCTTTAAAGCAGCCGCTCTATCTGGGACTGTGCTAGCAGTGTCCAGCTTAAATCTCAAATGTGGGGGTAAAAAGATCCTCCTCCCGGCAGGTGCACTGAGCGAATGCACTAGCTTGCAGGGGGATGTCTGTGGAGTCCATAGGATCCGCTTTACCTCCCTTGCAGATGTCGCCCTCTGGGGGCACAATGAGTGTGTGCCACCTTTTTTGTCATGCACAGTCAGTGTACCTCCTTACAGTCCCTTAGCCGCAGAACGCACATCCATAAGATAGTGCAGGTGAATTGGGAAAATGTTTCCCTTATTTGCACAGTCAAGCCCCAAAGAGAATTAGGGATTGTCGCCTTAAGATAGCACCAGTGCTATATGTGCACAACGGTGCCTGCACTACAGAAAGGGCGCTGCAACCTCTTCTGTAATGCCACAGTATCCCAGGGTGCAGAAAACAGGTCTGTGTGCCCGTTGCACCCCTGGGCACTCTATATAATATGCCCCTTGACAGACTGAAACCAGTCTAGATACCTTTCCATCCTAAAAAATAAATAAAAAAAATGTACTGGGGCCAGAAAATCAAGTAAGCTATCAACCCCCATATCAGGAATTCATTTGTAACAAAAATTATGCAAAGTTGAAAATTCCAATCTGTTGCATCACCTTAAAACCTACAGGCTCGTATGTAACATGCATTTAGGCTTTAGGCCAGGAAAAAGGGTGGTCCTTATAGACATAAGGGGGCTACTGTTAGGGGTGGTGGACTAGGGAACAAGCCAGCAGCCTTTTACACTACTGAATCCAGATTTTTTTTTTTTTTTTAGACAACCTGTTGAGAGTGGACATGGTCTCTAACTTTTCAATCAGTTTTTAGAGTCACCCAGGTCACGTCAAGACCACTAAGCCATGCAAACTATGACAACCTGAGGGGTGTTCCATGCTTTCCAAATTCACCTTTTTTTATTCAACATTTATAAGAAAGAAGCATTTGCACAAGCTACTGGAAGACCTAAAGAGCACCTTCCATTTACATACGGAGTAGTCTCAGCTCATTTCCCATGAGGGGAAGCTAACTATGATCATGAAGATTTAAATAGATGGTTTCATGTAATTAAATAAATAAAAAATCGGTGGGAAATACTTGGCTAGCCTTATGTATAGAAAACAAAGCTATTAATGATATGCTCTGAGCACTCCGTTTACAACATGGTCTCAATGTATAGCTTAACCTGCAACAAAGGATATAGAAATCCAGATTCTGTAAAAAAAACACTGGGGTTCATCTATGGCTCTTGGTTATCCTTGGAAAGTCAAATAAATGGTATGAAAGTAAATGCTGGATGGTAAACCGTGCAGGTCTCTAGACTAACAAGCTTCAGCCACTAGATCTTGAGCCACCACTGTTAATATTCTCCATTACTGAGGTGCACTTTTCTGGGAGCACTGCCTGTACTGGCAAGCAGACTCCAGAAAACCCAGAACCATGCCGACAGGGTGGTGACAGCTGCAACTAAATTTGATCAAGTGTCCACAATCCTGCGATCATTACAGTGGTCCCCATTGATGCTTATATTGATATTCTGCATGGAGGGGGGTTGGTGCTATACACTGTACAAAGTCTACCAATTGCTATACTTCAATCAGAAAAAAAAGATTGCATAGTGCCAATTTGCCTACCACCAGGCGGTTCCCCTAGCAACACCTATTTGGGAAATCACTGCAATCTCTAGGCATTAAGCGGTGGAGTGAGTTTCCACTATACGGTAAGCAGAATGTCTAGTGTTTGGCAAATTAACAAACACCAATATCCCCCGGCAGTATCACAGAATTGGAAACCTGTAACTTCAATGATGATGCGTTAACATTAAAGTACTAGCTGCGTTATGTGCTGATAATCGGATTACCTAATGGGGAGGGTTTGCCCATGCTTTTCACGTTTTAGCATTCACAAAGTAGCGACACAGGTTTCTGTAGTGCTCCTGTGCACGGTTGGTGTTGGGCTGCATTTAGAATAGAGGATATGTATCGGTTTTGTTTAGCTACTTGTCTCACAAGTTGGTGTACAAATCTGCAAGTGCTCCAAAGCCTGCTCGCTAAACAGAAATGAGCAGAGCCCAATTAAATGGCTGTTCACTGCTGTCTGCAATTATAAGTCTGCATGTAGAAGGGTCTGAATACACATCAAGATTTAACAAAACTTACACGGTTAAACAAAAACGGTTCAACAGTTCAACTAATGAATTATAAGCAAATCTCTTTGATAAGGTTTGGCTTCATGGCTGTTGCATTCTTTTGCTAAAGCCAAACAAGGTAATGTGGAAATAATGGGGAAGAAGGCCGTAGGAAATACTGCTTTGGACTGGACAAGCTAGAACCACCATGCTTCAGGAATACAGTTTTGCTTTGTAGGAAGTTGGCTCTGTATATACTATCTCAAAGTGAAAGACAGTGTGCACAGAGTCCAAAGGTTCCCCTTAGAGGTTGACAGTGGCAAGATTAGATAATTCTAATACTCTATTTTGTGGTAGTGTGGTCAAGCAATAGGCTTATCAGAGGGTAGTATTAAGCATTTGTTGTACACACACAGGCAATAAATGAGGAACACACACTCAAAGACTTAACTCCAGGCCAATAGTTTTTATATAGAAAAATATATTTTCTTAATTTATTTTAGAACCACAAGATTCAAAATTTGAGGTAGGTACATAAAATGCATGGTACCTCACACAGGTAAGTATAGAACTTTGATTCAAAGCAGTAGTACACACAGTTTTAGTTAAAATGGCAATAAGCTGTTTTAAAAGGGGACACTGTGAAAACAATCAACAGTTCCTGGGGGAGGCAAGTTTGGTTAAGTTTCTCAGGTAAGTAAAGTGCTTACACAGTCAGTCTCCTGGGCATAGGCAGCCCACCGTTGGGGGTTCAAGGCAACCCCAAAGTCACTGCACCAGCAACACAGAGCCGGTCAGGTGCAGAGGTCAAAGGAGGGCCCAAAACACATAGGCACCTATGGAGAACAGGGGTGCTCCGGTTCCGGTCTGCTGGTAGGTAAGTAACTGTGTCCTCGGGGAGCAGACCAGTGGGGTTTTGTCGAGCTGGGGGAGGGGGGGGGAGAGACAGAACGGGACAAACAGGCACACAAAACACACCCTCAGCGGCACAGGGTCAGCCGGTGCAGTGTGCAAAGTAGGCATCAGGTTTGCTATAGGAAGCAATGGAGGGACCCAGGGGTCACTTAGGCGATGCAGGCAGGGTACATGGGGGCTTCTTGGGCCAGCCACCGACTGGGCTAGGAAGAGGGCCGCCTGCTGGTCACTCCTGCACTGGAAGGTGGTTCCTCTCCGTTCTGGGGGGCTGCGTGTGCAGTGCTTGGTCCAGGCGTCGGGTTCCTTGTTACCAGGGAGTCGCAGTCAGGGGGAGCCTTTGGATCATCGCAGTTGCCTGGGAGTCCTCTCTGCGGTGTTAGTTCTCTGGAGCTCGAGCCGGGGGCGTCTGGTGCAGAGTGAGAAGTCTCACGCTTCCGGCAGGAAGGGAGAGTTGTTTCAAAGTTGCTAAAAAATTGCAAAGTTGTTGCTGTTTTTGAACAGTGCCACTGCTCTCACAAGTTTCTTGGTCCTTCGGGTTCAGGACAGTCCTCTGAGTCCTCAGAGGTCGCTGGTCCCTGCCGGATGCGTCACTGTGCAGGTTCTTTGAGTCTGGAGACAGGCCGGTGGGGCTGGGGACAAGTCAGTTGCTGTCTCCGTTGTCTCTGCGGGGCTATCAGGTCAGCAGTCCTTCTTGTTGAAGGTTGCAGGAATCTGATTTCCTGCGTTCAGGGTCGCCCCTAAATACTAAATTTAGGGGGGTGTTTAGGTCTTGGGGGCAGTAGCCAATGGCTATATGTCCTGGAGGGTGGCAACACCCTTTTTGTGCCTCCTCCCTGAGGGGAGAGGGCACATCCCTAATCCTATTGGGGGAATCCTCCAATCTCAAGATGGAGGATTTCTAAAGGCAGGAGTCACCTCAGGACAGTCCCTAAGGTGCCCTGAGCGGACTGGTGGGTGGCTCCTCCTTGTTTTCCTCATTATCTCCTCCAGCCTTGCTGCCAAAAGTGGGGGCAGTGGCCGGAGGGGCATGCATCTCCACTAGCTGGGATGCCCTGGGGTGCTGTAACAAAAGGCATGAGCCTTTGAGGCTCACCGCCAGGTGTTACAGTTCCTGCAGGGGGAGGTGAGAAGCACCTCCACCCAGTACAGGCTTTGTTCCTGGCCAAAGAGTGACAAAGGCACTCACCTCATGTGGCCAAAAACTTGTCTGGTTGTGGCAGGCTGGCAGGAACTGGTCAGCCTAGCACTAGGAGTCAGACTGGTATTCAGGGGGCATCCCTAAGATGCCCTCTGGGTGTATTTTACAATAAATCCCACACTGGCATCAGTGTGCATTTATTGTGCTGAGAAGTTGGATACCAAACTTCCCAGATTTCAGTGTAGCCATTATGGAACTGTGGAGTTCGTATTTGACAAACTCCCAGACCATATACTCTTTATGGCTACCCTGCACTTACAATGTCTAAGGTTTTGCTTAGACACTGTAGGGGCATAGTGCTCATGCACTTATGCCCTCACCTGTGGTATAGTGCACCCTGCCTTAGGGCTGTAAGGCCTGCTAGAAGGGTGACTTACCTATGCCACAGGCAGTGAGAGGGGGGCATGGCACTCTGAGGAGAGTTTTATGTCGACTTAGCACATGCACACTGCCTCAAGGCTTGTGTGTGCTGGTGGGGAGAAAATGCCTGAGTGAGGGGTTCCCCAAGGTGGCATAAGACATGCTGCAGCCCTTGGAGACCTTCCCTGGCAACAGGACCCTTGGTACCAGGGGTACCATTTACAAGGGACTTATCTGTGTGCCGGGGTTGTGCCAATTGTGGGAACAAAGGTACCGTTTAGGGAAAGAACACTGGTGCTGGGGCCTGGTTAGCAGGGTCCCAGCACACTTTCAATCATAACTAGCATCAACAAAAGGCAAAAAAGTCAGGGGGTAACCATGCCAAGGAAGGCATTTCCTTACATGTTTGTTTCCTATAAAACTACCACAGATTTTAATGTTTTCATTCTTTGCTACTGGTAGGAAAGACACAGTCTTCACAGAAATCCGAAGCAGAAAGTTCACTTCCTGGTCAAAACAAGATTAAACTAGTCTGTGTCAGTCTTCCCTCCCTTTTACAAAGACATATCACACGCGGCCCCTCACGTTTAGACAAATGTAAACACGGGTCATGAAACGCTTCCGATGAGCAGAACAAATAAAAAACGTGAACATGTTACTTAACATGCTCTTTTATGCAAAATGCCGAACAAAAAAACACGGACAGCTTGAAAGCTGTAAAACTTGCACAGAGGAAACGTATTTTTCTTTACCTATCTGCATGTCCCGAGCTGCCCAGAGGATCCTGGCATGTGTGACACCATCACTTTTTAGCCAACAGGACTTTACTTTCTTGAACTCGCACTTTTCTTTTGCCATCATAAGTAGAGGCGTACGAATCCCAGCATGTTATAGCCAGCTGGTCTAGGACCATGAGACCCACCAATGATCTCGCGAGATGTTACCCAGAGGTCCCCTGCTGCACTTCAAGTAGTGAACCTGGCTATACATCAACCTGAGCCTCTGCTGCTCATTTTAACGTGTTACTTTTGCGTTGGTGCTCGTTTTGGTTGGACTTTGTGAAAATCCGTGTACTTATGCCAGTCAATGCCATGTTTTATGAGCGTCAGTATGAAGTGTGTCCAGGTGCGCTCAACATTCAAAAAAAGAACCTGTTAAGGTCTGTCAATACCTTAAACGTTCATTGTTGAAGTAGATTTGCGGGGAATGTTGCAATAACAATGTTGATTCGGGGGGGAAAAACAGACTCAGTAAGGTAACGGTCACGCAATTCTAATAATCAACCATCTCCGTCTGCTTTGTGCAACTGGGCGCCTAAGGACAAGCGAGCACTTCATGGGGCTGCAGACAGCTGTAATTGCCATCACCTCTTAAACTGCCATCAAAAATGCTTCCCGTGTGCTCAGAACTGGCTGTTATAAGACATTTGTGCAGTCAAGCCCCTCATTTCACCAGGTTCTTAAAGGGCAGCCTATTCACTCAGATTACAAAAGTGACAGGAAAACTGTCCAACAGTTCCAGAAATCACTCGAGCATCAGATTCGCACACATCAAATCAGCTCATCTCCCACCTCCTTTAACTTTTTACACCGTGGATCCTGGCCAGTGGTTAAAATAATATCCGAAAAGTAAAGGCGCCAAAAACCGGGGCCATGCACGTGGAACAGTGATTTATTCTCATACTTTCACTGATCTGCTTAGACAGGCGGCAGAAAGGAACGCCCCTGGAGTACGAGAAACGTTTGGTGTGTTTTTGTTCTACGTTTTCTGGTGCGATTGACGGTTAAAGATAGTGACGCGTCAGCAGAGGAGCCCTGAGAAAGCAAAACAGGCCTGTAGCCTGCGGCGCCGAGAGTGACTGCTCTCCACAGCTCTAGCTTTATAAACCTGGAGGGGCGAGCACGGGTGCGTGGCATGTACGCAGGATATTGGAATACGCTCACTGGCGGCTTTTGCTGCGCATTTGTTCATATATTTAGAGAACTGTAACCTGGTTCAGAAAGCCACTGCACGGCTGACCCCGTGAGACCACCGAAGCGCCAGCTAGGAAGCCACTGCTTTTATCTTTTGTCAGAAATAGACAGATTCTCTTATCCCAAATCTGACATTTTTTTCCAGAGAAGGGTTCTCCAACATTTTTTGGAATAAAAGCCATGTATTCAGTGAAAATCATCGTGATCGTATAAAGATCATATTAGCGGCCACCATATGGTCGTCTTAGTGCAACTGGCAGGGCTGCAAGCAGTAACGTAAAGTCTTTGTAAATCGGAAATGTCTCTTATACACAAGAGTCATACGTGCAACGCCCCTGGCGCCAATTAAATATTAGTAATACGTCTCTATAATTCCACACGATTCAGCACTCAAATATCAGCTTTAAATATATTTTGGACATTCAACTAATTTTTTTTCTCCAAACAAAGGTAAGAATTCAGAAAATACACATTTTCTCTCGTACATACACTTCAATGTTGAAATAAAATATATTAAGCTCAAGCTTCTAATTCAAATGGCTGAGCTGCACACTGGAGAGGTACCAGTAGCTCAGAGGTACTCACTGGCGAAGTCTGCTTTGGAGTAACTAAATTGAGTTGGTGTGGGGAAACTAAAATGTCATTTTGCTTGCCTTGACAGCAGTGCACCTCACACAACATGCACGCATGCACCCAACTGCAGGCCAGATGTAGCCACAGTCTGAGGCATGTGTGCCGTTAGTGCCCAAAATATACATTTAGGGCCAGATGTACGTAGCCTTTTGCGCCTCGCAAACGGCGAAAAACGCCGTTTGCGAGGCGCAAAAGGCCTCACGCGATGCAGAAACACATTTTGCGAGTCGGTACCGACTCGCAAAATGTGTTTCAGACTCGCAAATAGGAAGGGGTGTTTTCTTCCTATTTGCGAGTCGCACCGCGATGTAGAGTTGATCTGTGACCGCGAAAGCGGTCGCAAATCAACTCGCAGTTACCATCCACTTGAAGTGGATGGAACTCATTCGCAAACGGGAAGGGGTCCCCATGGGACCCCTTCCCCTTTGTGAATGCTCACAAAATTATTTTTTCAGAGCAGGCAGTGGTCCTATGGACCACTGCCTACTCTGAAAAAAACCGAAACAAAAAGGTTTCGGTATTTTTTCTATTTGCAGCCCGTTTTCCTTTAAGGAAAATGGGCTGCAAAGAGAAAAAAAAACAGCTTTATTTAAAAGCAGTCACGGACATGGTGGTCTGCTGTCTCCAGCAGGCCACCATCCCCGTGAGTGCCTAGACTCGCTATGGGGTCACAAACTGCGACCCACCTCAAATATTTATGAGGTGGGTCTTTGCGACCCCATAGCGAGTCACAGAAGGTTTCTGAGACACCTTTCTGCATTCCCTTTTGCGAGTTGCAAATTGCGAGTCGCTGGGACTCGCAATTTGCAACTCGCAAAAGGGAACCTTCCTACATCTGGCCCTTGGTGTGCTGTAACAGGTGCAGCCTTGCCCCGCGGATCTGGCGACGAGGATGCTCAGACCCGTCAAGTCAACTGTTAGGGTGCAGCCTCCCCTGTGGAAGAAAATATTTCCTTCGCACTCAACCCAGCGTATTCACAATCATTAAAGGTGCCCTCCAAGTGCACTACAGGATGGAGGTGGTAAGGGACTTCTAGTGAGTGTAAACTCCTTTGGTATTCGAAAGAAAGATGGGTTCTGTTCCAATACTATCCTCTGATTTCTTCTTACACTAAAGAGCTATATGGTACTTCAAGGGCACCAAAACAAGTTGTCGGAAGGATAGGCTGACTTTCTGTCTTGAGGCGAGTGTGGAAAATAGAAAAAAAAAACTACAAAAAGCAATGGACTGGCAGTAGGGAGGCAGAAAACGGGTTAGATTGTGGTACCATAGTATCAGGCTGCTGGCACACGCAGGTGGGTGTCAGACAGACGTGGGTAAAAAATGTTGGAGGCAAGTGTAAAATATGGAAGGATGGTTAGTGGAATGTTGGGTGGGGTACTAGAAAGATGTTGACGTCTATTGGAAGGTCTTACTAAAGACACTGCTCTCCTTTGTTGTACCCATGTTCTTCGGACAATAAATCTACTTACCACCATTAAGACACACATGATTTGTGTTTCTCGTCCAGACGTACACTGGCAAAGAGTTCTGAAAGTCCAGGAGGAGCACAGTGAGGCTGCTCCTGGATTGATTTTCTGTTTTTTCCAATACTTACTGAGCTTAATGCAGCATTTTTGCTGGTGGATGTCCTAGCTACTTCCTCGGACATGCAGAGGATTTTGGAGAAGCTACCACATTCTTCAGCTTCATAGGCGGTGCGGCGTAGTGACCGCTGGAGCTTTGCCTGTGTTTCATCAGTGATGATAGTTCCACCACTTACCAAAATAATTGTGCATGCTACATAAGGACAACTGTGGCCACCTTGAGAGGCCAGGCAAGGCTGATAAGGCCCCCTGGGCAAAGAACACATTCTATTACGAACGTCACATCACTGGGTCATTGACGCTTGTCAGTAGGGTAATATTTTCTTCAAGGAGCCAAAATTATGTCCACAGAGCACCGATCAAGAGTGAAAAGAGATAATAGTGACAGGTACAACGCTAAATTGCAGACTGTTGATACAATCTGTTTGTAGCATTAAGACGTGTGTTCCGAACCGTTTTTAACAACCTAATATGGTCAAAGCTTCTACTTCACAAGGTACTGTTTTTAAAGTATGACTTTTTAAAATCTGGAACAGTGACAGGAACACCTGGCCCATTAACCTTTCTACCAAATGAGAGGGGCACACTTCTCATCATTCAATGGAAGTGCTGCTACCACAATTTAGACTTCTTTAGATTGTACAGGCTCTGTGCCCTGGTAATTGTAGCATCTTGCGTAATCATGACTACTGTTTGCACATTTAAGGTGGAACTATGTTGGACATGATGCCACAAGAGTACATTTTATTTATATGTGCTGGTGACTCACATATAAAATGAGATATGTGGTTGAGTATTTTTGTGGCTTACACTGAAATTCTAAAATGGGATGGATGAGGGGCATGGCCAGGCAAGATCAAGTACTGGTGTACTGAAGAGGTTCCCTGGTTTCAAACATGATTATATATGGTTACAGGAGAACCCTGATGTACACTAATTGAGGGGTGGCAAATGAAACGGATGACTGGAAACAAACAATTTTAAGAGCCG
The DNA here is from genome assembly GCF_031143425.1 of Pleurodeles waltl. Classification (NCBI taxonomy): domain Eukaryota; kingdom Metazoa; phylum Chordata; class Amphibia; order Caudata; family Salamandridae; genus Pleurodeles; species Pleurodeles waltl. The sequence continues at coordinate 310,676,877 of NC_090437.1, read as the reverse complement.
ATACTAACTTCACTGAGATTCTGGCGATATGAATAATTTGCTTTTTCATCCTTTCAACTGCATTTAGTGGGCAGATGAAACTTTTAACAAAGGTTGGCGATATGAGAAGCAGTGTCATAATATAGTACAAAAGATACAGTCTCACTTACTTGATATAATTCCCAATATCGGTGGTTGTAAGGTTGTTCGCTGGCTTTGCCTCTGGTGGAGGGAGCAGATGTTACAGCGGTTGTTCACACTGGTACAATAATATATTTACCTGTTGGACTTAAGGTTTGTTTTGAGTTACTGTAGACGACAAGTTTGAGGGCTTAACATCAGGGGAGTGATGGACATCGAGTCTCTATTAACCAAAATTAGCTCTGGTGGATACTGGTTGGGTGGTTCAGCAATTATCTTGTGGATCATAGTAACTGGTAGGCGGTTGGAAGTGTTAATTTCTTTTAAGGCTGTGCCTCTAAATTGCCATACTGATCCGTTATTACTTGTATTGGTGAGTTTTGCAATACGTACGGTGAAGTACGATGTGCTTGGGGTGGTGTTCAGTGAGTCAGAGTAGAACTGAGTACACAGACCACACAGGCATATAGCGGGGAACGCTCAGAGACCTAACATATTGATGATTTTAACCCACTATGATGAGACAGAATAGGACAATAATTACCTGGAATGTGAAGGGGTTGAATGATTATATTAAAAAAAAATTAGTGAGTTTTTTCCTTAGGTAAAACAATACAAGGACTCAGTTGTATGTTTGCAAGAGACATCTCACAGGAGAATAAGTCAAACTGAATAAGAAATGGAGATGGCAGCTGTAAGCTACTAACTACTAAACATATTCCAGAGGTGTGTTAATCTGAGGGAATGCAGACACTCTTCCACCACCTAGGGCTTGTAACTGTCCCACAAGAAAGTTCCACATGCCGCATGGACGCTGCAATAGACCTCTGCCTAGTAAATGTCTATGCCCCTAACATAGATTATGTTATATTTTGAAAAACGTTTGTCAAAGCCCTCCTTATAAATGGAGCGCATGATTGTCTAGGGTGGTGATATTTAACAGTGTGTTGATGGATATACTGATGGATAGCCATAGAAAGAGGGCACCAAGCAGACTGATAAAAGACCTTCAATATAGGAAATTGATCTGGTGGATGCTTATAGGGCACAGCACTGCAAAGATGAGGGTTAGTCCTATAAGGAACATTGTTTTCAGTGTGAATAATCGTAGATAACAAATATGCATAAGTTCAAATCGGGCACACATCAGGAATGTAAGAACAAAGTTCAGATCCCACTGCGCACCATGCAAAGAGTTTTTTTGGGGGCAGAGGGTAAGACTCGAGAATCTTCCCTTTCAGAAAAAAAAATGCATCACAAGAGGTGATTTGAGAAGGGATGGCTGATCAGACAGACATAAAAAGGTCTTCTGCTCTCCAAATGACAAGGCCAAAGGAAGCAGCTTCTTCTATATCCACATTAGGCAAAGGCGAGTGAAGCCCAGTGTCAGTTAAGGTGTCCAAGCTACTGGCATCTTGGAGGTGTAAAAAGAAGTTATCACATGGTGTATTAGTGTCATCATCCCCACAAACGTGAAATAGTTGTGGGAGTGATTCAGGGTCAGAGTGTGGGGGCTTATGGGACGTTAGTGTGGCATGTATAAAGTTGCTACAGGTTTGCTTCAGAATCAGTTAGGATTATTTATTACCCTTTGGCGTCAGTGCTATTATCAACTTTTGGGGGTGTGGTGTGGGCTGTGGAACTGTAAAAGGTGTCAGCGCCAAGCTCGAAGCTGGGGCTGACCTCGGTCAAGGGGCATTTGGGACAGATCTGCCTATGGTGAAACAACTGAAGGCCGCCCTGGATCTTTAGGGCCCAAAGGAATGCCAGAGGGATCCAGACAGGTACCTAAAACGAAGCCCATAGCCTCACTGAATTCTGCTATTTGCTGCGGTATTGCTGCAGGGTCAGGGAAAGTCAGGTTGGATAGGGAGGAGCGTTTGAATCGGTTCTGTGATTTGCATCCTGGAGGCACCCCGGGCATCAAGCAACTCAATGGCAGGGGTGGCAGAATGTAGGAGAGCCGTATTTAGACCTGGGTTCTTTTGCCTTTTAAGACTTACTTGAAGACTTCGATTTCAATCAAAAGCGCTCACAAGCTTGGTGTCTGGACCGAGAGCACATATGCACCCTACACTTCTACCAGATGGCCTTCGGGTTCATCTTGCTGCCTTTGTCACACGATGCCAAATCGTGCTTTAAGCACAGACACCAAAAAAAGACCTTGTGAGGGTCTGTCACCAAATCTACTTGTGCAGTCCTTACATGGGTAGAATCTTTTCGCTTTAGGAGTGAACATACCCACTGCCCACAGGAAAAAAATTGAGAAGTAGTATTTAAGTCTATGAGATGTAAGAGTTTTTTCTGGATCCACATCAGGAGGTGCAGAAAAGAACTGACATCAGCACGCAGGGGGACAAAGAAAGAGGGCCCCAACATCATATCTGAAGCTGGAAAGATATGACTCAGAACAACATAATGCTACATACTGACACACAAGGAATTAATCACAAAAACCTTCCAGGCTCAGTCTGGCGCCTGTAGAAATACAGAAGGCGAGGAATCTGAGGTTCGATGTGTTCATCAGAAAGAATGGGTAAAGGCCTGCGAACGAGTTACAAAAAATATCCACAAATCTGCTTTAAACTAAAAATTCCACTACCTACATAGAACATACCTCCCTCCGCAAAAACGAAAGTATATCTGGATATTAATTCCACCTCTGCTAGTTGTAGGGAGCAAATGGCAAATTTTACACATGTGGTACATTCACATATCACAACATTTGTGAATAAAGTGGCAAATGCTTTAAGAACAGTTAGTGGCACTGTACCGGAAAAATCCAAGAAACTGTCTTTTGAGCATACACCCCGTTAAAAAAAAAATAATAATAATAAGATGATGAAAACAAAGTTTTTGATGATGGCTACTGCTTTGGCCCAACATAGAATTGCTATGCATTGGAAAAATGACCGACCACCTACATATAAAAGTTGGAAAAGAGACTTACCTGAATGGGCAGTGGCCGAGGAGCTACATTTTAAAGCTACTCTCACAGATGAGAAAGTGACCAGAGATACAATGGGATTGTCCGAGATGTTAAGTTTACTTACAGATCCTCTAGGCACAATTGATTGACAATTGATAATGAATAATTAATTCCGAGATAGGAATAGGTACTGCTAGTAAAACTAAGTAAATTAAATAGATCAAATGTTTGAAGTAGGTATGGTGGCAATAATGGATTGTTGTTGATATCAGTTGTGATATGAATATATATTGGATATCGACTGAGAAAAAAACGTGTCATTGCTCTGATGAACTGCACGTGTTTGTTTTTGCTTAAGAAATCTTTTCCAAAAGCCTAATAAACTTAAAACGGGGGAGTGCAAACTCCTGCGTAAATTAATTGTCCTTAGTTAAATAAGCATCATCCAGTGTGCTTTCCTGCCTCGCTTTCATTCTTACCTCCAGGGGTTAGCGGTGATGCTCTGTATGCAGGTTGTAGCAGTTGCAAGAGCAAGGAACTGTGGGCATCTCGAAAGTCATTAGTCACTACACATTGGAGAAAAAAATGTCAGTGATAAAAACGGCTGTTTAAAATAAAAAATAAAATAAAAAAAAGCACAGTTCTGACTGTTGGAATAACGCTGCCTTAACGCACCAGCGAAACAAAATATTCTGAGCAGTGCAGTCGTATTTTGCACCTAAGTGGCTCATCTACGACTGTGAACTACGGATGTAAGTGGAGTTGGGATCACGGCTATCGCTGAGGTGTCTTGGAGAGTAAGGTAGTCGACAAACAGCGACAGATGTGTAAGCTATATTGAGTTCAAAAAAGTTTTTATTTCTTGGCTGCCACTCAGTTTACCTTTCCTACAGGTTTGTTCCTGGTTCCTCGGTACCAATTCAGCTGGCAATCAGCAGCATAAAAAATATGCAAACCAGGTTCCTCCTGTATGTCAGAAAAAACACAAATGTTTAACTACCCATGACCTCCGGTACAGTATCGGTTGCAGCCTCCTTTCTCCAAGGAGCTCTCTCTGGCTTGCACTTGCAGCTCTTGATCAATGCAACTTTTTTGCCCCAATATTCACTGAGGACAAAAAGAAACACTTAGAGTAGCAACAAACAGCAAATGCTGTTATTTCAGTCAGGCATATGATTAGAAGGTTCTCATATAGGTCTAACATGCTTTTGTAACTCTATAGTATCTGGATTCCTTACCACCAACATCTTACCACCTCCTTCTCCCGCTCTCCTTATTTTGCAGCTGCCTCCACTCCTACCGGTCAGTCGCTTACAGTCAGCGCCTTCAACATACTACCATTGTTTCAGGGGAGATCCTAGCTCTTTTGCGACGACTGCTCCAACCAAAAAGCTCCTTCCTCACTCCCTTTATCGGTTTTCTCTCCTGTATTTCCTTTTCCAGCTATCTTTTTCTCCCTCAGCATTTTGAGGCATACCATAGGCTGATAAAAGCATTAAAGCAAAACGCATCAAAACATATTGGGGCTAATAACCGCCTGGAAAAAAACGAATTAACAATTGCTGCAGTTAGGCAATTACAGTATATGCGTTTCTGTTTTAAAATGAGGACTTCTCTAAACAATTGACAACATCGTTAATTTACAAGTGACCACATCTCCATAGGCAGTCACAGGCATAGAAATAAGCATTAGTAAATGCGTTAGGTTCTGCCCATGTGATTATTATTATTTTTGTTTGTTGTAATCTGTAGTTTTGTGGGTAGTTGAGCAATATAAATTACTGAAACTCCGTTAAAGCGTTATGAGCTGTTCATTGAGAGAGTCAAGATACTATGCTGTTACAGGTGGTATTATAAAGTGGGGATATTAGGTTTTAGAAATGGGGTCTCGAGTTGGCAGTCAGATTACACCCTGTCCAAGTAGGGACCCTCACTCTGGTCAGGGTAAGGGAAATACACAGAAGAACACCAGTTTAGAAAAATTGCAAATATTTATTGAAGTAAAACAAGACCAAAATGACAAAAATCAAACATACACAAGCAAACAGATCACTTTTTAAAGATTAAAAAAAGTCTTAATCCTGAAAAAAAGAAAAAAAATAATAATCAGTGGTTGTATCTTTATAACCCACAGTACAGTTGATGCGTCAAAACAAAGATGACACGGGCCGCAAAGGAGGTGATGCGTCAAAAAATTAAGCGTTGCATCGATTGAATTCATTTCCCACTTGGTTGGCGAAGCATGGATTCTTTGCCCGCCCAGCTGGCGATGCATGGATTCTTTTCCCATCGGACTACCAATGCGTCGATTCCTGGTTGTGGACCAACGTCGAAGAAAACTATGCACAGGGATGATGCGTGGAAAATCTAGGCGCACAGCAATGATGGATTTGGGCTGAAGCAGGCGATGCGTTGATTTTTCAGCCGCGAGACAGCCGCATCAGACCTCGTGTGTGGATTTTCACTCAGGTTACCAGCTTCCACAATTAAGGGCCAGGGTCTGCATTTGGCACCACTTAGCAAGTAAAGACTCTCAGCAGAAAAGCCCAGGCACTGGCAAATGAAGTATCTGATGTCCCTGAGGCTTAATAAGAGGCAAGCTCAGTTCAAGCCCTTGGAGAACCTTGGAAAGCAGGATGTAGAAAGCAAAGTCAAGTCCTTTCACTCCCAGGACAGAAGCAGCAAGTGTAGGTCAGCACAGAAACAGGCAGATTGGCAGTTCCTCCTACAGCATCCAGCTCTTCTTCCTGGCAGAATGTCCTCAGTCCAGAAGTGGTCTGAAGTTGTGGGGTCAGCAGCCCAGTCATTATACTCATTTCTGCCTTTGAAGTAGGCAAACTCCAAAGGAAAGTCTTTGCCGTGCACAAGACCCTAACTCTCCCTGTCCTGGCCCTAGACACACTCTAGGGGATGGGTACTCACAAACATTTGCCCAGGGGTCACAAAGTATGGTCTGTTGTGTGACCGAGGGCCGCACTGATGCTAGCAGGGGGCCCTGGTGGGTCAGGGATTGTGTAAGGTGGTCATAGGGGACGCAAAGCATGTACATCTAGTGGCTCAATTCCGCAATGTGAACCCATAAAACCTCGGATCACTCTCTGCTTTCTCCTTGATCAAACTGTGTGATCCTAGCCAATTTTTTTCACTTTGCTTCTTTTTCATCATTATGACATATAAGAGGACCTCGAAATACATTTGTTCTGAATGCGTACTGTACAAAACCTTTTCCTGTGTTTGATTATGTTATTCACATATATTATCAATCTATGCCTAGGTGCAAATTACAACTGATTTTCCTCTTAGCGCACTATTGGCATTGTTGTCAGGGTGGGAAGTATGAATGCTTCTAAACTCATGTTTGAAAACTAATCTCTTAAAAAATACATCTCAATGCAGTAGTATACTAAAACACTTCAGCATGTTAATGAAATACGCTTTAAAAAGAAAAATGTAATCCTCTATTTACACATTTATTATAATGTCTTTAAAAATATAGGTGTTCCTAAATTTAAGTGGTGTGGAATACCATCTTACTTCATAAATTCAGATAACCTGCAAACAAATGCTTGCCTGTTTCTTTAACATTGTTTTTCTGATTATTAGTGCTTAGCAAGTTATCAGCAACCAGTGCTGCGATTCACCAGGAGGGGCCACACGTAGAGGTGAAGTGGGCTTGGAGTATCACTGCTCTAGGGGGTTGGCGACTGCTTTTTGTAAGGACCGACACAGCTGGATTCAGGTGAAAGTGTCTGATCCTCCGCCACTCTAGCCCAGGAAAACTCATCAGGATATGCAGGGCACATCTCAGATACCTTTGTGTGACTATCTAGAGTGAATTCAGAAACAGCCTAACTGTCAGTCCGACCCAGATGTGTATTTCAAAGCCAGGCACAGAATGGTTAAGCAAGAAAATACTGATTTTCTAAAAGTGCATTTTCAAACTTAAGACTCTAAAAAGAAACTTCACCAAAGGATGCATTTTAAAATTGTGAGTTCAGAGACCCCCAAGCCTAATTGCTATATATCTGCTCTCAATGGGAAACTGCACTTAAGATATTTCAAGGCAGTCCCCATGTTACTCTATGGGAGAGATAGGCCTTACAATAGTGAAAAACGAATTTAGCAGTATTTCACTATCGGGACTTGTAAAACAGACTACTACATGTCCTACATTTTAAATACACTTCATTCTGCCCATGGGGCTGATTTGGGCCTACTATAGGGGTGACCTACATGTAGTAAAAGGAAAGGTTTGGGCGTGGCAAGTGGGTACACTTGCCAGGTCGAACTGGCAGTACAAAACTGCACACAGACATGGAGCGGCAGGTCTGAGACAGGTTACAGGGCTACTCATGTGCTGCAGGCCCACTAGTAATATTTGATCTGCAGGCCCTGGGCACACTTTACTAAAGACTAACCAGTAAATTAAATGTTAATCGTAGATAAACCAATCACCAATCCAATTTAGATGGAGATCACTTGCAGCTTAGCACTGGCCAGCAGTGGTAAAGTGCCCAGAGTCCTAAAAACAGCAAAGACAGATCAGAACAAGCATTTGAAAATCAACGGGTCTCGCATTTGCTCGAGTTAGAGCTATTAGCGTTGTAAACTCCTAACCATACTTTCCTTGCCACACAAATTAAAAGAAAAAAACGAGCGCAATCGTGCTAAGTAAAACACAGTGTGATCACACTGAAATTCAAAATGAAAAAAACGAGCACCCCATGTAAAACCCAGCAAGATTGTGCTGCATGGAAAATAAAAAAGATGAAGTAGCCCGGAAACCATGCTGAAAACATGGTGCCTCGTATGTTTTCAGTAGTTGGCCGGTGCACTTGAGGAGGCATGATTTATGCATGCCTTTTACTAATGAAATCAAGCGGATTTTAAAAAGGCAAGCCCACGAGCCAATGAAAGTGACAGGTGTGACATGAGCGTTAAAAGCTCAAAGAGAGATTACAACAGGGACAGAGCGCTTGGGCGATCGACCCTAAAAATGGGGATAACCCTAAAAAAAGGGCCATTTCCAACAAGGGTGGAGGTCAAATTAAAAAAAAAAAAAAACGTATCGGATTATAACACATTTCAATGCGCGCAGGGGGAGTGGGCTGCTTGCTAGCTCTTGTGATGAGTGAGTGGTTTGTTCGTGTACGCACCGTGGCATTATTGGGCTCGTTAGACCGCAGGTTAGTCAAAAAGCCCTTTTAAACATGGACTTTATCTGTTTTGGCCGCACTGTAAAAGTGTTTGTCCCGTTAGTCACCTCACTTAAAATTCCATTATAAATCAGTCAACTGAGTATTTATACATATTTCAATTTGTAGCACCCTATATTTAGCATGTCTCAAAGTCGAGATCTAGGAAAGTTTTTAATAGCAAGCATGGATTATATTTACATTTACACTGTAACAGGTTTTTCAACCACAATATAAAGAAACGTCACGTAGTACGGACAACAATATATTTGGCCGCTTCCGAAGTAGCACCACATGGTTTGTTAAAGTAAAACTGTACACCAGACCAATTAAAAAAAATAAAAATTAAAAAAAATAATAATACAGGCAACATACAAGCATAATATGTGTGTTGCTGCCACAACAATAATTCACAGAATGCGTAATAGCAAAAACAAGAAAAGCAGTTTAAAGGCATCGGAAGCATAAATAGTTACAAAAACATGCATAAAATGTGTGCTGATGCCACAACAGTAATTCAAAGAATGCGTAATAGCAAAAACGATGAAAGTAGTTCAAAGGCATCAGAGGCAAAATAGTTACAAAAACATGTATAAGATACGTGCTGCTACCAGGCCAATATTTAACAAAATGTATGTTCCATAAAATGACATAAGTAGTTGGAAGGCATGATAGACAAGAATGTTAAATACAGGCAAAACTAAATTAGTTTTAAGGCATCAGAAGGAGAAATGTATTGAAAAAAAGCTGAAGATGCAGACCGCAAACAAGCATAAAATGCGTGTTGCTGTCACAACAATAATTCAGTGGATGCGTAATAGAACAATGAAACAATAAAAGTCGTTCAAAGGTATCGGAGGCTTAAGTAGTTGGAAAAAACACATAAAATGTGTGCTGCTGTCACAACAATAATTCAAGGAATGCATAACAGCAAAAACACTGAAAGTAGTTAGTTCAAAGGCATCGAAGGTCGAAAATAGGTTTTTTTTGTGTTTTTTTTTTTTAAACGGATAAAATGCGTGCTGCTGCCACAACAATATTTAATAATATGCGTTTTCCGTAAAACGACATAAGACTGTTAAATAAATACGTTTATACAGGACGAGACAAACAACAAAAGAAACAGGCACGCTCTAGATCATGGGTACTCGCAAACATTTTCCCAGGGGCCAAAAAGTTTGGTCTGTGACATGCCTGGGGGCCGCATTGATGCCAGGGCGGTGGCGGTGGCGGTCGCGTGGGGTTACTAGGGGGATTGGTGGCAAGGTAGGTGTAGGGGAAGCAAAGGATATACATCTAGTGGGGGAAATAAACAATGGGAAAACAGAAAACCTTGAATTAATCCTGGCTTACCCACTTTGCCAAATTTTGTGATCCTAGGCAATTGTTTGGTGTCACTTTCCCTCCTTTTTCTGCATTATCACATTTAAGAGGACCTCAAAATACATGATTCATGGCGTGTGCTGGACAAAAACCTGCTTCTATGTTTGATTTAATAAACTATAATGTTGTTTATGCATGATAGGAACCCAGGCCACCAATAAAGTGCACATACCAAGTGACTTGCCTCTTTAATTTACTATTGATGGTGTTCTCAGGGTAAGGGAAATAATTAATGTTTCCAAATTTATGTTTGAAAACTATCACTTTAAAATGAATACATCTCAATGCACTGATAAAATAAATTGTACTAAGGTGTTCTGCATGTTAACTAAATACACTTAATTAATTTTGACGAGAATGTCTTAGTTTTACACTTATGCTGCAAGATGTCTTTAAAAATGAAGGCGTTTCTAAAGTTAAGAGCAGGAGTCCCTAGTTACACCAATTAAGTTTGAAATAAATGATTGTGTGTGTATTTAATATTTGTTAGTGCGGAGTCGAGCAAACAGCTGCCCAGTGCTCCTGTTTGCCCCAGGGACCGCATGTAAAGGTCAGAGGGGCCGCATGAGGCCCAGGGGCCGTACTTTGAGGATATCTGCTCTAGATGCATGCAGCCAAAAAACATGCAGTCAGGGAAAGATAAGAGCATGTAAACAGTAAACTGCATGCAGTATTAGCCAATAGAACAAAAGTATCAGCAACCAAAGCAGATGGGAATGAGTAGGTAGGCCACGGGAAACCGATAAGAGAAACACAAAGGAGAACGGGCTACAACCAATAGAAACGGAGGAAAGCAAACCTGCAGGCACACAGGCCAATAAGAAGTGAATGCAAGTCCTTTTTTAAGATATATTAAATACAATAAAGTTCAAAGGGCACTGAAGTCCTCCATCATCTAAGGTTCCTCAATGGTTCCGTCTTGCAGTGCCGAATTACCAGACGAGCGCCAACACAATTTTATTTGACCCCTCGCTGAGACATTTTAGCACTGTTTTGGTAGATCGGACCACTTGATGTCTGTCTTCTTTACTAGGCACAAGAGTAAGCAATTAAAGTTCTATGCAGAAATGCACATTGTTACCCACATCCTCCGCAGATCACCTGAGATAATGTGATGAAAACCTCCCACATTTACCACAAAACCAACATATGTATCCAATTCCAGGCCCAATGACAAAGACATCAGTTCGTTTCACATAAAATGATTCTGTCGACTAGCGGTTTACACTCCAGCCGCTTGCTTTTGTGAACAGAGAGAGTTCACAATGTTCTCAAAGCAATAGGGGCCGTTTTCCAGTTCAGCTGATTTCACATTCTTTCAAAAATCATAGTCTAGTGATTTTTGGTTTTGAGCACCGCACGCATAATGCTTCATTATACAGGGCACCAGCAGTGGATCATCAACATCGAAGACGTGTTTGGAGTGGGACATAATATCTACATGTAACTGTTGTTGCACAGTAAATGCTTAGTCAAACTTTCCCACAAGCCCACATTGAGGTGTACAGGTTAGTGGAACATGTGAAAATGTAAACCTCCAAAACATAGGGCCCGAATCACCAAATGTCCTTAAAGAAGAGTATGAAGTACATTCCTGTTGGGTTACATCGGTATTTGGAGTACATTCCTGTCTTTTATGAAAATCTGAGATAATTTCAGGAGTATTTCCGGGCATCTCTGCATCAGTTGTACTTTTGAGTACTCAAAAGTTTACTATTTCCATATTGTGAAACAGGTGTACATTTTCAATGGAAATTTAACACAAAAGGACATTTGTATCTTACATTCCAGTAGAGAAAAAAATGGGGACCCTACCATCCCTTTTCTACCTTAGAAAAACATTTTATCCAGGCCTTGACAGAAGCCAAAGTGAAAGTATTTTCTGGGGAAGAATTAAAAACCTACCAGCAAATTGTTGGTTAAACCTCAAACTTACGAGTCTCAGCAGGTTTACCAGACGTTATAGATGGATTGATCCAGGAATACACCTAAACCACCTGCAACTAGCCATGTTCATACAGAAATGCCATCAAATTGAGTTTTCCACTGTTGATCAAATGCCTTATGTGCAGGCAAACTGCCACAATGCCGGATTCTGACAACAAAGAATGTGAATTGGCCCTCGAAAAAATCAGGCGGATTGCTCACTTAAGCTGTGCTTGGTTACAAGACAGTGACACCGGATACGTACTGGATCTTTTAAATAATACTAACATAAATCAATGATTAGCACCAATGTCCACAATATTTGGCAACAAATCCAAAAGCAAATCGAAGTAGAAAATGACACGGGCAAAGCATGTGCTTGCAGAAGGGTAGCAAAGCTCAGCAAAAGGAACCTCAAATATTTGTTCACACTGTACCTGTAGCAGGAGTAGAATTGCTCATGGTAAAGGGCCCGTTAGCGAAACCAGAAGAAAGAAGCTCGTCAGATCCCCGCTGAAAAATAAAACAGGGCAAACATTAGTACAATTAATCTGGAAAAGAAAAATAAGCAATAACATTTTCTTTAAGACAGCTGTATTGTTAGGAATGCCTGCAATTAAGGGTGTTGTTCTCTATGATTTAACTATGAACTTGCTTAGAAGAAAAAAGAAAAATGGAGCAAAGCATGTTTAGAATACGGGCATTCTACACCGCTGTTCTCTACATTTGTAGAAACAAAACACAGATTTATGGAAAGAAGATTTGTTTTTTCCTAAACAGCCACTATTTAACATTATCTTATTTTTTTTCTGTCCCTCATTACCAGGTTTCTCCTGGTAGTGATGGACAATAAAAAAAGAAAAATACATTACACCGTGCATAGGTTGGGTGGTGTAACGTCCTTCCTCAGACAGCCCCTACTCATCGGAAGAAGTATTCAGTAGATGGAGCCTCATTTGGCTCTTTCAACAGAATGCTTAAGGTCTGTCAGTTTCTAAATTAAGTGGGAACACCAAGGGTTTTGGGGAAAGGGTAATCTATTACATTTGTGATGGAGTACTGTGTACACCAAATTCTAAAATCGGTTTCTAAGTTACTTCACTATTCCAACTCCAATCATAGCATATTTGGGAGTACGTGCTTGATACCATGCAAATCGACATAAGAAATCTATTGATTTTATTACAATTCCTGTGAAAACTATGAAGGAGAAACATAAACAGTAGTAATTGGATTACTAATAAGATGCAAAAAACACAACATATAAAGAATGACCACAATACAACTGATTATATCGTATGTATATATGATAATATAAAACCAATAAAAAGTAACTGGAAAAACATTTGCAGGGAGATATTTATATAAATCCAAAATTTTAGCAGTCATATGCTGCAAAAACCTTTTGTAAAAACATGTTTTAAAATGCTGCCAGAAGAAACAACGTTCATGTAGAAACGGTTATGATGCGTTACAGAAATATAACCCAGGTTTTTAGGCCCTCTCAATTCTCCATCACCCTGCCTCCTTTAGTACACACAATGATGGGGGGGGGGGGGTCACTGTCCATTTTCAGAAAGCATAACCAATGCACGAAGGAGAAACAGGGTTGGAACTGTCTGTGGCATGTGCAACATCACATAGGGTTGGTGAGACTATCCAGTGGTCTAGGCTGTGAAGTCTTGTAGCTCAAGATTAACAAAAAGAGACCCACATTAGTATGACAACTTAATGTCTTACCCATTCCCTGCCCAATGTAGACCAACAAAGAAAAGGGGTTAGGAAGAAAAAGAGAGACCGACAAAGAACAATGACAGACAAAACAAAAGAGTTCAAGGGGAGAAACCCAAGAGAAAATCTAGTTTTTTGGGGGAGTGGGGGTGTTTGCTCCATATGTTTGCTCATGTATGTCAAAGAAACCAGAAGAGACAATTCCATAGGCTGATGTGGTGGCAGTCAATGAGAAGCAAACATAGCAATAGGTGGTGGATAATTTGGGTGGGTTTGGGAGAGTGAGACACAGATATGGGGAGACAGCCAGCGTGGGTATGCAGATATTCTGTCTAAGAGGAAGAGTGGGACAGAGGCAGCCAGAGAGGAGGGACAGCCATAAAGAGACAACCCATCCAGCAGAGATCAGAATCATACAGAATCAGGTTGGGATGAGGCACAAGATGAAGAAATGGAATACAGAGGGTGGAAACATGAAGGGGTTGGGACTTCCACAGAATATTAGAGAAACTGTTACACAGGGAAGTAGACGATCTTCCAGCAGAAAGGAAGATCAAAAACAGGAAATATGGGCAATAAAATTAAACAAACATTGGTCCTACAGTTCCTGCGCAGACATGCACCAGCCTTGGTTCTTATACAAGAGACTCATCTAAAGGGCAACCGGCATAGGACTTTAGATCGAATGGGTTACACTCTGATGGCACATGCCTTATTCACCTCCAATTCTAAGGGAGTGGTCATCTTACTCAAGAAAGCTACACCTTTCGTCCTAGGTCCTGTGTGGACGGATCCACTGGGACGGCACTTGGAATGGCCAGACTCTACATCTTTGCTCTGTATATGTGCCTCCAAAGCTGCATTCAGATACCTTACCGGTGCCTGAGGCCCTAATACTCAAATTACCCACTGGCAACCTCATACTGGGGGTGGGAGGGTGGGAGCAAACACATGAATGTTACCACAAACCCAGTAATGGACAGGATGACTTACGCCAGGGAGGGTGGCGGCACCAGCAGTCTGAGGGCTTTTGCAGAATCATTTGGCCTGATAGACCCGTGAGGGCACACAACCCACAAGAGGCAATTTACGTTTGTATCTGGGGCTTTTAGTAGCTTATCACGTCTCGACTACCTGTTTATATATCACTCAGTGAGTGGCCACTTTCACGAGGCAACAAACCTGGTGCAAGGCATATCGGACCACTCCCAGGTGGTGGCCACGTTGTTAAGCTCAATAAGAGACGCTGGGCTGCTTCCCAGAGGCCTATGGTACTTAAAGGAGAAAGGTTTCCGGAAAAGATAAGCAAGAGCTGACTGATACTTCTGACAACCTGGGAATGGTGACTCTGGCTGGTGTACTCTGGGAGGCCTTCATGACGGCCATCTGAGGGCAGGCTCAAGAGCTGTTTGGGAGGTGGGGGTTGAGAAAGGAGCAGAGTCTTCAGTGTGAGGCAATTGAGACAGACATCCTTAAAAGAAAATTAGAAACCGTATCAGGGGGCCCGGTGGATCCACACCAATGTCAAATTGTTACTCAAGCAACAGGAGCTGAGGGATCTAGCAGACAATAAGGCGATAACTCGTGCTCTGGACATACAGAGGCGCTTATATAAAGTGGGGGACAAAGCGAACAAGCTGTTGGCCTGGTTGGAAAAAAGGGACAGGGGCAGGAACTGGGTGGCTGGGATAAGAGATGAGGTCAGTAGGCAGGATACCATAGGGTACACCAAAGCCCCGGAGGCATAGGAAGCGGTTCTATCGCACAATGTGAAAATGGCCATTCCACCGTGCAGTCCTAACCAGATTGGGCTTTGGCCCTCAATTCTGTGAGTGGACCAATGGTTATACAGTGGCCCACGAGCGAGAGTAAGAGTCAACGGGTGACATCCCACTCCTTTGCCCTCCACATGGGAACAAAACAGTGATGCCCTTTGTCCCTGTGGTTGTTTGCCCTTGCATTACAGCCTCTGGCCACCTGGGTGCGGCAGGACCCTTATATTGGGTATTCCAGAAGGGGGATGGTTGGAGACTAGACTATCCCTGTATGCAGACGATGTCCTCCTCTATGTTACTAAACCCCGCCACTCAGCAGAAATTGTTACAGATTTTAAATCTATTCAGAGCATATTCTGGATAACAAATAAACTGGGAGAAATCAAGAGTTTTGTTTTCCTTTTAACAGGAGGCAAACTGATCCTGCCTGAGAGATGTGTGGCTCCACTGGCTGCGGAGGGATTCCCTTATTTGGGAATTTATGCAACAAGGACTCTGTGGATAAAGGTTCTTTCTGAGGAATTCCTCCAATTAGATTGCCTCTGTGAAGATGTTTCGCATTCGAGAAAGTTCCAGCTTTCTTTGATGGGTCAGGCCCCCCCTCTTTAAAATGATGTCCCTTCCCCGCCTCCTGTATGTACTTAACACACCACTGAAAGTGCCCCCAGCCTTTTTTCCTAAGGTTCAAAGTGAATTGTGCACTCTTTGGGATGAGGGCAGTCCCCACATATCCCTTGTGAAGCTCCAAAAAGGGGTGTTTGAAAGGGGTCTAGCGGCTCCAGACATCCAAGCATACTATTGGGCAGCCCAGCTTGTCCCAGTCAAAGAATGAGTATTTGCTGACAGGAAGGAACCTGCCTATAGGGTTGACCGGGCGGCCATGGGAGATGAAGGGCACCTCTCCGTGCTAGGAGGCGGGAGATCCAGCTTCTGTTCCATACGCAGGCAACAGTGAAAACATGGAGGGAGGCCACCAAATTCTTGGGATGGGAAACAAGTGTGACTCCACTCTGGTCTAGCGACCAATTCAGTGAACTCCACAATCTGCAGGGATTTTGTCGATGGGGTTTAATAGGCATTGACAATTTGGGGGGGGACATTTGGAGGAACGGGGCACTGATTTCTTTCGAAGACTTTCAGGAAATATGCAATGGGGACGTCAGTCTGTTTTCAGTATATCCAGTTGGGCCACATGCTCAAAGGGCATATACATGTGGGCGACCAGCTTCCAAAGTCATCTCCTTTAGAAGACCAGCTATTATTAGACCCAATGCCTGAGAAGGCAGTCTCCCTGACCTATAGGAAATTAATGAATAACTCCCCTGGTCCCTCACAATCTCCCAGAGAGGCATGGGAAGGTGACCTGGGTGCAACAGAGGAGGAAGAGGAGGGCTGGCAGGAAGCCCTTCAGAGCCCTAGGGAGGTGGCGATCCGTGCTCAATTTTGCCTAATACAACTTTAAATTCTTCACAGATCATATTACTCCAGATCTCTTCTGCACCACATGGGCCACAGCGAGTCTGTTTTATGTAGAAGGCGGTGTGGCATGGTGGGATAATGTTTCCATTCCCTATGGAGCTGCCCAGTCATAAAGCATTTCTGGAGGCAAGTGGTTTGCATCATGACCTGCGTACGGGGGCCTCACTGTCCCACTTGGGGCCAGATGGCTATTACTTCACATATCTGGTGAAAAAGGGTGGACACAATATCAGAGACTGTGGCTGATGCTGGCAGCAGTAGTGGCCAAAAGGGATGTAGCAAGAGCATGGGGGGGGGTGGAGAGAGGCCTCCAGAGATTCAGGTCTGGGAAAACAACTTGAACTGGTGCTAGTGAACAGAACAGGTAATCAGAGCGGTGGCTGCCCCCAGAAGCACAACAAAATCTGGTCTAAATGGAAAAAAATACAGAGACCTGTGTTGAAAACAGGGGAAGGGCAGGGGGATGGAGCGGTTCTCAGAACTGTTCTACCATTAAGATGTAGTTGAGGGGCAATTAAAGTTTTGTGTGTTGCAGACTGCTGGGATTTGTTACATCCCTATTTTACGATGCAATAACAACTGTTGTTCTCTCCAAAATCACCAAGAACTATATTCTGTACATGACCTGTGTCAATTGTTGTGATGAGCAGCTATTTATTCAATTAAAAAGATCCTATAAAAATAAATATGTACAAGAGGAAAGGAAGGAACCTCCGCCCCTCCACCACCACCACCACATCTTTAGAGTGCTGCTGAAACAGGATGGTGCCTTTCCTTTGACCTTAAGTCTCTAGGGGGTGATGGGAGCTTATGCAGGGATTGCCTGGTCAAAAGGGATGCCCATCTCAAGCTGAGGTCAGGGCAGCCTAGTGTGATTACATATTTGAAAATCAAATAATTAAGAATTACAACAAATCAATAAAATGTTGATGCAAAGTTGTACAGAGAATTACTTGCAGTGAAAATTATGTAAGCTTGTGAAAGCAGATGGACTCTCCAGTAATACCCCTACGTTGAGTAGGAAGGCAACAACTTAGGTTTATAAACACAAAAAGAATGAATAGTCCAGATAAGCCTTTGAAGAACAACTGTTGTGTGAAAGTCCACTTCGGAAGAACAGCAGATATAGTTCTTTAAAAACAAAGGAATAAGGAAGTGCCATATAAACATTTTAAAGTTATTGATAGTTACTATTATAAAGATGTGCAGCATTTCAAGACTGCCAAGTCTATAAAGTGCCATTTATCCACTCACACAAGCAACTGGAAACAATACTAAATTTTCAGTTTTTCCTCAGACTTCATTGTTCTTATCAAGTTTCATCACCTAAAGCACTGACAATGCAATGAATGATCTGAAACACAAACAAACCCTTTTCTGAATAAACTCTCAATTGTATTCTGCACTATGCTTCTGATGGAGTGGCACAATGTAAATACAATGGAGTCGTAAAATTACAATAGTCCCGATCCCCGAAACATAGCTCACCTATACTTGTTCCTGGCCAAGAGGTGGTCAACTCTCATTAGCCCCGTTCAGACACTCCCAAGTCCAAAGTCATAGCAACATCAAAACTTCTTTAGGAAACCTAGTATGGAAAAAACTACTAAATATCAGATTTGCAGAGCTTCACACCAGTGTCTCAAGAATGATACCGAGCAACCATGTCCCAGACAGAATTACCTCATCAATATTTTACACAGTATAATGCAGCAGCAAGGCAATTAACCAGTATTACCAGTGTAAAAAATAAGAATCTCACACAAACTGAAAGACAAATCAGGATGTGGATCAAAATAAAATTTGTAGTTAAAGTATGAAGTTCACCACTTTATTCTACTGGTTAAAGGGAATGTACAAAGGCTCTGTGAGTCAAAGAATAGTCTTTGGATGCGTTTGGAACTACATTAATCCTGACTGAGGGCATTCAAATCATAGATTGATTTTCCTGAGCAACATATGCAAATTTGATGAGCTTGCAGTGTTGGCAGAGGGAATGGGCAAGGACATTCTTCCAACAATAAGAGACTCAATCTGACTCAATTATGTTGATTTAGGAATTCAGATACTGGGTCCAACCCAACAAAAAAATAGTTTCTAGCAATTGTTGTGGTTATAAAGTACTATAAACCAGAGAATGTCATCAACTTAATAAGCATGAATGTACAACAGAGGCTTTCTGGTAGCTTTGACTACATACCTATTTTATGCATACATTTTCATATTAAAGAATTGCAGCTCCGCATGTCACAAACTGGCCTGTTGACCCTAAACTAGATATGATGGCTCAAAAACTCTTCACTTGGGTCACCCACTAACAATGGAAAGAACATATGGACTCAAGATAAGTTGATACGTTACCCATGTGAGGTTGCTAAACTAAGCTTAACAAGTTGCAGATTGAGCCTGGAGCGATCTAGAAAATTTTCAACAACATGAGGGGAGATGAAGGTAATAATGGAATAACTCCGTATATATGCATACTCCACGAGATTTCTTTTATGAAGGGAGATGAAGGCAATAATGGAATAAATCAGTATATACACATTCTCAATAAGATTTCTTTTGACTTGAATAAGGCCTGCATGCATCACTGCTTGAACACCTTTGCAAAAACAAAAACAAAAAAACAAAAAATAGTCCACGTCCAGAATTACACAGGGATGAATAGGTCTCTCCTGAAACCATGGATTCACCTTTAAGTAAGAGGAGCACTAAGTGCTGTGGGTGCTTAAATTAACAAGTTAGCTGTTCCTTGTAGCCATGTTGTGAAGAAAAACTTACACCAGTTTCTCTTTCGTAGCTGGTAAGAAGGCTTTCAGGGTCAGCCAGATAGCTCAAAGATTCACCAGACTGATGTGGAGCTGGGGCCCTGCGGGAGACTGCACATCCCTGATTTCCACCTCTCCCAGGTGGCAACCTACACCCCAGAGACCATGCATCTGTCATTCTGTGAGATCTCAGTGTGTCAAGTCAAGTTGATGTGTCTGTGCCACCACTGAAGGTCCCAGGCTGTCTTATTGAAGATACAGAAGGCTTAAGACAGATTGAACTTGTGCTAAGCCCACTGAAGCCGAGGGTTCCACTGTAGGGCCAGCATGTGCCCACCTGGCCCATGGGTCAAGTAGGATGAACAAAGACCAAATCCAAAATGCCTCAGAATTGTCCTCAACAAGACCACACAATTAAGCCCAACACATTGGAGTCATATCCTGAATGTGCTGCTATGGTAGAAAGAGCTTAAACACTACCATGTCCAGGACTGTCCCTAGAAAGGAAATCCTCTGTAGGGACATCAAGTGGGACTTCAGGTAATGGTTGCCCTTCTGTTATCCCTGGGCTTTTCCATCAGTGTACCGAGGCGGTCCACAATGGACAAAAGCGATTATGACTGGAGGAGCCAGTCTCCTCCAACTTGCAAAGGTGTGCTTTGAGCACTGCCTTTATTTTCATGAATGAAAGATCAGGGTAGGACGGCAAATTGGAGGGCTTCAGACCTGTACTTTCAAGGACGCCATCCAGTTCTCTGGTCCAGAGCAACAAAAAAAACGGAGATAAAATAAGCACTTTGAATTTAGAGAAGGCACTCGGAGGCTGAAGGTCTAGCGTGGGTCTAAGGCGTCCATCTCCTTCTTTGCCATGAGAAAGGGCAGGGATAACACCCCTCGCCACACCTGTGGCACTCGTTGCCACGACCCAGGTGCCAAATGGCACCACATGTCATGGTCCTGTCCATCCCTGTCCCAGTGCTTGTCTGCAGTCACTTTACAGCTTGCACAGAACCAAGCTCGACATCCTACCCAGTTTGTACATGGGTAAGAGCCCAGGGCACATACCTTCAAAGAAAAAAACAAAAGAGTACCGTGCTGTTTTGACCTGGACCTCATCCTAACCATGTACACCGATGGAAGGCTTCCCTTCCTGCGACTGTAACAGCATGGCAACAATCGCTGTTGGTTTGGGCTTGGACAGATAACGCTATCCTGAGAATTGAGATAGCCAAAAGCCTTTGGGAGCATCTGCTACTAAACTGACTTTCAGATGCTGACCATGGATGACTCCCATCCCCCTTGACCCTGCTCCCCATGGATGCTTGTTTCCGGTCCAGGGAGGACCTAGCCTGGCAGTTCGAGCTGGACTGTTCCCATGGGAAGCAGGGTCAGGGGTGATTTGCACATGGCTGGGTACAAACTGGGTGGCATGGTGAGAAAAAGAACGATGGATTAAACCCAGATCTGTGACTGGCGGTGAGTGTTTGAAAAGTTTCAACACTCCGTCGTTCATCTTGCTGTGTTACTCCTCCTTTCTGCTCCACAAGTTTCAAATTTGACTACAAGGCCAACACAATTTAACATCAAAATTTGTAGGCCTCACCCATAAAACACCTGCCGGCTAGGATGGAAATGTCTCCTGCGTGATAATGAACATGCACCCTAGCACAGAGTGCCCCAGCTGCACGTAGATCTGGAATTATGATAAAAAAAAAAAAAAGAACAATAATCTGTTAAGCAAGCCGCACAATCAGGCTTACCACTGTGGTCTACCACAGACAAGAGTGGCAACAAAACAGCCTCCCTTAGAACAAGTCAGGCTAATCTAACCCAGAGTTGCAAAATATTTGGGCAATGGAGGCAGCATACCTGTTTAGTGAACAGCAGAACTGCTTGGCTGTTTCCGAGGTCATAGGGGTAGAGTCTACCTGCCCACTAATTTGAAGTTCTGCAGCTGTAATAGGAACTCGTTTGGCCTACATGAGAGGACAGTAGAGTGAAGCGTGCATATGTTGTATGCTAGAGAATGCATGTATGTGTGCCTGTGGAACTACATATCATTGAGGCCTGCGGGTTCCATTTTGGGAAGCCCAGGTCCTAGAAAACTCTTGACGGAGGTGAGGACTGCAGACCCAGACAGGAGCTATGAATTGCTGACATTCCTATGGCTGGGAAGACAGCTACATTGGGAGGGGAGCAGAGCATCCCTGAAGAGCATCAAAGGTCTATTATGATTCAGGCAGGATGCTGGGCAGGGAGGTTAGAGCAGTGTTTATTGAAATTGTGGACCTCAAGATACACACTACAAGAACACAATCATAAATGATGGGAGGCGTAATCCTTTGAACCTTTGAACCTTTGAAAGGCATATTTTACATGAAGCTAACACCCATGTTTACCCCATTGTTGCATCCATCACCGAATCTGTGGTCCATTATCTCTGGTGCCACACTGCTGGGCACTACAAAGATCCAGGGACCCACAACACAAATTTGAAAGGGCTTTGCTCCAAGCCACATTTGTTTCCGGAGAGACAGTATAAAAGTAGAAGCTGAAAACCCACTTGTTGTTCACAGTTGCAACAAGATCCCCACAACATTAGCTACTGCAACCAGGATCAGGGATCAAAGCCTGCTGTCTCCCAGCTGGATGGAGAAGACTGTATAGGATGCTAAGAACACTTGCCATGAACCTGAAGCACCAGCCTGCCAATACCAGGCTGTCCTGTGAGGAAGAGGAGAACCTGGAGGGAGCGTGGCCTAGCGGGGATCCAGAGACGTGGATTTCATTGAGTGAGGTGTGAAGCCGAAGGTCCATTGGGACCAACTTTGGCTGTGCAAATGCTGCACTGCACTAAGAACTGCTTGCCTGTGTGGTAGGCCATTCTTTAGGGGTTGTTGGCCTATAGCACAGACTGGCATAGAACGATTGGATTGCCACCCAAGTTCTTCGTCAAGGCTGTCGCCCAAGAAATCAACCGAACTCGCTGGACACAGACCCCTGCCACACCCCTTCTGCCAGGAAAAGAAGCTTGCTTGACTTTAGAGTTCTGTTTGCAACCCAGTGCGTACATCACCAATCAGCCCGGGAGCTGCTTAACTGCCATAATCGCCTACCAAGGAGGATTCTTTTAAACACTTCAGAACATGGGACTCGGTCTAGACAGGAGGGGCTTGGGTGCAATCACACAAAGAGATAGAAGTGGTTTTGCAAGTGATTGTGTCAATTATTTCAAAGTGCTCTATTTGAACTGTTGCAATAAATACTTGTTTTTTCATAAAACTCAGTACTGAGCTGGACCGGATTTATCAGGGTTGCTGCAGGGGTGAGTTAAGTTGTTTGTAACTACACTCACACTCTACCTCTCCTTGAAAGCCTTGGACTGCTCAACCCAAGGTGCCACAGAGTCAAGTGCTGAAGGGGTAGAACTTGGTCCAGTTGTGCAATGCCCATAGTAGGCTGGGCCCCAGGACAGCAAGAGTAAAAAATCCCACCACCACAGTGAGGCCCAATCACAACTGCCAGCCCTTGGCCTTCTAAAATAGGTGCAGACTGTAGACTAAATTTCTACTGTTGACCACAGTGCTTTAAGTGAGATGAAAAGGGTGAAACTGGGAGAAGAGTTTCTAAAAGGAAAGTTGCATAGCTTGGAACATGTTAACTACAACCCTGTGCTCAGCATTAACAAGTTTGAAAACCATTGGTCTAGGGTGAAAGTCATAGCTTCATATTCCCAGTCAAGATATAGGTGTTTCTTCCACTGGAAAGAAAAAACAAGCAAAGCAAGTGACTACCTAAAGAAGGTTCTGTTAGTAGTTATACTCAGCAACAACAAACACTGCAAACCTCCCAGAAGCACAAAGTAGGATATCAGCCAAAAAGCAAAGTGAGAAAGCACTAAAATGGGAGTGTGTTGCAGCAACTGTCTCCAGCCACAAATCCAAAAGTTACTAAGTCCAGACCTTCACCTCACACCAACCGCCTATTGCCTTATCCAAAACCTCTCTCTTCTCTTGCTCGCTAAGTAGACCCACAGCTACTCCTCTAATTGTCCAATATCTCCTTTCTCTTGCTCAATTTCTAAACCCTCTGCTCCACAATTTAAGACCACTTCCTTCTCTAGGTCTCTGCCTAAAATCTCTACCAGTGCTCCTGCTCCATGTCCAACTCATGTCCCTTCTTTTTCTCTCTACCTAAACCCACAGCCATGCCTGTATTTCCCCATTTGGTACCCTCTGTTCTCTTTACCCTCATGTAATCCATCTACCAACTCTAGTCACCTCCAACTCCCCTATCTTTTCTTGTTATGTCAACAACCTCTACTATCCCTATACTTCCCATCTGACTCCCGTTCCTTCTCTCGTTCTCAGTCTAACCTTCACTGCTGCTCGGTCTCTAGCTCCCAGTATAACACTTCTGTCAACCTGCAAACACACCTTTCCTTCTCTTGCACCATGTCCAAACCCCTATCATCCACGAGGCTTCCTACCACCTCCCTTTCAAAACACTCATCTCTCTTCTCTGCCTAATTCTAGCTCCCCAGCTACCCGCTAACCTAAATCGCTGATAATGTAAATCGTCAATACCTCTCAGTGTAGACATGGGCAAAGCCACAGCAATTCCTAAGAAACCACTGGCTCCCTGCATAACCTTGTCACCAAGAGATCCCTGGCTATGTAACCCCCTCAGACCTCACTAGCTCCATGTGACCCCTCTGCCCCTATTAACACCCTGTATTATTTCTTTCCCACCTCTAGGTGCCAACTACTCTCCCTTACTTCCGTAACGCAGCTGTCAATGTCTCCAATTGGGAGTGGTAATGTAAGACGAGACCTGGCAGGGGTGTCTCATGTTGGTATGGCAGGCTGTGCTGGCATCATGTTATAGACTGGAAGAAAACGTCCCTGAATTCAAAGCATAGGCTTCACACCTACCTAGGTAGGCTAGTATCCAGAGAGCAAATTCCAGACTGAGAGTTTCTGGTGCATTAACCCCATACCGGGAAAGTTATCTGTTTTTTTAAGCTGAGTACTGATGTGACCGAAAGGAGACTGGTTGAAAGTGACTAAGTTCTCTCGCTTTCATTCCATGTATTTTCCAATCCCACTTTCCTCTTCCAAAAGCCCTAAAATCTTCACTCTTTCCATCTCTGCCTCTCCCTATGTTGTTTTCTTACCCTCCAACACTCTTAATTTAAGTTGCTCCTATATTTTTTTTTTTTTTTTGTTTTTTTTTTTTTTTACACACCCCCTAACCTCTGCACCATTCCCTTTTTCGAATCTCATATCCATTGACTCACAAGACATTCTTCCTGGACAGACGTATAATGCACAGCTTTAAACCATTCACAAGCCATACTGTATGTACCACCTTCCCAGTATCTGCCCTCAAACACTCAAAGTGCCATCAACAATTTCAAAATGGCTGTCCAATATACAGCTGAGGAGATGGGAAAGGTTTTGAATACATTCCACATCTTGCTTGTGACTTTTCATCATACACCTTGGGTTCTTTTTGTAACGAGATTTCTCCAACTAGCCACCATTCTCATACATTTTCCAGGGCTTTAGCTCATTCCACTGCATACCTAATTCGAGCAATGGCAGTCTGTATGTTCCAAGGTCTTCAAAGCTTACCGTTACAGTCTGAAGTGCACGGTTCTGTGCCAGATTACACTGTGCAGACATGATCTCTCTTAAAATCCTTTACAGCCATGTAAGTGATTTAAGGAGTAGGTAGGACAAGTGGGTTTCTGTAGATGGCAAATAGATTTGAGGATCTTTTTACCCACAGAACAAGTAAATTTAAAATAAATAAATAAATAAACACACACACCCTGAATAGCTCAAGTACTGTGCCTCTTGATTAGGCCATTGGAATATGCATCAGACACCAAAGACATCTAACCAGAAGAATAAATTGAACCCACAGCGCTGCACACAAATAAGTCCTTAACCTGAGCAGAACTGACTACATTACCCCTAACATAGGTTCTCTACGCCGCCTAGGAATTGCCTTTAAATGCCTCTTCATTGCTCATGGGGAAAATCAACAAAAAACAACAATCCAAACTAAGGCTATACAGTCAAAGGAGAAACCTTTTATACAGCCTGGCCCACTCTAGATTATTCCAACTTTCTACAAACACAGGCATTAGGTGCGTCATTTTTCGAAGTATGAGGTGAGGGGGACTTTTAACATGCAGTTTGTTGATTTGCAGCTTGCTCATGGAGACTGGGATATATCACTCCCTTCCTCTATTGACCCACACCCCTGGCTAGGGAGGTGCATTATACCTAGTACAAGATGGTTTACTTTAAAGTAAATGGGTTGAATAATAAAATAAAGAGGAGGGTTTAGCCAAGAAAATGAGCCCTAGCAGTGCTGCTGCAGGAAACACCTCCTGGGTAGGCATGGATACTCCAGGGTATTCCAAGCAGGTTATAGTGTAGACGTTGGGAGGGATTGGGGGGGGGGGGGGGTCTCGGGGGGAGAGTTCAGAGGAAATCCTCCTTTAAAGCACATTTCCCTTTGAGGTGGCTAAGATTTCACATGACATCCTGGCCCGCTGGGTACTCATCACAGGGGAGTCGAAGGGCTGAACATGATCAATTGCCAGTGAATACATCCCAACAACAAGGAATGAGAACACTAAGACGTATTAGCATTAATTCATAGTACACCCATGGACACAGTGCTACTGGGTGGGGGCCTCAACGCCACTGTGGACACTGGACTCGACACCACAGATCCTACTCCCAATACTAGGAGATCTACAGTGGGTATGGAAAATGTCACTTACCCAGTGTACATCTGTGTCGTGGCATTAGTCGCTGCAGATTCACATGCTGTGCACATCCCGCCATCTGGTGTTGGGCTCGGAGTGTTACAAGTTGTTTTTCTTCGAAGAAGTCTTTTCGAGTCACGAGACCGAGGGACTCCTTCCATTTCGACTCCATTGCGCATGGGCGTCGACTCCATCTTAGATTGTTTTCCCCGCAGAGGGTGAGGTAGGAGTTGTGTATGCTAGTAATAGTGCCCATGCAATGGAGTGAATGCGTCTGTACATAATGAAGTTTAAAGTAATATATTTACAAATGTACAAATGTTTAAGATCTACTTCTGAACGGCTACAGGTTCCCGGGGAGGCGGGTGGGCGCATGTGAATCTGCAGCGACCAATGCCACGAACAGATGTACACTGGGTAAGTGACATTTTCCGTTCAATGGCATGTGTAGCTGCAGATACACATGCTGTGCATAGACTAATAAGCAGTTATCTCCCCAAAAGCGGTGGTTCAGCCTGTAGGAGTGGAAGTAGTTTGAAATAAAGTTCTTAGTACAGCTTGACCTACTGTTGCTTGTTGTGCAATTAACACATCTACACAGTAGTGCTTGGTAAATGTATGAGGGGTAGACCATGTTGCTGCCTTACATATTTCGTTCATTGAAATATTTCCTAGAAAGGCCATGGTAGCACCTTTCTTTCTGGTTGAGTGTGCCTTTGGTGTAATAGGCAGTTCTCTTTTAGCTTTAAGATAGCATGTTTGAATGCACTTAACTATCCATCTAGCAATGCCTTGTTTTGAAATTGGATTTCCTGAATGAGGTTTTTGAAAGGCGATAAATAGTTGTTTTGTCTTTCGAATTAGTTTTGTTCTGTCAATGTAGTACATTAGTGCTCTTTTGATGTCTAATGTATGTAGTGCTCTTTCAGCTACAGAATCTGGCTGTGGGAAGAACACTGGTAATTCTACTGTTTGATTCAAGTGGAACGGTGAGATTACTTTTGGTAAAAATGTAGGATTGGTCCGTAGTACAACTTTATTTTTGTGTATTTGAATAAATGGTTCTTGAATGGTAAATGCTTGAATTTCACTCACTCTTCTTAGAGATGTGATGGCAATTAAGAATGCAACTTTCCACGTTAAGTATTGCATTTCACAAGAGTGCATGGGCTCAAAAGGTGGACCCATGAGTCGTGTTAAGACAATGTTGAGGTTCCATGATGGAACCGGTGGTGTTCTTGGTGGTATAATTCTCTTTAGGCCTTCCATAAACGCTTTTATGACTGGTATCCTAAATAATGAAGTTGAGTGCGTAATTTGCAGGTAAGCTGAAATTGCCGTAAGATGTATTTAAATGGAAGAGAAAGCTAGTTTAGATTTCTGCAAATGTAGTAAGTATCCTACTATCTCTTTTGCAGATGCGTGTAAAGGTTGAATTTGATTATTATGGCAGTAATAAACAAATCTTTTCCACTTATTTGCATAACAGTGTCTAGTGGTAGGTTTTCTAGCCTGTTTTATGACCTCCATACATTCCTGTGTGAGGTCCAAGTGCCCGAATTCTAGGATTTCAGGAGCCAAATTGCTAGATTCAGCGATGCTGGATTTGGATGTCTGATCTGTTGTTTGTGTTGTGTTAACAGATCTGGTCTGTTTGGCAGTTTGATATGAGGTACTACTGAAGGGTCTATTAGTGTTGTGTACCAAGGTTGCCTTGCCCATGTTGGTGCTATTAGTATGAGTTTGAGTTTGTTTTGACTCAACTTGTTTACTAGATATGGAAGAAGTGGGAGAGGGGGAAAAGTGTACGCAAATATCCCTGACCAGTTCATCCATAGTGCATTGCCCTGAGACTGATGTTGTGGGTACCTGGATGCGAAGTTTTGGCATTTTGAGTTTTCTTTTGTTGCAAATAGATCTATTTGTGGCGTTCCCCACATTCTGAAGTAAGTGTTCAGTATTTGGGGGTGAATTTCCCATTCGTGGATCTGTTGGTGATCCAGAGAGAGATTGTCTGCTAACTGACTCTGAATCCCTGGAATAAATTGTGCTATTAGGCGAATGTGGTTGTGAATCGCCCAATGCCATATTTTTTGTGTTAGAAGACACAACTGTGTTGAGTGTGTTCCTCCCTGTTTGTTTAGGTAATACATTGTTGTCATGTTGTCTGTTTTGACAAGAGTGTATTTGTGGGTTATTATGGGTTGAAATGCGTTCAGAGCTAGAAATACCGCTAACAGTTCTAAGTGGTTTATATGAAACTGTTTTTGCTGAATGTCCCATTGTCCTTGGATGCTGTGCTGATTGAGGTGTGCTCCCCACCCTGTCATGGATGCATCTGTCGTTATTACATATTGTGGCACTGGGTCTTGAAAAGGCCGCCCTTGGTTTAAATTTATACTGTTCCACCATTGAAGCGAGATGTATGTTTGGTGGTCTATCAACACCAGATCTAGAAGTTGACCCTGTGCCTGTGACCACTGTGATGCTAGGCACTGTTGTAAGGGCCGCATGTGCAACCTTGCGTTTGGGACAATGGCTATGCATGAGGACATCATGCCTAGGAGTTTCATTACTAATTTGACCTGTATCTTTTGGTTTGGATACATGGCTTGTATGACATTTTGGAATGTTTGGACTCTTTGTGGACTTGGAGTGGCAATTCCTTTTACTGTGTTGATTGTTGCTCCTAGGTATTGCTGTGTTTGACACGGCAGAAGGTGTGACTTTGAGTAATTGATTGAGAAACCTAGTTTGTGTAGGGTTTCTATGACGTAATTTGTGTGTTGTGAACACTGTTTTTGCGTGTTGGTTTTGATTAACCAATCGTCTAGGTACGGGAACACATGTATTTGCTGCCATCTGATATGTGCAGCTACTACTGCTAGACATTTTGTAAAAACTCTTGGCGCAGTTGTTATTCCGAATGGCAACACTTTGAATTGGTAATGTATCCCTTGGAATACAAACCTTAGGTACTTCCTGCGTGAAGGATGTATTGGTATATGGAAATATGCATCCTTTAGATCCAGTGTTGTCATGTAGTCTTGTTGTTTGAGCAGTGGGATTACTTCTTGTAATGTAACCATGTGAAAATGGTCTGATTTGATGTATGTATTTAATATTCTGAGATCTAGTATAGGTCTTAGAGTTTTGTCTTTTTTGGGTATTAGAAAGTACAGCGAGTAAACTCCTGTGTTTAGTTCTTGTTTTGGTACTAATTCTATTGCTTCTTTTTGGAGCAATGCTTGAACTTCTAATCCTAGAAGATTTATATGTTGTTTCGACATACTGTGTGTTTTCGGTGGGACTGTAGGAGGGAATTCGCGAAATTCTATGCAATAACCATGCTGGATAATTGCTAGTACCCAAGTATCTGTTGTTATCTCCTCCCAATGTTTGTAAAATTGGCTTAATCTTCCCCCCACAGGTGTTATGTGATGGGGATGTGTGACTTGTGAGTCACTGCTTATTTTGAGGACTTTTGGGGCTTTGGAATTTCTCTACTTCTTTGGAATTGTCCCCCTGTATATTGCCCCCGAAAACTTCCCCGCTGATATTGGCTTTGGTAAGAGGGCCTTGTTTGTGATGTTGTGGTTTCTGAAGGTTGTCCTCGAAACCCTCCCCTAAAAGGTGTTTTGCAAAAGGTGCCTCTGCTCTGCGGGGAGTAGAGTGCGCCCATGGCTTTTGCCGTATCAGTGTCTTTCTTGAGTTTCTCAATAGCAGTGTCGACTTCCGGCCCAAACAACTGCTGTTCATTAAATGGCATATTTAGCACGGCTTGTTGAATTTTCGGCTTGAAACCTGACGTGCGGAGCCATGCGTGCCTTCTTATTGTTATTGGAGTATTTACTGTCCTTGCAGCCGTATCTGCTGCATCCATTGAAGACCGTATCTGATTATTAGAGATACTTTGTCCTTCTACCACCACTTGTTGTGCTCTTTTTTGGAACTCCTTGGGTAAGTGTTCTATCAAATGTTGCATCTCATCCCAGTGAGCTCTGTCATATCTTGCCAAAAGCGCTTGTGAATTGGCAATGCGCCATTGGTTTGCTGCTTGTGCTGCAACCCTTTTGCCCGCAGCATCAAATTTGCGACTCTCTTTGTCTGGAGGTGGTGCGTCTCCCGAGGTATGATAGTTTGCTCTCTTACGAGCTGCCCGACAACTACTGAGTCTGGAGTTAACTGCGTTGTAATAGAAACAGGATCTATTGGCGGTGGCTTGTACTTTTTCTCCACCCTTGGAGTTATGGCTCGGCCTTTAACAGGATCCTGAAAGATTTGTTTTGAATGTTTTAGCATTCCTGGGAGCATAGGAAGTCTTTGGTACTGGCTATGAGTGGAGGTTAGCGTGTTAAACAAGAAGTCATCCTCAATTGGTTCTGAATGCAAGGTGACGTTATGGAAAGCAGCTGCCCTTGCGATCACCTGTGTGTAAGATGTACTGTCCTCAGGAGGGGACGGCCTGGTAGGGTACGAGTCTGGGCTGTTGTCCGATACTGGAGCATCGTAAAGGTCCCATGCATCGGGATCATCTTGACTCATGGCAGTATGAGTCGGGGAGTGCATCAGTGGAGGAGTCGCTACTGGTGATGTGTGCACTGATGGTGGTGGAGAAGGTGGTGGAGTTGTTTTCTTTGCCACCTTTGCCTGTGGCTCCTTGTCCTTTTCGTGAAAGGCAAGTTTTCTTTTTGTTTTAATTGGAGGAAGAGTGGTTATCTTCCCTGTGTCTTGATGAATGTGGAGCCTCCTTTGAGTATAGTCTGGCTCTACAGCTTGAAGTTCCTCTCCAAATCTATGTTTTTTCATTTGTGAGGCTAATCCTTGTTCCTCTGTATAGGAACCTGTTCTCGGCTACGAGGCTGGATGTTTCGGAACAGAAACTTTTTCGGAGGTCTTTTTAGGCTCCGAAGAAACCTTTGTAATTTTCGGTGTGGTGGTGTCTCGGTGCCGAATTTGTTCGGTGCCGCTGTCACGGTGCCGAAATTTCTCAGAGCCGATGTCTCGGGGTCCGAGATTGCTGTGTGGCGGTATCTCGACCGGAGTCGGATGACTTCGACACCAGCGTGCCCTTTTTCGGTGCCTTGGCTCGTCACCGCTTTTTTGGGTTAAGCCATGGCCTGTTGGCGGTGGCGTCCCCTGGGCTCTTGTTGACTTCTCGTGAGTCTTATGTTTCGACGTCTTACTCACGGTTTTTGGCGTTTCTTCGGGCTCGAGCTCTTCAGAGTCCGATTCGTGGATAGAGAAAGCTTCCTCTTCTTCCTCGAAACGCTCTTGTTCTGTCGGCGTCGACGCCATCTGCAGTCTTCTGGCTCTTCGGTCTCTTAACGTCTTTCTGGACCGAAACGCTCGACAGGCTTCACAAGTATCTTCCTTGTGCTCTGGGGACAAGCACAAGTTACAGACCAGATACTGATCCGTATACGGATACTTGTTATGGCATTTTGTACAGAAGCGGAATGGGGTCCGTTCCATCAGCCTTGAATTCACACGTGGCCGGGCCGACCAGGCCCCGACGGGGGATCGAAAAAACCCCAAAGGGCCACCGAAACTCTTCTAAATTCGGTGTTGATCTGTTGTAACTAACCCGATACCGAACGCAAACAATACCGACGTTTTTTCCGAGATTCTAACTAACTTTCCGACCCGAAACACGGGGCGAAAAAGAACACGTCCGAACCCGATGGCGGAAAAAAAACAATCTAAGATGGAGTCGACGCCCATGCGCAATGGAGTCGAAATGGGAGGAGTCCCTCGGTCTCGTGACTCGAAAAGACTTCTTCGAAGAAAAACAACTTGTAACACTCCGAGCCCAACACCAGATGGCGGGATGTGCACAGCATGTGTATCTGCAGCTACACATGCCATCAAACATATATATATATATAGTGGTTACCAAATAAGGAGGCTGAAACAAGATTCGTCCTGGGCATCCACTTAGCATAATCATAATGCATACAGCATAATCACTAATCCCATAGGAATAGCATCAGCCTTTGTGAATTACAATAATGTTTTGTATGCAGTACAGGAGCAACAAATCACTGCAGTAAATAAATACATCAGGGGCCTGCACCTTTCCAGGCTTCTACACCTGGGGATAGAGAAGCAATGGACCAGATGATACTGGAAGAAGAAATCCTGAGTGTGACAAACAGCATGCCAAAAGGGAAACCCCCAGGTCTACAAGGATCCCAGGTTGAATTCGTTAAAAAAGATATGCCAGCATGGACTTGGTGTGTAGTTGGGAACTTAATATAGATCTGATGCTCTGTCAGCTTCACTCCCAGACTGCTGCTTGGGGTAAAATCCCACTTTCAATAGTATGCCAAGATACACTTTTTAAAATGATTGCTCTCCCCCAATGATTTTATCTCCTGCAGAACTACAGATATGCCGTCCAAGGGTGTTTCTCACCTCGCTGAAAGCTACTATCACCAACTACAACACTTCCCCTTCCCCTCTCCTCCCCCCTCACCACTCCCCCCAAAGAGTGGCAGGACCCCACCCCTCAGAGTGGCATTTAACAAACATGTGCAGACAGAGCTGCTAAGGGGTTGGGGCTGGCAGACATTCAACAATTTAACCAGACCTTACATTTATTGCCTATAAATGACTGGCTGTACACTGATAGGGTGGACTCTGCTGTCAAGCTGGACTTGACTTGAGCGAGTGGGCAGTGCTCATCGCACAATTATATGGCTACATTGTGTCCAGGGAGTTGTTTGAGGTTACCTGGAATACAACAATTGCTTGCTGGCACACAGCACTGCAGGATATTAAATGGTACAGGTGGCTCATTAACCAAACGCCCCTTAGGCATGGAACATGGTTGCCAGAATTTTCGTAGCTAGGCAGATTTGCTGGGTGGGACATCACTGGGATTTCCACACTGGGAGACGTCCCATATTAACTCCTTCAGACAGCTACAGAAAGAGCTCCATAAGACACATTTCTTTCGATACCTCCAGGTCGGACAAGCCTGGAAAAGTCAGTCGTACGTCTCCAGGAGGTTCTAGACCAACGGTACTCAAAGTACGGCCCGCGGGCCGCCAGCGGCCCCACGGACCTAGCTTGGCGGCCCGCGAGACGCACAACAACTCTTAGACCATGCCTGTGAATTCACCGTACGTCAGCAGCCTTTAATGTGCACATGGCCTTCATTTTACACCTCTGACGTCACGCGCTTTAAGATGTTAAAAATACATATCTTATTGCAGTGCAGCACAGGCTTGAAAGCAACATTGGGAATAATAACGGGCACTGCATCTGCATTCAAGTCTCTGCATGTGGCCCCCTTTCAGGCCTCTCTCCTCCTTCATAGAAGGGGCAAGTTGTGGAAGCCTTTGCATTAATGCATTGATGTTTGCAGTGCAATTGATTTTTTAAGGTCAGACTCAGTTTTTTACAAAAAACGTAATATTGCAAATACACTTACGTACACATAGGGTTCTTTGAGACAGCCGTCTTGCGCTGTAATTCACAGTTTGTGTCTGCCCACTACATCATCCTACTGCAGCAGGGGTCTGCGGTTCAGCCCACTTGAGCCACTGGCTGTCAAACTTTGAGTGACAGTATTTTGCCTCATTACAAGAATACAGGTGCCTGAAAGGAGCGCATTTCAGTTTCGGGGAGGATGTATCTAGGCTGCTGAGCCATACATTTATTTTTCAAGTTTTTTTTATATTTATTCTACCATATTGCATATTTTTGCAAAACATCAATACATTAGAAAACATTGCACGGTTGCCCAGGCCATGCTTTTGAGCTTTAGTTTCAATTGCAGCCGCCCGTGTGCCAATAAGTGGGAAAAACATGTTTTAAATAAAGAACAGTGTATTGAAGCGGGCCGCACTGCCTTAATTATGAAAGTACCTTACTTATACAAAAGTCTGGCACTCCCTGTGTGGCAGAGTTTGGTCCTATCATAGTTAACGTAAAACATCGGTTTCCAGGCCTCCGTGCCAAGACAAAGGTCAACGCAGTGCCACGTGACAAAATATAGCACAGCTTGTGATTAAATGCTGACAAAAATACCATTGAGTCGTTAATCAAACGCTTCTTGTCACATAAAATCTGAGCCTCTGCAACCATTAAGATTACCAGTGAGTGACCTAATTTACGTTTTTTTTGCCCCAGTTCTGGCTGCTGGCACAGAACATCCTGTTAGTGAACTCTGAGGTCGTTCACACTGTCGGAGAGCTTCAGCGGTTTAGCGGGGAAAAGAGTAATTTGTCCTCTGATTTAATTTTCATTTTTAAACCCACAGTTTTAATGCACTGACTCCCGTCTCTTGATTTTCACAGTACTCGTGTTCTAGTTATTGTAGTATTTGGGGGGGGTCCTAGGCCCTCATGCTACTGTGAATGATGACATGGACACATAGTTGTGCTTATTACAACCGGCATGCACCTGTAATGGATGGATGTGGGGTGAGTGTGGAAGCCTGCCCTGGAGGAGTGGCTGGTGGAAGCACTTCATCTCAAAACACTAGAATGAGTCCATCTGGACTCTACATCCCTCCAAAACGTTATAATAAAATAAAAAAATCCAACCTGTGGGAGAGAATAAAACTAAAATAAACACCACTGAGTTTCTTCAGGCAGTTCACCGGATATGAAGATTGGACAGGTGCAGCTGGGGGCAATCAGCACAGCATCAAGGCATTCCTTCGTAGTTTAACCAGACTATTCTCAGCATGAATGGCAGTGCTGACAAAGTCCGGATCCCTCAATTGCCTGTCCACGAGGTTACAATGCACTCGGACACTGTTAGTTCTGTCCCACCTGGGCTCACAGTGTTGGAGTCTATTTACAATGTCCATTGGGATGTCGCATCCTGAGCAGCGGTGAAATCTATGTACAAAGTTCAATGTGGGTGCATCAGGAGTGGTGCTGTAAGAATCTCTTGGTAGGCATTCAGGCTCCATTGATAGCAACTACGTGTGGGTGTATTGTACTGGGAGAAAACTAGGCGCTCTGGGTAGCGAGGTGAATATCAACGAAGAATGTCAAATCTCGAAATGGTGCACTCTTGAAAGACCACACCCAAAAGGTCTTGATAGATGCTAAAAGCACTATTGCAAATATAAAGTACAAGAGGCACTCATTATAACATGACATTTTTCATGTTATAATGAGTGCCTCTTGTACTTTATGTTTCCATTGATAGCAAACCTTCAAAGACTAAGGATGACATGGATGAAAGTACATCATCTTCGAGGGCCTTGGTGTTTCCCAACATCAGCTCGCACCCAGCTGCACTCTGTATAAATAAAAGGCATAGCGGTGCTGCCATTAACTCAAGGCACACACTGACTGCTTCCACAGTGCCACTCTCGTATTACACGGAATAATGTACCCCCATTAGGAACAATCCGAGGACAGATACATCGCTTTGTTCTTCAGGGCCTGCACCGATCTTTTCGTATTTTAACAGAGTTGCAGGCACTAGTCAATACATTCGTAAATCCAACATACCACACCTAATAACATTAAATGGGTAGCTTTCCGACAAAAAAAGGAAAACGCTTGTAGCCTCTTTACCAATCGTAGCAAAATCCCAGCTCTAATTGAACACTGTGAGCCTCGGCTGCGACCCATAACCATCAGGAAAGGCTCTCCCCCCACCCCATGCTTTCACAACAAACTGATTGCCTGCTGTTCTACATTTGTGGCATCTTTACAGTGCTTTGAGTCAGGTAAGGCTCTTTGGTTATTTATTTGTTTTTAATGTAGTGTGTGTTACTGGGGTAGGCGTGAGAGCAGATTGCGCTGTGTGTGTGCGCACTGTGTGTGTGTTACTGAGGTAGGGGTGATAGCAGATGGCGCTGTGTGTGTGCGCACTGTGTGTGTGTTACTGGGGTAGGGTTGAGAGCAGATGGCGCTGTGTGTGTGCGATGTGTGTGTGTTACTGGGGTAGGGGTGAGAGCAGTTGGCGCTGTGTGCAGATGGCGCAGTGAGTGTTACTGGGGTAGGGGTGAGAGCAGATGGCGCTGTGTGCAGATGGCGCAGTGTGTGCTACTGGGGTAGGGGTGAGAGCAGATGGCGCTGTGTGCAGATGGCGCAGTGTGTGTTATTGGGGTAGGGGTGAGAGCAGATGGCGCTGTGTGTGTTACTGGGGTAGGGGTGAGAGCAGATGGCGCTGTGTGCAGATGGCGCAGTGTGTGCTACTGGGGTAGGGGTGGGAGCAGATGGCGCAGTGTGCAGATGGCGCTGTAAAAAGGGGGCGGGGTGGTTGTTCCCCCTCTAAGCCCCGCCCCCTCTAAGCCCCACCCCCACCCCCCCGCTGTCACTTCAGTGCGGCCCTCGGCCGCAAACCATACTGCAATTTTGGCCCCCGAGAAAAAGTTTGTGAGTACCCATGTTCTAGACTTTAATATGTTGGAACCTCAACTGCTGATGAAACAACATGGGAAAAAAGTAAATTCCTCTATCTACAGAGCACTAACAGTTAATATGCTAGACACATAAGGAGCAGTGGGAGAGGGACCTAGGCCAACTGGAGGAGGAAGATTTGGGGGGGGGGGGGGGGGGGGCAAAAACAGCCACAAGGGAGCTTATGAAACCGGCAAGGCTTTACCTTATTCAGTTCAATTATTTTCATAGAGTAGAATATACACCTATACGCCTATGCAAAATGAGGAGAAGGCCCAAGACAGCTTGCATCAGATGCAGGTGAGCAGAGGGTAGATTACTGCACATGGTATAGGAGTGCCTAGCGATATCCAGACATTGGACAAGGATACATATACAAATGGCCGAAGTTGTGGGCATACATAACTTTCAGCCATGCTGCTATACAACGCAGACATTAACAAAACCAATGGCTCATTCATAGGAGAGACCTATTGGCTTTGCCAAAGCTTGCTCGGTTTGGTACAGTGGACACGAGCAAATTGACAATATGCAAGAAAAACACATTTTGCCATTCTTATAACTCAATAAACCCTGGTTTCAGTGTCACAAGCGAATCAAGCATGGCACCTTAATATGTTTAGGGGGCTGGGGTTTAAATGGTGGTTCCTGCAAACCTGACTAAGGTGACAACACTTGTTTACATTTTCAAAATACAACAAACAAGATCACAAGGTTACTATAATGTTCCGATTGCAAAGGCCCAACACATCATCCACTTCTTGGAGTTAACGAAGTTCACTCCCCTTCTAGTCAACTTTAAAATGAGAAAACGATATTACATAACCCACTGGTCTGTAAAATAAAATAAACATAACTCCTCTGTATTAATCAAATATCGGTGTAGAAGGCTTGCAGTTTGTACCATGCTTAAATCCAACACAAAACGTCTCCTGGAAACATAAGAAGGTAAGTAAACATAGGTACTCAACAAAGCACTGACAGGAAATTGTCAGCTTTAAATTGCATGCAGACTATTTAGTCCTCTGGCTCATTAACATTGTAAATAAATAGCATGAAACGGGACTCATCGTCGTTGTTGTTGAGGATAGATACCAATGGGGGTTTCTGAGGCGAGAGGTTATGGGGGACAGGCCGGTTAGCTTGGGTCTGTCTGTACCTAAGCAATTAGAGCGGACCAGGAGCAACAACAAAAATGTCGACCACACATAAAAATGTTTGAACTCATACGAACTCAAATCAAGCATTGACGAAGCCAACATTGCCTAGCTTGCGTTTTCAATTCAGAGTAAAAGGGGTAAAAACTGCTCCAGTGAAAACAAACAAGCTTCGGACCACGCCAATAGGGTCAGGCTACTGGCTTTACGAAAATATTAAAGAAAAAACACCAGCAACGCTATATTTCAAAAACAAAAATTATGGTCACTAATGTCTGTACATGCATGCGAAAACGCCCACTTCTGTAATACGTACTTACATAAACCGACACAAATGGGCGTGTATTTTTGAATGTTTAAATCTTTAAAATGCTTTTGTGATAAAGTTTTACAAAAGCATGCAAAGATGGCTGCCCATGCACGTGAGGCTATCTGCGCATATTCATACGTATCTGCATGCAAGAGTGGCCATTCACAAAGATTATGGCCGCAGACAGTGTATGTGGGTTTCAGCCCAGTGCAAGCAGTAGCGAGGGACCAGCAGCAGTATCTATGGCTATGCCTGACAAATTTAAAATAAACAAAGAAAAATACTTGAACAAATATGTTTACATACGAAACACAGAATGGCACTGGCACCGAAGGAGCCTACTTTGCGTGGATGATGACATTGCATTTTGGCAGGAAGCTAATCGTCCCTCATGCATTGTAATGTAAACACTCGGTAGGACAGTGGTTTCCCAACCCTTTGACTTCTGTGGACCCCCACGTTAGCACTATTGGAATCCCGGGACTCAGACTTAATCATTATTGGAATCAGCCTCTGCCCTGCCCAAGACTAGTTTCCTTTCTCAACAAATGGTTTGATGGCCATAGTTGTATCAGCGCACTTGCAGTCCTAAAGTGTTTAAACAAGTCTTAACAAGTTCTTATTAGGTGCTTAACACGATGAGTTAACAGCCACAACAATGCACTATCTGATCAAGAGTATTCCCAACTAGTAAAAGGCAGTTCTTGCAAGCACATCAAAGGATAACAAGGAGTCCTTCTAATTCTTCAAAGCGATCATTATTTCATTCTTTACACGTAGAGACTTTGATCAGACTGGTCTAGCCAAATAGCTATCACATGTTTTGTCAAGCGTTTTATCACCTTGACTTCCTCAGGGCCAAATAATAATAATCAAACAAAATAATAAACAGCGACACTACAAGTCAATGCCCTCGTAACTTATTGGCAAACTTCCTAACACCATGATGTGTCAGCCAAAAGTGGGATTTACGAATATTATCCAATGTGGTCAGAAGAAAAACTTTATCTAAGGTGAATGACTAGAGATCTAAACAGAACCAAAAACAATTCTGACTAGTGACTGAAGGAAATACAATTTGAAGTGACAAAATTTACCTATTCATGGTACATGAATCCTCATTTTTAACGTTTGTTTTAGCAAAAGTACACACAAGAATCATGACATGGAGTATTTGGAAAAGGTCCATACATATCAAGCAAATAGTATTCTGTAGAATGTGATGTGTTAGTGATTTAAATAGTTACACCTGTAATTGGAAAACCCATGTTCTATTTATGCTTATAAAAATTTGATGAAACTTGAAAGGTGTCTAATTTCAGTGTCTTCTAAGTCTGCTATTAGGATTGCGCCTTCTAAGACCAAAATGTAATATAGTAGACTCTGTTACATGTGATAAATAGCAGGTAGCAAGGTCTTTAAAGACTACAAAGTTATTTTATCACCTTGGAGACTCTACAATGCATCTTCCCCCACCTCGAATTTCCACACAAGGTGCAGGCTACTATCTCTCTTGTACTATCTAAAATGGATTATGCCAATGGCCTCTACCATGGATCTTCTCTATCTATTATGACAAAACTACAACTTATTCAGAACCCAACTGCCAGGCTACTATTACATGTAAAACCACAAGCCAAAATTTCCCCTTACTTGACAGCTCTACACTGGTTACCGGTTGGCAGAAGATCCACCTTCAAGCTGCTTTGTATCACGCACAAAGCATGGAACAGGACCGCTTTTCACCAGAAACAAAATAACCAAATACATTCAACAAAAAACCTCCACTCAAGATTGGCACCCTGCCTTAAAACACCACCATACAAGAAAGATAATAGGTGGTACATCCTTCTCTGTTCAAGCAGCCAAACTATGGAATTTATTACCCCCAAATTTAAGATCCACGGATAACTATATTGTCTTCAGAATCCGAAGACTGCTCAAAAGTTGGCTTTTTCTTTGATAACCACCATATTCAAACAGCAATGGACTGCATATGCCTGTGCTGATAAATATTTATAATCAGATTATGTGTACATTCTAGATAAGTATAGCTCTTTAAGAAATATGTATAGTTACTATTTCATAATAATAAAGTATACACTCTCTAAGCCTGTTTTACAAATGTATATTTACTCTCAAGTGTGTGTGTGTGTGTGTGTGTGTGTGTGTATATACATATTCGTTTTTTTATTCTGTGCTTAACATGTTCATAGGTCATTGCATAGCTCCTAGAGAAGTTATAAAAAAGAAAAAAAACAGGGATTCATAGATAGTATATCACAATGAGCAAATGTTATCTCAACTATTTAACAGCAAGACGTTTGCTATTGAAACGTTGAGGAAAGTCTGTTTATACACTACAAGTGTACTTCTCATTATTTTACCCATTATTTTCCTTGCACATATATTCCCTTACTATGTATTTACATATCTACTTATTTATTACTCTAGTCCTACTGTACTAGAGATTTTTTTTTTTAATCTATAAATAAAATAAAAAAAATAATTCATTTAAAAATACATTAAAAAAAATATACATTTTACTCTCTTGTAAGCTTTACTCTGTCTCCCCATCACCCTATGTCCCTATCAATCTATCCTTCATCCCCACTCTGACTCATCCCAAACCCATGCTACTACTTTGATCTCCAAAGTAACCCCGCCTAAGCTCTTCCCTCCTCTACTACATCTAGCTCACCCCAAACCTCAGTTTACTACTATGATCTCCCAAACAACCCTCCTAAATTCTCCTTAATTTCTCTCCCCTTTGGCTCACCCCAAACCCCTTCTGGCACTATGGTCTCCCTAACCCCTTTCTAAAGACTCTTACCTGCTCCAGCTCTCCTTTACTCATCCCAAGCCTCATACTATTAGTATAAACTCCCAATTAACACTTCTGGATTCTTCCCTCCATTACTCTAGTCAGTCAATCCAACAAACAAACTCACATATCCTCTGCCCAAATTACCTCATAATAACCCTGTACTCATTTCCCTATACTAATCCACCACTATTTCCTCTTGGGTTCCGGAGTAGTGTGCTACTCACAGAAAAGCACCTCAACGCCTCGTCGGAAGTAGTAAGTGCTATATAAATACAATTATCAACATTTCTCTTCAAATGTATGGTGTACATGAATAGTAAACTTAGAGCTGATGTTACAAAAACTAGCAATTATATTACTGAAGACAGCCGGTGTTTCAGTATTAAGATTTGTATCAATTTTCAAAAGTCAGGTGTCTTTCAATGCTCATTAACTAAGTATAACCAGAAAAGTGTGAATAACTTGTATCATTAAAATTCAAGTCCTGGTCAAAATATTATGGTGAGATTGTGGAAAAGTAAATCAAAAGGGGAGTGAATAAACATATTTCTAATTCCATATATGAACGCTACTAATTTCGTCATTAAAGTGAAGCCTTCTCTTTTGGCCTTTGGTATAAGATTTGTACATGTCAGTGTTCAATTATTATTTCAAGCACTACACGTCTGATTAATGTATCAATGAATGTTACTGTTAGACAGTTTTGAGTAATTAAATTTATCCAATTGTCAGAATTAATGGACCTAAAACCAGCATTAGAGACGGCAGGCCCACCTTTGACTGATGGATAGATTATGCTGTATGCAGAGTCACTTGTGCCGTGTCTCTCACATGCTTCTACGAAAAACAAGTACTTAATTCCCAATCATCCAGGATCAACGTTAATATAACAGGACCCTTGAACTTATTTTGCTGGGCAACCTCCCATTGTACACTATTGCATGCTCATGCACTGTAATACAGACATAATGGACTCAGATTATAGGTGCAGGATCTGAAATCACTGGCTACAAAATTCCGCCTTCAGCATTGGAGGCCCTGCTGGGTTTTGTTAAGGACTTTCCTGCATTGGTACAAAGGCTTATTGTAATGATATCCTTACTAGCGCAAATCTAGTCACACTGCAACAGAGCACTCCATATGAAAACAGAAAATAGAGTGACTGTTAAGAGACAAAAGCAGAGAACAATGGTATAGCCATGGTAACAAGGTGGAGGGAAATGAGATTTAGTCTTTCAGATATGATTTGAAGAACAGCAGAATTGGATACAAACTGGAAATTTCAGGAAGACAGTTCAAAGTTCTTAGTGTTTGACAAGAGAAAGTTTGATTTCATGTTTTAATTTTTTTCTTTCACTCTTGTGATTTCTAGGATCAATCTCAACATATCACCTCTATTTTGAGACACTCCCATCTAGGAGTGAGAAAAAAGAGGCCTTTACAGCAATTCTGATGTCCAGGAGAATGAATAGATTTAGTCGTCTAAAAAGGTGGAACAGAAATTAAGCAGTTATATTTGATTTGGGGATATGTGGAACATGGAGATATTTTGGTCTACGATGAAATTTAATGGCACTAACAGCAGAGACAAAGGCGAGGCACATGCAGAAGATGAGGACATTTGTAAGCTATTTTTGTATTAGAGTTGGATGTTCATAGGAGTAAATGGAATAGAAAATCAGTTTGACATTTCTAGAGTGAATTAGCTCATTCACTTTGGACGTTATCACTCAGTCTTACTGAAAACTATTAGGCTAACTTGAGCATTGCCTGCACAAAGATGTAAGGTGATCCCTTTACTCTGAAACAATGGGCCAAGTGGTTTTATAAAAAGGTTGAGAGTGAAAGAAAGGACAGTTTTGTGTCTCACCCTATTTAAGGGGTGAGGTGACTGGAAGGAATCCGTTTTTATAAGTCACGATCATAAGGTGATGGAGGAAGCAAGCCACTCCAATATTTGGCATTATTAGTCAATTCCATACATTTGTCCGAATCAGAGGAGAGCGATTCGATTTTCCAAAGGCCTTAAAAAATATTTTTAAAAAAATTGTATTTTTTTTTTTTTAAACAACAACCGAATGCAGCCTAAAATGCAGGCCTCCGTCTGATATTCTACAGGATTACGGCCCGGATTACGAGTTTAGTGGATGGGAACATCCGTCTGCCAAACTCCTGACAGGGTGGCCGCCACTGTAGTGGCAACCTCCCCGCCGGACCCGAAACCAAGGTTTCCAGCGGGAAAGTGGCAGCAGCATTGTTGCTCGTAATAGAGCCGGCTGCCACCCGCAGGGGGCACCAGCACCCTCATAATACGCACTGTCTGCAGAGCAGACAGTGTGCATTAAGAGGGGCATGAGCAATACAAGGCTCCCTCGTGACTCCCTACACTTGTTCTCCGCCAGCCTTTTCATGGTGGTGAAGTCACCATGAAAATGGCTGGAGGAGAGCGAGGTTGTAATCAGCGGGGCGGCGCTGAGGTCAGCGCCGCCCTGGCGGAATGCAACCTGCACCTGCTGTCAGCCCATCGGGGTCTCCGATCCCAGATGGTGACGGCAGTAGTTTGGCAGGTCTGCCCACCAATCTAGTAATGTGGTGGTCGGGCCACCATAACCCCGGCGGTCTGACAGCCACCGCGTGTGTGGCAGTCCGAGGAACGACACACTCGTAATCAGGCCCTAAGTTTTGAAGTTGGTGCACTTTATGATTGTGCAATGCACAAAAGTGGCTGGGGGGCCTCCACAAAGACCAAAGAGAAGACAAATACTGTTTTCTGGGTTTTTTGCAATTTATCAAGACATTAAGTTGCCACTTTCTCACTTTTGTCAATGAGACGTCAATGTCAAACCACACTCTGGAAGAATAATTCAGTGTTCAATTTACAACTCAATTTACTGCTTATCTTATTAGATGTATGTAAAGACTTTAGGAAACTTTAAGAGACTGGTATTTAAAACGAATTTCTCCACGTCAAATTACAGTAATGGCTTAATCAAATAAGGACCCAGTTTTGTTCAGCCACGAGTGTTGCTGTTAGTGCTTTAGTGGGACAGCACATTCTTAACAAGCAAATACAAGGATTCCCAGCAACTCTCCGGCAGGTCTTCCCTTCTTACAGTGAAGGACTTTGGGTCTGGCCACTGGCGACATCACCGACCACAGCATGAACCAGCTTGCATGGATGATACTCAGCAAGAGTAATAAGCGGTTCTACATAGTGCTTTATATGGAACTTCTGCAGTGTCAAAGCAGTGTATAAAATGGTCCGGTACAACATACATTTCAGGTTTTCTTTTCTCCAAAGCATATACCTACTCATTACTCTGTGTACACCAGTGAGTTCAAAGGATGTTAACTATTACTCTGAGCAATAGGACCATTAATTATATAACTGTTCAGTGTGAGAAAGTAGCCTCTTTCTAGCCTTGTTACCC
Organism: Pleurodeles waltl; assembly: GCF_031143425.1. NCBI lineage: Eukaryota > Metazoa > Chordata > Amphibia > Caudata > Salamandridae > Pleurodeles > Pleurodeles waltl. The sequence continues at coordinate 310,632,680 of NC_090437.1, read as the reverse complement.
CCACTTTTGGCCTGTTTGTGAGTGTATGTCAGGGTGTTTTCACTGTCTCACTGGTATCCTGCTAGCCAGGGCCCAGTGCTCATAGTGAAAACCCTATGTTTTCAGTATGTTTGTTATGTGTCACTGGGACCCTGCTAGTCAGGACCCCAGTGCTCATAAGTTTGTGACCTATATGTATGTGTTCCCTGTGTGATGCCTAACTGTCTCACTGAGGCTCTGCTAACCAGAACCTCAGTGTTTATGCTCTCTCTGCACAAATTGTCACTAACAGGCTAGTGACCAATTTACATTGGCATACTGGAACACCCTTATAATTCCCTAGTATATGGTACTGAGGTACCCAGGGTATTGGGGTTCCAGGAGATCCCTATGGGCTGCAGCATTTCTTTTGCCACCCATAGGGAGCTCTGACAATTCTTACACAGGCCTGCCACTGCAGCCTGAGTGAAATAACGTCCACGTTATTTCACAGCCATTTACCACTGCACTTAAGTAACTTATAAGTCACCTATATGTCTAACCTTTAGCTGGTGAAGGTTGGGTGCTAAGTTACTTAGTGTGTGGGCACCCTGGCACTAGCCAAGGTGCCCACACATTGTTCAGGGCAAATTCCCTGGACTTTGTGAGTGCGGGGACACCATTACACACGTGCACTATACATAGGTCACTACCTATGTGTAGCTTCACAATGGTAACTCCGAACATGGCCATGTAACATGTCTAAGATCATGGAATTGCCACCCCAATGCCATCCTGGCATTGGGGAGACAATTCCATGATCCCCCGGGTCTCTAGCACAGACCCGGGTACTGCCAAACTGCCTTTCCCGGGGTTTCACTGCAGCTGCTGCTGCTGCCAACCCCTCAGACAGGTTTCTGCCTTCCTGGGGTCCAGCCAGGCTTGGCCCAGGAAGGCAGAACAAAGGACTTCCTCAGAGAGAGGGTGTTACACCCTCTCCCTTTGGAAAAAGGTGTCAGGGCTGGGAGGAGTAGCCTCCCCCAGCCTCTGGAAATGCTTTGATGGGCACAGATGGTGCCCATCTCTGCATAAGTCAGTCTACACTGGTTCAGGGATCCCCAGCCCTGCTCTGGTGCGAAACTGGACAAAGGAAAGGGGAGTGACCTGACCAGAGCTCCTCCAGTGTGCTCCAGACCTCTGCCATCTTGGAAACCGAGGTGCTGCTGGCACACTGGACTGCTCTGAGTGGCCAGTGCCAGCAGGTGACTTCAGAGACTCCTTCTGATAGGCTCTTACCTGTGTTGCTAGCCTATCCTCCTTCCTAAGTAGCCAAACCTCCTTTTCTGGCTATTTAGGGTCTCTGCTTTGGGGAATTCTTTAGATAACGAATGCAAGAGCTCATCAGAGTTCCTCTGCATCTCTCTCTTCACCTTCTGCCAAGGAATCGACCGCTGACCACGCTGGAAGCCTGCAAAACCGCAACAAAGTAGCAAAGACGACTACTGCAACCTTGTAACGCTGATCCTGCCGCCTTCTCGACTGTTTTCCTGGTGGTGCATGCTGTGGGGGTAGTCTGCCTCCTCTCTGCACTAGAAGCTCCAAAGAAATCTCCCGTGGGTCGACGGAATCTTCCCACCGCAAACGCAGGCCCCAAAAGATTGCATCACCGGTCCTCTGGGTCCCCTCTCAGCACGACGAGCGTGGTCCCTGGAACTCAGCAACTCTGTCCAAGTGACTCTTCAGTCCAAGTTTGGTGGAGGTAAGTCCTTGCCTCCCCACGCCAGACTGCATTGCTGGGTACCGCGTGATTTGCAGCTGCTCCGGCTCCTGTGCACTCTTCCAGGATTTCCCCGACACTCTAACCTGCAGTGCACGACCTCCTGAGTTGTCCTCCGGCGTCGTGGGACCTTCCTTCGTGACTTCGGGTGAGCTCCGGTTCACTCTTCTTCGTAGTACCTGTTCCGGCACTTCTGCGGGTGCTGCTTGCTTCTGACTGGGCTCCTTGTCTTGCTGGGCGCCCCCTCTGTCTCCTCACGCAATTGGTGACATCCTGGTCCCTCCTGGGCCACAGCAGCATCCAAAAACCCTAACCGCGACCCTTGCAGCTAGAAAGGCTTGTTTGCGGTCTTTCTGCACGGAAACACCTCTGCAAGCTTCTTCACGACGTGGGACATCCATCCTCCAAAGGGGAAGTTCCTAGTCCTCTTCGTTCTTGCAGAATCCACAGCTTCTACCATCCGGTGGCAGCTTCTTTGCACCCACAGCTGGCATTTCCTGGGCATCTGCCCACTCCGGACTTGGTCCCCTTGTTCCACAGGTTCTCTCGTCTGGAAATCCATTGTTGTTGCATTGCTGGTGTTGGTCTTCCTTGCAGAATTCCCCTATCACGACTTCTGTGCTCTCTGGGGAACTTAGGTGCACTTTGCACCCACTTTTTTCAGGGTCTTGGGGTGGGCTATTTTTCTAACCCTCACTGTTTTCTTATAGTCCCAGCGACCCTCTACAAGGTCACATAGGTTTGGGGTCCATACGTTATTCGCATTCCACTTTTGGAGTATATGGTTTGTGTTGCCCCTATACCTATGTGCTCCCATTGCAATCTATTGTGACTATACATTGCTTGCACCGTTTTCTATTGCTATTACTGCATAATTTTGGTATTGTGTACATATATCTTGTGTATATTTGCTATCCTCATACTGAGGGTACTCACTGAGATACTTTGGCATATTGTCATAAAAATAAAGTACCTTTATTTTTAGTATATCCGTGTATTGTGTTTTCTTATGATATTGTGCATATGACACCAGTGGTATAGTGGGAGCTTTGCCTGTCTCCTAGTTCAGCCTAAGCTGCTCTGCTAAGCTACCCTTTTCTATCAGCCTAAGCTGCTAGACACCTCTTCTACACTAATAAGGGATAACTGGACCTGGTGCAAAGTGTAAGTACCCCTTGGTACCACTACAAACCAGGCCAGCCTCCTACATTCGGCTTAAGGGATATACCAAAGAACCAGCGAACACAGTGGTAGCGCAACAAGTGATGTAACAGGTTGGCAAATAAACTACCGAAAGGAAAGACTGGATGGAAAAAAAGAGATGCGCCGAAAGCTCGGTGACGGGTATAAACAAATTAACCCGGCACAAAGAAGGTTGTTTCTCCGACAGGCCTCCAAATAACAGGCATGAATGGGAGGCCGCCGGGGAGGGGCCGGGGCGCAGACGCACGCACGCACGGCCGCAACAGGTTGATCAGCAATCTCCCTAGAAACGCGCCTCCTGCTTTCAGTCAGGAAGCAGCTGCTCTGTGGGCCCGGCTCGGCGGGCAAGCTGCTTTATTGTCAAGTGCATCAATTATTGAAGCGAGTCTCTCCATGTGTAATGAGATCCTCAATGCAGAACAAAAGCGCGCCAGCTTTGTAATTAAGAAGCCCACTGTGAAGATTTTTCTTTTATGTCCAATGTAGAGACGGGGGGGCTGTTTTACTGCAGCCAGGCCAACAAAAGGTAAAGAAAAGAGGGTGGAGAGCAGGGGCTGTGGTTAAGAGACACCGGTTGCCTTTTGGTTCTCTCTGCTGCCAAACAGAACTAGCAACCAACGCACATCGCCCGCCTAATAACTTCCATATGGTAAAGCGGGCCGGGCTACACACCGGACAGGAACATTAGCAGATTAAACTATATGACCATGCATGCTTAAGGGAGGAGATAATCACAGACCGAACGGGCTTTCTAACAATTCGAATCCATTCAAAAATACACCGGCTGGTTGAACAGGAAAACCCACATTTTTTTGTAAGGCCATTTTTCGTCCTAGAGTGTGACAGCCAAAAGGGAGGGTAAACGTGTTACCTCACCCTGTTGTTTCAAAATCGACTTTAGTTGAAAGGGCTGAATGTGTCCGTCGTCTTTTATTTATTCAAATTTCACAAAAAGAAGAGCTCCCGAGGAGAGGAAAGCAGCTTTTATGAACCAAAACTCCCATTAAAATGGGTTCTTAGAAAGCAAGTATCAAATAAGTTGATGGAAAGTATTTTCATGTTTATGCAACACGTGTACCCCACTCAAGGGCCCCACGAACTACGTCTGGTAAAGCTACTGCCATATACGCACAGTTTATTTAATATAAATGCTCAAAACCAAAGCAACACTTATGAGCTACAAGTATTTGCCAGGGGAATCATACTATGCAATCTTCAACAGCACTTTGTGCCAACTGTTGTAGCTGACATATTTGGAAAATAATTCGTTTTCTCCCTTCCATAACAGTTTCCTTTCCAAAGCCCCTTCACATCTGCCACAGTCATGCCCAAACCTAAGGTTTCAACATGCCGGTTGGAAGGCCGCTTACTCTTACCTACAAGACAGATTGACAATAGCACTTTTCACTGAAACAACTAGTCTTTCAGGTAGCCACCGAATACATTCTGAACTTTCTTTATTCAAATTTGCAACAAATTCCCCAAGCATTAAGTTCCAAAGTTAAAGGTCTGGTGAGACAATGGATCTTGGTGTTTGAGACAAATGACCTGAATTACTGAAGCCTTCTCCAATTGATCTTACATGCTGCAGAACTGGGTTTGTCACCAGTGGCTTGGTGATCTTTGCTCCTCGTCCTCCTCCCTCGAGCAATCTCAAATATAAATAATATGTAAACGGGAAATCAAACAAAGCTCTCACATTCAGGCCTTACATGGGTGAGAAAATGGGGAAGGATTTCACAGGACTCACAACAAAGTATTTTGATCACTGGTGTGGGGTGTGAAAGGACAAATGTATTGTTGTGGGTAATCCCTTGGATTATTTGGTAGCAGTTTAATGGTTTCAGATTGGTAATAAAAAGCTAATATGGGGTCACTCCCGAGACAAGGGACTTCATAACGAGTTTTACAAAACTATAAAGCCTAAAAAAGTTAATGACTCACTTTCTTTATGCTTCTCAAAATTGTCTGGGTGAGAGCACGCACACACACACACACACACACACACACACACACACACACACCTTAAAAATAACCATATTTTAGGAGAGAACTGGATCGAGAATATTGGAAAAAGCAGCACTTTGTTAATCTTTTGCTGCTGGCATTGAAAAACAGACCCTCCCCGTCTCAGGTACCACTTTGCAGACCATGCTACTTTCACTGCACGACTTTCTCAAGAAATAACTGAGCATGGTTTTCCTCTGAATGTCCAAGAGTCTCCTGAACTGAAAATGTAAATTAATGGGAGGCAGGCAAGACAGTTTATTGGGTTAAGGTTCCAGGCAAGATCTGCATGTAACTTGGAAGAATAAATAGCTATAAAATTATGATGGGTATAATTAGCCAAATTTTTCAGTCTCTAGTACATTAGCCTGCCACAATCATGAGGCTGGGGATTGTAGACCACTGCTACATTCGGATTGGTACATGCGCTACAACAGCCACAGCAAAGAGTTGGTAACTCCAACCATGTTGTGTTGCCCTCATGAATTTAGTACCCTTTAAACAAGCACTGGCAAAGCCAAGGTGTCCCAGCTGAGAAAACTACTGGCTTTGCCAATGCCTCCCCCACCTGCCCCCACAATTGTAGCTCTGCAAAAGCATGTGTGCATCTATGATCATCATCATGGACCGGGATTTATACAAACATTACAAAACGCATTTAAAGATGGTTGTTGCATACGAGCTTGTATTCATGGAGGCCTTCTTTTAATGCATTTTGTTTCATTATCATAAATCTCGTTTAAAGACCGATGCAGTGAATTCAGGTGTATCCACAAAGGCCATCTTTGAATAGGATTTGTAAACTAAAATAGCCATTGGAAGATGCCCGCTGAGCAGACACCGATCTCGGAATGGTAAAAAAAACACTTCACGCTGGCCACCTCCTGACAGCACAGTAGGTAGTGAAAAATTGGAAAGGTGGCCTTAAGGTATGGTGGGAGAGGAGGGGGGAAGGGAGAGGTGAGGCACAGAAAATATTCCCTCCCTTGTATTGCAAAACAATGACTGATGTCAGCAATGGAGGAAGAAAACACTCAATCATGATGAAAGCCTCTAAATTAGCAGCATCAACGTGAGCCAGACAGCCCCATCGAATCAAGAATAAATGGTTGACCCAAAACCCACTCTAAGCATATGTAATTTGTTGTGAACAACAGGTCTCCAACCAAAAGCAGCCTGTAGCAGATATCTAAAAGGCAAAAAGCAAAGCAAACATTTGGAAACAAACGTGTCTTAACTTTATATATTAACTAATATTTGCAAGCATATACCCTCTGAAAACACAGCAAATCTTACACTAGTAAAAAGAGTAAACCTATTTTCAGAGTTTTGTATAACAGATCAAGTAAGAACTTCAAAGAAGTTTCTGGCTAATCAGGATTAAAATACGAACTTTCCGCTTTTTTCTGGAGGTAAAGTTTTGTTGTCTGCAATGGACACAGCCCCAATTTTTCTTTATCTATAATGCAAGGCAAAACAAGGACAAAACGGGCGGCTGTTTTGAATAATGCCTCTCAGTTACCATTCCTCTCTAGCCAGGTGCCTGTCAAGCTTTGCAAAACAAGCCTGTTAATTGTGAAGTGGTATTTGCCATACCCCTAATTATTTAATAGCCTGAAGTATATTTGCTGTAGAAAGAGCTTGTATTTGTAGGGGTAGAAAGGAAATGAACACAACAGCCCCTCTGGTCTCAAGATGAGGATGCCTCGATCAATAAACATGCAGGAATCTGCAGGTACCATGCTTGAATGCAGTCAACCGAACTCAGCCTTACATCCGTTAGAACAGCGGTTCTCAACCCTTCAGACTCCGGTGGGCCCCCACTGAATCACTAATCGCAGCTGGGTACTCCCACCTGAACAATTCCTGCCGCTTGAACTTCTAACATTACACAAAAAGGGGAGCACTATTTTATTTAGTTTAAAAAAAAAAAAACACAAACACACCATATGGGAAGGTTGGACCTTTTCAAAATGTACCTTTATTTCTTAAAAATGAAGTAATATGCTGGACTCTAGCAAATAACTGCATTTTTGCTTAAAACTGTGCTTGAATTGCGGCCACCAATCCCCACTACTCGATTCAGAATTCAGATACCACCAACTTACTTTTTAGCCTGCAATTTCAAATGGCTTCATATTTACACAGCATCTAAAAAATGTCAACTTCACTTTTTGGTATACACATTTTAATAATCTGCCATTATTTAATTTTATATGCAAACGTGCCTGTACCAGGAATCCACCGACCACAGGTTAAGAAACACCGCTTTGGAAAGTTGGTCACTGAATATATAAATTGGATACTAATGATAACTGGTATTTGTATAATTTAGCACTGAAGTAGGAGCAGGATGAACCACTTTCTATCAACCAATTATTGGAAGACACCAGAGGTAGTGACTGGAACAGAACAACAGAAACTCACATTTGCTCACGTTTGGGAAAGGTCTGAGACCGGTGCTGCGTGCAACATCAGTGCTCTGAATTGGCCTAATTTAGGCAAAGGGAAGAAAACAAAACACAGACCACGCTAATCTGCTCTGTATCCATCCTGAAGATAAGTGGTGCTGTACTGTCACTTTCCATTATTGTCAGAATGTATATATGTAACAGTAAATGCCTAGTTACCACTGATTCTCTAGATTAGTGATACTCAAAGTACGGCCCGGGGGCAGCATGCGGCTCTCCTGACCTTTACCTACGGCCCCCAGTTGAATAGTAGCACTAGGCTGTTTACTTTAGAAAGCAATAACATTCCTAAAGATATTTTTAAAAATGACGAGCACATACTTACAGGTGAACTGAAGTAAAAAGAAAAAGAAAAAAAAAAAAAAGTGATGCACAGAAGGTGTGCTGTACCACTTAACTTAAAGAACACCTGACCTTCCTGTTTAAAGCTATCTTGCAACAAACGTGAAAATATATTAAAGGCCCTTCAAAGTTAAAAAAAACGGTATTCAATAACACACTAACATGTAAAAGCGTTTCACATCAGATCAGTGCATTGAGAAGTGTCTCTTCTTAAAAAGTGAGTTTTCAAACATATAGTTATAAAGATTAGTGCCTCCCCCCACCGATACAATGCCAGTAGTGAACTAAGAGGCAAGTCAGTTGTTATGTGCACCCTCTGGCTGGTTGGGTTGCTATTGTTTACAGACATTATAGTTTATCAAATCAAATACAAGAGAAAGTTTTGTAAAGGGCATATCCTGAACTCATATTTCGAGGTCCTCTTATATGCGATAATCAAGAATAAAGAAGCAAAGTGAAATTAAAAAACTGCCTAGTATCACAAAATGTAGTGAGTGGGGAAGCCAGGATTGATCCCAGGTGAAATTCAACCACTAGATGTACATGCCTGGTTTCCCTAAATCCCACATCCTTCACATCCCAAGCTCCATACTGTTCGTATCAATGAGATCCTCGGTCACCCACAGACCGAATTTTTGGGCCTCTCGGAAAATGTTCGAGAGTACCCATGCTCTAGAAGTTCTCTTTTAACATGCATATTGTTAATGTTCAAAGTATGTCAGTTGGTCTAAGACTACTGGGCCTTCTGCAGCTGTTTCCTACCAGCTTGTATACAACAATAAATCTTTTGTGGGAATGTTAGTTTGTTATCTTCGAACTGGATAACGTCCAGACAAAGAATGACCTTTAGTTGAACAACTGCTTCACTCAGGTTTCCCCACTATTGGAATGCATTACTCTGACTCCATTAATGACAGGCTCAAATGTTAGGCGCTTAAGAAAACAACCGCGTGGCTGATATAGTCAAAGAGTCGTTAGATAAAAACATGCTTTTGATGGGCTTCTCACAATGCTAAATGGAAGAGATGTACAGACTAATGTGAAACCAAAATTGGGTATTTAGTACCCCTTAGTTCTCCAATAGCAAAGGAAAGAAGACCGAACCCGAAAAGTTCAACTTCAGCAAAAGATGGATTGGGGAGAAGCTCGTGCACACTTGTACAAAAACCCCAAGCACCAGGCTCCAAAGTAAAAAGATCTAACATGGTACGTTTCAAGTTAGAGGCACTTAAATATAAATCTGTTAGTACTATAAAATTACTGCAAAACTGAAATAAAGCAAACGGAGAAAAATAACTAACTTGTAATGTAAGTCATGGAGGGTGACCTTAAGGCATTAAAGACTAGTTTCACTGAAGTTCCTGTAAAATTAAGGGCCTGACAAAAACACTGGAAAAATGATCAAACCCACCTATGTTTTTTTCCAGTGAGCCAGGAGACTAAAACATGGTGGCCTGCAAGTGAACCCGGACAGCTTAAAGTGAGAGGCTGGGAACAGGCTACACGAGGTACCTCTCCAAACGGTATACGATAGGAGAATCTGGGTACTCTGAGAAAGAGGTGATAAAAAATGAATACATCCGCAAAGATCTCAAGTGAGGCAAACGATGAGATGCATATGTTCAAGTTATGTCTTCAAAAGACTGATGGAGTTGCTTCCCAATGGTCTCCTTGATGGAAGGCATGTTTTGATTTGCAGTTTTCTCACTGTTGACTGACATCCCAACTTTCAATTACTCAGTTTGAGGGTTTGGAAACACTTCCAGCTCTTGTCAACAAAAACTTGTCTTACCCTCCAGAGAGGTGTAGTTCCAACCTCTGGTGCAGTTACTGAGCATCCTTAGTATCCAGTGAACACAGTGGCTAGTACGTGGGATTCTTCACATTAGGAAGATCATCTGCTGGCCACCCTTGCAAGGATTCTGCATCCTCCTTCTTCCTCATCTTTGGGATGATAGAGATAAATCAAGCTGTGTTCCTTCTGCCTTTTGAGCAATCATGCAAGCCCTATACAACAGCGGACCTGCCTACCTCAACCACTGCCTCTCCTTCTATGCACTCCCCAGGCAACTCTGCTCAACTGGCCCTCGCTACCATCCCTAGGATCTGGAAGAACACAGCTGAAGGAAAATCCTTCTCCTACCTCTCCGGGCAGACCTGGAACAAGCTGCCGCTTCACCTCAGGTAGCTCCCCCCCCCCTCTCGCTGGTCTAGTTCAGGAAGGACCTTAAGACCTGGCTCTTCGACTGATCCAGGTCCCACCATCAGCGCCTGAAGCCCCCAGGGTGATAAATCGAGCTTTACAAATATCTGATTGATTGAATCATAATACAATACTGTTGGTGCAATTCAGAGAGTCCAACAAAACCAAGCTCTCCAATGTTACAAGGGGAACACAGATGTTGAGTACAACCTGGGCACACAGTCTCCATCAAATACAACACTTCTATATGTTGGCAAGCAAGCACCAATACAGACCAATTTTGGAGTGGAACATCTCTGCACTATAATGTAGAAGACTGATTGTTGAGGTCATATTGTAATGCATGAAATAATCACATTATTTTCAAGATTAAGTTTCTGTCATTTATTTAAAAAGATCTGAAACCTCCTCGTCCACCACGTGCTTCACAATTATAAACTTTTTGAAAATGTAGCTTCTTCAGGCCCTTTAGTTATTGACAAAATAGCTGGCAAAAGGAAGGCAGTGATTGGAAGCACATTTAGAGTCTCCTGAGATGTGAGGACCATGACAATTCCTATCAGAGTAAGCCTATTATCCTCCCCTTTTCTTAACTTTACACTACACAATCACTACTCCTGATTAGTAATTGAGTATTAAAAGCCAGAATGAGCCGTAGTATTTATGATTTCACCCTCACTTTGCCATTAGTACGACATCAGCCAACACTAGATGCCATTTTGAACTATACAGGAGTGAAAAAAAAATGTTATCAGAGATCCATTCTACAGGGAAGCTCTCTCATATTTGGGGATTTCTTCATGGCACGAACAAGGTCTGCGCTTCAGGAGATGGTGTACATTGTCGTTAAGTTGCGTTAACGATGGTGTCCACATCAAGTTGAGCAGCACATGCTGTATCTTGTTGCTACAAATGCTAATTATCATTAATGACAAATAAGAATAAAATAAAAAAATTCTACAAGAGGCCAAGTTTATGCCAAGATAAAGCATCTATACGTTCATTCAACTCTTTCTCTCCTCCGCTAAGCAGAAAACAAAAATCACCGAGAGACGGAGTGAGGAAGGTATCCAAAAACTGGTAAGATTTCACCCATTTAACCCCGCAGAAGTACCGAACTGAATCACTGGAAAACTGAAAGGAGTCACACACAAAAAAGCCAATGAATAGTGAACAGTGGAAAGGCCAGTAGGTCTGGTCTTGCCAATTTGATGCAATTGTTATATCTTTTTTTTAATGATTTGTTATTGCCAAATATGCTGACACCTAATGTGAAGGCCATATACTTGCAATAAAAAATGAAAAAAAAAAAAAAAATTAAACTAATAGTTTAATTTATATATAGCAGTACACTTCCTTTCCAGCAGGTAAATATACTTAGAACAGGAATGGAAACTATTTTTTAGTCTGAATGTACGTCATAAGAAAGTAGGATTATGTATGAAACTGGGTTATTAGATGGGGGTGGGGGGTAGCACACACTTAAAGTAATAATGACAGTCCTTGTCAGGGTGAACCTTCAAAGTTACTAAATTAATCTGAGCTCAACACCCTGGTAGCTATGGCACAAAGCAGGCAAGCTTAACTTAAGGCAATGTGTAAAGTATTTATTGAGTACTAAAATAGTACTAAAGTCGAAATGTAAAACAACAAAAAACCTAAAATGAGTTAGAAAAATATTGCAAAATTTAATAAATAAAAAGGACACCAAAATGACAAAAATCCAATAAGGAGAAGAGAATATATTACTTTTACTTAAAAACTTTAAAAATTCCTATCAAGAAGCACTAGGTGCCAATGATAATCAATGGTCACAGAAGAATAGGACCTAGGCACAATCGGACACTAACCGTGAAGGGGCACAGGCTGGATACACTAACCAGGTTCATTATTGTCTAAGAATTTACCTTCTGACATTAGTCCTTTAAGTCCCAGTCAACCACACACAAGAGTACACTTGTAAAGCACCCCCGCCCCCCCCCCCCCCCCCCAGGAACTCAGTTGAGACACTTAGAGACTTACAGCCTGGCAAGGCAGAGGCCAAAACGAGAGTCTAGTCCAGGTCCAATTGTCACTGGTAAACTCAACAGTTGCCAGAAAGACCTCATATAGCTTGTTGTGTTCCTCTAGCTTCAACAGAAGAGTCAGCTTTATGGCCCTTGGAGTCCACTTCTTTGTCCTGGGCACTAGAGGGCAAACAGGTCCAGTTTTCTAGCCTCTTCTCAGGTCTCAGATAGAAGGTTGAGTCATCTTCTGCTTTTCCACAGTGGGTCCCGCAAGATGTCACGTTTATGCCTGGCACGAGCTACCAGGTGAAAATCATCCCTGAGGATTCCATAACCAACAGAATAAAGGTTCCTGGGGCTAACCCTGCACACTTTGGGCATTTTCAAGATAGACAAAGTCTTCGGAAACAGTAAACTTCGGCTCGGAGGGCTGGTGGTGCTTGTGGAAAGTGTACTATTATAATCCTAGTGTCCTCCCATATCCAACAATAAAAATCGAGTTTTAGGCAGTCACTATGCCCCCAACAAACTCTGACACAGAAGTATGGTAGAAAGAATGTTTTTCCAACAGACTGTGGATATCACAAATTGTTTTGGCATTCTGTTTCTCTCCTTTGAAATGCGCCCCAAAGGTTGTATGTAAACCCAACAGAACTGTCCAACCAGCTAGGACACTAATCTAACAAAAAGGTCAACCGTGATTGAGGCCTGACTGCATAGACATAACAAAAAAAAAAAAGAAGGTCCTACCCAAGAGTCAGCCAGCATTTGCTTGTCACATGGTAGGCCTCTTTGAAATGTGTCACAAGTGTCATATGAAAAACCCAAGCAGACATGTCAAGCAGGACATGATATTTAAGCAGGACTCACCACTTTATTGTCAAAGAGGATCTTCCCCTGCATACTGTGTAAGGTTCTGATGGGTCATCTCTGCCAGTTCAGCCTATTGTTTGCTCCTGGAAGCAAGTTCACACCTCATTCCTGCCTACTTAAATGCTAATTACTGGCTGGTTCAAGTGGCAGATTTAGCTTCTATGGACCTCAGATAGGGTAAAGGTAATTTTCCATAATATTTAAGTAAGATTTGAACATTGAATTGTAATTTTAATAACGAAATTAAATAGTGGTTTATTTTTCTAGCTAGCCCCATTTTAGAGATACAGTATTAGTATTCAAAATTGACTTCCAGTGTTTTCCTATGGAACAGACACCGTTGCTACAGATTATAGGTGCTAGGCACTGGAAGGACATGTTTTACATTATATCTTTGCATGTCCTACTTTAAAATACCATGCATTCTGCTTAATGGACAATAACGCTTAGTCGGGCTAACTTACAAATAATTAAAAGGAAGGTTTACGCCTGTTAAGAGGGTTTATTTTGGTGGGTTCAAATTGCAGTTAAAACTTGTACAGCCAGGTTACTGGCCTGCAGTCATGTTTACATTGCCACTGTAGTGGATGGCACAATAGGTGCCACAGAACACTTAACTTACAGGAGCTGGGTGCACCTTGGTACCATATACTAGGAACGTATAGGTACATTAAGTAAGCCAATCAGGTGTATACCAACTTCCTCATGTTGAAAGAAGGAACTCAAACACTTTTACCACTAGTTAGAGGGGGGAAATTGTACAGAGTTCGATATCCAGCAAACATAGGATTCAGAAACACAAAAAGGAGAAACATTTGAGAAAGGGCAGATATTCCACAGATTCTTATTGGCACAAAGAAATGGTACCACTGGCTTCTAGTTACTGTAACCTGAAAATATTGTTTAAGCACACAGTGAGTATTGTCCTATCAGCCATGGAGCTAAAGTGCACTTCTTTTTACGCAGATGTGCAAGTGATCGGGGAAATGTTGTCATACATAGTGCAAAAGAGACAATGTCTGAAGCTGGTCCATTACCATATGATGTGGTGGGTGGAAGCAAAATGTAAATGATTAATCGGGTGACTTAAGTCCTGTCCATGTAGGCGTTTATGTATTTCTTTTTATTTATGAATTTAGGATGTTTTTATTTAAATATTACTTGAGGCTGATGAGTCAGTTAAACCAGTCTCTAAATCGGATGTTTATTAAAAAAAAAAAAAAAAAAAAAAAACACTAAAAAGGTAAGCAATTTATTCCACAAACCCACAATCATCGGTTGCCTGGGTCTCCTTATTTGAAAAAAGAAAAAAGAAAGTCTGCATAGATCCAGGTTTATATAGGAGCCACTCAGGTTAATGGAAACAATTTCATGAGTAGTCTGTTCATCTGAGAAGTGTGTTCAGTCTGTTTTGGGAAGAAGATAATACAACTGGTGGTGACCAAGTCGACTTCTATGTAGAGTAATAGGGACTTTACATATGGAGTCTTATGATGTTTCCTGCGCATGATTACAAGTCAAAATTGGTATTTTAGTTTACATAATAATTGCAAGTTAACTCTGCAGTGGGTTTGCACTAACAGTTTTATGAAGAACTAATACACTCCCGAGCATGTGGAGAGAATTTCATCTTCAGCAGGGCACCATTTTGCACCCTTTTTGGGTAGCTGGCATGATTCCTTGATAACGGGCTTGGTAAAACGTTCAAAGTTCCCCCAATGCCTCCACGAGAAGCAACAAAGGCTTAAGCACTGGAAGCCAAGTTTGCTTCTCAGCATCAAATATGGGAGCTCAAAGTGGTCAAACATGACAGCAGCAGGGAGTACAAACACAATGTAGAGGTGCCAAGGGGGTGAATCCAATTATCAGAGAAGGGAGTTTGTGTTATTGTACTACAGTGCACCTATCGTTTATGGGTCCTCACCTGGAGTACTGTGTTCTGCTCTAAAAGCTGCTAATCAGGGTTTAGGTGCTGACCTCTGTGTGACTTTCCATACTACTGACACAAATTGCATACTATTTTTCACATAATCATGTACACCTGATAAAAGCTATTATGAAAGAAAAAGTATGGTACATACGAACATGGTTAAACTTTACTATACTCAGCAGCATTTTCCCTACCTCACCAATTCTAGAAGGAGCATAACTTTTTTAGGTCAAGCTTAACAGACAGCAAACGTTGTCTAGGGCAGAAAACATATTCTGGGCTTACCAAGAACACACAGGGGTTTGCCACCTACCTATTGCTTACTATTTGTTGGCGTTATTGTTGCCCTTAATTGCTTGTTCTATTGGTTTGATTCCTTGTTTTAGCCTGTTCCATCTTGTGTTTATCCCCCACCTATGGAACAGACTCTTTACCATCTCTTTGACTGGCTGACTTCTATGCTTTCACTGCTCATTTTTAGGAAACTACTTTTCTGTTTGAGCACTCCATGAGAGAGCATGCATTTTCCAGCTGTCTCCCTGGTGTGCTTGTCTCCATCCTTCGTCCTCACTAGCAAATGTGCTTCTCTCCCCCTCATCCACACTTGTGTTGCTCTGCTGTCAGGGTGCTTCTGCAACTCCACTCTCCCCCCGCCTCAGCGCTGCTCTTTAAACAGCAGTCCCTCCCTTTTGTTGCTTCTCCCCTCGCTGAGAAGTGCTGCTTCACATCCCAACCCAGTGTTGGTTCACACACTTCGGAGTGGTAAATTTAAAAAAAAGTCTCCTTTTGTAGGAGCATGAATGCATGCTGAATGCATGAAAATGCCTATAAAATGACGGACAGCTATCATACTATACTACTTGGCTAAAACACATTAGCAAAGTGTTATAGGGGAGGTTGTTGGTTTACTAGTAACAATTGGTTCACTTACTACAAAAAGGTAAACCTTTTATCCAAAAATACAAATGGGCACAAATACATTGAAAGTTGGCAATTAATCCCTGTTCTATTATTACAATTATGTGTAGAGCACTGAACTAAAGATTCACTGATGTGTCTCATATTGCCTTCATGCTGAAAAACTTTTTTTCTGAAATGAAAGCAGCTGCAGTGTGTCAGTTTCTAGGTATCTGCCGCTTTCACATCAACCTAAAATAATAGACCCCATGTAGCTAAAATAAGGTACAGGACACCCAGCATTAAATTCTATACATACATTTAAAAAAAAAAAATACAGTTAAGTTTGACAATTCCATTCAGATTTAAGGTACTGGAGGACTTACAATTTTAGGTATTGCCAATGCCAGAACTACTGGCTTTGCTAATGTCTTTTAGCCATGTTGTACAGCAGCGCAGCATGGCATAATGTTAGAAGAAAAAAAAATGCTATGATGCTGTCATCACCGGCCACATCATAGAGCTTTTAATTTTCTTATGGCAGGTGGAGGAACAGACAACACGAGGGTGGAAAAAAAATAAGCAACATGGGCAACGGGAGAGTGTGGGGTGGGACAGAAATTAACTGACAATGGGAAGATGGGGGTATGAGGAAATAAGCTACGAGGTCAAACGGAGGGTGGGGAGTGAGAGAGAAGAGGTGACAAGATTGAAAAAATATATAATAAGCATTTGCAATGCCATAGGTCTCACATTTTCTTGACTTAAAGCTGTTGGCATTGTAGATTCATAACTGGGCTTTTCTTGCCAAATAAATTGGTAAACCCAGTCTCCTAAATTTCATCTTTTCCCGCCATATAATTCCAGTGGCCTAAAAATGAGTGATTAATGGGTCAGTGACAGTTTCTCCTGACATTTGAAACATGTCGGGAATTACCCGAGAGGGTGCTGTTAATACTGCACACACGATCTATGGAAAAGTCTCATGATTTTGTGGCAGCTTTTTACTGCTGGGGATTTTTTCAGTAATCACCAATGGAAACAATGTCTCTGTTATTTATTTCCAAAAGTCTCCACATAAAGCCTAACCATTGCAGAAATGGTTGTCCGTAATGGTAAAATAGACACAGACATTACCACAATATTTCCTTGAATTTTTAACAACATGACCCCAACTACAAAGTGGCGGGTGGTTGGGGGGGGGCGCAGGGTCCAGGACAGAGGTGAATATTACTGCTCGCAAACAGCTCTACCATATTTGTTTTGTGGTGTGGAAATTCAGAGAAATACCATTGTTTCCTCCCTGGTAAGTCTAAAGTGTTTCTCCAGGCCACAAAAGGCTGTTGGACAGTTTAGGGATTTACGTGCATAGGTATGGTATTATTGAAAGGTACCCCAGTAACACGGCCTGTCTATTGGTGAAGACTAGGGCTTGTAATTATGCACAGCAGCAAAAATGTCGGCAACACGATTACTGAACACTGTTTGCAGATGTGGACTATAAGAGGGTCATGATAATCACAAATAACTAGCAGAACATGAGATCAAGGGGTTAATTCCGTACACTGAAAGACAAACTCTTCACACAGATGTGACTGGTGCAGGCCTGGGCACACAATCAAACACGCTCTCCAAGGTAATAAAACACAACGCTGCCAGCCCTTACCTCGAGGTTACTCAGCGGTTTCCAGTGAGGTCCCAACCCTGAAACTCCACAGAAAGGAGGATTAGCAGCGACAGCCCCGCCGAGCTCGCAGCCAGCCACCTCCTCGGCTGGCAGGGACCCAACCAGTGACAAAAATAAAGTTATCAGCAGGCACGGGGCATTTCTCGGGGTTGGGGAATGGACCCTGAATGGCAGCTGCACTGGTAGGCCCCGAGGTGGCACTAGCAGGCAGGCACAACTGGCAGCATTAAAAGAGTGTCAGAGTGGAGCACAGCTGGGGTGAGCGGTTTATGACAGTGGCAAACCAGATATTCACATGTTTGCAAGGGTGTTTTAAAAACGCACAAGCCATGGGCCAAATGTAAAAGCCTTTATAATCTTTATTTAATGCTTTTGTTGTAAAGCACAGCAGCTGCTGTCAGAAATATTTGACTATAGACAGTGGGAGTCCATGTGGGGATGGGATGTTGGTTTTTCACTCATCTCTGTAGAAATTTGAAGAATGTGACCAGCGCTTCAATACATCCGATCGAGTTCATGCTGTTCTGTCTGTTCGCGCTGAGAGCACCATGGCCGTCATGCAGCAGGAAGGGGAGGAAAAAAAAATAGTTCGCCAGCGCCCATGTAAGAGGGGCAGTCTGTAAGGCGTGACAAAAACAGCCTGAAGGCGGGACAAACAAAGCACTTACCAATTATATCAAGAGATTTTTTAAAGGCCCACAAATAAGTGACAGTGATAGGTGTGGTTAAAAGCCCACAACACTTACAAGAGGTCAAAACACTTGGGGCTCAACCTAGAAAAAAAAGCAAAACAACACCTGAATCACAGTGGTGGCAGCAGAAGGGCCCTACTCACGATAAAGCAAAACAATCAGTACATGGCCCATAAGCTAAGCAAATAAATAAAGTGAAGACAATTGCGAGGCACAAATAAAAGTGACAATGAAGCTAACAAATGGTAAGCAGTCTTGTAGAACAAAATATATCTTGCAAACTTACAGCACATGATGCAGAAGGGGCCTAAAAAATCCATCTTACTTCACTCATGGCCTTTAAGGTTCATGTCTGTAGTTCTAGGATTTCAAAATCATTGTTGACGCAAAGAATCAAGCTGACCCATATTTGGTTTCAGCATACATTCACAAAGGATTTTCCTGAAACCGGTAAATCGAATTTATATGAGTAAGAGACACTCACTTATATTTCATAACACACATTAAATAATGGGGGCGCCCCACAAACTCCAATAGGAACAGCCTTTGTGTCTGTGTCAGAATAAGCTCATACAAACAGTTAAAGTAATATACCCCCAAAAATTAAAACCGCTTATCCCAGTTCCCCAACTAGCATGAGAGAGGACTGCAGCTTTCTTAAGGCAAAAAACTGTTTTTGTAATGTTCAGAGATTTTTTTTTAGTTTTAGGTTTGACAATTTTTTTTTAAAATGTATAAAGAATGGGATTTGGCTCCAACCAGCGGACTAACTCTCACAACATGCTACTGGCTGTTTGGCGTATCGTTCAATCTTCTAGGAAGTACTTCTATTAGAATGCATGAGCACTATTTTACAACTAAAAACTATGTACAATCAACACTGGAGTAAGAGAAAATTGAAAGTGGCATCCTACACAGAAAGCACTTTTTGTTACTTTATTTCCTCAGCATTGGCAAAGGCAAAAAGTGTGACTTTACATGCGATGTATGCACAAATGCTGGTTAGCATGTTAAAGCATTATTTCTACATGCAGGTATTTTCATGCAGTCGCACATAAAATAAAGCCAGACCTACTGGCTTTCCCGGTGTGTGTTGTATAAAGTAGCATTATGTTCTTTAAGAAGAAATTATTCAATTACTTATTTCCTGGTTCTACGGAATTCCTCTTCTAGGTTACTTTAGCTCTATCGGTACTATGCTTTGTTTGTTTACATTCCAGAGCAGAGTAAGGCACTACAAGAATACATTAGCGTTAAAAATAGACGCGCTCTTTAGTGTCCTGCAGATGCAAATTACTAAGATCTTTGACCCTTTTAGTATGGAGCAAAGGCAGTTTTCCAAAGAATCCAACACAGTGATACTATATAGCACCTAGATCTCGAATGGTGACCAATGGGCGTATTTTATAAGTGTTACATGGCTGAATTTCAAGTGAATAATCTAACAGTTAAATAACCTTAGCTACCCATTGCTACATTTCCAGCGTCCTTGTTCTATTCCTTACAAACCACACTCCTACCGAGCGATAACTGATCATTTCTTGAGCGCTCTGGTAATGAGCACAGAAGGTATGGTGGCAAGAGACTGCCCACTTTAAAATAGGGTATTGGTGCAGGAGAGGTTTATCTACTATCTGCAAAAGACTGGCAGAGAGGTGTCACCACAATAAATTAAGTATAGGGTACGTATGACAAATGCATTAGCAGTAAATGATCAAAACATCATTGCTTAAAGAGGAGACGGGCAACAAACGCAGCAACAAAGCAGGTCTCTAGCACCATGAACCCTTGAGGCACAAACCAACAAATAAAAATGTATATGTAAAGTGTTTTGCTAGTCTCCAGAGAACACAAAACAGTATGACAAACAAAAATCAAATGTCTCACCTCACCTTCTTTAGGTAGGCGTCATCTACACTGGGCTCACATGTATGATTCTTACAGAATTGGAGAGGGGGGTGCAAACATTATAGTTACAGCAAGTTTGTGTTTCCCCTACTAAAAACCTGTGGAATCTCCATAACACCACCTATTCGCTCTCTTAAGTTTTAGACAGTGCCCTTGAAAGACAATGGAGAAAAACATCCAACCACAACAACAAAAACAAGCCCACTGAAAATACAGAAGCCACATTAAATTATCAAGAAAGCCAAGCGGCCCACTCATTACTCGTCATATTTTAAATGCAATATGCCCAACAAAAAAGCAGGCCAAAGTAATCTCATCTCAACCACGGTCGGTCACACTGCAACCTCTTGGCAGAATGTTTCATCATTAAAATAATCATAAATCACAAATCACGCTTTCTCGTAAAAGCAAGGTTTGACAACCTCCTCTTGCCAACCTCACCAAATTTTGCTATCTCCAGCACATAAGTTACTCCTTTAAACTACTAGGTGTCATGATGCCTTTCTGCCTGAGTCAGCAGCTGAGGTAAAAGGCAGAACAGCATAACTGAAGCAGCTGTTTAAAGCAATAAAACGAAATATTGCTTTTATTTCTTCTGCTCTATTTTAATAGCTTACAATGACAAGCAAAGAGGATAGGTTTATTTTTTGCACTCCTTAGACATAAAAAAGCTAGAATGTTTCTACACATTCCAAGTTAGTGCAGCTATGTTTTTACATTAAGTTGAATTAAACTGGTTTTAATATCTTTTTGCAACAAATATCTAACAGGTTTTTGGCGTGTGCAATTTTGCACTATAGGTTTTATTTTTATTCTTCATAGTTGCAAACATGCTCACTCTTTCATATGAAAGAGCTACTACATACCAAGGGTTTAAGTGGTTTGTGGGAAAGGTGCTAGGGTGACCATGTAATATATGGGATAAAGTACTCCCTGGCATACATGATAAGGATATCACAAGTCACCTTGGCGTTCCATAAACTTATAAGTGAACTCAGCCTTGTTCCTCTATATGCTTATGGAACTCCTCCATGACTTTCAATATCCTTAAAATGTATGGCACGTGGTAGTTTATCCATTAGATAATGCCATGTGTGTGCCCCTGAAAGTTCAATGTCAGGCAGCCATACTGAGGCTGGTTTGGGAAGCTGGATAAATCAGCACAGCAATCCCAGCAGTGTGGAGGGAACGCACTTTTTTCCTGGGAATCACACATCTACCCAAACAAAACATGTACTCCTACCTACAAACACATCGGTGGAGCCAAAGCCACCACCCCACCCCACCCTAAAATGAGTTTTTTGTTTTGTTTTTTAGAAAATTATGTCTGGTGACAGTTGCACTGCGAGTCCACACCTAAAAAGGAAAGCTGCATCAATACTTGTTCTTCTGGTGTGTATCTGGGACACCTGGATTGTAGTATAGAAACTTTGGACTGGTACAAAAGAACTAGACAAAGATATTTTGTACTACTTTTCAGTTCACATAGCAGGGCCTAGAGCAAACAAATATTGCCACAAGCCGTTCTGTATCACAGTAAACACGAAAAAATGTTGGACAACCGTTCTGATAACATAAAACACATTTGTTATAAATTAATTTTGTAAGTAGGAGAACCTAGTCCATGAACAACACATAAAAAACAAGCTGTTTTTTGCTCTGTTTTTGCTACTAATGCAATAAAAAATGAATAAGCTGCTAGCTACTTCAAATATAGTACAGAGTTTCACTGAAAAGTTGAGAATTGTATTTCCTCCTCTTCCTATGTAAAAGAGCAGAAGTAAAATAAAATGTTATCATATTTGCCCTGATGCAAATCAGTTTGCTCCACTCCTTAACCTGTAGCATAGCTTGGATGTCAGGGGCCCTGGTGCAAGCAAGGAAATGGCCCTCTAGACTGCGGCACTGCGCCTGCTGCACCAATGGTAGCTACACCCCTGTACTTAACACAAAAGCAGTCATTAATTTTGCATCAATACGAAGCTTCTGGAACGCAGCAACGTTCACCTCCTTGGATCAAAAATAAAAGAAAGTAATGGATTGCCTAGTGACAACATTGGAACGCATGCTCAAACACAACCCCCAGAGCAGCAGAGAGCTCTGTCCAACCACTGTAATTCAGATGAGACGTCTTTCCCTTTTTTCTCACATTATACCCAATCAACCCTGGCTACCTCGTGCGAGCTTCCACAGCCACTGGCTAGGAGAATTTCTTCCAGCGGCAAGAAACAGCCACTTTGTCACACTGTAACCTAGATGTGAATTAATAAGAGCAGGAAAGGCAATACTTACGTCGATACTACAAAACTAACAATATTCGTTACACATTCTTCGATAGATTTCTTCTACGAGGCATGACTATCGAGGGCAACGCTTCGTGTGGTGCTCTTGAAGCCTCGCATGAGCTGCGGGAAAGACTAGGCCCGATATGCCGAAAGAGTCAGAGCCTGAGCTGGAAACCAAAGGATGTATAATTAGTTCAGATTAGGTGCTGGCAGAGTTTTATTTCCACCCAGTGCCAAACACACATTAGCAGAGCACAGGTCGGGGGACACACGGGTAGGCTGCATCTACCCACAATTTTGAGAGGGAAGACGCCGTCCACCCTGCCAAATAAGCTGGCACCTCACTGAAATAATGCTGAACTTGTCCTCATGTAGTTTTCAGAGATCGGGAAAGCTTTCCATCCCCAGGAACAATGTGGCGGCAGGAAGAGCGCTTCTTTAGGTTTCCCTTGGGCTGTGCTTACAAAGTCTTTTGTAATAAAAAACAAAAATCTTAAAAAGGGCTTTGAACCCGTCCCTTACTTACATGTATTTACATTGGTAGATTCCAACGTTGCTCTAATTTACTTGCTTCTCATTGGCCAGCACAATATCTGCTTTCAATTCCTGCTCTGCTTTTGCTGTCCAAACAGTTGCATTGAGCTTGGATCAACTACAGCTCCTGGACACTGGCCAGCTCCTGGACACTGGCCACTCGCCAGTGTCCTTCAAGTGGCTAATTTGCTTCGAAGGTATGGTTTTTTTCTGCATTTCCCAATGACTCCTTCCTTACGAGTGCATATGCAAGCCACCTTTCTCCCATGAGGTGATGTTTACTAAATACCTGCTTAAAAATCTATTTCTCTTTTTCAAATTCTCCACTGCTTTGTATCGCACTGTGAGCCAGTAGATTAAGCGGAAAAGGAGCCAATGTGGCATGTTTTAACCACTTAGCAGCTTTCTCCCTATCTCGCACACACGCCATTTCAGAATAGCAGGGGACGTGGTTAATGACATGCTGTACATCTTCACTTCAGAGAATGTGTTGAAACCCCTTTTCTGAAAAGTAATCTGTGCAACGTCATCTCGTACCTGGTGAGAAAGTAGAGCAAGCAATTTAGCACTAATCGACCAGGATGGCACACAAAATTCACATCCCGCCATCAATTTGGCAGATAAAAGGAGAGAACAAAAGAGCACTCAGACTCGCAGTATGCAGCTGCCCACCCCTCCACTCAATCTGTTTTACGTGTATGCTCACTTGCATGCAGATGCAATTGCCTTCGGCCCACACATGCACACACGGACTAAAGATACTACAGCATTGCATGTATTCTGAAGTGCGAATTGCCTATAGAGAAAGAGTGGCGTTACAGCCAGAGATGCAGACTATGGAATTTTGAAGCCAGGTTCAAGTCTGTGCGCACGCTCAGCATCCTGTGATTCTGGGCAAATCACTTTGGGCCAGATGTAGCAAAGGTTTTTCCCCATTCTGTGTCTATGGGAAAAAGTGTTTGTACATATGGCCCTTAATCTTACCGTACTTAAAAAGCAAAAAATAATGTGACCCCGTGTAATGTAACTGGTGCTCCCGTTAAGCACTCCACTATCTTTGGGTCAAGTCTGCATCATATTAAACTACAAGAAAAAAAAAATGCTTCTATTAACTTCTCTGTCTTAAGAATTGGTCTTAATTCTTTAAGAAATATTTTTGAATGTTTTATATGTCTGGTGTGTATGACAGCCATTGTTCAACTCTATTCAGCTAAAGTCTGTGGCCGACTGCGGCTTCATGTTAGTCTGCCTGTGAAATAGCTGGATAGCTTTCGTTTTGATGACTTAGTATAACCTGGTCCACCATGCAAAACATGCCTATCAGCAAGTTCTGCACAAAGCTGCAACATAAGGTGATGCTTGATGCAGTCTTTAGGCAAAATTTTAGCAAATGGGGCATGGTGTGACTACTCTCATTGGTGTATGCATTACAGCCCTATTCTTTCTTGAACATCTCCTGTGAAAACCCCAATAATCGGACACCTAATTTCGGTCACTATTCCATATAAATGGAAAATGTTGGAGACGGTGGCGATGTGTGAAAGAAAGTTTGCTCAATTTGCTTTGCATTGATAGAGTGTCTGTCCTAGCCAGTGCTCTAAAAATGACAGTCAATTTTCTAAAACACTACCCAATATCGCGTTTATACCAGTTTTTTTGATGTACGCTTGACTGAAGAATTTAAAAAACACTTAGATTTAGGGTTGTTGCCCTGCCACAACGGAGATTAATAAAAAAGAAAATCAGCATGGGTTTTTAAAAACCAAGTCAAGTTACTTTATTAGTTTTTGGTTCCTTTTTTTAATAAGCTCGAATGCTAGCTTTTCAATGAGTTATTTGACAGGCACTGTAAAGTTCCTGCTCTGGTAGCAATCCAAGCTCGCTAACCAGTAACGATTCGGAAAGTGTTGCTCTTTTCTTGTTAAAAGATTGGGAGAAAACTGAAGTTGTTTAATACTACTCAACTTCAAGAGCACTGCATGACGATCAGTAAGTATGTGGTTTGAATGGCTCAGTTTTGTAACCTACTTTGCTTAGTGCGGCCTTTGACTCTTGTTTGGTAGCACGCCTTTCCTCCTTTTTTCCTCTTCTATGCCCTTTGTGCCAGGGACATTGGTTGTGGAGATGAAAATGAAATCATGTTTCTTCCTCAGTGTAAAGTAAATAGCGTGCTTTTTTACATATCATCTGGAACAGACGTGTACATTGTAACAAGATTCCTCACCATTTTGCGCAGTGGAGCTTCGGTACCTTGCAAGAGTACCAGCATACCTTTATCACACCCATAATAGCCTTACTTGTCCTCGAGCAATTCTCTGTATCTTTTTAATCATATACATAAACCAAGCCTAGAAAGTCCATAAAATTAAAGGCTACCTTATGTATTTTTTTTCTTAACCTCGATATGGTAGGCATCATCTCCTTACGGGGTAAGATTTTATTTAGGTTTCGCCTGAGACTGTATGCGCCAGAGAAAACTTAAAAAAAAAAATTAAAAAAGAGAAGAAAAAAAAAGGGGGGGGGGGGACTAAAACGGCCATAGCGCCAACCCATTTTTAAACTCTGGTTCGCTTTGGTGTCACTTATGTATCCTGGCTTGTTATTGGTCAGCGCACTCCTGCTTCCTCCTGGTGCTAAGTGCTACAGCGTTTATCCCAGTGGAGCATGGACCTAGTGCATGCGGTCGCTGCACTCAGAAGGGACCATGGCTCCAGGGCAGGTAGCAGCATGGAGTCAGAGCGCGGCGCCAGTTCCGAAATCGCTCTGGAGTCGATGTGTTTAGTTTCTTCTTAGTTGCACCAGAGCTCACTTCCAAGGGCCCAGGACCTGGATTTGCCACCACTCTGCCAGTCAGGACTCTCAGCAATAGAGCCCATGCACTGGCAGGTGAAGTCTTTGATGGCCCGGGACTTCTTACTAGGAGGAAAGCTCAGTTCAAGCCCTTGAAGAACCTGGGAAAGCAGGATAGAAAGCAAAGTCCAGTCCTTTCATTCCCAGGACAGGAGCAGCAAACTGCAGGACAGCACAACAAAGCAACAGGCAGAAAAGCAGTCCCGCCTACAGCATCCAGCTCTTCTTCCTGGCAGAACGTCCTCAGTCCAAAAGTGTTCTATGTGGTGTCAGAGGTACAGTACTTTGTCTACTTGAAGTAAACAAAACTTCAAAGAAAAGTCTTTGTAGTGCACAAGACCCGGTCTTTCTTTCTCTGCCCTGGCACACTCCAGGGTGTTGGAGGCTACTTTGTGTGAAGACTGCACAGCTCTGTTCAGGTGCAAGTGTCCGCTCCTTCCACCACTCTAGATCAGGAAGATCCCTCAGCTTGGTGATGGGCCATCAAGATATGTAGGGCACACCTCAGCTCCTTCTGTGTGACTATCTAGAGTGAATGCACAAACAGCCCAACTGTCATCCTGACCCAGACATGCATTCAGCAGACAGGCAGAGGCACAGAGTGGTTAAGCACAAAAATGCCCATTTACTAAACGTGGTATTTTCAGACATACAATTCAAAAACCAACTTCACCAAAAGAAGCATTTTTAAATTGTAAGTTCAGAGACCCCAAACTCCATAGCTCTATCTGCTCACTCACAATGGGAAATTACACTTAAAAGGTATTTCAAGTAGGGTTGGGCGGTGAGCTCCGCTCCACTGGAGAAGCTAATGGAGTTTTTGGCACTCTGCTTTGAGAGCGGAGTTTGACCAAAATCCGCACTAGCCCCACCAGCAGAGCTGAGCTCACTGGATGCACACTGCAGCCAAGTTTTGGGCCACACAGCACAAGCGCAGACAGTCTGCTCTTGTGCTGTGGGGCCTATAACTGGCCTGCAGTGCGCACTCAGCCCGACGTCTGCAATGGAGATGCTTGCCGGCGACAGCAGCTCCAGCTTCAGGCCTCCCTCCACCAGCAGCCCAAGCCGGGCCTGGGAGCAGAGAGGAAAGGGAGGCAGAAAGCAAGGCCGCTGGCAATGAGGCTCCAGTTAAGTCCTCGTTTTTATTCTCATTAGCTCATGCAGATGTGCACACACTAGCACACAAGAGGCCTGAAACAGCAGCTTTTGTTGCCTACAGCCCTAGCCTGAATTCAGGCTAAGGTCATAGGCAGCGAAAGCTGCCTTTTCAGGCCCCTTGTACAATGGCCTGCCCCATGTGCAGTGCACCCGGGCAGGCCATTGCACAATAGGCCTCAGAAGGCAGCTTTCACTGTCTAAGCTGTTTATTCAGGCCTCTAGTGAACCAGCCTGCCCCGTGTGCGCTCACTGACTGCACACAGGCAGGCCGGTGTTCAAGAGTCCTGAAAACTGCGTTTTTTGCTGCCACCTGCCCTGGCCTGAATGCGTCCAATCTCGGAAGCGCTAAGCAGGGCTGACCCCGCTTAGCGCTTCCGAGATCAGGTGCACTCCATTGCTCGCGATACTCAGCAGAATTTCACAGAGTTGTAAACCAACTTCAAAGAAGTCTGTGGAGTTCAACTCCATGAACTCTGCTCACTCCTGATTTCAAGACAACCCCCAGGTTACCCTGTGGGAGGAATAGGTCTTGCAATAGTGAAAGCCGAATTTAGCAGTAGTTGACTATCAGGACATGTAAAATACACCAGTACATGTCCTACCTTTTAAATACACTGCACCCTGCTCATGGGGCTGCCTTGAGCCTACTTGGGGGGGGGGGGGGGGGGGGGAGAAAGTGGGGGGGGGCTTGAATGCAGTAAAAGAGAAGGTTGGTCGAAGTGGTAGTTTAAAACTGAACAGACACTGTGGTAGCAGGTATGAGACATTTTTACAGGTCTAATCCTGTGGGTGGCCCACTATGCCGCAGGCACACTAGCAGCATTTGATTTACAGGCCCTGGGGGCACACGGTGCACTAACTAGTGATTTACTAGTAAATCAACTATGCCAATCATTGATAAACCAATCACCAATACAATTTGGACAGAGAGCACTTGCACTCGTCAGCAGTGGTAGAATGCCCAAAGTCGTAAAGCTAACAAAAACAGGGCAGGGGGGATGGGGGAAAAGGGTGGGGGGGGGCAAAGGAAAAATGTTTGGGATAACCTTGTAAAAAGGGCCAAGTCCAACGCTTTCTATACCACTGCAATTCAAATCAGGGAATGGACAAAATCACTCTCGCAAGCAAAAGCATTATCCTCCAGAGTTATCTTACCATTATTATTATTATTCTCTGAATTTTACTGGGCACACAAAGATTTTTGCAGCAGGGAGTTTAACCATAGGATATTTTAGAATGTAGACTTTGCAACCAATTAAGCAGTACAGACCTAAAGCCATGTTTCTCCTTGGTGCCTATTTCTTTGTGGGAAAGATTAAAAAAAATAAATTAAAAAAAAAAATATATATATATATATATATATATATATATATATATATATTAGTTGGCACAACCCCCACACAAATGTTCATTTGATAAATCTCGGAATGTGCTTAAATGTACTCATGGTAGACCAGCTAAACATGGGTGAGGTCTTAATATCTGATGTCACTTCTTGTCAGGTCACGTGCGAAGTCATGCGCTGTGATGTCATAATGTGCACACTGCCGGACTTGGTTACTTCCCCGCCCCCCCCCCCCCCCCCCCACACACACACACTTGTTTTCCTTTTAAAGGACCCGTGGCCCACACAGTGGGTTTGTCAGCCGGTGATGCTACCGAACATGCGTGACGGATCTGCATTATAAGGCAGAACCTTCTATGCCCAATGTTGATAAGAAAACGATACACTGACTTCGCAACTGCTTCCCCTTCCCCCTCAAGCGCCGCAACACTGACCTGATGAGAAAAGAGTCGCAAGCTTAGTTGTCCACTGCTGTTCTTTCTTGTCTTTTTGCTGCTTGTACTGTGCCCCAACTCTGCACTTTCGCTGTGCACACTGCATTTTCCATTGCTTCAAACCTGCCCTCGGATGGGGAGCAGAGGTGATCACTCTCACTCTTTCCTACCAGCAGAAACAAGAAGCTCTGTTCTCAGGTGACATTGGCCGGACTTTCAAAAGTACCTGTGGAAAGCAGGGGAGAAAACGATACTCCCAGGCGAGGCACGTTCTATGCAATCAGATGCCACAGGCTACCCGGCTTTTCCTGCACACCGGCCTGCTGTACTATGTGCATTGTTTATTAGTCAACAGAACAGCTGCTGGAGGTCGGAGCCTGCCTGTCTTCGCATACTCATCAGCTGAATTACCAGGCCTGATGCTTACAAACTCACAAACACAAGGCAGGGAGAGCGCCAACAGCTGAAACTGACCGCAGCTCCTTAGGCTGAATAAGCAAATCATGAAATGTTTTCTTCCTCATTGGAGTCTACCATCTTTTCATTTTATCTTGTACTTACAAGTAGAACCTTTCAACAATTTAAGGATTCTTTTGCTAACCACAGGTGTGTAGCATAATAAACATACAAAAGTCGTTTCATTTTCATTGAGGGCAGAACGATCCCTCTGGTTCTTTCCTGGGTCAGTCTCTAGGCTGACCTCGTGTTTTAAGGACAACTTCACCCAGTACCTCCCACGTGCACTCAACCATACATTTAACAGCGACTTCGTAATCAGTACCAAAGGCAAAATAAGTTTATCTTTGAGTACTAGCCAACGACACATCAACACAAAAAAGGGAATGTTGGGAAATCAAACTTCTTCATAAAATTATAAATCATTTGATCACTGTAAAATGATCAGAAACAGAATCAATCCTCTCAATACAATTTTTTTTTAAAAACCTACAAATTCAGGGATCAATTTATTTATCCAATGTAGGAAATCTGCCTTTTCTGCCTGATTATCTCCGAATTTGTGCCTCTGCTAGACAGTAATTTTGCTTGCTGGCTTTAGAACTCGGTGCACTTTTCCTCCTGCTAACAAGTAGTAAACTGCCTGTGCAACCCCTTTAAAGATGGTTAAATAGGTACATTTAACTTGCCTATAAGACCCTAGTATATGGTGTACAAAGTGTACTCCGAGCCTGAAGTTAAATGCCATTAGTGGACTGCAGGACCAGTTGTGTGACCCATTACAGTGGCTGTGCAAACATGGCTTCAGACCTCCCCTGTGTATCCTGCCTGTTGCAGTGTAGGCTTGCAGCCCGACCTGTCAAAGTAACCCACTTTTGACAAGAAAAAAATGTGTTTACATTTTAGTAGGTCACCCCTATGTAAGTCTTGTATAGCACACACGGTAGGGTGAATGGTGTTTTAAAATGGGGCATGAAGAAAATGAATCCCTACAGTGACAAGGCCCAAACCCTATTTACAATGCGGCAGGTCTAGCTGCCCCATGTAGAAAATGAGCAGATTAAAATACTAATACCACTAACTCTGGTAAAAGACCAGTTAAAAAAAAATGAATCCCTATTAATAAAGTTATTAAACATCCAATTCAACAGTAAGCTTGAATTCGCCAACACTGCGCATATGTTGTAATTCTAGACGGGGGTGTCTAAGCAATAACCCAGACACAAGTCGAGTACAGATGTTTACACTAACAGTAGTGTCTGAATTTAGAGTTTTCAGCTGGCTGAAACCAACTTTGTGGGTCCTCAATTTCAACCTCATAGGCAAAAAGAAAGTAATTTCCTCTATAGCGTCATACGTGGGGCACTTGTGCAAAGCGCTTATGATTCATGTGGGAATACTAACAGTTTCATGGGTTCACGCTAGCTCGAGCTTGCAATCTAATAAATGCCATTTACCCACAGTAGACACGCGCACAAGACTCCCCCGGTTGCCTTCAATGATCAGATCTTGTTAGATTTATTGGCTGCCACATTAGAGGTCAGCAGCAACTGAGATGAATGTTTGGTCCAACAGCTAATACAGGGGGTGCTTCCATGCTCAGCGGCTGGTACTGGGTCTCTTTGTTAAGACAGGCTAAATCAGAAAATGGAAACAATCACCAAGGAGTAGAGCAGTAAAGGATATCTCGCTCTCCAGTGCTGGACTCTCTGTGGAACCGATCTGGTTATTTGTGGGACAATCTACTCCTGCAAAGTCTAGCTTCTTTACAGTGCGCAATAGGTTTAGTCAAACTCAGGTCATGGATAGTCCAAGCCTGGAGAAACTTAATGTTAGTGCATATTTTAAACAGGAAGCAACAGAAAATGTACATTCTGCATATTTAAATCTTACCAAGACTGATTTGTGGCGGAGTGTAAACAGGAAGCTCTGAAATATATTTCAATGTTTACTCAGTTTGATACAAGAGACTAGAGCTGCAAATACTATAGCCTTCTAGCTATACCAGCCATTAAAGGGCAGCTTCAGCATTAAAGGGCCGAGCCGAAGGAGAGGGCCTTTAACAAGGGAGATGGCCTTTAATGGCCAGCATAGCACCAGCTACAGAGGGCTATAAGGATATTAGAACATTCCACCCTTAGGGGCCGGAATTCTAAAAAAAAATGTTTTAAAAAGGCCTCAAGGTGCCCGAGAGGATTGAGATCCCCTCGGGCACCGTGAAGCCTTTGTTCACAGCTG